>NC_049224.1:2598794-5070044 GCF_011100685.1 Canis lupus familiaris | reverse complement strand
AGAAGAAGAGAGGGGGGAAAAAAGAAAATAAAATAAAAAAGAAAAAGGAGAAGAATAAAATGGGGGGGGGAGACTGGGAGATGGTGGTAATGACAAAGTTGTAGTGGAGGGAAAATGTAGTCTACCTCAGGGGTTCTAGAGGGTGATCCTCTTGTTTCTCAGTATATTAAGTTCTGTATGTTAGAAGACGCTCAGTCCCAAATTTATGTAAACCAGAAATACTTGTAGAGGGCCCCAACATTGACCATCAAAACATAAATGAGATAAAAGAGGGAGGCAGAATGAGAATGAGGAATCTCAGAGAATGAACACCACTGTATACCACTTGGTTCTGGGTGCTGCTGGTCATGTTTTAGAAGGTATTAACTTCTGCCATTGTAGAACAATATGAGGCAGAGAAAACAAAAAACACAAAACAAAACATATCTTGTGTATCTCCCAAAATTCAGTTGAGTATGTTGATGGGAATCTAGAAGTGGAAAATGTATCTAGGACCTGTAATTGTAGAAATATGAAAGTCAAAAAGGAAGAATCTTAAAAATAAAGAGGTGGTAAAATATTGTAGTTAAAGCGGGAAAAGAGAAAAAAATTGGAAATTTACAGTCTGATATGAAAATGAGTTGTACTGGAAAAAAAGAAGAATAAAAAAATAGGAGGGGTATCCTCTGGCTCTATATACTGTAAATCCCTCGACTTCCCCTGGAACTTTCCAGCGCTGCTCATTCCAGAACTTGCTCTTCCCCTGTCCTTCCAGCTGGTCTCTAGGGGAGGGGTTGCCATACTGACTCTCAGGTGTGTGCACTTGGGGAGCTGCCCCGCCCCCTGCCGGGTGCTCGGCTCAGTGGGAGCTGGTGACCCTGTGAGGCCCCTGCTCCCTGGCGCGCCCCCCCCCCCCCCACTCCCAGGCACAGGGTGACACCAGGAGGGACAACTCCACTGGCGGCGGCCAGCTCCCCAGCCCTGGAGTCCGCTCCTCCAGTAACCACCACAGCTCCCAGTCCGCACAGGCCTGGATGCTCCGGGGCGGGGACGCTGACCTGCACAGCTCGGGGCGCCCCGTAGGGGAGAGTCCTCGCTGTCCTGGGCCCTCCCCGCCTCCACCTGACCCGGGGGGAGCGCAGGATCTGGCACTCTCCTGTCCCCAGGCTCCCCGCCCTTCTCAGTCAGCCTGGCTCCTCGCAGGGCCCCTACTCCACTGGATTCTTTTTTATTTTTTTTCTGCCTTCCACCTTGTTAGAAGTGCAAACCCTTCTGTCTGTAGCGTTCCAGCTGGTCTCTCTTTAAATCTCAGGTCGAAAAACAAAAAAATCTCAGATCGAATTCATAGGTTTTCAGGATGGTTTGACAGTTATCTAGGTGAGTTGGTGGGGCCGGGTGAGCTGAGGACCCCACTCCTCCCCATCTTACCCTCCCCCCAGTGATAAGAAATCTTAGTACATCTTTCTCCATTGCTGACTGGTCAAAAAGGCAATGACAAATAAGAATTTGGACCATATTTTGGAGTTAATAAATGCACATCAAACTTTATACACCATAATGTGTGATTAGACCTTATTTTGAAGAGCATGAAGTATTTATAAAAATGCTAACATGCTCACGTGAAGGTGAGGCTGAAGTACCTCCAGGACCATAGAGACCTGGAGGGACCATATTAGAAAGTTAAGAGGAATAAATGACCCACTATTACGGTTGGAGGCTTCACCACCTCCCTCTCAGAACCAGACAGCAGGCAGAAAATCAGTATGAATATGGCTGATCAACCAATCAAGAGGATATAACAGACACTACGGACTACTTAATCCAACAACAGCAGAGTACACATTCTTCTCAAGCTACATGGAATATTCATTTGGCCACAAAATACACTTTAACAAATTTAAAAGAATAAACTTCATATAATGTCTGCTCTCAGACCACATTGGAATTACACTAGAAATCAATGACAGAAAGATAGCTAGAGAAATCTCCAAATATTTGGTGATTAAACAGCACTTCTAATAACATAGGCATCAAAGAAAACTCCCAAAAGAAGTTTCAAAATATTTTGCATATACAAATACTTTTAAAATGAAAACACAACATAGCAAAATCAGTAATTAGTGAGAAATTTATAGCATTGAATGTATATGTTACAGGCATAGAGTGGAGTCGGGTCACATCCACATTTGTTACATTGGAGTTACCAGATTGTAGCCTCAGAATAGACAAGGAAACAGTTTACGCAGTGCCACGTGTTGTTATAGACTGAATATGTCACCACTGCCTCTTGTACCTTATCAAGCTGTCCCAACTCTAACCCTGAATTTCGTAGATAAATCAGAGCTCCAAGAGTATTTGGATCATTTATTACTTACATATTTTTAAGTACTAGATTTTATTTTAAAATAGATTATTCTGAAAAATGTATTTTAATGTTACTACATAAATGAATAAGAACATATTTTACTACAAAAGATTGATGTTACATGATTTCTATTTCCCATTTTTTTCCTTTTTTGATCATTAGAAGTTGGTCCTTATTTTAAAATATTCACCCATTAGCAGTCCATTCATTCTGGAAATATTTATTGAATACATTTATTGCTCTGGAGACTACTTTTGCCTTACATGCCTCTTCTCTTTTTATCCTTACAACCATCCTATCAGGTTGGTTCTATTAATATCCCAATTTTAATAGTAAGGAAACCTAAGACTGAATAAACTAATTGGCTACCATGTCTAGAATTATTATTTGGACCAATTTTACTCTGAAGGTCATACTTTTAACTTCTTACCTGCTTTCAAGTTGTAATTATAAAATCTGGTTGTATATTAGTATAATTTAAAGATATTTTTAAAGAGTCACATACCTCAGTCACATACTATATTGGCAGAGCCTCCAGGGGTGGGTAAGGTATCTCTCCTTAAAAAAATGGTAACAGGGGATCCCTGGGTGGCTCAGCAGTTTGGCGCCTGCCTTCGGCCCCGGGGCGCAATCCTGGAGTCCCGCATCGGGCTCCCTGCATGGAGCCTGCTTCTCCCTCTTCCTGTGTCTCTGCCTCTCTCTCTCTCTATGTCTGTCATAAATAAATAAAAAATCTTTTTTTTTTAAGATTTTATTTATTTATTCATAGAGACACAGATTGAGAGAGAGAGGCAGAGGGAGAAGCAGGCTCCAGGCAGAGAGCCCGACATGGGACCCGATCCAGGGTCTCCAGGATCACGCCCTGGGCTGCAGGCGGCGCTAAACCGCTGCGCCACCGGGGCTGCCCAGTAAAAAGTCTTTAAAAAAAATGGTAACAACAACAATAGCACACTGTGCGCGCGCACACACACAAACACAACATATATGTACTGTTAATATGCGTTCAATGTTTAGACTCTTGCTTTAAAATCTGTGTTAACGGTCTTATTAATATTATAGCAAAATGTGCACTTTTCATTAATATCAATAATATTTAACCTGTTTATATTATTGTGTTATTCTTTAAAAAAAATCACAAAATTTCAATATTGAAAAGCCAGAATAATTGCAGGAACTTTAGCAGGTATAATACCTCGCTCCTGTCAATCTTATGTATTATGTATAAAGATAATAATTTGTAAAGATTCAGCATTTTAGCTTAGATTTTCACCAGCCTCAAACTGTCTTAACACTTCAAAGATCGCATCCAAGATAATCCCTTTGCTCCTTTTGCTCTTTTCTCAGTACATGAACACTGGCACCTTTCCAGACCTATCTGTCCATTGACTCCTGTACAATTTGCTACAATCAAATTGGGTAGGAGGAGATCCCAGTATATGAGGTTAAAAACTAAGGTGCCACTTTCTTACATATTTGTCAAGCTCTGCCTGACTCTTCTTTAGCCCCCAGATTTCCTCAATTTTGGAGCTCTTGACTCCTCATTTTGGTCACAGCCTTGCCCTGAGGCTCTAGTAAAATTGTAACCTTAGAAAGGAAAGACTTGCTGTGGTCAAGTACCAGCTTTTATCATTCAGAATCAAATGCACCCCACACTTAATCCACTCTGACTCTCAGTTTTGTTCTGTGTAATACTCAGCCTTTCCCCCCAGCACTCAGGCTCCTTTTATATCACTGCTGTTATAACTTCTTTATATTTCTGACCATCCTGTACATGTTTAATGCCCGAGGTCTCTGGACGCTAAAGAACAATTATCATCTGGTTTTCCTGAGGTTTATATATAGGTTGCTGTAACTTGTACATTTGAGGATCTCAAAGCCAGAATATTAAAATTCACAAAGAAGGAAAAATGCCTGCCTCTCCATGTAATGATCTTTTTAATGAGATACAATGCTCTGATTTTCCAGGTGATTTTGTTTTCAGTGATTTGCTGGTGATGGTGTAATGCTAGTGAGGTGTCTGGGTCACTAGCTTGTCTGCTTGGTTCCAGCTCCAGCTGCTTGCTTAAGAACTGCCTTGAATCGAAGATGTCCTTAAAAAATCACAAACAAGCACTCAGCACCTTAACCCTGACCCATATCTCAATAATTTCTAAATATATTCTGCTCTAAAATCAAGAATCAAAAGAAAGAACCTAATCCCATTGGTGGATGGCCCCAAGATCACATTTTTCATAAAATAACCATATACCTTTTTAAAGTTGCTATATCAAAGGTCAAGACTTTCTCATTGTTTTTGAAAATTTACTTGCAATATGAAAATGTGTTTTAACATATTCTCTCCTTTTTTTTTTTTTTGAAGGCAAGGTAATCTCAAACAGAATTTAATAACTTTTGTACAGGCTAATTTTCATGTTGGGCTTATAGCATTAATGTTTTACATTATAATTATATGTACTAAATTTAGGTGAAATTTTAGCACAGTTTTTTTAAGTAGCTTCATATTGGTTGTGCCCATGGAGATAATTAAATCACTTGATGGTTCTCCAAAGTGTTATCTGTTGACAGATACAGCAAATTATGGAGGGTGAACAATAAATTCTTAAGCTAATTAGCACTATGTATAATCATGTGCAAGTTTCATTTTACAAAATTGGTATATTAATATTTTTATCTTCCCTGGTTGAAACTAATGTCTAAAATTAAAAAGCCCATAGAACATTACTCACTTTGGACCATGTCCATTTCATAATTTGTCTAATGAAAGTACCTGTGTTGTGCTATTTGGCAAGATAAGTAGGAAATATCATTCAGTTGCAGATATACCTTTCATCTCAGACGATTTTATAGGCCTACTTAAATAGGTGTACCCAAATACCAAATTATTGATAGAACAAAATAAAAATTGAGTAGTGAAGCAAAAACTATCTTTCAAAAGCTATGCATTTTCTTTTTCTATAGGTACTGATTAATATTAAGCAGCTTTCAAGGTATATTTCACTAGTGTTCCTTGTGATGACTGTGCTTAACACAGAGAAGTTTTGAGTAATGCGTGTGTAATTAGTCTCATATTTTGACATTGTAATTTGCTCTCATTGTATGGGAATTTTTACTTGTAAAATCTACCATTTCCATGGTTTCTAAATTTTATGTGTATGAACTAAGAAATAATTCTAGATACTCTTTTTATCATGTGCTTAACAGAAGCCGATTAAAAGCCAGTGAAAAACCTAATCAAAACCTTTATAAAGCAGAAATCCAAACAAAGTCTCCAAAAGCAGATATGGAGACCTAAGTTTGCATTCCAGGACTGATGGCACGGAATCAGTTCACAGAACCAATGAACTAGTTTAATAAAGGGGAAAATCATGGACTTCAGCTTTAGGCATACTTAAATTCTGTCTTTACAACTTATTTCCTGGGTGAGGCTAGGAATATTGATTAACTTTTGTGGAACTCATCTTTACTCATCTATGAAATGGACATAAAATGTCTACTTTGTGTTCATTCATTCATTCATTCATTCATCCAATGAATATAAACTCAATGGTCACTATTTAGTAAGTGACTATAAGCTAAACAGCAGCTTGCTTGCTTGGACTCTAAATTACCTTGATGTGTCAGAAATGCTTGTTTCTGTGTCCTGAGTCTTTTGAAGGCTGAGTTATGCTTAATAAGAATGAAGCTCATCTGCTATTTGTGTGGAATTTGTCTTTAATTCCTGGGATTCAGACGTTGGTCATAGGGACAGTCACTATTTCTTGCTCTTTTCGTTTGCACTATATTAATTTAGGAAAGGTCCACTGAGCAGAGATTTAACAGAAATTCACTCTATTGTGAGAGCTTCCTAGAAGGTGGACCCCCAAGGAGTTGTGTGTCTACCCCAGCATTCATGCCAAGTTTTGGGATAGGTAACAGAAGATGAATCCAGTGTGTAGGTGCCATGGCCTTCATCTTCCTAGGCCACAATGCCTCTTCGTGGTTCAAAAGCACAAGGGAGCATTTTCTGCCTATTATCATTGCTAGTTCATATCTCATTTGCTATGCACCCAGAGATTTATTTTGCCCCTAACGGTTTTCTTGGGTCTGTCTCACCCTGAGTAGCTGCATTAGGTTATGTCCTTCCCTTGTGTAATGATTTGCATTTTTACAACTAAAAGTCTTGGTTTTATCATTTCCTTACCGCACTTCTAATGCCTCCAGGTTCTTTATTAAAATTATTTTCCTGTCCTCCCCAGTGAATGCAACACCATCTAAGTTAGTACCATCCACAAATAAAAATGTGTCGCTTATTATCTATTCTTGAGCATTCACCAAAAATGTTGAATATAAATGAACTTAAAAATTCCAACTTTGAAGTATTCTCATTCTTTGCTAAGAACCCCAGCATTTGTGTGTGTTGTTTATATTTGTTTAAGATAGTATAAAGCCAACGCAAACATATTTAGGCTAATTAGATTATGTTACATTGAATCATATTGTACATCAGATTAAATGCCTTAAGATATAATAGACTTTTTTACTCTCTTTTACTAAATAGATCCTTTCATTGTTCTTATTGAATCTAAACTGGCCTAATTCTAATAGATTAAACTTTATTTCTCTCTCAACAATAAGTATAGGTTTAAAGAAAAACATCCTGAAAGGTTGATCTATTGGATCATCATATTGACTTTTAATAACTTTTACATGATAATCTCTGAGGAAACTTTAACCAAACTACATTCAAGAAAATTTTTGTGTGATTCACAATTCGGTTGCAGCTAGTGAGACAATTTGTCTTTGATAAATTACAGTTAACTATCAATATGCCAGAAATAAAAAGGCATTGGGTGAAATATTTTAGAAACAACCTCTCCTGTCAGTTAGTTTTTCCTCAGGGCCCTGGCAGGAAACGATGTAGAAGTAGGGGAAGCACGTTTCGAGGCCTAATCTGTGCGGAATTACCTGTCTCCTGAGTACCACCTCAGTCAGTTTCTGTAAATGGAAAATCCACAGAAGAGAATATATGTGAATGTTGGAAGCGAGTTTAAAATCGTCTGGTTCAATCCCTTCATTTCACAGATGGAGGAAAAGAAGCCCAAAGAGATTAATGGAGGGGACCAAGGTTGTACAACTAAGGAAAATATCTGATTCACATTATTGTTATGGACACTACCTGAATCTTTCAGGATTACTTTGTTTCCTTTAGGCCGGAGGCACATGCTTCTAGAAGGGCATTACTTTGGGACACATGTATCTAAAACTTACTAAATTAAAACCAATTTAATATTTGTATGCCTGAAAAATCATTTCCACATTTATGTAAAAATTTAAATCCATATTATTTAAATTTAATGAGTAACAGCCTAATTTTATTCCTTGAATTTCTAAATACGATTTTTTTTAGATATGATTTTTTTAAAGGGCTACCTAAATGTGTTTGCAAAGCTTTCTTACTTGTCACAATATCAGCTAGAAATCTCTAGTAATAAATATCGGTCTTGT
Organism: Canis lupus familiaris; assembly: GCF_011100685.1. Lineage (NCBI taxonomy): Eukaryota > Metazoa > Chordata > Mammalia > Carnivora > Canidae > Canis > Canis lupus. The sequence continues at coordinate 5,062,216 of NC_049224.1, read as the reverse complement.
CTGTTCTCTTTCTCCATCAGTATCCCAGCAAAAGTCCCATTCAGAAGGGAGACTATGACTGTGAGGGAAAATGGCTCCAATTCCCCAAATCCTGAGTAAACACTGTTATCAAGAAGTCATGTAGACAGGACATCAGGTTCTATTCCCTAAGAAGGAAATATGTTCAAATAGAAATGGATACATGGCATGAGAGAATCCAACACTCTCAGAAGGGCCACCAGCCTAGTAACTCTGGAGGACAGAGAGGAATAGAAGCAGACATTTCTCCAAAATAATGCTCTGAGAAGAAAATTATATTTAGCCTTATAAAAATGTCTACTTGTATCTCTTTATACAAAAAAAAATGAGCTCGAAATCAACACAAAACCTTGAAGAATTTAGTTTTCCTTCTCTCTAGTATTTCCACTCCTTACTGTCATATCAGTATAATGAAATAATTATTTGCAAGTCCATATAGACACACAAAGCCTTGGGGTCATATTAAGTACAGATATTAGGCATGTAAAACAAATTTTTAAATATTTGATATTAAGCAACAGTATAGGTCCTTGAAACTAAAATATCTATAAGCTATAGCTAAGTAAATGTTACTAATTAAAACTCTTAATTAGCAAAACAGTCTCAATTCTTGTAATCCAGCATAACTAATATTTTTACTAGCTAATCAAGCACTGTTGCTTAAACAATAAATGTCGAATCTAAATACTCCTCTTTGCTTCAGTGCTAGTATTGAAACTTTGTTTCAATTTGGGTGTCAATCAGTTGTTAATTTAAATATGTATTTTTAAAGATTAGCAAAATTCTAGGTATGAAATTGTCTACAGAAATATTGCTAAGCCACTACAACTGCATTATATTAATTCCAACATATCTTTTGCAAATGAACTTAAGAGATAATTATGCTTGTGGAATTAGAAATGTCTTTTTCTGAGCTAGACAAGACAACTAAACATTAAATTCAATAAAAGCATTTGAGCAATTTGTAGAAGGCAATATGGCAAATTAAAATGTGATGGTCCCTGCCATCAAGGGGCTTGCATTCTAGAAAGATAATTATTATTCATCTTAGATTTCACTAGCAACAAAATTATTCTATGAGATAATATATTTAAAGTAACCTAGATAGCAAGAAATTACTTTTACCAAGAAAAAAAGAAGTATTAATAATAATAATATGCAAATAATAATAATAATAATATGCTACACCAAATCTCTAATTTTATATGCTGCATAAAATATCTGTATATGGCACAAAAAGTAACATTACATGAGCTGTATGAATTATGAATAATTATAAAGCCATAACAAGTTATTGAAAAGATAACTGTGTTACCAGTCACAGTTCACACATTAACTTTTAAGTCATCTCTGGTTCTCATTTAATCAGCCCTATCTGGAAACAATTATTTTATTTCTATCTCACCCAGTATTAAGTACTCATTTGTTAATGCCCTTGATACTGCTGTCTTAGCACACTTCGAGAATATGTGTGTGCTGTAAGCACCTACTAACATAATAAACCAGGTCACTTATAGCAGTACAGGCCTAATTGAAGGTGTAACAAAAGGAACATAAATTATGTCTGGACATATCAATAATGAGACAATTGGGAAAGAGAGGAAAACATCATCCACAAGTCTGTGTGTGTGTGTGTGTGTGTGTGTGTGTGTGTGTGTGTGTATGCATTCATAAGCTAGAAAATAAGTGCCAGGTCTGGGTCAATGGATTCCTCTTAAATAAAATGGAATACAGACATTTCTAATTCTATCACTTGCCCCCAGCTGCTGCACAACCAAGCCAAGTCCAGTATGAAATCACCTCTCACATGGTCTTATAACACCGTTATTTTCTGAGTGGAGCTCATTTGGGCCTTCCACATTCTAAAACAAAGCAGGAAAACAACACCTACAAAAAGAAATGTGTGGGGTGGCTGGGTGGCTCAGTGGTTGAGCACCTGCCTTCGGCTCAGGTAGTGACTCCGGGTCCTGGGATCAAGTCCCGCATCGGGGTCCCTGCAGGAAGCCTGCTTCTCCCTCTGCCTGTGTCTCTGCCTCTCTCTCTCTCTCTCTCTCTCTCTCTCTCTCTCTCTCTCTCTATGTCTCTCATAAATAAATAAATAAATAAATAAATAAATAAATAAATAACCTTTTAAAAAATAAATAAAATTCGTCTCAAAAAAAAAAACAAACAAAAGTATATTTGGTTAGGTTGATGTAGTGCAAATATCTGTTCCTGCTATGTGGCAAAGCTACTTCTTTGCCAATGGTTACAACTCTATTCCATCTACCTCTCTATTCTATGCATCTATTTGCTATCAATTTATTTACATATGTGGGTATCTATGTACATTTAATAGTGAAAATATTGATTCTTTTGGAATGGCATTATTTATAGACAACTGACTCAAGGTTATAAACATATATACATTAGGCATTTTCTCATTGAATAAATTGCAGTCATTTTAGGAAACTAAAAAATTGAAAGTGCTCCCTTGGTGTCTGTATGAGACATTCTCATTTCTCAGGAGTTTTACCTATTACACATCAAGCGATATCTATTGTTCATGATAGCAGATACCAATAGAGGCACAAGTTGTCTATTGTATACTCTATAAGCAATGCAGCATGGTTTTAAAGACATAGATTTTGGAATCAGGCAGACCTGGATGCAAGTTAGAAATTGTCCAAGGTAGTAGGAGTGTAGATAATTTATTTCATTTCTTTCTGTTACGCTGGCAACATCTGGAATGGCTTGCAGGAACAATGTGTATTTAGAAAGAAAATAATTTTACCCTTAGACCATTAAATATTCAGCCAGGGTCCAGAAGATGTTGCTAAAGAGGCCTTCAGCAATACCTCCAAGTTTCCCTACAGCCATGTAGAATTCCTATTGGTTGGGTAGATTCCTTTCTGTCTCTAAATGTCTTTTCTCAATCCACTAGTCCTGGTCTAGGACTTTCTTCCCAACCAAGACTGGGCACTGTCCTTGAGCGATGTCTAGCCTTGGAGTGCCCTGCAGGAGAATACTTCAAATACGTCCAATTACTTCAGTCTAGAGCAGCACCTACAGGGTTGCTGTTTCCCCGCACTGTGAGCCAGATCTCAAAGCCTAAGTATGAAGTTTATTTTGCTGTTGATGCCGTTGTCTCTTGACTTTATCAACAAAAAGACTTTCTTCTAGGGGTTGGAGTATGGGTTGGAGGGAAATGAAGAAACAGGATTGGGAATACAAAATCCTATATTCGCTATACTTCAATGATCTGTAAAAACAGATGCAAATAACAGTACCTTTCAAGGAGGGGTATTGTGAGGACTCTTTAAAAGGGTCTATAAAACAGGTGGCACAGCAGAAATACTAGATAAATTATAGTTATCTTTAATCATTATCATTGTCCCTAAATAAGACTTAGAAAGTTACCAAGAGTTTGTTTACTCTTCTCATTCACTTGTAATGCCGATATTCTGAAAATGTTCACACGATCACATTAGCATACAACACGCTGTGTATGTAGGTACCAATACACACAGCACACATTATCATACATAGCCCAGAACACATATGCATATGTGTTCAACATGGTTATGTTCTTAAACACCAGCTTAAGAAAGAAATTTTTTAACCATTACTAACTTGTGGCTATTTATTTCCCAACCAAGACAGAACATAGAAAATCTATGTATTTTCCCTACTTTGTCTTGCCCTAGTCCATCTTCCTTCTTTCTCACACTCTCAGTCTTCCTGTCAAGAATGTTGGAATACATACCCTACTCAAAGTAAGACACTGCAAGGGCAACAAGATTCACTGGAAAGATTAGAGTGGAATAAAAATAGTTTTAGAATAGTCCACTGATAAGAGTAAGCTTGAGGACAGACATTTCAGACGGGTACAAATGTAAAAGAATTCACAGAGGGCTGTCTCAAAACCTGTCACTGCTGGGGAAAAACTCACAATAGAAGAGATGAAGTCCCCTTTCCTTGTTATCGTTACATTTGTATGCATCGGTAGTCCCTGCCTACAGCACATTAAACTGATTAGCTCTGTTAGTGACATAATAGTTGTGGGCCTGGACACATATTGGGACACATTAAATCACTTATTAATAGGAATTATTACTTTTTAGCTGTCACAAGTGCTTACAAAGGAAAATCTTCATGATGTTTATTTCACTACTTGAGCATCATGACAAATTTCACATTTGTAGAATATTTGTGTTGCCTTGAAGCCTTGAAGCTGTTGGAACATTTATATGTACTAATAGCTTCTATGTTCTTTTTTCACAAATTAGAAGGGAAGGATGGAGAAAAATAACACGTTTAAGAAAGCCACATGCTATTTTAAGTGAAATCAGAAGCTTTAACCAAGCAAAGACAGGTCTTTAGATGTGTCTTTCATTTCTTAGGGAAATAAATGCATAGAGTTTTAGATGTAGTCATTTCTAACAGTATTTTATTGGAATAAGCTACGAAGAAAGGCAAGTTTATATAGTTTGTCATTTATAGTGAAACATAAATCAAGTTAAAAGAGAGTTCTCCAGTTAGTGTAAGGTCTCCTTAGTGAATTGTCCAACCGTTTGAAGGGACAGTGTTTGCTAGTCTGCTCTGTCTGCAAGATCATAATCCAAGAAATGAATAATGGAGAAATCTGAGGTCCAGAAATCCATAAAATCAGGATGAAATTTTCATCTCTCTCCAATTAGTGGCCAGGCACCTGATAATGAGGTTTGGCAACGGGAAAAGAAAATAATGTGGAGAGATAGATAGGTTCTTGAAAATCGTTGGGTTCTTATTGCCAAGCTGCTTTTTCACCATGTCCAGGATGGCCAAATCATATGGGGTAAAGTAGATTACTTGACATGGTGTCAAGTGCTTACAGGATTCTGGATGACTAAGCATCCTTATTTAACTGCCATACTGCTAACCCCACATGAGAAAGGGCCTGAAAAGGTTAATGTAAACATTGTATGCTTCCTTCAAACTGTACCAGAATACCACATCTGGTGGGTCACCTCACCCTGCAGTCAAAACTGAAAGGACATTTGCTTTGTGAATGTCAGGATAATTTTATGAGAACCAGACACCAGGCAATTGATGGGGGCTCAGAGAAAAAGGCAGATTGTTGCATGTGAACTATTTGGGTTATAAAAAAGGGGGGGGGGGTATGACTGTGAGGCCAGGACCCACTCTAGTAGTCACTGAAGCTTCCAGACAAATTACATCCATGCTAGGCCTAACATCAAATGGCAGGGAAACTCTGTAGTAATGAGATTTTGGAGCACAGTTGCCACATGCATTAGACAATTCAGTCACATCTGGCCAGTTTTGTGATAAGAATAAAGAATACCAGACCACAATACAAGACATAAAATAATTTTAAAAAAAACCTGCCTCTATTTGCAGACTAAAATTTCATTGTATACATATTTTATTTAGGGATTCAACTTATGGTTACTCAGGTTGCCTCCTACACCACAAAAAAAATGCTGCAGTGAGCTTCTTTGAACATCCCCACTAATAAACTCGTGTGGGCAAGCAAACACACACATACACATTCACAGATCATGAGGTATATGTATACTAAAATTGCATAAATCATACCAGATTGCTCTGCTGCACACCTGTTACAAATATTCTACAGTGAAAACATTACATTTATAATTAGGTAAAATGATTACTGTTAAATTTAGGAAAAAAAAATATTTTCTGTATCAACCTCTCTTGTTCATCTGTAAGAGCACCATAACTTATTCAGTGATACGATGTAGGAGCCTGTCTAATCCTTGGCTTTTGCTTACTTTCCAGTGCTATTTCTAATAGTCATAAAATATTGTAGAATCTCTAGTGTACTTAGTACTGATAGTAACTTCAACCATTTTCTGTAATCTCCCCACTAATCCAATTAGCCCTAATTCCTTCTGACTTAATTTGGTCCTTCATAATATCTTGATATTGTGACATCCATTCTACTTCGACCTCAAGAGCACTACAAAGTTGTCTCTTTCTTTTTTAAAAAATATTTTGTTTATTTATTTGACAGAGAAAGAGAGAAATAGAACACAACCCAGGGGATTGGTAGGCAGAGGGAGAGAGAGAAGCAGGACCCCCCCCCAAAAGAGCAGGGAGCCAGATGTAGGGCTCAATCCCAGGACCCAGAGATTGTGATCTGAGCTGAAGACAGATGCTTAACCAACTGAGCCACCCAGGCACCCCTACAGTTGTCTTTTTCAACCTGAAATTTATCTCATACTATAGTGATATCCCAAACATCCTTAAAGATTTAAGGAAAATGTCATCTGCCCTATATGCCCACACCAGTTTACAAAAATGTTTTTATAGTACTTTTTCACTTTTTATTGTAATTATCTGTTAATATCTCTCTCGCACAAGTCACAAATTCCTTAAAGAAAGAATTATATTTTATTTATATTTGTATCCCCACTGCCTGCAAATGTTAACTGTTGTAAATGTTTGTTGAATGGGCTTTTATTACTATTCCCTCAGGCTCTTATCTCTTCATTTCAAATTATAGTTAATTATCTGGCAAAATAATTTTACATTAAGATGTTAACATAAAATTATAGCCCTTTTAATAACTTAAAAATATAAGAAAAACTACACAACATAGTTGTTAGGTATTCGTATATATGTGTGATAGAAAGTATTAAAGAAAAACCAGGGTTACTAATAATAAACATAAACTTCTGAATATATTATATTTCTGGGTGAGAAGCCAAAGACCAGGTATATGAGGATATCCTCATAAGTACATAGGTAAATGTTTTTAGGAATATTTGAATTCTTAGAATGCATAGTATGTTAGAGGTGTTAATTATATTCCTAATAAATATTTTTTAAAATGTGATCAGAGAGCTGCGTATGAACCAAAATTTTAGTAAGCTGTGAATAACAAAATATGATTAATGCAGTTCTATGGCTTGGGTTTTAAAAAAAGAAGGAAAAAGAAAAAAAAGATGTGTGTATATGTGTGTATTTCTGAAATGTATTGCTTCTTCAGAGAAACTTGGATTTTATAGTTTTATGATAAGAGAATTCTACAAAAGCAATCTCATAATTAAAAAATAAATATGTAATGTTACCAATGTTATGTGATCATGGGCAAAATACTGCCTTCTGGTTGCTTCACTTAATAAAATGTCTAGTTTTAACACTAAGTTATCTTTCAGCACTGAAGTTTATAATTTCACAGACAAATAATCTTATGTTATTTTACACCCAGGAATTCTTTCAGCATGCTTCAAATCATGTCATCCAGGCTGCTCCCTGTTCTAAACACACAATACACAAGCTGGTTGAGAAGTTATGGAAAACATGGACTTTGATTGTTAGAATCGCTAATGTAAATACCCAAAATTTGAAAGAAAAAAAAAATCCATGTGTCTCAACATCAAGAAAAAGTCAAGTTATTGGCTCCATTGGTAGTAAAATGTAAAAGAACAATAAGACCAGGATATTTCTCATAACTTCTTGAAATAATCTCAGTCAAACCATAACTCATTTCCTGTCGCCTCCATTTGAGCATTTCTCTACTTTTGTTGATGCCTTTTGCTGAGCATAGTATGCCTGTTTAGATTCAATTTCCAAATGCCTTCTATTGTTTAGGGAGTGGCCCAAGTGCTCTTTCTCCGAAGCCTTTTTTTTTTTTTTTTAATTTCTCAGTTGGAATCAAGCCCCTTTCCATCTACAATCTGTCAGTCCACGTAAGTCCTGTTTTATTCTAATTTATATTATAGCTAGTTTTTGCATATTGGCCCTTCTTTCATTGAAAGTACATGATAGAGCTTAGAAAAATTTTGTTTAGTGAATTATTTAATACATTTAATCAGTGTGAACGCACATTACAGCAAGCAGAGCCTAAATCAGGGGGAGATAGCAAATGGCCAGATTTTTTTTTAAAGCCTGAAATGAGAGGTGAGGTGATGTTATGTATCTTAGACTCTTAATACAGCAACTCATGGCTCTGTCCCCTGGCCAGTTACCACTATTTAGTGAAACCTATTTATGAAAGAGTCAAAAGAGATGGAAGGCAGCAAAGTCTAGAAAAAAGTTCACTCCTTAACTGGTTACTAAAGATAAGACACTCTCTGAGTCACAGTTTCATTATTTGGAAACTAAGTATTAAACCTCACTAACCTCTGAAGTTCTCTGGGTAAAAATACCATGATTCAATACATGAAGAAATTTAATCTGAGGCTAAAAAAGAACCAGTGAGCTTTTGTTTTCTGTGTATGATATAAATGCATCATCTTTTATATTTTATTTTATTGTATTCAAGAATCAGGAGATGCAGGAGAAAACTAACAAATATCTACCACTGGCCAACAATAAAGAATCAAAAGAAGTATAAACCAACCTACCTTATATATTAAAGAAAGGAAGAGTATTTCCTTTCTTTCTTTTTTTCTTTATGATAGTGAGTGCAGATGGATATTGTGCTAGGGCACATTTTATAACGGATGCTCGGGATCCCTGGGTGGCGCTGCGGTTTGGCGCCTGCCTTTGGCCCAGGGCGCGATCCTGGAGGCGCGGGATCGAATCCCACGTCGGGCTCCCGGTGCACGGAAGCCTGCTTCTCCCTCTGCCTGTGTCTCTGCCTCTCTCTCTCTCTGATGACTATCATAAATAAATAAATTAAAAAAAAAAAGATTTATAACAGATGCTCATTGAAGAGTGTGTCTAAAATCACCTTTTTTGAATACAAGAAGATATTTGGAATTTCTAAAATTTAAAATCATATCGGGACTAATTCTTGACTGGATTCTGTATTTAAAACATTTTCAATATTCTTCTCATAGATTGGAAAATAAAGCCTTTACAGTAATGGCTTTGTGGTCCCTTTTTTAAGAAGAGAAGGGGAAAAGGGACCATTTCATAAAATGGCATCTTTTTAGAAGTTAAAATTTTGCCTTAAAACTCTATGTAGTCAAACAGCATTCGAAATCAAATTATTGTTGATTAGTATAGAAAGAATGCTTCAATATTCAAAAGCCAAGTAGTTTTATATTATTTCACATAAAATCCCATTTTAGATTGCATAAATCAACAAGTACAGTAAGACGCAGCCATAGAAACACTGTTCATTTGTAATGTATGTCTCTACTTATTCAATTATCCTCCAAAGTGGGAGATAAACTAAAATGCTTGCTGAAGATTTAATGCTAAATAGTAGTCAGGAAAGCATATGAGCTTAGTTCTCACATCAGGTAAACATGCAGAAAGAGAAGTCTTGTGAGACCTAAGACATTCAAGGTAGAAGAAAAAGCTGTTACAGTAAACCCTTGCAAAAGGAAAAGAAAGATCTTAAAAGAAGGCTTGTTTTTCTGTCTCAACAGAGATTATGTAGACAAATGCAGAAGAGATAAAACAGGAGATTGAGTATCTAAGCCACCAGAAATATAGTTTCTGGAAGTAGAGATGGCCCTCCCTGGAGATTTATTTGGGATTGCTTTCTGATTCATATCCTAAATTTCTCTGAAATGCACTGATCTCCCTCAGGGCACTTTGTTTTAACAATACCTCTTCATTTGTGCTGCTTTTGACTGCAATTCCACTTTAAATATTAATTTTAGAGGAGGTTTTACTTGCAATTAACCATGCAATTATATTGTAGTCATATCGAATTCTGTCCTCTGAAATGAATTTAGCATAATCTGGACCTAAAGAGGCAATAAAATTAACACCCACCAAGTTTACTAGGAAGTCAGACATCTAACACCTTCACTAATTGGAGACACAACAACTGAAACAGGAAGTTTTCTGAAACAATAAAAGAAAAATCAAAGACTAGAAGTAAAATCATATACCTCCTTACCTGTTTATTCAATCAACGAGGCTGTGTATCAAATGTAGAAGTTGAAAACCAATTCACCTCTTCCTAGAACTGGTAATGAGAAGCAGAAGAGGGTTGTGTGGACTTGGTCCAGTAGAAATAGGGGCTGCAGGGGAGGAAGAAGGCGGAGCTGCTCCCATCAATCTGTAACCCCGTGGTAAAGGCAACAACGCATGGAGTGGGACATTCAGTCGTTAGGAGGCATTAGGTACTTGTGAAATTTCTGAAGGCATTCGTATTCTAGAGTCCTAAGCTCTTAGATATTGAAATGAAGGAAAATTATGAAAGAATTTATGGCTTTACCTCCACTATTCATACATACGTGTGTATGTGTGTATATTATTTAAACACACACACACACACACACACACACACCCTACCTCCACCACCACCTCACAGGTATGTATGTATGCAATGCTACAAGACAGTTTCCCTCAGCTCAGAGTTTGATAAGTCAAATTTTAGATTAAAAATTTTATGTAATCTAAATACCATTTATAATAAAGTGCCTGGTGAATAGTATGGGTAACTTTTATTTCATATAATCATTTAATCATCACACCAGCTCTGTGATCTAGTAGCAGTCTCATGTTAGAATTGAAGAAACTGAAATTCATAAAAATTTTAGTCATTTGTGCAAAATGAAAGAGCTACTAAGTAACAGAACCAGGACTCAATCCAAGTCTGAATTTCATATATATTATTTAATAAATATATATAATAAATATATAATAATAATATATAAATATATAATATGTATGTAACAAAAATATGTAGTATTCATTTATGAATTTACAAATACATTTTTGTGTTGTGTGCATTATAATACATATTTGTAAGTATATAAAAATATACTGCAGAAATTAAATCCATCTGCTGTTTCATCATTTAGCAGAAGTCTTTGTCACCATTTTGGTGTATATTCTTTCAGTACTCTTCCTTTGGTGCCCTGTAATTTTTTTTAGTGGTTTCTATCTATATCTAAAGTCATACTGAATATAATTATTCAGTATTATTTCTTGCTTTTGTGTTTTATTTAATGTCATGCTGTGAGTATTTTCATAAGTCAATAAATGTGTTTTTCATTGTTATATTTTTCCTAAACAAATGTGGTTTGGATTGTTAACTTCAAGTGTCATCATTTATTTCTTGATGGGCACTTTGTCTCTTTGTAGCATATGTTTCTCTAATATAAATATTAAGTTTATACTCACATGCATAAGCCACATTTTTTCAGTTTCCTCTTTTGGACACATTCATAATGCTAAAATGACTACATAAAAGGATGTAGATACTTATATGGCCTTTCATGTATATTGTCAAATTTTTTCCAAAAAGGCCTTACTCACAACACTAGTGCCAGGACTGAGTATTAGAAGTATTGTTATTTTTCATCAGATTTATAGGTTTTAAAAAGTTATGTGGTTGCCAATTTATATTCTATTTACTAGGAAAGGTGACTTTTTTTTTCATTTTTATCTTCCAACTGTAATTATTCTGGAATTGGTAATATATAATTGTTTGGCTTCATACTTATGATGACATAATTCTTATTATTACTTATTTCCAACTACTTTATCTGTTTGAGGATATTTTACATTTACTATTTATTGGAAATACTTTACTCGATGTGTGATTTCCATTTTTAAATATCCATGTGCTATGGATTTAGCAGGATTAAATCTATAAATATTTTCTAAGTTGTTATTTTGTTGTTTACTTCAGAAACTTATTAAATAGCAGTTATGGTTTTTTGTATATTTTACTTAGATATGGAATAATCTTGTTATTTAGTTAATACATTAGTTAATTTTCCAAAGAGCCTAATTACCAAATTTGTTGTAAATCCTTTTTCTTATTACATATTTTAACTAAAAACTACATATGTATATTGTCAAAAAACTGAAATATAGAGAAAATTATAAAGCAAATTTTTATGTTCTGTAATCTCTCACACCATAAATCCTATATTCTCCTTAAATATTAATGTTCAGATCAAAATTATTTTTTATATTTTAACTACTGCCATATAAAATACCTTTTAGAATGGTTTTGAGCTTTTGCACTCAAGTTTTAGTCATAATTATAACCATTATTTACACTTAATTTAGATAATTGGTTTGTGTTCATCCTCAGACATTTAATGCTATGACTTCACCATTTCTGAATTCTTGATTTTGATTTACCTCTCAGTTGACTGACTGTTAACATCAGTCAGATGTTTTACCTGTTAAGGGTACTCACATATTATCCTCGGGAAGGATAAAATAATGCTACAATTTCTATTTCTTATGTAATTGTATAAATATTATTATCATGTGAATAAAGGTTTAATGAGGTTCATTATCCTCAGATGAGATTGTTACTTAAAATTTTATTGGCTTCTGTGATTTATATTTGGAGAGAAGAAATGGAGCACAAGCCTGATGTGTATTATTTTTATGTAAATTAATTTCTCTACTTCCATACATTGTTTTCATATTCAATATTTCTTTACTTTAGAAATGTTTTTCTTCACTTGTATATTTGATTATTTCTTCTGTACATAGTGAAATTATTTTATTTTACTCTTGGCAGTCGACTATAAACTAGATATGTCACCTAGACAAAATATTTTATTTGTTTTCAAAATATTTTTTTAAATTTGCATTCATGATAAATTTCTCAAACTTGTCTTCCACATTATTGAGTAAATTTTCTGCTGCAACAAGTCTTTTCTGCCTCAAAAATGCATTTCAATTTACTTGCTAGGTTTTTAAGCTCCTTTCTTCTTTTAGTTTTCTGACTCTGGCCGTATTATTTTAGATCTCTGAAGTCAGTATTGACTTTTATTTCGTGTGGTTTTTACCCTGTTTCCAGTTCCCCTTACTCACAGGATTTTATTTTCTGTAGAAAATTTTTTTAGAAATCTTCTAATTCTCTAGATTATTTCCATTGGCTTATTTTCCATTGTTAGGCCTTTTTGTTTTCAAAAACCCATCGTGTGCCATATTTTGTTTAGATTCTATTCAGCAATTACCAAATGGGAAAAAATAGACCAAGATTCAGTGTTTAAGCACATGGTAAAAGAAAGGCCATAAATATCCCTCTTTAATATCTACTTCTACGCTGACAGGCGTACAGGCTGACAGTAGATATTATCTCCTTTTATTTATTTATTTTTTAAGATTTTTATTTATTCATGAGATCACACAGAGAGAGGCAGAGACATAGGCAGAGGGAGAAGCAGGCTCCCTTCGGGGAGCCCAATGCAGGACTCGATCCCAGGACCCCAGGATCACGACCTGAGCTAAAGGTAGATGTTCAGCCACTGAGTCACCCAGATACCCCTGGATTCTCCTTTACTAACATACATGTGAAGGTCAGGCTATCACCAGGAATCCTAAAACCTAATAAGCTTGATCCTAGTGTGAGTTTATTCCTATTGAGGTCCAGTTTTCCTTTGTTCAGACATCTAAGTTCCTTAACTCAAATAAAGAATAAAATAGAGAGTATAGTGAGTAAATTAGGTAATACTTGGGAAAGCACATCACTCAGATTTCCAACTCATTATCACTTTTGTTTTTTTCCTACCAATTTTATTTATTTACTTGACAAAGGGAGTGAAAGCAAGAGAGACAGAAAGAGAGCGCGAGGATGAGGTAAGGGGAGGGGCAGAGTGATAGAAAGAAGCGACTCCCCAGTGAGCAGAGATCCCTACTTGGGACTCCATCCCAGGACCCCAGGCCCCAGGATCATGACCTGAGCTGAAGGCAGATGCTTAACTGACTGGGTTATTATTATTACTTGCCTTTACAATACTTTTCCTTGGAAAAAAAGTATATAACAACACATATCAGAAAAATATATAGGTGATTTATTTCCTTATTTAAGTTCAGGGAAGAACTTCTTAAGCTTAAAAGAATATGGAAATAAAATAAAAAAGAAAGTAGATTTTATTAACATAACAAACTTCTTGATGTCAATATTACTATGTATAAAAATCAAATGAAATAATTTCAAAAAAGAAATACTTTTTTTAAAAGATTTTATTTATTCATGAGAGACACAGAAAGGGAGAGAGAGAGAGAGAGAGAGAGAGAGGCAGAGACACAGGCAGAGGGAGACACAGGCTCCACGCAGGGAGCCTGATATGGGACTCGATCCCGGGTCTCCAGCATTACACCCTGGGCTGAAGGCAGGTGGCAAACCGCTGAGCCACCCGGGCTGCCCCAAAAAAGAAATACTTATGATAAATATGATGGTTAAAAGGTAAGTAACCTTATGAAATAAAAATATTTACCATTTGGGGGTATGCTATATACCAGGTTCTCAGGTTCTTTAGATATGTTTAATATAAACATATTTAAATTAAATATATTATTTAATTAAATCCTTTTAATACCATTATTTACAAATTCAACATCTTGATTTTAAATATTTTTTTAATGGAAGCAGAAAGCTTAAAATGAAATTTTCAGGTTTTGAATCCAAATGTGTGCGACTCTAAAACTTATTTTTGTCCCACTATGTCAGGCCACTGGTTAATTATTAAGAAATATAAATGACCACAGCATTTGATTCAATAATTCCACTTGTAGACATGAATCATCATTTATAATAAATAATTACAAATTATATCAATACCAAACAATAGAAGTCTGGTTGAGTAACTTATGAGATGTCTCTATGATGAAGTAGAATATTTAATAACGTGGAAACACAGACAAAATACAGTCGTAAATTTTAAAAACTTGATACAAAAGTACATTTATTTATGATATAATTTAATTGATTTTTTCTGTTCTGTTTGTATCTATCTTCCCATTATGTCCAACCATCTCTCTATATACATATGTATTATTTTGATATTGGTGTCATGGTTGCTTTTACTTAGTGTTTACTATTTTCCAAGTTTTATTCAATGATCACATATTCCTTAACACTTGGGAAAATTAAGTCATATACACAAAAATGCGATATGTTATAGTATAAAATACTTTTGTTTTAAAAGATTTGAGAGAGAGTATAAAATACTTTTAAAAGATTTGAGAGAGAGTGTGCAAGAAAGAGAATGAGCTGTGGGGAGAGGCAAAGGGAGAGGGAGAAGCAGGATCCTTGCTGCCCCCACCCCCAGCAGGGAGCCTGACATGCAGGGCTCCATCCCAGGACCCCAGGATCTTGATCTGATCTGAAGGCAGACACCCAGGTGCCCCTACAAGAACATACTTTTTAAACGTTTGGATGGATATGAATTAGGTCAGCTAAGCTTCTAGAATTCAGCAATATGTTAATATTGAAATTTTATTTCTGGTCCTTTAACTCTCAGAGCCTACTGTATTGATAAAGTTCTGTATAAAGTTAAAATCACAACAAAAAAATATTTAACCCATATTCACCAACCTCCTCCAGAAATTTTAGAAATTATATGAATCAGAGTATAACTTGACCTCTAAAAGAAAGCTGAACTAAAAAATAATAACAAGAACCTATTCACTCTACCATTATTCCTTCTACAAAGGCAGCAAATTATGTATCAAATGGAAAAATGTAGCTCTAATTTTCTTTGCAGAAATAACCCTTGATGAAGCCTAAATCTTCTTTGTAGCTTGTGCAGTGAGTTACACATCTTAGTTAACTGTTTTTTGCAGAATTTTCCAAAAATGGCAGCCTCAAGATCACGTCTTCAGCCTTTTTCCTATCTGTCCCAGACCCCCCTGGCTCCACCCCCACCCTGAGACTAAACTGCTGTCCCTGTGAGAACTCCTAAGAAAAGCTGTCTCTGTGTCTCTTTGAAATGGAGATGAATTTTACTTGTACTTCATGAACCCAAGAACTTCATAGTCAACAATGAATAAATAGAAAGCAGCGTCAGGTGAAGAACTTCTGTGCACCCACTCTACTTTGCTGCAGGTCCCAGAACTCTCTGCGGAGTTCAAAGTTTTCTTTAGGGGCGGGGATAGTACCAAAAAAGTTCAGAAACTGAGCTCTGCCCATGGCACTTAGGAAGGAGAGAGATAGGTCAGAAGCAGCAAATGCTTCCACTTCTAAACTTTGTAAATATAGCTCAGTTTGTGATACTTGTCGGTCTTTAAACCGTATTCTAAAGCTATATGCTACATTTGTCTCTAAGTGATCTCTGAAAGCTTTCTGTGTCACTGAACATACTGCATTTGTATTTCCGGGTTACATGATGTCTCTCTGAATCTGTCTAAATGTGCATATCCATGCATCTCTCTCTGTCTCTGTCTCTCTGTCTCTTTGTCATATCTATAACATTTATATTTGTTAATATGTTTATAGGTAATCTGACTGTGTGTTCTATTGCCTTTTTGACCCAATAGTTGAGAAAGAAAGAGTGCATGATTTATAGAATTAAGTGCATTTCTCATAGCATGAAGATTGCATTTTTTATAAATATATCAGGGACCCTTCTAATTATAAGACAATTGAAAACAACTGTTCTGAGTATTAGCATTTTGGGGTGTGTCATTTATTTTTTATCCTATGAGGTTATGTTCTCTTCACTTATATATATTTTCTAGTGAACACTGAGTTCTAATTCTCTTAAAATTTATTTGTAATCTAGACTTTTATGCAGTGTTTTTATAACAATATAATTAAGCTGAAGTTCACTTTTCATAGTGTGCTAATGAAATGAAATGGAATGCAGTTTTGTAGGTAAATGTTTAGTCTCATTAGCTCTTTATTTTCCATCGTGACTTATTAAATAAACTTTGAATTTACTAAGAATAAGTATCCTCCCTAGGTTAAACTTCTTGCCCACTCACTTTCTAGCTAGATCTGTAGACTAAAATTCAATGAATTTCTACCTTCTGCTCTTCCATTTTTCATGTTGTTCCAATTTTCTATGTAATTTTACTTATTATATCAATCTTGCTTCAAATTACTTTTTCTAAACAATGTTTATTAAGCACATTTTATGTGTCCTGAGATGCTAATTTTTACCACTTTTCAACTTTGCTATTATTTGAAAAAGCTTAATGTTTTTTGTGTCTTAATACGTAATTCAGAAAGAAAAGGTCAACTTGATGGAGTTTTGTATTTTGCAGTGATTACTTTTTTGTCTTAGCATTGGGTAGGTTTTGGAGAAAATGTTTCAGGATGCTCTTGTCACTCCATCTCCTGCTTTATTGGCAATTTGTAAAATCTTCTCTTTGTTCTTAATATTTTAGCTTTAAACTTAAAAGTTTAATGTTTTAAAACATGAAAGGTAGAGGCCTGGGAATGTTCTGTGTGTGCATGCGCGCGGGTGTGGGTGGGTGTGCTTCTCCTGAAAGAGACTATAAAGATTTGCCAACTAATTTACTCATCTCCTCTTCCCCTACCAAAAATTTGGGTATTAGTTGCCCAGCATTTGGGTAAAGGCTTTACATATATAATCACCTTTAATTATCTCAAAATTTCTATGACAGCTATAATGGCCTATTTCTAATGAGGTACCTGAGCTTTCAAAAGATGAAATAGCAGGATCAGACAGCAAAGAAATGACAGATTGGGATTAAAATGCATGTGCCTGTAACCTTAAAGCCCAGAATGAATTCCTTACAGATTTGGCCTTTCCTTTTAGTGCTAATAACGATTATTTCAGATGCCTGAACTTCTGTTTCTTACTTTATAAGCTTTAGATACTCTTGCATTTAATCATATGTTTCTGTAAATTACCTTGAATTGAAATATTGGATTTTTGTGCTAGAGTATTAATTCTTACCTTTCATCAATGTTTTCACCTCATCTTGCATTTTAATTTTCATATTATCCTTCTGGTATCACAGCATATTTTTTATAGACATGTTCTTCCTTTATTTTCTATCATTTATGTTTTGGGAGAGCTGGCTCATACTAAATGTCTCACCAGTGCTCCTTCCTGTTCTTCATTCTCATTTGCTACTACTACATTTGATAAATAAATATTTTGTTTTATTTTGTCATGTTTTGAGATTGTTCCTTTCCTATCATGCTTAGTTTTGGGTCTTTATTGTTTTGTTAATCTTTGTTTCACTTTATTACATGTTGGCATTATTATTTTTATTTTAAGCCTTTCCTGGTATGCAAAAAGTTACATAAACAGAATAAAAATCATGAATGTTCTGCTGCTAATAGGATATATGCTTATAGGAATTTGAGCATCACTCTTTATGAATTGCATTTTCATGGGAAGAAGTATAAATTACATCTGAAATACCTGTGATCACTCAGCCAGGGAAGAAAGGATGTCAGACCAAATCAGAGCTCTTGATTCCCTCTCAAAGGCACTTTCTTTTCCATTATGTTCCTATATTAATCCTTTCATATAGAATCACTGTTAAGGAATTTAGTTTTCCATCAAAATAAATCCTTTTTTAAGAATAACTTGTTTTGTTCAGGTACAGGCTAGATAGCAATATATTACATCTATTTAGATAATTAATTTTTCTTTGTATTGGATCTCAGATTTTTATTAACTTAAATGAAGACTATATCACTTAATGTGAGAGTGAGAAATCAATACTAGAGATTAAAGCAAAAAAATAGACCAAGTATGTTTTTCTATGTTCACATAAAGACATTTCAGGGATTTTTTTAGCATAACAAATCATAAGAACTTAAGAGTGATGTCTATATGCATTATATACTCGAAGAAAATGCCTGTGTTTCAAGATCAATATGTTTTCAGTACTAAGAAAAAAAAAAACAAAACTGCCGACATAAATTGAATCTCCCTAAATAGTAAATTTAAAATTTGTCACAGAAGAATCTTAATGAGTCCTCTTCACAATGACTTCCAGGTGCTTATACTGCATAATGAGTAAATTAAAGAAAGAAAAATAGTTTAATATTTCAAAATCTCCAAAGATTAAAATATTATTGAAATATATCCTTTTTTTTATTTTATTGCTAATAGAAACAGAATCTTAAGAAATCAAATATTCAAAAATACGGAATTTGTCCCTATTTTAGAATCACATCAAAATTTTCACTTTCCAACTTTGGTTAAATTTTTAAAGAGGGGCACCTAGGTGGCTCAGTCGGTTAAATGTCTGTCTTCTGCTCAGATCATGATCCCAGGGTCCTGGGATCATTGAGGCGTCTACTCAGTGGGGAGTCTGCTTCTCCCTTTCCCTCTGCCCTTCACCCGACTCGTGTGCACTTTCTCTCTCTCTCAAATAAATAAATAAAATCTTTTTTAAAAAATTTAAAAGAAAAGTCCAATTCATTATTTTAAAGAAAATATTGTCTAGAAATAGCTCAAAATATTTTTATATTTTTGAGAACAGTCTCAAATTTTGAGATATTTAATTAAACTATATTATCTTATAATAGATGCATGATAGCCTATACTTATAAAACTAAGCGTGTATGTGGCATGCCTAAGGAGAAGTGACAGAGTTCCGCAAAATGCTAATACATTTATTCATTTTATTTTTTTAAAGATTTTATTTATTTATTCATGAGAGACACACAGAGAGAGGCAGAGACACAGGCAGAGGGAGAAGCAGGCTCCCTGCAGGGAGCCTGATGTGGGACCCCCACATCTCAGGTCTCCAGGATCACGCCCTGGGCTGAAGGCAGTGCTACCTCTGAGCCATCCAGGGATCCCCTTATTTTATTTTTTTAACTGGGAATCAGAAATTTCATTATCAAGAGAATCTCCACAATTTGAGGTATTTGACAATACCCAAGGAGCCTTTTTAACAGTGGATTTTATGAAAACTACTAAAGGACTTGTTAAAAAAAATAATATATATTCTCTAATAAGAACAATATACTTTTCATCATGTAAGATTACATACATGAACCACAAGTACTGTACAGTGATTCTAAACTATGTTTCTGGGTTATCTTCACTAGCAGACTTTTGTTTGAATCAATTTCTAGATTAGTCCAGATCTATTTTCCTTTTTCTAGGGTGTTACTGCCTCATACCAAGATTTTTAATTCTCTTTCAGGTTTTTCATAGTACAACCCTAAATTTCTCAGTTCTTACATATTAATTTGGTCAAAATCAGGTGGTAAACATGGGGAAATATCTTTGATCCCTTCTATTATGCTTGATAAAATCCTAGCTACTTGCCTTATTATTTAACATAAATGACTATATGTAGCTGCAACTCTTTATCTAAAGTCAGCTGTTCAACATCTTATGTCTATCGGCTTATCTCTCTACCAAGATCAGCATTCTATATAATAAAAGAAGACTTATTTTAAAGTTATCTTTTATTGGGAAATTCATTTCCTTCTCAAAGTCCAAGCTTTAGATGCTTCAGGTCCTACCATTGAACATTACCATAAATGGATATTCTATTGGACAGATTATAACATTTACTATGTATC
This sequence comes from Canis lupus familiaris, assembly GCF_011100685.1. Classification (NCBI taxonomy): domain Eukaryota; kingdom Metazoa; phylum Chordata; class Mammalia; order Carnivora; family Canidae; genus Canis; species Canis lupus. Next base: position 5,042,058 of record NC_049224.1, on the reverse strand, counting down.
ATGCAAGCTCCCCCCATGGCTACAACATATAAACAGAATTTCTCTTTAGTTAGCCTATACATATGCAGTAGCATCTGTGGTAAACATATCAAAGAGGGGTGTGTATTATGTATATTCAAATGATTATATGACCAAGCAATAAAATTTGTTGAATTGCTTTTTTAGTATCCATTATTATAATATCAAATACTTTGATACTTTAGTATCTAGACATTAAGAATACTAGGTCTTATTTAAGATAATACCCATACCTCTTTTGAAGCAGGTAACATTTTTTTTCTAACATATAGAATCCAACACATAGTTCTGCAAACTACCCCAAATTCCCTCTACATATTCTCTTTCATTTATTTTGTTCATTACAGGTGAGAGGTAAGATAAGGATTTTCAACCTTTTTTCAAAGCAAATTTAAGGTCCATTTATTTTTTAAAAAAGAAAGTTCAAATCCTTCTAATTATTTTTAAATCTGAATTTTGTATAACAAAGGCTGTTTTACCTAAACAAAATATGTTTTGGTATGAAAAACCTGGACCAGTGGATCCTGTGCCTGAGATAACATATAGTAAGGAATATATGTCGCTTTTCATTTTCAAGCTAATATGTAAGAAGCCAGCTAACTTTTTCTTGCAGTTCAAGCCTTCAAAAATGTCATCCACTTATGCAGAGGAGCCAAATGTGATTACAGATAATGTATCTTGACTCAAACTCTCGATTAGGGACTAGCCAAAGGATATGTCTAATGACTGGCTTTCCTATGCCATTTTGTCTGTGATTATCAGCAAAGATCTAAGTAATAATTAGAAATATACTACCTGCATTTGGAAGTGGGGTGGAAGGCCACTAGGGACCTTTAATCATCTCTAGTGACAATCTTCCCTATTAAAGTTATTTGGCCAAGGAAAAGATCCAGCAAACTTGTTTACTACTTAACTACTCTAACCAAAAATAATTAGGCATGTGAAACATCTGTGCTAAATGTGAATTTTACAAAGATAGGCTTTCAGCTTGAGAAAAAGATAGAGCCTCATTTGAAATGTACACGTGCAGATTATTATTCTTGTCTGAAACTGACATACCCTGGGATTCCTGTGTATTTGCTTTGGAGACTCAACCTGGGGCTACAGATATATTGATTTAGAGAAAATGTAAACAGCTTTAACCTGGGCGCCATGAGATCCAAATTCTCCACTCATGCCTGGCATTGACTTCTTCCTTAGGCATTTATTAGTCCTTTTTGTGACTCAGTTTCCCTAGCAGGAAGTGGGTGAGGAAAAAATACATATATAGTATATGGAATTACATTAAATATTTCATATATAGGCATATATATTTCACAGATCCAGGAAATAATGAGGGAATAAAGATGCTATATTAAGGTCAGCCATTAGTTGTAGTAATCTAAGAAATACCAACTCTTGAATACTTAGTTTCAAAATTTTATAAATGTTTATTTCTTCTTCCAGTATACATTTCCAAATTGTGAATGCCTTGGGAGTTTAACAAATCATTTACACATTTCTGAGAAACAAATATGTCATTTCATCCATCCATGCTACGATCTTCCAAATACACTTTTCTGAAGAAAGAATAATTTATAATTCCTCCCAGAGGTATTCTTGGTTAGAAGAGCCATATGTAGGAACATGGTGCTGTTGAAAGCTAGTTATATTCATGTTCTTATTTGCATAGTTTTTCTCCTGTTCAATGTCACCCAGGAACTACTGAGCTTTAAAAAAATCAGCATAACTTCTGGAAACTGAGCTTTATAATCTCCTCTTTGATCTCAAAAACATAATCTAAATCAAAGTTTGGCAAACTATGGCCCACCAACCAAATGAGTTGCCACACTGCCTGTTTTTTATAAATTAAGAGTTGCTGAAACAGCTGCACTTGTGCGTGGTTGCTTTTGTGCTACAACTCAGAGTTGAGTGGCTATGAAAGCTCCTACATGGACCACAAACCCCAAATATTTATCATCTGCCCTTGTACAAATAAGGTTCGTCCACGCTGGGTCTAAATAATCATTTTCTTCTTTTACAAAGCAATGAAGACACAGCATATTTTAATGGTGAAAATATGGACTGAATGTCAAGAGCTCTAGTGTCTGTCTCAAATGTCAATCTCTCCACCTATAAAAAGATGACAGGTTAGCCTTGTCCTTTTTTTAAATGTGGAAGGACTTTAGAATCTGGGAAGTCCAGTCTGGCATCTCTTGAACATGGTGTATCTAGATATTTAGTCCTCAATTCACTTTTCCCCCAATCTATGAGTTATACATAACTGTGAGTTGAAACTTGATGCTTGTTTCTATGCCACAGACAGTTATAGGGATTCTGAAATAGATTGTGCGGAAAAGAAAATTATAGGGCAACGAAGCTCTATTTCATTAGTTTTATCATCTGAGAGGATGTAAAACTTTTGAAACATGAGTCATATAGTGTTACTCCTCTGCTCGAGACTCTGCAGAGTTCCCCATTTCACTTGAAGTGAAAAGGCTTACAATGGCCTAAGAGGTCTGATATCATCTGACCTGCCCTTAACCGCATTCTCTCATCCTCTGCTACTTTCCCCTTCCTTACTTCAATGCAGTCGTACTTGTCCCTTCCCAGTTCCTAAATCACTCAAGATGAGGGAAATTTAAGGCTCTTACATCTCGCATGGCTATCACCCTAACATACTCCAGGTATTTGTTAAAATGCCACCTTCTCATTGATTTATTTGATTGCCCTCTAAAATTAAACCCATTTTCTTAGCACACTCTCCAAATCACCCATTCCCTGTTCTATTTTTCTCTTTCTAGGGCTTATCACCTTCTAGAATACTGTATAATTAACTCATTTTATTTCTTATTTGTTGCTCCCTTTTTTAAAAATTTTACAGTGGTATAGATCTTGTCTGTATTTTCTGATGTAATCCTGGTTTCTTAGAAGAGTGCTTGACACATAATAAAAAATCCTCAAAAATATTTTATGAATGAATAAATGAATGGAATGGAACCTTAAGATAACAATGATTATTTACAGATACTTACTATGTGCTGAGTACTTTGCACATTCCTGAGAATATATGATGAATAAGGCATGATATCTGTTCTCAACAAATGCACAGCCTGATGAGGAACAAAAATATACCACAAACAGTCATCAATTTGACCAGGTCTTACAAGTGAACAAGCCAATTAAAACGAAACTTGCCACTATTAACTTTGCTCCAATAGATATGCTCTAAATCTTTTCTGTTTTACAGACTATTTTTTTTCAGAGATCTTATTTATTTATCCATGAGAGACAGAGAGAGGCAGAGAAACAGGCAGAGGGAAAAACAGGCTTCCTCTGGGGAGCCTGATACAGGACTCGATCCCAGGACACTGGGATCATGACCTGAGCCACCAACGTGCCCCTCTTTTACAGACTTTCTTTGTCTTCCTCTCCCATTTCTTCTTTTCACTTTCTTTATAGAGTTGACTTTTTCTTTAACATAATTTTGTTCTTTTGATTCTCATTATCTTAATTTCTTCTAACTTTCTCTAGTAGCTCTCCTGTGAGACTCTACTAATAACTGCTTCATAAATTTTTTCTAATATTCGAGGAAAATAGTTTATGTAACACACTTACCCACACTGTCAGTCATATTAAAAGCTCCATAGGAAAGAAACCCTTTTGAGACACTCCAAGCTTTCACCTATCAAGGGCCATCAAGAGAGCTAAGAGAATCCATTCACTGTAAAGCCTTCTAGAAGTATAAAGCAGCCACCATCAGTGTTGGAGAAAACATGGCATTGCAGCAGGGCAAATGGAGGTTTTCCAAGGCAGAGGAATATGGAGGCAGGACTGGAGAGCAAAGACCACTCCCCAATGGCCCAGAAAGCTGATATCTAATTTGTGAAGGAAAAAGAGATATGATAGAGTTTGACCAGTAAATTACCTATAAAGCACGAAAAAGCCTCACCAGCACTCAGGTCCTTTGTTTACAGAAGGAAAAGTCCTGATCACAATCTGAAAATACGTTGTCAGTGGTGACCTAAATCTGCAACCATGCCTATAAACAGTTTAGCTACATTTCAAATTGACTTAGCCTCCATCTCTAGCAGCCTGAAGGAAAATGTCATATAATATTTTCTGGAGGTAAATACTATATAATTTGGTCCCTACTGTTATTTAACACAAAATTCCTGGCAGAAAAAAAAAGAAAAGAAAAAAAATTGCATGTCACATGAACTAGCAACAACAACAAAAGTGACTAATAGTCAAAAAAAGAAATAGTTGATAGAAGAAACATAAATGGCTTCAGGATTTGATTATAGATGATATCAGTTATATGATAGAGACACTAATATGGTATTTTTATTTGCTAGATTATGTGTGGAGGATTAAAGTAGTATAAAATAAATATCCAGGGATGAATACTGATATAAATGAATGATTGAACTAAATGCTTAAATAAGAGAAAAGAGACAAATCCTTTATTCAGGAAATTCCAAATATTTATATAAATACTGTGCCTTATAAGAGGTGTGAACACTCCAAGTATGAGCTACACATAATGACTTACCTCCAAAAAGCACAGATGGAAAGCATGAAGAGTGGATACAAAGAGGAACTTTGTAAGTAGAGAAACCTGACAATAGCATGTCACACGGCTGATAAAGGTCAAAATCAATAAGTGATAAATTCTGTTGTTAGCATGTACTTTTAATGTAACGCAGTAAAAATGACACATTTCATCCGTAGTTTTCCTGCCAAAAACCTACAACCACAGCCTAACGATCAGAAAAACTTCAGACAAATCCCACCTGAGAGAGAGTCTACAAAATAACTGACCAGTAATCCTCAGAATCATCAATGTCATCAAAACAAGAAAAGTCCGAGAAATTGTCAACAACCAAGAGGAGCCTAAGGAGACATGACCACTAAATGCAATATGGGTTCCTGGCTGGTATTCAGGAACAGAAAAAGGGATATTAAGGTAAACTTAAAAATGGAAAAAAGTGTAGGCTTTAGTTAATAGCAGTATATCAATATGAATTCATTAATTATGGTAAGTATACCATACTAATGAAAGACAATAATAGGGGAAACTGGATAAGGGTTATATGGTAACTCTCTATACTGTCTTCTCAATCTGTACATCTAACTCTCTTCTAAAATAAAAAAAAAAATTAAACAAAACAAACAAGCTGAGAAGATAGATTACAGAGTATTCCGATCAAGCTGAGGGAGGCACAGCTATCAGGAGAGAGACACTGAATTCACACACCGCAGAATCAAGAAGGCTGGGGAGAGGCCCAGGAAACGTTTTCCTTCAGCGCTCCCAAAATAAAGGTGGAGTGAGAACCAGCTTTAGTTGACGTTAGAGCGAAGCAGGGGGAAGACTGCTGGGCAGTGCTGCTGCACAGGGAAGGTGGTGGGATCAAATGGGGACATTGGGACTTTCTACATGACTGGTCTAATCTTCATAAAGTTGGCCCTCTCGGGGGTGGCTAACGAACAGCCGAGCCGTCTGCGGGGTGGTGGGCAGCCCACTCAGGAACAGACCTCATGCGTGGGGAGGCTGGTCCTGAGAGTGGGGAGGTGCCTGGTGGAAGGATTGTAAACCCAAGAGCCCAACCTAAGGAGGACGAACTCAACTTTTTGGCAGATTGTGAAGAGAACTCTTTCTTGAGCAGAATACCTTTTTTTTTTTTTTCCAGACAGCCAGAGGACATATTTTTTTATAAACTCACTGAGCGTACATAAGTCACCCAGATGAAATTGCATTGCAAAGATAAGCCACAACCAAAATGGATGAAAAGAAGTCACTTTCGGTAAATAAAATAGAATTAAATAAATTCAATAAAATGAAATTTAAAAATAAAAGGTAATACCATGAAAATCCTAAACTCAAGAAAAAAATGTCATGAGATGATTCTCAAAAAAAAAAAAAATCTCCAAACTGTATTAGAAATAAAGTGGAATATTTCCTAATGATAAAAATATCAATTCACCAAGAAGACATGGAAATTCTAAACTGTGTGCCCCTAATATTTGAGAAAATTTTCTATTTTCTAGAAAATGCAGTATAATAGAGAACTTTGGGATACACATTGCAAAAATGTTACAAAACTAAAGGAAGAAATAGACAAATCCACAAATTGATATCCCTCTTTGAGTACTTGGTAAAATCAGAAACACAAAATGTTAGTAAAGACAAAGGACTTGAGCAACACTATCAACCAACTAATAATTTACGTTTAAAGAACACGGCATCCAACAAATACAAAATATGCTTTCTTTTCAAGTGCAAGTAGAGCATTCAACAGGATATTAACCTCACACTGGTCTATAAAACAAGTCTCAATAAATACCAAAGGACTGAAATAAAACTAAATATGTTGTCTGACTAAATAAATTGAATTAGACATTAGTAAGAATAATATTTAAAAAAAAAACAGCTCCAAATAAGAGAGAGAAAAGGAGGAAAGGATCAGAAGGCAAATTAGAAAGTATTTCAAAATGGATGATAACATAATAAAATATTATCAAAACTTCTTGTACAGAGTTAAAGCAGCGCTTAGAGGGAGATAGATTTAGATACGTAGGTTTTTATTTTCTTCTTTTGCCATCTCTCTAAAATACAAAATGGAAAGAAGGGAAGGGATAGAAATTAGGAGATGAGAGTATTATATATTTCTCCTCAGCAAAATTATTAAAGAATTCGCTTTTTGGTGGGTGTGAGTGTATCTTCTCCTTTTTTTTTTTTTTTGTCATTCAGTGGCATATAGTCATAACTGATGTTCATTTACTTTTTTTTTTAATTTCAAGCATTTATATAAAAATAGGAAGTTAATGACCAGCCAGTGTTTTTTGTTTTGTTTTGTTTTGGTTTGGTTTGTTTTTTACCGTGTACTCACAAGCCACCTTTGGAAAAAATCTTAACATGATTTCATAGTCATTTATGTCATTTTTTTAAAGACAGGAAAAGTACAACTACTATCAAAGGATGTTGTGTCAATCTTTCCAATTTCTGCCCCAGGCATAATTAATTAATATTAGCATTTACAATGCTCATTCCTGTTTGTTTTTTATTACATATATACATCCATCAGTAAATACTTCAGAATGCTGGGTTTTAAACTTCATGGAAATGGTCTTAGTGAATATGTCATTTTGGAGTTTGCCCTTTTTTTGCTCAAAATACCATTTTGAGATTTAACATATTTATAAATATAGCCACGTATGTGAGAATATACCTCGGTTATAAATTATCCTAAAACTCATCTTTACTTGAAATTGCGAAAAAAAAATCCTCTATTTCTTTACTACTCCTCAAAATGTGTGAACGTCTCAAATACCTATTCCTGATCAAGATTGCTCTCCCCAGACCTTTCCATTCTGCTGCATCTGAAATAGTCATTGTATTGTGGCATTATTTTGCAATTTCATGATTACCAATATATTTGGCATTTTCCTCATTTTATTAACCATTCTGCTTTCCCTTTCTGTGAATACTGTGTGCATATCTCTTGTGGGTTTTTTTATCCTATTGGATACTATGTGGGTTTTTTTAAACACCCACATTTATTAGAGAGAGAGCGAGCAAGAGAGCACCTGTGCACTTGCAGTGGGAGAGGCAGAGGAAGGAGAGAGAAAAGCTCAAGCAGATTCCCCCCACCTACGCCCACCTACCCCCACCCCCGAGTGCAGAGCCCAATGCGGGGCTTGATCCCAAGACCTTGAGAGCATTACCTGAGGGTCCAAGGCTTAACCGACTGAGCCACCAGGCGCCCCTGGATAGTATGTGTTTTTTTATTGATTCGCTGGCATTTGTATATTCTCCAAACACCTCCTGATTATATACCTTGGGAATATTTTCTTCTAGTGTGAAGCGTACCTTTCTCTTTTGTTTATTTTTTTCTTATATAAATGTTTAATTTCAGTAAATCTCCCCATGCCTAGATTTCTTTTCTAAGAAATCTATTCCTCAACTAATGTCTTAATGATACATTCTCTTCTCAAAGTTTGAAGGATTTGCTTCTGACATTTACTTTATTCCACCGGACATTTTATCGTTTTGTTGTTTAAGGAAGGGATCTAAATTTATGTTCTTCTTATATGAATGATCATTTTTTTCACCACAACTTACTAACTAGTCCATCATTTTTACTCATTTACAATACCTACCTCTGTAATATAGTAATTCAGTATAAGTGCAAATTTGTTCTCTATTCTATTGATCTATTTATCAACCCCTGTCTCTATCAGCTCACACTATATTAATTATTAAGGCTGCAAATGAATCTTCATATCTGATAAGAATTATCTTTCATACACTGTTCTTCAAAATTGTCTTCTTTGTTTTTTGCTTCCCTGAGAACTTTGAGGATCAGTTTGAAAGGATCCAAAAAGCAGCTTCAGTTTTGAATGGAAATCACATCTATAGATTTTGGGGAAGATTTTATATTTTTAGGTTATTGATTGGCCTTCCTTTATAATGTTTTAATTTAGATCTCCTTATATATTCTTAAGTTGTTTCTGACAGTTGGTTGCATCATTTTGGGATTTATTTCTACATATCTTACAGTTTGTTGGTGTCATTATGGAGTATTTTTTATTATATTTCAAATGGGTTATTAGTTTTGTATAAAGTGCTATTGATTTTTATGTTAACTCTTGTGTGCAACAACCTTGCTAAATTCTCTTTTAAAATATTAGATTTTCTATGTAAAATTGAGGAAGGATTTGGTGTAGATATTTTGTCCAAAAAATAAGAACAGTTTGTTTGGTTACTTTCCAATTTTTATGCCTTTTACCCATGTTTACCCAACAATATACTGGGTTTTTAATAGAATGTGAGTCTAAAAATCATAAGTTTGCTCTGCCATCTTACTGTACCGTTCTCGGTTATTGGCCTAAGTAAAGAAGAGGACCCACTGTGGCTGGCTGTACATCAAAAGAGCAATGGAATGTTTTAGAAACAACTTAAAAATTTCTTGTTTTTAATTCAGACCTTAGTTATCCTTGAAAATTTTCTCAAAAAGAGAATGCTGAGAATGAGCTTCCTCTGTCCCTTAGTGTTTCCTTTAAGAGATGAAATTATCAGAGGTGGACTTGATTCATTAAGAAGTGATTTTATTTATCTTAAGAACTTACATAATAATACATCATAATATATAGCAGAAGACAACAGAGGACCCAAATCTAAATGACATTTTTCTAGCCTTAAATGTTAGCCCCCTTGGTTAGTTTTCTTCTTTAATTAGTTGCTCAGTTTTAAAATTCTTACTTTCAACTTCTCTTCAAAATCAGAAGATGAGGCTACATTCCAGATGGCAATATTCTAGGGATTTAAATAGTGTTTCCTCTTCAAATGGAGCATGCATTCTCCTGTGGACCATAATCCCAGCTACTGCTTTTGGCTTCTTTTATACAGAGTTGTCACTTGCCAATTTTCATCCCAATTTCTGCTTTTATTTTTCCTTTTCCTTTTCACTGTGAGTTAAGATCTTCCCACATTTGTGCTACTTCCTATCTGCTATATGCATTTGAGTGTTCTAAACTTCTTGTAGGATTTTTTTTTATACAAAGTGTTTTCCTCCTACAAATCTCCTCCTTCCTGAATATGGAGAATCCAATTCAGTGGCAATGTGTACCTTTTTGGAATCCACCCTGTTCTGATAGAACATATCCTCCATCTATCCAACAATATATGTTTCCCCCAGATTCTCTTTCCTAGGTTCTCAGTCACTACTACACTGTGGTTCAATCCGTTTTTTTTTTTTTTTTCTTTTTTTTTTTTTTTACTTTTTAGTGAGCTCTAGTTCTGTGCAGCTGACCTGGCCAGAAATCCTGAATACGACCTGGTCAATTCAGTTCATTCAAACAGCAGCTGCAATTTAACACTAACATAAGGCTTATGCACCTGCTCTTCTGGACCTGCACTCTCCAGTGTTCACCCCAGGTTGTCTACTAGAATGTGAGTCCATAGGGAACAGAATTATGAGGTAGCTTTTTTCTTGAGGTTTCCCATACATACAATATTCACCTTAAATTCAATTTCATATCATTATTCCCTTCAAATGTGTTCAGTAATTGCTCTCGCCACTTGGTATTTATTTGTAGACTATTATCATTTTCCTACTTTCTTGTTCCTTAGAACTTACAAAAATCTTTGGCACCTTTAATCTTGTTTTATAATTTTTTCTTCCATCCTCTTTCTCATATTCTTATCAATCTTATCCATTGCTCTTCTCAGAGATTCTTATATGTGCACATAGCACTCAGATAATGAGGTGCCAAGGCTGACCATGGTGACCCAGCGTCATTCTGGACAGCCATTCTGAGAGGGCTCGTTTCATCCCAGCTCTGTGATGTGGGGCTCTTTACATTCCCTTCCAAGTAATAATGGGATCATTTCTCTTTTTCTGTGTCTCTACATTATTTTAAATCATTTACTAAACAAGTCTCAGACTAGATAGCTTTCTTCTTTCCTTTTTCATCCAATTACACTTTCTGACATTTGTTAGTCAATGATAAAAATATTTTTTTCTGTCTCCTCGTGTCTCCTCACATGCTGACTGCTTTATGCATTTTATGTCATCCACTTACTATAAATGCATTTGCCAGTATTATATCGTCTTCTGTGGCTTGTCAAGCAACAAACAATTCATATTTTGTTGAGTAAGTTTTTAGCTCAAGATCAGACTATGACAAATAATCTTTCTATAAAATCATAAATGCTATAAAGAAAGATATTCACTAGAACCTAACCTATGAATTTATTTATTCTTGAATAATTTTATATGATAAAATATGTATCTCTTGGACTTATTCAAACATTTTAAAAATTGAAATAGTGACCAACTTAAAAAAAAGTTTGGGTAATTAAATGTAGAACATTTGGTAATAATTTAAATTATATATTCTGTTCTTAATTATTATCCCAACTGAAAACCTCTCCTCCCTCTCCATTATAAATATTGCATAATACTGTATGAGAATTTGTGAGCTGCTGTTAGGTTTATCACACCTTAACACAATCTTTAAAATATTCCTTTTGAATTCTGAAATATTGTAACTCTAAATAAAGCTAAAACAATGATGACAAGCTTACAATAAATAGATGAAAAACTGATTCTCCTATCTAAAATTTAAATTAGGCTACTTAGATTATTTTCATCTCTAATGTGAACACTTTTTACCTTAATATCATGTGATACTTAGTTATCTTAGAAGTCATCTCTGCCTCTGTGAACTGTCTTCATTATTCAGTTTTTAATATGTAATTTCCCTTTCCTGAGACCTAGAAAATATTTTCAAGGAATCCATAAAAATGTTATTGTCAATTTTAATAAATTATTGAGCAGGTTCAAATTATTTCCTGTAACATCATGTTAGGAAGAAAGGACTTCTGTCAAGAATTATGATAGTAGCTGGATTGAGGTAGGAGGGCGGATCTGAACTATATGTGGAAGAAGTGCAGAGGTAATAAGTACAACCTCCATACTCCTCTCTTACTCATACTCCAGGCTAAATGGCAAAGGGCACTGTCACCAACACATAAAGTGATTTTGTGGAGCGAGGAGAAGGGACCAAACCAGCATATGTCCTTTTCTATGCCTGTTATTTGCTGTCTCCAGCTATTCCATGTTCTCCCAGAAACTTCCTACTTCCTCAACCCCAGTGTGACAGGCCCATTCGTTATCAGTGACCTTCGTGAACATCCAGTCTAGGTCAAAGATTTTCCACTTAAGGAACTATAAATTCTACAGGAGCACCAGATGAAACGTTTTTCTTTTCTGCCAGAGAATGGGGAATTGTTTGTTACCTAGGATCACAACAGAATTAACAGAAAACTATTTTTCTTTTCCCTTGAAAATGACGAGAAATTCAAACCATATAACTTAATATGATTAATTTTGTTACTTTATTGGCTAATATTAAAGTTAATTGGCTAATAAAAAAGTTTACATTATTAATTGGTAAATAACATTTTTTGAAGTCAGCTTGGAATTACTTTCACACTCCACCATACCAGCTTCTGTGTTTAAGTTCCTTTATCTAAAAATGGAAATGGTTACAGTTAATACCCTAAGGTTGTTTGGTAAATTAAAGGAGACGGTGTTTATAAAGTGCTTAGCAGTGTCTACAACATAGTAATCTTTCAATACAAGTTAACTCATTATTTTTGTTATTATTATCTCAGAGTTGTTTTTATATAATCACCAAAGGGTATTTTAGGATTGCACTGTGATATGATAGCTATTTGTTTCCTTGCTGGGTAGATTAATTCATATGTAATAGTAGTAGATGTAAACTAACTACAGGTAAAGATTATATACAAACAGGAAAGCAAGTTAGCCATATTTCACAATTATGAATGCTGTACTAAAATAGGTGTCTAAATAGAGCTTGGCATGAACATAGAGGTTCTTATAAAGTATCGCAGGTTTCCTGGGTCAAAAGGAGTCAAAATAATAGTTACAGACTATTGGATTGCTAACTTGGAAATCAAAAACAGTAAGACATAGCCATGACCCACAACTCAAGAATGCTTCAAGCAAGGAAACGTTGAATGAAACTAAAAGGAATAATGAATTTTCTAAAATGAGATTACATGTAGTAACCAAGGAAGATACTAGAAACTGTCATTGTTACACCATGCCAGCATACTGAAATTCTTAATGGTCCTGTGTTCACTAAAGATTAGTCACTTTGGAAGAAAAAAAGTCTGTTAAACTCTGATAGTTACTTTTTTTTTTAATGGAAACACCAATTCTTTAGTGAAATATTGTAGAACATTTTGCAATTTTCAGGGTAATAAGAAGAAATTGCACAGACTGTGGCTTTTAGACCAATAGTGTAAAGAAAAGGAAAGAATATCTCATTTTATTAATTTTTAATGGAGCTCTATAGTTTACTTGAGGTTTGGATAAAAATAAGACATTGTGCCTAATAGCAATGTATTTCATGATCATAAAGAGGGACCTGCCATTTATTATGTTAATTTGTACCAATTGATGAAGGGATCAGATATATGTGTCTCACGAGACAAGTCTAACAATAGGAAATTTGATCATGCCATATTGGCAGGAAGAACAAAATGTTAGGGTAGGTAAAAAGGTAACATGAGAGGTAATTTGATTTGGTGAACTCCAAATGACTTTGGAGACTGCACATGAAATTTTGATGAACGGTCACAGCTATGTTGGAAAAGCCAACTTTCAAACTTTATACTTCCGGCTGCCTCTGTTTCTTTGTCTTTTCCATTGAGTCTCAGAAAGAAAATTCTCACTAAAGTGAAATAATATATTAAATAACATAATGCCACTGTTTGTAAGCTCACTTTTGCCAATTTTAGTTTGTCATTGTTCCATGTGTAGAAAAGAGATACTCATTATCTCTCTGTTCTCTACCAAACAAATCAAAATTTCTATGATGCCTAGAAGTTGGGTAAAGGTAAATAATATGCAGTATAGAGACACTTCCTTTAAAAGCGATTTAAAAAATTAAGTGAATGAGAACTGGAGAACATAATGTAAAGGCAGACAAAGATGAGCCTTTCAAAACTCTAATCATAGAAGCAAAGCACTTCAAGTATTTGAGAAAGAGGTTCATGCTTAAAAAAGTAATAAATAAAATATTATTTTATGTAATCAAAATAGTCACTGATTCCCATCTGCCCCCAGGACTAAATCTGAATTCTTTACATTGGTCTAAATTTACCTACTTCTTACCATTTCCCTAATCAGTTTATTCAAGGAAAATTGTTTAATGTATTGTCCCTGAAAATATTCTTCTCTGTGCCCCGATTTTAGTATTTGCTCACACTTTATGTCTTTTTAAAAATACCCTTCATTTTTCTCCAAGCTCAGCTAAAATCTGCCTTTTTTTTTTTTTCCTTAATACAGGTCAGGACTCGTTTCATCCTTAGAGTTTCTCCTATCATTCCACCCCTTGGAATTCTATCCCTCTTTTAGTTTCCCCTGGGATTTATTAAGACCTGTATCATTAGTCTAGAAGTAGCTCTGGGATAAGGACCCTGGAGATCTTGCCTTTGAAACTCTGATAATTTAGTACTAGGCTTTGTATAGATAGACTTGTAATAATCACTTTTCAGGTCAGGATGCTATTGATGAAGTGAAATGCAGTAATATTTTGTATCTAGGTATACTATTTGCAGGGCATTCTGTAAGGAATTGTTCCTTGACAAATCTAGAAAATCCTAAAGCTAACTATATATGAGTAATTTTTCTATCACATTAAATCCTACTGTAAGAAATAGGCTATGGTTCAGAAGATTGAAAGATAGAATTTTAGGAAATAAACTAAATTTTGTATATCTACCCATAAAGCAATCTAAGCAGTCATTATTATGTACTGGGAATCAAGATAGGTAGTATTTGGGGGAAAAAATCAATGTAGAATATTTCACTATACTATTTTTCCTTCAAAATGGCTTTCTCTTTATTTACTTTTGTCCTATTTCATGTTAGTAATTCTACAAAAAGAGAATAGCAGATTAAAAGAATACATTAGGCATTCTGGCAAAAATTTAGTTTTTATTATATAGGGTTTTATTTATATATATTTTTTAAAGGTTGCTGCTTCTTTCAAATGAAATAAAGAGAAGGGTTAAATAATCAGCATGTTTTGTATTACATGTGAAGTGAATAATTTCTGATGGAATCACTTAATTAGGAAACCTAATAAACAAAATAATAGGCATGAAATCATTAAATAAGAACTGTGCTGGCAGCAGTGGGAGTAGGGGTAAATGACAAAAGAAAATATTTAGTGTTATTTGATGAAGTTTGTTTTTATTTATTTGTTTCATAGCCCACAGCAAATGCCACTACATTTAGAATCTGTCACTAATTCCTTTCTTTCAGAACATACAGGTGTCTGTGTGTCGGGATGTGTATGTATGTAGAAATTCTTATCTATCTATATATAATCTATACATCCATGTACACTGTCAAATTCATGTAAGTTTCCTTCAATAATGTAGGTTTTAGTTGTTCTCAATGCAGTTTTTGATGTTTTCATCAAGTCCTGAAGTAGGAGAACACTCCAGATATTTTATATATATAATATGTACATATTATATAATATATATATTTACAGTGGGTAAAATGGGGAGAAGCAAGGTTATTTATGGTTTATTTACATATTGTAAGAACCACTTTGGTATCTTTCATCACACCACACCCTGAAGGTATTGGATTGTGGTTGGTGGGAGGAGAGCCAGGCAGATGTAGGCCAACACAGCTTCTGCAGGGGAATGGTCGGGGTCTGTGGAGGGAATCCTCTTCTTTCCGTTCATTCTACTAACTTGGACAAAATACATTTTGGAAGAATGTTGCTAGAGGTTAAAGGGAGAAAAAAAAAAGAAACTGAATTAAGAATATAACGTGCCAGCAATCACAAAAATTGAACTTAAAAGAATTAAAGAACCCAGGAGAGCTCACATTCTTTAACATTCATGAAACATACCCCTGAGATTAAACCTTGATTTCTAAGGAAAAAAGCATTAACTAAATTCTGATTCAACAAAATGTTTTCCTCTAATTTAAATTTAATTCTCCACAGAAAAGCTTTCTTGCTTTACACCAAGATGGGTTTATTTATAGACATTCTCTTTTGAAAGATGCAATTGCTAGCAATTATAAGGGATTGTGTGCCTTTCTCCATTCTTATTCCTTTCTAGTATTCACTTGTCTCTAGTGATTCTTCCTTCTTGTGATATAAACTGTCTCTTAAAAGAAAGAAGAGGGGACACCTGGGTGGCTCAGTGGTTGAGTGTCTGCCATCAGCTCAGATCCTGACTCCGGGTCCTGGGATCAAGTCCCACATCAGGCTCCCCGCAGGGAGCCTGCTTCTCCCTCTGCCTGTGCCTCTCCCTCTCTCTGTGTGTCTCTCATGAATAAATAAAATCTTTTTTCAAAAAAAGAAAGAAAGAAAGATACTATGATAGCAAATTGTTTTTTCATTTTTTTTTTGCTTTTATTATCAAAACCCATTTAAACTTGCTATATGTTTTAGAAAGAAGAAAGATGACTGTATGGTTTTCAGGTTAAGTTGGTTACTGTATTATAAACATCAAAAAAAATCTTTAGTTTAACAAATCCAATCAATGAGTGATATAAAAGTCTAGGTTTTCTGGTGACAATATTATGCATTGACAATACTCAATTTAGACAGCCCTCTAGTACATCAAAGAATGAGGGTGGTCTCCATTATTTCAAGTACTGCACAACTATTTGTTTAAAAATGTTTTCCAAAGAATAGTTTAGTAAATGGAGATGATTATTTGGATAATGAAAAACATCTTAACAAAAGTAATTAAAATGAAAAATGTACATCTGTAATTAGCTTTTTGGCCTCAGTGTGATTTTTAATCTGACATGAAAAACAGAGGCTATTAGACTTAAAGATATGGATGAATAAACAAACCTCCCCCTCCCACTAAAATTTTGCTCATATAGATATTGATATCTTTGAGGTACAAAGATCTGGTGAATGCCTCCTGGTCTGTCTTGGCCAACAGTACTACATAGTAAGTAATAAGATAGAACTGGCCCTCAGGTATGTCTGATTCATGTTT
This sequence comes from Canis lupus familiaris, assembly GCF_011100685.1. Taxonomy (NCBI): domain Eukaryota; kingdom Metazoa; phylum Chordata; class Mammalia; order Carnivora; family Canidae; genus Canis; species Canis lupus. The sequence goes on along the minus strand of NC_049224.1, from coordinate 5,025,476 downwards.
CCACTATGAAACATGGTGGTTATTAACTCAATTGTGCTGTTTTATTATAGCACTAACCCTCTTCAAAACAAAACAAAATTGCAAAAATACAGCAATCACAATATGCCCTTCTGTCATTTAGGCAGAGGAAGACTTGTTTCTTTATTAATGCTTGATTTGAATATTTTGTCTAAGAGCCTCCAGAGGGCTCTCTGAGTTACAAAGTAGTCTGGCAGTCTTCTCAGGGATAAGGGTATTCTCCCTAGGTGCTATTTTGCCTTCCTTCAAACGCTAGACAGGGCAATAGGGTTTGCCATAGTTATAGAAACCCAGTCCATCAGCCCCCAGCCAAATGCAGGTTAAGGTGGTGCCATAGAGAAGAATATATTATTTTTAAGAGAACATAACTCTTTTCTCTGCAAGTAAAGGGTCAAATATAGTATATCTTATTTCTAAAGAAATGAGAAAACTGAACCTAAGTGATAGCCAGAAATGATGTTGAACAAAAATAAACACAGTCACATTGCATGATGATAGAAATAATAGCCAAGGTTAGCTAGCACCAGCAGGATGAACTATCAGAGACCACCTATGGACTAGGAGTGAGCCCTCCCAGTAGATAAGGATCTAAATCTAAGTGACCCAAAGGGAGCAAGTAGATTTTTAGTCAGATACATATTTCAAATATATAGGTATATTTTTTACTGCATATTACGTATACAGGAATATATGTAAGAAAAACTTCACGTTTGAGTTAGAGGATATGACAGGAAGTAAGGTAAATTTAGGATGAAAAGCTTGAGTGAATACAAGAAGATTAATTCTGAAGCCCAGGTTCCAAAAACAATTCTAATGTAAGAATTATAGTGGTAAAAATGTTCTGAATACTAGTAACACAATAACTTATTTCTAGTAGTTTCCAAAGAAAAGGGAGAGAGAGAAAGAGAGAAAACAAGAAAAAATAATGCCCAGATGCTCACCAAGGAGCTAAATTCATGTAACTTCAAATCAACATTTGTTATTTTTCTTTGAAATGTTACCTGTAGAAAATTCAGATCCACACGGCATCAAAACGAATATGTTATCAATCATCTTTCCAAGTAACAGAACACTACCTGTATCTTAGTGGCATGTGATCTTAAGTTACACTTATAAGACATGTACATGACATGATATGGCTCAACTCTAAATGTCCAGGGAAAAGGAAAAAGCACTGCTCGGTAGTTAACAGGCCAAAAGAGAAAAAATCTTATAGCAGCAGCCAGAAAGCACGAAAATGTAAATGGCTTTTCCATAGTAGAAGTGGAGTAGAGTGGTCCTATTGGTTGGATTGTGGCCCTCAAAAAGATATACTTATGTCCCAGCCTCTGGAATCTGAGAGTTTGACCATATTTGGCATAAGGTCTTTGCACATGTCATCAAGTTAAGATGAGGTCATACTTAATTAGGATGGGCCCTACTCCTATAAGACTGAAGAAACTATAAGAAGAGAAGAAACTCGGAACAATAGAGAACAGACTGAGGGTTGATGAAGGGTGGGGTTGGGAGATGGGCCAGATGGATGATGGGGATTAAGGAAGGCACTTGTTATGATGAGCACTGGGTGTTATATGTAAGTGATTAGTCACTAAATTCTACTCCTGAGACCAATATTAAACTATCCATTAACTAAGTAGAATTTAAATAAAAATTTGAAAAAATAGGAAAAAATAAGCTGTCTAAATTATAAATAATTTATTTCTTATATTGCTAAAAAGGAAGAAGGAGGAGGAGAGAGAAAGAAGAAAAGAGACTCAGACACACAGGGTAAATCCATGTGACAAAGGAGGAAGGGCTGAGTCAAACATCTACAGGCCAAGTATTACCAAGGATTGCTGGCAACACTAAAAAACAAGGAAAAGTCAGGGAACATATTGTCCTCTAGAGGCCTCAAAGAGAGTGTAGCCCTGCTGATTCCTTGATTTCTGATTTTTAGCTTCTAGAACTTAAGAGAATAAATTTCTGTGGTTTAAAGCCACCCAGTGTGTGGTACCTTATTACAGCAGCTCTAGGAAACTAATTGAGGGGGAAAACCCCCCTAGTGATTCTATACAGAAATTACTTTTCTTTTTTTTTTTTCAGAAAGGTTTACATATTTCTGAAACTCTCATGGGAGTAGAAGAAAATAAAATGTAGTACTTGTTGATGGCACAATCTTATGTTGAAGAAAAGTTAGCATCTGTTGATTTTGTATATCAGAACAGAAATGGTTAGTGCAGAAGAACTACTAGTGATAACCATAAAAACAGTTTATTAACATATTACTCGATACAAACAAAAGAACATATGTGTGTATCACAAAACATAAAACTGTAGCTAATATGCTTGAAACTACCACAGAACCCAAAAACCGTACTAGGAGAGGAGTCGGGGTGAGAATAGGAAGCCAGATTATACAGGATTTTGTAGCCCACGTTGAGGACAGAATCTTTCACTTGAGTAGAGAAGCCATCCAAAGATTGATGTCACTTAGATTTTAAAGCTGAACCCTATGCAAGGAGCATGACACAAATATCTCTTGTATATACCCAAAGCCCTGGTACAATACTGTGATTCCATGTTGACTGCAAATGATACACGGGTGCTTTGATTACTGTTGATTTCACAAAAGTCTCCAGGATAAAAGGCTTCAAAGATCGGCCTGCCATTCTCTTAAGTAAAGCAAAATCCATATAGGGAAGCAGTATTATATACTGACCGATACCACAGACTCTGCTGGAAGCAGGCTGCCTGGGTTTGAAACCCAGTTCACCATACACTAGTTTCAAACCTTCAGTTTCCTCATTTTTAAAATCTCCACTTCCCAGGAGAGGGGGAAGTGTTGTAAATATTAAATGTGAAATTGCATGAAAAGCCATAGTATCATCTCAGAACAGAATTAGAAGTCACATGCATCCAAATGGTACCATAGGGTAGTTGGAAGGATTTCATGAAATGATCCAAGAAAGAACACATAGTAAGTACTCCGTAATACATATATCTGTGTATCATTATTATTGCTGTTGGCAAAACCAACTTTGAAAATACATTATTAAACATTATGCATTTTCAGGCAATAATTTAATAGACTCCATTGTATTTAGCATGCAGAATGAAAATGACAATTACAACAATTACAATTTCCATTTTAATCCAATGCAGTTCAACAGAAGATTAGATACTTGTATGAACACTAATAATGTTTGCAGAAAATTCACGACAAAAGAAATTGCAGGCATCTAGAAAAAGGGTCAGGGAAAGAACATAAAACAGAACCTTTCACAGTTATTGATATCATTCTTTTAAGATGTACACAAAATGTTTCCTTTGGGTCGTTGGACATTTTTCTTGCCACACACTGTTTACATTATATTTATGGATGAAAATGTTTTACTAAGATTGTATAAAAGGAGATTAAATTGTCCTTTTAACCCCTACACCTACCCTAATCATACCATGCTCAGGAATCAAGGCCATAGTCATTTTTCAAGTCAACTAACAAGTATTTAATCAGTTTCTTGAAAAGATGTATACGAGGCATTATTGGAATTTTATCACATTCTAGCAAATTCTGAGATTGGCATCTGGGTAAATATCAATTTCAATATAGATAATATTTTCTCCTCTATAATTGGTTTGCAGTGAGCAACCCACCATTTTATCTTTACCTAGAAGTTCTAGAGATTTTGCCCTTTAATTTAATGTCTAAATTGATTCCATTCTCTTTCTACAACTAATGACCGCATTTGGTTCATTTTCAATAAAACTTAATGACTAAATTAAAAAGGTTAATCAGGTTTAAATAAAGATGAGGGTGACATTTCTTCCATATTTGTCTGGCTCCCAACCTGCTTTCTGCTAACTTTGAATTCTGCCTTCTGTGAAAATTATGCCCTCTAAAAACAAGTGTTGTGAAAAGGGCCATATGGGGCAAAATTGAGTTTTGGCATCCAAAATGTAAGAATATTTTTAAATAAAAACTTTATAACAAGTGAGGTAGCCATTTAATTAACATTTTACGTAGGGGTCATTGCTTTTCATTTGGATGGAGAGAAACTAAAAAGAAAACCCCAGGAGAAAATGTAACATCAGAATACTTTGCTAAACACTAAAAAATGGGCATGAGACAGTAACATGAGGTCTATACTGAATCCCATTGAAGGCTGTAATTAGCCCATGCTTTAGTATTTTGTACAATACAATGAAGCACTATTTTACCCAATATATCTTAATTAAAAGCAAAAACACAATACAACACAAAGCTACCATCAAAGAGGCGTTATTGGCACTCACATAATACAGAAGATGGGGAAGGATTTTGTTTTCTTTGTTTGGCAAGAAAATTGGAACTAGGCATTCTATTTTCCACAAAGCTCTCAATATAGAAGCATTTGTGTACCAAAAATTGCATTTGCACTGTAAATTATATGGATGAAAGCCACAGAGAAAGAGATAGTTTGTTGTTTTATAATTCAATAGTAGTAATGCTTGGATTTCTTTTCTTTCTCTTTCACAAAGAAAATAATTATTGAAAGCTTGGTTTCTACCACAATGCATTAGTTGAATATTCTAATGTACATGTTTTATATTCCTTTTTCACTAGGATGCATTAATTATGCAGTAGCATTAAAATATACACACAAAATAATTTTCTTGTCACCTCAATTTTAAATTTTGAATATCAAAGAAACCAGAGCTGTCCACTATGGTCTGTTCTTTGTAATTTCCTAATATGAGGGAAGAAAAACAATGAAGTAAATTCTAACCTTTAAAAATAATGAATAAATTCTCTCTCAGAATCCAGTCATCTCTATACCGAATATAAGCAAAGGGGTGGGGGCTGGCGAGGTGAAATAATGGTGATAAAAATAGCATCAAAGATCCACCTTATGACCATTTTATAGAGATTTTAGCCAACTTAAATGAGACAGTTGAAGAGTAAAAATGAAAACAGAGTTCTAAATAATTCTTATGGAGAAAGACAACCCAAATACCAGAGTCAACCATAAGACAGACCATAAGGAATGTTTGAAGTTCTAACATCTTTTATTTTACATCTGATATCTAAGATGTTATTTCTAGCAAATTCCTCAAGGATTTGTAAACTGCAATGCCTTACCAACTGGGGAGCTAAATGAACAATGATATACCAGCTGACTACTTCCACACAGTGCAAAATGAATCTCTCTAACTTGCTATAAACCTTAAACTGAACTATGAGGGCTGGCTCATTGTAACTGCTCTTGAAAAATGGGGGAAAAGAGAAGAGTGAAGAAAGTACAGCCTATCATTACTATAGTCCAGATGCATTAATTACAGATGAGGAATAAGATGAACTGAGTTTCCCCCAGGCCAAATAGATAATACCAAAGGGAAGACCAGAACCCAGGACATCTATTTCCCAAATTCTCTTCTTTCTTACCAACTTTACATAAATGAAATGCTTTTTAATATCCACCTCTACAAAAGATACGTCAGTTGACCAAAACAATCAGGAAGTTGTGAAGTAGGATTCAGTGCCTATCCTGAACCTCTGTACCATCCTCATAATAACTGCCACATGTATTGTACCATGACCTAGTGGAAAAGCAAATCCCAGAAATCTAGCCTATAATCTACAGAAGAAAAAAAAGAGAGAAAGTGGTGAAGAGGAGAATAAACAGCTATGTTTCTCCATCCCTTCTAGCTTCCCTCTGTGTTTAAACCTGTTAATGAATCTATTAGGAAAAGGTCATCTCTAGAGGCAAAAAAGCGTAGTCACTTTGGAAAAGTTCTGCTCCAACAATTTATATTGTGTAGTTTCCTTTACTGGTGTTTTTAAGAGGCAAAATCTGAATGAGTCACGTCTTAAGTTCGTTTCACTTTGGAGCCATTAATAATCTTACATATTTTCAGTTAAATGAAATATCTGCTTTCTGACTTTCATAACAGGCAATATACTTAAAGAACTCAATTGTGCAAACTACAACTGAGTGAATTTCATAGCAGTATCTGTGTGGCTCTCTTAAGTCCAAATTTCCAACTTACTGGATTTCAGAGTTATTGGTCTTTTTGCATAAGAAATCATAAAGACAGGGATGCCATCTTTGTATTCCTTTTATGCCAAAAGTCTAACGAGGTGATTGGCATATAGTAGGTACTTAAAATATATAAGGCATAAATCTGTGTATAAATATGGGAAATAAATACTAATGTGACAGAACTTGAAAAGGTTAGATTTTATTTTAAAATGATTTTACTTTTTTATGTTGTGATTTAAAAGCAGGTAGTTTCTTTTTTTATCGTATATTTTCACATACTTTTTTCTTTGTCCATTTTCTGTGGGATCTATAATTGTTTAAAAACTGTAGTGGTTGAGCTGAGGAGGGAAGAGAGTCTTTGCCACTGTAAACTGGCCTGACTCCAGGGCCCAGTCTGCCAGCCTTTGGATGGGGACTCTTGGCTGGTTCCTGTGGCTTCAGTCCTCTAGGTGTGGCCGCGATTGGGGATGCTCTGCAGTGCTCCATTACCTTCTCCTAAAGATTTATCCTGACTTACCTCCTTACCTGCTCACTGAAGATTGCAATGTCTTGCTTAAGGAATGCCACAAAAATCACAGCATTCTGAAATTTTGAGGTCATTGCAATGATCTTGATCCAGAGATGTGAAAATGCTTGAAGAATGAGTACATGGAAAAGAAGACCAATAGGAGGGAGCATGATAATGCCTGTGAAAAATACTTCATGTCCTAAGGGGGCTTGAACACACCACCCTGATCTCCAGGATCACACTCCAGGCTGCAGGCGGCGCTAAACTGCTGTGCCACTGGGGCTGCCTACACACCACCCTGAGATCCAGAATTGCATGCTGTTTAGACTGAGTCAGCCAGGTCCTCCTGAAAAAAACTTTTTAATCCTGCAGAGGAACCTAAAAAATAAATTACAGGCATACCTCAGGGGGAAAAAAAAGTAATAGTTAGCTTTATTGTGAATTTTATACCTCCAAAATTCAATCTGGAGAATAAAAATCTATTCTTTATTTGTACAGATTTGGTAAATAATAACTTTCCTTCCCAAATTCTAGCTCAGAGAAATCCCTGCCTTTTTCCTATATAAATGAGACTCCTGCAGATGCCAGACATAAAAAAAATATTCTGGGACTTGAGTTACAATTTGAATAACTAGAGGATTTAAAATCTATAGAATAAAATACAAAATTTTTTTGCATCTATATATGTTATGCCTAATATTCCCTCAAGTAACTTAATTTGATTCTAATTGACATTGTTGAGAGTTCACACAGAACTTTCATGTTTGCCTATTTGTTTTTAACCACGGAATCACCCTGTATTCTAAGACACTTGACAAATGAATGCAAAACAGGGAGCACATGCCTACTGAATACTGTCTTTGGAAAACCTGTATGTGGGAGACACTGTTGGTGGAGAACAGGCAAGATGGCAGGAGAGTAGGGGTCCCCAATTCACCTGGTCCCACAGACTCACCTAGATAACTTTCAAAACATTCTGAAAACCTACTAATTCAACCTGAGATGTAAAGAGAGAACAGCTGGAATGCTACAGAGAGAAAAGCAATTGCTCTGACCAGGTAGGAAGGCGAAGAAAAAAGACGAGGGAGGGGAGTCCCAGCAAGCCAGGCAAACCCACCTGAAAGCAGAGCTGCGACAAGTGAAAATCCACACCTGAGTCCTCCCTGACTGAAAAGTGTTCAGGGAAATAGAATCGCAGGAGGGGCAGTGAAGCCTCAAAGTCCCAGAGACACAATAGGGGCACCTGGGAGAAAGCTCACCACAGACCACGGTCAGATGCCGGTAAAGGGCTGGAGGGCCACAACCCTCCAGGGCATTTGGGAGAAGCCCGCAGGTTATGTGGGCCCTCACTGGAGCTCCCTTTACCCTAGAGCCTGTCAAGGGACAGAAGCTGTTGTCCCGTGTTCCCTTCAGGAGAAGTGGACCCCGGGAGGGCACAGGAGAGTGAGAACTCTCCTCCCGCTGGGCACTTTTCAGTTTGTGCAGATCAGTGCACCCGTGCCTGCCCCAGAACATGTAGGCCAGTGTGGACTGGGAGGTGCAGTTGGGTACTGGCAGGGAGCTCTGGGCTCCAGAGCTGGAGGTTTGGCCGCTGCTATTATTTTTTTTTCTTCTTCTTTTCACCTTTCATCTGGCAAGAGCCAGGGCATCTCGGCCCAGGCACAGACACCTGAGAATCAGCACAGCAGACCCCTCCCCCAGAAGAACTGCTGGAAGAACAAGGGAAAAAAGGGAAAAGAAAGTTTACTGACCAAGCAGCACTGGAAAGCTCCAGGACTGAGGGAAAATAGTGTATAGAATTAGAGATTTTCTTCATTGTGATTTGTTTATATTTCAAGTTAAAATTTTCCAATATTTTTTCTCTTTTCCTGCCTTAACTACAATATTTTGCCAACTCTTCATTTGTAATCCTTTTCCTTTTTGACTTTCATATTTCTCAAATTACATGTCTTGGATATATTCTTCATTTTCGGATTCCTTTCAACTTACTCAATTTAATTTTGGTGGATATATGAGTTACGGGTTTTTGTCTTTTGTTTTTTCTGTCTAATTTTGGTTTTTTTTTTATTATTTATTTATTTATTTATTTATTCATGAGAAACACAGAGAGGGAGAGAGAGAGGGAGAGGCAGAGACAGAGGCAGAGAGAGAAGCAAGCTCCATGCAGGAAGCCCGATGTGGGACTTTATCCTGAGTCTCCAGGATCAGGCCCTGGGCTGAAAGCAGTGCTAAACCACTGAGCCACCCAGGCTGCCCTCATTTTGTTTTATAATGGTGGAAGTTAGTACCTTCTAACACATGGACCAAAATATACCCAAAACCAAATGGAACACCATGTTGGTTCATTCTGTGAGACTATATTCTCTCTTCCTTCCCATTCTGCCCCCCTCTTTTTACTTGTTTCTGCTTTTGTGGTCGATGTTCGGTCTCTGTATAAGTTCTGCTGGTTTATATAAATTTGTAGTTGAGCGTCTTCCAGCATACAGAACAAAATACACTAAGAACCAAGAGGCAAGATCCTCTAGATCTCCTGAGGGAGACTATATTCTCTCTCCACCACTACTTCCTCACCACCCCCCTCCTTTTTATTTTATTTTGTTTTTGTTTTTTTTAATCTTACTATTTTGTTTTAAAATTTGTTTTTCACTGTAGTGGTCCTTTTGTTTTATTTTGTTCTGTTCTTCTTTTTCTTTTATATTCTGGTCTCTGACTTCTTCAGAATCATCTACGGTGTATTTTACTTAGGTCATGGTTGATATTTTTTTATTCAGCCCATTCATACATCCATCTGCACTGGACAAAATTACTAGAAGGAATAATTCACCACAAAAGAAAGAACTGCAAGTAACAGTCTGCCACAGAATTGCTGGACGTGTATTTAAATACCCTGTCAGAGATACAATTCAGAAGAACAATTGTAAAATTATTGTTGGCTCATTTTAATGACACCTCCAGACCGAAAATGAAGGGATGGAGAACCATTTACCATTCAAATCGTCCTCAAAAGAACACTGGGGTAGCAATCCTCACTTATCAGATATATTAGAGTTTATATGAAAGACTGTAGTAGGAGATGAGGAGGGACACTATATGATACTTAAACGATCTGTCCAACAAGAAGACCTAACAATTATGAATATTTATGCCCCTAATATGGGAGCAGCCAGGCACATCAGTCAATTAATAACCAAAGTAAAGAGATACATAGCTAATAATACATTAATAGTAGGAGACTTCAACACAGCACTCTCAGCAAAAGACAGATTTTCTAAGAAAAACATCACCAAAGAAACAAGGGCCTTGAATGATACACTGGACCAGATGGATTTCACAGATATATGCAGAACATTCCATCCTAATGCAACTGAATTCACATTCTTCTCAAGTGCACATGGAACTTTCTCCAGAATAGACCAATACAAAAGATTGGGATTGTGCCCTGCATATTTTCAGACCATAATGCTTTGAAACCTGAACTCAATCACAAGAAGAAATTTGGAAGAAACTCAAACACGTGGAGGTTAAAGAGCATCCTACTAAAAGATGAATGGGTCAACCAGGAAATTAGAGAAGAATTAAAAAGATTCATGGAAACTAATGAAAATGAAGATACCATTCAAAATCTTTGAAATACAGCAAAAGGGGTCCTAAGAGGGAAATACATCACAATACAAGCCTCCGTCAAAAAAAAAAAAAATTGGAAAAACCTCAAATACACAAGTTAACCTTGCACCTAAAGGCATTGAAGAAAGAAAAGCAAGTAAAACCTACACCAAGCAAAAGAAGAGAGATAATAAAGATTAGAGCAGAACTCAATGAGATAGAGACCAGAAGAACTGTAGAACAGATCAACAAAACCAGGAGTGGTTCATTGAAAGAATTAATAAGATAAATAAACCCCTAGCCAGCGTTATTAAGAAGAAAAAAGACTCAATAAAATCATGAATGAAAGAGAGATCACAACCAATACCAAGGAAACGCAAATGATTTTTAAAATGTATTATGAGCAACTATATGCCAACAAATTAGGCAATTTGGAAGAAACAGATGCATTCCTAGAGATATATAAATGACCAAAAGTGAAGCACGAAGAAAGAGAAAATCTGAACAGACCCATAACCAGCAAGGAAATTGAAGCAGTCATCAAAAACTTCCCAAGACACAAAAGTCCAGGGCCAGATGGCTTCCCAGGGGAATTCTACCAAACATTTAAAGAAGAAACAATATGTATTCTACTAAAGCTGTTTCAAAGAATAGAAAGGGAGGGAATTCTTCCAAACTCTTTCTATGAGGCCAACATTACCTTGATTCCAAAACCAGACAAAGACCCCACCAAAAAGGAGAATTACAGACCAGTGTCCCTGATGAACATGGATGCAAAAATTCTCACTGAGATGCTAGCCAATAGATCCAACAGTACATTAAGAGGATTATTTCACATGACCAAGTGGGATTTATCCCCAAGATGTAAGGCTGGTTCAACACTCATAGAACAATCAACATGATAGATCACTTCAGCAAGAGAAAAAACAAGAACCATATGATCCTCTCAATAGATGCAGAGAAAGCATTTGACAAAATACAGCCTCCATTCCTGATCAAAACTCTTCAAAGTGTAGGGATAGAGGGAACATTCCTCAATACCATAAAAACCATTTATGAAAAGACTACAGCGAATGTCATTCCGAATTGGAAAAACTGAAAGACTTTGCTCTAAGATCAGGAACACAACAGAAATATCCACTTTTACTACAGTTGTTCAACATGGTACTAGAAGTCCTAGCCTCAGCAATCAGAAAACAAAAATAAAGGCATTGGAATCGGCAAAGAAGTAAAGCTCTCACACTTTGCAGATGACATGATACTGTGTATGGAAAACCCAAAATACTCCACCCCAAGATTGCTAGAACTCAGACAGGACTTCAGCAATGTAGCAGGATACAAAATTAATCACAGAAATCAGTGGCATCTGCACACTAACAATGAGACTGAAGAAAGAGAAATTAAGGAATCAATCTCATTTACAATTTCACTCAAAAACATAAGATACAGGGATCTCTGGGTGGCTCAGTGGTTTGGCGCCTGCCTTCCGCCCAGGGCATGATCCTGGAGTCTTGGGATCGAGTCCCACATCGGGCTCCCTGCATGGAGCCTGCTTCTCCCTCTGCCTGTCTTTCTCTCTCTCTCTCTCTCATAAATAAATAAAATCTTAAAAAAAAAATAAGATACCAAAAAAAAATAAATAAATAAGATACCTAGGAATAAACCTAACCAAAGAGGTAAAGAATCTATACTCTGAAAACTGCAGAATACTTCTGAAGAAATTGAAGAAGACACAAAGAGATGGGAAAACATTCCATGCCCATGGATTGGAAGAATAAATATTATGAAACTGTCTATACTACGTGGGGCAATTTACAGATTCAGCGCAATCCCTATTAAAATATCATGGACTTTCTTCACAGATTTGGAACAAATAATCTTAAGATTTGCATGGAATCAGAAAAGATCCAGAATACCCAGAGAAATATTAAAAAAGAAAAGCCAGAGCCAGGGGCATCACAATGCCGGGTTTCAAGCTGTACTACAAAGCTCTGATCATCAAGACAGTATGGTACTGGCACAAAAACAGACACATAGATCCATGGGACAAAATAGAGAACCCAGAGATGGGCCCTCAACTCTATAGTCAACTAATATTCGACAAAGCAGGAAAGACTATCCACTGGAAAAAGGACAGTCTTTTCAATAAATGGTGCTGGGAAAATGTACAGCCTTGTGCAGAAGAATGAAACTGGACCATTCTCTTACACCAGACAGAAAGATATGCTCAAAATGGTTGAAAGATCTAAATGTGGGATAAGAATCCATCAAAATCCTGGAGGAGAAAATAGGGAACACCCTTTTTGAACTTGGTCACAGTAACTTCTTGCAAGACACATCTATGAAGGCAAGGGAAACAAAAGCAAAAATGAACTATTGGGAGTTAATCAGGATAAAAAGTTTCTGCACAGCAAAAGAAACAGTCAACAAAACTAAAAGACAACCTACAAAATGGGAGAAGATATTTGCAAATGACCTATCAGATAAAGGGCTAGTATCCAAGATCTATAAAGAACTTATTAAACTTAACCCCCAAGAAACAAACAATCCAATCATGAAATGGGCAGAAGACATGAACAGACATTTCTCCAAAGAAGACCTACACGTGGCCAACAAGCACATGAGAAAATGTTCCGCATCACTTGCCGTCAGGGAAACACAAATCCAAACCACAATGAGATCCCACCTCACCCCAGTGAGAATGGGGAAAATTAACAAGACGGGAAACAACTGATGTTAGAGAGGATGTGGAGAAAGGGGAACCCTCCTGCACTGTTGATGGGAATGCAAGCTGGTGCAGCCACTCTGGAAAACTGTGGAGGTTACTCAAAGAGTTAAAAATAGAGCTCCCCTATGACCCAGGAATTGCACTATTGGGTATTTACCCCAAAGATACAGATGTAGTGAAAAGCCAGGACACCTACTCCCCAATGTTCATAGCAGCCATGTCCATAAAAGCCAAACTGTGGAAGGAGCCATGATGCCCTTCACCAGATGAATGGATGTATATAATGGAATATTCCTCAGCCATCAGAAAGGATGAACAGCCACAATTTGCTTCAACATGGATGGAACTGGAGGGTATTATGCTGAGTGAAATAAGTCAATTGGAGGACAATCATAATATGATCTCACTCATATGGGTAATATAAGAAAGAGTGAAAGGGATTATAAGGAAAAGGAGGGAAACCAGTGGGAAAAATTAGAGAGGGAGACAAACCATGAGAGACTCCTAACTCTGAGAAACAAAGGGTTGTGGAAGGGGAGGTCATGGGGGGATGGGATAACTGGGTGATGGGCACTGAGGAGGGTGCTTGATGGGATGAGTACTGGGTGCTATACTCTATGTTGGCAAATTGAATTTAAAAAAATTAAAGAGAAAAAAAGAAAACCTCTATGTGGACCTGTCACTACCATGACTGTTAAAACACTGGAAGTACTAAAGAAACAGGAAACTAAATGATAAAGTAAATAATTATCCCATCATGAAATTGTATGATGATTTTCCTTCTCCAATTGACTTATTTCACTCAACATAATACCCTCCAGTTCCATCCACGTTGAAGCATGTATGTTTGGGATGAATATGCTTTCTGTCTTAATCTGGTGAGATTGCCATTAAAAAAAAATAATAGACTATGTGGTTTAAACAACAAAAATTTATTTTCTTACAGCCCTAGAATCTGGAAAGTCTAATAACAGGGCGCCAACCTGGCCAGATTGTGATACAGGCTCTCTTCCTGGCTTGCAATGGCCGTCTTCTCACCATGTTCTCACATGGTGGAGAGGGAGAGAGATCTCTCTCTTTCCCTCTTCTTATAAGGCCCACCAATCTCATCTTATTATGACCCGACACTTAATTACCACCTAAAAATTCTCATTTTGAATATAGTAGTATTTGAGGTTGGGACTTCGACATATGAATTTCAGGGAACACAGTTCAATCCAAAGCACTTCCCTTAACTGATTTCACTTGCAAATGATCATGTGGGATAAATGAATAGATATAGACTAAGAAAAAGGCAAAGTCAGAAGTAAAGTCACTTAAATTGAAATTTTGTTGTACCTCAAGCCATTGTTTTTACAATAATACAGATCTGACAATGGCAGATATTGGGGGGAAAAGGTGATCTAATAGATGTACTTTGTCCCATACAAAATTATGGAAATAAATCAACAGGTATTTTCCTTGATTTTAAGTCGGCTTTAATTTAATCATCAAGTTATCCCATCTGAGAGATTCTGAGCATCTGAAAATAGCTGTCATATTTTTCCATTTTAATTTTCTCATCCTACATTTGAGTGCACCCCAATCCCTTTCTTCAACCTGCTGATTGCTGCCCTTAATGCTGCTGCACTATGGCACAAATATGACGCCTACTTCAGTAAGAAGCTTTCTCCATATCTTGCTTTCATTTCCTGTTCTATTTGCTATAAACATAGTTATTTCCATTCTGTTGCTTTCAGTCACATATGGCATTTTAAAACAGTTAAATAAAGAGATTATCAATATTAGATCTATCTCAGCTGTAAAACCTACATTTATGGAGAAATATGATCTATTCAATTTCATTTCTGAAAGCCCAGCATCCAAGTGATGGTCATAAATTCACATGATTACCCTAAGCATTAGATTTTGCATTTGGATCACTATTTAACTGGAAAAAGAAATCAAACATTCATGCAAGCAAGGAAGCAGTTCTCTATTAATGACATGTGCAGGGGAACTGCAAAATATAAATGATTCTGACTAAGATCGTCAATAAAACCTGACACTCAAACAAAATGACTCCATAGTATCTCCTTTGGGGACAGAGAGCAAGAGAAGAATATTAATATTTTGCCAAATTCAACATTTTTTAGGAAATCACTTTCTCTGTTACAGGTTTGTCAGGAAAACTGTAAAATAGTAAAAATGATATATACTAGTGTCTGTAAAATTGCAAAATATATATTGACCAATGTTTAATTGAAGACTTCCTGAAAGAGCTTCAATAACATCAAGTATTTTAAACATAATATTATTATAGTCAGGTCTGATTCAGATCCTAAGGAATGATGTACCTAAAACACTTAACAAAACTTTTTTTAAAATCATAATTTTAGTGCTTACAGAAAATAAAGAAGATCATTTAGAACATTCCTGCAGTGAAAAGGAATGATGCTTATGTATCTGAGAAAACACATAAGGGAAATTAACATAGCATTTACTTTGTGTAATGATCTGGGAGAAATTCTGAAAAGTAGTATTTCATTGAAAAACAAATGCACCTGATTCACCTTTCTTCCTTCTAACCCCTCTGCTGACAGTAGTCCAACTTAATCGTGAAAGGAAAAGGGAGTCATCAAAGGAAGTCACTTTCCTGGCACTCTGACTAACCTCTCCGAGGTTATCCTGATAGTATATCCTCTAGGAATGTTTGGGGACTAAGACATATAGATGTTATAATTGAAAACCAAACAGGGGCTAATGTCCACCACAGGGGAGATAATTAGAAAAATCATGTATTGGGCTGCTGTAGTGAATGATAATCAAGTAGAGCTCTATCATCTCATTACAAGCCCCATTCCGTAGAGCCCACGTGTTGTTGGGCACGAAGTGATTAAGCAGTAAACACACTGAGCTGCTGCTGGGGGGTAGAGGGATGGCAGAGATAGGAGGGATGGCAGAGTTGTTGATCAGCCTAGTGAGGGAGCGTCATGGTGCTGAACAGAAGAAAAGAGAACCAAACTGAAGAACAGCGCTTGGAGAAACTCAGAACACCATTCTTTTACATGGTCATTTCTAGTATTGAGCAATACCATATTTTACAGATCATTTTCTTACCATTAGAAACAATAGTTTTGATAAAGACTGAACTTCGTGATAAGCGTAAGCACAAGTTATGGTTATCATAACTACTAGCTGTGCCCATTTTCAGAGGCATGCCCACTCCACTAATAAATGAGAATCTCCTTGACTGGGATCTTGGCACTGTTAAAATGTGGCCTGGTAAATTCTGATCTACCAGGTTTGAGAGCCTCTGGCATATGTAAACATAAACACCTTTGAAAAACCAGAGTGTCTTCTCTGGAGCAAGGAGAGATATCTGAGCAAAACATCAAAGGATGAAAGCAACCTGGGGCACATAAAGACCAGAGCAGAGCTAACAAAAATAAAACATTTTGTTGGCTACACACTTAAGCAGGCCAAAACTGATATTAAAATCCATTATGTATTCTTTTTTTTAAGATTTTATTTATTTATTCATGAGAGACAGGCAGAGGGAGAAGCAGGCCCATGCAGGGAGCCTGACGTGGGACTCGATCCCAGGACTCGAGGATCACGAGCCCTGGACTAAAGGCAGGCACTAAACTGCTGAGCCACCCGGGGATCTCCCCATTATATATTCTTTATGGCACAATTAAATGTTGACAAACTTTCTGGCTCATGAATCTGAATTGAAGGAACATCTTGAGGAATTTTTTTCCAAATGGAAACTCTCTCAACAAGATTCCTCTGTTAGGAGTAGAGAACAAAATGAAGGACTAGAAAATCTTTGGCCAAATCTCACATAGTATACAACAAAGATCCCTTTGAAATTTGTTCCATCATATTAGAAATCTTAGTCTAATATCTGAATATTTGTCTAATCACCCGTAGGATCATTTATGCTTATTTCCTTATTTCCTCCATTTCATCTTTATAGGATGCCCTTTTCGTGTGGGTGACCAGTAGTCCATACAATGTAACATCATCTATGTGGTAAGTGTGTTTGGTTTTGAACATTTTACAACAAACTATCAAGTAAGAAACATATTGCTAAGAATCTTTAGTACTTATGTCTGTTTATCTTCAGTTTAAATTCCTTATCAATTTTTAAAGTAGGAGAACATAGACACTCTTAATCACTACCAATAATTTTATGAATAAATATAATGAAAATGTAAGGCAACCTAACACTGTGCAAATGATTTGGCTGGCCATTGATAATTATAAAACATGGCACATATTAAAGAATATGAAACTTCCCAAAGCAATGTGCCCTATGGAAACATGTAAGAAAGTGTTCTTTCTTTCAAAGAACAAGCCAGTGGGGTAATTCTGATCATTGATAAATGTCTGGTAATTCTGATTGCCCAGACCCTTTGGAAAATCTGTTTATCATATATGCTACAAATGATTGTGCTCCAATAGGGTAAATTAACTTTACATTAAGTTCTGTATCTCACATTGGATATTAAAGGAGATAATTCTCTAAGTTGTAGTTATTCAAGTTGTGTTTTCAAAAGCTACTCTCTATAGCTTTTTATATAAATAGAAAGCTTGTCAATAAAAAACTGTTGTTTAATATATTTATTTAGCATACAGCCTTAGCATGTACTGGTAACACAAATGTGAAATCACATAGAACAATGACAATTTAAAAATGTATACTCAATTACGTTTTTACTGATTATGATTTGGATATTTTACCCATGACCCTTGTACTTTTCTGAACCTGGATTGAAATTTAAGCCCCCTCTACCCCAAGTCTGCTCTAAAGACCCTAACAGGAATGCCCAAGAAATATTTTTAAATAGAGAACTAGAATATATGACATCACTATATATCCATAATATTTACGGTCATGAATTTTAAACTATATCTCTGATATATTTTTGGTTACAAATGTGTATTGTAATTGAAGAATGCCTTTCAAAATAACAGGTGTGTTCAAAGGAAAGAGACTTAGAATGTTCTTCTCTTCTCTCAAAGATGACATGAACTCCATCTTTAGGCTGTGATCTACCAACCCAGTCACTGATGTCTAACAGACATGGTTTCCCATTTATTAACCCCTTAAAACATTAGCTCTTTGACTCTTCTGCATTAATACCACACTTCCCAAATATAGCAGGGTGTCAGAATAAAATACAGAATTACCTGACCTGTTAAACTACTATTCCCAAAAATGTCCTATGGAATTATATGTGAGCTAATCAATATATCTTTGAAAATGTTAAACTTATATAAATTCTGAGTAAATATAAAAATTATTAAATTAAATCTCTGTGCAAAATTTACCCAATAATTGCATCAAATTAGTTATTGAATTTCCATTACAAATATAGCAACCTATATTAGTCAGGGTTCACCAGAGAAATAGAATGAATAGGATGTACGTACATATATAGAGTGAGATATGTTTTAAGGAATTAACTCACACAATTGTAAGGGATAGCAAGTTCAAAATTTGTTGAGAAGTCCAGCAGGTTAGAAATTCTGGCATGAATTGATGTTACAGTCTTGAATCCGAAGACAATGTGAATGAAGAATTCCTTCCTCTTCAGAGAACCTCAGTCTTTCAAATGATTGGATGAGGCCCACCTACATTGTGGAGGGTAATCTGCTTTCTTCAAAGTATGCTGGTTTAAATGTTAACCACATCTAAAAAATATTTTCACAGCAATATCTATAGGCTGGTATTGGTCAGACAACTGGGCACCATAGCCTAGCCAAGTTGACATACAAAAGTAAGCATCATACTACCTAAGTCAGGGTTTCTCTGCTTGTCTTCCTGAAAATCACACCAAAGCAACAAAGAAAAGGAACACCACCCTGTAACTTCAATTTTTCAGGGAAATTAAGAGGCAACTATAATAAGTTGTCTTCATCTTAGATGCATGGGCTGCCAGAAGAAGCTTAGATGGACAGAAGCCAAGAAGGAAGATATCATTAGAGGCAGAGAGTTCAAGAGACCCTAGTAGGGCAGTTCTCTGACAGCATCAGTGAAGGTGAGGGGCTCACTCAGAAGTGCAAACTCTACATCTCTTGAACAGGAGAGAACATGACCTCTGGTCCAGATAGAATGAAGGGAAACGGAAGGTGTGGGATGTTGTGGGAGTGCACAAAGACACCCAAAAGGATCCACATTGATAGGAAGCAGTCTATCTCTATGGCAGCAGAAGCAGAGACTTTAAGTTGTGAAGTCTGGAATACTGCCTAGGATCCTCTCACACTCCACTTTCATAGGAACCATCTATAAATAGCTAGTTCAGGAATCTAACTTATTCAATGATATGTACTAAAAGAAGATGTGGCTCAGAATCAGTATATAAATACTATAAAATGTGGTAAAGCTCACCAAATTAACCAAAAAGATGAAAAGTATTTAGGATTCTTTCATCTTCCACTTCATATATTGCAGGGCTCGCTCTTCATCTCACTCAGCAAAAGCTAAACTTAAGAAAAACCTACAAGGCCCTATATGGTCTTGCTCCCCATAGCCCCTGGGTTCTAAACCTTCCTGTCTCCTAGCCTTCTTTCTTTTCTAAGAACATACAAGACATAATCATCCCTCAAAGACTTTTCTTGTTCTTTCCTCCACCTGGCATATTCTCCCCAAGATATCAATATCACTCACTCCTTTAGCTCCTTCAAATTTTAATCAACTGTCACCTTGCAAGAGTGATCATCACCGGTCACATTATTTAAAATTGTGACAAATGCATCAACATTCTTTATCCCTCTACTCTGAGTGGCATTTCCCTGCATAACACAAGTCACAGTCTGGCATATTATTTTCACAAAATTTTTATTTTATTCTGTTTTTATCTGCTGGTATATTCTCGGTGCCTGCTACAGCGTAGGAATTCAAAATATGCTTGTTAAATAAATGAGGGAATGTACTCTCTTCAGACCAATGTTTCCACAGAACAGACATGCCCAAACATATCACTAAAAATTAAGAAAACCGAATTAAATCTTCCCTTGTATGAAGGATGGTCAAAAAGGACAAATTTAAGAACTTAGGACAGAGATGGGGGACAATAGAGAAAGATCCGATAAGAACTAGGGGAAGACAGGAATAAGTAAGAAAAAAAGAAATGTCACCTGTAGAAAAATGAAATTTGAAACTTGATGAAAGAGACATCTCAGAAAACCCAACAAAGAACATACAAAATGGAAACAAGTAGAACAAGCAAAAAGTACTAAGAAATAACTATTTACAAAGATTAGAAGAAACAAAATGTGGCATATCCGTATAGTGAAATGCCATTCAGTAATAATAAAGGAAAAATCTATATGCAGAATACAGATGAAAGAAGCCAGCTTAAAGCTAGTATACTATGTGATTTCACTTTACATGACATCTAGAAAAGGTAAAACTATAGCAACAACAACAAAAATCAGAGATTGCCTACTGTCAGTTGTGCGAGCAGGAGTTGACTGGAAGCAACAAGGGAAATTTGGGGGTCATGAAAGTGATCTAAAATTTGACTGTAATTGTTGTCATACATTGGTATACATTTGCCAAAACCCATAGAATTCTGTGCTTACACACACACACACACAAAAACCTAAATAATTCTTTTTGGTTTTGTTTTTGATTAAGGATTAGAGAGAAAATAATATATAAAGAAAATAGGCAAATAACAAATTTTCTAAGAAGAAAATTCAAATAATATTTAAGCACATAAAATAAAACATTTCTGAAAGGTATTTTGGCTTATTCACTAGCTTATCAAATAAACAATATCATTTACTATATATCAAGCACCACATTAAGCATTTTTAAAATATTAATATAACAACCTTCTTTGGCAAATTCAATTATTTTATGTATTAAAAGATAGACAAATGCAGAGAAGTAATTTTATCAAGTTTCGGTTGATTAGTGGCAATGACCTTTGTATTTATGTATTTAAAAAGGCACATTATATGGCAAAGTAAACTGTCTAGCTCATCAGTTAGACATAAGTTAGTGAGATTACAGAGTTTAACTATAAAGCAGCCAAAGGAAAATAACCAGATATCTCTAAGGGTAAAAAGACTGGCTACAGTAAAACTCAATGCCAGAAGATGGTGGAAGAAATCATAAAATAAGATAATAAAAAAGAAATTAAAGTGTTAGGTGGTGATTAGGCTTCTTCAGAAAAACAGAAGCAATAGGATATGTGGAGAGAGAGAGAGAGAGAGAGAGAGAGAGAGAAACATAAAGACAGAGATACAGAAAGATTTTAAGGCTTTGATTCTTGTGATTTTGGAGGCTGTTCCCAAATCCCCAGGGTAGACAGACAGGCTGGAGACTCAGGAGAGCCAGTATTCTGGTTCAAGTCCTAAGGCAGTCTGCTGTAAAACCAAGAGGGACCAATGTCCCAGATAAAATCTGAAGGCATTTTGCTAGAAAATTCTCTCTTCCTTGGAGGAGGCCAGTCTTTTTGTTCTGTTCAGGTCTTCAACAGATTCAGTGATTGGATGAGACCCACCCATACTGTGGAGGACAATTTACTGTCAGTCCACTGACTTAAATGTTAATTTCACCCAAAACACTGTCACAGAAACATCCAGAATAATGTTTGACCACGTATCTAGGCAGGCCATAGCCCAGTCATGTTTATTCATAAAATTCACCCTCATAGGTGATAAAGACAACATTCTCTAATAAAAATGCAGTAAAATTGGAAATTAACAAAATAAGTAAATGTATCTATAAATCTGGATATAGAAAAATTCTCTCAAATTAAACATTGATCAAGATTGTAAAACTTCTAAAACACAAAGGTAACAAAAATATTTCATATTAGAACATATAGAATCTAGATAAGTAGTGTTCAGAGAAAAAAGCACAGCCTAAATACTTAAATCAGTTAAGAAAAAAAATAATAAATTAAGGAACTGATTCAGATAGAAGTACAAAAATAAATTGAAAGCAACCGTAAGGAAAGAATAACAATAAAAGTAGAATTTAATGAGATAAAAATATGTAAACAACAAAAATAATCAAAAAATCCCAAAACTACTTCTTCGAAGAAAAAAGTGATACAAATCACTAGTTAATAAAAATCAATTAGAAGAAAATATATAATAGGAAGTTATAATGAAGAAAAATTCACAGAAATAAAAGAAATTGGATGACTAATAAATGCTATATTAATACTATGAAAATAAATTTGAAACCTGGATAACAGATTTTTTTCCTAAGAAAAATAATTTGTTAAAACTGATATTGAAACTCAGGAAATCAGTAAAGGTTAATTTCCACAAAACAATTGAGAGAAAAATGGTCAAAGATTAATCTTTCCAAACAGCGCTAGGATTAAAGGGCTTCATAAGAGAAGTCCAACATATATTTAACAATCAGACTGTTGAAATGCTATTAAACTGCTCCAAGCATAAAAAAGAAAGCAAGCTTATAAAACGAATATGACCTTGAAACTAAAGCCTTAAGACTGTACTTTGAAAACAAACTATAGAATAATCTCACATAAATATTAGTACAAAAATCCTAAATAATATACTGAAAAAGAAAATACAGCAAAAATAAAAGGTAATTGTACCATGATTAAGTTGTATTATATAAATGTAATGGTGATTCAACATTAGGAAATCTATTAATAAAAGCATTATAAGTCACCACCACCCATGATAAAAAAGCATTTGAAAAATTTAGCAACTATCCGGATAAGCATTTAGTTGAGTTATATGAAATGTTGTTTTTGTAGGTGAAAAAAGAAATCAAATATTGTTCAACCTAGTGATAGCAACTGAAATGGAAGTCAATGAATTCATGGTAAAAAAAAAAAAATCTATCTCAGCTCACAAGCCAATGAATTTAGAGTAAGAAATTATAGGTAGACCATTCTGGAAGGAGGTTATAAAATTACCACTATTTGCTGAGATAGGATTGTTTATATGCAGAATCCAAGAGAATGAGCTAGAAAATTATTACCAAAAATTCATTAGGCTAAAGGGATATTAAATTAATATTCAGAAACCCATAGCTTCATATATGCAAATAACAATCAGAAAATATAATGAAAGGGAAAAAAACCCTATTTACAATACCAAGGTCAAATAGGGAAAAATAACAATAATAATGACAAAAAAAATGTCTTTGAAGAAAACTGTATTGTAGGACAAGACAGAGATATGAACAAATATAATAAGGTATTGTGCCATTGGATAGGAATGCCCAATATCATCTGTAAGTTATTCTAAAAATGTGATACAATACAGAAAGTGTTAATTAAGCAAACTAATCATAATCATAACTAATCATAATGTTTAAATAGAAAAATAATCAAAAATTCTCAACAAAACTCTGAAAAAGAATAAGGAAGTCAGCAGGAAGAACCAATCTTATGAGATAATAATTTATTCATAACATATTTATAATAAATATTAGTTAAGCTTCAACATTAAAACAGTGAGGTAATTGGTTTATAAACAAATAGAATAATGGGCCAGAATAAAACATTCCAAAGTCTATACAAATGTAGACTGAAAGATGATAAAGTTAGTGGAAAAGATCAATTATTCAAAAAATGGCATTAGAATTACTAGAGAAAAGCTGTATCCATACCTCACACCAGATACCAAGATACATTCCAAATGGAGCAAGTATTTAAAATGTACGTAAATGTGCCAGAAGAAAACTGGGGTAATTACTTCCTAAGACTAGAGGGACAAAAAGCCTTTCCAAATATGACTCAAATGCCAAACATCATAAAAGACAAGGTAAGTTTAACTACACAAACATAAAGAAATCCTGCAAAACCAAAAACAAAAATCATAAATATAGTCAAATGCAAATATAAAATGAAGACACAGTATTTTTTAAAATCACATAAAATATATCTCAATATAGGGCCCCTGGGTAGTCAGTTAAACATCCTACTCTTTTTTTTTTTTCCCAGATTTTATTTATTCATGAGAGACACACAGAGGCAGAGTCACAGGCAGAGGGAGAAGCAGGCTCCCTGCAGGGATCCCGAAGTGGGACTCGATCCCAGGACCCTGGGATCATGACCTGAGCTGAAGGCAGACACTCAACCACTGAGCTACCAGGCGTCCCAGCATTCTACTCTTGATTTCTGCTCAGGTCATGATCTCAGGATCAAGAGATAGAGTCCCACCTGAGGCTCTGCTCTGGGTGTGGAGTCTGCTTAATGTTCTCTCTGTCTCTCTCTGTCTCTATCTCTCTCCCTCCCTCTATACCTCCTCACCCTGCATACAGGAGTGTGCACTCTCTCTCTCTCTCTGTAAAATAAAGTAATCTTTTAAAAATAATGAAAATAAAATAAAAAATTTTAAAGTGTCTCCATATATAAATTCTCCAAATATACAAATATTAATATTTGGAAATATTAATAAGAAATATTAATAAGAGAAAGAAAAATAACCCAATAGCCTTTGGTGGAAGGATATGATCATACATTTTACAGGAAGGCAAATGCTCTTTAAAATATGAAAAGCGGAAAAAAAAATATGAAAAGCAGGCAGCTCCAGTGTCGCGATGGGGGCGGGGGGCAGACTCAGTGGTTTATTGCAGGCTTCAGCCCAGGGTGTGATCCTGGAGGCCCTGGATCGAGTCCCGTTTTGGGCTCCCTGCAGGGAGCCTGCTTCTCCCTCTGCCTGTGTCTCTGCCTGTGTCTCTGCCCCTCTCTCTCTGTGTGCGTCTTCCATGAACAAATAAAATCTTTTAAAAATATATGAAAAGCAAAGCATAAACTAAGTGAGAATAAAAGAATACACCTTAATGATACAGAAATGCCACTGCTTTGACCTATTGATTTGGAAAAAATAATAATATTCCAGTATACATTGTCAGTAAGGCTGTATGGAAGCCAGTTTCATATATTTCTGGAGTAAGTATGTATTTGCAGCTTTTATGATGAGCAATTTGGTAATATCTATGAAAATTCTAAAATGCATATATATTTTGGCCCAGTAATTTCACTTCTGGGAAGTTTTCCATGAGTATATATATTTTTAATAATATAAGCAATAGGGGTACCAGGGTGGCTAAGTCACTTAAGCAACCAACTCTTGATTTCAGCTCAGGTCATGACGTCAAGATTGTGAGATCAAGCCCCGAATCAAGCTCCACACTGGGCATCAAACCTGCTTAAGATTTTTCTCACTCTCTCTCCCTTTGCTCCCGCCCCCCGCAGCCTTGTGATGCTCTCTCTCTCAAATAAATAAATAAATGAATAAGCAATAGATTACTAATTACATTTTTAAAAGTCTTCTTAACAAGCACATTTTCATCAATAGAAAGTTGTTTAAATTACAGTGCATCCCTATAATGCCACTGTAAAAAATGAAAAAGCACTTAATGTGTGCATATAGTTTTATTATTAAGTGAAAAAATTAGGGTCCACAATAGCATATATAGAATATAGATGTTTTGTGAAAATAAGAAAATAAGAACACATCTTCATATTTGTTTATGCATAAAGAAACTGCTAATATTCATTCTCTGTAGGACAAAGGTGGTAGGAACAGAAGGTGGGGAAAGACCTTTTTTTGATAACTTAATGTTTAATGCATTTTATAAATTTTTGGCCATAAAAATATTATCTAGTAAAAATATTAAATTTTAAAAAATATATTATAAATTTTAATGCTTCATACTGTGTGACTATACCTGAAACTTAGCTTCCTGTAATAGATTCAGAGTTGTGTGTTTATTCTGTTTTTGAGTATTCAGTCAATAGTTCCAATCCTGTTTATTTCTGCATTGTTCTCATCTGTTTAAGTTGTAGATATCTCATATTACATGGCTGCCCAAATGTTTTCTGTTTAACATAAAGCATGAAATTTGAATTCATATTGATTAGGAGAGTTTTTGTAAATGTTTTAAAACCGTAAAAAAAAAACTAACTTCAATAGAAGCATATCTAAGTTTTAATGTCAAAAATACACTCTTTGAGTCACTGCTTTTGTAGCCCTCGCATCCTTTGCCTCCCTCCCCGCAAAAACAAGCAAGTAGCATATAATATTGGGAATTCATTGCAAAGTCCATTGAAACCAAGCCCCTGCTGTTCTTTCTACCACCACCAGAACCATACACACATCCACTTGGATATGGAACTGTAGGATTGGAGCAGTCCAAGGATATTGTACTTAGATTTGATATTTTGGTAGACAGCAGACCAAAATTAAATGTCACCATGCTGTCCAAAAATATTTGTTAAAACTTCTATGTTTGATTCGTGGGAAATGTTTATAGTTTTGACACCTCTAGAAAGAAGGACAAGATGTATTGTTCAGATCAGCAGTCACAATCATTAGCATACATCAACTGCAGTGGTTGTGATCCAGTACATTCTGTGTGGGCATTGATTGCATGACTAAATATGGCCCTAGGGAGGAGACCGTGAGACTGCAGGCAGAAGGAAAAAGAGGCAGCTAGGCCCAAACTTCCATTTGTCCCACTGTCTTGTCCTCCCTGGACCAGACCAGCCACCAGCCAAATACCACCAGTTGATCCAGGTCAACACAATGTGGGGCAGAGCAATTACCTAGCCACGCCCTACACAAATTCCTGATGCCTCAAATTTTGAGATATAACAAAGTGTTTGCTATTTTAAGACAATAAATTTGGGGATGTTTTCTACATAGCAGCCTGTAACAGGAACAATAAATATAGGAACAATTAACTGAACTGAATAAATAATTTGATATATTTTTTAAATGATTGATTTGACTTCCCATCTTCAAACAAGCAAAAAACCCTTTCCTAACGAAGTACTTTTTAACTAAGTTCAATTTTCATCTCCCTAAGAGTATTTTGTCTCTATTCAACCTACTTGCAATTAGGCTACTATGTCTCACATCAATTAAATACTGGGTCTTCATAAGGCAAAGAAAACTAGAAATTTTAAAAATTAAGAAATTATTTCCCCGATGTTTGAATAGTTGTTCATACCATGATAACATCAAAGATTCATAATGAGCATATTTTATTAGATATCAACCACCTCAATAATAACGATAGTAGTTTTTCAATTATTCTAGTCCTTTTTCATTTTTCAACCTATAAATGCAATATTTCTAAAACTGAAGCTCCGGCAGGCCTCCGGCGGCCTGACAAGGCTCCCTTAATAACTCCTTCTTAGGAAGAACAGCAATGCTGACGTGGGCCTGCCTAGAGAAGGCCTGTTTAATATTAGCTTTCCATCAGTCCAGTGGTGTGACTGAGACTCTGAGCTACATTGCTTTAGGCCTGCTGGCAAGAGAAAACCTGTTTAATTACCTGCCCCAGCTGTACTTACTAAGTGGAATGATTATTAAATCTGTCTCTCTATTTCTCAGTTTCAGTATACAATTCAAATCTATGCCAAGAGGAATGGAGGACATAGATTCCGTAGGAGTAGGCAGGATTAAAATCCTCATCGCGACAGGTGTCTTAAGAGTATTGTTGCCTAGGGCTCAGCCAACCCTCTGTCCTCTAATATAAGGTTCTTAGATGCTCTGCCAACTTTGTAACTGAATGTAACCTCCCATCATTTATCCACATTATTGTCCAGCTCATGTTCAAAGGAAGATAATAATTCTGGGCTTTTTTCTACTTTTTTACCTACCGAAGGATAATTCGAGTCCTTTACTCTGAAGTCCAAAGACATAATAAAACCATAAACTTGTATTACTGCAGTTTGCAAATTCTCATTATCTGTTTCTCAGAGTTGGTTACTATCCTACTGTTTGTAGCAGAGGAAACTAACCTATTCTCCGAGAAAACTAAGTGACCCACCTCCATTATAATTCCTGCTACATTATAAAAAGTCATGTAAGCTTTGATTCTACCTCATAATATATCCATGTTCATAATATATAAAAATAATGGTTAAATCATTAAAATGTTTATTAAAATAGAATCTCCGGGATCCCTGGGTGGCTCAGCGGTTTAGCGCCTGTCTTTGGCCCAGGGCGCGATCCTGGAGACCCGCGATCGAGTCCCACGTCAGGCTCCCGGCATAGAGCCTGCTTCTCCCTCTGCCTGTGTCTCTGCCTCTCTCTCTCTCTGTCTATCATAAATAAATAAATAAATAAATAAATAAATAAATAAATAAATAAATAAATCCTTAAAAAATAAAATAAAATAAAATAAAATAATAAAATAAAATAGAATCTCCAAGAAGATGAAATGTGTTTATTTTGTGGTCTGGCCTATAACTTGAAAGAGCTTCTGTGCACTCCTCAGTGGTGAGCACCAGAGTTTAGAATGTGCACTCTCGCTTGTACTCAGTGTTTTTCTAAAAATGTTTCTTCATTCATACAAGCTCTTTGCTGTCTAATTTTATATCTTCACTCTCTTTCTTTGGTATTACTTCGCTTTATAAATCAGTGGTGAAGTAAATCTCATTTTGCCTGTAAAACTTTAATACAGGGATTTGTTCAACTCTGCAACCAGAAAGTATAAACTAGCTTTTGCACTAACTTCACTCCTGCCAGCGATTGTGTATCTGGGCCCAAGTGCCAGTTTGAATAAGACAGTATCACTTTTAATATTTCGCAATTAAAATTCATTTCTGTTTTGCAGTTTTGTTTAGAATTTTAAGTCAGGCTGATAGTACCATGATGTTGTAACACATAGGCTAAATGAGAATGGGCCAGAGGCGTGCTATATTTCCCTTCTGTCATGTGTACCAGACAAAAATTTGGTGTGAAAAATATGTCAAATATGACTGCAAATCATAAAAACAAAGAGTTCATTGATAAGCATTTATGAAGTTTATAAGGGAACAGTGGCACTCTTTCCCGCACCCCCATCTAACCAGAAGGTTTTTAGTATCAATGGTGCATTGTCGTTTGGGATAGCTCTACATTGCATCTGGCCAGCTGTGGTTTGAATAAACCACAGAGATTATATCAATATTGAATAAAATACAACAATGTAAGCATGTCTTGATGCCCATTCTCTACTGAGAGGTTTATGCCAATAATTTTGCCCAGTTGTAGGATATGGAACAGAATCTTTGTGTAATCTTTGGGATTTAAATCACAGACATGAGGAATAGTGTAATGGAGGAAAAACACTCTGGACTACCCATTCTGAGTCCAACCTGAGTTTGATTCTTCTCATTTCATTTTTTTTTCTTTTTATTTATTTTTTCCTTTTTTTGCATGAATGTCTGTGATAAATAAAAAGACCTGGGGCTCGTGTTCATAGGATGGTCTCTTTTGTCTGTCAGCATCTTTGGTTTTAGGGGCATTTTGTTTATTTCTTTTTTATTACAGTATAATTGACATAACATTGTATTTGTTTCAGGTGTACAACATACTGACATGAGATCTGTATATATTGCAAAATGATCCCCATGGTAAATCTATTTCACATCAAGTTACAAGTTACAAATCTTTTTCCTTGTGATGGGAACTTTTAAGATTAACTCTCTTAGCAACTTTCACATATGCAGTATTATTAACTATGCTTACCATATTGTACCTTATATTCATTATATTCCCATGAGTTATTTTAGAACTGGAAGTTTTTACCTTTTCATTTTATTCTTCTTTTTTTAAATATTTGATTTATTTATTTGATAGAGAGCTTGCAGAAGCTGGGGGAGGAGTAGAGGGGAAGGGAGAGGGAAGCAGAATCTGGAGCAGACTCTGTTCTGAGTGTGGAGCTTGATGTAGGGCTTGATCCCATCACCCTGATGAGCTCATGACCTAAGCTGAAACCAAGAGTCAATGCCTAACCAACTGAGTCACTCAAGTACCCCTCATTTCATTCTTTTTAATAGCAATTCTTCATGTGTGAAATAAAGAATTTGTTCTAAGATGATCAGATGATGTTGAAAGTTCTCTTCCAAGTTTGAAATTCAATATTATTATATTATTGGGTGGTTGTGAGAGTTAAATTACTGAATTATTTTACTAGATGCAGGTTTAGCACAGGGCCTGGCACAGAGTTTGTTAGTACAAAGTGAATGCTCGCAATGTTTTCCTAGGATAAATTTAGCCTATCTTATGCCATCTAACTTCGCACTAAAACAGATCGGCGTTATCTCAGGTTCCACCATAATTCACTAGTCATCATCAGTATTTGGTGCTTCTTTCCCTCTGGGCATACTGAATGATGTAGGAAAGACAGGATTCAAAGCCATCAGCCAAGAAAGAATTCTTGAGTTGTCTTAGGTACAAAAAAGTGATTTTAGTAAAGCACTGGCACAGGACCCACGGGCAGAAAGAGCTGCACCAGGATCATGAGGAGTGGCCCCTTAACATTGCTTTCAAGTTGAGGGGGGTTAGGGATAAAGTCTCTAAAGGATTTTGGAAGCAAAGTTTCCAGGACCTTGAGGGGGTTAGCTACTGTTGGGGAAAGTTCATTTATTACTGTCTAATAAAACCTTAGTCATGAGACCCTTCAGATGGATTATGGGTGGGTCATATGCTTGGGGATGATTGCTAACACATATCTTAGGGGGTAGAGATAAAGGAAGTTTCCAAAGTAATTTTTCTGTTAAAATAGACTTACTGGGGACACCTGGGTGGCTCAGTGGTTGAGTGTCTGCCTTCGACTCAGGGCGTGATCCTGGGGTCTTGGGGTCACGTCCCACATCGGGCGCCCCGCAGGGAGCCTGCTTCTCCTTCTGCCTGTGTCTCTACCTCTCTGTGTGTCTCTCATGAATAAACAAAACAAAACAAAAAAAATACTTTTTAAAATAAGACTTACGGGATCCTGGGGGTTGGGCTGAGATTGCCTTTTGCCCTTAGCAAAATATTAACACCAAGGCAGCTGAGTTCCTAGAGGACTGTCACTCTGCCTATTTCAAGGACTTGTCAATGGGCCATAAATAATAAGGAAATTTAGTATTTTTTTTCTTCTGCCTTTGTTTCCCACATCACTGAAGATTACGTTTATCAGGTTTCTGTGTAAATTGTAAGTTGTATGAGGACACATGACTAGTTTTGACCAAAGAAATGTAAACAGAAAAAATATGTGTTACTTTTTGGCTGAGGTGAGAAATGTTTATGCACATTTCTCCTGACTATCCTTTCTCTGCTGCTAGAACATGACTCCATTTATACAGGCACAAAATGATGTCACTGTGACAGCCTGGATCCCCAAGTGCTTGTGTGGAGTAGAGTTCGCCCACAGTCCACACAAGATATGTGCCATGAACAAGAACTAAACTTGCCATTAATCCACTGAAAGTTTTTGTTGTTTTTGCTGCAGCATAACAACCTATCTTGAGTAACATCCTTCATGCCATTAAAATGAATTTACGCACTTCCCAAGGGGTATATTTATCCCTGCCTTCCTCAGTGCCATTCGGAAATAGTTATTTATTTCCTTCCCCTCAAGTTCATAATTAAACCGCAAACCAATTTGGTTAATAATTAATATCTTTACCTCTGTGGGGAAGGAAAAAGTAAATTTCCCTCTAGGTTCTTGGCTGAGACCACCGCCCCCTCACCCCTGCCCCATGATAACAGGAGAAAAAGAAACAGAAGTTTAATATCATGTATATCTCCTATGCACATGGGAGAGACCCAGAAAAAGTGATTAACTTCCTATAATGGCCTAAGTCACCACCTTAAATACATCTCCAGCTAAAGACAAAAGATATTGGGGGTTGGGTGAGATGGAGGAGAACAGTTATGAGAGGTTATCAGTCAAAACACATTAAACAAGGCTAAATTGTTATGCAGATTTAAGTCTTTGCCTTCTCCATGGGTAAGAGTTTCTAGGGATTAGGTCATCTTCCTCTTCCCAGTACAGAGAAAGAAACACCCTTGCAATGGGAGATTTCTCTTATAAATGTAAATATCTATTACAAAAGGATAATTTCTATTTGGTTTTCACAGCTTCTCCTATGTCAGCTGTTTCTTAGAAATAAGTAGCCTAAAATGATCTTTATTCTAAATGATCTTTATATGAGCAGACAAATTCTGTTTACCTTCATCTCCTAAATCTCTCCGTCACATGGCCCGTCGTCTCTAGTCCTACCATTACTCTCCTAGTCCAGACTATCAGCTGTTCTCACAAGGTTACTGCTATAAACTCCTGAGAGGTCTCCCTGCCTCCAAACTATCACTCAGATCTCTTTGGCTTTGATTAAATTTAAAATGCAATTTCGCCTTATTAGACTCCTTTTAAGAATATTTTGATTTCAAGACTCCAAGCATGGCAGTGTGATAAAAAAGAGTCCTTCCATGATTTGGCCTGTTGATCTCTCCATTTCCTACTTTTCTTTGCTTGGAAAACTAAAGTTTAAGAAATAGTGAGGTTGCCTATAATTCTAGATACACTATGGTGATTGACATCTGTCTGACGCTGCTCATGCTCATCTATCTGCCTAGAATGACCTCTCACTCATTCTTCATCTGACTCATTTCTACTCATGATTTGGTCACAACATCTTTCTTAAAATCTCAGACTTTGTTGTATCCTGCTGTTGCTACACCTACTCTGTGCGTAATTCTAAGTCTGTTGTTATCCTATTACAATGAGACTGTGTCTTTGTTGCCCTACTAGGTCCAGAGCAAACCCCCTCAACATGGACTAGCCCTGCGGGTGCTGTTGTCATTTCATTTTTTCAGAGCTGAACTTGATTCCACACACACTCTGCCTACTAAGAGGACGGATCTTTCCAGGAACAAACGGATTGCTTTGTGATTCTTGGTGTAGCCGTCTTTTTGACTCAAGTATCACCCCTTTTCTTAGAACCTTCCTTTCTTATTCTACCTATCTGATTAAACTGTTCATCTAGCTGTAACCCAAGTCAGGCCCAAAAGACTACAGTTCTATCTTCTGCTTTTCAAAGATAATCACTCTCCTGCAACAGAAAGGACCATTTTTGAACATTTGCTATTGCCTCTGTACTTTACAGAAAATGTTAGAAGGTTGCAGCCCAGCTCTAAAAGATATTTCTTTTTTTTTTTTTTTTTTTTTTGGAGGGAGAAGCAGGTAAGAAAAAAAAAAGAAAGGTAGTTCATATTGAAGTGGTAGGTGACATGGTCCAGAATAAAAGGAATGTAGTTTGAAGCATTAAGACACCAGTGCATAGAGAAGCTGAGATCAACTGGAGTAGTACCTGCATTATACCTTTGCAAATTAAAGTCTTTCTAATCTGGACAATGTCACAATGTTCAGTTATCTCATACTAAAAGTACTACAAAGAGGAAATGGAATTATGTAATTAGTATAACTGTATAATTAAAATACACGTATAATTAATTTTATAATTAGGCTCATTTCACAGAAATTACACCCAGTAACAGTCACCGCTGCCTCTACCAGAAAGGCCTGGCATGTTCTCAAAGATCACCGAGTGTGTTGTTGATGATCATCAGTTAATGTCCATGTTCTAGGGCTCGCTTGGAACTCTTTTGAGAAGTAAATGCATTCTTCATCTGCCCTTCATCAGCATCTATTCACAAACAAAGAAGTACAAATTAACCCCACTTGGCTAAGATAGGGATTGGAAGAGCAGATGTAAAAGACCTCATTATATGAATGAGCAGCCTGCGGGACTCCAAAGGACCCCCACTCTTGACTGAACACTCTGTCATCATTCTGTTAAACTCAATATTTTTTAACAAAAGTCCCACATTTGTACTGTGCCTTTGATCCCCAAATTATGTAGCTGATCCTGGCTGAAGGAGTAGTTATGAGTCTCTCATGAAACAGTTGCAGGATTTCTGTTCCTTGGTGCCTGCCCGTGGTTCTTGGTCACGCCACTTCGAAGAAGGAAGAGGTAGCCCAGACGCAGAGTGGGGGGCAGCAAAGCAAAGATTATTGAGCAATAGCACAAAGCTCCCAGAGACAGAGGGGACCCAACAGGGTTGCCCTCCAAGTCTCTAAGTCTAGGGGGTTTTATGAGAATGTTGGCAGGCTGTTTGAACCTGATTAACCCTCCATGTGCCTGTCATCCAATCCGGTCTTTGTCCACACGCTTATCTCCCTATCAGGTAGTTGCTCCCGTGGGACAGTTGGAGGGCTCCTTCCAGGGTGGTGTGAAATCCTTTTAAGGGTAGTTTCCTCAGGGTGGGGCCCCTTGTTCCTGCCTGTCTTTCTTCCAACTATCCTTCATTAAAACCTATCATTAAGATGCCATGTCACAAACTGTGACATGAGTCTGGAGGTACATGTGGAAAGTGAGAGTTAATTCCTCCTGAGCTGTGGTCCTTGACCTGTCCACATGTCCTAGAAAGTGTATAAAGGCTAGACAAAAAGAAAAAAGATACATGACCCAGAAATACAGCTGTGATCATCAATGCGATTAGCACCGAATATTTAGCTTTAAGTGTTTTGGGAAGGAAAAGTAATTTCCTTTTATTCTCCTAGGTTTTTGGCTGAGAATCCCTCATAATAAAAGACAGATTAGGGAGGCCTGGGTGGCTCAATGGTTGAGCAGATGTCTGCCTTTGGTTCAGGTCGGGACCCTGGGGTCCCAGGATCGAGTCTCACATCGGGCTCCCTGCATGGAGCCTGCTTCTCCCTCTGCCTGTGTCTCTGTCTCTCTCTCTGTCTCTCATGAATAAATAAATAAAATCTATTTTTAAAAAAATCAACAGGAGGAAAAAACAAACTCGGAAGTATAATAACATATTTACTTCTTGTATACATGAGAAATACCAGGAAACTGGGTAATTTCCCAAAATGGCCCAAGCTGCCACCTTAAATATCATCTATCTAACAACAAAAGATGGTGAGGGAGGAGATGGGTATAGGAGATTATCAGGAAAAACACCATAAACAAGG
Source organism: Canis lupus familiaris (assembly GCF_011100685.1). Classification (NCBI taxonomy): domain Eukaryota; kingdom Metazoa; phylum Chordata; class Mammalia; order Carnivora; family Canidae; genus Canis; species Canis lupus. The sequence continues at coordinate 4,990,881 of NC_049224.1, read as the reverse complement.
CTATGGTTGTTAGTTACTGCAGATTCAATGCCTGCTACACACGTAAGAGTCTCTGGGGTTTTAGTCATTGTCTTCCCAGTAATGAGAGGGAAACACCCTTACAAATGGAGCTGTCCCTTATAAATGTCTCTTATAAAAGGGTAACTTTCACTCTGTTTTCAGAGCTTTTCCTATGTTGTGCTGTTTACTAAAAATTTTCAGCCTAAAATAATTCTTATGCCAAAGAGATATATTTTGGATTCAAACTGTTTTCCTTCACGTGCTATTAACAGAAAATTTGGTTAGGAAAAGGTCATTTTTAAGCCAAAAGCCTCCTTCAAAGAGGACATATAGATGAAAGAGTAAACAATCATCCTGACAACAATTAATCTGCTCCTCTTCCTTTGTTATCCAAATTGCAAGAAGAGTCGTTAAAACTTTAGTTATTGTATCAGTATAAAATTAAACTATTTTCTTTATAGTTCATCAAACTGCAACCCAGTTAAGAATTGTTGCATTGTAAAGAGCTGTACTTTGTTTACAATTAATTCATTGAGCTTTCCTTTTAGTAGTCTTGATCAGAACAATTTCATTTGTTATTCATGCTGATTTACATAAATACTCCACAGCGTTTTCCTATTAAAGGACACTTAGAATGAAGGGCAACATTTGCTTCTCTCCTCTTCTATGCAATTTATTTCATGTTTTCTTTGAAGAGGGTTGTTATGATCAGCAGACAGAAGCTAGTGAAAACATAATTTTAAGTCTTGAATGGTGATCATTTTCAGTCTTTTAAAGACTGCTAGCCTTAATTGATTTGTCTCCAGTGTGAACTGAACTGTTATGTCTGAAGAGAAGCTTCCTTTAATCTCTCTTATACTCTGAGGATCTAAGGATAATGAATAACTTGCTTTAAAAAATGGTATAACTGGGATCCCTGGGTGGCGCAGCGGTTTAGCGCCTGCCTTTGGCCCAGGGCGCGATCCTGGAGACCCGGGATGGAATCCCACATTGGGCTCTCGGTGCAAGGAGCCTGCTTCTCCCTCTGCCTATGTCTCTGCCTCTCTCTCTCTCTCTCTCTCTCTCTCTCTCTGTGACTATCATAAATAAATAAAAATTTTAAAAAATGTTTTAAAAAAATGGTATAACTCATTCATTCATTCATAGTGTACTCAAAAAGTGCTAGTTAGGTTATCTGCTATGTGCAAAGCGCTGTTCTTAGGCATAGGAGATATACAGACATAAAGACAGGGAAAAACAAACATGTTCTATAACCTAGAACATGAAGTTAGTGGAAGAGATAGCATTTAACAAGTAACATGAAAACAAAGGCAAATAGTATCTGGGGCAAATTATACGAAAGGGAAGTACTCAGAGCTAGGAGACTTATGGAGGAAGTCATGGGGTCACATACTTGAGTAAAGATCTAAAAAATAAGTAGTGTGCAAAGAGTAATTACAGTAATTACATCAGAAACAAACATTTAGAAAATGCATTTTAAAAGATATTATCTTCAAATAATAGGAAATACTTGGAAATGTTTCTTTGAAAAACATGTTCATAGAGGAAATCAAAGAGTGGATTTGAATACGTAAAACAAAACTTTTAAAAAGTCCATGCACTAGGGGCACCTGGGTGGCTCAGTCAGTTAAGCATCTGACTCTTGATTTCGGCTCAGGTCATGATTCCAGGGTTATGAGATGGAGCTCTGCTTTGGGCTATGCATTGCACATGGAGCCTGCTTGAGATTCTCTCTCTCTCCCTCTTCCTCTGCCGGCCCTCTACACACTCTCTTTCTCTCTCCTGAAAATAAATAAATAAAAATAAATCAAATGTCCATGGACTTAAAACTCATTACAAAATTATGTCAATTTTCAACAAGTTAATTTCTAAATTCAGTGCAGTTTTCACCAAATTTCAAATAAGCTTTCATGGAGTTCGATAACCACCTCAAAAAATGCATGTGAAAGAATAAAGGGCTAAGTATAGCAAAAACATTATTAAGTATGAAGAAAATTTACTCTACCAAATATCAAAATCTACTTCATATAGTAAGTTGTAATATGTTCACTGTTGAGACAATAATTTAAAAGGTAAATTTTTAAAAAATACAAAAAATAAATCTAGCAGGGAATTCATGATACAGTACAGATTTGATATTGTAAATTGGTGGAGGAAAGTAAGGACTACTTAGTGCATAGTGCTTAGACCTTTGGTTATATATGATCATAAAATATGACTCTATTTCATATGATACACAAATGCAAATTTCAAGCCTAACTACAGCATTCAAGCACAATAAATATGGGAAGCTCTCAACCTTTGAGAAGAATATATAAGACAGTATTCTAACAATCTTAGGATACAGGGAGATTTCTGGACAAGAAGCAGAAAAAGCAATATGTAAGTAAAAAAAAATTACATTAAAAAATCTTTTCAATGGGGATCCCTGGGTGGCGCAGCGGTTTAGCGCCTGCCTTTGGCCCAGGGCGCAATCCTGGAGACCCGGGATCAAATCCCACGTCGGGCTCCCGGTGCATGGAGCCTGCTTCTCCCTCTGCTTGTGTCTCTGCCTCTCTCTCTCTCTCTCTCTGTGACTATCATAAATAAATAAAAATTAAAAAAAAAAATCTTTTCAATAAAAGAGATAAACCAAATTAAAAGAGAAGTCATATATAAGGAGAAATTATTAGAAACACGTGATGACAATATTTTAATATGTAGATATAAAGAGCTTCTTTTTTAAAAATGTTTAAATTTTTATTTTTACTTATTTATTAATTTATTTTAAAGAGAGAGCTGGGGAGGAGGGAGGCAAAAACAGGAGGGGAGAGAGAATCCTAAACAGGATTCATGGCCTGCTCAGAGCCCAAGATGGGGCTTGATCTTATGACTGTGAGATAGTGACCTGAGCCAAAATCAAGAGTCGGAAGCTTAACCGACTACACCAACTAGGCACCACATAGATATAAAGTATTTTAATAAATTAACAAGAAAAAGACAAGTGACTCTATATAACATTGGGTAAAATAGGGGCATAGGCAGTTTATTTTAAAAAAGGAAATTAGCCAATTAAATTAGGAAAATTATTCAACTTCATTAGTAATCAGGAAAATAGAAATGAAAACATATAGTATTTTTGACATGACTAAGTTTTGGGAAGCAAGTCCAGAACATTCCCATAAACTAGAGATGGATGATGAACTGGCAAGTCTGTATTAGGGAGCAATTTAACAGTATTTTATCAAATTGGAAGTGTTGAAGCCTTCAACCCAGCAATTGTACTCATAAGTATCTTCCTAGAAAAACTCTTACACTTAGGCATAAGTAAAATGTAGAAAAATATTCACTGAACCATTACCAGCAATAAAAAAAGATAATAAGAGGATGCATAAATTACAGCATGATTACACAGGTAAATATAACCATTAATGAATAAACCAGATCAACATGGATACATTCACAGAAAACAATGTTGCTAAAGTAGCAGAAACTAGGTAAACCATGGGAATCCATATATATTTTTAGTGCAAAAATTATATATACAAACATATTCAGACATCCCTCATAATTGAACTCCTGCTATTCAAACATAGGAACTGATAGATTCAGATAAATTTTTGTATAAATCTTCCTCTGTCTAAATTCTCACTACTTGCTATTTGAATTTCTAGAACCCTAGTAGGTTCGGATGGTTTGCCATTCTTTGCTCCCTAATCCTTTCTTTACCCAAACTCAGATAAAGATTATAACTGTATAGAAAGGGGAACTTTTAGTATAAAATTATTAATGGGGATCCACCAGATTCACAATTTGGTTGATTTGGGGTTAGGAAGGAAGACCATGAAATAATAGCTACAGAAGTTACTTCACAGAAATTTTGCAGTAAAACATTCAATGTTTAAAAAAAAAAAAAAAAGTTCTGAAACAAACTTGACAAAATATTTAATTCAATAAATAATGCCTAAACAATAGTATTTGCTGTTATTCTATGTACATTTCCTAACATTTAAAATAATGCAGACTTTGCAAACTGTAAGGAAATCATTAGGATATGAGGTGAGCTAAGAATATTCCAGATGGAGTAACATATGCAAAGATTTGTGGCAGGGTGGAATGTGATACATGCCAGAAGGTTAACCAGTTCTTATGTTCTAGGGTAGAGAGGCCAAGAGAGACGGGGATATGAAGGGGAGGGATCATGTAGGCTCCCTAGGGCTTATTAAGATCTAGGGGCTTCATTTTAACAGCAAGGAGAAGCTCATAGACAATCTCAGATGTGTGTGTAAGGGGGCTTAGGGTGGTAATAAGATTGATATTTTAAAAAGGATTTAACTTAGTTGCACTATGAGAAATGATCTGGAGGGAATCCAGTGGATGTGGTGGATATTTGAAAGATATTGCATACTCCAGGTGATTAAGAAATATGACAACTGTAGCAGAAGAAAACTGAGTGAGGTATAGATAGGCATCCAGCTTGACACACTAATGCACTCATTGGAAGATGGAGAGGACTACACAAAAATAAGGGAGTTTGATCTATAAATTTGATAATTCTAGCATATGAAATTGAAAAGTATTATCAAGAATAGCTTCTGGAGCACATTTTCAGCCCCTTAAGCCCAAACTGAAAGTTAATAGTATAAAATAATGCCTCTACATAGAAAATTTAAACCAGAAAGTATCTGTTGATAGTTATTACACTGCTTTATTTATATCTCCATGAGCTCAAATATATATATATACACATATATATACTTTTTCTTTTAATCTGGTTTTTACAGGGATTGGATATCATTATTCAGGCTTTAGTTCAAATATCACTTCCTCAAGGGATCTTCTCTGATCACTACCCCTATCACATCAACTTCATAGGATTTATTGCTCCATGAAATCATCACATGTATTTATCTTGTTACTGTCTCTAGTAGAGTATATGTTACGTGAAAGCAGGAAAATTATCTGCTTTTTAAATGTTCCGATTCATTCACCATCTAAAGCAGTACCTGGCACAGAGTAGGTACTCAATAAATAGTTGTTTAAATGTATGAGTGAATAATTTCACAGGCACAAGGGAAGAGAGCACAACGGAAGGGAGGTTTTTATTTCTCTATGTCACCAAATTTTGAGAAAAAAAAAAAGAAAACAAAAGAAGGGAAAAAAGGCTAAGTAATGTATTTTCAACATATTTATAGATTCTTTCCTCAAAACAGCTTACAGTCATTTTCAGAGATGTCAGCCTTATTAGCCATTACACATCAATGTGTACACTGGCATTCAGTATGGAAATTCCATATGCGTGTAGTCCATCTCATAAATTTCAGTGTCATGCTTTACAATTAATAAATATTTACTACCACAATTGTCTACTTCAAATGCTGAGGAGCATATTTAAGGCTCCTCGGGAGACATAAATATTTCATGTTAAGCATTCTATGTGACAAGTACAAAATATAACAACAAAATTCAACGGGTGGAGCACATTTCACATAATCAATCATGTCCTAAGACAAGTGTTACAAATAAAATGGATGAGTTCAACATTTCTGGGTCAAATATAATTGCCCCCATGCACTTACATATTGATAACAGTGAAGTGAATAGAAACATTAAATATAAAGCATATTTTACATAAATATAATAATGTATATGAATATAAAATCATTAAATTATACTATTTGTATTGAGAGGGAATTTTTTTAAAGCAAACTCCATTTAAAAATATCTGAGTAGGAGATTCCTGGGTGGCTCAGCGGTTTGGCGCCTGCCTTTGGCCCAGGGCGCGATCCTGGAGTCCCGGGATCGAGTCCCACGTCAGGCTCCCTGCATGGAGCCTGCTTCTCCCTCTGCCTGTGGTTCTGCCTCTCTCTCTCTCTCTCTCTCTCTCTATCATAAATAAATAAATAAGCAAATCTTAAAAAAAAATCTGAGTAGTGATAAGTGTAAGCATATATTCATAAACTTCGTACTGCGAAATAAAAGCCCCACGTGAGGAGATTTCTTGATGGATGTGTCACAAGGGACCAGGTTGCAATAACAAAGCACCCAAAATCTCAATAGCATAAGACAACAAAAATTTCTTCCTTATCTGTGCCAAGTCCGCATGGGCCTAGGCCACTACCTAGGCCATCTGTCTGCCATGCAGTGACTCAGGTATTTAGGATGCTTTAAACTTTGATTCTGATTTCTCAGCCAATGATGTCTACAACTACCACAGACAAGGAAAGGAAGACACTAGCAAGTTACTAAGAAATGTTTAATTTCATTATCCTGGTGTGGTACACATCATTTATTGGCCAGAACTAATTCCAAGGTCTCATCTAATTGCAAGATGTTGGAAAATGTAATTTTTTGTGTGCCCAGGAAGAAGTAGCAACCACACTTGATTTTTTTACAAAACCCTAAAACTCTTCAAAATTACCATGATAACATATCACAAATCCATCACAGATTAAGCAAAATAGATTCCCCATCTAAAAAATATATTTTGTATAATCATAGTAAATTATCATTCAAGAGTTTACAGAATACAGATGGCAAGAAATAGTCCTAACATCTAATTTGATGTATGATAGAATTTAGTTGGCAGATGTTGGAATTACTTTTCAAAAGAACATTTGGTCAGCATCAAATTGTAACCAAATAAGCAGGCTTTTACTTTGTGGCACAACTAAATCGATCTTTCAACAAAAAATTTTAGCGTCACTCACTAAAACCAAGAGGAAATTACCAGTAAGAAGTAAAAAGGCAGTCAAGAAAAGGATCTTTCAGCTCAAAGATATAGCTCAAACTGTCATCTCATTACTATAAGATACTAAAGATTAGGCATATTTCCATTTTCGACATTATTCTCCTTGAAACATTATTCTCTCTTCAAATATGCCCTGATACTTTTGCAAATTGGTAATAATTTGTCATTCCTTATCAGAAGAAGAAAGAATCCTCAGCAAATATTTAACATAACTTTTTAGCAGAAAATTAAAATTGTAGAAATATAGCTAGAAAATAATTCAAATATGTATTTGACTTTTACATTTTAATTTGGACTTTGATTTTAATGAGTTCCCAAATAAACATGCCATTTTAATAATTTCCACAAACAAGTTATTTTTTAGGGCAGAGTAAAATGTTATTGATTTTATAATTTTTCACTTTAAATACACTTTTATCTTTATAATTCTTTTAAAATACTGTCTTTTTCTGAACATTTATACTAATTGATTTCATCGCGCATTTTAATGTTGATGCTGTAAATTACAACTTATCATGGCTTTCCTACCTTTTTGAATAATTAGTCTGAGCTTCACTGTATGTATATGACATTCCCAGTAGACATATGAGAATACACTATATTCTCTGAGAAATAAGTGGTTTGAATATTATTAATTAAAAGAAGATATATAAGAAAAAAGTAAGAAAAAGGCAATTATGGCATTTTAAAACCCACACCATTAGTCAAATAAAGAAGACAAAATACACAAAAAAACAAATGAAATAATATAGACAATAAAGTTCAATTGAAAATACATGTATATATACATCTTATAAACAGAGAACACACAATTTTTCAGTTACATGAAATAACTTTTAGAATTTATGACTTATTGATCATAAGAAACTTAGTAAATCCAAAGAATGCACAATACGTGACTACAGTTTTATACCGTAATACAAAGTCAAGAAGTTAATAATACAAATATAAGTGAACAATAAGAAAATAAAACTATAAAATCATTTAAACAACTTAATATAAGCAACTAATTAGTAATATAATGAAGGTGATATATTTATGTCCTATTTATAAATAAGACCATTTTAATATCTTTTAAAAAACATGAAAATAAAAAATGGTAAAGAGCAATTGAAGAAAAAATTTTAAGTTATGAAAGTGTCCATGAACTTATCCTAATTTATTTTATTTTATATCTTAATCTAGTGAGTTTTCTGACAAAATTAGAATTCCCATTACTTCAAAAATTAGAAAATCAAATCAGACCAACAGTAGAAAAACCAGAAACTAAGAAAGAATTACCTCTAAAATAATTTCTATAATAACTTTACTGCTGAGCTCATACAAATATTAAGCATGAAATAATTCCGACTCCTTATAATCCCTTTCAGAATATGTAGTTGGATTAAATGTTATATATTCCCCCGATATTAAAAAATACACAAAGATTGAATAGAAAATTATGAAGTGAAACATAAATCATATATAAAAATGCCAAGTAAAACACCACAAATTAAATTCAATAACCTATTAAAAATTAGTTCATCACAGCCAATTAAGGTTTTCCCCTGCGCAAGTTTTTTTCCTACACAGATATTTTTATATAAATTATAGCACAAATAGACTTCAGATGAAAAACTATATGATCATCTCAAAAAATGCTCATAGATAGTTGATGGAGCTCAACCACAATCCCAGTATCCTTAGTAAAGTCACAATAGATTAACACTTTATAAAAAATGCTATAGAATATCTGTCCTAAATGAACAAGCAAGGGTGCCTGGGTGGCTCTGTTGGTTAAGTGTTTGCTTTCAGCTCTGGCCATGGTCTCAGGGTCCCTTACTTGGTGGGGAGTCTGTTTTTCCCCCTGTCTCTGCTTCTCCCTGGCTTTGTGCTCTCCCCCACGCTCATTCTCTCTCAAATAAATAAATGAAAAATCTTTTTTAAAAAAATGAACAAAAACTACACATTAATGAACAAGCATTAGAGGCTTTCCCAGTAATATTTTAAGTTTCATAATAAGGATGCCTGTTGTGCTAATTGCTATTTAAGCTCATTCTATCCAATGCAATAAGACAAGAAATAGAAATAATAAATGCAAATTTTATAAAGTCAGAATTATTATTATGTTTAAGATTGAACATCTAGAAAATCTAACGTAAAATACTATACAATTAGATTTAAAAGGCAAGATTAGGGATCCCTGGGTGGATCCTAAAGGTTTGGCGCCTGCCTTTGGCCCAGGGCGTGATCCTAGATCCCACGTGGGGCTCCTGGCATGGAGCCTGCTTCTCCCTCTGCCTGTGCCTCTGCTTCTCTCTCTCTCTGTCTATCATGAATAAATAAGTAAATCTTTAAAAAAAAAAAAAAAAAGAAAGTTTGGTATGTTAACAGACAGAAAAACTAATATTACAAATCCAAAATATATCTAATAAAGTTGCAATAACAATTCACAAAATATAATTAAGAAGATAACTTAGAATAAAGATTAAGTAAATAAATATGTGAATAATGTATAGAGAAAAGTATCAAATGTTGCTAAGAAATATAAAACCAGGTTTGATTGTATAAGAGATAGAGAAAGTTCTCGACGGGAATTATGAGTGTTATGAATATGGTAATTTCCTCCAATTTAAAATAAGTCCAATTAACATCCTCATTAAATCAGTTTGAATTTGATAAAATTACATTTTTAAAAATGATTATGTAAAACAGAAAAATTTTGAAAAAGAAAGTCATAAAGGGATATAAGAACCAAATTAGATTTCCATGAATTCATCCACATATCTCCTAAAAGGAATGTTGTTAAAACTTTTAATTAAAATAGGCCTGGCAAGAAGACTAAAAAATGTTCTAGGTCTTCTCTCAATCCATCCATTTTGTAGCAACTTGGTTTACTTCAGGGAAATGTTAGTTGCTCTAAAAGGAGCATTGACAAAATAGCATGCACTGACTAGAAACAGGTCCAGAATTCCATTAATGTCTACAGAGATTTTAAGAAACTGCCCACAGAAATAAAAATTTAAACCTAACATAATGACAGTTTTAAAATAAAAGAAATTGTATGTTCTTTCATTATGAAAATATTTTTTCCTCTTGAGACTCTTTAAAGACCATTACCAGTTTGTCACAACTTTATTGATTTTAAACTTTATTTTTCATTTGAAATAGCACAAATATCTGTGAAATGTTCATAATTTTAATTCTTTTCTTTTATGAAATTTATATAGTTACTTTCAATTAAGAGTGAATGATGAAAAAGTTAACATATTAACCTTCTCAGAGGGAAACAGGACGGCATAGTCACTTTCCAGAGAATATACAACATTATCATAAGCAAGAGCCTCCTATATTTCTCCCTTCATTCTAAAAAATGAGTATTTCACAGACATGTATTTAAATTAATATTTAGTTTTATCAAATATATTACTATAATTTGAAAAATAAAATAGTACTTAAAAGTTTGTGTCTACATCATTGAATTTCCTTACTGTTCTTGCACAAATCTCAGTCCTTCTTAGGAGAGCAGCCACTTTCAAATCTTATCTATGTTTTCTATATTGCTGAGATGACACTAAGAAAATCTTCAAGTATTTGCATTTTTGAATTTTATATATTTTTAAGTATTATAATCTAATACTTTTTGTTTTATCTTTAGCTGCCATACCGGTTCATATGTTTTATTTTCCTCATTTGAATTTTTAAATGTGTATATTGTCCCTCTAAGTCTTCTTTAGTGATTTTAATTATAAATTCCAACTTGTAAGATAACTACAAATTTTATTTTCTTTTGCTTTCAAATACCTGGTACCTCTGTTCATCTCTTTACTTTCTCCTTCTTTACCTCCTTTCCTTCTTCCTTCTTCCTTCTTCCTTCTTCCTTCTCCTCCTCCTCATTATTATTATTATTATTATTATTATTATTATTTTAAGTGTATTCCTTGGAAACAGCATATATCTGAGTCTTGCTTTCTATTTTAATCTATGTTTTTTTAATGAATTGTTTCAGTCTATTAACATTTAGTGTAATGAATAGTATCTTTGATCTTATTTTAACTTTATTAATTATTTTGATTTTATTTTATTTTCTTCTTGACCTATTTTTTGCTGGCTATTTTTATTTCTATTCTAGTTTTCTCCCTATTAATTTGAAGATTTTTCCTTTCTGTAGCAGTGTCTTGTCTCATTACTTTCTTAAACACACACATGATTGTATTATTATTTATTCTATTACTTCTATATTACCAACTTTTCCCTCACTTAAACCCCCTGCCTCTCCCACAATGATGTTCTAATTCGCAACTTCCTTTGCTTTATTTTTTCCTCCCATTGGATAAAACCTCTAAAACAGGGTTCCTTTTCTTCTCTCCCCATTTTTAATTTCCTGCTCATGATGAGTGAAACATTTGGAATGTTTTTATCTCCTGCCTCGTAGCTTCCACATAGGGTTTACAGAGGTAGTAGTTTGTATTAGAATTTCTCTCACAGAATGTCTTTTCTGTTTTAAACAGCCTCATTGACCATTTGTATTAAATGTCTCCAAGTCTATCCTGAATCGTTATATTTCTACGTCTCTATTGCTATGTACATCTGTATCTTATGTCACTAGTATTTCCTTTTTGGGCTCTCAGTTCATTTGCATTTTAGTTAGAACCTTTTCTCTGACCACATGTGATGTTGGCAACTATCACTGCTCACTTGTGGGACCTTTTCCCTTCTCTCCAGGTACGTGACAGGATCTACACTTCCCACCCCTTGCAGTTCAGTGGGTCCCTGACACTGGGCTAGTCAATGATGAGAAACAGAAGCAGTGTGCATTACTTGTTTCTTTCTGGCTGTGAGAAACTCCAGGGTTCTCTTGTCAAGGATACTAATTTGAGTCTTAGCAATGATCAAAAACTGATTTGACTGATACTAATATTTTTTAAATCACAAATCATGTTTGTAAGTTCAGAAAGTATTACTTTTGGTGTATTTGGCTTTTCCCAAATTACTATATTAATTCAGGTTTCCAGATATCTCCTCAGGCATTTTATTTCATTGGGCTTGTATCTGGGCATTTCAATCTGTTTGTTCTCTCTCTGTTAGACCTCTCACATGGGTGGCTGCTTTTGCATGTCAGCTCCCTTGGGTTGAGATCTCATTGTTATAATATCCTAAATGGTGGGACTCCTATGGGTGTATTGAATGAAAGGTAAAATGCCATTCATCATTTTCTCCCAATTCAAAGTAACCATCTGTTTAGCAGTCTCCCCATATTCTTTTTTTTTTTTTACGATTTTATTTACTTATTCATGAGAGACACACACAGAGAGAGAGAGAGAGAGGCAGAGGGAGAAGCAGGCTCCCTATGGGGAGCCCAATGTGGGATTCAATCCCAAGACCTGGCCTGAGCCAAAGGCAGACGCTCACTGTTGAGCCACCCAGGTGCCCCATCATATTCTTATAGCCTCACGCGTAGGGGAGGCTCATCCCACTGACTCCACTTTCTTCCAGTTCTCTGGGAATCTACAATACCTGGTACACTAATATAGCTCAACATCCAAGTGTCCCTTGAGTCCACAGTTGTCTGAAGCAATCCTCTTCCTATAATCTGCTGCCCTCAGGACCTTGTCCTTCATCCTTAACCCCTAAAGTCCAAGTCACTGTTTGGCTCAAAGAGAAGACAATCCAGGATACTGCAAGACCTCAACAAAGCCAAATCCTCATGCACTGAGACTTCACACATAGGGAGTTGCCTAAGGGTCTCAGGAAGGCAAGTAAATTGGAATTGGGGAATAGGGGCAAAGAGGGAGGAAAGGAGGAAGCCAATTCCAGACTGTCAGTTCCGGAATTCTCTCCCCTACTGGCTTTCAATTCTATTAGCTCTTTCTTTTGGTATTCATCACCATTTTCCTAAGTAAAATATGTAAAACTTGTAGATCTTTTCTGGTTATGGCAGCAGCAATTGACTTCCTGTTTCACTAGTTGATGTTTAAATTCTCTTATTGCACCACCACCACTCCCAAATTCCTCTCCCATAGCATTCTAATATTGTAATATTATAATGTTTAGTGAAATCATTAGTCAATTTTATATAATTACAGTCTTGTAAAGACTTTTTATTTATTGCTATGTCAAGTGATTTATGTTTTCTTCTCACTACAAGCTTTTTTTTCTTAGCATACATTACTGCCTTTTAAGATTTTCTTTGTGTTCTGTGTATCTATTGTTGATATTTATCCAAATGTTCCATCAAAGTCGTCAAATGCCTAGTAATAATTTTCCATAATACCCAAATACTTCAGAAAACTTGAACTTCTTCCACACATCCCTTAAACGCCTACTGTAATATGAAGGATTACTTCTTTTTATTTATTTTTTTTTATTTTTTATTTTTTTATTTTTATTTTGTTTAGGATTACTTCTCTGTGTCTGAAACACAGCTGTCAATCCGGAATTCCAATTCTTCATTCTCCTGTATTTAGGTAGCCTTTTTCCTGGATAGCATGTTTTTTTGCACATGTATGAGTTTATCATTTATTTTTCTTAGATACATTCTCTAAAACCTTTCTAAGGCAGATTGCATAGGAGCTAAATAATTAATTCCTTACATTTTTGAGATTATATTTTTTTCTTCTCTAACAGCTGATTGGCAGTCTGACTATAGTCTTACAGGATGAAAACCATCTTTTCTTAGAATATTAGAGGCATTGCTTCAAGAACTTCTAGGATATGGGTTAGCATTGAGAAATGAATGGTATTTTGATATCCTAGCTTTTGTATCAGGCCAGTTACCCCCTCACACAACATTTTGAATCTTTTAGAAATGCCTCTTTAATCTTAGTGTGTTAGCATCACACAATGATATGTATGTATTGGTATGAATTTGTTTTTTGTTGTCTCCATTTTATTGGACACTCCATGGAAACTTGATCTGAGGACTGATATCTTTCAGATATGAGGGATTTCTGGTATTATTTATTGTATATCATTTCCCTATTTTTATACTTCTCCTTTCAATTTAGCATTTATTATTTGCAAGTATTTAAACTTTCTTTTCCACCTCCCAGGATGTTAAATGGCAAATTCAATGAATGTTGGAGGTGATTTAAACTGTAAAATTAATAACTTTGATTATAGGAAACGATTCATGTTAGAAAGTCTAAGAAAATAATCAAAGCATAAAATTACTAAGCTATGAATGAAATGTAAGATAGTTGTACCAATGCTAATTAATTAACTTTAGAATTTAGCAAAATAAGTATATTATGCATACATGTTATCATAATTGGTCCTTAAGGACACATGAAATGGGAAGAATGATTAATAATAAGAGGTAGCTGTGACATAATAAGAAATATGTCTTTGGTCTCCATATCCGATTCCTGAAACAGTGCTCCTAAAACCCTAATAATTTCCCAAGTGATGGAAGTGACAAGAGTGCCTTGCACAGAGTGCCTAAGTCCCTTGGAATTTTCTGGGTGCTAGTAGCATCTTTTGTTCTAATGAGTCAACTCTTACTAGGCTCCTAGATGGGGGCTGGTAACCAGAAAGGCCAAGCAAGCATGATTAGAAGATCGGAACTTTCAGCTCCCCAGGGAGGGGAGAAGCACTGGAAATTGGAGGTTGATCACACTTACGTCATGAAGCCTCCGTAAAAATTGTCCAGACCACAGGAGGCAGAGAGTTTCCAAGTTGATGAACACATCCATATGCTGGGAGGGTGATGCATCCCAAATCCATAGGGACAGAAGCTCCTGCATTCAGGACCCTTGCCCATCTCACCCTAGATACCTCTTTATCTGACTGCTCATCTATACCCTTCATTATATTCTTTATAATAAACCAGTAAACATAAGTAAATGTTACTTTGAGGTCTTTGAGCCATTATAGCAAATCACCAAAACCGCGGACAGGGTTAAGGGAACTCTCAATTTACAGCCTGTTGGTCAGAAGTGCAATTGACAACCTTTGGCTTATGATGGGCATCTGAGGTGCAAGGCAGACATGTGGTTCTGGGCCCTTAACCTGGGAAGTCTGCACGAACTCCAGGCAGTTAATGTCATACCTGAATCACGGCATACCCAGTTGGTGTCAAGAGAGTTGGAGAATTGGTTGGTGTGGGGGGGAAAAAAACCCACCCATTTGACGTGAGAAGTGTTTTGAATAGAGGAAAACAAAATTTCCCATTCACAGCAAATAGGACATTTGTTATATCCAGGTACTATGCTGAGTCTCTTACATGCGTCACTTATTCTAATTCATAGAGCCATTTCAAAGATGAGAACATTAAGGAAGAAAGTTTGGAGATCACAGCACACTTAGTAAGCAATGGATCTGGAACTGTCACAGAGGTCTGACGGCATAACGTGTCCTTGCCCCACACACTTCTGCCTCTCAAGTTCCTTGTTTGCTCTAGTTCAGCAGTGTCTGTCATCTGGGGAAGCCTTATGAATAAAGTCATGTTTCACATGTCACTACATGACAGAAAGACAGAAACCTGGTGATACTTTAAGCTTACTCTAGTCATGAAATATAGTGTAAAGAGAAGTACATTTTCAAAATGAGATGATTAAAGGAATTAATTTGAATAGGTTGGTGACTCCCTATCAACCTGAACCTGGAGACAGGAAAGGTGAAAAACTATTTCTTTGCTCACACAGTTGATATTTCTTCTTTCCTTTCTTACTTTCTACTAACACATTTTCTTGGAATCCACATTCTATGCATTATGGGGGATGTAAAATGAATCGGATAATGAATTCTGCCCTCAAAGAACTTAAAAGGCTATAAAGCATCAACTCTCATTATGAGAGTTCAGGGAAGGTGAAATGACTCCTGGCGGAGATTAGTTTGAGAAAGTGTGTAGAGCAGAGTATGGAGAAGAGCGAGCAGCTCCTTCAGTGTAGCAAAAGCACACAGAGCATGAAGGAAGAACAAAGGAAAATTATGACTGAAAAGCAGATTGGGCTCAGAAGCCAGAAATCACAGTGTGAAAAGCAAGGTATTTTGACCTCATTCTGTGAGTCAAGGGCCTATAAACTTTTCTGATTAAATACCCTCTATCAGTTAAAAAACAGAATAAAATCAGTGGCAAAATAAAATGTTAAAAGTCAGTGAAAAATAAAACAGTAGTGGTGTGTCATGTGGATGAGGATAGAAGTTACAGGTAAGGCTGTAACCTGTTGTTAACTAGTATCTGTAGGCAAATAGCCACTGAGAGTAAGGGTTAGCACTAAAAATAGTAGGTATAAATCTTCCTGATTATTTTAAATAATATTTGGCAACTTCTCACTGAATCATTTTAGGACATACCTGTTTTTATCTTATAACAAGGTCTGCAAAATGCCCACAAACCAAATGGAAAACAGAACACCACTATTTTCACCTGTATTTACATTATTTAGGATCTTCAGCCTGTAGTTTCTTTTTACAAGTACCTTAACTCCCTTATTTTGTGAGAGTTCACATAGTTAAAACTAGATAACACAGCCTATAACTACACTCAGTCTGGCACAAATAAACTGACCTAATAAGAATACACTGACCAAAAAAAAAAAAGAGAGAGAGAGAAGAGACTCTAATGTCTCCTTTGTCTACTGTGTCACTTTTATGAGACAAATAATAATATAATATTAAATCAAATTTGTGTCTGATGATCATGATGATTCTTGCAGATGGATGTTTTCAGCAAAGTGGTAAGATATTAAACTATTTGTGGTAACTAAATACTAAGTTTAGTTATTTCTAATTGCAGGAATCTGTGCTGTCAAAATATAACTTCAAAAGAAAATACAATCGTTGTTTAAAATCTTATTCTAGTGTCCTAATCTCTTATAATCAAGTTGAGATTGTTTGAATTATATGAACAGAAAGCTGACAAAATGTCATTTACTGTAGTAGTTCTTAAGCTTTAGTATGTATCAGAGTTACCAAGAGTGCTTGTTAAAACAGAATGCTTGGTCTCATCCTCAGTGTTTCTGATTCAGTAATCTGAGGTGGGGCCCAAGAATTCTCTTCCCTAACCAATTTCTCAGCATTCCTGATACTGCTGGCCCAGGAACCACATTTTGAGAACCATTGGCTTAAATTTACAAAAATTCTGAAGAGGTGGGTTTTTTTCAGCATTGCTTATTTCAGCCAGAAAATGGCTTCATCAGCATCCCCGGTGCTTTCTACCTCTCCCCTCTTTCAATTTCATGCTTTTCCTTCATCATCGCAAGATTCTGCAGTAGCTCCATGCATCATGTGTTCATACAACCAAAGACAAGCAATGTAGATGAGTTTCTCCTCTCTCTAACATAAAAAAAAAAGAAAAAGAAAAAAACCTTTACCTCAAAGCCTCCAACAGGCCTTTTCCCTCAGCTCCCATTAGCCAAGATTTGATAAATGTTATTGCGGAGATTTAAGGGATGTTAGTGAAGGGAATATCTGGCATTTGGTACCTGAAAGACTGACTTACTTAAAGACCAACTTTCATAGCCTAAAAAGCAGGGAGATGCATGAGAACAGCTACCTTCCATGAGGTTAGTACAGGCTTGCCTACTCAAGCCCCATCAGATTGACTGCAAGGAAACATTCAGCTTTTAAAAAATAAATGTAAAAAATAAAGACTGAGGTTTCAGGTAGTCTGTGTTAGGTTAATCCATATGCTAACAACCCTCATTATGAAAGTCAGTTTCCTAGAAAAACCACAGAACACACTTATAAAAGGGTCGGGGCAGAGGGGAGGAAGAAGTAGTCTCAGTCTAATTAAATAAATGTGAATTCTGTAAATTAACCCCAACCTATGGAATAAAACATCCCTAGTGTCTGAAAACACAGAACTCTATGATATGAGAGTCATTACTGCTATTAAGTGGCTTTACCTAATATTTGCTATATTACTTCACACCTAGACATAGGTGTCAGACACTTGACTGGCAATATTTCACTGTATTTAACTCAAGATTGGGGCTAAATTAAAGAACATGGAGTGTTTCTATCCAAAACTGGCTACATAATTTGCAAGTCTCTTGTTGGAAAATTATTAAGGATTTCCAGCTAGTGACAGCAGAGCATTAAATCAAGCGTGGAGCCTTTCTGGATGCAGGGCCCTGTGTGGCTGCACAAGTCACTCACCTCCAAAGTGGCATTGCTGATATCCCTTCCTTAGCTCCTGCAGTGTTTTTGAACTCCAGATTCTTCTCATTTCCTTATGCCTTTTCTTCTTCTTTGCCTCACTGAAGTATGGGCTACTTTTCTAAACAAAGAATTTTCCCTCGGTTATCAGTCATCCCACTCTACAGAATGTGGAAGCAAATGCAGGTGACTTTGGCTTAAATAGTAATATTTTTCCATCCCTGCTGCATATGGACAGATAGATGAATAAGTAGCTGGATGGACTGAGTGACTCAGCAGGTAAGATTTTGTCAATTTGAGATAACAGGGTGTGCATGTGTAAAAGGTGAAAACTTTGGACCTAGAATGGAAGAAAAAAATAACAGAGAAGATTTATCTGCATTTGAAATGTGAATATCAATGAGGGTCATCAGTTATTCCGAGAGTTACAGAACAGACTTTTAAAAGTTAAAGCACTCCACCTCCATGTCAAGTTCAATGCAGGAGCAAATTTTATCAGTCTGGTGTCCTTGTAGCATCAAAGGAATATTCGTCTGTTCCCCCTTGTAGCACCCAGGAACAGGGCACATTTTGCCTTTGTAGGGAAGATGAAATGCTGGCCTGATAAATCACCTGCCAATTGAATCGATGTAGAAGGCTAATGTAGCTAAGTTGAGAGGGGAGAAGGGCTTGAAAGGGAGGGCTATAGGAGAGGGATTTAGCAACTGCACAAATAATGCGATCTCAGTAAATTACTTTTTGCTTTAGAGAATGGATCTAGCCGTGAGCTCTCCGAAGTACATTTTCTCTTCCTTCCACCTCCTCCTCGAACTACATCCCTTTAGGTATCTTTTGTATACATTATAATTTGCATGTGTAATGGGTTTACTTGAAATGAGGTAGCTCCTCTACACCACTGGGAGCTTTGCATTGTCTGCTTTTGAAGAGTCCAGGAGACCACCGGATGTTGGTGCATCTGTTACCTCATCATACCCAACAAAGCATTTGCTACACCATATGAATAGTTATGATGTTCCTGAAGTGAATTCTGGTGCAATTAATTAAATAACTTGCTAAAATCTAACTTCATTATTTAAAAAAATGGATTTCCTATCATTCTAACTGAGTGAATGTTCTTTCATTTCAAGTATGGCTAGTTCTATCTGTTGAAGTTTGTCTGGAGGAGTTGAATTGTGTGTGGCTCCAAATCGGTGGCAGGTGAATTAAAACAGAAGTCATTTTAACTGTGATATAGGAAAGTCAACGCTCCCTAGACAACCAGTGAAACTGGAGAGGCTGTCATTTGATCAATCTGACCAGGATTAACATCCACAAACAATTGTTTGGATTTGCTGTTTCTGTCTCTGGTGACAAGGAAACATGAAGTTTAAAAATGGATTGTCTTTTTCTGTACAAGCTTGTGACAATGTTCTATAATTGTGGATATGTACCGATGACACTGCTTCTAAAACGTATTTTAGTGTTTGACATTATAGTTTCAGGTTACACTAAAATATTCAAGAGGGGAAATCCAGAGTATTTTTTAAGAAGCAGCAATTTTACAAATGTAAAATTGGAAAAAGTCTTAAGGTAGATGATGATTTAAAATATTATCTTAAGGAAACAGTTCAATACAAGCCCGTAATGTGTTCTTTGGGATTAATGCTATATCATATTATGTGAGGAATACATGTGCTGTTTTGTATCAGGGAAACACATTCTTCCCCACGTTTCCCTAGAAAATTCCTTCCAGCCTGAGATCAATCACTGTCTTCCCTTGGAGGCCTTCCCAACTCCCAGAGACCAATAGGTGATCCTTCATTATGTTACCATGACACTAGTACTACTTCTAAGAGGTAATGGTGTGTGAATTTTTGAGATAATATCGGAAATTGGGTTTGGAAAACAAGATTGATCATATTGTTGAATTTAGTTTTTATCCTGTAACCAATAGCATGAGAGGGAGAAGAGTTATGTTTTGTTTTTTGTTGAAATGCAGATTTTGGAAGACTTGAAATTTAGAGGTTTGAATAATTTTTTTAGGAGATGTCATTCAAGAAGCAGTGACTGAATGTCTACTAAATGCAACAAAATCATACTGACTGTGTGGAAATGAAAAAGATAGTTCTTATTCTTAAAAAAAAAATCTATGATCTAGCAAGCTGGGAATAGAAACAGAAAGAAGTAACTATAATGCAAGAAAAAGAATGGGAAGTATATCAACTTTGAAATTAACTAAATTTTACAAGCTGAGAGATGGTTCCAGTCTAGGAGTAAACAGCAAAAACTATGAAGAATGTGCCAAAATTCGCTTTAGTTACAGAACACATGTGAAAATTAGAGAAAAAAGAGGGGGAAAAAAAGCTCTTTGGGGAAAAAAAAAAGATGAAAGATAATTAGGAATGTATAAACTATAGATTAGGGAAAGCTTTATTATAGTTAAAATAAGATTCCATAGATTTAAGCTACTGGTAGTCAAGTAAAGAAATGTTAGCTAACCAATTTATAAAATGGTTTCAAGATTTCCAAATCAAAAAAAGGAAAATCTATGCATATAATAGGAATAAAATAACCTCCAGCCAAATTAAAAAAAAAAATTTAAGAAACTTATTTATACAAGCACTCTTCATAAACATACCATCCAGAATCTTAGAGGCTTTTCTGTATACTAACCCTCTTGACTTCTCTAAACTTCATGAAAGGGCCAATGTGACTGTTGAGAGAATTGCTTGTTTCTTATTCTGTAGAATTAAATTGGATTTAATCATCACCTCATATATAACACATCCCTTTCCCCTTCATCCCCCCACCACACACACTCTAAATTTAATTAAAATAACTGAAATGAAACTAGAGATAATTTGTTTTTTAAATAGACTGCCACATGCTCCATTTACATAAAACCCATTAGTTTGCATTAAATACAAATTAGCTGCTGATATGAATTAAATCACGTATAAATAGTTCAGAATAGCCGCAGAACCAGGCATTTTAATTAATATAACTGTTAACCAGATTTATTTGTAAGGTAATCAAGACTCTTACTCATTTATTCTTCAGTACAATAGGCTAGGCGACACTGGCTGTCCTAGAACACGCCATCATTTCTATAGGAATACAAATCCAGGAGAAAGATTGATTAGGTTTTTTTACTTCAAAGTGTGCAAATGATGAAAACATGCCAGTTTAGAAATTATAGCATCTGGAGGATAAACGCAGAATCCCTTCAAATAATTAACTCATACTTAAACAATTTATTGATCACCTGAGATATCTAGCTTTTCTTCCTCCTTCCATAGCTTAGTCATGATTTACCTTAAAACAAGAGCTTTAAGACCCATGAAATAATTTTCCTTTGCCACTATTCTTATTTTGGCTAATTTATGCATCACTAATAAGTATTTCATTGTTAATAATAACTTTCCAAATTAATTAGAATTTAGAGTTTAGCAAGTGACTGTTAGTCCACACTCATTTTGTTCCAGGTAACTGAATCTTCAAGTGACTTAATGGACTTAGACTCACGTGGTTACGAGCACAGAAATGAAAACCCAAGTGCTGACTTCAGGCACAGCTAAATCCAACACTTTAATTAGGGCACAAAAATGAAAATGACTCTTAGCATGTCTGAGGAATGCCTTTCTCTGTAACTTCCCTTCTTTGGCAGGCTCTGCTACCGTGATGGAAAGATGGCTGCCAACAGCTCCAGGCTTCACATAAGCTCTCAACAGCACCAGGTTTTTTTCTCCAATAGCTCCAGTGACTGTCCTTCAAAATGAGTCTTATTTGCCTCAATTATTTATGCCTCTACCTATGACAACCACAATGCAAAAGAGAACAGAGTGCTCTAATTCTTCTGAGTTACATACTCACACCTGAAGCTGGGGAAGGGGCCAGCCTGACTGAATCATAGGAATTAAGAGTGGGAGAATGTTTTAATAAAATAAAATGTTAGTTGCTTTCCTAAAAAACTGATAGAGAATGGGTATTGACATGGCGAGTGCAAAGAGGAACAGATATCCACTGCATTATTGTAGTCCTTGTTTTGATGCTAAATTGTCAGTCTTCTTCCGTCACCTCATTTAGGCACTGATTTATCAATCAGTAAAAAAATCAAAGGTCCACAATCAATATTTACCTGCAAAAATCCCTGATGCTAGCAACCACAGGACTTGTAAATGGCATCCATGGATATTCAGCAAATAAACAGAGAAGCTTTCATTGGTCTTAAATCATGCTGTTGGACACACAACGTTAAAATATGAATGCTACATTATGTGGGTGTTCTGACTGAAGGTTGGCGAGGATAAATGAGACAGGTTTAATTGACTGTAACAGAAGTCCTGGGCATTTGTAAAAGAAAAATACCACTTAAGTCATAACATTTAAAATTTTGACATAAAAAAGCATCTCACAGTAGCCGATGAGCCTATGCAATTGCTTTTATTTTCTGCCCATTTCAATACCATTATTTCATTCCTTTATATCCCCTCCCCCTTAGTCTTAAGTATTATATTCTGTATGACGAATACTGAGACACCAAAGAACAGGCGTTCTTAGCCTTTTACATATTGTGAATCCTTTTGGTAACTTGATAAAGCTTACGGACACCATAGAATCTTCCTAAAAATATTTTAAATCAAAAAATATAGAAACCAAGGAAACGAATTATATTGAAATAGTTATCAAAAAATGAAATTATAATATGTTCCTCTGTAAAAACTTCTAATAAAAAGCGATAACATTGGAGATAATAGATGATATTTGAAATACTATAACTCTAATATGACATGAAAATATCCAATATTTCAATTGGGTAAAATGTCACAAGAACTACCAATACTAATGTGCTTTGTGGCCTATATTCACAATTGAAAGAAATGTAAATTTCAGTTCAAGGTTACTGAAAATAAAGATGTAAATTTTCCCATCCTCAAACATGGGCTTCTGCCAAAGGACATTTGGTCATGGCTTGAAGGGAAAAAAAAAATGTGCAAATCACTATAATAGGGCATGCTTTCCATCAGCTCTTGGACCCTTACTGCAATTTTCTTATTCATCTCTAGTTGCTTCCCTGCCATATTTTCACAGTTTTATTCCCAGTTTTATTACCCATTTCTATCCCACCCTTTCTCTGTGTGGTTAACACTGCCTCCTCCATTACTTAAGGAATGAAAGCAAACTGTCATTAGTTTCCCTTCTCTATTACCCTAAAATGTTTTGAATCTTCGTTTTCACCATTTTTCTTGAGTCTGAGAGATTGTAGAAAACCTACACCTGCCAGTTAATTGGTGCTTAATGAAAGAAGGAATATAAAGAAAAGAAGAAACCATTCTAGCAGTCCTGTAGCTAGGCCTCATAAAGAAAGGAAGGTGCAATTAAGGTTAAAATCAGAGCCCTGGTGCTCTGTTCCTTGCTGCTTGAACCCCTGGTCCTAAAGTATGCAGGGCCTCACTTTCCCATTAAAGATAATGACGACTGGGCTTGGGTGTCTCCTCCTTCCTGATGTTGTCCTTAAGAACATTGTTCCATAGTCAAGAAGTTTATTTTCCTTCTTTTTTTTTTTTTTTAAACAGAATATTGATCTTATCATGAAAGAGAATGGATTTGCTTTATAGATGCTTTCGCTGAAGTATATGCACTCCCAAAGCAAAATGCCGAGAGACCTTTGGAGCCTTTCTTTCCCCTATAGGATAAAGGAATTGAATGAGATGATTCCAAGTTCAGAGTTATGATTACCATGTTCACCGCATGGGTTCACCGATTTGTTTGATTCTAAAGACAGGGACATTTAAGAAATCCTGGTAACTTGTCAAGGTTCTGGCCAGCTGAATTTTACAAATAGAAGGTTCATGGATGTAATTCATCATAGAGAAGAGTTTAACCATTTAGGGGACCTATCTTCCCATGTGATACAACTTTTATTCACAGCTCTGATTCTGTTAAGTGTTTGGCCCTACTATGGGAGAAAGACTACGAATCTGTTATTTCTGTAGGAACAGAGTATGGTAATCATGGCTCATGCTTACTTCTTAATTAAAGTTGGTCCCCCCTGGCTAGCCAACGGATGCGTGAAGCTCATCTTCAGAGCCGGCATTCACTGCTCCCCACCCCAGAGTCCTGGGGTTACGATGCTTCAGCTCTTTTCTGTCTCTGCTGCTGCTACTGTGCCTTCCTCTACCCAGTAACATTAGTCTAAGCTCCTTTTCTCCATTTCATGCCTCTTGTTTATTGCTCTACCACCCCCCACATATTACTGCCTTCTGTTTTCAAAATCACATGGATTCCACTGGCTGGCTGATTTCTGCATAATGCCTTCTTTCAGTGTGACTCTCAACGTCTACAGCACTCTACTGTTGCCAGCTGCTGCCTGTGTCTTTATACCTCCAGTCCAAACCTTCCAAGGGAAATGGTGTTTTGGGTCAGTCAGTCACACTCAGTCTAGGAAGGAAGACGCCTGCGAACCTTTGGATGCTTAACTTGCTTGTTAGAGCTCTAGGGCCAGGCTATTTTGCAATCTTCCATCTAAGATGGTCTTAGAGTCAAATTGCTGATCCAATCATCAGTTGCCATAGTGGTGGCATTATGTGGCAGAAAGCATAGCAACAAGAGCACAAGAAGCTGCCAGGAATAGATAAGGGGTTGAAACAGGCAGTAGGTATGTGTACTTTCTGATGATTTCAGGGGACAGAGTAGGCTCCAGAGTTCCCAGTTTTCCATGCCCACATCTGAGGAGTTTATATCTTCCCCAAGAATTTATTTTCTGTTGAAATTAGAAAGACTCATTTTCCAAATATGTTCCTTCTATGTCTCCTTCTATGTAGTGACTTATTACATTCATTGCTTGTGCTGCTTTCTTCACCTCAGTTCTTTCAATATTGATAGTGAGTCACCCTGATAAGAAAATATAGGAGCTCTTGGAACTAATCAGATTAAGTATTAAACTGGCAGTTTGTTTTGATTGTTTATTTGTTTATGTTTCTTTTAACATCAGAACAGTTACTCTTATCTCTCATTTAAGTTCCCTAACCTGTGCTGTGTTGCTCTGTGTTTTTAGAACACATGAAAAGCCTGAAATCCATTAGAAACACAGACTATCTTATTCATCATTTTTATCTCCTGTGTCTAGTATCGTGTCTGAAACAGAGCACATTCACAATAAATATTCCATGAATGAAAATAAGCCTAAGCAAAATAAATTAGAACAAAAGTCTGTTGGCAGAAAAATAAAGCCAAATACAAATAACTTGATTGCCTGCAATTTGGGATTATCCAACTAAGTAGGATATATCCACTTAGTTGCATATTCTCTGTCTTGCCAGAGATAGAATTGCAGATTCACCTGTGCAGACACATGTATGTTTGCATATATTTTGGTGCTTATGTCATCAGTCCTTGAATATATACTTTCTCCATCTCTACTTTTCATGCCAAATATATTGGAAATATATTTAGTATAAAACCGATGCATTTTTTTTCAGCTGGGTGAAATAAATTATACTTGTGATTAAATCCATTGTATTTTTTTACATACAGATGAGAAACATTTAACTGTGTGCATATGTGTGTATGTGTGTGTACAGATGCATGCACATTTCAAAAAAGGAGATTAGAGGGATCCCTGGGTGGCATAGCGGTTTAGCGCCTGCCTTTGGCCCAGGGCTCGATCCTGGAGACCCGGGATCGGGTCCCACGTCGGGCTCCCGGTGCATGGAGCCTGCTTCTCCCTCTGCCTGTGTCTCTGCCTCTCTCTCTCTCTCTCTCACTGTGTGCCTATCATTAAAAAAAAAAAAAAAGGAGATTAGAAATACTAAAAAGCTTGAAGATAAGATTGGTTCAGGCAAATAAATTAGTTTATTCTCTTTAATGCTTATGCAAGATGTTATATAATGCTAGAATAACATGTTTTCCACTGGGTGTGAGCATTAGGTAGCAGGGCACTATATCAATAAGGAGATAGACGCAGGCAGCAGTGCCTACAAAACTCAATCCCTTCACAGCCAGCTAACCTTATGAGTCGGAAAGAAATCAGTCCAGTTACATAAAACATTGGCAGAGCATGTAATAACTGAAGTGGCACTAATAGTGAAATACAGCAAATGCTCCAAGTCCTTTTAATATCAAAAGGAGGTCAAGCTTCCAGATGTTTCCACTGATTCATAAATAATTGACTACTGTTACAGTTACACTGCATTGCAATGGAGTTAGACCATGTGGCTAATATTAGTTTGAGTAGTATAAAATAGTTCAACAAATATTTAAGAAAAACTTAAAATCACCTTAAATATCATTTACTGATAAGGATGCCCATAACATCCTTTTTATACAAGTTTGACTTTCTGTCCAATATAGTATTTAGATAATAAAGCCTCCCAAGTGATAGAGTAATCAAATAGTTGCAAAACTACAAGTCATTCTTGGTCCCAAAGATTGTCTCTGAACATTACAATGCATGTTGCAAATGTTTATTCTGTTAGCAATACCTAAAATCCATATATAATGTCTGTTGCCTCTCCTTGAGGCTTACATTACTTACTGTATGTCTTTTGTTTTTTAACCTAGTTGTCCAAAGTTCTCTAGAAACAACCATTTGGATTTGGTTGTTTTTTAAAGAAACAAACTGCTCTTGAGTTTTTTTTTTTTTTAAATCTGTACTCCCCTGAACAGTCCTGCCCTAGAATTTATCTGTCACACCTCAGACCACATCTTTCTTCTTGATACTTTCTCCATAAAGATTCAGTAAAGATTGATAGCAGGTGCCTGCATAGCTATTTTATATTGAGTGGTCAAGAAAACCCGCATTAAGGTAGAGACATTTAAGCTGATATTTGCATGATTGGAAGTCATGCAAGAGCAAGGAATAAGTAAGTAGAGGGCAGTAAGGCAAGAATAAGTTTGGCATGGTCAAGGAACAGATAGAAAAGCAGTGTGGCTGAGGAGTACTGAGCAAGTGGAAAGAAATTGGGACAGGGCATGCATGGGCCAACGATGAGAGCTTGGAAAGCCAGAGTAAGGCGTTTGAAATGCACTTCCCATGTGACACAGGCGAATGACTTGTAATAATTTATATTTTTAAAAGAACATCTTACTGCAGAGTGGAGAATGGATTGATTGCATAAGAATACAAAGAAGGGACAACTCGATAGAAGATTCCTCTGGAAATTCGGGTCCGAGATGAAGGTAGCTTGAACTAAAAAGTTTTGAAAGAAAAATAGAACATATATAAGAGATAGAATTTACCAGTCTTGCTAATAAACTAGATATGGGAATGAGGAAAACAGGGAACCAAGGATGAGAATATGCAGTATTTGGGTTGAGCAACTTAGAGGATGATGGTGCTTCAGTCAGTTTCCATTTGAGTCCAAAGGCAGGAAAAAAACCAATGACCCAGATCAAGGTAGTTAGGCAGGAATCAATTTCCTCTTCCTCAACAGAGTGTCAGCTTTTTATTCATTCAGGCCTTCAAGTGATTGGATAGGGCCCACCCACAGTAGAGAGAGCAGTCTGCTTTATCAGTTTCATCTCATCCAGAAATACCCAGACAGACGCAGAATAATGTTTGGCCAGAATAATGCTTGACCAAATGTCAGGGCATCTTGTGGCCCTGCCAGATTGACATATAAAATTAACCAACACAACATGGCCTGTATCGATTTCTCGTGCCTTTTATCCTATTAATATGGAGTCAATGCAGATACTTCTTTCCGAGGGCATACATTCCACGGATGCGCTGGGTACCAGCCCAGTCACCTATTCAAGGGCAGCTCTCTTGTAAATACGCTGTAAAGATTTCACCAATCCTCCCCCAACTCTGATTATTTGCACAGTAGCTATACCCACAGGGGAGGTGAATACAGCCAAATTTTGAGGACAATGAGATACAGCATCTGAGAGGACACCGATACTAGGGAACCTAAAATTCCATCAAGTTCTTTTAATTAGATGGTTGGTTTATGGAGATTGGGTCATAAATGTAGTTTGCACCCAAGTCTATATATAGTGATTCTACACTGTGGCTAGTTATATTGGTGCCAATCTGTGATTATTCATAGTTGTTCAACCCTGTGACAAATTACCTCATCCCTTGAGTATAAAATCAGGATAAATATATACTGTAGTTCCAGAACCCTCACATTGCCTGTCTCATTGGTACAGTAACTATAATTATGGAGGAAATGCCAAGTGAGAGCTTCTGAAACTGCCTACTATCCCCACTTTCCTGTGGCCGAAATAGTAAGTAGGAAGCAACAAAGCATCTCAGGAGGATTGGTGTTGCAGAGATTAGTGCCACTATCAAACCTTCACTGGCTTCAGGGATAATATTTTCCATCATCTGGCTCTTTAAAAAAACCAGATGGAATGCGGCAAATGACAGTAGACTAATGTAAACTTCACCAGATAGTATTGCCAGTCCCAGCTGTCATGCTAAATGGGTCCTTACTGGAGCAGATCCACAGCCTCTCTATTTTGGTATAAGGCCATTGATCAGGTGGCAAATGTTTTCTTCTTCAACCCAAACAAGAGGGAAGAAAAAAGCAATTTGCGTTCACATAGCAGTGGTAGCAGTTAAGACTCGATATACTGCCCCAGAGTTACTTTATCTTTTCTGTTTTTTTATAGAAATATGGTCATAGGGAGAAAAGAAAAGAAAAATACAGTCATAGGGACAAGATCATCTTTACATTTTACAGGAATATCAGCGAGTCCACTGTTATTTATGACGTCAAACAAATTAGATCTGGTAAGAAGTAGGAATCACTCTGGACACTGTAATAAAACACTTCTGTGTCAATGAGAGGGAAATAAACCTCCAAAGGTTGGGGGGCCTGCCACAGGAAAGAAGTTTTAGGGTCCAAGCTCTGGTGGCATGCTGGGTTATGCCCTCCCTCTAAAGCAAAAGACAGTTGTTTCACTTTGCATCTCCTCCTACCAAGAAACAGACAGCTGTTGGTGGACTGCTTTAGATTTTGAAAGCAAAACACACTGTGGTAGGAGGCATGGTCAAGGGCTAGATTTAAGGAATCAAATCAGCAGATTGTTGCAACTCAATCCTTTTCAGAATGTTTAATCCCAAATTGTGGATCAGTATTCCAGGGTCAATAAATTCTCCACTTTCCCACTTCATATTCTTTGTATTCTTCTGGTGAAGGTTCTCGTTTCCTGCCGTTCCCCCAGTACCTGCTGGCATGTATTAGCCAGATACTAAAATTCCTCAAGCAAATAGGCTCCAACAACAATGATTATATTTCTCAGCATGGCTATGCTCAGAGATCTACCCTGGTTATTGGCCAGACAACAATGAGGAGTGGCAGATGCAAATTCAGGGGAGAACAAGCATCATCTTGTAAGGCAGCTGCCTCAGAAGTGATGATTGCCTGGTTTCCATGGGAAAGGAGTCTGCTCCTGCAAAGAAGAGGAAAGGAGTTGCTTCAGCCATCCCAGAGATTTTAGGAAATCTAAGGATTCAAGAAGCTTAGTCTTGTCCAATCACATGGCCTCAGATAAGTCTCAAAGTCCCTGCTTTTGCTGTTAAAGACCTGATTTTGATATGGGAGACTTGCTTTGATTCTATGTTCAGTGCAGTCCAAATTCTGGTTATAGGACAAGAGAGTTTCTTCAAAGCTACAGTCCTTGGGCTTCAGTTGGCATTTGGTTTTCTTCAGTCTATTATTCTTTTCTTCCCAGATTCCAGTGCTATTAACAAAAGCCAGCCCACTCCACAATTTTTATAATGACCTTTACCCCCAACATTAAAGAACGACTGCCATTGTAAAGAAAACAGCACCCTACTTTCTATCTGAACCTTACCCTATTTAACTGTAGATCAATCCTTAATAACTGTGAAGCAACTATACACCATATCATATCTCCTGCATGTACACCCACATATCATTAACAAATGAATTCTTTTCGCCAGTGAATCCATCAGTTTTGTTTTCAAGGGCCATTTCTGATACCACTTATGATTTGAGTTCCCCAGAATGCAGAGCCTGGAGCCTTGAACTTTTACTAGACCTCAGTGCTGGGGAGAAGGGGTAGGAGAAATGAGAAGTGAGGGAGGAAGAAGGAAATATTGGTAAAATGATGGTATATTTAGCTGGCCACTGGATTGTATCACGTGCAACCAATTGCTTGGTCGATTTCACTTACATCCTCTTCCAGGAGCCAAATAAACAACTGCTTCTTAGTACAATCTATACTTAGAAACAGAGAGAAAATATATTAACCTGTTCCTGTATCCCATAGGTCACTCCACAGGCCTCCTGTCTTCCATCGGTTCAACACACAGAGTTTTAACTCACATAGATCGAGCTTGTGCATGTGTGGATACTGAGGGGCCCCCAAGAAGTCTCCAACCTTAGTTCATGTGAACCAAGAAGATACTGACCTAGAGCTAAGGGTGCACAACCCAGACATGCAGTGAGGCAATACTAGGTTGCACCATTATGAAGTTGGTTGAGACCCATTCAGAATTGGGTTGTCTCAGCAACAACTAAAACTAGAGATGAGAGAAACTAAGAGAAGATGAAAAGATGTATATAAGAAGCATCTGGCAGATAGACCAAAATTATGATCTAGAAACTGGGGCCAACAATAAGACTACCCAGTACAATTTGGACATTCTTATTAGTGTAGATATATTTTACTTATATCTACCCTACTGTTTTTATTTGGAATCTCAATTTGCATATTAGGACTATAATACAAAAACAAGGATTTCTCTCCACATATATGAATATCTTCACCCTGGTGCAAATTTTTCTATTTTAAGATATTTGAATTGCCTGTCAGTAATAAAACTAAAGGAAAATAAAGCTGTGTTTTGCTGTCTACGGACATTCACATGCATACA
Source organism: Canis lupus familiaris (assembly GCF_011100685.1). Lineage (NCBI taxonomy): Eukaryota > Metazoa > Chordata > Mammalia > Carnivora > Canidae > Canis > Canis lupus. Next base: position 4,960,237 of record NC_049224.1, on the reverse strand, counting down.
CACACATACACACAGAAAGGTAGATAACCACTATCTTCACTAATAAATGGAAAAGTGTGAGTATTTTAAAAAGAAAGAAGGCATGAGCCATTTAGATTTTCCTGCAGATCTTATCCTTGTTATCTAGGTTGCATAGACTAGAGGAAAATAAAGTACTTTAAGAAATTTTTGACTGCATAAACATCCAAAAATATATAGATACAAATGTATTCAGCCAAATATACTCAAAGATGTGTATGTGAGTCTGTGTATTTGTGTGTGTGTGTGTGTGTGCATGTGTTTTAATGTCTGGAAAATCTCTTTCTTTGAAAGGCATAGTTCATCTCCCACCTCCATGTTTCAAACAACTCTAACAGTGCAGGTGCAGGTCCAGATCAATTCTGATAATCTATAGTAATCATCAATGGTATCTATAAATAAAGATAGTTATTGATTCTGGCATAAGTATAGAATGACTACAGATAAATAATTTTCAAAGTATATTGCATGTTAAAAAGTATACACTGTGTGTGAGTTGAATTTATATTGGTTCAAATAGTAAAATATTGTCTACACTTTCTTTTTACAGATAAACAAATATAGTTGACAGATGAACAATGCAAGGGTTAGGATATACGTGCTGCCGAAACAGGCACTGAACAATGCAAGGGTCAGGGATGCAGCCCCCAGTGCAGGAGAAAGTCTACATATAACTTTTGACTCCCCAGAACCTAACTACTAATGGTCTGCTGTTGAACAGAAGCCTTACTGATAACATAAACAGTCAACACATATTTTATGTTAGGTGTATTATACACTGTGTTCTTACAACAAAGTAAACTAGAGAAAAGAAAATATTATTAATAATATCATAAGGAAGAGAAAATACATTTACAGTACTTACTATAAAAAATCCACATATAAGTGGATCCACACAGTTCAAACTCATGTTATGTAGTTAAAGGTCAACTATGTATCAAGAAATGAATAGATGATGAGTATATGAGAAAAACAGCTGAAAAAATAGACTACCATTTCCAAATCAGGTAAAGGTCTGGGAAAAATTTTTCAATGCTTTTTTAGATAATAGTTTTAAATGTTTAGATTGTCTCTTAGACCTTTAGACTACACCCTATGGGAACATATTGAGAATTAAAGAGAACCTTTATCACAAACTCCCGATAAAGTAGAATTCTGCTCCAAGAGCTATAAAGATGATGTGATAAAGATGGAAAAGTGAAAGTGAACAAATGTCAAGATGAACAGAATTTTGTTGAGTCCTAACTTCAATCTGGAGAATTAGTATAGTGTACACTATTACATACCTTTAGAATGCACATGGATTTTATAATAAAGTTTCAAATGATTAACTTTAGGGATTCCTAGTTACTAGTTATAGGAGATTTTTTTTAAAGATTTTTTTATTTATTTCTTCATGAGAGACACACAGAGAGACAGGCAAAGACACAGGGAGAGGGAAAAGCAAGCTCCTCATGGGAGCCTGATGTGGGACTCAATTCCGGGACCCCTCGGTCATGTCCTGAGTAGAAGGCAGACGCTCAACCACTGAAGTACCCAAGTGTCCCTATTTATAGGAAATTTTAAAGCAAGTAAAAGAATATCAGATTGTAAATTATATTATTCAGTAGAGATAATTTAAACTGAACATGTAAATGATTCAAGGTCAATATGAAAATGTATTTATAACTCTGGAAAGTTCTTAGGCACTAACATCCTCAAGTTGTTGTAAAATAAGCACTCTTTCTACACATTCCTTGGTGCAGCCACCAAAACACCCTACTGATTGAGGCAAACAGTTGACCATACACAAGTTTCAGTCTTGCAACTGTGGGGGAAATTTCCCACTTAGTTTCCATGTGGTTACTATTGACACAAAACCATGGTCTATGTTGTTTGTTGTTGTTGTTTTCAGAGAGTTGGAGAACAATGAACAACTCTTTACTTCTAGAAATGTTTGATAACTTGTGTTTACAGGTACCCAAGATAATATTTTATTGTGTCATGTTATCAGATATACCAAAATCTGAAACTGGTAGATCATGTGTCATGTTTAACAAAATCTCAATGCATTTAGCAGCCAATAAATCTTTACACAAGGAAAAGGTTGTGTTTTCATTGGTCATTGACCTTATATAGTTTTCCTAAACCAAAAATGTAGATTTTTCATAGAATCCTTACTAACTATAATTAAATATTTATTCTTTTAAATTATAAAGAACCTGCATTAGGCTAATTATAACCAGTGGACAAAGTAACCATCATATAATTAGTTTAGGCTACACTCCGAATTGATAAGCTTCTATGCTTTGTGTTCTGTTCCATTCATTATTTCATATTAGGTTTGCTGCCAACTCACTCTCAGTAGAAACTCTTTAGGCACCAGTTTTTTTCAACAACAATGAGTCATGTTTTTATAGTGAATTAAATATTTTAAGTAGATTTACATAAACTTATTTTTTTTACATAAACCTACTTTTAAGTTAGCATGAATGAAGTTTATTATTTTTAAGTTTTCTCTACACTTTCTATTAATGAATTATTTAAAAGGAAATATCAAAAGCTAAAAAGGTGACATTTGTAACATTTTAACCCACATAGCTCTTGACTTAATATATATCTATATAAATGGGAACACTAAACTCATTGTTTTTAACAGTCACAATTCTGTACAATATCATCACTTAACATATTTATAGCTAACTAAAAACAGAATACTGATTAAATATTCCACATGAATATCAGTGGTTCAAGAACATCTTTGGCTTGGGACACCTGGGTTGCTCAGCAGTTAGCATCATCTGCCTTCAGCTCAGGTCATGATCGAGTTCCACATTGGGCTCCCTGCAGGAAATCTGCTTCTCCCTCTGCCTGTGTCTCTGCCTCTCTCTCTCTCTCTCTCTCTCTCTCTGTGTGTGTGTGTGTCTCATTAATAAATAAAATCTTTTTTTTAAAAAAAAAAAAAGAACATCTTTGGCTGGAGATGATTTTGAGAGTCCTTCTTCCAGATATTGGGGTCGTTTGCCTCCTTGTTCAGTCTGTGGTTTTGCTCATTGTTCATGTGACTGTTTCTCATCAAATATCAATGTTATGGGAACCTATAATTTGCTCACAGTTCTGTATTTTTAGATAAATGTAAGTTCAAAAAATTCTTCTTTGAAGGGAAATATGGAAACTCCTCCAACAAGTTTAAGCAAAAGTTCAGAGTTTATTACAATCCAGAATATCAAAGCCAAATACTTAATTACTGAAGCTCACCAGCTATTAATCAGGGATGCCAGCATTCAGGAAGAGCCCATCCCTGTCAGTAAGCTCACCAGCCTTTAAGATATTTCATTACACCCAAGTCTCCTTGCCTCTTGGCATTAACTCAGTAGATCCTACGTAGTCTTTCAGCTGTGTGTGTCATAAAGCCTTATTGCTAAATGATTGCATGATATTGTTGGATACTAGCAATAACTCATGTGATTGGAAACTGGGAAGAAAGGGCACATTGTTTAAAAAAGAAATACCATTTGAGATTTCTTTTTTCTTTTCTTTCTGTTTTTTCATTCATCTATTATTTCAATAACCTGGAACTACAGAGCCATAATTTTATCTAAATGATTTACCTCTCCATTTCTTGTACATCTCTCTTTATATCAAGCCCCAGAATATATGAGCTAATTTTAAAAGATAATTTTAAAAATTATTTTTAAATTCGTTTTTATTTTCCCCAGTTATATTGAGAAGCAATTGACATACATCACTGGATAAGTTTAAGATATCAGCACCATAATTTGATTCACATATATTGTGAAATGATTATCACAGTAGGTTCAGCTAAAATACATAAATCATATAGATACAATAAAAGGAAAAGAAAAACAGAAAAAAGAAGAAAATGTCTGTGGTAAGAATTCAGAATCCATTCTTGACAACTTTCTTATGTATCACACAACAGTGTTAGCAATAGTCATACTAATGTACATCACATCCCTCATACTTACTTACAGCTCACAGTTTGTACCTTTTAACCATATGAAGTGATTTTCAAGAAATAAAAAAAAGTAGAGGTGTTCAAATGAAGGAAATAATCAGAAGACACATTAGAATATAAAGATATTTCGATCTTTCTTTGATCATCTGACCTTCTCTCCACCAAATATTTGTGATTCCCTCCAAGAATTCTAATTCAGTTGGCCTGTCACCACTCACTATTAAATACATTATCTGCAAACCATACTGCTATAGACACTGGAACATTGCCCATTCTCTGTAGTTTCTCTTCAATAGAAAAAAAAATCCTTTCTCCCACTCTGGGAAGTGCAATAATTTATTCTAATTCTTTTTCTTCAGTAACATTTTAAAAGCAAAAACAAAAGCCAATGATCAGCAGAAGAGCCAGAAATAGTATGGGAAAACTCAACCACTCTTAAATAATATACATTCACTCTCTTCTGAAATTTTTCCACTCCAGGTTGTGCCATTATTTCTAGTATTTACTCATCCCTGAGTCCTGACTGATCTACAAATATGGATTATCCACTTTTCTATGTAATAACTCATCTTGTGGACCAGTTTAGACCTTCCCCCTTCTTCCTATAGTTTCTTCATTTTCTTACTTCATGGATGATTAATTTGCACTATTTCCTATTAGAGTTTAACAATTTTCCTCCCTACTATGTACATGTTTTTAAAGAATTTCTAGGCATTTCATCTTAATTCAAATAGAAGGCTTACTGAGAGAACAAGAGTCCATTCCCTACTGCTGAATGATGGAAAAAATGAGGACATTTATGCATTTATGAAATATTGGAATAACCTTTGCTATAGACCAGGCAATAAACTAGGCACCTTTACAAGCAGTATCTCATTTAATCTTAATGTCACAAATATAGGAGTAGGCATTCTTATACATATGTGGTTATTTCAGAGGAGGTTAAGTGATTCGTTTAGGATCAGATAAATAAATCGGTGGACTAAAGACCTGCGCCCAGTCTTCTAATCAGATCCTATGTTCTTCTATCGATAACTGGACTTCTTAATAGTGGCCCACAGTAGTTCCACACAGATAATACTTATTCATTACATTCCAAAGACTTTTGCTGAGTCCATACCAAAGCTTCTCCTACCGGTACGAAACTCAGAATGCCATGGTTTCATGTCTGTAGGATTTAAAGTAATAGGAACTTTGTCCCCATGCTTTCAGTTACTTCGCTCCCACATTAGCATTATCAAAGTATCCTTCTGAGCAAATCTGGCTCCATAAAAATGACATTGTAGTTACACTTGCTTGGTTGTTGAACAGCAGTTACAGTGTAATTAGTGCCACTTAATGGAAAGCGTTACTGAAGTGCATATCGTTATTAATCAAACTCCAATATAAAGCTGGCTACAGTAATAATGAGTGCAATTATGGCCTGATGAACTGTTAAACTTGAAAACTGACCCTAACCAAATTTTCTTTCTTCAGAAAGTAATAAAACCCAAAGGGCTGAAAATCACTTTATTTCTCTGGGCTCTCTTGCCACAAAAACAACTTGGGAGATATTTTCTCATGCTCCACATTTTATAATTTCATGCACACTGAAGCTTGTAAAGTGGTGTGAGTATTGGAAAATGTGACCCTAAAGATAAGGTCAACTCTAATCTGAACCTGACAAGATTTGATCCAGCCCAGACTCGTTACCTACCAGACAATGTAGAATTTTATCCGGCTACTTTACAGAGTTTCACACACACCAAAATCAAACATAAAAAATGCCCATTGAGCCTGAATTACCCAGCAGGAAAATGCAAGTTCAGAGTAAAATACTCATTCCCGTAGAAAGTATTTGACAAAATCCCTAGAGACTTTTGTAAGAAGAGAGTCTCAAGTTAGTCTTCTCTAAATCTTGCAAGTGGCTATTTGACAAATCTTTAATGGCATCTGCATTTCTTGGTATTAGAACAAGTGTGTTTAGCATTTATATGATATCTGAAGTGTTTAAAGCATGGTTTATTGCCTTGCCTTATTTTAGCTCCACAGATCCTTATATTTAAGCTCTGTTCCCAATGAAATATCCTTGTTTTTCCCCAGTAATGATTAGAATGTCTTCTGACTCTTAAGGCTTCCTAAACATTTTTTGCAGATGCATAAGCTAGCTGTCTCACATCATCCGATCACACAAGGGGAAAGTTCTTGCTCTGAACCAGGGACTTCCAGTTTATATATATTGTCAGGATTGAAATTTTATCAAGTTAGTAAATACCAATAAAGAGAACTGGAACAAATTTGCCACATTCACTAAATCGGGCATCCCAGAGCTAGGTCCAGTAATTGACAGATGTGAACTGGATTTGAAACACGTGAAAAACACAGAAGGGGAAGGACAAAAAGAAAAGAGAACTAAAGCCTAAAAATAATTGCACAATCTATTAAAGATGGGTATGAAAACAATCCCCTAAAATGGAAGCAGAAATGTAGAAGAGGAGCCTTGAGAGTTCTGTTATTTTTACTCCCACTGATAGCTAAAGTATTAAGCCAACCTCTTTAACATGCACTCATACAGCCTTCTGTGATTTGGCACCAACCTCAAGTTCCAGTCCTCTCTCCCACATCCATGCAAATGCATACTATTGGATTGAAAAATTTACCTTACGTTATGTTTTCTTTGCCTCATTATCACACAATGTTATAAATGTCTTTTTTAGCAACATTCTTGAATTCAGTGCATACCTGTGATCTGAAGGATTCTGCAAGGAGAGAGGGGATGTTTAGGGAAGAAAAGTGAAAACCCACCAAGAAGGAGAATTCAGCTCAATTCCCCTGATTCAGCCCCCTTTTAACAACTCTCACTATGCCTAAGCATACTCAATAATTCTAGACACATTCACCAATAATTTTCTCTATCCAGTCTACCCAATGGTCACCATTTCCTTACTGGATAAAAAATAGATGAAAAGCCTTTTAAAGACAAAAATGTTAGCTAAATTATCACTATCACAATGTAGTTATTTTTCTGTCATGTTTCAAAATATGCTGTTTTCCACTTTATGTATTGAGTTAGTTTGACTCTGAAGTTATTCCTGGGCAAAACCTTCCATTCATTTTAGGCACATTCATTTCGTATACTCAATAATCATATATAAGTGATGCACTTAGAAGAATAAACTTTGAAAACAAAAAGCTTAACAGTTTTGTGTCTTCCCTTTCAGCCTCCAAAGGCTCTAAAAACTATCTATATATTCTTTATTATCAAATCTTACAATGCAAATAGTATTATTGCTTTCCAGTTGTGCATTTACAATTTTTACACATTTTATATAATTTTAATACACTTTAAAGAATTGGAATGTTTTTCATATCTACTATAAGTTTTTAAATAATTGCTCTTTTCAAAGAGATCAAGTCATCTATGAAGGCCATCAGAAATCCCCCCTTTCTTTGCATACCTCAGTAACTCTACTTATTCCAGTATTAGGATATCCTCAGAGCTTTCAGTAGAAGACCCACATACCTAATGTTTTTTAATCTGAGGTGAGACATTGTGCCAAATAAAGACATTTTACTAATGGAGATATCACCTTCAAATATGTAGTTAATATTTATTACTGTCCCCTGACTAATACATACTAATGCTTAATTTCCCAAAAACTTTGTTAACTGGATGAAATAATCTGTTTCTTCATTACATTAGAGTTGCACCAAAATAAATCTGCTACAGATGACACAGAAAAAGCAAATTCCCTAAGATGAAAATTAAAACCGAAATAACAGTTCAGTTGATCTGGTTGTATTTGAGAATTCCAATCAGTGGCGATTATTGTATCTGTACAATATAACAACCTCACCATTACATAGTTAACTTATTACTTTCCCAACATTTCCTGCTAGTTTTAATTAGCTGTCCTAGCTTCCCAATTTTGAGACTTGTCAAGTGAACACAAGATGAACAACTTTACAGCACTCTCTTAAAAGTACATTCCTAACCATAAAAATGGAAGCGAATTGGTAGAGATGTATCAAAGAGAAATAACATTTGCCAAATTTAAATATCCCAAAAAATCAACTGTACATACTAAGAGAAAATAAATAGATCATTGTGCTTCATTGCATGAAGTAAATCCAAGACAGCTCATTCATTTTCCTTTCCACAAAAGGCCCTCTCCTTTACTAAGACAGATAAGAACGGAAGATGTGAACTGAGCTCAATCTTTCTCTAGTGCATTAAGAACTCAGCACATATTGCTCAGATAAAATATAAAGTATGCTAAAAGATTTGTGTGTACGCTAAAAGGATTAACCATTTCACCTACTACAGAAACAAACCAAAAAAAGGTATACTTGGGTGTGGGGATGTCTGTGTATGTGTGTTATATTCACTGTCCATCTGCAAATATTTATCACATTTAACTGTAGCAATAAATTACTTCACATTCTACTGCAGGTCTAAGATGTGATTCTGTATCAGGAGTTTGAGAAAGCGCATCTCAGAAACCCTTTGGCATGTGTGCCTTGCAAAGAATAAGGGATCGTGATAGAACCATTGTAATGTTATCTATTAAGGATGCCAATTTTATGAACACTTTTCTTCAGGGAGAGGGGGGACGGTACTTGCAGGTCAAACTAAGCCCACAGGTCCAGGGCCTAAACAATTGTTAGAGTTCATTGTAATTCCTAATATGACCTTAACTGAACTGTAAGAACTAGAAAGTATCTCAAAAACTATGTGATTCAAACCCAACATGGGTCTTGAACTCATAACCTTGAGATCAAGACCTGAGCTGAGATCAAAAGTTGGATGCTTAACCTACTGAGCCACCCAGGCGCCAATCAACTTATTTATTTGCACAGAATAAAGTACTGAGAGGGAGAAAATTTACAGACAGTGTCCTAAGTCAGCTCCCAGTTATTGTCAAAATAGGGCCTGGAAATCCTTAGAGTATTTTCCACCATTTTGGAAAAGTACTATGTATATCACACACATGTTCTTCACCTTTGAAGGATTTGGGGTGGGGGGGGGCTTTAGGCAACAGTTTTTTTTTTTTTTTTTTACTGCCTTTAAAACACATTCTAATCTCATAAGAGCCTCTAACATGATTTGGGCAGTATGGTCAAGGATAGTGGTTTGGGGGGAAAAAGATAGTGGTTTGGGAATTGGAAGAATCAAGATTTCATCCTTGCTTTGCCAGTAAATAACTTGGACTCAATCTTCAACATGCCTTTTCCTTGGATGCTAAATTAAGGATATCTGTTAGGTTGCGTTCATATCCATTCCAGTATGATTCATGTCATTGTTTACTTAAACTTTTCAAAGTCACCATTTGTTAAAGATAAAACTCTGAAACTGAAAGTAGCTCAATTAAAAGGTAAAGGTGTATTTGAAACCTACATTGAAAATTTCTACATATAAGAAAAAAAAAAGAAAATTTCTACATATAGACCAAAATTATTCTAATCATTATGATCTTTATGTAGTTTTAGTCAAACACAATTTTAGGGGTAGTAAACTTCATCTTTTTCAAAAATTTAGATTACCTTTCTGTAAATTGTGGGGACTTTGCCCTCTAGTAAAATGTTGCAAATCAAAGAAAAAAAATTACCCTTAAATTTTCAGTATTTACACCTTAGAAAGAATGCAAACACTGAACTATTGCAAATATGTTCTCTTAAATATAAGATTTGAATGCAATAATCCCAATTTCTAAAAATGCCTTGCCTGTCATTAAAATATTAGATTGCTCACTGTTTAAGTTCTAGCTCGTTAGATACATAATATCACCTATATTTTCTAGTTCTATGGAGATCATATGAAATAACTTTTCTCAACTGTCCTGGAAGGAATACATTTTATTTATTTATTTTTTAAGATTTTATTTATTTATTCATGAGAGACACATAGAGAGAAAGGCAGAGACACAGGCAGAGGGAGAAGCAGGCTCTATGCAGGGAGCCTGACGTTGGACTCGATCCCCGGACTCCAGAATCCCGCCCTGGGCTGAAGGCGGCGCTAAACCGCTGAGCCACCTGGGCTGCCCAAGGAATACATTTTAAAATGACTTTAGACTTTTGTTTTTTCCCCAGATTTGTTTTTTGTTGTTATTGTTGTTCTTAATGTAGGCATTCTTCATAAGATTTATACAAGTCCTATTTCTGTGTCATTTAGTTTACATAAAATGATCTTGACTCTTCTACTTGTGAAAAACAAGCCGCAAGCATTTTTTCATTTATTTAGCCTCAAAATAATTGCTTGAGATAGTTACAAGAAATAGTACTGATAGTTAATGCTATAGGTTGTCTTTGATCAATGCAAGCCCTGTTGCGTTGTAAATATACCAGTACTGGGGGAATCACAAAAAATCATTTACTCTTCAGTTATGTTCCAAAATTTTATTGTTCCATTTAATTCAAGAAGTTATTGCCATTTGATATAACCCAAATTCTCTTGAACTATGCTTTTAAACTTTTTAAACTATTACACCACTAGCTAAGACTATTTGGTTCATTTTTACTTTTGTGGTTTGAATTTTGGAAAATGCATTTCAATTTTCCTAAGTAAAAAATGGAATTATACTACAGAACATGCTTTTTCGTGCACTCTGTATTCACAGCAATTCTATTGTGGACATGCAGTGAAATAACCACTGGGTAATTTACTTTTCCTAAAATGCAAAGAAACAAACTTTTTTATATTTTCTTCTGTTATGTGAATGCCAATCTACCTACGGGAAACTTCTTGTTAAAAAAATCATTTCTATTTTTAATCAGACAGTGGCTCTGTGCTTTAATTGTATTGCATGACAGCACTTATTACTCAGAAAGACTCCCATCTCACTGATTTGAGTCACACAGGTAGATGCGATTCAGTGCCTTTTGTCATTACATGTTCAAATGCAACACTTATGCTGATAGTTCTTTTAACCAAAGTCTTGTAATCACACTCATTTGTATCAACAAAATGTTAAGTCTTGAATTTAAAAGTAAATGGTTATCTTTATATTTTCACCAAAAAATAATTGCATTTTTTATTTCTTTTACATTTCTTTACAGAAATTTTCAAAAGAAAAAATATATAATAGAAAAATATACATAAAAACAAAAATATCTAGAAAATTTTATTTTTTGCTGTTTTCTATGCAATTATGTCAATACAAGTAAATTTCAAAGAAATACTCTGTGTAATATTTTTAACAGTTATACTTAGTAAATTCACACTATGCTTCCAGCATAGAGATTAGGGCTGATAGTTAATGGTTAATTAAAAGCCCAATCTTCATCTTAAAAAAAGTACTAATGAAATTACATTAGTTTTACAAACTGAAGATTATAATCACATTTATTTACTCCAAAATTTATCTTAGACTGGTAAAGTTCATAGAAAAAGGCTTTTCACTTAAAGCAACAAGAAGCAAGATGGAGAAGGAAGAAGGAAGCTCAGTAATCAATAGATAGAAGTTTATTATTAACTTTATAGCAAATAAATAGTACATTGCTTTATCAGAGAAAATAATTCTGTAATGGAATAAAAACCCTGAGCTTAGAATAGACCCAAACTAAATAAATCCCGATGAAATACTTCTTGGCTACCTAGCACAGTTTCTAATGCACCATTCACACCCCAGGATCAGCTGTGCCCTGGCAAGCCCTATTTCTGTTATATTGTAACATCAATAAGTCCAACATATCTGAGAGATTTTGAAGTAAGCAAAGAACACCATTGTGTTCTATTTCACATTTTGAGGTTTTCACACCAAGAATTATCATTTTCATTTTGCCTGTTTCCTCAACTGACCTCTGTGTTAAATTCAATTATTTTAAAAAAATCATATTAATAACAGCATGACCAAAGAAACCAATTTGTGTCCCCAGAACAAAGCAAGATAGTGTAAACATAATCAGCTAAACAAGGAAAAAACATTGTGAAATAAACTTTTCAAATTCTTGTTTCTGAAATTTATTCTGTTTGCACTATAAAAATCCTCAGCAGAGCAGACATCACTGGGCTAACTTCTCAGCCTGCTTGAAGGCTGCCAAAAATGCAAAAATATTGACATCTAGCATCATAATATGATTTGTATCACATCACACTTGGGTAAGTTTTGAGAGATAACCTCCTCATACCATCTACTCATTCATCTATGTCTCATCCTACAGTAATGTTCCAATTTGGCATTTATTGAGTCATTGGTGACTTGGGGACCAAGGTAATAAAGATGGTATTGAAATGCATTTGTGGGAATGGGCTAAAGGAGAGAGGGACAAATGAATCTTAATTGGATGGACTAGGTAATACATGATTCATTTTTTATTTCCTTTTTGTTGATTACTACTGCTGCCCAAGTTGAATATTGTGGTTCTGGGGTGGGGGTGTGGGGGGGAACCTGCTAAATAACCCCTTACTTTTTCTGCCAATTACTTTTCTGTGTATACTTGTAATTAAACCCATTCTGGGATTCATGTCAACTTTCCTGCACAGCAGTCAATACTAAGTTGTAACAAAGGAAAAGAGACAATCTCCGTTGTTAGTAGATTTTGCCTGTACTTGTACAAATAAGATTAGAAGCAGCATGTAGAGTGAGCTGTGAGTACATGACATTTTCCCAATAACAGTTTTTCATTATTTTAAAGTGGGCATGAAACCCCGGCCACCTCGGGTCTTCTTGGTCTCTCCCAAGTGTTAGCAAGGATTCTTTGGGCTGTCTTCAGCTCTCTGACACAAAACAAGGACTCCTGGGCAACTGCTGCCCTCATCACCCAAAAGGTTAATGTACTCCCAAAGAATACTGCTTTCTGGAAACAAAATAACTTCCCTTTTAATGTGAATATTTAAAATTAGCATGAATTTACGGACATAACTCTAATTCTTAAAATCACCAAACAAGACACAATACAACTTGTGAAGACATGAATTCAAATGTCAGTAAAAATAGATGTCCATTAAATAAAACGTCATGTGATGCACTGAAAAGTATCTCTTTCCTCTTTATTTTTTTTCCTCTAATTTTTCCTCTCTACTTTTGTTTTATGAAGATATTTCATGTTAGCAAGTATTTATGCTCTTGGGCAGGGGGAGAGTATTTACTGAAGGTATTCAAATGTCTTGAATTTTCAGAAGACACAATGGTTGGCAGCATACTCAAGATAGACTTATTCTCCTTCACATTTCCAAAAATAAAAATAAAATAAGTGAAAAGCACAGTAAAGTAGCTTCACTCTTCAAATAACAGCTGAGTTAAAATACCAACACTGGTCATAGCATAATGCACGAGGCCAGTGTTCACATTATTATTATTATCAGAATGCATAGCTTACGATTCAGAACCTTTTACTATCTATATTACATTATCATGGGTTAAGAGCATAATGTCAGCTCCCTGAACTTTCCATTGCATTGCTTTTGTTGGCTTTCATAAGGCTAACCCTTAGAGACAGGGATACTTACATCTTGAATTATAAGGATTTGTGCTCTTTCCTCAGTGCCTGAGATTTATATTCATCAATGTTAAAAGATGTTAGACATATAAATCTCTGTGGATCAAGATAAGAACATACACCCAAAGGGGATTCCAATATACTTTTTATATTTACTATTAATGTCCTGTTACCATGGCTGTGTAATTTGAGTTCATATGCATGCATATTAGAAAGGTAAAATATTAGATGTCACATTTGTTTCATTGCTTTTGAAATGAGATAAAAGAAAAAAATTAAATATGAAATCTGTACTAGGCAAATGTTTCCATATTTGCCTTTTTATCCGTGTGCTAGCTTTTAATTATAGACACCACTGAATCATATTCATGGCAAGAGTTGCACTTCTCCTTTCTCAGACTTACCTGACAGAGAGAATAATGGAGCAATACAAGAATGGTTATTCTGAGTTCATTATTCAGTGAACAATGTTGCTGAACCTAAAACTTGCCCAGTGGTTTTCCAGCTAGGAGCAGCATGTTTTTCTTATTTGAAAAAAAAAAAAAGTAAAACAATTGCTGAACAATTTCTCGGGTTCAATTCTACAAGAGGGACTTTAAAAATCCACAATATCTTTTATTTCGCTGCATTATTTTTCACTCTAGCAAAATCTAATTTAATTTTCAAACTTAAACAGTAATAACTTTTTTCCCTTTTATTCTTTGTAAACTTCTACTTTTATAATAATGGTTTTAAGACACAATGGTCTCCCACAGAGCATAAATTACCTTTAGTGGACATCGTCACACACCTTTATGAGCAACTTACATGTCCTTGTGTTTTCAGTTATACAAAAGAATTTGAACTACCCATTATTTATTCATAGGGTTGCTAGATGATATACAGTACATCTAGCTAAGTGAACTTCAGAGAAACAAAGAATACTTTTTAGTACGAGTATGTTTCATTCAAGATTTGGGCCTATGCACCCTGAAAATATAAATATTCATTTATATGAAACACAAGTTTAACTGAGTGTTTTGTGTTTTTATTTGCTGAAACCTGGCATCCTTATTCCCTCACCTATAATTCTTGACATGAAGCAAAATTCTGGGGTGTTATCCTATAGTTTAGTTTGATTTTATAAATTTCTGTCGCAGTGGTATTCAATGCAAGCTTAATAATGTCATGCAAAATAAAACTAAAAGGACAAACCTGTTTAAATTATCAGAATTTTTTGGTTATCTGAAACAAGGGCAGTTTTAAAAAATAATGTCACTTTTCTACTTGAAAAGGACAGTACCATGTGGGAGAATGAAGAGCTCAGGGGACCGATAATGAGATACAGGCCTTTCATTGGTTTGAATATAGCCCTAGGTGGTAGTGACTGAAAGTTTTTGCCATCTGGTACCCGATCAGTGGCTGATGTGAAGCTGTTGATTTCAAGTAAAAAAAAAAAAGAAAAAAAATTAAGGCAAATAGCAAGTATTCAAGAAGGGTAAATGTACTGTGCACCATACCTCCGTAACCTTGACCAAATCATCTCCATTCTCCCTCAAATCTCTCCATCTCTGCAAAAGAAGATATACTAGTCATCTGTCTATCCGTCCTTGAATTAAACTATCATCTGGTATTGTAAGACTATTTAAAGATAAAACATACTTTTAGTAGTAATTCTTTGATTCCAAATAGCTACAGATTTCTAATTTGTGGTAATTAGGAAAAACCTATATGAAAATTTTAAAAGAAGTAGCAGTTAGGATTTTTCAAAGCTTATTGCACCCCCCCCCGAAGTTGAATGATTAGAAATGATCCAACTTATTATTTGGAAAGGCTCTTAAGGAGGCTACTATATGCGAAACATGGAAGTATTTCTTTCAATAGAGTCTGAGACCCCTGCCTTCCTTTCACTTTCCAGTTACTTCCCCATTTCCTTTGTCTTGAGAGCACCTGCATTGCAGTTACACTGAAAACAGGGGCACTGGCTTTACAGAAGAAAACCGAATTTAAAATCCAGACCCCCCCCCAAAAAAAAATAAATAAATAATAAAAAATAAATAAAATCCAGACCCGCTATTCCATGCTGGACAACCTTGGAAAAGTAACTTCAACCTTCCAAATCTCCAAAATAAATAGTATGATACTTGAATCTAGATGTGACAAGAATAACTTTTTTTTTTTTTCATACAAACGAACAAACAGAAGAATGGCAATCCCGTGTCTATCTTTGGAAGAGGTTGATTTGGTAATATGTGACAAAAGCCTTAAGTTTCACTTCCCATTTTTCTCTTAGGAAAGAGAAAATAAGAAGGAAGGAAAAGATACCGAAGTATGAAGAGCCTCATCTGTTTGAGGAGCTATGAGCAGTTCAGAATAGATCTTCAGTCTTAGGGATTGTCCAAATTGAGGCAGCTAGGATTAGAATAGATCAAGAATAGAAGAAAAGCTGACTTGGAAAGTTACGACAATAAACCCATCCAAAATAGATGAAATCTTAAAGGAGAAAAAAGCGAAGTGGGGTGAGCTGGATATGAGAGCTATTAATGAGAAAGACTCTGCTAGACAGTAATAAGTTAGAGGTAGGAAGTGAGAGAATTACGCCCCCTAGGTTTGGACCTTGGGTTGCCATGTAGACACTGGTGTTATCAACAAAGTTTGGAACAGACACAGGTTTGTGGGAGAAAACAAGAGGTTTTCAGTCTGTTGAGTGGGCCACCTTGCAGGCCTACCAACATGAATCACCTAGTAGTCCATACTACTTAGGGCGTACAGAGTTTAGAGAAGACCGGGTGACAGAGGTGGCTCTGGAGTTAAACGAGTCAACGATCCTTAGTTAGGATAACTAGAAAGATATCTATTCAGGTGTCATGGAACACATACAGAACTAATGTAAAGCCTATAGCGTAATCTTTCCAGTGGCAACACCCCCAGTGACACCACAAACCTGGCCTACCAATAGCGTTACTACATCTGCTAAGATCAAGAAGCAATAGAATCAGAGAGCTGCTAGCGCATCTGCCAGAATCAGAACCATGCCAAATATGATAAAGTTCATCCTCTCAGAGTAGATGCCTTTGCCCTGACTCTGGGCGTGCATGAAATGAGGGACCAACTATCAGGGCCTCTGCAAGGCAAATCAAAGGCACAGCAGCTTATTTGGCAGGATAACCATGCAAACCCAACCTCACATCTACCTTGCAACTCTCACGTGGTGCACTAGCTTCACAGAAGCTCAAAAAACTACCAGGGGTTTCAAAGGTGTCTGGGAAATATAGTCGTTAGCTCTCCAGTCTCTAAATAGAACCTCAAGTAAGGGATTGGAGTGGTGTTTAGTGCATCCATCTGCCGCATTTTCCAAAGAAAGAATGAAGATTAAAAGGATGTTTTAAGAAATCATAGTAGGTTGCAATAAAAGAGAACATATGGCATTAGAAGAGAAGCAAGTGAGCAGTGAAGAGAATGGTGGCCAAGCACAGCGACTAAGAGATATCAGTATCTGAAGAGAAGGAGGAAGTGAAAGATTCTGAGGTGAATGTGACAAGTTGGAAGGAAAACCGGAGGCAACTGGTGCTTTGGGTATCAAAAGAAGAGACATTTTCATAACGGGAATTTTCAAGTCGTGTGACGCACAGAGGTCATTATGTTTGTCAATTAGCTTGTCACTGGGGACCTTTGCAAGAAGACAGATGAGAGCAGGGATTGGATAGCGGGGGATTCAGGAGTGAATTGGAGACCATGATGTAGAGACAGCTGGATTCTAGAGAGAAGAGAGATGTAGCAGTAAGTAGAGGGGAGAAGATAAAAGAAGAAACAAGGACTTTCATGAGTGAAGTAAGACCCGAGCATATGTCTTTTCCGCCTACATAGGGCAAGCGTATAAGAGGAGAAACTGAAAATATAAGGTAATGATGGAAACAACGAAGAAGTCAGGCCCTGAAGTAAACAGGGAGTGATGAAGAGTACAGAAAGGGAGTCACTTCTTCCTTGAGATCTAGAAGAAAAAAGGTTTGAATGAGTGCAGATTTATCAAGGTTTGGGAATATGACTTGGAAATGGAGGGATTTATCACGATCTATGATCCATTCCATGCTGACTGTTGAAGGAGGAGACATTGGTGTAAATGACTTGAGCAGGATAGTCGTACGTGGAGGGACGCCTGAGTGAGGCGGAAAGGTGCCTCGGGAACATGTGAAGAATTGACATGTAGTGAAACTGCCCAGAAAACTCGGTCGAGGCGCGGGCCACAGGGTTCTGCTTGCCCAGGCTCCATATTTACATGATTTCCTCCGCGAAGACA
Source organism: Canis lupus familiaris (assembly GCF_011100685.1). Classification (NCBI taxonomy): domain Eukaryota; kingdom Metazoa; phylum Chordata; class Mammalia; order Carnivora; family Canidae; genus Canis; species Canis lupus. The sequence continues at coordinate 4,942,568 of NC_049224.1, read as the reverse complement.
GATGGTTGCACTGACCCAAAGTTGAGGAGCTAAACCTAATTTTATTGGATTTTAGAGACGTACATTTGTTGGGACATCATTTTGGCTAATGTAAATGAAATGACAAACTAAAAAGGTAAAAGTTTATTTTTCTGTCTGTTACAGATGGTGCGACAGTTCCTCTTCCACGAATATGCCAGGGAACCAGCTGCCTTCTGTCTTGCTGCTCTGTAACCTCCAAAATATGGTTTCCAACTCATGGTGCAATATGGTTGAACCTGCTCTCCCCATCACGACCTCACTCCAATTAGCGGGAAGAGGATAGAGTGAAGGCCAGACAGAACCAAATGGTTATACCTAACGCCAAAGGAGGCTGGAAAATCTAGTCTTTACCCGGGCAGCCCAACTAAAAGTATAGTACTTAAAAAAAAAAAAAAAAAAAAGTAGCAAATTGTTCACATAGAAGGATACTATTCTGAAAGCATTTTTGAGGAATAGTTCAATAGAAATATTGAACATTTTTCACTTCTCATCATAATTCCTATGATTTTATAGAACTTACATAAGCATCAATCCCCCTTAAATTTTTGGAAGGGTGAGTTAGCATCTGCGGAATAACATCAAAAAGCCAATGAAAGAAAAGTCAAATTTCTGCCACAGCAGATTAGGCCGGGCATGTAATCTCTTATTGTATCTTTTTACCTCCTGTCTGTTAAATTACAATCCACGTAAACTGAAAATAAGAAAGAAAAAAATTTCCAACTTCATGGTAAATGTTTGTTACCATTCCTTTGTTTCCCCCAAAGGTAAAGATTTTCCTTAAGGCCGAGCTCTGAAAGTTTAGTGCAGCAATACCATGAAGTCTCAGAAGCAACCCTTTCAAGGGAGCCAGTGAGTCATACAGTATCCAGTCAAGGCACTTAAAGCAGATACCGGTATAGGAAACTTTCACAATCCCTGGGCAATCTCATATTCTTTTTCCTTTTTTTTTTTTTCTTTTCAATCCCTCTGCCCCCTTATTTCTACCCTTGAGTAAGATTTTTGAGGGGTAGGAACTACCTAAGCTAAGCTAAGTTGGAAAACATGCTCAGCTGTAAAAGCTGGGCTTTATAAATTTTGTGTTTTAGAAATGCACATCAGGAGCGATTGGGGAAGGTCTTTTCTAAAAAACTTTCAAATTTGATTTTCTGTGCTTATAAATACTTTGGGATTTTTCATTTTTTGAAAGTAGACAAAATCTGGGATTTTTTCCCTCGAAACATTACAAAAGAACCTATTTACATGCAAATAAATTTCTTTGATAAAAAGAAAAAAGGGGGGGTTAAAGAGAGAAATTGTGAGATGGGGATAGAGATGAAATAGAGAAAGAAGAAAGAGGGAGGGAGAAAGGAGGAAAGAAGAGGGAAAGGGAGATTGGGGCTTCACTTGTAGTTCTTTATTTAGGTGGAGAGGGAGGATTCTTCTGCTCTTCATTGGTCCCTATCCCAGGGCTGTCCCCATCCCCTTAAGATTTCCAGCACCAAATAGCTCTGACAGTCAAGAAGCTGTTCTTGATAATCAGGCCACGTTTGTTTTATTTCTGATATTACCCTCAACCCTCCGCCAGACGATTCTGCTCCAGCATCAGTGTCAGGTAGACAGCCTCGCCTATTTCCGTGTTCCTTATTCCTCGCCCCCTGCAAATTTCTCTGTACAAATCCATCATGTGTTTCTTTAATCAGCTTTAGCTGCACATCTCTAGACTCGATGATCTGTATCTTTCGGATCCTAGATAGCCAACTGAATGGAGCTTTTCTCATTAGTATCACAAGGAGAAGAAATATTACCTTTCCTTCCACGGGCATTGTTTGAGTCACTCTATGGAAGCTTTTAGTTCTGTTTACGATAACAAAATGAGCATTGATATCTACATAAGTGATACTAGATTTGATTCATCTTTATCATTTTTTTCTTGCTGTTATCTGACAGGATGCATCTATACCAGACAAAGGTATATTCTGTATTATTTAGGTTTGATTCTACTCCACACAGTTCACTTAGCTACATTATGGTCGGTGACAACTTAATAGAGCAAGTCATTCATTTTGGGGTTTTTTCCCCCCTTTTCATGCTCATCAGGAAAAAATACTGCCTCTCTTCCCAATCTAACACCCATGGTGTCAGGGCATCTTCCTGCCTGCCTGCCTGATGACACATTAAATCATGCTTTGCCAGGTCTAAGTTTGAAATAAACTTTCTGACACTTATCCTGATAGCATGACCCAATACCCGCTCAGATAACAGTTTTTACCTAATTGAAAAAAAGAACTAGGTGTTTAAAATATCACAATCCTAAAAAGAATTTTAATTCAACCAGAAGATACCAACGTGCATATAATTTAAAACATCACTGAAGAAGCTTGGTACTCAAGAGAACCTCTCACTTAAGGGGAGTTTTAAAGCCAGAAAAGTCGGTATCTGTCGCACTATTTCTCTTTATTTTTTTTTTATTTTTTTTTTCGTTTTTTTGTTTGTTTGTTTGTTTTTTACTATTTCTCTTTAGATATGAACTCTTGACAAATTTTGTTCGCTCTGGGACGCCTGGGTGGCTCCAGGGTGGAGTGTCTTCCTTCTGCTCAGGTCGTGACCCAGGGGTCCATGGATCGAGTCCCGCATCAGGCTCCCTGCATGGAGCCTGCTTCTCCCCCTGCCTGTGTCTCTGCCTCCCTCTGTGTGTCTCTCATGAATAAATAAATAAAATCTTAAAAAAAAAAAAAACAACTTTGTTTGCTCAGTCTCTCTAAGGCATGCACAAAGTAATGATGAAATTAGTAGTAACCATGTTGGTAGCTGATACATGTAGTATTTTCTATGTGTCAGTCACTTCATGTATTTTCACATTAGATATTGTTAATATGAGGAAACTGAGTCACAGAGAGATTTAAGCAACCCACCACTCATAGCGGAGACATAAATCAAACATACAGTCTCAGTCCAGACTTATTCCTTAATTACTATGCTACAGATGCCTAAAAACAAATATTTTTAACATGTTAATCCTCTTTCCTTTGTGGTTAGTGGGTTGCTAAGAAAAATGTAGTCAGGGATCCCTGGGTGGTGCAGCGGTTTGGCGCCTGCCTTTGGCCCAGGGCGCGATCCTGGAGACCCGGGATCGAATCCCACGTCGGGCTCCCGGTGCATGGAGCCTGCTTCTCCCTCTGCCTATGTCTCTGCCTCTCTCTCTCTCTCTCTCTATCATAAATAATTTTTTTTAAAAAAAGAAAGAAAAGAAAAATGTAGTCAGATGATAATAGGGCCATTTGAGATGAGCATCTGTGCTACGTAGATGGCAAGGAAGACAAACGGTAGTGCAGGGCTAAGTCACAATGGAAAACACTGAGACCTTGTCTTACAAATATTAAACACCATCTGTCTCACAACAACTCATTGATAAGTTTTCAGCATTTGATATAAATCCTGTATTTTTAAAGTTATTTTCAATATATACATTTTATGGTGATAATAAATACATTTATGGTGTTTTTGTTAGGTCAGTTATATTTCTTAGTTTCTGTTGCTTGCAACACCTCCCAGTTTAGCACAAGCTGTAAAGTTCTTCAATGTGCTATTCTCAGATTCTTTCAGAATCATTAATAAATGATAAATGTTAAAAATGATCAGCCCTAACACCACATTCTGTTGCTCCCCCCAAGACACCTCCTACACTTGTGCTTCAATTGCCACTTTCTTCTTATACTTTATTTATGGTCTTGGAGATAGTTTTGAATCCATATGACTATTTTCACATCTACTCTAAATTTGAATCAATTTAGCAAATAACACTTTTAAACTGTCACATCAATCTTTTTTCTTATAATCGAAACATTAAATGCCCTTTGCATTGACATTAGCCTATATTTATTGGTATATCTTATATCTTTTAAAATGGAAGAGGATGACATGAAAATGTTTAGTTACTTATTAATAGTATTAACTGAATTTCTACTATTTTTATTGAAGCAGACAGCTAGGGGCCAGTGAAAATAATATCCTTATGGTAGCATGAAAAGTACTGTATATTTTATACTCCTGTTCAACTAATGAGGCAATTTGTCCCCCAAAATGGTGACCACTACAAACTTAGAATTGGTTATGAAAGGGGACAGGAAATAAATAGGCTTAAAATCAACACCTAGAAGTATAAAAAATGAAAAGCAACCATTCACAAGTGCTTGATGCTTAAAATATATAAAGCTTGATGCTAACAATATATAAATAAGAGTGGAAAGGCAAAAATATATGATTTATATGTGATCAAAGTGAACATGATGATAAAAAAATGCCATTGTAATTCTAGCTCCCTTGAATACCAACTAAAACTCCATATAACCTTCTTCCTATATTATTGAAGTTATTGGTTCATGTGACTTGTGTCAATAGCTTTTAAGGCTCTACATTTTCTTCTCAACATACCTTTTAGTAGGTTCTCATTGCTTCCCTTTTTTACTACTGGTTTCATTTAAAAAAAAAATCATTTGAAGATATTTTGGAAACAGTACTTTACACAGATGAGGAGGAAAGGAAAAGAGGATAATTAATTAGAATCAAACATATTTAAATCTCAATCCCAACAAAACTTCCATATACCTAAATCATTTTAATATATGCACTAAATAGATATGTCTACACTTTCTAGATGTTCATAAAGTCATATTGTATAATTTTAGAGATCAAAAGCCAATGTGCTAAACAACATGGGAGGAAAAGCTCAGAATCAATCCCACTATTCAGCACTCTCAAAATATATTTCTCCTTCACAAAACATATCACTATCAGAGTAAATAGTATTTGTTAAATTTTTTGCTGAACATCTGCCAGCATTAAGGAAAGTGTAAGACATATTAGTGTTGTCCCAATTGTCTAAGAAACCCAAGATCTAAATAAATCATAAAAATGGCCAATGTCCAGGGCGCCTGGGTAGCTCTGTCAGTTAGGTGTCCAACTCTTGATTTCAGCTCAAGTCATGAACTCAGGGTCATGGAATCAAGCCCCTCGTGGGGCTCCATGCTGAGCATGGAACCTACCTAAGAATCTCTCCCTCACTTTCTCCTCCCACTCTCCCCCACTGTCTCTCTAAAAATAAATTTTTGAAAAGGGCAATACCCATCAATGGCATAGATATTATTTTTACCACAGTAAAAAAAAAATCAGACTTGTCTACCTTCTTTACACACTTGTTCAGAGACTGAGATCCTTATATATAACATTAAAGAAGTATAGATAGGAAAGATGCAGTGCTTTGTTCACTCCACTCAGGAGGGTCTTCCAAACAACACTCTTGTAGGTGCAGGCAGAGGGTGATTTTCACCCACCCAGTAGGGTAGAGAGTCAGAGAAAAGGTAAAAGAAGACATCCCTTCAGTTCAGCAGTCACAATGGAAAAAAATGCAATTGGGAATTAAAGCTAAGTATATTTGTTTGCCTTTCAGAGATAGAAAAAAAAGAATTTGACCAAGTAAAAAGCATTCAGGTTCTTTCTGTTGGTAGCAAATACTCAGCCTGCAGAATTCTTTCTTCATTACAGGGTGAGAAAACAAGAAACAAAAACATTGGTTAAATAAATTAATATGTTTTATCATGCATACTATAACATAAATATGTTTTTTAAATTTTTATTATTAATATTATGAAAAATGAAAAGTGAATTATAAAAATATTACAAGTCAGGAAAAACAGTAACAAATGAAAAATAATTACTATAATATATTTACTATATTATAACTTTGCTCAAAAAAATGACAAAGAAAAAGAACAAATACTACCAAGAGAGGAATCTGAATACTGAAGATAATGTAAACATATTTAACTATAATTTAAGCAATGAATTAGAATGTTTTATCTGTTAAACCCAAACTAGTGATAATACTAAGAGTTAGGGTCCCTCATATTCTGATGGTGGGAGTTTCTCGAAACATTCCTGCAGAACAGCTTGAGGTTATGTATCACAAATGCCTTCAAAAAAGTAGACATCACAATTTGACCCAACAGTTTATAATTACAGCTGTGCCTGGTATTCGGTATGAACACATTATTGAATGAATAAATGAATTTTTTAAATGACCTGATTATTTCAGTGTTTGGATTCACTATCACAAAATTCCCCAAACTGTTAATTAAGCAACCACATAAAATTCATATTCATAATCTGCCACTTCATTGGGAAATTAGATAATGATACATCAATAGCTATGAAATTATCTGGCCACAGAAAGTAAGAACCTATCCAAATTTTGTGGTAGTATATCTACATCAGATGACAACCAAACTGTTGTTTTAGAAGTTGGATTTTCAGCTTTATTCACTGAAAATACAGTAGAATCTTTGAGGAATGAATGACATCTACTTGTAAACCTTGTTTTTGATCTGCTTATTGTGACCCAAGGAAACTAATTGACTGTAAATGGTATTCTTTTTTTCAGGAAGAGGAGGTAGCATTATTTTAAGAGACAGTCTTTCAGTTTATAGATCCACAAAAATTTTTCATTTAGGTGCAATCTTCCAGAGGGCAGATATCATAGTTTTAACTTGTACCACAGTGAGAAGTTTAAATATTGTTTGGGATGATGACAATCTTTCATAATTAGTTTTATGATACTCATTACCAGTTCAAATTTCTTTTATAACCGTTACAGTGTAATACATGTTTGGGGGTAAGTTTTTCTGAATGGGATTGAATCATATTATTTCTTTGTCGAGCCATACCATATGGAGGATTCTTTGGGCAAAAACATCAACATCAGTTCCCCTTAAGTTAATAAGAAACCCCAACTTCACCCTTCTGGAGGAAACTGTTACAGAAATTAAAAAGTTCAATTTGATGCTAAAAAGCATGAATGAAGACATTTGGTTAATTTGAGCAGAAAATGAATTTTTAATATGAAATGTTTTGCCTACTCATTACACAAAGTGTTACCTTATCTAAGTTTCTTTGATTAAATGGCAGCACATAGTACTCAAATTGGTTTCTGGACAGTTTCATTATCATTCCTCAGAACCTTAGGGAATGTATTAGATATATTATTTGACCTTTTGAGTAACATATTGAATTCTAGAATGAAACACAGCACAAGCAGCAATACTTTTCTTTAATATTATTTGAGTTATATTGCATTTCATTTTTCTCCTTTTATCCTGATGAATCCTTAGAAAAAATGAACATGCTGTGTATAAAGGACATGTAGAAAGCACTTCTCTTTAAGATGGAATACTTATAAATCAATCTCCAAATATTAGGCATAAAGGAGGGCCAGTAACTATGTATATGTACAGAATGTTTAGCTCACTACTTCTCCAACTTTACAGTACATGGGAAACACATAAGATCTTGCTAAAATTCAGAGGCTGATTCAACAGGTCTAGTGTTGGGGTGTCAATTTCCTTTTCTGATAAGCTCCCAGATGGTGCTAATGCTCTTAATCAGCAGACCATATTTAAGAATAACCGTTCCAATCATACACTTACTAAATTTCAGCAATGTATGAGCGCCATTCAGACTACAAAATAAACAAAGCTGAAGGTTCTCATCTGCATCCTTGAAAAGATGGTTTCCAGATCAGTGAAAGGTTTTCCCAAGTCCCTATCAATCCTGAAGAAGCTATCTATGAATCCTCCTGCAGTCTTTTAAGCACTACAGCTCAGGAAGTTTCTCCTCCTGCCTAATGGATGGTGCCAGCAAAGTCACTATTAACAAACACATATTCATTATTATTCCTGGACATAAGAAATAGTAAAAAGAACACAAGGAGGAAAGCAGTAAGAGGATGCTTCTGCTCTTGGGTTCTTAAAAGATCCAGTTGTAGACATAGGAAATGTTCAGAAGAAGGCAGATATAAATATGAGAATGTTCATATTCAGGGCCAATTGAAAAGGCTATAATACTTGAGGGTAAAGAGAAAATGGTAACTAGGGGAAGGTGATGCTATTAGGATCACAGAGACACAGCGGAGGTGACTGGATACAGATCTTAAAGCAAGGGTGAGATTTGGTGAGAAAATAGAGCACTTCACTTCCCAAACACATATTCTATTGTATTTTGACATTTTTAGTACAACTTTACAAAGAGATATAACTTTGCAGATGATCCTACTTAAATTTCCAAATTGTTCTATAACAGGGCAACTGGAAAAGGAGAAATTAAATAGACTTCTTACTAAATGGACTTCTAATTAATTCCAAAAATTATCAGACTTTTTTTTCTGTAAAAAAATGAGTCTCCTTGGAGCATATTGGATTTTCCTTCATGAGGATAGATATTGTATGCAAGGTAGAAACAGAGATGGCAGAGAGACAATTTGCAAAAGCAGCCCCAGAAAACCTTCAGGGAAAGAGGGACAGATCTCAGGGACAAAAGTGATGGAGACCAAAGTGGACCAGAGTGACCTGGTAGGAGGAGTTCTCTGGCAGGGAAATGTGCAAACATACAAAAAGCAAAACCTACTCAGAGAAAATTGGAAGTTGGATCTAGAAACCTGGACTCCTCAAGCAATGTGTTAGCTCATTTGTGTGGCTGGTGATGAAATTCTTATAGATACAGACACACTGTTATAATGGTTTTGCTTAAAGGACAAATGGCTGAATATAGGAAAAGGAAATAAAAGAATTATACAATCCTGGCACCTGAGTGAGGCACCACTGTGCCCTGAGCGGCAGCAGAGGGAAGTAATCGTTCCCCAAACTCTATAGGACCATTCTCTACACATTCGTGTAACCAAAAAGCTATCTCTGCAATTGCTTTTGTTCTTACCATTCTGGTTCCTAAAAGCAAAATTTTGCTCACCCACTCCCAGGTAAGTTCTGGAACAAATCAAAAGTTCAGGGAAGCCATTATAATAAAGATAATTGAACTTCCGGCTATGGGGCATATATAATTAATTAGAAAAATCAAAAAGGTAACATTTTCAATTTATAAGTTTGTAGAAATTACAATCATTCACTCACAAATGTATATGGCAAGCACAGTGCTGAGTATAAATGCTAAGAGAACAAGAGAGACGAAGGCTTTACTCTTAGAAACTGTACTGTCTTGAGAGCCAGTCCACAAGGCTGATCCCTGGGCCCTTGGGCTGAGCAGCTGCTGGACTCAAGCAAACATGCTCTTCTCCTGTTGCTGTGTAGAATGCTGTAGCTCCCGAGCGCATTACCAACTTTCTCCATATGGGTAAATAGATTCTACTCACCCTGAAAAAGGTGATACTGCATAAAAAAGAACATGAACCTATAATCACTGCAAGATGGAAAAATGAAGCTGGGAGAGTTAAGGTAGTTGCAAGGCATACGATCTTTCAACTACATGCGATGTATATACACTCATTTTTAAAGAATCTAACGAAATGAGCTTATTTGTCACTTATAAAAACACCAGAGGACAAAGAACACATGGAGAGATCAATTTGCCTTAGAACATGTTTTTTTTTTCCACATACAACTTTAGTCACTGAGATGAAGTGTGCATATTAAACTCTTTCATATTTACAAATATTTTTCTTTCTAAGGCTGCTGCCATCAAATGATATCAAATGATTAGTGAACTCAAAGGCACGTTTCAAAGACTTGTGAAACATTGGCCACTAAAGCACTTGATGACTGGCAGATGCTCAAAACTAATAGTACACTTCAAGCTGCAATTTAACAAGTTTAAAACTAAATGAACACAAATTATCTTCTGAGGGTGGTGTGTCCAAAAGCAATTTAAGACACACAATTTTTCATTTTCTGTGTCTGGTTTATATTTGTAAAGCCTATCAAGTAGTCATAGATAAGGAGACATGATGTGTTCTTTGGGTAAAATATTTGTTACATGCCAAGGTTCTGCTCAATCTAAGTGACTTTCATAAAGTGTGTGCTAACAGCTGAATATTTATTTTACTATATTCAAACTCAAGATTTTGTCATTTTTGCTAGGCAGCATAAGCCATTCTCCAAAGAATCTCAGATATAATTAAGGGAAAAGAGGTGGAAGTGAGGACGGTGGTGGCCTAAGATGAAGGAAAAATAAAGTTCATTTATTTAACTCTAAGCTAGGAAAACCGTGATAGAATTCCCATTCTCATATACTTGTTAGCAAGTTACATGAAATGTCACTTACCAGCAACCTTAATAACGAGCCCAACTATGATAAGAATTTATTTCCATTGCCAATAATCCTAACATACCAGCTGGACCCAACACTCCTTTCATTAAATGACACATTCTAATCATCACCTAGGAGAAGAGTTGCAGAACATAGATACCGGCTTAACTGTCTCTTCTTGGCTCCAAAATACTCCATTTACATTGAGATATAACTCGGCATCAATACATAGTCTGTTATTTGCTCATGGACGTTCAAGCTTACGCATCCGGCATAGGCACAATGGTCAGGAGTGAGCAATCTAATTAGTGGATTATTCATTTAGTTTAAAAAAAAAAAGATTTGTATTTATTTATTTGAGAGAGACAGACAGAGCATGAGGGGGAGGAAGCTGCCGACGGAGAGGGAGAAACAAGCTCCTCGCTGAGCAGGGAGCTCGATGCGGGGCTCAATCCTGGGACTCCGGGATCATGACCTGAGCTGAAGGCAGACATTCAACTGACTAAGCCACCCAGGTGCTTTATTCAGTGTTTGAAGATTGGCTCTCATGTTGTCCTAGACAAAACAGTGTTGTTGGTAGCCCCAGTTTCCCAGTATCTCTTTTGTCCCTTTTTACATTCACAAATCTAATTGACTTCCAGTATTATAATCTGGCTGCACTACCCAAGTCCTTCTATACTAGCCAAGAGAATAATGTGTATATTAGCAAAGAGCATATATCTTCCAGCCCAACATAACAGTTCAAATACTGGCTAAGCACTGTTGTGTGAGATTCAGTTAGTCAGTTAAACTCTATGTGCCTCAGCTATACAAAGGAATAATTATGTTTCCGAAGGTTGATATGAGGATTAAATGAGATAATATATGATAAGTACTTAGCATAGGGCTTGGTACATAGTGAATACTTGAGGAATGGTAATAGATTTTAATATTACAACTTGTAAGAAACAGGCCAATGACACTAATAAGACTGATTTCCTTACTCTCCCTTTAACTTTCATTCTGGCCTAAGTTTTTGTTTTTGATTTTTTTAATTTATTTTATTTATTTGAGAGAGAGAGAGAGAGAGTGTGTGTGTGTGTGTATGTGTGTATGTGTGCGTGTGAGCAGGGAGAGGGGCAGAGCAAGAGGGAGAGAATGTGTAGCAGACTCCCTGCTGACCACAGAGCCCAACACAGGGCTCAGTCTAGCCACCCTGAGATGGTGACCTGAGCCGAAAGCAAGAGGCAGACATATAACCCAACTGAGTCACCCAGGCACCCCCATTCTGGCCTAAGTTTTATGCCATTTCCCCCCAAATTCTATACTCTGTTGATAGAAAAGAAATTGTACCTGATAATCAGAGAATATGCTAAATTGTTGTGTTGGGCTACTTAGAAGTCAAGATGAAAATTCTTAGATGTGTACTTACTTTGGGTCCAGCAAATTCACTCTTAGGAAATAAGCATGGAGTTTATAAAGATTTCCTGTAGGCATGTTTAGCTAAGCGTGCTATAATAGGAAAGCTATGGAAAACAACTAAATGTCCAACAAGATGTGCTACTGTGAGTAAATTGAAACACATGCAATGGCATACTCTTGGCAGTCATTAAAATGACATAGAAAAGAATATTTAGTAACAAAGATAATAAATAATAAATTGTGACACATACTGTAATTCTGAGTTTGTAAAATAAAATAATAATGTGTATACAATTATATTTAGCACAGGACAGGATTTATCTGGTTGAAGGATTTTTTTGAAATCCTAGATCTGTTTCTCTACTTTGTAAGTTTTTTTTTAAATGAAATCTTTACCCCTAAATAGTGAAATTTTTAAACATGCAAGTTCTCCAGAGAGCCCTAGTCAATGTGGACCTAGCAGAGGGATGTTCAGACAGGCCACTGAAAGAAGGATATTGGTTTATTCAGATCCCCAAATTATGTTACTCCAAAACTTCAGTAACAATTCTGAATCTGGCTCATTACTAATAATGGTAAATAAATTCTATTGTCACCTTATACTCCTTCTAAAACAGACTTTCTTGGCCAATTGAATAAATTCTCTTCTCTCTTGAAAGGAACTTTTAGGTGTCTTGAACTTTGCATATTTGTTCCTTTTTTAAAAGATTTTATTTATTTATTTATTTATTTATTTATTTATTTATTTATTTGAGAAAGAGAGAGAATGAAGAAGGGGGGGCAGAGAGGGAGAAGCAGACTCCCCACTGAGCAAGGAACCCGACTCCAGCCTCCATCCCAGGACCCTGGGATCATGACCTCAGCCAAAGGCAGACACTTACTGAGCCACTCAGGCGCCCCTGCACATTTGTTCTTATTGTGATTTTACATTCATTTAAATTTAGACATCCCATTAAATTATTTAATCAAAGTTTAATTTTCAACTATGATGAAATGAGTTATAAGTCATATGTTTTGTTATAATAGTGTACCATTTTGGAGGGTTTCATGTAATATCAAAACTTTCTTTCCTTGCTGCATCTTGAAATAGATACATTTGCTGACAAGATCCTATATCGTTGGGGACGTGACTATCACTTCCAGGTGCCACTTCTTTACTAGTAATTCCATCTCATCTTTTCCCTTCCCTCAACCTCTCTAACTGAGGCACAATCCCACAGGAGGAGAGAGGGATTAAGGCCTCAGAAGCCATAACTGTTTAAAAAGTCATAGTATCTCATGTGTACAACACATATACATGGGTGTGCATGATGTCAAAAATAAGTGTATGGATATTCAAAATGACTTAGAATTCTCCACAATGACAACTCCTTTAATGGCCCATTTGAAATTAACGTTATTCCAAAAGAATTTTTTAAATTTTACTTCCTTTTCTTTTATTTATTATTTTCCTCATTTCCTTTTACTAACCCTGCTTCATTAATGTGCTAAATGTTTGCTTAGCTTACCACATTGCATAAATCCAGCCCTGAGCAGCCTGAATAATAAATTAATAATGAATACATGATTATGTTTATTGAAGGCTAGGTATTTTGGGGGTGATAAGAGGAGAAATCTCCTATGGCATGAGACATGTTATTCAAGCTACCATTCATCTAAAATGTTCAAATGTGAAATGGACTGTGAATGAAGGAATGGTTATGTAGGAAGGAAAGATTTAAAACCATATCCTCCCTTCCTTTGGCAAAGTCAGCCTTCACTCACCCACTGCAAGGATGGTCACTTCTATGTCAACCAGCTACCCCCAAAGGGATCTTTAGGATTCCACATGCATCCACCACTTTAAGCTTGGAAGCCCTTGAGATCACCCTGCTTTTGTCATCTTTCAGTAACTCTACAGAGAAATAACGTAATGTTACATAGTGCTGTGATTAAGAATTCATTCTTTGGAACCCATCTGCCTAAGTTTGAATCCCAGCCTCACAGTTTACTAGCTATAGGACTTTCTGTGCCTCAACTTCCTTATCTGTAACATGAGACTAATAATAGCACTTACTTTGTAGGTTATCTTAGAATATGAAATACCTAGAGCATTGCCTAAAACAAAGCAAGTATTTAAAATAAATGGCTAACTATTAGAGAGAACGAAGGGGAAAATAGTAAGAATTTAGGCCATTGAGATAGGCAAGGGCCAGATCGTATAGGGCTTTGTAAACTCTGCTATGGAGGTTGGATTTTTTCCTAAGGGTGACGTGAATCCATTGCAAATTGTGAGATTAAATTATATCGTATATGCAAGGTAGTCAGTATAATATCTAACGCATTAAAAGTACATGGTCTTATAATTGGGTGCCTAGCACTCAATATATGGAGAGATATTTATGTATCTGACACCCAACTATCTGGCCAGAAGATAATTACTGCCAAGTCATCTGAGGCCAGAAACCTCCAAACCCAAGAGAAAGTCAGATGATGGACTCTCAGTCGCATAATACTCCGCTGGAATGACCAAAAGCTTTTCTAACTGCAGTAAAACAGGGAGAAGTCATTTATCTGAAGATTCAGAGGTTGGGTTCAGGAAACCTGCCTATTTACGTAAGGTTTTTTGCCAATCCTAGTACAAGCAAAGGTAAATTCCATAATGTGAACGGCTCTACAGGATCAAAGAAAGAGTGCTCTCTTTCTACTCAATCCTTTAGGACAAAGTGCCTTGGGAATAGACTGGCGTTACTGCTTCTGCAAAGTTAAATTGCATTCCCATTTAACATAAATGTGCCTTATTAAAAAGCAAAAGAATGGCTATTTAGAGTTATGCCAGCTACTGATTAAAAAGAAATTGTGAGTCCAGGGCAGTCTGAACCCTTCTGCACACCAAGTCTCAACAGAAGCAAGAGCCTCTGAGAGAGCCACAGGGCTTAGAGATGGTCCCTGCTCCACGCATGAGAGGTGGTCACCGTGCTGGGGCCTGTAGGCATAGAATGTGCCCACACAGATTGTAGACAGAGCCCCTTGTTCCTTCCAAAACTAAACTTGTGAAATTTAGAAGGAAAAGGCAGCTCTGAGTTGCACTACTTTAAAAAAATACATATAAAAAATGTTAATATAAAAACCATATGAAATCCTCCCAGCATATAATGTAGAATTCTAGAGTACGCCATCCCAGAAGTTACAGAAGAGGTTAGCCTCAGGAATAATCCGAGAAGTAAACTTTAGCACTTGGTATTAATATATGAACCAGAATTATAGATTACCAATAGTAAAATCCAAGTAAAACAGAGTCCTATTCATCTGAAAGGTAAACTTCAATGTTAGAGAAATTTAAGTATTAAACATATTTGAAAGACAAACATAGATGTCATATCATACAAATGAGAAGATGATGTAGATACTGTATTCATCAGTATTATAACCAGGGTGCAAGTGTTCAAGAACACCTGGCTGCAGGGGTCCCAAACAGACCAGGTTCAGCCTCTCACCGCTGACAAAATCCAAAGGCAGAGAGATGAGATGCGTAAATGGTGGTGTAACAGGAAAGGAATTTATTTCAGTGAGGCCAACACAGGAAGGACAGCAGATGAACGTCTCAAAGACTGTCTCCGAAGGTGCTGAGAGTAGTTTGAGGTTCAAGTAAGGAATGTGTGGGGCGAGGATCTGTGGGTACATGCGGTGGGCGGTCAAGGTCAGGTCAATCAGTGCAGGGGCTGGCTGGCTCAGGTAGTCCTCATTGCTTGAGGAGTAGTTTCATTCCCATCCTGGGATGCTCTGCCCACTGTGTCTTTTGCCTGAGTTGAGAGATAAGCTGAAAAGAATTTAATCAATTAGAAAGTGCAGACCAAAGGTCAAAATGGTGGTAAGGTCTTCTTTCAGTATGACATTCATCATATTTTATTAACTATAAGAACAGACTACAGGTAAGCATTCCTTTTATAATTCCCGTTTTAAATAATACATCTCATTGAGATTTGCATGAAGGGAATTCCAGGACACACATCAAGTTCTCTCTTAGGAATGGCATATCTGATTTTTTTTTCTCATTCTTCCTCTGTTGTTTTTACAACAATGATAATATACAGGTGTCTTTACATGATGCAGTTAAAACCACAGACCTTTGCATAAGATTATAAAGACTAGCCTACACTATCCAAGAATTTGGGGAACTTGAATTCCCAGAACAAACATGTTTACAATAGAGTGAAAAGCCTAATTGTCACACCATGAAAATATCTTGAGAATTCATTTAAGGCCACGCTGCCTGCAGAGTCCTCCGTGTCTCAGTCCTGTGACTTGAGCCTACCACTGAACAAGAGATGACCTGCAGGGGAAGGTAGCAGCTGGCTGGCTAGACAGCATGTTCATCTGGCCATCTTGAGGGAAATGCTGTTAGTGACAATGCTGGGAAGCCCTCGACGCATAAGCCTAGGCAAAAGATTTGGATCAAGGCCAGTGAGTTCTTCTTCCCCTGATATCCGGTGAATGCTAAATTAATACTTGCTGAATGACTGACTATTTAACCAAGATGTAATTGGAGAAACCTTAGACATTGCAACAGATGTACCTCTCTTCCAGAATGCCTTGGAGAGCTTTGTGATTTCACAGACACCTGCCCATGCATGACACAATCACATGCTTTGCTCATCTCTGAATGGCTTTAAGTCAGTCTCGTATCAATGAGACACTGTAGTTACGTCCATGTCTTTCAAAACCCCACATCAGAGTATTGCTTACATACACAAGCTGCATTAAACCAAAACTCATCTGCACCTTGTTCAAAGTCATTTCCCTACGAAACAGACTTGTATTTCAGCTCACTAAGAAGCCTCAATTCAGGACTTCCAGAAAAAGATACTCTACATGTGTGGCGGTATCATGGCATTATGATGTCCCTCTCATAGAATCAACTCTGCCTTTCCCTTAGATAAATGTGTTGTCTTTTAAGTATAAGAAATACAAAATGAAAATGCTTTAAAAAGTTTAAAAATGCTTTTTTATTTAAAAAAAAATAAAAGAAGCGATGCAGAAGTGTGTAAAAAAGTGACACATCCCCTCGTTGAACCAGGATTGCCACCATCACGCAAGGTGACACTGTGTGAATTTAAAATAGGTATTCCTTCCTCACGATAAAAACCAAACGTGTGGGGATCCCTGGGTGGCTCAGTGGTTTAGCACCTGCCTTCGGCCCAGGGCGTGACCCTGGGGTCCCAGGATCAAGTCCCACATCGGGCTTCCTGCATGGAGCCAGCTTCTCCCTCTGCCTATGTCTCTGTCTCTGTCTCTGTGTGTGTGTGTGTGTCTCTCATGAATGGATAAATAAAACCTTAAAAAAAAGGGGGGGGGGGGCGGGGACGTGTGCATTAGTGTTTTCTCGTACAGCCCTAACCGCATCTGAGTTTCAGTGATACCGGAGTAGGATTTAGACAAGAAACATCCATACCAACACCTCTATATCAGCGAGGACATGTTTTATGTGCTCTCTTGGGCATGTGTGCCAGGCTCTCTTCCACCACTCCAGCTCTCAACCAAGAAGCCTAGAGTCACCAAGACAGCCTGCACATTCATCTGTAGGTTAGAGTATGCATACGATGTGACCGAGGGCCTGGTCTCAGAGCAATGGCTCCCTTGACAACTATACAACTTGAACAATTGCATGCCTTGACACAGGACCTGTCCAGTCCTCCTGCTCCTTCCCAGGCCCATTTGCCAGAGGAAACAGCCCTCTGCGTGTGGTGGAAGTCCTTTTTAATTTGGAAGTTAATGAGAGAACCCATTAGAGGCTCTCTCTTTTGTATATGTAAAGTTATCCTGGATCTACATCAAGGAAAGATATATTCTTTGCTATAATCTCTTTGAAAGTTTAAATGCCACAATGCAGTTTCAAGTGGCAGATGTTAATACAGCTTGTACTTTCCCTACCTCTACTTGAAAACACTCTTGCAAACTCAAGGGAAACTTTTCCATTTTATATTCAAATGGCAATAGGGAGATTTTGTAATACATGTCTGTATCAAATTTGGTGTGAAAATGTGTTTTGTGGAACTTGTGAAAACTCACATTTGAGGCATCTTTCTAAATAGGACCATGCGGAGCACATTTTATATCCACCAGGTTCTTAAACTTGATCTCTCTAAATGACAGCATATGGATTTCAGATCAAATTAAATAAAATGCTTAGGGTCTTCTTTCCATGCATTCTAAAATACTATTTTCTATAAGAATACAAGAGCTTAACATGGCATTTCTGTATGAATAAAATGAACTCTGTATGAATAAAACAGATAATATTTTGTTTTACCACTCATTCCACCAAAACATCAGAAACTAGTTTCAGATATGTTTTGCAAATGTAAAGAATTACCGGAATAAATTTTTAAAAATTCACCTCTAAACGTGCTAGGTATGAAATCCAAGAGTTTTGTTTGTTGGTTTCTGTTGTGTTGCATACTTGCGTAACATCATTATCATCAACAGAAAACTTTTGGTTAAGACTTTTTGCAGTAACGTAAAAAATAAAATCCCCCAATAATTAATTTATAAGAAAAAAATAGCTGTATTATTCTTATTCAGGACAGGATTGATCCTAGATCAAATTTTGTAGGAGCTCCTTTTTTTGCCATGGCCTCCTCACTAAGTCCCCACACCATTCATTCCATGATTTGCCTTCTTTCTCCTTCCTGTCCTTGTAACCCCTCTGCTCATCCCCTCCATGTCAGACATTGCTCCCTCCTCATTTCCTCAGGGCCCTGGTTTATGCCAGCCAATTTGGTAAACCTTCAAACCAAAGCAACCCCAATGAAGATGCTAAAATGTGTCACTGCTCCACAACATTTAGTTACATTTATTAGTGGCCACAACTGGTTATCACCAAAGAGGGAGTAATGGTGGGAATTTGAAGTCTTCCCAAAAGTCTGAGAGGCGAGTGATGTTAAGAGTGAAAGAGTCTTCTGCGCTTTTTGGTCTCCATTGTGTAGACACAAACAGAATCCACACCACATTTTTCCAGCTCAGGAAAAGCACTGCTACTTAAAAGTCACAGTCAGTGATTGATCTTCAGATGGAAAGCCAGATCGGAGGACTTCTACGCATCAGATATTGGTCCTACAGACACAGTGAAAGAAGGCTGATTTTCATAGGTGGCATTCAGCACTAATGAACCCATTCTTCATCAGAACTCAGCCAGACACACCATTTCGGCTAATAATTGAAATAGATTGAACTCCTTCTCTGACTCTAATCCTAAATTCATAGAAATTTGGCAGCTCCAGTCAGAGTGCTGGAGAAGCAATTTACTAAATGATGTCCCTGTGGCCTGGAAGTAAGAATGTTTCTCCCAAAGCTGGTCCAAATTTACATCTTGGTATTTCTTCACTCAGTACCTTTTGTTATATAGAGGATGGAAGTACCAGTTACTCTTGGAATCCTAATATCAGAATTTGCTATTTTACTTCAGTTATCGCCCAAAATTTTGACTATCAACTCTTCAAACTCACTAATGTAGATGATTTTGAAACTGAAACATTCAAATGCCAGACTCTGTCCAGATCCTTAGGAAAAGGTTTATTCTATATTTCCCTCTTTATTGATAACTGAAACCTGAAATGTGACCTTTGGACCATCTAGTCAATTCATGGAGTAGAATTCAAAGAAGCAAAATCCAGCTGTCTAATAACTAAAGAGGAAATTCAAAATTTATTTCAAGTTTTAAAAGATCATTAAGGGGATCCAGTGTTTAGCTTTCAAAAACACTTTGTCAAATCTCTTTTTCCAAGACCCATTTCCTTTGTAAACCTCAGCCACCTCCATCCAAATCACCCTACAAACCTCCAGGGTTTTACACTTTTCTTCTGCTTTCTCACATTTTTCCTCTCTCCGTGGCATCCATTATATCAACTTCTTCTGCCCAGCTTAGTGCCCTGACTACCATACACATCTCTGTTCTGGTTCCAAGCTATCCCTTCTGAGTGTGCATCAAAAACTATTCAGAAACAAGTTTGTCAGAGGGTGGTTAGACTCACGAGATGAAAAAGAAAAAAAAAATCCTGTCCCTTCTGTTCTTAAAATGCACAAACTCAGTGCAGAGAGGTTGTCTCTTGGGGAAGAAATTTGGTTTGAGCCCTGTCTTCAAACTCACTCATTACCTATCCAGCCATTTGGTCCTCAACAAGTCATCATAGTTGTATTCCTATATACCTTTACGTGATGCTTCTCACTTTCCCGAGTATTTTCTCATTCTTCATTCAGTAATCTTGTGAGGAGAAAAAGCAGACATTGTCACCTATGAGAAGCCAGGCAACACTTGAACAGAGGTCTTATGACTTCTAAGCAGTTGCAGACACAACTCTAGAGTTCATGGGTCTACTCAATGGGGTTGTCCCTTTCAGCTTGACCCTTACACAGGAATTCCTGTAGTTATGTTTCTTATAGGTTAATTATGTCCCACCCATCACTAAGAAGAGGTCATGTAGGAACAGAGCAAAAAGGCACCAAAGCCAATCCTGTTTAAAAAAATGACTGTTCTTGAGGGTACCGGGGTGGCTCAGTGGTTGAGCGTCTGCCTTCAGCTCAGGTCATGATCCCAAGATCCTGGAATCAAGTCCCACATCAAGCTCCCTGCATGGAGCCTGCTTCTCCCTCTGCCTGTGTCTCTGCCTCTCTCTGTTTTTCTCATGAATAAATAAGTAAAATCTTAAAAAAAAAAAAAAAAAGAAAAGAAAACTGTTCTTACTAGGAAAAAAACAAAGACTATTTGGGAATACCGTTGATCTAAACCATGCACAAGAAAGAAATATGAGCAAATATACAAGCAAATTCCAGGGATGTTTTATAATTAATACAACAGTGCAAAATTGTATATGATATACCAAAGATGATGACCAGTACCAGAACTACCCAACAATAAAAATAAAAGCTAGACCGTAGGACAATGTGTGACAAAGCCAAATGTGGCTAGAGGCTTTCCAGCAATCCCAGATTGGGGAATACATAGGCAATCCTATCAGAACTTAAAAGTGTATCAACTCCACAGGAGACTAGCATTGATATCTTGTTTTTATTCTATAGTAGTAGTTCAACCATGCTATTTAATGCTTCTCTTATCATCATAAAGCTCTGAATTTTTGAACCCTTTCAGTTGTGCTAACAGATAGGTATCTCCACAAGATGGACTCCTTATTAATCATTCTTTTATATATGGTGGGCACGCTAAAAACACACCATTCTTTACAGAGTCTTGCTTTCATGATTTTTATTCCTATTTGAATTTGCTGCATGGGGTAGAGACTAGAAAATACATTCAACAAATATTTAATGAAAACACACCATGTTCATCCAATCAATTCATGTTGATACCACATGTTGGGGATATAAACATGAGCCCTTGCAGAGCTCACTGGTTGTAGAGATAGATATACACACGGATAATTTATAATATAAGGATCTGACTGTGATTACTGACCTCTAAAGGCAATGTTACGGAGTTGAGAAGTAGAGTGGAAGGTGACAAAGGGAGGTAAGAAGCTATTACAAAAGCCACCACAAAAGAACAATATCACTCTGCTTTATTTTCACCATAGCATTTAGTACTAGCTTAAATTATTTTGTTCACTTATAAGGACAATTTTTTATCTATTTCCCACCTTTAGATTTAAAGGCCGATTTTAAGCGCATGTCTCCCTTTGCAAGGTGTTCCCAGCGTCTGGAACAGTGCCTGGCACGTAGTAGGAGTTTGTTATATGTTGAATTGTGTCCTCCAAGAAGTATATGCTGGAGTTCTAACTCCCAATACCTCAGAATATGACCTGATTTGGAGAAATGGTCTTTCTTTACAGAGGTGATCAAGTTAAAATGAGATCATTAGCGTGAGCATAATGAGAACCCAATTTTTTAATCCAATATGACTATTGTCCTTATTTTTAAAAAAGAAGACATTTGGATACAGACACACATAGAGGGGACATAATGAGAAGAGAAACATAAGGAGAAGAGGCTCTCACAAATCCCAGAAAAAAAAAAAAAACTTTTCTGATACATTGATTTCAGACTTCTGGCGGGACGGTAGGTTTCTGTTGTATAAGCCAACTGGTTCACAATACCCTATTACGGCAGCCCTAGAAAACCAACACGGAGCTCAAGGTGTGTTTGTAAAAGTAGAAAGGAATGAGATTAACTAAATTAGGGGAAATCCAAGAAATGGTAGATACAAAAGATAGTTCAGACTGGATTTTGCAATGAACCGCTATGGGAAATTAGCAAGAGTGAGGATCAACACAATTTAATATTAAATCCTATAGGAAAGAAACTACAGAAGAGAAACATTTTGATTGTCTTTGTGTGTATTTAGATATGTTTTGGAGACATAGGGAGGTTTACTGCAGGAGAGTTTAGCTATAGATAAGCACTTTCAAAATATGCAGATGAACATATCCAACAAGCAATGAGGAATATGGGTGGATGGAAAATATAGATACGCAGGCCCTCTGAAATTGTACATTGTACTTGATATTGTAAGTGCAAATGAAAGTTACTAACAAGAGCATGCAAGTTGTGAGTAGAAATAGATCAAAGGTCTGGGGAAGAAACATCATTTATGGATGAGAAGTAACAAGAACGAATCAAGGAACGGAAGGAAGAGGAGGAAAAAATGGGAGAAAATGAATTATAAGATTCGAACAAAGAGGAATTTTCAAGAGGTTAGGGATTGTCCAGTGTATCAAACTCTGAAGGTGGGTTATGAAGGAGGAGACTGTAAATATTCTTTTATATTGGACCATGCCCTTGAATTAATTACGTGTAGTGTTCGAGTCAAAAGCCGGCATGGGGAGGTTGAGGATTGAAGAGAACTGAAAAACCATAAAACAAGGATCTGATGTTCTAAGTGCATTGAAGAATAAAGCCCAGAGCCAATCCAACAAAGAACCTAAGAACAATTCAAGCCACACTTTGTTATTGCATGGTGTTCGATCTGGGCAATCCTCCAGAATCTATGAACAATTCCAAAATGCTTAAAACATATTTACTCAAGAAAATGCTTCATCAATTTTAATTCACTATGCAAAAATGGTTTTGTTAATGTGTTGGAAATTTGACTGTCACCAGCATATATATTTTGCTAGGTTTCAAATGGGATATTTTATTTCTTAACATGCAGAGTCTGCTTATGGGCAAAGTCTTTAGGAATAGGAGGACTTTGAGCAGGACATTGGAGAGATAGCATTAAAAAGATCCTTGACTGGGGACACCTGGGTGGCTCAGTGGTTGGGTTTCTGCCTTTGGCTCAGAGTGTGATCCCAGTCCCAGGATCGGGTCCCATATCGGGCTGCGGGGAGCCTGCTTCTCCCTCTGCTGTGTCTCTGCCTCTCTCTCTGTCTCTCATGAATAAATAAATAAAATATTTTTTTAAAAAACAAGATCCTTGATTGTAAAAGATTTTGCAACATTTCTAAGTGACTTCAGAACAAGTTATTTATTATTAATAAAATTTCCAATGATATTAGACAGTATGTTCCGTGAAGGCAGAAACTTCATCTGTTTAGCACATGTTATATTCCTAGAATTTGACACAGAACCAGGTTCAAAAATAGTACAAAATAAATATGTGGTTATTTAGAGTGCTTAACTTTGCTACAGTGTTCATTCATATGTACCTTCTCATTGGGCCTAAACATATCTAAATTCTTCTGTTTTGGAAAGAGTGAGACAAACAACTTGATATGTACTATATTAAAATTAATGTGTGTCCAGGCTTATCTACTAAAACATCAGAAAATATAAATGAGTATTTGTAGAAATTTTATTGGCATCACATTCCAGATAAAGTTTGCTAAAGCAGAACAATGTGAATCTAATTCAATTTTTAAACTTCAAGTTTCAATAAACAACATTAAATGTTACTGCAACAATATCATTCTCAGCACAGTATGACTTCTTACAGCACTGCAGAGAAATACAAACAAATTTGGGGGTAAAGCAGGTTTGTTTTTATTTTAAGCTTCATATAAAATCATTTCACTCAGTACAGTTAAAGTGAGAGTGGTCATTTCTACTGTCAGTTTTTTTCATGAGCTCCAAACTCGAAGAACTTCAGCTTCCAAAACCTCTGATCAGAGGTTAATTACAGAGAATGCACAATTAATTACATAGAACAATCTTTTAAATATAAAGATAAAACAAAATGATTAAGAGACTTAAATTTGAGAAAATGTTCAAAATGCATTGTGTACAATTCTGAAGTGTCTTCAAAATTACAGGCTAGAAAGAGTCCATTTTCACTTATATTTAAAAGCAGGGATGAGAATTTTGGGTAGAACGACAAAATTATCATTGTAATTACATTATTTTAATCTCTCAAAGTCTATAGGCAGAAAAGTACCAGGAGAGTGAGAATTGTTTATAAAAAAGGATGTTACAGTTTAATGCTCCAAATGGATCCTAGAAATTAAAATTTTTAATGCTTTATTTTAAACTAAATCACTGAGACTGTCCCATTGGAAATTAAAACAATGCAAAACTCTTCTGTATGGAAAAAATATGAAGAAATATATTACAAATTAAGCAAACTTATTTACCCCTTTATTAAACTTTCTTTAAATTAAGAAGAATAATTCTCCTTTATCCACACCTTCACACTAACTCATACTTTGTCTTCTCTATGGCATAAACTAGTATTACAGCTTTTTCATGAATGGATGCATTAATAATAATATGGCCATTTATATTCAGAGTCTTGCAGACCTCACCTTGAGGGACCCTTTGTCTCATTGACTTGATTCATTATTAGTCTAACTAACAGGATTCCAGTTTCTCAGTTTCAGTGTCCTATTTAGTTCTAATTTGTAACATCATAACCTTTGCTTAACCTCTCATTCAGGGAAGTCTTACAGTTCCTCCTCTAGACTGAAAAATTGCATAAATATTTAAATGTTAATTCAAAGAGAGTAAGAATGATGTCAAAATGTCCCTTAGAGCCAAAATTTCAGTAGGTTTGGCATAGTAGCATTATGATATGACCTAAAAATCCAAAAGGTGTCAATTTTTCCCCTCTGGCCTTAAATACTGTTTGTTCATGGAAGATTTTAAAAATGATTTGAAGGTCTGGGGTTGTTCTCCCTATAGATCTTTTATTTTTAAAGACAAATGGGAACTTGTCAAATAGCTCTAAAAATTGTGCAAATAATTATGGTGATGCCAGTCAAGAAAGCTGCATTTCCTTACTTCTCAAAATGTGGCTTTGATAAGTCAAAAAACTTTCAACCTGCTTATCTTGTACATTACACCCACAAAATCCCTGAACTAATCATAGCTTATGAAACCATGTTGTCAAAATAAAAAAAAATGATAAAGGTATATAAACTTGAGGTTAGATTAATTTCAGCAGTCATTCAAAGTAGTAATTTAAATACTGCATTTTGAGATAAATGCTTCCATTATTAGGTAGATATCTTATTTTAGAAGAGTAGTATGAGAATTCCTGACAAGCCAAGAGATCAAATTTAAAAGCACTATATATGAGAGATTTAGATTTGGCAAGATTGCATATTCTTCTTTTTTAAGATTGCATATTCAAAAATAAATTGACATTCCACCTGCAAATTTATTCCAATAAAAATAATATTCAACACACCAATTTTTATCTTTCATTCTAACATTGCCTAGAGTGAGAGCCTTTTGATTCTTAATATACATAGGTAATTACTGCTCCTTCTTCAGTTTTGAAGGGTTGTTTCTCTCCTTGTTTCCTCAGGGTCCCAGATTTTTAATGGCCTAATTATGATTTGCAGGCTTGAGGACTTTATGACTCCTGTACTTTATTTTCACTCTGTAATCCATGCTGGTTGGCACTCAAAGAGTGCCATATTGTGTGTCACTCAGAGAGTTGAAGGACAAATAGCATCGATTTCCAAAGAAAGTAAACTGTTACCATGGAACAACACAACGTGAATTCAGTCTAAACCAGATAGCATAAACTCTACAACCAGGTCGAAGTAGATCTCCTCAAACTGTTATGGTGGCTGATATCTCCTATGGAAAAGCCTCCATGCATGCACCCTAAAAGGAAAGAAGAAATTCAAAGACCACGTGTTCAGGAAATTTTCTTAAATTCCGAAATAAGGGTCATCAAGAGAGGATCAGATGACATAAGAAAACAAGACAGTATCATATGATGTAGGGCTGTTGCAAAAGGATCATGAAATCACCCTATGGATTCTGTTGGGGTACAAATGGAGCTTTGAGATTTAAGTTAGCCCAGAGTGGCTAATTAACTGTAATTAATATTGTTAACAAAACACCACACCTAAAGTAAACAGTGGCGCTTACAGAGCAGGAACATATGTGAGAAGACAAATACTGTGTCGTTGATGCAATATCGCCTGTACATTTTGTACTGGACCTATTTTATAAATGAAAATGGAGACTCAGACATGTTCAAGAACACAGAGCCATTGACCCCACAAAATCAGCTCTCTTTCTTTTGATAGTAAGTCCACCTTTATTCCCACCAAACCATTTTACTCACTGAATTCCAAAAATTCAAGAACTTTCTGAAAATATTTGGGAGGCCATCCTAAGATTACTCATGTTTTACTTTGCTAAGAAAATTAAAAAGCAAAAATAAAAAATCTACATAACAATAATAAGCAGATTATTTTAAAAAGGATGTTTTTCTCTTTATAATAATTTATTGTTGAGAAAAATTCATTATTTTCTTTTATTTTTTTTTTTTCATTTCACTGCACAGGATGAAAAATACATCCCCATTTTGGAACCTACTCCCTGCCACAGCTGCCTGCATGCTATCAGTGTCAGTACAGGATCTGTGCAGGAATTTTATTATAGTTGAGTCACCTGTAGGTAAATTTTGAACCCTTTCCAGAAGGTGTACCACACACCTTTGATCCTAAGGCACATTTAACATCTTAATTTTTTTAATCAAGATGTAAATAAAAATTACAATATATATATTTAATACCATTATTTCCTTTTCTACACTGCAGCTATATTTAATTCAACAATGCATCTTATAATCATGAATATCATAGTCCTGAACAAATACTATATGTTTTGAATGACTGGTATACAATCAGACAAAAAAAAAAAACCACAAGATATATTTCATAATTCCCAACCCCCAATATCCAGTGACAGGAAAAGAAAGGGGATCCAATAACTTGCAAGTGAAATGAAGAAACAAACTTCTATTCTCTCCAGGTAACTTTGTCAGATTCTAATTTAATAACTAACATCCTCTAAGAAATTAAAAAGTAACAAAAAGCAGTTTGGAGTTGAGGTCTAATATATTTGTTTTTGCCTATAAATAACTCTCTTATCTGGGATATCGGGAAATTATGTGCCCTGGTTGATCAAATATTCTGGTAAATAGATTATTACCCTACTTAATTCCATGTATATATCACTGAGTATGAAAAATTAAACTGCAATAAAATTTACTTAGCACAGAAATTAGGCTGAAGTAAAGTATCATCTTTTCTTTGATGACTCAAATATACTTTAAAGCCTCACATTAACCGTTATGAAAAATCAAGTGCAATAAAGGATAGGCCAGGTAATAGAATTCTTTGCCTAAAAGGACATCAAATAACCTCTTTTTTCACATTTCATGCTTTTTTTATAAATTAATACAAAGTAGCATCGTAATCATAAAAATGGCATGATCTCGAAAATGGATTCTCTTCCAGGGTTGATTTCTTCTCTACATGCTGACATGTAGAAATAAAGACACACTTTTATCCTGTATTTTTCACTAAATATTGATTGCATCCTAAGTATTTTCCATGTTTAGTGGCAAACTATGAATGATTAAATTATTCCTCAGGGTGATTTACTATAATTTAGGCAAACTTTTTAAAATTGTTAACCATTTTAGTTGTGCTGAGATTAATATCTTACTTTGCTACATATTTTTTCAGAAAATCACTATCTCAAATTATTTGTTTGCTGAGGATCTCTGGGTGGCTCAGTGGTTTAGCGCCTGCCTTCGGCCCAGGGTGTGATCCTAGAATCCCAGGATCGAGTCCCACATCAGGCTCCCTCTGCCTGTGTCTCTGACTCTCTCTCTCAGTGTCTCTCATGAATAAATAAATAAAATCTTTAAAAAATATATTTGTTTGCTTAATTCATTATTTTTGTCTTTCTTATTGGAGTAGCATTCCCATGGAAGCAGGAATTAAGTTCATCAATGAATCCCCAGAATGTAGCACACCACCAAGATATATAAGCCCATAAACATTGGTGGGATACATGGATGAGTGAATGAATCATATGCATATTTTTATTCACTTAGGAATAACTCCCAAAAATGTTACCTTGGGCCTTACTGTTTCTTGGCTTTAGTTGCATGACTACACTCAAGTTAGTGTTTACACAGGAAAGTCTGAATGGTTTCCGACTGCTTTAGAAGACTCATTGTTGCTAAGGAAAGTGAGATGTGAAAGAGACAGAATGAGGGTGAGAATGGTCAAACAGGAGGTGGATATTTAAAGAAAACAAGGAGCATGGAGGAAACAACAAAATGTAGGGGAACCAAGAGGAATGGGAATTATGAGTGAAAATGGGGTATTTAAAGAGTAATTTCTGGAAAGGGTCTAGGGGACCCAAGATCAAGAACAGAAAATTACCAGTAAATTAAGTTCAAATGAACCCCCAAAACAAGCTAATTATGAGAATCTCCTAGAATCAATTTTTTTTAGTAAAAATCTCCCAGTGTCCCCTCTGGAAATTCTAATTCAGCGTGTCTGGGTAACTTGGTAATTTTTTTCTAGGTATAAATTATATTCAATATCATTTATTATAGAACAGAAAAGAAAAATGAATGCTAACATATTATGGTTAAGTCACATTGTATGTAGATTGTGTGAATTTTTATAAATGTTGGAGAATTTTCAAATTCTCAAAAATATTATACCCACTTCTGTGTCTAATTGTCTGAAATACTCTCTTAGATCTTTTATTCAAACTATATTATATATCAACTGTTAGGGACTAAATAAAGGAACACTACCACAGAAAAATTTCAGTTAGTGTTTTCTTCAGAATGTGTTTATCTGACCTTATGTTGAACATCGTCACGTGTATTTTATTCAGTTGACAGAGCTAGAATGTTATCATAGTTCACTATCAACTTTTACGGAATTCTTGCATTATACATGCAACTTCTATTAAAATCAATGGGAATCACACCAAAGATGCCTTGGAAAAATGTGAAAACATTAACATACAGCGCCGGCTAGTCAAACTACTGCAGTATTTGTTGTCTTTATTTTATTGTGTCTTCAAATTCAAATCACTTAAATACTTGACATGAAATATGGCTTCTCACCCAGTTCAAAGTTATTGTTAGTCATAGATTACTTTTTATTTATCTTCTCTAAAATACCTAACTGATGGGAATGTGATGGGCTAGCAATGAAATCTAGAAAAGGTTTTACTCACAAGGTTTGCAGTCCTGTCTTGTAGATCTATACGTTTGGCTTTGCCCTTCGTAAACAAACTCCCAAGTGCCTAGAACTTGTAATTTTTGAAAATGGGAGTCAAACTTACATGGGAATTGTTTTGGAATGATGCTGCAGTATATGCTTGGAATTAAAGCTATAGGTTTAGCTACATTTCAGGAAATATATACATTTCTTGCTTTAAACTATTCTTAGTCATTGTCAGTCTCCGAGTTTTAGATGTCTTTTTCAGAGAGGCCTCCGGTTATTTTCACTCGTTGAGTAAAAAAACATATTTAGTGCTACAGAGAACAAACAACATACAAATTTACAAAGACATTTTTCTCTCGAAGCTAGAGAATTTGTCTTGTATTCCTTGGCTCATTTTTTGTTAGCAGAGTGACCATAAGTAGGGAACTTTATGTTCTGAGACTCAGTCACCTCGTATGTAAAATGGGTTTGATTTCATCTGCCCCACCTAGGCCCTCCCAACATAATGAGGAGCAAACAAACCAACATGATGGAAGCACAGTAAAAATGCAAGGAGCATACAAACTTAATACATTTTTATTGGTATGTTCTATGAAAGCAAAATAAACATCTGGAGTTTTATTGAATTTTTCAATATATTTTCATGGAAAATGGTTTGATAGTGGAGAGTTTCTATAAGAGATTCTGAAATAGATTAAGTCTGGTAATGAAAGTGTTTCCATTAAACATGTGTAGTTCATTAAGTTATTCCACATGGTATCCAAATCATTAGTATCTTAAATGTAGCAAGGAAGATTGTGAACCGGGGATGACAGACATAAATCTACTCCAGAGACGGAGTTACTTTCCATGGAATAAGTGTTCAGTTAATTCTTGTTCTGACTAGAGAATGTTTCTATTTATTTGCTCTTATATCAAGATTTCCCATTCAGTTTTGAAACCTTAAGGAGCTTTCCTTATAACCATAGTTGAACTTTTTTTCTTTTTTTTTCTTTAGGAACACATGGTGCAAATTGACTGTTAAACATCCACATCTAGTTCATTTAGCATAGAGCACTGAATCACTGTCTTGGCAATAATGAATTTGCTTTCCAGATGAAGTCAAACTAATTATATTCTGGTTACTCGACTGTGAAGTCATGTGATACCACTTTTAATTTGTTTACACCAAATTACTCTTTGGTTAAGAGAAGATCTACATACACATTGTTCATTGGAGAAGGTCGCTGCCATTACACACACATTAAGATACTCATGATTCAAACATGTTGCTCCTGATGATTTTATTCCCTCCTGTGAGCCAGGTTTGATTTGAGGTGCTTATACCACGGATGCCTCCTAACTGCGTAATTCAAATAATACCATGTGCAAAATTGTGGCAGTTTGTATGCTATAAACTTAAGTTAAACCTTGTCAATACTGTTTTCAGTTCATCTAAAATAGAAGAGAAAGGGGGAAAAAGTGAATTTATCATAGCTAATATATGACATGAACATCTGCTCATAATAAGCTAGTCAAAATTAGTTTAAGTCTATCAGGCACAAAGAGAATATAAATGGCCCAAGACAAGGTATCCAGGCTGATGAAGAGACTACTATAAGAATAAGGCTGAGATTCTTCATTTTTTAAATTATCTGCCAACTGTGGCCCTCTCCTCTCTTAAATCCAGGTTCAGACTGTCACAAACACATTTCACATAGCTCTCCAACTTCGTAGGCTGGCTACTAGACCCAGCCAAGAATTGTCACATGGATTTTTTTTTTTTTCAATATTCTTCTCTCATTTACTTTACTTCTCCATTTAACTTTTTTCCCCTTTCTAACCTAATCCTATAATCTCCTTGAACTTTACCACAGGATATTTCCCACCAATCCATCATTTTTAACAAAGAGGTAAGGCTGCCCTATCAGAAAGTGACAGGTTCCCATAATTTGAGTGGGCAGCTTTAGCCCAGCAAATCTGCCTGTGAACTTCCTCTCTTCATATCACTCCTTCCACTCTTCCATGACTTCTATCTTAAGGCTGCTTGAAAACTAAATAGAAGACTTTCAAATAGCTCCATGAGATTTCAAACCCTGGCATTGCTCCTTATTAAGTGTTGTGACCTTGGATAAGTTACTTAACTATTCTGAATCTCGGTTTAGTCATCTGTAAAATAGAGATAAATAATATCCACCGCATGAGATAGCAGTAAGAACTAAAAGTGATCACGTACATTAAAAAATAAATTAGCACAGTACATGACACATACGATGGACTGGTTAGGTTGCTATACTTGAATTTGAAGTTAACACTCCTCTTTCACTTTATCACATTGTTCCATTTCTTTCCAGTTAAGAATCCTAAAACATTCTTTGTAACTTATTTCACTTTTCATAAACTACCTCCTGTGTATCAGTCAGCTTCTACTGCATAACAAATCATCCTAAAACTTAGTTACTTAAAACAATAATGAGTAATTATTTCTTTGTGTTTCCCATAACATTTTGGATTAGCTAGGCTGGTCTTTTGGTCTGACTTCAATAGCATAGGATGGTTGCACTGACATGTTTGGGACCTCAGCTGAAATGGTTGTGATAGCTTGATTACAACACCTGAGGTCTTTCCCCATGGCCTCATTTTCCAGTTGGTCAGCCCAAGTTTCTTCGTAGCAGAAAGATTCCCATCTCAAAGGAAGAAAAGTCTCACTGCTTAAGTCATATTGGTGTTACATTTTTAAGCACAGAGAAAACACTAAAAATAAATTTAAAAAATTAAAATTAAAAAACCAAAAAAATCATTGAAGCCTCACAACCTTGGGTTAAAATTCGTTTTCTGCTACCTTATTCACTGAATGATCTTGAGAAAACTATTCATCTTGAGTCTAAATCCTATTTTTCCCTATAATATATATCAATAGTACAAGGTTAGTTTCAGAGTTAAGTAAGATAGCATGCATAATTTGATCAATTTAGCACCTGTGAATTGGTTTAAAAAAAATGTTATTTTCCTTGTACAATCATCTGCCGTTTGGGCTTCTTTTTTTTTTTTTTTTTTTTTTTTTGCTGTTTACTACCAGCACAATCACCGCACCTCCATTATGCTACATAAAAAGCCCAAAATATCACAAATTTATTATCCTTAGAATTAAATATTTCTAGTTATTATATTATTATATTAATATATAGAGAGAACCATGAAATCCACATTTTCACACTAAGAACAAGAAATAATATTTATCAGAACTACCTCTATTTAATTAATATTAAATTTTCCTCTAGTTATCGCCCACTATAAAGCTAGGGATACATAAAAATCCCCACTTGAGAACCTGCATGATGTGGGCAGCCCTGGTGGTGCAGCGGTTTGGTGCTGCCTGCAAACTGGGGTGTGATCCTGGAGACCTGGCATCGAGTCCCACGTCAGGTTCCCTGCGTGGAGCCTGCTTCTCCCTCTGCCTGTGTCTCTGCTTCTCTCTCTCTGTGTCTATGAATAAATAGATAAAATCTTAAAAAAAAATTAACATGAATGATGTGTTTAAAAATATAGAAAATTATTTATGAATTATATAAGATTATTAAGATATTTTCTGTTGACAGAGGAATTCAGTACTACACAAATAAATAGCAAAGAAAATAAATGTACAAAGTAGTTAGGACAGTATTAATAATATTTCGATATCAGAAATGAAAAAGAGTTTAATTCTTTACAATTTCTTTAGAGTGCCTACACTTGTTTTGGCCATTATATGTCAGTAGTGATACATCCGTGTGTTAAACTACTTCATGTCTAAAACCAGAATTGAGGGGCGCCTGGGTGGCTCAGGTAAGCATCTGACTCTGATTTAGGCTCAGGTCATAATCTCAGGGTTGTGAGATCAAGCCCCGTGTTGGTCTCTGTGCTGGGCGTGGAGCCTGCTTAAGATTCTCTCTTCCTCTCCCTCTGCCCCTGACCCCACCTCACACACTTGCTCCCTCTAAAGAAAATAAAACCAGGATTGATCTCTTCAAGAGCACATATTGTTTTAACCTCTACCAGGAAGAAAAATTTGCCTTTTCATTTTTTTAATCAGAGGCATCTTTCTTCTTTTCCCATCTCTCTTCCCCTGCCTCAGAGGATGAAAAACCATTTGGCCACATCTAGGACACTGTTTCACTGCATTTGCTGGTGGGCAAAAACCCACAGGCTCCTGAGAGTGGGGTTGGTAACAATGCCAAGGCCCCTCGAGGCCATGCCATCTCATCCTTTCCTCCTTCTCACGTGAAGACTTGGTCCCTTGGAAGTTCTCACTGATGTGAACTCGGTAGCTAAATGAGAAGTTGCATGAGCTAAGTGATAAAGAGAAGACTGAGGCAGATCTTGTGACACAGCTGATAAGAGAACTCTGTTTTGCTGGATCAGACTGTTGGCCGGACACGTTCAACAGCCCATGCCATCTCATTTGTCGTTATTCCTTATGTATTTAGCTTCTTCAGGAACTTAATAAAAAGTAAAGGATTGACAAAGCTTCACCTAGGCGTACACTACTCCCTAACTATAACACTGAGTACCAGCAAAATCCCTCTGGCATGTATCAATATGCATCGTAGACGCAATTTTGATGCTTCTTTAATTAAAAACAGTGACATTAAAATACTATCAGAATATCTAAATTATAATTAAAATTTTAATTCTTTGGGAGCACCACCCTTCACCAAATGAAAAGTAGCATCAAATAAAGAAGAATTGAAAGCACATACAGAGATAACAGTTCCTGTCCTACTGAAATACTGATGTGAAGATAAAAGGTATCCAAAGTTTCACATTGCTATCTGGGGAATCTAGAAGGAAGTTACAAGCCCAGATTTTCATAGAATTCCATCAGATTTTCATAAAATTCCATCAGCATAAGTCATTTAGCCAGAAGACAAGAGTTACAGCAGGAAACCAAAAATGACATGCAGGAAGCATTGACTATGAGCCAGGTGCTGCTCCAAGACTTGCCTGCACTGTGCCCTTTATTTCTTATAAGTTCATGAGCTTAGAAGAGGTTTTGTGAGGAACTCGAGGTTGCAAACATAAAAGGTGATGAAACCAGGATTCCAACCAGGCAGTGATCTAATTCTAGACCCCATACTCTTGGCTACTCCCCAGTGCTGTTTCTAATGAACATGCCTTCCAATGGATAATACCTTCTCAATCATTGAATATGCTATGCACAAAACAATCCAATGGATGCTGCATAAAATATGGCAATGCACAATTTATGGTGCCTGCCCTCGTGTAATTGACAAACACTGTAATGCACTAAAGCATCACAAATGCCTGACATCAAAAATGTATATACATATATAGGTATGATATGAGTAGTATAATAAAGTGAGTGGCTTAAGAGCTAGAAGAGGGGAAAAGGCCTCTGACTACCAGGCTACATTCTCTTCAGCAACTTCCTTCAGTGCAATAATGAAAATCTTAGATTGTAAGTTAGATTTTTGTATTATACAAAAATAAATGACATGACTTTCTCTGCTCTACAGCTGCACAAGAATTGTTAGGAACATGCTTTTTCTTGATTGAAGTCAAAAAACTAGCTAGTCACTTCAAATTTGGATGTCTCTACATATGATGGCCACATGTGTTTTGAAGTACTTATTAATCAAATGTAAATAAGTGAATAAGATCAAACTCTCCACTAGCTACTTGGCTCTGATGAATTGTCATCGCTTACTTCTGTTCTCTATAAATAGATTAGGCACAATGACTTCAATTCAGTGCGTAATTATTCCACATTTTCTGTGTACAAGGCATGGTAATACGTCTGGCTGTGTGGCAATAGGGCACGTAAAGGTGAACTATACAGTGGCTGCCTCAGGGGAGATCATACATTGGTGTAGAAGGCTGGCGAGTAAACATTTGAAACATAACCCCCCAAAAAATAGGGACAAAACTCCAAATGGTAAAAACACCACCTGCCTGTGTTCCTTTAATCTGGGCTGCAAAACTTTAGTAATGATATTCCTAAGGTTCTTCCCAGAGCGCTTTGTCCTCCACAAAACAAAATGTGATATGAACTTAAACAAGCACAATTCTGGTTATTTGTGTGAACAAACAAGGAACAACAATAAAGACGCTATTTCATATATATTATGCTAATTTTCATAATTTTCTTGGGCCAAGGAAGCCTGTTATTATTTCTAACGAGGCAGCTTTCCAAGAGTTTGATTTTGTTTTTGCTCAGTACTGGGAGTCACCGTCAGCACGACGATCACCTCGTTACTTGATGAAATGTCTTAACCTTTACATTTCCCACGACCTGATGGCTTTCCTTTCCAATTTCCGTCTATTGGAATGTCCTGGATACCTGCATCAAAATAATAACAATAAGCTCTAATAACTTAATATTATTTGAATTGTATGGTCCCCCAGAGCTCCTAATTTTCCAAATTTGTTCAAAAGTTGCTCTAAAAGATCAGCCCAGGGCAGCCCATGTGGCTCAGCGGTTTAGCGCCACCTTCAGCCCAGGGCGTGATCCTGAGTCTGGGATCGAGTCCCATGTCGGGCTCCCTGCATGGAGCCTGCTTCTCCCTCTGCCTGTGTCTCTGCCTCTCTCTCTCTCTCTCCTCTCTGTGTATTCTCATGAATAAATAAATAAATAAAATCTTTAAAAAATAAAATAAAACAAAATAAAATAAAATATCAGCCCAACAAGTGTAACAATGAAAACTAATCCAACGTGGATGTACTCAGGAAGGCATTTCCATAAATCTGGCAACCACACAGTAAAGACAGTGAGTTCAGAACTGCAAAAAGGAGGACAAGTGATCACAAATGATCACATTGCTAGCATTCGTCATTCCAAAAGGCTCACCTCTGTGCTTCTTTCAAAGGAGTGTTAAAAGAGAAATAAATCTATCAGTAGCACTTAAAGACAAGCTGTTGTCTTCCCTGTGTGGTGGTAACTAGGGCGATCAATCAATCAATCAGAAAAAGGGAAGAAATGATCCCTGGTATTCTATGAAGGGAATGTCACCATACACAAGGGGAACTGTAAGCAAATGTCACAATTTAATAGACAAGCTACTCAAACTTCCCACTGAAACGTCTGTGGAACTCTGGCACCTGCTATTACCTTGGAGACAAAAAGAACTGTCTCCTTTGAGTTCCCCCTCATTGCTTACATCCAAAAAGAGATTGTTCTAGAGTGCAAATAGTCTGAAAACAACAGTTTTATGGCAGTGAGAAGCCTACCATTCTAATTACTGAAGAAAACGGATCCAAAATGACCTGAAAAGACAAAATTACATACACAGATAAAGTAGGAATGTCCAGGTTTTATTTCAGTGTAAATTGTATGATTTACTTAAAATTTTATAAGATCTCTGCAACGGATTTTCTTTCCTTTTTTTTTTTTTTTTAAGATTTTTTTATTTATTCATGAGAGACACAGAGAGAGGCAGAGACACAGGCAGAGGAAGAAGCAGGTTCCCTGCAGGGAGCCAGATGGGGGACTTTATCCCAGGACCCCGGGATCACGCCCCAAGCCCAACCACTAAGCCACCAAGACGTCCCGCAACGGATTTTCTTATCCTTCTCTCGAAAAGGCTCTTGTTTAGCTGACTGATTGCTTTAGAGCAGATTATTAGCCGAATTTCTACAAGCGGTTTTTCTTTTTTTCAGAAAGGAAGAAAAATTTACTTTTAAACCTAATTCTATAGAGTCTAGCCAGCTGGGCTCTTGGGGAAGTTCTCTGGACTAGGTTTAAAGAAGCTCCCTCCAGCTAAGAGTAAGAATCTTTTTTTTCACTTGTTTGCAGAAACCAGTGTGCCATTAACCTCAGGCGTTTTATAAGGGTAATTATTGACACTCAAACTCAGTTTGTTCAGAAATAGAAGAGGGATCGGTCACATGCAAAAATACCTTTCCTCTGACTGACAATGCTACTATTTTTGAAAAGTACACTTTGGATGTTTTGCAAATAAAAAATAATAATAAAGGAAATAGAAAAAGGTAGCATAAGACCTGAAGCTTGTCTTAGGTTCAACACCAGTGTCAGAGGCACTTGGTCACATCTTTAACTCAATCTTCATACAGTAGGAACAGGAGAAAAAATTCTGGAAATATTTTTTTGAAGCAATGTTGTTAATTAACATAAAGAGAAGAGTGGCAATTTTCTGAACATTTCATGAAAATCTCTGGCCCAGAGGAAACTATTCAATATGATTTTCAATAATCAGATTACCATATACCCTGATAAATAAACATTAGCAGGAGCACAAACCTGCATTTTCCTTATAGGAGGATAAGAACCGCTGTGTCTTTTGGATAGAGAGGCTCTTTAAAGGGCTATTTTATTCAACTGTCAAAATAACACATTCCTTCACCTAATGACTTTGTGGGATTAACTAAAAAGCTACAAAAAAGAATCATAAATAAAATGCTAAGATCAAAATTTAGAAAAAACACAAAAAAATCTGAGCTTCCTAGTATCCTAGAAACATCAGATAGTCTCGTAATGACCTGTAGTTAATTTTTCCTTTGGACATATACTAGAAATAATCTCACTATCTAAATTTTATTTTTCTATGTGAAATTAATAAATCAAATCATATATGTCACATATGTAGAGCGCCAAAAATGATATATGCATAGCAATACAGATGCATCTCTAATGAGAGAAAGAAAAGCTAAAACGTGATTTCCCAGGACCCTGACTTTTCTAGAGTTCCAACCTTGTCTCATTCTCCTTAACCAACCAGCGACCAAATATACTTTTTAACCTCAGGGAAGAAACTTATTGTAGATTCTGCAAAAAGTGCAACTGTATCATAACTGGCAAAGATTCCAAACTGCAGAATGGAAAACGGAACAAAAACAACAACAAATCCTCCAGAAATCCAGCAAATCACAATCACTATGGCTATCAGAGGAACAGAATTAAGTCTGTGCATCCAGGGAAAGAAAAAATATATATTTTATTCTCTATCTATCTCCAGAAAAAGATATTTATACATATATATATATCTTATATATAAAAATATATTTTTATTGCAGGTATATGGATAACGGTAAGTAACAAAATACAGAACTTTAAAAAACAGTGCTGGAATAAAACTAAGGAAAAACTAAACTATGAAAAACCATGAATTAATTGTTCATGAATATCACTGAATCAATATGAACTACAGGAGCGTAAAGCCTGAACATTATGTTCATGTCCTTTCGACTTTCTCCCACATGACACCTTTCCTCAACTTTGCCTTGAACAGAGAAGGCTGCCCATCCACCCCACCGCCTGGGAAGAAAAATGACACCCATTTACACTAAAAATTTCACTAAATAGTGTCAAGGAGAAGATTAGCCAGAGAGAATTGGAAGATACCCACAAGGAGCACTCTACTTAGGAAAGGAGCATCTGAGATCTAGGCCACTAATAATGGAAGTAATCAAAGTAGCACTTAAGTTGCTGAGTATCACAACAAAGTAAAACCATAGGCAACCTTAAAGTTTAGAAACCTTTGACACCAATTAAGTATTGACAGTTTTCATTGCTATTTTCTTAATTTTCTTCTTTTCTCCTTTGTTGAAATAAGCTTTTCCGTTTGGCATCTGTCCCAAGATAAGTTTACGCTTATCTCAATACACTTAAGTCAACCGATCAATCTTCTTACTCCTGAAACCATTTACCAACGAACTTGGGGACCAAAAATGTACTGAAATGATCTGCTTGTCACAATAAATCTCCCAGTGCAAAATTCTCCTTTTGATTTGTTTATGTCAATACGTACTTTCTAGCACAGTAAAATAAAACTGGAAGTCTCTACGTTATAACAAGAAGAAATATCTTGAAATTGTATAAGCAATGAATTTAACGAGATTAGAACAGTTGCCATTTTGCCACAATACCAAGAGAACCATCTCATATACGCGGAGGTCCTGGGTGCACATACTGATTAAAGCACAACTTCAAGAAGTCAGATGTGTACTCACTAGACCAAGGACTGGAAAGATTTTTTTTTTTTTTTAGGTTTAATTCTGGATGAATATAAACAACTTAGAAATAACAAACTTCCAGCTTTCCAAATAAACTACCTTCATTATCTCCTTAGCCATGGTAAGTAGGATAAATAGGTTCTGCTGGACACCTTACAACTACCCAGACAGCACCTACAACAGGCTCTCGATTTTCCCAGCAGCAGCAGCACCACCACCATGTGGGTACAGGTTAAGAAATCCAACTCTGGAGACCCGTCTAGGTGGGACTCATAAATCTGTGTTTCCACGAGTCCTCCAGGGCCTGATGCTGGTCAACAGTTTGAGACCCATTGAACAAAGAGTCGTTTCCCATTCAAAAGGAAATGCAGGTTGTAATAATGTGCCTTGCTGAGTCAGGAGCCAGGTCATGTGAGGCTTGGCTGTCCCTCTAATAAATGTCAGCTGGGAATTACCTTGGCTACTAATGACTATAAAATATTTTGGTACAAGTGCAGGTTAATACCCCACTATTTCATTTGCTTTTGGTCCTAGGTAGCTATTTAGAGTCTCATGTCACTTATAAACTAAGCATAGTTTAAAACAGCTTAAAGGAAAAGCTTCAATTCATAAATAGTGTCCGGCCTATCTAATCTTCTTACATTTTTCTTTTAGATAAAGGGCCTCAGAGATATTAAGTGTTATTACATTTAAATTAATCTCCATGCACTGAGTATTCCAAATAAGAAAGTTATTTAGTTTTACCCCAAAGAAAAAGACCGGATCCAACAGATCTGGCATTTCTGGCTTTAAAATTATTCCTCAACTGGAATAGAATGATTATTGTTTAGTTTAGTTTTGCCTCACATATATCACACTAATGTAACAAGAGGCTACATTGGGAGCAACATTACAAAGAAATTTTATGATTCCTAGACAGACTTTTCTTCAGAATACTTGCATAATATTAAAATTCAAGAAATTCTTAAGGAAAAACCCTGTATAACAAAAGCTGAAGAACACTCAACATATTTACCGGAACGATTTAGAGTTGTTCCTGTCTTAACTACATAACAGATTTGGGGTTGTAGGTAGAGTGTTTCGTAACTGCATATGCATTAAGACTGAGCTGGGAAAGATTATCCTAGGGCAGCGCTTCTCCAAGCATCATCCTGGGATGATGCATGGCTTTTCCAAGGAAATTGTTAAAACACTAATTCTCTGCCCCGCCCTAGTGTATCAGATACCCAGGGCAGGTGATTTTCAGCAATCCCTCCAGGAAAGGGATTCACTAAAGTTTGAGAAACCCTATACCAGTGAAGTGCCCGCACAGGCTTCTGTCTTCTAAGATCCAATGTGATCTTCTTGTCAATAGAAGATCCCACCCTTTGTAAAAGATAAGATCCTTGATTTACGGGTTCATTCAGCAACACTGATTGACAGCCCACTTGGCACCAGGAACTGTGGTAGGCACCGTGGGGCAGAGAGAGAGAGAAAAGGAGGGCGGGTGGGAGGGAGGGAGACATTGAGACAGAGGAGAGGGAGGAAGGGGATGACTGAGCTGGAGTGATTGCAGAGAAAAGAAGTGGATACATTTGAAAGCATAGCACATGCTAATGGTATCTAATTCTCTTGTCATACTACAGAATTTTCTAGCTACCTCTAACTTTAGCCACAACTTTACCACTGCTGATAGCAAGGATGAGCATGAAAATGTGTGAACGCTGCTTTTCCTAGATTCTCTGACCTGATCCATAATAATGATTAAGCAGTTCTGTATTTAAAAGTTTAGCTAGTTGCTCCAAAGCCAGAGAGAAGCTGGACGAGAGATGTATGTGTTCTTATTTATTTTACCAGCAAAAGAATAGTTCACTACCAGAAATTTTGAATTAGATGTTCTATATGAATGCTTCCCAAGCCTTCCAAGATGTCCTAAACAGATACTCCTTCATTTTCTGACTTTCCTCTTTCTTCTTATTTCCTATAGTCCATTTCTTTCTCGTAGCCCCATTAACACATATGCATAATGCTTCAAGCCATGGAAATGCAGCAGCCCACCTAGGACTGCATTTCCAGGACTGCACCCAGGCCTCCATGGGACTGATGGCCATGAGAAGGTCTAGGTGTCTTTGTAAGAACCTAGAAAGCTAATATGCAATGTAGTGTGAAAAATGTGGCCTCCTTTACCAATCTTCAAATGTTTAGTAAAATTCAGTCCCACTAAAGCCTTGTGTTGGTGCCTGAATGGTTTCTAGTGTTTAGCAAAGTTAGGACTGGAAATACGAACTTACTCAGGGGAGAGAAGATCTTGGTTCATTGCTCTGCTAACAAAAGATGACATCTGGGGAAGGATGAGACAAACTGGATGCCACCACCATAGTTTAGATAAGAGACAATGGTGGCGACTTACAAAGTCCCCTGGACATCCCCATTGGCCATAATCAACATAGAGCCATTGGAGTGTCTCTAGAAACCTTATTTCAAGTACTGTACAGGTAGGCTATGTGCAGGAAGTGTGTTGAAAAATTGAAGAGGAGAGGGAAAAGGCAAAAAATGACCACAGTATCTTGGAGAGATCTCCTTGCTGATTCTGAGAAATCTCTCAGTATACACGGAGCACCATCTTTGTTAACAGGAATTTTTCTCATTCTTACGGTCAAGATATTTATTTTAATAATTAACTAATTTGATTTGCAAATAATTCTTGCTTTAGCAGCTATGCTGAAGTAATCTACTTGTACAGAAAGAGCAATTCTGTTTCTTTCCTGGGTTTTTTTTTCTTTTCAGACTTTGTGAGTGCATACGTATGTATGACATATATACATTGTTACATATATCACGACTCCCTGTATCTCTAGCCCTAGTCCCTCTGTAGAACTCCAGATTAGAATAATAGTATATTCAACTTCTTGTATAACATCTCTACTTGGATGCATGAGGCATCTCAATCTTAATATGGCCAAAAGGACATGAGTTAAAGAGTAAATAAATAAAATAATAATAAAGAATTGTTAAATAAATAAAAAGAATAAATAAATAAAACTTAATTACTCCCTCATATTCGCTCTTCTCCTAATAGTCCCCACCTGATAAATGGCACCATCATTCATCCAGTTGCTCAAATAAAAATTTAGGCATTTTCTTTGATTCTTTTTTTGTTATTTTTCTCTCCCCTTCATCTGATCTAGCAAGTATTAAAGTTCCACATTTAAAAAGATATTCCTAAAAAGGTCCAATTCTAAATCAAGCCACTGTCATCTTTCCCTGGGATTATTACAGTGGCATACAGATAGGCTCCCTCTCTATTCTTGCCACTTATATTGTCTCTCCAGAAACTGAAATTATATTTTTAAGAAAAAAAAAGGAAAAATCAGATCACGCTGCTGCCTTGCTTAAAAAATCCCAATAATTTCCAAATCCACTTTGAATAACACCCAAGTTTCTCTCTTTGTTTTACAAAGACCTACATAATCTAGTCCCTCCCTATTCCTCTGGTCCATGCCTATAGACTTGCCGCACTGCCCACCTCCTACCCACGATACCCCAGATCCATGCTGTCCACTGTGGTGGCCTCTACTTACATGTGGCTATTAAGTTTAAATCCATTAAGTAAAATTTAAAGCTCAGTTCCTCGTTTATTCTAGTTACATTCCAAGTGTCTAAGAGACACATGTGGCTAATGGCTACCATATTGGACAGCTCAGAAATTTCTATAATTGCAGACATTTCTGTTAGGTAATGCAAAACCAGACAAACTAGGCCCCCCACCTGCCCCCATTTTTGGAATATGCCAGCTTTGTTTTTGCTCTTCTTTCTCCATGGGTTGCTCCATCCTAATCTGTTTATATAGTTCCGTTTTATGTCTTTGCTGTGGACTAAATGTTTGTATCCTCCCAACATCCCTTTGCTGAAGCCCTAATCCCTGTTGTGATGGCATTTGAAGGTGGGTCCTTTGGGGCCTAATGGGTCAGGAGAGTGGAGCCTCCACCTGAAGGGATTAATTTCCATTTATTTATTTTTTTGATTAATTTCCATTTAAAAGAAGATACCAGAGAAATGATCTCTTTCTCTGCTGAGTGCAGATACAAAAAGAAGGCACCATCTGCAAACTACAAAGAGGATTCTTACCACACACCTAATATGCCGGAACCTTGATCTTGGCCATCCCAACATCCAGAATTGTGAGAAATAACTGTGTGTTATTTAAACCACCCAATCTATGGTGACTAAGGAAGTCATCTTCCCAAACCACTCATTCTGTAGTCACCACCCAGGTATTCCCTTTATATGACCCAGTTTAACTTTCTGCATAGCATTTATGGCTATGTCATATTTCACTCGATCATTTTTTGTT
This sequence comes from Canis lupus familiaris, assembly GCF_011100685.1. Classification (NCBI taxonomy): domain Eukaryota; kingdom Metazoa; phylum Chordata; class Mammalia; order Carnivora; family Canidae; genus Canis; species Canis lupus. The sequence goes on along the minus strand of NC_049224.1, from coordinate 4,899,371 downwards.
TCTTTGTTTGTTGACTCTCTCACCAGCATGTAAGCTTCCTGGCACTGAGACTTCACCTGTTTGTGTTCACTGCTGTATCACCCATTCCTAGAATGGAGTCTGGCAGGTAATAGGCATTCAGTAAATACTTGTGGAAAGAAGGGAGACAGAGGGGAAAATACGTTACTCTTCACGGTGTATATTGATTCCGGTATATTAATATTTAGAAGAAAGCTTCTCACAGAAACAAAATGTAAGCACCTAATGTACACAATAATGCATTCAGTACATTCGTTTTGAACTAAATTTAAAGTCTATGGCCCGTTTTCTAGCTCTGCTTCTATCTTGAACATATCACTTTTCATCTAAGAGCCTCCATCTTAGTTATAGAAGAAGGAATTCAGACTAGAGTTAAAAGATTTCTTGTAGTTCTAAATTCCATATTCTTATGAAGATACTGAACTCAGGAGAAATATGCAATCCCTTTCAATATACTAGCAAATACATGTTCATGTACCCTTTCTTACTCTGTGAATATTGTCTGTGAAGGCTTTAACTGTATTTTAAATTATCATCATATTAAATGGCCTTAAGTTGCCTATGTTCACAAAGTAAAATTTTTTTAAAATTTAATCACATAATATTAAAGTTTTGCTGGAAAGAAACAGAGCTGATCATTAAAATTTAGGGACACATCTGCATAAGGCTATCAAATTAACCACAACTGAATTGATTGTTGAGCAATTGATCAGATCAAATTAAAACAATCAAGACCCTAACATCACTCTGCTGTAGGCATGTCAAGTCATATAAATAAGGCCAAAGAGCCAGGTAAAAACAACCCTATTCTGATGAAAACTCCCATTGGAAATTTCAAAGTATGGAAGCCATTCCCTTAATTGATGGTTTATTGTTTAAAGAGAAGAGGTTGGAAGAACACAGTTGGGCTTTAATGTATATGGCCTTTTTTGGAGATATATATTCTCCGAGGAACCTACTTAGAAGGACACCCATGTCACAAAAAGCAAAAAGGGTCCACTCTGGTCAGACTACATGCAGTTCATTCATATATTTTCTTAAGCAGTTGTAAGCCAGGGTTTTATCATAGTCATTTTTGCTTCATCCCCAGGACTTAAAACATTCCAGTAAATATTAGATGAACTATAAATATTTAAAGAATCAATATTTTAAAAAGAAATGAAGCAAAATAACATACAATTGCCTTTTTAGGTAGTTACATAACTTCAACAAAACTTCTGGCCATTCATAAAGCTTCTCTTAATATTTCATATCCCTCTTAGGCAATTGTGAACGAGGCTCAGACTATTTTCAGAAAGAAATGTGGGTGGTATCCTTCAGTGCAGCGTCTTCAAATAAAACATAGTGATGAGATAAGAATTATCTTCATATCCAAACTGCTGAATAAGAACAAGCTCCAAAAACGGGGAAAGGCCCACACTGCCAAACATAGCTTGTTACTGGAACATTGTAATACTTGAGATTTACTGCTTATTAAAATGCAAAAGGCCATTACTTCCCCCAAGAACAAATTTTGTGAACAGAGATGAACCTAGGAAGCTTTTAGCCCATTTCCTGAATCATAAACAAAGAGCTCCATACACAGCAACTCTATGAGATGTAAAGGGGAGTATATTATATGATCCTTATTGGATTACTCAAAGCCTCAGCGAAGCTCCCTTCAGAAGCGATATAAATCAAAGCTAACTGCTTCCATAGAAAAGCAATCAAGTTTTTAAGAGAATATCTTTGTTCCTGAGGTTGCACAGTAAGATTTAGATGCTTCTATTAGGACCTTTGCTATGAAGCATACTTAAGTAATTATAAAAATTCAGCCTGGAAAAACACCTGGACATAACTCCAAGGGAATTAAATCTTTTGGTTTCAAGTTTCAGATACTTTATAGAAGTACTTCCCTCATCTATCTTCTGGAAAAACCCACATCCACATGCACATACACACATCCGCCCTGAATATAGCAAATTAGTATCTTAAATACTAGAATCTTCCACACCTTAGTATTATTATCTGGTTTTAAACAAATGCATTTTATGTGCTTTTAGTATGAAATAAACCCCTAACAGAGCTTAAATTTTGAAGAAATATTAAGCCAAAAGAAAATGTAACTTTTAGAATATTGGGGAAGATGTTTAAAAATGTGTGTTATCATTCCCTTTCCAGAATCTCTTATATTAATCATGAGAGAGTTTCACAGACGTACTGAGAGATGTCTTTAAAATGAGACAAAACAATAGTGACATCCTGGCTAAAAATAATTTGCTGCAAGATGTAAAAGTCCTCAAGGGGTCCATGAGAAGCCTTTCGTTTTCCTTTCTATCACTGCCTTGAGGTCAAATATTTAATGATGCTCCAGATTTAAAAGCACATGCAAATCTCACATTCTTTTGAAGCTGACTCTTGCCACTTAGAATAGTAACAATCACTTACTAGAACTGCAAGTTAAAAGAACTGGTCTTTATTTGTTGTTTGCTTTGAGAATCTGGGCAAATCAAATACCTTCCTAATTTTGTCCTAATATATATCTGTAAAATCAGATAGATATTTCCCCCTTTAGGAAGTCTCCAAGAATAAATTATCATTCAATTGAAAAGTATTTCTAGACTAGTACTTTTGTGCCTATGACTGTGCTAGAGTATGGAAAAAGCAAAATAACCACATGGCATGGTTTATGGCATCAAGGAGCCTGTAGTTCAGTGGACCAAGATAACATAAAAATATGAGAATAGTACAAAAATAACAAATATGTTAAATTAAATTTGTTGGGAAGATTATTGGTGTTCTAAGAATTCAGAGATATAGATAATCACGAGAACTTATCAAAGTTGAAGAATTTTGTGAAGAAAATGCATCTAAACTTGGACAGAGGAATTTGGACTTGATAAATTGCTCAGGCTAATTCCAGGTTGTTAACAGGGGAGTGATAGATAAGACCAACACCGAGTGAAAGCGTATATGGTGTTAGTCTGTAGGAGCTTCTAGACAGTAGGAGAGGGTTTACCAGCTAGAAGTCCAATACAACACCCCAGAAACAACATGATAAAGGTCTCTGCTGTGAGGTGGGCTGTGGAAAGAGGAAAGTGACACTTGGGAGAAAAAAATCAATAGGTCTCTGTAACTAAGTGGAAATAGGAGAGAAGGATTATTACTTAGACTATATACTACAAGAGTTAACAATCAGGCACTCGTAAAACATAATAACCACTGTCTTAGTTTGTGTTCCTCTGAAAGCACAGCCTGAGACAAGGGTGGGGATGCAAGTCATTTATTTGGGAGAAATTCCCAGGAAAGAAAAGTGAGGAAGTGGGAGAGAAGCAGGGAAAGGAGAAAATCCAGTTAAGGGTACCTATAATGGGCTGCTTAGCAATGTGGATAAATAGAGGACTCAGTGCCACTGGGGAACTTCAAAGACACCATGACTAGCACGTTTCAGAATTTGTCCAACTGGAAGCTGAGGAGGCTATCTACTGACTTCTACGCCACCGGTTGAGGGATGCTTCCGGTGGCATCATCTTCTCTGTACTTGTGAGTTGGACCTGCATATGGGTTGATCAGCCTCTTCTGCCCTTGAGAAAGATTTGAGCAGCAGAGACTCAGGGTGCAGTGGCACATGAGCAGTGGCACTTCAGGCCTAGCAGTGGCACTTTATAACCACAGGGTGCTGAAATCATGCGGGGACACAGAAGGCACACAGTGTCCAGGGGCTATAGTCACACATGCAATCAAACGCGTCAGGGGCGCCTGGGGGGCCCAGTGGTTGAGCGTCTGCCTTCATCTCAGGCCGAGACCCCGGGGTCCCGGGATCGAGTCCCGCATCAGGTTCCCTACAGGGAGCCTGCTTCTCCCTCTGCCTGTGTCTCTGCTTCTCTCTGTGGCTCTCAGAAATGAATAAATAAATCTTAAAATAAAAAATAAAAAAAAAATCCCACGTCAAACAAGGATACTACATTTAAAAAGCTGTAGAGACATGAAGCTTAGTGACTCAATTAGAGACTCAGAGGTCTTTGGATAGCAATTCAGTGTTCTCCTGTGAGATTTTGGATGAGTTACTTCCCCTAAACTACCTCAGTTATGAGAACTCAATGAGTTAATGCATGCAAAATAATTAGCCCAGTGGAAAAAAGAAAATTCCCCAAAATATTGGGTCTTAGAAATAGTTTTTTAATTGGAATCCCTAGGAAATTTGAAAAACAAAGGGGGAGGGCAAATTAGTAGCAATTCTCAATATAGGACACAGCAAAATTGAAACCAGCATTTGGTATGCATTTTTATTACAATGACAGGATTGCTGGTGGCCCTAATTAAGGTACTTAATAAAGCTCTGAAATAATAGTAGCAAAGAATATGCCTAATAGCTGAATACCACCTCATCCAATTAAAATCTCCACTTTCATCAAACTATAGTAGAAAATCATTCCATAGCCACCACTCCTGTCAGTGATCTCTGGCAAATGCTCTGGTTTCTCTCCAGTCCTTCACAGGCAGTGCAACTGTGTTCCTTCCAGGAGGATGAACTGCTGTCAGCACCAACCAGGATAGTGGTTATTCTGCAAATACAAGCATCCCTCCCGACATACATTCTCTGCCCTTCAGACTTGACAGAGGTGTGCTGTTCAATCCACGTATGACAAATGCATATTACTAGTTCAATCATGAAAACCTACCTGCAGCCGATAGTGCAAAAGGAACCAATTTAAAATTAACTAAAAAAGCATTCTTTTTGCACAATCATGGTCAATGTCCACTTCTTCCTTTATTCATTATTGTAAGTCTCAAAGTTGGTGGGTTCTATAGAGGTACAATAATAGTTCAACTGCAGGAATCCCGGAGAATTATCTACAGACACTTAAAAAATGAGATCCAGAACATAGACCCATAACATTTTAGGTCTAAAAGTGATCTAAGACATCCAGACTTTTCATTATAAAATGAGGGAACAGGCATTCAAACATGTCAAATTATTTGCCAATAGTCACATAATGATCCAGAACCAGAGAGACCATCCTGACCCCATTCTCTTGCTTCTTCTTTCCTTTGATTTCTCATCTCCCAAATTGAACCATAAATTTCTGCGGGGCACTAAATATCTATGAAAAGCTATATTAAAACAGGACTAACAAAATGGCAGTAACAATAATATGCCAACTAGTACTTCACAATTAAGTTCTAAATACTAGAGGAAAAGAGATATTTCATATACTCATTCCACAAATACTTCTTGCATGACTGTTATGTCATATACTATAATAGCAGTAAATTAGAAAGTTACAGTCTCTAAAATCTATTTTAATGATTATATTTATATAACTGTGTACTATTACAAGTCCATGCTCTTATGAATGAGAACACAAATGAACAAAGCTCTCAGTTTTGAAATTATGTGCACCAGTGTGCCTGCTATGTAGGCTTTTCCAGCCAAACTGCATGGCCATATATTAGAGGAAATTTGATAAAATGATTTTGACAATTTGGTCAAAACAAAGTATGGGCTATCCTAAATTTGTTTTATATTGGTTGTATAGAACCACACTATGTCTAACAACATTTGAATTTATGGTCCCTTAGAAATTACATTTTCAAAAAAATTACTCATTCAAGTTGCTTTTAAGATTATTTCTGAACTTAAAGCTTTGTACAAATAGGAAAATTTTTTCTTTGATAAAATTAAAATCTAAAATGAAATATACCTAACAGTGGTTGTAAATATATGTAGTATTAGGAGGTTTTTAATTCTAAATTAATTACCAGTGTCTGAATGAGCTCTTTTTCATTAATTGGTAATTTGCATGAAATTAAAGAACTTAATTTATTTAGTATGAAAATATTTATTAACTTATATAAGTCATGATAAAGAAACCAAGGACAAGTATGATTTCTGTTTCGTATCTTTTCCATTGAAATTTTACAGTTGAGGGGCACCTGCGTGACTCAGTCGGTTAAGCTTCTGCCCTCAGCTCAGGTCATGATCCCAGGATCCTGGGATCAAGCTCGAGTGAGGTTCCCTGCTCAGGGTGAGTGTCTACTTCTCCTTCTCCCTCTGTCCCTCCCCCTGCTCGTGTTCTCGCTCTCTTGCTCTCTCACTCTCTCTCAAATAAATAAATAAAACTGAGAGCATGAGCAGAGGAGAGGAGGAGAGGGAGAAGCAGATTCAATGTCAGACTTGATCCCAGGCCACCCAAGTGTCCTAAATAAAATATTTTTTAAAAAAGAGGAAATTCTGCATTTGACATTTGATATCTACCTAATCCAAGATCACTTACATTTGTATATGTTCATTGACGTCACTGATATTCCTGAGTTCCCTAACCACTTACTTACCTCAGGGCTCTCAAGTAAACAGTCTCCGTAGACCACAGGACAAAAGGTTGGCCTCAGGGCAAATAGTCAGTCATTTATAAGCACAGTCACCTTTTGCTCACCAGTAACTCCTTACGCAGAAAAAAAATCATGGAAAATTCTTAGTTCATTCGCTCCTTAATACAATCAACACATATATTTGGAAAAATACTCTGTGTCAAGCTTTGTGCTATAATCTCTGAGTGCTCAAAATAAAGATCAGTTATAATCATTAGCATTGACCATATTACTTTGATGCTATATATACATGAAATATTAATAAAAACAAAAACTAACATCACATGATCTTAAAAAGCTAGAGAAAATTAGGTAATATATGGTAATAAGTAACAGGTAGAGTTATGAGTTCATAGGAGAGAGTCCAATTGAATAAATTATACCTATTTAAGTGTACAAAATCACCAGAAGATATTTTATAGAAAAGTCCAACAGAATTCAAGGATTTATGTAATGGAAAATGAGAAACCAAATTGAGAAAATAAGTTGGGATTTAACTTAGGATATGAAATTTGTACTCTATTTTAGAATTGGACATTATGATAATCTAGTCATGAGGAGCAAAGTAGAGAATAAAAAGATGCATTATTAGGAATAAGCCAGAAAAGTAATGAGAATAAAGACAAAAGGGAGGTGTTAATGAGCAATCTAAGATTCTGAAACTTAGCAACTTAAGAAATTGTGATACCACAGATAGAAATAGTGGAGAGAACATTGGCAGGAGCAGCTTAAGTTAAGTTTTAGACAGATTGTGATATATATAATGACAGGTCTAAAATCTAGTAAATATGTAGTGATATGCAGTAGAAATTCAGAACATAAAGATGTAAGGGCTTATAAATGATAATTCTATAAAAATAACCTCTCCAGGGGAGGGAAGAAAAATTGAACCTTGAGCAACACAACTAGGCAAGAGAGAAAAGAGCAGTGACAACACAAAGACAGCAGACATAGACTATTCTTAGAAAATGGCAGTAACAGAAAGAAAGGAACATATTCAGACCTCAAGTATTTATTTATGTTGGGAATTAAGCAATAGACAATGATAAAACTGGAACTCTGCGGAGTGGAAACAAGAGAACTACTACAATTTAGGATTCAACCACAGCAACACAAGAGAAGTGTTTAAGACTCTGCTATATCCTGCCAAACTATGATATCTGAAGTTTGAATTGGGTAAATGAAGTATTGTAGGGTATTTTTTAACCAGTAGATAGGGCATGATAAGAGGTGGAGCTCAATGAATCAATCAAATATGACATCAAATAGGTGGTAACTTCATGTTTCCAAGAGAACAGTGATCAATGTAGTTGTGAGTGCTAGCCACATGTTTCTGCTTTACTGTAAGGGAAAGAAATCTGGGACCAGTAACACAATTTGAAGTTTAATCAAGACTTTGGCTTCATCTGTGTTTTGATTTGAAAAACTAAGGAGTATAGCAGAGCATGATGATAACAAAATCTAAAATTTTGTGCTCCTGTTAACATGGGTTCAAAATATATAAAGCAAAAAAAGCCAACAAATACAAGGATAGAAACATCTAATATTACATTGGGCATATGAAATAATATCAAGCAGTCCCACATACATGATATATGAAGAAATAGTGGCTGAAGTTGTCCAAATATTAGAAAAATTTGAATCCCCAAATCCAAGAAGTTCAATAAACCATGGAAATGATAAACACAAAGATAACCACACCTAGACATATAATAGTCAATTTTATGAAAACCATGGATTTAGATTAAAACAGCATTTCATAATGCTTAACAGGTCTATTCAACACATAGATTGAGAAATAGAATACATTCTAAATAGGGCAATAAGAAGAGGAATAATAGTTGATTTCACATCAGAAATATACAAAGCAAAGAGAGTGGAAGAAATCTTAAAATTACTGAGGAAAAAAAATTCTGTCAACCTAGAATAGGTTACCTCGTGAAAATATTTTCAAAAACAAAATCAAAATTAAGACATTTCTGGTTGAGCACAAACTGAGAAAATGTGTCACTAACAGGGCAGAAATATGCTACCAAAAAATGCTAATGGAAGTTATTCAGGTTGAAAGAAAAACATAACAATAGAGAAACAGATTGACACAAAAGTTGAAGAATGTGAGAATTGTAAAAATATGGTACATGTAAAAGAAATTTTCCCTCATGTCTTTATTTCCTTAAAAAATAGATAATTTGGGGAATCTCTGGGTGGCTCAATGGTTTAGTGCCTATCTTCCACCCGGGGCGTGATCCTGGAGACCCGGGCTCGAGTCCCGCATGGGGCTCCCTGCATGGAGCCTGCTTCTCCCTCTGCCTGTGTCTCTGCCTCTCTCTCTCTCCTCTGTGTGTGTGTGTGTGTGTGTGTCTATCATGAATAAATAAAATAAAATCTTTAAAAAAATAGATAATTTGGACAAGAATTCATGTTGTGGGGTTAAAAGGATAAATGAAATATTAAAAAGAAGTTGGTAAATTCAGAAAAAAGTAATAAAGGAGGGAAAAGGTAACAAAGAAAATAAATAAAAGCTAGTAGACTTAAATCCACCCATATTAAAATTACAGTAATATAAATTAATAAAACACTCCAATTAAGAGAAGGAAATCATCATGATGGATTTTCAAAGTAATCCAAATGCGTACTGTGTGTAAGTAAATGCCTTGGAAGGTCCACATACATAGATACTGAAAATTAAAGAATAAAGAAGATACACAATGTAGGCTACATGCATAAGAAAACTGAAGAAGCTAGAGTGATATCAGGCAAGTAGAGTTCGATGTAAAATGTTACCAACATTAATATTAAAAGGGTATATTTGCCATAAAAAGATCGCCCAAATCATATATGCACTAATAACAAAGCCTAAAAATATAAAATTCAAAAGAAATTAAAGGAGAAACAGATAAATCCAAAATTATAGTTATAGATTTTAATATTCTGCTATTGTTAACAAATAGAATTCATAGACACAAAAGTAGGGATGTAAATATGAAAAACATTATCAATTAATTTGACCTAATTGATACAGAATATACATTCTTTTTAAGTCTCCATGAAACATTCACTGACATAGACCATAAGCTGAACAACAAAACAAAGTTCAATATATTTTCCTCATTATATTTTAAGGATGGAAATCATAGAGCGAAATCTCTGGCTCAATGGAATTAAAATCGAAATTAATAACAAAAATATATCTGAAAATTCTAAATATTCAGAAATTTAAAAAACACTGCTAAAGAATCTATGGATCAGAGAAAAATTTGCAAGTATTAAAAGATGTTTCAAAATTAATAGTAATTTAAAAATCAAAAAACAAAAAATCTGTGAGATGCACATTGAACAGCAGAACTTGGGAAAATATACAAAATGTATCACAAAAGAATAAAGCCTTTAAATCAAAGTTTCTACTTTAAAAAGCTATGAAAGGAAGAGCAACTCAAAGACAGTGGGAAAATGAAATAAAATAAAAATGCAAAATAAAACTAAAATGAAAATAGAAATGAAGCAAAAAATTGAAACAGCAGAAATCAAAATAATGGAAGATGTTCAGATAGAATATATAAAAGCAAAGGTTTGTTTCAGAATCGATTAATAAAATTGATATACCCCCAGCTAAACTGACACACACAAGGATTAATACCAATAATAGAAATTATAAAGGGGCCATCAGTATAATACTACAGGTATTAAACAGATAATAAGGGATATTATAAACAAATTTATGCCAACGAATTTGAGAGATTAGAGGAAATGGATATATTCTTTCAAAGACAAATTATCTAAACTGATACAAGAAAAAAATAGAAAATTTATATATTCCTACATTTTTATTTAAAAATGCCTTTGTAATTAAAGTATTTCTATGGTGAAAAGTCTAGGGCATAAAGGTTTAACAGATGAATTCTATCAAGGATTTAATGAAGAAATGATACTAACACATTAACTATTTCAAAATATAGAGGGTGAAAGAATGTTTCACAACTTAGAATCCTGGTGTTACAAACTGAGAAATACATACATAAAAATGAACATAGACACAAAAAGTCTTGATAAAAGATCAGCCAAAAAATTCAGCAACATTTAAAAAAGATAGCATCACACAACAAAGTGGAGTTAATCCTGGAAGTACAAAGTTAGTTCAATATTCAAAAATATTTATTAATCAATCAAAATAATTTACTGCTTCAGCAGAATAAAGGAAAAAACGTTCATCTCAGTACAGAAAAAATGATTTAACAATATACAACATTACAGCAACAGTCAATGATTTAAAAATCTCAACAAACCAGAAATAGAAGGAAACATCTTTAGTGAAATGAGTAGTATCTATGAAAATCTACAGTTGGCACCACACTTAATGGTGAAATATTGATTGGGTTCCTCATAAGATTAAGAAAAAAAAAAGGCAAAGATATTCACATGTAGTACTTCTATTTACTTATCTACAAGAACAAGCTCACAATGCAATAAAGACTGATAATAAAAGCATAAAATTTGAAAAAGAAGAAGCAAAATTATCTTTGTCCACAGACAATACGGTCAACAAAGATAATTTTACTTCTTCCTTTTTTATGGTTAACAACTGTATTGTCTGTGAACAAAGACTGATTTATTTATTTTTGAGAGAAAGAGAATGTGTGCACATGTAAGCACATACAAATGGGAGGAAGGGCAGAGGGAAAGAGAGAATCCTCAAGCCGACTCCCCACTGAACATAGAGCCCCTAGTGGGGCTCCGTCCCAGGAACCTGAAATCATGACCTGAGCTGAAATCCAGAGTCAGTTACTTAACTGACTGAGCCACACAGGTGCTGCCTATAATTATTTTTTTTAAAAAACACTAGAGCCAATAAATATAATAAGATCATTAATATATGTCAATATTTTAAAATCAATTCTATTTTTAATAGCACACAAGTGAAAATAAAACATTATAGATGTTATTTATAATAATTAACAGCAAATTTATACATGCACACAAGGAGAAATAAATTCAATGAAAGTTGTGCAAGACTTCAACACTAAATTTATAAAACAATGCTGAAAAAAAAAGACCAAAATAAATGAAGACATATGTGCCATGAGTTGAAAAACTTAGTCCTGTTATGATCGCAATTCTCCCTGAATTGATCTATAGATACATTGTCATCTCAATCAGCATCCCAATAGATGTTTTGCATGATTGACAAGCTGTTTCTAAAATGTAGATGGAAATGCAAAGGATCCAGAGGGAAAAAAATCAATGTTGAAAAAGAAGAAAAAATTGGAAGGTTTACACAACCTAATTTCAACAACTACTAAAACAAAGCTATAGTAATCAAGTCAGTGTGGTGTTGGGCTAAGGATAAACAAACAGATAAAAGAAGCCAAATAAAACTCCAGAAATAGACCTATACTTACAAAATTACTCGATTTTTTACCAAATGTGCCAAAGCAATTTAACAAGGAATAAAGCTTTTTGATGAATAGTGCTGGGAAAACAGTGAAATGACACCAAAGCTAAGCTAAAATTCTAATACCTCTGGGAAGAAAGCAGAAGAAAATGTCCCAGGACCTTGGCTGTGCAGTATTTTTAATAGAAAATAGAAGAAAAAAACTAGCAAAATGAGGTGCCAAAATTTAAAACTTCTCGTGAAAAAAAAAAAATTAAATAGATAAATGAATGAAACTTCTCATGAAAGTAAAAGGCAAGTCACAAACTGGGAAAATATTTGCAAAACATATATTTGGAAAAGGACTATTATCCAAAATATATAAAGAATTTCATCACATTAAGAACAAATAAAGACCAAAAAAAAGCAGACATCAGGGAAATGCAAATTGAAACCACAGTAGGATGCCCCCACTATACTCACTAGATTAGCTTTATATTTGAGAACACAAGATTTGGCAGGTTGAAGAAGAATGGAACTTTTTTACATTGTTGATAGACATGAAAAATGGTACAACCATGTTAAAAAACTATTTGGAAGTTTCTTACAAAGTTAAACATGCACCTACCCTATGACTCAGTGATTTCACTCCTAGCAACTTACCCCAAAGCAATAAGCCTAATATTCATAACCAACAAGGCAGATAATCATAGAACTAAGAGCTAAGGTTTGTTTTGCTTTTCTAATTTCCTTCCATAAATTGCAGTGTATTTGAAGGACTGCTACTCAGCAGTAAAAATGTACAAGTTGGTAGACAAGAACACATGAATGAAGCCAGAAAGAGCATGTACCATAGGATTCCATTTATAAAAAGTTACAGAACAGCTAACTAAACAATGGTGATAAAAATCAAAACAGTGATTGCCTTTTCGTGCTGGGGAAGCAGATTGACTAGCAAAGAGGTAAGACACGATAAGAATTTTCTTGGGTTATGAAAATATCCTATACCTTGACAGAGATATGGCTTACATGGATGTCTGTATTTGCCAAAACTTATTATATTGTGCACTTAAGGTCTGTATGGTTTGCCTTATGTCCAGTATATCCCAATTTTAAAAATGAGAAAAGGAAAAAGTAAACTCTGAGAAATATTAGAGATCTGGTTTATAGCTCATATCTTCAAAAAATGTAAACAAAAGAGAATAGTAAATTTGACTTTCCTCCTCTAGTATGAAATATAACTGATCCTTCATTATAACTGAATGATCTACTTCTAGAACTGGAAATTACTGAGGAAAGCCCTAAATTTTCTTAGTTCCTTTGTGTATTTAATGAAACAAGTGTAGCCTAAGTTATCAAGTGAAATAGATTTGAATTTGTTTTTAGCCAAACATGGTCGAATTTTAATATTATGTTCTAATGCTAAACAAAAAGTTATTTCATTCTCATGCTAAGTAAGATGTCAAGAAAATAGACTTTAATAATTTGTGTGCTTCCAAATTTCTTTGGTTTTCTTTTACAAAGGGTTCCTTAAGCCTTGACTACATTTACTTATCAATATCTTTTGTCTTTCAGATACTCCTTCATATCATTACTTGCAAAACTTTAGTAAATTGTGATTTCAAGTCTAGCTATCTTTGCACACACAAACATGGTTTAGGTTCCCTTATTATCTATTCAGAAAAGCTAATTTCGACCTCCTATTTTGTGGGCTTTCATTCCTAAAGTCAGAGACCATTTATTCATTCAATGCTGCTTTCTTTCTATTCCATATTCCAAGGTGTCTGACTCTGGTGATGAGACCTTTTAATATAGAACTAAGATTTCCCCGTCCATATAACAGGAACAAATTAGGGCATTTATCTAAAAAAAGCAAAGTACTTGAATAGTGCAATCTCTGATGAAGAATGGGCAGAAATGGTACTTGAGTCCTCTAAATTAGAGCATTAGTTATTGTCCTTTAGAAAGAAAAAAAAATCAGAAGAACATTAGACTGAACTAAATTGAACAGAAAAGCCAATAGTGAAGAATAAACTGGAAGGTGCTCAAATCAGGAGAGTGAAGGTGAATGCTGAGAACATAACAAGTTTCAAAGGTAGGATGTTAACACCCAGGGATCCGAATCACATGACATGCTATATTCAGTCATGCCCAATCTAAGCTTCAGAGTTTCTCAAGATAGAAAAGCAGTGTTCTCAGTTCAGGCTGCAGATGCCCAAGAGTAGCTGTTGAAGTCCGATGTTAAAATGGGAGTTAGAGCCAAGGCCTCAAGCAAAATGAAGTAAAAAGTGAGAAAATTATCTGAATAATTCAAGTTTAAAAGAAGTTTCACATAAGGTAGCTATAAATTCAAGCAAATGCATATTTTTGGCTTATAATTTTAAAAAGTAGCTGTCAGCTTTTCCTCTATGAAATGAGGCAGATTAGAGGATTTGTGAGTCCCTTCTAATTACTAGAATCTATGTTTATTGCCTCAATTATCTGAATATTTCAAGCAAAGCTATTTGGGGCTTGGAATACTCATATAATTACCACAATTTTTAATTTAACTTTGCATGTGTGGACACAATCTTAATGATGACTTGTATTCCATGTGGGAACTCTTTTTGCTTGATGGGAATGCCCTCAATGTATACTCTCCGTGGAAACCCGAGGCTATGATGCATTTATAGAGTTGGGCTAGCATAAAAATAAAGAGGTTTGAATACTGTATATTTTCAGTATAACCAAGGGTTAAGAGCTTTGGTGCCAAGATTTTGATTTTAAAATTCAAATATTTCTCACTTTCTAAAGTACCTCCCAAACTGAGATTTGGGGCAGCAAGTAACTTGGTGAAACAAACAGTAGAAACTTTCCGTGTCTGGCTAAAATTAAGCCTTTCCTTAATTATTTGGAGAACTATGTATCTCAAATCCAAAACTAATATAGAAGCATAAATATTATGATTATGTATTCAATAAAAGTAATTTTATTTTCAGAACAATGTAATTCCAGATTAAATAATAGAAAGCACACAAAACCAAGAAAAGAGACAACCTAAATCTTTTTTTAGCCAAGTGCATAGTAATCAGTACTTTTAAATGTATTTCTTTTGTAAAACCAGAAAAATCAAATCATAATGAGGTCCCTTAATAAGATGGCTATGTAATTACAAGTAGTCCAAAGAGATGCTAGAAGTATCTTCAATTACCAAAGGAAACTTCTCTAAGGCGGGGATTCAACTTTCTTCCTCTCTGAATCTTCCACAGCCTCTTCCTCACAGGAACTGTTCAATAAATGAGTCCTTATCTGAGTAGAAGAGGGAGCATATTCTCACTAGCAAGAGAAACATTTGGCAGGTTGTTCAAACATACTCTCCAAAGAATAACTTAAAGCTCACATTAACGATTCAGACTCCAGGGTTCCTCCCAGACTATCTGATTCAGAACTTGCAGAAAGGAGCCAAGAAATCCATTTAACAAGCACCCTATATGATTCTTATGATCAAGCAAGTTGGAAAATTGTACAGTATGAGATTAAAAATAGGCGCCATACAAAAGAGGGGTCTGCAATATTTCAACTTAACAATTTAAGGTCTCCATAATTTGGTCTTGGCTTCACTTGCCAACATTATCTCCCATAACCCTCATACATGTTGTAGAAGTCAGGCTGGTCTACTCATAGAAAGCATAGTGGGTGGAAGGAGTATGGCATAACCATAACTATACTTGGGTTTGAATTCTGGTTTATACTAGTAATAGTTTTCTGATTCTGGCATCATTAGTAACCTAGCTTGTTTCTACACACATGGGTTTGGTTCTGATTAATGGTTAGGTCATCCACTCTGCACTTGACACTTTAACTGGAAGAAAATGTCCTGGCTCTTATTGTAAGGAAGACAACTCATCTAGACTTGCCCTGTTGCATGAAGTCAAGCCAATTGCTGACTCTCCCTCCACTTCATTTCTTCCTCCTGATGGGAGACATAATTATATCACATGCTTAAAATGGTCAATACTTACTTTGCCAGTGGTCATATTAAGTGACAACTTTCTACTTTTGTTGAAACAAACATAAATATGACTCAAATAAAGGGCCTTATTATTATCTCCTAGTTCTTACAGAGACATGTCACCTTAGCACTACAGCACCGGTATCTGATTTTCTACACTTGGCATCATTCAGATGCCTAGATTCCAGACTCTGGATAACCATTTAGTTGTGACACAAAAAGCATTAATTGTTCCAAGTAACCTAAAAATCCTCAGGGTCACTCCTGGTATCTTACTTTTATATAATGGATATAACATGTGTCCTGTAATATTTTACACTCTAACTGATATGACCTCTTAAGTATCACAAGATCGGAATTACTAACCTCTGCCACGAACAGAAAAACTCAACCCAGAGGGCTCTGAAGAAGAAATCTAGTACCAAAACTACACATCTAATCACATACCAACTGAGCAGCTGTTAAGGCAAAACATTTATTTGAATAAATAACCCTTTGTGAGTCATGAGCAGATATGCTTGGGCAAGAAAGTAATCAAACCTCTCTGAGATCCAGTAAAATGGGAATAGTATTATTAATATGATTGATTTGACCAAAGTCCTTGGAATAGACCCTAGCACATAATAGGAAATCAGTAATTGTTAGTACCTTTCCTTTTTTCCCTACATTTCCTGAATATGCCCTTCTTATTTCCCATTTTTGAAGATTTGTTCATATTAAGCCCACCATCAAGTCTATTCAAATTAATTCAGCCTTCAGGATGCACAATCCTCTGCATTTCTCCACTCACTCTCTGCCACAAGAATCTTTAATATTCTAGAATTCATATAATGTTAATATTAGAAAACAAATTAGACTTTAATCAAATATTGATGTACATTTATGTCTAACATATCGCATGTGCACATTTATTTTACTGAATGAGCTTATAAGGGAAGAGACAACATCATATGCTTCTATCTCCCAAACGCAAGTACTGGGAGCTACAACAAGGCAGGAAAAATGAAATAAGAACTAAATTCTCTTACCCCTCCCCATTCTTACTAGAAATGGAAATGTGGTTAGAAAAGAGGAACTTATTTATATACAACTCAGATATTTCCTTGTGAATTTACCAAAGAGCAGCTCTAAATTCATTAGCACCATAGTCTACATTGAAAAGATCAGAGTGTACTTTTAAAAATTAGCACAAGGCTACTGGTAGGAGTAGAGGTTGATGTACCCTTCCAGTAGGCAAATGAAACAGTATATACAAAAAGTCTTATATGTATACATCTTCTTTGATCCAGCAATTCCATTTTGAGAAACTTGCCCTAAAGAAAGAATAGCATCTGTGTTTAAAAAACAATGTCCCTGACAGTTTTGTTTAAAATGGGAAAAGTATGGAGAGAATCTAAAATACACTCAATATGGAATTGGTTAAATTAAATACCATGCTTCCATTTAAAATAATGTCAAAAAAGAAATAATAACATAGAAAATATTTATAGTACCTTATTAGTGTAAGGATCAGGTTCAGGTTATATTAAAATATTATAGGATTCTCTAATTTTTTGCAAAACTATAAATTTATGCCTGTTCATAAGAAATAGATAAAATGGCTGTATGCAGATAACAACCACTGGTTTGAAGAATTATAAATGGAAATTTTCTTCTTTGTGATATTCCATATATTCCAAATTCTATATATTTTTACTTGTTTATTGACATTAAGATATTTTAAAAATAAATTTCAGTGAAGAAAATATGTCAGCTATAGAAGTAAAACCTTTCTATGTCTCTAGTTCCATAGTTCTATCATTAGCAGTATTATTTGGCATGATCAAAATAGTGAAATAAAATTGGTGCAATTCAGATATTGAATTGATTTAAATGTAATTTTAAAATGTTTAAATAATGGCATTAGTTTCCTTTAAATGGAACAATTTAACATATGTCTGGAAAAAGTGACAGAAAAGATGAAAAAATTAAATTGATATCAGGAAATATATTAAAAAGGTGCCAAAAGAAGAGAAGAGTAATTCACCATCCAAACCATTACTTGGGAAATTAAAGACTGAAGATTCCCACATGGGAATTGATTTAAGACAGTAGAAAGTCACAGTGTTGTATTAACATAAAGTCAACCTTTTTTATCCTGCTCTGTTGATACTTTTAGTTTTATGAGCTAGGTAGATAAAAAGCTAAAGCAAATAGGATGAGACAAGTTAGTAGACACTATAAAAAATGTGGTTTATGCTAATATTTATATCAACTTGTCTTAACACATTAATGAAACTAAAAGCAATTAAAGCATATAACATAATAGGAAAAAAATGTATTTTCTTATTTTCATACCAGGTTGTGTGGTCTATACTTCATGGAAGTCTAATGAATTCTAATAGTTGACTTTGAATACACAATGTCTCCCATTTTTTGCTGGAGAAACCAGTGCAGCCAGGTTTGCCTGAGGAGACAGGTAGAGGCAACTGCACAGTGGAGCTTTCTATTGGTGTTGCAGAGAGAAGCCTAGAAAGAAGATCAAGGCAACAGAAAACTCTGAATACATAGCCATTGGGCTTCAATGATTAGGAGAGAAGCTTGAACAGAGATGCAAATGTATTCTTCTAAGAGAACCCACACACTCTCCAGATGTTGCTGAGTCACAGAACTGTTGTACAGTTCTACGAATATCTGAGGTCATTTTAACAAGATTCTGGAGGACACTAAAGTAATCCAAGAGGAATTCAGACTTTCCCTTTTAGTGCATTTACCAGGCATGGAAGCACTTTTCTAAAACCAAGAATAAATAAACAGAAATTAAATCCACACACAAATGAGTGAAAATTTTTATAACAGACAAAAAAAAAAAAGGATAAAGGATAGCACTAAAAAGAAAGACAATCTCCTTTGAGAAAATATTTACTAAGGAAGCAAACTTCAGATAGCATCTGTTCATGCTCTTTTAAATTCAAGAAAATATTTGCTCTCTGAACTAAAGATGAATTATAAAAAATAAAAAGATAACTCGCTGAAGGGCAAAGAGAATTTTTTGAAAGAAACTGAATGAAATGTGGCAAATAACATAAGAAAACTAATGCCAGAGCAGAATTAAAAATTGCAAAAGAGAGGAAAAGAGAAAAATTGAATTGAATAGAAGAAAACTTAATAGCGCTAGAGAAACCTTATTAATTTATCAGTTACATTATTAGTGCCAGGTAGTATTATGACTTTCCTGTATTAATTATCCTGCTTATATTGACAACTTTGTAAGGGAAGTACTATTATTATATTTAATAATAATGATAGAACCAAAGCTTTGAAAAAAAAAAAAAAAACAATACCAGAACATGATGGGGTTTTTCTTCTACTAAATACATAGAAATGTTTAATAGAAAACAAACATTTGAAAGAAATAAAGGTAAATGCCCAGGAGTCAGAAACGAAGACAGAAATAAGGTGAAGATATATTGTATGATGCCATGGGAATCTAGGCGAGTCTTCATGCAGACTCTAGGCTGAGCACTGGCATCTCAAGCTCCTGCACCCAATGGAAGGGGAGGGAGACATAGACTGGAAGCATGTATCAGCGTGCTGCACTTAAGCACCATATAGAGAGGATAGTACCATATTCACCAATCTAGGGGAAATGGCCAGGAAGATGGCAGGGCCAGGGGTGGAAAGTAAACACAAACAAACAAAAACCTGTAAGAAATATAACCCAAACACAAGCCAAGTGTGACTGTGGGATCTGTATTGTACAGGAACCCCAATAAAAGAAATTAAGATAAAATTCGAGCAGGACTTTTGAACCCCATAAATCTCTTGTCAGTATCCGATATAAAACTTCTCTGTAAGACCACTCTTATACCCAATCCTCACAAGATAACTCTATATGTTTGTCAGGAAAAAAATACATGATGCCTGTTATATGTGAATTTTAAATAAATAATGGATAAATATATTCTAAATATTGCATGTTAGAAGAGAAAAAACAAATTTATATGTGACATACTTCTACTTTAACTAGGCCTTTGGTACATTATTGGCTAAATCTGACAAAGGTGGAAAATATTCTGAGGATAAGCTCACACACACACACACACACACACACACACACACAAAGAGAAAGGAAAACAAACCACATGATGCAGCTAAAAATAAACAAGAGAAGACTAAACACAAATTAAAATGAATGAGTAATAATGACACGTTACAAATGATTTCATGCAAATAAAATTTAAAACTTAGATGAAATAAATTATGTTCTATTAGAAACAATTTGCCAAACTGACATCAAAAGAAACAAAAAGTATGAATATCCTGTTACTAATTAAAGAAATTCAATTCACAATTTTTTTAATTCATAATTTGAAAAACCTTTCCTAAAAGTAAACTTCAAGCCCAAGTAATTTCATTGATGATGACTATCAAAAACATAATTATAAATAATCAAATAATTATGAGAAATATTTCTCAACATGTTTTAGTCCTGATATCACAGGAAAAGAAAGTTAAATGCTCAACAATGTTTTAGAAAATGAATCTAGAAATAGATAATTGATGACATATTAAGACCAATGGGATTTACCCCTAGAACCAATGAAGATTGGTTCAACATTTGAAAATCAATGTAATTCTTTATTACTTCAGATAATAATAAAGAAAAGCAATCATACTATCATTTCTACAGATGCAGAAAAAACATTTGATGAATTTGACACCAATTAGCTACAGTTAGCTTCATATTAAATGTTTATACCTTAAATATTTCCATTCTGCATTGGAAGACAAAACAAGGATATCTATTTGTACCACACATACTTATCATTATAGTGGAGGTTATAGTCACAACAATGAGGCAACATAAAGAAACAAAAGGCATAAAAATACTATAAAGGAAAATTTTAAGTTTTAAATAAATTAATATTCAGTTTGTTACTGACATATCAGCATAACCTAGAATGTTATAGTTAATACACAACATACAGGTAATATTTGGAAATATGGAAATAACTATGAGAAAAACTATAGTTTAACAAAAATGGCCACAATTCTCTTCAAAGATTGGGATCTGGAGACACAAGAGGTACATTAGATTTTGTTTTTCATTATAATCCATTCTGTACCTGTTGATTATTAACACATTTTCTTAAAAAAAAAAAAACACATTTTCTTTCATTTGGAGACAAACTTCCTTAAGTCAGTAATATTTCACCTCATCGTTCAAGCAAGGCACTGGCTGATGTTTGTTCCAAACTATCTTTGTAAGATGTTTGTATAACAAATAGCCTTGGAATATAGATGGTATCTCCCCTAAAAAGGGCAGGTTCACTTACTGCCAGGGAAGATAGAGTGTCTCCCCCCATGGTAAGGGGCAAGCTCACATGTTGTCCATTATAAAAGACCATGTTCCCTAAGCTCGGATTTCTTTTCCTATAATGCAACCAACAGCATGCATAGGTATCATCTGCCTGTCTTTATGTTTCCCCTGGGCATCGAAGATCACTCTGCCTGGCACAACAATGATGCTGCTTACCCTGGCAACTACTACAGCTCTTGCTAGGGACAATATACTGCTCTTCATCTGTAACCCAGAGACCTGCCCAAATCCACAAAATCCACAAAACTTGTTAGCTTATAAATATCACCTTGATATTTTAGTGACACTTTTACATTTTTATAACACTTCTATGAATATTTTATACACTTTTAAACATTAAGAGTAAAAAGTAAAAAGGTAAAATGTGAGTATTTATTTATCTCAGTTTGGAGGAAGTTGACTTATGGATAAAAAACAAACTGAAAATAGATTGATTTGATTGGTAATATTTTGAATTAATCTACATTATCAAAGACATCTACACAATTAAGAAACCTGAGATGTGTGGGGGAAAAATAATTTTTCTTGAGGCACCTGGGTGGCTCAGTGGTTGAGCGTCTGACTTTGGCTCAGGTTGTGATCCTGGGGTCCTGAGATCGAGTCCTGCATCGGGCTCTCTGCAGGGAACCTGCTTCTCCCTCTGCCTGTGTCTCTGCCTCCCTTTCTCCCTCCCTCTCTCTCTCTCTCTCTCTCTGTGTGTATCTCTCATGAATAATTAAATTTTTAAAAATCTTAAAAAAAAAAAAGTTTTTCTCTCCCCTGTAAGGTCTTTGGCTGAGGAGGTAAATTAAAGCAACAAAGAAAGATTACCAGAAAGGCATGCGCGTTTACTCTATATACATTTCACATGACCTATGAGTTTTCATAAGGAAATAAGGACCCAAAGAAAAGGTTAGACTTGAGTGTTTTAGGCTACATTTGATGAAGACTAGGCCATCATATAGAAATATGATAGCTTGAGGAATATGAGGTGAGTGTAATGAACTGGGGGAAACTTAGCCAAGCCTGTTTGTTGGGATTATTCTAGGTATCCCTTTGTCTTCCAAGACAGGGATAGAGGAGGCGCCTCTCACTTGAAGGTTTTATTACCTGTTTCAAGGGAGAGAGGTGGAGGAAAGGTCAGAATGATCTTCCTGCTTCTGCCATTTTCTCAAACTCCTTCTGCTTAAAATATGCAATAGGCCAAGATACCAAAATTTGGAGGTAGTGTGTCTTGAACACCAGCAAGTAAAACATGGAAAAAGTATTTGTAATATGTTTTTTAAATAGCACTTGTTTTATATTTAAAGAGCACTTACAAATACAATTTTAAAGGGATGAATACAATAGAACAAAAGTAAAAATACTAACAGTCAGTTTCCATGTGGAAAATGTTCAACTGAATCAGTAAGAAATTAATTCAAATTCTAAATTACAGAGATAGTTTTTATATGTTTGGCTAAAAAAAGAAAAATTGAAAGAAAAGAAATTAATCGATTTTGTTTTGGAGCAGAACAATACTCCCTCATATTGCTGAAATAAATTATTCAAAATATTTTGGAGGTAAAATTGAAAATATTTATCTAGAGTCTTTAAAAATATTTTAATCTTTTGACTCAATAATTCCAATTACAGAAATCATGTTAAAGAAATCGTGAAGAGAATGAGCACAAATTTATCTGCAAAGATCTGGGTATTAATAATGTTAGTTTTAGCAATTAGAATTTGCAAACATCCTTAATATTCAGCACTAAGTAATTTATTAAAGAATAGGCTACACACTTAAGTTCTTTTGTTGTTATGAATCAGCCTATATACTAATATTTATAATGAAATTATATAAAGAAGTGAAAAGAACTTTAAAAGTATTCACAGAATGATTTCATTTGTGATAATATACAGTATAAAGTTTACAAAATTAGATGTGCCAAATATAAACATAAAAGAGAATTGTATTCTTTTTTTTACTTATATGCATTTTCTAATTTATCCAAAACCAATGTCTATTGCTTTCATTATAAGAATACATTTTATTTTTTAAGAACAAAATATAAACATGTTAATCACTTTGTCAATATAGCATAAAAAGTAAGAGATGTGGACTCAAATTCAAATGCATGAAGATGCACCAACATTTTCTCTATCTGACAAGAGAAGACTGATCAAATTGTTTACCAATCTTATACTGAAATCTCAAACCGACATTAGACATCATATAGCAGAAAAATATTATCATGTGGGAAATTGTTAATGACATATTAAGTAAAAGAAAATAATGTAATATGTAGAGCAAGATCCTGTATTTTTAATGTGCAACAATAGCAAATGCAAGAAGAAAAAGTTGTGAATACAGTAGTTTTCTGTGCATAACAAAATTATAAATAATTTCCGATTTCTTCTTTTTTATTTCTTTCATTTTCCAGCTTTTCTACAATATTATACATTGCTTCATTTATAGCGCTGAAAGTATTAAGAAGGGGTGCCTGGCTGGCTCAGTTAGTAGAGCATGTGCCTTGATCTCGGAGTTATGAGTTAGAGCCTCAGGATGAGTGTGGAACCTACTTATATACGGTATGTAGTATGTATATGTGTATATATATATACACACACACACACAGTAAGTAGTGCAGTTTTGCAATAAAGAGAACCAAAATCAGAAGAGTAGATGTGGGAAGAAAAGGTAGATAACCTAGAGAAGGAAATGTTAAGGAGCATTTGTAGAATTTGGTAATCTATTGGACTGAAGGGGAAAATTAAAGAATTGACTTGGGTAAACATTATTGTTATTTTTTTAATTGGGAGATTCAGGAACAGTAGTGAATTTTAAAGATAGGATTCTAAACTCTGGAGGTTTTTTTAGGTTTGGGGAACATCTGGATGGATGTGCCCAATGGACCAAAAAAACTGGCACAGAGAATATATGATAGATCTGGTAAAAGTCTAGATTTGGAAGCCAGCAAGATTTTGGGAACAGTTAAAATCACTGAATGTATGGAATTACCCAGGGATAATGTAGCATAAGAAAATAGGAGAGACGAGAGCCTCGGAGAACCCTGATAATTACAAGATAGGCTGCCGCTAAAGTGGTAGATTTCTTAGTGCTGGTCAAGAAGGTGAACTTTAGGAGTCATAGAGACCTGGGTGCAAGTCTGTCACTCATCAGCTACCTGGCCTTTGTTAAGTTACTCAAACTCCCTATGATGCAGTTTCTTCATATTTTAAGTAATATAATACTTCCCCATAAGGTTCTATAATATTTTCACAATGACAGGAAGTGCTCAATACACAGTACCTAAGATTAGCAATAGTCATTGTCCTCTTAGTGGTCGATGGAAAAATAAAGAAAAATCAGGGCAATCAAAAAGGGAGAATGAACTGGGAGAAAATAAAGGCAAAGGCAAAGGCTTTGAAAGGCAAAGGATGGCAATTTCAAGTCAATGGCAGTGAGCAACATGAGTTAAATCCAGACAAGATGCATACCAAACCCAATGGCCTTGATGTTTAGGAAATCATTTGAGATGTTTTCTAAAATAATTATATTGAATATGGTTTTCTTTTCAAAATAAGTGTCCTCAACAAATAGAGTTACTACTATTTTTTTAATTGAGGTATAATTGACATATAACATTGTATTAGTTTCAGGTGTACAACATAATGATTCAATATTTGTGTATATTACAAAATGATCACCACCATAAGTCCAGTTAATATCTGTCACCATGCACAGTTACAAATTTTTTTCTTACAATGAAAACTTTTAAGATCTACTTTTATATCACCTTTCACATATGCAATACAGTGTTATTAACTATAGTCACCATGCTGGAGATTACATCCCTATTGGCTTCTTTATTTTGTAACTGGAATTTTGTACTTTCTGACCCCCCCCCCCTTCAAGCAACTACTATTTCAGACATTTCATTTTGGAATTTTTTCACTCTCTGTTCTTAAAGAAATAATGGGGACTTTTTATCAAAAATATTAAAATCAAATGAAACCACCACTAAGTAATTATGAAAGAGTAGGGGACAACTTTGCTGTGTCATTTTGTTTCCTGTCCACCTAACACTACTGGCTAGATCTCTTTCCCGACAATGGTTTCCAAGTGTTCAGAATCCTTAGCCGAAAGAAACACATTGGTTGTAAAAAGGCTTCTCTTAAAAATACTGATAGTGCATCTACTACATCAATCCCCTAACACAATTCATGGTGAGAGAGAAAGAGACAGGAAGAGATGTCTCTGCAGGAAACCTCTTTCTTTGAATTTCTTAATTTTATTTTATTTTTTAAGGCAACATAGTTGGAAACACCTTGTATCAAAAAACCATGGAGAGACATACATCACACATCCAGAGAAAGTCCTAAGATATTTAAGGTAAGATAGGAAAGTCCAAGGACTAAAAATCAGACAAGCGAGAGCAAAGGAATAAAAAACAAGCAAAACTTCTATTTGGGAACACGGAAGCTCAGCGGAGTTGCTGCTCAGTGTCCCCAGAACAGGCGAGGTGGCAGCAGGCTGCTGTGGCAGGGCCAGGGACCGCCCGGCTCTGGCTGCGAGCGAGAAAGGGAGGGTCGCTAGCATCTGTACAGTGAGAGAAAAGAACGCGTCCTGTGAGATGAGTTTCCCAAAGCTCCCTTAGCTGTCGTCCCCACACTTCTCTGCGCTCCTTTGTCACTGGGGTTACAGAGGCCTAGGAACTAAAAGCAAGGAAAGCTAGACCAAACAGGCAGACAAAAGTCCATTGTTCAAAGTATCATTTTCAAGCTGAGGGTGCATATAATACATTCATAGAAAGGGAATAGGGCCTAATCATAATGGAAATGGTTATTTCACATTTAAGACCCTGAGAGTGTGTGAAAAGCTAATCCACATAC
The DNA here is from genome assembly GCF_011100685.1 of Canis lupus familiaris. Taxonomy (NCBI): domain Eukaryota; kingdom Metazoa; phylum Chordata; class Mammalia; order Carnivora; family Canidae; genus Canis; species Canis lupus. Next base: position 4,873,427 of record NC_049224.1, on the reverse strand, counting down.
GATTCACTTTTATCCCACACATTCTTAATTGAAGAGACAGAAAGATGCTATTCTTTAAAAAATAAATTGTTCAGCTTAGAGACTATATCTGGAAAATAGCAGTCGTTTATATTAAAATCAATGAAAAAAAAATCTGTGTTCCGTATGACTGAGTATGACTGCTCCTTGTCAAACTCCAGAGGAAGCAGTGGCATGCCATACTCTCAGGTCTTTCAATTTAGGGCAGCTTCAGAAGCAAAAGAAGCAGAAGTGGCTGAGGGGTGGGAAGGGGGGCGATGTTATTTTTCACTACCCACATCGGTTGTTAAATAAATAAATCCTGTTTGTTTCCTGCCTAAAACTTGGCACACAAAAAGCGATTCTCTTATATTGTGAACTTTATGTGGATTTTGATCATTTGCTATTTCAAATGTATTTCTGAGTTCTTAATTTTACAGAGAATTAGGAGGAGCAACACTTATCTTTCACTACAAAAATATACTCACAACATTATTTGGAACTCATGTGGGAAATATGCAGCTACAATTGTATTTTGGGCACGATGGAACTCTATTATAATTGCTGCAGGGCTTCTTCCACGCATAAATGTCTCTTTTTACTTTTCTTTTTTCTTTTTGCTGAAACTACACCTAAAATTCACTTTTGCAATATATATTATTTACTAGAGGAATTTTTGAGTTTTTATTTCTTTATTAGTTCTGTGTATTTTCTTTTTTTTTTCTTCTTCTTCTTTTTTCTTTTTCTTGGTGGGGGGGAGTCTTCCTTAAAAATCATTTTCTGATATGTTTTTTTCTTCCAAAGTGTTTTATTTTTTCCTAAAAGTAACCCTTTCATTGTGTTAATAAATACAAATCTAAAGAGCTTTATTCAAGGGTTTTAGACATTTTAAAAATCTGTCCTATTGTAATAGGAAGCCTTGGAGACTCATTGAGATAGCAGCAAAGGCACAAGTTTCTTTTTATTATGAAAGATGTTTATGTGAAGAACAAAATAGACAAGAGAAAGTAACTGCTTCAGAATACTTGATGGGCACTTTAATCTTCTATTAATATGCAAATTGTGTTCTTTAGAACCCCAGTAAGAGATTTTTTTTTTCCAATCAGGCTATTTAAAAGTAGTCCTATTCTCCCAAAGGTCCTTCTTGCATGAGTCTAAGTGAAGCAGTGTTTTTTATGCTAATTCCCAAGATGCTCTTGTATGCATCATTTTCTTTTGAAATTATATGGAGTTTATTGAACCACATTTGTAAAACATTCCACAGTTGATTTCATTCTAAAGATCTTCTTTAATAGAACTGATTCCCTTGTTGATCTGTGTCATAGGAGAATGTTAAAGAAAATCAGTTTTAACAACATGGAAGAAATAAGAAAGGGCTTGTGGACACAAATGAAGATACAAGCTTGTAAACAGGAAAAGGACAATTTTTGTTGAGTAATTAACCTCATCCAAAATTTGAACCTACTAGAAACTACTGCACTGATGTTACAATTGTAAAGTACCTCTTCGAAACATAAATCTCAGGAATAATCACCAAGGTACAATTCCCATAGTCTTGTAGCTCTTTTGCAGGCTTTTATTCACCACATTAAATTTCTTTTCAATACCTTGCCTTTCCAAAAAGATTGTAATTATAACAACAATGCCAAGACAATTCCCTTATTGGTGTAGAAATTAAGATGAATAATAAAATTATTTATATGTAGCCGTATTGTTCTCCACACACCAACCGCTTCAGCTACCCAGTTCATATTAAAAAGAAGGAAACACTTACAGGTGCCTGGGTGGTTCCATAGGTTGAGTGACTGACTCTTGGTTTCATCTGGGATCCTAATCTCGGGGTGGTGAGATCGAGCCCCCCATGGGGCTCCATGCTCAACGTGGAGTCTTCTTTGCTTGAGTTTCTCTCTTCCCTCTGCCCCTCCCACTCCTGCTCACTCTCTCTCTCTCTAAAATAAATAAATAAATCTTTTTTTAAAAAAAAAGGAATGAAGGGACCCCTGGGTGGTGCAGCGGTTTAGCGCCTGCCTTTGGCCCAGGGCACGATCCTGGAGACCCGGGATCGAATCCCACGTCGGGCTCCCGGTGCATGGAGCCTGCTTCTCCCTCTGCCTGTGTCTCTGCCTCTCTCTCTCTCTCTCTCTCTCTCTGTGTGTGTGTGACTATCATAAATAAATTTAAAAAATTAAAAAAAAAAAAAAAAAGGAATGAAACATTTTACGTTACTTCTTTTCTTGTCATATTGATAGAATAGGAAGTCTCAAACACATTATCAATACAGTGTCCAGACTATGTTCCTATAATTTTTCCCAGAGAATGGGTATTTATTATTTATCTACCTTGCTATAGTTATAAAAACAGTATTTGGGGAAACTTTTGAGCAAATAATGTTTCTTCTGGATTAACAAGACTATTCTGATTTTTTCTTAAATGTATACATTAGTAGAAGTTATGACCTCTTCATGCCCCCCAAAAGTCTACCCTTATTTAGCAATATTGACTCTACATTTTTTTTTCTGGCACACAAATATTCTTCAGAGTAAGTTACAATTGAGGCACAAAATCCAATCTCATCATACCTTTCAAAAAAATTTTTAGCACAAAAATGGTATCCTTCACATTTATCGCTTACTTGTGTATCTGATAGGGGGTTCTTAATCACATGTGTTGCCTTAAGATTAAAATAGCACTGAAAGAGAATTTTTGCTAACATGAAGGAAAAAAAGGACATACTTTTCTCCCAACTTTGTGCCTTTTCAAATTAATTTCCTTTCTGTGGTATCTCAATGTTTAAATCCTGACCAAAGGCAGGGGACCATGAGGTGGACGGCAATGGCACTGGAGGTGAAAGTATTCACCTGATGCAGAACAAGGGAGAGAAAAGTTTATTGAATACACAGGGAGGAGTGGGCAGGACAGAAAACTAGAGACTGTCTGCAAAGAGGCAGTGGGTGAGGGCTGTTTTTAAAGGAGGAAGGTGAGGAGATATGGCAACATTTGGAATTTCCCCCTTTTTGGCAACTGTGCCTTGTTGTAAGTAACCCATTGGTTAGGTAGGGCCTATGGGTATTTCAAGGTGGGTCGTCTAATGGGCCTGTCTGTATTCAGCTACAAGGTCACTCTGGGTCCTTCCTACATTCCATTGCTCAAGCCTTTTGCCAAAAAAACAGGCTCTATACCTTTGGCTTGAATCTTTCTCCACCTTTTGCATCTGGCACAATTCTTCAAGGTCCAAGTCAAACACCTCCTTTCACTCTACCCAGGGAAGATGGATTATTCCATCTGCTAAAGTCCAGACATCTATCTTTTTTATCTTTTTAGTTCCTAGAACATAGGGAAGATTCAGTAATTCACCTACCTAGCTCATTATATGTGCTTAGCTACTAATATTGAAAAGATAAAGAGATAGGAGTCAAGTTTCAGGGGTAAGAGCTTATCGTAATCTCTGTGAGGTTTCCTGACTAGGTAAATCATAAAATCAAAAGAGCTACTGGTGTTATTTTAAAATAAGAGTCCACTTTAATATTGTAAATATTAGGTGGAGTTCTAGAGGTGTGGTGGGTTATATAGTGTAACGTTGATGAGAGAGAGAAAAAAAAAATCCCCAGAGCACTGAAATCTATAGCAACGCCTTCAAAATTTGCCAGTTTAGATCTGCAGGAGAACTAGCCTGACAATAAAAAAATCTCATTCCTTAGCAATAACAACTGTGGAGTATTGATAACCAATACTTTAAATCTTTCTGCAGATTTAACAAACAGTACCTTCTGCTTTGGGAACTACATGCAGTGAAAAGCATGGGATTTTAGCAAGCAATCGGAACTAACACCAGTCACACACACAAATTGATGGAGTGGGATTGAGGATTGGTTTAAAAAGCACAGAGCTGACTGAGTTATTACCACATGGCGCATTAGGGATAATAGCTGTACAGACCCTGGGTAGTTATAGATACCAGTTCAGCCAAATCTAATCTTACCCAGAAAGAAATATTTATATTTAGTATACAAGTTTTTTTCAAAGGCATAAAGAATCCATAATATACATTTGGAGGGAATTTGTTCCACGGATAAGAGTAAAAAATACTATCTCAATTGTTAAGTGGATTACCCATGGGCATTAGAACGTAGTAGTTAGTGAGGCTACCAGCTTGTGCCCTGATCAAAATCTCATCGTTATAACTGTGTTCCCACAGATAAATCAGAATAAAGAATCTATTACATTGTTCATGGTAATATCCCTGAGAAAGCTCCCACCAGGCAGATATGACTCACTTGGGATAAGGGGTATGTCTACTATATTTAGCAACAATTAATACTGGCTGTTGTCATTGTCTTCCGAAGTTGAAGTAGTTGGCCTGTTGTCAACCCTTAGTCTTCCAAATTAAAAATTTGTCACATTTAAGATCTTCAACCATGACTAAAAGTAATCCTCAAGGATATGTGTTTCTGCTACTGAACATTCTGAAAAAAATCCATGAAACAGCAGAGTAAATGATATTTTTCAATAATCTTTTCCTAATAAAACAACTAATCTTGGCTTTATGCACTAAGAAACTCTGCAGGAAATAGAAACTAGAGAGAATGAGGTAAATTTCTTCTCTTGGAGTGATATGAACTAAAAAATAAAAGAATCGATGACCATGGCTTGACATTATTTCTACTGTCTTTGGCATTAGATATACCATTTGTACTATGTGCTCATGTCCACGGAAGCTTAAGATTGGAGAAATATGCTTAAACCTGTGGTCTGAGTGAAAAGATGATCCCAGAGGTAGACTCATAAGATGAACTTTCATGTTACCAGAATGGAAATAAACTCATAAAGAAAAGCCCTCACAGAAGCAAGAATTTGCCCTAAAATGCACCCAATGTTATGACACCATGCGTCTTATTTTGGTAATATCAAGGATAATATTTCAAGAGACAGGTAAAAATACAACAGGGAGTTTGTTGGCGGTATTGAGTTAATGCTGTCATGTGTACCATAAGGAAGTTTCTTAGTAAATGAGAAATTCTTCAGATAGCTTGTCATGTCCTCACCAGCCAACCAAAGAACTAAATTGCTATTCGTGCTTGACAAAGTTCAACAGGCCAGTTGCTGGGGTCAAATTTTCCAGGACCTTTGAAGCTAATTAGTATGAATTCAAAGGTTATTCTCTGGAAATCTAAGGAAGTTGCTGACTTGTCTTTATTTCTCCTTTCTGGCACTCTTCCTATAAGCTATGGTATTTTACAAGACTTTTTTCACTTCTACCATTTAAATTTGAGTGTAAATCTATACTTCTAATACAAATCCATTTTTTCTAATCTAAAACCTAAATGAACCTGATTCATAAAAAGACTAAGAGGACATTTTTGAGATATGTAAGTACCAGGAACTCTCTCTGCTTACAGGCCAGCAATTTATCTTCCCACAGGTAACCATTAACTGTGCAGAGTTTAGCAGTATTACAATCAGACCACTTCATAAGTTCATCAAAAGCACTGCTAAGATGATTGTTAAGAATTCTAGGATCAGGGGGTGTAAACATCTTGTTTTAATCTAACCGGAGAGAAACCAGCTTTTAAACAAATGATACTCTTCATCCATTTGACTCTCTTGTAACAAGTTTGTGTTTAGCAAAATTTGATTCTACGATCTCCATGTCTATACCAAACCATTCCTCCCATCTTCCCCCACTTGCATGTATGATATCCACAGTTATACCAAACAGAATCCCTAAGTCATTCTTAATTCTTCCTTCAATCTGTTTCCACATCCAACTTACTAACACCGTTGGTACCAACACTGAAACACATCTTGAATCCGTCTACCCATCTTCATAGTCACTACCTAACATTTTTACCTCATGACTGTAATAGTCTCCTATACTCTCCCTACTTCTACCCCTGCCCTGTCCAATGTTTTCTTTACAGACCATTGTTTGTGATTCAAAATGCAAATCTTCTTTCCTTACTCAGGTTTTGAAAACTCTTCTGTAAGTTCCCATTGGGCCTATAATAAAATCAAAACTCCTTACATCAGTGCAACTTAAAATGTAATGCCAGTTTGTGACATCTGTGCAAAAAGTAAGTAATTAGAAGTGTTTATATTCATCTGGCAATGCCGTGTCATCTATATAGGTGATCAATGAACTGGTTTTGTTGCAAAGGTACAGACCAGCTCAGGTTGTCAGAAATGGGTGAGTTGTGTGTGGGTCAACGTACATATGAGTTTTAGATAATGGGACCCTGTGTTGGCCACTATGAATTAGAAATAATATTCTTTAGTGAATTTTTTTTTAGTGACAAATTCTGTCATACATGGTCTGGCACCAGCCTTCTCTCCACCTTTCTTGAACCACTTGCCTCCTCATTTTCTGCATCACAGGAAACTTCTGAGTTCAAGAACAATTTATCACCTTTCTCTCTCCAGCTCTTCATACTTGCTGTTCCTTATGCCTGTAATAATTTTCATCTCACTCCATCTCCTGCTTCTAGGAGTTGGGTTTGTACCTTCTTTTAGAAAACATTCACATCTTTTTCCTTCCCAAATGTTCTTTTTCCAATTCCTCTCTTGTTTTGAAGAATTGTCTGGTTGTTTTTTGCTTTTATGTATTCAATTTTCATTAGCAACTATCTTCTGAACATGCTCCTGCACATGAAGTGGCATCTCCTCTGCTTTCTGTCTTGGGCTGACATGTGCCCATTTCATTCTTTCTGCATTCTGAGACACATGAGCAAAAAGCATATTTTCTTTAAGCTTTTCCAAAGCTCATCTCATTTCAGGTAGAAAATCAAGTGTCTCCAAAGTTTGCCTTTCTTGCTCTGCTGGCAGGAAGAGGGAAATGTTCAGAGTGTCAGGTGTTAAATAGTCTAGAGTTCATGGAGGGGAAAAAAGCAGACAAAGATTACTGTAGTATAGGGGAGAAGGGGGAGCAAAGAAGGAAACTAATAAGAAAAAAGTAAGAGCTCCAGACAAAGCTATATATTTCATTATTTAATAATATGAAAAGTTTGCTAGTTACATTCATTTTATATTTTACAAATGAACATTTTAGGAATATTTGCTTAATGTTAAGGAAAACTGCTTACAAAAGCATCAAGTTAAATCTAGAAATACAATCCTACTTGTAGTACCTCACTATAATTAAATGCATAGTATATGGACATAGATTGCTGTAGCTTAAGTCCTAGATCTACAACCTACTAGCCGTTAAGACCTTGGGCAAATTAATAAACCTCTCTGTGCTTCAGTTTTCTCATTTATTTCTTTATGGAGGTGAAGTTCATATAACATATGAACCATTCTAACATGTACAATTCAGGGGCACCTGAGTAGCTCAGTTGGTTAAGTGTCAGGCTCTTGTTTTCGGCTCAGGTCACGATCTCAGTGTTGTGAGATCAGGGCCTGAGTGGGGCTCCATGCTGGGTGTGGAACCAGCTTAAGATTCTCTCTCTCCCTCTGCCACTCCTCCCCCTTTCTCTCTCTCTCTCCCTCTCTAAACCAAACAAATAAATAATAATAAATAAAGTGTACAATTCAGTGGCATTTAGTGCATTCACAGTACTCTGCAACCATCACTTCTTTCTAGTTTGAAAACATTTTCATTACCTAGAGAAAAACTGAGTATCTGTCAAGTAATCATTCCCCATTAATCCCTACCCTTAACTCCTAGCAAGCATATAGCATATACCTGCTTTCTCTCTCATTTTGCTTATTTCATGTAAAAAGAATCTTATAAAATGTGACTTTTTTTTTTTTTTTTTTGCCTGGTTTCTTTTACTTAGTGTCATGTTTTAAGCTTCCCCCATATTGTAGCACATACCAGTACTTCATCTCTTGTAGTGGCTGAAAAACATTCCATTTTATGGATACATCAAAATTTATTTATCCATTTACCTGTTGATGAACATTAGGGTAGATTCATTTAATGGAAGTAATAGTAATGCTTATCTTATAGGGTTTTTGAGGATTAATATTTACACAGCGTTTAGAATATTGCCTGTTTTGTTATTTCTTAAATTGCATAAAATAACTATAATCCTATATTCAGAAAAATATATATGTTATTCATATTTATACATTTATGAAAACTGCCGGTCATAAATGTGCCAAATATCTAACAGTTATTTTCCTAAATGTTGATACTGTGGGTGGTTTTTCTGAAGACTTGTATTTTTTCAAATTTTATATAAATGTATCTCTTTTAGAATCATTTATATCATTTAGAATATGTCTAACACAAAGAAATAGCTTAACAGCTGCACATGCACATGGAATTTAAGTATGTTCTTTTTAAACTACGTTTATCAAGTGGCATCTGTCGTGTGTAAGATTTGCTCTAGATATTCCCTGTAGTCTCTCCATTCCTGTGTGCCATTATTATTATCAAACTTATGATTTGGGAGCCCTGCTGTCTAGGCTCAGGTCCCTTGGTTTCCTCTGTCTTGGCTGTAGTCCACAAGGGAATATCGGGGAATACTGCTGGTGCTCTGTAGGTGCAATCAGCAAATAGTTAAAACTGCCATCACGGAGCCATACTGCAGCGGCAGTCATGAGCCACTTTTCCAAAAGGGAATGCACGGACTCTAAACAGGCTTGCACAGACATCATTTCTGCTAGTTTTGAAAACTGCAAGTGAGACCTGTTAGCCACCAGGTAGGAAAGTGAGAAAGGAGATCAGCAGTTGTCCTGGCCTTGTCTGTATACGTGTGACCCATGACAGCATGAGGCATCCTTGTACTAAGTTCTAGGTGCAGACATCAAATGCAGAGTCTGGTGTCTTCTTTAGACAATAACTTAGTCATTGCACCAAATCTTAGTCTTCTATAGAATGAAACTTAGATGACAGATAGACTACTTTTTCCTTTTTTTTTACTTAGCCGAGACTTGTAAGTTGAGGAAAAAACCATGATATCTTTTCGTAATCCATTTTAAAAAATAAAGTTTACAGAATGAATTTTCCATCCCTTGAATATGGGTATAAAATATAAATAGATGTCACTTAATTATGAAGCCTGGCTTTCTGTGGTGCAAGTGCTCTATTTGCCATTGTAATGAACAGAACAGGCCAAAGTGATATACTGTGATGCATGTAAAAATAATTCAATTGAATCGTCTTTTTCTGTTTTTCTACAGCATATTTTGAAACATAAGATATCAAAAATAATTTCTATCAATATCACTTGGGACTACTTTATATAAAAATTTCTGCATGCTGTCCTTTATAATTTTTTCCTCTCAATAAATATATTCCTACTGGACCTTAGAAACTATGGCTGCTTTGTTTCTTATTGTGACTACTATGAGTAAAGGCTTTGGAAAAAAGACACAAAATTACTGAAACATTTTCATAAAACTAAAGAGTTATGTCAGTAATAATATCCTTAAAGGAAAACAGATTTCTTAAAAGAAAACTAGATCAAGTAAAGTAGAAGGCCACTTTCACATTAACAAAATTATTTTCTTACTCTATTTTAATTAAAATAAAAAGAAACAAATTGGGGTTAGAGAAGTCATACCTCACTTGCTACATAGCCCTTAGGCAAGTCTACTCTATGACATCAGGCAAAATTGAGCAAAGGGTCTTATAAATCACACTCGTGGATTTCATGACATGATCTCATATCCCACCAGTACAGGACCGCATAAGATGGCAGGAAATTGCCCTGTCCCATGGTACCACTGTATACTATTATTGGGAACAATGTAACAATTCAAACACATTACATTAAAGAGTTTCAGCCACTTTCCCAAATCAAAATGCCCCTTGAAAAATAGTTTGCCCCTTGAAAAATATCATGTAACACTAGATGTACTGAAAAAAAAAAAAAAAAACCATTTCACTATGAACCTACCAATCCAAACATTTCTAACTCTAAGTGGGCAAAAATGAGTTTTAATTTTGTCTATATGTTTGTAAAATGTAATTAACATGGTATGTGTGTCAAAGATTTCTGAAAAATGTTCTATTCTTTCACAGGAAGGATGGATGGAGGTAAAAGTACTCACTAGTGTGTATGCACTGTGAGTACCTTTACCTGTCAAACTCTGTCAAACGCTGAGCCCATGAAGCACACACATTCTTTCCGTTGGCCCTAGTTACCATTCCCAACACTGAGGCCAGAATAGATTTTCAAAGCATGTTTTTAACTCATGTTATTTCCTGGCTTAAAATACACAGATGACTTTCTGTCACAGTTGAAGCAAATACAATGTCTTTGTATTTGGTAGGAGGAGAACCAATATATCTGACTCTTGCCTATGACTCTCAACTTATCTTGTACCATCTTCCTCTTCAATCACTGTGCAATGGCCACATTAGGCTTTCTGATCTTAAACATGATTAGATCTTGCACAGTTTGGGGCCAGTGCCATAAGCCATCCAGTCACTGTCCCGTCATCTTCTCTGGTTTTCTTCCTACACTTAACACCAACTGAAAATTGATTATTTGATGTCCAATATCTCCCACCTGAGCAATATATTAAGAATGGGAATTTTGCCTGTCTTAGCTAACTGTCGGCACATAATAAGTTTGCAGATCGTATTTGTCCTATAACTAGCTATATATAATGGCTAATGAATATATATCAAATTTTTCAGAAAATTCCTTTTTAAAAAGTTTTATTTATTTATTTATTCATGAGAGACACACAGAGAGAGACAGTCAGAGACACAGGCAGAGGGAGATGCAGGCTCCATGCAGGGGAGCCCGACGTGGGCTTTGATCCCGGGACTCTGGAATCATGCCCTGAGCCAAAGGCAGATGCTCAGCTTCTGAGCCACCCAGATGTCCCAGAAAATGCCTTTAATAAAGACTTACCCAGTATAGAATTGAAAAACCTTCATAAAAAGAAGAGAACTGATTAAAAAACTCTACTGATCAATTTTGAGAGTCTTACTTTGTAAATACAAGTCAAAATTCTCAACCAGGAAAAAAGTGTTTGGGGATAAAGCCTAGAAAGAAACAAGGCCAAGACCATGGTAGGAATATGACTACAAAACAAAAAGCCTTCTATCACTAATCATACTTTAGGATCTTTTGGATGCATAAAGAAGTAGACGTGTTTCCATAAGCCAGTATTTTCCTGGAAATTGGAATGATACATTATTATACTCTTAAAAATTAGTACTAAGGATTCATACAATGATACTTCAAAAAGAATCGCAAGATCTTAGTGGCTTAATGCATACATAGGCCATATTATGGAAGAGTAAAGGTCAACTAACACTTGAGTTCTCAAAATCTAGTCATTGTCCTATGCGTATATTTTAAAAACTGTATTATTAATCTTAAAATTATTTAGTTTTTAAACATATAAATGCATGCACATACACGTGTAATATAAATTATGACCTTAAACAAGTTAACCTGTCTGGATGCTTTCTCATCAGCAAAATGGAGATAATACTGACTTCAAAATTTGCAGTTGCTGCAACCAAGGAGGTAAAAGACCTATTCTCCAAAACCTATAAAACGTTGATAAAATAAATCGAGGATGACACAAATGGAAAAATATTTCATGTTCATAGATAGGAAGAACCAATATTGTTAAAATGCCCCTATTACCTAAAGCAATCTAGAGATTTCATGCAATTTCTATCAAAATACCAATAATACTTTTTATGGAAGTAGAATAAATAATACTAAAATTTGTATGGAAATACAAAAGACCTCAAATAGCCAAAGCAATCTTGAGAAAGAATAACAAAGCTGGAAGTCATAATCCCAGATTTTTAGATATACCACAAAGGTATAATGATCAAACCAATATGATATAGGCACAGAAATAGACATATAGATCAATAGAACATAACAGAAAGCCCAGAAAAAAAAAACACCCCACAATTATATGGTCACTTAATCTATGACAAAGGAGGCAAGAATATACAATGGGGAAAAGATAATCTTTTAAATAAATGGTGTTGGGAAAACTGAACAGGTACATGCAAAAGAATGAAACTGGACCATTTTCTTATACCATACACAAAAATAAAATGGATTAAAGATCAAAATATGAAACCTAAAATAAATCATAAAACTCATAGAAGAAAACATAGGCAGTAATTTCTTTGACACTGGCCATGATAACATTTTTCTAGATATGTCTCTTCAGGCAAGGAAAACAAAAGCAAAATTAAACTGTTGGAACTACACCAAAATAAAAAGGTTTTAAACAGTGAAGGAAACTATCTGAAAAACAACAAGGCAACCTACTGAATGAGAGAAGATATTTGCAAATGATATATTCGATAAGGGTTTAATATCCAAAATATATAAAGAATACAATTCAACACATACCCAAAAAACCCAAATAATCTGATTTAAAAATGGGCAGAGGGCCTGAATAGACATTTTTCCAAAGAAAACATACATATGGCCAACATATGCATGAAAAGATATTTAACATCACTAATCATCAGGGAAATGCAATCAAAACCATAATTGGATATCACCTTAGACCTGTCAGAATGGCTAAAATCAAAAGGACAGGGGCACCTGGGTGACTCAGTCAGTTAAGCATCTGCCTTTGGCTCAGGTCATGATTCCAGGGTCCTCAGATTGAGCCCTGCATCAGGCTCCCTACTCAGTGGGAAGTCTGCTTCTCCCTCGTCCTCTGCCCCTTCCGCCTACTTATGCTCTCTCTTGAGCTCGCTCAGTCTCTCTCACAAATAAAATATTTTTAAAAATTTTAAAAATAAAATAAAAAGGACAAGAAATAACAAGTGTTGATGAGGATGTGAAGAAAAAGGAACACTTGTACCCCGTTGGTGGAGATGCAAATTGTTGCAGCCACTGTGGAAAACTGTGTGAAGATTCCTCAAAAAATTAAAATTAGAATTACGATCTGATCCAGCAATTCCACTACTGGGTATTTACCCAAAGAAAACAAAAACACTAATTTGAAAAGATACCTGTGTTTATTCCAGAATTATTTACAGTAGCCAAGGTATGAAAGCAACCTAAATATCCATCAATAGATGAATGGAGAAAGATATGGAATGGAATATTACTCAGACATAAAAAAGAATGAGATTTTTGCCATTTGCAACAGCATGGATGAACCTAGAGGGTATAATGTTAAGTGAAGTAAGTTAGAGAAAGACAAATACCATATGATTTTACTCATATATCGATTTTAAGAATCAAAAGTGATCAAAGAAAGGAAAAAAGACAAATTATTAAATACAGAGAACAAACTGGTGGTTATCAGAGGGGCGGTGGGTGGGCAAAAAAAAGATTGTTAAAAGTATTAAATAAATTCAAACCATTAGAGTACCTAGTAAAATGAAGGTGTTGAACAGGCAGTTTGATATCTCAATCTACAATTCAGAAAATAAACTCAGGTTCAAATTACAAATTTAAGATACATATACACAAACTATATACTTTCTATTATATATGTGTTTTATATATATATATATATATAATTGTATATACAATTATATATATATATATATATAATTAAAAGCAAAAAGATTAGAAGAGAGAAGGAGACCAAGGCCAAAGAGAGGAGAAGGAATCAATTAATTGGTTTACATTACCATTGATGTGAGCAAACCTTAGAAAACAGTGGCCAATCATTATCAATCTGATACACAGATATTAATAATTGTCAAAGAAAACTAGAGACATGTTAGTTCTAAGTCCTACATCCTCACCATTTATTTAGGGTTCGCAGACAAAATGGCAAAAAAAATCCATTTCATAATGGGCAAAAAAATAGGGAGAAGATAAAAATGTAAAAAAAAAAAAAGAAGATAGAAGTGTGATTATAATGATAGAAATCTTATGATTAAATAACTTTAAATTTTCCGAATGTAAGTGGGACCCCTGATTCATTTCAGTCATTTGTGTGGCTAGGAGATAATACTTAAGGTACATGAAAATTGTTTAAGTGCAGGACTTTTTCCTCATCTTAACGCATCTAATCATGGCCATTCTATCTCGTAAAAAACAAGTTTTATAGATTTTCTTTATCCAAAGAATGCCACCTAAATTTGTTCTAAATATGATTGCATGTAACTCTAAATTCATTTTGAAGGAGAATCAGAAATAGGACATCAAGAAACTGGCCTCAGAATGTTTTTTGAAAATAGTCATCACTGCTGAAACTCATGTGCTTGCCACTTGCCAAAATTCCCACTCAAGCCTCTTAAGAACATTATATTTACTTATTAAATGATCTGTTTAGAATCAAAATATCATTCTGATGAGATTAAAAGATGTGTGTTCTTCTTTCTTCCCAAACTAAAAAGGCTTAAATTATGAAGGCTTAAATTTAAGGGAAGCTGTAATATCTGTAAAAGTTATATGGTCCTGGCACCAGCTGAGAAAAGGTCAGAAAATTATGAGAAAGAATCACCCTTCCAGAAAGGCAAATACTTCTTATTTTCTTTTCTTAAATGAAAATTAAGAAATTACTTTAAGAAAATAAGTAGTATTCCTTTAAATGCAAGGTTTTTCTCAAACCACAATGTTTTTTTTTTCTTAAAACCTAATTTCAATCTCATAATTCAAATCTGATAAAAACAGAAAAGTAACAGATACAACCACCTAAATACAAGCTGAATGTTTTCCATCGATTCACTCTGGAAGCACATTCACAAATACATTTTTCTGTTATTCATTTCAGTGATGATCAGTTTATACTCAGAATGTACTGCTCTTGCCACCTACACACTGACAGGCATAAACTTAAAGTATAGACAATCTCCCCGTATGATTAACAGGCAGACATTCATGATTGAGTCCTGAATACTACCCTGCATAAACCATTTTATGATGTAGCAACGTCTAAGTCTCTTTTCAGATTTGAATTGTGACAAGATATTTATCACCATTTAACAAAGGTCAAAAATCTAAAGATAACTGGGAATAAAATAATCTTCTAGAAGAATTTTCTGGTGTCTCAAGTGATCTCTATATTCAGTGTTCTCATGTATGTATTATCTGAAAAAAAACCCACAAGATTTCTGTTATTTTGCTTTATTCCACAGTGTAATAATAAAAGAGATAAAAAAATAAAAATAAAATACGAAGTTTCAAAAAATTTATCAACCCCCCCAAAAGTAAAATCTCAAATTAGTACAAAAGGGGTGAAATTTACATTTTTTCCCCCTAAATCAGCACAAGTGCCTTCACCTTATAAAGACTGGAACCCGGGGGAAGAATGCCATTCATTTCTCATAAGTTATACAAGAGTCAATGGCAGGTGTTAAGCATGAGATAGAAATGAAAAATCTTCAAAGCAATAACAGACACATGAAACACATCCCAAAGGGAAATGGGAGAGCCACAGGAAAGAAATAAAGTGAAGTGAATACAACCTCACAACTAGTGCAAATCCCTCAGGAATGTTCCTATTACGAACCGTTAAAGCCATGTGTTTAACATTTGATAAATCTAAACTCTTCTTTGTCAAACGGGGAAGCTCCAGGCACAGTAAGCATTAACCTGATCCCATAAAAGGCATTATAGTGCCGGTCTTTACATTTCATTGCAAAATGGCTTTACAAACATGCATCCAGGGCCTGCTTCTATGTTTCATTCTTGTGATTTAAATATGTAGATGACCTTCTTGTTTGAATATTAAGTCCAATGAGTCCTTTCTTTTAAAAAGATGGTTGTTGAAATATATCATGATCATGTCTACGTAATGGAAACATCAGAAACAATCTCCATACTTTGCTCCGTAGGTCATACTTTACTCGATCAACAGGGCATATCTTAAAAGGTGCAATGAGAAAACAAACTTCTCTGGTATCTTACCAGCAGCTATGTTGTCAAGCATATGTTTCACCCTCCCTGAGAAGCTGCCAAAAGTAAAAATAGAGAGATGTGTAATAGGAACATGGTGCGACACGAAGATACAGAACTTACAAAATGGAAGGAGAGGACCTTGTCTCAGATCCTTCATGAAGTGGCCTTGGGCACTTCACATTCTTAAGTTGGATTTCAACTCTGCATCTATAAAGTGAAATTGCTAACTGAATAATCCCTAAGGCCCTTCTATCTCTAATACTCTATATCTCTAAATTATTCTAAGCTGCTGTTAAGCACAGAGCTAATCAACTATGATTATAAATTCCAGTATTGTTGGTCTGTATATTATCCATCCCTGCCCAAGCATTTATTGTGTGCCAGGCACTGTAGCAAATTCTTTTTTTTTAAATTAAGTAATTAATTTATTAATTAATTTATTTATTTATTCATGAGAGACACACAGAGAGAGGCAGAGACACAGGCAGAGGGAGAAGCAGGCTCCATGCAGGGAGCTAGATGTGGGACTTGATCCCAGGACTCCTGGATCACGCCCTGGGCCCGAACGCAGGTGCTAAACTGCTGAGCCACCCAGGGATCCCACTGTAGCAAACTCTTAACAAAATATTTATTCATTTAATTTTTTATAATGACTCTATGAGAAAGGTGTTATGCTCCCCACCATTTCACAGATGAGGAGATTTCGAGAAGTTAAATAGTTTGCCACAAACCGTGTATTGAATCCAGTAGAGTCTCCATAATAATTCCATTCTCTGCTGCCTCCTAATCAAATAGGAAACAAAGCAAAGCAAAATAAATAATTCTTCCAAGGAATAGAAAGCCCACTCAAAATCTCTGAAATAGACCAACGAGGGGAACAAAGTGATTAAGAATCTTATTTGGAAATCAAGAAAGCAAAACAGAAATCAGGGCAAACTGACATAGATTAAGACTCCTATTTCAAATTGTTTCCTGTAGTAACAGATTTTTTTTTCCTTTTTTTTTACTACCTGGAGATTGCCTGGAATGATGACCCCACAGTCACATGAAAAACTAAGAGGCAGTTGAACTGAGAGAATAGGAGATCTTACTGAGCATCACATTGTAGAATTCTGGACAGAAACGGGATAAGGAAGTAACATTATTCAACATTTAGTATGGTTCCACAGCCTCATCTGTGTCTCTAAATCCAAGCCCTCATTCATATAGCATTTAGACGCTTTCTGCTTTTCTCACCATAATTCCCTCTGTCAGTGTGTAAAATATCTGTTCAACTTAAAAATGTATAACATCAAGAATAAAAACTACCCTTGGCGGAGGTAGTCTGAGTGTTACTCCACCTCAGTATTTTTCCAAGATGCTCCAAATTCTAGGACTGTCCTAGTTGAGGGTGCGTCATTTCCCAGAAACATTTTCAATCTGGAAGACTTGCCCAGGAGTTTATTTTTATTTTTCAGGGTGAGGTAGAAATAGCTAGAATTTTATTTCAAAGAACTTTCTATATAAAAGACTGTCATTTAAATAGAATTAATTACGATACGGTTTCAAATTTCACAAACCACATCGAGGGGCTCAGGGACAAGAGTACACTTGAGAAATTTTGTGGAAAAAATACACTTCTTTACTCAGGGAACAGGCTATGTAAACCTTCCCTTCGCGAAACAGCCTGAGATTATAATCGAAAATCCAAAGAATCATGACAGTGCTTTTTGGAGGCTTTTAAAGTTGGTATCCCTTTCCTTTAAAATACTTCAGTGAGCTCTCCAAAGTAGTAAGACAAGATGCTTTTACAGTGATTTATATGGTATTTTCCATCTTAACAGCTGGACTCTTTATGTTTGTAGTATTGCCATGTGGCACACTGTTCAAAGCAATGGAGTTTTAGAAGTCCTGAAAACAGGATGTTCACTTAAGGACTATATAGAACATGTTACAAACTTAAAATATGAAAAGGAAAGGAATTCAGTTGCAAAGAGCATGAAACCTGAATCCACAAGCTTTTCCAACGTTTTTTAATGCAGTCAAAGGGGGATGAGAAATGTTCATTCTTCCAACTGTCAGCAAACATATGTATGAAGCTTAACTGGCTTCATAACCCCTGCAGGGCCTTTTCCCTTGGTTTTGCTTCATTTTCCAACAGGTTTTAAGAATCAGTGAGGTAGTTAAGCAGCCTTCCTCTCTTGCAACCAATCTCTTATTTTCTTTCAAAAAAGATGTTTGTATTTTAGATTAGCACATGTACTCTCCAACATATCGTAAATGTCTAATTTACTTATATTTATCTATTTTTGTAATATATACATACACAAAGATTGTAGTATATATTGAAAAGGTTAATGCCAATACAAAAGTATATTTTCATCAGAAGAATAATCCTTTTATATTTTGGAACAGGAGTCTAAAGCATCTCATGCTACTTATCAAACATTATTAATTGCAATAAATATTTTAATTAACACTAAGCATAAATAATCTCTTGTCTTTGTTACTTTGAAAGCTAAAGGAAGTAAGTTTTTTTCAAAGTAGAAAAAATCTTAGCCTTGTATAAGTACTTTTGTTAATATTAAAATTGTATACAGGACAGATTATGCAAATGCAAAATTAAAAATTAAACTACTTCTTGCTCTTGAATCTAAAAATCCCAAAAGATCAAAAAAAATACTAGTATTAATATTCAAGTTTAATTACTTGTTTTAATCATGTTTAATCATTTGTATCATGAACTATAAGACAAGAAATCCAAATATTTTATGGATCATATGTTAGAGATAATTGAATATGTGACATAAATAACCCATGCAGATTTTTTAAAATTTATCTACATTCCTTTAAAGATTTAACAGCATATATATAAGGCATAATATGGCCAAAGAAGATATCTTAAACTATGTGTTTTTATACATAGTAGACATATGGCTGACTTGATCTGAGAACACTTACTATGCCAACTTCAACTTTCAAAATTGATTACCAAGCTATAATACAAGGTAATGGATAAAATAATAACAGAATAATCTATTCAAACACCCCAATTTATTATTTTCATCATGGAATCTGCACGTCAAAAGGAAAATCAAAATATAAAGACCAATGACTTATACATACACATGGATAATATACCAAATCTAAAAGAATTCCAACAACAAAATCTTTCATTCCTCTTGCCTATGTTGGCTACAGTTCTCTTTTTTAAGATTTTATTCATTTATTCATGAGATAGAGACACAGAGGCAGACACATAGGCAGAGGGAGAAGCAGGCTCCCTGCAGGGCACTTGATACAGAACTTGATTCCAGGACCCTGGGATCACAACCTGAGCCGAAGGCAGAAGCTCAATCACTGAGCCACCCAGGCATCCCACTATGTTGGCTTCTTGAACAGCAGATAGAAGCGTTAGAACTCTGACACTTAGCCCTGTGTCCAGATTTTATCTTCCCTGCAATCACCTTGTAGATCAAATAGTCAAAATATAAAATAAAAACAGCTTATATAATGTTTATATATTAAAAGAAAGTGCTTTAAAAAAAAGAAAGCGCTTAAAGATTGATGTGGGAGGAGGAAGACTCCTTTCACTAAAACCTCTGGCAAAATCTCAAGTCTCAAGTTTACTACAATTCACGTATTTATTTATTCTTTCATTCGCGAGCACTTATTGAATGCCTCTTATGTGCTGCATACTATTCTCAGTATTATGGATGGAACAGTGGGTTCTGTGGATAATGACTCTGCTATTATGACCCTATAATTATAGTGTGGGAGAGAGAGAAAAGAATCAGTAAGCAAATATATAAGAAAATTTCTGGTAGTTGCAAATGTTTCGAAGCCTTAAAAGAGGAAAATGTGATCGAGAATGAGTGCAATGATGCTGGTTAGGTGGACAGGGAAGATATATGTGGAAAAGTTATATCTGAGCTGCAACCTGGATGATGAGGAGGTAGAGTCATGTAAATATTTTGCTGAAGCATTCTATGCATCAGGGGCAACAAGTATGAAGCCCCTTATGCCAGGTGAACATATGTTGTTGTTGTTTTTAAAGATTTTATTTATTTATTCATGAGGGACACAGAGAGAGAGGCAGGCAAAGACATAGGAAGGGGGAGAAGTAGGCTCCATGCAGGGAGCCTGATGTGGGACTCGATCCCGGGACCGTGGCATCACTCTCTGACCCGAAGGCAGATGCTCAACCACTGAGCCACCCTGGCGCCCCTGAACATATGTTTAAGAAACAGAAAGAAAGTCATGGTTGTTGGATCTTAGAATGCGAGGAAGAGGGAAGAAGGATATAACATCAACCTAGAGAAAGAGGCATGTGGGGCTCCTGCCTGTAGCAGGGCATTCTATCTGAATGGTGCTTCCTAACGTTCTCAGAACCCAACCACACAGTATTACGCTATCGAGCGGATACACTGAGCTACTCTTCCCATGTTGAAGAGAAAGCAGGAAATTCAGGTTCAGTCCTTATTAAAACTCCTAACACCGTTGTGCAAACTTCATGAGTTCACACACCACAGCAAAGCATCAAGAAGACCCCCAAACTCCTTGGGGATCTATTCATACTATTTATCGCTGATAAAGATATTGTCCCAATGTATCTTTACAATTGATGGCTCAAGAGTTTCTGTGCTACATGTAGGAGGAGGAATTTTTCATAACCTCTCTGCCTAGATTCCAGCCTCCCGGGTATTCCCTTCTGAGTACTGCCAATTCCTCATATGCTGCTATGGACCAGAGGAATACACACTTCTCCTCCTCCACACTAGGAGTATGCCAATGTCTTCTACTTGTTTGTTCTTAACAGTTCCATTTACTTTAGTTTCTAAATGTTACTAAAACCAGAAATTTCTGATACAGCTTTGAATGACATCTCAAATGTAAATATATTATTCAAATTCATCACGAAATTTTATTTCTATATATAGTCCCAAAGTCTCAGAACACACAAGTATAGATTATTTGTAAATTGTTACTTAAATATAAAATGTTGGAGGTTTATGGTAGAGTCAACGAAGCTTTTTTAAATTGCACCAAAAATAATAATAAAATAAAATAGAATAAATTGCACTTAGATGTTAGTTATTGTAATTTTTAAATGTATTTTTCAAATTATATAAGTCATGAAATAATCATGCAGAAAATTTAGAAAGTAGAAAAGAAGAATCAAAGTGAATTCCAGCAAGTAGGGATGAATATTCTTTAATAATATTTTATAATTCCTCACTGTACATTTATATATTACTGGATGTAAACCACAAATTTGCAGCAATTACTTGTTTTATCATACAACTATTACAGGAATATCTCCAACTAATTAAAAATGCTTCAAAACCTCAATCTTAATATATACAGAATATTTCATTGGATGATTACACCATAAATTACATAAATCTCCTTCTTAGTAAGCATCAAATTTATTTCAATTTTTTTAATGTTACTTGTATTAATGAGAAAGAAATCTTATATGAAATATGACATTTTTGGTGTATAGAAAGTCTTCATTTTGTAACTTGCGGCTTTACAGAATTCTATGAGATCCAAAGTTATAGTTTTCAGGAAATATAAGCAAGTTATATAAAAATTGTAATTTTGTCTTCTTCAGCTGATCATTATATCTTTATGTTTTAAACAATATTGGCAAAAAATTTTGAAAAATATCAAAATAATCATTTTATGCATGTCATATTTTTGTTCATTTCGATGACAATAACTCCTTTTTGCAGTTCATGGTCATGATGGCTCTGGGCATAGAGATAGTCTTTATTATGTTGATGATTATAATATTGGTATTCCAAATTTTAAGGGAAATGGTTCTTGAAAATAGTAGCTAATATTTATATGATACTCTCTCACACTGTGAACATATTATCTGAATTAACTTCTTTAATCCCCACAACAAACCTCCCAGGTACATACCATTATTTACCCACATTTTGCAAATGAGGAAACTAAGTATAGAAAGGTTATGTGTCCATTACAATTCTGTCTAAATTCTCTATTAAAGAGACATCTTTAAAATTCTCATATGGTTTGTTTCGCTTATATTGTTGATATAATTATCCACACATAAGAGAACTAAAAATTAATTGCACTTTTGTAATAAAGCCTATTTGGTCTGGATAAATAATTCAGCCCGTGCTTCCTCACATTCCATTTGGAATTTTTGCATCTACATTAATATGCAAGATTATTCTTTAATTATTTTCTTGCGATGTCCTCTTTTTTCTGATTTTGGTAAAAAGGTTATACTAAATTCATAACATTAATTGGCTAGCTTTCCACCTCCTTTCTGTCTTTTAATAAGGCTAATGTTTCCTTAATACTCTACAAATGCAGTTTTGATCTTCTCTTTGATCTAAGAGCTATTTAGAAAAGTGAGTTTAAATTTCATAGAGGTTTTAAGTGAAAATCAATTAGCAAAATCTCAGATGGACAAAAAAGTTATTTGCTTGGTCGTTTAAGCTTTTGCTAATAAAGGTCATTTGTATCACATTATGAGCAGAAAGTATTGACTAAATACTATTTTCTAGACAAATTGAAGTTTTTTTAAAGCTTTGTTCAACCATTATAAACATGCCAAATCTATGTTTACAGGATAGTTAACTATGTAATTTGCACATATACATATTTATATCATGTTAAACTTTTGTATTTATATAGTTACATGTGCTTATATGAAATATCAAAACTTATTTATGGCTACGTAAGCTTTCTATTAATCTATTTTTTATACCATAGGTTATCAAAGGGTAAGAGAAGGTTAAGATTGTTAATGTCTTTTGTAACAACTGTATTTTTAGAAATTAACCTGTTTTGTCTCCTACATTGTTTTGTGTTTTAGAAAGATGTGTAATTTAGTTCTAGTTTTCTAGTTTAAATAGCATATAGTAGCGTATTGTTATTTAATCTAACACTTGAAGTTTTAATTTTATATAATATCATTTAACCAGTTTATATTTTTTTAGGTCACATGTTTCTATTCTTATATTTGACATCTTGTTTTTTTATTTCTATATGTCTAAGATTGTTTGCTTTTTCTACTGTTTTCTATTCTATTGCGTATGCACTACTTGATTTTTTCCACTTTTCTACATTTTCTGTTTCTCTAAATATTCTCTAAATCAGCATGGTATCTCTTGATTTCTTCTAACATAAACAGAGAAATTACTTTTAATTCTCTGGTGCTTCCCTCATAGTCTTTAATTTAAAAAATATTATTTTTGAGGCACAAATTCTGTTAAAATTAATATTTCACATTGTGGATCTTCTGCGAACAACTTTTAAAATTTGTATTTATCTTACAGATATATTCTTAGCTAATTATACTTTTTTGCGGTTTTTATTCTATCTCTACTCTTTCTAAAAAAAAAAACCTTAAGCATTTCAAATATGCACAAAAGAATAAGAAGAGGCTTATATTCACTGAGCAATTACAATGAACCAGGCACCACTCTAAGTACTTGAGAACCATGAGTTTATTTAATAACTTTGTAATCACTTTTTGAGATAGAAAAATATTTATATTTCCATTTTATAGATGAAAAAACAGGGACGTAGAGAGGACATTTCATTTGCAGAAAAAGTCACATAGCTGAAAATGCAGAGCTCATATTCAAACCTAGGCTGTCAGCTATCCCCACACTCCTTCCTCTGCCATTAAGCCTTCCACTACAAGGGATATGTCCCCAACTTCATTCTATAAGTTATCCCTGTCATTTTCTTTAAGATTTCTTTTTTGATTTTCTCACCCACCTTTTCTTTCATCATCTCTGCCTATTTGATGTTTTTCCTTCTTTTATTTCTTTGAGAGTCCATACTATAGTTAATTTCAAAGTTCTGTAATTTTATAATTTTTTAATTTTCTCTGCTTTAAATTCATCTTCCAATTGTTAATTTTGATATTTTTGGCTCTCTTCTCTAGGTTAGTTTTCTTTGTGTCTTTTGGAGTTTTAGTTTTTTAGGTAAAATCATTTGGGAAGTATTTTTGTTTTTGTAACTTCTCTTTTGTCCTCCCTTCTT
This sequence comes from Canis lupus familiaris, assembly GCF_011100685.1. Lineage (NCBI taxonomy): Eukaryota > Metazoa > Chordata > Mammalia > Carnivora > Canidae > Canis > Canis lupus. Next base: position 4,849,668 of record NC_049224.1, on the reverse strand, counting down.
CCTCTTCCTCTCTCTCTCTCTCTCTCTCTCTACTTTCACTCTCCTCCCTTTCTCCCTCTTCCTTCCTAACCTGTAATCTACCCAGAACTTTTTGCCATCAAGAACCAGGCCTTCTTTTCTATAAGGAAGAGAGTCTCACTCCTCTAATGTGTAAGATTATATTAGAAACTTGGGGATTCCTGGGTGGCTCTGCAGTTCAGCGCCTGCCTTTGGCCCGGGGCATGATCCTGGAGTCCCAGGATCGAGTCCCGCATCTGGCTCCCTGCATGGAGCCTGCTTCTCCCTCTGCCTGTGTCTCTGCCTCTCTCTGTGTCTCTCATGAATAAATAAAATCTTAAAAAAAAAAAAAAAAAAAGAAAGAAAAGAAAAGAAACAAAGTAGCTTGGGGAACCTCTCACTGCCCTTATACATTTGTGTCCTAGATCTTCAAAACTAAAATTCACAGCAAATCACATGGATAATCTGAAAACTAAGGGAATGTAGGAATACTAATTATTTGACTTTTAAAATGTAATTAACACTCATTTTTTCCCCCAGATAGGATGTGATTAAGTAATTTGCTATTATCTGATAGGAGTATCTAATCTATGGGGCAAGATTTTCTTACCACACCTCCTTAGAGAATATGAAATATCTGTATGTGGCTAGGTCTCTGGCTCCAGGACAAACTCTTGGTCTGAGTAATAACCAAAGTTGGAGTAGACTTACATGGCATGAGCCATAGCATTTATTAACCACAGAGATTCCAGGAGTTGCTTTTCTTAAGGGAGAGCTGGGAGTGTGGCAAACAGAGTTTTGTAGATACCACTTGGCACACCTATCCCTGATCTCTTAATTTTGAGTCACCTCTAAGTATATTTGATACAAGTGTTTTCATTTACATTTGTATTAGTCACAACCTCGTTATTCTTTAGTGCTGTGAGTTTACTCATCTATTCTGTAGTTTCCCTGGATTAAAATGTTTGGGAATGTCTGGCCTATACCAATTACTAATCACAAGACTGATTATATTCATTGTATTTCTATTTTAAACCTACATAAATTTATTCCCCCCAATTTCACAACCCAAGCCGTGGTCTAAGAAAAATGAAGGATTATATAATTAACTGGTAAATTTGCTAGGAATAGTAAAATATAAGCATAAATATCAACTTTAATTTAAGTCACCTAGATTGGATAGGCTGGAAGTCTGAAGTTCTGTGTGTACCTGCCCAAATTTGTGGCTCTGGCTGTGTGATATGAGGTACATATTTTCATAAAGGACCATAGACTTTTATAGAGCAGGAAAATGATTCTTTTGAAAGAAAACTAAAGGTGGTTGTTTTATAAAAATAAACGTTGGGCCAAATGTTCATCCTTTATTATTCTCCCATAGGAGTTTTACAAGATGAGAATCTGGCATTTATTAGCGGGTCATTTTGGGGTCGGTGGCTGTGGGAACCCAGACTCTTTGTCTACGTTTTATCTTCACCATATGATTTTGGTATGAGTATTTCAGTCTCATAAAGTATAAAATGTCATGAATATTTAATAATTACATTTTTAAATAACACAAATTAAATCACCTGTCTGCTTTAATACTACACTATCGGTAAAGACCCATTTAGTTCTTCATTAGGGATTTAAAAAATATTTTTGAACACTCAGTTATGGGTAATCCTTATGTATGTGTGTATATACCTATGCGTGTGTTTGTGTATCTGTATGACAGTATGTTATGAATGATTTCGATTATTGAATATGATTTTAACCTTTGTCTCCTTAGTTGAACGTTTTAATATGAGTAATTTTATATTCCATGTAAAACTTTTAAATGGCTTTAAACATAAATAATGCAAATATAAAATGCATTTGCTAAACTGCTAGATAATCAGATAAACCTATTCTAAAATATTCCCACCAAATTAAGAAATTCGGCCATCTATCACAATAAAGTTGAAGGAAGACTCAATTGTTAGAATGATTTAACAAAGGTATTTAGGAAGCATCTATTTGAAATCTGCTGCATTCAGTGCAATACAAGAAGCCGTGATTCCTGATGTCTGGTAGCTTTAACCAAAAAATGTATAAAGAACAAATGTATAAAGTATAAAGATAATGTTGGGATGCCTAAGTGGTTCAGTGGTTGAGCATCTGCCTTTGGCTCAGGTGGTGATCCCCAGGTCCCGGGATCAAGTCCCACAGCATGCTCCTGCAGGGAGCCTACTTCTCCCTCTGCCTATGTCCCTGCCTCTCTCTGTGTATATCCCTCATGAATAAATACAATCTTTTAAAAAAATTTTTAAATGAAAAAAAAAAATCATGTTAAGGCAGATGAATACATACAGATGAATTCACTCATACAGATGAATACAAAATGGCATGTTGGTGAAAACACAAGACTTGAGATCAGAAGAGCTACTGAGTTCTGGTTTGGGCACTTATTGTACAATCTTGGGCAAGTCACATCCTTTCTTGATCCCAGGTGCTCTCTCTTATAAATGTTCTTGGGATAATGTGTATAACATACACTTGTAAATCTGTTACTCAACCTCATAGTCACAGTGCCCCAGTCACTCTGACCTCCTTACTATTCCTCAGAAACACTAAGTACCTCTACCTGGGCCTTTGGAGAAGCTCTTCCCACTTCCTGAGTGCTTTTTCCCCAGTCTTTATATATAGACAAGTGTTTCCCTTCCTTTAAATTTGCCCTAATATTCTACACAGTCATGAGTCAGCTGCATGGGAAGTTGGAAAGGTAGGCATCCAGTGCCTTCACCTTTCATTTAAGAGATTGGCTCTGCCTCCCTTCAAGATCCAAAACATGTAAAATTTCCTTAGCAGAAAAAATATTAACAAACTTCCACCATAGGTTTTAGGACACAGAAGAATCTTCAATTACCCTTCAACATGATGGGCAAATTCAGAAATTTCTAAGAAATGAATAATGGGTCTATCAAGAGACTTCCAAAAAATAATAAAAACTTTGGAAAATAGAAGAATCCCATAAAAGGTCTTGAAAATTATTGTCTTCCCAGAGTGTTCCTTTAGTCAATCACAAGGAGTTTATAGTGGCCAGGAAGACATGAGTTTCAAGAGAAGATTCTTGGTCATGTTGCTTTTAAGAAACTCAGGTCTTACTCTTTTGACTCTTTCCCTGAATAGAATAGTTTAGGTCTTTAAAATATGTATAAAGTTAGACTAGATCCATTTAAATTCTTCCCTTGAGGGATCCCTGGGTGGCTCAGCAGTTAGGCGTCTGCCTTTGGCTCAGGGCCTGATTCTGGGGTCCTGGGATCAAGTCCAACCTTGGGCTCCCTATATGGAGCCTGCTTCTCCCTCTGCCTGTGTCTCTCATGAATAAATAAAATCTTTAAAAAAAGAAAATTCTCCCGTTGAGTAAATTGGTTACTTTGTGAGTTTATATCAGACAATAATTTAATTTCCTTTGATAGCAGCAGGAAAAATGTATTTTGGGTGCCGATTCATGTTAAATGGTTTGCTTTATATATATTGTTTCTATTCATTTCACAATCCTGGTTTTATTATCTCTACTTTATGGATGAGAAAACTGAGGTTCAAGGACATAAAAATAATTGTCATAGGGATTTGTATTTTCTGTTCTACAATTAGTCATTGATCTGGAACATATTATGTGTTTGTTACCAGATGCAAGCATCATTTCTCCTTCACTAAATTTTTTCCGTATTCACCCTATCAATGGGGCACACCAAAAACTGTAAAGGTGACTGGAAGGAGAGAAAAATAAAAGACAATTATTTAGTAAGATCAAATTTGAGTATTAAGATTTTGTTTCTTCGTTTTCATTGACTCTTTTTTTTCCGTTTATATTCCAATTTTTTTCAGTTAGTATATACATATACTTTAGTTCTTAAAACCTAAAAGATTTGAGGCATTATAAACTAGGAAGTATGCAAGACACTAAACTATGAACTAATTTCTAATTCCTATGGGTATAAAATATAACAGGATAAAAAAATTATAAATTCTGATAGATGGGATGCCTGGGTGGCTCAGTGGTTGAGCGTCTACCTTCAGCTCAGGGCGTGACTCCGAGGTCCCGGATGGAGTCCCGCATCAGGCTCCCTGCACGGAGCCTGCCTCTCTCTCTCTTTCTGTGTCTCTCATGAATACATAAAATCTTTCAAAAAAAAATTCTGATATATATTCTGATATAGACTTCTGGTATATTACGATACGATGTACCACTTTTAGTCATTTTGGCTTTAATTCAAAATCAAATGTCAAAACAGACTTTCTTCTGGATAAAAACTAAGTACCGCTAACTTTATGAGGTTGCTATAATCGCTGCAGGAGACGGCGTGGGTAAGGGCCCGAGCCCTAACGCGGGCAGCCGGTAAGGAGGGCGCCGCCACGTCCAGGCTCCGCACGGTCAGTAAGCACAGGGGCCCACACGCCACTAGGCCATCCTGCCTCTCACGTCCCACTTAGATCTGCTCTGCGAAAGTGGCGCCGTGGGACCGCCTGCTGTTCCTCCGCCCTTAATGCTCTTGGGGGCAGCGGCCTCCACGCAGTCGGTGCGGACACGGTCACGAGACCCCAAACTGCCAACAGGCGTCCCACGATTGAAGAAGAAGGGCCGTGCAGCCACCACCGAGTCAGCGATGGCAAGGCGGGCGCCTGGGCCGAGACCCGGTCCACGGAATCGTCAAACTGCGGGGCGAGAACCGGAAGCCGTTACGGAGCCTTGGAAGAGAGCCCGTCTTGGGGCGAAACCCCAGGAGCGGCGCAGGGGCAGGCGGACTGACAGCTGACGGCACGGCAGGTCTCAGAACCCAGCTGGCGTGGGGACGAGCTACACCGCTCTTGTTTGTTGTTTAAACTATGTGAGTGAGTGTGGGGTAGGACTTCCTTAAAATTTACTTATTTTCAAAGATTTTATTTATTTATTCATGAGAGACAGAGAGGCAGAGACACAGGCAGAGGGAGAAGCAGGCTCCATGCAGGGCGCCCGACGTGGGACTCGATCCAGGACCCCGGGGTCACGCCCTGGGTCGAAGGCAGGCGCTCCACCGCGGAGACCCCCGGGTGCCCCAAGGGGCACGACCTCTTAAATGGCCCCCAATAATCTGAGGTCAGCAGTCCAGCTTTAGGAATCAGCAGCAGTCCTTCACAGTCGCGCAGCCATCTTCCATTGCCATGGTTGGGCTCAGCCGACTCCCTCCCGGGGGCGCTCGGGTGGGACAGCCCGTTACAGGCCCCACTGCTGGTTTGGGCTCCAGCGCGGACCTCGGGGCGCGGACCTCGGGGCGCTGACCTCACGCACTGCTCTGGGGCGCTGCTTTCAAGCCGCTGACCTCGGGGCGCTGACCTCGAGGCGCCAAGAGGGAGCCTCCCCGGCTCTGCGCTCAGCCGCTCCGCTGAGGTCTCCTGCTCCCTCCCCCGTTTCTCTTTCTCGCACCTGACGTCAGCCTTCGGGAGCCCGTCCGACGGCCCAGGCCCTCCGGGAGCTGCACGCGCCGTCGCCTGCGGGGGGCGCACCGCTCCCCGACACGCTCCCCGGGACCGCCGCGGGGGCTCAGGCGGCCTGAGGCAGGTCCCGCGGCGACACAGCCCCGGCAGCCAGGCCACCCGCGCCGCTCTCCTCCCGGCGCTCTCCTCTCCCGCCACGAGGTGGCCGGGCATCGCGAGATCCCACGGGTTCCCACGAGTTCCCACGAGACCCCGCGAGATTGCGCTTTCTCCCGGAAGAGGGCTTGCTGCCGCCCTTCCGGCCCCTGGCGGCCCCTCCTCTTCCGGCCACGCCGCGTCCGCCTGCTCTCACGTCACTCGTACCTCTGCCGAGCCGCAGGTGCAGCCCTGACCGCTGCCCCGCGAGACGCCGCGCCACGCACGACCCAGGTAGGCCGCGTCAGGATTCGCGACCCACGGAAGCCGCGACGTCGGCGGGTTCGGGGGCAGCGTGTCCCTCGGCAGCAGGCGACGCTCCAGCCTGTTTGGGTCCCTCACGGGCAGCACCCGGGAGATTCCCGACGGTCGGCAGAGGGAGTATCCTCCGTGCAGAAGTAGCTGCCGGGTGGAGCAGCGTGGAGAGGAGGAGCTCCTGAGGGCCGCGGCGGGGCCGAGTACCGGCCAGACAAGGGACGGAGCCGGAGGCCTTGCCGAGGGCTTCCTACTTGCTTCTCCGTTTGAACCGTAAAGGAGATCATCTTTACACACACACACACACACACACACACAAAAGTCTAAAAAGAGTTTAGGAATAGCTTAAAATGCACTTAACGGTTAAGTACTTTAAAAACTTTGTCGAAAACGTGTAGGAGCTAGCCAAGATGGAAAATGTTCCCAGAAGAGTGGAGAGGAGAAAAAAGAAAACAAAATGAGACCAAACACACACACACACAAACCCCCATGTTTTAAGGAGTATTGAAAGAGTGAGTAAGAGAAAGGCTGACGAATTTTAGGCGTAGAAAATGGAAATGAAGGGTTTTGGGTTTTTTGGGGTTTTGGGTTTTTTTTCCCTCCCCTTACAGAATCAGGAAGAAACCACTACATAATAGGTTGAAAACAGCTTGTTTGACATTGGGGACATTTTGATGTGGAGGACGTTTATCAAAAGACAGTACAAATGACAAAGTAGAGCCAGCACCTCAGCTGAAACATGCAGGTGAGTCACAAGCTGGACCGTCAGCAAGTGGCAAGTGGCATCTCGAGCCCTTACTACGAAAAGAGGCCTTGGAAATGTTCGAACCCAAAACATTTTGTGTTATAGGTACAGAAACCGAGTCCCAGGGCAGTCCTGTCATTTTCAAAAAGGTCAAGCGGTGACAGTCGCAGAGCAAGGGCCACTTCTGTGTGTGTGGACTCCACGTCCACTTGTTTTAGAAGTCGTTGGGGCTGTGCATGTACCCCCTGCACGGAGGCTGACGGTGAGGGCCGCAGAGCCCCCGGTACCCTCCCGTCACTTGTCAGCCTCGTCAGAGCCAACTGCCTTAAACATCAAGCCCAAAGAGGAAACTTGGACGGGTTCTTGACCTTACCCTAATGCTGTCAGACAGCCCCGGCTCTGGGATTCGATTAGAAAGTACCGATTACACAGTAACCGTTGTTTGTAACGGGGCTGTTAGGATAGGATAGGATGGTGCAACTTCTGAGTAAGGGCCCACGCCATACTGGGGATTGGATAGATATATTAGTTTTTTCTCCAAATGAATGGCAGAGAAATAAAAAAACAGCAGAGCCAGGCAGTAGTAGGTTCGAGAGTGCTTTATGGGGACTGCTCCCGGGTGAGGGGTGAGGTTCCATGACTCGGAGAGGTGGCCTGAGTCAGGGAAGTGGCACCCGGGTTGGGGAGTGTGGGGGTTTTTAAGCCTTATTGGTTCCGGGTCCAGATCTGGGTGGGTTCCCCTTGCCTAGGCAAGGGAACACCGTGTCCCTAAGTGATTGGCTGGGGGTGGGGGTAGTACAGACGATGGGGGTGGTCCCTGGATGGAAAGTTTCGGTTTCCTGTCTAGGCTTCCATTTACTGGAGATGATGTGGTGGTCAGGGCTGCTTTGGCGGGAAGATCAGCCATTTTGACCCAATTTGAGATGTCTGCCATTTTGGGTGCCCCTGTCTCAGCCAGCCCAACAATATATATATATATTTTTAAGATTTTATTTTGCATATTCATGAGAGATGCAGAGACACAGGCAGAGGAAGAAGCAGGCTCCCTGCAGGGAGCCCAAAGTGGGACTCGATCCTGGACCCTGGGGTCACGCCCTGGGCCAAAGGCAGACACTCAACCGCTGAGCCACCCAGGGACCCCCTATTGGAAAAATATTGTGAATATTAAACTTGACTCCATCCTTGTGTCCCAGGCATCACAGAAGAACACCTAAAAGGCCATCTCTTATCCATGAGATTTTCTTCATAATGCTCTGGGTGTCTTATGATCTGACTCGATTACTCCTCCATGACGACAGAAATGTCTGGAACTCAGTTTGCCATTAGTAAAACGGTCTCTCCTATATCTCCCCACTAGAGTTCCACATCTTCAAGTGTTCACTGACCTGGAAGTTCTCTGAACCCTCTCCTTTCGGTTTCTAGGGAGACCTCATACATAGGCCTGAATGATTAAACTGTTGGCCACTAGCAGCTTATTCAAACTCCATGCCCTCTCCCCTCCTGGAGGTCAGAGGTCGTTGACTAGGCCTGGACATTCCAACCTTTTAATCATATGGTGGGCTGCACTGACAAACGACTCCCAGGCTTAGGTGCTTTGCAACAGTCAATTAACATAACAAGACACCTTTATTGCTCTCATTACTTAGGAAATTCCAAAGGTTTGGGGAGCTGTGAAGGAAATTCAAAGGTTCAGGGAGCTGTGAGCCATGAATTGGATGAAGACCAAAATATACAACACCCTGAACAACATGGACCCAACAACATGGGGGTCTACTTATATGTAGGTTTTTTTTTTTTTTTCCAACAAATACAGGATGGTCTATAAATGTATTTCTTTTTCTTATGACTTTCTTAATGACACTTCGTTTCTCTAGCTTACTTTGTTGTAAGAATATGCAATATAATAGGATATGCAAGATGTACGTTAATCAACTTTGTTATTAGTAAGGCTTCTCGTCAACAATAGGCTATTAGTAGTTATGTTTTTAGGTAGTCAGAAGTCCTACGTGGATTTTTGACTCCCTGGGGAGTCGCTCTCCATAACCCCCACGTAGTTCAAGCATATATGAGAACTATATTTTGGCCATTTGAATCACCAAATGCGTTATTTCTTATAAATCACAGTATCACACATTCCTTCTTTAATTCTAACTTTGCTGACAACGAGGACATCATTTTTGCTCCTTTGTACCCCAGAGAGATGGGTCATTATTCCTTTCTCAAAAAAATCAAATCAAATCCTCTGTGCTAAAGTCCAAACTATCTGAGGATGGCCTCCTTCTGCCTGCCACTGTAGTCCTCTTCCATCCTTCTAATCATCCACCTCACTCCCTCCCTCTTGGCCTTCCAGCCATGCTAATACAGCCTCTCTTCCTATGGTCCATTACTGTAATCAGAATCCTTTCCCTGGATATACTCTCTACTCCTTCCTTCTCTCTCCCTCTATCATGCACATCTGACCATAAACACTTCTGGGAGACTTCGTCTCACCATTTATTTTTTACTTGCCCACAAAGCTGAACATTACTGGAAAAAAAAACTAGCCATGCCAGGCTGACTGATCATATTTTACATTAAATTTATGATCACAAATTTCAGAAAGACTGAAACATTGCATTTCCCTGGTCACATCATTTTCTCTTATCCTCCAAGATGTTTATGAGCAATCAGAAGCTGCATGCCATATATTTGCATTACCAAATTTACTAATACATGTCTGTATCCAAATAAATGATTCTTTCCTATGCAAATGGGTGAATTCATTATACTTTTACCTGAGCGCAGTTCCTGTACTTGCCCATTGGATCCCATTCTCTTTCCTCTATCTAACTGTCTCCATTAATTATCCTTTATCTCTCCTGAAGCATCATAATCTTCCATTTCTCTTTCTCAGATCATTCCCATTAGTATGTAAGCAAGCTGGGACGCCTGGGTAGCTCAGTGGTTGAGCGTCTGCCTTTGGCTCAGGTCATGATCACAGGGGTCCTGGGATCAAGTCCCTCATTGGGCTCCCCATAGGGAGCCTGCTTCTCCCTCTGCCTATGTCTCTGCCTCTCTCTGTGTCTCTCATGAATAAATAAATAAAACCTTAAAAAAAAAAAAAAGTATGTAAGCAATCTGAAGTAATTCTGTCTTTAAAAAAGAAGGGAGGGAGCTGACATAGCTGAGGCACCATTCATTTATCGGTCACTTTAATTTGCAAAACTCCTTAAAAGCGTTATCTGTGTACTCTGTCTCCTATCCAAACTTCCTTACTTTTCTTTGTCTCTTCACCCTGAAAAGGCACCCACCCCAAAAACTCTTCTCAAGCTGTGTTATTCAAGGTCACTGCACTCCTCCATGTTGCCTAATCCAGTGATTAAGTCTTTGTCCTTATTTTACTTTGTCAGTAGCATTTGACATTGTTGATTACCCTCTTCTTCTTGAAACTGTTCCTTTAATTGGCTTCTGAGACAAAACCATTTCTTGCCTTTTCTCCTACTTCAGGGCTACCTTGTTTTTGGTCACATTTGCTCAATCCCTGTTTTTCTTGTCAATGTCCAAATATTAGAGAGCTCCACACTCTTCCTATCTCTTCTCTCCAAACACTCACTTCACAGGGAATCTTGTAACTAATCCCAAAGCTTCAAATGACAGCTATAATTGGACAATTCCCAGAAATACAATCTCAGCCTAGAACTCTCCTCTGACATGTAGATTCAGCTGAATTGTTTTTCATTTTACTTAAGAGACACCCTAAATTTAATGTATTCAAAATCAACTCCTAAATTTCCTCATCCCATATAGGTGAAATTCCTTTCCATCTTGGTAAATAATACCACAACAATATAGGCAGATAGGCAGTTGGGAGGTGCCCAGATTTTATAAACCCATATAAGGGGCGGGGGGGAGAACTATATGAACCAGCTATTGTATGGTGCTTCTTTTAAACATACATGCAGGGAGGGGGAGAGAATAAGAAACCGTGTGTGTGAGGTAGTAATTAATAGCCAAAAATAACAAAGTAATTGAGTTTTCACTGGATACTTCTGTTTCCATCTGTGATGAGTAACATGGATCAGATTACCCTCCTGCAAAGAACTATGCTAACTCAATAAGAATTTAAAAATAGCAGTTTGAAGGCATTGAAGATGAATGTAGTCAGGACTTGAGGAGCCAAGGTCCTCAAGAGAGAAGGAAAATAGATTGAAGTGAGCCCAAATTTACTGCAGTCTTTGCTCTCCAGGCATTTGTTGAATCAAGGTATAAGACCTAGAAATCAAACAGGAAGTTGGTGGCCTACTCACCTGCTAGGAAGACAAAAATTGGGACTTCGGGGCTATCAAGAGAGCAGTATTCAGTATGCCAATGTTCCAGGAAAAAGTGAACTCCAGAGAATTAAGCCTGAATTTCTACATAGAGTTCTCCTCAAATCACTTGTAGGATCCTAAGCTGTGAATCTGCAGAAAGAGTCAACAAACCAATCAACATGTGACTAAAAGCTAAAAAGCTAAACAGAAATCTTGGGAGTTTCACAAAGGTAGGGGGACAAAAATGGAAATTCAGTGCTAGTTAAGAAGGAGGGGCTCTTATAATCAGCACAGGCTCTCCATTGAGACCCAGAAGAACTAAGCACTACCCATAGGGGAAAATTGGAAATAGGCAAGTCCCCAAACCCAGCTCCTCCTGAATCAGTGTGGTACTCATATACTGTACATGCCTGCCAGAAGAAAGCCAAGTACTCTAGAGAAAGAGTCATTGAAGAGCCTTTTTGATTTGTCCTAGACTATGTCAATAAAAAAAAAAGTGAAAAATCAAGAAGGCAGAGAATAAGACATAAGAAGAATGAAAACCAAGAGAAAAATAATAAAAAATTGAGTTACTGGAAAAATTTAGTTACTTTAAAGCAACTGATTGTTATACTCAAACAGGATAGACAAACAGATGGAAGATTTCAACAGAATCCCTAAATCTATACAAGATAATCAAATGGACATTCTAGTAATGAATCCTATAATAACTGAAAGTAATTTAATAGGTTTCATAGCAGAAGAATATACACAGAGGTAGGATTCCTAAACTGGAGGAGGGAGGGGTTAATAGAAAACATCCAAACTGAAGTACAAGTAGGAAAAAATATATGGAAAAAAGCAGATAGGCTCAAAAAAGCATACTTTAAATAGGGAAAAGCTCCAACTTACATGGATTTGGTGACTAGAAGAAGAGAAAGAGAATGAAGTAGATGAAATATTTGAAGAGATATTACTAATAATTTTTATTAAACTAATGACGTAGTATCAAGCAATAGATTCAAGAAACTGTTACCCACAAGCAGATAAACCACCTCTAAGCAAATTCGTAAAAGTGATGAAAAACAAAGGGAAACTTTTAAAAGCAGAGGAGGGCAACATCATCTTAAAAACTAGAAACTATGGAAGACAGAAGATAATGGAAAACTATAAAGAGATGAAAGAAAATTACTGACATAGAGATTTTTACCTAGAAAACCTGATTTTCAGAAATAAAGATGACCCTCATACACTGTTAGTGGGAATGTACAGCCATTAGGGAAAACAGTATGGAGATTCCTCAAAAAACTAAAAATGGAACTTCCATGTGAACCAGCAATTCCACTTCTGGGTATTTATCCTAAGGAATTGAAATCAGAATCTCGAAGAGGTACCTGCACTCCCACAGTCATTGCGGCATTATTCACAATAGCCAAAGTATGGAAACAGATGCCCAATTATTGATAAAGGGATAAAGAAAATGTGATATATATACATACGGTGGTTATTTACCACTACCACCACCACCCCCAAAAGGAAATCCTGTTATTTTCAACAGTATGTACCTGGAGAACATTATGCTAAGTGAAATAAGTCAGAAAGACATCTACTGTATGATTTCACTTACATGTGGATTCTAAAATAGTCAAACTCATAGAAGCAGAAAGTAGAATGTTGGTTTCCAGGAGCTAGTGGAGGAGGTAATTGTCAAATGGTACAAAGTTTCATTTATATAAAATAAACGAGTTCTAGAGTTGTATAATATGGCATAATATAATATACTAAAAACTGCTAAGAAGGTAGATCTTGTATTAAATGCATTTATCGCCAAAAAATATAATGAAAGGTATGGGAAGAAAAATCGGGAGATTATAGGTGGGTTTATGGCTTTGATGATGGTGACAGTTTTATGGGTATAATTTATCCCCAAATTCATTGGGTTGAACATGTTAAATATGAACAGCTTTTTACATGTTAATTATTATATATCCATTAAATGACTTATTAAAAAAAAACCTAAGGGGAAAGAAAGATGAATTTAAGTCATTTTCTGACAAACTAAACCTAAGAAAATTCACTGTATGAGTTCTGACTGAAAGAGATACTAGAGAGAGCTCTTCAGGATGAAGGCAGGTAGAACCACAGGTATTACAGGAAGGAAAGATCATCAGAAGGGGTAAATGTATGAGTAAATCTAAGTGAAATCTTCACTTTAAGATAATAACACTACAGTGTGGAGTTTAAAATGCAGAGATGGGGAGCCTGGGTGGCTCAGTGGTTGAGCGTCTACCTTTGGTCCAGGTTGTGATTCTAGGGTCATGGGAGCAAGTCCCACATCAGGCTCCCGAAAGGGAGCCTGCTTCTCCCTCTGCCTGTGTCTCTGCCTCTCTCTCTGTCTCATGAATAAATAAATAAAATCTTTAAAAATATATTTAAAAAATGAAATACAGAGATAATTAAGTTACCTGCGGACAATATCACAAACGGCCAAGGGTTGGGACCTCTGGGTGGCTCAGCAGTTAAGCATCTGCCTTTGGCTCAGGGCGAGATTTTGGAGTCCCGGGATTGAGTCCTGCATTGGGCTCGCTGCAAGGAGCCTAATTCTCGCTCTGCTTATGTCTCTGCCTCTCTATCTCTCTGTGTCTCTAATAAATAAATAAATAAAATCATAATACAAACAAACAAAAAACCAAAAGGCCAAGGGTAGGAGGAATAATATATGGAGTTAAAGTGTCCTAGGTCCTCTACATGTCCAGGAAGTGAAAAAAAATATTACTTAAGGTAGATTCTAGTAGTTCAGGAATGTCTGGACTAAACTCAGGGGTAACCGCTAAAATGATAATAGAATCCTAATAGAAGGGGAAAATAGAATCTGGAAAAAAAAAACTTGATTAAAACAACAGAAGGCAAGAAAATAAAGGAAATGGAACAAAAACAGATGAGATATATACTTAAGTGGGAGATTTAACTCAAGTCTTTACTGGAGTCCCTTGGAAAATATCAAATGATTTCCAATTCACAGTCTCCAGTAAGTGCCTAACTTACATCTCCCACATGCGCCTTTCCACATCTCCCACACAGCCCACCACTGTGCTAGGACTCTTTTCCCTCTCTCCCTCAATTCCCAGACCATCTCTCTAACAACTTTACCTCTAAGGTCATGAATTATGAACTGAAGTTAAATATATGAACAGATATAATAAAAACAAAAATATCATATTAGAAGTACAAAAGAAAAAAACGAAACAATCACAACTGCACCCACCTTCAATCCTCCTCCCTTCATGGTAAAGATAAATACTGTGTTCCTGTTTCCTTTCTTTTAGGAAGAGATACCTGCCCCCTGCCTGCACTCAGGTTCTGGTTAACAAAGGACAGCTCTCAGTCTGAACCAGCAACTAAGAATCTTCCCCCTTTGGCCGGAGGTGGGGAATAGCTACCAACATTTATGATTTAATACTTTATTACATCGTATTTATGTAACGTCTTTCTCATTCTTACTCTCCGAAATCTGCTTCCTTATTCCCAATATCATTAAGCAATATAAGCATCAGGTTGTAGCAAATTGAGTTTTACCCTTAAAAAAAAAAGAGAGGGAGGATTCCCTTTGTCTATGTTAAAAAAAAAAAAAAAAGGTGAAACAAGCAACTAGAAAATTATGGTATATTAAAGACATTTTTATGTTCTCTGCACTATTACCTCCGAAAAGCATTGACTTTCAAATCAGACTTCTGGGTGGGGCTCGGAGCTTTGCCAGTTGTCCAGCAGTGTAACCTTGGGCAAAGTGACCCCACACTTCTGAACCTCACTTTCTTCATCTATAAAATGGAAACAATAAAAAAATTGAGGTGAGGATTAGAAGAGAAGATCTGCAGAATACTGTGCCTGGATTGTAATACGTGTTTAGTAAATGTTAGCTGCTCTTGCTCTGCATAGGTTGGTCAGTGTTTATTTTCATAACTGAACTAACTGGATATGATTTTTTAAAATTCATTTCTGAGGTCCAGACTAGCAAAGCTCACACGATCCTCTGCTTCTCCTCCATCTGTCTGCCAACTGACATTCTTTGTTGCTAATCTAAGACCAAGCCATATGTTCTCCGTATGGGAGACTCTTTCCTGCCCAGGTGGGGAAGCAGACACAATGATCTAATAAGTCTTTGCTGTCTCACTAGGGCAAGTCTTGGGAAAACTTCCAAACATTGAGAGGTTCTGATGAGACACCACAAGCTTGGGTGACTATGTTGTTCATCAAAAAACTTTTTTTTTTACTTTCCTTTTTCCTCCCAAGATCCCCAAACCATGTTTCAGTCCTGTCATTACCTGTTTCCTTGTCTCTGTTTAGTCTAGCAGACAGATCGAGGTTCTAAAAAAGATTTCAACATGGGATGTCTGTGTGGTGTCAAGGACGGTATAGATGAAAAGTGTATATTAAGAGCTGGAGGACTGAGTTAAGAGTCAGGCTCTGATCTACAAATCCCAAACCTGCAGCATCCCAGCCAAAGGAAATATGCCACTTTGAAAGGGATGTGAAAGGTAGTCATAGAGACAGTGCTACTGGGGGGTTAGAGTTTAATGTCACCATACTTGACCAGAACTAAAATGTATAAGCAGAAGTTAAAAAAAGAAAAAAAAAAAAAAAACAAAACACCATAGTAGTAGAAAGTGAAGGATATGCAGACATAAAATAAAATTAGATTCAGATTTGCATAAATGGAAACCACAAATTTAGAAATAAATATTTACCTTTTAATAATGTTCTTATTCACTGGGTCGTAAGTAAATAGTGTAACCCCAGAATGTTAACACAATGGCAGATTGGAAGAGAAATCCCTGAGCTATCCTGGCTATTTTGACAGTTATATAAAGCCAAATGAGGCTTTCACTTCTCATTTTCTTAATATTACTCTCATTTTTTAAAAATATTGAAACAACTCATGTTTAATTCCATGAAGTTAATTTAATTGATGTCTAAATTCAACAAAATTTGGGACATGTTAACTGTTGGAGACATTAATTTCAGAATCAGTAAAGGTCTGAGTAAATTGGCTCCTTATTCTATCTAGTTGCCTTCTGCTTCCCAGATTTTTAATGTAATTTGCATTGTTGTAGCCCACACTTATGACCCAGGTAAACTACTTAAAATCTCTGAACCTCAATTTCCGCATCCACAACATAGCAATTAAAATCACTGCCAGCTAATTGTCTCATAGGGAGTGTAATGGTAAAGGCATTTTTACAAAATGTTTTACCTCTTCTGAGGAATTGCACTAAGACATTCATTATCATGTGGAACAAGCAGGGATTTATATACTCATTTAATTGCCCCCCTGCAAAGGATGTGACAGGCCTGACCAAAAACCACGTGACCTGGCTAGGGATGTGCATCATCCTAGGGATGTGGATCTGTGTGCTATATGCTTGCTAACTGAACTGGTCAGTATACCATCATTAATTATAGTGCTCAGAGAAATGATTTATTCAGAAAGGACTGAAAATCAGGGTCAGTTTCTCAAGGAGAACATGCTTTAGCTCACCAAGAACTTTACATTTCTGCATGCATGGACCTGTCCGAGGAAGCTTCCCATCATTATCCCTGGCTCTTTCCACCACACACTAGCTTGCAGTTTGCTACCACTTCAAAGAGATATACAATTAACAAGAGCACATAATTAGTGTTTATACTATTTCCAGCACATCTTGACGCTTCTCACAGGTAGAGACAGGCAGTGCACATTCAAAACTTGCAGTGCATCTAGGAAGTGTGCCACAGATCTTAATATTTTTCATTTACACATCTCCAGAAAGAAAATTCAACAGAAAGGTGTCTGCAGCATGTTCAGCAGCTTATGCCTCTGAATTTATCTGAGGCTCTGTTTTTTAAGCATTCATATATCTACTCACCAATGTGGTAATAAAAATTACTTCTACATTAGGCAGGGAGCTCCGTGTATTTACCATGTGCATGAACTTGCTTAGTTTTACCCACCAGGTCTCTATAAGGATAAAAAAAATAAGGAGAGAGATTTGATATTATATTAAAGTACTTCATTTCTTTCCCAAATTAGTTCTCCTTCTGGAAGATAATGCTGGATAGTTATCCATGTAATACTTTCATTATAACAGAATGGAGAAGAATTGCATTAGCCTCAAAAGAGATATGAACTGGAAAGGTCATTTTTGTGATAATGGAATTCATCAAGGAGACTGAACAGACACTAGGAAAGATTCACAAAAGATGTCATTTTACCCCTCTGTCTGAATTTTTTTTTCCCTGATTATCAAAAGACCTCAGTTCTTTACAAAAAGTATATTTTTTAATTCACCTGGAACCATGTGTTTAGTTTATCATTGGTCTCGCTAAAAAGACATTAGGCGTTTGGGTCTAACTGAATTACACTGGGTCATCAAGAGGACCTGAATATTTAACATTTAGCAAAGAGGGTTCTCCATCATGTTTGATTTCCAACCATTTATATTCCAAAAATAGCTTTTCTTTTCCAGACATGAAAGTAGTGCTTTGTGGGGATGTCTCAATCTCTAGGGCTCTAAATTTACCTCAGATCTTTCAGGTTCTCCATTTAAGATAACTCTTACACTTGGAGGCCTGTGTCTCACTTTCAACTTACAGAATTTCAAATACTATCAAAAGCAACTTAAGTATGTCTTGGAGACTCTTGCAAATTAAATACCAGAGATACATGTTTTCATAACTATTGGCAAAGCTCAATTAAGTTTTACCAGACTAAACAATTGACAAATAATTTGAGTTAGAGTCTTCATTCTTCTCTCCATGATTCCAACCCAAAAGCTCCGTCAGTTCTTCCGGAAAAGTTCACCTTCCTCTACTCTGGGTGTCTTACCTCTAAGATGACTATTGATAGCTTTCTGCCTTGTCTTGTAGAAATTTGAGGCAAATTACATGACGTCATCTGTGTAAAGCTTAATGGGAAAGTGTAAATTGTTGCTTATAAAGTGCCATTAGGCTTACTTTGTTATTTTCCCTTTCCTTTTCTTTTCAGATCAGAACCCCATCCACCTCATCCCCAAGCCCATTACATTTTAGTAAAACAAACTATGAGACACACGCCCTTCCCACTCTCATGCCCTCAGGTCAAAGGGAGATTCCTCTAAGCACTTTGGAGAAAGATTTCTGTAGAGATTGCTACTGTGAACGAGATAGACCGTTTATGTCCTGCAGCCACTAGCCTCCTGTAGGACCCCTGTAACGTGAAAACAGTACCACAGCGATACCTATAGACTGAGTCAGGGTAGGTTCGCAGAGGGAAGTGACAGAGATGCTGCTGAATGCAGACCTGTGTGGGCTGTCCCCTTCTCCATCATCATCAACTCCCAAATATATACAGTCTACATGTGGCAGTCAAGAAATGCCCAGGGTGCTTTACAGGAGAACAATGCCCTGTGATCGTTGCCGGCTTCCCTGTGCTAAGCATCATTTGGTGT
Source organism: Canis lupus familiaris (assembly GCF_011100685.1). Taxonomy (NCBI): domain Eukaryota; kingdom Metazoa; phylum Chordata; class Mammalia; order Carnivora; family Canidae; genus Canis; species Canis lupus. The sequence continues at coordinate 4,831,309 of NC_049224.1, read as the reverse complement.
GGGCTACTTTCTGCCCACTATCCCACAAAATAGAGTAAGTTTCTTATGTCCCAAAGTTTCATTAGGAAACCATTTATTTACAACCTCAAAATCATTTGCCCATTGTAGCAGCAGAGTAAGTAATGCTTTGGTCTCCACACAAACCTAAAAAGGAAATATTACCTGAAAGACTAGATATGTGATGAAAATTAGAAAAAATGGGGCAAGCAGTTAACATAAACTTGGATAAGACGAAAATAAATTAATTGTATTTTGGATCCTAAAGGAAATGAGGTTTATTTAAAGAGGAGGGAGAGATAGGCTGTTGTTTTTTTTAAGTTCTCAAAGAAATTTCAAGACAGTTTTCACGACTTTCAAGGTTTTGTGAGTCAATTCTAATTTTTTTTTTTAAATGAATACTACGTTTCCCTGATGGTGGTGTGCCCACTCACTTTTAGCTCTGATTAGAGTCATTTGAGGGCTCACAATTGAGACACACAGGAAAGAGGAGGAGACAGCAGAGGATAGAGACTATGGAAGAACTGAGGCAACAAGTGCAAGTTGAGGGAAACAAGTCCACGGTGAAAAAATGTCTAAGTAGTGTTGACTCTGATCTTAAATGAACACAAAGAAAAAATATATAAAATAACTCCAAACACTACAAAATAACTGAACTAGCAATGATTGACTCAAATCTTTCCATGCACCAGTCCTAAGAAAACAGTATTTTCTAAAGAAAAATTCTCTTGGAGGTCAGAAGCAGACTGAAGATGAGTGGGTGGTATTTAAAGGACAGAAGAGGAGGGCTAACCACACACCCCCTGCAAGTACAGAATGTTTGCTAGTCAGGTGCTTTATAGGTTGGGGAGTATCTCTACTTTAAGGAATAAAATTTATGCAGGAAACCTGAAAAGCCAATTGAGAGCCCGTAAAAATATGTATTTTAAAATAGATATTGAAAAATTAGGATGCTGTCACACACTTGAAAAATGTTTTACACAAAGGAAAAGTATGCAGAAAGAGCTCAGTAAAAGAAAGTGCAAATGTATTAACCATTAGGCCAATAATCGCATCTGGCATTGTCAGTTGTCAAGAAATGTCTTGATATATTTCAGTGGTTAATAAAAGGATATCACCATGTGATAACTGATGGTTTTATACCACCGTCTAACTAGCCTACGAGTTGCTGAAACAGCAGATCATTTTATGAGCACTTATATAAGCAAAAGCACTAGAATGCTTTTCAGTATTGAGATTTTTAAGAGTAGATACAGACCAACTTGCATACTTCCAAGGCTTGATGTGGTTTCCCATCAAGATGGCCGTGACTGAAACAGCGTGAGGCCAGTACCCATTAGGGAATGTCACAGGGAGGCACAGCTCAATAACAGGGGAAGCAGAGATGCTGGTGTGACATCAGTCTACCCATAGCAGAAACAAAAACATTATTTTAAAATCGTGACAGTTCTCTGTTGTCCGTAAGTCATTTCATTTGTTTTTTTTTTTTTAAGATTTTATTTATTTATTCATGAGAGACACGGGGGGGGGGGGGGCGCGGGGGGAGGCAAAGATCCAGGCAGAGGGAGAAGCAGGCTCTACGCAGGGAGTCCAACCTGGAACTCGATCCTGGGTCTCCAGGATCACGCCCCGGGCCAAAGGCAGACGCTTAACTGCTGAGCCCCCCCAGGCTGCTCATTTGTGTTTTTTTTGTTTTTGTTTTTTTTTACAAGATTGATATTTAAGAGTTGGTATAACATTATTCAGATATTATACAGAGTAGTAAGAAGCAGTCATTGAGAATCATTCTCCAGATATTACTAAATATCAATAAAATCTGTAATCCAGTGTGGCTAATAATTTATGTTCACCAAGTTGGACAGTCCCTATTTTGCAAGCAAATTTTGTATTGTGTTTTTGAAGAGAATAAGAGTCATACGTAACAATTAAATCCAGCTTAGCATGTTTTACAAAGTTAACTTTCCGGCTTATAGGATTTCCAAAGATACACAAAACCCATTCATCACAGGACAGGTGGAAGGACACCTTTTAAATACCTCACAAGCAAACATGATTATTATTATTACAAGTAACAAAATAACTAGTTAATTGTGCTTTTAGGAAATCTTGTCCTGTAGAAAAAACAAAAAACTTACGATAAATAGGATCATTATTACTGCTATACCACTAATAAAAATCAATATTATACTTATAATCGTAAAAAAAACATAATTCTTTGGTTTCTCCTGTGGGCCATACATTAGACCTCTTCCTGTAGTGTTCTTATTGCTCATAACCATCCCATGCAGAAGGCGTTAGCACATCTTTATAAGTGAGGGAACCGTAATGCAGAGAGACGAAGTATCTGGCTTAATGTCACTTAACAAGGTGGAGTTCCAAATCCAAATCCACATCTGCCTGAATTCAAAGCCTGAGCTTTCCTTTCATGCTGTAGACGTGTATAGATAGGATTTCCTTTTGGGGGTTAATGTCATTAGCTTATAAAAACTAGAAAAATGGAAAACCAAATTATTTGTTGATTCTCACTACAAAGATAATCAGTTTTAAGCAAATAGAGGGCAGCCTCCACATTAAGAAAAACAGACACAGGTTGGAGTAACTGCTACTTCTGCTTAGTGAGCTGGTATCTCTGGTGCTGCCACTCTTACCTCAGAATAAGGGGAACAGTCTTATCATTCTCAGACCACGTGGCCCAGTGGAACTGGAAAAGATCAGGTTATAAGTCCTGGCTCTACCACTTTCTAACTGTGTCTCTAGAAACACCTCAAATCTATGAATTTCAATGTTCCCATCGAAATACAAAGAAAATTAGCACAGCCATTCAGGGTTGTCATGATTAGGACATGTAGGGGGCACTTCTCAGCAGCGATTGGAACAAATTAGGAAAATAACAAACAGAGACTTCTATTATTCTTTGTTAGGGTTGTAACTTGTTGATGCTGAGCCAAGGACCGAGGAATGGCCTGAGTGTGGAATGTTGCATGCTGTGGAAAGTACCCTTTGTTAGATATTAGAAAAGGAGGGGCACCTGGGTGGCTCAGTCAGTTAATCGTCAGACTCTTGATTCCAGCTCAGGTCATGATCTCAGGGTTATGAGATGGAGCCCATGTTGGGATCCATGCTCAGTGGAGCCTGCTTGACATTCTTTCCTCCTCCTTCTCCCTCCCCCTCTGCTCCTCACCCCAATCATGTGCTCTCTCCTCTCTCTAAATAAATAAAACCTTAAAAAAAAAAAGTAAAGGGAAGGAAGGAAGGAAGGAAGGAAGGAAGGAAGGAAGGAAGGGAGGGAAGGAAGGAAAGGAAAGGAAAAAAGGCTTTCTGCACATTTAGTTCATAACTTCCTTCAAAGTCATCATTTTCAAGTAGGGTTAACAGTTTATCTTCCTGACGATGACCTAATAAAAGCCATTGGAGACTCTTAGTTTTAGTCTCAGAATGGGTTTACCCTCAGGGCTTATCCCACAACCAAACCAGTTTGGAAAGTAGAACCAAGTATTATAAGTTAGAGTCAAGGTGAGGAAAGGAAATCCATCTCTATGTAGAATGCCCATGTTATATTTAAAAGGGATGAGGGTCTCCTGTCGAAGCTGAGGCCTAAGCGAGCATGTGTGAATAGCAGAGACTGCAGGGAGTATGCACGACATGGTTATCGGATTGAAGTGAAGGAAGTTCTGGTCTTCGGTCTGCCTTCATTGCAAACTCCTGAGAAACCTCTGAGCACCTTGGCTTTCTTCAATTCTAAGAAAGAAAAGTTGAAGACTGCTATCTTCCTGAACTTTGTTTAAAGTCTCCTCAAACCATTCTCATTTTACCACTTCTGCATTTTAAAAAGTGTAGTAATTTCAAATAAATTATGCTAAAATAAAGACCGTAAACCCTGTCCTATTTCATGAGCAGTCAGTTTGTTCTCGAGAGAAGGAAGGAGTGTGTGCAAAAGTTCTTGGAAAAGTTAGAAGATGAACTAATAGGCAAAGATTTATTTCTAATAAGGAAGATGATCTTGTTGAGTCATAGAAGGAAGGTTTCAGGATAGATTTTTTAAATGATGCTGAAATATGCTTTGAGGAAAGGATGTGGGATTTTCTAAAAAAATTATTGAAAGCTATCTCTTAGTTTGGTTTAAGTGCTAGTTGAAGACAAGTTGAACTACAGGACTTCCCGAAATTCCTCTGAGCCTAGAGTCTTTGAAATTTAAGACCACACAATTCTTTTCTTCATTTATGGATGTACTCAAAAAACATTTGCTGGGCATCTACTATATGCTAGGCCCTATGAGAAGCAGTGGAGCACACAGTGATCAACACAAGGCAGTAAGACGAGGCCCCCAACCCGCTGCGATGCCCCAGAGAGACCAAGATTTCTTCAAGGACAGGCTGGAGGCAAGGCCGTGAAGGTAGGCACGACGTCTTCCCTATGTTTTCACCAGTGTGTGCTGCAGCTCCCTCCACCCACCCGCGCCTTCTTCCTCCTCTCAGTCCCTGGCTGAGGTCTGGCCTGTCTTAGGGAGTGCTTTACTGTATTTCTTGCACTCTCTATATCCTCTACTCCAATTTAAGGTCTCAGCTAGAACATCAAGTCATATTAAATGCATTCTTAACAAACATGTAATTTGAGCACTTAAGTGGCTTGGTGGTTGAGCGTCTGCCTTCAGCTCAGGGTGTGACCCCGGGGTCCTGGGATGGAGTCCCGCATTGGGCTCCCTGCAGGGAGCCTGCTTCTCCCTCTGCCCGTGTCTCTGCCTCTCTGTCTCTCACGAATAAATAAATAAAATCTTTTTTTAAAAAAAACATGTAATTTATAACCATTCCATCAGAGGAGAGGGGATTATACTTTAAAAGGGCTGATATTTATGAATATAAATTAAGGATTCTCTATAACATAGAAAATAAGGCAAAATGAAGAAAATATATTTAGTCCAGATGTGGGAGATAGTTGATGAGAAGTATAATCCTTGGTACTCTTTAAATCACACCACTGAAGGTTTGATCTTACAAGGCCAGCCTTTTGTCTGTTGCCCTTTATCCTCAGGGTGCCAAAACTAAGTGCCAGATGCTGAGGCTCTGGGGATCATCTGCCTACGTGTGGCATCCAGCCCCCTACATCATGCCGAGGAGATGTCATTTTTTAACACTGTGGATTTGTTTCAGTGTAAGCATTTTACTACTTTTGGGGATCCTGAAAATGTATTCTTTCATGATTTAAGCTGAAGTTATCTCAGGGGAAACAAAGCGTATGAAGCAATAAAAAAAGGTGTTGTTGAAATTCTGTTCGCCCTTGCCTCTTCAACTACCACCCAATTCAAACTAGACGTAGACCTAGCCTGGGACTGTAGCATTTGAATGACAAGTGAAAAACACAATCAGACATCTGGATGTTTCCAAGTATGCAAGCATTTGGCATTATGTGGACAAATAATATGGATGACTGCATTTTTTTAAATGCTGGAGATGGTTTACGAAGACTCCTTCTCATTACCCAAAGTATCCCACAAAGGGCAAAATATCTTCACCCTAGTTTTCCTGTGGAGACTGTGTAAAAAGTGATTTTGAGAAAAGATAAAGGGGGCCTGTCTTTCTGTGTAGTATCAGATACTGGCCCACAATAAATGCTTTTGGCTAGTCTGATAGGTAAAATTATCTACTTGCAAATTTCAACGTCTGGCATTCCTCCATTGTAGCTGACCTTATGATACTCTATTACCTGAAAGGCATTTCTTTCCTCCTTCAGCTTTCCCCATTAGCTAGGCAGCGTGGATAGGACTGGTCCTGCAAACACAGTTTCTTAAAAGCAAAGGCTATTAAAGCTCAGTTCATTCACATTAATTTTTAAAATTTCTACATTTGGATGAAATTAACCCTATTCGTAGTATAAAACTGACAACTCCATACAGACTTTTAACACCCCATTAATCTTACTTTGTTAGACGGGGGCTTACACCAGCCAAAAACTGGAAATTTGATTAGCTGATCCCATGCATTAGCTATCTCATTGGTATGGCATTTTAAAATATTTTCCAGATATACAAAGCCATGTTAGTTTTTTCAAGGTCTGTATGGGGTTAGCAAAAAAATACCAAACAATTTCCTTATGAAACAGTTTTACTTTAGCTACCTAAAACTGATTTTCTCCTAGGGATTTTTTTTTTTCACTGATAAATAATAATCTTGAAGAGGACTATGCAGGCTGAACTTTTGATTTGTGGTAACCTTTCAGCTCAGGGCATTTTTCCCCTAATCCTCTAGATTTATCAGGATCTAGTAAAATTTTTTCCAGTGGCAATTTGATAATAATTTTCAATTTTACACAATACTCTGGGGTTTTCAGAAAATCCTTCTGATGGACATGAATCCAATTGGAGTCATTTTGAAATGGATAGTCAGTTTATTGGATTAGCTGATAAGGTGATGAAAATCTCTTCTAATCAGATGGATATCTTTAATGAATCAAAAAAGGCTTTTTCATCCATCTCTAACTCATTAAAGCCTTTGTAAATCTCGTGGAATGACTTAATGGTACATTTTATGTCCCTTTATTCTTTTGTGATTTTTAAACAGCTTAGCAAATTGTTCATAGAGAAAACTGTGTATCACAGCATAAATGCTTCAATTCAGAAGCTAATGCAGCCCCTTTGCTCACAAGGAGCTGGCCAACCAAGCTGAAATCAGGAGGACACCAAAACTAATCTATTTTAGATTCTCGGAGACCAGAAAAATAAGTTGTAATGCACAAGGGCATTTGCTCCTGGAGGTTTCACCTGAGATTTCCATCTCTTCTCTCATCTCCACATTAAGCAAAAAGAATAGAAGCGTGGCCTGAGGCAAAGCAAGGCCTTTTCCTCTAGACTCCTGAATAGTGTCACAGTTGGTGAAAGCAGCTGATTTAACAGAGTGACTTACAACAGATATATTCACCTGAGGATTATTTCAGCTTCTCAGCAAAGTGACTGGACAGTTAAAGGCATATATCCTTTTTTGCTGTACTCTTCTTTAACCAATACTCACTTGCTAAACACTTCTGCAGTAATAAGTGCTACCAATAAAGTGAGCATCCATTTCCATTTTGTTGGTATTCAAATTAAAAGGTATTACTGCCCTTTTTCCCCTGTGGAGGCCTTTCTGTCACTGAGAAACTGCTGTGGCCCTGGGAGCTAATAGCTCACTAAGCACCTGCAGTATTCTGAACAGGTAACTACATTCACTTCAAACGGGGAGACAAAGGCAAATTTAATTGCTTTTTCTGGGTGCCAGGTCACTTAACATATGGACCACCAACGACCCTGTGAGTCTCTCATCTCACCCCTTAGCTCCTCATCTAGCTCCCACTCAATGGCAAAGTCCCCAAATACCAGACTAAAGCTGATGACTATTTTTAATCATAAAAGGTATACAGCTATTCTCTTGTAATACAAAAACACCCATCAATCATATGACATTTTGAACATATGTCATTCTAAAATGCACGAAATTTTAAGGTTAGCTCCTTTTAAGCATAAGATTCTTTTCTTAGAACTTGCATTTCAGAAAATAAATCTAATCATGCCAGAAAGCACAGCTTTTAAATTTGCAAATGCCTATAAAAGTTGGCTGTGTGAGTTTTTATAAGAAAATCACAAATTTATTTGACTCTTACATACGCTATTTCTCTCCATCTGTCCCTGCCCCAAGCCATCCATTGTATTTTGTTAATGACCACTTGGTTACACTACTTGCATTTTTAAATATACATTTTAGGATTGAAATTTAACTTGTTTCCTCCGTTTACACATCCCATGTCTTACTTGAAAGAAACGACGTGAACTTCAGCTGAAGAGTTTCACGTCACAAATGCAGTCTCTGGGGAATAATTTCCTGTGGGAAGTAACTGTAGGAGTATCTTCGTTCTTCTATGGAAAAGTAAGAACAGCTGCCGGGTTTTTTGTTTGTTTGTTTGTTTGTTTTTTAAGAATAACCTATATAAAAAAATGTCAAACTAGGAGCATTTCTACCTTTCCCTTGACTACATACAGCCATCTTCTTTAAGCACTTACTAAAAGGGAATTTGTTAACCAAACTGATGTCTCAAAAATAGGCCGGATACCACCAAGCAGAAATTCAATAGTATTTTTCTTAGCACTGTGGAAGATACTGTTAAATACCATTTATCATGTCTGAGTTAAAATGATTAATGAGGTGTATATTTCCTTTTTCCCTCTTTCTCTCTCTCTTTTATAATCAGTGATAGCATACCAGAGTTACAATACCTTCTGGGTTTCTTGTATACAGCAGAGGTATGTGAAAAGAGATGCTTGTCCCACTAACTTGAATGGGAAAAAAATATATATATATATTATGGGTTTTTTAATGAAAAAATACATAATTATATATGCATACACATGTAATTCTTAATTTTTCCATTTGGTGGTTATTCATACTAATATAAAAAGGGAATTTATAACATGTATATGTAAAACATTTTATAAGATAACTTTTATTTAGTTCTTTTGTTCATAATATTGGAATGTTATAAGGGCATTGTTTGTTTAAGCAAAACTTGCTCTGAACTTGGTAAATTGTCAAAGAGCACCTAAATTATGTCCCTGGGAATTACTATACTAAAAATTTTGAATACTCTATGAAGAGAACATCTGTAAATAGTCCCATACATGAGCTCACTTGCAAATATAGCTGCTTTGGCATTTTAAATAATCACCCCAGAATTTTTTTCTAAATACCATTTTGAAATCAGACAGCACAGCAAGGAGGTAGGTGTCAAAATTAAACACAAATGGAGATGAGATCATTACTTATACATTAATATTTTTTTATTCTTTTGGATCCTTTTTTGTTGGGGTCATATTTATGTTGTCATTCCTTCTGAAAGATGGAAAAACATGATTTAAAACATTGTGCTGTATTTTTGATGGCATTGTCAGAGCCAGGGTATGAATTTTATTTCTAAAAAAATATACTACAATGCTGAATATTTTCCCTGAAATAGAAGTATAATAAGAATGACAATATAATGGTAAGATTCAAAGGTTTTATAGGTTTTTTGTTGTTGTTAGCAAAAAAATAAAATAAAGAGAAAAATCCTGGGAAATATTCTGAAAAACTGCATAAATTGCACTAATTTAGGTTCTTTTTAAAAATTTTTTATTTTATTTTTTTATTCCTGAGAGAAAGATTGAAAGAGAGAGAGAGGCAGAGGGAGAAGCAGGCTCCATGCAGGGAGCCCAATGGGGACTCATCATGGGACTCCAGGACCACTCCCTGGGCCCAAGGCAGGCGCTAAAACTGCTGACCCATCTAGGCATCCCTAATTTAGGTTCTTCTATGTCTATCCGCTATGTCTCTAACTGCAGTGAGCGAACTGGATCATTTTCTTTTTCCTTTTGAAACTGAACCACACAAAGAAGATTATTAGATACACAAAGGAGATTCTATATAAATGATCAAGTGTTGACTGGTATGTTATAATGTAAGACAGAAACAATTGAGGGGCACCCATGTAGCTCAGTGGTTGAGCGTCTGCCTTTGGCTCAGGTCATGATCCCGGGGTCCTGGGATCGAGTTCCACATCAGGCTCCCCCTGCTTCCTCCTCTGCCTATGTTTCTGCCTCTCTCTGTGTCTATCATGAATAAATAAATAAAATCTTAAAAAAAAAAAAACAGCTGAAAGAATATGTGAAAGTAATGAAAAAAAAACAGTTGGAGGAATAACATGTATAAAGTGAACACTTTACTAACCAAAGACAAATTCAATTATAGATCTAAGTGTTTGTAGTAAAATCACATTATATTAAAGGAGAGGCAAAACTTTGCCCCATCTTACTTTAAGAAGATGTCTTAGAAGATGTCTAAGAAACTGGAGAACTTATTAGATCTTGTGGCTTATGTTAGCAAATAAAAAATATGTGAGAGGTTCTCTGAACTTAACAATTTCCCTTTTTAAAAAAGTCAATATCTCAAAGAAACTTAACTTGACTTTTATTTTTTTTAAATGTCCCAACTTTATTTACAGCCAGACCCTTGGCTCCCACCCCACCCCTTAACTTGACTTTTATAAGACCTGACCATCTCTCTATAGTAGAGAAAAATGATGATGATAATGATCACAATCATGATGGTTCCCAACAAGGGAACATAGGTTCCCTTGTTGCAGTCATTGGATTAAACACAAGCTCAAATAAAATAATAACTGTCAGGTTACAAGGGTCAAACAAATTAAGTTTTCTTTGAGGTTTGGATCTGCATCTGAGCCTAGTAACTAAGTTTCTTAATTGAATATTAAGAACTGTCACTCAAGCATTGGGAAAACAGTGATGATGCTGCAATGGCTTTCAATTGAGATTATTCTTGTCTAGCATATGGACTATTTCACATCACACTTCACAAGCTTTGATACCTCTGACATCTTAATCTAAAGTAGATACTGTTTAAAATCCTGTGATCACTAAAGTGCTCTAAAATATGAGCTATTTAAATATGTATTTCCTGGCAATTAATGCCTACCGGTGACAGTGACCAAATGTTTTATTACAGGATAGTTAATGAAAAGAAACCATAACTGAAGAGGAACATAAGAGAATTAACCTAGACTTTTTTCCCCTGTAACCTTTCACGTTGCCACAGAATAAACAGATTTAACACAGTAGTTCTTTAATCTTCTTTAAAAGCATGGTGATGGGAAATTTCCTATATAAAATATTGGATCCTGAATGTGGTTATTAATCAAATTCAACATCCAATTCAGGAACTGCACGAGAGGTTGTCAAATTTACAGAGAAAAGGTCAAATTAGTTTACATAGTATGAGTAAATTATTTTCCCATCTGACTAAATGATTTTTTAAACTCAGACATTATTTTTGAAGCCTAACAGAAAACAGAACATTGGATCACAAAGGTAGAGGAAATATAAAGTCACCAAGTTAATACTATGTCTGTTTTAATTAACTATTCAATACAAAAATCTTAAGCAGGTTACAAACACAACCTGCACATACAACAAACAGGATTATAACTACGTAGACAAAAAATTTAACCTTGTAAAGAAATAAGAATAGGAGAAAATGCACCAAATTGTTAACTGAGCAGTAAACTTGTCATTGATTTTGTTCCTCTTTTCGCTTTACTTTCATCTTAGTAAATAGGAATTATTTTAAAGAAAATGTATATTATTATAAGAATTTTAGACATTTCTTCTTAGGAAATAATTTCAGTTTTTACTGATGCTTTTTCAAGAAATGTGAGAACCACCTTAAGCTAATGTGTTTTAGTGGTTGTTCCTGCAGAAAAATGTTCAAGTGTGAAACAAGTGCAGTTTGGTAGGGAAGGCAATTCCTCATGTACATGGCCTTAATTTAGGAGTTCTGAGGTTCAAATCACAAATTAAATGGGTTCCAGAAACATATTTAATATACACAAGATTACTTCTGTGTTTCATTTTACTTCTCCAAGTATGTTATCTTTTCAGCGGTAAATGCTGTCCTCTTTTCAGTAAACAGTGCATTTGGCAAGAACTGAAGTATTTTCTTGGCTGTGCAAGTGATGATTAATGATTCAGTGCTCAACAGTATCATGATAATTTTCACTGGATCTTTGATTTAAAAAAAATACATTGTTTCTATTTCCCTTCTTCAAATTCATATATGTAAAAGGAAGGGCAAGATCTAGCTAAAATCACATGACGTAGAGATAGAGAATGCATTTAAATATAAGTATTTAATGTTCCTGAATCAACTCTGCTTCCCCCAATTCATGGAAAGTAGAATAGTGTATTAATATATTATGATGCATGGCATTTCTTTAAATAGCTAAAGAATAAGGATAGCCCTTCCTTTGATATGAAAAACACTCATATACATACCCATAGAAGCAGTCATTTTCTGTGATACCGACACATTCTGAGAATAGACAGAAACATATAAAAATAGTATCAGTATTTATTGTTTGGTAATGAAGTACCAGGTATTGGGCTGAGCGCTTATAAGATTCAGTTCGTTGAGGCTCTTTTGCATCTCTCAGAGTAAGGAGATGAAGCAGTAGACTCCAGACAGTAAATAACTTACCAAGTTTCATAGCTCATGAGAGGTGGCACAGGGTTTGAAATGCATCCTACCTGATTTCAGGACCCAGGGAATTCCACTAGACTGTAGTGCCCCCTTCATATTGCTTGAAAGGGGTGTGGATTGGGTGGTAGGCCTGAGTCAGAGTCTTTGAACAACCTTGTCATCATGGCTGAGATGTTCATTTATTCTACAGTTTAGCATATCTGAAAAGTCTTTCTAGCCTAGAAGAAAACTGAGTGTTCCTCAGTGAGGAAAGGTTGAATAAATTTGGGAATACACTTAAGCTTAAACAGATTTCCTCGAGAGAATTTTAAGGGGAGAAAGTAAATTTCTTCCCTCAGCTTCAAATCTAGGGAAGGGGATTTATGTGAGAGCGGCTGGCTGGAGACTTCTTTGTGTGTTGAGAATAGCTTTTAGGAAATAGCTTAAGCTGCTATTATTTCATTATTTCTGCCTCTTTAACATTTAAAAAATTTGGCCTTCAAAGAAAAAAATAGACTAACCCTAGAAGGGAAAAATGTTTTCAAAAGACAAATGTTTCTTACAGGAATATGTATCTACGTGTTTTTATTAATTGGTTAGTTAATAGATTGATTAATAGGTTTAGTTCTTCAGAGTTTGATTTGTCAGTAGGTTGGAGATCTTTATTATCCGTGAGAGCCAAGAAGGAATTCACCCTAAGCATTTAATTTTCAGAGTGAATATAGTTTTAATATTTTTCCTAGGCACTTTAAGAAATCCAAACAGTGTAAAAAGGTCAAACAATACATAAAAATGAAAGCAAGTAAAATACACACTGTTATTGTACCATACTCTATGATAATTATTAAACAAGCTTTCTTGCATGACTTTATGTATAAGAGAGAGAAAGAAGGAAGGGGGGAGGGGAATATGAGGGGAGGGAGAATTTTACATAAATAGAATCATCATAGCATGCATGTAGTGGTTTTGTTTTGAATGTTTTTACTTTTGTTAACCTACTGCCAGCATCTACATAACTGCCCCTCACTGATAGTCCTAGGTATTCATATTAGGAACTTGTTTATCTTCTCCATATTTTTCTCATTATGTAATCATTTGCAGTGATATATGGGAATTTTGCAACTGTTAATTCCACAAAAAATTAAATCGATATTTGTGTCATTGCTTTTTCTCCTTGAGGAAACCTCTTCATGTGAATTGGTTTAAATATAACTTATTTTTTTTAAATAGCTGAATAATACACCATAGTGTAGAAGTACATTGTATTTCCAAATGATGATCACTTAGTGTGTTTCTGTTTTTCCAAAGCACATTAAAATGAATATCGGTGGACCTTTCTGTTTTAGATATATAAGGGTATTACTTAGATAGATTTTCAAAAGTAGACTATAAAGTCAAAAGATATGTATATATGTTAATTATGCTAGATTCTAAAACCCTGTAAGAAGTTCCATTTACTGTCGGCATGTTAAATGAGAAAGCAATATATACTGCTTTGCCTTAATCAGAAGTAAGGGATATTAAAAAGCATCTCTCTCATTCCTTTTTTTTCATTTAATTGTATATTCATTGAGTACCTAGATGCCAGATACAAAACCAGTCTATGAATTCACTTAGAGTCACCAGAAATAAAAATTAAAATTGCTAAATCCAGGAATCTTCTACATAGTTTCAAAAACTTGACAGTTTTTGAAGAGCATTTGTCAGAATCATCTCTTCATGTCAGATAGTTGATTGATCAGTTGGTTAGTTTTCAGTCTGCTCTACTACCCAACTCTCAACACCACTGTCACCACGTCCCCATTATTGATAGAAGCGTACCATGTTCTTCAGGTGTGTAGGGCAGAAACAAAGATTAAGAACCATTAATGCAGGCTTTAATCCACCTAACGAAACTCCCTGCAAACTGTTGTCTGATTTAAAAAGCTACAGAGGATTTCTGTTCCAGAAATTAGATCACTTGTTTTTCCTGTCTGAATTCATATACCATTATCTTAGACATGTTTACAAAATTTATCTAATCAGGTTTTCTGAAATAAAGTTTAAAACAATTTGATAAATGCAGCCCATGCAGAAATGTATCATTTAAAATGTATATAATAGATTCTATAAGGTACCTTATTTAGAAGTTAAGGTTAGCAGCAACTTCAGAATTCAATAAAGAAACTTTGTAGAATCAACATAACTTACATATCGCTCAGTGTCTGATCATATCATATAGAGCTATTTTGGATTTTATTTTTAACTGACACAGAGGAGAAAATGCTTTATTAATTGAGGAAAGAAATCTTTGAATAGGAATAGCATTGACTTTTAAATTATTGGCCTTATCTTGCTCTTTTATGTATGCTCAGAATAGTGACAGCATTTTCAACAATGTTCCAAAAGCCATTTAGCTTACAAAGTGGAATTATTGTGATACGGTACACTTAATGCATTTCTTCTTCATAGCATCTTATTTCATAAAAATCAATTGGATTTTATGCCTTGCATAGAAGGCCCTTCTTCCACAATGAAGTCAGAGTTATTATGGGTAAGCTGGCCAGATATCATCAAATGCACTCGAACCTTTCTATAGTATTTATTGTTGTACAGAATGCAGTGTAAGGCACTCCACCACACTACAATAAGTAGCACTTTCTCTAGCACATCCATTGTAGGAACTCTTTATAGGAAGCTATTAATGTTACAGAGGTAGGCAAGGATGTCTTGAAGTTTTTCCGGAGAGTAGATGTACTCAAGAAACAAAAAAGCTGTCCTGATACGAGTTTACACATAGGGTACCTAGCACAGTGCGGAGCCTGTGGTAAGCATTGCACAGATATTTGTTGAACAAATGAATGAAGGCAGTGTTCTAACATGTGCAGTGATGACACAAGAGTAAAACACAGACACAGGCAAAGGATACAAGTTCCACTGGTGTAGGTAAGGAAATAATACTGGATTTTCATATAATCAGAGCTAGGAGACAAGAAGCATATTTCAAATTGAAGGGACAAAATTCCATGTCCTTTGGGAGCCCATCTACCAGTGAGATTTCAGGTAAAAATCGTATTAGGCTTTTCTGAAAGCTTGTTTCCTTCCATTCCCATGGGGCCTAATAACCTCCTGCTGGCTTTTACCTCTTGTAGAGTCCCAGTTGATGTGTCTGCCGGCTTACCAAATGCAAGTGACCCCAAAACAACCACAGTGCATTCCTGATCATTTACTGAATAAAAGAATTCAAGGAAATGTTCTTCAACTCACTGTCTCCCATTTTTAATGAGTCTGGGTTTCAAGCCTTATTGAAGCCTATTCCTATAGTATAAATTCTGAAGACAGAGTTTTAGTAAAGCGCCAGTACATATTAATTTCCTTTAAATATCCATAGGGGTATTTAAAAAAAGTATTTAATATATTTAAAGGTACTTATGCCAACACAGTGAAAAATAAATAACAAGATATATATGACATAGACCTTCTATGATGAAATTAAGGTGCTTAAAATATATCTTATCCTCTTTTATGACACATAATAATATAGATAGCTATCACAACTTTTTCTCTTTCTTTTAATTGATTTTCTTTAAAATTCTGGATACGTACATATATGTGGTTTCACATTAATACATAAATGGGATGATCTATGTTAGGACATTATTAGTATAGTATTTTTTCTCCTTCCCCCCCCCCCCCCCACTTATTTCTTCCTAGCTTCTCTTTCCTATAAGGTATAGAATTTTAACTACTTTATATACATACTTTTATACTATTCTCATAGCATATAATTTTTTTGAAAGATTTTATTTATTTATTCATGAGAGACCGAGAGAGAGAGAGAGAAGCAGAGGCAGGCTCTCCATGGAGAAGGGAGGCTGATGTGGGACTCCCATCCCAGGACCCTGGGATCTCAACCTAAGCTGAAAGCAGATCCTTAACCAACTGAGCCACCCAGGTGCCCCATAGCATATAATTTTAAATGAAAATGCATATACAAATATATACACACACATATATGGGGCTAGTCTTGTTTTTTCCAAATATGGCATATGTTATACATACTTCTCTCCATCTTGCTTTCTCTGAATTCATTTCTGATTAATCAACCCTTGTGTTTCTTTGTCATTCTTTGGTGTGGCTCTGTAACAGTGTAGGGCCTTCATGTACCATATTTTATGCCTCCATGTTTCCAGTGTTTTGTTGTGAAAATGAATTCAAAGATACATCCATTTCCTTCTGGATGCATTCATACAAATGCGTGTTTTTCTTTCAATGGCACAGATTCACAGGAGTGAATAGGATTGTTAAAATTAGGGAGAGAGGGAGGTAGACAGATGGTAGATAGATGATGAATGATGGATTTGAGTAGTGTTTCCTGACTGCTGTCCAAAATGGCTAAAACATTTTACATTTCTATCAGTAAACCTTTATTCCTATCACTGGTCTTTATTTTTCTTTGTCAAGTAATAAATATAAAGCCTTCTCCCATTATCAAATTTTGCTGAATATTAGCAAGTTAACAGCTTTTTGTGCAATTCCAGGCTGTTTGGTTTGGTGTCCTGAAAATTGCAGTTTCATATTTCATCCCTCCTTGTGGTTTACAATTTTCTAATAAATTTTCAAAAGATGTATAAATGCAGTAATACTCAGCACTTAACTTCCACATTCAAATATTTTTCCAAGTGTATTGTTTACCTGTTGTTTGTATTTTGTATCTCTATGTAATTTTATGTAGTCTACAGTAGCCATCTTTAATTTTATAATTCCTTGTTTTCATATGTAGATTAAAAGATATTTCTCCTTTTTGCTCTTTTTCCCAGACTGAAATAATTTCCCTAAATTTTTAATGTGGTTTTTATCATTTCACTCTTTACATTTCAGTTTTTAGCCCAGCTGGAATTTACCTATTGTATACTGTAAATTGAGATACTAATTTATGCTGTTGTATTCCAGATAGATGGCTAACTGAGCAAGAAGCACTCTTTTTTCTCTGAATTGAAATACCATCATGCTCTGTATTAATTTTTCATATATTTTAGGACCATTGCCTGGATTTACTGTTCTCTTCTATCTCATACATATTGGTACCAATACTATATTGTTTGGAGTTGAGGTGTTCTGTGCTATGACTTATTCTTTTATAGAGCAAGTCTCCTTTATTATTTTCTTTCATGATTTCCTTGATTATCTTCAGACATTTCTTCTGTCATGTAAACTTTAATATAATTTATCCAGTTGAAAAAATATGTTGAGATTTTAGTGCAATTTATTTTTATATCAAGTTTTTAAAATCTAATTGAATAAACTCCCTTTGTAGACACATTGTGTTCTATAAATGTCCTTCAATAAGTTTTTATTATTTTCTTTATATAGATTTTTTTCCAATTAACCTATTTTTAAGAGTTTTATTATTTTTTATTGTACTGTTAATAAGATATTTTTGTTATATCCATTTCCAGGAGCTTATTATTAATATATAAAAAGTTCATAATTTTATGTTTTACCTTCTATCCAACTTATCACATACTCTTAAATTACAGTGGGTTTTTCTAAACCAGAGTTCTTTGGATGTAGTAAGATTTATTCTACCTTTTCAATACTTATACTAATCATTTAATTTTATTATTTCAATGTTTTATCTAGAGCTTCCAAGACTCTGACGAGTAATAATAGTAATGGCAGACATCTTTGTCTCATTCTTGATTTTAATTGTAACAGTTTTACCACTTGGAAAAAATACTGATTTTTGTTTTTATTAATAGATCTTTGTTATCTTTAAGTAGATTTCTTTAATTACCATTTGACCTAGTGATTTTCAAAAGCCGGATGCAAAGTTAAGCATATCCTTCTATCATCTATTTTTATAATTATGTTATTTCTTTCATTTGTTTGTGTAATGGATTATGCTGCTAGATTTCCAATAATTACTTTTTTTTTAAGATCTTATTTACTTATTCATGAGAGACGAGAGAGAGAGAGGCAGAGACATAGAGGGAGAAGCAGGCTCTCTGGGGGAGCCCGATGTGGGACTCCATCCTGAACCCCGGGATCATACCCTGAGCTAAAGGCAGATGCTCAACCCCTGAGCCATCCAGGTGTCTCCAATAGTTAATCACTCTTGCATTGCTGAAGTAAACTCTGTCTCATCTAAGTGCCTTACTTGTTTTCCATATTGTTGGATTCTCTTTGGCAGGATTTAATTTGATATATTTGTATCCTTGTTTTTAAGGGGGATTAGACTACATATTTGTTCTATATAATTGTCATTAGGTTTGAGATTAAATTGATACCAACTCTAAAAATCTAGATAGAATTCATCTTTGAATCCATCTGGTCCTGGTGAGATTTTAAGAGATAGCTCTATGATCACCTATTCAAATTGTTCAATACTGATTGGACCTTTTGAATTGATTTTATTTATATTTTTATAAAAAGTAGTTTGTTCCAAGTTCTCAAAGGTTTAGCCAAATAATTGCAGTCTCTTCTACAATGCTTTTCATTTTTCCTGTCACTCAACTTCTTTCCCACAGCTAATTTAGGTATTTTTCCTTTTTGTCTCCATCAGTTGCATAATTGAAACACTTTGATCTCTTCCATTGCTCATTTCGTAAAATCAGCTTTTTAAGTGAATTTTATGGCTACCAGTAACTTTTTTTCTACTTTAGCAATTTCAAATTCATCTATTTTTCTATTTTTTTTTTTTACTTTTTATTTTTTCTCTTCTTTTGTCAATTTCTTGAGGTATTTGTTATTTCACTGTTAATATTCTTGTCAAGTTTAATATGGAATGTGATGAAGAGGATACATTTCCTTCTCATTTTAGTGATGTGAGGCAGTAATTTGAGGTTCTGTATTCCCTACTTTCTTGAATTGGTAATGTCAGTTTTTATCTCCATTTTGATCTAAGAATAACTGAAGAGTATGGTTTTAAATTTGTATGTAGTTAAATTGCATTCTTGGCATTTATTGCTTTATTTATTTTGTTAAAGGATGTGATCTTTAATTGGGTATGATCTAATTTTTTTTTTATTCCTGAGGCTTTTTTTTAATGGTCAGGTATCTCATCAAGCTTTTTAAGTATTCTGTGGACAAATAAAGAAGATTTATATTTTCTTTTGAAGAATGTAAGTTATTAAAATGAGTATATTGGTCATAATATTCCAATCTCTGTATCATTTCATATTTTTGTCTACTATATTCCATTCAGTTTTGAAAGGGATATTTTATTACATTATGTCCATTCTTAGTCTATTTAAATTTTAACCCATTGAATTCTGCATTATCTGTTAATATATATTACTTCTGTATTCTTTTGTATATAGTTGCATGATTTTTTAACTGATGTTTTTATATTCTACTTTTAGTGTATTTTAAGTGTTTTTCAGCACCTTTGCTTTCGAAGCTAATATTAGTCACCATTTTTAAGAAAGCCTTTAGCTTGCGCACATTTAATGAAATAAAGAATGCATTAGATTTTATTCTTTCAATTTTATATACAGTTTTCTGTTAAACAATAGAGGTTTGAACTACACAGGTCCACTTACATACAGATTTCTTTTTTTATAAATACAGTACAATACTGTAAATGCCCTTATGATTTTCTAATAACATTTTCTTTAGCTTACTTTATTAAAAAAATATAGCATGTAATATATGTAACATACAAAATATGTGTTAATTGACTATGTTATTGGTAAGGCTTCCAGACAGCATTAGACTGTTGATAGTAAAGTTTTTGGGAGGTCAAAAGATATACATGGAATTTTGAGCGCGATGGAAGGGGTCAGTATCCTTAACCCTGCTGTTGTTCAAGGGTCATAGTACATGTTTATGTTGTTCTTCTCTCTTGATAAAATTAACTATGATTCTTTTTTTCCCCCTTAGTTAGGAAGTTGTGCCTTTTCAGTACTTTGTTACATTGTTTTCCTAGTACTTCTGTTAAAATATATACTTCTCTACTATTATTAGAAAGGAGATATGAATTACTTTTCCTTCCAAGACATTCCCTTTTTTTCATATAGACACTTTTCCCAAAGGCCAACAAGAGGAGACCTATAGAATAGTTTCATTCTTGGGTAAATACAAATATCTGCCTTTAACTCTAAAAAGGAAGTGCTGTTTTGGCTAGGTATAAGATTAGGGGTTACAGTTCTTTGCTCTCAGTTTCATACACGTTACACAGTTGTTTTTCTAGTTTCTAATGATGCCTATGAGAGGTATGTTTTGTTCAGCATTTTTTTTTCAGATAATCTTTGTTTAGAGAAAATTACAAATTCCTCCTTATTGTTACATTTTTTAAAAAATACATTAGGCTATGTCTTGTTATATGTTTTATTGTATTAAATTTGCCTACAACCAGGGCACCCTTTTAGTATACAATCCCTTGTCCTTAAGAAATCTTTTATGTTACTTATTATCGTATATCTTTCATCTATTGCTTGATTTCTTCTGGAATCCCTAATAGTAAATGTTAAATATTTATTATATCCTTCAGATTTATTATTTGGTATTCTTATTTTTTTAATCTCTTTATATTTCTGCTCTATGCTTTAAGCTGTTACTTCTACTTGTCTTCTAGATGACTGATTCAAATCCCAGCAGTGACTAACCTCATCTTCAATTCATTTATTAATTTTCATTTTGGTTTGAAGATGAGGTTTTTTTTTCCAGGAAGTCTTTTTTTGCAGTGTACGTAGATCTTCACACGTATCCTTAATTTTTGTTATACAAGTCCTTTTCATTGGGTACCACCTTTGCCTGTCTTCTCTGTGATTTCTAGGCAGACCTTTTCAGCTCACTGTGGGTCAGGTCTGGCTCTATAGTATCCTAAGTCATAGCAGTCCCAAAAGAGGTGAAAGTAAAAAACATGAAGATGAAGCAGCAGGCAGGTTACCATTCCCCAAGGTATTGGAATGAAATCTCCTTGATAGCCAGTCTCCTCAACATTCCTTGCGTCAGGAAGGTGGCAACAGGCCTCACCACTCAGCAACTCTTCAGATTCTTCCCAAACAGCAAGACCAGGCCAGCTCCTCTGGGTCTGTTATCTAATTTTGTATCTTCTGGATTCTGAGGCTAACCTCTTCTCACGATTTTTTAGATACCAATTCTCAACTTGAAGCTTTCTGACTCGACTTCCCAGTTTATTGCCTGACCCATGGAGAGAAAGTCATTTACTGTTTCTCCCTACTAAGTCTCCTTTGTCGGACTCATATTCAGTTGTCCGCAATCCCAGAAACCTCTTGCTTCAGGAGACACAGGTTGATTGAAGCTAGGCGGTAAAAAGAGGTGAGATATATCCAGGTAGTCATATTCCCAGTATTCTTTTCTATGGTCCTAATGGTAAATATGCTTATTCTGTGATCATTTAATTATATTATATTAGAACTGGATCACTAAAAAAAAAAATGGGATGATAAATGTTTTTTCTTCTTGTCTTTACTACATAGTAAAATTCTTTCAAAACAGGTTCATCTGCTTCTCTCTCTTATTTCCCCAAAATTCTTCATTACTCCTTTTCTAGGATACCTATGGCATCTGGTGAACACTTCAATTTCCCTGGCACTTATTATATGTTATTACAATTAATTACGTACATATTTGTTTTTCAAGAGCTAAAAGTCATTTATGCCTGGACCCAAAACACGTGTAGCATTTATAGTAGGGCTATAAGTTATTGTAGCACTTATAGTAGGTTCGCAAGAAATTGTTATTTGCATTTACTATCAAAGACTAATTCCTTAAAATCTAGTTTGAGAAATTTTTTTTTTAAGATTTTATTTATTTATTCATGAGAGACACAGGAAAAGAGACAGAGATACAAACAGAGGAAGAAGCAGGGAACCTGATGTAGGACTCGATCCCAGGACCCCGAGATCACAACCTGAGCTAAAGATAGACGCTCAACCACTGAGCCACCCTGGTGCTCCTGAAAATTGTTTTCTTTCCAAAGTTTAAACTTCAGCTTTCAAAAATTTATCTGCAGCACTAGCAAATCACATTTGAGGGGGAAAGCAGCATTTCCCAAAGAAAAGTAACCTATATATATTATTGCAATTAATTAATGATAATAATAATATATTGTAGAGAATGTTAAGTTTTCTTCACTTTAAAGCAGTGGTTGGGTTGAAACCGTAAAAGATGGCTTATGAAATAGGTAGATGATACACTAAATCACCACCTTGAGTGTATGGTTGAAACTTTTTCCAGGAACAGTGATCTTATATCCTCAACTTTATCACCAATAGTAGGTGTGTATATAAAACATTTGAGTAATGCCAAAGCCTGAACTACAGCCGTAGAAATGGGTTTTCTTTGTGATGGGCTTTGGAGCCATGCAGTTTGGGGTTCACATCTGACTTTGACATTACTGGCAATGTGAGAAAGTTACTTAACTCTCTGAATTTGTTTCCTTATGTATAAAACAAGAGTAATACTACTCGTTTTTATAAGGACTGAATGTGATAGTTAAAGTATCTGACACATTATTAATATTTTACTGTTGTTTTTACTCCAACTAGCAATATTACAGTATTAATTAACCAATCTACTTTATTGGATAGAAGCCAATATGTTCCGCCAGTACTACATTGGGAATAATTGCTAGACAGTGAAAAAAGCATGGCGAATTACTGAACCAGAGCACTTAAAATAAAACAATAGTAATATGGTATGCTGAATTTGGATGACAAGAATAAATAGATATTGCTTAGTATCAAAGCAAACTTCAATAGAAAATTAACTTGGGTATATTTTTTATAGGTAATTAGGTGATCTAGAATCATAGATTTATCTTTAACTTTCACAAACCTTACATAGATTAAAAAATATCTGTTGTTTCTCTGATCATGTGTAAATGTGAAAATCTCAGATATTAGATATTAGCAACAAAATACTCCAGATAGAATATTATCCAGTCTGGTGAATATTTTCTTCCTAAACACATACACGTTATCTCTCCCTGCCTCCCTTTCTCTCTCTCTGTCTAAAGTTGCTTCCTTTCAAAGGTAAGCTGGTCTACATTCTCATAAGCTGAATCACTTTTCAAAACACAAATAATTGAAAATGTGAAGAGAATTTTTTTAAAGATTTTATTTCTTTATTCACGAGAGACATACAGAGAGAGGCAGAGACAATAGAGGGAGAAGCAGGCTTCATGCAGGGAGCTTGATGTGGAAGTCAATCCTGGGACCCTAGGATCACAAGCTGAGCCAAAGGCAGCCGCTCAACCACTGAGCCACCCAGGTGCCCCTAAAGAGAATATTATATAAGCAGTGAAATATGGTATATGGACTATAAAACACATCTGCCATATGCTCTCCTCAGCCTTTTGCCAGGATTATTTGATTCCGGTATTGCTTAGAGAAGTGGTCTCCAAACATTTTTATGTGGTATTTTTGCAAGATAAGGATATTTTTATAAGTGGATTATAAATATTAATGCTATATTATGTATTTTCAAAGTATTATGAATGTGTTTTTTAAAGGATAAAATAAATATAAATAAGACTAACATTTCCCTGCACTTCCTATCTCCTGCCGTCCAGCTCAGAAAGCTAAAAAGGGAAAGGAGGCAAAAAGGACTAAATGACCCTCTGACTTCCTCCTTTCTGGTCCAATAGTTCTGGTTCTGTCGTTATGCCTTTTAGAGCAGTTTCTACACGTGTTTTCATATTTCTTCGCCCAGTGATCAAATCCAGTAGCACCAAGCATCATAGCAAAATACAGTTTCATAGTCTATCTAGATTTTATAAATTGGTTGCAACAGTATAAGCCAGTACTGTCCTATGCTAGCAAGCCTGGTAAGTTAATACTTGATAAACTTGATAAATTAAAAACTCACCAATATCATAAAAAATACTCTAGCTTATCTTGAAATATTTTAATATCATCTATAATAAAGAAATTATATGTAAACTGAAACCTATTAATTCCTAAACATAAGAATGTATTAGTTTTGTGAACCCATTTAACACCATTTCTACACTACTTAAGATAAAGTGAATAACATTTTTTTTTAAAGTTAGAAGATACTGAATTACATGGCATAAATTATAGCATAGAATTATTTACAGTATCTAAACCACTGTATTCTTGATGGGATGAGCACTGGGTATTATGCTATATGTTGGCAAATTGAACTCCAATAAAATAATAAAATAAAATAAAAATAAATAAGCCACCGTATTGGCTTTAAAGTCAAGAGATTTATAATATGAATCAGGGTTCTGTGACTTTTTCTTTTCTTTCTTTCTTTCTTTTTTTTTTTTTGCTAGCTAGCTAAGGGCTCACAAGATAAGATGTTCAATGATTTGCAAGTGTAAAGGTTTATCTTCACAAGCAGAAATGCTTCAGCGTAAATCCCTCATTGTCTTTAAACGGCATTTAAGAAATTTTAAGAAATAAGCAGAATGTTTGGATTGAAGCTAAATAAGATTTTGTGGATTTGTTCTGCCCTATATTTGTTAATTTAATATATATCATAAAAGACAGGGGTGAAATTTCTCTAACTTGGAATATTCCCTATTATTTCTCCAAAATGTCTTATAACAGTCAATGAACACTTCCAGCAAGTAGATTAAAATAGTTCCAAATAATTTTTGGAATCACTTCTTAAGTGATCCCAACTCATTAAGATCAGAAATGATTGTTAATCAGACAGGAGAGGGCTTCCAGAGTAAATCTTTTCAGTGATTTGACACAAAAATTGCTGACCAATGAGAATCAAAATTGTTACTTACATATATAATTTCTGAAACATGGAAACCAAAAGAGGAAAGCAGCTCTGTACTACTATAGAAAATCTGCCCTCTCAATCAGGGGGCTTGAAGAAAGAGCTACAAACCGCAAGTGGGTGCTCCAGGAAAATCATTTCTCTAACAGATTTGACACATCTTGCAATGGATTCACACTGCCTTGGCAAGCAAATGGATTAGCTTTGATGGTGTTGCCAATAAAGCCACAGTCTTTTGTTGCTGCGCAAACACATTTCTCTCTTTCTTTATATGGCCTCCAGCAAACTACACATGTTACTTTTGTTTGGGTAATTTACGGTCGTGGAAAAGGAAGTATGAAACTACTTTTCAGAGTAAACCATTGAAACTCCTTGGCTGGCAGCATCAGAATCACTAGCTTCAGAAATATCACCACAAAGCTTTCTCTGATCAAATGGAAATACTCAGAGTGTTGGGGGGAAGAAACCTTCTTAAATCCAACCAGCGAAATTCCTGCAAATCTTCGTTCATAAAGCTTGTTTTTTACAAGCCATCTGTTTTCCAAATAGACCATATTCTTGGCCTTGAACATCCCTCTTCATGTTCTTTTCAACAATGTTCCCCATTATTTATCTATAAGATTAATAGAGATCCCTAAAATGAGAACACTGACTCATTTCATAGTCTCTAAATTGCTATTATCTTTTAAAGAAGTTTTTTAAAAACTTAAATTTTAAAAAATTGTACCTTATTTCTTAATATTTAATCCAACCATTGCTTTAGTCAATACTATAGTTTACTTGTTTGATAGCTTGTTTCAATGTTTACATTTCCTTCATATTTTAGAATTTTTTTTACCTAATGAGAATCTCCTACTTACATGATCTGGAAATGAGATTCTAAATTAGCAATTTACAGGGTATAGAAAATATTTTTCCATTGTTTTTATCAAAACAGTAGTTGTGATGCTCTTTTATCTATAAAGTAAATTCAATTAAAATTTTAATTTAACGTAGTGATTTTTAAGTTTTTCTTAAAAATATTATAATATTTGATCAACCCAAAGGACATTAAAAAGAAATTCCAACTCTGTGGCTCTAGGGTTGATTGGAATTAAAAACAGACTTTAAAATTATTTTCTTTTGGGATGTTTAGCATATCCATTGATTGAGAAATCTAAATCAAAACCACAGTGAAATCACTTCACACTCATATAGATGGCTATTACTAAAAAAAAAAAAAAAAAAGCAGTCTGTGAAAAACATTATGGCAGTTTTTCAGAAAATTAAACATAGAATTACTATATATCCAGCAGTTCCACTTCGAAGTATACATGTATGCTAAAGTAATGAAAGCAAGGACTCAGATTTTTGCCCCAATGTTCATAGTAGCATAATTCACAATAGTCAAAAGGCTTCTACAACTCAATGTTGCTGGATGAGTGGGTTTAAAAATGTAGTATATACCTACAATGGAATTGTATTCAGCCTTATAAAGCAATAAAATTGTGTCATATGACACCATATGGATGAACCTTGATGATATTATCTATAAGTGAGATAAACAAAAGGACACAAAAGGACAAATATTGTATGATTCCACTCATGAGGTACTGAGAGTAGTCAAAATCATAGAATCATTAAGTAGAACAGTATTTACCAGGGACTAGGGGTTTGGGGTATGAGGATTTATTCAATGGATAAAGTGTTCACTTTGAAAAGATGAAAAGTTCTGGAAATGGATGGTGATAATAGTTGTAAAACAGCATGAAACTATTAATGCCAGTGAATTATACACATAAGAATATTTAAAGTGGCTAAGTTGTGTATATTTTATGACAAATTTTTTTTAAAAAATAGAGATGTTTTTAATGTAGGTTAACTTAAATAAAGTTAAGTATTCACATTATTTTGAAACTATGTTCTCCATTTAACCCAGAAAGTTAATTAACTTCATGATCTAGGATGTTAAAATCCAATACTCTATTCTGGGCTTAGAGTATCAATGGATACTTGGAACCCAGTAAATCTAAATTCTACCTGAGGCTTGTGCCAAGGAGACAATCTTTAAAAGTCCTTAATGAATTAGATATTCTAAAGACAGATTCAGGAAACCTGATGCCAAAACCTCTTTTAAGATCTAGTGGAGGAACGCTTGGGTGACTCAGGGCATGATCCCAGGGTCCCGGGATCAAGTCCAGCATCAGGCTTCCTGAGGAGCCTGCTTCTCCCTCTGCTTATGTCTCTGCCTCTGTCTCTCTATCTCTTTCATGAATAAATAAATAAAATCTAAAAAAACGAAGATCTAAAGGAGTTGTCTACATGAAGGACAGATAAATAATGCTCGTGTTCATGTCTAGAGAAAAGACAGGAGTATTATTGTTGATACCCTGAGAGTCACTTGTAGGGTTCAGATGAGAACAAAGCTTCTGTTTGCCAGTGAAATAAATATCCCCCAAACGGCACTATTTTATAAATTTCTCTTGAATGTACATAGAACCTACATTTTCCAAAATACATTTGTGTGACTTGTATGGACCACATAACTCAGACACAAAAGCCC
This sequence comes from Canis lupus familiaris, assembly GCF_011100685.1. Lineage (NCBI taxonomy): Eukaryota > Metazoa > Chordata > Mammalia > Carnivora > Canidae > Canis > Canis lupus. The sequence goes on along the minus strand of NC_049224.1, from coordinate 4,804,033 downwards.
TATGTCTAGTTTATTTACTTTCCTTAACCACTTTTGATTCTTCTTTATTTTCCTTTTATGCTCATTGTTTGTTTTGTTTTGCTTTGTTTTGTTTTGATTTGATTTGTCTTGCTTTAGTTGGGGAAGAAGTTGAAGAAGTTGGGTTGGGAAACCATAATGCTAAGTAGGTCTTAAAAAGATTTCGTAATAAATTGTGCCACTTCAAGCCATGTTTAGAACACGTTGAAATGTTCAGAAGGTTTTGATTATTTATAATGAATTGATAGTCAAGCCACAAAATAAACAGTATCTAAGTTATTTTAAAATGACCAAATGTCCTGTGGTGTTTTTTGTTGTGTTGGTGGTGGTTGTAAGTTGCTGTTATTATAGGAAATAAAATTATTTTTACTACCATTAAATATCCTGTACATTCACTGTGTAAGAAAATAAAAGGAACATGTTATTTTTCCTCACTTCATGTCCTTAGAATGTAAGCAACTATAAAACTGAACATTTGTATTGTGTACATTCTTTGAAGAGAAAAGTACAATAAAAAGTAGTTTACTAACAATGAGGGGAAGGAACATACCTTGTGAACACTGTTTCACTGCTTTTTGAGCCAGTGTAGACTGGCCCCAAGGAGCACATGTGTGTTTGTGCAAGCATACATGTGCACCTGCACGCACACACATACACCCTTGGTTACCCTGACTTTGAGCACCATACATTTACATTAAGAAAATCATTTTTTGACTCTGAGAGTGTTAAAAAGTATTAGTGAATCTAGAAAGTCACTTTTTCAGTATTTTGTTTTCACAGATGCATGGATGTTCACAGTAATGCTAGTAGCAAAAATCCAGTTTTATAGATTCAGATAACCAAATTACTGGATCATTTTATATTTATCTGAGTAATGTATTTTCAACATTTCTTCTCTTTTGCTCTGTAATAACTATATGAATTTAGGATTTCCAATAACTAGGAACAAGAATGCTATAATTTTCCTGTTAACTGGCTATTTCCAAAGGCTGTGTATTGTCCATTTCAGCCTGTAGGCACAACTCATCAGAGCCATTCCAGGCAGACATCTCATTATTCCACTTGTGACCCAGGAAATGACCCTGTTTCTCCAGCCTGCAAAAGGCATTCTGGGTGTCTCTGGACAGGACACCCTCTTCAGAGAACTATATTCACAGCTTGTTTGGGGAGAATCCCTCTCAAGGATAAAACTACTTCAAATGTTTACCTGGTTAGTAACTTCAGGCCAGTTCCTCTAGCAACTACTTCAACTAGCTTCTATTCTGAGTATAGATTATTCTAGGCTTTTGTTGGGGGAGAGGGATGAATTGACTTGAAGGTCACCTGTGTATGGTCCCCAGTTCAGCTGTTTTTCACCTGCCAACATGGAATTTACTCATTGTATTTTCTGCTGCTATCCCACTGGATATCCTATTGGAAACCCAGATGTTTTAAAGATTATCGTTTTACTAGGTTTTCTATCATTTTAGCAGGATTTAGGGAAAGAAGAGAGAAGGTATTAAACCTTTTTTTAAAGAAAAAGATTTTATTTATTTATTCATGAGAGACACAGAGAGAGAGAGAGAGGCAGAGACACAGGCAGAGGGAGAAGCAGGCTCCCTGCAGGGAGCCTGATGTGGGACTCGATCCTGGGTCTCCAGGATCACGCCCTGGGCCGAAGGCAGCGCTAAACTGCGGAGCTGCCCAGGGATCCCCGGTATTAAACCATTTTAAATAAGAACCTGTATTAGTCAAAGTCTAGACAAGAAAGAGATGGTACAGTCAGACTGGCTTACTGAAGAAGGTTATTGACAAACCAGTGAGTATGGGTTGAGTATGGGCTCTAAGAGGTGATTAAACATGTCAGGGCTGGCAGGAGTAGCAGCTGACACTTCCCAGGCATAAAGGGACCAGGGAGAGAGGAGACGTACTTGAGTCCTAAAGGAGCTATGAAATTCAGCAGAACCCAGCCATCCAGCAACATTCCAATGGGGGGGGGGGGGGGAAGCAAGAAAATAAATGCCTTTACCTCATCCTCCTTACCCTTTCTGATGCCCAGTGGGTGACTTCCCATAGGCAAACCTGGCTGGAAGCCAGAGGACATGTGAGCCTGTGTCATCTGCAAAGGACAGCGTCTTGGGGCACAGAGAAAACAGAAAAAGGTGAATGAGCTTAGTGGTTCTTGAGGGACAAATGTAAATTACCTGATCTGTGGAGCCTCTCTGCCATTCTCTAAGTCTACTCTTAGTAATATTTTTATTAATGAGTATGTTTGTGGTATGCACGTGTATGTGTACTACGTGTGCACTAAATGTTCAGGCACGGAACAAACATGGGTAACCATGAATACTTAGCCCTGAGTGTGTGCCAGGTACTGTTTGAAGCACTTTAAATATATCAACTCATTTATTCATCATAGTAACTTCAGGAGATAGGTACTGTTATAAATTACTGCTTTCCAGATGAGGAAACAAACATACCTTAAGGAACTTCCTCTGTCAAATAGCTAAGAAATGGAAGAACTGAGTCTGGCCACATATTGGGGCCAATCAAAAAGCTAGATGGTTGGGATCCCTGGGTGGCGCAGCGGTTTAGCGCCTGCCTTTGACCCAGGGCGCGATCCTGGAGACCCGGGATCGAATCCCACGTCAGGCTCCCGGTGCATGGAGCCTGCTTCTCTCTCTGCCTGTGTCTCTGCCTCTCTCTCTCTGTGTCTATCATGAATAAATAAATAAAATCTTTAAAAAAAAAAAAAAAAACTAGATGGTTGTGTGTATGTGTTTGTCCAGAACATTCATACCAAAACAAATGTATATATTTCCTCTCTTTTTACGTTAGAAATGCAAACATTAATTCCAAATAGTCACGCCTTACCTACCCTGCCTCATTCATTCACGTTACAGATCTGTCCTCTGAAGGAATGTGAATTTGAGACTCAAGATTTGCTGATTCTAATGGAAAAGGTGGACGGAATAAACTCTATATGTATTGTTTCTCCTTAGCCAAATCTTCAGTTAGATAAAACTTGACAAGGGTTATAGATTCTCCTTCCTCAGCAAGTACCTCAAGTGTAGCTATTTCTTGTTGCCAATTTTAAAGATATGTCTCTTAAAAGATAGCTTACTCTCCAGGTTCCTGAAGTCAGGTCTCTTACTTTTTCAGTCCATTCAAGGGCAATTCAAGACAACTTGACAACTGAGTCTTCTTGAGTACTTTTATCCACCCCAAAAAGCTCCTTCTTCCAAAGGAACCAACTGGATAGATAGCAGGCACATTTTCTGCACAGAAGTAACAGAGAATCTATAAATCGGCCCCAAAATGTAAAAACAAAGATTGAGATTTCCTTCATCTGTTTCTAAAAAACGATAAAGCTGTTTCTCTTTTAAACATATTCAGTGGACAGATCTGAATTTAGCCAAAAGGAAAAGAATAGGAAATGTTTTAACCAAAATTGCCTCTTCTATCAATTCCTGAAGGATCTGAAAAGTATTATTTTCAATTTTATGTAAGGAGTTACAGATAGCTTTATGGTTCCATGAAATACTTAAGCCAGAGAAATAAAATACTCTTCTATTGTTCAGTCCAGGTCGGTCCCATTCCTTTCCTTAATTTTGTGTGGTATGTTTTGTTTAGCTTTTAATATGGACTCTGGGGAGCTAAGCTCTGGGTGGTGCCTGGTTTTATTCTGTATACAGTATTTTGGGCATTATTAAGGATGTTTTATTATTTTCACATGGAGTAGTAAAAAATCATTTAAATTTAAACCAAACACAGGGCAGAAGTGAAGATAACAAATAATTCAAATTTTCGTGGGAAATTCCCACTGAAAAATAGTTATGTCTGGATTGTAATTTGTCTAAGCAACCACCGTGGAACTAGGCTGTTTATACATTAAAGAAATTGAGATAATTGCTGGGGAAGGTAAGACAATGGTAGGAAAATCATAGATCTTTTTGATTAATACTATAAAATTCCCTGTCTGGTGCCTTTGCTTTGCCCGTTGTGATTATTGAAAATTCTTAGTTGTGTTCTTAAACTTATCAAAAGGAGACTTACAATCAAAATTTTAAATATTCACCTGTTCTAGTTGAAACTATGCATTCTTTCTCATTATAATCTATCGTTACAGACACAGACTGAAGGCAACTGACAGCACAACCATAAGAAAACTATCTCCCATAGGGCTTCTACAGATGCACATAGGAAATCAATTCCTATATTGACAGGATAGGAAAACAGAGAAGTCCCAACTGGGAAACTTTCCTGCTGTGGCTTTACCTCATACTACTCAAGAGCTGGGCAAATATTAAAAGGATAAATTCATTTTATAAACAATCTAAACATCAACCCAATGAAACATATTTACCTCAAAGTAACAAATCAGTTTGGATCCCTTTGGGGGGAAATTAAAAACAGAGTTAAGTAATAACAAGCTTGTACATTTGGGAGAAATGTTTTTATGGGATGAAGGTTGGAAGTTGTGATGATAGTGTTTGGGGGAGGAGGATGGAAATAAATGTAGCAAGACTTTTAAATAGTTCTTTTCTTTTTTTAATGCTGAGGGATATGGTATTTAACCTATGATTCCTTTGTTTGTGCACCCGTCTGTATAACATTTGTGCCTTGAGGGTAATTGCAAAGGCACAGATATTGATTTGCTCCCTTTAAAAGAAAGGATGATGTTCTTTCTTGCATTTAGCCAAAAAGAGAAGCGAAATTATTGTAAATGTATTCTATTCTGCTCTAACATTTTTTAATTAAGCTACTTTTCCTTTTATGGTTACAGTACTTAGATTAATCAAGAGTGTAACAGCTGCAGCAAAGAATCTATGGGTTCTTTATTCTAGCATAGAAAAAATAAGGCTCCCAAAATAGGAGACTACGTAACATACTCTTTTACGAAAAAGCCTTCGATAATTACTCCCAATAGTTAAACATTTCTTTCAACCTTTTACTCTATTAATCTGGATGTCATACTTCTACCTTTAATAATAATTTCAGTTACTCATTTGCAAGTGTATCTCCTCCGATTCAGATAATTCTTCATCCCTATTTGACTTATTACCGTCTGCTTCTTCCGCTAAAGATAGACCATGTTTAATGACAATATTATGCAAAATACCACCCGGCAGGAATTTTTTGCCTGCTTTACGAGGGCAAAGAAATAATGTTTCCCCAGATTTGCCTAGACATCAAAACCTCAATTTTAGGATATTCTCTGGAGTTATCTCAGTAACCATTCAGGTAAAAAATTTGATGCTTTTTATTATTTTTTTCAGTGGCAGAGATATTCATATTGGAAGTGAAAAGAGGCAGCTAACTTAAAAACAAACAATCTGAAGTCTATAATTGTGTTTTAAGAAAAAAATTAAAGTTATAAACAGACAGCATTTTATAGAATTACTCAAAAACCAAATTCTCCCAATTTATAAAAAGCCATGCATTTCTGAAGCAGATTGTCTTAAGATGAATGAATCATGACATGATCCTGGGTACTTAGCTATGACATCTGTTAGGTGGTAAATTGCATCGCACGCCACATGCATAATGAAGGAGAGAACAGTTTTTAGTTCCTAGAGTGTTCCTCATGTGAAGATGTACAAATAGAAGCAGCAAAACCCAGGCCAGATGGAAGAGCTGCAATGCTGGAGACTGCCTGTGACTTGCTAGTAGTGCTAGGTGTCTCTTAAAAATGTATAACTTGATGAGGTCTCCAGGGAACTGTATCTCTAAGCTGCCCAGTATTCCATATTATGACAAACCAATGCTGTTACCATGAAGAATCCTTGCCAAAAATTAGACCACCCCTGTGAGAAATACTACTTTGTTAATATATTAGTCTTTTATTCTTCACAGTGAAACATACAGAAAACATTTTAGAGGTTAGTATAAAAATAAATATGCACCTGAATGTAAGGATAAATTAATTAACACAGAAAAGGACTTGGGAGATTAAAGACTGGCTTTGTATTTTAAAAATGAGCAAATACTATGTTTCCTAATTGGTTTAGATAACAACTGAGTGATTTGATGTTGGGTCAAGAAATAACCCACCATGTTCCACCATTTACCAAGCTAAATATAGTCCTTAAACTTACTAAAAGGAATGTGTCCCATGTCTTACATAAAATATATATGTATTTATGCATTTAAGCCCTCTATTACCTACATATATATGCACATACACATTACATTTTCATTTATCATTTAATCGCTATACTTAGAATTCAGGTCTAGAACAATCTGTTAAAAAATGCTAAGACTCTGGTCTTCAGGGAGCTGGGTGAAAAAGAGGTATATTGGAAAGTCCTCATCTTTAGAATGTACATCTCCTCCTACTTTGAGTTGCCATCAAGGGAAACTTTGCTGCCAGTCATTCATGTTCCCAAGTTTCAATTCTGCTAACTTAGTGGTCATAAGAGAGAACCAACTTAAAGACTTCCATTTATCCCTGTAATTTGAAATTTTTAAAAGGTAAGGAAATCATTCAGTGGGAATTTTGAGCATCAATTTTCTTTTCAACTATTCTGCAGTGGGCAGCATATTGAGTGCCTAAATGCTCTTTGTCTGTTCCCTTTGCTGGGCAGCATACTTGACAGTGCTTGGTTTGCCAGCCCTGGTGATAGATGCTCTGCAAATTTAAAGCACTGAGCATGAATTACACTCTTGGAAACTGTTAAATGGATGTGCTTACATGAGTTCAAGTGGAGGGAGGTGTATTACAGCCTGTTGCTAAAGTTGGCACTTACACAATACAGACACAACACAGAATTTGTTTTTCCCAAATAGGATAGAAGTACTTTGAAGACTAGGAAACTGAAAATCCTTTTGGAGGCAAAATTAATGACATGGAGACTGCTGCTTTCAGGTGTGTAATTCCTCACTCAAGTAAGGCTCGACTTCCTAGCGTGGAATTTAAGGAAAAGCCTCAGGATCTGGAGGTTAAAATTTGTTTCCCTAAAGCCAAAAAAGAGAGCAAATTTTACAATACTGAACAAAAATAGCTTTAATTTCATAAAATTACAGTTTTAAAACATTTCTTTCACCCATTAAAGTGTACATTCTAACTAAAGAGTATTCCAAATACATACAATTGTATATTTAGAAAATAATCACCAAGAGATCCACCAGCCAACCAACCACTCTAAATATTTTGATGTATTCCTTTTTTTAATATATCAGTAAGAGTTTTTCCCCAAAGCCCTAATCATAATATTCACTGGATTTTGCCTTTTTTCATTTATTATATACTCCTCATGATCTTATTATTCCTCTTAAGCGATGCTAAATGCTGCAAAATAATCTATCACATCAGTATATTCATAGGTATCTCCTTATCATTGAATATTTAAGTACAATATAAATTTTTGCTTCTATAAATACTGCTACTGGTAATATTTTATTGATTACATTTTATTTTACATATAATTATTCTTTCAGGCAAGAGAGAATAATTTATATGTGGATCAAAAGACAATAGCCTCTAAGAGTGTGGTCATTATCACTATATTGCTTTCTAAATTTACCACCAGGCTTCCTGGGTGACTCAGTTGGTTAAGTGGCACACTTTTGATTTCGGCTGAGGTCATGATCTCAAGGCTGTGAGATCAGTTCCTGAGTCCTGCTCCACACTCAGTGGGGAGTTTGAGATTCTCTCTGTCCCTCTCACCTTGCTTCTCCTGCTTGTGTGCTTCCTCTCAAATAAATAAATACATATTTAAAAATTAAAAACATTTTAAACATTTGATTACCACAATTTATACAATGTCCATTTCACTTCACTCTCACAGCCATATGGTTTTCTAAGTACTTTTTAAGTATTTTTATAATTGATAGGTTCAGTATAGTGAATCATTTTAATTTGTGTTTCTTTGGTTTTTAGTGCAGTTGAGCATTATTATTCCAGATATGTATCTATGGTTCTAACTTCTTTTTAACATAGTTTTTTGTGCTTTACCTCATTTTCTTAAGTCTTAATGTTGGTTTGTGATAACATTTTTCATATATTTTATTTGATATCTGTTATAACCAATATCAGCCTTTAATTTTTACATTGTCTCATATGCTTTTCTAAAGTAGTGAGTTTTTTAATTTGGTTTTATTATGCAGAAATACTCATTTTTTACTAAAATTTATGTATTTTTTTACTACCTTTGTAGGTTTTTAAAGCCCTTTCCTCTTAAGAGTATAGTTAAGTGTTCATTCCTAGATTGGTTGTTTTGATTGCTGCTACTCCTGCAGTGATGTGATGGTGGTAGATGTTCAGCCATTTGATGATTTGATCTTTAATATTTAACACTGCAATTCACTTGAAGTTATCTTAGGTGATAAAGTATGAATATGTAAATTTACCTTTGTTCAAATAATTAACCAATTATCACAATTCACATTATGCAACTAAATTCTAAATGCTTACATGGGAGTTTGGCTTATATTTACTGCAAAAAAAAAATTTTAGAATCAAGAGGTTACTACATCAAAAGTAAAGTGCCCTGACTTGGGTTTTTATGGAACCAGAAGCCGTAAGGACATAGGTGTCAAAGGGCTTTCATTCAACTCATGAATAACCTTTTAAAAAAATCTGACATAGAATTAGTGAGAGGGCAGTCTTTGGCAGAGCATTTTGACAGTGTCTATCAAATTTTTAAAAGCATATATTTTGACCAGAAGTTCACCTGTTTAATTCAGATCCTACAGATACATACCTGTAACTGTATGCTAATGTAGAGACTAGGATGTTCCCTGAAACACTGATAGCAAATAGGAAATAATCTAAATAAAAATAAACTAAAAGTCAGTGGGGAACTGTTTACTCAAACTGTTGAATTTTGAAACAATGCAACACTGTGCAGCTACTAGAAGAGAATGAGATGGAGCAGGAAATGACAACATGGAAAGATCTCCAAGGAGATTTACTAAATTGAAAACACAAGCAGCCCAAGACTGAGTATATAATCCCTTTTACATACATTGTGATATATATGTGTGTGTATCTATGTGTATCAGTGTTTATATAGATATAGAACTGGAAATGGATATGGATGTAGATTATACATAGATACAGAGCTGTGGATGAAAACATGGATATGAATATAGGTGTAGCAGTGAACACAGATACAGAGATAGAGAAATAGTGGTTCTCCTTATTTTCCAGAATTCAGCATACCCCAGGTACTTGGACACTTGACTTCTTTGTGTCTCTTCTGTTCTCTAGTTATGGTCTCACCCTTAGTGATCTCATCCAGACTCTTAACTTTAAATACAGTCCATATGCCAAAAATGGCAAAATTTATGTCTCAAGCTAATCTACCCTGAACCCTGTTCAATCATTTACTCAAGAAATATGGGGTCAAGGTAATGGAAATTCCACAGTAAATAAGACAACTATCCAGGCCTTTATGGAGCTGAATTTCACATACCCATTTAATAATCATTACAAAATCAAAATTCCAAATACTAACCTTTAAAATTTTTCTCACCCCAACCTCTCCTTCCCTCGTATTTCCTAATTTCATTAAGTGGAAATATCGTTCTTCCAGTTGTTCAGGCAGATAACAATATTTTTTGTCCTTGATTCTTTTTCTCTTATCCCACATCCTACACTTTATAGGACCAATGTTATAAGTAATAAGATATGAATGTGATATTTGCTTTAATTATATTTGTTGGATTCTCTATGTTGTTTTCAATTCTAAAATATTACTGATATTAGCATGATTACTAATCACACCTGGAAAAATCTCTAATACATGGTTTTATTGGTATACAATTTTTATCTACATTAAATATTTTACTACTTAAAGTGTTATTTGTACCAACTCTAATTCAATGATTGTACATATCATGCAAACCTGGAGATGCTTTTTTAAAGAGTGGAAGTAATCCTTTGATAGTATGTGAATGTTTTGTTATTTATAGTAACAAACCCTCTTTCCTATTCTCACTTATGAAGAAAAAATTTTAAAGGGTTAGGGGTCTATCTCCTACTGAGTCTAATTCCCATAAGGACTAATATTCATTAGTGTTCCAAATCAGACCCTCTGAAAATAGTATTAACTTTTCCAGGCCACAAGCAATGCATAAAACTAAGCATGATGAAATAAAGAAAAATCTGATTAAAATGTCATCAGAACACTCAGGTGGTTTATCCATTTGTTCATAGTTCCAAAAGGACTGAATTGAAAACCCATCAAAATACTGGCTGGTCTCACCATTTTTCTTCCTCCCTCCCTCATATACACCCATACATACGTATTTCCTTCACATTCAAAAGATAAAATCACATGAACAACTTCTAAGAAATTTCATCACTTTCATATAAATACTTATTTAACAGAAATATATCACTAATAATTAAGATCCCACCAATACCAATCAAAATATGAATCTACTAATTTGAAATATTTAAACTATAAAGAGTAGCATGGTTCCAAACAAGTAATATAAGCAACTGAAGTAGGAAGTCACAAGCAAAGAGGCTAGAAGAAGCATTTCCAAATTCACTAAAATGAAGCTTCCAAAAACCAAGTGGCCAGCTGGGGAACCCAGCAGCTGCACACCTATTAGCCATTTTCATGTAAATTATGAATCCAGCAAGCAAGTCAAAAATAGTGACAAACACTTAAGCTAGAGTTATAGTCACTAATCAGAGGCTTGCCTTCACCTGTGCTCAGTGGGAACTGTGCTTTATTCCTTTATTGGCCTTTACTTTCAAGCTAACGGAACACAGTTAACCAAAAAGAAGCACAATTAACCAAGAAAAGCCATCAAACAGTAAGTTATTCAGGAAAATGCCATGCCAATGTATTTCATTCTTGGCTCCCTCTAAAGCAGACAATTTTATGTTCTTTTTATTAAGAAGAATATGGATATACAGCACTCCACTTTCCTTCTTTCCATATGGCTGCTGTTCCTCACGCATCTCTGAATTCTCTCTGAATTTCTTTGCTGATTCCTGTACCTCTGATAACAAATTAAAAGTGGATAAAACCCAAATATCCATCCTTGGCCTTGTTTCTTCCTACTGTACTTTTTCCTAAGACAAATATCACCATTCCAGTGATTTCAGCTTTGTATCCAAGTGTGGTCTTCCATGAGAGTTGCTCTCACAACTCTACAAAAATATGTCCCAGATACCTCAAACTTATCATGCTGAATAGTTAACTCACTTTTTAAAAAATGTGTTGCTCTTGTGTCTTCTATATCTCAGTCAAAGCTCCCATAGTTAAAGCTTTCTAGATTCTTCAGGGCCACAATCATAGATTTGCCTTCTACTTATCCTGCCCCTCATGCTAAATTTGTCACCAAATACTGTTGCTCTGACTCTAAAATCCCCCTTAGTCATTAACTCCCTGCTGTAACCTTCATTACCTCTCAGCTGGAATTTAAAGATCATTATAATCGTCCAAATCCTATCCACCACATGGGGATTTGAGGTTGAAGAGCAATCCAAGTGACTGGCAGGGGTTCTACATGGTGGATAGCCTTCTAGGAGAGAGAAAGGTCAAAGTCTCTGGGGGTTAAGAATGATCCAAAGCCCTGAAAATTAGGATACAGAGAATCCAAAGGCAAGAGGCAGGAATTAAGAATTTAAGTTGAGTGGGTATGGAATGAGCAAGAGGTTACTAAACGAATGCACTGAATAGTATGGAGGCACCTGTAGTCCACTTCGTCATTCAGGGAACTTGTGTGTGTAATAGCCAACTGGAGAAGAATGCTAATACATGATCTCACTGAGTTCATTCTCTAAGAAGAAATCCCTTCTTCTTAGTTCTGCTGGCATCATTTTCTCAAAACCCAACTGTGATCCTGCCAGTCTTTTGCTTAATGGGTCCCTATGCATATAGTATAAAATATGAACTAATTCCTCTGAGAATTCAAGATCCTTCTCAGCTTAGGCTCCATGGGTCCCCTCACCAATCTCCCATCATGGTGAATTGCCTACATGGGTGATGAGAGATCCTGGGAAATGTGATGACAAACAAAAGGATGTTATTGTGGAAATGGTGGAGAAAGGTCTTTCATGAATTCCAAATTCACGATCAGAATCAGAAAGTTGCTTCACAAGTTGCAGTGTGTTGAGTATTAAAATCCTGTCCTTTCAGTTACTAATTTTTTTAGCAAAAAACATGATTGACAGAAGCCCAAGATAACCCCATCTCCCAGACCTTCAGGAAGCAGTTATATCTCCTACTCACCAGTGTGACATCTGTACAGAATGGAAGGTGTCATAATCAAAAGCTGGTTTTTAGTCACCCTCTCTTTGATTCAAAACCCAAGTCCTCAAGCCTCCATCACTTTCAAGATACCAGATAGGATCTCTTTCATCAGTAGCATTCATTATATTTGCATTCTTTTCATAGTTCCCCTGAGATGTCTTGAATTTCTTTTATTAAGACCCTCCAGGCCTTTCTGTAATATGTAATAAGGGTATATTTACATCACACTCCCACTGAACAAATCAGTACAACATAAGTAAATTATTCCAAAAACTTTCTCAGAGTCTGGCTCCTTGGCTAAAAACCATGTGTATCACAGTTTTTACAAAAACACATACCACTTCCTCAATAGAATAGGGTGGCTCCATCTGTGTGGTTCTATTCAACTATTGTACAGCATGTGAACACATATTTATGAATCATTTGTCCAACAGACCTTATTGGATCCTTAACACCTGCCGTGTAAAATATATCTTCAGACATATGATAAAAATATTTCAAAACTCATGAGAAATCAAAACAAAGCAGCTCTTTTTAAGTTTAATATAGCAAAGAAATAAATTTAGATAAAACATATTCTTGAGCTGGACTTGAAAAGAAGCAATACCACTTTCAAAAGATAATAGTGAAGAAACCCTAAGAAGAGTCAAAGGGATGAGTATTAGTGAGGGACAGGCCTCGTAGGAACCACAAGGGCCTGTCTACTTCAGAGGAACCAGGCCAGGCCATGAAAGCTACCTCTTTCTTCTGACTTCTGCCTTTCTCTTAATTTTTAAACCCGTAATTGTACTTTTAAGGAAGCTTTACCCTCTTTCAACCTTTACCTTTGCTGTCCTTTCAATTTGCTGTTTATTCTGAGAGTAATACAGAATGTACAGAATATCATAGGACTGATACCCAAAATGTTAAAGTCATAATTTCATACCATTTTTGTTATGAGTGGTAGATTGCTGGTCCAAATAGCATCCATCCACACAACCATCTTACGACCTGAGTTGTTTTGGTTCATTCACCTCTCCTCCTTTTCTCACTATAGCATTACCCACTCAACACTGAAATAGCTAATCATTTCACTGACAGCTATCTGACTGATTTGTAGATAGAGTACTAAACAACTGGGTTGCCTGCTATTTCCCCCTGCATTTTCCCCTACATTGATCAAATAATCCTGAATCACTGTGCAGCAGCCTTCTTTCTCACCTATTGACTTCATGCTCATTTTCTTCTCTACAGACTCTATTTCATTTCCTCTTTATCTGACTCAGCCTCGTTTTCACTTTATCATAGGTAGCAAGTCAATTTCCAGTCACAGGGTTATCAGTAAAGATTATCAGGGTGGACATCTGTCTCCCACACCAGAAAAAACAACAACAACAAAAAAAAAAAACAAAAAAACAAAAAAAACAAAGAAACAACCACTGTGGATGACCAGATGTATGAGAACATATCATACACATATACACACAAACGTGTGTGTACTACCACCAGACAAAATCTGTCAGCTATCACTCTGGGCTCCTGCTGGTTATTTCACTTTAAATACCAGTGGCCTCCAGGTTATTAAAAGCTGCAAGAATAAGAACAGGGAAAAAAATCATAAATAAGTTCTTCTGACACCAAAGATTTTTATCACCAACAGTGGTATGATCACTAAATACACAGAATAATGAAAGCTTAATTCTTCTTACTCTCTGTAGAGAAGACACTTGAACACATTTTAAACCTCTTGGGTGCAATGCTGTACTTTTTTTGAAGGAAAGAGAAAGAAATAGAGAATTAGCTCACCCTTGTTATTTGAGATTTAAAGCAGTTCAATAGTGCTAAAATTCTATAAGAGTTTACTATTAATGTTTGAAATGGAGCAGAGTGACACAGTACTCTAGTTTTTAAAACTGTAATGTTTTTATATAGCCCATGAATACTATATCCCTACAATGATAAAAATTTAGTAGTAATTGAAATGGGGAATTATGTTGCTATTTCCTGTACTTGGAATTAACATTAATATCTTTATCAGTTATCTAGAAGAGGCATTACAGAGTGATACTCTCAAGTTTCAAAATGGCTCTTTTGGAAAGTAAAATAGAGTTACCACACAAATAGAGAGATTCTAATGCACTGATTTTCATTTGGGGAAATTTCGCCCTCCCCCACATAGATATTTAGCAATGTCTAGAGACAGTTTTGGTCATCATGATGTAGTGGGGGAGGAGGTTGCTACTGGCATGTAGTGGGTAGAGGCCAGGGATGCTGCTATATATCCCACCATGCACAGGCTAGCCCTCCCTCCCACTGCCCACTGCAGCAAAGAATTATCTGGCCCCTAATGTCAATAGTACCAACAATGAGAAACTCTGCTCCGTTGAGGAAGCACCCAAAGCCCAAGGAGGTGCCTGTGCTTCAAAACGAACAAAGGTAAAATTAGAAAACAATTCACAGTTTAGATGAGTTCTAAACTACCAGTTTTTACTTAGGAAAGAAAGATATCCTAGAACTTTTGAGTTTGAAGGGACATGAGAGATTGTCCAGTGACTCTTCACTTAACAGAGTAAGACGGCACAGTACAGTGAGAAGGCATGCTGCATGGTCTCCACTGTCTGCACTCCTGGTGGCAGTGGTGGGATGGGAAGAACAGTAGACGGACTTAATGTTTAGTGGCCAGCACAGTCCTAGAACCCCCGAAGAGCCATGGGAAACAGTATAATGAGATCCTGATAGTACAATCTGAACAGCAAAGAATAGTAAGGGAGTGTTAAGGGGGACCCCTGGGTGGCTCAGAGGTTTAGCGCTGCCTTTGGCCCAGGACGTGATCCTGGAGACCTGGGATCGAGCAGTGCGTAGGGCTCCCTGCATGGAGCCTGCTTCTCCCTCTGCCTGTGTCTCTGCCCTTCTCTCTCTGTGTCTCATGAATAAATAAATAAAAATCTTTAAAAAAATAAGGGGGGGGGAGTGTTAATAGTGTGATTAGGGAAAGTAGGGGTGAATACATATTCATCAAATGTTATTGTACAAGAGTTAAAATAAATCGTTAGAGCTTGAAAGTGATACATTTATGGGAAAATAGTCTACATATCTTTTATACATTTAGCAAACTTTTGAAATTTGTTGCTCTCGAGGAGATTTAGATTTTAAAAATTCATAGTTTCCAAAGATTCTATACAAATTTGTGGGGATGCCTGGGTGGCTCAGTGGTTGAGCGTCTGCCTTCAGCCCAGGGCGTGATCCCAGCGTCCCGGGATCGAGTCCCACATCGGGCTTCCTTCATGGAGCCTACTTCTCCCTCTGCCTGTATTTCTGCTTCTCTCTCTTTCTGTGTCTCTCATGAATAAATAAAATCTTAAAAAAAAACGGACAAATTTATGGAAGAGAAATTCATAGCTATATTCAAGAGGAAACCAAGCTATTTGGGAGTTGGGTTGAGTAGAGTTGTGCTGGCTCTGGCTGTTTGAGAAAAAAAAGGAATCTATGAAGAATGCCGGGTGGTTCACAGAAATGTCAAGAAGGATGAAGAACCAGGCTAAAAACTATTTTCTGGAAATAACCCAAAACCATGCTTAAAAACTGCTTGAATAAGAGTATTAGCCAAATGCCAATAAGTCCTCCTGCCACTTTTACACCAGGAACACCACAGTGATGACCACTGTACCAGTTATGATGCACAAGGTTATGCCGTCAGCTAAAATAGCAAAGGCTGTTCCTTAGTCACACTACTTGCCCATCACAGGTCACAGGCAACACTGCTCTGTACTGTCCCCAGTCTGCAACCCAGACTGACAGACGCCAGGACAGGCAACACTACTCTGCACTGTGGCAGAGGCAAAGACCTCCAGAGGGTCTCATGCCCTCCTTTAAACACCAAAAGTGACACTATCATCTCTCTTCAGAACGCACTAGCCAGCGCTAGTCCCGTCTCCACTGATGCCAAGGAAGCCAGCGAATGTGATTCTATTGTGTCCTAAGGGCGAAGCACTAATGGGCACAGTAACTACTTCACCCTGATGCCACTTTGCTCCTGGAATTCCATTCAGCCTACACCACTGCTCTCTCATTACCAATGAGAGAGAACACGCTCTCAGTTCCTGTTTTCTTGTGACACTGACTCCAGAGTTCCAGATCTGGCATAGGTGAGTCTGCTTGCCAGAGCTTAGGTCAAATGTCTGTGCTGTAGCATCTGTAGCTCCTGTAAACTCTGACACTTGACCTTTCAGAACTCCAAAAGTAGAGAAATTCCTAAGTATAAAAATTCTATAAACAATTCATATGCTGGGTCTCTGCAAACTATAATAAATTCCCACCCAGGAATGTGGCTTTTGAGACATTTGAGCTCTTACCACATATGTCCCTTCAGGCTAAGTACTTCAGCATTATCCTGCCAGGTCAGATCAATAAGCCCTAGCCTAGTTTGCTGGATTCCCAATCGAAGGCACCCAGAACAGCAATGATATGGAGAAGATAAATTGCATTAGGAGGAAGCATCTGCTCTGAGAACACCAGAAAGCGTACAGGGAGAGAGTGCCCACAGGGACTATGTCAACTTGCTGTTGGGTCTCCGAAGAACAGAGCACATGAGAGAGAGCTCATAACAAAGAAGGGAAAATTGTAAAAGACTAGTTTATATTTGTGGAAATGATCTCTGCAATAGCCAGAGGCAATCTGCAATCAGCACCTTGGTGCTGGTCAGGAATATTGAAAGCTGCCCAGAAGCTGTGCTAAATTGCACTCTTGACTGGCCCAGAAGCAGCCATTCCCATCATCAATCTAGATGATTTTTTCCTTCTGACTCCAGGTTTCTTTTATTCCTTTTATTTCCTGCTTTCTCCATGGTTTTCATGGAAAAGAGAATGCAAAAATGAAGAAATGAAAAGCTGAAATTTTAACTCGAAGCAAATTACATATGGCCAAATACTTGATATTACCTAACTGTGAGTGGATTTTGTCTTTGAAGTTTTGGCTGAAAGAGGTTATTCTAATTTCAGAACTTCTGAGCAGTAATAAGAAAGTTGTATTTTATTATATGAAACTTTCATAAGTACACATATTATAAGTACCTGATATATGACTATAGTTATCCCTCTTATTCAAATATGGAATTAATAGTCTTTTTAAACTCTGGATTTATTTTTCCATTGATATCACTTTTGTTTAATATACTCCAATATGTACATTAGAAAAATCTTACACACCTAGAATTTTTTCAATTCTCCTGGCCGAAGGAAGTTTTGAGAATAACCATTTATTTTAGAATAAAGTATTTGCACTTGAAAAAAGAGGTAGTTTAAATTAGGAGGAAAAAAATAACTGCTTGTTTCCTACCATAAAAGCATATTTTCTTTTCATTCTAAACATATATGTATGTGTTTGTGTGTAGATAATACATCCATATAAGTTAAAATGTATATGATGTATAAATATTTGTTTTTTTACCCTACCCTATATGGATTTATGTGATTTATTATTATATGTGCAATTGATGTTATGTGTACCACCTAGATCTGCCCTTAGGGACTGAGGCACTTGTTTCCTCAAATTGTAGGAGTGTTCTCAGCCAGAGAAATCTGAGTCACAAAATTCTACCCCTTTCTCTGCTGTTCAGTGCAGGACTGTAAAAGCCCAGCCACCTTACTTCAATTCAGGACATTTCTGAAGGGCCACCCAGGCTCCAGAGCTCCTGCAGGGTCTGTTTTTATTGTGACCATATCACATTTGCATCACTTCTTTAACCCTTTTCTCAACCAAATCCTGTTTCCCCGTCTTCCCTTCTGGTGTTGGTCTCATGGTGACTCCTCTTCCTGCATCACTTAAAAATCTCTTCTCTTGGGCAGCTTGGATGGCTCAGTGGTTCAGCGCGGCCTTCAGCCCAGAGCATGATCCTGGAAACCCAGGATCGAGTCCCACGTCGGGTTCCCTGCGTGGAGCCTGCTTCTCCCTCTGCCTGTGTCTCTGCCTCTCTCTCTCCTCTCTGTATATTCTCATGAATGAATAAATAAAATCTTTTAAAAAAAAAAATCTCTTCTCTTGGGAAACTCGACCTAAGACAAGTATTTTCACCTATCATTACAAACTTTTCGTTGGGCAGGTTAATTAACTTTTCTGTACTTTAGTTTTGTTGTCTCTAAAATGAGGAAAATTAAAAGTGCCTATCTCACAGAATTATTCTTATCATAAAAAGTAATATATTTAAAGATTCTAGAACAATACTTGGCATGTAATAGCATTCAATAAAATATTAGTTATTATTATCATTTTGATAGCTAGCTGCTTAAATCTTTCAAATGAATGAGCCATATTGTGCATAGTCAGTAAATTTAGAATTTAGTTAAAACCCTTATTCTAATATTTATTCAGCTTTAAACTTGTTTATGCATAATAATTTTTTCATTTGTAATCATTTCCTAGAATGCACTTACAGAAGTAAAATTAATGAGTCTAACAATATACGTATTTAATAAAGTATATTTTATAATTATAAAATCAATGAATATACATTATAGAATTTTTTTTCAAATATAAAAAACTAGAAAGTAGTTAAAAAAAACTAAAGTTCTAGGGCACCAGGCTGGCCCAGTCAGTAGAGCATGTAACTTGTGATCATGTGAGCCTTGTAAACCTTGAGCCTTGTGAGCCTCTTGTGACTTGTGAGCCTCATGTCAGGGGTAGAATTTACTTAAAAAAAATAAAAAGAAACTAAACTTCTATAATTATCCTCATAATGAAAATTATAAGGGATTTGGTTGCCAAATATTTTCATATATTGATAGGACACGGTTGATCACCAAGGTTTTTTTTATAATGATAAACACAAGCTGGGGAACACTGACTATTAAAAATTCAGGTGTCTAATTTTTTTAAAAGCTTATATTATGCACATTTAAGCTTATACATAAATATTACAGTTCTGGAAATATTCACAAGAAAGAACCGTGATTGTTTCCAGAGAGAATGTGAAAGCCTGGGAGAAAAATTTACTTTCCACTATATACTCTATTCAATTTTTCTTTCAATATTGTGTTCATATTAACTTTTTAAAATCTAAGAACAATATAAAAATTTTTATAAATTTAGGGCCTGGGAAATATAAATAAAAGATAAAATAAATAAATTTCCTTGATTTTACAATGCAACCAGAAACACACAGGAATACCTATGTCCCTGAATCTTTCCAGCATTTAGTAACTCACAAGTTTTCAATCTTTTTAATTTCATAGGCAAGACAATACCTCATTCTCACTTTAGCTTACCTTTTTTAAATAGTGGAGTTCAGCTGTTTAAGAAATACCTGTTAAGCAATTTAATGATTTGGGAGCAGGACTTTTTTTTTATGGCTATGATGACAAAATGGTCAATGAATATTCCCCCCCCCAAAAAAAAATGTAAAATTGGATAATTTCATCGGGTGACCAAAGAACAAACTGAGAGATGCTTATTCATGAAGAATTGCTGAAATTCCAAGGAAGAATGGTGGGAGTCTAAGGCCTGCCTGCCTGCCTGAAATTGTTACCATCCATTGACTAGATAGGCTCAAAAGTAGATTTGATATAACAGAGAGAGAAAAAAAAGAAAAGAAAATCTGTGAACTTAAAGATAAATCAATAGAAATGATCCAATCTGAAAAACAGAAAGAAAAAGGTTGAAGAAAAATAAATGATTCTTTTTTTAAAAAAAAGATTATACTTATTTATTCATGAGAGATACAGAGAGAGAGAGAGGCAGAGACATAGGCAGAGAGATAAGCAGGCTCCATGCAGGAAGCCTGATGCAGGACTCGATCCTGGGCAGGGATCATGCCCTGGGTCAAAGGCAGACACTCAACTGCTGAGCCACCCAGGCATCCCATAAATAATGATTCTTCAGTGAACCATGAGACAATGCCAAGCATGCTAACATAGGTACAGTAGACATCCAGAAGAAGAGGACAGAAAGAGATAGAAAAAAATAGAGAAATAATGGCCTACACATTTCAAATTTGATGAAAAACATTAATGAAAGGAATCAAGAAGCTCGGAAAATTCCAAGTAAAATAAAGAGAGCCATAGGTAGGTGCAATATAATTTAATTGCTAAAAGCCAAAAATTTCATCAATATTTACAATAATTACATTAAATGTGAATGAAAAAATATTCTAATCAAAAGGCAGATTATTGAACTAAATAAAAAAGGCAAAACTCAATTTTATGCTATCTGCAAGAGACACACCCGAGTTTTCAAAGGCATGAATAGAATAAAAGTAAAGTAATGGAAAACATTTACAGTGATGAGCATTGAATAATGTATAGAATTGTTGAATCATTATTAAGAAAAAATAAAAGAATGGAAAAAGATATACCATGCAAACACATCCATAAGAGACTGGTATAGCTATAATAATACCATGCAAAATGAACACTAAGGCAAAAGAAATTACTAGAAATAAAGGGAAATATTTCATAATGATACAGGGATATTAGGAAGAAACAGAAGTTATAAATGCATATGTACCTAAAAACAGAGCCACAAAAGTGCATGAAACAAAAACTGACATAATTAAAAGAAAGAGACAAGTCAGCAATTTTATGTGGAGATTTCAATACCATATTCTCAATAATTGATAAGGTATTAAATATAAAATCAATAAATATGTAGAAGATTTTAACCACTAGACAACTTGAGCAGCTTGACCAGTACTATAGAATACTGTGCCCAACAACACATTCTAGAATGTGTATTTTTTCAAGCACAAGTGAAACAATTTTCAGGTTAGACTACATGCTAGCTCATAACACAATTTTCAGTAAATAAACTGAATTATCTGTTCGTATCTATCGTTATAGTATTTGTCAATTTGAATAAATTCCTTATATAATAATTATATTTCCGTCTTTTCATATTTGCTACATGTATTTTTCCAATTTGGCTTTGGTATTAATGGCATTTAAGAATTTGTTTTGTTTTATTTTTATGCTTCTCAGAACTACTGACATTTTTTGTTCACTAGTTCTATAACTTACCAGCTTAGAAATTATCTCCCATTTTAGAGGGTTTATAAAATTACCTTCTATTCTTTCCAAGTTTTATTCTTGCAAGACAAGTTATTTTTTAAGTTTATAGTTCATCAGGAATCTGTGAATGTTTGCATTAAAGATCTAAGTTTTTTGGGATCCCTGGGTGAGCGCAGCGGTTTAGCACCTGCCTTTGGCCCAGGGCGCGATCCTGGAGACCCAGGATCGAATCCCACATCGGGCTCTCGGTGCATGGAGCCTGCTTCTCCCTCTGCCTATGTCTCTGCCTCTCTCTCTCTCTCTCTCTCTCTATGTGACTATCATAAATAAATAAAATTTTTTTTAAAATCTTTTAAAAAAAGATCTAAGTTTTTCTACAGTTAACTGATTTTCAAAAAAATTTTTTTCAAAAGTTTTCCAAATTTTTCCAATTCATTTAATTCCAATAATCCCTTATTTTTTGTGAGATTTTCTTCTTTTTTAAAGATTTTCTTTATTGAATATTACTATTCCTTAAAAATTCCTAATTCTAAACTGAATACTATAAAGTGTCATTAATTCTCAATTATTGCTTTTCCACTCCTTGTGATTTTTTAAGAAAATTTAACAAAAATCATTACCCATTTTCGCTGAATAAGAAAAATTTAAACAAAATTTTGAAAAGAGTATTCAGGGGAGATATACGCTCGTGTAATGAAACAATCTATTTCTAATGCATAAGAGGACAAAATCTTAAAATTCAGTTTAATATTCAGTTATATATATATATATATATATATATATATATATATATATATACCAGATGACACAACATCTATAAGGCACTCCATTTGATAAACTAAACTATGACAATTACAACCAGATCAAACTAATAAAAAGGGAGGGGAGTGTTGAAGATAAAACATACAGATGAACTTTGAGTAGAAGAGTAGATTTTTGTTCCTGGAGAGTTACAACAGTAATCAGAAATAACATAAGCCTGTTAAATAATAAAAATGATCTATCGTTAGGTAACCTTGGAGATCAAAGAGAGAATTCCAGAATGTCTTCAGAGAATGGCTACATTCGCTACTCTTCAGACACAGGATAAACTTTTTTTTTTTAATATTTTATTTATTTATTCATGAGAGACACAGAGAGAGAGACAGAGACACAGGCAGAGGGAGAAGCAGGCTCCATGCAGGGAGCCCAATGTGGGACTTGAGGATCACATCCTGAGCCAAAGGCACATGCTCAACCTCTGAGCCACCCAGGCGTCCCAGGATAGACATTTTCAAATTCAAGAATGTAGCAGATACAAATGGTTTACAGATTTGAATCCTGATTATATACTTTTGCAAGAAAAAAAATAAAGTGGAAGTAATATTTATATAATTTGTTTTTTAAAATCTAAATTAATTGTACGCAAGAGAATTAGAGGGAAATACTGTACATTGAATGCAGATCACTCGCTGGACATCATATGGAGTTCAATGTGGTCATTCTATAGATTACACTTACTAGGTTTTGATCTAAGACTAGTTTAGGCTAAATAAGTTTAGGTTCAGGATAAAAATTTCCCAAGTTGACTATTTAACAGTTACATTCTTCCAACAGTGACACATCAAACATTGTAGGGCATAAAAAAAGAACCATTTTGGAAACTGTTTTGGATCATCTGGTTGAGATCTTAGATTTTTAGATTCACAGTCCTTAATTAAAATATAAAATGAAAGCAAGAATTGCTTCAGTGCATAAAGACTAGTGTGGTAAGTAAGGAACTTCCCAGGAGAGAATGGAGTGAGGACGCTGGCTGGCCTGCCAATTCCTTTACAAGCTTTATCACAGCCTTTGTATTAATTAGCATCACTGCAGTCGAGATCCACATAATGAACCTATGATTGATACTCTTCAAAACTTTAGTTTTGTCTGTAAAAGTTGGTCTCACTGACATGCTCGTGCTCTTTCTCTCTCTCTCTCTCCCCCTGCTCTCCATGTGTAAATATATCCTAATGTGGCTTTGGAATTATTCTTTCAATAAAATATTTTGTTAAAGCAGTGAGAACCAAATCTACTTAGGACTATGTCCCCCTCACTAACAACAAAGATGACTCACATCCACTGGGTGATACTGTCTTCTCCCATTATTCTCTTTTCCTGCCCAAAGCCTATTTTAGAGATCCATTCTTCCATTTGCACTCTGAGTATACAGGACATTATTCAGATTCATAATTGAACAACGTATCTTAAAATTTTTAAATTCATTTAAAATAATAAATTGTTAGTAGGAAAAAATACCTTATTTAAATAGTGATGTCAATATTAACATAACTATGCACACCAAATTTAAATCTGCCTAAAATACTTAATTCCAAATTACTAGGTACTGGAAAGATGTCTTTTTTAAAGTTAGTTATTATTTAGCTCACCTGGAGATGTTTTCACCTCTTGCTTTCTTCAGTGCATACTTCAGTGCATTCTGTTCAAACAGAAATTATCTTAAATTTGTCTGAAGCTAAGCTGTATTTAAGAAATACTATAAAATGAATAGCTATTAATATACCATATAACAAGCAAAATATTATTAAATAGGAAAAAATATTCAATGCTTGAAAATGCTGGCTCAGACATGCTGATTTTTTTATTGCTTTCAGTTATTTTGAAGTTCTGGCTTGGGTGGTTCTGTCTAAGGATTCAGTGGGGCACAAAGAATCTACAGATTTAAAGGAGTAGAACAGTTACGCTTATAATTCTACACAAAATTATCATTTTATTTGAATCACAATTACTTCAGAGATTTTGGGTTTGTCTTCTATATTTTTGTTTACCTTCTAGATCTCATAAATATTGTAAAAAATTCTCATAGTTTTTAATCTTAACTTTGCCCTAGTTTTATGGTATATTAGAACTAAGATTGCCACAAAGATAAGCATCATAGAGATACTGTAAATCATGATGTGGAATTAAACAAATTGGGTTCAAATACTGCCTCTGTGATTTATAAACTGGGTGATTTTAGGGAAATTTTTTGTTAAAGTCTCGGCTTGCTAATATGCACAATAGGCTAGTGATTATCTTTTAATGTAATTATGAAAGCTAGTTAGTATCATGAAGGTAAAACTCCAAGCACAGTGCCTTGACCAAGTAACCATAAATACCTTCATCCAATAAATAAAGGTATAATTTCAATAATCTAGGCAGAAAGTGATGTAATTTAGATAATGGTGGAACAGTGGAGACAGCAGATTCCAGATATATTAGAAGATAGTCATGAGGCTTTGCAGCTGAGTCAGATTTAGAGTGTATAGAGAAAGTGCTATGGCTAGTGTCAGTGATTGAAGACGGGAACCAGGGGAGGAAACCACAGGAGGTGCAGACTTGGGACAGAGAAATATTTTGAGCAGTTCAGTTGTGGATATGTAAGCTTTTTTTAAAAAAATTTTATTTATTTATTTGAGGGAGAGAGCACAAGCCATGAGGAGAGGAAGAAGCATACTCCCCACTGAGCAAGGCACCTGATGCAGGGCTCAATTCCAGGACCGAGGGATCATGACCTAAGCCCAAGGGAGATGCTTAACCAACTGAGCCACCCAGGTGCCCTGTCGGATGTGTATCCTCTTGAATATGTAAAAGTAGACATATATGTTGAGAAGGTTATTGAATATGTGAATTTGAAGCTGACAACCAGTATTTTACTATTTGATTTATTAAATAAATTTATTTTTTAATGGTGTTCAATTTACCAACATACAGAATAACACCCAGTGCTCATCCCGTAAAGTGCCCCCCTCAGTGCCCAAAACCCATTCACCCCCACCTCCCGCCCTCCTCCCCTTCCACCACCCCTAGTTCGTTTCCCAGAGTTAGGAGTCTTTATGTTCTGTCTCCGTTTCTGATATTTCCCACACATTTCTTCTCCCTTCCCTTATATTTCCTTTCACTATTAATTATATTCCCCAAATGAATGAGAACATAGAATGTTTGTCCTTCTCCGATTGACTTACTTCACTCAGCATAATACCCTCCAGTTCCATCCACGTGGAAGCAAATGGGGGGTATTTGTCGTTTCTAATGGCTGAGTAATATTCCATTGTATACGTAGACCACATCTTTATCCCTTCATCATTCGATGGACACCGAGGCTCCTTCCACAGTTTGGCTATTGTGGACATTCCTACTACAAACATCTGGCTGCAGGTGTCCCTGCGTTTCATTGCATCTGTATCTTTGGGGTAAATCCCCAACAGTGCAATTGCTGGGTCGTAGGGCAGGTCTATTTTTAACCCTTTGAGGAACCTCCACACAGTTTTCCAGAGTGGCTGCACCAGTTCACATTCCCACCAACAGTGTAAGAGGGTTCCCTTTTCTCCGCATCCTCTCCAACATTTGTGGTTTCCTGCCTTGTTAATTTTCCCCATTCTCACTGGTGTGAGGTGGTATCTCATTGTGGTTTTGATTTGTATTTCGTGATGGCAAGTGATGCAGAGCATTTTCTCACGTGCGTGTTGGCCATGTCTATGTCTTCCTCTGTGAGATTTCTGTTCATGTCTTTTGCCCATTTCATGATTGGATTGTTTGTTTCTTTGGTGTTGAGTTTAATAAGTTCTTTATAGATCTTGGAAACTAGCCCTTTATCTGATACGTCATTTGCAAATATCTTCTCCCATTCTGTAGGTTGTCTTTTAGTTTTGTTGACTGTATCCTTTGCTGTGCAAAAGCTTCTTATCTTGAAGAAGTCCCAATAGTTCATTTTTGCTTTTGTTTCTTTTGCCTTCGTGGATGTATCTTGCAAAAAGTTACTGTGGCTGAGTTCAAAAAGGGTGTTGCCTGTGTACTCCTCTAGGATTTTGGTGGAATCTTGTCTCACATTTAGATCTTTCATCCATTTTGAGTTTATCTTTGTGTATGGTGAAAGAGAGTGGTCTATTCTTCTGCATTTCATTCTTCTGCATGTGGATGTCCAATTTTCCCAGCACCATTTATTGAAGAGACTGTCTTTCTT
Source organism: Canis lupus familiaris (assembly GCF_011100685.1). Lineage (NCBI taxonomy): Eukaryota > Metazoa > Chordata > Mammalia > Carnivora > Canidae > Canis > Canis lupus. The sequence goes on along the minus strand of NC_049224.1, from coordinate 4,777,862 downwards.
CCAATGGATAGTCTTTCCTCCTTTATCGAATATTAGTTGACCATAAAGTTCAGGGTCCACTTCTGGGTTCTCTATTCTGTTCCATTGATCTATGTGTCTGTTTCTGTGCCAGTACCACACTGTCTTGATGACCACAGCTTTGTAGTACAACCTGAAATCTGGCATTGTGATGCCCCCAGATATGGTTTTCTTTTTTAAAATTCCCCTGGCTATTCGGAGTCTTTTCTGATTCCACACAAATCTTAAAATAATTTGTTCTAACTCTCTGAAGAAAGTCCATGGTATTTTGATAGGGATTGCATTAAACGTGTATATTGCCCTGGGTAACATTGACATTTTCACAATATTAATTCTGCCAATCCATGAGCATGGAATATTTTTCCATCTCTTTGTGTCTTCCTCAATTTCTTTCAGAAGTGTTCTATAGTTTTGAGGGTATAGATCCTTTACATCTTTGGTTAGGTTTATTCCTAGGTATCTTATGCTTTTGGGTGCAATTGTAAATGGGATTGACTCCTTAATTTCTCTTTCTTCAGTCTCATTGTTAGTGTATAGAAATGCCACTGCTTTCTGGGCATTGATTTTGTATCCTGCCACGCTACCAAATTGCTGTCTGAGTTCTAGCAATCTTGGGGTGGAGGCTTTTGGGTTTTCTATGTAGAGTATCATGTCATCGGCGAAGAGGGAGAGTTTGACTTCTTCTTTGCCAATTTGAATGCCTTTAATGTCTTTTTGTTGTCTGATTGCTGAGGCTAGGACTTCCAGTCCTATGTTGAATAGTAGTGGTGAGAGTGGACATCCCTGTCTTGTTCCTGATCTTAGGGGAAAGGCTCCCAGTGCTTCCCCATTGAGAATGATATTTGCTGTGGGCTTTTCGTAGATGGCTTTTAAGATGTCGAGGAATGTTCCCTCTATCCCTACACTCTGAAGAGTTTTGATCAGAAATGGATGCTGTATTTTGTCAAATGCGTTCTCTGCATCTAATGAGAGGATCATATGGTTCTTGGATTTTCTCTTGCTGATATGATGAATCACATTGATTGTTTTACGAGTGTTGAACCAGCCTTGTGTCCCGGGGATAAATCCTACTTGGTCATGGTGAATAATTTTCTTAATGTGCTGTTGTATCCTATTGGCTAGTATCTTGTTGAGAATTTTTGCATCCATGTTCATCAGGGATATTGGTCTGTAATTCTCCTTTTTGGTGGGGTCTTTGTCTGGTTTTGGAATTAAGGTGATGCTGACCTCATAGAACGAATTTGGAAGTACTCCATCTCTTTCTATCTTTCCAAACAGCTTTAGGAGAATAGGTATGGTTTCTTCTTTAAACGTTTGATAGAATTCCCCTGGGAAGCCATCTGGCCCTGGACTCTTGCGTCTTGGGAGGTTTTTGATGACTGCTTCAATTTCCTCCCTGGTTATTGGCCTGTTCAGGTTTTCTATTTCTTCCTGTTCCAGTTTTGGTAGTTTGTGGCTTTCCAGGAATGCGTCCATTTCTTCTAGATTGCCTAATTTATTGGCGTATAGCTGTTCATAATATGTTTTTAAAATCGTTTGTATTTCCTTGGTGTTGGTAGTGATCTCTCCTTTCTCATTCATGATTTTATTAATTTGAGTCTTCTCTCTCTTCTTTTTAATAAGGCTGGCTAATGGTTTATCTATCTTATTAATTCTTTCAAAGAACCAACTCCTGGTTTTGTTGATCTGTTCCACAGTTCTTCTGGTCTCGATTTCGTTGAGTTCTGCTCGAATCTTTATTAACTCTCTTCTTCTGCTGGGTGTAGGATCTATTTGCTGTTTTTTCTCTAACTCCTTTATGTGTAAGGTTAGCTTTTGTATTTGAGTTCTTTCCAGTTTTTGAATGGATGCTTGTATTGCGATGTATTTCCCCCTTAGGACTGCTTTTGCTGCATCCAAAAGATTTTGAACGGTTGTATCTTCATTCTCATTAGTTTCCATGAATCTTTTTAATTCTTCCTTAATTCCCTGGTTGACGCTTTCATCTTTTAGCAGGATGGTCCTTAACCTCCATGTGTTTGAGGTCCTTCCAAACTTCTTGTTGTGATTTAGTTCTAATTTCAAGGCATTATGGTCTGAGAATATGCAGGGGACGATCCCAATCTTTTGGTATCAGTTCAGACCCGATTTGTGACCCAGTATGTGGTCTATTCTGGAGAAAGTTCCATGTGCACTTGAGAAGAATGTGTATTCAGTTGAGTTTGGATGTAAAGTTCTGTAGATATCTGTGAAATCCATCTGGTCCAGTGTATCATTTAAAGCTCTCGTTTCTTTGGAGATGTTGTGCTTAGAAGACCTATCGAGTATAGAAAGCACTAGATTGAAGTCACCAAGTATAAGTGTATTATTATCTAAGTATTTCTTCTCTTTGGTTATTAATTGATTTATATATTTGGCAGCTCCCACATTCGGGGCATATATATTGAGGATTGTTAAGTCCTCTTGTTGGATAGATCCTTTCAGTATGATATAGTGTCCCTCTTCATCTCTCACTAGTCTTCGGGGTAAATTTTAGTTTATCTGATATAAGGATGGCTGCCCCTGCTTTCTTTTGAGGACCATTCGAATGGTAAATGGTTCTCCAACCTTTTATTTTCAGGCTGTAGGTGTCCTTCTGTCTAAAATGAGTCTCTTATAGACAGCAAATAGATGGGTCCTGCTTTTTTATCCAGTCTGAAACCCTGTGCCTTTTGATGGGGTCATTAAGCCCGTTCACGTTCAGTTACTATTGAGAGATATGAGTTTAGTGTCATCGTGATATCTATTCAGTCCTTGTTTTTGTGGATTGTTCCACTGAACTTCTTCTTAAAGGGGAATTTTAAGAGTCCCCCTTAACATTTCTTGCAGAGCTGGTTTGGAGGTCACATATTCTTTCAGTTCCTGCCTGTCTTGGAAGCTCTTTTCTCTCCTTCCATTTTGAATGAGAGCCTTGCTGGATAAAGTATTCTTGGTTGCATGTTCTTCTCATTTAGGACCCTGAATATATCCTGCCAGCCCTTTCTGGCCTGCCAGGTCTCTGTGGAGAGGTCTGCTGTTACCCTAATACTCCTCTCCATAAAAGTCAGGGATTTCTTGTCTCTTGCTGCTTTAAGGATCTTCTCTTTATCTTTGGAATTTGGAAGCTTAGCTATTAAGTGTCGAGGTGTTGAATGGTTTTTATTGATTTTAGGGGGGGATCTCTCTATTTCCTGGATCTGAATGCCTGTTTTCCTTCCCAGATTAGGAAAGTTTTCAGCTAGAATTTGTTCAAATACATATTCTGGCCCTCTGTCCCTTTCGGCACCCTCGGGAACACCAATTAAACGTAGGTTTTTCTTCCTCAGGCTGTCGTTTATTTCCCTTATTCTATCTTCATGGTCTTTTAATTGTTTGTCTCTTTTTTCCTCAGTTTCCCTCTTTGCCATCAACTTGTCTTCTGTGTCACTCACTCATTCTTCCACCTCATTAACCCTCGTTGTTAGGACTTCTAGTTTGGATTGCTTCTCATTCAATTGATTTTTAATTTCTGCCTGATTGGATCTAAATTCTGCAGTCATGAAGTCTCTTGAGTCCTTTATGCTTTTTTCTAGAGCCACCAGTAGCTGTATAATAGTGCTTTTGAATTGGCTTTCTGACACTGAATTGTAATCCAGATTTTGTAACTCTGTGGGAGAGAGGACTGTTTCTGATTCTTTCTTTTGAGGTGAGGTTTTCCTTCTAGTCATTTTGCTCAGTGCAGAATGGCCAAAAGCGAGTTGTATTGGGAAAAGGAGAAAAAGAGAGGAGAGAAAGAAGGAAAGAAGAGAGAAAAAAGAAAGGAAGAAAAAAAGAAAAAAAAAGAGAAGAAAGAAAAAGAAAGGAAAAAAGGGGTGGGAGAAGCAAACAAATCAAAAAGCAAAAAAATAAAAAAATAAAAAACACGGGGTAGTATCTTCTGATTCTGTATACTTTAAGTCCCTTGACTTCCCCCGGAACTTGTCCGTCTAGCTGGTCTTCTGGGGGAGGGGCCTGTTGTGCTGATTTTCAGGTGTTAGCACTTGGAGGAGTTGCTCTGCCCCATGCCTGGTGCAGGGCTCAGTGGGGGTTGTTTACCCCGTGAGGCCCAGGAGGAACAACCCCAGTGGCGGGGCCAGCTCTGGAGCCCTGGAGTCAGCCCCCGCAGTCACCCCGGAGCTCTCCGTCTGCAGGGCCTGGAGGCTCCGGGGCGGGCCCCTGATCTGCTCAGCTGGGGCAGGAGCGTCCTTGCTGTCCTTGGCCCTCCCGGCCTCTGCCTGTCCCGGGGGAGGCCGGATCCTGGGCTGTGTCCCGGTGCCCTGTGCTCCGGGGCCTGCGCTGTTGGATTCGCGCTCCCGCCCCGCAGCCCCCTCCGCGGAGCCTCTTCCTCTGCCGAAGCCCCTCCGAGCTGCTCCCACCCCGCAGCCCCCTCCGCGGAGCCTCTTCCTCCCCCGAGCCCCCCGACCTGCTCCGGCCCCGCAGCCCCCTCCGCTGAGCCTCTTCCTCCGTCCGAGCCCCCCCCGAGCTGCTCCGGGTCCCGCCGTGCCCGCTGCAGCCCTTAGGGAGCTTGGCGCACTCTCCGGGGCGCAGGTGTCTCTGTTAGTGTCCCCGGGAGCCCGAGGGCATCCCCGCCCTCCTGGGTCCTGCTCCACCTCCCCGCGAGCCCCTTTCCGCCCGGGAAGGTCGGTGCAGCTCCTGCTCCTCCGGGACGGGGCTCTCCTGTCCTGGGGACACTCGCCCCGGCCTCAGCCCGGCTCCTCGCGGGGCCCCTCCCCCTTGGAGGCCTTTTGTTTCTTTATTTCTTTTTCCCCGTCTTCCTACCTTGATAGAAGCGCGAACTCTTCTCACCGTAGCATTCCAGCTGGTCTCTCTTTAAATCTCAGGCCGAATTCGTAGATTTTCAGGATGAGTTGAAGGTTATCTAGGTAATTTGGTGGGGACAGGTGACTTGGGACCCTACTCTTCCGCGGTCTTGCCCCTCCTCCTCACTATTTAATTTTTATCAGTTCCTGTGAAATCATTCAACATCAGTTCAATTAAGTTGTTGATTTTGCAGTAATGTTCAGTATCAACCTCCTATTGACAGACATACCCATGAAGATTACCGGGAACTAAAATGTTAATGAAGATTACATCTTTAAAGTGATTTGAAAAGCTCCCAGGTTACTTTACATTAGCTTCCTGGGATGGCTAAACTTTGATAAAACCAGCATATACTACATATTGGTCCTCAATTTTAAAAGTTCAGAAGAGGGGATCCCTGGGTGGCGCTGCGGTTTGGCGCCTGCCTTTTGCCCAGGGCGCGATTCTGGAGACCCAGGATCGAATCCCACATCGGGCTCCCGGTGCATGGAGCCTGCTTCTCCCTCTGCCTGTGTCTCTGCCTCTCTCTCTCTCTCTATGTGACTATCATAAATAAATAAAAATTAAAAAAAATTTATAAAAAAAAATAAAATAAAAAAATAAAAGTTCAGAAGATTAGGGAGACACCTGGGTGGCTCAGTGGTTGAGGGTCTGCCTTCCACTCAGGTTGTGATCTCAGGGCTCCCAGATCAAGTCCCACATCGGGCTCCCTGCATGGAGCCTGCTTCTCCCTCTGCCTATGTCTCTGCTGCTCTCTCAATCTGTCTCCCATGAATAAATAAATAAAATCTTTTAAAAAAAAGTTCAGAAGATTTCCTAATAAAATCAGCCTGTTCTGCGACTGGCTAGGACATTTCCTATGAAGACTGTACAAATAGCTAACCTCAATTTTTTTTTTTCTTACTCTTTTGTTAGGACCAGTTTAAGGCAGGAAGATTATTTAACTTCTCTAAATCTTGGGAGTCCTCCAGGTCTGGTAATATATCATTTAATAATTTCTGTTTCAAATGAGTAATAACCATAAGTTCTGAAAAATTAATTTGTAGAAATCTCCATTTCGACATGTTTTATTTTCCTGCTTTGCTTGGCTTATTTTTCTGCTTTGCTTGGTTGTTTGCATTTTTATCAAATTTTAACATTTAAGTTTTCTGAATTGCAAGAACAAATGAATTTATACATTAAAAGTCTCTAGAAAAGCCAAGATTTGCATATGTACTAGGGAAAATAATTGTAATTATTTAATTATTTTAAAACACAACTGGAAAGAAATCAGAGGTTGAATTATATGTGCTTGGATAGTGGGAAGAGGTGGCTAAAACTTTAAGACTTCTTACTCATAAAACAAGAACTCATTGACCATCTGCCATATGTTCAAGATGATAATAAACTTAAAGAATTATTCTGAAACAGAATGTTTTACTGAGTCCTTTAAACAATGGAGACAAATAGATGTATCAAACCTTTCCCAAGCTCAAATTCTCCCTACATAAAAATCAAATACATGCAAGTCATAGTATTTTTCTTGAAGAGAATTTGAAATGGAAGAAACTCAGGGTAAAGAGAGAAACAGTAAAAATGAGCAGAAGATCATGTTAAATACATGAAAAAACTTATTCCAACCCTGGCAATGAGTCACTCCACCTCATGGGACTTGAACAGAAGGAGCCAAACAGACTTAAGTTATAATGTCATACATAGTCAACCATCTGCATGGAGTATCAAACACAAAAAGAAACACTTCTTAGTGTACATATTAACTGGAACAAAGGGATGCACAATTATAAATCATCAGGTTAAGGAAAGAAGGAAGGATATCCAGTGCTTTTAGCAAATGAGATTTAGATATATTAATAGTACAGGACACTTTATTACTAAGTAAAATACAGTAACACAGGACATCTTTATTGCTTTACTTTGGTAAAAGTAAAAACTATTAATATGAGCTTTTTTGGTTTCACTCAGAATACATGACCCTCAATGTGTTACTGTCACACAAGACACAGAGAACTTCCAGTAAATCTCTAACTGCAGGGATTTTTTGGAAACATAATTCTCAAGATTGAGGAGCAATTGGTTCCGAAAATTTCACAGACACAAAAATAGATATTCTTTTAAAGTGAGATATTAATTAAGAAAATTTAACCTAAAGGCAAAACATTTTAAGGCATAATACTAGGCAAAAAGAAAAGAGAATTTATAGTCTCCAGTATACAACCAAAACAATAAGAAGAAATGCAGTGAGTTAAAAATAAAACAAAAATAAAAACATAGAAACACTAGGAGTGGCAGCTAAAAAATAGGACTCTTGGGTCTGTTGAGTGAAGAAAAGAGGATAGGAACCAGCTGCTTCATTCAGTCTTCACTTAAAATCAAATGAGGAAACATGGGCTTTGTTATGTTCAAAAATAGCCACTGTAAACTGATCCATGCCAAATACTTTGCTATGTAAAATTCTATGTTTAACACATGTCTTTTGCACTTTGTTGATTACACAAAAACTACTATGAAATATATTAAATGTTGAAAATCCCTAATTAGGTAATAATAAATATCAAAATTACAAACTCACAAAAGAAACCCAAAATTTAAATTCTCATATCGTATAACTTAGCCACATTCTTTTAAATATTATTCATACTAGAAAGTGATCAGCTTTAAATCCACTCAAGTGGGCAAGGGTAGGCAGCCCTGGTGGCTCAGCACTTTAGCACTGCCTCCACCCAGGGCCTGATCCTGGAGACCCAGGATCGGTCCCACATCGGGCTCCCTGCATGGAGCCTGCTTCTCCCTCTGCCTGTGTCTCTGCCTCTCTCTCTCTCTCTCTCTCTCTCTCTCTCTCTCTCTCTCTCTGTGTCTCTTGTGAATAAATAAATATAAATCTTTAAAAAAAATGGGCAAGGGTATATAACACAACACTTTTAGATGTTTTTATTTCTCCTTATAGTATGTTGAAATATATAATATAATGTTAACCTATACCATATAAAGTTTCACACTCAAATTTTTAATATGAAGGAAAAATTAACTATAAATATTTACTAGCCTACCAAATAGACATTCTGATTTTAGCTCTTCACTGCCTGCATTTTGTATTTTGATGCTCTCACTAACAAAATTAATCAAAAAGACCACTTTTAAAGAGAATACATGTCATAGTGCCAAAATAAAGAATACTATCCAAAATTGAAATCACCAACTTCCAGTTCTAGATTCCACTGAGTGAGAAGTTATTCTCTTTAAAAGATAACAATGTGGGACTTCACTTCCAAATATGAGAGATTAACTTGTAGCAGATTTGCCCAAACATGTTAAGCAACCATAAAATTGAACAAAGAGAAGGGACTCTCTTATCTGGCATTGTACAAAAGGCAGCACAACATTTCCTACCGAAAGAAGAGAAACACAGAAGGTGAGTTAAACCAAAAATAATATAATTGTAAACTGCTTTATAACTAATGTAAAATGAAAATATTTGACAAATTAGAACAAAAGAAAGAATGCCATTGTAAGATTCATACATCTGTGACATGTGATTTGCAAATTGTGTAATAATAAAATATTAATTCTAAATATACCAATAAGAGTAAGATGCATATTGTATTTAGTAAGGCAACCACCAAAATAATCATATAAATAGATACAACTAAAAAAGCATGAAAAAAAATAAAACATTAGAAATACTCAAACATTAAAAGAGGAACAGAAGAACAAAAAGCAAATGATAAAAATAGAATGCATAGGTTAAAATAGCAGACTTTACCCAGCCATACAATAATTATATGAAAGAAAATGGACTAAATACTCAAAGGGCATATATTATATGACTGGTTTTAAAAGGCATATTCCGGGTCCTAAATGAGAAGAACATGCAACCAAGTATACTTTATCCAGCAAGGCTCTCATTCAAAATGGAAGGAGAGAAAAGAGCTTCCAAGACAGGCAGGAACTGAAAGAATATGTGACCTCCAAACCAGCTCTGCAAGAAATGTTAAGGGGGACTCTTAAAATTCCCCTTTAAGAAGAAGTTCAGTGGAACAATCCACAAAAACAAGGACTGAATAGATATCACGATGACACTAAACTCATATCTCTCAATAGTAACTGAACGTGAACGGGCTTAATGACCCCATCAAAAGGCACAGGGTTTCAGACTGGATAAAAAAGCAGGACCCATCTATTTGCTGTCTATAAGAGACTCATTTTAGACAGAAGGACACCTACAGCCTGAAAATAAAAGGTTGGAGAACCATTTACCATTCGAATGGTCCTCAAAAGAAAGCAGGGGCAGCCATCCTTATATCAGATAAACTAAAATTTACCCCGAAGACTAGTGAGAGATGAAGAGGGACACTATATCATACTGAAAGGATCTATCCAACAAGAGGACTTAACAATCCTCAATATATATGCCCCGAATGTGGGAGCTGCCAAATATATAAATCAATTAATAACCAAAGAGAAGAAATACTTAGATAATAATACACTTATACTTGGTGACTTCAATCTAGTGCTTTCTATACTCGATAGGTCTTCTAAGCACAACATCTCCAAAGAAACGAGAGCTTTAAATGATACACTGGACCAGATGGATTTCACAGATATCTACAGAACTTTACATCCAAACTCAACTGAATACACATTCTTCTCAAGTGCACATGGAACTTTCTCCAGAATAGACCACATACTGGGTCACAAATCGGGTCTGAACTGATACCAAAAGATTGGGATCGTCCCCTGCATATTCTCAGACCATAATGCCTTGAAATTAGAACTAAATCACAACAAGAAGTTTGGAAGGACCTCAAACACATGGAGGTTAAGGACCATCCTGCTAAAAGATGAAAGCGTCAACCAGGGAATTAAGGAAGAATTAAAAAGATTCATGGAAACTAATGAGAATGAAGATACAACCGTTCAAAATCTTTTGGATGCAGCAAAAGCAGTCCTAAGGGGGAAATACATCGCAATACAAGCATCCATTCAAAAACTGGAAAGAACTCAAATACAAAAGCTAACCTTACACATAAAGGAGTTAGAGAAAAAACAGCAAATAGATCCTACACCCAGCAGAAGAAGAGAGTTAATAAAGATTCGAGCAGAACTCAACGAAATCGAGACCAGAAGAACTGTGGAACAGATCAACAAAACCAGGAGTTGGTTCTTTGAAAGAATTAATAAGATAGATAAACCATTAGCCAGCCTTATTAAAAAGAAGAGAGAGAAGACTCAAATTAATAAAATCATGAATGAGAAAGGAGAGATCACTACCAACACCAAGGAAATACAAACGATTTTAAAAACATATTATGAACAGCTATACGCCAATAAATTAGGCAATCTAGAAGAAATGGACGCATTCCTGGAAAGCCACAAACTACCAAAACTGGAACAGGAAGAAATAGAAAACCTGAACAGGCCAATAACCAGGGAGGAAATTGAAGCAGTCATCAAAAACCTCCCAAGACGCAAGAGTCCAGGGCCAGATGGCTTCCCAGGGGAATTCTATCAAACGTTTAAAGAAGAAACCATACCTATTCTCCTAAAGCTGTTTGGAAAGATAGAAAGAGATGGAGTACTTCCAAATTCGTTCTATGAGGTCAGCATCACCTTAATTCCAAAACCAGACAAAGACCCCACCAAAAAGGAGAATTACAGACCAATATCCCTGATGAACATGGATGCAAAAATTCTCAACAAGATACTAGCCAATAGGATACAACAGCACATTAAGAAAATTATTCACCATGACCAAGTAGGATTTATCCCCGGGACACAAGGCTGGTTCAACACTCGTAAAACAATCAATGTGATTCATCATATCAGCAAGAGAAAATCCAAGAACCATATGATCCTCTCATTAGATGCAGAGAACGCATTTGACAAAATACAGCATCCATTTCTGATCAAAACTCTTCAGAGTGTAGGGATAGAGGGAACATTCCTCGACATCTTAAAAGCCATCTACGAAAAGCCCACAGCAAATATCATTCTCAATGGGGAAGCACTGGGAGCCTTTCCCCTAAGATCAGGAACAAGACAGGGATGTCCACTCTCACCACTACTATTCAACATAGGACTGGAAGTCCTAGCCTCAGCAATCAGACAACAAAAAGACATTAAAGGCATTCAAATTGGCAAAGAAGAAGTCAAACTCTCCCTCTTCGCCGATGACATGATACTCTACATAGAAAACCCAAAAGCCTCCACCCCAAGATTGCTAGAACTCAGACAGCAATTTGGTAGCGTGGCAGGATACAAAATCAATGCCCAGAAAGCAGTGGCATTTCTATACACTAACAATGAGACTGAAGAAAGAGAAATTAAGGAGTCAATCCCATTTACAATTGCACCCAAAAGCATAAGATACCTAGGAATAAACCTAACCAAAGATGTAAAGGATCTATACCCTCAAAACTATAGAACACTTCTGAAAGAAATTGAGGAAGACACAAAGAGATGGAAAAATATTCCATGCTCATGGATTGGCAGAATTAATATTGTGAAAATGTCAATGTTACCCAGGGCAATATACACGTTTAATGCAATCCCTATCAAAATACCATGGACTTTCTTCAGAGAGTTAGAACAAATTATTTTAAGATTTGTGTGGAATCAGAAAAGACTCCGAATAGCCAGGGGAATTTTAAAAAAGAAAACCATATCTGGGGGCATCACAATGCCAGATTTCAGGTTGTACTACAAAGCTGTGGTCATCAAGACAGTGTGGTACTGGCACAGAAACAGACACATAGATCAATGGAACAGAATAGAGAACCCAGAAGTGGACCCTGAACTTTATGGTCAACTAATATTCGATAAAGGAGGAAAGACTATCCATTGGAAGAAAGACAGTCTCTTCAATAAATGGTGCTGGGAAAATTGGACATCCACATGCAGAAGAATGAAATGCAGAAGAATAGACCACTCTCTTTCACCATACACAAAGATAAACTCAAAATGGATGAAAGATCTAAATGTGAGACAAGATTCCACCAAAATCCTAGAGGAGTACACAGGCAACACCCTTTTTGAACTCAGCCACAGTAACTTTTTGCAAGATACATCCACGAAGGCAAAAGAAACAAAAGCAAAAATGAACTATTGGGACTTCTTCAAGATAAGAAGCTTTTGCACAGCAAAGGATACAGTCAACAAAACTAAAAGACAACCTACAGAATGGGGGAAGATATTTGCAAATGACGTATCAGATAAAGGGCTAGTTTCCAAGATCTATAAAGAACTTATTAAACTCAACACCAAAGAAACAAACAATCCAATCATGAAATGGGCAAAAGACATGAACAGAAATCTCACAGAGGAAGACATAGACATGGCCAACACGCACGTGAGAAAATGCTCTGCATCACTTGCCATCACGAAATACAAATCAAAACCACAATGAGATACCACCTCACACCAGTGAGAATGGGGAAAATTAACAAGGCAGGAAACCACAAATGTTGGAGAGGATGCGGAGAAAAGGGAACCCTCTTACACTGTTGGTGGGAATGTGAACTGGTGCAGCCACTCTGGAAAACTGTGTGGAGGTTCCTCAAAGGGTTAAAAATAGACCTGCCCTACGACCCAACAATTGCACTGTTGGGGATTTACCCCAAAGATACAGATGCAATGAAACGCAGGGACACCTGCACCCGGATGTTTATAGCAGCAATGGCCACAATAGCCAAACTGTGGAAGGAGCCTCGGTGTCCAACGAAAGATGAATGGATAAAGAAGATGTGGTTTATGTATACAATGGAATATTACTCAGCTATTAGAAATGACAAATACCCACCATTTGCTTCAACGTGGATGGAACTGGAGGGTATTATGCTGAGTGAAGTAAGTCAATCGGAGAAGGACAAACATTCTATGTTCTCATTCATTTGGGGAATATAATTAATAGTGAAAGGGAATATAAGGGAAGGGAGAAGAAATGTTGGGAAATATCAGAAAGGGAGACAGAACGTAAAGACTGCTAACTCTGGGAAATGAACTAGGGGTGGTAGAAGGGGAGGAGGGCGGGGGTGGGAGTGAATGGGTGACGGGCACTGGGTGTTATTCTGTATGCTGGTAATTGAACACCAATAAAAAATAAATTTAAAAAAAGGCATATTCCAACTATATGCTCTCCACAAGATAGGTACATTAAAAGCAGATACACAGATATTGGCAATAAAAGGATGGAAGATCTACACCACACAGCAAGATTTTTAACACTCTTATGGCAATATTAATATGAAACAAGACATAATTCAAGACAGTATTACAAGAAATAAAGATGATGTTATGTAATAAAAAGGTCAATCAATAGAATACATAACAAGCTTAAATATGCACCTGATAAGAAAGACTCAAAAAATATGAAACAAAAACTGATGGAACTAAAGGGAGAAAGAGAGAAATCTCCAATCATAATTAGAGTATTAAACACTCTTTCATAGTTATTAATAGAAAAATATGTAAAAACAGTACAAATATACAGGATGTGAAAAACAATCAATCATTGTGATATTGTTGACATTAACATAAGCATGCAAAAAACCCCAAATTCTTGCCAGGTGCAAATAGAACATTACCTGAAATAAAGCATGTACCTAGATATTCAGTAAATCTCAACAGACTTCAAAAGATTGAAATCTTAGAGTATGTTCTCTGACCACAAATAATTTAATTAGAAAATAATAGAAATAAAATACCTAGAAACTCCTCAAATATCTGGAAATTAAGCAACACACTTCTAAGTAAACATAACTGGAAAAATATCACAAAAGAATTTTCAACTGAATACTAATAAAAATAAAACATTTATGAGATACAGTGGAGTAATTCTTAAAGTGAAATTTATAAATATATATGCTAGTATTGGAAAAGAAGTTATAAAGTAAATTATTTAATTTTCCACTTAAGAAAATAAAAAATAAATAAATAACAAATTTTATACAAAGCGATAGAAAAAAGGAAGCAATAAGGAACAGAAGTCTATGGCTGACAGAGAAAATGAACAAACCCAAATTTGTTTCTTTAAAAGACTAATAAACCTGATAATCCTCTATGAAGACTAATGAATTTTAACAAAAGGAATAAAATTAGCAATAGCAGGATGAAATAAAGGCTACTGCTACAGAATATACAGATAATAAGAGAACATTATAATCAACTTCATGCCAATAAATTAGACAATGAAACAGAAACATTCCTTCGGGAAAACAGACTTACAAAAAGCTCAACTTTTGGGGATCCCTGGGTGGCTCAGTGGTTTAGCGCCTGCCTTTGGCCCAGGGCGTGTTCCTGGAGTCCCGGAAGCAGTCCTGCGTCAGGCTCCCGGCATGGAGCTTGCTTCTCCCTCCTCCTGTGTCTCTGCCTCTCTCTCTCTCTCTCTATGTCTATCATAAATAAATAAATCTTTTTAAAAAAAACTCAACTTTTTTAAAAAACTGACAAAAGAAGAAAGAAAATCTGAAAAACTTTATATCCATTAATAAAACTAGATTGTTATTTAAAAAATCTTCAAAAAGAAATCCAGATTAGTTTAGCTGACCGTTTCTACCAAGCATTTAAGGAAGATAAAAATCTTACGCAAAATGTTTCAGAAAATAGAAAAGGAAGGGATTCTTTCCAACTTGTTTTATGAGAACAGCGTGGTCCTGATACTGAAGTGACAAAAGTATTATAAGAATAGAAAATTAGAACTCCAACTACTTTCAGCTCCAACATGAAAGCGCTTGGAAGTCATCACTCCCATCCTTAAATAACAAGAAAAAAAATGAACAAATTGAAAATCAGCCTCTCTTCTTGGACTCGTGAAAAGACCAAGGTAACAGAACAAACTGCCACCACAAAATCTGGAGAGACAGGCATGGCCAGAGAGTCATAATCAGAGAGTCAAAACTGAAGCTGAATTTCCTGTAGCAAAAGCCATAAAGAGTAGGACACTAAATGCTAGTTTTGACAAATTGCTGGAGCCTGAGAGTAAGCTAGTTGGAGAAACTTCTTAGGGCTGCAGTCTTAGGTGAGCTCACACTTTTACTTTAGGGACCCCACCAGATGATCCTAGGGAACAGCCAAGAAAGGTATCCTCTTGGCTCTGGCAAGAGGAAGGGGTAGAGTAACATTATGAAATTTGCTTAGAGCATTCTCCATAACAAATGCCTACTCTACAGTGGGAAAGATTTAATCAAAGCTTTATTCCACCATGTAGAAGGGCATTTCTCTGAGAACCAAAAGGAAATGCTAGAAATCAAAAATACTAACAGAAGTGAAAAACGTGCTTATCGGCCAAGGAAAGAGTCCGTGACTTTTAAAAGATGGGATAATAAAACTTCACAAACTGAAATGCAAAGAGGAAAAGAAAAAGTGATCGGGGAAGAAGCAGAGAAGAATGTCCAAGAACTGAGGGAGAATTTCAAATGATGTGACATGGGTATATTTATAATACCAGAAGGAGAATAAAAAGCAGAGCAAAAGTGTTTTCATAGTGGCCAAGAACTTTAGAAAATTAACAAAATATGCCAAATCACAGATCCAAGTACCTCAGAGGTAACCAAGCAGGAAAAATACCCGAAAGTCTACATTTTGGCCTATCATACATTCAGACTGCCAGAAACCAAGGACAAAAGGAAAATCTGGAAAGAAGCTGGGGTTGGGGGTGGGGAATACTTTCCTAAAGAGAAACAAAAATGAGAATTAGGAATTACAGCAGACTTCTTGTCAGAAAGCATACAAGCAAGAAGGAGTAAAGTGAAATATTTCAAATATTTTTTAAAAGATTTTATTTATTCATGAGAGACAGAGTCAGAGGAGAAGAGAGGCAGAGACACAGGCAGAGGGAGAAGTAGGCTCCCTGCGGTGAGCCTGGTGCGAGACTCAATTCCCGGACCCCAGGATCACGCCCTGAGCCACAGGCTCAACCACTGAGCCACCCAGGCGTCCAGATATTTCAAATATTGAAGGGAAAAAGACCCTCCCAGTTACCCTTCAAAATTATCCTTCAGATGTGGAGGAAAATTAGAGACTTCATAGATGAACAAAAACTGAAACTTAGTAACTAGTAGACCTTGCTCTGCAAGAACTGAAGTTCTTCAAGAAAAGAATCATACAGGTCAGAAATGTGGATCTACATAGAGCAAGCTTTGGAGAAGGAAAGAATAAAAGTAAAACAAAATCTTTCATTTTTATTTAAAGTAGAGGGTGGTTCAGGTGGTTAAGCAACCAACTCTTGATCTCAGCTCAGGTCTTGATCTCAGGGTCATGAGTTCAAGTTCCAGCCAGTGTGGAGCCCATTTAAAATAAATAAACATAAAGTAATGCAGTGTATTGCATGATTATAGCATATGCATATGTGAAGTGAATGACAGTAATATCATAAGGATGAAATTAGAAATAATCTATAAGATCCCTATATGACTTATGAAGTGGCATAATGTTATTTGATGGTAGATTTAGGGTATTTTGTATATATTGCAAACTATAAGACAGCCACTAACTTTTTTAAAAAGAAATATAATTGATATGCAAAGAGAGGAGATAAAATGGAATCAAATAAAATGCTCAGTTAAAACCATAAAAGGCACAAAAAGGAAAAATTAAATTACAAGACAAACATCTCTCATAGTAATAGACACAAAAAACAACACAATTATAACAAATAGAATCCAACAATATTTAAAATTACATCATGACTAAGTGGGAACTAAACAAAGGACTAAGCAAAGCTTTTCCACATTTTAAAATTGATCAGTATAATTCTTCACATTAACAAAATAAAAGAGAAAAATCATAAAATCTTCTCAGTAAGGACAGAAAAAAAAGCATTGACAAATTTCAGCAGCTATTCATAATAAAAACTTAGAGGAAATGAAGAATATGTAGGAACTTCTGTATTTGGTAAAATGAATCTGCAGAACAACTTTACAGCTAGCCTCACACAAAATGGTAATATATTAAATACTTTCTCCTAAGATTATAAACAGGCAAGGATTCTGCTCTCACTAGTTTTATTCAGTATGTACAATAGGTTCTAGCTGGGACAATAAGGCAAGAAAAATACATGAAAGTCATAATAACTGTTAGGAACAAAGAATTAAAACTATATATTATCAAACAACAATTGTGTTAATAAATTTTTTTAAATTTTTATTAGAATTAACAAGTGAATTTATAAGTTTGCAGGAAAAGGTACACAAAAATCAAATATATTTGTATATTAACAACCAGTTATTAGATAATAAAATGAATACTGCAGCTGCACCATACACAAAAATTAATTCAAAATGGATCACAATCTTATATGCAAAAGCTAAAAATATTAAATCTCTATGAAAAAAAGGAAGAAGTTCTATGGTTTTAGGCTAGGCAAAGTATTTATAGACAGAACAAGGAAACATAAATCATAAAATAAAATATTGATAAACTACATTTCATCAACATTAAAACCTTCTGTTACTCATAAGTCCCTTTTAAGAAAGTGAAAATTATAGCCACAGACTAGAAAAAAACATTTATAATACATGTATATGATAAAAGACCATATTCAGAGTATAAAAAAGAACTCTTAGAATTCAGCAAGAAAACAAAAACTACAGTTTTTTAAATGGGCAAAAGACACACACATCATAAGATAAGATAGACGAACAAATACGGAGCACATGAAAAGATGCTAAATTCATTAATCACCAGGGAAATTAAAATTAAAATCACAATGTAATGTTGCTTCACACCAATAAGAACTGACAAAAATAAGTGTGGATGAGAATATAGAGTAAAAGGAACTCTCATGCATTGCTGTGTAATATGATACAACCAATTTGGATAACAAGCTGACATTTTCTTATAATATTCAATGTGTATTTTTATAACAGCAATTCTAAAAAGAAAAGACATTTGCATTAATATTCAGAACAGCTTTATTTATTAATTAAAAAATGGAAACATCTCAGATGTCCATGAACAGTTGAATGGGTGAATCAATTGTACATTTAAACAATGAAATATTATTCAGCAATTTAAAAAACTAATCAAAGGAGTTGGAAATCAAACTGTTGGCTGTCTGAGGTGAGACACAGTGTAGAACACTGGTTGCAAAAGAACACAAGTGAACTTTCTAGGGTGATGGCAATGTTCTATATTTTGACTAGAGTGCTGAGACTCATGTATGTACATATCTGTGAACTGTTAATAGAATTTATTTTTTTGTTTCATTTCATAAAATTATATCCTAGTAAAATTGGCTTTTTAAAAAAAGTGCTGAATGTAACTCTGGATATTTGTTTTAAAAATTACTGATTCCTTCACTAAAAAGATTTTATTTTATTTTATTATTTTTTTTATGATAGTCACACAGAGAGAGAGAGAGAGAGGCAGAGACACAGGCAGAGGGAGAAGCAGGCTCCATGCACCAGGAGCCCGATGTGGGATTCGATCCTGGGTCTCCAGGATCGTGCCCCGGGCCAAAGGCAGGCGCTAAACCACTGTGCCACCCAGGGATCCCTACTAAAAAGATTTTAAAAGACTATACATATAAATAGCTAACAAAGCCAAAAATACACACATAGAACTAAAAGAGAATTCATCCATCACTAAAATACTGAAAAGATCTGTATTAGTTATAGACTGTAAATTGTTAGATAACTAAATCACAAAGTCAAGCAATAAAATTATAGTGAATTTATTTATAACTCCAGTATATTTTCTACTTAGGTTTGCCCTACCTTATACAAGTTTGCTGTAAAACTGAAATTTTATCAGAAACAGAAATATGTAACAACTACTACAAATATGGGAAAAAGCAAATATTTTCAGATTACCCATTACTTAATGGATTAAATTTTTAACTATTGTTAAATACAGTAAGATCTGGGAATGGAGAGAAATCACAAACTCTACCCTTACATACCCTTACATTTGCGGCAACTTATTTCATTAATGTGAGTAAGTTACGTAACTTTTAGATTCCCTGATTGTGTAAAGAATTTTAATAATCATATATTCTTAGCAGAAAAGATCTAACACCGTATTAACTATATACTGGGTCTACATGTAAAACACCCCAAGACAAAAAAAAAGTGTTAGTTTTATTATCTATAACACATAATGACTAAGCTTCATAGAATATAAGCTTGGAGGGACTCAAGTATACTCCAAAAATCATAAAACATTGAACTCTCATTTTCCAACTGATTAAAAATCTGAAGATACTTTTGACATACTTTATGTCATGTGGCACTTCATGGTATTTCAAAATACTCACTTTTAAGTTGCAGAAGATTTCAACATGAAAGCCTTCCAGAAAGCTAGGCTTTATAAAAGTAATTCTCAGCATATCGATTTGGAATCAACAAAAGCAGTTTACAAATAACTGTTACTTCAAGGCCAACCCAGTTCATAGAATCTTCCTTCTTGAGAGCTGCTGAAGCAAAAATAAATTCTGAACTATGATGTTGTCATGATAGTATATACATAGGTTGGTTCATGATCTCTGTTCTGTAACTGGTATTTGGAAATCATTGTAATAACACAATAGTATGTATTGTAAGGTAAGATAAAAATTTTAGCAAATGTATGTATTTAGTACTCTGGCTAAGCTAACTTTCTTTTCCAAAGCTAATTAAGAAAACTCAAATGACTAACTCAGCTCAGGTTATGTAAATGCATGCCTTCGTATAGTTTACATATATGAAGCAGTGAGATATTGTTTCTTCGCTGAGTTTAGAAAAAACTTAAATTTTCATCTATGTAAAATAAGAGCAGATAATCTGATTTGACATATCTTGAGAAGCCTGGAGGCTATGGGAACCCCACTGGGCCAGTAGATGATTAGTTAATAAAGGGAAAGCAGCCTGACACCAAGGTGAGCAATAATTAAACCTGTAGTGAAATTCTCTAATAGAATTCAATAAAGTAGCACATTGTTAGCAGAAGAGTGTTTCTTCAGATGGCATTGATGAGTAAACCTCAGTGTGAGCAAAGATTCTGATCAAGGAAAAATGCAGATGTTCATTCTGTGAATTTGCTGCTCCCTGGATCATATTTTGTGCAGGCCACATATAAGATATTCAATGTATTAGATTTCCACTGCTTTTGAAAATTGATGCAAAGAGAAAGTATTAGGAACTACATCTTCAATTCATTTGTTTATTCATTTCAACATTGTGTTTCATTTTGTTTTGTGGAAACAATACTAAGAGCTAGAAATCCAAAGATGAGTAAAACAAAGTTGCTGTCATGAAGGAGCTTGTAATATCACAGGCAAGCCAGACATATAAAAAGGTAAATACATGTCAAAGTATGAAGGTACACAGGGAGGAAACTCCTAACTCAGCTCGAGAATGTCAGGGAGATATAGAAGAGATGACATTTGGGAGGGATTTTGAAGAAAGACTGGATGTTTCAGATGGGAAAAGGCATTTCAGGCAGAGGGAATTGAATGTGGGAAAGTATGAAGTTATGAAAATGCTCGTGAATTCATGAAGCCATAACACCGTCGGCTTAGTCTGTGGGCAGTGGAACACAGGGAAAATGATGAGTATACTCAAGAGGTGAGAAAGGACCCAAACTGTGAATAGCTTTGACCGTTGGTGTAGACTCCCTTCCATGGACAGTAGATGGAGAGCAGCTCAACTGAGCAGGGGAAGAAAAGAACATGATTGCAGTTTTCATGGCTCCCAGGAGACAATGAACTACTCTTTTCACATGACTTACACATACTTACAAGGTACCTAGGCGTCACTAGAGAAGGAAAAAATTTATGAAAGTATTGATGTAAACTGTAAAGATAGAAAAGTGGGCTACGATAGGAAGCTGAGAGGCTAGTTAAAACTGCCTAGTGAAGTTAAGATAAAATAAGGATTGGAACAAAAAAGAAGCAGTGGGGGAGAAAGCAAGGGAAATGAGATTTGCAATAAAACCAACATGTCTTGATGATGGGTTGAAGGGAAAAGATGAAGAAGATGTTGTCAAGGATGACAGCTAGGATTTTGCTTTGGGAGAACCGGCTTCATGGCATTATTAAGCATCAGTGAGAATTCAAAGGGAAAAGTAGAACTGCATTTATGGCGAGCACAGGGAAGTCCAGCAGAGGCTTCCCAGGAAACATTCTTGAAAGGAAAATAGTCAAGACCCTTATCTCCTGTTTTGTTTTGTCTTTTTCACTAATTATGTATATTTCCAGATGCACTTCTGAAATTCTTTCAGAAGTCCTCTTGGTGTTTTCTGTCCTCTTCTTC
Source organism: Canis lupus familiaris (assembly GCF_011100685.1). Lineage (NCBI taxonomy): Eukaryota > Metazoa > Chordata > Mammalia > Carnivora > Canidae > Canis > Canis lupus. Next base: position 4,756,785 of record NC_049224.1, on the reverse strand, counting down.
CAAATGTCATCTAATAATTTTCCTGGGTTCTGTATGTTTCAAAACTTAAACACTAAATTTTCTAGAATAGAAAGCAGAGAAGCTTGTTTCTCATGATAGTCTTTACACCCTGCAGGAAAATATCAAAATTAGCATAAGATTACTTGGTTACTTTATCCCCCAAAACAAACAAAAAGGGCCCCACATTCCCATGTTTCTAAGGAATATGGGCTAGGTAGATTCCAAGACTCTCCCCTGAAGTGGAAATAAGCCTCTGAGGAGATCTACCCTGCTAACCAAAAGTGAAACTAGAGACAATTTCTGACTCCCTTTAAGCTTTCTTTGAAGCTAAAAAGATTGGAATAGGAGTGAAGGACAGTGTGACAAATGAAAGTCCTCTGTTTTGCTCTATAGAAATTTCTGCTCAGGGCACCTGGGTGGCTCGGTGGTTAAGCATCTGTATACCTTTGGCTCAGGGTGTGATCCTGGGGCCCAGGATCGAGTCCCACATCGGGCTGCCTATGTCTCTTCCTCTCTCTCTGTGTCTCTCATGAATAAATAAATAAATATTTTTTAAAAAGAAATTTCTGCTCTGCACCCCCATACACATCCTCCATGCATCTCAGGACCCAGAAGAGGCTCAGAATCTACTCAGGGATTTCTTATTTTGACCGAATCAAAGAGCTCAGCCTTAATTGAAATAGAAGAGTTAAGGTATGTACTTAGCCCTGTGAGATTTTTTCACGCGCTGATATAATGATGATGATGTAAGACCATCTGGAGTAAAGACAAAAGTTACATCAAGCTGAAAATTATATTCCTAAACCTTACTTATGATAACAGGTTCAAGCAAGTTCTCAATTCTCATTAGCAGTTCTTGATCTAGCGAGGATTCTTTGGCTCATCAGCAAATGCCATCCTTCTTCCAAGTAGCTCGCTCCCATTCCTCTGCTCAGGCCCTAGGCTCTCACACAGAGGGTTCCTAATGGCCTGCAGCCCAATCCTAAACTCGCCACATCGCTGCAGCATGTCCTATTCCATCAGGAGCAACTGTGCAAATAACATATTTCCATTTTTAAAGTCTGAAAAATGTCACAAAAAGCTTTTGGCATTTACATGACTCAGACTTACACCCTCTAATTCTCTCTGCAGCTAATTTCTTATGTTCGATACGTATCCACCACAGGAAACCAGGAATAACGATTACAGGAAAAGCTGAAGTTCGACAGCCCAGCCATTAGCATTCACAAGTCTAAAGAGTAGGGATTTAAATGGCACTATCGACAGTTATTTCTTCTATAACGAAAATCAGGACTGTCAACATGTGAGACATTAAAAAATATTCAGTAATTTTAGTTATAGCCTGTAGGGTTTTTTAATGCATTCCTGAGAACTAGCAAAAATCTACAAAGATGTGCACCAAGAGGGCCTAATAGATCAGAGGAGTGAAATTACATTCAATGTGGGTAAAACAGCTTGCTGTATGTTCTCCAACTACTGATCTTATCTCTCATAATCATGCCCCATGCTTCGTTTAATGTTGGACCACACTCACTATGAGAGGAAATTCACACTTGCATTTTATGAGGCTCAGCATGCAAAATCCACATGCTATATTTCCATTTCTTCTGTCTCACTTTACATGGATTGGGCTTTTATCTTTCTGCTGAATAACATTTGTTGTTTTATTTTCCACTGCTTAATATACAAGTGCTTACTAAAGGAAATGGAGAGGCCAGTGGCAAGTCTATCTTAGCCCCAGGAAGAGATTCAAATGAACTCTGGAAACCTGCTCATTTGAATTTGGTTACATTGTATGCACTACCCCACTGGAAAAAAAAATGTTCACGATTCATATCTGCTCATTGTCGAAGTGTCCAATGTCAGGTAAAATGACACAAGCTCCATAATAGTGTATGTTATGCATGCAGCATGCTAACACATAACAGCTTATCTTTTCTTGTGAAAAAACAACTATGGTGCCAGAATTGTCTGCAAACTTAGATCTTTTATTCATTGGATGAATCACACACAGCTGATTAGCTAATTGTTATCAAGTTGCACAAGTGAATAAATAACTGGTCTGCATCATTTAATTGTGTCCCTAAAACTACTCAGCTAGCTAGACTCATCTACAGAACAATCAGCTAGTCTTCTGCTGATACCTATCCCTGCAAAAACAGAGTTGACCATAAGCATGGCAGATGTCTATTACAGAGGAAGTGTCATTTCTTTCGACTGTAATAATCTTCTTTGGTCAATGCGTAGGATAGAGTTCTTGGTGATGCCTTCATACCAGATTGTTAATCATTAACATATTTCTCAATTAATTGATATTTCCTGATTAAAATCAGGCTATAGTAAGGCAGTTTGCAGGAAGACTCGAGCAGTAGACTCAGGACAGAAGGACTCAAGCAGATTTTCACTAACGTGATGAGCAGACTAAACATCTTTGATATAAACAAATATAAGTAACTGAGTGTAGATTTATCATAAGTGCCAGTTGAATGGAGTGCTGCCAAATGAAATTCATCCTGACTTGCTTCTGAAAAAATTTATAACTACTAGACCTTATGTAAGGTGTTGCCTCAATATGATCAGCTCAATTGTGATAGCGAAACCTTTACATAGTTGCCTCAATTAGAAGCATTAAGGGAATTGTTAAAAGGTCACCATGAAAAGCAATGGCTGTATCTTCATCATATGTATATAATAATTTATATTAATTTTAAATTGAATTTTAGGATAGAGAGAATTTAAGAGCCTATTTTACCCCAGCGGGCAATGACATAGGGAATACAAGACTGAAATTTACCTACGTGTCATTCTGTAACTCTTCAAAGAATAATTCTCCCCCCCCCCCATTGGTTCACATTCATTTCTCATTTAATAAATATATTTTTGTCCCCTGCTAGGGGGTAGAGAGGCTTACAAGGAGACTTAAAGGCTTCAAGTAGCTTTCTAAAATTCATTCACTGATCCATTCGTTCTTCAACAAATATTTACTCTCTATTATGAGGTGGATATTGTGTGATGCTGATAAAAAATAAAAGGAAGACTCTATCCATATGACCTCACACTGTAACTGAGGAGAGCAGCACATCCACAAATATTCAGTACCCACTATGTTAAGTGCTAATTACAGTGTGTGCCAGATGCCCTAGCAACATAATGAGACAATGGATTCATTCTACAAGGAAAAGAGATGGTGGAGAAATGGTTCAGAAGAGAAGGGGCTTAGTAAGCTTTACAGGGAGAGTAAGGTCTAACCTAGGCAGGATCCCTGGGTGGCACAGGGGTTTGGCGCCTGCCTTTGGCCCAGGGCGCGATCCTGGAGACCCGGGATCGAGTCCCACGTCTGGCTCCCGGTGCATGGAGCCTGCTTCTCCCTCTGCCTGTGTCTCTGCGCCTCTCTCTCTCCCTCTCTCTCTCTGTATGACTATCATAAATAAATAAAAATTTAAAAAAAAAAGGTCTAACCTAGGCCATCAAAAGTAAGTCCCCAGGGAAGAGAGGGCAGTGTGGGCAAAGGGCAAATGGGACATCCCAAGAAAGGGCAGCGGGTGGCAAGAGGAATATAGGTCCTCCAGTTGCTTCCTTTCAGTTCAAAGTAAAAGTCACAAACTCATGACCTTCACATCATTGTCAGCCCTGGACATGTTGTGGTTGACCTAGACCATGTTTCATGGACAAAATGTAAACATGGGAAGAATTCACAAAAATCCAGATTTCAAGCTTCTTTTGAAACAGTACATTTTGAGCAAATCTGGACCAGAATGTCTATGTGGAAATAATCTGCTAGAGACATGCAATGACACTTCCCCCGCCCCGAGCCCTTCTAGAAACCTGCCTTTCAGTTTTAGTACAGTGCTCACTAGGCCAGCTTTACTCATTAATGTTACTTGACAGGCTCTGGTTGGTGTTTTATTTGAGATGCCTGGTTTAAGGTTTTAATACTTCGAAAAAGGCAATTGACCCTGGAGGGAAAAAAATGGAATGGAGCTCTGAACTGTTAATCAGTCACTTGTCATTAATTCTTCAGGTGTAAATGAAGGTTTGGAGAGCAACCTAGAATAGAGGGATGGAAAACAGCACAAGATCATTAAGCATTAGTGTTTGGTTTTGTAAAGAATTTGGTAGACTTAGAAAGGATAAAGGAAGCAGAGCTTCACAATTTCATACCTTTTCCATGGTCAATCAGAAATATTCACTTCAGATTAGGAACCCATTATGAGAATTAGAATTAAAAACACTGACCTTTTCCTAATTCTTGACTATGCTTATTTATTTCTAGCGACCCTGTTTGCAAGCCTGTAATTTTTAACAGTTAAAATCCTGAGTCTCTCTCAGGGATCTTCTGAAAAATTATTGGCCCTGTGCCCACTCACTGAATTCTAGCCATGGACATTATCCCCAGGTAATTAAAATGTTCACTTACAGAAAAAAAAAAAAAAAAGCCAAGTATCACATAGCATTGTTAACCTTCTTCTCAGATAACGTACTCAGTGTCAGAATTATCTGTACTGCCTTGGGGCTTTTTTGAAGAGTGAATATCTTTGCACACACTGTCAGCATACACCATGTAGGAATAATTATCATCATTAACCTGAGTCTTATTAAGCTGCCTGCTTATTAATATGTATTGCCATTCACCATAAGTGCTAAGTTGTGGCAGAAAAACAAAAGAGATAGCTGAATAAAGATGGCATCCCAGGCTTCAGTAACATTATTAAAATATTTAGAAAGGAAATCTAATGAGTTTGCCTTTTTTCTTAAAACACACAAATCCCTAATTCTCCTAACTTTGAAAGAACGTGTCAGGTAAATAAAATTATGTAATATATAAGAGGAAGAAAGAGAGGTTCTTGGAAAGAACCAGACAGCATGTATCATCCACTCATAGAAGACAAAGGATAAAATCAGAGACTTGGTCAAAATGCTTATGAATTACTGAATTCCACATTCCAAATGTGACATTTGGAAGCCATGTGCTTAGAATCCACAAATCAAAAGCAGATGAAACATTTGTACTAGCTTTCTATCAGTCCTTTAGATAGTTCCCAAATTCTAGGGGGCAACTTCTGTAGAGGAGAATGTTGGCCTTACTAAGTGTAAAGAATTACTGACCAAAAGTCGGGGCTGGTGGTGGGCTGTGGAGTGGAATGGATGGTGTGGTTCCTGGATGAAGCAACAGGGCTGGGGCTCTTCAGTATCAGGGCATTTTGTCCTACAGAAGAATCAGGACTCTATCATATACACTATGTAGGAAGAAACATAGACCTACTCCAAGAAGAATATGGAAAATTCATGAAAAGATTCCAAAACTCATAACATTTCATGACAAATGAAACCATATTTTAACAGCCAGGTTACAAAGAAAAAGGTACACTGGCCTCCATAAGCTACCTTGTCTTTCCACTTTTTGGCTTCCAGATGCATTAGGTGTACTACCTCTCATCTAAAAATTGTGGTGGACCTCACTTTTCCATTCTATCTCCTGAGAAAGTGAATGAGGACAGCAAAATGATCTGATGGAAATATAGCTTCCTCCTCTCATGAGCCTACCACCCTTTATCCTAACCCTCATCCCTACCCTGTATAGCCCCACTCCCTGCCTGCACACATCTGTATTTTGGATTCAGTTACATGGGTGGGTGCAGGTTTTGTAGAACCTGAACTATAGATAATTTGAGTAGTTCTCTTTCAGAAAATTATTACAATATTATGAATACAAAATTAGGTATGAGCATGAATATTTATTTAGAATAAAAAAAGAAATCACAGTAAAATCAAATCTGAAAAATCTGAAAAATACTGCAAACATTACAAAATGCAGAAAATAATACAGAAGACTTTTATTTAATAAACTCACTGACACACCCTGTAATGCTTTCCTTCCACTTTTGGCTGCATATTCTTTGATTCTTCATGTAACAACAAATCTGTATTTTTTTCGATAAAAAAAATAAAAGAATAATTCAGTCTCCCAAACATAATTGATCAGATTTGTTTTTAGTAGTAGTAGTGAGATGCGTAAAACATGAAATGTCAACACAGACATAATCACCATGTATAGACCTGCTAGAAGTTTTATGTCCTGTAACACAGAATTTCCGATAAATTCCATTTTGTAAAATTCCCATCAAAAAATAAAATAATGTAGGGTACATTTGAATTGTATGAGATGTATTACAGAGTATATTCATGATAGGCAAGAACTTCCATTTCGAATGAGTGTTGATGTTAATGGAATCCTCCCCTTGTAATTTTAAACATCTGATGATTGGAAATACTTTCTATAAACCAACTTCTGGAATTATATACTTTGGACCCTGTTTCTCATTTTCCACCTGTATCTTTCTGGTGGTAACCATGTAAGACACATTTGTGTCATGATAAGACCCTACATACTTGAGGGAATCAGCCCGTGGATATTTGGATTATTCCAACTATACCTAGGCAGCTAGTAATTTAACTAATAGAAGAGATTGAAACTATGTAAATTTATACCTCTACACCCAAGTTTAGTGTGTCTGCAAATCAGCTTGCCCTTGACCTGCTTTGAGATAGCATTCCAGGGACGCCTGGGTGGCTCAGCGGTTGAACATCTGCCTTCAGCCCAGGGCATGACCCCGGAGTCTTGGGATCAAGTCCCTCATCGGGCTCCCTGCAGGGAGCCTGCTTCTCCCTCTGCCTGTGTCTCTGCCTCTCTCTCTCTCTGTGTGTGTGTGTGACTATCATAAATAAATAAAAATTAAAAAAAAAAAAACATGAATCCTGGAGTCAGCCTTCCCAGGGAAAACCCAATTCCAGAGCAAGTTGTCTGTAGAGTATTTGAATTAATAATAACATTGTAACTAGTCTTTGAGATAGAGAAAGTTATTAGATAAAAAAACAAACAAAACTTCAGTTTTTTAAAGGTTGAATTGCTTTGTGAGACATTTTGTTTTAAAGAAAAAATTGGGGAGAGGGGCACCTGGGTGGCTCAGTCAGTTAAGCATTCACCTCTTGATTTCAGCTCAGATCATGACCTCAGAGTTGTGAAATTGAGCCCTGCATCAGATCCTGTGCTGGGCGTGGAGCCTGCGTGATTCTCTCTGCCTCTCCTTCTGCTCCATTCTCTCTCCCTCTGAAAGAAAGGAAAGAATTAATTTGGTTCCTATAAGAATTTCATGTACAACAACATATTTCTCATATCTCACATATTTTATTTTACATAGGAACTTTGCAATCACAAATTTCTACCCATATCTGACTGATGTCAAAATATGATAAATTCAGGAAATAACCTGAATGTGAATGAAGTTGTCAACATATAACAACTAAAAATTATTGCAATTAATCATCTGATCCAAAATATACAAGATTATTACTAGCTGAAAGAAACATTTAGAATGTCAAAAACCTGTTACTTAATCTAACTCCTTGTAACCAATTTTTTAGATATTTTTGTGTTAACTTAAAACCTCCACAAAGTAGGTTTATGAGACATACTCATTTACTTTTTCAACATATCTAATTCACATTATATTTATTATTCAATGTGTTTATTAAGCACCTACTCTATGACCAGCAGTTCTTGGAAAGGACTGAATTAATAGTGAACAAAATTGACAAAATTCTCAGCCTTCATGATTTACATTCTAGTTGTACATTCAAGTTACTCTAGTTGTATCATTGAGAATATTACTTCCAAAAATAGGAAACATTTGAACATCATGTCATTTGTATTAATGAGATATTGAATGCAAGAAATCTTGAAGCAGTGCGTATGTTTGGCAAACCTCTGTGAAGAATGTGGGGGTAATTTTAAGGGTTTCCTGACCAAGGTGAAAGAAGGAAAATGTGTTGTTTGTTTTTTGGAGAGTAATAAAAGATTTTCAGGGGTCATTTTGGCAACATGTAATATTCCAGTTTTGTTTTAGTCATTAACTAAAGTACTTAATCCTTTGGGGAAGATAACACTCTCCTGTAACTTTGGTACTAGAAATAAGGAATTAAATTTAGGTATTGGGAAAATAGTTCTCATTGGTTTTAAAGATCAACATTCTATTTTTTAAAAGTACTCAAAGTATAGGACATGAGACCAAGGTTTAAGTTCCAGTGCAGACACGAAGTGGCCATTCAGAAGTTGATTTCTGTGCTTCTGATATGTATTAGTTTAGATTATCTATTTTAGCAAGCATTTAAGCTAGTTGAATACATTTAAATATCTTCAACAACTTGATTTATATTTGTGAAAAACCTCTTGAAATCCAACTGCATAGTTCGTGCATCACCAAAGTAGCTTTAATAATAAGCATCTCCATTGTGTTAGAAACATTGTGGAATTTACATTTAAACTGATATTCATTTGAATATGCTCCATAATAAAATTTATATAATTGCTCTATAATAAATACCTTATTTTATTCAGATCCAATATTCAGAGACTATTCATAGCTGCAACTTAGTAAGCTGTCCTTTGAGTAGTTGAAAATTAGATGTTTCATCCTCTTAACTTTAATAACAAAGCAACTGTTGGGGTTTTTGAAAGCTAAACTTAAAGGGCAATTTTCAAAATTCTCAATTTTTAAAATACCTGACAGACATCATTTATATAATATGAATATTGGCAAGAAGAGTCCTAAAAAACTCATGCAGAAGCAAGTCCAGGTGTGTAAGCTCATGAAATAAACCCTAGATTTAATATTTTATCCAGGATTTTTGAAGGTTTCTCATTTAATATTAATGAAGCTATAATATCTTCCTGTTCCATTTCCCCATCTAGAAGAGGACTAAAATTTTACCTACCCCCAAGAAATTGGCACTGATAAGTGAGAAAATCACCCAAGGCTCCCAAGGCAAACATTATACCCTGGAAATAAATTAGGCACATCTGGAAGGAACATTAAAAGTCTTTTAGGCCACTTGGGTACAGCTGCAATCATTTGTTAGTAAACGATACTCTAGTAGCATAGATGAATGCACTTTTAAGAATCCATTTTACTCCCAAAGAGAAACTAAAACCTTAGGAGTTTCCCACTGAATATTCAAAATATAATGAAATTTAAATCACATTTGGAATAGGTCCGCTTTCTTTTCACTTTCTAGTTCTGTATTGATACATCGTTTTTTGCTCATCGTCTCTTGAATTATCCTCAGAAGTCAGGAGATTAATCTTCATTTTCATACCCATTAATACTGAGCACCAGAACCTATATGAACTCTTACTGCTTTCCATTGCTATCGGTTGTGTGGTGTGTATAGGTAAGCCGAGCCATTCTTAGATTCTTTTTTAAAATACTTTAGATTGTTTCCACTGCTAATATTTCAGGGCTCTCCATTTGAAGCCACAGGATGCCCACTTAATTTGTAACAATTTTAAAAAGAATAACTGGACAGACAAGTGAGTCACATCATTGAAATTAGTTTCAGCCCACTGACAAATGGACTACTACAGACATTGGGAAGATGTCTGGGCAGTTTCCTGTTGCTGCAGTGTTCTGTAGCAGAAAGAGTCCTGGGTTACTAGGGTGAAATCTATCAGGAAAGGAAAGGAATGGGGAGGCAAAATAGATCCAATTTCAGAAACTAATACTTTGAAACCACTTCCTGCTTATCCTTAGGTTCTTCTCCAGTTTTTACTTGGTCGTATTATGAAAGATGATATAGATAAAAGGACAAAAAATAATCCTGGCGAAGATATTCCAACTCTGAATGATACTTTCTTTAATGTCAAGTTATTTGGTAGAGTTAATGTGGAATGCCACTTTTTCCAAACACACCTTATCAAAGCATATATTATTCAGTATGTCTTTAACAAGATTTCATGTACAAAAATAACGATAATTAGCTACAGAGAATAATCACTTGTTTCAGAGTACCCATTGCTGCTGTTGTCTTCTGCTTGTCACTGGACTTTTAAGTGAAAAACATTTTTATGCCCTGTGAGTGACAGCTTTTAAATTAACAGCATTTCACATTATTCAGAAGAGAGTACGAAAGAGAAACACTCCAGCATGCTTCTCACTAGGAAGTTGGACCATGTTGTCATTCAAGAGAGAGAACTGTGGAACCTGCATGCCCTACAGGCCTCAAGAAATATGCTATTTCTCACTTTCTAGGCCTTCACTGCTATAACTCACGGCTTAATGCAAGACACTCACAGGCTTCTACACATGAAATTTGGCACAGTATCCTAAAATATTGAATTTGTCTATTTTGTGCTGTCAACCTGCTGAAGACCAAAATTCCTATCAGAGCCCAAAATATAAAGGGTAGCAATATATTTTTTTCCTTTAACTTTCATGACTTGGGCCTCTGACAGAAGCCTTAATTTATTATAACTACTACAAGGGGCTACATTTTAGCATCAAGTACTGTAAGTCAGCCACAGACACACAAGCCTGCCAACTCTAATTCATTTGGAATGAGGTGAGATTCGATCATTTATTTTCCCACTGAGAAGATTTGTGTTGCCTTTTAAAGTGAAAAAACTCAATATACCTTTAGAAGCTATTCAGGATTCATTGAAATTTTGTTGACAATCATGCTTTTAGGAATAAGCGAATATGGCATGGACTAGAATAATCAGATGTTATAGCCAGAAATCATTGTTCATTCCTCCGACACTTACCTCAGTGACCTAAAAAAACTGACCATGTAGAAGTGCTGACCTACAATCTTCTGGGAGAGAGAAAGTATGCTTGGGAGGTAGAGTTGGTCAAAAATATGTAAAGGATAAATGAAAAAAAAATAAGATTTACGGACTAAAAAGATATTTTAAATTTTCCCAAAATACTTAGATCACCAAACTATTGCTTTCATTAAAGGTAATACTTTCATTGATAAAAGTCAAATCAAAATTAAATAACTCTTGAGCTCCTAGAAAATTCAAAGAAAAGTACTAAAATGTGAATAGAAGTGTTTATAATACATATGAGGGAGACATGAAACACACATATAACTAACATACTAAACAGCAATGTAAAATAATTATAAAATTTATGTATGACTTATGAATGAATTCTGTAGTCAATAAGTGCTAGGAGAGATTGGAAAGGAAAATAAAACTATAAAATGTAAGAAGACAAATAGTTTTAGGATTTGAGAAAAAGAGAAATTATATAAAATCTTGGTGAATTTTTTTAAATAAATGTTCCCAATGTTCAGATACCAAAGTTCTTTCATCTTTCTCTTTACGAAGGGATGAAAACTAATCTACAAAAGGAAGTATTTTTTTATTGGAAAAAAATCACTTAGATCAGATTGCTAGCAAAAATACAGATAGAAAACAAATTCTTCATGAACACAAATGCCAAAATCCTAAACAAAATATTAGCAAGATGAATCCTCCAATATTTAAAAAAATTATAATTTAGCTGGGCATATCCCAAGTATTCAGGGATGATTTAACATAAGAAAACCTTTTATTATGATTTCCTCATATTCACAACTTAAATTTGAAAACCATATGTTTATCTCAACTGATGTAGAAAAGCACTTAATAAAATTCAACTCTCATTCTTGAGAAGCCTCTCAACAATAACGGAGCATTTCTAATCTGATAAATTACAGCTACAAAATTTGCAGCAAATATCAAATTTAATTGTGAAGCTTAAGCAAGATTTCCACTAAATTCAGGATTAAGATAAAAATGCTCATAACAATGAATTATCTGAAAAAGAAATAAAACAATCCTACTTACATAGCATCGAAAACAATGAAATACATAGGAATCAATTTAAATTGAAAGATCTGTATACTGAAAAAGTATGACATTGATGAAATTGAAGAAGACAACATAGATGGAGAGATATTCTATGTTCGTGGAGTAGAATTAATATTGTTAAAATGTCCATGCTAAATATAGCATGGATTCAGTGTAATCCTTATCGAAATTCCAGTGGCTTTCTTTTTTTTTTTTTTTTACAGAATTAGGAAAAAAATCCTAAAACTCATATGGATCCACAATAGACCCTGAATAACCAAAGCAATGCTGAGAAAGAGCAAAGTGGGAGGCATGATACTTTCTAATTTCAAACTATATTACAAAGTTACAGTAATCAAAACAATATGGTACCAGAAAAAAAAAAAAAGACAAATCAACCAATGGAACAGAATTGAGACCCCAGAAATAAACCCATGCTTATACAACCAACTAATATTTTCAAAGGAGCCAAGAATCCTCAAGGGAAAAAAGATAGTCTCTTCAATAAGTGGTGCTGGGAAAATTGGATATTCCCATGCAAAAGAATGAAACTAGATCCGCATTTTAAAACATTCACAAAAAATTAATTGGAAATGATTAAAGACTGAAACCATAAAACCCTTAGAAGAAAACATAGAGAAAATTCTCCTAGATATTGGTGTTGGCAGTGAATTTTTTGGATATAACATGTAAAGCACAAGCAACAAAAGCAAAAATGAACGAGTAGGGATTACATCAAATTAAAAGGCTGCTAGACAGCAAAAGAAATGATCAGCAAAATGAAAAGGCAACCTATAAAATGAGAAGATATTGCAAACCAAATGTATGATGAGGGGTTAATATCCAAAATAGATTAGGAACTCATACAACTCAATAGCAGAAAGACCATTCAATTTTAAAAATGGGCTAAGGACCTGAACAGACATTTTTCCAAGGAAGGTATTCAGATGGCCAATGGGTTCATGAAAAGGTGCTTACCATCACTAATTATCAGGAAAATGCAAATCAAAACCACAATGAGATATAACCTCGTACCTGTTAAATGACTATTATCGAAATGACATAGATAACGGGTGCTGGTGAGAATGTGGAGAGCAGGGAATGCTTGTAGACTGTAGTGAATACTTCCATCAGTATAGCCCCCATGGAAAGCAGTATAGAGTACCTAAAGAAATTAAAAATAGAACTATCTGTATGACCTATCAGTTCTACTTCTACATATATATCCAAAGAAAATGAAATCACTGTCTTGAAGAGATAGCTAAACCCCTTGTTCATTGCAGCATTATTTGCAGTAGCCAGGACATCCTCTGTGTTCAATAGATGAATGGATGAATGGATATATATATATCTCACATTTTCTTTATCAATAAATATATAGATACAAATATAGATAGATATATAAAATGGAATATTATTCAGTCACACAAAAAAGGAAATCCTGTCATTTGTGACAACTTGGATGAAATTTAAGGGTATTATGATAAGTGAAATAAGTCACACAAAGAAAGACAAACACCATATGATCTCACTTATATACAAAACCTGGAAAAAAAAAAAAAAACAAGCTTGTAAAAGCAGAAAAGAATAGTAGTTACCAAAGGCAGTAGGGCAGGGGAGGGAAGAAATGGGTGAAGATGACTTAAAGGTACAAACTTGCAGTTACAAGATAAATACATTCTGAGAATGTAATGTACAGCATGGTGACAAGACTGTGTTGTATATTTGAAAGTCACTAAATATAGCTTAAAAATTTTAACTGTGTGAGGTGATGGATGTGTTAACTAAACTTATTGTGGTAATCATTTTACAGTGTATACATATATCAAATCATTATGTTGGTTCACCTTAAACATAAAATGTATTAAATTAGTTATATCTTAATAAAACTAGGGAGAGAAAACTGCCTTTTATAACTAATTCAACACTGTACTTAACGGTTATAACCAAGAAAATATGATAGTAAAAAAAAAAAATTTGGAGCACAAGGGCCACTCCTTGCTATTTACCCCAAGGAGCTGAAAATTTGTCCACACAAAAATGTGCACCCAGATATTCATAGCAGCTTTATTCACAATTGCCAAAACTTGGAAGCAGCGGACATGTTCTTCAGTAGGTGAATAAATAAACGTGCTGTGATACATCCTGGCGATGGAATATTATTCAGTGTAGAAAAGAAATAAGCTATCACACAATGAAAAGACATTGAAGATAGTAAATGCATATTACTAATTGAAAAAAGCTAATCTGAAAAGTACCCATATCACAGTGTCTTGATTACCGTAACTTTATACTGACTTGAAGTTGGGTAGTGTCAGTCCTCCAACTTTGTCCTTCCTCTTCAATATTGTATTGGCTATTCTGGATCTTTTTGCTGCTCCATATAAATTTTTAGAATCACTGTCTGTATTCACAAAATAACTCACTGAGATTTTAATTTGGATTGCATTGAGTCTATAGATCAAGGTGGGAAGAATAGACATCTTTTTTTTTTTTTTTTTAGTCCCTTTTTTTCCTGTAAAAGTCCCTGGTAAAACTTTTTTAAAATTTTAATCACAGTGTAGTTAACATGCCGTGTTATGTTTACTTCAGGTGTACAATATAATGACTTAAAAATTCCATGTATTGCTCAGTGCTCATCAGTATAAGTACTTTTAATCCCCTTCACCTATTTCACCCAAGAACTGACATCTTGAAAATATTAAGTCTTCCTTTCCATGAACGTGGAATATATCTCCATTTATTTAGCTCTTTGATATCTTTTGTTGGAGATTTGTAATTTTCCACATATAAATCTTACTATACATACTTCATTAGATTTCTACCTAAATATTTCATTTTGGGGGAGCGTTATTGTAAACTATACTGTGTTTTTAATTTAAAAATCTAGTTTTTCATTTTGGTTATGTAGAAGAGAGATTTTTATATTAACAATGTATTTATTAGCTCCAGTGTTGGGGTTGTTTTAATCATTTCTTTCAGATTTTTTACATACACAATCTGTCATATGTGAACAAAGATAGTTTTATTTTTTCCTCCCCAGTCTGTATACCTTTTCTTTTTCTTTCTTTTTTTTTTTTTTTTTTTTTTTACTTTTTTTTAAGACTTTTTTTTCTTTTGTTCTAGGACTTCTGGTACAATATTGAAAAGCAGAGCTGAGAGGGGACATCCTTGCCTTATTCCTGATCTTAGTAGGAAAGCTTCAAGCTTTTTACTTTTAAGTATGATATTAGCAATAGGATTTTTTTGTAGATATTCTTTACCAAATTGAGGAAATTCTCCTCTATTCCTTTTTTTTATCAGGATTATGACAGTTGCATGGGTTTATATGTGTTACAAAATTTTGCAAATCATACACTCTAAATACATATGGGTTATCACATATCAGTTATACCTCAAAATTTTCTTAAATAGTTCAAAATAAAAAAAAAATCTAGCTCTCCCCCACTTTTTAGATAACAAGGCTTAGGAGCCCCATATTAACTCCATTTTCTCTTTCCTCATGTTTGTAGAAGTGAAGCCCTGCGTCAAATAGGAGTTACTGACAAGACGTGAAGGCTGTTCCAATCTGAGACAAGAGGAACACTGGCTGGAAAAGCCCCATTTCCAGAATTCAGGATCTTCATTTCTCTATCCTCGTTTTCCTACCTCTGCAACAGCCAAAGAAGACTACAGGAAGTCTGCAACACCTTGAGATTATTTGCTCTGACAATGACCTCAGCTACAGGAAATACACATATCTGGAGGTTCTCTGAAAGATGTGGTTGCACTTTTTTAAAAGATATATTCCATCCACTTACCCAGGTCCCTCCATTGCCTACTTACTTCCTCCTTCTCCGGTGCTTCTCCTTTCTTTACGTAGATCTGAGTTTCTGGTCTATATCGCTTTCTTTCTCTCTAAAGAACAGTGAACATTTCTTGCAGGCCAGTTCTGTTGCTAACAAATTCCCTTAACTTTTGTTAGTCTGAGAAAGTCTTTACTACTCCTTCACTTTCGAAGGATAACTTCACAGGGTGCACAATTCTATGTTGGTTGGAGGGTTTTCTCTCAACATCTTCAGTGTATTTCATCCAATTTTCTACTTGCATGATTTCTGAGGAAAAGCTGAGGGTAGTTCTTACCTTTGCTCCCCTGTAGGAAACATGTTTTCTTCCTTCTGTCTTCCTTAAGGATACTTAATTTATGTTTGATTTCTTTTTTTTTTAAGATTTATTTATTTATTCATGAGAGACGATTGAGAGAGAGGCAGAGACACAGGTAGAGGGAGAAGCAGGCTCCACACAGGGCGCCCGACGTGGGACTCGATCCCAGAACCCAGGATCACGACCTGAGCTAAAGGCAGACGCTCAGTCACTGAGCTACCCAGATGCCTCTCTGATTTTCTGTAGCTTGAAAATAACATGACTAGGTATATTGTGAATAAATATACCACGCACTTCTTCTGCTTGGTGTTCTGTGAGCTTTCTGGATCTGTAGTTTGATATATGGCATGATTTTGAAGAAATTTTCAGTCGTTATTGTTTCAAATATTTCTTCTTGTTTTTTTTTTCTTTTGTTTTTCCTACTATTTCTATTACAAGTATGTTTTACTTTTGTCATTGTACACAGCCCTCAAATACTGTTTTGTTTTGTTTTTCAGTCGTTTTTTTTCTGTTTGGTTTTTAGTTTTGGATGTTTCTATTGAGAAATCCTCAAGTCCAGGGATTCTTTAACTGCATTCTGTCTAATAAGTCCATCAAAAGCATCCTTCATTTCTGTTGCAGTTTTTATCTCTCACATTTCTTTTTGGGTCTTCTAGAGAATTTCCATCTCTTTGCTCACATTACTTATCTACTCTTGTGTGCTGTCGACTTTCCCCATTAGAACCCTTAGCATATTAATCATAATTGTTTGAAATTCCAGGTCTGATTATTCCAACATCCTTGTCATATCTGAATCTGGTTCTGACGCTTCCTCCATCTTTTCAAACTGTGTTTTTTGCCAGTCTTGTAATTTTTTTTTTCTTGATAGCCAGACATGATCTTCTTTCTGGGTAAAAGGAACTGATTTCAGGCCTTTAATAATTTGGGAGTAAGGTATGGGGGGAAGAAGTGTTCTACAATCTGTGATTAGTTTTCAGTGTTTTAGACAGCCTTTGCATCTGGACTGTGAACTTCACACAGGCCTTTCAGGTTTTCTGCTCCTTACATGAGACAGAGCGGCTGATGTGGGGTGGGTTTTAGATATTCCTCTTCCTCTGTATGGAAGGCTAGAGCCAACTGCAAGGGAGTGTTTTCCTTCCTGCAAGCCAGTTAGGTGCTGATAACACCCCCAGCGGGTTAGAACATGGTTAAATATTTTCTCCTCAGGACACACCTTGTTAGATGAACAGAATGCTTTGGCATATTTCACAAGTTTCTCCTCCCTCTACCAGAGAGAGGTAGGGGGGATCTTTCTCCAGTATTCACTGTGAGAACATGGTTAGAGTTTCAGAGTCGGTACACTCCAATGACTAGGTGCCCCTGGAGCTTTTTTCTCTCTGACTTGCCCACCTGCACCTCTAGAAACTCATCAATTACATTTCAGGTTTTTTTGGTGTTTTTTAAAGATTTTATTTATTTACTCATGAGAGACACAGAGAAAGAGAGAGACAGAGACACAGGCAGAGGAAGAAGCAGGCTCCATGCAGGGAGCCTGACGTGGGCCTCGATCCAAGACCCCCGGATCACACCCTGGGCTGAAGGCAGGCGCTAAACCGCTGAGCCACCCAGGGTGCCCCATACATATCAGGTTTCTGCAGAAGTTTCTGTGATTCTCTGTATTTGCCTGTCTGTCTCTCTAGTCTGGGGGAGGAAGTTTGCCCCGTGACCTGACTTTTCATATTAATCTAAGAAAAGTTGATTTTTCAGTTTGTTCAGCCTTTTATTTGTTGTTGAAATAGAGCGGCACCTTTCAACCTCCTTACATGCTGAACTGGAGACTAGAAGGTCCCAGATGATTTTAAAAGGAAAAAAAATTCTTAATTCCAGCGCCTGGAGACATCATCTTGGTGTATATTATTCTAAGTCTTTTATTCTGTGTGTGTCTCTGTATTTATGTATGTCTGTGTATGCATAAATATGTGTACCAGTTCTGTACACACACACTTCTTCCACCAAAAACTGATCACTCTTCTTTTAAAAAAAAGTATTAAAAACATCAAACAGTGAGACATGGACCAGGACAAGGTATAAGCAATACATATAATCAACAAATGATTGGTATGCATACATTTTTTTAAAAAAATTCACCGATTAATAAGAAAAAGATAAATACCACAAAGAAATAAGCAAACATTATAAGCTAATGAATAATATTGGTTCAATATTGATTTAATGAATAATATTGATTATTCAATACAAAAGGTCCCTCCTCATATAGAATGGAATGTACCATTTGAACACCAATGAAATAACATTTCACACTATTCAGTTTAAGAAAAAAGTAATCTGGGCAGCCCGGGTAGCCCAGCAGTTTAGCGCCACCTTCGGCCCAGGGCGTGATCCTGAAGACCCGGGATCAAGGCCCACATCAGGCTCCCTGCATGGAGCCTGCTTCTCCCTCTGCCTGTGTCTCTGCCTCTCTGTCTCTCTGTGTCTCTCATGAATAAATAAATAAAATCTCTAAAAAAAAAAAAAAGTAATCTGACAATATCAAGAGTTGACAAGAACATAGAAATTCACTGCTTATTCACTGCTGGCAAGAATAAATTAGTAAATTGATTTGAAAAGCAACTTAACAATTGATGATAAAGTTGAAGATAGATTATCTTTATGACCCAGCAATTTTTACTTCTAGTTACACATCCTAGAGAAACTTTCATGAATTATATAAATATACTAATTCAAGACTGCTTATGCAGCAGTGTTTGTAATACTGAGAAAAATTGGAATAGCTTATGTCCAAATGTAGAAGAAAAGAATGATGAACGATGGTACCATTCACAGAAAATGAGTAAAGTGGGGCTACATATACCAACATGGGTGAAGCAATGAAAGCAATAAGCAGAAGTATGTATTCAGTATAATACCATATACATAAAACTTAAACCGTATTATGATGTAAAATTATAATAAATGTCCTGGAATTTTAAATATAAAGTTCAGGAGAGTGGTTTCCTCAGAGGAGGACAGCAGTAAAGGCAGGTAAAATCAGAGGGTTTGAATTTTAGCTTCAATTGTATAGATAATGTATTATTTTTTAGGTTGTGTAGTAGGTGCATCAAGGCATACTGATTTTCTGAATGTTTTAAGTATTTCTAATTAAATTTTTAAAGAAAGCAAAATATGTGGAAATTCTTACGGTTTTGATATGAATCTCAGATCAGGAAACTAAAAAAATCTCACATTATTTTTCATGACTTATATGAAAATAATATTTAGAACGGAATGATTAAGAATTAAAATTCATTAGCATTTGACTGCAATGCAGTCTGTTGGCAAACTAGAAATTTGAATTGTAAACACATTTTTTTATTGTGTTCTTGTAAACATAGCGTTATGTTCTGATAATTATTCAACATAATCACTGATTTGTGCAGTTTCTGCCAGGGTTAAAAAATTCTTGTTAACACTCTTTGATAGAACAAAGACATTTAAAGAAATGTTATAAGATTTTGGTGTTCCTAGTCAGAGTTAAATATCCTATAAATAAAAAATAGAAAATAGAGTAACCTAGACATAATGGGCAGAAGATTTTAAACTGAATTTCTTAGCTATTAATATTATTAATAATGTATTATTAATCAGAGAGATCTTTATCATGCCCAAGCCTTAGATGAGCAAAGGGAACCAATCACTATTCAAGATCCCACCCACCGGGGATGCCTGGGTGGGTCAGCTGTTGAGCACCTGCCTTCAGCCCAGGGCATGATCCTGGAGTCCTGGGATCAAGTCCCACATTGGGCTCCCTCCATGGAGCCTGCTTCTCCCTCTGCTTCTCCCTCTGCTTCTCCCTCTGCCTGTGTCTCTGCCTTTCTCTCTGTGTCTCTCATGAATAAATAAATCAAATCTTTAAAAAATATATCTCACCCACCATCCTTGCTTGCCAAGTTCATGAATTTTTTTAGAAGCATTCAAGAATGTTGGCACACTTAATTTCTCCACTGAAAAATGTAAAACTGTTATTATTTATCCTTTGATTACATTCATTGTGCTTGACAAAGTCAAGAACATTAAAGAAAATAATTCTTTCCCAGAAAACAAAATCTTGTGGGGGTGCCAGAGTGGCTCAGTGGGTTGGGCATCTGACTCTTGGTTTCAGCTCTGGTGGGGATTTTGATACCCTGGGATTGAGCTCTGCATCAGGCTCCGTGCTCAGTGGGGAGTCCACCTCTACCCCCCAACTTGTACACTCTCTCTCTCTCAAATAAATAAATCTTAAAAAAAAAAAAAAACTTCTGGAAGTGCACACACACACAAAATACATAATGGAAACACAAAAGAGTATTTCCAGTGAAAACAGAAAAAAAGATCAAAAAGTTTTAGTGGCCTTTTACTAGGAAAGATGTGGAATTCACAAACCATATTTTTTTCACAAATCCATGGTTACTGGATTTTCTGAACATCTTAATGAATTCTAAAAAAAAAAAAAAATGAATTCTACTAGTTGGATGAAAAGAGCCATTTGGGCTATAGAGATTTCCAAAGAAACATATTTAGCAATTTTTCCATTTAACACTTAAAAATAAACAATTGATCATTGCTTCTATAAATCTTGCCCATAGCTTTTGTGAATTCCTAATTACCAGTCTTTTTCCTATAAAAATATTGCATAGATATTTTTTGTGTATCTTGTATAGTTACATTCAGGGTCAGGTGAATGGCATAACAATGGCACAGAATCTTATAGTTCAATCTGTTTATGAAAATTGTGCATTGTGCCTGGAAGAGTTACATGGTGTGCCAAATCAGGCTTAAAATACCATTAGAATTTCTCTGCCAGCAGTATGCATAAAGATTTTTTTCCAGTAGCCCATCCTCCTCTTCAAGGATAGAGACATGTTTACCTAACCCCTATTTTTCTATCCACTCCCAGAACAGATATTCTTACGTGCAAATCAGCTGAAAAGCATGGTCCATTTCACTTATCATCTGCTCTACACACACAAGGTTTCCTTTAGGCAAGATTTGGGTGAATCATGTCTTAGCAAAACTGAGTCTTTAAGGACTAAAATAATAATAATTAAAAAAATAAAATAAAGCTAAAGACAAGTTTTTTCCGGTCCCATTTCATCAGATTTGCTGACATCTGGCTGAACTTTTGATTTTAAAGTGGAGTAACAGCCTTATACTAATGTCAGAGATTTCTATATCATTCATAATGTTATGTGGGAATATTTTTTTTTTATTGTCTTGGCAGCTCAACAAAACATCACTCTTAAATTTAGCTTGGGAGTGTATTTTTTATACCTCATTGCTTTACTCCAAATTATTTATTGCACAAGTTTTTACAAATGACTCCTATGCTCAATATTTCAGACAAAAGCAACCATTTTGAATTACACAAGAAGCGCCTTGCTGGTTGTTGACATTAAGCACATGTGACAACTCATTAGAAAAAGAAATACACCCAGAAAGACTCTGCAAAGTTAGTGACTCAAGGCACTGACCCACTTCAAATTTCAAACTAAGTTGTTTCAATTTTTACTAAAGTGTTAACATCATAAATTATTGTAGGTATTTCCATTCTCACCTTTATTATTATGTGCATCACCAAGTATTTTTTCCCAAACTTACACTTTTTTCTGAGAATATCTGAGATAATTGTCCAAGTCATTCAAGACAAAAATTGCTTTTACATAAAATATATACAAATATCAAAATAATGGACTGTAGATTTGTAATTATGAATCACCTAGCTACCTTAGAAGCCATACAGCCCCTTATCAGTCATGCCTCCCTTCTCTTCTCATTAAAATAATAATTTAATAACCAGAGGGGCTTTGTTCTAAATCAGCTGATACATCTCCCAAATTTCTAGCTAGAACATACACAAAAAAGTTATTTAATATTGAGTTCAAAGAAACTAGTGGATTTGTTAAGTTCATATACAGATTTTAGCATTAATTTCCTCAACATGTAGACCTTGGCCTCATAGGCAGGTTGTCACTATCAAGTCAAAATTGAATATTTTCCTCCACTCCAAAGAAAGCAATAATGAAAGAAAGGAGAGAAAGAGGGAGGAGGGGGGAAGGAAAATATAACTACCACATTAAAAAAAAAATTCAAAATATATGCACCAGAAACAGACCAGAAATAGGTTTATAAGTAGAGGATGAATCTGTGGGTCAGCACAGATTTAAGGAGAGATCTAAGGAGGAATCTTTAAACTAGGTTGCTGGCCAACGAAAGGATGCAGTCAAAACTCTCCATTGCCTGAGACTACCCTTAAATAGAGATGTGAGAAGTTGGAATACTGAAAAACTTCTCTTAGGCTGGACCCAGGCTGTGCTACTCACCAGCAAGCTCAGTGTTAAGGTCAGGGTCAAGATCCCAGGGCAGGGAAAACTACCCCCAAATTAGAGGGCAAGCAATAATGAGGAGTTTGAGGGACCGGAGAAGGTAGGCAGGCAGGGAGGACAGCTCACTCATCATAAAGTTAGGAGTGATTATTCCAAAGCCCTGGAAACTATCATTACCAAGAAGTGGGAATTTTTTAAAATTTTAAAATGAGTGTAATAAAAAGTCTTTGAGTTAATTATAAGATATGATCTATCAAACAGAAATGGAAGATAAATTATATTGAAAGAGATAATAACTGAGGTTTTCCCAAGATTTAAAATGTAAAACACGTAAATAAAAATAACCCAACATAGGCACAGAACAATGAAATTGCAGAACAATAAGGCTAAAGAGAAGATATTAATGATTAGTGAGGACAGATGACTTTTTAAAAAGGTGAAATTTGACATAGAATTTACCTCACTTAGATGGTTAAATAACCATTCCAATTTTTTAATTATTTTTGTGCACATCCTTCAGACAATTGTATATGTTAATAGAGCCAGTTTTGTTTTGATCTTCTAGCCAATAAACAAAGATAAATATAGCACTGGTATTTTTGTTTTACAAACATAAACAACAAACATTTTACAGCAGCTGAAATAAAGTTGAAGCCAGTGTGCTAAATTCTCTACATCAAAATTACTAATATTTTGAATCTATTACTAAACTGTGGTCATTAGAAACCCAAAACATAACCAATTGGAAAGCACAGCAGTCTGGAGATGTGTTTCTGTATGTAAAATTCATCATCTTGTCATCTGTGAGCCAATGATTTACTAATATAAGCCCAAACATCAACTATATTATAGCTACAGCCTGGTAACAGTAAAGTTATAGATGAGAAATTATTTCCAACCAAAACCTGAATATTCAGATATGTACAAATTTGGGTGGTGGAAAGATCTCATCGTGTAGTTTCAAATGTCCCTGTTTTTACATTTTTTTTTAAGTTGTAATAGATTTTTCTTCTTTCAGCTCTAGAACTTGTTACCATGAATGATCATATTCTTCAGATGGTAATAAATGCTCACAATTTTTTTTCCCTAAGATAGGATAGCCATAATTAGATATCTCCTCATGACAAAACTACTAGACACCCACTAATCAACAGCTTGTTAATATGATTAATTATTAAAGTAACTTTATTGGAAGGAGAGATGGGGAATTATTGTTTAATGGGTACACAGTTTCAGTTTGGGAATATGAAAAAGTTCTGGAGATGTACACTGATGGTGGCTTCCCAGCACTGTGAATGTATTTAATGTCACTCAACTGTATACTTAAAAATTATTAAATAGTAAATTTTGTGGTAATTTCTGCATCTTCTTACATTCTACGACCAGTGCTAATATTTTTTATGATAGATCTTGTACTACAGGCACGTATAGCTTAATATTCATTGTGTCTCTGAGGTGGCTACTCCTACATTTATTGTCCACATTTACATTTGCCACTCATTCCTCTATTTATATCAATTATATTCAGCCTGTTATCTCAGATTTTACTGTAAGCAATCATGTTTTTCCCAGCTGATACCAAGTAGCTTGTAAATGTTACACTGATCTAAAGGAGAAGGTGTTATCAGGAACATTTATTGATCTCAAACGCATGTCAGGATAGCTTTAAAAAATAAGAAAGCTTACTTATTTTGATATCCTGCTTAATTGTAACCTTTAGATATAACATACCACCACTAATAATCCAAATGATGGATGCTCTCAACACATGTTTCTTTATGGATGGACTTGCTACTCTGTTTTTTTTTTTTAACCAGGTTACCAAGTAGAGGCATTTTGAGTATATATCTCATATCAATAGTATATGTCATATGGCAGTACAACACCAATTTTATTAAGCCCCTTTACTTCTCTTAAGAGAAAAAAAGCTACGCAAGAGTCAAAATTCTTCATTATGCAGGTAGAGTGAAATGCACCCTATAGTTCTATCAAATTATGGAGAGCTAGCCGTGTGCATCCAGGGATAGGAATGGTTTACTGAGGCATACGGGCCCAGCAAAGGGGGCAAAAGCATGGTGATCTTTGTAATAGTGACAACTTTAATAGTCAAAATGCTTCAAAAATGAATGTTATACAGCAGGTAGACTCTCCACAACCTGCAGCTTGTACATAATCTCTGACCTGATCTGGGCTCCGAACATTCCCGCTTAGGAACAGCAAACACTCAGCGCCAAACGAGACCAACAAGATTCCTAAGCAATGATGAATATGAAGAAAGGAGGGAGCAGGGCACCCATGCCATGGCAAACCTGCTCTGCCCAGTTCCCTAGGGTGATGAAATGTGTGACTGTCACAAGACTCAGTAATACTGTTATAATTGGGATGTACAGGGAATAGATGCCAGCTGCAGAAACAGTATGTGCTTTGACAAGGAGTGTGTTGCAAGCCGCCGCCAGCCTGTGCCTGCTGCCAACTCCACTCAGCTACAAATAGAAATGATGATGCACAGTGGGCCACAGCTCTCATAGTAGCCTTCACCAACCACTGCTTCAGGACCAAACAGGATCTAGAATTCCAGAGCGCTCATGGCAGTCTTCAAATTAGTTACACATCACAGAGTGGTACTTCCTGAAATATGTCCACAGTTCACCTGCATTGGCATCAATAGAAAAGCTTGTTAAAAATGCAGCTTCATCCCCCGACCCCAGACCTATTGAATCAGAATCTCCTGGGGTGAGGCCCAGGAAACTGCGTTTTCCTTGGTATTTCTTATGAATACTTCCAGTTTGAGAGTGAAGGTCAAATAAGCCCAAAAACAAACACTAAAAAGCACAAATTACAAAAGTAGGAGAAAATGATACAGCCTTGAATTCTTACTATGCTTTGCAATTTACCGAGTGCTTTTATAAGTAACCTCGTTTCTCCACAAGTAGATTTTATAGAGGAGACAATACTTAAGAGATCTGAGTTGCCCAAGATTAGAAATACAGTTTAAGATGTTTTCAAAGGATCAGGACTTAGAAGAAAGGTATTTTCACAATGTCTAGAGCCTTTCCACTCTACTATTCTGATTCATAGCAATAATAATAATGATGATGACATGAATAACAATAAAACGGGGAAAAAATGATAGCAGCCCTTCCTACGTGCCAGACAGTGTGCTAAAATTTTACATTCATTACCATATTTAATCTCCATAACAACACACGAGCTACTATACTTCCAGTTTCACATTGAGGAAATTAATTCTCAGGAAAATTAAATTAGATTGCCTAAGATCGTAGAACAAGTAAATTGTGTTGCCTAGATCCAAATTTTCTGCTTGATTTTAAGCATGTGGTCTAACCACTCTGCCCTCCTGACTCCCTGATGAGACTCAGTCTAGCTACAAAGTCACTCCCTTGTTTGCAGATTAAACCCAGGGTAGCCATACCTAGCCTGATGAAGTGAATGAACTTCTCAGTGGAGGGAGCTCAGCACCACGTCCTCATATGTTCATTCATCAGTGACGTATTGTCTTCCCATTCAGTGCCATACTTTGCGCTTGGTGACGGGAATACAGTGTTGAGTAAAATGAAGTTCCTGCTCTCATAGAATTTACATTGTGGTATAAATCTAGAGCCACACCTGTTCATACTAGGACCTACTTCCCCTAACCTCATGCCCATGATCTGGATATTTTTCTACTACTCCGTCTTTTTTAATGAATTATCCCAATTCTTCTATGCTCTTGACCAATCACTCTCCTTACGCGTTTTAGCAAATCGGAACCCTTCTTTGCTAATGGCTTCTAATGGTCTGAGGTGCTGCATTTACATTTGCAAAAAGCTATGATCATCTTATCAGTTAGGACTTTTTAAGTTACAAGGGGAAAAAATGCAAATTGACTTACATAAGGAAAGAATTTTTACTATAATTTATGCAGTAACTGATAAATTATAGAGATTTTCTAAGTATAGGTAGATTCAGGTAGTCCAGCAATGTTGTTTAGGAAGTTATCTGTTATCCCTGGCTTCTACTTGCCCCTGTCAGCTTTATTCTAATTTCTTCTAACATAGTTGGCAGGGTGACCAACAGTAGCTACAATCTCACCTCCTACTCTATTTATAAATACCAAAGGAAAGAATTTCTTTTTTCCAGGAGTTTTGATGAGAAGCCCAGGCTTGAGTGCCATTGGCTTGGTATGGGTAACATTAAAATGTAGCAGTTCATCCAGGTGGGGATCATAGAACCCTCAAGAATGAGTTTGGCCCCCCCAAAGCTCCTCAACTAGAAGTCAGCAAGATGTGCTTCCCCAAAGACAAGGTGCTTTTAACAGAAATAGATTCAAGTGGGGGGAAAGCAGCAGATATACAGTGAAACCACTTAGTAGGGACTTAACAATACCCTAACCTAGAGTAACAATTCTAGAAAGAAAAAAGAGAAAATAAAAACAGGAAAATGGGAGAAGAAAGAGACAGGGAAGGAAATGGAGAAAGTAAATATTTATTTCCTTCAAATATCACCAAATAGACTTACTTTATTAATGCAGGAGATGAGCCCTTCTACATGGACAAAGAAGTCTTAGATGACCCTAATGAAATATATTCCACTAGATAGATCAAATTGACCTCAACAAAAGGGGACTTTGATTAAGAATGTATTTATAATTCTAATTTAGGAGAGGAAAGCTTAATGCAATTAAATATTTGGGTACTTTGAAAGCACCAGCTGTTAGGTCTTCTCAGGCAAGTGCTCCAATTATTTTTTTTCTTTCTATTTCTGTTTTGATGTCCAGAGCATTTTGTTTGGGCATGGCTCAGATGCCCACTCTCTCAGTAGTGGGGTGACCTTGGAAAAGTTATTTAACTTATTTGTAAAACAAATAAGAGCTAGAGCTAGTAAAATAGAGCTATCTCCTAAAGTTATAGTGAGAGCTAAATGAGCTAATCCAAGGAAAACTCAGGATAGTGGTTACTATGTAATAGGCAGGTTACCTTTTGTAATTATTTTAAAAGCATCCTTGCTGGTAGATAGCAAACAATTTGACACTGGATCTGTTTGGGGCAACCATTAAGTTATACCTAATAATTTTATTTTTGCCTTGAATTATTATTATTCAAATACTTTTATTAATGGCCCTTCCTTTCTTTTTTTAAAGATTTCTATTTATTTATTTGAGAGAGAGGAGTGCAGAGCAAGAGAGAGAGAGAGAGAGAGCAGGAGCAGGGAGGAAGGGCAGAGGGAGAGGGAGAAGCAGGCTCCTCGCTGAGCAGGGAACCCGAGGTGGGGCTCCATCCCAGGACCTTGGGATCATGACCTGACTGGAAGGCACATGCTTAATTGGCTTAGTCACCTAGGTGTCCCTATTAATACCTCTTCTGTATGGTAGGAATGTGAGGTCAGGAACAGCTTCAATCTCTGTGTCTCCTGCACAAAAATGAACACTTATTGATGAATGACTTAATAAATTAATGGAAACAAATGGAACCATTATTTCCTTCTATCCTCACCTTCTCGAACTCTCTTTCTTGATTCAAGTTCCTGTTTTCATGAAAAAAAAATAATATAAAAATATTCTCCCTCGGGGCGCCGGGGTGGCTCAGTTGGTTAAGCATCCATCCTACTCTTGGTTTCAGCTCAGGTCAGGATCTCAAGGTCCTGGGATGGAGCCCCACCTCTGGCTCCAGGCTTAGCAAGGAGACTGCTTGAAGATTCTCTGCCCCTCCCCACAGCTCATTCACGTTCACGTGTGCTCCCTCATTTCTCTCTCTCTCTGTCTGTCTCTAAAATAAATACATACATACATTAAAAAATATAGATTCTCCTTCACTGCAATAAGTAGTTTTCCAAAGATTATTCCTAGAAAGGATAAAGCCTTACTCCTCAGGAACAAATGTTTGATTGGTGTGAGTTCAGGAGCAAGGACTGTCAGAAAAGGGTGAGACTTTGGATTGGTGCACATTCCTGGCTGCCTTGAAATCAGCCAGCATAATTTGCCTTTTCACATCAGCAAACTTAGAGAACATATTTATTCATCCTCATTCTTCATGTCACCTTTGAAGCAAGACCGGATGCTTGTGAGTGCTTCTCTCCCTTCAGATGTCACCACATAGGTTGATGTCTGCTGCACCTGTGCTCAGGGGCAGTCCTTGTCTCTATTACACAGCTCTGCACATTTACCTCCCAAAGTGCATGAATGGAAACGAAACTGCCAGTTCTCTAGAATAACATCTGAGGCACCCTGTGGGTACTGACATGCTGCAGAATGGCCACAGATGGCCACCCAGGGACAACCATACGACTGCATAGACTTCTGCAGAGAGCAATATGTGCTGGGAAGTATAGCCAAAGTCCACATCTCCATGCCCACGCTGGCGTCACATGACTTGCTCTGCTGCCAGTGGGCTTCCTGAGGAGGGAGGAGATTGAGCAGGTGTCCATTTTCTGAAAGTCCCTCCCCTTCTATGACAAAGAGATTAAGACCTAGCTCCATTTACAAACAGCTCTCTGAATCTCTCTCTCATCCATTTAGAACACAGCACTGCAGTAAAATCGTGCTTCCCAGTCTCCATGATTTTCTACTTATTAGCATTTTTATACCCTCTGTGCTTAACAGGTTAATGGAGCTTTCATCCCTTGTAATGCCACCGGAAATACAATGTTATCTATAATAAATTCTGCCAAAATGCACATTCCAGCCAGTGTTCTTAATAATCATTCTCTTAATAGAGTGTGCTAAAGCATTGATCATAAGCTTCATGCCTTGGAAACCGGACCCTCTGGGAGGGTCAGCCCCACTCTGTGGAGTCACAGCAGGTCCTGTTCTCACGAAGTGAAGGCAGACATTGAAAAGATTATGGCATCATTTTAAATATGTTTTCATGGTCAAAATATATCTTTTTAAAAATATGCTTGTAAAATTAATAATCAGACACCTGCTCACAAGCTTAAGTATTACTTTTCTGCGTCACTAGATTTTTTTTTAATATTCTAGACACAGTGAATAAATCTTTTCGTCTGCTTTATTATTTTTAGTGCTGATCACTCAAGCAGTTAATGGCCCCAGACTATCTCTACTGTAACATTCCATCCCCTTCAGCTTTTCCTTTAACTCATTTTTTAAAAAATCTATTTACAGCAAAAGTTTACAGTCTACCTGGGGTGTTTACTTGGGTGAACTCATATTTTATTCATTTGTCTTGATTAGATAAATGAAGTACATTGTGATCTTTTGTTCATCAAGCTTACCTATATTATCTTCTGCTGAATTATTTAAAATATTAAGAAAAATTAAAAAATATTATCGATCCAGTAATAAGATATTTTAAAAGAGCACTGTAGTTTCATAATGAACTTTACAGTTAAAAAAGTAAAAAACTAATCCAGATCTTTTCTCTTTAATATTCATTTTATATATGATCTCCTACAAGCTACAGGAAACCTAAAAATGTATTTCTTGGACAATCAGATGTATACTTTTTAACCTCTTATTTTTTAAGGGGGTTACCAGTCACCTAACGGTAAGTGTAATTTCAGATTCAAAATGCAGCTATGGAATTATTTTTTAACAAGTCCTCCCCTCGGGATCCCTGGGTGGCGCAGCGGTTTGGCGCCTGCCTTTGGCCCAGGGCGTGATCCTGGAGACCCGGGATCGAATCCCACGTCGGGCTCCCGGTGCATGGAGCCTGCTTCTCCCTCTGCCTGTGTCTGCCTCTCTCTCTCTCTCTGTGACTATCATAAATTTAAAAATATATAAAAAGTGAAAACTTTAACAAGTCCTCCCCTCATTAGAGCCACAATTTCCGTGGGTATGTATGCAACAAAATTTATATGCAAAAAAAGCAAGATAACATTTTATGTATCCTTTAAAATTTCAGGGCATCCCTTGGATATTTCATTAATATTGTTAGATTTATCTCAGGGAATAAAATGCAAAATAATGACGCATATAATTTGCTTTTGAAGTACTGATGTGAATCGCAAAAGATTCCCATGTTAATTGAAGTGTGCCCGTTCAGCACTTTTTATGCCAGTACAGCCTTCTCTGAGTTCATTACATTGTTGCATAGACTTTGAAAACATTATTAATATTACACAAGTCAACCCTTGTGCAACAGTGATGAGAAATGTAGAAAAAACCATACTAAGATAAGATTGCTCCATTGGGCATGGTATGCCTGTTAGGTCACATCAGTTAAGTCATTTTTGAAACAAGTGGTATTTGTTTGAACTAAAATCGGTGTTAGTCCTAGTTGGCACTGTGAGCTCCGAACAAGAATCTTAGAGTGAGCAACTTCTTATGATAACTAAAAGACAGAAATGTTTTCATACATCGCAAGAATAACCTGTGTCTGGTACTATAGGGTATCTCTCATGAGTGCTTTAAGGAAGGATTACTTCAAATTCAAATGTTTATCTTAAGCCATATCTTTTAGGTTAAGGGTCTATTTTCAATGCGTGCATCGTCTTTCATTGGGAAAAGGAAAAGGAAATTAATACTATTACAGCAGCAGCATAAATTATGTAAGATACATTTTTAGGGGTTACATATATTTTTAAACTATGTATATTTTTAATGGAAAAAAGATCAAACAAAAGTATAACTTGACCACAGTGTTATTGCAGCTTATTTACCTTTTTTATTTTTTTAAATTTCTAGTAATGTGAGGAGTAGAATTTGAAATTTAAAAATTAAGGAATCCAGAACAATAAGTTAATGAGTGACTACTGTTACAATAAAAAATAAAAGAAGGGTTCTGACACCAAATTAAGTGTCTGGTGAGAAGAGAAATATCATCCATGACACATTTTTTTAAAGATTTTATTTATTTATTCATGAGAGACAGAGAGAGAGAGAGAGAGGCAGAGACACAGAGACACAGGCAGAGGGAGAAGCAGGCTCCATGCAGGGACCCCGACGTGAGACTCGATCCGGAGTCTCCAGGATCAGGCCCTGGGCTGAAGGCGGCGCTAAACTGCTGAGCCACCCGGGCTGCCCCCATGACACATTTAAATTTGGTGATTCTTATAACAAATGTAGCAACAGTAATATCTCATCATTTGTCGTGGTGTTTATGGTTTGGTAGCACCAAGAGCAAATCAGTTTCAAAAATAATGGATCACACTCAACCTAAAGTGAAAAAAAATTACCAAAGACCACCAGTTTAACTAAACTGCTTTAGTTTGTTCCTTTTTTCCTTTAAAATGTTACATTTAGGGAAACTTTAAAGAAACAGTTTCAAAAAATAACATATCTCATGCCTACAGTGTTTTTTTAGTTCCAATTTGAAATCTTGTAAAATTTTAAGTAGTGTTCACCTAGAATTTGGAATTTGAAATTTGACTTATAAAATACCTAGTGTGTATTTCAACTAAAATGTTCCACATAGGTTTATAATTGAAATGCAAAAAGAGAGAAAAAGGGGAAAAATCAGTCTAAGTAAACTTTGTCATAAAGCTCCCAAATAACTGTCAAATCCACAGTGTAGAGTTGGGAATAACCAGTCTCTGGTGCTTCCCGCCCTTAACTTTGCCCTTTCTGGCCAACATACCAATTATTTTAACAGCAGAGCTTTCTAGTACTCTAACGTTGGTTCTTGAACCTTTCCTGGCTTTGCCTTCTGCTCTGTTTATAAATCTCCTTGAGGTCACTTAGACTGTCTTTGCCACTTGCTAGCTGTGTACCATTGAAAAGCTGCTTAACTTCACTCTGTCAATTTCCTCACTTGCAAAATGGAATAATAATATGACCCACTCATAAGGCAATAATCATAATGACTAAGTGAGTTGATACAGAAACTGGCAGACATAAATGCTCAGTAAAGGTTAGTTACTATTATTTCTATCAGACAGATGATGGATTCTCTATTCTTCTTAGATTATTTTTTAATATAAGCAAAATGTGTCATAACATGTTCGGCTTTTCTACGTTTTGTCTTTTCTCTCAATTCCATGCCTTAGCTTCCGAGCTACCTGCCCCGCCCCGAGTTGGCACTCTGCAAGGAACTCTGTTCCATACAATCCGGGACTCAGGCTGGGAAATGTGGGGGAGCAGATGGAACATTGGGAGAGCATCAATATGTGTGTCAGTCTGCCTTTCCAAGCACCAAACATTCCTTTGCTCCCTTCTTTTCACACATGGATCCCATTCAAGTTCTCCTCAAGGGAGAAAGCCAGAAGGCCCACTCTCTTGGCATCCTCATCAAAGTCCATTATCTGTGAGGGATGTGTAGTCACCTCTAAATCACTTTCAAATGTGAATCCATCTGTCCTACAGCCACTCAGTGCACAGTGATGGAGTAGTAACCTCAGTGAAAATAGGATGGTTATTAGACACACAGAAACCACTGGACTGTAACAATTATGAAATCCTAGCAGGCAAGTATTATGGGGTTTCTCAGTCAAGAGGATAGAGATGTTCCTTTATTAAGCCCAAATTTCACACCTTAGTAAGATCTCCCTGTTTCCATCTTGAGATTTTTTTTTCTTCTCAGTGTCCCCTTGGGTGCAGTGGTCCCATGTGGACTGCACAGATTTCCCAGTCACCTGTACATAAGCAGGACAGACTCCCAAGACCTGTTTTAAATCTTGAGCAATCACAACTCTTTAGTCCAAGCGCATGGATTCTCTAGCAACAGGATTTTATGACCCAAAAGTGGTATGTTTCTTTGATGAAATGACCATAGTTCATTTCAAGATACAGTTTCACATTTCCTATTTCTGTTTCTGTTTTTTTTCCATTCTCAGCACCACCACTACTACCATCAGCCCATCCCTCTGCAACACACACACACACACACACACACACACACACACATCTCATATTTCTCTTTCAATTTAAGGGGAACTCCTTGAGACTTCAGGCTTTGCTATGAAAAGCTAAATTTTTAATCTTTTTTCCTTAAGTTATTTTGTCCAACCAAGTGGTTTTTCTGGGTGCCATACATTTAGCCTGGCCTTCTCCCAGAGGCAATTTTTAATCAGTTGAAAGATTTTACTGGGAATTTTCCACTGCAAGCTAGCTAGATACGCAAGACATCTTTCATGTTCTGAAAAATTAAGTACAGGATATAATAGAAACCTAGATCCCTGAATCACCACATGGGGCAAAAGATGCCAGCAGATCAGAAACACTTGCATCAAACTGTTCCATAAATAAAAATTAACTTGTCTTGTTTTTAGCCATTGAGCTTTAGAGGTTTATTTCTTACTGTGGTTAGCAATTCTCCACCTAATGTAATCAATTGCTCAGGACCATTCTAAAAATGTTGTATTTTATTGATACATTGGGTTGAATTGTTGCTCAGTGGATAGTAATTGAGACAGTATTTTTGTAGAGTACATATAACACATTCAATAATGAACAAAATGAAAAATCATCATTCCCAGGCTTGCCAAGAAATGCAATTTATTTGCTGTTCACCTAGTTTTCTGTTGATCAAATTAAATGTTGAATCCATGATAGACATTTCTAAAATAAAAGCAAAGCTTGATAGGATACAACATATAATTTTAATAGCTAAAACAAGCCTAACCTATATATGAAACAAAAAATGTTGCATAAAAGAAATATTAGTATATGCTTTCCAAGTTTGAGCAGCATGTAGACATTAAACATAATGATTTTTTTAAATAGCAGTGATTGCCAGTAGGCCCCATTTTTAGCCTTTGAATTACTGATGACATAGGGGTTTGGCTATAAAACATTTTTTGTGTATTACCCACTTGTGTCTAGAAACAATGGTTTATCACTAGGTATGAAGTTAAAAGGAAGAAATTCAAACAAGCTTTTAAATGTAAAGTACAACAATCAGTATTGATATCTTCTAAGTTTAAAGCTAAGACACTGGTTTAAAAAAAGTTATTTTCCCTTTAGTGATTCCCTGTATAACTCATTAGAATCATCTGTATCATCTCATCCTTGAGCATGTTCCAATGTTTAAGCATTTTCTTTATGATAGAGTAGTTTTAACAAACCCTGAAAATGAAAGATGAAGCTGGATTTCCAGAATTGACTCTGTTTTCTTTTCCTTTTAAATCAGTGGTTCAATGAGGAGACTGGGCCAATCTGAATGTTTTAGGTAGAAGTAGGTTTGGACATCCCAAGTTCGTATCAGTGTCTTCTAAGAGATAAAAAACACACTACTCAGATTGGATTATAAAGATTTTATTTATGTCTTTATTTTTAGAAATAGAGAGCATGGGCATAGGGAGGGAGAGGGAGGATCTCCAGCAGACTCCAAGCTGAGTGCTGAGCCTGACGCAGGCCTCCATCTCACGACATTGACGTCACGACCTGAGACGAAATTAAGAGTCAAACACTCAACCTACTGAGCTACACAGGTGCTGTACTCAAATTGTATTAAAATGTTAGGAAAAATAGGTGATTCACCTTACTGGTGATCAAAGAAATGAAAGTTAAAATTAACCACACACAACTATTTCTCACACTTGTTTGAATGGCAAAATTTTGATCACTGACTGATCATTTTTAGTGTTGAAATAGATGTGGGGAATGGCTCTGGATTGTCGGGATAGCTCAGCATCACCAAACCCCCTTTCAAAGTCCCTTTCCTGAAGAGAGAAGCCAGGAATTACCTTTCTCCAAATCCCTCTCAGTGCATGGTTCTAGGTACCACGCTAATAAGACACATGTGTGCCAGATTAAGGACGCTGAAGAAAGGGAATGACCATCATTCTCCAGAGGTTGCTGCAGCCAGATGAGTATGCACATGTGAAATTCAGACTAGCTCTGGAGACCCACTCATTTCCCTGCTCCTGACTGAGGTAGTTGGTCAGAGCGTCCCAGAGATTCTTGGAGATTTTAGCAATTTGCTGGCAAGTTGTAAGGAACCACCCACGTCGTTGCTACAGCCAGAAATCATTGCTGGCATCTATCTAGATGTTTCCCTAGCCCTTCCTCTATGGTTATAAAAACTTATAATTCCAAGTACTAAAATTTTTGGTTTATGGAATTCATAGAATGGCCTCTTTGCCTGGCTAAATCTTGATTGCTAAAACCCTCCTCAAAAAGTTTGGTGAGAATATAGATTTTTTTTTATTATTATTATAGTTGACACACAGTGTTAAATGAGTTTCAAGTGTACAGCATAGTGATAGAAGTCTTTATGTTATGCTCTGTTCACCCCAAGTGCACCTACAATCTGTCACTATAAAGCCAAAACCCTATTATAGTACCATTGACTCTATTTCTTATGGTGTACCTTTTATCCCCATGACTTATTTACTCCGTAACTGGAAGCCTGTATCTCCCACTCCCCTTCAGCCATTTTGCCCATGCTCTGTACTTATGGGCCTGTCTCTGCTTTTTGGAGAATAGAGATTATTATAACACTCTTAGAATACTGTGGTACACGGAATTCTAAAATGACTTTCAGTGGCCCTTGCTTTGTTTAGTTCCCTTATGTTTAGCGTAGGTGAAACCTATCACTTGTTCTAACCATTAGAATATGGCAAAAAATATAGAATATCATTCTTTTGACTATACTGCCTTAGATGGAAAAAGTGAAGGGACTTGCAGGTGTAATTAATCAGCTACCTTAAAGTTAATTAAGAGGGCTACCCTGGGTAGGTCTGATCTAATCACAGGAGCCCTTTAATAGAAAGTATAGAGGTCAGAGTCAGAAATAGAGGATCTCTCCTCTGGTCTCGAAGAAGCAAGCCAGTGTGTGTTCCAATAGTTGCAAGGAAATGAATTCTATTCTACCAACAATTCTGTGAGTTTGAAAGAGGCCCCAAACCTCAGATGAGACCCCAGACCCATCTGACACCTTGATAACAGCCTTGTGAGACCCTGAGCAAAGGACTTAGCAAACCATGCTCAACTCTTGGTCCTTGGAAACTGTGAAAAAATAAATGTGTGCTATGGTAAATTTGTGGTAATTTTTCAGATGGCAATAAAATGTAACATAAGTATCACTTGAGAGTATTTATTAAAACTCTGATATATATCTATTTTAGACCTAACAATTCTAAGATTCCTTAAGATTTATGCTACATAAATAATATCAAAAGAATGTCAGACTATATGCTTACGTACATCCACTATACTGTTACTGTGAACAGAAAAAAAAATTAAGGTAAATTAATGTCCGGTAATAGGAAGCCATCTACCAGTAAGAGCAAAATGATTGGCATAAGCAAATATATTCATTTTGTGTTTACTGAAATTTAAGGCAAACTATCAAAGAATACTTTCAGTGTTGTTTCATCTTGTTATAAACAGTGTATATAAATGTATCTGTATGTATATTTTTGTATTCTTATACATACATGGAAAATCATCTAAGAGTATACCTTTGAATACCTGAGAAAATGACTAAACCTGCAGAATTGGATACAAACAGGGTTAAATAAGGAGAAGACTTTACTTACAACAGCACATTGTGTAATTTTTTAAAATTGTTTGAAAGATTCACTCTTGTAAATATTTTTAATAGAAAAAGTTATTAGAACTGAATGATGGAAATGGTTTTATTTGCATGAAGCACCTATGACAATGCCCTGCCTGAAATGGGCTTTCCATAAATAGTTGTTAAATGTATAAATCAAGCTATTACATTAGAACATCTTAGTCCATGAGATGAAGGAGGGGTTACTAATGTTGAATTTCAGCCATAAAGAGATCTGAGTTGTGATAGAATTGACAGCTGACAGTTGCTTTCCAGAGATAAATCATAAAAAAAGCTCTGCTCATATTGTTCTTAAAAAGCTAATAATAAAATTAAGCTGTTAACCAAAATAGGTTAAATTATATATTCAGTCATTGGTGGAGAGATTTTTGATATATGTATTCCTTGAAAAATACTAAAGATCTTGACTTTTTAAATGGGGACTATTTGATGTATTCAATTTGACACTTAAAAAGTTTGGTCCTACCACATTTTTCTTAATGTCTTTCAAAATAATTTTTCAAAGAAAAGGCAGTATGTTGTTGAATGAGAGAAAAGCTTATGAGTACCATCTTAGTGAAAAATTATATCCTATATTAGGTTGGAGATATATGTTAGCTAAACCCACATAGATTAAAGAAAGAGGTACATTTGAGATACCTGGGACATGGGCAGTGTGGAATTTTAATAAAAACAAACAAAAAAATGAAAACAGAAAATATTTCACAATCACAAAATGAACTCACGAACTAGTGAAATGTGTTCCACCTTCATGTTCTATCAGTTTTTGATTTAATATAAATTTTGTCCTAGAAAGTACCAGCACTTGGAAACAGATTATCTAAAAATTTAATTTCTATTTTTAGACCCATTAATTATGTGTGTTTAAATTTGGGAGAATAAGCAATATCAAATAAAACTCAGGGTCAAGGTATGTCAATAAATGCTACCATCACTTGCCACACCTTCTCATATTTATAACCTGGATCTGTTAGTTACATAAATGGGCGCATATATCTTTGTGTCTTCCTTGTTCCTGATCTTAGAAGCAGTAACCTCTCAAAAGCGATACAACTGTTTTAATTCATTATTTGCACTTAGAATTGGTGAAATCTTGAATTTTAAATGGTATTTAGCTCCTATTTTCTGCTTATTTTCACGTACTCATTTAAACACTCTAGCGCTTAACTTATTAGTATTTAAGTATCTCTTTGACAAAAATGCCTCAAAGTGCATTCAGAAACCATCTACATTAGAACACCTGACTAGAGCTTGCTCAAAAGATAGATTCCTATAACCTAATCACACCCGTTGAATCCTAACTTCTGGATGGTGAGGCCTAGGAATCTATTTTTTGAAAAAGATGTTTCAAGAACACTAAATCATAGAACCACTACATTAGCCGTGAGTGTGTTTGCAAAAAGAATCTTTAGTTAAATGGAAGGGGGAGCAAAAAGAGAGGAAAGGGGAGTGAAGGAAAGGATATCTAAACACTTGATTCTGCCCTCAGGGAAGCCTCGGGAGTAAAGAAACTCTTCCCACCACCATACCCTTTCTTTCCAGCTGAACAGATTCTTTAACAGTCACATTCACCTTTTGAGCCCCAGCCCCCTAGGCATGGAAACCTTCTGTGCCCCAGGCAGGAATAGGTGGAACAGGAGAAAGTTAATGGATCCAGTGCAGACTATGAGGAGCAGCAATGAAAAGAAAAGACAAGGAAGCCTCCTTCCAACACTCAAAATTCCAAATTTTTCCTCTGGAAATTTAAGTATCCCATTTTATAGCTCATTCATTGGATAGAGAGCTAAGTTTTGTTCTCCTACTATGCCTCTCATACTTGAAAAAATTAATCAGTATAACTAAGAATAACATCTATTTATCATCTGCATACTTTTTTTAAAAAATTTCCCCATAATGGCAAACTGATAGACAAATCAATGGAACAGAGTAGAGAGCCCAGCAATAGACCCACGTAAATGTAGTCCACTGACGTTTGACAAAGGAGCAAAGGCAGAACAATGGAGAATTACAGGCTTTTCAACATGGCGCCCGGACAACTGGATATCCATGTTCAAAAAATGAATCTATATACAGACTTTATACCCTTCATAAAAATTAACTGAAAATGGTTCACAGACTGCATGTAAACGCAAAACTATAGGACTTCAAGAAGACAACATGGGAGAAAATCTAGATACCTTAGGTATGGTGACTATTTTTTAAATACGATAACAAAGGCATAATCCATGAAAGAAATGATTGATAAGCTAGACTTCATTAAAATTAAAAACTTATGCTCCATTAAAGATAATGTCAAAAGCCACCGACTAGAAGATATTTGCAAAAGGCGCATCTGATGAAGGACTTGTGTCCGCAAGATACAAGGAACTCTGAAATTCAACAATAAGAAAACTAACAATCTGATTTTAAAATGGGCAGAAAAAGGGTGTCTGGGTTGTTCATTTGGTTAAGCATCCTACTCTTGATTTCGGCTCAGGTCATGATCTCAAGGTTGTTAGGTTCTGCGCTGGGGATGGAGCCTGCTTAAATTCTCTCTCCTTCTCCCCCTCCTCCCTCTTTCTCCCTCTCTGGAAAAAAAAAAAAGAAAGAAAAAGGGCAAAAGACCTAAATAAAAAAGACCTAAATATCACCAAAGAAGATACACCAATGGCAAATAAGCATATGAAAAGATGTGCCTTTAGAGAAATGCAAATTAAGACAATTAGACGAAATCGTATTCGAACGATACTACTGTACTAGAACAGACAAAAATCCAGAGGTGAAAATACCAAATGGTGACCAGGTTGTGAAGTACAGGAACTCTCCTTCATTACTAGTGGAAATGGAAAAATGATATAGCCACTTTGGAAAAAAATTTGGCAGCTTCTTTACAAAACTAAACATCCTCTTACCGTATGATCCAACAGAAGTTGAAAACTTGGTATTTACCCACAGAATTTGAAAACTTAAGACGCACATAGGTGTTTATAGAAGCTTTATTCATAATTGACCAAACTTGAAAGCAACAAAGTCATCCTTCCGGAGGTGAATGGACAAACTGTGGTATATCCAGACAACGGAATATTAGTGCTAAGAAGAAGCGAGCAACCAAATAATGAAAAGATAGGGAGGGAACTTCGATGCCCTTACTAAGTGAAAGAAGCCAATCAAAAAAGCCAATGTACTGTATGATACCAACTATATGATATTCTGGAAAGGGCAAAACTGTAGGGAGTAAAAAGATGTGTAGTTGCCAGGGGTTTGGGATGGAGGGGAAGACGAATAGGCAAGCACAGAGGATTTTTAGGAGAGGTAAATTATTATGAATGATACTAGAGTGATGGATACATGTCATTATACATTTGTCCAAACCCATAGAATGTATAACACCAAAGTGAACCCTAATATAAACTATAGACTTTAGTTGATAATGATACATCCATGTGCGTTCAGTGATTGTAACAAACGCACTGCTCTGGTGTGGAATGCCTATAGTGGGAGAAGTAGTGCATATGTGGGGATGGCAATATAAGGGCTTAATTTTGCTAAAAAACCTAATATGGCCCTAAAGAATATAGTCTGTCTTTAAATAAAGGCAAACTAGGGACTGAATATGGAAATAACCACAAAATACTTCAAAATCCTCCCTAAATAATTTTCTTAAACTCCTAAAATAATGAACTTGAGCCATTTAAACATAGGACTGTCTGAATGTTCTATTATCATGACTTAATCAGTTCTTTCTCAGTGTACACTAAATTCTTGAAATTAAATGGAAAGAAAACCAGATTAGAAGAGCCCTAAATCTTGTGACTAGAACATTATCTTCACTCAGAAGAAAATTCCATTCTTCCATGCTAGGAGTTGAAGTTTGAATTCACTAAAACAGCTTCAACCTTCACCTAAATCAGTCTGATAATATGTGTGAAACCTAATTTGGCCAGTCTCAAATTCAGATTTACTCACTGCAGGTTTCCCATCCTCCCATTTCTTTTATTCTGTACCATGATGGTGCCTCTATTAGCTAAACGATAATTAAGTGCTAATAATTTAAACACTTTTGGGTAAGAATACCTAGAAATTCTTTGTGCCCTGAGAGAAGGAAGAGTCTCGAACTGCTAGCTAGGGACTGAGTTCACCTCTGTTACCACCGCAATCCAATAGATCCATGGGGAGTTGCCACACATGTTTGTTATATAGGTTGTGTTCAGCATAGCAACCTTCTGGTACTTTCATTCATTTGATAAGTGGAATGTATTTGTATGTTCTAATGAGTCTCAGACATTCTAGCATGATGAGCTGAGAGATTTTTATCAGGTAGAAAATAGCTTTTGGGTGTTTGTGAAAAGAGAGGTAATGTATACACTTCCCCATATTTAAGAAGAAACTGTTATAAAAATGTGTAGATTGCAACTATATTAGAAAACATTTTCTATTCATTTCACTAATATCCATTTCTCAATTGCAGAATTAAGCTTTTATAATCTCTGTCATTTGTACTAAAAAGTGGAGGAGTAGAAGAAACTCCAAAGATGGTAGTAACTCTATTTTTAACCTACCAGTGACTTTTTCTTGAAAGGCCAATTACTTAGGCACTCGATTTTTTTTTTTTTTTAGTTCCTACTTACTGCAAAAGATAATCATTCAGATCATCTTGATCACATAATTCTTCAACTTCTTTGGAAGAAAAGCCTTATCAATGAGAAGTCTTAGATTTAATTATAGTATATTTCATGCTTCTCTTCTTTGCAGAAGCCATTAAAAATAGGTGTAATTTTAAGAAATTGGGGTAAAATATAAACTTCCTTCCATTCTCTCTCTCTTTCTCTCTTTTTTAAAAGATTTTATTTATTCATGAAAGAGAGAGAGAGGCAGAGACACAGGCAGAGGGAGAAGCAGGCTCCATACAGGGAGCCTGATTTGGGACTCAATCCCCAGGACTCCAGGATCACACCCTGGGCTGAAGGCAGGAGCTAAAACCGCTGAGCCACCCAGGGATCCCCTCTTGCATTCTCTTTATCAATTTATAGATTGAAAGTCACCCTGCTTAAATTCCCCCACAACCCTCACCCCACAAATTTCTGTCCCATGTTGAAACCCTACCCATCCTACAACATGTTTCCCTACAAAGCTTTCTGGATTTCCCTCAACCAGATGTGTTCTCATCCATCCTTAAACCTCATTGTATTTTTTACTTTTCTTGTGGCACTTCTCACATTCTGTCTCATATCAAAACTATTGCCATGTTTCCTACTCCTTATTTTACAAGGCCTTCCCTGAAAGCTGAGGCTCAGTCTCATTCATCTTTGATGTCCTCTTCCTACTTGTTCTGGACATATTAAGCAAGCATGAAGTGTGTGCTTAACTGATATGGTCTTTTAGGTTTGGGGGAAGTAGCCATTTAAAATAGGGTGATAGTCTTGAAATACTTCAAGCTTAGTAATATGCATCAAAATCTTTTTGAGGATT
The DNA here is from genome assembly GCF_011100685.1 of Canis lupus familiaris. NCBI lineage: Eukaryota > Metazoa > Chordata > Mammalia > Carnivora > Canidae > Canis > Canis lupus. The sequence continues at coordinate 4,714,771 of NC_049224.1, read as the reverse complement.
CCATTCCTTAGTGACCATAACAAGATACTTTCATAATACTTCACCCTGAGGGAGTCCATTCTTCTCTGATGGCTTCAGCTACTACCTGTAAACCAAATACTTCCAAAGTTTTATTTCTGGCCCTTCAAAACTGCCTTGTGACTACCTGTTGAATAAATGCATCAAAGAAAATTTAGTTTGCTTTCACATTTTGTTATCATTAAGAGAAATGTTAGTGATTTTTTTATTTTTATTTTTTTGTATGTTTTTTCATTGGAGTTTGATTTGCCAACATATAACACCCAGTGCTCATCCCGTCAGGTCCCCCCCCTCAGTGCCCATCACCCAGTTAATGATATTTTTAAAACACATATAGTCTATTAGAATATTTCATTTTTTTTAATAGGAAAAATTCTAGTTTCTCTAGAAGAAATGAGTTGATTAACAGATAACAAGTGACTAAACTAGAATTAAGAAAGCTGGAATTTAGTCTATTCTGTCAGAGTTTTTTTTTTTTTAGAAGACCTTGTATAAGTCATGTAATTAATTGTCTTGAACCTCATCTTCAAAGCAGTAATAGTTGCCTTCCATGCCCACCTCATAGTACTGAAAAACCCAAATGAGATACAGTACATGACAGCATAAACTACGAGTTGGGCACAGACTAGGTGAATGGCCAAGGGCATGCGCTCTGGAATCATTCTTTGGGTTTGAATCATGATGTTACCCTTGTTCCCTATGCATGCCTGTCTCTGATTCTTCATCTGTAAAATGGGAGGGTAAAGCTAAAGCTCTTGGAAGCAATAAATGAGAAAATCATTGAAAAGCACTTCACACTGTATCTATTATTACCCTAGTTGTGTGGTTTCAATAGTAAATTGGTTAAGATCTTTTAATTTTCTGAAGAACTTTAATCTACATTGCATGACCCAAGCAAACAATTATTATATTAATATATAAATTTCCTGGAAAGACCTCAATGACTAAACAGTTTTATTTATTTTTTGATTAAATGGACTTATAGAAGAAAGGTTGTCTGTGTGTTTTTTTTTTGTTTTTTTGTTTTTTTAAAAGATTTATTTATTAATGTGAGCTAGAGAAAGATCAGGGGGGAGGGTCAGAGGGAGAGAGAGTCCTAAGCAGACTCCATGCTGAGCCAGGAGCCTGAGGTGGAGCTCAGTCTCACGACCCCGAAATCAGAACATAATCCAAAACAAGAGTTGGTTGCTTAACTGACTGCGCTACCCAAGTGTTTTTTAATGGTTACATCATACACCCAAAAATCATAAATGATAAGTATAGAAATAGTATAACTGTCTTTAATAGTCAAATTAAATACCTAGTATTCAAAAGCAAATATGAAGTTAGCTCCAAGAGCGAAACTTGACTTTCAGCCTACTCCTATACTCTAATTTATGAAACAGTTATCCTCGAGACCCCAATCTATTGACTCAAGGACGGTTTAACTTTCTTATCACATGCTAATTGCTCAGCTCCTGTGTGCATCAACTGAGCAAGAGCGGCCTATAGATATCACACAATGCACTGTACATTTTTGGTTAGCAAACCGTAGGGCAAAAAAATAAAAAAAAATCTGGTAGCCCATTTTGACAATTCTTGTAATTTGCGGTGATGTTTTCATTACAGCGTGTCACACAGGAAGCCACAAAAAGATTAGACATAGACCAACTCATCCACATTTCTTCCAGCCAGTAATCACATTGACTTCCGCCAGTGACCCAAACTGTCTTGGTGCCCGCTCTTCCGTTTACCAGATAATGTGGCCCCTAAATTCATTGAGAAATGGATGTACCACATAGTCAAAAACGCCATTATCTGTGTTTTATTAGGCTCTGTGATTTGATCTTCCAGAAATATCTAAGCCCACAACAAGATGAATGTCGGGTATGACAAAAATATGCTAGTGGGATTTTGAAAACCACAGAGAAACTCTATAGGAAATATTAGGAAAGAAGAGGGCAAGAAGCAAGTGACCCGGAAAAAATATATAGATGCCATAAAATTGGATCCATGAGATATCCTCCTTATGGTCTTATAGAATAGATTTTGAAAATCCAGAAATCATGTGGACTTTATCCAAACCTGAATTTTTGAAAAAGCCATAGCTTTTATTGGACTAATAAAAACCAGGTAATGTGTTTGCTGATACAATGGAAAGACTGCATTGAAATTTGGTGATTTTTTTTTCTCTAGTTGGTGATTTGGTGAAATCGTATTTGGTGATTTTTTTTTCTCTAGTTCCTAAATTATTTCTTGTGGGTAAAAAGGTACCTAATATTCTAAAGAGTAATAAAACTAGTTTCAAACTTTGAGTCTACCTATCAATTAAAGAAGCTCTCTGCAGTATTTTCTTTTAATAATATTTTTGTCATTTCATTTGCTGTTACAAAGCATTTCAGGATTGAGAATTTCTTTCTCCAGATTATTCCTCCTTGATATTTAAAATGGTCTCCCATATTGATTCCAACTCCATTGATACTGTTCTACCATTTCTGTCATAAGCTGCTTTCCCCCCGCCCAATAGATAGATAGATAGATAGATAGATAGATAGATAGATATTGAACCATATTGTTATATACTCTATGATATAATCTTAATCACTTCCATAGTTTTGTCACCTATATAATATCAGAATGTTGCTTTCTAGCCCCAGCCTCTTTCCAGAGCTTCATTTTCAACTGCTGAATGTATAATTATCTATAAAGATGCCATATCATCCATAAATTCAACTCTCAATTTGATTAATCAAAAATAACTTAAACTTGTACTTCTATATATTTATTTTTATATTTACTATGACTGTAAGTATATATATGCACCAAACCGTGTATGCCACTTTTTTCTCCTCACAATTGCATCCTGGATCTCTGCAAACAAAAAGCTTTGTGATTGGACATCTTCTTTTCATTGCCTCCCATAGCATCTTTTGTATACTCTATCATCATGTTTTTACAATAAAATAATTATTCATTTTCCTGCCGGTGTTCCCAATTACAGTGCAAACTTTATCTGCAATGAGCATTATTTTTTGTTAATCTTGCGTCCTATCTCTCAAATGGTGCCTAGCACAATGAACGAATTTAATCAGTGTTGACAAATAGATGACTCAGTCATGCAGTTTATAAGACTGACTTCATTATCTTCACCTCTTTTTTTAGGTAGGCTCCACACCCAACATGGGGCTTGAACTCATGACCCTGAGATCAAGCATCACATGCTCTTCCAACTGAGCCAGCGAGCATGTATACAGTCTCCCACTAACAGAAATTATGCAGTCAAGTTCCCCACATTTGGGAAACTTACAGAGGTCAACACAACCTGAGTGCAATGGATGGGCCTCACCCTGGGAGGTGATCTTGGTATCTCCATGGCCAAGTGTTTATTATCTTCACCTTCTTCACTATTAGAATTATTTAGTTCGGGTGTTTTACAATTACAATGTTCTCCATTTATACTTCCTTAGTTGTCTAAAACACATTTATCTAAAGCTGACAGTTCATAATTACATCATTGGTGAATTGTTTGTAGAAGTTAGGAAAATGATGATGTATATTGTTGTGTTTTTCAGTGTCATGGTTTAGAATGGAGAACAGGCAAGAATTAATTCCTTTTTACTGTCTCAAAGATGTATAAATATAAGGAGATCTCTGATTCCTTCAATGACTTGCAACCTCTCACCAACCATGTGCATCCAGCCTCCCTAAGTTGATGTGGAATTCAGAGATGGCATGATTGATCCTCTGACCCCACTCCCCACCTCATTTAAGAGACACATTTCCTTTTATTAGACATGTCCACAAAACTCTTTCTGTAATCCCAGTTTCAACAATAATTTTGTTATTACTTTATTACTTAGGTAATGTATTTTGAATATTATTTAAAGCATTTTGGAGAAGTAGTAATGAATAACATTGTTGCCTGATGAAGATGTAGGAATATCTCTCTCTGATTTTTATTCTTAAGAAAATAATTTCCCCAGTGTTAGACTTTTCATTTTGAGTTGCATTTTCCTGGACCTTTTATTCATTCAACAAATACTGAGCAGTGGCTATGTGCCAGGCACTCCTTGTTTTTATAGTTGCTTTTTTTTTTTTAATCTTGCCTGCTCAAAGCTACCAAAACCGTGTTCCCAAAGCACAGATCTGTGTCTGTCCTCTTTTTAAAATCCTCAATAGAGCTACCATGCTCCAGAACAAGTCCCAAAGGCCCTCCTTTTCCTGCCTCGTCACCCAGTAGCCGCACATGACCTCTCACCATTCCTCAATTCTTTTCAATCCATGCGCTTATTTACCTTTGCTCGTTCTGTACTCTCCATTTGAAATTTACTTTGCTTTGATAACACCTCTCTGACCCATCCCCTCCGGGGATAAAATTTCATCAGCCGCAGTCTTAGGTCCCCAAAGCACATCAGGGCATCTATGACCGTATTATGGCTGGTAGTCTGACCATCTCCCTTCCTATCCATTTTATTTAATGCTTAGGATGTGAAAGATGCTCAACAAATATCTGAAAGATGTTGAAATATACACTAAATCCAAAATGTGTCATATGTCTTTGAAAGCTTCCTTTGCCTTAGCGTTCCAGCAGGCCAGCCCAGTGACCATCCATTTAAAATTACAAAGTAGCAATATATAGGTATATAGATCTATCACAGTCATAGAAAGGGATGTTCCCAAGGAGCCTTAAAAAATCAAAGCAAATGGTTCTGTCTTGTTCCTTGTTTTTTATTACTCAAATCATTGGTTTGTTTTTTGTTTGTTTGTTTTGTTTTTGTTTTTTGTTTTTTTTAAGTTACTTAGCAGACTCTCTTCTCTGCTATTATATTGCTCTTTCATTTGTCTAGTGGTTCTTTTTCTGGCTTCTTTACGGATTCCTATCTATTTTAACAGTAGGATCTCCATCTATGCTACAGTTACACTTCTCATCTACCATTCCTTTCAGTACCTTTGCAGATGTCAATGACATAAATCTAAAGCTGCACCCTGACCTCTCACCTAGGCTCCCATTCTGTATTTCCAAGTCCTCATATTACTCATATGCCAAACAACATTCACTGCACCTACTTCACGATCACTATCCCCACCTCAGCTCTTCTTTCCAATTATCACTCTTTGAGATAACTACTATTATCTCAGCTTAACATATTGAAGTTATCTTTATCTCTTTCTTTGTTCTTTATGTCTAACACTATATTTATTCAAAATTCCTTTTACTCTTTATTGCCTTGACTCTGAGATCAGCTCATATTACTTTATCTCTGCAAGAGCAGTCCAGTTGGTCCTATTTACTCCAGAATCTTCCTTCCTTATTCATTCCGTCTATGGCTGACAAGCTAATTAGGGCAATAATGCTAGCTGTTGTTTGCTAGTAAATTCTAAAATCTCAATGGCTGAAAACACCCAAACACACTCCTGTTACACACCAACGCAGATGTTTCTAGTCAAGCAGCTTCAATTCAGGAATTCAGGCTCTTTCTGTCTCATGGCCCCATTCATATCTAGGTCCTTGGAATGCCTCTGTTTAGCGAGTGGATAGGGAAGACACACCTACTTCTTAACCACTTTGACAGAGGTAACACATATCACTTCCACTCAAATTTCATTGGCCAAACTCTATCATATAGCTTCACATAACCAAAGAAACACTGGGAAATAAATATAGCTATGTCCCGTGGAAGAGCAGAAAATGACTTTTGGCATTGCAGAGCAGTCTCTGTCACTTTCACCTCTCCAAAACATGACACAGACCCAGAAAAGAATATTTTCTAAAAGAATGAAGTCTCAGTCCCTACCCTAAGTGTCCAGACCTTCATAATATGATGCCACTGTTGTTTGGATAAAGAAGAGATTACCTAAAGAAGAGATTTCCAGTTATACCACAAAGAAAGATGCCTTTTCTACCCACTCAGGATCTGACCTGGAAATATAAGTCTTCTTAATTTTTAGGAAATTGTTGAACTAACCAAAGCAACAATACTGCTTCCTGGGTCTGTGGCAATAAAGATGATTTTACTTAACATCACAGGACTCTTAAGAAAAAACGGCCCAGCTACATGTTATGAAGAAAAACACCACTCCATTGACTATCACCTGTGGCCAGTTAACCAGACTACTTCATTTCCAAGCTCATCATTGTGGTGGTCTTGATACTCAGTAACGCCAATTGAGAACAACTGCAGTTAAATCAGCCACACAATGATCTCTAATCTGAGTAGAATAACAGAATCAGTTAAGCACAACCATAGTTTTATTCTTTCCTTCACCTAAGTTAATATAGGAATGTTGTTGAGGTGGGACCCCTGGGTGGCTCAGAAGTTGAGCATCTGTCTTTGGCCCAGGGTGTGATCCTGAAGTACCAGGATCCCTGCGTGAGCCTGCTTCTCCCTGTGCCTGTGTCTCTACCACTCTCTTTCTGTGTCTCTCATGAATAAATAAATAAAATCTTTTTTTAAAAAAGAATGTTGTTGTTGAGGTATTTGATCCAAATCTTAAAACTAGATGAAGACTACCTTACAGATCACATGAACTTGCTTTTCCCTTTACAGAAGAACAAAAGCACAAATCCCAACTATCTGTCACTTAAAAGAGAGAGAGAGAGAGGAATATATCACTATTAGCCAAAGATAAAAACATTGCAGCAGGAGATATGCTCCAGCTTGCACATGCTTCAAACTGTCAGTGCTTTCTATATTATACCACCTCTCCTTTCAGCATCAACTCCAGAATGCAGTCAAAACAGTGGAGGTTAAGAAGAGATATTCTGAAGGCAAAATGACATATAGCCATTCAGTCACTCAATTGAATGAACAGAATTATAGTTTTTGCAACCTGGAAGGTTGTCACTCAAAGTGATACCTGACCTTCTGCTCATTGGACAGTTTATGCATGTAATATAATAGCTCCTCCTATTGTTGGCAAGAAAAGAGCAGGGATGAAGGCAACTATTGCCTGAACTCCAAACAGCAGGAAAATTTTAGTATTGGGTCCTGTGGTTTGCAATACCAGTGGTGTCACGAGTGAGAATGAAAAGAAAATAATTATAAACACTAATGAGAAGAAAAACAAATACTCCCCCCCGCCTTTTTTTTTTTTTTTCTCAGCTGAGGCATTCTCCATTATTTTTGGTGGAGAGTGGGGAATGAGAACCAAGATGATTTCCCCAACTACACACCCCAGACGAGATGTTACTATAAACATTTAAGATGGCAGAGGCCAAGATCTATATATGTATACACATTTACATGCCAAATATTTGAAATCAGCTTTGTAAAAGAACTGAAATTTATGTATAGCGTACAGCCATAGCTGCTGACTGCAGTAATTGGTACAATAAGGTACCAAACCACTGTCTAATTAATAATGAATAAACAAATTGTTCATTCAGTCAGTGCTTATTGGATGTTTATCATGTCACTCCAGCCTGTTTTAAAATTTACCAAAGCTAAATGCTGTTCTTAGCGCTGGGAATATAGCAGTGGTCATAACAGCAAAACTTGTTGGCCTGATGGAGCTGAAATATACCAGTGGAGGAATCAGACAAGAGACAAAATCAGTAATAAAATATAGAGCATATTAATAGGTGTTAGTTGCTTTGCAGAAAAAGAATGCAATCAAGTGTCTTAGTCTAATTTAACTTTGTGCAGGGAAATAGAGATAATGAGGGATTACCATTGTAAATAGAGTGGTCAAGGTGAGGTAAGAGGGTAAGTTTTACCAATATTTGGGAGCAAAGTATTCAAGGCAGAGAGAAAGGCAGTGCAAATGCCTTGAGAAAGGAGTGACTGACATACTCAAGGAAAAGCAAGGAAACCAATGTGGCTAGAGAAAGAGTGTGCAATGGACAAACGTCAGAGAAGTAGAGGGGAAAGTGACCTCAATTATTTATTTATTTATTATTTGGCTTCCATTTGAGTGACACTGGATGTGAACACAGGTATGACAGGATCTTAGTTAAGTTTTAAGTGGATTACTTTGAATACTGTGTTGAGAACAGACTGAAGGAGGCAGTGGTGGGAACAGTAAAGCCACTTAGGAGGCATTTGCAAAAATGAAGACAAGAGATGATAGTAAATTGAACCTAGATGGCATCAGAGGAGGTACTGAGTGAGAGAGAAGTGGTAAGGTTCTGGAAATATTTTGAAGATAGTGTTAATAGGGTTTTTCTGATGGGATGGGATGAATGTAGTACATGAGGGAAAAGGGGAACCAAGAATAATTCTTAGGTTTTCTGGTTGTTTTTTTGTTATTTGTTTTTGATTTTGCTTTTTTTTAGAAACTAGAGGTAGGGATAAGTGTGGATAGAGTAAGTTTTAAAGGAAAGTCAAGGGTTCTGCATGATTAGTTTGTTGTAGGTGTTAGACATCTGAGTAGAGATGCTAATAAGCAATTGAATGTATGAGTCTAAATTGAGTTTTAGTTGGGAGATACAGGTGAGAGTAGTCAATGTGAATGTGACATTAAAAAAAATACTCAAATTATTTATACAACTCAACACTCAAAAAACAATCCAGTAAAAAATGGACAGAAGACGCAAACAGACATTTCTCTAAAGAAGACATACAGATGGGCAACAGACATGAAAAGATGCTCAGCCTTACTCATCATCAGAGAAATGCAAATCAAAACCACAAGGTATCACCTTGCACCTGTCAGAATGGCTAAAGTCAAAACACAAGAAATAACTGTTGGCAAGGATGTGGAAAAAGGAACCCTTGTGCACTCTTGGAAGGAATACAAATTGGTGTGGCCATTATGGAAAACAGTACAGAGATTCCTTAAAAAATTAAAAATAGGGACACCCGGGTGGCTCAGTCAATTGAGCATCTGACTTTTGGTTTTGGCTCAGGTCATGAACTCAGAGTTGTGGGATCAAGCCCCACCTCAGGTTCCATGCTCAGTGTGGAGTCTGCTTATCTTCCCTCCCCCAACTTGTGTGCGCGCTCTCTCTCTCTCTCTCTCAAAGGAATAAATAACAGCTTTTTTAAAAAGTTAAAAATAGAATTACCGTATAATCCAGTAATTCCACTACTGGGTATTTACCCAAAGAACAAAAATAGTAATTTGAAAAGATATATGCACCACATTGTTTACTGCAGCATTATTTACAATAGCCAAGATATGGAAGCAACCCAAGTGTTCATCAACAGATGAATGGATAAAGATTTTATGTATATATAATATATATATACATATATATAATATACATATATACATAACTAATGAAGTGTTAGTCATCCATAAAAAAAGAATGAAATCTTGACATTTGCAACATCATGGATGAACCTAGGGGGTATAGTGCTAAGTGAAATAAGTTAGAGAAAGATAAATACCATATTATTTCACTCATATATGGAATTTAAGAAACGAAGCAAACTAACAAAGAAAAAAAAGACAAAAAGCCCAACTCTTAACCGTAGAGAACAAACTGATGGTTACAAAAGGGGTGGTGGGTAGGAAATAGGTGAAAGGGATAAAGAGTACACTTACCGTGATGAGACTGAGTAATGTATAGAATTGCTGAATCACCATATTGTACACTTGAAACTAATGTAATACTGTATATTCATTATACTGGAATTTAATCAATTAATTAATTAATTTTTAAAAATATATTCAAATTGAAAAACAGGCAGATGAAGAGAGTGAGTGCAGATAAAGGAGAGTTCCAAGGACAAGGCCTTGGCAAACCTCAATATTAAGAAGATGGGAAGATGCACAGGAATTAGGAATGAGATGAGAGAAATGGCCAGAGTAGTAGGAGGGACATCAGAAGCCAGGTGAGAAACATATTTCAGAAATGGAGGATTATCAGTATGGCTGGGGCTGCTGAGCGCTGTTACTGAATAGCGACAACAGTAGGTTACTACAGTCAGATAACCTGGTATCCAGACCAACTTGATGTGTTCTGCAGTTTGGACTACAGATGATATTAATAATCAAAAAGAGAAGTGTTAATAGTAACAAGAGTAATATATTACATCATATTCTTACTATATCCCAGGCATGTTACCATGTTACAATCACAATCTCATTTAATACTATCAAAATCCCAAGTGAGTAAAGATTATTTCTCACCTTTTCCAGAAGATTTCCTAAGGCTCAGAGAGTTCTTATGATTTTCCTGAGGTCACACAACTATTAAGAAGAGGAACTGGGACATAAGACAGGATAAGACACCACACTGTGCTTACAACTGCTATGCCAGAATGGTGCCACTGCATGCTGCAGCCTTTATGATTTCCCACTTTCAAAGAACTTTCAAAACTTTGAGAAAAGACCCTATGTGAAAGAAGGAAAAATAGCAAGTGCAGACCCAGTGACAAAATTTCTTCAAAATTAGACCAACTATTGCAACCTGAATCATGGGCCTTTTATATATATACAGGACTGCATTCAAAGACAAGTTTATTCCAGAAATCTTGATTTATTATTTTTTTTGTCATCATTTCTTAAAAATGAAGTGTATGGTTGTGAGACCAGGGAATACATGGTATTCAACATCAAATGCTTTCTAAATATCCTATTTGAGGAGTTTCCCTCTACCTCAAATTTACAACTGCCTTTCTCATAATGAACAACTCTGGCACTCTGCCCCCTGAAACTCTGATGAATAAATTGTCCAATTTGTGAGGCAGAACAGCATAGTCAGAGCACAGGCTGAGTCACTGAGCCCTGCTCTGGGATCTTTACTTCCAGGTGCCTCAGTTTCTTCACCTACAAAATACAATCATGATAGTGCCTCACTCTAAGGTTATTGGGTGGATTAAGTAGATTACTATACGGAAGCATTTAGAACATAACACACAGCAGATGCAACCAGAACGTTAGCTGGTGTGTATGGTACAGCATCTCTCTGGTTGCATCATGGGAGTATCCCCAAAGACTGTCCTAATCTTTGTCTGTGTTTCCCCGGGACTCTTTCTATTCACATTATGAAATCTCATACTCGTGGATTCCCCTTCCTTTACTGAGCTGGCCATGACTCCTCTCAGGCACCGTGACCCTCTGGAGTTTCTCTTAGCCTGTCCAAGGAGCACCACTTGTCAGCTTTCTGAGGCAGTCCAAGCCTCCTGCAGAGTCCGTGTTGATGGTAATATAAGGAAAAAGGTGTGTTCACTTAATTCTCTCCCTCGGGGAGCTGACAGCCTCTAGAAGCCCTTTCTGAAACCACAAAAACAAAGATAGATTCATCTCTTGCCCTCCCCCTGCCCAAATTTCGGAGCAGTCTTTGTGCCCTGAGGTCTGCAAAACCCTGGGGAGTGGGCAGCTAGAGAACCAAAGCAACTCTGCATATACTCACCCTGCCTGTCCTGAAACAAACAAGGAGGCAAGTCTCCAACCTGATTATAACCAGCTTCTTCAGGATCTGCATCTGCTTGTCCTGGCCTAAGTCCACCTTCTTTGCAAGGGAATCAGGATCCATGAAACTAAAGTGTAACTATATCACTCCAGCTGCCCAAATCACGCCAGCAGGTCAGGCCTTTGTGTTCCTGGAGGTTTGCTAGAGTTGCCTCTTTTTCCTCCAGAAAGAATTGTGATGGATCCTTGGTTTGGTAATAAGCTCCAGAAAGTTGCCTATGAAGAGTGAATCTGCTTCAAGAGTCAGACTGACCATGCTTCAATTTACTGCCCCCTGGTGGATTGCCCGCAGGTCCAGTCGCTCCCTGATTCATAGCTGGCAGTTCAAAACATGAATCTTAGCTCTTCTCAAGGGGAATTCCTGGTGAATTTGAATCTCTGGATGACCCAAAAGCCCATATACTCTCACTGAGTCGGTGGCGTTTCCCTGCTCTAGAGCATGGTTGTCACTGACCTCTTCTTCCTTCTCAAGAGCAACTCCAGTTGTCTCAGTAAATGGATGTCCATTGAGTCTAAGTTAAAAATCAATTTTTAGCTTGTTTGTTCACAAGGGAATTTTTAAGACTTCCTCTGTTGATCTGCAGCCATTAATCTCAAACCAACCAATGTGATGCTATAGAACACAGACTAACAGCACCAGATCCACCCCAAGCGGAGAACTACTCCCAAGCCAGCCAGATGCAGCAGTCATCTTCTTTCTTAAGAAACTGTATAGCCATGACATGGACTACCTTAACTTTGTCTTATCTAAGAGCTTTATCTTTAGGAGCAGCGCTTAGCCAATTAGAATCTGGCCAAGAATGGAGGACACAGTGAATGATCTGGCTTTTACATAATAATACAAAGAATTGTTCTCTGCCCTTTCTTGCCTCACTTCTCCACCAACAATTCACCACTCTGTGCCCATGACCTTATATTCTAGCTATTGAATATTCTTCTTACTTTCCTGGTTTATTATTGATGTCTCACATCCTTCTCATCCAGAGGTTTTATCTTCTAGAATATAAAGAGACTGAGTCCTTTCAGTCAGCTTTTCCCTTGATAATTTTGCTAATACACCATCTAAGATACTGTTGACTCTGAGTTCTATCTGGACATTGTATATATTGATACAGATCAGTTCTTCCTGTTTTTTGATCTAGTTCTAGAACCACATGGCTTACCCCTAAATCCCTCCCAAACTTCTACATCTACCTGTCTCTACTACAGATATATTCTGTAGGCAGGTACGTAACACAATAGAAGGAACATTTCTGTATGTCCACATTTTGTAAAATTGCATAGTGCCACATTATGTAAGTTCTTCACTTGAAATAATTATAAAGTCCAAATTTCAGAATATTCACTTACACATAATTCCAAAACATAGACGGTCATAGTGAAGATGCACTTTTAACCTAGTTCTAGGGTAATGATTTGTATCTAAAACCCCATATATACCTCAAATATAGCGGACTCCCACTTGGACCACCCTCTGAATAGCATTATATTGAATGAAACAGCATTCTGGCCAGAGAAGGCCAGAAGTTATTATGTAGATTTTGATTATGAATTGCTTTTAATGGGTAATGTGGAGAATTTCCACAAATGTTACAGGAATTCTTCATAAAATTATTTGTGGATGTCTTTCGCCCCTCTCATGGAAGCTGCCTTTTATTCTCTTACTATACTCACCTCCTGCCATGTCTGCCCAGTGTAGTTGACACATCTAGAGCTCCCCATATCTTCTGCAGTATCCATGGAAAAGAGTTTGTCTTTTGCTCAGAATGCTTTTTCTCATAACAAACAGCTCTCACATGGATTATGTTGAACAAAAGTACAAATTCATCACCTTGTTAAACTTTGAATTTATGAAATGCACATCATTCACCCAACCACTGAAATTATTTACAAATAGAAATTATTTTCAGTCACTTCCTCTGAATGTCTTCTTATTTTAAGCTACAAAATCAATTTAAGATGGTCCAAGATGGGGGGAAACTAATAACAAATAGTTGGCAACAGGCATAATCTATCATTGGAAGTACAAATGGATGCAAAAGCTATTTTAGATGAACAGACAATATTGAAGTATGATTATTACATCCTGCTTGGAATATATGTGTTTGTGTGGGTCTATGTTTGTATACTTTACCAATACAGAGTTTCTCGTGCTGTATTGATATCCATATTTCTATTTGTTCCCTTCCATCTACATGTTTGAGAATACTTGGGCCTTACACCATATTCCTGACTCTCTACAGGATTTCGTGGCCCTGAGGGCCAATTTTCAGAGACCAATGCATCTTGTCGGACTAAGTTTGAGCCTAGAGTCTGAGAAGAATACTAAGAACTTTGATGGATTATCACTAAAACCCAATTGTGCTGAAAAGTTATAAATCTTCAACTTCCCTCAGGCTTAGATGGGACTGATTACTAGAAGGATCATCAAAGTCACCAAGCTGTCCTGAGCCCTAAAAAGTACATTAAAGAGGGCATCAGCTACCAAAAATGTAAACAAGGGTAATACACATTCCAGGCATATGAAGTTCAGGCAACTAATCATCTCAGATAAATGATAAACAAATGATGAGTTACATGTAAATCAACAATGTTGTCAAAACATTGCCCTTTTAATCCCAGATAAATGATGAAGTTTATAAAAGGAGATTTTTGAGGGTCGTGGAAGATTGTTTAAACATACGTGGAGAGTGGTTTAAGTGCTAATCCATTGCCATTTATGTAAACTGCATTTCTATCATCAGTCTCTGCTGCATAAAATTGCCTCATCATTTTATAAATCCATAGACCTAGTTGAAACTCGTCCCTGCTGGAAACAAATTTTTCACATTAAGCTTGAAAGTCTTAAACTCCCCTCTACATACACATAGTGACACAGTCTTGAAAACCTCAGCTCAAGACACGACAGAGTTTAAAGCACTTCACAACTTTTATAGGGTGTCACCCTCTATCCAACTCTAAAAAGATCTAAGGATACAGAAATGCTTCCACATCAAGATGTTTCACAAGATACTTTGTAAATGAATCTGGATTCTACTGAGGCCGTTACACATCTGCTTTGCTTTACCAATGAAGAACACAAACATGTTGATGGTTTCAGTCCAAACCCTTTTTGCAAGCAAGAAGGAAATGCAGAATGTTCAGCTAATTGCTAAGAGGAAATCCATATGTGTTATTTGCTTTCCATGAAAGGACAGGTCCTCTTGCTATTTAATTGATGAAACGTTGTACACAAAACTGACAGTGATTAATACCATTCTAAGATGCCATTTTAAGAGCTGTAAGTGTAATGCTCTGGAATATGTTCTTTGACATTTACATTGCTATTCGCTAGGTATAAAATCTAGTTCTTGCCTTAAGCATTTATATTGGGGTAAAAATGTTAAGTAATTTCAAATGGCAGTGTCTTCCTAAGGAGCCAATCTTTAAAAAGCCAGGAGCTGATCCCTTTTTGTTCTGATTTCCTTGTTAAAAACAAACATTGTGCTACACATTCACTTAGAAATAATTATCAAGCATTCAGAGGATATTTCACGTGATGTCTTCTTGATGTGCCTCTTCCCACAAATGCTGGATGGTCACTGCAGGCCCCAAGTCCAAGGGGCACAGAGTAAGTATAGTGAATGAATTCTCAGGAGGTTCTTCCGTTCATGGTCCTCTCCCTACACGCACACATAGAACTCAGCTGGGAAGTCTGTACTACAGTGGGCCTCAACACAATACACAATGACTCTCACGTTTCCTTATTTGATGCAGTCTGGAAAGGAGGTAGGGTTCAAGCCTGGGTTTTCCTTTGTAATCTGCAGCATAGAGAAGGATATGAAGGGCTTGTTTTTCTTCAAAGGATTCACAGTTCATTATACTTAAGCTTTCCACAGTCCTGTGACCTCTCAGACTCTCTCTTCACCCAGTGTATTACTGCCATCCTGAATCACTTATATCTAACAGAGATAACAAAGTCTCTTTTGCATCTGCCTTAGACATTATTCCTGACACCAAAAGTATTCAGACACAAGAGTTTTAGAAAAACAAATCACACAAAATAAATTCAACACACCCTGTTTCGTGAGTGTCCTGATAAGAGGACGTGTCATTTTCTGCTCTATATTTCCTATGTCTCATAGAGGGATGGAAGCAGACACCAGAAAGACAAAGATTTTTTTAGGACCTAAGAAAGTATGTACAATGGGAGAAGAAAGCAAGGTGACATGGGCACAATATTAAAGATTCCTAAAACTATCTTTTAAAAAGCAAAATTGCAAATAGGATGAGGCAATTCTCTGTTACTGAGGCCACAGGGATTCCTGGAGGCTGTGCTGAACTTGCTAATTTAAAAGGGACAGCAGCTATTAAGCTCCATCAGTTGTTTTGCAGGCAAGAATACAAGCCCAGTATTGCCAGAACTTACAGTTTCCCAAGAAGCTGGAAATTAAGATTTTTATGTGAATTCTCCCAAATTTTAAGTTTTTAAGTGATGACAATGAACTCAACTGAAAGAAAGGAAAAAAAGAAAAACCCAGTCATTTGGTGAAATATAAATGTTCAGGCTAAACAAAACCTCATCTGCAAACCAGATCAGCTCCAAAGGCTGAGAGTTTGCACCTCTAGTCTTGGCAATGCTCAGAAAAATTTTTTCTGCTTTTAATTCAAGCACAAGATTTACTACTATTTAAACTAAGGTTTTGATGCTGAGAACACTTCCAAACACTAAATCTAGAGGTCTGCTATTTAAGTCTGCACTGACATCCCTTGTCAGAGCCAGACTCTGTAAAGACCTAAAGGAAGCTAATTCTCTTGTCACCTATCATTTATCTTGAACACTGGGGGATAGAATCCATGATATCTAATATAAATACCAATAACCAACTGCAGATCAATTCAACTTCCATCCACTTAAACTCTCCAACCATCCAGGAGTCCTCCAAGACAGAAAACAATCATGAGGAAAGATGAAAGACGGTTAGGCTGTGGCGATAATAAAAATCAGAAATGGCAGTGAAGACCCAGTAAACATGATGAGATTTAGAAAAACAGAAGGATTAGTTTAGGGGCAATGAAAGCAGTGATATGGTGGCAATTTAAGCACCTGAACAACTACATGGCATGGAATTTCCAGTGCTTTTATGGGCCCCCAACCAATTGAAACTTCCTCCTCCTCTTGATGTCTAGGCACATAGCACTGTTTCCTACTATCACCTGCTTTACTGCCGGAGGGTCCCTGATGCTGACACATACAGACACACCCTCACGCCACACACATCCAGAGTTTACGGACTGAGCAATCAGCTTTGCAAAAGCCAACAGAAGTCTTCTATGCCAGTTTCAGCTCTAGCCTGAAGATGGAGACCAGAGGAAAAAGCAAAATCCTCCAACCAAAACCCTCTCCTTGCTAATGGGAGAGCCCTAGACTGCCGGCTGTCCGGTGCCAGCCCCTTCATGGTTTGTCTCTTACAGATCAGTATCAAACCAAATAGCTATAGGCCAATCAGTTGCCAAAAAAAAAAAAAAAAAAGTGGAGACCAAGAGATGCATGCCTGCTGGTGAAAACTTAAACAGGCATGTGGGTAATATGAGTATGACAAGCTGGCAGCCCACAGTCTTTTTGAAGTGAAGAGCAAACAAGTTGAGGATTTTTATAATGTGGGCTTTGTCCGGTAATTCAGCCAGAAGCTTTACCAATACAGCTGCTTCCAAAAACTAAAACACATGGGGCAGAAAGCATTGCAACTTAAAGCAAACAAGATTCGCAGCCAGGACCAGCATTCCCAACAGCTGAGGAGTAGACACGCTCTGCCACTAAAAATAAAGTAGTGGCCAGATTTTGAATGTCTCCCAGACAGACCAAAAGCAAATGATGATGGACAATTATAAACTGTAAAAAGAACAACTAAAAGAGGCTATTATCAGTGTTTGAAGTAGCAGCTACAGAAAGCTTTTTGGGGTGGAATGCGAGGGTCAGGAGGGGCATCTGGAAAGAGAGACGTCAGTTATGAAAATAACGCTCAAAGTAAAAGAACAAAGATACCACAATTATTTTCTTGTGAAATATGTAGCCTATTCTACCCTTACTCTCAGGAAACATATATTTATTTATAGATGGGTACAGATAGCTCACAATTCAACAAAGATGAGTGGAACTTGTACAGTAAAAGAATATGCAGTTGTGGGATCCCTGGGTGGCGCAGCGGTTTGGCGCCTGCCTTTGGCCCAGGGTGTGATCCTGGAGACCCGGGATCGAATCCCACATCGGGCTCCCGGTGCATGGAGCCTGCTTCTCCCTCTGCCTGTGTCTCTGCCTCTCTCTCTCTCTCTCTCTGTGACTATCATAAATAAATAAAAAAAAAAAATTAAAAAAAATAAAATAAAAAATAAAAAAAAAGAATATGCAGTTGTAAAGTCTGCGTTCAAAATAAAGGTTACCTCTCTCCATTTTTTTTTATTGTTCCCCACAGATCTGTTTCTCCCTGTAGCCCCTTTTCAAGGGCCCACAGCCCCTAACAGCGTATCAGCCTTCACCCCAAATGAATTCGAACCTTCAGTGGCACAAGCCACTGAAGAAGCACTATCCTTTCCATTGAAGGGAAACTTCCTGTCATAACATGAGATCGCAAATATCACATATAAATAAATAAATTATCAAATGTTATGTTGTGATTACTCAAAACCCAGAATACTAGAAAACAACTAGGCTCAGGAAGTGCTTCAGTTCCGCCTCAAAAATGGGTCAGTGATCTCTCTAACCAAAAGGAGAAATGCTTCAGCTTTCAACAGGTGCCCCCCAAAGTTTTAAATCTGAGCAACTAAGTGATATGCACTAAACAGTAGGCAAATTAGGAGGGCGTGAAGGGCTATGTCAGCCAGAAGTGCAGTCATCTGGGGGTGTAATTTGTGTTCCTACATCTATCTATACAATAGATTCCCCATTACAGTAATTATTATGAATTATAGATAAGCACTCTGTGTGTAATGTTCTGCTCTCCATTTCCTACAAATCAAATTACCGAGGCTTATATTGGATTGTGGACATATTTAGAAAATCCTTTTATGGTTGTTTGTTAGGCTTCCTTCTGCCAAGAAACTCCAGTCCCTTCTTTGACCAGATGCCCCTAAAGTGCCTGCTGTGAAAAGGACTATGTGCTGCAGAAGGGGGCTGGTACAGGGTGGTGCCTACTGAGGCCCAGAGTCACCATCCAGGCCAGCTAGGGGCTGACAAAGCCATCTTCCCTCAAAAACAGTTGAACCCTAAAGTTGGGCACATGGTAGGTGTTCAGGAATTACTGTTGAATGTCCTCCCTGGTTATTATTGCAAGGAGGCTGCCGATAGGGACCACCTTTACTGAGAAAACCTTCTAAACTGGTCTCCTAGACAATTAAAGCTCTCTCCCCCAGGTGCTTGACAAGGGGTATAATGGACCATACGTGCCATTGTGGGTGGAAAAGGGGGGTGGACCCAGAAATTAGTTTAAACTACACATTATTTGTGTTACAAAGACTTAATCCCCAGATATTTAAGCTTACTCAGCTTATCAAATCTGATTCTGGTACCTTTGTAACCCTTTACATCTTAATGATGAGTTGTGTGTTTATATGAACATCAGAAGCCTACCAGTAACCTGTAAAGTCTTCAAGTCTAAGGAGTTGCAAGGACCAGAGCTACAGGGGAAAAACAAAACAAAAACCTCCTAGGCTAAAGCCACCCACCACTGCCTGACATCTCTTCTAAGATCTCCATGCTCCGGGGTGCCTGGGTTGCTCAGTTGGTTAAGTGTCTGCCTCTTGATTTCAGCCCAGGTTATGATCTCAGGGTTGTGAGATTGAGCCCTACATTGGGCTCCATGCTGGATATGGACTCTGCTTAGGGTTCTCTCTCTCTCTCCCTCTCCCTCTGCCCCTCCCCCCAAGCTTATGCACACACTTACTCTCTCTCTGTCTTTCAAAAAAAAAAAAATCACTATGCTCCAAATATAAGGTGCTCTCCTCAAAATTTATGTTCTTCCCCCAAGACTGTATGGTAGGTGACAGCTTATTGTCACGTGCCATAAATCTTGCTATGATATTAATGACTGGCAAAGATAATCTATAGTAAAAATAGCTAACGTTTATTGAACACTTACTCTGTGCCATGGACTGAACTACATGCTATGTATATGTTATTTATTTAATCTTCTCAAGTAGTATTTATACTTCCCAAGTACTATTATTTATCATTCTTATCTAGCAGATGTGGAAATTTAGGCAGAATGGTTGAATGCCGCTTTCTTAAATTTGCTCCTAAAAAGTGAGTTCAAATCCAAGCAATGTACTCTAGAACCACAACACTTAACTTCCATACAGAAGCTTGCATTCCTTAGTGTAAAAAGGAACATTATCTACATTATCCTCAAAATATTGTTGTCTTAGGCTAGTGACTCTTGGATCTTTCCTCTCCCTCATCTATAAAACTAAGGGACTGAACTGCCTTAGTGGTTTTCAAGATTTAGTCAAGCTCCCTTTGGGCCTGATTAGAATGGAAGTGAAAGATGAGGGTAGCCAAGCTCTATCTCCTCACCCAATTCCAACCCAATACTTCTGCATCTCTTTTCATATTAGATTTAGGCATGAAGTTTATTTTGCAGGAAGGCCCTGAATCTTTAAACAATTTGAAACCCACTAAAACAGAGATCATAAACTACTGACCCATGGTCCAAATCCTGTCTGCAGAGTTTTGTTTGTTTGTTTGGCTCCAGAGATTTTTGTTTTGCTTTGCTTTAACTTGAAGTATACAGCAAAATTTAAATTTTAGGGTATTTTGTATAAAAACTGAGCCTCTTGAAAATTTTAATGTATAAACACAGAGAAGGTTTTCTTCCCAGAAAACTTTGTGTTACTAAACCATTCTGCAGTTCCCCAGCACTGCCTCTCTGCCCACTTCATTAGACTCTTTACTAACCTGATACCTGTGGACATTTGAGTTTACAGTCTCTAATCTAGATTACCTTTAAAATTCTTCCCAATTTTGAGTATATGCCTAACTGAACTCTAAACTTCTAAAGGAAAGGCCCTTGTCTAATGCATACTTAATACTCCTCAATGCTTTATTCCTCTCATTCCCACCTCCATCCCAGTAAAAGCACTTAAGCACATGTGCATGTCTACACACACAAACACTCAATACATAACAGAGGTTCAATAATTGTTCTTTGTGTTGGAAAATGGCTCTCTATATTATATCACTCAGTAACATTTACATTTTACTGAAGAATCTTGAGACCCCAATTTCTTAGCCCAAAGGAATGCATTTCTAATGGTATATTTCATCATGTTGTCGGCGGATCTGCAAGAAATTCTGGGGTTGAAGGATTCTGTTTGTAAAGAAACTTGTTTCCAATAAATAAGGACTCACTTTGGTTACCTTCATTAGTAATAACTTATTATATTCAAAAGCACAAAAAGTATCAATGGAACACCCTTAAGGATGAGAATATTTGGTAATAAGGAAAATCCATCATGGTTCCAGTGGCTACCTTATTGGCTCTTCAGGGACTTTGTTGGTCTCTCATCTTTCCGGTGGTGACTCAGCTCCTTTCTGACTGCATCTGTTCCTCCCACTGGTATCACTTAGCCACCTTACCCTCTACTCTCTGTCATTTCTGTTTCAGTTTCTGCTTACTCATAAATTCTGTTTACTTATACCATCAGTTTACTCATCTTTCTTGCCGCCACAAGTCCTCTTTTTGTGGTTCTTTGGAGCTTATACTCCTCCTCAGATGCCCTAGTTCAAATTCCTGAGCTGGAACATTTGACCCAACTAATCACCATTTTCCCTGTTTGGGCAGTTTTTCATGCCAAACCATCTCATAGGACACTGGCCAGCTTAGGCATTGGTTAGGGGTAGGACCACCCTGGTCCAGTCAGATGGATCTAAAAGAAGGGGATTCATGACCACCAATGCAGCTCCCACAGCCGACTTGTGGGTAAGTCACGTTCCCTTAGAAGGAAGCTATTGGTATGGCAGGCACTTTGATGGACCTGTCCCACAGGATCTCTAACCTTCAAATCATGCTTGTGTCTCCACCTTTGAGGAGATACATAAACCAAAGCTAAGATTATATTGCTATAACATTCCTGTTCGTGTGGACCCATCGGAGGACCTCTGTGCTTCTTATGTGCTCTTTGGGTTTTGTGGAGTTTTTAAAAAAGATTTTATGTATTTATTTGAGAGAGGGAGTGAGAATGCGAGTGTGGGGAGAGGCACAAGGAGAGGGAGAGGATCCTCATGCAGACTCTGCAGTGGTTGAGCCTGACTTGAGGCTCGACTTAACGACCCTGAGATTATGACCTCAGCTGAAACCAAGAGTCAGATGTTCACCTGACTGAGCCACCTGGGTGCCTCTGTTTTTGTTGGATGTTTGGTTTTCTTTGATGACTACTGGTTCAAACTCCATATGGTGTAGTCCCTTAAAGAATGGACCTCAGTTTTGGAGGATTCCGAACCAGCTCTTTTACACATTATTATCCAGGCTTACGTACCATCGAATAACAAAGCTGTTCCCTCTGACTAGAACACTATCCTTCCATCCGTTACTCCTATCCAAATTCAAAACTCCTTTTGTCTGGCTAATTCCTACTCCTCCTTTAAGTGTCCAGTTGGAGTCACTTCTTCCAAGAAGCCCTCCCTTACCAGTTCTGGACAGGCACCACTCCTACGTGCCTCAATGCTGCCACCTATCTGTTACTACATCATCTTTGTAATCACCTGTCCAGAGAACCACTGAACTCTTCTCTATGAGTCCGGACCATGTCTGCCTTATTTAAATCTGTGTTCCCAGTGCCCAGTACAGCAATTGACACATAGCAGCAACTTGATAAGTGTTTGTTAAAGGAATAAATGCCCTATATACTACAAGACCTATATGAATTTAATATATTTTTCTTTCAAATGCACCCAGAAAAATAAGGTGGTGATTTTGATAGTTTGAGAGACCATTGGAAACAGCCAAAGACATGCACAACCCCAAACACAAAACATAACGAATAACATACAAATAAAAAGATGTAAAAATCAAATGAAGATGCAAGTCACACCGTCATGTAAATCACTAAGGGAAGCAGAATACAAATTCTATACCTAAATGTGTTTCTCAGCCCATATTTCTAAGTACAGTGGCGCACCATACCTCTGAGAATTATAGAATACCTTTTTTTTTCTTTTCCATTGTTCATACACTAATTCATACTTCTGAAACTCAGATATTCAGATAACAAATAACCAAGTGTTGGAAGGAAAGTTACAAATTATAGTCATATGTCACAGTCCAAGCAAATGGCAGCCAAATTTCCCTATATAAATTGCATAATTCTCTTATGATTTCACAAGATGTATTGAAAAGAAAAACAGTAAAAAGGAAATTCATTTGTTACTCAGCTAATATAGTATATAGGTAAAGGGTTCATGTCTAAACTCTTACAGATGAGTGGGTTTTTCCAGAAATGCAATTTTAACACAGCATAATACCACTGAGATATTAAAACTGAATTTAAATTTTTAAAAAAATTAGGTTAACATCCCTCAGAGCAAATCATGCTAATATCCTATGCCTTAAGTAATACTACATCTTAAATAAATTACTTAGCTAGCAACAAGAAAATAGATTACAAAAGACAATGGAGGGATCCCTGGGTGGCGCAGCGGTTTGGCGCCTGCCTTTGGCCCAGGGTGCAATCCTGGAGACCCGGGATCAAATCCCACGTGTCGGGCTCCCGGTGCATGGAGCCTGCTTCTCCCTCTGCCTATGTCTCTGCTTCTCTCTCTCTCTTTCTGTGACTATCATAAATAAATAAAAATTAAAAAAAAAAAGACAATGGAAAAATAGAGCTGGTCAAAGAATCTTGAGGAACAAAATGACTTTTAACAGGCTGAAACTTATAAGCTAATAATAAAGAAGTTTTTATGTGGTTGACTGTCTTGTGTTTCTTATGATTTTGTGCTCTGGCTGTTGGGGCTAATTATTACTAAGTCCAAAGTTACCACTTTGAGAGTGAGACAATAGTGACCAATCCGTATTTTTCAGGTCAAAGTGTTAGAATTTATTGCCGAGAATGAAGACATTATTCAAGGCAAAAAATCCTGTTTCTTCTAAAACTGACAGTTAATTGTTGCTAATTCTCATCATCCTTCCAGCATTTTTATATAAGAGAACACAGAGTGCTGTACTGATGAGGGACCACCTCAAATAGGATGTGAACAAAGCCTGTATCTGCTGCCCCAGGCTTCTCTGAAGTGCATGAACCAGTTTTGCCTTGGGCCAATTAAAGGGTGATTATTTGTAGGTGGGTGAGGTTTAAGACTGTCTTTGTCGCCCACTCCCTGCCAAAGCCTGACCTCACAAGTACAGCCCCTGGCCTTGGCACCGCATGGCTATCAAACACTCCATTTCTCACCCTCTAGAAGAACAAATTCTCCAGTGACTCCTACTCACATACTACATGTGTCCTGATCATTCTAGAATGTAGCTTTTGTCATTTGCATATGGTTTTGTCCTGATCTCCAGATCAAAAAAATAAAATGTGTTTTGCGGCATCCTAATGCAGAAACTCTCTACGTGTTCCCAGAAAATAAATAAATAAACTTGTTCTGGCACAGCCATTTGGGAATTAATAGTTGGCATCTTTTGGCTATAGTCGGAAATAAGTGAGCATATCAGAGCATATCAGAATATCAGAGCAAGCCTTATAACGTTATCTCTGTTTGCATTGTTATTATGCATATAAGTGCTTTTGGAATCCATGCTAATCTTTAGATCTTTTTTTTTTTTTTTTTTTTTTTTTACTTATTTTTTCCCCTAAGTTAAGGAAAGCAAACACTAAAAGTAACACATTTTTATGGAATGTGTGAGGGACATGAAAAAAAAATATCCAAGTAAACGTCCTTGTTAAATATATTCGTGATCAGTGGAATTAGACCTCTTCCTAGTGTCCCAGTGACTATCAAAACAGATGTGTGATATCTGTGTCTGTCAGGTGCCTCCTTTAAAGCCTTACATGGTTGGCTTGTCCTTGTTCAGCTCACAGTCATTTAAAAAATACTTTGAGAGCTAGCCATGAGAATTACAAATCATTTTTTCAAAGGTATGTACAGCTCTGCAAATTACAATGAGTTTACAGGTGCTGTCTTATTCTGTGTAACCTAGAGATGAAAGAGTTATCAAGGACACTGATGCTTATTGCCACATCGATGAAATCCTCATGAATTCAAAAATTGTGGCAATAATCTCTTTCATGGAAATAGATCTAAGAAGTTGTCAAGCAGATGGTATCTGATTTCCTCCTAAATGAAGAAGCCTTGTAAAATGGTGTAAGGGGTCCAGTAGCAGCAAGCAGCAGGAGTAGAAACTAGAAGCAAAGATCTTACTCCCTTGGTGACCTACTGGAACCTGGGCGCCAACACACTAGTCACTTCCTCATACATTGGCTCGCTTGGAGCCCCTAGCCACCTGATGGAATAGCATTCTTTTCTTTCATTTCAAATGGATGTGGGGCACTTAGGTGGCTCAGTTGGTTAAGCCTCCAACTCTTGGTTTTGGCTCAGGTCATGATCTCAGGATCCTGGGATCAAGCACCTCGCAATGGGCTCCACACTCAGGGGAGTCTGCTTCTCTGCCTCTTTCTATCTCTCTGCCTGTGCCTCCCCCCACAGGCCCACCCCACCATCCTGTCCATGCTTGCACATACTCTCTCTCTAAAAAAAAAAAAAAAAAAAAATCTTTTTTAAAAAGATAAATAGGACAGCCCCGGTGGCACAGTGGTTTGGTGCCTCCTGCAGCCTGGGGTGTGATCCTGGAGACCCGGGATCGAGTCCCATATCGGGCTTCCTGCATGGAGCCTGCTTCTCCTTCTGCCTGTGTCTCTGCCTTTCTCTCTCTCTGAGTAAATAAATAAATCTTTAAAAAATAAAAAATAAAAAAATACACGCATAGCCCTCCTATAAAATCAGCACGTTGTCAGGGCTCCAGGTCTGATTATCAGCACACTCTTCCCACCTGCATACACTTTTCAGGCCATGTGCTGCCCTATTCTGATCCTGCCATTCTTCCTGTTTCTATTCAGGGCTTTCCTAAATGTTGATGTGAACCCAATTTTCTCTTCAGTTGTTCCCCAGGGCTGACCCCTGGCAGTGAATACTAGTTTGTATGTGTTTCTCATTCTCTTTAACCTTCCCCTCCTTCAGCTTTGCCTTTTCCCTTGTAAACACGGCCGTCCATACTTCTGCCCCATGCTGATGCACCTAAGCACTGTTAATGAAAATCCAGGAACCCAGCTGACCTGGTCTAATAAATTCTGTATTGTCACACTGTCTTGCTTACTGCAAAGCTACGTAACTACTCCTCCCCGACCACAGACGGCTCTCAGATCAATACCTCAGGTCTTGACCCCTCATCCTCTTTCTCATGACATATTTTGTGCTGTCAACAAAATACCTCTCCTTGGTGATCTGCCAAGATCTAAAACTAATTATGACAAAATTAAACCAGCATCCTTCCCCTCGAACCCTTGCCTCATTTCAGCTTGTCTGCTGTGGTCAAGGGGCACCCTTACCCACCTGGACATGAGCAACAACTGTGGAGCCCTCTTCAGTCCTTCTTCTCTCACCTGCTCCCAAGATCCATCACCAGCTCTGCCAATTCATCCTTCCTAATTTGGGGAATTCATGTGTTCATACCTCTACCTCTTTGTTTCCTAGCTAAATAACAACCATCAGCATTAATACTGGGACCCTACAAACAAATGTCTCTCCTTCCAGATGGTCCCGATCCCACAACACATCACACAGGAACAGCTGATACTTCAGGTCCCTAAAATATTCAACATAATCAGGAGGCCCTTTATTGTTTGGGCCAGAGCGGCTTCAGCCTCAACTCTCATCCCGCTTGCCCTCTCATTCACTATCCTATTTCTTCATTTCATATCCCCTAACTTAACATGCTCTTTCTACCTCAGAGTTTTTGAACATTCTATCACTTTTTTTCTGGAATGTTCTTTATCCCACACTAGCCAATACTTACTCAGCTTCCACCGGCCTCCATTCTCATTAGGCTCCCTTATCACACCCTGTACTTTTCTTTCATTGCCCTTAATATGGTTTGTAGGTACTTAGTTATGAAGGAATGAATGCTCCCAATTGTGTTTCCAGGTAAAGAGAAGAGCCTTTGCAAAAGGCTCAGAGAAGAGAACGATGATGACCTGTTTGTGACACTGGAAAGTATCCAGTATAACTGAGATAAGAGAGTGAGAAGTAGCATGGCATTAAATGAGGGTGAAGAGGTGAGTGAGACCAGATTGTGGAGCAGCTTCATGGTAAGAAGTTTGGATATTAGCCTACTAATAATGGAAAGTCAGAGAAGAGTCTTAAGCAGAAGAATAATATGATCAGACTTGTATTTATTGATTACTTTGGGTAAAAAGTAAAAAATGAACTGGAGGGGACAAAAGGGATTACATAAAGACATATTTGGAGGTTCTGGCTGGTGGCTTGAACTGGAAACATGGCTATGGGTGTGGAGAAAGGTAGACAGTTAATAGAAATATTTCTGCAGTAAAATTGACATACTTTAACCACTGATTAGAAGTAGAAGGGAGGGAGTAGGTGTGTCAAAAATGAGTCATAAATTTATTCCTTAAGCCAGTAGATGGAAAGTAATGTCCCTCACTGAGAGGCGGTATGGAAGAAGAGCAGGGAGGGGCATACTGATGAGTTTTGTTTTAAATGGGTTACATTTAAGGGTCTTCTGGAGAGGCCAAGTAAATATGTCAGTAGGCAGTTGGATCTACTGGGTTGTATATTCAAATATGAGGATATTCAATATATAAGAAGTCCTTGAAATCATGATATAGCCCAGGGATGTAGAAAGGGTATAAAATGAGAAGAGATTGCCTATGACATTCTCATTGCCTTTGTTGCCCAAAACAATTTTTCTGCCAAGCCTTATCCCTTCAAAACATTCAAACCCTAATTCAAAACTCACATTTTCCATGAAGCCTTCCCAGATTCACTTTGCCTTTATCCTATTCTTCTAATAACACTCATTACCCTTGAAAAAGTTATCATTGGCTACATATATGTTTATGGGGCTCTCCTCATGCCAGTGTTATGTTGCAAGCTCCCAGAGGACAGACTTCTTGTTTCTTCTTTCATTAAATATATGCCCTATTCGTTCAATTGATATCCTTGATAAGCCAACTCTGTACCTGCTAGTAATGTATACCTATTTGGGTGTTGTAGATTTTGTGCTTCCTATTATCACAGAGCAATTTAGTAATTTATGTAAATATTTTTGTTTTGGACAAGTTATGTATGTAACTAAAGAAGATGTAATCATATGATTTAGTCAAAATAGAGGGTTGGAATTATAGCTAGCCAACACATTGACCAAAGAAGAACATTAAAGCAAAAAATGCTATCGGAACATAAAGCCAGCCAACATCTTTTAGTACCATTTCCAATTCCATTCCATTGACATGGTTAGGTGATTTGAGGTGTCATTTACAACTCTGTCTCTGATCCCACATAATTTGGCCTGCACAGGCAGTTTCCTGTCCATTTAGGCCTCTCTAAGAATTGACAGCTGTCAAAAAGCATTACTGACAAAGTGATGTTGAACACTCTCATTAGTTGGTCTCCAAAGCAGTGCCCACTGATGGCTTGGCAGAGAGAGGGCTCTGGGGCTTCGATGGCGGCCTGCTGGGCCAGTCTTCCACTGAAGCCATTGAATTCCAGTTCATTTTCTCCAACTTCCCCAGAACTGGGTTTGTACAGATAGCGAAGGAAAGGATCGGTACCTCTAAAGGTTTTTAATTAGATTTCCACATCACCCACATCAGGTCAATTAATTTTTTTCTTTCTGACTGGCACATAACAGGTTTTCAAAAAATATTTGTTGAATGATTCAAAGAAGGAAATTAATGTGAATTAAGTACATAATACATGTTAGGCAATGCAGTATGTGTTTGGGCTTTTTTTTTTTTTTAACACCACAGCCGTATTTTTTTCATCAGTACGCTAAAGATGAGGGGACCAAAATTCCATGAAGTTGATTCACCTGCTTGGGTCACACTGTGAGTAAGTAACAAAGTGAGGATTTGAACACAAATCAAATTTTTTTTTTTCCAAATAAGATTTTGGCAAGATGAGGTTATTTGTTGCCTCAACCATTAGGAAAATAAACTGAATAAGAGATCGTCAGTAGTTGGAAAGGTAGAAGGCTCTCACACTCCCATCTTTGAGCTATGCAGCATTGATCAGTGCAGCCACAGGTCACAGAAGGGTCTTTGGCAGCCTACGTTATAATATAGGCACAACATCTCTAAGCTCCTCCCCCTAAATAGAACAGATGATGTTCCACACAAATATATATGAAGCTAATCAGTTGAATAAAACTGTACAGTCAGCCCAGATCACTGAATCAGATTGTAATTTTCCATCTGTTTCAAGTGAGTCATATCCTACCATTCAGGGTCAACCTTCTATGTGTGCACAGTAAGCAATTTCATATCCTAGATTGGCTTTAATTCAAGAGAAATGCCCTAAAAATATCTTTCCCAATCAGAAGTTCTACTGTTAGTGCTCAGGTATTTTTTCAAATCAAAATGTCTCCTTAGAGGAACAATTGCATTAAATTTCTAACCAATTAAAATGAATGTTTTTTTTTAAGTCGCTTCCTATACATTATAGAATCCACCACAGGGATTATGGTGTCCTGGAACACAGAATAATTAGATAGGCCCGTATCCAAGTGCCACTCTCTGGTGACTACTGGTGCTGTGGATCTTGCAGGTTACTTAATCTCTATGAGCCTCTGCTTTCTCCCTTGTATAATTAGCAAAAATACTAACCTTTTTTTTAGATTCTCGTAAGTATTAAGTAGCAATAATCATTGTTTCATTACAACTTATGGCTAAATCTATTTAAAGTTCCCTGTATGCACAGTGAAAAAAGGAATCCATTTCATAATTATATTGGATGCATTTATTTTAGGGAAGAAAAATCTATAAAAGTAGGAATCACAGATATAAAAAGATAAAGAAAAATGCAAACGTGCCTTCATCTCAGCAAATAAGTAGTAATTTTTTGTATGCAGTGATGATCATGAGTATTACAATACAGTGGTTTATATTCTGAATTAGGAATGTCAGGATTCTACACAACACTTCTACTGGCTTTAATGCTGTGAACATTCTCATCCTAAAAGATTGCTGAAAACTTCAAAATGCTGGTCTTGCAGAATGTAGAAACGTTTAGTCTAATACCAGGCTCTTCATCGATGTATTAGTTTCCTAGGGCTGCCATAACAAATTACTACAAATCGGATGGCTTATTCTCTCACGATTCTGGAGGCCAGAAGTCCAAAATCAAGGTGTCAGCAGGGTCACGCGCCCTTTGGAGGTTTTAGGGGAGAATCCTTCCCTGCCTCTTCCAGCTTCTGGTGGTTATCAGCATTTCTGGTGACTATCACTCCAGTCTCTGCCTCCATTTTCACATGGACTTCTCCTCTGTGTGTCTGTGTCTTCTCCTTTTCTGTCTCTTACAAGGACTTGTCATTGGATTTAGGATCCATTTGTATAACCCAGCATGATCTCATCCTAAGAATCTCCATTATATTGCAAAAATCCTTTTTGCAAACAAAGCCACATTCACAGGTTCTAGAAATCAGGACATGGACATCTCTCTTTAGGGGCCACCAGTCACACCATTGTAACCAATAACAAATCGTATTATAATCTTGTAATTTCAATAATAGTACATTATAAAAGCTAGCAGCTTTTACCTATTAAGTAAGTCTATGTTCATTATTTCATCTATTTAATACTGAATGAATACCTTCTTCACACAGTATTTTATGCAATGAAGGTACCACAGTGAATCAAGCAGACATGGTCCATGCTGCCTTCATGGAAGTTACAGACTAGTATGAAAGACATTCAGTAATCAAATTTACATACAACATACTGTGGCCACTTAAATGAGAAAAAGAATAAGGTGCTATACAAAGGTTAATTGTAGGTAGAGTATCCAGGGAGGGCTGCTCTTAGTGGAAGATATAAACTAAGGTTTTGGAATTTGAAAGACTTAAGCATGCAAAGAATTAGGGAGCAAGGGGACTTGCGGAAGAAATAACTTCTACAGAGGCCTTCAGGCAGTAGGAATGCGGCAGTTTCCAAGATCTAAAACAGACAGCAGTGTGAGAGTGAGTGAGTGAGTTTAGGAGGAAAGCAAGACATGTGTTCAGAGGAGTGGACAGGGCCAGAGCATGCATGGCCTTGTAGGTAATAGTAAGGAATCAGTTTTTATTCTTAGATAATCAAGAAACTTCTGAAGGTTTCTTAAGTAGAATGTTGGATTTGTAACGATGACTTGGCTTGCCAGGTTGAAAATGGACTGGACAGGACAAGAGTGCATAGAGGCAATGGTGTCTTAGACAAGGGCAGTAGCAGTGGATGATATAAAAAGATAAGGAAAAATGCAAACATGAAAGTAGACATGTGTAAACAAGAATTAAAAATAGAATTACTATGTGATCCAATAATTCTACTACTGGATATTTACCCAAACTACAAGGAAGACAAGGAAGTAGATTGGAGCAACACTTAGAAAGTGAAATACATAGTGGTGAAGGATTTGATATGGTAATAAGAAGACTATCAACTCTAGGTACCTGGTTTGTATAAGTAGATAAATGCTAAGAGCATGTAGTGAGATGAGGAAAGCTGCAAAAAGCCTAAGGTTAGGGAGGAAAGAGTCATTGGTCAGTAATTAGTATACATACCTTTAGTGTGATGATTAATTTTGTGTGTCAGTTTGGCTAGGCTATGGTGCCCAGATATTTGATTACCACCAGTCTAGATATTGCTATGAAGGTATTGGGGGGAAGGGATGAAAATGGCATATTGACATTTATTTGATTAATGAGATTGAAATTTTTAATACATTTATTATCTATTTTTATTTCTTCAGTGATTTGCCTATTTCTTATTGAATAATTTCTTTATTAGGATATTCCTTTTCTTTTTTATCGTATTTACTACTCTCTTACTTAATTCCAGTATGGTTAACATACAGCATTATATTAGTTTCAGGTGTATGATATAGTGATTCAACAATTCTATATATTACACAGCGCTCCTCACAATAAATGTACTCCTTTTTTTAAAAGATTTTATTTATTTATTTATTTGAGAGAGAGACTGAGAGAGCAAGAGTGGGAAGGGTAGAGGGAGAGAATCGATCGGGGCTCCATCTCATGATGCTGAGATCATAAATTGAGCTGAAATCAAGAGTTGGAAACTTAACCAGGTGTGCCACCCAGATGCCCACAGTAAGTGTACTTTTAATCCCCTTCACCTGTTTTACCCATCCTCCCCCACACACCTCCACTCTGGTAATAATCAGTTTGTTCTCTATAGTTAATAGTCTGGTTCTTGGTTTGTCTCTCTCCCTCTCTCTCTCTCTCTCTCTCCTTTTGCTCATTTATTTTGTTTCTTAAATTCCACATACAAGCAAAATCATATGGTATTTATTACCTTTCTCTGACTGACTTATTTCACTTAGTATTGTATCTAGATCCGTCTATATTATTGCAAATGTCAAGATTTCATCCTTTTATGTGGCTGAGTAATATCCCATTGTGTATATGCCATTCTTCTTTATCCATTCATCTATGGACACTTGGGCTGCTCCCCTAATTTGGCTATTGTAAATAATGCTGCAATAAACCACAGAGGAGCATATATCTTTTTTTTTTTTTTTTTTGCATATATCTTTTTGAATTAGTGTTTTGTAGTTTGGGTAAATATCCAGTAGTAGAATTATTGGATCACACAGTAATTCTATTTTAAATTCTTGAGGAATTTCCATACTATTCCCCACAATGGCTGCACCAGTTTGCATTCCCAGCAGAGCACACAAGGGTTCCTTTTTCTCCACATGCTCAGCAACACTTGTTCCCTGAATTTTTTATTTTAACCATTCTGATAGGTGTGCGGTGATACTGCATTATAGTTTTGATTTATGTTTTCCTGATGATGAGTGATGTTGAGCATTTTTTCATGGATCTGTTGACCATCTATCTGTATATCTTCTTGGGAGAAATATCTGTTCCTATCTTCTGTCCTATCCTTTAAATTGGATTATTTGGATTTTGGATGTTGAGTTATATCAATTCTTTATATATTTTGGATTCTAAACCTTTACTGAGTATGTCATTTGCAAATATCTCCTCCCCTTTTCAGTAGGTTGCCTTCTAGTTTTGTCAGTTGTTTCCTGTGTTGACCAGAAGCTTTTTTATTTTGAGGTAGTCCCAACAGTTTATTAGTGCTTTTATTTCCCTTGACCCAGGAGACATCTAGAAAAATATTGGTACTGCTAATGTCAGACAAATTACTGCCTGTGCTTTCTTCTAGGAATTTTATAGTTTCAGATTTCACATTTAGATCCTTAGTCCATTTTGTGTTTATTTTGTGTACGGTGTAAGAAAGTGGTTTAGTTTCTGGCTTTAGCATGTAGCTGACCAGTTTTCCCAACATCATTTGTTAAAAAGGTTGGGTTTTTTTTCCCCTTTGTGTATTCTTACCTCCTTTCATCAAAGATTAATTAACCATATAATTTTGGGTTTATTTCTGGACTCTATTCTGTTCCATTGATCTATGTGTCTATATTTATGCTGGCACCATACTGTTTTATTACAGATTTGAAGTATATCTTGAAGTCTGGAATTATGATAACTCTAGTTTTGTATTTCATTTTCAGAATTGCTTTGGCTATTTTTTGCTATCTTTTGTGATTCCATACAAATTTTTGAATAGTTTGTTCTAGTTCTGTGAAAAATACTGTTTGTATTTTGATAAGGATTGCATTAAATCTGTAGATTGCTTTGTGTAGTATGCATATTTTAACAATATTTGTTCTTCCAATCCATGAGCATGGAATATCTTTCCATTTGCTTGCATCATCTTCAGTTTCTTTCATTGATGCTTTATAGTTTTCAGAGTACAGATCTTTCACTTCCTTGGTTAAGTTTATTCCTAAGTATTTTATTATTTCAGGTGCAATTGTAAATGTGATTTTTTTTTAATTTCTCTTTCTGCTACCTCATTATTATTGTATAGAAATGTAACAAATTTCTATATATTGATTTTGTATACCATGACCTTACTGAGTTCATTTATCGATTATAGTAGTTTTTTGGTGAAGTCCTTAGGGTCTTCTATATATAATATCATCATCTGCAAATAGTGAAAGTTTTACTTCTTCCTTATAAATCTGGGTGCTTATTATTTCTTTTTCTTGCCTGAGTGCTGTGGCTAGGAATTTCAATACTATGTTGAATGAAAATGGTGAGAATAAATATCCTTTTCTGTTCCTGATCTTGGGGAGAAAGCTCTGTTTCTCAGGGTTGAGTATAGTGTTAGCTGTGGGTTTTCATATATAGCCTTTATTATATTGAGGTATGTTCCCTCTAAACCTATTTTACTAAGGGTTTTTATCATGAATGGATGTTGTATTTTGTCAAATACTATCCATCTATTGAAATGATCATATGGTTTTTATCCTCTCTTGTTGATGTGATGTATCATGTTGATTGATTTGTGAATATTGAACCACCCTTGCATCCCAGGAATAAATCCCACTTGATTGTGGTGAGTGATTTTTTTAATGTATTGTTGGATTTTTTTTTTTTTTTTTTGCTAGTATTTAGTTGAGGATTTTTGCACCTATTTTCCTCAGAGTTGTTGGTCTGTATTTTTCTTTTTTTATAGTGCCTTAATCTGGTTTTCCTATCAGGGTAATGCTGGCCTCATAGAATGAATGTGAACACTTCCTTCCTCTACTATTTCTTAGATTAGTTTGGGAAGAATGGGTATTAACTCTTCTCTAGATGTTTGGTAGAATTCACCTGTGAATCCATCTGGTCCTGGGCTTTATTTGTTGGGAGTTTTCTGATTACCAATTCAATTTCATTGCTGATAATTGGTCTGTTCAGATTTCTGTTTTTTCCTGATTCAATTTTGGGAGGTTGTATGTTTCTTGGAATTTATCCATTTCTTCGACATAGTCCAATTTCTTGGCACATAATTTTTCATAACATTCTCTTATAATCCTTTGTATTTCTGTGTTGTCAGTAGTTACTGCTCCTGTTTCATTTCTGATTGGATTGAGTCCTCTCTCTCTCTTTCTGTCTCTCTCCTTTTTTTTCTTTATGAATCTTGCTAAAGATTTGTCAGTTTTGTTGGTATTTTTAAAGAACTGGCTTCTGGATACATTGATCTATTTTTTTAGTTTCTAATTCATTTATTAATAATAAATATTTATTTTAATGATATTTTATTTAATAATAAATAATAAATAAATAATATTTAGTATTTCCTTCCTCCTACTAGTTTTGGGTTCTCATTGTTCCTCTTTTTCTGACTCTCTTAGGTGCAAGGTCAGATTGTTTATTTTAGACTTTTCTTGCTTCCTGAAATAGGCCTGTATTGCTATAACCTTTCCTCTTAGAATGGCTTTTGCTACATCCCAAAGATTTTGGACCACTGTATTTTCATTTTCACTTGTCTCTATGTATGTTTTGATTTCCTCTTTGATTTTGTTTAGTAGCATGTTATTTAACCTCCATATATTTGTGTTCTTTCCAGATTTTTTCTTGTGGTTGATTTCTAGTTGCACAGAGTTGTGGTTGGAAAAGATGTATGGTATGACTTCAGTGATTTTTAATTTGTTGAGGCTTGTTTTGTGGCCTACAGTGTGATCTATTCTGGAGAATGTTCCACATGCACTTGAAAAGAATGTGTACTCTGCTACTTTAGGTTGGGATATTCTGAATATTTCTGTTAGATCCATTTGGTCCAATGTGTCATTCAAAGCCATTGTTTCTTTGTCAATTTTCTCTTTGGATGATTCATCCATTGATGTAAGTGGGGTGTTAAAGTTCCCTACTATTATTATATTGCTATTGATTACTTCCTTTATTTTTTAAAAAAATATTTTATTTATTTATTCATGAGAGACCCAGAAAGAGAAAGAGGCAGAGACATAGATAGGCAGAAGGAGAAGCAGGCTCCATGCAGGGAGCCTGACATGGGATTGATCCCTGAACTCTGGGATCACACCCTGAGCCAAAGGCAGATACTCAAACGCTGAGCCACCCAAGCATCCCTGATTACTTCCTTTAAATTTGTTATTAGTTGCTTTATGTATTTTGGTGCTCTTATGTTCGATGCATAAATATTTATAATTGTTATATCTTCTAGTTGAATTGTTTCCTTTTTGATTATGTAGTGTCTTTCTTTGTCTCTTGTGACAGTCTTTATTTTAAAGTCTGTTTTGTCACTATAAGTATTGCTACCCTGGCTTTCTTTTAACTTCCATTCCCATGATAAATGTTTCGCCACCCCTTCACTTTCAATCTGCATGTGTCTTTTGGTCTAAAATGAGTCTCTTACAGAAAGCCTATAGATGGGTCTTGCTTTTTCATCCATTCTGTCATCCTATATCTTTTGATTGGAGCATTTAGTCCATTTACAAAGTAATTATTGATAGGTATGTACTTATTGCCACTTTGTTACCTGTTTTATGGTTGTTTTTGTAGCTCTTCTCTGTCTGTTTCTTCTCTTGCTCTCTTCTCTCAAGGTTTGTTGGGTTTCTTTAGTGATATACTTGTATTCCTTCCTCTATTTTTTGCAGCTCTATTACTGGTTTTTGATTTGTGGTAGGTTGTGATAGGTTTATATACAACGTCTTATGCATATAGCAGTCCATATTAAGTAGATGGTTACTTAAATTTGAACCTATTCTTTATTCCTCACCCTCTCCACATTTTAGGTATATGGTGTCATACTTCACCTCCTTTAATTTTGGGAATCCTTTGACTGATTTTTGTAGATATACTTAATTTTTACTGCTTTTGAGCCTCTTACTTTTCTCATTCCTGCTTATGGTCTTTCCATTCCAAGAGAATGGACATTCTTAACATTTCCTGTAGGGCTTGTTTAGTGGTCATGAATTCCTTTAGCTTTTGTTTGTCTGGGAAACCCTTTATCTCTCTTTCTATTCTGAATGATAGTATTGCTGGATATTCTTGGTTTTTTTCCTTCAGCTCTTTGTTGTTGTTGTTTTGTTGTATTTATTTATTTATTTATTTATTTATTTATTTATTTATTTATTTATGAGAAAGAGAGAGAGAGAAAGGCCAAGACATAGGCAGAGGCAGAAGCAGGCTCCATGCAGGTAGCCTGACATGGGACTCGATCCCGGGACTCCAGGATCACGCCCTGGGCAGAAGGCGGTACTAAACCACTGAGCCACCTGGGCCGCCCATCCTTTAGCTCTTTGAAAATATCATGCCACTATCTTCTGGCCTGCAGGGTTTCTGCTGAAAAATCAGCTATGTTAGCTTTATGGTGCATCTCTTATATGTAGCTGTTTTCTTCTCTCTTGGTGCTTTTAAAATTCTGTCTTTATCATCACCTTATGCCATTTTAATTACTGTGTCTTGGTGTGTACCTCTTTGGGTTGGTTTTGTTAAAGACTCTCGGTGCATCCTGGATCTGGATATCTGTTTCCTTCCCCAGATTCAGGAAGTTTTCAGCTATTATTTCTTCAGATAAAATTTCTGTCTCCTTTTCTCTTTCTCCTTCTGGCATCTCTATAATGCAAATATCATGCTTGATGGTATCAGTGAGTTTCTTAAGGCAATTTTCATTTTTTCTCAAGTTCAACTTGATTGCTTTCCATTACTCTGTCCTCCAAGTCAATGATACAGTCTCTACTTTCTCTAGTCTACTATTTATTCCATTTAGTTTATTTTTAATTTTTATTGAGTTTTTCATGTCTGATTGATTCTTTTTCAATATTTTCTATCTCTTTGTTAAGGATCTCACTGAGGTCCTCCACTCTTTTCTCAAGTCCAGTGAGTTATCTTTATGGCTGTTACTTTAAATTTTCTATTAGGCATATTATTTATCTCCATTTTATTTAGCTCCCTTGTTATAAGTTTGTCCTGTTCTTGCATTTGGGACATATTCTTCTGTCTCCTCATTTTGTCTAACTTCCTGTGTGTTAGGAAAATCAGTTAATATCTCTTGCTTTTGAAAGTAGTGGCCTCATGAAGAAGAGGTGCTGTAGTGCCCTGCAGTGCAATGCCCCTGTTCACCAGAACCTGGTGCTTCAGGTATATCTCCTATGTGTGTTACATATGTCTTGCTCTTGTGGATGAGCTTGTGACACCATTTGGTTGGGCTCTGGCCAAGGGCATATAGGAGTGGGCATACCCACAGGAGAATGCATAGGCAGGGCTCACCCTTAGGAAGTCAGATAGTGTGTGTTGGCATTGCACTGGCTCCCTCAGATGTCAGTGCTTCTTAGGTAAGGGGTTTGGGGAGGGAAGTAATGCCAGTGAGCTCTTCTGTTCTTAGAGAAGTCTCCCAAAGATCTCCAGCACATGCACTGAGATTGGTAAACAAATCTCCCTCCTATATTCCCCAGGCATTTTTCTTTCTTTTTTTTTTTTAATTGAAGTTCGATTTGCCAACATACAGTATAATGCCCAGTGCTCATCCCATCAAGTATCAGGCATTTTTCAAGCTGTTGTGTCTATGTTGTATCTCTTCAGGATTGTTTGTTTTGCCATCTCTGTAAGGGCAGAGACTCGGCTTCCTTTCACCCACCTGGCTCTCCCAGAGCTGAGCCTGATGATTTTTAAAGTTCCAGTTGTTAATCCCCACTGTTTGTAAGAACTTGCAAAATTATGCCCTTTTGGTTTTCAAAGCCAAGTGCCCTGGAGACTCATCTTCCCCATGTGGGCTCCCTGTGCCAGTGGTGCTTGGTGTGAAGGGCTGTCTCCTTCCCTTCTCCAGGGCCCTGATGTTCCTCCCTCCAGTGGATAGTCGGGTGGGTCAGGACTCCATCTTTCCTACCCTTTTCCATGTGGCTTCTTTTCTACATTTGGCTGTGGAGAGTCTGTTCTGCCAGTCTTCAGGTTGTTTTCTGGGTTATTTACACTGTTGTGTAATTTACACTGTTGTGGGTGTTACCTACTTGTATCCATGGGTCAAGGTGAGCTTAGGGTCCTCCTACTCCACCATCTCCCTGAGAAGTCACTATGTAGGCATTTTTTAGATTAGTAGACTCTGAACAAAGGAGATTATCCTCTGTAATGTAAAGGGACCTCATCTAATCAGCCAAAGGCCTTAAGAGAAGGAGACTGAGAGTTCTGACGAAGAAAAAATTCTGCCTCAGACTCAACTTGCAACATCAGTCTTCCCTGAGTCTTCAGGCTGCCAAACTGCCCTGCATCTATTGGGCTAGCCAGCTTTATAAATCACATGAACTAATTTTTAAACATCTCTCTTACTCTACAGATAGACGTAGACATAGACTTCTCTGCTTCCCTGGAGAACCATAAAAAATACAGTTCATAATGATATGATCTTGTAAAACAAAATATTATTGCATATGTGCATAAAAACAACACTTGTAAAAAATATACCAAATACCAGAGTTTTGGAAGTTTTATGATGGGTTCCTGTAAGACATTTAATTTTTTTTTTTTTTTTATGATAGTCACAGAGAGAGAGAGAGAGAGAGGCAGAGACACAGGCAGAGGGAGAAGCAGGCTCCATGCACCGGGAGCCCAATGTGGGATTCGATCCCGGGTCTCCAGGATCGCACCCTGGGCCAAAGGCAGGCGCCAAACCGCTGTGCCACCCAGGGATCCCCCTATAAGACATTTAAACGAAAATATCAATAGGGAACTGGATATGCAAGTCAGGAACTGAGAAAATGAGTCTGAGCTGGGGCTATATTCTATAGTCATGATTCGTCAGCATATTAAGTAAATTTTAAAGTGATGGGAGTGGATGAGGCATTTAACCAGTGAGAAATTTCCAGAATTATTCTAATTGCTTTGTGTATCTCATTTCATGTAAAGCTTACAGCAACTCTATAAAATAGGCATTATAATCCCCAATTTACAGATGTGGAATTGAGACTCAGAAATTAATTATTTTGCCTGAAGCAAAATAGGTTAAAGCAAAACAGGTTAAATTCACATCTCAGAATGACTGACTCCAAAGCCAACTCCCCTAATCATTGT
The DNA here is from genome assembly GCF_011100685.1 of Canis lupus familiaris. Classification (NCBI taxonomy): domain Eukaryota; kingdom Metazoa; phylum Chordata; class Mammalia; order Carnivora; family Canidae; genus Canis; species Canis lupus. The sequence goes on along the minus strand of NC_049224.1, from coordinate 4,675,292 downwards.
AATATTATCTTATTTTTCTTTAGCTTCAAATTATTTTATCATGAGTTTTAAATCCAGTTTTAACTTTGTAAGTAAAAGACTTATCGAATAGTTAAGTAGAACAGTAAAATATTTTTGGGAACTAAATTCTTAACACATACAAATAGCTAAGTTACTTTAATGCCATTTGATACAGTAATTCCCCTTTAAAAATGTACCCTAAGGAAATCAACAGAAGAAAAAGATATTTTGCATAAGAATGGCCCTTACTAGATTCTTCATAATTTTGGAAACCTGGAATAATCTAAATATCCACAAGCACATGAATAAATTATTATGTATTCACCTAATGTTTATTATGTAGTTATTGAAAAATTATAAATTCAAAAATACTTGAAAATATTAAAAAATGCTTCATATATTAGGTGGAAAAAATGCACACAAATACTGAATAATATACTGTAAAAAGTATATTTGTATATGTGCATGTAAAGAGGATTTGTAGAAAATGTATTAAATATTAAGAGTGTTTACCTCTATGTTGTAAGATTGTGGGTAATTTTTATATTCTTCTTCATATTTTTAAGTACTTTCCAGATTTTTCTGCAATGAATATATATTACTAAGAAAAAAACCTCTTTTGTTTTATTTTTAATAAACACAGAATTTTAGAATCCAAGAGCTAAAACTGTAATGCTTCTATTCTCTAGCAAACTAAGCCATTTAATATGTTAGCTTCAGCTATAGCATGCATTTATACTTTTATTAAAAATTTTAATGAGTTTAAAACTACTAATCTTCTAGAGAGTTTTAAGAATTAATGTTTATATTGTGCTTTGGGATTCTTGGATAAAAGGTGCTACATAATGCAATGTATTATTATTGTTATTAAAGTAAATTGAAGGCAAAGCATATAATAAAAATTTCCCTGTGGCAAAAATCTGAGGTCCATGTATGGTTCCACAGTGTTTAGATCACATTTACCTGTGAAAGTACCAACATTAACATGAAAATATTTTTGCTGTGGTCTGGAATCAACAACGACTATGTACTGTGTAGCATTCTGTATCTAATTATACATTATATGTCATAGATTTTGAAATTATAGACAACAAAATTTTACATCACATATTAGGTGCTAGAATTACAAAAACAAAAATATTTTTTTTTATTTCTGAGAACTCACATAGATAGTTTCATTTGGTGGTAACAGTAATGTTAAGGACATTCTGATAGAAATGGAATTTTTAAATCTCAAACCACCATCAAACCTTCCAGGTGTATAGTAATAGTTTTCAGTCAGTTCCTAATTGTTCACATTAGAAGTAAGTGATAATGATCATCTGTCAATCAGGTTCTTAGATCTTCTCACTTACAATAATCATGAGATACAAGTGAGGAAAAAAAGGAGGGTATTCACAGAGACTATATCTATCTAAATAGAAAAAAATCAGGAGGAAAGAGAAGAAAATATAATTCTGTTTCACAGTGTTGGAAAGTGAGTTCCAAATTTATGTTGTAGGATGTTCAGTAACTTCAGGGTAGCAAGACAACTGGAGAATTTAGGAAAGACTTTTTAGAAACCTGATTAAGGAATTCTCCTTGATGTACTTTGAAGGAAGTAGGTAAACATTGGAATTCATTTTTAATTGTATTTGTTGGCTTTATTTTTATTATGATTCTCTATGGAAAGTGTGACAACTGAGGTTCCAAGATTTATTTGGGTTACAAATGAAGGTAATTCACTAAAAAACAGATGAGTTATAAGCTTAATCACTCAAGTCAAATGTATATATTAAAGATCCTTTCCCTTTTGTTACACAAATCAAAGGAAAGTAGTCCCATGTTTTAAGAGGTTAATTCTAATATTAATTTAGAAAAAAACATTTTTTACAGATTAAGTTACTAGAATTAGTCAACCCTGGTAAAATATGAATGAGATTAAGCAGCCTTTTGCACATGTGAACTATCCTTTAACGTGTAAAAAACCTTCAGTAATGCATATTTTCTTTGATGTTTTTCAATTCCCTAAATGGAAGTTAACATTTTTTAATTAATAAGAATGTAAATTATATATAAGCCAGATGATAATTTCAAAAAATTAAGTGTCTTAAGAAATGATGAGGTTAAGACAGAAGTTCTAAACTTTAGAATCATCTGGGTAATTTATTGCAAATATAGATTCCAGGATTCAGTACAGTTGTAAAGATTCCAATTCAGAAGGTCTAACATGGAACCCAGTCATTTGGCCAAGTGATTTTGAAGCAGAAAAGTCAAAAATCACAGTTTGAAAAACATTGGGTTAAGGTTTAATTTCAGATAATAGGAGAAACTTCATGGTATACAAAACTGTATATGATATTTTCCAGCAACTTTTTGCATACATATTATCCTAAAAGATTACTAATTGAAAATCAAATTTTAAATCTACATACACAATTTCAGAACCACATAAAATTTCCGTGCAAACTTTGGTCAGCCCATTCTTAAACTTGGTTGTGAATTTTTAACTTCAGAAACCAGTGTCCTTCTGGACTGTTTTTATAGCACAAATTGGCTACAGTAAACTATTGGCATGGTGTTGAATAATAAAAGTAAGGCTATGGGAAAAAGTAGTTATTCACATTAGAAAAATTGAAATTCAAAAAAAAAAAAAATAAATAAAAAAAAAAAAAAAAAAAAAAAAGAAAAATTGAAATTCATCCTCTGCCTTTTCAACTTTTTCTCACTGTTTTTGTCCATTTGCATAAGGCAAAATGGAAACTTATATAATTATCCTGTGAATCTGAGCAATGAACCTTTGAGTCTGAGTAAGAAAATCTGATTTTCCTTAACATCTTTTTCTTCTAACTTGTCTGGGTAATTTCTTTGATTCTCCAATTTACATAACCTAAATATCAACAACCATTGAATTTATTACTGACTGGACTTGTGCATACAACAAAATAGCATCAGAATCATAAAGTTCTGTCAGAAAAACTGACAGAACTTATCTACATATGCATCAAAATAGTTCAGCTGGAATTCAAAAATTCTGATCTTGGAGCACTTAATAAGCATTTTTTATAGAAAAGCATTGTGTAGGTTGCTCTTTTATAATGGGTCCAAATGTTTGATCATATTTCATTTGGAAAACATAAATATCAAGCTCTGAGCACCTCCTAGTCTGGAATCTGATCTTATTCACTGCTATATATCAGTGCCTAGAATAGTTTTGACAAGTAGTAAGAGCTCAATATATATTTCTGTACACTGTATTGGTAAATTTTTGTAGATCAAGGTCAAAGATTGTGCGCTGAATCAAGTAGATCCATTCTTCTATGTATGAGAAGGTACCTATCAGTGTTTTTTTTTTTTTTTTTTTTTTTTTCCTATCAGTGTTTTTTGAATGTAAGATGGTAAATCATGACAAGATATTTTGTAATGTTTATAATCATCAAAGTAATTCCAAGTATGGTTTTATTCACTTGCCTTTTTCCTTTCATTGTTTAGATGAACTGGTGCAGGTTGATAATAATTTAAAGCCTTTGTCAAAAGCATCACAATAGGGATCCCTGGGTGGCACAGCGGTTTGGCGCCTGCCTTTGGCCCAGGGCGCAATCCTGGAGACCCGGGATGGAATCCCACATCGGGCTCCTGGTGCATGGAGCCTGCTTGTGTCTCTGCCTCTCTCTCTGTCTGTGACTATAATAAATAATAAATAAAATATTTTTTTAAAAAGCATCACAATAAACCCTCAGCAATTTAGCAGTCATATCTATATATGTACTAACCCGTTTGTGGATTATTCACAGAGGATATAATAAGCATTATGTTCTACTGATTTAATATACATATAACCTCTGCAGGATTTTAGAACATTTCTCTCTCTTCCTCCTAGGGTCAGACATTGCATAAAACCGTGGAAGCCAAAACACATCGTTACCTTCCAGTATGCTCCATAAGGAAGATATGAGTCAGACCATGGATGAGCTTAGAAAGAGATAAGGTGAGCTCCAGATGTTGTGCATCAGTCAGAACCAATCTAGCATCTCTCTTGAGCATGGAATCAGTAACAGGAAAGACTTTGGCAAATGATGAAACAGGATGGGAAGCTGGGGAATTTTTCAAATCAGATATTCAGAATGTGTTTTCATCATTTGAATAGAAACGGTATAAAGTCCCAACACATCAAACACCTGGATTAAATAAATGCACAGAAATATAGAGCAAAACAAAATATAAATTATTTGCAATTTACCATTCTTGCATTACCCTTGTCAATGTTCCCCCCATTAGCATAAATAATTCAAACTTTCCTAAATCGTTTGTGCCCCAGTTGTTCAAATTGTACACTAAATGGCTACATTATGCAATATTTTAAAATTGGGCTATGCTTCAAATTTTTAAATTGCAATACTGTGTATTTAGATAACTACTGGATATATATATTTAGAAGAACATTACTGGATTCAAAGTAATCTTCTATGTTTATTGGTAATCATGTTGATTTGATAAGATACCTAAGTATACTTATAACCACAGACTTGATCAAATGGTCAGGAGTTCTGTGCATTTCCTGTGAATGTTTGGTATAAAAAAAAATTATTTTTCTTTTTAAAAAATAATTTTGGGAACTTCATTATAATAGTACTGTTAAGTTATGCGTTGATAACTCTCTGCCACAATCCAAATTTACAAAAAAGATATACAAAATATAATAAGAGATAGGTAAAACAAAAATTACAGCTAAACTCAAAATAAGGCCATCGTCTATGGACTAGAAGCACAAAGAAGTCACTAGGGTAGAAATGGCAGTTGTGGTAGATTCTGTGTCTAGAAATAGGCAGTGACAACTAGGACTTTGGTACCCACAGAATAATGGGACTAAATTCATTTAGGTGTGGAGGTTGAAGGCTGTCTCTTTGCTTGAGTAGGAGTTTCCCCTGAAGAACATGGATATATATACTCACCTTCTGTGTCACCATGAGTAATGGTGAACCCTAGGGCAGAAAATAGGGGAGGCCTCAGGGCTGGGAGAAGAAGGGCTTGTTCCTGTTTCGGATCTAGATTCCAGGAAATAGAGGCTTAATAATATTAGTGAATGCAGCAGCAAAAAACTACTTAGTGAATCAAGCCTCCATCTTCAAGAGAGTAATATCTAAGTTCTAGCCTCACTGGTATCTTTAACCTTGGGGGATCTGTGTTCTCACCCCAAGAGCAAAGGGCATGTCAGGAGTAGGCACAACAAGTGTCTAATGCTAGAAGCTCATGAGTGCCTTATAAAATTTGCCTACCTCAACTAAAGTGGCTGGCCCATAGTTGTTGGATTCTAATGTTTTCTGCCTAAGGATAACATGGTTTTACATCTTTATTTTTCCTGCAGGTGCCATCTGAGTCTTAGTGACTTGACCAAGATAGGCATCCCTGATGCCTAAAAATTAGTGAGTGTATTAATTTTCTAAGGCTGCTATGACCAAATGCCAAACACTCGGTGGCTTAAACAACAGAAATTTATTACCTCACAGTTTTGGTGGCTTGAAGTCCAAGATGAATGTTAGCAGGGTTGGTTTCTTCGGGGCCGCTGTCCTTGATTTATAGATGGCTGTCTTCTCTGTCCTCACATGGTCTTTGTGCACATCTATGCCCAATCTTTTTTTTTTTTTTTTAAGATTTTAAAAATCTATTTATTTGACAGAGAGAGAGCACAAGTAGGCAGAGTGGAAGGCAGAGGGAGAGGGAGAAGCGGACTCTCTGCTGAGCAGGGAGCCCAGGACCCTGGAATCATGACCTGAGCCAAAGGCAGATGCTCAACCAACTGAGCCACCCTCCAATATCCTCTTCTTATATATGGACACTGGTCATTGGTTTAGGGTCTACCCATACAACCTCACTTTACCTTAATTACCACTTCAGTGGCCCTTTCTCAAAATACAATCATATTCTGAGGTACTGAGGGTTAGGCCTTCAACATATCAATTTGGCACACACCATCATCCAGTGAACTGGGTTTATCTTCAAATGTCAGAATCACCCAAGACAAGGTTCCAGCAATGGACAACAGAAATATTTGTGGTGACAACAGTAAGGAAGTGCTGGAGGAGGCAAGCAGCCACAGAGAGGGGACTGTCCAAAATCTAGCAGTCACAGAGAGCTGACCCCATGAGTGCATCAAAGCTCCTTTGGAGGAGCCCTGACGTACAAACTTGCTTAGGCTGCTCCTTAGAAAAACTTGGAAAGAAAATTACTGGTTAACTTGAGCAAATGAAAGCTCAATTCGAACACCCAAAGAGACTTTTTTAAATCTCAGGATGGGTAAATGAAGCATGCCAATCATCATCTCAGAGTGTGAATAAAACTTTTATTGCTAAAGGAGAAAAAAAGTAAGAGGTGGAGAAGCTGAAAGGGCAACTAAGAAGAATGGGGTTTAGGAGATGTGACCCCACTGCCTACTGAATGATGCTACTTAACATTTGTGCTGCAGGTTCTGCTTCTGTCTGAGGGCAACCCACTGAATTAAGTATGTGAGAGGAATGTTAAAAACAAGCATTTGTTTTAGTATAATTCCTGTAGCATATTTTCAAAACTCCACATAGCTTTTAGAATTTAAAAATAAATTTAAGCAAAAGGAACATGGAGAAGTTCTGTATATGGGTCTTAATTCTTAGATAAATTTAACCACAGGGAAACTAACATTGCTCACAGAGCTGCTCCCTTGATAACTAATCAATACCCTTAAGTCAAGGGTACTAATGCAGCCAATGAAGAAGAGGCTCAGACATTTCATTTATTTGCTCCTTCAGGAAATACCAATGAATATACAACAGCAAATGAGAGAGATGAGGTCCCTAGTCTCACAGTATTTCTATTTGTGCCAAATAAGAATAATCTAAGGAAGGTTTAATAGAGGGCTATTTACAAAATCATGGGCAGAATGAAGGGAAGCTAGAAGGAATAATGCAATATTCTGGGTTCAGTAATAAACAGATATTATTAGACCTTCAGAGATCTTAAGGAGTAGGTAAAGGGAAAGATACTAGAACCAAGAAGGAGAGTGCCCTACAGAGAGGCCCACCTTGACAGAAGCTGTGGCTTTTAGTCAAGGAGTGCAGTCAGTCCAAGGAGATAATCAGGAACAGAACCAGAGAAATAAAAACTCCCACTTTCTCTCCTTTCTGCCTGTTTCTTCTGTTGGGACACTGCATTGAACAAATCCAACCTAAGGCCAGAAGACAAGGGAACCACTCATGGAACCCATGTAGGTCAGCCTCCATGTCTAAGAGTAGGGTAAAGCAGAGTGGAGACTTGAACTGGAGGGGGAGTAGAAGATGTCTGGCCTGGCATTTCTATCTCTACATTCCATCAACTTGAGTCCAGTGCACAGAGGAGCTCACTCCCTTTTACGCACACCATGCTGGACCCCGCCTCAATAAATGGCCTTTCCAAATATTTGATGTTTTACAGTAATGGCAAAGAACTTCACTCTTAAGGAATTTGGACACTCATAAATGAGATCAACACTTACAAATTTCAAAGCATTTGCTTGAAGTACTCCCAAAGGGTCTCTTATGAGAGGCTGGGAGTTCTTTCTGGCAAGGATTGGTAATAACAACAGCTTAGTCAAAGGTGGCTCTCCACAGCCTGGGCCTGGATAAGAAGACTTCAGAAACCTAGATTTTGAGTTAAAATTTAGGCTCCCCTAGAAAAGAAACCTTTAAAAATTATCAGGATCAGTAAAATGAACCAATATAAACTTTTTTGTGCTGCTTCTCCAAATATCTGAAGAAAACATGCCAACGTCAACATCCCTTTCACCACCACCCTTCTTCCTTATCGCTCCGACACTTTCTGTCCTTGTTTTGAGCAAATTGCTGAAAATTTTTAAGGGGTATCCATCTTTTCCTTTGTATATTTTAAATGTCTTGAATACCCTTTCATCCATGAGTCTCAAAGTATTTTATAAACATTAACTTTCTTAACAAATATGTGAGGCTTAAGTATAATTATCCCTTTCCTCCCAGTTGTTTAAATATAAGAAACACAGAAACGATAAGAAACCACACCTCTGGTCTCAGAGCAAATCTATTGCAGAATGAGATTCAGCTTCCCTAGTCACTAGCCATCTTTTCAGTTCTTTTACCACTGAAAAGAATACACCAATGTTTTATTTTTCATTACCCTACCCCAATAATTGAGGATCTTCGTAAGGAAGCTAATGATTGTAGAGCATGTAACATGAGTCAGTCACTGTGTTTTCAATCAGTGATTCTCAAACTTCACTGCACATTCCAAGCATCTGGGAAGCTTTTAAAAAAATTCCTAATGTTCTAGCCACACCCCATGCCAATTAATCAGAAGTGTTGGGGGTAGAGCCCAGATATCATTGTTTATTTGTTTTTTCAATTTCCCAAGTGATTCCACTGTGCAGTCAAATTGGAGAACCAGTGCTTGAAATCCTTACGACATAAAGTGTGGTATGCAGACCAATAGCATCAACATCTAGGAGCTCCTTGGACATACAGAATTTCATATGCCACCCCAGGCCTACTGAAACAAAGCTCATTTTAAGAAGCCCCCACGTGGTGAACATGCACTGCCAAGTTTGAAGAACACCGTTTTATTTATTTTTTTTAAAGATTTATTTATTTATGATAGACAGAGAGAGAGAAGCAGAGACACAGGAGGAGGGAGAAACAGGCTCCATGCCGGGAGCCCCACGCGGGACTTGATCCCAGGACTCCAGGATCGCACCCCGGGCCAAAGGCAGGCGCTAAACCACTGAGCCACCCAGGGATCCCCCAAGAACACTGTTTTAAATAAGCAAATAAGTGAAAGAGGTCAGTGGCACCATCCTCATTTTATAAATGAAGAAGTGTGTTCAGAAAGGTCAAGTAATATGCAGAGATTCTGACGTTGGGCTGATTAACTTAAAAGTTCTTACATTTTTGACCACACCAGTTTAAGCTGGAGGAGGGGAAACACACACTCTTTTGAAAGCTGATGAAAACTTTGAAACCCCATCCAAGAATTGACACAAAAGATTTTTAGCATGTATTCTGAAGGATTTATCATCCCAGGAGCCCTCCTTGCAAACCTGCAGAACTAAGGACCACAGGCCACCAATCCCTTCCATCCCCATATAGCTCCATGACCTATATGATATGGATACGGATATTTAATTTCTATTCAATGTAAAAAAAGAGATCAATAAAGAAAGCAAGCTTTATCTTAAATGGATAATCTCTCTCTCTCTCTCTCTCTCTCTCACACACACACACACACACACACACACACGCACACACACACATACTGGAAATTTAACAACCAAGAGTCCTTTTGGAAGGCACATTGACAGAGGGTAACATTGTACATGGGCTCTTCCACACACCTGTTAGCAGTTGAACCTAATTGTTCAGCGTCTGGTACTGATTTGGGATTCTTTCACTATATCTCATTATTCCTTTTCCATAATTTTTTCTGGTTTGGAACTGCTGCTGCTGTTTCTGCACGATGTATATATTTTTAAAACTAAAAAGACATACTTTGAAAGAACTCTGGAGAAAGACATAAAAGTTACTTCTTTGTAATCCATTTTGCAGTGAAATTTACTTAAACTGACAGTGGTGATTATTAAGTGTGGAAAATCTAAGGGTAAGAAAAGATTTAACTGGCTAGCTATCCTTCATTTTCTCATGTCTCTTTCTAACATTTAGGCAGTTTGACTAAATTCATAAATATCTGCAAGCCAGATATTTATGGCTTGGAATTACAAGGGTTATTGTCACGAGTAGAAAAAGATGCCTTTCCTGGGTTGGAAACTCTCTGAAGCAGAAGTACGTATAATATTATGTACATACAATATTAGCTAGATTGCATCTCTAAAGCAAGATACCCTTGATGGAACATTTAGATAAAACAAGACATTTTCAGAAGAGACAGAAAGGAGATGATAAAGTCAAGAGATTTAAAATACATAAAATAAAAAGGAAGTAATGGTTGCATATAAAAAACATACAGACACACATACAAAATGATCACAGATCAAGTGATTATTTAAGAGTGTTTATTTGCAAGTCCAACATGGCTTTTCTTGAGTGTGCTCACACACAGCATCAAGACCAATGGCTACCTTTGAAAGCAAAATGCCATCTGAGATTGGGCAATTGGAGGCAAAACACAGACCAAGGCATTAAACATGAATCACATCTTAATAATAACATGAACTAGGATTTTTAAATTATTTAAAATAATCCATAGAGAAAAAAATAAGCTATTCAATAATTTTAGAATTCTTAAAGGCACATAATGAATGAACTTGGTTCTTTAATAAACCTGGAAAATATAGTGTATTCTCCTAATTATTCTGACTTGGAAAAATGTGTTAGCTCTTTGAGGCCACATAGTGCAACAGAACGCGTATTTAAAATAAACATCTCAGCCTGGGTAGCTGTCGGTCGAGCGTCCAACTCTTGATTTGGGCTCAGGTCAGGGTCTCAAGGTCATGGGATGGAGCCCCATGTTGGGCTCTGTGCTTGGAGTAGAGTCTGTTTGAGATTCTCTTTCTTCCTCCTGTGCCACTCTCCCTGCGTGTGTGCATGCACTCACACACACTCTCTCTCTCTCTCAATAAATAAATAAATAAATAAATAAAATCTTTAAAATAAACACCTCAAAACTTCGACGTGACAATGGAATTAAAGATCAGGTTTGTGTTCATTTTCATCTAAATGAATTTTCATGTTTGAGGATGACAGAGACTTAATCATGAAACAATCTTGTTTACCAAGCAGAATCTTCAAGGAGAGCTACAAAGTAGCGCATTCATAAAAAAATATTTTGAAATGACTTAGATTTCTTAAATCATCTGATGGCAAAGTTTACTAAGATATTCAGTGTTGTGATCACGTACTTTTATAGCATGGACTCACATTTACTTCCACCTACATAGATTTCTTCCCCCATCCAGACAGCTCTGAATGTTAATTAATCATGCTGCCATGTTACACTTTTCCAGTTTCTCCATGCCTGAGCTGTTCTCCAGTACCATTTTTTAATTTGCTCACTCTTTGCCAAATGACTGATGCTCCTCTGAACTCAGCAGCTGGTCTTCCAAGTACTGCTCAGGCTGATGACAAAGACTATGGGTCACTGGCATTGAAAGTTGTTGGAAAATATTTGAACTGCCTGTTCTTAAAAATCTCCAGTTGGTCGTACACACCTCTCCAACAATAAGAGCACACGTGTCACTAGAGGTAGTATGTTTAACTGAGACGAGCATATTCACTCCCATGATAGTTTGCTTTTTATCATGATGGCAATATATATATCATGTTCTTTTGCACATACATTCAGAACATGCAGACGTCTGTGTTTATTTTAACAGACAACTTGCCTAAATATTTATAACCCCAAGTTCAATAGTAAGAGTTGCATTAATTTGCATTACTATTGATGGAGTTAGGTTTGGATTTACCAATTAGTGTTCTTATAAATCTCACTAATAGATGTAATAGAGGTCCCCTTAGCAATGTCCCTTCAAGTAATTCTGCAACCAGAGCAATAGAAAGCATTAAAATGTCTTGAGACAATTTCCTTTAAAATAGTATCTCTGTGGCTAGCCAGATATTTATTGTAACGTGGTGTTTTATGTCTTTATCTTTCTTAATGCAGAATTAGCATTGATACTGGCTTTGGAAGGGAATTCTTGTATAGAAAGAATGCCCAAATGATGAAGAGAGAACGTATTTACTCACTCTTATTAAGGTGAGTAGCATATTTATAATGAATTAATAGGATAAATACATGCTAGCTTAAAGATTATGATCTTCCATAGAATTAGATAAATGTTACCATCAAATGTACAATCAAAGTTGTATTTTTGGCTGACTCTTGAGCTGTTGTTAGCTTGGTGGAGCATATATTTCGAAAGACTGAGTGAAAACAGAAGGCTGATGACATAAACTATAAATTCAGATCCATACTTCGTTCATTTATAAGTTGTATCACATTTTCCTCCCATATCAGACATTTGAGTGATGACAAACCTAACCCCAACAAAGAGACAGCAAAGTGTAGCGGAAAGAGTCTGAATCACACTAGATTCTAGTCCTGCCTCTGCCACTATCTAGCTATAGGGCCTTGGACAGGAAACTTCACATTTCTGGATCCTCCGTGTAAAATGACTCTTGTAGGGCATGCTCCCTTTTTCTGGCTCTATCCTTCAAGGCAAAAGCATCTTGGTAAAGTGTGAAGAGGAAAGAACCAGGCAGCAGCCATTCTGCCTCAGTTCTCACCTGGCGTGTTAATGTAAAGCTCATATTAGGCAATATTTGTCAGGCAACAGAATTTCTGGAAACATAAAAAGTATGGAGCAGTACAAGACAATGAAAGATGAAGGCAGAGGCGACATTCTATAGCTAATTATCTCTAACTCATCAGTTTTAAGTCTTTGTCCCCTGCCCTTCTAATCTGAGTCTTTTTTCTGGATCTTATTTATCTTTCATTTATTGACCCACACTCAGAGTCTCAACCTCAACCCAAAGGAGGGCACCTTTTTAACATTATAAAGTTTCAAGGGGCAGCACATGATATTTGTAATTCCTCAACCTGTTGGTTGAGAAAATATACTTAATCAACATTAACAAACGTTCTTTGAGTGCCCAGAGACTTGATGGAGTATAATAGCAGATTCGTGGAGCCTACATCCTGGTGGGGAAAGCCATGGAATAAAACAATCACACAGGCAAAAATAAAATTCAAAATGATAAAGAGACAATAAATTTAGCAACTTTTACATAAGTTTGTGTTTTATTAATTACAACATCTCCTATGTTATAGAAGCATGAATATGTGTAAGGATATCATTTGTCCAGGTTATGTTTGGTGCATTATTGCAGGCCCTTTACAATAAAACCTCTGCCCCAGGTTAGGAGTTTCTACATTGTGTGACCATTGTGTCCCTAGCTGGAATTTAAGCTGATTGAGGATGAAGATCTTGGTTATTCGTTAAATATTTGCCAAAGAAATGTGTTGAGGTAAAGAACTGCTATTTCCTACTTCCATTACCTTCACATTGCTAAATGCTGACCACAAGCAGGGTGGAGGGGGGTGGAAAATGTGTTCTACAGAGGTCAAGCTACCAGAGTCTCCACCACCTTGTGGCTATATTCTCTGGGATACATGCCCTCTACAATTGCCAAGTAAGAGGACACAGATATGGAGGATGTATTCCAACTTTAACTACCCCAGCCAGAAACGTATCACCACGTGATGTAATTATTCCATGGCAATTTCCCAACCACACTGGCCTGTATCTCTAGCACCTAGCATGGTGCCTAGTCAACGAATTTTCATTGAATGAACCAATGGAATGTGAAAAAGCATGTTCTTTGCAATCCAGCATTACAAAGGGATTTTTTAGTCCTTTCTATTATGATACAACAGACTCCACAGCACTGGCAAAAAAATGTTTGGTATCAGCTACCACCTGGAAACATTGCAAACACAAGTCAGAATCTCACATCAGTTGTCTGTGAAGTGTTCCCATGACTGTGAGAATGGGAGATGATGGGGGACAGTCAGTGACTGCTCTGGCATCATGGTCATTGGACTGAGCCTCTCTAATAAACATCTGTCTTGTTCTTAGTTGTCGAAGGAATAAGAGAAGTCTGCTCTTTCTGCTAGCAGAGTGTATCTCCTGCCAGTTTCAAAGGAGGGGTAACAGAAATCCCCTCAACAGAGTAAAATATGCATGTAGACTCCCAAAATATAAAAAAGAAAGGAAATATTTCTTTTGAGGTATACTTCAGTTACTGGTCAAAATTCTGGAGTTTTAAAATAAAACTGCCTTCTATTTCTAAAGGTCTCTGAGTTTTCAAAGCACTTGTATATCAGTGATCTTATTTGATCCTCAAAACACCACCATGTCATGGAAGGAAAGAAGTTTTCATCCATACTTGAGAGTTTAAGAGAGTTTCCACTAGGTTAGGTGGCCTGCCCACTTCACGTGGCGACGAAGGACTAGAGCTAGGGAGAGTACCCAGACTGCTTCTGACTTCACCCCAGTGCTCTTTCACCATCACATCATGATTCTTATCTCCAAATAGATGAAGATCCGTTTGACCCGGGGTTGTGGTTTGGGCACAGTCGCTTCCACCTTTGCAATTACTGTCAAACTTGGTTATTGTCTCCAATGCTTGCTATTTAAAATGACCACAGACAGCTAAACCCTAAGGGAGCAGTTAATAAGGAGACTGCTGAGAAAAGACCTCCATCTTTCTGTAGTCTCTCTAATGAAGTCAAGAGCAATTTCAGACCGTCCTTTCAAACTATAATACAAAATAAGTTACCTGTAAAATAATTAAATAACTAGGGATCCCTGGGTGGTGCAGCGGTTTGGCGCCTGCCTTTGGCCCAGGGCGCGATCCTGGAGACCCAGGATCGAATCCCACGTCGGGCTCCCGGTGCATGGAGCCTGCTTCTTTCTCTGCCTCTCTCTCTCTCTCTGTGACTATCATAAATAAATAAATTTAAAAAAATAAAAATAATAAAAAAATAATTAAATAACTAAACAATCTGATCCTAGTTCTCAGGGAGAATTAACATTTTGGCAATTTCCCTCTAAATATCATTTTCCAACCTCTTCTCCACCTTGTAGCTGTTGTGAGAATGGACTTAATTCCCACTAAATTTTTTTTGTTACAGGCACTAAAACTTAACTTGTCTCTTATCGTATCAAAACATTTACGTAAAACACAAGAAATTTATAATTCGGTGTAATAAACAGATGGAATTCTCCTTATCCTTCCTAGAGTGACACTCTGTATATAATAGAACTACAATTTTTTTGTTTTTAACTTTTTCAGTTTTTAGGAAAAGAACTTAAAATGTATAAACAAGTTAACAGAAATTAATCCTATTTGATTTACATTTAAATCAGGGTGTTTGGGGCACCTGGGGGGCTCAGTGGTTGAGCCACTGCCTTTGGTTCAGGTCATGATTCTAGGGTCATGGGATCGAGTCTCGCATCGGGCTCCCCTCAGGGAGCCTGCTTCTCTCTCTGCCTAAACGTCTCTGCCTCTTTCTCTCTCTCAGTGTCTCTCATGAATGAATGAATCAATTGTGCTGTTTATGTGAAATAATTGTATACCAGTACAGTGCCTTGCTAATATAGATGTTCAATAAATATTTGGTGAATGATTGAGGGCAAAATGATGCAATGCTTTGTGAGTATACATTGTCTTTGTTGTGCTAGATGACTTTCTGTAGAGAAATAAAGAAGGGAATTAAAAGCACAGCTAGAGAATTAGGCCTTTGAAGACAAAGATTCTAGTCATTAGTACTAAATAATGAAATGACTTGGGGCAAACTGCTTGACTCACCAGGCCTTTGGGTTTCTCAACAATAGAAATGAGAATATGGATAAGAATTTAGATGGTCTCTAAGGTTACTTCAAAGGCTGGTCTTTTCTAATTTGAGACTGAAAAACTATCAGTCAGAGAAAAATATCACTCTCATCAGAAAATAAATATGGAATAAAGGGTAATATCAGACAAGGTCTGAGTTTTCTAAGTTTAAATGTGCCTGGGGGAGGGGGGCGGGTCTTAAGAATTATAAAGAGTCCAAATGAAGACAATAATGACCTCCCAGAGACTTACAGAGATTGCTCTAAGCACACTATCATCTGTTACAGAGCCCTGTAAAAACATGAGAGTAGATGACGTCATAAATGGGCTCTGAGGAAAAAGGAAGGGTGCTGAGGAAAGCTAAGGTTTCTTCTCCTTTTTCTTTTTTTTAGCCAAGCAGATGAGGGAGAGGAAAAAATTATGATGAGCTGCTCTGAAGCCCCAGAACTTAGGAGAATGACTAAATTTAGCCACTAGGAGTACAAAAGAGAAGAAACTTAGAGCAAGTGAATTCATGGAAGAAACTGGCAGCTTGAACAAGAGCTTCAACCAAACAGCAGAGGGCTAGATCTGGGATCCAAATAAGAAAGGCCACAAAGTAGATGACAAAAGTACCTCAGTCTTGGAGGAGAGGATAGGAATAATGTGAATAGATTTCTAACAGGACCCCTGACCATGAAGGACATACCTCCAAGTTCAGAAAGTGAGAATAAACTCCTGGAAGGAACTAAACCATAAACCAGTACTGAGTGAGGGAGCTTCATCTGCCCCAGCCTATGACCCTGACAGTCCAGAATTCTCTCCCGGTGTCATATGACGCTTGAAACAACCATGCAACTATGTGTGTCAGAATGTTGTGGGCAGAAAATTTCACTGATATAAAAGCTAAAGACTATGCAGGCCTGCCAAGGAATCCCTTGGCTTCCCCTCTGGGGTAGGTGTTGCACAAGTTCACAAAGTCGCCCATGAAGAAAACCATAGATCCTACCAGAACACCCAATCTGGACCTGTTATTTGTAGGGCTAGCCTTTTTAGGGGATAAAAAGATAAGCAAGATGTAGATCCAAGGAGAGATAAGAGGGTCTCCTCTACATGAGTCTGGAAGGGTCAGATCCATTGAGTACACATTTGCTGTGCTGTGGTAGAAATTGTGGGCGTCTGTGGGAGGGGAAGCCCTCTGGGGAAAAAAAATACAGGTAAGACATAAGTACCATAAGGTTTCCAGTCCAATTGGGGAAATAAAACCATGAATAACAAAGACAAAGTAGAGCAAACATGCAATATATTCGGTTGAAATAAAGACCTGGTGCAGGAAGAGTCAAGATCACTTCCAGGACGACTCGAAGGGTAGGGTAACAAGGAAAGGCATCAGAATCAGGCTTGGAAGGACCGTCTGTTTCTCTTCTCTGCCACCACCCTCTAAGCTATACTCTTCTCATCTTGCCTGGGAACCCTGAAGAAGCCCTAGTTTTGTGCCTACTGCCTCCCGTCCATTCTCTTCTCAGGCGGGTAGGGTGACCTTTTTAAAATACGAGTCTCATGCCACTCTGCTGTTTTCAAACTCTCTCATTGTACTTAGCATACGGTTCAAGTTTCTTAACTTGGCTTGCAAGGCTTCACCAGTCTGGCCTCTCTGCAGCCTCATTTTAAATTCCTGTTCCCAGTATAGCCTCTGTCAGCCTTGCTGATCCTTATTCATTTCTGCCCATAGACCTTACTCCCATCTGCTTTAGGGCATTTACATTTGCCATTTCCTCTGCCTGGAATCTTCTCTGTCTTCTTCCTTATTTATTAACTTCTGTACCACCTCCTCATACCTCCCCATATTCCTCTCCCGACATATCCCTCTCCCCCTACTGTGGAAGAGGGATATGTCAGGAACTCTTCTTAGGTGCTCCTGGTGTTCTGTGCTTTTCCTTCATAGCACTTATAATGGTCAACAAATCCATGTTTCTTTGTGGAGTTATTCATTGACAACTAATACCCCCATATACCATAAGCTCCATAAGGGCAGAAACTGTGTCTTTGTTCTCACTGTTGTATCCACGTCACCTAGCTCAGGGCAGGCATAAAGTAGGCACTCATTAGCCATTCCTTGAGTGAGTTAATGAACATTAGAGATCAATCATCCAGCCCCCTTTCAGAAGAGAGAACTGAGGCTCAGAAAGGCAAACCGACTTCTTCAAAGTCCCAAGTTGCTGAACCAGAAAAAGAACTCTCATATCCAGATTCTTATTCCACAGTTCTCATCTAATTCTACTACATGGCCCTGAAGCTTGTTCAAGGGCCAAGTCACAGCCTCCAATTTTATTCCTGGGACAAAAGGTGATTGAGAAGAGAGACAAAAGGAATTATTCATTGGGTCATATGAGCAGTTGGACATAAGTGAGAAATTGAGAAATGAAAGACTGAAACTCAAAAATGGATGAGTGGGCGGTGTGGTTAATGTATTGACACACAGATGAGAGGTTGGTAAGGTTGACCAGCCTGAGATGTATACACGTACAGGCACAGGGCATGAGGTTCCACAAAGACGGTACATAGACCAGGCCAACACCTAATTAAGAGAAAGAATTTTCAGAGAGAGCGTGTGGGTGTGCTGGAAAGTGGAAAGTACAACAGGATCAAGTTTTGTTCAATTGATTTTGGATCCTGACTTCTTCCTGAGGGTTGAGGGAGTGGTGGCAGAGGGAAAAAGAAATTAGGTAGAAACCAGGCAATCTATTGATGTTTTCATATTTGAGTAACTGTACTTAAATAAATAATGAGGATGCTGTTGAATTTAAAAATGCCAGGCCTAAAAAAATAAAATAAAATAAAATCATGGAAGGATTGGAAGCCAAAGAAATAGCTTATGTCTGATGAAGTGATGGGGGCTGGAGATGAGAGAGGGGCTCGACGCTGGCACCACACCCTTCCTTTCAGCCAGATCACATCTTGGCCATAATCGTTCCTTTCAACCAGTGCCAGTCACAAGGAGGAGGTGTGAATCTGGGGCCAAGGCTGAAGCACAGGTTCATGAGCCACAAAGGGTAGGGCTGCCTTCGCCTGGGCAGAGAAGGCAAGTGCTCTTTTATAATTCTGCTGAAAGAAGCACAATGTTTTAACTCAAAACTGGAGGGTTATTCGTTTCCCAACCAAAAGAGAGAGGCTCGAATATGGGATTCCACACAGCAAGGCTGCTTTTGAACTCCTCAGCCCTCAACATCTGCTGCCGTTTCCATTCTTCAAGCGCTGCCAATTTCTGCGTTAAAGACTGATATCTACATGGACGCACGGTTTCTGGCAGCCTCTGTTCAGTGCAACAGGCTGGGGGGGAGCAGAGTCAGCAAAGAGAGGGGCAAGGGGGTCTTTGTGCCTGGCTCTAAATCTCCACCTATAGAACAACTTTGGATTGCAGAAATATGATGTGCAGGCTCTACAGTGCATCTGATCTCTCTGTGTGAAAATGCCTCGGACTTACATAAAGGAGAATTAAGTCACAGATAAAAAATAATAATCAGGCTCGGGTTGATGGCCTGCTTCGGCCCAGGGCGTGATCCTGGGGTCCTGGGATCGAGTCCCGCATCGGGTTCCCTGCATGGAGCCTGCTTCTCCCTCTACCTATGCCTCTACCTCTCTCCGTGTCTCTCACGAATAAATAAATAAAATCTTTAAATAATAATAATAATAATCAAGTCTTGTGGTACTTTAGGCAATGTGACTGTTGAATTTTAGGGGAGGAAAAAATACATTCTTAATTTTTATACAAAAAGAATCAGCATGGCAAAGTGGAAAGAGTACAGTCTTGGACTTATACATAGTTTTGAATCCTGTGGGTAACCACGAGGAAGTTGTTCGACCTCTCTGAGGCCCCCATTTTCCTGTTGGAAAAGGAGAATGAGGATGCTAATCTCCACTCCTTTGGAGATTTTTGGAAGGACTAGAGGTAACATCTGAAAGCCTATACACCACAAAGCCTGGAATGTAACAGGCACCCATCAAGCAGCAGCTACATTTACGCAGAACTATGAAAGAAAACAAGGCAGTGTTTTCCAGGTCACTGTTTTTAACAAATCGTTAGTGAGATTATAAAACTTCAATTAGTAAAACTCAACTCAGAACAGGCACCCTGAGCTGGTCACTGAAACACCATTCTTCATTCTGGTTTCAGATTCCATTTACCAGCTAGCTATTCCCCCACTAGCTCTTCATTCATCAGGGGCCCCGAGGCAAGGTTCTGTAGTCTTAAAAATGTAGGAGGTTGACTCTGGTATGATTTTAGTCACAGCGAAGTTCTTGCCTCTTCTCCCGCAACTTCGCTTTGCTCGCTTGCTTGCACTTATAATTGCTTAAAAATCTGCCTTAGAAGAGGAATGAATTTAGCTTAAGGCTTCAAATCCTGTTTAAGTACCAACTCTTGCATATTATTAGCTATTACTTCTCTGAAGAGGAGTCCCCAGACTGCATGTCCCTGCTACATGCCAGCCACACAGCTTCAGCTTCCCCAAAAGACAATCATTCCAGCCCATTCTGTAGGTTTGTAGCCTTGAGCAACTACTGGGAAATTATAAAGTACTTAGAAAGTATGCAAGTGTACAAGGATCATACACATTACGGTGTTTACTGAAGAGTTGTGGTGCCTTTGCCCCGTTACAATTTTTTCTCATTTTTCTTGAACACACAGTGACCATCCCTCCTTATAACTCACCCCACTATCTTCCAATTTAGAATGTCTTCCCCCCCCTCCACAACCAGCTTTACCGAAAAATAATTGACAAATGAAATTGTATATATTTAAAGTATACAATATGATGATTTGATACATGAATACAGTGTGAAATGTTGATCACAAACCCCAAATTCATCATCTCACATAGCGTTTGTGTGTATGTGCGTGTGCTACTCTCCGCAAACTTCAGGCATCCCGTACAGCATTATTAACCACAGTCACCATGCTGTACATTAGATCTCCAGAATTTATTCATCTAAACGGAAGTTTAGAAAACCTTCTTAAAATCCTCTCTAAGCCTGAAGCAAGTTGGTTCAGCTATTACATCTGCCACCAAGACTTTGCAGCCATCCCACCCTCAATGACATTTACTTCCTGTGAACTCACTCAGAAGGACTTCTTGAATACCTACAGTGTTCGGCTCAGCCCACAGTGTTCACTGTCTGCCACTCTCCTGTGATGCGTAATCATCTGCTTTGGAACACTAACATCATTATTCAACTCTAGTCGCCTAAATGGTCACTGTATCTCTTAGATTCATTAAATAGGTTGCAATCATTAGATTTTATTTTTTTTATTTTTTATTTTTTTGCAATCATTAGATTTTAAAGAAACTTCTTCATAATCCTAGCATCGTTCAGTGTGATAAAAAGATCCTTATTGATGTTTTGTTTAAATAAATTTTTATTTATTTATGATAGTCACACACAGAGAGAGGCAGGCTCCATGCGCCAGGAGCCCGACATAGGATTCGATCCCACGCCTTCAGGATCGCCCCGGGCCAAAGGCAGGTGCCAAACTGCTGCGCCACCCAGGGATCCCCTTACTGATGTTTTGAATAGAAGAGCCAATCAACTTCTGCAAGATGCTACTTGAATAAGGCACCATTTACCCTTTTGGGTGAATAAACTGTTGCCTACTTATTCAATATGGTTTTCACCAGGCAGGTGAAAGACCCAGAACTGCAGTGGTCAGAAGCCAAGCATTTATATTTGCCAGTTCTCGCTCTGAATAAAACCCATGCTGGTTCCATATCTTCTCATCTCCTCAGCCAGGTGAAGCTTACATTTGTCAGAGATATGCCAAGTTCCTTTCACCTGAGAAATTTTGACTTTCTATTCTCTACTCTTGCAGGTATTTAAAGTATATATGCCCCCTACTTATTATTCTGACCCAGAGGTTTTGTGTTAAAATTTGAGGCTATATATATTTTGTGTATATGTGTAAATAAAATAATAAATAAACAAAAGTGGGCTGCTTCATGTAGCTAGAGGGAAACTTGCTAAGAATAACCATGAGGTGAACATGGACCTGCAAGCAAGAGGATTTCAGTATCACAAAGAGCAACAGAACCTGTAAAAGAGACTCATATAAACATTTTCACATGCTTACGAAGATGGACCAAGAGGCAATTTGCCTCCTTTTCTTTATAAAAAAAAGAAAGAAAAAAAAAAAGCTTATGGAAAAGGGAGTTGTTTATAGTCATTTAAAACTCCATATCCATAAAACAGGATAAGGAATGCCTCAGCACTGTAGATAAAAGTCATCTGGAGAGAGAACACTCCCCTTAAACCAAGGAATGTATGCTGATTACATGAGAGAGGTGAAAGAGAGAGGTACAACACCTATTATTAATAATAATACAACGACTTTGAACTTCTCCAGACCCTTTCATCTGGGAATTTCAGTTTGCTTATATTAACTAATTAAACCTCACGTGTATTTTATCACCCTCTGTAAGAGAATAAGCTTAACACTTCGAATTTCTACTTTCTCTTGTAGTTTTAAGTACTTTGCAATCATTCATTAATGTTGTTCAAGGCCACAACCTACTGAGTAAGGCTGGTGTAATTCTTCCCTTTTATACAGGTAGGGAAACCGAGACAAAAACCTAACATCTTGCCAAGACCACACAGTGAGCCTGTTGCGGAGCAATGAAGCCAACTAATACTTGGATCCAGGGCTCCTGCTGGAAAACCTGAATCAGTCCATTTCCCCCACTCTCCCTCCTACATACCTGTCGTCACACACAGATAACCTTAGCGAAGGAACTTCAGAAGTCTTAGAAATCAACCTAAGAAGTAGTGGAATCATGTTAAATCTTCCAAATACCCTGACTCAGAAAGACTCAAGAAAATCTAATAACCCACAATAGGACAAGAGGAGAAAAAGAGGATGTGAGCAACGTTCATGGTTTTTCCAGAGATGCACCCAGCTTTCAGAATGGAGAACTGAAGAAGACAAACGATACCTAACTTTACTTTATGTGTACATGGATGTCATTTGGTCCCAACTCAGATTGCCTTCTCTCCCCACCTGCCAAATATGGGGGAAGGAGCTAGCAGTGTTTTAAAGGTATTAAATTTCAGACCCTCCGTGAAGTCTCAGTGGCAGCACCAACGACAACTCTTGGAGAGCATGAAGCACTTATACCCCTTAGAACCTACTCTTTTGAAGTTAGTGAACTTCCAAAGAATAACTGCTTTAAATATCATATTTTTAAATTCAAATATTATACTGAAAAAAAGCAAATACTTTATCAGGCATTCGTGGTCACTTGACCTTTTCCAAACCTAGAATGTTAGCCTTATTAAAATCCACAGCTTTTCTGCCTCTCTCATCTAACCCCTGGATGAGTATTTTATTTAACTTTAGAGGCAAATGAAGTATTTTATTTCCTTTGTGAACTTTCCAAGTGCCTTTTGCCCTAGGCAACAAGCAAGGGGTGAATTTAAGAAGTGGTGAAACAAAAAGTGGCTTGGCCACTCCTGTCCAAAAAAAAAAAAAAATCAACACTATGTCTAGCCATTGAGATAAATACCTTCCAACTCACATCTTGTACATGAAGCAGGGTCAGATTAGGCCAGGCCAGGCCAGGCCATCACTCCCAATGGTAGTTATTGCTAGGAAAGTATAATGTCGCCTGGGGCCAGATGTGGCCCCTGCCTCCCCTGTCCTGGCTCCCCAAAGCCAGATGGTGCACTTGGGCATTGTCATAAGGCTACAGTCTCCAGGCTATCTATAGGAACACAAATATAAATAAAGCACCCCTTGATGACTAATCTCAAAGTGCAGACAGCACACAAATGAGAAGGCCAGGAGTATACACCGAATTACACATTTCTCAGCAGAAAACCTGTACCATTCACGCTTCCATCAATTTAGCATATTAACAGAAATACTAACATAGGAGCCTCTGATTTTCTATGAAGTCGAATATGTTTACTCTTCCACTAGCTCACCCCACAAAACATCAAAATAAAAGACATTCTCCTCCAGATTTTTAACTTCAAGTTCTGCAAATATTGTCAACTTTGCCAGCGATAAAGCCACGATGTGCCCCCTCTTCAAAAAAAAATAAAATAAATTTAAAATAACAGTTCAAAATATGACACACACACCGCAGTAAGAGTCAAAGCAAGCAAGTTGTAGAAATGAAATTGTTTAAAAGTTTGAATTTAAAATCCTTGGAGCATTTGAAACACATAAACACACACACACACACACACACACACACACGCACACACTTCCAAATCAAAAGATACATGAAAAGTTCTCTTGAGGAGATAGAAACTGCCAAGCGGCTGCCTGGAAGGATCACTGCTTTTACATCACTGGCAAAAGTTATTCACTGGATGCAGAACAGCTAAGCTGCAAGTTCACGGGAGAAACCAGCTCTTTAAATCTTCACTGAGAGGTTAGAAGGCCTTTGCCTGTTGGCTTAGCTTTAAATCTGCCAAGCTGGCATGGGCACCCCCCCTCATTTTTTCTTAACACAAGTCTTCATGCAAAAGCAAAATTGCGCCCTACTGTCCCTTGCAATTACATTTCAGTGGCTTAAGCTGGGTGTTTGTGTTTTTTCTAGGTGATTAATAGTGCTCACATTTAAATGGTCACAGTCATCCTCTACAGTCATTAACACCCCATTAAGATGGATGAGAAGAACTTCACACCTTTTGTTTCAGTCTGCTGGGCCACGGACTTAACAAAACAGCAAGGCACTGATTTAGGGAGGGAAGATTATCTGCACAACCAGACAGACTAAAACTTCCTTTAAAAAACAAACAAAATCTAAAAGCCCTTCTAAAACTTCATTTTTTGAAATACTCTTCAAATATCATTTTAAGAATGCTAAACCCAGAGTTTCCCCATACCTGAACTTACACATATATTTGGCATGGTTCTTCAGTAATGTTTACAGAGCTCTGGGTTTCTTCTCTACTGTTTCCTTTGCTCTAAGCCTATAATTATGATTGAGAGACTTCTGTTTCTCAGGAAAAGCAGTAGTAACATGAATATCTAGTTACCTTTGAGGGAAAATACTTTAGTGGAAGTTCATGCATGACAATCTAAACACTGGCTCTCTTTCTCCCAAATGGTAGTAAAAACCTCTTTTTTTTTTTTTTTTTGCAAAATTCAAATAAGAGTTGTTTCTATTTAAAGGGAAAATTAAGAAAAAGTGGAAAGCAAGATGCTGCCCGAGACTGTTTAAACAGTGGAGTGGCCGGTGACACCTAGTGTTTTTAATTTCTCCCCAGAAAGCATTCCCTCAACAGAGTCCTGTGTGATGACAGCAGTAAACTTTGTAGCAAAACCACTTGTTTATAAACTCGCAAAACACTGTACTTCGTCTTTTTGAGTTGAAGTTCTCCCTCTTATCAACCCAGCCCAAACTTAGCTGCCATGGTGGTTCTTAATGTGGACGGGAGGCCACCAGTCAACCATCACAGTATCACCATTGCTATCATGCTGACCTGGCAGTTAAGGCAGTGCCTTTATGGAGTCAAAAGGTATTTGCTACTGTCACCTTTGTTACCACTGAAACAGTTTCCTTTCAAATCATACAGTAAAATGTAAGTTTTTAGTAGTGGGAACATGCATCTCAGGTCCTGTGTGCACATGCGCACACATACACCTGATATTCTTTATCATGCTTTTATCTATTAAAGGAAAACCTTTCTCCAAGAGCACTTGTACCAACCCGCCCCCAGCATTCTGACAAGTTAACTACACCTAATTTTGACAGAAGGCAAAACTTCCTCCTTCTAGTTATTTGAAGATCCTGAGTTTTAAAAATTGCTAGATCCATATTCATCCCACTTCTAAAATTACCAATTTAACCGTTTTTGCTCTCTTCACTCTTACTCCATTTAAAGGACCGTTCTGTTGCTATCAGAAGCCTGTCCCTCTGCTAGTGTAAAAATCCCCTGCCCCCTTCATCCTCTCTAGGATTTAACCCTCCTTTTATTACATCATCGATTCCTTCCTTTCTGTTGGCTCTTTCGCATTAGCATGCAAACATACTCCAGTCTTGCTTATGTTTAAAAAAGAAAATTCTCCACTGACCCCATAAGCCCCTCTACCTGTCACTCCTTTTCTTTGCTCCAATGTACAATGTTTTCAAGAGAAACTCTGACATTGTTATCTCCCATTTATTGCCCCCAGACATTTGTTTTCGGTTCCCACCACTGCACAGATATTGTTATCACCACCATCGACAACAAGCTCCACAGTCCTAATTCTAGGAACACTTTTCTGAGTTCCTCTTAATTGAGTTCTCAGTGGCATCGACTATGATCGTCAGTTTCTCAGTTCCCAACACATGCTCCCTGCTCTCTACTCTGGAGTGGTTTTCTTCATACCTCCTTGACCAGTTCCTCTTAGACTCTTTTTTTGGTTTCTAGACATCTAGCCGACCTTGGATTTTAGAACATGCCAGAGTTTGGCTTTGTGTCCTTTTATCATCTTCTGGTGGGAGCAATAGATAATAATTATGAGAGGTGAACCAGGGAAGTCGTCCAGAAGAAATGAACCATTCTGTTCATTTTCCATCTTCTCTGCCTGGGGAGCCAGCCAAAGAAGCTAAGACAGCTTAGTGGGGCAGGAAGAAAAGCTATGGAGTATAGTGTTTAGAAAGTGGAAGTGACCAGCAGTGCTAAATGCAACCAGAAGTTAAGTGAAATGAGGAGTGAAATATATCCACCGGGTTTTTTGACAGTAAGGTTATTAATGACCTTAGAGAAAAACCAGTTCATTGGACGTGGAGATAAAAGCCAGCCGAAAGCGGGTTGAGCTATGAGTGGTGAAGGAGCCGGGAAATAGGGAGAGGAGACAACTATTAGACGACTAGGCACAAACATACTTTAAAATCCCTCGGAATAAGTCGCGTGATTTATATGTGTATGTAAGTTAGCTTTAATCAGACCCCAATGGGAGGTTAGTTAGCACTTGGAAGAATTCACGGTGGAAATTTATTTTTTCTACAGTTCCAGTGTTTCCAGTGCTCAAAATGGAGGAGGGCATTTAATTAGTTCACTTGGGAGTTAGATCACTGCCTCATAGAAAAGAGTGTGATGACATTACCCTATAGACATGTCTGTAAAAGGGCAGTCACCCCTATGCCACACCCTACTTTCCAGCGGGGGGGGGGGGGGGGGGGGGAGGTGTCAATATGAAGGGTATAAATTCGTTTCTTTCTTTCTGCTTTTCTTTTCTTTCTGTATTTTTTAAGTAAAGTAATTTGGGAACAGGGGCTGCTTGCATTTACCTGATTTTGAATTTGTATTTGTTTCAATCCAGCTTTGGGGTTATTGTTTGTTTTGCAGCTGTCATTCTAGCTTCTATTATGTTCTATTTCAAAACCAGCATTTTAGATCATTATCTTTTAGATGCTAGTCGTATGGGGAAGCACCTGCTATAAATTGCTGGAGAACAAAATTTTTAGTTTCTATACCAACTACTATTTTTTTTTTACATTAAATGGAAATAGTGCTTAGCTTCAGTTTTCTTCTTAACTTTTCAGTCTATATGAATCTCCAGAAAACCAGTGTTTGACAGGGAGGTTATATGCAAAACACAAAGGTTAGAAAGTATGCGAATTATCCATACATATGGTCTGGGGCTTGGGTATTACCAAGACTTGGAAATCTGGAGTATTTCATCTTGATTATAAAGCCCTGTGGAATGCTCGGGTGTCTCTCCACATGGTGGGAGAGATGGGAGAAAACTGGCAGAGGCTCTCCCTTCCCACCCAGTTTAACTGATTGAGACAGGGCAATTTTGTTGGAAAAGTCTGCTGGCAATCTGTAGGTCTCAGCTTGCTCCTCTATGCCTTGCTGAGAGAAAGAGCTGTTGGAAGAGAATCAAGGCATGAAACTTTTGCTGCTCTAGTTTAAAGCTTATGAAAGCAAATGATCTCCAGGGCACTAATCCTTTCACCTTGGTAAACATGCAACAAATCTACAGGAAAAGAAAGCCGAAAGACATCCCATTTCTCCTCCTGCAGCAACCCCGATACTACCTGTAGACTCCAGACTTCTAATAGGTGTCTCCTGAGTCTCCACAGGAAGAGAAACATCCGAAGACAAAAAAGACAGAAGTTTGAGGGTAAAAAAAAAAAAAAAAAAAATCACGAATTCCCATAAAGCTCGAAGTTACTCTGACAAGAAGCCCCGTGTTACTCCTTTGTCTTTACCGCACAGATAAAGATGGTTTGACAGAAATCAACATGGGTTGCTAATAGTCATTTTGCTTTATTTTTAAACTCACAACAGGATGTCAGGTTTTGTGTTGTCTCACTTTTTAATCAACCCCATTCTTTCCTATTTACTGGCACAAACTCCCTCAGCAACTTGCTGTGTCAGGGAGTGACTTTGAGAGGCAATCTATTAAACTCAAACTGAAGGATTTTTTTCCCCTGTAGATCTGTTTACCGATTTTAATTATTGATTGGAAATTGTTTGCAATGGATAAAAATACTCGCCGAAGGTAGGGAATGAAAACATAAACACACACCCAAACCTAAAGATTTTTTTTTCCCTGAGTCATTTTAAAATATCGGGATGGCTTGTCAGTGTATTTGAGGACATTTGGCAATCTGTACCAGTGCTTTCATCTCCGGAAATCTAATATTGGGTCAAACTAGTGGTTTTATCAAGCCCTTATCAGCAAACAAGAGCATGAAAAATAACATTTGATATATTGTCCCTAGAGAAAATGGTGAGGAAACCTAGCACCAAATTACAGGAAAACTGCAATTATGGATGTTATGCTAAGATTGTAATCAATAAAACTGTGACTCTTCCTCACCAGGGACAGACACCTCACTGGGTGAAATACCCAAGGTTCCTTTAAATAAAAAAAAAAAAAAAGCCTTCTGGGCAGTAGGTGAAGGGACAGGGAAGGCCAGGGGGGTCACTCGAAATATCTAATCCCATCACCTTTAAAGAGAGTACAAGATACTCGCTGTGGGAAAAAAGCTAGACAACCATCAGAATAAGACTGCCCTTCCTGAGCAATGGAAGGTAAAGACTTCTCCCCCCAATGCTGGATAATGGTTTCACCAGAGTAAAACACAGTTTTATGTTCTACTTTGCACCCTCTTCCCTCCAGTGTAACGATGAGAAATCCTTTGAAAACTTTGGCTGTCACCCACTGAAAACCATTAACAGAGGTTTGGCAATGACCACGGATTTTCTGCCATCTACAAATGAGACCCATGTAGCTACAGGACTGAATTTTTCCCCTTGTTTCCCCAGAGACAGATTGGGACATTGGGAGCCCCAGATTAAGAAAGTAATGAAGTCTTGACAGGCTATCATTTCAAAGTCATGGAAAGCAACTTTGTGTTACAGAAGGGCAGCGGGTGGAAGGAGGAAGGTGGAGTCTGAGATCTGGCCAAATCATACGAATACAGGGTAGGATTCCCCGAAAACTGGTGGAGGGACTCAGGATGGACATATAAAGGACGCCGTCTACCAAGAGCCCTGAAGAAAATGAGATTACTAATATTGATAGAAGATGACCTCCTTGGGGGACTGTGAGAAGTATTATATAGCAGCTCCAGCTTTTCCCCTACTAGGTTGCTCCTGCTTCTAGCTACCTCAATCCACCTTCACCTCAGTCACCTCTACCCCTAGTGTGGCACTGGTGTGAAATATGAAGGGATGGGATGGGAAGGGATGTGTGGCCTCCCCACAGCCAGCCTCACTTGGCAAAGTGTAAGATGTCATCAGGTCATCTCGGGGCCTCATTCCGGGAGTTCAAGAGGGTAACCACAGCAAACACAGTTTTGGCACATAGAGGAAAGAGGAGTGACAGAGACAGGCTCTTGGTGCTGAGGAGGAGGGACAAGCCCAAGACAAAAACCATTTTCTTTCCCACCATCTGGAAAAATATGACTCATGAAAGAGAATGTAGGAGAGGTGGATGCTTGGATCACGTACACTCTTGGATCACCCCTCCTCTTATCTGGCTACCCAAAATCAGCGCTTTCCTCGCTGGAACGTTTGACTGCATCTTCCAAGTTATTCAGTTTCTAGCCAAAATGTTCAGCCTGAATTCTTCCTAAAACAGTGGCTGTCATCCAGTGGTATAAGGACCACCAGGTGGAACCCAGAGGAAAGTCTAGAGTTGAAAAAATACTTCTCCAACCAAAACTTTGATATTCTCTTACATTTCCCTGCTCTACTCATTCAATTCACAAATATTTACTTATAATGAAACTGGAATGTAGCAAGTTAAATTTTTTAGAATATTTGTGTTTTTCTTCTGAACTCCTGTGACTTTCCCCCTAGTCAGCCAGAGGCAAGCACATAGCCTTGAGGAGAAGTCAATTTTGGATATTTGTTTTTAATTTCTAAAATTGTCTCTAGAGGCTCTGAAGAGTGGGCCTGAGGGAAGCAAATAAGTTCAAGCCATAAAAATAGAACAGGTAAAAGAATAGAGGCATGGAAAAACGTGCAAGGTGGAGATTGAGGCAGGAAAAACGTGGAGGCCCCAGGAAGGAAGAGGTCCCCGTGGACCGTGGAGAACTCTGGCCAGTGCCAAGGGTCTCATGGAAACCTAAAGGCCACCTCTCAAGATTTCAGGAACACAGCACAAAAGGTGGAAGAGTCCTATGGAATATTCTTTGTGATGTGGTGAAGTGAGGACCTCCGTTCAGCAGTTGTCTGAGCACCCCGTGAACCCTCTGCAAAAGGACCCGTCACTCTGCCTAAGCTCACCTGAGCTAACTTGCATGAACTACTCTCTCTTCCTGCACAAATCCCAAACAAGCAAAAGCCCTCAACACAGAAAACAAGTGGCCTACAGCCGGGCAGCCGTGGTGGCTTCAAAGTGTAGAAGGAATCCTAGGAACAAGTTGACAGTGGCAGAAGACACATCACAACCTCACTACGCCTGTGCACTGGACACTTTGCTACATGGGACCAAAGCAACACTAGATGCAGTTATGGCTCTCAAGGAGGTGTGAGAGGTGAAAAGGGGGGATAGGGAGGTGGGGGAGCACAATAAATAGATGACTACGAAGAACAGAAGGCATGTCGTGTTAGCTGTCAGAACACAGAGGAGAATCTCCTATACTAGAATGTTGCTTCAGCTGAGTCTTGAACAATTAATAGGATTTAACCACAGGGGAAGTGTATTAGTTTCCTACTGGTGCTTCAGGAAATAGCAGCAAATTTAGTGGGTTAAAATAACAAAAATTTATTATTTTACAACCTGGAATCAGAAATCTGAAATGGGTCTCCCTAGGCTAAAATCAAGGCATCAGCAGTAGTTTCTGGGGGCTCTAAGGGGAAATCCGTTCATGCTTCTAGAGGCTACAGCATTCCTTGGTCCCACAGCCTTCTTGTCCATGACCTCACCTGATCTCTGCTTTTCCTTCATCACTTTATTCTCCCTGACTCTGACCCTCCTTCCTATGAGAAACCTTGTGATCACATTGGCCCCATCTGGGTAATCCAAGCTACTCTTTGCATCTTAAAATCCTTGACTTAGTCACGTCTGCAAAGTCCCTTTTGCCATGTAAGGTAACATGTTCACAGATTGCAGGAGCCAGGATGAGGATGTACTCGGGGAACTCTTGCCCTGCCTTCCCAGGGAGGGTTCCGGGCAAAGGCAACAGGCCTGGGAAAGCCCAGAGGGCTCAGAGAACAGTGAGTGTGAGCAAAACCCCAAACTTACAGGGCTAACACAAGAGGGAACAAGGCAGGAGTAAAGAGAAGATACAATGGGATGAGGCAGAGACTAGGTCAGAAAGCACCGTATTCCATTTAAGGAACTGGAATTTATGAAGACAGCAATAAGTAACCATTCGTGAATTTTAAACAGGGCCATAACATCATCAGATTTGCCTTCTAGAAAAATCATTCTAGCTAAAGTAGTACAATGTATAAAAAAATAAAGAAAGAAAAAGAAAGAAAGAAAGAGAAAGAAAGAAAGAAAGAAAGAAAGAAAGAAAGAAAGAAAGAAAGAAAGAAAGAAAGAAAAAGAAAGAAAAAGAAAGAAAAAGAAAGAAAAAGAAAGAAAAAGAAGAAAGAAAGAAAGAAAGAAAGAAAGAAAGAAAGAGAGAGAGAGAAAGAAAGAAAGAAAGAAAGAAAGAAAGAAAGAAAGAAGAAAGAAAGAAAGAAGAAAGAAGAAAGAAAGAAAGAAAGAAAGAAAGAAAGAAAGAAAAGAGAAAAAGCAAGCAAGCAAGCTCAGGGAAGCTGTGAGGTTGAAGGCAAGGAAACAAACTGTTTTTATGAGCCGGGTAAAATTGATTAGAGCCTGAACTAAGGCATTATATATGTAAAGAGGAGTGGGCAAGTTCAAGAGAAATCACAGTGTGCTTACCCACGGGGTGTGGTGATCGAAACTAATGCAGAAGATGGTAGCCAGGTTTTTGTGTCATGTGGCTGCACATATGGGGATGCCTCTCTCAGTGCTTTTTTGCTGAGTTTGAAAATGAAGGAACATGTATCAGACTTCAGATGGACAGAGATAACACATTTCATTCTGACCCCAGTACTCTGATCTTCATTTCTGCCTTTCAGCTTACCTCATTTGCCTGTACGAGGCCCAGTTACTGGGATGATCAGAATGCCCAATAGTCCCCCCAATTCAAAGTGCTACTTATATATTATTTTGGCTTCAACCAGTCCAGTATTTTTTTTTTTTAATCTTATTTCTCCAGATGCTAGAAACTCTCCTGGGAAAATGTGCTTGGTTTAGGGTTGCTATAATTGATTTTTAGTGTGCCACCAAGACCCTCCCTTCAAGACTTAGGCGCTCACTCCTGCAGGTATCTGGAGCATTGCTCGAAGAACTCACAGCTAAGCCCCACTTCAGGAATTGCTATAAACTGAAGGGAAGTGCCTTACCCAAGCTTTACATTCTCTCCATAGGGACATTCCACTTCCAGTGACTGGTCTACACAAGAGGATAAAGGTCCAGCATCTGGCTTCAATTTGAGATTTAATATGTATCTAACAAGTTATACTAGCTTTCCACCCCCTACAGAGTCTACTAAGGGCTCTCTTGCAGCTGAGTCTTAAGTTCAACTTCTCCTGCTGCCAGCCCTATTTTCCATACCTCCTTAGAGGGCATCCAGCACTCTTGCTACAGTGTCTCTCCCTCATCTCACCCCTCTGACTGCTTGGGAAGTAGTAGGGTGTCCCCTGAGGGCCCGCTGATGGTGGAGAATATCATGGATGATTTAGCGTAGTATGGAGTCGCAAAACAAAAACGATCTACCACTTATCTTTCAGAGGGGCCCTGAAAGATATCATTGAGGAAATTCTCCCAATGGAGCTAGTCATCACTTTGTATGAAAAAAAAAAAAAAGAAGTGGCCTGAGGCAAGTATATTACCCAAAGTAGCACATGGCTTGGCTGGTTGGTCAGGAGCCTGGAAGGGAAAAGACTGTTTCAGTCTTTTCAGTCTGTCCAGATAGGGACAAAGAGGCAAAGAGATATGTGGATATAGGATCAGGTACAAAGTCTAAGGGTCTTTGGATCCTGTGTTAATGGCCACCAGAGATGACCCACCCCAGTAGAGGCACAAATCGACAAAGTAGACGAGATGACTTGAGTGGTGGATATTACACAGCCTGTGCTATTTGCCACCGCCAAAGCTGGAACCGTATTTATACGAGTAGCCACATTGGCAAGGATGAAGGATATAATGGTCCAAACAGCATGGACTCCCCACTCACCAAGTTTTATCTAGTCACTCTGCTCCTGAGTGGACAATCTGCCACTAATAAAGAACACAACCAAGCCCAGCTATGGCATCCTCTCTTGGAGAAATAAAACATCACATGGTGGCAAGTCAGTTACACTGGACCTCTCCACGCTGGAACAGGTGGTATAATACAGTTAACCTAATGGACCTCTTTCATCCTGGAAGAGTCATCCCGACTTAAGAGTTCCACGTGAGGTTGCCTGAGGGCTCTGTTACAACTTTGTTGCAATTCAACTTCTCTGTCTACACAGTTCAGCTACACTCTACCCCTTAAAAGTGTCACTCCCAAGACCACTCCCAATACACCATCATCTGCACACACATCTCCAACTAAAAAAATGTTAAGTGTCCTCAAGGGACTGTGTCCTATCAAGAGTTCAGTGTTGGTCTCTGTTGTTGGAAGCAATTCATCTTGCCTGGAATTGATTGAAGTAGAATGCTTCCCTGAGGAGAGATAGCAAGATTCCCACCATATTTTAAGCCACCACCCAGTCATTCTGGGTTACTTGAGGCAAGTGATAAGCAAATAAGGAAAGGAGTCACTTTCCTCAGAGTCATTTGTTTGAAAATAAACGGGCAAGTATACCAGCAATGACCCCAGCAGGGCATGGTGACCATGCTAGAGTTAAGATCTGAGTCAACCCACCACGCAAACCCCTTAGAATAGCAGAGCTATCTGCTGAAGCTAAGAGAAATCTAGAAGGGGTAGTAGAGAAGGGAGATGATATCAGCTGCAGCCCCAAGGCTGTGGTGCTGGCTATAGTTTATCTTACACATCCCAGGAAAAGAGATCAACTGGAATCCTAGAGGAGTCCTTGCGAGGTAGGATCTACCTATTATGCAAGGCAAATGGATCTGAGTAGCACAGATGGTGGACTCTAGCAACCACTTTCACAACCGAGCCACTCATTTCCTCGCTGCTGCTTGTACTGTCTGATAACAGCCCACAGTTGAGTCCCTCCTCGGGGTCTGCCCCCAGCTGTAGGAAGCTGCTTCACCCATGGTCACACACACACACACTGACTCACTGATCAACGAGCAGGTAAAAAAGTGGGATCGCTTGCCTCAGTCCAAGGCATCTCAAAGGAGTCATCCCGACTTAATAGCTCCACGTGAGGTTGCCTGAGGGCTCTGTTACAGCTTCTTTGCAATTCAACTTCTCCGTCTACACAGTTTGGCTTCACCCTTCCCCTTAAAAGTGTCATTCCCAAGACCACTCCCAACACACCATCTGCGCACACATCTTCATTGCAGAAACAGCTTCCCATTGAACCTGAATTATAATAATTGGCTTCTTTTTTGGTTTGGGGCCCAGTTCAACCTATTATAAAATCTTCTGTACATTTACAGCACTATATAAACAAAAGCTCTGGTATCCCCAGTTACATAAGTCTGAAAACCTCATATTTGTGGTGTTGTAAACAAGACCATGTCACTGAACCTTGTGGTTCGTTATTCTAAATAGGTAACAAGATATAATACACCTGCAAGAACTCCAAAGAATGTGGTATACTCTGTCTGGATCAGAATCTAACATGTTTTAGAAACAATTTATCATGTATCATGTACTCTTGCGAATGAATATTTGCCAGAATAGAATCTGTTATATTTTTGCCCATCATTTTTTAGTTATCTTGGATTCAGTACTTGGAATGCCCTTTGGTCTGCAGACTGTAGCTCAAATACCATAATTACAGAAAGAAATCTTGCCTTCTGTAATTTCCTACTAGTATATTATAAACATTTCTTAAAATATATCTTTAAAATGTGTCTTACCGTATAATGCCCCCTCAATATAGAACAGTACTCCTCACTGAACTATTATTAAAGACAAAAATTCAGAGATCAGACATGATGGTTTTCCAGGATCAACTTGCTACATAATTCTGAGTCTCGATAACCTTAGTCTCTTCATTTTAAATATAACACATCTTCAAAAGTGACATAAAACTAATATTTTTATGTTATCAGCTTGCTCTATGTTGTTTCTTTGACTAATGGTATCTCTATTTTAAAGTGTCATGGGCTTTTCTCAAGACTATCATGGTCAAAACGGAAGACCTGACTTCTCCCTGCTGCCAATAAGTTATTCTTTCCCAATTTCAGAAAGTAGCATCAACCCACCTTGTTGATTAAGTCAGATTGTACTTGCTTCTTTTTTCCCCTCTCCAGAAACAGTCCATAATCAAGTTCCAACACTTCTATCTCCAGAACATTCTGAATCTGTCCAGTGTTACCTGTCATCACTGCTCTCATACTTGTCAAGCTACCATCATCTCTATCATCCAGTAACCTCTTAACTGGCCTCCCCACCTTTATTTCCTGACCCTTTTAGGACAGACGTAACTATCAAAAAAATGTTTTTTAATGTAAAGCAAAACACACTTGTGATGCTGTTTATTCCCCCAAAGTTCCCCCACTGATCACAGAATAAAATAAAAATTATTTACCATAGCCTACAAGCCACTCTACCATCACTATCCTTCCTACCATTCTGAGCTCATATCATATCATCTCCTCCTTGGTCTCCAGCTCCAGACTCTTTGGCTTTAGTTGTCATTGTAGCTGTTGTTCAAATACATCAGTTTCCTTTCCACCTTGGAATGCTGCTCTGTTTTCCTGAAATACTCTGCCCCATGGTTACTTGTTGCTTGCTGCATCTCATCTTCAGGATCTTAGCTCAACCATAACCTTCCCAGAGGTTTCCTTGACCAAAGTAGACTGCTTCTCTTCCCAGACACTTGTTAATGGATGATTCTGTTTTACAGTTTGTGGCCTTATCACTATTTTTTATTTTAATTTTATATTGAATGTTTCTCCCATACTATTTCATAAAAACAGGGACCTTATAGAATCTTTGAATATTTATACCATATTTCGACAGTAATTGGTGCTCCACGGATAATTGCTGAACAAATGTACAAATGATATGAATAAACAATAAAATATATATTTTTATTTTTGCATACTTATTCATATATGTATGAATATTTTTATATTACTCTATGTATTTTAGTTATATATAAAATAGTATAATTAGGGATGTCTAGGTGGCTCAGTGGTTGAACGCCTCCCTTTGGCTCAGGTTGTGATCCTGGGGTCCCGGGATCAAGTCCCACATAGGGCTCCGCACAAGGAGCCTGCTTCTCCCTCTGCCTGTGTCTCTGCCTCTCTTTCTCTGTGTCTCTTATGAATAAATAATTTTTTAAAAAATCTTTAAAAAATAGAATAATATAATTATATATCTAACATTTATAATATATAGTTATATTTTATAAGTAGCTATACATAAATATATTTAATGTTATACTATATTGTCATATTATTATTATGTATCTATATTATATGTATTACATATATCTTTTAAATCTTTTATATCTTTTATAAGTAGTTATATACAGATATAATACATTATATTTTTAAAATAACATACGTAGATATATATGTATCTCAGTATATAGGGCAAGCGGTTTAATCTCAGAGAGAAAATGAGCTTTAGAGCTAATAAAATATCCATTAAATTACAGGTGTATCCATAAAAAGTACTAATTACATACTTTTATGTTGTTTTCTTGTAATGGCAAGGGATGATGCTCCAAACAATATTTTCCAAATTCTAAGACAATATATTTTCTTGTATTTTAAGTTTCTATACATATTATAATCCATGGGTTTGCTTAATGAAATAAGGTTTCTTTTACTCCTAATATTAAAGTAATGGTGTACCTTTTCATTGGTCATATTTTAGAATTAAGGGAATAGTAATAGAGTTTAGTAAATATTGTTGACTCGAGTGCAGGAATGAAGCCCCTACTTTATAAATAACTGGCCACACACATGGTATAAATAACCAGAATCATGGTAGATTCAGTGATCACAGAACAGCCTTCTCTTGTGTTGATCTAACTAATTCTGACAGGAAGATGGGGAACTGAACCCCCTGACTATGATCTCATTAAGGCCAAGCTCCAGCCAACCAATTTAAATGATCCCTGGGTCAGAAAGTGAAAAATAAATGTGAATGCAACTTCAATATTATAAATGAAATCTCACTAAATTGTAAAGAAAATTAAGACTTTCAAACAGTAGTTGCTTTCTTCTGTTTCTTCTGTGAATGTTTGCCATAACCTTATCAGTGTCTGTGAGATTTTCCATATATACATCATTTATTTTGTTTTATTTTTTTTTAAGTGAGAGAAGCCAATGCTACTTAATTTTCATATTTAGGCAATGTTAACACCTAAGGAGTGTAGAGTGAATTCACATTCACACCTCTTCTGCTGCTACTAGTCAGGTGAAGAACATTTTTTTAAGCAGTGAGATTTAATTTCTCATATTCTTCTTACCTGTGATCTGAGCACACCTCAACCCCTAAAAAATAAATCAAAGTACCTTGGTGTCCTGGGAAGAAATCAGAAATAGAATTCTTTATTTCTCTTATCCCCATCATTCTGAGTGGCCAGTAGAAAACAGGAACAGGTAAGTCTTTCAGATGAACATAGAATAGAAACAAACTCCATATGTATCACTCTTACAACACATACATTCCCTATCCCTTAGGAGAGTAACTGGGTTTTGCTCTTTATTGGCGTCATCATCCTGAAACACTGGTTTGACGGAAATGTCTAAGGTCCAGTCAGGCTAAGGAAGAAGGAGTACTATCATCAATTAACAAATTGGATCTGTTATGGGCACTGCAGTCACCAGAACTGGGAAATTCCAGGCTTAAGTAAACCCAGTATTTAACCATGGTGTTGTGTGATACAGATGTGGAGGAAATGATAAAGAAAATTAGAAATGCTTCTTCTCTAATTCCTATGGTTAACATAATTTTTTAAAAAGGATAGTTTTAACAGTTTTCTCAACATTAATTTTTGAGTGACAACAATAGGTGCTAAGGACTGGTCAATACACAAAACAGCAAAATCCAGCCCTTATGGAGCTTATATTCTAATGAAAAAATAAAAAATAAAACTATCAAATATTTATAGTGTTCCTTACGTGCCAGACTCTGTTCTAAGTGAATTTTTTAATTTATTAGTTCATTTAACTTTCACAAGAACACTATAGCATGGATGCTGTTGTTTCCTAAAGTGATTCAGCAGTTAGGTAGTAGAAATGAGTTTCTTTTTCTTTCTTTTAAGATTTTATTCATTTACTTAAGAGAGAGAGAGCATACAAGCAGGGAGTAGGGGCAGAGGGAGAGGGAGAAGCAGACTCCTGGCTGAGCAAGGGGCCCTGTGTGGTGCCTGGGATCATGGCTAACCAGCCAAGCCACCCAGACACCCCTAGAAGTGAGTTTCTTTCTTTCTTTCTTTCTTTCTTTCTTTCTTTCTTTCTTTCTTTCTTTCTTTCTTTCTTTCTTTCTTTCTTTCTTTCTTTCTTTTCTTTCTTTCTTTCTTTCTTTCTTTCTTTCTTTCTTTTTTCCAGAAGTGAGTTTCTAATACAGTTTTCTGGCTCCAGAGCCTGCATATGAACCACTACTCTATGTTGCCTCTTCTACACTTCACGACTTCTCATTCTTTGAGCTACTGGGCTCCATTGGTGAATAGGCCAGAAGAAGTTCCTGTACTCACATAACTCACATTCTCGAGGAGGGAGACAGACCATAAACAAATAATGAAATTCTTTCCTTTTTTAATTGAAGATTGTATTTATTTATTTGAGAGAGAGAGAGAGCATGAACAGCGGGGCGGAGGCAGAGGGAGAGGAAAAATCTAGCTTCCCACTGAGCCAGGAGCCTGATGCAGGGCTTGATCCCAGGACCCTGAGATCAAGACCTGAGCCAAAGGCAGACACTTAACCCACTGAACCACCTAGACACCCCATGAAATTATTTCTGTTAGTGGTTAGAACTATGGAAAAATCAGAGTGCCTGAAAGGAGGGCAATATCATTTAGTACACTCAGGAAATAGCTCTCTAAGGAGATAAGAATGGGACGAGAGACAGTATCACATGGAAGACATTTGGAACAAAAGGAGCCACAAGTACAAAGGCCCCGAGGCAAGGGATCAGCTTAGCATATCTTTGTAAGGCGAGTGTGCCAGATGCAGAGTGAGAATGAGGAAGAACCATTGGAGATCAGATCAGAGAGAAAAGCCATCGCCAAATCAGAGAGGCTTGTAAGTCATAAGGATGAGGATTTTATTCTCAGAGCAATGAGGAGCCGCTAGAGGGTTTTAAACCAACAGAGATACAACATAATTTAGGTTTTTAAAAGATTCTAGATGAAACATAAAACGAAATATAGAAAATTCTAATCCATGATATTTGGCATTTGCCTTAATTTGCTCATTAATTAATTTTCATTTTCTAATGATTGTATCTTCTAAAATAAGCTTAAAAGTGGGTGGGTTGTTATCATCCTACCCACACATTTCCGGCATATGCTCATTAGCAGAAATGCTCCACCATGGAACTTGAGAGCGACTGCCTTAAAGTCCTAAGGAGAATTATAAACGGAGCCAGTTCTAAAAGTGGAGGCAGAAAAGAACGAGGAAGGACAAACTACATCACATTTAATATCCAGGCAGTCCTTAAAGAAGCATGAGGATCTGAGGCCCACTTGGTTTCCTTCCAGGGGCTCTTGCCTCTGTTTTGATCACGGTCGTTGTCCTGAGGCTTTTGGTTTTAGGCCTTCAACTGATGTGGTGAAATGACATTTCACTAGCTCTTTATCAAGGTGATAGTAGAGTCAAGAACCAGAAGCACACAGACAGCGGCCCATCAGACCAGGTACTGCCCACAGCACTAGAGAGGCCCTCTGCTCTGCCAGTAAGTAATGGCCTTTGCTTGCTGTAGGCCTTGGAGAGGTCTAGCTGGGGGTCCTGGGTCTAGGGGAAGATGGCCAGGGGTTGGGGGTGAGGAAGGCTACTCAGACAGTGGCTACTTACAAGCTGGTACAGAAGGAATTCAGTATTTTAACAGCTTCCGTGGCCATGTGGTATTACTGTCTGCGTTGCCCTCTCTCCCAAACCCTGGGTAACTCACATTCACAGCATTCTGAACTGGGTGTGTCCAGCCGAAACAGGCAGGAGCCGGTTTCACATAAACTTATGTCATTTCTCCCCTTCTAATACTTGGCGCCATTCACACAAGAACAATCAAATGTATTGGCTGGAAAATTTCCCTCACTGTGAGAGAACAAACTGATTCCCACAATACATTTTTGCTGGAGTAGCTAGCTGGGCCAAACCAGCTCTGCTAGGAAAACACCACCCACCTCAGTCTGGTCAGCCCTGAACCAGACTGTTGTCCTCAGGCAGACACCAAGTCATAGTACAATAGAGGGTAGGTTGCCAGTGAATGTTAGTTGGTGGGCCAACAATTAAGTAATACAGGCATTGTATCTGGCATCCTTACAGTTGCTGTTCTCGAACACTAAGCAACACACATCTTACCTTGAATGTCATGTAAGAAGAACAGTTCTTTCTCTCAAAGAGTTCTCTAAGTTCCTACACCTCAGTTTGAAATAATCAGTAACACAATTTCTGATACAAGTCAAAGACATCTCTCCATTTTTAAAATCCTTAAGCCATCTAACTTTTCAAGTGTCCTTAAGTTACTATAATTCATATAAATAAACATATCAAAATACAGTGGAACATTTAGATTTGTAGAACACAAAGTAAACTATTACATTAATAGATGATTCTCATGGTGTTTTTGGACATATTTTTGCTGGCAGTGCCTCATAGATCAATGCAATATCTAGCTTTGTGATTTCTTCAAATATATTTCAATATGTTGCTGGGTTTTTCCCTTGCAGGGAAGAACTAGGAAAACTAGTTACATTGGCCTAATTTTAAGGTTTCTGTTACATTTTTCCAGCTATCTAATATTCTTACATTTAAGGCTTCTTTTTCTCAAAAGAAAAGTGATATAGTAAAACCCCTTTGTTTTTAGGGAAATTTGGCACTATATACCCTTTCCTTGTATTCATTATATTTTATGTAAATGTAATTGTAGTCGCTTTTTAAAATTACAGTTTATAAAGTGTTTAGACACCAAAGCGAGTTTCTATAAAGATTGTAGTCACAAAAATATATGTCTACAGCTTTTGTTTTTATTTAAATCATAGTTATTCCTTTCTAGCTGTCAAGCCCAGTTTTTAATTCAATTTAAGTAATCTGCTTCCTATTACATTAGCTCTATAACACAAATTTAAGGATAAAAACATGTTAAAAGATCAAAGCCAATTTTAATGTTTAAACCACTTGAAAACTGGATTTTAAACATTTGTATTCATCATATTAAAATGAGAAGAAAAA
This sequence comes from Canis lupus familiaris, assembly GCF_011100685.1. Classification (NCBI taxonomy): domain Eukaryota; kingdom Metazoa; phylum Chordata; class Mammalia; order Carnivora; family Canidae; genus Canis; species Canis lupus. The sequence continues at coordinate 4,633,946 of NC_049224.1, read as the reverse complement.
TTAACAAACTTTAGTTGCTTCTTAGACAAGAAGCAGTCACCTAAATTAGCCTTTCAGTTCTGTGACTAGCTTGAATCCAAATTCTTCAATAAAAAAGGAATAAAGCTGGTCATTGCCCTACTCATTACTTCACTTAAACTATCAAAAACAGTAGCTTAGTTGACTTAACAAAGAATTTTATTTGGAATAACTCAAAGTACATCATCTCCCTGTATTTACCCGGAATAACATCTGTACTTCCATTCTATACAGTTTTCTTAAAATTCAAGCCCTAGTTATAGCAAGGGCATTTTTTAGGCAACTATTTAAGATGCTCTGGCCTTCAAAGAGTATTCAGCACTTGCTACACCAACGTCCAGCCTCCCTGCTTCCACTGCGTCCCTGGTCACAGCCATTCCTGGTCATAACCATAGATTTAAGGATAGGATGTGACCGAAACTGCGGTCTCAGTGAGATTTAGACCTGTTGTGGGAGCTGCCTGGTAAAATTCTTTTTCTGCCAGATTGATCCTAAAATGATGAAGATTCTGAAATCCATGCAGCTCTTTGGCCACTGCCAGAACTGAGAAAGAAGGCAGCAGAGAAGAGGCAAAGCTAAGAGATGGAGAGAAGCCATTGACATTATTTGGGCAATAAATTCAGTCATTTCCCTTTGCTTAAGCTGGTTTCAATTGGATTATGTCCCACTTACAATAGAAAATGACCTTCCCCACACAGATCTGTTTAAACAATTTCACCTTACTGATTAATCAAATGATTATTAACCCTTAAGCTCAACAAGAGTCACAAATTAAGTGTGGGATTCAAAGAATAAAAAAAAATTTTTTTGACAGTTTCACTAAAAAACCCTATTTGTGTTTCTAAAGCTAAAGGCCTTAGGCTCACAATTAACATATGGAGGCTATTTCTTCTCTCATTGCACTCTTCCAGGTAAGCTAAGCCAGACAGCAGTTCTAAAACCCCCCAAAATGATTGGGGCTACTGTATCTGGAGTGCCATAAGCTCAGCCTTAGCTAGGCCCACAATATTCCTATAGTTTTTTAAATTTTTTTTTAAGATTTTATTTATTTATTCATGAGAGACACAATGAGAGAGAGAGAGAGAGAGAGAGAGACGCAGAGACCCAGGCAGAGAGAGAAGCAGGCTCCATGCAGGGAGTTGGATGCAGAACTCAATCTCAGGACTCCAGGATTGTGCCCTGGGCCAAAGGCAGGCGCTCAACCACTGAACCACCCAGGGATCCCCCCTATAATTTTTTAAAGCAATATTTTATTTGTCCTTTAATTTTTTAGTCACTCACCACAGTGACTGTTTTCAGCCTTTTTTTACTCTTCTCAGGTCACTTCTACACTCTCATCTTTGTCCAATCCTATGTGAACTTTCTCAGGTTCCATTCTCCACTCCACACCACCTATATACCTCTGAACCCAATAGCTACCTATATGGACTGTGTGTGTGTGTTTGTGTGCATAGATATGTTATGTTGTATATATAAACTAACATCCTGTACTTCTGGAACCAATTTCATTGTCTTCTAAATCATATATGTTCCAAGCACTCACTGGGGAGACCTGAATGCCAGAGTTTATGGTAATCATCATCCTCAGTTTACATTTATTGAGTGTTTACTACATAGCAAGCACTATCCTACTTACTTCACATTTATTTTATTAATTTCTATAATCTTCTCAACAACCTGGAAAATAAATACTATCATCCTCATTTTACAGACAAGTAAACAGAGTCACTGAGAGATCCAAATCACACCTTAGATATCATAGAGCTGAAATTCTATCCTAATCAGCCTCACTCTGGTCCTATGCTCATAAGTGCTATGTCATAGTGCCTCTTAAAGGCTTCATGAAGACACTGTCCAAAACTAAATTCTTACATTTGTAGATATAACATTACAGTGTATAACTGGCTTTTATATTAAAATGCCCTATTAAATTAATGGATAAGTTACTAGTATTCTTGTTTTACAAATGCAGAAAAATTCAAAGATTAATGGGCTTATTTACCAAGGTCATTAAACTAATGAGTGGTGAATCTACATCTCCTTCCACGCAAAGAAAATTTAGATCAGAAAATCATTTTCCCATGGGCTCTTTCTGTGGATATAAATGTTTGAAACTTTGATGAAAATAGCTGCTAAAACTGATTCTCTGTAACTTTATACCATAAATGGCATCCTCTGGGCTATCTGAGGGACATCAGCATTAATGCTCAACTAATATCATTATTTATTTTAGTTTTATTCTTTAAGTTGGTACTCTGGCCTCAGCTGAAATTGTGTCTTTCCCCCTTAAATACATTTTGATTTCCAAAATCATTACTGCTGAGTCGGACTCCATAATTGGGTAGGTGAGATATGAGGTTATGGCACAGTGAAGTCAGGTTAAAAGCAAGATTTCATCAGTTCTTTAACCTCTGTCTTTTCTTTTTCAAGTCACAGATAATAGAGAAATAACTGAGGCTTTTATTTTATTTTATTTTATTTTATTCTATTTTATTTTATTTATCTGGGAAAACAAAGGGTTGGCTTTACATGACTCTTGATTCTATCAAGATTGACACCCTCACCAAACAAGTGTTATGGGTTGAATTATGTCCCCCCAAAAGATACTTGGAAGCTCTAACCCCTAGTACCTCAGAATATGGCCTATCTGGAAGTAGAGTGGTTGCAGATGTAATTAGTTAGGTTAAGATGAGGTCATGCTGGAGCAGGGAGGGCCCTTACACTACTACCGCTGCTATTTTTGTAAGAGGAGAAGGAAGACGGACTAAAGGAAGATGACCATGTGAAGACCAAAGCAGAGACTAGAGTGATACAGCCACAAGCCCAGGAACACCTCAGCCTCCAAAGAGTGAGAAGAGGCAAGGTAGGATCTTCCCCTGGAGAGCACAGAGATCATAACCCTGTCATCACCTCGATTTCAAAATTTAGCTTCCAGAACTGTGAAAGAAAAAATTTTTATTGTTTAAAGCCACCTACTTTGCGGTACTTCGTTATGGCAGCCCTAGGAACCTAGCACACTTCTTTTTAGTCATTTTCCTCTTTTATTTCTATATTCAAAAAATTTTCAGAATCTGTAAATACATATATATAATACGTAAGATGTATTATATAACATGCTAAAAATATTTATTCACAAATATTTCATAAAACATAAGATTTCAAAGAGAAGCTTTGGATTCACGCATAGAGGAAAAGAATGAAAATTTGGAGAAATGGTTATTTATAATTTGACTATTGACAAAGAATTAATAGAAGCATAAATCTCCATTTAAATTCACACAGCTGGGACGCCTGGGTGGCTCAGCGGTTGAGCGCCTCCCTTCGGCCCAGGGAATGATCCTGGAGTCCCAGGATGGAGATCCACATTGGGCTCCTTGGGGGGAGCCTGCTTCTCCCTCTGCCTGTGTCTCTGCCTCTCTCTCTCTCTCTCTCTCTCTCTGTGTCTCTCATGAATAAATAAAATCTTTAAGAGTTGAATGCTTAACCAACTGCACCCCCCAGGCATCACAGAATAGCCAACTTTTACAAATAGACGATGCTCTTTGCATTCTTGATTTCAACTGCTTGATCTGTTAAACAATGTCCTTGCAGCTCTAAGCCACAGACTGATCGCTAGCACCGTTATTCAGCTTCCAGTATCTTGACCTCGGCCCTCTTAGCTCACCCATCTTTTTTCAGCCTATAGGACAAACAGCCCAAACTTGATATGACCATTAGACTCTGAGTGTACAAGCAGACATATGGATAGCAAAGCGACCAGTTGTCTAATTTGAAATTGGTCTACAAAGTGCTGCATCCTGGCCTCACTGCCTTTTTTTTTTTTTTTTTTTTTTTTTACCTACACAATATGGGAGAACCATTCAATGAAAACTGCAGTCCCTCCTGCTAGAGCAAACAAGATGCCAAACATCCTTCTCTATGTTAGCCAAACACAGTTGAATTTTCTTTGTTGATGAATAAGGCCTTAAGCATTGGACTCATCAGTTCATAAAAATCAAAAGGAGCCACTTGGTCTCATTTACATCAAAATTGGTAACATCTGGTAGGCATCTTCTAACATTTTAAAGACATTTTCAGATAATACCATTCAACAGATTTAGGTAGGTTATGCGTATTTCGCAGCTACCTCTTGCTGGCGAGGTTATCAAAATGTAGTTCTGCTTAGAAACTGGACTTTCCACAGGTAGTATAAACATTTTCCGGATAATTCAAATCTATCATGCTCTGTGGTTACACTAGCGAGGCAAATAGTAAGATTTGGAAAATATACTGGCCCTATCCTCAAGCATCGTAGCTGCCCATGACTCTGCTAAAGCACGCAGTGCTTTCTGAGTGGGTGAGAACGTAAGCTGGACTTTCATAACAGAACAGGTGTGCCTCACTCCCATCTCTGGGTTTCTGGTTCAGAATTGTATCCTGAAATTGACTGTGATCCAGCACTTACTAACGGCCTGCTTAAGGCATCTGAAATTTGAGAGAGACTGCCCAGGAGACTTGAAAGCACTTCCTTTTCCAGATTTCCCCAGCTCTGTGCCTGTATCAAGCCAGATCTTCAACAACTAGAACACGTATACTTTATTATCTGCCTCCCTTAGGAATGCCCTCTTGAGTAATGGCTTCATATCATATCCTCAGCCTTCAAAGAGGACTGATTCCAGAAGGGTTAATTTGAACAACGTTTCTATAAGATGAAGCTAGAGTTGAAGACATTTACTTTATTATTAAAGTCCCCATACAAGGATCCACACACAAAAAAAATTCTCTTTGAATTTAGATCCTGAACTAAGTTTTTTCTCCATAGACTAATAGCTATGCTTGCTTATGGATTAGACAATGAAGATTAGGTAATCAACTTATCCCCTCTTGCCTTAAATGCCAAAAAATTTCAAATCCATTCAGTTCAGTGACCAACTAAAGAATTTATCTATTATACCCAGTGACATAGCACCTCTGTTCCTTTCTACATTTGTTTTATATAGCTGCTGTTTTGGTTTGTCTTATCACATTTTATGATTCCATTTTACAAGGGTCTTCAGAATATTTTGGATATAGGATGGTAATCAATCTTAAAAACTAGACTGCCTCTGTCTCTATCTTTTTCCTTAAAGAAGGAGTTCAAAAGATCCTCTGGGGGACTACAAGCAATAGTCTTCCCTGGAAGTACAGTGATAATGGAAGAACAGAAATTATCACACCACTGTATTATACAGCCAAGTAACAATGATAACACTCAGTACTCTGCCCTTTTTTTTTTTTAATCTACTTTTTTGGTCTTGGTAATTCCCAGAAGTATACAAAATTCAAAAAGAAACCGAAGATAAATGCATGCTTTTTGCTCTCTTCCACAGAGCATTAATAGCTTTTGGAATTGAAATTGTTTTATTAATTTGATTAGGTTGAAGGAAAATCCAAGGCTTTTATGAATAATTCAAGTTTGTGTCAGATCCTAGAAAGCTTTATGGAAAGTACTGTTATACCTCAAAAATGCCCTCACAGTAGACCATACATTTAATTTTCAATAACATTGATTTATAGTTTTATAAAGAAAAATAATAAATATAATGAATTACCTCCATATTTCCTGATCTCAGTCACTATAAAATAACTGCTGTAGTTTTACATTTCCAGTGTGAAATATTAAATGCATAAATCAAAACAAAATTATTTTTCATCTTAGAGAGAGAGACTGGTTCCTGAGACTGACAAATTCATTTTATTTTAAAATTAATGTTTAAGAAAAAAATCTTCATTGAATCTCTACCAGCTTTAAAAAGGTGAAAAAAAAGAGCTTGCATTTTACTATTTCACCTATGGTATCTTCCGCAGCAGGCACTGTGTATAAAAAATTATTAAAGTCCCTAAAACTCCAAAATTATCAGGCGCCACATTATACTTCCCTACATGAATCATTTTCCTTTCCCACTTCCTTTCTCAGGGCTTTTCCTTTTTCCACAATTGTTTTACCCTAACTTGCCACCCAGAGATAAGTATCATTCACAAAAAAAAAAAAAAAAAAAGTATCGTTCACAATTCTCTAATGCCACCAGCCTGGCATGTTTGTGATTCACATATTTCCTTACAGCCACTACTAAGCCATCATGTAATGCGAAGAACGTTATCAAATAAGAACAATTCAAGAGAGAGGCAGATTTTCCAATAGTGAGAAACAGATGCATTTACTTTGACATTTTCTCAACTTCATCCCCTAAATTTCATTGAGAACAAGACACAGTATTTTGCATCCTTGATTAAAAAGAGTAAATCTAATTAAAAGAATTCATTTTCACATTTAAATACCTCTCAGCTTTTGTGAGTGTTCAACATTCAACCACAAGAAGCGTTCAGAAGGAGTGATGAAGGCGGAATACTAAAGAGTGCCAAATCCTTGAATAAATGGGCAACTCTGAGGTAATAGGCCAAGAAGAAAAATTAAATCACCTAAGGACCATGATATTGGAAACCTGGAAACAACATAAGTGAAATATTGTCTCCAAGGCTCGGTTTACATGCTAAGAACAGAGGCATTAAATCACCTTTGTTGTTTTTTAAGTTTATCTATGGACTTGCAAGATTCCTAAAACCATCATATATTTTTTTTTGTCAATTATGAATACAGTTCACTCATTGATTATAAAATCACGTAAGCTTATAGACAAATGTTCTCGTTTTAAAGAAATTCTCTTTGTCTTGTGGCTAAATACAAAATAACTCCTATTAGAAGAGAATTAATGTAGAATGAGACAAGGAATCGATACCTTTATTTTAATCTTTACAATAACTCAGTGTAGCTTTAATGTGGTGTGTTTTCTGGGGAAGTTTCATAAAGAATCTCTGGAGTCTTGAAATAACTGTCTGGCAAAGATCTGAACAAGCCTCTCTAAAAATAACAATGGGCTGTGGACTTCATAAACATTTTTAGAAATTAAATAGCTGCTAACTTGTTCCATATGGAAGCAAATTCAGAGTCCAACATGTTGCTCATTGAGATCATCAGAACACATATACCAAAGGAAGAGGCAAAGTTGTCCAGCCGTTCATGAAAAGCCAGCGGAAACAGATGATCCCAAAACCTCTTTTTAAAAAATCAAAAATGAAAAGCAAAGGGCTCTAAAAACCACATGATCCTCTTGCCCTCAGACTCCCTAGGGTTTCTTAGGTCAGGCAACCTTTGAAGATCTCCAGATCATTATTATCACTCATTAAATAAAGGCACTAACAAAATTGCTAAAAATTTTGTGCAACAGTCATAAGAGCTAAACCATAAATGAATTTAAATGTCTTTCTTCCGACAGGAAGCATAATCTCTCAAATGTATACTTCCATAACATACTGAATTCATGAGGAAGCCTAGAGATTTAGAGATGCTGATGAATCCGCCGTATGCCTGGAGTTCTTCAGGAGGCTCCCTTTGTCCTTGGACTCAGAATTCTAAGTAGTCCCGAGTAATCTTCTCAAATCCTGTTGCTTTTGGTTTGTTTGCTTTTTTTTTTTAATTTTTATGTATTTATGATAGTCACAAAGAGAGAGAGAGAGAGAGAGAGAGAGAGGCAGAGACACAGGCAGAGAGAGAAGCAGGCTCCATGCACCAGGAGCCCGACGTGGGATTCGATCCCGGGTCTCCAGGATCGCGCCCTGGGCCAAAGGCAGGCGCCAAACCGCTGCGCCACCCAGGGATCCCGGTTTGTTTGCTTTTTATACTAAAACCCACTGAACTATACATTTATTTATATATTTTTTAAGATTTTATTTATTAGAGAGAGAGTGAGCACTCAAGCAGGGGGAGGGGCAGAGGGAGAGGGAGAAGCAGGCTCCACACTGAGCAAGGAGCCCAACACCGGGCTCCATCATAACCTGAGCTGAAGGCAGACGCTTAACCAACTGAGTCACCCAGCACCCCCCGCCCTTTGTTTTTGTTTTTGTTTATTGCTCTTCGTTTTGTTGTTTTGTATGCTCCTCTTACAGTAAAAGAGAATGAGGAGGCAAAAGATGGCCAGCACACTCTCCCATCTGCTGGTCTGTTTACCAGTGTTTCAGCATCAGCTCATCATGTATGCCGAGGGTTTATTTGCCCCAGCATTATGTGAGTAAATTGGGAAAATTGGTTTCCTCTGGTAAAAAACACTTACACTTCAAAGTATTTTCCCTACATTCGTACTCCTAATTTTCCCTTTTTGATCTTTACATCTGTTGTCGTACAGATCCAAAAGCCCCAAGATCCTGACTTCCCCTCCAACCATCCCAAACACATGGTTAGTATTTAACATCCAGAACTTCATTTTCATGTTTTTTTTTTTTACTACTTATAATTTGGAATGAAACTATCACACAGAATGAAATTCAAAGAGAAGATAATATCAAATATGTCTTTAAGAGTAAATTTATTCAGGGTTTTATATTCAAATCAAATTGGTTTTTCTATATAAAAAAGGGGTTAAATTTCTGGGGCTGTTGCCTTGGAGAAAAGTAATAGGAAAAATCTATAGGAAAGAAATTTAGGAAGTCTGGTGCAGCTGATTGCATTCACACTGGGGAAACACAGCAGGGCTGTGATATTATTACCTATATGATCGCTATAGCATATTTGTTCCTGGATACCAGCAAGAGGATAGGAAATACGTCTGAAGAGAAGGGGTAAGATAACTATGTAAACCTTTGTTACAAAGATTAAATTACTCAGAATTAAAATTTGCTATGAGTTAATGTTTAGATGTTTAGCTCAGCAACAAAAAGCTTACATTAAACTATTTTCATCTAATAGTATGGAAATCAAGCAGTTGGTCTTTTGTGGGGTGCAGGATTGAGACAGCTTCTCAATGTCTGTCTCTCAATTTCAAGACCGTTTTGTAGTAGTTGGAACCGATGACCACAACACTGTGAAAGTGTATAATTTGAAGAGAACGTTTTCTGTCTTAAAATATTTCCCAAGCAGCTACTGGCACCTGGAATTTTGTCATTAAAGGTTGGTTTTTATATCAGAGACTTGTAAAAGTGTTCACTTGGAGGAGTTGATATAGCATATATACAAATTCTTCTTGCTGTGTATTGTTTTTATTTTGAACCATGTGAATGTAGTGCTATATAGTACCTGTTAAAATAACATGTTTTAAATTAAACAAAATGACTTTCTTGAAACTATGAAAGTCCTCTGGACATTCCACTTGAAATGTAAATGTTTCTGGGGAAAAAAAAAGGGACATGTTTGCAAGAATTTGCTGATAGTCAGCTGGGAATGAGAGAAATTCTTGACTCAGAATGATCCTTCCCTATCTTTGAATCCTTCACTTGCTTGCAGAGCCTGCCCAGCCAGCCAGATGCATGGGAGCAACCCTGACTATCTATACTTAAGAGCATGGATGTCATAAACAGCACAGGTTTGAAGGTGAAATAAGAAGGGATTGGTAGCAGGCAAAAAAAGACAACAAAGGGGTCACTACATGGGGAGGTAGAAAGGAAGCCGTGGTCTACTCCACTACCTGCGGCTGACTCCATCTGGGTCCTCCTCGTGAGTGTAGATACTATAGGTACACACACACACACACACACACACACCACGTAGAGTGCTATAGAAGCTAGTGGAGAACCAAAGTCACTTCCAGGCAGAAAAGTATGGTCTATTTTTAGTACCCTCTGGTCTCTGTCATAAGCAGTCCCTCCCTTGCTAAGTGTTCACTGATCCCATCATGACCTAGCTGCCTTCTTCCCCATCGAAGCATGTTCTAAACAGGTCTTAGAACAAGAGAAGAATAAATACGTTAATATGTATGTCTCTGAGTCTTCATGAGTTATGTTAGCTCCCCAAATCACAGTGGCTTAACAAAATAAATGTTTACTCGTTGCTCATTTCAGTCCAAAAAAGTTGGGGAACTTCCCTAGGCAGGCCTCCTCTGAGTAGTGGCTATGGGATAAAGGTTCCTTCCATTGTTGTTATGCTACCATCCTCCATTTTCCCCAAGGAAAGGAAAGAGAGAACATGGGCAATGATACAGGAGGTTTTACTGCCAGCGCTGGAAGCCGCACACATCGTATTTGCCCACATTCTGTGGCCCCTAAATAATCTCAAGGGAGATTAAAAATGTCTTTTTCTTTTGTGCTTAGGAGAACAAAACAAGATTGATGAACGTCCAATTAGTCTGTTACACAGATTCCCATTCTGGTAATTGAATACCCATTTCAGTGTTCCTCCCCCAGTATCTTCTGGTCACTGCATGATGCACAGAATCCTGCATCTCTGGGCAAGCACAGCCCTTTCCCCAAGGCTGGATGTGACTAGTCTAGTTGCTGCTGTATATGAACCAAGAAGATAAGTTATCAGTTCCTGATAAGGCACGGTCCCCTACTCTGATGGAACAGGGGCAGGGTAACTGCAATATACACTCCTTTAGAAAGAAGGAGAACAGGAATCAGAGAGTCGTCCCCGATGGTCGTTTCCAGTCCCAAAGTTCTGCTAAAAAGATGGGGCAATCCCTTCATTTGCCTTTGGTTCTCTTCACTGGGAGGACTTCTTTGTCAGTTGATCTCCATCAACTGGGAAACCCGTTCTTCCCCCTTGTCCTCCTTGGCAACAACTGACGGAGCTGTTCCCCAATGCGTCCTCTTGAAGCCCTGCCTGCTATTCATGGAAGGCGGAAATCTGTCTTAATGTATCCCCTGAAAACGAGACCCTTGCTCAAGGATGTAGGTACAGGTACTTTATCCGAGAGGGGACCTCAAGCAGCACAGTAGATGAGTGGAATAGTCAGACATGGAAGGAAGGAAAGTTGGTAAAGGGAGCATTTATGAGTAGGTGGCCACCGGAGAGACTTTCGTAGAGAAACTGGAGCTAAAAATCTCTAGGGACCCTCCAAGAGACTGTGGAACGTGATTTCCATGAGAGGTGCAGAAACTCCTGCCCATCCTTGATTTAGGGTCATTCCTGGGGCATTAATTCCAAGAAGTCCTGCAGGCAGCAAAGTCCCCCAGAGCAGAGAGACAGAGGCACAGGATGTGTGTCGCGGGAGAGGCCGAGGAAGTAGGCTTGGTGCAATGACAGCATCTGCTTGCTACCAGTCCCAAGAGTTCCTTAAAATTCAGCAAAGGAATTTTTTAGTGTAGATTCATTGTTTCTCTGGCAATACAATTCCCTCAACAACTTAATAGGCTTCCAATACATTTGCCATGAACAGGTAAATTTTTAACTTTCTTTCTGAAATACAGTTCCTCAATGGGCTTTGCTGCTTTGCTTCCTCACCCCCGTGCCTCTCTCCTCCAAATGAACGATGGCTATCTTGAGGCCCTCTGCCACCAGAAGGGTGAGGTCAGCTTCCTTAGCAGTGAACCACCAGCTATGGTTAGCTGATAGCTGAGGGAGGCAGACACTTCATCTGACCTGTGCCCTGAATTACTAAATTCAGCTAACAATTTTTAAACCCAGTTTTTCCCCATTTAGCATTTAGAAGCAACTTTTCCAACCAAACATTTGTGGACCCCATCTAATCCCTTTCATTGATGCTTGCCCACCAGACAGTTCTCTCCCTTTTGTAGTAACTTGGAAACCACAGCCTAATGTAGCCAGCCTACGCTCACGCTCTGATTCATTTCAACCATCCCCCCCAGAGTTGCAGGCTGAGCATGGACTCATTCTGACCTCCAGTTCATTGACAGTTGTATAAATATTTTGCCACTGTGTCACTGGACAGACTTCTTTCACTACTTACCTATCAATAGTTCAGTCAATGCCTAGTTTAGCCTTTTAATGGCAGTACTTCACTTCTAATATAAACGTCTCTATTTAGGGTAAACGAACATAGCTGCTATACCAAACAACCTCAAAATCCCCAAGGCTTCACAACAAAAAGTGTATGTGTCATCTGTATGCAGCCTGATGTGAGTGGGAAGCCTGGGTGAGGCGTCAGGGGTTGTGGCTGCCTCTGTTTTCCAATGGCGCCATCTTCAATATGACCTTCTCCATCACCAAGGTAGGAAAGAGATGTTGGGAGATGGAGCAGGGTATTTTAGGCCCGGGCCTGGAAGTGATCAGCATCCCTCCCACTGACATTTCTTTGGTCCAAACCTACCTGCCAGGAAGGTTGGGAGTGTAGGTTGACAGTACCCAGAAATGGGGGTTCGTCTAGCTACACTCTAGTACAAAAAAGCAGGACTAACCTTAAAACAAAGAAATAGCTTCTTAAATCATTAAAAAAAAAATGTATATTGATTATAGACCAGGTTCGGAGGATAAGGGATTCCCTGATATCCTCTCAATCACCCCACAGCCATTTGGTTTCTCATTCAATATTGAAGTCTGTTCCTGTATAAACTATCTCTAGTCTCATGGGAAGTAAATAATCAAGAAGAATTGAGCACAGATGCTCACTTATTTGGGTGACCTATCTTAAAGTGACGGCATATGTAGTTTTTTTTTCTGCTAATCTCCTAAAATGTGGAAACACTGCCAATCTCCCTTAAAAACAGACACGGATACAAGAATTTCTGTTTTTACTTTCCTAGAGGTATCTTACTCAACTGGCTTTAGTATTAAAAACGTTGGAAAGCAAAGTAGCCACATGTTACATCACCTTTTCCCACTTCCCTTTCTTCCGAAAAAACACGTTAGTCCTTTGGTGGCATTCTGTATGAAAAACTACGCCAGATAAGAAAAAATGATAGAACATGCAGCCCAAAGAATAGAAATAAGCCCAGGGCCCAGCCATGGATTTAAGAATCACATAATAGGTGCATTTAACTTAAGTGAATGCGAGTATTCACACTCAGGGTTCAGTTTTAAATACTACAGAATGCTGTAAAATCACGTTTTGCGTTTGTACTGTTTTTATGTACTATTTACTTGCCGTATGTTATAAATACACTATGTAGGGGGGACATGCACAAAACCATCTATATTATACTTCATGAGGAGCAGAAGGGCTTTTTAAGGGCCATTTTGGCTGTAATTTTAACAAGTGTGGGCTTTTGAATCTAATACCCTAGTAAAATACAATACCGTAGCCATCTGTTTACGGACACCACTGGCCTCCTGACTCGGCCTCCCCATACTCTGACCTTGTTACCTCTTTGCCACTTCATCTTCTGGCCTGATCCTGGGCCCATCTCCAGCTTAGAAGGAGACATCACCTTGGGGACAATCCTTTGCTTTGGTAGCCGAGTTTGGCATTCCTTAAAACAACATGCCAGTAAAGACTTTGAACTTTGTCACACGTTCTCTAGGCCAGTCGTTCCCTACAGAAGGACGAAGTGTTGTCTAAAGCAGAGGTGTTGGGAAGCCCTGGTGGCTCAGCGGTTTAGCACTGCCTGCAGCCCAGGGCGTGATCCTGGAGACCTGGGATCGAGTCCCACGTCGGGCTCCCTGCGTGGTGCCTGCTTCTCCCTCTGCCTCTCTCTCTAGCTGTGTCTCTATGAATAAATAAAATCTTTTAAAAAAATAAAAAATAAAAATAAAGCAGAGGTGTTGGTGGCATGCACGTGGGGCAGAGCCTTGGGACTCAGAGCAATTGTGGAGATCAGGTCAGGCCACTGCTGATAGAAGAGAATCCCCTCGCTGGCCACAGCCACAGGCCCTCTTCAGCTGGCCAGCTCTTGTACAGCTTTGGTCTCTCCCATCCTTTTCGAGGCCCTGAAGACGTCTGACCATAAAATTTCCTTTGCAAGAAGTAGCCTTCGTTTTCAGCAGCCAGAATGCACTTGACCACCATTTTTCAGCTCCCAGTTCCAGCTTTACCGAGGCATGTCAGGCTTAATTCCTTTTGAATCAAGAAACACTCATGATTTTAATAAAAACAATAGCTCCCGGGATCCCTGGGTGGCGCAGCGGTTTAGCGCCTGCCTTTGGCCCAGGGCGCGATCCTGGAGACCCGGGATCGAATCCCACGTCGGGCTCCCGGTGCATGGAGCCTGCTTCTCCCTCTGCCTATGTCTCTGCCTCTCTCTCTTTCTCTCTCTGTGACTATCATAAGTAAATAAAAATTAAAAAAAAAAAAAAAAAAACAATAGCTCCCACTTTCCCAAGTGCTTCCTATGTGCCAGATACTTGACTAAGAGCTTCATGTATATCAACTCACCTAATCGTCACAACAGTCCTGTGAGGTAAGCACTGTTAGTGTCTGCATCTCATGGATGAGGACATCAAGGAGAAAGGCGTTCAGTCATCTGCCCAAGGACACCGTGTTCATAATCGTGGATCTAGTTTTATCCTCTTGTTTGTAGTAGCCCTGGGATTGCTGTCAGCTATAACAAAAATAGAAGGAAATTAGCATTTTACCTGAAAAAACAACAACAACAACAACAACAACACCTCCCTTTCAAGATTGATGCCTTCTGGATTTTTAGACCTGAGTAAGTTCTAGGATGTTTTCACATTGATTAACTGAGGATGATCACTTAGTCCAGCATTATTATTTCAAAAATTACTTACAGCTATTTACTCTGGCAGAAAATCAGTAGGAGTTGTCATTATTTAAATCTTGTTGCTGAGGCACTACGCTCATGGAGCTATTTCCTGAGTGGGTGCTCAATGAGGAAAGACAGATATTCAATCACCTGGACCCCAGAAAACAGAAGTGAAGAATGCAAAGTTGTGTAAGACGAGGTCACAATAGATAAGCAATTAGCTTTGGACATCTGTCGCTTGAATTGCGCTGTGTCTGTCCAACGGCAAAAGAAATTCTGTTAATTTATTTGCTCGTTCGAATCAGTCAAAAATTCAAAAAGTATAAAATCATAGACAAATTATTTAGTAGCACATATGTATAATAATATAGAGAGATGTGCGTGTAAACATGTTTATTTACAAGACTTCGTAACTATTTGGGTGCTTGAGGAATTGAAGGAACTTTGAATATAATTGCAACAGGAGGTTTCATGTGGGGACGCCTGGGTGGCTCAGGGGTTGAGCATCTGCCTTCGGCCCAGGGCGTGATCCCGGGGTCCTGGGATCGAGTCCCACAGGGAATCTGCTTCTCCCTCTGCCTGTGTCTCTGCCTCTTTCTGTGTGTCTCTCATTAATAAATAAATAAAATATTTTTTAAAAAAAGAATGGAGGTCTCCTGTGTTATTGTTTCATGTGTGGGTGCTTTCATTCATACCATTTGGTAGTAGAAGCACCTCACAGAGAAGAAACTTTGTAAAAAAAAAAAAAACTAAAAAAATGTCCAGCTATGGAGAAAGTGAAATAAAAACAGCACAAGGACAGTGAACTCACTTTAAGCTGTTACTATTCAGGAAGCAATTACCAGAGTGTGCTGTATTTAGGCTCCTGGGTGCTTCTTCCTGTGGCCTGCCCTGGGGACAATACTTGAACTCCCACCAACAGGGTTCAAAGACAGGGGACAGTAGGCGGTTAGCCGCGTGAGATAACCTGGAAGATACGGGAGGTATGTTTGTATCAAGATATCTGCCCTCCCTCTCACCCACACCCTCCCCATCAGGAGATTTCCACTTGCCTTTTTTTTTTTTTTTTTTTTGCCAAAGTCATGTCTGAAGATGGACTTTATTAAGCCAAATGCATTAACTGTGAGACATTAAATCTTAACTCAGCGGTAGTCACTTATACAGGGACCCAGCATTTCCTTAGCAGACCAGGAATGTTTCCTGAAGGAATGCGACACTAGGCGGGTCTGTTTGTTAGGGAAGGGAGGGGACAAGGAAGAGAGGAAGTACTGGGAACCATCCGGAACATGCATGCGGTGCTGAGCTTGAGCATTGCCAAGGGCGAGGACTGGCCACCAGAAGGGTGCCACGTAAGTCACCCACGGGGAGGGAGAGGGGGTTTGCCGCTGTCTGCCAGATAATAGACGAAGAAAGGAAGAAACATGGAAAACATATACAGTTGGTGAAACTCATTCAAAAGTTTTACTGGGAAAGGGATCAGACTATGATGATTAAAAAGACTAAGGTTCATTTATCTTCAGGTCACCCACATTTTCATCTCTGTGAATGTATTCGTTTCTTTGGGCCGCCATAACAAATTACCACGAACCAGGTGGGTTAAAACAACAGAAATGTATTCTCTCACAGTTCTGGAGGCCGGAAATCCGAAAGCAAGAGGCCCGTGGGACCAGCTCTGTCGAAGGCTCTAGAGGAGAATCTGTTTCACGCCTTTCTCTTTTGGTGTTTGCCTGTCACTGGATTGGGGCCCACCCTAATTGAGCATGACCTCATCTTAAGTTAATCATATCTTTAAAGACCTTATTGGCATGTAAGTTCTTTTTTTTTTTAAAGATTTTATTTATTTACTCATAAGAGACACAGATGCAGAGACACAGGCAGAGGGAGAAGCAGGCTCCCTGTGGGGAACCTGACATGGGACTCGATCCCAGAACCCCAGGGTCACACCCTGAGCCGAAGGCAGACACTCAACCACTGAGCCACCCTTGCGTCCCGGCATGTAAGTACATATTCATAGGTACCCAGAGTTAGGACTTCAACACATCTTTTGGGGGGGAAACAATTAAACTCACAACAATGGTATTTTCCCAAAAAGCAACAATATTTAAGTGTTGGCTATCATTCTTCCCAAGTTCAGATGGGATCACTCACCCGAGGAGCAGTGGCCCCTTCACTCGAGGAGGAAAACTCTATCACTGTCATTATGAGATTGAACAGCCCCTAGAAATTTAAAACCATATTCGTATTATGTTCTTCCATTTGGAGCCATACTGGTGTCAGCACTTCCATAAAGTTTTCAGAGTTTCACCCTTGGCACTAATCCAACACATGAGCACAACAGGAAGGTGTTGGCACAGAAGCATAAAGGACCATTGTTAGGATGAGGAGTGGCGGCCCAGGAATAAGGAAGAAAGAAAAGAGCTAATCTCAGAGGCAAAGTAAATTGCACACTAAATCAGTGATATCCATAATACCAAACAAAAGGAGGCTTAAAAGACAGACAGGTTCTTGTATTTTAAAAAAAGAAAGAGAGATAGGTTTTGAGTAGGCTGACAGCCCGGGATGACAACTGGATATAATTAACACGTAAAGATAGTTTTGATTCTGTGATTTTTCCCATTTTTAATGTTTACTAGACACATACCCAGGTTCCAAATAAGGCAAAGAAACTAATTAATAAATCAGTCATTGAATAAGTGAAGCTCGAGTTATCTATGGCATCCATTGAAAATGGGCCCACTTAGCTGGAGAAGATCATGATGAGTCAGTCGGAGAAAGACAAATAACGTATGATTTCAGGCATGTGTGGAATTTATGAAAGCAAGCAGAGGGGGAAAAAATAAAAGAGAAATCAAGAAACAGACTCTTAATTATAAACAAACTGATGGTGACCGGAGGGGAGGATGGTGGAGGGATGGGTGAAACAGGTGATGGAGATTGAGGAGGGCATGTGTGGTGATGAGCACGGGGTGATGTACTGAAGTGTTGAATCACATGCACATTTGAAACTAATATGACACTGTATGTTAGCTAACTGGAATTAAAATTAAAACTTAAAAAAGAGAGAGAAGAAAACAGGCCAACCTTGATATACCCACACGTCCACACTGAGCACCATCAGCTAAGACACATCAGTCCACTTAGTGCCACTTAATACTAAAAATGTCCAGCCATTAAGAGTGGAAGTTTCAGAACAACACGCTTAAGTGAAATGGAGGTACTCCTAAAACCAGAATTATTAACAATGCAGTTTCATCACACCTAAATTAGGAAACCTGGAAAACTTTAAAGGTCTTAAGGGTAAGAGTGGTCTCTCAGCTGTTTAAAATTGGATAGGAAAAAAACTTTTAAGATCTGAGTCTATGCATTAAATGATAATATTGTAAGAACTTAGGCTGACCCACCCCCCAACTTTCAATATAGTTGGCCCTTATAATTTTTTATTTATGAATTCATTCCTGCTAAGGCCAGTGAGCATTAAGTCCCGAGCTGCTTTCTCTGGCTTCCTTGCCAAAAGACAAAACTTGAAGTACCTATTATTTGCCACGTACTGTTGTATAAGCCGCTGATTCAAAATCAAACACGGCAGAAAGTGTCCTTACTCTGTGGAGATCACAGACTAGTGGGCGCCCCAGGTGTCCAGTCTGGTGCAAAGAGATTCGGGGGTTCTGGCTTTTTTTCCTAAATACGTAAGTATTTTAGAAGTTCATTCTGGACTTTAACATCCTTTTATAGGCACCATAGAAATAAATGCAAAGATATTACAATGTGTTTCATAAACTATATTGGAAGGCTTGAAAGATCATCTTGTAAGGTCAAAAATTTTGACATGCTTCCATTATTTGGTACAAAGAAAAAAAATTAGTAGTGTTTAAAGTGGAAAGAGTCACAAGCCATGAGACGTGCCTTCTCCTCCTAGACCTCTTCTGTCTTCCCAAGTTCCCTCACGGGGCTTTCATTTCATCATCTGTGATATTGAGGGTTAATTCGATTCATCATTTTCAAAGACTTATTCCAATATTCCTTAGAGAAGCTTGGCCTCGTGCAAACTTTTAATCTAAAAACGTAATTTCTCAGATAACCCTGAAACCATCTTTAGGGTATGGTAAAGCAAAGAATGCAGCCAAACAACATCCTCTGCCGAATTTTAGCCCATTGGAAACTACCTACCGACATGGTAATTTATGCATGCAGGTTAACAAATGTTTGTACAGCCCTCATAATGATCTCTGTGCATACATGTGACCTCCTTGAAATTGGATTATTGATAAAGCAGGTTGTGGCTCTGACCTGGCCTCTCAATAAATTTGTTCCTTCCCGCATGCACTTTGTGAAAAATGACTTGAGGAAGTACCTACCAGAGCACGAGCTGTCTTGCAGCCAAGACTGAGCCAGATCCTTTTGGTGTGGATGCGTGCGGTGTACATCCCGGCCACAGCCTGACAGTCAGAGTAACACGCACCCTGCGACACCATAATGTAAGTAACCTGCACATTTTCTTCCAGTTTGTTCCCTTCCTTTTATATTCATTATAAAGAATGCAAATATGTCAGATATTGATAAGAATCCACATTTTTAGAGACAAATAACCATTGTTCCACTTCCAAGCCTCTGTGTCAGTTTATTGAGGAAAATCCTGAGATTTCAAGGTGAGCTATTAAAATCATTTACCATTGGCACCTATGTATTGGTGTGAGTCAGAATTTTCTTTTTAATATTGTGCAAGCGATGCAAAATACAAAAATAAAGCTGAAGGTTGAGACTGCATTTATCATCTATAACCCAGAGTTCACATTTCTGTGTTCATTAAAACAGTATCATTTTTCTCATTAATTTGGCTTTATAGTAAGCAAATGTTACAAATAGGAACTTTTAGTCTAATTTTTCAACAATAGCACCTCTCTCATCTCTTATACATGTAAGGGGTTTTACGTGATAATGAGTTAGAAAGAAACTATTCTTTTTTTCTCTGATTTTATTTTTAATGAAACTATTCTTTTTTTAAAAAAAAACAGGTTTTATTTATCTGAGAGAGAGAGAGAATGAGTGGTAGGGAGGGGCAGAGAGAGAGAGAGAAGCAGACGCCCCGCTGAGCGGGAAGCCCGATGCGGGGCTCCATCCCAGGATCTAGAGATCATGACCTGAGCCGAAGGCAGGTGCTTCACCATCTGAGGCACCCAGGTGCCCCAAGAAATGGTTCTTTTATGAAAAACATTTTATAACTGCTCTCGTCCAGGGTTGTTGATTTTCAAGAAACAGAATCCTACTCAGGCTAGTACTAGGTAAATAGAAACAATCAATGGACTATTAGTTTTGGAAAACACAGGCAACTTCAGTTTGCTTACCCATAATATCTTTAGCATGGCCTTCGAAACCAGGCACTCTCTCCCACCTACCCACCTCACCGATTTCAAATGCTACCTGTCTCCTGGCTTACTCTGCTCCAACCATGCTGACTTTCTTGCTGCTCCTCAGCACCGCCTTTGTTCATGGCCTGGCATCCTTCTGTGCTCTCTCCTTAGAACTCCCTTTTTCTAGCTATCACAGTAGCCTACTTTCTCACTGATGCCAACTGTCAAATGTCACCAAAGATACTCCAATGTTGGGACACCTGGGTGGCTCAGCGGTTGAACATCTGCCTCAGCCCAGGGCGTGATCCTGGAGACCTGGGATCAATTCCCACATCGGGCTCCCTGCAGGGAGCCTGCTTCTCCCTCTGCCTGTGTCTCTGCCTCTCTTTCTGTGTGTCTCTCATGAATAAGTAAATAAAATCTTAAAAAAAAAAGAAAAAGAAAAAGAAAAAGAAACTCCAATCTTAGGAGCCAATAAAAACATCATCACCCTCACACGTATTTCTGGGTCATGGTCCTTTGACCATTCTACATTTTTCTTCAAAGCAGTTCGAATTCTAATGATTTTCCTTCATTCTTTTCTCCCTTCCTTCCTTTCCTCCTCCTTCCCTTCTTTCCTTCATCCTTTTAGGTTTCACTTCTAAATTATAAGTTGCCTGACAAATGTATGAACCTCATCTGTCTTGTTTACTACTGTTATCTGTAGAACCTAGAACAGTACAACACAGAACCCCCAAAGAGGTGATTATTTGTTAAGTGAATAAACAAGTGAATAAGTGGGTGAATAGACAAGCAAGACAATCAGGTTACAGAAGGAGTGAAACTGGGAAGTCAGAAGCTTACATGGTTTCTTTCATCTATTGTAGAGTCCCATGTGGTCATCGTCATTGTCTTCTTTCTGCTGCTGCTGCTGCTGCTCTTTCTGTCTCTCTCTCAATCTCTGTCTCTCCCCCTCCCTCTCCTTGTTTTACTTGATGTTCCTTCTCCAAACTTGCTTTTTCTGTTAGTCAGTTTGAACATAGCTGAAAATTCTCCAGACTCAACATCACCTGCGGTTCAACTGGTCATTGCTCTCTTGTTATAATCCTATCCTGTAGGATAAATGCTCAAATGAGATAGAGCATTTGGCTCAGCTTAGCCTCTGGGTTACCTCAGTCTTCCTCAGGTCTTCAAAAGAGGTGCCAGCAGCTCAGTATCACTTAGAACCAACCTAGCCTTCTACGTCTACCACTTCAGCAGGTGCCATCAGGGACATTGGTGGTAATTTAAAAGCAGAGCTTCAGCTGGGCCTGAAGAGTATCTGCTAAAAACAACGGCAATGATAAAACATCAAGGAAGATAACTTCAAATAGTCCCACCTAACACCTCCTTAAATCACAATAGAGAACATAAATATCTTTTAAGAAATGTTTTATCCACTTACCTGCACTTTTATATTTAGGATCCTTTCCAATGCAAATTACTGAAGCCCCAATTCAAATTTTCTTAAGCAAAAAAAAAAAAAAATCTCCTGGCTCATGTGATTGCATAAGATAGAGATATTCTGGATGTAAGCAAGGAACACTGCAGAGCTTGGGTGGTTTTGCCCATAATAGTTTTGGTAGTAGCTCTGTTTTTGTTTTTCCTCATTTCTCAACTTGACATTCTCAATGTTGGTTCCATTCTCATGGCTTCAAACTGCCTGCCAGAAGGCCCCATGGCTGCATCCTCATAAGTATTCCAGGCATTCCTCGAAATCCTAATGGACTGGTTTAGGTTACATTTGAATACAAGTGTCAAAGGAATGTGATAGGTTGATTAGCTTAGGTTTGGGTCCCATGCTCTACTGCTAGAACTGAGAATGCAATCAACTCCACCAGGTTCATGTGAGCTAAGATTAGGGGTAGGTACCAACGTATCATCACCTGGATGCTAAGCAGCAAAACAACAGATTTTCGCCATTGTTGACATAGTAGTCTCATTTTGGTCGGATGCCTGGAAATAATTTCATACAAGACAATGAAATCTTTAATCTTCTGATTTTGCTCTTCTAACCTTACATGAACAGATACTGACTACCATTTTTTCAATGATCTGTAGGTAAAACATTATACATTTCATGTTCTTGCCTTAGCTTTACTTTTGGCAATATGACTAATTCTACTCAACCCTCAGTAAAACATCCACATGACCCTGCTCTCTAGACATGTGCATCAGGAGGGGAAGTGAACATTTAATCAATTAATATTTGCTAGCTAATGCTTTGACATTTACAAAGACTGGGCACATCTGCATGAAACTCTAAAATAAAATTAGGAAAGTGATCAAGGATAGACTTGATGAAAAAGAAGCCAACTGAACCCAAAAAAATAGATAAGTTTCTTAACTATTCTGAAATTCCAGATGACATTCACTGCCTCCCCATTGTCTGAAAACTGTCAGTTCATTCCACACACCACTAACCAAATAATGACATTTCATGGACTCACAATCAAATGATTGGGGAAATATTTCAGTGTTCAATAGATTGCCTAAGCATTTTGTGGAACTATGCCTAAACAGATAGAAAATTCAAACCCCAGGGATGCCTGGGTGGCTCAGTGGTTGAGCATCTGCCTTTGGCTCAGGTCGTGATCCCGGGTTCCGGATGGAGTCCTGCATCAGGCTCGCCATAGGGAGCCTGCTCCTCCCTCTGCCTATGTCTCTGCCTCTCTCTGTGTGTCTGTCATGAATAAATAAATAAAATATTCTTTAGAAAAAGAAAATTCGGGGCTCCCTGGGTGGCTCAGTGGTTTAGCGCCTGCCTTTGGCCCAGGGCGCGATCCTGGAGTCCCGGGATCGAGTCCCACGTCAGGCTCCCGGCATGGAGCCTGCTTCTCCCTCCTCCTGTGTCTCTGCCTCTCTCTCTCTCTCTCTCTCTCTCTCTCTCTATCATAAATAAATAAATCTTTTAAAAAAATAAAAAAATAAAGAAGAAGAAAATTCAAACCCCAATGTATTTGTGCTTTGACTATTTTTAAAAGAACAATCAGCAATTTTTATGTAGAGAAGAAACGTGCCATAGAGGTGTAAAAGTTGGGCTCTAGTGTCAGACTGTCTGGGCTCCAATTCTAAATCTGTACTTACTCATCCTGCCTCAATTTTCTTATCGGAAAAAAATGAAGATAATAATAGCAGCTGTCTCATAGGGTTGCTGTGAAGATTGAATGAGTCCTAGAAGCTCCTGGCAAAAAGGTTGTGCCCGAGGATTGTTAACTATAATCTTTTTATTTTTTCCTTTTTCTCTCTTTGTCTCTGTCTCCCTCCTTCTCTCTCTCTTTCTCTCTCTCTCTCTTCATTTTTTCTTTGCATTAAGAAGAGCTATTGAATTGTTTTATAGACACCTCACTTCTATACAATGCATACTACAAACTGGTCCAGCCATAATTGAGATATAATCACCAAAGAGATGCCTTTGACAGAGATGGAGTAGCTGACAAGTTGCTAAACACAATGTTAAATTGTTTGTTATTGTTGAGGAGTGGGAAGCTTCTCTTTTAAAAGATTCCCAAGTTTAAAGCCCACATGATTAATATTCACAGCAGACAGACTAGTTTATATAGCCAGAGACACTGAGGTCAGCCTGGATAATGGAAGAGTGTGCTCATTCCTGAGCCTGTAGTGACATATCCTTACCTCTCTACCAAGCCCAGCCATCCCAGGCTTGTCAAGAAAAGGTGTGTCCATAAGGTTGTAAAGACTTGAACCTTACAAATGAGCATCATGTAGTCATAAGCATCCAGATGAGTCATGGCCTACTTTATGGGTGTAGCTCCTCTTCAAAGAAAGATTGAACTGACCATAAACATCAGATCATGGAACATAAGCTTTTCCAAAGGCTCCTCATAAAAATACAATAAAAATAAATATAGCTATTGCCTAAAATTCAAAGTCTCACACAGATTTATTGTGAATTGGAAGCATCATTGCTCATCTTCTCTTTTTGGATATCTATACCACTGAACTGAGTTTTTAAAATGTTGATAAAGCTATTTGTGCTAATGTACATAATCAGTTATAGGAGACAACCTCAGTGCAGCCTGGGACATGAGAGAATTTGAAAACATTTGCATTTTCACTATGTTTTTCAATTTTCATCTATCAGGAATCTTTTTAACATGTATCCGTTCTTGGCTCCTCACCATGTCATCTGACATGTCCCAATAATACCCATGCTCAAAGTGGCCAAGATGCCAAACATTTCAAGCTAAAAACGAAAATGCATTTATGTAACTTTCAGGGGGTTCTCAAATGTCACAGAAATGAGAAGCTTTTATTTTTTTCACCAAACTTCCATTAGTCCCTCACATTTGCCTCCTTAGGTATTATCAAAGGTATTAGCAAAGAATACAGGTAAATGGCAAACATAGTCAAAGTTCAAATACACACCTTTTTTCAATGGATAGTCCACCCTGAATTTTCTCAAACTAGACATGAAGATCATTTTCATAAAAAATCTTAATGCTGTTTTTGATAGCTCTCAGTAACTATGAAATCAATACATATGTCTTAGCATACCTAATACTTCCCCAGCACCATCTAGGTTCTGCAGGAAATTTAGAATAACTATGAGAGGCAATCTCTGCACCCTAGGAGCTTACATTCCCGCAGGAAGATTATACTATGTGCAAACAACATCAAACATCATAAGGCAGGCAATAATTTAGTGGAGGTTTTTTTTTTTTTTTTTTTTTTGGTATAAATTATTGTCAAGGTTTGAGGAGAAGAAGAGCAAGGGCATAACTTTGGCAAAATTCAGCAAATGTATTACATGGAGAAATGCCTTGAACCAAACTAATGGATTCAGAGGAAAGGACTTCACAATAAATGAAGTCTCTTGACATGGATGCCAATATGGTTATTTAAGAGATCGGTCTAAAAAACAATAACATTTTCAAAAGATGAGTAAAGAATAGAGTCAATTCTTAGAAAAATCTTGGGTTTCCTTGATTAAACAAAAGCCCTATGTCAGGAGTAACTCTAGGATTTCAAACTTGGATAACCTGGAGAAGACCTTTATGAGAGACACAAGGAGTTAGAAAACAGAGCTCAAAGGCAAGAGAAATTTCATTTAAAAGATACTACAATTGAGGGATGCCTGAGTGTCACAGTTCATTGAGCGTCAGACTTTTGGTTTTGGCTCAGGTCTTGATCTCAGGGTCATGAGATCGAGTCCCCACCCTCATCCCTCTGACCCCTACCCCAAGCCAGGCTCCATGCTCGGCAGGGAGTCTGCTTGAGATTCTCTCCCTCTCCCTCTGCCCCTTCCACTCATACTTGCTCTTAAATAAATAAATACATCTTTAAAATAAATAAAATATATCACAGTTAAGATGACAGTAAGAGGGATCCCTGGATGGCTCAGCGGTTTATCGCCTGCCTTTGGCCCATCCTGGAGTCCCGGGATCGAGTCCCGTATTGGGCTCCCAGCGTGGAGCCTGCTTCTCCCTCTGCCTGTGTCTCTGCCTCTCTTTCTCTCTCTCTATGTCTATCATGAATAAATAAATAAAATCTTAAAAAAAAAAAAAGATGATAGTAAGATACCCCATTGTTAATGTCTGGCACACAAAGGAAAGCAATACTGAGGAGAGTTTGGGAGAGAGTCCCAGGAGTCATAAGGTGAAAATTATAATAAAAACTCTCTGTATACAGCCTACTCAATAGTTTCCAATGTCTTCCCCAAGCCTTGGACAATACCAGAGTAACTTCTTTCTTTCTTTTTTTTTTTTTTTTTTTTTTGATGAAATGAATCCTATCACTCTGAAATTATTTATATTTTGTCTACAACAAGAGTTATTTAACTCTAGTGAATTATAGCCACCTGAGCCACTATTTTTCCAAATATTCCTCTCTCCCAGTACCCATGGAGTTTTTCAATATCATGCATTAGATATACCAGATTTTACGTTTTCTATGTCGGGTATGTTACCCGACAGCTCATCTAGTGTGATTCTAAAGCATCAGTATTTTACATGCACTATTATTTCATGTAAATGCATTGAAGCACAAGAAAATTTCAATGTTTTTAGTTTTTCTTATTCTCATTTTTTAGTCTTAGCAGTTATGCTGAAGCCACATATATATGGCTTATAATATCTGTTATTAAAATCTAGAATGTGCACCCCTAAATATACCGAGAATTATTTAAAACTATATTGTATTTTCCGATCCTGGCCAAGTTACATGAACGTTCATTAGACACACGCAGGAATCAGAGATGGATACCCTAGGCGGGTAAAAGCAAACTAGGAGATTTAGTGAATGGTGGCAAGGACTGGGGAGAAGAATGTGTGTGGACCGTAAGTGAAGCATTTTGGCAAATAACATTCCCCCACATGCTTTATCATGGAATCCTGGACTTCTGGGTTGAAGGGTACCTTGGAGATCCTCCAGCGCTCATGTTTCTTAGGAAGGATGTGAGCAAATGCAGAGGGATTCTCTCAGTGGAGTGTCTTTCCTATGCTGTTCTGCTCCCACTTGGAACATAAATTTAGGCTTTGTATTAGAGTATTTGGAAAAGATAACATTGAAAATTTACCCCAAAGTCCTGGTTATTAAGCTTGACCACTCTTTTCCCTAATGAAACTCTAAAGGATTACTAAAAAAAAAAAAAAAAAGAGGTCGCAGGGGCACCCAAGTGGCTCAGTGGGTGAAGCATCTGCCTTCGGCTCAGGTCACAATCCCAGAGTCCTGGAATTGAGGTCTGCATCAGGCTCCCTGCTCAGCGAGGAGTCTGTTTCTCCCTCTGCCCTTGCTCCTGCTGCCTCTCTCGCTCTCTCTCAAATAAGTAAATCAAATATTTAAACAAATAAATAAAAAGTTAAAAAAAATGAGAGAGATCACGAAAATAGGAACAAGCTAAGATGGTCGTTACCTCTTCTAGCTCAACACTCCTAGAAGACCATGGAAGGAACTCTGGCTACAGATGGATAAATGGAGGGCAGCTCTGTGTCTAGCTGGCTGCCTACACGACCTCTCTAGATCTTCTCCCGTCTGTTGAGCTAGATGCTCTTAAGGTCGTATCTGGTGCCCACATTCTATAATTCCATGCATATTCTCAGATCGTCTCATGAAACCTGTCAAAAGGGTTCATGATGGCAGATTCCTGATTCATTAAAGCCAAGATTACAATTTGGCAATTTTGTGGGCTTGTGAATTATTGTTAATGCCTTGATGATAACTCCTTAAACTTAGAGAAGCTGCAATCCAAGCAACTACTTAGCGTTTGATTAACTCATAAGCATAATATAATACTCTGTGAAAAAGTTGTGAACACTGATATTTCAGAGTGAAAAAAATAAACATAAGAAAAAATTAATTGTGTCTATTAACCTACAGATGGCAATTTTGATCAATAATATAGTCCTGTGCAGACCGAAGAAGGAACTTGTTGCTATGTATTTTAATTTCACATGAGGTGAGTTAATTTGTTTCAGTATCCAAAAACCATGTTGCTAACCATAGCTTAGGTTTCCACGCTTTGTTGACATTTAGCAAAAAAAAAAAAAAAAAGAAAAAAAAATGAGAATATATACAGTTATTCAGTTTCTAGGTGTTTTTTTTTTCAGATCCAAAAACATTTTTGTAATTGTCAAATAAGTCCCCCTCTCCCCTGCATCTACTAATCTACTCTAAGGAAAATTATAGAAACCAGCGATGGTCATCACTGGAGGCTTTTGTTTATTCATTTTATTGCCTTGAAAATCAGATTGCCAAATCAGGCCTTTCAAGTGTACTCTTAACATGCATCGGACCAAATGAACGTTTGAGGACGAGATTCTGGATTTCCCACTCCTCGGTGGTCCCTAGTGACAAGGGACCCATCTCCAGCCTTTGAACCTGCACATCTCCACAGCACCTGCTGGGCAGGGGCTGAGCTTGCAAAGTGGGCCCTGAGGGTTAGGGAAGCCCTGCATGAGCACAAGCCCAGAAGAGCCGCTTAAGTCCCGCTCACACTGGCAGCAGGACAGACGGCTGGGAAAGGGTCCCACCACAGCCTGGGGCGCAGGCCTACCGCGAAAGGTCAGCTGTGACCTGCTCCTTCTCTAACCCCCACGGCACGCTGTATCCCAAAAGCACTTTCTCCCTTGGCAGTTTCCCTCGGATTCTGGAATGTGGTGCAGAACCACTTGGCCAGGACCTGGGAAAGGCTGCAAGCGCCATCCAGCCTCTGTCTGGAGTTTGTAAGTTAGCTCAGGGGGGCTCTTCCTTCTGTAATACACTTTCCACGATTCTCCGGCTGGTCTCCTCTCCCCTGGGGGCTTTCCAGTTCCTGCCGCCGCCAAGCTGCCCGCACTTGTCTAAGTTGGGGGGACATGGGTGGGAAGGGTGAGCGTCCCTGAAACGAAGTCATTACTCGTTGGTGCTGAGCAAGAACCACCAAGCGGGGGACTGCCCTCTGGGGCTCAAACCCAACGCCTGCCAGGGACAAGCCTGCTGCAGCTCGGCTGGGCTGATGATGAACACGGACTTCAACATCTCCAGCTCTTGAATCTGGAAAACAACTCGGCTCAAATTGATATACGGTGCACGGTGTGAAGCCTGGCTAAAAGCAAAGCCGCCCTTGGAAAAAGATAGTCAATGCTAAACAAGGCTTATTTAAAAACCCGAATCAAAGATAAATCAGC
The DNA here is from genome assembly GCF_011100685.1 of Canis lupus familiaris. Lineage (NCBI taxonomy): Eukaryota > Metazoa > Chordata > Mammalia > Carnivora > Canidae > Canis > Canis lupus. The sequence continues at coordinate 4,605,553 of NC_049224.1, read as the reverse complement.
TCTCTGAACTTAGAGGGGCGGCCTCCAAAGTAGAGGTGTCCGCAGCCCACCCAGCAGAGGAGGGGCCCTCCCTCCCCACCAGGAGCAGGCCCCACCTGGGCCGCCGGATGATTCCTCTCGAGCTTTCTGGATGGGCCCAGGCGGCTCCGGCCCTTGTGCAAGTCATTCATCACATTTGGATCCTTGTACCTGCGAGAAGGGAGCTATCTGTGGGATCTGATTGTGTGTGTGTGTGTTTCAAACTAGAGAAAGCTTTTATGATGTCTCTTGATGAAATATAACCACTCTCTCATTCTAAGCAGCCTCTAAATTCTTAAATGTGTGTAAATGGAAAACATGCTGTGGGTCTTTATTCCGCCGAGCAGCAAGAAATAAATCAGAACCCCCCCGCTTCTGACACCCCTACTCAGTCTCCCCTGATACCTCACAGATGTGCAGCGTTCGAGGGAAGAGCATCAATGCTTTATAAAATTAATATGTGGAAATTGCTTTATTTACCACAAATGCCTAGCCTGGGGCTTCCTCTACGGTGCCCGGTCAACACATTGCGCTGCCTCCTCGCCTTCGGCCTACCAAAACGCCTGCCTTCGTTCCTGTCAGGCAAGAGGGCCCCTGTGGTCCACAGGGGGGTGCCCTTGGTGGCAGCGGGGTGCTCTCCGCCGAAGGGGAGGTGGCTGTGAGGCAGAGGTGCACAGAACAGTTGCCCCACGGTGCAGGAAACAGGTAAATCACTTCTCGGATCCTGCTGGGTCCAAGGTCATCGATAAATATCCAACGTTGCCGTAGGAGATACTCCACTGGAGGCCGGAGACCCCACAGACGGCCCTGAGCGCGAGAGCTCGCCTCCGTGGTTCACTCCTATCTGGAAATATGTAGAAGATACACCGCAGAGCCCGTGCAAGGCTTTTAACTGATTTTAATAGCAGTCATTACATCAGAAAATGAGACTTCCCCTCGTAACAGAGATGAACTGGGAAGAAACAAAGGAGAGGTAGCCGGTGCAGCGCCCCGGTGCCCTGCCAGGACGACTGCTCATCATTCTTGCTTTCAGCAGTTAGCCGGCTCCTTTTGTCAGGGACTACCACCATCTAATGAAACAATTAGGCCTTGACAGTTTAAATATGCTATTTTGTTCTTTTCAAGCACAAGTGCCAGCCACCAAGACAAACTATACCCACCACCTTGCTATCAGCAGGGCCATTGTTCTCCAAGATAGAATGCCCTAAAAATAAAATCCACTTTGCATGGGAAGCTTCATCAAGTCAGGTCATGTCTGCTCCTCAGGGCAGACTGCAGTGTACTAATTTCATTACGCTATTTTTAAATGTGGCCTCCTCGGATCTCTCAGTATGGCCTACATAGCTCCACAAGGCCCTCACTTAACGCGCTGGCTCCCTCGCCAATCGCCCATGCCCACCCTGCCCTCAACCCTAACCTCAACTTCTCCAGGCCTGTAGGGTTAACAAGAAAGAGGCCCACAGTGAGGGGTGTGTTCACACTTAGATCAGCGTCACCTACTGGGCATCGTTCCAACACACAAGGCCTTAGAAGCTCAGATCGGCAGCGGTGTCTTTAGTTCATGACTAGTCACTCCAGGTTTTGTAAAAATTCACCAAAAAGGAGAGCATTGCTTCCTAAGAGGTCCGCTCGAGAGCTTTGGAATCGCTGCATACCTATTTCTGTTTCGCCTCTTGCATCAAGTTTATGTTTTTCAACTTGTAAAATGAACATGCTCAGATCCATGAAAAGTGTACAAGAAGAGCAGACCGTTGCTCAGGACTCCTCTGGTTCCAACTAACAGAAACTTGACTCAAACCTGATATGCAAAGAAGGGATACGTTGTTCATGGAATGGGAGATGGAAGTGGCTCAAGGCACAAATGGATTCATTATGGTTCAGATTAATTCCATGAGGATGAGATTTCTCTCTCCCAGTCTCTCAGTTCTGTTTTTCCCTCTGTCGGCTGTCTGTCCAGAGACTCTGTCCTCCTGGTGGCCCGTGATAGCCCCAGGCTTCCATGTTAACAGCTGAGCAATGGCGTTGAGATGACATCTCCTTCTCAATTGTTCTAGCCCAAGTCCCCAGATTAAATCTCACTAACGTGGCTTGGTGCGTGCCCACCCCTGAACCCATCAGGATTCAGTATGGCGAGAGGAAACCTCCGATGAGCAGATTTCCGTTATATGCTCACTCATAAAGCCACAGTTTTAGATCAGCCTCAGATAGACCACATGCTTGAAGAAGGAGGGAGAAATGGTTCCCCCAAAAGAACACCAGGTATACCACCACCATCAGAAGAAGGAGCAGAGGGCAGCCCCAGTGGCACAGCGGTTTAGCGCCACCTGTGGCCCGGGGTGTGATTCTGGGGATCCGGGATTGAGTCCCACATCAGGCTCCCTCCCTGCATGGGGCCTGCTTCTCCCTCTGCCTGTGTCTCTGCCTCTGTGTGTGTGTGTGTGTGTGTGTGTGTGTGTGTGTCATAAATAAATAATAAAAAAAAAGAAGAAGAAAAAGGAGCAGACATGGAGCAAACAACAACAGGGGTCTGTGACAGAGACCTATGTCCTCATAACCCGAACCGAGAGTCACACGTACATATTTAATCCTAGACAAGATGGCAGGTCCAAAACTCTTTTTGAAAATGTCAGTGAATTTGTACTAATTGAAGTAGAAAGACACTTCCCACACAAAGATTCGGAAACTATCAGGAAATGACAACGTGGTCAAGAATGAGGAAACCATGCAGGATGTAGAGAGAAACACAGACATGGTGTGAAGTCACTAGAGAATAACGCGCACAAATCCCAGTCTCCTGCGGCGCACTGTCACATTGCATGTGGTGTCCCACCGTGGCCTCCGTTGTGTCTACTGAGAAGCTAGTTACTAATCCTCCTGGGGTTCTCTTGTATGTGATAAGCTTTTCTCTTTATCCCTGGCTTTTGACGTTTTGGCCCCGATGTGTTTAGGTGTGTACCTCTCCGTGATTAAACTCCTTGGAGTTTGAAAACATGATGGTAAAGACTTCTACATTTGATGAAAAATATACCACATATCCAAGAAGCTCAACAAATATTTTTTCTGCCAGTTTCCCTCTTTCCTCCTTCCTTGGTGCCCCCTCTACACCTACAGTGGTATGTAAGGGACGTCTCACACTTCTATGAGGCTCGGTGTATGTTTTCATTCTTTCTGTTCCGTGTTCTTCAGACTGTACACCATCTAATTGATCCCACTTCAAGTTTACTGCTTGTTTCTTTTGCCAGCTCAAACCTACTTTTGGGTCCTTCTTGTGAATTATTTGTTTAGGTACTTTCCCGCTTCAGCATTTCCATGTAATTCTTTTAAAATTGTCAACCTCTTCATCGATATTCTCTATTTAATAAGACAGCACCATCATACTCTGTCTTGATTCTTTACACATGGTTCACTTGAGTTCTTTGAACATATCTTTGATAATGCTTGAGGTCTGGGTCCGGTAAGTCCAATATCTTGGCCCCTCAAAGGCAACTGCTGTTCCCTGTGGTTTTTCCTGTGTGTATGTGTGTGTCGCACTTTCCTGTTTCTCTGTACACCCTGTAATTTTTATTGAGGACTGGATATTTTAGGTAACTGCTGTAGTAACTCTGGATACTGATATCTCCCAGGAGATGGTGGTGATTGCTGTTTGCTTGATCACTTGTTTTTTTCATTCATTGACTTGGTTGGACTAACTGGGTGGAGTCTATTTCCCCCATAATATACAGTCTCAGTGTCTCTGCTCGGATTATTTTTCCCTTATTTTTATCTTTTGCCGTAGCTTCCTCTGGGTTGCTCCGGAGTCTCCTTATTGGTCAAAGGTTATTCTAAACCCCCGTGGTCAGTTAGATTTTGCCCTTTCCCATTGGATCTGCGTGTGGTTTGGGGGCAGCTATCATAATTCAGAGTTTACTTATTTACTTATTTATTGCCCCACAAACAGCCGGGGACTGGGGGCTCAGAAGGCCCCCTCTGACTGCTGCTGAGACAGTGTAGTGTGGGCCAGGCACAGCCTTTCAAACTCCCAGGGATGCATGGGGTTTCATTTTTAAGCCTGGTTGACTAGGAGTTGCGCGGGACCAGAGCCGCTTACTGTCCAGCACTCTGTGGTCAGAGGTCGTGCCTAATCCCCTGGTGCCAGGAAGGCTTGCACCCCGTGCTGATGGATCTGTGGGCCGCTGGGGAATGATTTCAAATCAAGCCTCAACACATCTTCTGACTGCTTCTGAGTAAGTACTTGGCACATGACCCATGGAGTGGACTGTGATTCCAGGAAGATTATTCTTGGCTCTTTCAGGGGTATTCTCTGGAAAACTTCTGGCTGCTGTGCTATTTCACTGGTTGCTGCCAGTATCATGGAGCTCCCAGACCCTCTGAATTGTTCTGCACCAGTATCTCTGTTGTTTTCAACAGCACACTCAGGCCTGGAATTCCCTCCCAGAGCTGTGTCCCCTCCCAGAGCTGTGTCCCCTCCCAGGGAGCTGTTTCCAGGCTGCTTCCTCCCACCCTAGCAGAACCCCACGAGACCTGGGAACAGGGACGGTGACCTGCCTCTCCCTGAAGGACACCTCTCGTCTACAAGTGGGAGATGGGGCAGTGGGCAGCAGTCCTTGGTCCTCTCAGCTGGCGCCCCCCCCCCCACCGCCGGGGCAGGGGCAGCCGGGTCCCTGGCCTGCTTGTGCACAGTGAGGAGAGGCCCTCAGCAGGCGGGAACCTCGGGCCCTTCAGCCACACCCGCCGTGAATAAAGTTTCTCTGCAAAATGGGGGGAGGGGGGGGAGGAGCAATACCGGGGACCCACAGGCTGCCCATCACAGCGCTGAGAGCTGGGGAAAGAGGGAGCCCCCTCCTCCTCTCCACTTCTCCACACCTTTGTCTTCTCCGCCTACTAGCTACCCAGAGTAGACCTCCCAGGAAAGCTTCCCAAACACAGAGCTGAGGGATTGGAGGTAGAGTCCCACTGTTCTTACTGAGATTTAGTAGATTTTCTTGAATAAATGTTTCTCCATTTGCTATATGCCCTTAAGATAATTTCCGTAGCTGTGTAACAATTTTTTTTTAATAATTTTCATCAATTAAATGGTGGTTTTGCTGAGAAAATGGCCTGCCAGTCTCCTCGGTCTGCCATTCCAGAAGTTTCCGTATACTCACATTTAACTACAGTTGCTGTTAGTTATAAATCCATGAGTCATAAGCCATTCAAGAGCTTAAAAAGTTATCTAGTCTATTCCTTCTGCCTTTGAGCAGGATAATACCTTAGCCAGCCCAGATAGATGAGAATCTATACTAGTTTTGAAAACCTCCAGAGAAAAAAAATTTCACAGCCTTCCTTAATAACCTAAATCAGTGCTTAACAACCCTCACTGCCAGGAATTCCTTTCTTGCATATAACCTGAAGCCCACGTGGTACAGTTTAAAGGCCTTTGCTCTTCATCTGTCCTGGAGGAGATAAAGAACAGCTGGTCACCACACAGCACACTTCCTCCTCAGGAGGTGCAGTCTCCAGCCTCCTTAAAAAAAAAAAGGAAAAAATCCTTCTTTGGCCCTGTCATTGAAATAAATAATCTTAATAGTTCCTCAGACTATTTTTCAATGTGTGAACAACCTTGGTGCCCTTCTCTGAAATCTTTTCATTCTTGCCACGATCCTCTTGAGACTGGAAGTATTTCCAGAGTGAGCCCTGAGCGGTCTACAGGCCATTCTCTCAGGGCGCCTGCTAGCCATGCAGGTGCCCCTGCCCTGCCCTAGACGCAGGGAATCACGTCCCAGCTGTGCATCTCCCAGGTGATGCCGATGCATCCACCTTTCCGACCCTCCACCACCGATCACAGGCTGCAGCCCCGGGTCTGCACGGAAGAACCCCATGGGACTCTTGCAAACCCGAATGCCTGAGCTGTCCCCCGGTCCAATCCAAGCAGAGTCCCTAGGAGCGGCCCCTGGGTGGCAGGGCCCTTAAAGCTGCCCAGGGGAGCTCCAGTGGCCCAGGGGCCAGTTTCTAAGGTAAGGACGGGCAGGGTGTGCAGCTACAGAGAACCGGAGCCCTCAGGGTCCTGAGGACAAATCTTGTCATTACTGTGTGTTGTGCAGAAGGGTTGTTGGAAGAGGGAGAGGGCAAGGCTTCTAGGTGGGAGGCCTGCATAACTGGAAACACCCAGAGCCGCCTGTGTGAAGCCCGCTGTTGGCCGCTGAGAGGCCGGGAGATGGGGATGGAGGTGCTAACGTCCTCACACTGAAAGATGTTAAGGTTCTTGTCATGGGGCGCCCGGGTGGCTCAGTGGTTGAGCGTGTGCCTTGGGCTCAGGTCGTGACCCTGAGGTCCTGGGATTGAGTCCCGCATCGGGCTCCCTGCATGGAGCCTGCTTCTCCCTCTGCCTGTGTCTCTGCCTCTCTCTCTGTGTCCCTCAGGAATGGGTAGATGGAATCTCTAGGGGGAAAGAAAATCTCATTTCATGCACACTTTTGATGCATGTGGCCCATCCTGACTCTCGTTCCATCATCTCCCGGGGGGACAACTCACAAGTCTACTGGCACCACAAGCGGGGCATCACTTTATGCCTCTCCCATGGGCCGCGCTCCCTCCACCTGAGGCATCCCGATGAGCCAGGGATAAGGGCTAAGGCAGTCCCCCTTGGTGCTCACATATGGGCCACCCCTGAATGTGAAGGAGCCCACATTCCCAGGGACAAATCTTGGTAGGTAAATTTGTCCCTCTTTCTCCAAACTTTCCAATCCCTGCCCCGTAATGAGCTGAAACAAAGGTTATAAAGCCCCTAAAGGATGGTTCTGGGGGATCTATCGTCAGCTATACTTAATGTTGGCCAACCCAGTAATACCTCCTTGTATTTCTCCCCCTCTGATCGTGTTTCACGCCCCGCCCCCTCCCGCCCCATCCCTTATTCATCCCAAGGATCACACTCCCTGACAAGAGTGGCAGGTAAGGCCCAAAAGCCCTCTCTGGGGGAGTCCAAGTTAAATAGATGGTATTGAAGGATGGCATTCATTTTTATAGCCTTACGTATCAGAGTGCCTGCCACATATTTGGTGACCAATAAATATAAACTGACGTGGAGCAGAAAACCGGACAGAAGGAGGAATGCCCCAGAACTATCCATCATGAGAAAGTGTTTTGGTGAGAGAGTAAGCAAGAGATTGTGACTAAAGTTTCCCCTGTATGAGCAACGAGGCCATAAGTAAACCAGAAACCTTTTGGAAATTCAACTTCTTTACTTTATAAAATGGAATTCTGAGTTGTAGCTAAACCTCATGAGAAAATAACGACGGTGGTCTTCTGAAAATGATGAACAAAATGTGTTAAGTTTTTGCTTCGGTATAATAGGCTTATATGGTAGCTTTTCTTTTTCCCCCTTCAGACATGAGGGCAATTCCATATGTTAGCAATTAACACACATTAGAAAGAATTCTGAGTAGCTGTGTGAGAATGGGATAGCCATAGTAAAGACGAAGAGTGGTTACCCGAAATGCACGTGTTCCTTTTTTGCTTCATGCTATATTTTTTCCAGTACACAATACAGTGTAATAACACTATAGTCAACATGCTGTACACCCCCAGGACATAGTAACTTTATAACTGGAAGTTTGTACGTTTTGATCACCTTTGCCCTATAGCCTACCCCACACTCAACCCCTGTGTCTGGGAGTCAGCAATCTGTTCTCTGTGTGTGAGAGAGAACACACACAGTTTGTATCCTTGGAACTTAATTGTAAATTGACCATACATGTAGGAGTTTAATTCTAGGCTATTTGTTCCATCAATTGTTGTGTCGTTGTTATGACAATAGCATAGTGTATTGATGACGATAGCTTTGACATATAGTTAGAAATCAGGAAATATGACACCTCAGGCTTTGTGCTTTTTGTCAAGATTGCTTTGACTATTCAGGGTTCTTTGTGGGTTCAAACAAATTAAAGTTGCTTGTTCTGTTTGAAATAAAATTCCATTGGAATTTTGTATCTCTTTAAATACTTTAATGTGCCAAGACTTCGATTTTATATGTATTACTTTATTTAGTACATAATTATTATTTTCTTCATTTTATTATTTTATTTTTATTTTTATTTTATTTTTTTCGAGAGAGAACATGCATGTGTGCCTGTGTGGGGTGGGGAGAGAGTGGGAAATAGAGAATCTGAAGCGGACTCCCCGCTGAGCATGGAGCCCAATAGGGGCCCTGAGATCATGACCTGAGCTGAAACTAAGAGTCAGACACTCAACCAACTGAGCCACCCAGGTGCTGCTCTTCATTTTCCTAAAGAAAAAATGTAGACATAGAAATATTCAGTAGTTTTTTTCCAAATTCACAAAGTAGATAAACCAGGATTTGAAACCAGGTAGGCTGATTCCAGAGCCCTCAACCTAAAGTCTACAGCCTCCCCACGTTTTTACCTCAGTATTTTTCATTTCATGATTGTTCTTTTTTTTTTTTTTTTGCACATTTAGGCTATGAAAAAATTTTAGACATATTAAAATGAGCTCAGTAATGCTTTTTCTGAATTGTTTAAGCACTTTAACATTTATTGGTTTTTGTTTTTTGAGTTTTTAAAATTCTATTGAAGGATAATTGATATACAATATTGACATATAGTATTATCTGTCCTGTAATGGAAATGTTGATATGCTTGGTCTTGTTTCTATTGCCAGATTTTTATTTTTTATTATTTTAAATTTTTTTAAGATTTTATTTATTCACAAGAGACAGAGAGAGAGAGGCAGAGATACAGGCAGAGGGAGAAGCAGGCTCCATGCCGGGAGCCCAACGTGGGACTCGATCCCGGGTCTCCAGGATCACACCCTGGGCTGAAGGCAGCGCTAAACCACTGAGCCACCTGGGCTGCCCTGTTGCCAGAATTTTAGACTCTTTTCTCTTTTTGCTGTTCATTTTGAATGATTCCCAACATACTGTCTTCAAGGTTCTTGATCTATTTTGCATCATCTAATCTGATGCTTATTCCTTCTACTGTATTTTTCATTTGTTATTGTATTCTTCTGCTCTGATTGGTACTTTCTTATATTTTCTGTCTCTTTGCTGAAGTTCTCACTGTGTTCATCTATTCTTCTCCCAACTCAACATTTTTATGGACCTTTGTTTGAACTCTTAATAAGGTAGGATGTTCATATTTGTTTTGTTTACTTCTTGTTTTAGATTCTCTCTTGTTCCTTTGGTTGGAGCATATTCCTCTATCTTCTCATTTTGCCTACCTGTCTGTGTTTGTTTCTCTATATTACGTAGTTCAGTTATGTCTACAGATGGTGAAAGAGTCGCCTTATGTGGGAGATGTCCTGTGGAGCCCAGAAGTGCAATCCCCTATTACCATGGAGCCAGGTGATCCCGAGATGTTCCCTGTGGGGCTGTGTGCACCTCCTCTTGGGGCAGGACCCTGGGTGCTGCAGCTGCACTGATGGGTGGGGCTGGCCATGAGCCTGGCCATTGGATGTTTGGTAGAAATTCCACTGAACCTATAGATCGTTTTGGATCCTTTGGACATTTTAACAATACTAATTCTTCCGATCCTTGAGCACAGAATATCTTTATACTTATTTCTGTCTTTTTCAATTTCTTCAATCAATGTCTTGGAGTTTTTAGTGTACAAGTTTTTCAGCTCCCTGGTTAAATTTTCTAGGCATTTTATTTCTGATGCAATTGTAAATGGGGTTTTATTAATTTCCCCTTTTGCTAGTATATCATTAGTATATAGATACGTGACACAGTTTTGTCTATAGCTGTTGTATCCTGCAACATTACGGAACTATCATTGTTTTCAACAGTTTTTTGGTAGAGTCTTTATAATACAATGACATCTGAAAATAGGTACAGTTTTACATCTTCTTTTCCAATTTAGATGCTTTTTATTTCTTTTACTTTCCTAATCGTTCTGCCTAGGGCTTCCAATACTATATTCAAAAAAAGCAACAAGGGACACCTGGATGGCTCAGTGGTTGAGCGTCTGCCTTTGGCTCAGGGCATGATCCCCAAGTTACGGGATCAAGTCCCACATCAGGCTTCTTGCATGGAGCCTGTTTCTCCCTCTGCCTATGTCTCTGCCTCTCTCTCTCTCTGTGTCTATCATGAATAAATAAATAAAATATTTTTTAAAAAGCAACAAGACTGGACATTCTTTTCTTCTTCTAGATCTTAGAGAAAAAGCATTCAGCTTTTCACTGAGTGTAATGCTGGTTGTGGGCTTTGTCGCATATGGCCTTTATTATGTTGAAATACATTCCTTCTATACCTACCTTTTTGAGGTTCTTTGCATACATGGATGTTAAGTTTTGTCAGAAGCCTCTTCTGTACCTATTGAGATAATCATATAATTTTTATCCTTCGTTTTGTTAATATTGGTGTGTTACATTGATTTTTGCACATGTTCAGCCATCCCTGGTCTCTTGAATACCACTTAAATATGGTGTATGATCCTTTTAATGAATTGCTGATTTTGATTTGCTAATATTTTGTTTAGGAGTTTTGCATCTATGTTATCAGGAATATTGGCCTATAATTCTCTTTTCTTGGGACATCCTTGCCTGGTTTTGGTAATCGGAGTAATGCTAAACTCATGAATGAGTTTGGAAGTATTCCGTCCTCTTCTATTTTTTGGAAGAGTTTGAAAAGGATTACTACTCTTTAAAAGTTGGGCAGAATTTGCCAGTAAACCATCTGGTCTTGGACTGAAGTTGGTTGAAATGTTTTTGATTACTGATTCATTCTCCTCACTAGCACTGGTCTATTCAGATGTTTTATTTCTTCATGATTCAGTCTTTATAAGTTATATGTTTTTAAGAATTTATCCATTTTTTTCTAGATTGTCCAATTTGTTGGCAGATAATTATTCATAGTTGTCTTTTATGATCTTTTTGTATTTCTGTGATATAACTTGTAACATCTCCTCTTTTATTTCTGATTTTGAGGGTTTTTTTCTCTTTTCCCTTAATGAGTCTAGCATATGGTTTGTCTATTTTGCTTATCTTTATGAAAGATCACCTCTTTGTTTCATCGATCTTTTCTATTGTTTTTTTAGTCTGTTTCTGCTCTGATCTTTATTTCTTTTTCTAGTTCTTTAAGGTGCAAAAGTAGGTTGCTTGGCATCTTTCTTGTTTCTTAATGCAGGCGATTATATCACTATGAACTTTCCTCTTAAAACTGGTTTTGCTGCATCTCATGTTCTATTTTCATTTGGATAAAGAAATTTTTTATTTCTGTTTTGAGAACTTTTTTGAGAACTGTTTTGGTTGTTGAGTAACATTGTTTATCTCCACATATTTGTGAATTTTCCAATTTGATCTTGTAGTGGATGTAAGTTTCATGTCACTGTGGCTAGAAAAAATGTTTGATAGGGCTTCAATATTAAATTTATTAAAATTTAATAAATTTATAAATTTATTAATTTTGTGCCTGTGATGCCTGGGTGGCTTAATCATTTAAGTATTTGACTCTTGGTTTCAGCTCAGGTCATAATCTCAGGGTCCTGGAATCAAGCCCCATGGCAGGCTATGTGCTCAGCATGAAGTCTGCTTGTTCCTCTCTTAACCCCTGTGTCCCTCCTCCTGCTCACTCAAGTGCTCTCTCTCTCAAATAAAATCTTTATTTAAAAAAAAAAAAAAAGGATTGTTTTGAGCTCTAACTTGTCTATCCTGGAGGATGTTCCATATGTAATTGAAAAGTATGTGATGTTTTTGCTTTTATTTTTATTTTTTTAAAGATTTTATTTATTTATTCATGAACAAGAGAGATAGAGACAGAGACACAGGCAGAGGGAGAAGCAGGATCCATGCAGGGAGCCAGATGTGGGACTCAGTCCCAGGTCTCAGGGTCAGGCCCTGGAATGAAGACTGCACTAAACCACTGAGCCACCCAAGCTGCCCGATGTTTTTGCTTTTACATGGAATGCTATGTATTTGTCTGTTAAGTTCATTTACTCTAAAGTGTCATTTAAGGCCAATGTTTCCCTATTGACTTCCAGTCTGGATGATCTGTCCACTGATGAAAGTGGGATGTTAAAGCCCCCTGCTATTATTGTACTCTGGCTATTTCTCTAAGTCTGTTAATATCTACTTTATATATTTATGTTGGGTGCATATGTATTTACAATGTTATATTCTCTTGCCTGTTGAGAAAAAGGTCAGTCCAGCAATGGCCCTTGTCTTTTATTACAATTTTTGTCTTAGTCTATTTTGTCTGATTATATCTATCCAAGCTTTCTTTTGGTTCAGTGTTAAACCATCTTTTTCATCCCTTTACTTTTCTTCTGTATGTCCTTATATCTGAAGTGATCGCCTGTAGGCAGCATATAGTTGGGGTCTTGTTTTTTTTATCCATTAAGCCAAGGTACTTGATTGAAGGATTCAGTCCATTTACATTTAAATTAATTATTGATAGGTATGGACTTACTCTCATTTTGTTGTTTTCTGGCTGTTTTGTAACTCCTTTGTTCCTTTTCTTGCTCACTTGTGATTTGATGATTTTAAGATTTTATTTATTTATTTGAGAGAGAGAGAGAGGACAAGCAGGGAGAGCAGCAGGCAGAGGGAGAGGGAGAAGCAGGTGCCCTGCTGAAGGCTTAACTGACTGAGGCACCTAGGTGTCCCAATATGATGATTTTCTTTAGTATTATGTGTAGATTCCTTTGGGGGTTTTGTGTATGTACCATAGGTTTTTGCTTCATGATTACGATGAGGCCTACATAAAACAACTTACAATCATCTCTTTTTAGGTTGATACTACTTAAATTAGAACACATTCTAGGGGTGCCTGAGTGACTCAGTCGATTGGGTATTTCACTTTAGCTCAGATCATCATCTCAGGGTCCTGGGATCAAGCCCCAAGTCAGACTGCCCCCTCAGGGGAAGTCTGTTTCTCCCTCTCCCTCAGCTCCTCCCATGCTGTGCTCTCTTGATCTCGCTCTCTCTCTCTCAAATAAGTAACATCTTTAAAAAAAAAAAAAAAAAAAACACATTCTAAAAGCAACTGCACTTTTATTCTCTCCATCCTTGTTTTATGTGTTTATATCCAATTTTTTCCTTTTTATTTTACTTTTATTGAGATATCGATGTACAGCACTGTATAAGTTTAAGGTGTACACCATTATGATCTGACTCCCGTATTTTGTGAAATAATTACAATAAGTTTAGTTAACTTCATCACCTTATAATGATACTCCCCCCAAAAGTTTTGTTTTTCTCTTGTGATGAGAACTCATGGAATATGCTCTCCTAACTACTTTCAGATATACCATACAGCAGTATTAACTGTACTTACCATGATGTACATTATATTATTTTCATTTATTTGTCTTATACCTAAGAGTGTGTACCTTTTACCATCTTTACCCAATTCCCTCTCCCCTACCCCCAACCTCTGATAACCACATATCTGATCTCTTTATTATTTTTTCAATATTGACTACTTGAAATCCTGCATTATTTCTCTTTCTCTGACTTATTTCACTGAGCATAATGCCCTCAAGATCCATCCAGTTTGTCATAATTGAAGGATTTCCTTTATGTTGGCTAAATGATAATCTCTTGTATATAATATACCACAAAGTATTTGTCTACTCATCTGTTTTTTGACACTTCAGTTGTTTCCATATCTTTGCTATTATAAAATGAACATAGGGTGTACATATTTGTTCAACTTGGTATTTTCATTTTCTTGAGGAAAATACAAGTGGAATTGCTAGATCATTTGGTAGTTATATTTTCAGTTTTTTAAGCAACCTCAATACTGTTTTCCATATGACTGTACCAATTTACATCCTTACTAGGACCCCACAAGGGTTTCTTAATTCCATATTACACCAATACATGTTATCTCTTATCTTTTTGAGAATAGCCATTTTAACAAGTGTGCAGTGATATCTTATTGTGTTTTTGATTTGGGTTTTCCTGATGATTAGTAATAATGAGCACCTTTGTAATTATGTTGAACATTTGTATATCTTCTTTGAAAAAATGTCTCTGCTCATTTTTTAATCAGATCATTGGGGTTTTTTTTTTGCTATCTAGTTGTAGGAGTTCTTTATATATTTTGAATATTAACCTCTTATCAGATATAAATTGCAAATATTTTTCCCATTTGGTAGTTTACCATTTTATTGATGATATTCTTTGCTGTGCAAAAGCTTTTTTATCTGAGGTAAAGAAGCTTAACACTAATAATTTTTTCTCGGCTTTTTATGGTTTCAGGCATTAGGTTGAAGTCTTTAATCCATTTTGAATTAATTTTTATATCTGGTGTAAGAAAGTAGTTCCATTTCATCTTTTGCATCTGGCTGACTAGTTTTCCCAGCACCACTTATTGAAGAGACTATCCTTTCCCTGTTGTATATTCTTAGGTACTTTGTCATAAATTAATTGACCATATATGTGTAGGTTTATTTCTGGGCTGTCTGTTCCATGATCTGTGTATCTGGTTTTCATGCCCATATCGTACTGTCTTATGACAGCTTTAGAATATAGTTTGAAATCAGGAAGCATGATGCCTCCAACTTTGTTAAGATTGCTTTGAGGGGTGCCTGGCTGGCCCAGTCAGTAGAGCATGTGACTTTTGATCCTGAGGTCATGAGTCCAAACCCCATGTTGGATGCAGAGCTTACTTAAGTAAAAGACTGCTTTAACTCTATGGTCTTTTGTGATTCCATACAAATTTTAGGATTGTTTCTTCTGTTTCTATGAAAAATGCCATTGGAATCTTAATGATGGTTATACTGAATCTGTAGATTGTTTTCAATAGTATGGACATTCTAGCAATATTTTTCCAGTCTGTGAAACAGAGTATGTTTCCAGTTACTTGTGTCTTTTTTTTTTTTCATCAATGTCTTAAAGTTTTCAGTGTATAGATCTTTTGCTTCACTGGTTAAATTTATTACTAGATATTTTATTCTTTTTGATGCGATTATAAGCAGGACTGTGAATTTCTCTTCTGATAGATTGTTTTTAGAGTATAAAAATGCAACAGATTTTTTAATATTGGTTTTTGTATCCTGTAACTTTTCAGAATTAATTCATTCTAACAGTTTGTTATAGTCTGTTGAGTTTCCTATATATAAATAATATATTGTCATTTGTAAATCATGGCAGTTTTACTTTTCCCACTTGTATGTTTTTTCTTGATGAGTTATTTATAATTTTGTATCTTAACTTCCTATTAGATATATGGTTTCCAGATATTTTTCACCATTTTGTAAATTGCCTTTTCATTTTATTGATCATTTGTTTTACTATGCAGAACTTTTTTACTCTGATATAGTTCCACCTGTTTTTTTATTTTGTTTCTTGTGCTTTACATGTCCTACCAAAAAACCATTGCCGAGACCCATATAAAAGACTTCGTTTCATATGTTTTCTCTTAGGAGCTTTTGTGATTTCTGATCTTAAATTTAACTCTGAATTCATTTTGTCAAGTTTTACGAGTAATGTAAGATAGAGGCCTAGTTTCATTCTTTCACATGTGAATATCAAATTCTCCCAGCACCATTTACTCTTTTTTTTTTTACCCAGCACCATTTACTTAAGAGACTATCTTTTCTCCATTGAGTGTTTTTACCTCCCTTGTCAAATACTAGCTTATCCTATTTGCATGGGCTTATTCCTGGATTGTCAATTCTGTTCCATTGGTATATGTGTCTGTTTTTATGCCAAAATGCTACTGTTTTTAATAGCTTTATAATACTGCTTATAGTAACTTTATAATACTGTTTACAATAGCTTTATAATATAGCTTGATATCATAAAGTGTGACATCTCTACCTTATTCTTCTTCCTCAGAATTTCTTTGGCTATTCAGAGTTCACATAAATTTTAGGTTGGTGTTTCCACTTCTGTAAAAAAAAATGCAATGGCATTTCAGTTCATTTCAATGGAATTTTCATAAGGACTGCATTGAATCTACAGATGGATGGCTTTGGATAGTGTGGACATTTTAACATTATTGTCTTTCAGTCCATGAGAATAAGATACCTTTCCATTTGTATCTTTAAATTCTTTTATTAATGTCTTATAGTTTTTGGTGTAGAGATCTTTCACCTCATTGGTAAAGATATCCTTTTTTTTGTTTTTGTTTTTTTTTTCGAGAGAGAGTATGTGTGGGGGGAGAGGCAGAGGAGAGAGAGAATTTAAAGCAGGCTCCACACCAAACATGGAGCCAGATTTGGGGCTCAGTCTCATGACCCTGAGATCATGACTTGAGCAGAAATCAAGAATCAAACACTTAACTGACTGAGCCACTCAGGTGTCCCAAAATATTCCTAAGTAATTTATTATTTTTGATATTATTGTAAACGGTATCATTTTCCTTATGTTTTTTTCTTATAATTCATGCTAGTGTGTAGAAATGCTACTGATTTTTTGTTTGTCAGTTTTGTATCTTACAATTCTGTTTATTAGATCTAACAGTTTTTTAGTATAGTCTTTAGGATTTTCTGTATATATTATTTCACCTGGAAATAGAGCCAATTTTACTTCTTCCTTTTCTAATGTTGATGTCTTTTATTTCTTTTGCCTGTCTGATTGCTCTGGCTAGGACTTCCAGTAGTTCAATAAGAGTAGCGAGAGTGGGCACTCGTCTTATTCATGATTTAAAGGAAAATTATTCAGCTTTTCACCATTGAGTAAGATGTTGGCTGTGGGTTTGTTATATAAGGCATTTATTATTTTGAGGTCTGTTTCTTCTATATCTAATTTAAGAGTGTTATCAAGCAGTGTTGAATTTTTTCTGTATGTATTGAAATATGTATATACATATACATATGTATATGTATTCCTATATTTCTATAGGAATATTTTTCCTATATGTATTGAGATAGTGATTTTTTCTTGCATTCTATTAATGTAATATATATCATTTTAATTTTGCAAATGTTGAAATATTCTTGCTTTGCAGGGATAAGTCACACTTGAACTTGTAGCATTATCTTTTTAATGTGCTGCTGAATTCAGTTTGTTACTATTTTACTGAGAATTTTTACATCTGTTATTCATCAGAGTTACTGGTCTATAGTTTTCTTACCATGTCATTTGCTAACTTTGGTATTAAAGCAATGCTGGTCTCCTAAAATGAGTTTCAAAGTGTTCTACATCTTCTGTCTTTTTGGAAGAGTTTGATAAGGATTGATATTAATTCCTAAAATGTTTGGTAGAATTGACCAGTAGGCCAGCTGGCCTTGAACTTTTGTTTGAGAGGTTTTCTCTTACTGATTTAATCTCCTTGTAGTATGCGGTCAGTTCAGTTGTTTTATGTCTTCACAATTCAGTCTTAACAGGTTGCATGTTTCTAGAAATTTATCCATTTCTTCTAGATTGTCCAATTTGTTGGCATGTAATTGTTCATAGTAGTCTCTTATGATCTTTTTTATTTCTGTGAGATCAGTTGTAACATCTCTTTCATTTCTGATACTATATTTTTCTCTTGGCGAGTCTAGCTATGGGTTTGTCAGTTTTATTCATCTTTTCGAAAAAATAGCTTGTGTTTAAACCACCTTTAAAAAAAAAAAGATTTATTTATTTGACAGAGAGAGAGCACAAGTAAGCAGAGCAACAGGCACTGGGAGAGGAAGAAGCAGGCCTCCCACTGAGCAGAGAGCCCTATGGGGGCTTGATCCCAGGCCCCAGAGATCATGACCTGAGCCAAAGGCAGGCACTTACCTGACTGAGCCACCGAGGTACCCCTAAATTACCTTTTCTATTTTCTTTTTAGTATCTATTTTATTTCCATTTCCATTCTGATCATTGTTATTTCCTTCCTTCTTTCTTTGGGCTATGTTGTTTTTGCTTATCCTAGTTCCTTGTGGTATAAAGTTAAGTTGCTTACTTGAGATCCTTCTTGTTTCTTGATGTAGGCATTTTAGCACTATGAATTTCCCTGTTAGGACTGCTTTTGCCGTTGTCCATGTTTTGGTTGTTGTTTCCATTTTCATTGTCCGAGATACTTCTTTATTTCTCCTTTAATATCTTCATTGATCCATTGATGTTTCTGGAGAGTGTTGTTTAATTTCCATGTCTTGAGTTTTCCGGTTTTCTTTCTTTTATGGATTTCTAGTTTCATTACCATTGTGGTCAAAGAAGATACTTGATATGACTTTAGTATTCTTGAATTTGCTAAAATAAACATAATGGCCTATCCTATAAAACATTTCCTGTGCACTTGAGAAGGTGTACTCTGCGTTTTAGGATAGAATGTTCTATATATGTCTGTTAGGATGAGCTGATAATGGGGTATACAATCATTATTGTATTTCTGATCATTTTTCCATAGTGCTTTATTTTTTCTGTACACATTTAGATGCTTTAATGTTGTGTATATAAATATTGACAAATGTTATATATTGTTGATGGATTAATGCCTTTATTATTATATAATGGCCTTCTTTGTCTCTTTTTACCATTTCTGGTTGAAAGTCCTTTTTGTCTAATTATTCTTGCCTTTTTGGGGGGTGATGGTTAACATTTGCTTGGGGTATCTTTTTCTTTCACTCAAAATCTGTATGTCTCTTTAAGACTAAAATGAATATCTCATAGGCAGCATGTTTCTGGATTGTGTTTTTAAATCACTTCAGCCTTTCTTTTTCTTTTGATGTAAAAACTTAAAACATTTATATAAAGTAATTGTTGATAAGGACTTATTGTCATTTTGGGGGGGGGCTCTTTTGTAGATCCTTTGCTGCTGCTTATCATGCTGTGTGTGTATGTGTGTTTTGATGTCTTTCGGTAGCAGTAGGTGGACTTCTTAATTATTTTTTTGTATGTAATTACTACAGATTTTTTTCCTTGTAGTTACCATGAAGCTTACACAAAATATCTTAAAAATATAACACCATATTTTAAAATAACAACTGAAGTTTCATAACAAGTCTAAAGTTTACACTTCTACTCTCCTCCCCTTCATATATTAGGTTACCAATGTTATAGGTTAAATATTTTTTATATTGTATGTCCAATAGCAGATTTTGATAGTAATGGCTATTTTTTACTACATTTAGTTTTTAACTTTTAAACTGAAGTTTAAAGTCAATTACACAGCACCATTACTACCTTACACAATCTAACTTTGACTATATATTTATTATTACCAGTGAGTTCTGTGCTACCTCCTTATGTTTTCATAACATAAATTAGCATCCTTTTAGTTCCACTCAACAAACCCCCTTTAGAAATTTTTGTAAGGCAGATCTAGTCATTATGAACTCCCTCAGCTTTTGTTTATTTGATAGTTTTTATCTTGCTTTCATTTCTAAAAGATGGCTTTCCTGAGTTTGAAATTCTTGGTTAACAGTTGTTTTCTTTCAATATTTTGAATTGGTCTTCCCATTCTTTCCTGGTCTGAAGAGTTTCTGCTAAGAAATCTGTCTATGCCTTTATGTGGGATGGGGAAGAGGAGTTCCCTGTATTTAATTTCTCTGTTCGCTTCTGCTTTCAAAATTCTTTGTCTTTGAATTTGACAGTATTACCTGTCTCAGTATAGCCCTATTTAGGTCCTATGTTTTTGGGATCCTTTGAGCCTCATGGATCTGGAAATCCATTTTTTCCCCTCAGGTTTGGGACATTTTTAGGCATTATTGCTTTAAATGTACTTTCTCTCTCTCTCTCTCTCTCTTTCTCTCTTTCTATTTTTCAGAGTTCCATAATATGTATAGTACTTCTTTCTATTGTGTCCAATAGTTCCTATCAGGTTTCTTCACCCTTTTTCATTCTTGTTACTTTTTATTCTTCTAACTGAATAATTTTGGAAGTCCTGTCTTGTAAGTCATTGATTATTTATTCTGCACGGTTGAATCTTTTTTGAAGCTGTCTCTGGTTCTGCAGTTAAGTCATTGTATTTTTCAGCTCTAAGATTTTTTTTTTCATTTTGATGGTTTCTAATTTTTTTGTTGAATTTATAGTCTTCATGCATTGTTTGCTAATTTCATTTAGTTGTATGTTTTTGTAGTTTATAAAACTTCTTTTTAAAAGATTATTCTGAATACTTTGTTTTTTTAACATGTATTCATTAACAACTAGAACTATAGTTATAATTATATAACCATAACCATACAATTAGAATTATAGTTACCTTTACTACTTTGTCTTTTAACTTTCATACTAAATTTATAAGAAATTAACCCATCACTTTACAACATCAAATTCTTCTGAATTTGAATATAAATTTACCATTACCAGTGAGATTTATACTTTCACATATTTTCCTGTCATTAATTAGCACCCTTTGGGACGCCTGGGTAGCTCAGTGGTTGGGCACCTCCCTTCGGCCCAGGGCATGATCCCGGGGGTCCTGGGATTGAGTCCCATATGGGGCTCCTTCCATGGAGCCTGCTTCTCCCTCTGCCTGTGTCTCTGCCTCTCTCTGTGTCTCTCATGAATAAAGAAGTAAAATCTTTAAAAAATAAATTAGCGCCCTTTTATTTCAGCTTTAAGAAGTTCCTTTATCATTTCTTATAAGTTCTATCTAGTTAGTGATGATGAACTCCTTTATCTTTCACTTGTCTGAAAATTTTTTTCTCTTCAAATAAAGGACTATTTTGCCTGGTGGTGTATTCTTGGTTGGCAGTTTTTTTCTTAGAGTCCTTTGAAGGCCAGAGGGGTGGCATAATATATTCAAAACTTCTGCTAAAAATCTGTCCATAGTCTTATGCATGCTCCCTTGTGTGTAACAAGTTCTTTTTCTCAATGCTTTTACTATTCTCTCCTTGTCTTTAATTTTTGACAGTATAGTCATAATGTGTCCTATCGTGAGTTGCTGAATTCAACCTTATTTGGAACTCTCTAGGCTTCCTGGATCTGGATGTCTGTTTTCTTCCTCAGGTTAGGCAAATTTTCAGCCATTATTACTCCAGATATGTTTTCTCTTTTTTTCTCTTCTTCTTCTGGGAGAGATGTGAGTTTTGGATCCTCCTACATCACCATCTTGAGGCAACACCTCCACCCACTTTTCTTCTTAGGTAGATAGAAGAAGTACTTAGCAAAAAATATCAGGACATGGAACAGTTTTTCTATATTCCTTTTTGAAATTACAATTTTAAAACTTTGGGTAATAAATCTCCATTAGATTGAGCACGTAAGGGAGACTGATTTTTTGTACTTGTACCTGGTAGCAATGCTTTCTTGTTTTAATTTATATCTACTATGTGTCTATTGTCTATTGAACAAATGAGTAAATAGGTTGAGTAATTATGCTATGATTTTTGCTGGCTGTTACCAAATGCTTTTTATAGTCAAGGGCCATTTCATTAAGTGGCAAAGGATGGAAACAATGTTGAGTCAGAAGCATACAGAAGAACATGATAAGCACGGCAGAGAACTCTGCTCAGTGTTACCAAAAATTCGGGACTCATACCCCTACTATAATTAAAGATATTTCTGAGTGGTAGATACACTTGACATTAAATAACTTTGAATGCCATATAAAGAAATGCATTTCCCTTTCAAAGGTCTTTCAAGCCTTTGTTTAGAAAAACAGATGAGACTATAATGTCTCTTCCAAATTTTCCAGTTTATCTCTCTCCCCTCCTGCCCCTTCCTCCTTCCCATTTCCTTCCTCCTTTCTACTCTTTTAACAAATAGTAAGGCTAGGGCTCAAAGCATTTGACAGCAAAACTGCCCAGCAAGAATTGACTAAAATTGGCTTAGTTCCATTATATTTATTTTTATAGTATCTCAAGACAAGTGATAGTGGTTTGTCCCTTTATAGTAGTGACTTGAGTTTTCCTTTAAAAAAAAAAAATATATATATATATATAAAATCTGTATATATCCAAAATATTTTACTAGACCATTTAAGGAAAAAATAAGCAAATAATACAGATGGTATATATATTTTAAAAGTAAAGATATGAAAGTAGTCCAGGACTGAAGCTGAGAATCATTTTGTAGGCCTTAGCAGAATGCTTATGCTCCCTTGTTCTCTGGCCTAGAAAGTAAATGAATGCCATCTTCCTTATTTTCTATGGGTGTTTCAAATTTTAATATGAGTAGTAAAAGAAAAATACTGTTTCTTAGCATTCACAAATACATATTTTCTTTTCAAATCAGTCTTAGATTTCAGTTAGAGCTTTATGGGATACATAAAGATAGCACCTCATGATGTGCATCAGAGAAAGTTAAGAATAGGAATGCATCTGGCACTCTAGGCTTGATTGAATGAGGTCCTCCATCATATTCTTTAACCTATAGGATTGTGTTTATAATATATACTCCTAAATACATATTATCGTCTTTCTATGTCATCTTTGCACTCTGACAGTACAGAGATCTACGGAGGCTAATATGAAGTAAGAGAAATTTTCACAAGCTACAGGCTGGTATAGAAAAACACATTAGGGAAAGGGAATTAATTCAAATACATTTTTTTCAGAACACTAATGAAATAACTATGTATAAAACACACGTACAAAATACAAACTTATGTTCTAAACCATACATGTATTTATTTTATTACCTTAGCCACATTTTTGTTTTTCTCCCTATTTGAAATTTACATTATTTCTTATTTGTTATGTGTCTTCTCTCTGGTTATTTAAATATGCCAGATGTCTTTAAATAGACCAAAATACATGGCAAAGAAAGTTATTTGTATAGCAAATAATTGCACAGACCAGTTTTTATAAAGTCCAAAATCTGTCTGAACCAAACAACTTTTTTTGTTGGTAAATCTAGACAAGTCCCTGAATAAAGAAGCAGTTTGGTTAATGTTATGAGCCACCTCAGGGATGACCAGATTAAAGGATAGACAGATTATTTGGAAAATCAAAAGGAATAGTTCAAGTATTTCTAAGAGTTTAGACAAAATAAAATAACAGAAAAATTGCCATCACTTATAAGGTGAAAGATGAAGTAGAGATTGGGATTTTTGGCCTGATTATCGTGATCAATTATTGACAGTGATCAAATTCACTGGACAAATATTGACATCATTTTTCTAGCACAGATATAATCACGAGTTCCTATGAAACCATGAGAAGACAAAACATTGAACCAGGATCGATTTGGATGTTGCTACCAGTGGTTTCCATAATCCTCTTTATGACAATTATTGTGGGATTAGCATTTTAAGTTTAAACCCTCATGGGATATAAACTGGAATCATTTATTTAAAATTACGGAATTGTGGAAATTCCTAGGGAGTAGTTTTTTGTTTTTGTTTTTTATTTCCATTAAGCCAAGTACATTTATACCAACCTGGAGAGTCAGACTAAGGGGTACCGTGAGCTCATGGAATCCTGTTGTGTAAACTGGAAAAGATGCTTTCTCCTTTGAGCTTATACAGCTCCATTTCACAGCACCCAACTAGATCAGTGGGGTGTAAGCTGCCTTTCAGCCCTCATTTTAGTCCCTCTCTTAGCTAGTAACATGCACAACTATATGGAGAAGCTTTGAACAGAACCAAAAAATTCAAACCATAATAAAGAAATATGTATTTGTGTGCCTTTTTTGACAGCAAGTTTGAGTGTTTAACAACCAATTTTATCAAAAAAAGTTTTTTCAATAATTAACCAACTACCTTAACAGTCATATACCTCTCTATACATATACTAAAAACAAAAACAAAAACAAAAAATCTTTTTTTTTTTTTTTTTAAATAAGAAACCCACTGCTGGTCTCTTTTGTGAGAAAGGGATGCCCTGTTATGGCAATAATCATTGAAAGTTTCCTCAAGGAAAGCAATGATTCAGGACTTGAAATGATTTCATCATTGACCCAGTGGCCAGGGAGCACAAAGCCTCAGATGAGAGCAGAGCTTATGTGGCAATTCAATTTCCATCAGGTGGAATTATACTATAAAGCCAAAAGACAATAATGGTTAGATCCATCGAATTAACATCTATGACAATAAATACAATAAAAACATCTTTTAATGCAATTTTCTCTACCAGCCCAGTATTCAAATGTGATTGCTTTTAAACCTAAAGACATCCTTAAAATGAGATTTGAGGATTAAATTCTATAGTTCCCTAAAAACAAAATGGAAAAAAATATACTTAAAATATTTTGAGCTGGTTTAGATGTCATCGAGCACTGGGTATATTTTTCTTTGTTCCCAATCCTTAGGAGTCTCAAAAGCATTTTTTTCTTAAGCAGGGGGAAAAAACAGAATCAGGAAAAGAGGTGACCTTTAATTTAAGAAGGCTAGAATTACCATATCATGTGGTGTATTAAACTTGCAAAAATGCAATGTCCTCATCTGGCTTGCTTTTGGGAAACTAGTAATCTATAAATTTGACATTATTTGTATAAAATACATTAAAACAAAAAAATGTAAGCTGAATTGTTATTAAATTTGTGCAAATGCAGTCACTAAATTATAACAGTCAAGCATTATTATGCAAATTGGAGCTAATTTTACAATATCTCTATCTAATTGTTTACAGTGCAGGAGAATTATGGCACTGTTAAGCAGGACAGGATGTTGTGTGAAAGAGTGTGTTTTTAATTTGAACCGTTTTTACTTCCTGTGATTTTTTTTTTTAATAGTAAGCATGGAAAAGGGATTTAGCATGGAGAAAACAAGGGCAGATGTCTCCTACATTGTGTACTCAAGGACTTAGCTAATTAGTATTTTCTATGTACTTTACATGCAGAGATGGAGATGGGCTCTCTTCAGAGGTGCACATGCTTCCTCTTCTCGGTCTTTATGAGATGTCAGATAGAGCAGTCTACAAAGATTCACGCCAAGAAATAGTTTTAAGAGATTTGTTTTGAGATGAAGGGCTACTTGAGTGTGCAGCATTCTAAGTGGTCCTAAAGCTTCCAGCTGTGTCCCTTAGCAGAAGGGGTTACAGAAGGCTGCTCCAATGTGACAGCCCAGAATTACATCTGAAACAGCACTTAAGGAAAGGTTCAGGGAAGAAAGCAAGACTACTCTCCATCCAGTGGAGAAATCACATTGAATAAACAGTTTTAGCAAGAGGTCAATGAATGCTGCCTCACAGGAAAGACCCTTCATCTTCTTAGATAAGCAAAAACTCGGTGTCTGGGATTCATTTGGGGAGGGTACTCTGCTTCCTGTTCCCCTTACAAGCCTTATTTTATCCTTCTTATTACTCAGCGATTTCATAGAGCTAAACTGTCAGCATATGAGAAAGCTCTCTGCCAATGAGATGGCTTTTTTTTTTTTTTTTTTTTCCAGAAAGCCTTGCCAAGTTTATGAGCCAAGAAATAGCTGGAACTTCAAAGAGAAAGAAGAGTGAAAGGTATTATAATATTTTTGTAAAAATTCCTGACTCTTAAAATCAGCAGGGGCTGATCGATATGAGAATAACATAGTAAATTTTATGGATGGGAAAGGGAGGGGTCTTAATATCTGGTGATAAGAAAGTGCCCCCAGGTGGATCCTTCCTGCCTAGTTTTCTTCATCCCCAGAGCGGGGGCGGGGGGACGTGACTGTAAAATTTAAGGGAGAAACCTGTCAGATAGACAGGATCGTGTTGTTTTTCTTCTGCTCAGCACGATTTGTCCTGATGATGTGATCCACATTTTTTTGTTTTGGAATCTTCTAAAAATCCTAATTGCAAAGTCTCTTGATCACTCACTCCACTTATATTAAAATGAGCCAATGTATTAATTATCTTTTTAGTGCTTTATTTAGTGTGCTCTCCGTGACATCTACAACTGCCTTCTTTTTTTTCACCCTAAAGACTTTCATCTCTACTTTTTGCTCTCCTTTGCTAAACTTGCTGTACAGAAACGACCTTCAACTCAACAATGTTTCTTCTCCCAGGAGACTTTGCTCTTCAAGCTAGATCAAAGCTCAAGACAAACAAGACCCGTTGCCCTCTAAATTTAGAGAGTAGTGAGTATTTTACCTCAGATCTCAATTAGGAATTGCATTTGACCTCTAGTAATAGAGATTAAAAATAACAATGGCTTACATGGGTGAGTTTCTCTCCCAGAAGGGAAGTCCAGTGAAAGGCAGTCCAGGACTTTGGGTGCTCCATAATCCACAGGGATGGAGGCCCTTCTACCTACCTGCCTCTCTATCCTGAAACCTAATTTTCACCCTGAAGTTCACCTCATGGTCTAAGATGGGGGCTGTGATGATTCCACATCCACGAAGGAAGGAGGACAGGGCAGGTGTGGACTATATATAGGAGTCCTTGCTACTGTAGCCCGTTATGCTATTTCCTCAGACATTCCCCCAAACACTTGAGACTTATGTCTTACTATAATTTTTAGCTTTGGAGTATCTCTACCATAAATAAATTCAAGGATTTTGAAATTAGGGGGGAAAAGGACAATATAATTATTAGTTAGGTGACAAGAAGTTTTTGTCATGCCACTTAAATGCAAATTCCTTGACAGTTACCTACCTACTTTAGTTATGTCCAAGCTCAGTCTCTTTTTTGGCCCATTTCATCTCTCTCTCTCTCTCTTTCTCACTCTCTCTCTCTCTCTTTTTTTTTTTTTTTTTTTTTCCTAAGTAGGCTCCTCACCCAACACTGGGGCCCAGTGCAGGACTTTGATTCATGACCCTAAGATCAGGACCTGAGTTGACATCAAGAGTCAGACACTTAACTGACTGAGCCACCCAAGCACCCCTTTTTTTAAAAGAACTGCTTTGTAGTTAATCTATGGAATGAAACACATGGTCCCATAATCAAGAATGTGGCTCATTCCTTATTCTGTTATATTGAGAATATCCAGTTGAGCATATGTATTGCTCATTAGTCTTTCATGATTAGGCAACCCTTAATTTTTCACAGTAATGGGATACTAGATTATCATGGATAACAACAAACAAAGGCAGCTGGAGAAATGCCCGAATTAAACACTCATTTCCAGAGTTAAAAAAAATTTTTTTAATTGTCGGTTAAGTTTTACACCTATGAAAGTAAATGAAGAACTAAGTAACTTTTCTAAATCTCAGATTCTGTGCTTGTAGACAAACTTACACGTGGAAAAAAAATTGTTTGTGAAAATTATAAGTGAGGAAGACAGAAGGAATTTGTGTTGTTTAAAGGAATTTATAGGGGCAGACCGGGTGGCTCAGTGGTTCAGTGCCAACTTCAGTCCAGGGCGTGATCCTGGAGACCCGGATCGAGTCCCACATGGGGCTCCCTGCATGGAGCCTGCTTCTCTCTCTACCTGTGTCTCTGCCTCTCTCTCTGTGTCTATCATGAATAAATAAATAAAATCTTAAAAAAAGGAATTTATAAAGAAAAGTGTCTTAATATTTTAGTGTGCAGATAGGAACTATGTAGCAGCTAGGGATAAACAACTAGGATAATATCATTTGAGTTTCTCCGTTTTGACTTTTCCTGCTTAGCATAACAAAGTGTGGTTAGGGAGGGGCCCAATGATAAACTCCAAAGAAAGCCAGAGTCAAAGATTGCCAGAAAGAAAGTGGGCAATGATAATCTGAAGGAGCCATGAGGGGACTTATTCAAACCCACAGAGTGTTTGGTTAACAGCCATGAAACTCTTGGATTGGCCCCAGACTGTTAGAGCCTCTTCCCCTTCGTCAATGAAGACTGCTTCAGAGGTCATTCAGTGGCTTTGGCTCAACCTACTTTGAGTTACCGGGGCCTTTTGGTAGATTCTAGATTTGTGTTCACACCCAGCTGGCTTCAAGTCCTGGCTTTGCTCCTTAGGAGATTTTGAGCAAAGGACCCCAACCTTCTGGGGCTCAGTTTCTTCACCTTTAAGATGTTGTTATGAAAGTGAGAGAGACAACATGAGGGACAGACTTGGCACATACTTGTGTCTTGAAAATTAGGTGCTAGGGAGACAAACCGACAAAATCATCTATTCTTGTGCCTTCTGTCATTCCCTGGTGGGACATGAGGATCAATCAAACATATGTAATGATGGAAATTGGTTCTATATGCTGTACGTGACTCGGCAACATGAGTGATCACTTTTGAGAGAATGTGGTTATAATAAAGTATAGTTAATGCCACAGCTATAATGAGCATCATTTTAAATTAAGCTGTAATTGATATAGGAGTTTCATATGTGTAATATTAATGATTTGATATTTGTATATTGTGAAATGATCAACATAAGTCTGGTTAACATCCATCACCAAACATACAGTTTTTTGCTCATGGTAGAAACTTTCAAGATCTTTTAGCAACTTTCGAATACACAGTACGGTATTATTAAAGACAGTCGCCGTGCTATACATTAGATCTTTGTTAGTTATTTATTTTAAAACTGGAAGTTTGTATATTTTGACCATTTCCACCCATTTCGCCCACCCCAACCCCATGACCTCTGGCAACCACCAATCTGTCCTCTGTCCTTTGTATCTATGAATTAGATAGAGGTTTATCTTGGTGTGGTTTGGTGTTTTAGGTTCTATATATAAGTGAAAACATAAGATATTTGCCTTTCTCTGGCTTATTTCAGTTAGCCTAATACCTCCTAGGCTCATTCATATTGCCTCAAATGGCAAGACTACATTCTTCTTTATGACTGAGTTATATTCCTTTGTATGTCTGCATGTAGTGTGTCTGTGTATTTATATATAAACCTTTTCCTCTGTTCATCTAATCAGTA
Organism: Canis lupus familiaris; assembly: GCF_011100685.1. NCBI lineage: Eukaryota > Metazoa > Chordata > Mammalia > Carnivora > Canidae > Canis > Canis lupus. The sequence goes on along the minus strand of NC_049224.1, from coordinate 4,577,041 downwards.
AATATTTAGGGTGCTTCCACACTCTGGCTACTGTAAATAATGCTGCAGTGAGCATAAGGGTACATACGTCTTTTCAAGTTAGTATATTTTCCCTAACCACCCAGAAGTGGAATTGTTAGATCATACGGTAGTCCTATTTTTCATTTCCTAAGGAATCTCCATACCAATTCTTGTAGTGATTACACTAATTTATCTTCCATCAACAGTGCAAGAGGGTTCCCTTTTCTCCATATCTTTTCCAACACTTACTATCTTTTTGATACTAGTCATTTTGATAAATGTGTGATAATATTTCATTGTGGTTTTTCTTTTAAAGGTTTTATTATTTATTTACTTGAGAGAGAGAATGAGCAAGCAGGAGCAGGAGCAGAGGGAGAGGGAGAGACCAGATTCCGCGTTGGGTGCAAAGCCTGGCACGAGGCTCAATCTCAGGACCCTGAGATCATGACATGAGCCAAAATCAAGAGATGGATGCTTAACTGACTGAGCCACCCTTGTTATGGTTTTGATTCTCTACTGATTAGTGATGTTGTGGGATCCCTGGGTGGCGCAGTGATGGTGCCTGCCTTTGGCCCAGGGCATGATCCTGGAGACCCAGGATCGAATCCCACATCAGGCTCCCAGTACATGGGGCCTGCTTCTCCCTCTGCCTATGTCTCTGCCTCTCTCTCTCTCTCTCTCTGTGACTATCATAAAAAAAAAAAAAAAAAAAGGTGATTAGTGATGTTGTGCATCTTTTCATGTGTCTGTTGGCCATCTGAACGTCTTCTTTGGAAAACAGTCTATTCAAGTCCTTCGCCCATTTCTTTTTCTTTTTTCTTTTCTTTTCTTTTCTTTCCTTTTTTTTTTTTTTTTTTAGCACCATGAGCAGACAGTTCCATTCCATACGTCATAAGGTATTCACCAAGATAAGTCACTAGACAACGTCATTTTTGTTTTATTGACTATATCCCTGATGCTATACTTTTCATCCCACTGATTTACTTATAACTGTAGGTTTGTACTTAATAATCCCTTTCACTTATTTTGCCCCTCCCCTCACCTCTGGTAACCACCAGTTTCTTCTCTGTATTTAAGAGTCAGTTCCTGTTGGTTGGTGTTGTTTTTTAGATCACATATATAAATGAAATCATATGGTATTTGTTGGTCTTTCTCAGTCTGACTTACTTCATTTGGCATTTTCTCAGTCCATCCATCTTGCAAATGGTAAAATTTCATTCATTTTTTTTTGGGGGGGGGGCTGAGGGATATTTAATTGTATGTATATGCCACATCTTTTTTATCCATTCATCTATCAGTGAACACTTAGGTTGTTTCCGTATCTTGACTATTGTAAATAATGCTGCAATAAATACAGGGGTACAGATGCCTTTGTGAATTAGTGTTTTTGTTTTCTTTCCATACATACCCATCAATGGAATTCAGGTCCTCTTCCCATTTTTAATTGGATTATTTGATTTTTTTTTGGTGTTGAATTGTATGAGTTCTTAGATATTTTGGTTATTACCCTTTATCATATGTATAATATGCAAACGTCTTCTCCCATTCAGTAGGTTGTCTATTTGTTTTGTTAATACTTTCCTTCACTAGGCAAAAGTTTTGAAGTTTGACATAGTCCCAATGGTTTCTTTCTGTTTTTGTTTCCCTTGCCTGAGGAGATCCAGAAAAATGTTGTTAGGTCCAATGTCCAAGGTATTATGGCCTATATTGTTATATGGGAGTTTTAGGTCTTACATTAAGGTCTTTAATCCATTTTCAGGTTTTTTTGTGTGTATGATGTAAGACAGTGGTCCAGGTTCATTCTTTTTTTTTTTTTTTTTTTTTAAGATTTTATTTATTTATTCATGACAGATACAGAGAGAGGCAGAGACACAGGCAGAGGGAGAAGCAGGCTTCATGCAGGGAGCCCGATGTGGGACTTGATCCCAGGTGTCCAGGATCAGGCCCTGGGCTGAAGGCAGTGCTAAACCACTGAGCCACCCGGGCTGCCCCAGTTTCATTCTTTTGCATGTAGTTGTCTAGTCTTGCTAACATTATTTATTGAAGAGACTCTCTTTTTCACAATGTATATTCTTGCCTCCTTTGTCATATGTTAATTGACCATATAAGCATGGGTTTATTTCTGGGCTCTCTATCCTGTTCCATTGATTGGTGTTTATTTTTATGTGAGTACCTACTGTTTTGATTATTATAGCTTTGTAGCACAGCTTAAAACCTGGAATTGTGATTCATCCAGCAGTGTTTTTAATATTTCTTTGTCTGGGAGCACCTGGGTGGGTCATTTGGTTAAGAATCTGCCTTCGGTGTGGGTCACAATCCCAGGATTGTGGTATCAAGCCCTGTGCCGGGCTTCCTGCTCAGCAGGGGGCCTGCCTCTTCTTCTCCCTCTCCCCCAAACTCATGTTCTCTTTCTTTCTCTGTCTCTCGAATAAAAAAAAATCTTAAAAAATTATTTGTTGGGCAGCCTGGGTGGCTCAGAGGTTTAGTGCCACCTTCTGCCCAGGGTGTGATCCTGGAGATCCAGGATTGAGTCTCATGTCAGGAGCATGGAGCCTGCTTCTCCCTCTGCCTGTGTCTCTGCCTCTCTCTGTGCATCTCTCATGAATAAATAAATAAAATCTTAAAAAAAGTATTTTGCTGTTCAGGGTCATTTGTGGTTCCATGCAAATGTTAGGATGATTCATTCTAGCTCCATGAATAATATTGTTGATATTTTGATAGAGACTGCATTGACTGTAGATTGCTTTGGGTAGTATGGACAGTTTAACAACATTAATCCAATCCATGAGCATGGTATACTTCCCATTGATTTGTGTCATCTTCAATTTCTTTCAGTGTCTTATAGTTCAGCGTTTAGGTGTTTCATCTTGGTTAAATTCATTCCTGGGTATCTTGATGCAATTATAAGTGAAATTGTTTTCTTAATTGCTATTTCTGATAGCACATTATAAGTGTATATAGAACTGCAACTGATTTTTGCATATTGATTATTGTATCCTGCAAGTTGGCTGAATTTGTTTGGCCTAACAGTTTTTTAGTGGAGTCTTTTAAAATTAATTAATTAATTAATTAATTAATGTACTTATTTATTTGAGAGAGAGAAAGCAGGAGTGAGAGCACAAGCAAGGAGGAGGGTTCAAGGGAGAGGGAGAATCAGCCTCCCCACTGAGCAGGGAGTTCCATGCAGGTTCTGTCTCAGGACTTTGGGATCAAGACCTGAGCCTAAGGCAGACTGAACCACCCAGGTACCCCTGGTGGAATCTTGAGAGTTTTCTGTAAAATGTCATTTGCAAAAATTGACAGTTTAACTTCTTCCTTTCTGACTTGGATGCCTTTTATTTCTTTGTCCTGCCTAGCTGTTTGGGCTGGGACTTCCAAAAGTGTCAAATAAAAGTGATAGGAGTGGGCATCCTTGTCTTATTCCTGATCTGAGAAGAAATGCTTTCACCTTTGAATGTCGTGTTCCCCATGAGCTTGTTATATATGGCTTTTTTTTATATCCATCTCTATACCTGCTTTGTTGAAAGTTTTTTTTATCATAAATGAATGTTGATTTTAGTCACATTGTTTTCTGCGTCTGTTGAGATGATCTTATTTTTATCCTTCATTTTGTTAATGGGGTGTATCATGTTGATGGTGGATATTGAATCATCCTTGCATCCCTGGTATAAATCCCACCCATGATTCTTTTAATACATTATTGAATTTGGTTTACTAATATTTTGTTGAGAATTTTCTTATCCTTATATTCATCAGGGATATGGACCTATAATTTTCTTTCCTTGGGCATTCTTGTTTAATTTGGTTATCAGGGTAATGCTGGGTGCATAAAATCAGTTTATAAGTATTCACTCCTCTTCTATATAGATAGATATAGGTATAGGTATAGATATACAGGTATATAGAATTTTTTTGATAAGTTTGAGAAGGATTGGTATTAATTCCTCAAGTGTTTGGTAGAATTTACCATGAAAGTCACCTGGTCTTAGACTTTGGCTTGTTGGGAGGTTTTTTTTCTTACTGATTTAATCTTACTGGTAGTTAGTCTGTTCCGTTGTTTTATTTCTTCATGATTCAGTCTTAGTAGGTTATACGTTTTTAGGAATTATCCATTTCTTTGAAGTTGTCTGGTTTGTCAGTTAAAATTGTTCCTAGTAGTCTCTTAAGTTCTTCTGTATTTCTGTGATATCAATTGTAATGCCTCCTCTTTCATTTCTGATTTTGAGTCCTCTTTTATTTTTCTTGGTGAGTCTAGCTAAAGGTTTGTTAATTTTGCTTATTTCAAAAAACCAGCCTTGGTTTCACTGATCTTTTCTATTGTATCTTTAGTCTCTGTTACATTTATTTCTATTCTGCTCTTTTTTTTTTTTTTTTTATTCTGCTCTTTTTTATTTCCATCCTTTTACTATTTTCGGGCTTCATTGTTTATTCTTTTTCTAGTTCTTTGAAGTGTAAAGTTAGGTTTTTCATTTGAGGTCTTTTTCTGGTTTTGTTTTTAAAGTAGGCATTTACCACTATGAACTGTTAGAACTGTGACATACCATAGGCCTTGGTATGCTATATTTTCATTTGTCTCAAGATACTTTTTTGTTTTCTTTGACCCATTGGTTATTCAGTAGAATATTTTTTAATCTCTACATATTTATGAATTTTCCATTTTTCTTCTTGTAATTGATTTCTGGTTTCATACCATTGTTGCCAGAAAAGATGCTTGATATGATTTCAATCTTCTTGAAACCATTAAGACTTATTTTGTGGTCTAACATGTATTACATCCTAGAGACTGTTCCATGTGGACTTGAGAAGAATGTGTATTCTCTCGCTTTTGGATTAACTGTTTTGTGTATACCTAAGTCCATCTAGGTCAGCATGTCCTCTAAGGTCAGTGTTTTCTTACTGATTATCTATCGGGATGATCTATCCACTGATGAAAGTGGGGTATTGAAGTCCTCTACTATTATTATATTATTCTGTTTTTCCCTCCAAGTCTGTTAATATTTGCTTTATATTTTTAACTGCTCTTGGGTTGAGTGAATACATATTTCCAAGTGTTATATTCTCTTGTTGGGTTGACCCTTTTATTATTATATAGTCATATTTATTTTTTATTATAGTCTTTGTCAAAAAGTCTGTTATCTGGGACATAAGTACAGTTACCCCAGCTTTCTTTTGGGTCCGAGTTTCATGAATTATCATTTTGAATCACTGTATGTTCTTATATTTAAAGTGACTCTCTTTTGGGCAGAATATAAATGGTCTTTTTTTTAAATCCACTTCAACCCTCTCTTTTGATTAGAGAATTTAGTCCATTTACATGAAAATTATTGATAGATATGGAGTTGTTGCCATTTTGCTAATTGCTTTCTGATTGTTTTGCAATTCCTCTGGGGTTCTTTTTGTTGTTGGGTTTTTTTGTTTGTTTTGTTTTTGCTCTTACTGTCTTTGATTTTCTGTAGTGGTATGCTTAAACTCCTTTCTTTTTCTTTTGTGAATGAGGTTTTGGTTTAAGGGTACAATGAGGCTTACATAAAACTTATCTTTATAACAGTGTATTTTAATTTGATAACTGAAATTTGATTGCATTCTAAAGTTTTTCATTTTTTTCATTCCCCATGTTTTATGTTTTTCATGTCACATCTTTCTATTTGTGTATTCCTTAACAACTTATTGTAGCTACATGTTTTACTACTTTGTCTTTTAACCTTCATACTAGCTTCATAAGTGATTACCCCCACAATCTTTAATATTGGAGTATTCTGAATTTTACTCTATATTTACCTTTACCAATGATAGTTATACTTTCACTTTCTTGTTGTTACTTATTTTCACCCTTTCATTTCATTTTAAAGAGTCCCTTTGTTGACAAGTCTAGTAGTAAGGAATGGCTTTAGTTTTTACTTGTCAGAAAAACTCTTTATCTCTTCTTCAAATAAAGGACAACTTTGGCAAGCAGATTATTTTTGGTTGGCTTTTTAAAAAATTTCAGTACTTTGAATATATCATGTCATTCTCTTCTTGCCTCAAAGTTTCTGCTGGAAAATGTGCTCATAGTCTTATAGGTATTCCTTATGTGTAACAAGTTTTCTTTTGCTGCTTTTAAGATTTTTCCTTGTCTGTAACTTTTGACATGTTAGTTATAATATATCCTAATGTGAGTATCTTGGGAACATTTTGGTGTAAGTTTTTTCTTTGGAACTTTGTGGGCTTCCTAGATGTAGATGTCTGTTTCCTTCCCAAGTTTAGGGAGGTTTTCAACCATAATTTCTTCAACTAAGTTTTCTGCCCCTTTCTCCTATTGTTTCTTGGAATCCTGTAATGTGAATGTGGGTCTTTGATGACATGTGAATGACATCCCATAAGCCCCTTAAGCTACCTTCATTCTTTTACATTTTTTCTTTGGCTGTTCTGATTGGAGGAGTTTCACTGCCCTGGCCTTGAGTTCATTTTTGCATTCTTCTGCTTCAACAATTCTGCTGTTGAACCTATATATTGTGTTTTCTGGTTTAGTTAGTTTATTCCTCAGCTCTATTACTTCTATTTGATTTTTGATATGTTTTCTGTCTCTTAATCAAAATTCTGACAGTTTTCATCCATTATTCTCATGGGCTAGGTGAGCATCTTTATGTCTATTATTTTGAACGAGTATCAGATAAATCACTTACCTTTCTTTGTTTTTAGTTCTTTGAAATCTTAGCTGGTTCTTAGCTTTGAAATCTTAGCTGGTTTAAGGACATATTCCTGTTGTTTCATTTTCCTTGACTCTGTGTTGGTTTCCTTGCGTTAGATAAAACAGCCATCACTCCCAGTCTTGAAGAAATAGCCTTGTGTAGATGAAACTTACATTCAACCTTGCCCTAGCTCTTGGTGGTCTTTCAAACCTTTGTAATTGTCTAAGCAGACTACTTTATTTTTAGTGGCTCCCAGTGGTTGAGGGTGAGCCAAGACCTGTAAGGATCTCAGTCAGCACCTAGATTCGGGCTCATTGGAAGCCAGACCCTGGGCATCAGCTTTTAAAGCATGCAAAAATACCTCTTCTAAGGGAAGCCTGAGAGATGAGCATTTCTATCTTTTCCCTCTGCACTGTTCCATGGGATGATCACCAGATAAGAACTATTTCTTTGTTACTATTCCATTGAACTCGTGAGCATTAGGCCCACTGGTCCGGTGGTCAAGGGGAATTTGTGTGGTACACAAAAACCAGGGAACTATCTATAAAAATTCGGGTACCAGGTACATGTACAATCTCCCCTCTTGGCATTACTGGTGCTCTGGAGCATGGCAGAAGAAGAAAACCAAGATAGCACTTGCCTTCTGTGGTCTCTAGCGAGGATTATGGTGAGCCTTTGATATGTGTTAAATTAGAAGCTTCTCAAAACATAGCTATGAAGATAAGCCAATAGGCCTTTTAATAGAAGGACTGGATGCCTTGATTTGTTGCCTCTGTACTGTACCCTAGGGGTAGTAGCTGCTAAGAACTTTATTCACTTTTTTTACAGTCTTGTGGGACTAGCAAGGGTAAACCCCAATGGCCACTTAAGCCAAGTGATCCAGAGGTGTCCCCTGGGTAATAATGTAAAAATCAGGGTGCCAGATGAGGGTACTGTTACTTTCTAGAAAATCCTGGCAACCTGGAGCAAAATAGGGTGTAAAAATGGTATCTGCTGGCCTCTGTCTTCGGACAATATTTCAGCTGGTCCCTCACTGTGTATTACATTAGACGTGTGACACAGAAGCTGACACTTTAAGAGAAGCAAATAAGCCTCTTCCATTGAATGTCTGGATGCTGTTCAGTCAGCTGCCTTTGCACTTGGTCCTGAGATGTGGCAGGACCTCCACACATGTGAGCCCTTTAAGAACTATTTCTCAGTTCACTCACCCATGTGAGCCTATGGGTTTCGTGGACATAAGTCCTGTTGGCTCTCAAAGCTAGATGTTTTGGGAGTCCTTCTCTCAGATGCAGGCTCTGAAAGTTAGCAAGCCAAATGTGTGCTTCAGAGCTTTCACACCTCAGGGAAAAGCTCAAGGATGACTTCCTTTCTGATTGTGGGTCACAGCATCCAGGGTGGAGTTTATGGTGAAATTGTGTTATAGCCTTTCTTACTCACTTTATATGGGTCTTATTTGCCCAGTGTGTAGGAGTCAAGCAGCTTATTTTTGGATTTTGTTTCCAGAGGAAATTTTTCTGTGTATACCTGTAGATTCAGTGTACCCATCAAGATCCACCCACGCTGCCATCTTAAACCAGAATCTGCATCATTTATTTATTTATTTATTTAGAATGGTTCAAAACTATCCCCACAACCTTGAGATGACCATGATTTTTTTTTTAAGATTTTATTTATTTGCTCATGAGAGACACAGAAAGAGAGGCAGAGACCTAGGTAGAGGGAAAAGGAGGCTCCCTATGGGGAGCCCGATGTGGGACTCAATCCCAGACCCCGGGATCACACCCTGAGCCAAAGCCAGACACTCAACTGCTGAACCACCCAGGCTTCCTGGATGACCATGGTTATAGGAAATTTTCATTGTACTGCCAAAATATGTTGGTTAATAGAGAATTCTGGTTAACAAGATGCCCTGAAGTGAAAGTTGGCTATGTTCAACAGGATCTGCCTCCCTGTGCCTTATAAGTTCTTGCTAACTAGTTTCTAGGCCAAGATGTTTCCATTAGGTCACAAGTACTTTTGCACAACGTATAAAATGCACATCTTGAGCTAATGAAAATAAGAAGTCGGACCCATTCCATAGTAAACATTCCTAATTGCTAAATTTTCACACATTTTTCATTACTTGGTATACCACAGATGTGAGAAACTTACCATCTCTGGGTCTATCAGGAGTGACTATAAAGTGAGAACTGATGACTATGTGCATATATATATTTTAAATAAACACAAAGGGAGTTAAAGAGCCAAAATAGTTGTCCTTTAAAGGAGTAAGTTTTGAAACACATATTGATTGCAGAAGTGCTGAATTTATTCAAAATATCTTTGGAATATCTCATAAATTCTTAAAATCTATGCAAAAAAATTACACAGATGCTTTACAAATTACATCTCATTTTGCCTAAAAACAGTAATACCCTGAGGGTAACCCTCTATACTTACCAGTTTTGCTTTCAAGGACTTTTGGCTCTTTCTAAGTTTTTTAAACAAAGCAAGATGGAGAGTATGGCTGGGGTCTCCTACGACTTTTGGGAACAAGAGACTCTAATTGAGAGGGATAAATTCTGATGGGTGTCTTTTGATAAAGCTCTCATCTCAGGTATAGCATATGTCAAGCCTTCCTGATTCTCTCAGGAACATTTTCATGATTTCCTCCATTCTTAAGGAGTATGAGAAGGGAGAGACCAGAGTAGAATTTGGGAAAGTTACACATTTGCATCTCAGGTTAAAGAAAAAAGGAAGGTAGAGAACACATGTGAAGATACACACTAACAGGCAATGGGAGGAAGTAGTTATTATGTTCAGATATCTCAGGGGCATTACTTCACTTGTTCTTGTTGGTAACAGTTATTGAGCATTTACCCTGAGCATATTGCCATGCTACATACAACGACACATATAACTCTTCCAATAACTAAATCTAAAGGTGGGATCCTTACCACTTTTTCATGGATGAAGAGGCAAAGGAATTTTTTCTTGTAAGTCAATGGCCTAGACCAGATTAAAATTTCTATTTCTCTGATTCCAAACACAGCGATTTCTGCAATTATATTGAGAATCTAACCAAAACCAGCATCTCACTCACGATTTTTAGGAAGACAGCAAGTTCACCCACAACTGAGGCACTCTTTCAGGAATCAGGACAAACCGTCACGCTGAGCCTATCTCGTGTGATTTTCTATTGATGCTAACAGGTACTTGTATTTTAGACTTGGCCCATCTTTTGAGATCTCAAAGCAGACGCTTGAGTTGAAGAGAGTCACAATCAGGTTGAAACCAGTTGACCATCATGATACTACATGGTACTGTTTTATTTGATTGATCAACTTTGCTTTTAAAACTGCATACGAGGGATGCCTGGGTGGCTCAGCAGTTGAGCGCCTTCCTTCGGCCCAGGGCATGATCCTGGAGACCTGGAATCAAGTCCCACATCGGGCTCCCTGCATGGAGCCTGCTTCTCCCTCTGCCTGTGTCTCTGCCTCTCTCTCTCTTTCTGTGTGTGACTCTCATGAATAAATACATAAAATCTTAAAAAAAAAACTGCATACGAAAAAATTAATTAATTAATTAATTTTAAAAACTGCATACGTTTTTTCCTATGAGTTGTTGGTCCATGTCTATTCTTCCCATGACCTTAATAGCATCTGTGTCATGATAGGCCACCATTAGGAATGATCTTAATTAAATGCCTGTGAAATAGAAATAGTTGACATAGACCAGCACTAATATTTTTCTACAGATCATTAGTGCCTTGGGTTTTCCACTCTGCCCCCACCCCCCAAACACACACACATCCCTTCCCAGTTTTCCTTTAAAACTGAGATGAAGAGAACAAGAAAGCAGGAAGTCTTCCTTCTACTTGATTTTTGACCACAAATAACCACACAAGTGGCTTGTTAAATTATGTCCAGTTTCCTCGAGTCTCTGTCATGGATGCTTTATCTGTGGATTTAGATCTCAAGTCCTTGGTAGTAGAACTTATGTCCAACTAAGCAGTACACACAGCTCTTTACACAATACAGTGACCTCCAACTGACCAATTATAATCATGCTACCTCATCAGAAGCAAAAGTTCGGCCCCGGGTTCTGCTCTTTGTCTTCACATTGTGGTGATTTTTTTTTTTTTTGGAGGGGGGGTCCTTTCATCAATTACTGGATGAGGTGGACAAATATATTGTTGGGGTTCCTGGTCTATTAAAAATAGGTACATTGTATTTAGAATGTACCTACATAGATCCCAGCTTTTGCTTGTGATTAACCTTTGGTATTGTATGATCGAAAATAGAAGATGGCCTATTTTTCTCTAAGAGACTTAAGTTTTTGCTGCTAGTAAGGTAGGTGCATGGGCAGGGCTTTCCTTTGAAGGCTACTTCTTAGTTTCTTTTTCCGTCAGGATTTCCTTCTTTTCTTTCTTCTGCTTTTTTGCTTTTAAGGTCTTCCTCCTCTAGCTCTGTTCCTAATTCCCTGGGGAGGCAATATAGGATCTACCCTGTGGAAATCAAGTTTCCAGTGGATCTTTTTGCTCTATGAAACACCTATTATCAGTCCCTGTGATTTTAATATCTAGCCAGATGTATGTGCTCTATTAAGGGAGAAGCGCTGGGGAATGTGATGTGTTGTGTGCCAAGACTAATCTTCGATTCCGTACATGTTGGTACTCAGTCTTGGTTGACTGGGCAATTCCCATGTAGCTTTTGCTTAATGTCTGAGTAATAGGAGGGAGAAGGACTTTGTTCTGTCTTTGTCTTTTTGTGACTCCCTCTTTTTGCACTGTATTTGAGATTATGGGTGAGTGTGATTTCAGATGAGAAACACTTAACAGTGAGTCAGGGAGATGAAATTTCACTGAGATGCAGAACACAGGAAGAGAAAATGTGTGAAAAATCACGTTGACGGGGTTGTCTTGGTAGCTAGTAAAGCAGGGAAAGGAAATGCCCGCACAGCAGGCTTTAATAAAATTGGCAGGCAGGGATGTCGGACTGTGTGAGAAGACTGGTGGGGAATATAGAGATGGAGAGCAAGTAAAGCCATCACGGGGGCCTATCGGACCTTCCTTCTCTGCACCTAATTTACTCTTAAATGAGTCTCCAGATAAGAATTATCGTCCCATAAATTTGCATCAATAGATTGAAGAGCATGGTTGTGTACTTGCCAACGCAGGGGGTAAACCAAGTATCAGGCGGGATTATGGTTTGGTCTTAAAGATTTCCAATCTCGAGGACAGTTTATGAAAAATGGTCCTTCATGTGTGTGTAAACCATACTTAGTGTATAGGAACTGGGATTCCCAAAGGAGCAGGACATGGTCGTTACAGAGGAAGGGGTTCATCATATAGATTCTTCGAAAGACACATACTCATATAAACACTGCTGACGTGCATTAAAAGTCACTTGATTTTCATGCAGCTCTTCTGGAATGTTTATCTATGACACCAAGTAACCCTATTACCAAGATAAGTGTAGGGGCGCCTGGGTTATTGGCTCATTGGATTAGTTGTCGGGCTCAGGTTATGATCTCGGGGTTGTGAGATTGAGCCCCAGGGCAGGCTCTGCACTCAGCGGGGAGTCTGTTTGTCCCTCTCCCTCTGCCCCCACTTCCCAGCACATGTGCATGCACAAACTATCTCTCTCTCAAATAAAACCTAAAAAAAAAAAAAAAAAAAAATTAAGCGTGGAAGTACTAGTTCCTTGTTGCCTGGGTCACTTTGAGGACCCACCATTTATGTATTTGGCCCATTCTGTATGTCATCTTTCCACCTGCAAGTGTGTCAAATTCTTGTGAGAAGGCCATGGTTTCTTTCTTCAGAGATACACCATATGTGCGTAGAACATTCTGCGGCCCAGGTGCTCAATAAATATTTACTGACAGAAGGAGTGGCCTTGGGAGATCAGGGAAAGTTTGCCTCACAGAGTAAATGAGCTAAGCCAAAGGAGGCGGCTAGCCCAGAACTCCTCCATCGAGCCCCCCATTATGTCAGGGGCTGTCCTTTGAGGCCCTCCAGGGTTTCTGTGTGGGAGTGTGGTTTGCTCCCAGAGCAGGCCCCGGGGGGCCGGGAGCTGGGACACAGAGCGTCCCTACACACAGAGCCTGGCCGGCTCCCGTAGGCTTTTATTTGCCTTCGATGCATGAAATCCCGGTGGGGTAACAGTTTGAGCGTTCACCGTTTAGAAGCCTCTGGCAAAGGGCCTCCTCGCACTGAGGCTGGTAGCTGGTGGGAGAGTCTGCAGCCTTCAGAGCGGGCCCAGCAACCTGAGCCTTGGCCTTTTAACTAGTAACTGGCTGAGAAAAGGCAAAGCTGCAGATTGTGCTGGGATGGTGATGCCATTGCAGGTGGGTGGTCACCTACCAGCGGGGTCTGTCACTCTGGACTGCCTCCGCCTCCCAGGAGAGCACAGGCCTAGGCACAAGGTGGGGGTGGAAGGCCTGCGGTAGCTGACGTAGCTGTTCAAGGAAGGGGGGGGGAAGCAGGCCCACCGTCCTGCTCCTGGATCTGGCTTGAGGGCTGAGAGGCCCTGGGCTCCTGCTGTTCTCAGTGGGGTCCCTCCCGGAGCAGCTCTCGCATTAACCACTCCACTGTTTTGTCCCCATCTCGTTATCTGTTCTTGTTAGAATCTTTATTATTCATGGATGCAAGAAAAAAAAAATCCCATCATTAAACCATCATAAATATTCATAACACTTTGCAATTGTGTGCATTTCATTTAGCCACTTGGCAAAACTTCTCTGAAGTACCAGAGTTTTAAGAAAATCTGGCTAATGAGCCCAGAGCCCAGGAAAGGCAGGGTGGCTTAGTCTACTTTATGTTATTTGATTTGTAACCGGAAAACAAATGTAGACTATAAATAATAATTAAAGGAGGTGAGCAGGGGAGGCGTCCCCTTGCAGGGGGGAGCGACGCATCCCTCGGCTCGGCCTTGATGGTGTGCCTGGGTCCAGCTGAAGATGTGGGTCCACACTGTACAAGAGAGGGGGTCTGAGGCCGCGATGGTAATGGGCTCATGCAGGAGCCACAGAGGCCACATAAAAGCCTGCTTGGTTGCACGGGCCTCTCTTGTCCCGTCTGGACAATGAGTGACGTCGGGTTGGGGCTGAGATAAGTGGGGCCCGGGCCTTGGACTTGTGGGGCAGGTGGCCCCGCCGTGTAGTGTCTACGGATGAATTCGGTAGGCCTCTGTCCCTCCTAATCGGGTCTGCACCGTGCACTCTCCATCAGCAGCGAGGGCTGGCCCCAGGAGGAGGAGACAACCCAGCCAACTTCCAGATGCGCTGCCCCCTGCCCCCGCATTTACACCGTGGGGGGCCTTGCTTTGTGGTGCTTTGTGCCGCAGGTGCGTGCCTTGCAAGGTCCCTGTCCTGGCTCTTCAGCGGGAGGCCTGTCACCAGGGAGGAGGAATCATGGAGAGCAGCACCCACACCCACGGGGCTCCTGGGGGCGTCGGGTCGGGTGGTGGGCTGGCTTCCCTGCCGAGTGGCCCACAGGTGCCAATAGGAGCCGCCAAGGCTGGCACCACTCGGGGTACCCAGCCGGTCCCCCTTTCCCGGGGGGCTGGAGGAGCAGGCCCAGGAGAGGCAGGTGACCCATCCAAGCGGTGGCCTAGCAGCTGGCGTGTTAGGAAGTGACCTGCGCTGGTGACCTCAGGGGAGAGCACCCCAGGGTCCGGGGCGGAGGGCCACCCAAGGGGCCTTCGCCTTGGTCCCCATTCCTGGTGTCATGAGAGTGGGTCCGCTTCCCCACTCACTTGTCCTTGAGCTCATCGGTGGCGTAGGGCCTCTGTCGGGTGGCGGGGCTCGGCCCGGTGCTCCCCAGCCGGCCGTCCTTGTGCACCCTGTCCGCGGGCCCCCGTGTAGGGGCCGGGAGAAGGGGTGATGCTCACCATTTATCTTATATTTGACCCTGTCAAGAAAGAAAAAAAGAAAAAAGAAAGAAGAAAAGTCTGAGTCTTTGAGAAAAATCAAGTGTGTCATTTTATATAATTCATTGTTTCAATTTAGATGTAGTGACCTTTGAAACACGGCCGATCTCTTCAGTGCTGTAACGTATTGAAATTCAAAATCAGGTTTTTAAATCCTAGCGGTGTTAATTACTCCCTCTGTGTCCACCGCACTGTCTTCGCAGCCCTCTTATCCTATCATATTTGTTTAATAGACTATTTTGCTTGCAAGGAACTCTGATTCACTCGGCCTAACTCGAATGACGGGGTGGTGGGGGTGGGGGGGTGATCTTAAGGACGCCTGGGCCAATAACGGGTCAGAACATGAAGAAAACCTTAAAACAGAAGCCACATAACGACCAGGCATTACAGTGACTGGGCCCTGTACGTTGGTTCTGGGTTTAAGAGAACAGGCCTGCGGAACCAGAGCAGATACAGGTCAGGGCTTTGCTGGAAGAAACCATGACGAAGAGGTTTCTGTGTATCTGTCTCCTTTCTTCCGTTTACCCCGTCTCTTCTGACTCATTGTGTGTATTACGTCTCAAGAGGGACGTGCTGAGCAGCAGGTAAGAGCAGAGATACTTGTCCCTCGCCCGACACATACGGCACAGAGTGGCCTGTGGCCTGGAGGTGCCTCGGCCCCGTCCCGTCGGCTCTGAGCAGGGCCACACGGCATCGGCACGGCCTCCTTTCTCTTCCTTAAAAGGGACTGCGTGTGTGACAGGCCCCCGAGCTGCCGTGTGCAGCCCACGATGCCCCGGAGCCTTAGCTGGACGAAGCCGGCTTCCCGCCGAGAACCCCACAGCATGCAGCCCAGGCCCTGACACCCAGAAGGTGCCTCCTAACTTAGAGCTAAAGGAATGGATGGGTCTTTATCCCCTTCTTTCCTGCGGCTGACGGTGAAGTGAGGTAGCCTTGGGATCTGCGTGCTCCCCGCCAGCCGCGGGGAATTAGCGGATGACACACCTGCCTGAAGACGCGGTGCACCTGTCCTTCCCGTGGCTGTGGGTAGACTTTCTTTCCCGCCCCTGATCTCTGAGAGTCAAGCCATGGCGTGGAGTCAGCGAGTCGGCGCGCCTTGAGGCTGGCTCGGTCAGCCAGGGCTGCTGTAACAAACACCGCAGACGGGCGGCTTTAACGAGAGAAATTTCGAAATTTCGAAATTTCGTTCTCACGGATCCGAGTCCCAGACTCCGTAGCCTCCAGGGGCTCCGGTGAGGGCTCTCTTCCTGCTGTGCACATGCCGTCTTCTTGGGTGGCTCACATGGTAGCGAGCACAGAGCTGGTGTCCCTGGGGTCCCTTCTTGCCTGCTGTCCCAAGGGCTCCGTCCCTGGGACCCTGTCACTTCCCAGGGGCCTAACTCTGAATATCATCATCACATTGGGGATTAGGGTCTCAACATAGGAATTTTGCGGAGCACCAGCCTGCGGTCCCTAACTGCCAGATGAGAAAGGAGCTGTGTCTCCAGCTGTTCCCTCTGGTGCTCCAGAGTCACCCTCTGCAGGCCGCCCTAGAGCAGACCCACCAGCTTCCACAGGAAAAAGCTGTTTTTAAGAATATAGGTTAGTATTTTGGCTTCAAGGTGGTCTGGGACTATTTTTTGAGAGGGAAGGCTGGAGATCCCGCCTCAGAACTGAGCTCTTTCCGGCAAACTCTGAGTTCCTCGAGGCCTTGGGCAGACATCGCCTACGTTGAGCGTACAGGTTGCGGGGGGGGGGGGGGGGGGGCAGTATGTCCGCTCCCCCTCAGGGACGGCAGGCACACCGGGGGGCTGCGTTAGCCCCTTTATAGATGTCCCAGTAGGATCGTCTCCAGAGGACAGCTGCACGGCAGGTGCACGAAGTGGAACTGGACTCTAAACCACAGTGGGCAACGCAGACGTGCGGCATCGAGGCCGGGCTTATGCGGGACCGAGGCCTCTTCCTGCCCCGGTGCACCTCTGACCACATGCTCGTCCTTACTTGTTCCTGTCTGGGGATCCATAGACCTCATCGGGGCAGAGAACGTGCTTGGAAGCGGGAGAAATAGTACAATATATATTAGGGAAAAAAATCAATCATCCCTTTTATAAACCTCCCACCAAAAAACTGAACGTCTGTTCCTTTGAGGTCAATTCATGGTTCTTTCCACCTTGCTTGAAAGGAGAATGTTCTAGTACTTGGAGGTGCTTCTGAAAGACCATATATACCTATTGCATGTAGTAACTGGGTCTCCTGGTAACACTTACCTGCTTTATCCGTTGGCCCCGCTGCAGCCCTTGAGGCTGTAGGGCTCCCCCACACTCTCTTCTTCCTCTCTTGGGCTGGAGCAATGCGCTCTGTGAGCCCTGCTGCGAACAACCCAGCAAAGGAGGCCGGTGTCCTCACCAGACAGAGTAGCTAATAAGTCTTGTGGGCAGGATCGATGATAAGAGGTGGGGGAGAAAAAAGCAGAACTAAGGGATGAGGACAGCCGCACAGATTCTAGCTAAAACTGATCCAGCTTGCTAATGAATCCACTCGCCAGGACCGAATTCTTGGTACTCTCCTCATTTCTCAAATCAAGTTAAAAAATTGATTCCATGCCAGTTACAAGGGGCAGAGCTGTCACTTACCAGGGAGATTAACTTGCTTTGTTGAATACTGACAGGGACTAGAGGAGGGCAGGGCCACGCGCAGCGCAGGGCTCCCTAATTGGTGGCAACCTCACAGTCTGAACTGGAGGTAAATTGAGGTCTCTGATCTGTGCCAGCGTCTCCCTAAGGTAAACCCACAGAGGGACTTTAAGGAGGTCCCAAACCAACACGGGTGGTTGTCGTCTCCATGGACCCCTTTGCCCAGACTGGCCGGCCCCTTGAAGGTGTGGATCCTTTGTCTCCGGGGCTCAGAGCCTGCGCTCTCATACTCAGCCGTCTACACTGATCAGGAGAGGTTGGGGCCCAAACACGGGCGTATTGGTGGCTCTGCCCGGTTCTGGGACTTTGGGGAACTCTGCGGGTGGGGAAGTGAACCGAGTTGAGGAAAATACACCAAGGATTCGGAATGCCACGTGTGGCTCCCCGCCTGCGTAGACAGGTTTCTGTTTACAAATGGGGGGGTCTTGGCAATTCTCCAGCAGCTGGCCATCCCTTAGCGGGATTTCCTTTAACCGCCACAGTTTTGCCCTGTGGCTTTAGATGTTCAACAGACTGATGTTTAAATGTGTCTGGAGTGACCCTCGGTGTCCTTTCAGGTGTCACACTGCTGGGCATAGGCAATGCCGGGGGGGGGGGGGGGAGGTGCGGAACGTGCCGTGAACACATCAATTTAGGCCACACGTAAGGGTGTGAATGTGTGTTTGTGGGGCAAAGGAGAGCGGAGAGAGCTGACCCTACAAATTACTCTTCTAACTTCTACCGAAGTTGTGGATGTTTATGAAAGCACAGAAACTGGGGCATCCTGAGAAATTACAGAATCGAAGTTACTTTCTGTAATAAAACCATTGACGCACTGACGCCAATTTGGGAAGTTGCCCAGTGCCCCTCTCCCAGCTCCGCTGCATTCGGAACTTAGAAAGGGGATAAATGAGTCACTTGTGTTCCTTCCGCTGAAGCTCTTAATCAAGTTCCTAGGAATGAAGAGGAGCAGACCGGAGGCCTCCATCCAAATCTCGGATCAGCTGGCCTTGGGTTCTTTGCCGGGGCTACCTGAGTTAAGTGGCTTTCTTCTCTGTTTCTCCAGGGAAGAATGATGACAATCCTCCTTTCCATTTAATTCTTCCCAAGCTTGTTGGAAAGAGCCATTAGTTTATGTTTTATTCTTTATGCCTGTGAGATCTCGGGATGAAATACTCTCGATAAACCACAAAGCCTATTACTATTTTAAGTACCTGCATCTTCCAGGAGAAGGAACACGCTGGCTCCCTGCAGGAGAAATAAATGGAGTCAGCTTTCTGGCGGGCACACTGTCTTTAGGAAAAAATAAAAAAAGACACCGATCTTCTTGTTCTGTGTGCTGCAGAAAATGTGTCCAGATCTAGTAAAGCAAAGCACAAATTTCAGAGGAGTTGCATGTTCCACAGTCTATGCTACACAGATTGGGTTTTGTTTGTTTGTTTGTTTGTTTGTTTTTTGGTCCAAAAGAACAAGCTTTGATCACAAGAAGGAGAGGCTACTAGAGTGTCGATGGAATGCATTTTCTAAGATGAGCATAGGAAGAGACATGTTCTTTCTCATTTTAGTGTCTGGTTTCACGGCTGGGGAGGAAAGGAAGTGGTGTTGGCCGTCTACATCTTAAGTGTTGTGTGCAGTTTGTGGGAACACCTGGTACTTCTGAACAAAACAGCATGCAGAAATATTTTGTTCTATTTTCTCATTGTAATCACGCTGAGGTGGTTTTTATTATTATTTTTTTTGTCCCTCTCTTTGTGTTCTTGTCAAGATTGACAAGCATCCGTTTGTTACCCAGTGACATGAAGTTCTTGCTTAAATAATCATGACTAAGATCCAGGATATTTCAAAACACATTCTTGACTCAAGAGAGACGCCCACGAGATCGGATTCTTACGAATTACCTCTGACTGGTGGCATCAGTGAGGTCATACTTGGACCCCAAACTCGCAAGTCATCCCCCGTCCCTACTATAGCTCCGATGTTGGCATCCTCGTCCCAGGATGTTATGATAAGGGTTGTGTTGCTTAGCAGGTTTCTTTGATTCGTGTTGCAGAAAACCCCACATTTAGGGATTAAACCGAGCCAAAAAGTAAACCACAAGCAGGGGAACTGAACGTTCTTCTTATTGGAGGTGGGTGGACTATCCTGGTGACTTTGCCTCTAACTAATGCTGTTGCGGGGAGGAAGGTGGCAAAGCTCATGGGATACTTGGGATGGTTCTTAATAAAAAGTAATGAAATTGCGTTTTATGCTCAGCATGTATGGAGGTTCTGGGGCAGAGAGCGTGACAGTCTTTGATGGAAATTGTCAAAAGGGTCGTTGCGTTGGGACATGCTGAACATGAGGCCTTCAAACGCTTCTCTTCTACCTCCTTCTAAGGGGTGGTTCCTGTAATTCTACATGGGGAAGGGCTTAGAAGCTGGGTTCCTTCTGGAAAGGAGAGGAGGGGAGGGGACTTGCCCAGAAGAATTTGCAAGCCCCCCTTGTTTATTCAGATGCTATGTATTTTTTTTTTCCTTCTTTAAAAGAGTAGTTTGGTTAACCAAACTACTTCCTTCCAAGCAGAGGAACCCTTGGTGATGCCCTTCACCAATTCCTTGGGCAGCGTGATTCCCTGCCTTTTTCTTTTTCTTTCCTTTTTTTTTTTTTTTAAAGCTTCTGCATTCATTTATCATCTGTATAAAAAAAGAAACACAATTATTGCAAACTTCCTGCTTTCAGGGTCCGTCTGCAGTCACAACTCCATTTTAATAGGCACACAGAGGGTCCTGCTGGCTCAGTCAGTAGCACACGTGACTCTTGATCGTAGGGTTGTGAGTTCAAGACCTGTACTGGGCATAGAGCTTGCTTAAAAAATTAAAAGAATTTTTAAAAATAGGCATATGTATATATGTAGCCAGTGAATGATTGGTCTTAATATAGCAGAATGTGTCAAACTAAAAACTGATGGAGGGTATTGGCTTGATTAGTTATTTATAATCATTTTCTAAAGCACTTGTCTCCCAGAGGGACTGTGCAAAAATCTTAACGCTTTTCACAGCATTTTTGCCGGTGCCTTCCTGAAGAATGCTTATGTTATTAGCAGAACACGACAGGAAGCTTTGCAAACCATCTCTCAGAAGATGTTTTGCAAACGAGTCCTAAGAAACTATTAGGGCAACCAGTGAACGGTGCATCAGAATCATCTTGCGAAGTTTTGACACCTCAGTTTTATACATTTCCCACCGTAAGAGAGGTGATTCTCATCATGGTCACTGAAATAAGAGATTCAAACACAGATGCGTTTTATTCACTGAAACCCACCCTATGAGGTCATAGCACCTTCGGGGACTCAAGGATTCTAAACAGTTGGTGGCCAAAGTGCCACTCGGGCAACACGGGCCACCATCTCCCCTCTGGCCCAGGCTGCCTTCCCAGTAGAGTGTGTGGTGCTGTCTTGGGATGTGGCCTCTTCGGGGATTCACAGGCACCATGGAATGATACTAGTCCCCAAGGTTGCACGTTCTGCACTTTATCCTTTGCCTTGGGGGTGATGGCCGCACCCTTCCCTTTGGCTGAGCTCTGAGATGCCTCATGGTTTGGTGTAGAGCCGGTCTCAGGTCTGGGCAGCGTGCACCTGCCCAAGGCAGCAGCTGAAATTGGCTTCTGTCCCTCATCCCCTCCTTTCGGAGGCACTGTGGTGATGGCCCTGGTCCCTCCCCGTCAGGATCTGCTGGGGGGATGCGCCCCAGCTGGCCCGTTTCCTCAGGCCCACGGTCACCCTTTTGGCTACAGTGACGACTCAACTCTGTGCACTTGCCATCCTCCGAAGGGCCCCAGGAGCCCCTAACTTACCAAGTGCTCTTGGTTTTGTAAGAAGCTCCTAACCCCATTTTGACTATTTGTGAAGATGATTTACTTTCGCTCTAAGTTTCTTAATCTCAAAATCCCAATCCCTCTTACTTATGCACGATATAAACGTTTGAATTTTAGATTTCCTCTGTAAATAGTTCCTACGCTAGGCTTACACACAACGTCCGCCTTTGGTGAGCTTTGCAAGTACACATTGTAAACATCAGCTTCATTCTGCACAGCACTGAACACAATATCATGAGCACTTAAATGCTTTTGATGATGAAGGTGAAGATGATAATGACCACGTAATGCTGTTCTGGTTTGAAAATATCACATAGGCAGTCCGGTACACCGGTTTTTGTTGTTGTTGTTTTTGTTTTTCTTTTTTTAATGTAAGTCGTTCCTCATTCTGTAAAGCTGTCATTCTTCATTAGCAAAGAAAGGTTACGGTAAGTTATAATTAGTGTTTAGTGCCCTGTCAAATAATTAAGTATAATAAAAAGCTTTCAATGAGTTTAATGTTAACATGGTATAATTAAAGCCACGTCTTGAAATGCATTAGGTGTCTATTATGTCAGATATTTGATGCTACCCCCCTCCATAGATGAGATTTTCAGATTGTGCTTATAGTAATGTCATCATCAGAGACAGACTCTCGCATGACTCAGATGCCAAATGGGCTTTGCGGTGCCCAGCAAGGGCAATACTTAAGAAAACCAAATCATTTCTCTGACTCTACTACTTAGTGGTAAGGAAACGGAGTCCCAAAGATACTGTATGACTTGCCCAAGGTTACACACTGGTAAGTGTAAGTCTTCCCTGATAGTGAGAACTGCGCTTCAGTGCTGTACTGAAGCGGTGGTTATTACTGTCATTATTTCTCTCTGAGGTATGGGGTATTTGTGGGGAAAATGCTTATTTTGTCTTTATCTTGATAGGGTGGAAAGCTACACAAAGTGAAAGAACATAATTTTGCACTTAGCTCTCGTATTTCAGCAGTTTTAGGAGGCAGGGCCTGCTTTAAGGCCCAAATACAGAGATGAGGCTTGAAACTCAAGATTTCCTCATCAGAATAACTGGAAGGTGCCTAGACAACTGGGCCATTTGCTAACCCTGTGTTCTTTGAGCTTCTCAGGCCTTCTCTCGTACGTATATTTTTTCTATCCACAAAGGTTTTTTTTGTTTGTTTATTTTAATCCACAAAGTTTTTGAAAAATCAGCAGAATGTTAAGTAGCCCCTGAAATAAAGGCGTCATGCAAGGAACAAAGAAGTAGAAGGAGGGCTCCAATTAAAATGATGAAAATCTTTAATTTTTATTTAGGTATACTTGTACGGACACGTGTATATACAAATACAGATTGTATGGGTTGGTTTGTGTGTGTGTTTTTTTTTCTTACATTTTTTTTAACGTTTATATAATGTCAGCATTTCAAAACAGCACTCGATGAGTAAGTGCAAAGGAACTGTAAAGCAGGGCAGTACAAGCACAGGACCACACGGAGCTGGACTTCACACCCAGACGCACACACAATGAGTGGCTTCAATGGGGTGTCAAGAGTAAGCATGGAAAGTGGATTTTTGACTCATGGGTAACCTCCAACATGCCAGCATCTATTAAACTGTACAGACAATGGGAGCAAGCCCATTGCAGGGAGATTTGTCTCACGTCCGAGCGGCTCTTGGGCAAATGCATGGAAAAAACTCAGTGATGCCAAACCAGAGACAGACCTGCCCATTCACGGTTCTGATGAAAAAAATAAAACGTGGGAGGAAGGCAAGAGACAAAAATATAAACATAAGAAATAAAAAGGGGGTTGGTGGTAGGCAAACGGAGGGTGCCGGTGAAGGTGGTTTTCAAAAGAAAAACAACTGGCCACAGCTCTGAGAGCAATGAATGGAGGGGGGTTTAAACGGTTTCATTAATTTTGGGGTAAACTGCTAAGAATGGCTGCTGCCGTTGCTAAGGCACCAGAGAAAAACAAAGTCCCTGAAAATCCCCAGGTACCATGCGCCTCTTCCTTTCACAATGGCAGAGGGAAGCAGCCCCCACGTAACCTGCCCTGGGGGGGGGGGGCTTGAAACCCTTCCCGTGCTTGGGCCACTCCTCCTGAGGACAAATGAGCCAGTCTATGGAAACCACCACAAACAGAAAACCAAAGTACAGGACTGGTGGGGAGTTCCCTAGGCCTTTTGAAACCAACACGCGGGGGGAGGAAAACCACCACAGGGCTCCAACATATGGGACTTTGGAAAACACTGAGGATAAAATATGGATCAAAAAAGTCATGTTGTTCCAGCTCCCAAGATGGTGGAGTCTTAGGGCCGGGAGGGCGGTGACCGCACGTGAGTCCTGGATGGAGCGTCTCAGCCACCTGTGACTCTTCTCAGCTACCCACACAGCGGATGTTTCAAAGCCTCGATGCATGTTTTGGATCCTGAAAGACTATTGTTCTCACTTACAAAAGACATAAGAATCAAATTAATACTTTATTATCAAACACTATATACAACAGAGGTCGCTAATAATACAGAATTTAAGGAACGCAGTTTTTTTTTAGTTCATTTTTTTTTTGTTTTTTGTTTTTTTTTGTTTTTTTTTAATGTTTTCTTTCCTCTGCCACCCAAGAAAGTACAGTACAAAAACAATAGTCTAAACTAACACGAACTGTTACCTGGTCTATTAAAGGATACACGGTATCCACTAAACAGACAGATCCTTATTTCCCTGCTTCATGTTGCAAAGCCCTTGGCAACCGGGGGCAAAGGTCGCTGGGGTTTGACTTTACTGGGGCTGAGAGGCAGCTAAGGCGGCCCCTTGACTTTTTTGAGTTGTGTTTTTAAATTAAAAGCTGCTACAAAATTGCATCGACATCCTCCTAAGCCCCCAGAGGGTTGTAACACCACCATAAAAGGCCACCAGCACTTTCTGGACAAGATGAAAACTGTCTGATATACCGATCATGGTCTTGGAAACTCCGTGGCAAGCGTTACCTACGATTATTATCACTTAAAGGTAGAGAAGCACACTGTCTAGTGGGGTGGATAGTCTTGCCTTTTTTTTTTTTTTTTTTTTAAACTTAATTTGTAGTGGCATAATGAAGTAAAGGCGGGCGGGGGGGGGGCGTCTAATTTCACCGTGAAAAATGAAAGACAGTGGCAGAGAGGGCCATGAGTGATTACTTTATCATTTGTTAGAGACAAATGCTACCAAACCACAGAAGTCACCATTTCTATAAATGAAACCAGCACTGCTAATGTAGTTATGACTAACTGGAATCCTTATAGGATCGTTTGATTTCCTTGTGGTTCTAGAACATGCAGTATTATTTTGGTTCCGACTATTGATCCATTTCAGGGAGGCACCCTCCCCCCCTTCCCCCACTCAAATCCCACTGGACCAACAAGCCTGTAACTAGTAATTAAAAAAAAAAAAAAAGTATTACTGGATATCACTGAGAGTACTGAGCACAGAGTTAAAGGAAAAAAAAAAAAAAGAATCCAATGCTGTGAACTTTTGTTCCCGTGAAATGGTGGCTGCCTTCTGTGACAAGACTGTGCCACTCCAGAGAAGTTCCCGGTGTCGGGGGCGGCCGAGTGGCCGGCAAGCCCACTCCCACGGTTCCAAGTGTGAACAGACCCAGCGGTAACATCCATTCCAAAGGAATCAGGTAAGCCCAGATTACATTTCAACATGTGTACAACTCTCCAGGGTGCAAGGACCTTTACAGCTGCCTTTCATTCACACAGGTTTGTTTTGTTTTTTTTCTCCCCTAATTCAGAACTACTCACAATTCGTAGCAAATTCCCATTCATGAAGTATATCCACAATCTGACCCCTCTCCTTTTTCATATAGACATTTTAAGAAACACACACACACACACACATATATATATTTTAAAAAAGCCTCATTTTGCTGGAATGCTTCCAATTTTCTCATATATTACATCATCATTGCATTTATTTATTGGTTTCTTTTGTTCGGTTTTGAAAGGCATGGTTCCTAGTGACGTGTCGTGCAACAGTAAAAAGGCTAGGCTGCTTTTCCGTTGGTCCGACACTTCTCCTGCCTAGGCCTTGGGGTTCAGAGCTTGTGGCAGCCTCACCAGCAGTAGCCCCCACGCTCGGCCGCTGGAAACGGCCCCCGTCGGCCGGGCCAGGACTCCTCAACCAGGGTCACCCTGCGTCTACGCTCCTTCCGCCCCACCCCACAACGAAACAAGATAGCCCCCTAGTCTCTAAATGTATCAAGGGATACCACTTTTTTTTTTCTCACAAGTTTAAATAGGACAAGCATATATACTCACTCTCAGCATAAAGTATATCTAAATAATGTATTTTCTATTCTAGTGGATCTTTAAAAAAATATTTTGTTAAAGTCTTTGGGACTCCATCTTGTTTATCTCCCACAGATAAACACATGTTCCCCCTACGCTTCAGGCTGTGTCAGGAAGGGAAAGAATATAAAATCAAC
Source organism: Canis lupus familiaris (assembly GCF_011100685.1). NCBI lineage: Eukaryota > Metazoa > Chordata > Mammalia > Carnivora > Canidae > Canis > Canis lupus. The sequence continues at coordinate 4,551,508 of NC_049224.1, read as the reverse complement.
ACTTGAACTTTTTTTTTTTATTCCAAACTTTGGAATTTTTTATTCCAAATTTCCCTTTAGCCCTCCCAAGTAGTGCTGACTGACTCTCCTGGTAGCAGGGGCGCGTGTGCGAGCCCCTGTAGCTGTGGAGTGTGGAGCAAAACGTGGGTGCTAGGGTGGGAGTCGGGGAAAGGCCACAGCACACTGGCGCTCCAGCAAAGCCACATCACATCTCCTCTGGCCGCTGACCTCCTCTCCTCGGTACATATTGTCCCCCAGAGGAGCATCCAAAGCTATTCCATTATACACTCATCAACCCTGGCTTGTCAGCCTTGGGGAAGGTCACTTTATTCATAAAAATGCCTCTTTTGAGTTTCTTAAAAAAAAAAAAAAGATTGTAGCACCATGGTGATCTGTATTTAAAGGAAAAAATAAAAAAGAAATCTGCTGTGCATTGCCCAGTCACCAAAAAAAAAAAAAAAAAAAAAAAAATCAGAGGCACTCACACGTACACACCCCCACCAAACCTAGTTGTCTCTGTTTTCACCCTTGCTCTGTGCTAGCATTCCCGCACCCGACCTGCTTTCTAAAAAAGGGAAAAAAAAAAAAAAGGCTTCTTTCACGGAGCACAAGTTTTGCTGTCAAGAATGCTTTAAGACAGTCATGTAAAAAACAAAACAACCCCCCCAAGAACAACAACAACAAAACAAAAAAAACCCCAAAAAACAAGAAGCCCAGTGTCTCAACCTCGGAGAAGCCTGTTCGTTGTCCTACTCCTAGAGGAAAGGGTGTGATCTCGGGTCTCGTCTGAACCCCCCGGACTCGACCTGGTGACCCGAGCCCCGCACGACCATCCCCTGGTCCTGGAGGAGAAGGCTGCGGACCGCGGGGAGAGCAGCCCTGGGCCTGGCCCGTGCTGGCCGCACCTGCCACCACTGCTCCTCGCCACGGGCCTGTCGCCGGGGCTCTTAGGGGAGAGTGCACACGAGCTGACGACCGCTGCTGTCACTATGACAATTTGGCATTTTCATCTGGAGTCCATTTAATTTGGAAGGGATGGGAGAGGGCGGGGCGGGGGGGGGGGCGGGGGAAGCAGCAACCACTTGAGCCCCTGCTGGCCCCCAGTTGTCGCTTAGAATTCAGGCCGAAAGAAAGAAAACAAAAATCTGACATCTGCCCAAAAAAAAAAAAAAAAAAAAAAAAAAAAACCCAAAAAACAAAACCCAAAACCCCAAACCCAATAACCAGTCCCTTCTTAGGATGAGCAGTCAGGTGGGTCTCCGGTGTCCAAGGCCCTGCTGCTCAGGTGGCAGCGGTGGTGCTATAAGGTCAAGAGCACGGCCAGGAGGAAGAGGAGGACGGCCAGGAGGCAGCTGGGGATCCTCGGCGTCTGGGCCGCGTTCTCCCCGCGGGACGGCTCGGCGGACTCGTGCACGGTGTCATCTGTGGGGCACAAAGCACAGGGCCCGGTGAGACCCACAGCCCGGGGGCCCTCCCGCAGCCGCCCTCTGCGGCCGGGCAGGGCCTGGTCGGGCCACCGGTGGCCCTCGGGTCCGCGCCGTCGCTCGGAATTTGCAGCAGACAAGGGAAGAGCGAGAAGAGTGGGCCTGTACAGCGCTGCTGAGGTCAGTCCCCCAGGAGGCCGAGGGGACGAGGCTGTCCACGTCCTGTCACCTGGGGTACACGGCTGGCTTGGCTTTGCCAGGGCACACGCTCGCCCAGAGCTGAGAGCGAGCCCAACGTTCCTCTTCTGCCCAAGAAGCAAGTGGGATTTGGGGGTGCAGGGTGGGTAGTTAGATGGCACGTTAGTGGAGGACAGGCTGCCCGGCCCCCTCTCTTAGCCGTTCCCTAGGGTTAGTGTCGGAGGCCTGGTGGCTGGTTACCTGCGTGCATGTCCAGATAAGAAAAATTAAATGCCGAGACCACATTTTATGTACCTGATACATTTTTCTTGCCCAAACTGCATTTTCGAGGAACTGTACATAATGCCCACCAAACCCACCAAGCGGTGTCTGCTAGTTTGCCTACGACTGGGGACCCGCGATGGCCCTACTTCTGTTAGGGGCCCTGGGACCTCCAGGGCTCAGTTCCTTGAACTTGACTATCTCTATTTTTATCGGGTTGAAGCTTGGCACATAAATTATCGGCGTGGATGCAAATTCTCCTCTACACGCAACGGGATTAAGTGAGGCGTAAACTGCCTTTATGTCTCTGGGACACTCCGGAGGGTCCCACGGGCTGCCTGACTTTGCCGGCCTTCGGGGTCCGCGTGGCCGGCTGGCTGACCTTGGCAACACGGACCGGGGGCTGCCGCCCGTCTGCTCCCTTCCTCCGGCTTAATGCTTTCCAACCACGCGCGCTCATGGGGCCAAGGGCGGGGGTTCACTGGCGGCGTCATGTCAGCACTGGGGTGGCCCTTCCCGTCAAAGCTCAGAGCCCGTCTTGTATTCGCTCAGCGGTCAGTCGGGTGGACACGAGTGAGCCTCCAGGGAGGCTTCTCCATCTCCTGGACCCCAACAGTCGGAGCACCCCGACGAGGCCTGCAAGGCCCACGAGGAGCCCCGGCCTGGACCCCCGAGTCCAAGCTCATTGCTAGCTTCACGCCACACGTCGCAGTGAGAATGCTTGCTTTCTCACTGCACGTCCTCACGCTCCCTATTCTCTGCCCCAAAGTGACCACTCCCTGGGCCGCGGCCCGGCCCCTGCCTCAGGTGGGCACAGGCAGGCGGGTTCTGCTCACCGCACCCACCCGCAGCGTGAGCGGGGCCCTCTGTCTGCTCCAGGGTGAGCTCCCGCCCCCAAGTCGCCCTTTTCCCTTTAGCCTGTCCTTGTGTGGAAGCCGCTGCGTCCCCGTCCCATCTGCTCCCCTCCCCGAAGCAACCCTGGATGGAGTGGCTCTCGGCTCAAAAGACTAGGGGAGGTCAGGAAGCGACAAGGTGACGTTAGACGGACGCAGAGGACAACGCAGAAAGCCCCACATGGTGCCCACTACTTGTGGACTCCTCTCTGATCTTCAGCCTCGCAAATATATCAAATCTGGAGCTACCAGGACTCAGACATCATACCCCGAACAGCCCTGCAATTCAGATCCAAATCACCTTGAGAGCATCAGTATGGTGTCACTCGGAGTAGGAGAGGACTTCAGGTTTAATTCATAAAAACCATGAACCCCGAGGCTTCCAGATTTCATTCTGAAAAAACCGTTATATTTATACACCTGAACTTCCAGTGGCTCTTGGGTTCTCCTCCCTCTTAATTTTACTACCAAATCACCCACTCCCCATCCTTGGAAAGTTTGGATGTGTACTGAGAGCGATCTGGCGCCAATAACCACACACCCAGTGTGAACTGGAAGGAGATCTGTCCCCCTGCCCCCCGCCTTGTCCTTCCAGGGTGCTCAGCAAAGGGCTAGCCATCATTCCAGGCGGCACAAGGCGGGGGCAGTGACTTTGGGGGACACTGAGAGAAGGAAAGCTTTTTTTTTTTTTTTTAAGATTTATAGATTTATTTATTCATGAGAGACAGAGAGAGAGAGAGAGAGAGAGAGGCAGAGACACAGGCAGAGGGAAAAGCAGGCTCCATGCAGGAGCCCGATGCAGGACTCGATCCCAGGACTCCAGGATCACGCCCTGGGCCAAAGGCAGCTGCCCAACTGCTGAGCCCCCCTCAAGCGTCCCAGCTTTTGTTTTTCATACAAGTAAAGCAGGAGGTTCCACGTACTTCTCAGTGTTCTGCTCATGGACGAGGGACGGGGAACCCTCTCCTAAGCACCCGACCCAGTAAGTACTGTCTTGCCTTCAAAGTGGGGGGTGGGGGGAGATCTGTCCCATTAGGGGCAACACAGTTCTCCTCTGCTCTCCGAACCGTACTGCGCCGGGCTCAGGATCCTACAGAGCATCCTTTGACTATAACAGGGCCTGAGTGCTGGAAGATTCCGTGGCCCCTGAGAAGCAAAAATGAGCCGCTGGTGTCCTTTTAAGGTACACCTGAGCAATTTCAGAATTCCCCGGGAAGAGTTCATATGCAAAACCTATCCCAGTGGAAATGACCTCTGACCATCAGACAATTTCTAACACTCACGATGGTACGCGTGGCTCGAGAGAAGGAAACACTCCTCCTCAGAGACCACATCGAGCCTTGCCGCCTGCCTCCAGGATCCCGCAGTACGAGGCTTTCAGTGGTTCAGAGGGAGAGCACCAGCCATGTGCGGGGGGGCATGTTGTGCGGCGTATGTCTGCCCTGACGTCATCCTGTGGCCCTGATGCTAGGAAGCTGGCAGGCAGAGTATGCAGGCAAACGAAACAGACGCATTCCAAGGACAGGTGAGTTAGTACACATCGCCGAGAACATGCAGTGGGGTCCTCTCGGGCCTCCCGGATTCGTCAAGTCTGGTGCACACTCAGCCGCCCACCGTGCTGGTGCAGAGCCCTAAGTTGGCCTCAAGTTTGTCGCGCGAAGACCAGGGACTTGGATTTATTCTTGGATTCCTGCAGCCAGGGATGCTAGCTCAGGCCTGGCTTACTTTTATTAGTACGGATGCTCCCACAAAAGCCCTTAGAGATACAGTCTGGACCTGACTGGACTACGCAGGGGCACCTCCATTTCCACTCCCCGACACAAACACACACACACACACACACACACACACACACCCCACGTTCCATCAGACGTCCCTGCAAACTTCCATCAGTTCTACGTGTGTCGATTTGGGAACCATGGCGGATTTTAAATGCTCAGTGAAAAAGAGCCTATTTCCCCAGGACAGTGAAATATGTTCACGTATGGATGCATCTTAATCGCTTGCACTCTGTCATGAGTTGAATTCAAAGGTAATTTTCCTAAGGCCAGAATAGTCGTCAGGGTCTCTCCCTTGATGACCAGAGAAAAACCTGCAGTCTGTTGTCTCTAAATAGCCTCTCGCTTTCTTGATAGGCAACGGAATTTACCTGGAAAAAAGATTTTTTTTTTGAAAGATATGCCTACCTCCTACCACGATGTGCACCAAAAAATCCTATTTTGGGATGACTTATGTCTACGACATGCCTCACTCTGTCCGTCATTCCACATGTGACTTATTAACAAATCCAATAAAGTAAAGTTCTCTTCATGAGGATCTACGTGTCCACTGACGGTAAGAGAAGCCTACTTTTTCTACTCACTTTGGAACGGCAGTTGAGACATTTGACTGTCAAACCTGGATCAGTCTCTAACTAGTGATGTGGCCCCGGGCAAGCCTCCATTCCCAAGGGGGAGAGCGTAGACCCCGTGGTCCTCAGCAGAGAGCCCATCCGGGGCTCACAGATCCTAGGATGGACCAAATCCTCAAGCTTGGGAGGAGCCTGGGACCTTGAAAAGCCACAGTAATGCTCCCCGATTTCCAGGACACAATGAAAACATCTCCACGTCAAGCACTTATTCCTTGCAACTTTCCAAAGCAGCTAACTGACCCCTGGGGAGCCAAGAAGGCCTCTCAGAGTTTTATTGTTTTTTGTTTTTTTTTAAAGATTTTATTTATTTTTCATGAGAGGCAGAGACACAGGCAGAGGGAGAAGCAGGCTACCCACAAGGAGCCCGATGTGGGACTCGATCCCAGACCCTGGGCTCAGGCCCTGGGCCAAAGGCAGGTGCTCAACCGCTGGGCTACCCAGGCATCCCCTCTGAGCTTTATTGTAGGACACCGACCTTAGGAAAAAAACAGAACGCTTGGCGGGGGGAACCCTAACCCTTCCTGTCACTTGCAATGTGAAAGCTCCTTTACATCCGTCCTGGGGCTCCGCACCTACTCAGGGTAAGTTTCCCTAAGGCTCACCGACTGTGTCCTAGCAGCAACACCCAAAAGATAAAGTGGACTTCACAACCCTTTAATTTTTAGGACCATAAAAAAAGAGAAGTGCTACTATAGATCCACGGGGGAAAATAAAAAGGATTCTGTTCACATAGGTGGGAGGGGGGTAGGGCTCACATCTTTCTGTGACGAAGAGATAATTTTAATTCCCTTAAGTTTGGAGATGGTAGCGGGAGTTGGGGAAGGAAACCGATCAAGATCTCAAGCAGGTAGGGCCAAGAGAGGAAAGCTCAGGAAGGAGGGGGAAAGGGGCATCACGGCACAGTGCTCAGGGCGTGGGATGAGGACCTCCCATCCCTCGGGACCAGTCGAGGTGAGTCTGTGCCCCAAGTGCGTGGTACACAGGGCCGCCTCATCCACAGTCCCTAGAGTGTAAATGAGGAGCGCTTGTGTGGGTCGTAACGTGTGTTCAGCGACGGGAAGGTTCGGGGTGCCTGGAGGGTAGCAGCAGCAAACACTTCATCCTCAATACTTATTTTGCCTCAGCACTCAAGGATCACACTTGGCCAGACAGACTGCCCTACGCACGTGGGAGTAACAAGTGTGCGAATTGGTGGTGTTGGGCAACGTGATCACACTACTCCTGATACCAGCAGCACGCATAATATCTGGGATGTAATAAAGGTCTTTAGGTCAGTGCAAGGATGCATGAGAATGGGGAAAATCACATATGTGGAGCTAGCTGCTGTCTGGGGCGATGGTCCTAATTCTTTTTATCCACAGAATTTGGACGGAACATTAAAAAAAAATTTTTTTTAAGCGCATACGATAGAATTTTTTTTCCTGTCTTCTAGGAAAAACAGATCCATCACTATTCACGGTGATGCACCGGCATGCTCGGAGGGTATGGTAAAAAGCAGTGAGATTTTTAGCATTCTGCTGGGGCTTCTATATTAGGATACTGTATTATATCAAACCCACGTCCAAAAAAAGAAAGGTCATATTTTATCTAACATGCATTAGACAAAGATACTGGAGGAATGAGGTAGAGTATAAGTAATATTAGCATTGCTAGCAATGAGCAAAAGCAGAGCAACTATACCATGCAAACATGCGGAGAAGAAGAAAGGAAAAAAAGTACGGAAGCACCAGAGAGAGATGCATTTGTTAAAAGAGAGTCTCTAAGCATACTAACCTGCTGGTTCTAATGAATTTTCTACTTTGTCGTTAACATCGAAAACACGATCATGAACACCTATAGTTTTCATACAGCTATCTATAACAAAAATAGAGATAACAGCCAAATATGTTAGTGAAGACGCCCTTAAACTCCCATTTCTTTTTTTTTCTTTCTCTCTATTTTCTCCTTTAATTTATGTAGAGACTGTTTTTACAATCAATGGCATGTATCCGACATGCCAATATTGTTCCCATTTGCTGTGCACGTACAACAGTCTAAGAAACAACAAGTTAGCAACTGCTGTGTACTTCAAAAATAAAAGCATCACGAAGGATGATGGGGAAAAAAAAACATGGTGAAAAACTAAACCACGGATGCCGATATACAAAACGGATACCACACACAGGATTTAACAGTTAAAAAAAAAAGAAAAAAAAAAAAGTCGTACCGCGGTGAAACCAGACCACACAAGAAAGCATGCGCAGTGAAGCCACCCTCTGAAGCTCATTCTGGTCAACTTACTTGTCGGTCTCACAAAGACTTTGAGCTTTAGACAGGACCTTCTGCCATTATCTGGGATTGCAGAGGCTGCGGGGAGACAAGAGAGAAAGAGAGGAGAGAGCAACAACAGATTATTCATTTTCAAATGCAAATGGTCTACATGCCATGCCCCCCCCCCAACAACAGGGGCACCCTCTAATTTCTCCCAGAAGTCGAAACAAAACCACTTTTCAGATGGCCAAGGGCCTGCTAGAAGGAGCTACTCCCGGGGCCCTGTCTTTTCAGTACAGTAGAGACGCACGCAAGAATGCTGCTGATCTACAGACAAATACTTGGGATTTTTATTTCAAAGGCTCTTCCATTTAACTTGATCTGTTATCAATTTTCTCAAAAATAAGAAGATAATGCTTGAGGCCTCCGGCCGTCCTGGAGCTGCTCACCGCCACCCCCCCACCCCCCCAGTCTCCTGCAGGAAAAGGGGCCCAAGGTGAAAGTGCTGGCAAAAACCAGTAACAAATAGTTGCAAGGCCAACTTAAACATGACCTATTTTTGCTGGGGGAAAGCAGAGCTTTGTCCGTCCTGAAAGCCCGTCTGTCAGTGCTTTGCAGGTAATTCAATTAGAGGTTTTCCTCAGAGCTTGGCTCCGCAGCCTCGATGCCTAAACCGAGCCCAGCGCCGTCCAGCAGGCTGCTGGAGGACAATATGCCATTGAGAAGGCACCGCGGGGCAACAGGCCATTTGTTCTTAAAAAATGTGCCACAGCCGAGGATGTAAGTGACAAGGAGGGCTTTCGAAAACACAACGTGCTTCAAGTTAGAATTCATTTGAGGAAGAAACTCTTCTCCTGCAGAGGGCAAGACGGTGAACCTTCCCTCTGCATTTGGGAAGACGGTCTCCCCCAGGCCCGTGAGACCCCCACGGTCTCAACCCGTCTCCTGGTGCATTTTGGAAAAATGACGAGAAGGATGGCAAGGGGGGGCTGCACCCTCGGGCCCCCGACGTCTGCTCCAGAAGGTGCAGCCGGACAGCAGTGAGAACTCAGGTGGCTTCTAGGGCGTCGGGAGGTCCTCAGCGACAGACACAGGACCGCTGTCCTTTAGGGTTACCTGTCATACGCCTCGTGGGGCCCAGAACACGGACATGCTTGTGCCTCAAGCTGCACGTTCCCCTAGCTTTAGGGGAATCCAGTCCGGGGAGTCTGGGAGCCGGTGCTGGAGGGTACATGGGGTCACCCCCCCCGGGGGACCCTAGTGTGGCTCCCCGACACCTGCTGAGGCCTCGAGTCCAAGACCAAAGTGGCGGGAGGGAGGATTCGGGCGCCCTCCCCGCTGCCGAGCCATCAGGGTGGGCTACAGCTGGCTCTGCTGGGGGCTCTTGTGAGAACCCCCATCCACAGGCACTTACAGTGACCAGCGTGTGACTTCGGGCACAATGTGCTCACCCTGTGGCTTGACCTGGCAAGTGGCGTCCTCCCCTGGATGCTGACGGCCAAGTTAGAATTGGCGCACATCACAAACACGGGACACATAGGTGACTGCAGTTCATCAGAAAAGCCAGGGTCCCCAAGCTCGCCCCCGGGCCGGGCTTCATGGGCGGCGGTGTGCAAAGGCGCCCCGTGCACGCTCACCCTGCCGACCACTGCTGGGGTGCTCGGCCGAGCCCCCGGAGCCCGGGCCGCGAGAGGCTCGGGCGGCAGCAGGTGTTCAGGTGTGTGAGTGGGGGCGTCGCGGGGGCCTGGACTGCTCCTGCGGCTCGTGCAGCGGGGCCACGGAGCGGCGACCCTGGGACACGTGCAGCGGCTCCCCTCCCAGGCCGAGGGGCGGCCCTGCACACGGTCCTCTGTGAACTCAGGTCGTAAGACAGAAACGTACAGGAACATACAGTGTCCTTAAGTGAAAGGCCCTTCCCTAACCTCATCACTCCCCTCTCCTACCACCAGGAAAGCCGGAGCCTGAGGGTGACCCCCCGTCACCCTGCGGCCTGTCAGCCCCCCTCACCATTAGGAAAACCGAGGAACAAAGAACAACAACACGTAGTGCTGAGCGCCCCGCGCAGGTGACAGCAAAGGCGCTGCGCTCAGGGCCACTCTCAACCCGACGGCAGCCTGCGCGAGGGGCGCCGGGCCCGGCCGACCGCGTCCCCCCGTTTCTCACACTGACCAACACAAACCGGAAAGCATCAGAACTTCTCACGTAAGGTTTGAAAAGGTTAAGAGAGTCCGGCTTTATTCCGTGTCATGTCCCTGGTTCCTGAACCCCAGGCCCGCCGGGTGACACAGGCGGGGACCGACGCCCTTCTACTGTGGGCCGAGACACTTCTTAGGACCGGGAGACAGAAGGACACCCGAGAAGCGCTTTGCCCATCACAAGTACCCCAAACGGCACTGGCCCGAGCGCTGCGAACGGCAAGAGCAGAGGAATCGAAGGACCAAACGGTCACACCAGGGAAGTTGCAAAGAAAGTCCTCCCGGGAGCGGTTCTGAGCAAAAAAGAGCCGCACGGCAGAGGGGACCCGAGGCACAGCGGCCAACACGACTACTTAAAGCCCCTCTTACCACTTCTTATGCTGCTTTCCTTAGAAAATCAATAGGCAACATTTGACAACTGGCAATAATTACCGACCGCTTCATCCATCCATTCAAATGCTTTTTTTCTGATTTTTAAAATATTTTATTTATTCATGAGAGACAGAGAGAGAGAGAGAGAGGCAGAGGCACAGGCAGAGGGAGAAGCAGGCTCCCTGTAGGGAGCCCGACGCGGGACTCGATCTCAGGACCCCGGGGTCATGAGCTGAGCCCAAGGCAGAGGCTCAACCGCTGAGCCCCGCACCCCCATTCAAATGCTTTAAAATTCCTCCTATGCGCTGGCTTCCCTGTTGGGTACGAGGTAGAAAGGTGTGTCGGGCACCCTGCTCCCGTCCTGTGCCGTGCAGCTGGGGCCGTGACCGTGAGCCGCAGGGGGGTGGGTGCGAGAACCGAGGTCTGCAGGTATTGCCAGCAGGGCCCTGGGCATGGCCTTAGCTTGGAGGGAAGGGGGCTGGTGCAGACGTGCGCCTCCGAGGGAGTATTATCCAGGCTTTCCGGAGCCCGCAGAAGCCAAATCAACAGCAACTGGGACAACAGAAGGAGAACATCTCCTCCCTAAGTCCCCACGTTGGAGCTTGCACAACCAAGAAGCAGCATTCACGCAACAGGGGAAGAAACCCTAGACTCGGAACTCTTCCCATAAGCACGCGGGGATTTTCTACCAGAATCTGTCCAGGTTAACAGGTGAATTGCAACTCCTGTCTCAAACGTTGTGTGTCATAGTCCAAATCCACAGCCCCTTAGTAATTTTTTTTTTCTGCTGAAAAATGTACATTTGGAGTCCGGAAGCTGGGAGGAGGGGTATGGGACCATTAACACAAGGACAACCTCCCATTCCGTGACCTTAATAGCAACTTGATAAATCAAACCACAGGGTCCCCTCCCCCTAATGATGTGCAAAGTGCCAATGAGAACCTCACAACACTTAATGAAACGCAACCTGAGGGCCCCCTGGTCCCCTGTGTTCAGCTAATAAGGCCCCGAGGGCTGCTCATCTTCACTCCGCCCCATGACCTCGGGCGCCCCGACTGCAGCCTTTCCTGAGAACCTGTTTCCTCGGTCCCCTGGGCACTGGGTAGGCTCAGCTCAGCACTTACCAGCCAGTCTGCTGCTACATCAGAGGGAGCACATTCAGGCCCCCCAAGTCAGCACCTCCACAAGCTGTGCTGGGCGTGGGAGACAGACGCCATCCCCGTGTCCCTACTCGCTACAGGCTTGTCAGCTGGCGTGGCGAGAGCATGATGGCATCCTGCTTTTGACAGGTGGCCTCTGGCCCGGCTCCCATGACCCTCCTCGCTCACCTGGGAGGGGCTGGACCTGGTTTTTTGCTTCTGATGAGCAGAATACAGATAATGTGAAAGGACTGTCACTTGTGTTGCTGCTGCTGCTGCAAAAGGCCGGCCTCCTTCTCCTGCTCAGGGAGCAAGTGCCACGGCACGAGACCGTCACCGTGGGGGCCAGTGGCAAGGAGCCCGGGGAGGCTTGCAGCCGAGCATGCAAGGAGCTGACCCGGCCAACCATCCGGTGAGTGAGCTAGAAGGTGGATCCTCAGCCCAGCCTTTAAAGGGCCGTCACCCTGTGGGGCCCAGAGGACCCAGCCACGTTACCCCCAGGTCCCTGACCGGATCACGGACACTGTGGATGCTGTCTTGGCCCCTAATTTAGGGGTTCTTTGTAATCCACCAGCTGAATGATACGACGCTGTAGAAAGGCACCTCTGTGCCACCAAAGGCCTCCCCGCAGCCGACCTGAAGGAGACCTGAAAACTAAGGTGCTGGGGCCTGCTCTCCGCAGGAGCCCTGCCCTGCCCTGGCCCCTGGTCCCTGCCCCGGTCCCGGGGCGGCTCCTCCCTGGTCTGCTGCTGTGTCCACACAGCGGGTCCCTTGCTGGTTTACTTTTCAAGCCACTGTTGTAAGTGCACCTACAACAGGCGTCAAAGAGAAGCATTATCAACTGCTGCTGCAAACACACTCCAAGACGTATCTATGTGTCTTCACTCCAGCACTTAAAAACGCTTTTTTTTTTTTTCCGCTACTGCAGCCAACCCATGTTGTTCTGTGTGCTTATCACGATGTCTCCCTTCAACTCCACATTGCTGGGGGACCTTAAATGAGCTCTGATAGAAAAATGTTAACTTGAATGGTAAGACGGAAAGCCCTTCCTCACCCTGGAGAACCGGGAGGTAAAGGTGAGCTTTAAAACACGTGAAATAAAAGGACTGTCATAATAAGTCAAAACTTCTCTCCGCATGGAAAAGCTTGGATCAGGGCAGCCCGGGGGGCTCAGCGGTTGAGCACCTGCCTTCGGCCTAGGGCGTGACCCCGGGGTCCCGGGATCGAGTCCTGCATTGGGCTCCCTGCATGGAGCCTGCTTCTCCCTCTGCTTCTCTCTCTCTCTGTGTCTCTCATGAATAAATAAATAAATCTTAAAAAAAAAAAAACGAAAGAAAAGCTTGGATCAGTTATGCACAGGCTGTTACGTCAAATGCCAACCCTGAGATTTGAAGCCACTCAGAAGCCATCAAGGCAGCCAACGTCCAGACAAGCGGCAGGTGCAGCGCTAACCTCGTATTTCTTTCTCCACCCTTTTAAGCCCAGTAACCGCCCTCCTCGGCCAACCTTAACATCTCTGCCGAACCTTATTCATCCCCACATCTCAATTCCAGAAGCCAAGATCCTTCTCCCGTTACCGTGTCCCCTTGCCGGTCTGGGTACTCGGAGAAGTTTTATTTTTAAGAAGAGTCAGCCACTCTCTTCTTCCTTTTAAAGCAATGAGTGTGTGTGGGAGCATTTAAAATGCAGTTTTCCATTCTGTCTGCCACAGGCAGTATTTCTCGATTTGTGCAAGTCAAAAAAAAACAGGCTATTTGTTGTTGGCGGGGCCCAACCTCTCCTCTGCAGGTTTGCAGGTAGTTGGACGCACAGCACCGGTGTATGCGAGGCAGACGGGCAAAGGATTCGTGTTCCTTTCAGGGTAGATGCTTGAGAAGCAAAGCCCGTCTCAAGACACGGCACTGCTGAAAATGAATCCGAGGACGCAAGGGATCAAAATCCATTCTGTCCATGTGGGCGGAGGGTGGGGAACAGAAGAAGTGGTGGGTATAGGATAGAGATTAACCAAAGCCATATGGACGTCTTGGAAAATGGTTACCAGACCCACAGGAAAAAAAAAAAAAGTCTTAAAAGCGAGGCCTCTTGTTAGGCAAGAATATCCCAGCAACAATTTGCAACTGGCCATCTGCCCCTTCTTGAAGAGCAGCACGACACCTAATTTTCACATTAAGAACCGCAGGACCCCTAGTGACGGGATGCATCCCCCCCCACCCCCACACACACCCCTTTGGAGACTGAAGCTCCTGCGTTTGAATAACCTGCTCCTGGCCCCAGGCTTTTTAAACTTCTGTCCTAAGAGCAACCACACCTGCCCACACGTTTCATCCTTAACATCCTTAACTTCATCCTTAACATCCTTAACTTCAGTCACTGGCAGGTTAAGGTCAAAGCCGCAGAGGCAACACTTGGCAAAGAGGTTACCCAGTTAAGGTAGGAGGCCCGAGGAAACAGACCATCCCGTAAATACTGGGTTCCCCGGTGGGGCCCTGGGGACTCTCTTAAAACAACAACTAGGAAAGGAAGAGGGGGGTTTCCCACCGCAGAACCAGCTCCTGTCCTCCATGAGCTAAACACTTGGGTTTCAACACCAGGGAACTGTAACAGGGACAAATAATTAGAGTAAAGTTCAGGGAGAGGGAAGTAAAATTAGTTCCAGCTGTGCAGCCGCAGACAAAAGAGAGGAGGAGGAGGCACCACCCATCACACCCACGGCTCCCCCTCTGCGGGCTCTCTGCCCCCTCAGGCACCATTCTCACTGCAAATACTAACTTAAGTATTATTTAAATTCCAGGAGCCAAGCCTCAGTAGATCAATTATTATTTTCTTTTTGTTAGCAACCTCAAACAAATGGCTGAGGACAAGTTTCCTTCCACTGATTTCTAGGAAAACAAATAGGACGTTATCCTGCTTTTGTACACATTTATTTAGAGCGCGGGCAAACTTCTCCTTGCTTTTCAAAGCTCAGCGACAACAACTTTGTTCCTGCTGCTCCTTCGAGAGGACATGACTTGTTCCATATACTCTGGGATCCATTAAGGCATGACCAAAAAAGTAATCTGGGTTTCAGAGATTGCTTTCCAAAGCATCCTCTACGTGGGACTCGATCCTAGGACCCGGCGATCACGTCCTGGGCCGAAGGCAGACACCAAACCGCTGGGCCACCCAGGGATCCCGTCTACTTCTTTTTAAGAAAAAAAAATGGTCAGTCCAAATTTATCTCCTTCCATGATGCGACTGGAAAAAATCCAGTCTGCAGAGGCCCAGAAAGCAAGATAATATTTAGAGAGCATATTACCTGTGAATTATATTTGTGTTTAGGGTTTTGAGTTTCTTTTTATTATTAAAAAAAAAAAAAACTATTTTAAAGTTTCTCATTGGATATTTTACATCAAAAAAAAAATCAACGGACAGGAAAAGTAAATTTCCTATTATCACCTGTGTTAGGACTATTTTCTGAGGCCCAGACTTGCCTGAGGCCGCCCTACTGAGGTCACCGAGGTCAGATAGCTGTTCTTCTCTCGTTGGTGGCGATTTCGGTGTATTTTGCTTTCTGTACCAGATAAGGACAATCTAACCAAAGAAAACCTGTGCACAGTGATTCACTTACAAAAACTCTTCTTCAGCTCGAAGCCACATAATAGAGGTCCCCCCAGAAGAACAAAACCCCACGGCGCCGGATGAAGGCAGAGGGTCGCAGAGGACCCTAGGGCGGTGCTGCCCACGGGCTCGGTGCGGCCGGTCTTTCCCCCACCGGGGCGCGGGGAGCCCCAGGCCGCCGCCGCCAGCAGCAGGTGCAGGGCGCGTCCCTAAGGATGGAGGCCGCGCGTCCACGGGCACGGGAGCCCGGGGTGGCCGCCCCGGCGCCTGCAGCCACGGAGCTCGGGCATCCGCACCCTCCTCGGGGTCGGGGTCCGGGGTCCGTGGGTCCTCCCGCCGCGCCCCGCAGCTTCGAGACCCGCCGCTGCTCGTCCGCAGACCCACGGCGGGCGCCGCCCCCGCCGCCTCGCCCGCTGCCCCCGCCGCCTGGTGCACCTGCGTCCTGGTGCACCATCTCCTCTTGCACCCGCCCCCTCGTGCACCGTTGACCCCAGCGGCGGGCACTGCGCGGGGTCAGGCCGGGTCACAGACGGGCGTGTCCAGGGCTGCTTTACATCTTCTAAGTTGAAAATATTCTTTATTTCTTCTTTTCTGAGAGACGGGCAGAGACGCAGGCATTGGGAGAAGCAGGGTCCCCGCTTCTGGGGAGCCCCATCCGGGGGACCCCCCCGCCGTTCTCAGTCCTTAGGAGCACCGGCGGACAGGTGCGGCCTTCGCCCGCAGCCCGGTGAGGGACGCCGCCCCCCCCCCCAAAAAAAGCGCGGTGGCACGGGGAGGCCAAGGGCGGGGGCCAAGGTCAGGGCCCAGGAAGGCGGGGGGTGGGGGGTGGGAATGGGCCTGGTCGGCGCAGCCCATCCTGGGGGCAGGGGCCCCGGGAAACTCCTGTTCCGTCTGCAGAAGCTACACTCGGGGTGCCGGGAGGGGGGAGGGGGGAGGGGGCTCAGTCTGCCGTGCACCTGCCTTCCACCCAGGTCATGACCCGGGCCTGGGATCGAGGCTGCCCTCAGGCCCTGCTGCCTCCGACCCCCCACGCACCCACGTGCTCTCTCTCAAATAAATAAAGTGCCCCCCTCCAATAAAAGGCTGAATCCCACCGAGGAGGCAGTCCTCCAGGTACCAGGGCTGCACACCGCAGGCCACACCATAGATGCTTCCTCGGGGATGGCTGTAGTGCTGACAGAGTGAAGACGCCAAAGCTAATGGCCAGGGAGGGAATAAACTTTCATCCACATTAACTGGCCAGTCCCAACAATATCCCCTCCCAGCACCTCCCAGCCTCCCTTTTCTCATATGACCTTTTCCCCTGCCTCTCAAAAGCCCAGCCCTCCGGGGCCACCTGGGGTACAGTTCCCCATTCCTGCAACACAGAAACCCTCTTCTGGGTTCTCACAAGGATCCATGCCTCTCAGGTAAGACACAGCAGGTACACACCATCCTGTTCTGACAGCAGCTGTCACACGCCATCCCGGCCCCTGGAACCGAGAGGTCCCTGCAGGCAGGAGCACTGCTGGGCTCCCAGGGCCCGTTGTCAACTGCCTTGTTCATAACATGTGTTCCATACAGATCTGGAGAAGGGGTCTAGAGGCACCAGAAACCGGCGGAGCCGTTGAAATGTGAATGAAAACTCAGGATTAGGATCAAAAAGAAAACGGAGAAGAGGGGGGTGTCAAGGAAATAAAAAAAAAAAAAAAATCCCCTTTCCTGGGAGGCTCCTTTCCCATCTCTGCGGGCTGCTTCTTATGCAAGGATCTTGGAAACTGTGACCCAGGGCTCAGAACCCGGGGAGACATACAAAATCCAAGTGGGTAGGATTGTGTCTGCAGGCGTGTGGGCCAAGAGAGAAGACGCAAACGGAAGGAGCGTCCACAGACTATGGTCTCGTGATCACTCTTTGTGGGGGTTGCAGGCCCCACCAGGAAACAGGAGAATAAAGGCGGAGTGATGCAAGAATCCGGTGGCCTCAGGCTCTTGTAAGGAGAGGTGACACCGGGAGGCTGTAATCAGAGCTGAACGGGAAGCCATCCTCGCTGAACTCCAGTCACTAAGAAGCTTGGCCACTTAGGGTCCCGCCGACGCTGAAGGAGAACGGAGTCCCAGAACCGTGTGAAGGGGTGTAGCTGCAGTTTATTAAGGCGCAGCTGCGTTTAAAAACGAAGTACAGGCATTTTTTAAGAGAATCAGAACCCTACGGCTAGTGTTTTTTTTTTTTGTGTTAAAGCCCCTGAGAATGTGGAACCTTAGTGCTTTCAAAGCGTATGACAACTTTGGCCAGTTCAGAGTAACTGGTCAGACATGGAATTTCCATTTAAGATACGTAATGGACCAGATGATCTAGACTTTTTTTTTTTTTTTTTTGACTAAGTGACATCTGGGTTTACATACGCTTTTAAAACATTTATCAGAATTACAACATATTTTTCATTTTAAATTATTATAAGAATTACTTAAATACTTGGGAAGGTTTTACTGTCAAACCCTTTACGTACTTAAAAAAGGGAAGTTATCCTGATGAGCCCTGGCTGACTAATGGGTGGGATCGCTGAGTCATTATGAGGCACACCTGAGACTAACAGGACCCTGGTCGTCATACTTTAATTGAAAATAAATAAAAAGAGAATATGTTACATCTTTAATGGTTAGAGGAGTTTAATGGACCAAATTTGTCATTGGAGCCCAATATTTAAATTTCCTAGTCTCGTAGAATAATAAGATGGATAAACTAACTTGAGTAGGCTAAATCTGAAATTTTAACGTTTTTTTTTTTCGAATTATTTATTTCAGTAAAGTTAAATATCCAATTTAAAATCCAAACTAACCCTTTACATAGCCTTTCCTGGGGACATAAACTATCCTCTGTGCACCCAAACTTCACCCTCGATACTTCCTTCTAGGCCATGGGTCAAATGCTGCCTCCCCAGGGACGCCTTCTAGGGTCACCCAACTCCAGGGTCACTCCTCTCTGTTTCTGTCACCCCATCTAGCTCCTTTTGTAGGTCCTCGTGTAACTGGGAATTAGAGATCTGTGTGCTTCCCGCATCATTGTCTATCTCCCAATTAAACTGTAAAGTTCTGGAAGCAGTAACCATTTTTTTTTTTTTTTTAATACACTCCAGTGTTTCCAAAACCTAATGTAGTGCTTGGTACAAAGGACGCACACAGTTATTTTTGAAGGAATGAATGAGTGAACAAAGTAGAAACCAAATAAGCCAGAAAATACTCAGGTCGATATATTACAAAAAAAAACCCAACAGGACCAGGGTGTTCTTGCAACCCGAGATCTTCACAGATTGATTGGCTATGTTTTTCACTCTGTGAATATTACTTTTATATTTCGCCTTGCAAAATACAGAGCAATTTCATAGCTAGATGAAAACCCTGTCCGGTTTATTGCCAAGGCAAACTTTTTGAGAGATTTGTTTACTATTTGATTTGCCAGAAACCCTAGGTTAGCAAACAGATAATGCGCAGATGGTACCAAGCTGTATAATAAAAAGTTTGATAAATCACAATTATAACTCCAACATGAAGTATATTAAATAAATCAGGGCTGTATTTTTTTTTTCATATTTTTTCTCTATTTGAAAAGCACACAGAATGGAGAAAAGGATTACTATACTTCAAAATACATCCCTATTTCTTAAGAAATCTGTGAAGCCAGCACATAAATACAAGCATTCTATCCACTAGCTATGATATTAATACCAGCGTGCTATTTAAGTTTTAAGGAATCATTTACATTTTGATGCTGACTCTACATGTCATATAAATAGGAAGATTTTTTTTTTTTTTGTATAGCTTAGCATCTTGGGCAAAAATTTCTATTTTTCTTCTGCTTAGTGGAAGGAAAAAGTATGTACTCTGGGGTCAACTTATCTTTTTAATCTAAGAGGTCTCAGCTGAAATTGACTTTGAAGTTTGCTAATTACAAAACTCAACAGGGGTTTTCCCTTATTTGGTATAACTCATATTTCTATTCATTAACCCCAGCTTTAAAAAAAGATTGGAAAATCTGAACAGAAACAACTCAGAAGTTTGAAGAGTAGCCTCTCCCCTGTGATACCTTTGGATACGTCTAGTGCAAACTTCCCCTCATCCGATCTAATTACAGATCTTTTGTGGTTGTGGAAGGGGCACGTGGGAGGTTATACTCATGTATTTCCAGTTTCCTCACCACACAGTGCTGCGGGGAGGAGGGAAATCAGTGGATTTTTTTTTTCTCCCCATTCCATACCTTGGGAAAATTTATGTCTACCTGAGTTATGAGAAAACCGGGGTTCTGACGGGCAATCCTGCTAGCTGCTTTTCGTGGGGCCAAGCCACTGGGTTCAGATGCTTTCATTCTGGTAAAAAGATCATTACCAGGCGGCTCCGGGGAAGTTGGCCCTCCTGTAAGTGCGCTCCTTTGTTATGAATATGGAACAGATGGAGCCAAATCTATCTGCTCCGTAGGAACAAAAACACTTACAACCCAGCTCTCTCTATTAAAGACTCTACTTAGCTCCTTTATACCACTGGCTTTCTGTGCACTGCTGTGAGGTTTTGACTTTATAGAAAAAGGCACTTCATAAAAGCAACAGTTCTTACTCTTAAACCAAAGTGGCCTAAGAACTAAAGAAGATGAATACATGGTTTCACCCACAGGACTCCTTGGAGATATGCAGATATTCAATTAGGGGTGTGTGTGTGTGTGTGTGTGTGTGTGTGTGTGTGTGTGAGGGGGGGGAAGAAGACTGTTCAGTTCTGGTAAATGTCTGCTTTGAAACAACATGAAAATATAAAGGAGAGCGATGAAGATGTCATGTTTCTCATTACGAGGATGGCATCTAATTGCTCCCGCGTAATAAAATGCCAGGATTTAATTTTGTGTATATGTCTGTGGGGCCAGCGAGGACTGTCTCCAACGAGAAATATGACGATGCACAACACAATCACGCAGGTAAATATAATTAGTAATTAGGACCTCACTACAACACAAAGGCTAACGGACGCTTCCTCGCACGGAGACACCATCAGGGACCCATTCAGGGTCCGGCCAACGGGCCTCCGTGATCTGAAAGTGGGGAACCCACGGGTGACGCTAGTGCAGGTGCTTCTGGGTCGCGCCACCGCCACCGTGGGGCTGAAAGGCACGACCGAAGGCCAGAGCTGCCCGGTGCCCTCACCGAGGCCTGGGTGTACACGGGCAGGCAGGGGGTGGGGGGTACACGGGCCCCTGGGTGCCAATGCACAACCGGGCGGGGTGGGTGGGTGCAGGGGCCCCTGGGTGCCAATGCACAACCAGGCGGGGGGGGGGTGCACAGGCCCCTGGGTGCCGATGCACCATCCTCCTCACCTTCCCTCGGCAGCAACAGGGGGAAAGGAGGGGCTGCCTCCTTTCATTACATTTATTACCCCGATGCATTTAAAGTCTGGCTGCCTCTTCCAAGATAATTGAAAAAAGAAATTCTGTGGCAGGAAGCTTTGATTCTGCCTCAATCACGTCTTCGGGCGAATCTCCTCCCGCCGGGGGAGGCACAGCTTGCCTCAAGTCGTAACCTTTGTTGGAGGAAAGGAACTGGCCTTGAAGCAGATCATGAAGCAGATGTTTTATGCCAACTCCGAGGCTGGGGACTCGGAGGCTACTGCAAATAAAACTCCTCTCCTGTCTGTCCCATCCTTCCAATTCCCCGCAGCGTGAAATATGCACTTGCCAGCAAATGGCCCGCGTGCTGCGCCTCGCAGTGGGGGCAGTGCCACAGCTGGGCCCGGGCCGAGACGAGACGGCGGGCGGAGACATGCCCACCAGCCCCCCGCAGCCTGATCGCCCGGGGGGCCCCAGAAGCTCAGTCTGGCCAACAAGAAACCCAAGGGCAGGCCTTCCCTGGGCACGAGGGATGGAAAACCCAGGCCTGCCGAGTGATCGCACCTTCTTTTCTCCGACTTTATTAGCAGCCTGCGTTGTGAGCAATAATAAATAAATAAATAAGAAAGAAAGAAACAAAGAATGAAATACACTTCGAGCCTCAAAGGCACCATGGAAGATGGAAATGGCCCAGTGAATAACTTATCAAAAAGACATCTGGTCTTTATCAGAAAGACGGCACCGGGGAGACGGCCCAGCCCACTTGTTGCAGGCCCAGCGTGATGCTAGGCCCTTGGAGAGTCCGCGCTGGCCTTCCGGCTCATTCTACATCACAGGTCCCCAATAATGAAACAGTTAATTTATCTAAATTAAAGAAAAGTAAAATCAACATGCTTCTAGTTGGAGGTCCTCTGCAGCATATTGAACATGCATATTCACACATACCCTTATAGCTGTAATCCCAGATTATAAATATCCCATATTCAGTTCTATTGTGAGATTTTTCAAAGGTTATTCACATGCTTTCTAGTGCCACATTCTTTCAAGTTTTAATCAGGAGCTCCTTAAATAGAAGTCATTTGCATCTGTAAACATTCCCTTGCAATAGTATTTAGCAGTATACTCTCTTTGTGCAGAGCTATTTTAAAAGGAAAATAACCTTAATATGGAATAACAATCAAGCACCAGCAGAAAAAAGATAAATTAGAGGCTTGAGGAGCCTCCGTTACCCCCTTTCACGCAATTTCTGAAAAAAGGAAAAAAAATGTCTGAAGCTTCTCAATCTTAAAATAGCCCGGAATCATGGTTTATTTTGGATGATGGATTATAGGACTACTACTTGCATAATCCAAAGCACGACCTAAATCATTGAGGACGTTTTCAGGAAAAAGAAATGAGTTTGAAATAATTTATTGTTTTGAAAAGAGGCCAAATAAGTACACATGGTTCAAGCCCAAAATGATAGACCCATTATCACAACTAATGGCCAAGTTCTCATTAGTTTAGCATTTCTAAATGAATGCCGTAGTCCATAAATCTGTCGCGGAATGGTTACAAATGATTGTTATAAGGGATTAATAACAAGACCTATATTTTTATTTTAGGATTCTTTTGGCACCAATTATGCCCGAATATTATTTCTCCGTAACATTTCCTTTTCTCTGTTTAACTTGACCAAATACAAATTAGAAACATGAAATTATTTCTTAATTGATACGGAGCTTAGTGGGAGGGAACTTCACTTCAAGATGCATAATAATAATATTATTATAATAGCTGCCATTTATCTACTATTTCTACACACCAGGCACCATGCCAGGTTTATTAAGTTTAATCCTCAGAACAGTCCTGCACGGCAGGTATTTTTATCCTGACGCATGAGACGAGGAAACTGAGGCTGCCAGGGATGGGGGGTCAGCCGACGACACACCTCGCTGGCAGACGGCAAAACGGATACTCAAGTCCACGTCCTTCGGATGCCAGGACCCAACAGCCTCGGTTTACACGGTAAATCATATTTTTCTTCCTGGCTGCCCTACTTCAAAGACTTGTTGCGTAATTTCCCAGAAGCTCCTGAACATCCTTCCAAAAAAAGTCTGGGGGTGTAGGTTAAAACTTGGTAGAACTTGACCGTGCAACCTTGCGTAGTGGCAGAGCTTCTGGTAAGCTCAGCGAGGGGGGCCTGGCCTGCGGGGACATGCCCTGCGCTCGCCTCCTGACCGGTGCGTGTCAAGAAAAAGCCTCTACTACCCCCAAGTTCCCACGTGCACCACTGCAGGGGGAAACACGCAGCAACACATAGTGACCTGTGACCAAACGTTCTAAAAAAAAGAGAAAAGTGGGAAAATTGGCAGCTTTCTTAGTACACAGTGCCCATGAAAGGGGAGACTGCTGAGCCTGGTGCGCTGGGCCTCTGACCTCCTGGCATCCCTGGGGGTGTGGGCAGCTTGGACCTGCCCTCCCCCCGCCCCCCGGGGGGGGGGGACTCAGGCTTGGCCCCGGAGAAGTAAATTAGCCGACAACGTTGGGGCACAGGAACCAAAGCTAACCCGGAAAGCAGAAATGCCTCTTCTCCAAACCCACCCGAAAGGGCTCCGTCTGGGGGGGGCCTGCTGGGCCCGCAGCCACCTGCCTCCCCTCCCTACAGACAGACGGACAGAGTCCACGGCCTCTCCTGACGCCGCAGGAAAATAGCACATGCAGTAGGTCCACTCAGGCTCACCCTAAATTCCGTAAGGGCAGTGCGTTAATAGGGCGCACAAAGGGTGGCTCTGTTACCTTTCTACCTTCTTTCTGCTTCCCTTGCAGAATAGGCATTTGACGGGGCGCGTGTCTGCTCAACAGCGTCCCTCACGTTTCCTGCACCATCGAGTTTTCAAAAACCGTTCCCCTCCGTGGACCCAACCTGCACGATCCCATCGGGCCCCACTCTGGGCTGGGGGACCAGCGTCCGGAGTGATTGCGGTAGACCCCAAGTCACTCATGTCACACCCATCCGGCTGGGAACTCCGGGACCCTTACCACGGATCGCCTCCCTCCGGGTCCCACGGCTCACGCACAGTCCCTGGGCCCCCAGGGGCTCATCCTGCCCCAGCCAGGCAGGCACACATAAATAAAATTTATTTTAACTAACTAATTTTAAATAAAATCTTAAAAATAAATATTTATCATTCTGTATTATAATTATATAGATGATGTTTAATATATTTAAATATATTTATATGTTATCTATAAAATAGCAATTTCCCTACCTTTATATTCTCTATGCTCCTACTTTATTTTGCCATCATAACATTTACCAACTACCTGACACACTGCAGGTTTATTTACCTGCTTGTTTATCCCCATCCCCACCCCCTGGCTCCCCAGCAGAGGGTGGGTTCTATTAAAGCAAGGCTTTTTGTTTTGGGTTTTTTTTTTTTTTTTTTTTTTTTCCTCCACCATACACACAGAATCTAAAATGCATCTGGCCAGTACTCTGGCACTCCATAGTTATCTGTTGAATGAGGGAAGGAAAGAAAGGATAAATGAATGAAACACAAGGTCACCCCAAGAAAATGCTTGTTTGCTTACTGAGCGAGTATAAATGCCCACAAAAATCACAAGTTTCGGGGAGAAAAGTGAAATAAAAAAAGCCAGTAACTGAGTAGGCATGTGAGTTTCCTGCCATGTAAGTAGGTCCTTAAGCCTGCTATAAATGTGAATAAGTGGCTTATTTTTCCAGATAGAGTGGTTTTTTTCCCCCCACATTCAATTAAGATGCACTAAAACATATTTGTATAAAGCAAAATGATTTTAAAGTACTTTTGAAAAAGCTTCTGCTAATAACCTGGTGGCTGTTTTCAAGGCATTCCTGTGAAGGGTAAAGGCAGATGACAGCCAAGTAGCAGCAAAGCACGAAGTCAGAGAAGGAGGTCAGGGTTTTCGGGGGGCCTTTATTTGGAATAATGCGAAGCAGCAGCAGCCCCCGATGAGCCTGAAGATGCATAAGGGGCTGGAGACAAATCTCATCACCAGCATCTCTCAAGAGCTAAGCACTGAGCACCTCAGCCTTCTTACACTAACCTGCAGGCTTACGTCACTGAATCACAAAACGCGGGGGCCTGACCCCTGGGAGCAATCTAGCTCAGTCTCCTCATTTTACAAGCTTATATACCTGAACTTTAGCATTTCAGAGACGCCAAATAACCCATCAAGGTTTATCTTAAGGGGCGAAAACGATCCTGAACAGGCTGATGCAGCCCAGGGACATTCGTCACAAGGAGAGTGTTCACTCAAACTACCAACGGACAGAACCAGGGCACGGAAATCATCCCCAAAGCTCCTCCTAAAATACAAAGAGCCAAATTATTCGGAATTAAATATTTAACGAATTTATAGTACAGCCCGTTCTGCTACAATTCACGAAACAGTTCAGCCGCACTTTTTATTTGCTGAACATATTCTTTAGAGAGCACGTAAAATCAATGTGTATAATACATTTACATCCCTTTTACAGAAAAGAGTATAATTTTACTATTTTAAATAACCGTGGAAGATTATGGCTACTGCATCTTTGCCACTGACACCGGGATTGGTCATAGTTATGATTTACTTTTTCTCAAATATATGGTCAGAAGATACAGTCTCAATTAAGATATGACTCCTGGAGGAAAATGAGAGGCACTTAACAACTCTCTGCTTTATGATTCTATTTCCAGAAAGCACAGTGGTGAAAAGTGGGAGCTGTCTGTGATACTAATTTGAAAAACTAATGAAGTTATGGAACTGTTATTTCTCATAAGCAGCTCCCAGCCCTTGTTCTCTGCACAGCGTAACACGGTGTGCGACCCCAGTCAAGGCCCGAGCTACTGCCACCGCCCGCCCTCGGCAATGCAACACGCCCGGACCCCACACCCCCCATATCGGCAAGGAAGAGATTTATAAAATTGTCTCACTTCTCAGGTGCTGAGCATTTCACTTCATTCCCAAAGAAATCTTTTCAAAATTTCCAACTACTTTCGCCCCTTGTGACCAATTTGATTCTAAAAAGCACACATGAACTGGATTTTTAGAAATCAAATCATTTAAAAAAAAATGCTCTAGGGCTCTAGAAAAGAATCCCGCTTCTGTAAATGGAATGATCACTCTGCAATTTATCTTTTTGTAAAATCCTGATTTTCACACGTCATGCTTGTTTAAAATGACAGAGACCTGTTCTGATTTCCTCCGGGGAATAAAATCAACACCAATTATTTCTTTCTACCCCATTTCAGTGGAAAACTTCCTCCAGAATAGAAAGCAGAATTGTAAAAACAACAGTTGGCATCGTCTGCTTCACCTTTTCTGCAGATATGCACAGACCAAGAATTCCAATAAAGCAGGAATCCTCCCTGTGAGAACTTCGGTGGCCTCCGCTGGAATCCCCTGGACTCTCACAGAGGTTGGGGTGGTCCCAACCTTTACCTACGCCCCTTCCCTTGTGCCACCACGTTTACAATAAGGAAGAAGAGATGCACAGCCCCTGCCCCCAGGACCCTACATTTCATTTTTACTTTTTGAAAGGTTCTCTTTTTGAGTCCTCTCTACACCCAATGTGGGGCTTGAACTCACAACCCCGAGATCAAGGGCTGCACGCTCCACCCACTGAGGCAGCCAGGTGTCCCAGGACCTTACATGTTAGAGAGAAAGATGCAAAACTGGAACCTGTCCTCACTGTGTTGAAGGCAGATATGAGGCGTCCGGCAGGTAGAAGCTGTCGGGAGCTCCGTGCGGGATGGGGTCAGGGGTCAGGCCTTGGGGGTCGGGGGGGGGGGGGGGCGTCCGTCAATGTTGAACTAAGGCACCTGGTCCAATGTGCTCAATTCTATGTCCAACTTGGGCAAAAGGACATTCAAGGCCTTCACGGGGCAGCTCCACTTAGGGCGTCTTGGCAACTTGGAGACACCTGCTGATCTGGAGAACCGGCTGGAGGACGGGCCCCAGCGCCATTAAAAAGCACTTACTGAATACCGACGTGGTGTTCACCCTGGGAGCGCATGGATGCACGCAGGGGCCGTGGTTGCTTTTTGTTTTGAGGTGAGCGGTGCAGGAAGGCCCGGTGGAGCTACATCCTGCAGTGGCTTCCAAAGACGTCAAGGTTCTGGGTACCCTTGGGGCCCAGCAGACAGAGAGCAGCAGGGGGCACCTGCCCACAGGCCTGCGGGGGAGCAGAAGGACCCAGGAGGCTGCAGTGGGGACAGTGTAGGGAATCAGCTGCGTAGGTGGCGGGACTAGCGCGGAAGAGCAGAGTAGTGGGGGGAGAGACTGACGTCGTACTGGCAAGTGAACACGCCTAATTCTTCGTCACAAAAGCAGGACTAATTCAGGACCAGCTGGGAGGGCACAGGAGAGCATGCCTCCCTTCCTCTAGGCCCTATCGCAGTCCCTTCCAGGGGATTACTTCCATTGAGGGACTTGACCCTGATCTGGGTATGGGTTTATAGGTGGGATTACTTGAATGGGGTCCCTAGTCCTTGGAGACAACTAATAAAACATACGTTAAAGTGAGATCCAGCTAGGGCAGCCCGGGCAGCTCAGCAGTTTAGCACCGCCTTTGGCCCAGGTCGTGGTCCTGGAGTCCCGGGATCGAGTCCCATGTCGGGCTCCCTGCATGCAGCCTGCTTCTCCCTCTGCCTGTGTCTCTGCCTCTCTCTCTCTCTGTGTCTCTCATGAATAAATAAATGAATTAAAAAAAAAAAAAAGTGAGATCCAGCTAAAAAAAAAAGTCAACAAAGAACAGAAGAATAGCAGACTGTGAGCAACAGGGAAACCTCAGGAAAAACGCAGCCCACCTACACTGCAAAGTGAACCTTCATCCTACAGGTCTACTTGTTTTCCTTTTTTTTTAGAAAGATTTTATTTGATCATTCAAGAAAGAGAGAGAGAGAGAGACAGAGATAGCGACCCAGAGAGCACAAGCGGGGAGGAGAGGGAGAAGCAGGCTCCCCGCCGAGCAGGGCACCCGACCAGAGCCTCGATCTCAGGACCTGAGCTGAAGGCAGCCGCTCAGGCGCCCCTGCTGGTCTCCTTTATCAGACCTGACCCAGCGCTTGACCTCACGTTTTGGATCAAACACTGAAAACAAGACTTCAGAAAAGTGACAGACGTTATTTCCAAAACTTAACACGACATGAGCAGGAACAGCCAGGGAAATTGAAGTGGCACAACCCACTAGAAACACAGGACTCCGTGGAGGCAGGGACAGCTAGCCTGTGTCTGTTGCTCACCTCAATAGAGGGTTAGACGCAAGGATGTGGGTTCAACTACCCAGAAAGCCCGACAGGCTAACTACACGCAAAGGGCTGGGAGATGAATGGGATTAAAATAGGTTTCACATTTCTCATGACTCGGAGAAGCATGTACTTAGTGTATTTTAAAGCTGAATGGGATTTTATAAATAATCTAACCTCCTTCCATGGAATCCAGGTCCCTCCAGATGCTCCCATGGAAAACAGCTTCCTAAGTCTATTAAGTTTGGTGACAAAAAGAGATCCTCTCTCTCTCTCTCTCTCTCTCTGAAGAGTTGCGATGCGTGGCATTACCTCCAAGGCCCCAAGAAATCTTGCCTCCCCTTCCAAAGAAGGGAATTCCAAAGAATCAACTTTACCCCAGAATTTCACGGACGTCAACCTGACGCCAGAAACCGTTAACATCTTCTTGTTACTTGGGATCTCCGATCTCGCTCATTTCTTCCATTTTACATCTGAAGACAGACCCAGTTGCCTGACTGATCCCACATCTGAGCGGAGGTGGAGTGGGCCAGAATGGGCCTTACGTAACCCAGTCTGCTGCCCATTTCTTAGGTTCCGCTGACATCGACGAAAGAAAGCTGTACGTCAGCCCATAAGGATATTTCCCACGCTTGTTCTGGGATTTTTGCTTCTTCCGTTAAAAGAAAGAAAAGCAACTGAATGGGAGAGAAATCCTCACCGAAAAATAGGAGGTGCATTCTTTAATTTGTCGGACCATGGTAAAGCGTGCAAAAATATCAAAGATAAATTGTTGCCGTGCAACAGACTAGAAATATAAACGTTGAACTGATGCTTTGCCCCTGTTGTGCTTAAAGGATTCGCTACATAGATTTTCTATACGTTCTGAGCAATAATGCCACGTTTTCTCCACTACCGCTCAACAATGTCCAGGCCAGGGGTTGTTTTTGCCTACTCGGCATCAAGGCCTACCTTCTGGAGGCCAAAAACCAAAGCACCATCACCCCAAAAACCTGAAAGAACGCCTCTTTCCTTATTTCGTGCAGTCTCGGTGGGGCTGTCAATCAAGAGACTCTTTATTCTTTCCAAAGGATCACTACCTATGCCCATCAAATTCCCCGTCCCAGAAACCGGAATCCTGAGTACATACATGACATGAGGGAGGGAGACGTGTTGGAGCCGAGACGGTCGAGTGGCTGGCTGGCTGGGTCCTGACGGGGTAATTCTAACCACCCACCTGTGTCCCGGTTCTGGAATCCCAACCTTGCCTTGGTTAGCGTTCATCCCGAGGTCTTCGCTTCAATGCATCGACCTCTCTAGGAGGGGGAACGTTTCCCTATTTTTGTTTAAGTCAGCTAAGGACTGATAAAGACTGCTTACGAGCTGAGGGCCTTAATGAACACAGAACTCATCTACGGTGTGTTCTGCAAGGGGATGGGACATTACCAAACAGTCATACTTAATTATAAGGGGCACACAGTTGGGGGCGAATTACCCCAGAAAGAGAGAGGACATAAAACTTGTTAAATGGCATCAAAGTACAATAAGTGTGATGGGTGAAAACACAGCGGCTAAAATACCTGAATTAATAAATAGGCACTTTGTTTATTTTGCCCATAAACAAGGTGCCAGATGTGGCAATATCAATCCCGGGCTGCGTATCGATTAACCTGTTTCTGATGTTGCAAAGAATCGCACGGTCTTGTGTCTTCTTTGTCTGATTCCATCAGGGAAGTGACAAGCCTCGCTTTTCAGAGATGCCTTGAACTGAAGTGGAGTGTACAGTAAAATACAGATTTCCTCAAATGAATTGCCAAAACCATTAATCTTTATCTAAGGACCCATAATCACAGTTTGTTCTCAGTAGCGGGTGGGGGAGGGAGAGAAAATGTCTTCCAGAAAGCACTTTGGCAGTCAATCTGGTTGATAATAAAACTTGATGAAACATCTGTGATTAATATTAATTCTAATCCTCCCTTTAATGGATAATTGTGAAAAAGATCATTTATCCCATTTCACTTAGACTACAGCTGAGTTTTTCGATTTTAGGGAAAGAACATTTTTCTGTGTTTCTCAGGTAGGAGACTCCGCGGGGGGAAGAAAAAACCAGGTGCATAAAACCTGCCAAGGGCAGCGCGGCCTTCCAGTTAGCCCTGGAAAGCGGTCCGCGTGAATCAGCGACGGCTGGGGGCCTGGATGCGACCCCAGGACGGCTCTCTGAGGGACACCCCGGCACTTGGCCATCCGCACCCCTGGAGAACGTTCTAAATACACCACAGCGGACTGAGGATGTATTTTGATCGTATCTGATTCCGGCACAGAGAGCGAGCAAGATGCCCTGGTGAGCAGAGGGCACTCGGCTATTTCCGACCACCGGGGCGCTTCAAACTAGTTGATGGTAGGAACTATTTTTGACACACGCAAATGTATAATTCAAAGGACCCATAAAAATTTGTCACGGAAGCCACCATTAATTTTGACAGAAACTAGGAAAGTGACTAATTGCCTTTCAAACATCAATATTAAGGGTACCATCTATTGAACCGGCGCTCCCACTCGTTTATAAAGGGGGAACTGGGAGCTGGGGTTGGAGCCCCGCTCGCCCAGACTCACGCACCTAGTGCATGATGTCAAGACCCCGCTCTCCTCACTCTCGTCCGCTGTCCTATACTTACTGAGGTTTCGAAAGAACCTATGCCGCGAAGGTCTTATTTTCTGGGAATCAGGATATGTTATATGGCCAAAGCCGTGACTGCTGTCTGACCCGATACGTAAGAGTAGGATAGCGATTAAAGACACACCCCTGGTGACCTTTAATCCTAACCGAATTGTGGCTCCATTTCGATAGACTCCCTTTTTTTTTTTATCTGACTCTAAACACTGGGGAGAAGAAAACATAACCTGACAAGCATGGAAGGGCGCAGACAACAGGCAGCACCCAGTTCTTCAGGGCACCTCCCAAGACCCCGTGCTGCCCTGTAGTCACAGGATCAGAGGAGCTGCTCACCGTCTCTCCCTCCACCCCCCAAGTACACGTCTTCCTTCTGAACTGTTGCTCCAAAACAAGTATTTCTTGCCGCTTACTATGGTACCCGTTGCCCATTTTCCCGTGGCTTTCTGATTCTTACCCCCACTTCCACGCTTCGCTGCGTTGTAAGAGGATTTCGTTCCAGGACACAAATTGTTTAATTTATGGAAGACACAGAACACCCTGCTTCCTCCCTGCCGGCCGAGGGTCACCTGGTCTTTGTTTGCATCGGCTGGGGACGGGGCGGGGGGACACAGAAACTTATTTATGGTGAAGCAGATGAGATGGTTTGTTTAGCGATGCAGAGGGAAGGATCTGGGGCGCCTGGGCAGGGGGCTCAGCGGTTGAGCGTCTGCCTTGGGCTCAGAGCATGACCCCCGGATCCTGGGATCGAGTCCCGCATCAGGTCCCCACAGGGAGTCTGCTTCTCCCTCTGCCTGTGTCTCTGTCTCTCTCTCTGTGTCTCTCATGAATAAGTAAAATCTTAAAAAAAAAAAAAAAAAAAAAAAAAAAGAAGGAAGGATCTGTGGCTACGACTGCGGTGAATGGACTGCTCCCCAACCCCCCCCCCCCACCCCGGTCTCAGTCCATCTTTATCTTTATGCTTAGACCTGCTTCATCTCCTCCTAGGCGGAGCTCCCGGGGTTAAAACCCACACAGCACAAAGACCCGCCGTTTCTCAACACCAGGCTGCAGGCCCCTTGCACTCACAGCTTCCAGGACCCCCCCCCCCGCACCTAGAGCCCCCCACGTGCAGCCGCTGTCCCCACAGCGCCGCCCGCACATCATCCGCAGGACGCACTGCTGGAGAGCTCCTTAAAAATGAAGGTCCCCCACTGCAGCCTGAGAAAATGCAACAAACCAGGCCTTCTGGAAGTGGGTTCGCAGAAGCTGCACCATTACCCCCCACCCACTGCCCCATCACTACAGGGAGGATAGTGTCTTCGGTGCGGGGACCTGGATCTCACCGGGCCCTCCCATCGCCTCGGGTCCCTCACGGCTCCCCCCGAAGCAGTCCTCTCTCTTCTTCATCGTGGTGTCCACCTCGCAACCCACTTTACGTCTCCGTCTGCGGTCATTTCCGTGGACACACTCTGCTCACATTCAGCTGCGAGCTCCGGGGGGAGCAAGGTTACACCGAGCATGCTCTGCCGCAACGGGACGGTGCCCGCCTTTGGCCCGACGGCTAAACACAGCTCAGCGAGCACCGACGGGCTGGCTAAGGAGAGAACAGCAGATCCTACTGAAGTGTCCTAGCCGCTGTAGATGTCTCCGGAGCCACGGTCTAATGATGTGCAAGTACCAACAGCCCCCGGAGAGCACCATACGCGGCGCTATTACAGCATCTCCGAGTAGAAGTGCTGTCAGAGCTGCGGTAAATCTTCCAAAACGGTAAACACATCTCATCAAGAGGTCAGAAATTCTACGTGATTAACAATCCGGCAAATGTTACTGATGTTGCAAGCCTACGTCAATAAAAACATCGCCAAAAAAATTAAAAAATAAGTAAATAAAGAAAACTCTGTACCTGCGGGCAAGGAAGCCGAACCGACCCGGAAGGCAATAGCGAGACAACAGAAATTCAAGTGGAGGGTTAATATCTCTGAGATCAGAATAATTTCTATTCTAATTTCTAGAATAATTTCTCAAGTACTGGTCCCTGTTTCTTTTTCAAGATTTCATTTATTTATTTATTCATAAGAGACAGAGAGAGAGAGAGGGAGAGGCAGAGGGAGAAGCAGGCGCCATGCAGGGAGCCCGATGCGGGACCTGATCCCGGGACCCCAGGATCAGGCCCTGGGCCGAAGGCGGCGCTAAACTGCTGAGCCACCCGGGCTCCCCTCTTGTCCCTTTTTCTACGTAATAAGCTCCTGAAAGTGCCATACATGAGAAGGAGCTAAAAGCAAGAGCCCCGGAGCCACGAGGCCCGCCTGGGCTGGGGCTTCCCGGCCGGTCAACTGAGAACGGCCCCAGGGCCTAGCACGCAGCTGGGAGAAAGTCGGGGCAGGACAGGACCTGCAGGTGTCTGCGACACAGGTGGCCGCCACCTGCCAGGGCTGACTGGACGGACGGCCTGTGGCATCCAGCCCTAAGGCACATGATCTCCTTGGGGTCGTAGGGTGAAGGCCCCGAATGAGCTTCCCCTTCAAAGCTGTGCTGCTCCCTCCCGCTTTCTAGAGAACCTCTAAATTCCTTGGGATACAGTTAACGGCCCTCCCCAATCCGGCCCCATCTACCTCTCTGTCCAGGGTCATCTTTCAAACACTTTCCATTCCAGCCCGACCCATCTTTTCATGGATTTCCGGGGACCTGGCTGTTCCGATTTCCTCATGGGGAGGAGGGAGGACGTGCATGGGGCTGGCGGTGCTCTGCCCAGCGTGGCCACCACCCCCGTGGGCCACGTACGAGCCTCAGAGACTCTCTACTTTTCCCTGAGTTCATGAAACTGTGTCATCGACTCCAAATCTGCGAGAAACTGGTAGATCTCGAATAATAACAGAAGCGACGCAATATAATAATAACGGAAACAGTAACTCGCTGCTGCCGGGCTGCGTACAAGCCATCCCTTAGGTGTCATCCCCGCGCCGAGACGCGGAGACCGCTGGTCACCAGGCTTCGCGTCTACTCACCGACGCCCACCCGGGGCTATGGACTCTGACTCTGCTTGTCAGACTTAAGCCTCTGAAAATGACTCAGGGCACCAAAGAGACTAGGCTTTCAACAGTCCCGCTCATCAGTAAGCGTTTGCATCACAACTGAAATACGGAGGGTGAATGACACGTTTCATTCTCCTCGTGTCCTGAGCGCACGAGCCTCTGGCTAGCGCTCTGCTCTGTCGTGAGGACACATGCACCCCCGGTACGAGGAGCCCAGGGGTACGGACGCGCAGCAGCCTCTCTGGGTACGTGGGCCAGTTTTGGAAGTGGGTTTGCCTCACGTTCCGGGGCGCACCGTAGCACTTAAAGACTTGGCCAAGAGCGCTTGAGATCGGTCTTACTTTGACTTTTTTTTTTTTTTTACTTTGACTTCTTTTATTCATCTGTTTTTTTTTTTAAGATTTTATTTATTCATGATAGACATGGAGGGAGAGAGAGAGGCAGAGACACAGGCGGAGGGAGAAGCAGGCTCCATGCAGGGAGCCCGACGTGGGACTCGATCCCAGGACTCCAGGATCACGCTCCCAGCCAAAGGCAGGCACCAAATTGCTGAGCCACCCAGGGATCCCTTATTCATCTACTTGTTAAGGTTTATTTGAGAGACAGAGAAAGAAAGTGCGGGCGGGGGCAGGGGCGATGGGCAGAGAGAATCTTCCAGCAGGCTCCCAGCGGAGCGCAGAGCCTGACGTGGGCGGGACTCCATCTCCACCACCCACGAGGTCACGACCTGAGCCCACACCAAGGGCTGGAAGCCCAACCAACCGAGCCACCCGGGCGCCTCTCCTCTTAACTTTTAAAATATTTTGCTATGGGGGCAGCCCTGGTGGCCCAGCGGTTTAGCGCTGCCTTCAGCCCAGGGTGTGATCCTGGAGACCAGGGATCGAGTCCCATGTCGGGCTCCCTGCATGGAGCTTGCTGCTCCCTCTGCCTGTGTCTCTGCCTCTCTCTGTCTCTCATGAATAAGTAAATAAAATCTTTTAAAAAAAGAAAAAGGCTGCTTTTATCATCATCATTGCTCTGAACTAAATTTCATTTAAATCATCGCAGGATTCATTATATGGTCTCATCGCTGCCTGAACTGCCTGAGATAGAAGCAAGGCCTTTAAGCAATCTTTTAAAAGTCAAAAAAACAAAAAGCACAACACTGCCTATTCATATTTCTTGGCCTCTATTTTACCCTTCTTGTTTCGATTTGTTCTGCAAAAATGAGGTCTAGAATAAAGCGAGAAGTTCTACCTTCAAGGCTGAGGACCCACTGAAACCGTGAAAACAAAACACGCAGGGAAACCACGGCATGGGATCGGGGTTCGTCGGGGCCCGTGATAATGTATTTACGGAGAAAATCAACCTGAAGAAATTTTTGTAAAAAAACCCAAAAATCAGAAAAAGCAAGTTCACATTATAAACCACACACGAAAGCTAATAAAAACTGGGCACGTTTAAGTCAGAAACAACGTATATTCCCTCTTCATGACTCGGAGACATTGCTTGGTTTGCACGATTTGGGATGTAAAAGGGAGTGCGGACTATAAACCAGAGTCACCTGACGCTAATGCAGATCAAACCTGAGGGAAATACGGCGCGTCTCTGAAAATGGTCAAACGAAAAGACATTATCGTTTCAATTCTTAACAATAATAGACGGGCTGGCCATTCTCCAATTTGTGATATTTTACTTCTGGGGCTCAGAATGAATTAATATTTTGTAAAGCTTTAAATTTTAAAGCCAAACCTGGATATGGCACATATATTAAAGCTCCGCTCCTGACGTGAATCTTCGACATGCTGCCTGAAAATAGTCAGTGGTAAAAGCAGCCTGTTGCCGACGTCCACACATTTCCCCTATTACAAAGAGGTAAGCCGTGTCCCCAAGAAACCATATTTCAAGCCCACAGGATACCCATGAACTAAAATAATGAATGATGATGCCTCGTTCCCTGCATTAATATTAAAGAAAAGAGAAAATAGAAAACTTTATAGCCACCATCAGCTCTCTGAACCATAAATCTCAAGTTTTGAGAATTGCTTCCCAAAAGGGTAGGGAGCGGGGATGAGCCGTCGAGAGCACTTTGGAGCCTAGAGGTATTTTTCAGCAAGCCGGCAAAGCACGGGCACCGATTCCTACATATCTCTGGCTGTGCAAAGTCTCATTTGCGGTGATTTATATTTCCTCATAAAGAACTCGGGAGATAATATAAGCCTGCTGTGAGGCTGTATGACAACTTTCAAACCAAGAGTTACACGAGCACTGTTAAAGCAGCAAGCGCGGACGAGTGGGGAAAGTCTGCAGAAATAGTATTTCTTCCGACGGAAGGGCCAAGGTGTGCTCTTCCTGCCGGCACAGCGTTCAGAGGCTCACCTTTCGCTCTGCACGTACGTGTCGCGGCCCACAGTCCAGTCGTCCAGATGACAAAGTATTATTATAATTATTATCTTTTTCCACCCAAACATCAACTGCGTGCGTTGGGTTGCGCGCACGCGTGTGGCCTACAAGTGACACGTAGCCGTCATCACACTGGAGTTCGGCTGCCTTGGGAGGTCCCTAAGCGGAGCACGGAGATGAGCACGCGGACAGCGCAGCGTCAAGTGGGGACAAACGCTGTCGTACGATGTCCGGGTCGTGTCACTGCCCTGCCAGCACCCGCACCCGCGCTAGGGCAGCGCGTTAGACTGTTCGCCGTTCCTCGTCTGCCCGATTAGTACATCCCACGTCCCTAAGGCCGAGGATCACGGCTTCCCTGTGAAATTACACGATTCAGCAGGTCCGTTACCTCTCTGCGAGGTGGGGCTGCTTTTGACATTTAGGGATTAAAAAAACAAAACAAAAAAAAACAAAAAAAAACCCCCAATCCTTCCCTTTGTTCCACTGCAGCAGTTAGTCTTGGTGTGGGTAAAAGGGAGCAAAAGAGGGCGTGATTCCGTCCTCCCCGGCCGGAGGTCAGAGCTCCGCGTGTTCCCTCGGTCTCATGACAGCATTTCACACCCGTAAGGGGAGCACACGTCAAAGCGATCGTCTTCCGACTTCTCATCTGAGTGTCCCCACCTTTGAAAACCTCAAACAACGCAAAGAGCGCTGATGAGTCTTTAGTTTCTCATGGCTTAGACTGCGAATTTCCATCATCCCCAATTATCCGATAGCCTTTTAAGGTCCCTTCGTGGAGCTCTAAGGCGGCTCCCCAAGTCCATACCTATTAAGTGGAGATGTTTGTTCCGGTTTCCTTCTCCACAGACCTGGCATTCACATCTTGGATTCTTTCGAACGGCGTCTCATCCTCCAGGCGAAGCACGTAGCAGAGCAGAGCATGCATTTCTTTTTTAGTTTTGTATTTAATTTAATTGATTTTATTTTATTTTTTATTTTTCTATTTTATTTTTTAAAGATTTTATTTATTCATGAGACACACGCAGAGGAAGAAGCAGGCTCCATTGCAGGGAGCCCGACATGGGACTCGATCCCAGGACTCCAGGATTATACCCTGGGCTGAAGGCAGGCGCTAAACCGCTGAGCCACCCAGGGATCCCTATTTTATTTTTTAAAAATTGTATTTATTTATTCATGATAGACACAGAGAGAGAGACAGAGGCAGAGACACAGGCAGAGGGAGAAGCTAGGCTGTATGCAGGGAGCCCAACACGGCACTCGATCCCGGGACCCTGGGATCATGCCCTGGGCTGAAGGCAAGACGCTCAATCACTGAGCCACCCAGGCGTCCCACATTTCTTTTTAAAAAAAGTCTCCCCAACCCGACCAAGAAATACTGCCAACTCTTAAAAAATAATACATTGTTTGACAACATCCCATGTCCCTATTATCCGCCGCCTCCCCGACCTCTGGGTCTGCCCGGACCACGCGAAGCGCAGGTCGGGCACCCACACTCTGAGCACGCCCGAGCGGAGGCCAAGCATTCTTGTTCAGAAGCTTACCAGGGCACCCAGCAACAAACCACCGTTTTCGTAAAAGAAACTTACAATTAACCTAGAAAAATATCCCGAAGTCTTAAATATCCTCTTTTATGTTCTTTATTTAACCTTCAAGAGCCCTTGAAATCCATTCACGCTTTCCTAAAAGATGGCGAGGGACAACCTGAAACAGACACAATTCTCTAAACTCATTCTGTACATAAAAAGGTGCACACCTGCAGGTTCACTAAGGACCCCTGAAGGACACAGAGGACATAGAGCAACAGTCTTCAGACAGAAAATCTGATGGGATCCGGACAAACGTCCAATGTTCAAGTGGTGAAACACTGTTCTGCTTCGTGTTCAAAATAAAGCAAAACTTAAAAAAAAAAGTACAAAACATGAAAAACAACTAAACAGGTTTGAGAGATGCCGGACACTCTGCACCTGAGCAACTCCTTTGACGTCTACACCATCTCCTTCCACGTTCGCGAGTATTAAAATGTGTCCATTTCCTAACACTGCCCGTCCGCTTTCTGTTAATATAAACCCGCCTTGCTGAATACTCTGCTCTGAGTCTATGCATTAAAAAAAAAAAAAATCACAGGAGATGAACTAATACTCGACCAGAGGCCTTCTGGAAATTTCCGTCATAAACCCCTTGAATCTGAGCTGAGGTATAAGCTAGCGCACTTAATGCTAAAATAAGACTCTAGCAAACAAAAACAATTTTCAATAATGAAAGCAAAATGCGCACGCACACACACGCTGGAGCAAACACGGAGTTGTTCATTTTAAGAAAGAACATGGTACTTACAGGTCACCCCACCTGCAGGAGTAAAAAACTAAGATGAAAAAGATTACCTCCTGCTTTGATAAATGTGCTGTTTTGACACTCTCCTATTTCAGTAAGAACAACTCGGGGGAAAAAAAAAGAGGATTGGCGTGAACTGACAGGACCTAAAATAATTCTTCATGTACAATTACTGAAGGAAGCTGCTGGAGCACTGGACATCCAGAGGGGAATGAAGACCTCCCTGGGCGGATGTAATCCCACCGGAACATTCCTTCAGTATCTAGGGCACATACTTAAAATGTGGATCTTTACTAGGCGTTTATGAAACTTTTTATTAAAGTATCAACAAGGGACACTTGGGTGGTTCAGTGGTTGGGCGTCTGCCTTCGGCTCAGGGCGCGACCCTGGGGTCCTGGGATCAAGTCCCGTGTTGGGCTCCCTGCAGGGAGCCTGCTTCTCCCTCTGCCTGTGTCTCTGCCCCTCTCTGTGTCTCTCATGAATGAATAAATAAAATCTTTTTTAAAAAAGGCAAAATAGAGAAAAAGTATCAAAGAGGGTGATTCAAGGAGCCATAACTTTTCTCTCTTTTTAAAAAAATAATTGAGAGAGAGCGAGCGAGTGAGCGTGCACATGGGCAGGAGAGAGGGGCAGAGGGAGAGGGAGAAGCAGACGCCCGGCTGAGCAGGAAGCCCCACGCAGGACTTGATCCCAGGACTCCAGGATCATGACCTGAGCTGGAGGCAGATGCCCAACCGACTGAGCCACCCGGGCGCTGGTAACTTTTCAAAGGACGCAGAAGCTTTTGGAGGGGAATTGCTGAAGCCGCCTTTTGGGGGTGATTTAAAAATATTTATTCGAGCCTTGGAAATAAGAAAGCTTGTGATAATGAACAATTATTTTATGCCCACTTTACAGATGAAGAAAGCGCGGCTCAGAGAGGTTCAGCTACCCCCAGTCACACGGCTACGGAGAGTACAGGAGGGCGAGGCTGCCTCCACCGACCTGTGCCTCTTTTTCTCTTAAAACCATTTCCCACTCTCCCCTTTGATGTGGCGTATCCTCATTATATGATCAAAAAGCACTAATAAGGAGCCAGGGAATTGCAGCGGTGGGTACAGTAAAACCCAGGGCTCCCAACATATCTGCTTTTCTGAAACATCAGCATATAAGGAAAAGAATTTAATTGCTTTTTGTCCGTGGTTTCCTACAATGGCATTTATTCATTCAGCAAATATTTACTGAACACTTATTCCAGATGCCATTTTCTATTATTTTTTTCCTTGAAAACATGCAGTTTTAAAGTCAATATTATGGTTAAGCAGATCTCACCACGTCGAGGAGAGCTTGCCCAATTTTAGAAGCACTTTATGGGAAGCTACACCCCGAGCTCCAGAAAACTCACCTGCAAATACGCTCTTGGAACAAAACTAGCTGGCAAGGGACAGACTTTCTTTATGCTGGCATTTCTCGGGAATGTTTACTGAACATTCTTTTATCACAGTCAGTAACCACGTGGTAGATTTAAACGGTTTCTGAAGCTGATCTTGGTCATTTCTCCGGAATCGAGGTTACTGACTTGGTCAGTCTTAAAAAACTGTGTGGTGCCTGTGAAAACTGCCTCACAGCCTAAGACTGAGAACTTTTTTTTTTTTTTAAGGTTTTATTTATTTATTCAGAGAGACACAGAAAGAGAGGCAGAGACAGAGGCAGAGGGAGAAGCAAGCTCCCTGCAGAAGCCCGATGCGGGACTTGATCCCGGGACCCTGGGGTCACACCCTGAGCCGAGGGCAGATGCTCAGCCGCTGAGCCACCCTGTGTCCCAAGACTGCAAACTTTTAATGAAAGCACATAAAGCAGAGACTCGGCGGTTCACCACACGCATCCGAGCAGTTCTATGTTGTGGATTTAGGACTGATGCTCACAGTAGCATAGATTATCCCTATGATTTTTTTTTTTTAATTTTGAAAAATATGTACACCAAAAAGACTGGAGCAGAAGCAGATGTCTTCAGCTCCCGGACAGTTTTTTCATCGACGTCGTCAGGATTCTAACTTCAGCTGTCCTTCTACGACCACATCAACATGAAGGATT
Organism: Canis lupus familiaris; assembly: GCF_011100685.1. NCBI lineage: Eukaryota > Metazoa > Chordata > Mammalia > Carnivora > Canidae > Canis > Canis lupus. Next base: position 4,511,728 of record NC_049224.1, on the reverse strand, counting down.
GATACCAAAGCCAACACGCGCAAAGAGGTCTCGCCGGTGAGCTTAAGATGAGGGTGTTCCCCACTAACCTCTCAGAGACTCCTGGACTGCATCTGGGTGCCGTAACTGTAAATTTTTACTCTGAGTCACCTTCTTTGGAAGAAAACCAGCTACTCCTTAGATGTGGCCAGTGCTAGAATGTTTCTCTGCCTTTTGGGTCATCATTTTCGGAAGACGACATCTGTCTTCCGGACTGTAGGTTTCTCTCGTTCAAACTCACCCATTCCCTAGATCGGCTGTGCAATCAGGCTTCACTCTAGAGGCTGAACGCTCACTCACTGGATTTAAGAATTTCTCCGACCCAAATCCTGGGTCAGAAAAGCTCTTATATTAGAAGGGTCACCCATCTGGGAAGATGCAGTTGAAGGAAACAGCATTTGGAGACGGACGAGCGTCCTGTGCAGAGCTGAAAACACATACCTGTGTTTAAGACCTACGTCACTGCTACCCGAGCTGAGGTCTGCGGCAGTTTATAAAGTAATACTCTCTGAACAGCGGTGCTCGTCGTTTTTAACCTTTTGTAAAAAAACAAAACCAAAAACCCAAAAAACCCAATATGCTTTACCTTTTTAAGCACACGAGGCCTGGAACTTTATCTCCTCACTTCCTTGCAGGTGTTTACTCACTTAATTTCCTATCAGATCGGCCACCTCTTATCTGTCTGAACCTTTCTCAGGTCACCTAACTCCCTCATGCCTCTGTTTCTTCTCCTGTAAAATGGGAGATCAGATTCCCTGATGCGGCTTTGAGCGCCGTGGGGGTTCAGAACCCTGTGCCAGGGCAACACCCGTGGCCTCTTCTCACTGAACACCTACTATGTGCCACACAGCGTGATGCAGGGCAGAGAGCAAGGGAGCATGAGTGAAGCACCATGGATACAGGACGTCAGGGCTGAAAGCGCTGGAAAGGAAATAGAGCCGGGTAAGGAGGTAGAGGATGGCAGAGATGTTATCTTTAAAAACAAACAAACAAAACACGGTTTTGTTTATTTGAGAGAGAGAGAGAGAGAGAACGGGCAGGGAGGAGGCGTAGAGGGGGAGGGAGAGAGAAGCAGACTCCCTGCTGAGCAGGGAGCTGGGGTTGGGACTCGACCCCAGGATCCCGTCTCATGACCTGAGCCGAAGGCAGACACGAAGGGGACATAAAGGGACCGGCCACGGAGGGGCTTGTGGGCCAGGTGGGAGACCCAGGACTTGGTCCTGCTCAGATGGGAGGTCACCGGGGAGAGCAGGGACGCGAGCGGGGACGGGAGCCTGCCGCAGGGGCCAAGGCCACGGACAGGAGGCAACAGGGGTGGCAGGGCCAGGGCGGTCGCCGCTGCTGCGCCCCTGTGCTCCGCATCACCCCTCAGCACCCCTGTGACCGGCAGGCCCTGGGCGCCCAGTACGTAAGTCGTCGGGCTGAGACGCTTTATGGACCTGGTTCCCTACCCTGCTGCAGACCCCCCGAACAAACAGGGTAAGATCAGGACATTAACGCTCCAAGAAATGTTAAAAATCACTACAGCAGCGGGGTCAGAAATCCAGAGACCTTCACCGATTTACCCAAGGTCGCAGGGTCAGCGAGGCCAAGAGAAAGGCCCAGGACACAGCTTTCCTCACTCAACGAGGACTTGCAAAATCCAGCGTTTTGTGGACTGCTAAAAATAACTGAACGTGCCTTATTCACGTTACTTCCTTTGGCCTCTTGTGATATAAAAATAACAGCAGCAAAACTTCTTTCCAACTTGTCCTCATTAGGTTAATATTTACGAGAATCATTTCTAAAATGAGTACTTCCAAAAGTTTCTGAAATAACCCTTTGCCTTAGGAAGTCCATATAAAGGAGCATCGCCACGACCGTGGACCGGCGCTCCTGCGAACCTATCCTGCTAGAAACACCGACTTTCTGTCATTACTTTAGAATGCCACTCTCTTACCCCAAATTAACTTCTAGATTAAAAACAGTATTTGTCACGTTCGAGGATGGGCTCGGTCGCCTTGGCGGCATCCGCGATGTCTAACAACTTCATAGCTGGCCTGTTGTTCCCAAGGAAAGGAGGCCGCGTGGAGCCGGTCCTGGTCCTGGGGCGCATCACGCATCCAGAGCAGCGAACGGCATTGTCTTTCCAAAGCAAGCAGGAAATTTCACCTATCTCCAACTACCCCGTTTCCTTGATTTTTGTATGACTCAAAGAAATTAAGAAGGAAATCTAACGTCACTGAGGACAAGGCAGAACCGGGTAAGAGCGTTCGGAATCGCGCCCTCCCGGGGCAAGTGGAGCGTGGATACCCTGCAACGAGCAACACTCCCCTCTTCCCTGTCCCCCAAGGCCAAGCGGGTACCTGAATTTGGGTTCCCACCACTACTCTTGATCCTTCCTCGAGCACCTCCTGAAGCAGGACCCCCCGGAGGGCTACAGCTCTCTTTACCTTCCTTCTTGGAAGACTTGCTCGACATCGCAAGCCCTTGCGGACTTCAAACGTACCCCTAGTCTGGTTACGACTATTTTCTTAAAAACTGACCGATGGGCGACGAGTCAGGTTTGATCCCAAGGCCGGCAACAGGGCTTCTTGGAAGGTAACACGTGCGCAATGAGCCATTTCCCAATCATCTGATTCATTCCATGCATATTAGGAGAGAGGGGAATTCAACCGAGGGCCAATTCTCCCCTAAGAATCCTTTAGTTTAATTATGACCACAGTATATTAAACGTCTGTAGGACATCCACGTCAGCCCCGCCGCTCTTGCTCTCAGCAGGGAAAGGAAGGGAGGAAACCCTTTCCTACTAAAAAGACAGGGAAGGCTGCTATTTGTGGTTCTAAAACATGGTTGAAAATACAATTTAACTGACTACGAGGCCACCGTGCTTCTAATAAATGAACATCTCTTCACTGCTAATTTTGTGTTATTTTACCTTTCATTAAAAAAAAAAAAAAAAAGAAAAAGTAATTCAGGTTAAACTCAGCCGAACAGCAAAAAAGCTCTTGATATTTTGAAGCATTTTGGAACAATTACTTTGACAGGAGCCCTTGACAGTTAAATGACTCCGTTAAATGAATGTTACAGAAGACACATAATGATTTTCAGTGAAATATTGAATTTAACCACAAATGAGGAAAACCCAGTCGTAAGCACTATGGGTATATTTGAATAATAACATCTTGCTTATGAACCTCAATGGGTTCTATAATTTCTAATAATCACGCAACCAACCAGTTAGAGCTGGTATGTTTCCTATCTCAGGGCTCTCCATTCAGTTTTGGTTTTTGCTTTTGCTGTTGTGTTTTAATCAGAGAAATCAATATGTAAATTGTGAAGCTGGCAACGATCTCCTCTGACATCAGCGGGATATTTTAGACTTAGGCAATTAGCGATTGCCGTCCCACCACGGAAGTCTCCCCTCTTTCCTTTTTCCCATTGGCTGAATGAGGGTCTTTCACAAAGTAAAAAAAAAAAAAAAAAAAAAAAAAAAAAATTCAGGAAAAGGCAAGAGCCTGCTGCCTGAGAACGTGTGACTTCACTGTATGTCCGTGTTCCCTCCACCCGTGGGACTCAATATTCCTTTTCTTATTTTATGGATCGAATGTGAGATGGTATCAAGACCTTTACATGTTTTCTCATGACTAATGACTAAAATATGTGCTGAAATAATAAAACTGGTACTGTTCAATTTCCTTTTCAAATTCAATCTCAGTATAAGTGGGAGTGCCCGTGTGATAGTGAAATCCGGCTAACTATAAAATTCTGTTTTCTGGAGAAGAGGAGCTGGATTTCCTTGTAGACTTAAAAAAAAAACAAAAAACAAAAAACAAGAACCATGTGGGTTGGGAGTCTGTAGGGATATTCGGGTTCAAGAAATGAGTCAGAGTAACACGGATGTTCTTTATCTTGTGTGTCTGGCGAGGAGAGGTGAAAAGTCAATGCTCAGCCTACCGGGTGGTGGTGCTTAGATCTCCGCACGCGGTGTGCGGACACACTCCCTGGTTCTTTCAAGTAGGTGAGTTCCGCGTACCCTGTACCCACCGCTCCCTGCCTGTACCTTCATTCAGCAGCTGCCTATTTATTTCTATCTCCTCCCCACCAGATGCTCACTCCTTGAGGACAGGGAGGCCTTTCGATCTGGGCCCCAATAGGTTGTTCAATGAACATGCTTCTGAACCAAAAATGTTTAACTCCTTCAGGTGACAGTGAAAAATACCTGGAAAAGTCCAGGTGGCTTAAATAGTTGATACCAACAAAGGCCAAGTCCGGACGTACAGCAAGCTGCCTCACTGAAATATTACCTGTAACCATCCTCACTCAAAGCGTGGTCCAGGGACCAGCAGCCAACAGTGTCCCTGCGGGAACTTCATAAAAATATGGGCTCTCAGGCCCCCGGAGCAGACCACCTGAATCAGATGTGCATGACAACAAGGTCCCCAGGTGACGCAGGCACGGGGAAGTCTGAGAAGGATTTACGTGGAATACATGACTAGAAGGATGCCTGAAGCACTGATGGCATACGTGACGGACGAAAGACAAGACCACAGCAAGCTGATTAATACAGAGGTCAGCTGAGAAAGTTTTAGAGCTCCCTCAGGACACAGTCACAGGTGGGAAACCCACTCATCCCGTTCCTTTGGAACCCTTTCTAGATACTTCTTCACACTCTTGCCTGTTTAAAGACACAGCTGCTCTTAATACTTGTCTTTTCTCCTTGGTGCAAAGAGAGTATTTATCGTCAGCATGCTGACACTCGCAGGAGTTTTGGCTTTCTCCACGGCAAGTGTGGATGATTGAAAGGATATTGCTGACACCTGAATAAGAAATCCAATGACTCCAAGCTATGTAAATTTAATTATTTCCTTTAATTTTTTTTTTTTTCAGGAATCTCTTTCTCTTTTCCTCAGCTTTGGAGAAGTCCTAGCAATTTTCATTTAAAAGAAATACAAGTCAGCAGTGGTTCACTGAACAGGCTGACACGCAATTTCATAGGGGGAGAGGAGCTGTGTCTTTAATCTAATTTGTGCTCTCAATTCCCAGCTAATGTATCTAGGGATCCTGATGTATGCATTTACAAGGAGACATCTGTAATGCAGAGTCCAGCTCTCGGCAATTCTCCGAAACGTGGCTCAAAAAAATTAGTCTGGGTTCTTGCAGCGGCCCTACAACGCAATAAATCTCCATATACTCACAGATGTAGAAATATTCTCGGCCTGGCCTGAATTCAAATCCCAGAGAAAAGGGTGTGAAGAGCTGGAATTTTTCAGAGAACTTGAGCGGTCCATTTGGAGAGTGGGGCCGGTTACATTCCCATCTCTTGAACCCTTTGGAAGTATGGTCGCAGGCACTGTAGCCATCAAAGTTCACCATGTAGAGGACATATCGCTCAGTCTTATCTTCCGGGACCGAGTCCTCATAGTGAGGGCAGAAAACATCCAGGTAGTCATTGATACAGACGTCAATGTGGTAGTCACCCCTCTGGAATCTGTTGGAAGAAGAAGAGAAAGATGAGATTATTCCTAAGGACAAGACTTCCTGCTTGGAATCAGCGCGGGAGTAACTTTAATAACGCGGGTGCTAACAGATTTATTATAAGAAGGTTTTATTGCCTCCCATCATGATTTGGGGTACGTTACTGTTCCAGATCTAAGCGACGACCCTTTGACAGAGGAAATCTATTACTAGTCTCTTGTTTGTTTCAAGACACCCTAAAAATGGAACTCCTCACATTCGCTGTAAGTAGTACAGTTCCTGACGTGCTGTTTCCCTTTCGTTCTTAAAAATCACATACACTGATGCAACGTTTTGATATTTCAAAGCAGCATCTCACTGAATGAGCGTTTTTGAACAAATGAATAAGTCATTTAGAGAACAAATGAACGACGGGGCTGTTTTTGCCATCATGGAGATCATTCTCAATTTTCTATGCAAATGTTGAGAATTAGAGCCATAAAACGGAGAGAATTAGGATCATAAAATTTAAAAGTTGGAAAGAAAATTCCTGGGACACTTGCGCATTAGCGGAAAATAAAAACCCAAGGCACAAGGAGAAGGCAGCGGGGGACTGCCCCAGACCTGGGAGGGCAACTTTGGGTCTTAGCTGTTTCTCTTAGTGAACATGCTTAGGTCACAGACTCATTTCAGCTCATCTCTTTTGATGCCCCATCCTTTTCTATGTCAAGAAATTAAAACAAAACAACAAACAAACAAACAAAAAAACAAAAAAAAAAAAAGAAAGAAAGAAAAGAAATTAAAACCAGCTAAATCAAATGAGCTGTTCCCCCATTTCTTTGTGCTGTAGGGCTGGACCGATGAGTCGTGAAAGCAACAAGCTGGACGAGCACAGAGGAACCCGGCACCACTTCCATCCTGAAGATACCCGACACACGCCCACCCACCCATCACTGTCCGCATCACACCGTCTGCTTCCATTCTTAAGCTTACGAGATGTTTTGCTCATTTGGGCTAATAGTGCCTGTCCCCATCAGACAGACAAATTTCTTCTCAGCAACTAAATGAGGTGTGAAACAGGAATTGTCATGTACGCGACTTACTAAAACCAGGACAGAAAAGCATCTAGAAGCCCCTGCTTTTGGCTAACGAGGGAGGGGTCTCTGAGCCCTCAGAAGGTTCATCATAAAACTATGTTACTGCCAAAATACAAATGCCCATCAAGTCATCTAGTCTTCAGTCAGATGGTCTCCATGTGAACACTTCCCAGTGTCACTGAGCTGGTCTAGTCCATTTTTTGGTCATCTCTGAAGTTTAGCAAGTTTCTCCCTATGGTGAGCATAAGTCTGCCTCCATGTGCTTTCTATCCAGTGATCCTACTGCATCCGGCTGCCTGACATCACAAAGAACAAACCCAAGTCCTCTTCCACCAGGCAGTCCTGGTAAGTTGACACTTGGAGTTGTCGACTCCATCTCTGTATCCTCCTTTTCCACACTTGACAATGCTGATTTGTTTGGTTATTTCTGTCCCCAGACTCCTCACATTCTAGGTTCTCCACTCTTCGTGTCCTCCAGGTTCCCAGGGACCTCCTTGAAGTGCAGCCCCCAAACATGACCAATACCTCTGACAGGTTGCTGTGACCGGCGGTCACCCCAGGACCACCTTCATCCTGGATGCTAAATATTACTGACAAAGCTGAGATTCCTTCTGGAGATACGACATGATACACGTGGAAACTACTCATTTTAGCGAGTAGACCTCGTTCAACGACTGGATTGCTGTTGTTGAGTGGGAGCGTCATAAACCACCTGAGCCTCAGGTTCCTCAAATAGAAGTTGGGAAAATGATGAGAATCTGCCTTGCTAACAACCCTCACACAACGGCTTCAAATCTCCGACGTTGCAACGTATGAAACGCGCCATGTGAATGCACCGCATTGTTATTTGCATCGAAATGTATTAAAGCGTATTAAAATCGGTAACTAACAGAAGAGTAACTTTTCAACAGCAGTCAATGGACCCAACAATAAAAACAATCCTTGTTTCCCTTTTTAAAAATCCCCAAAGACAGGGAATCACGTTAAAAAAAAAAAGTCTAATTCTGTCAACTATCAAAGGATCCCCCAAAACTTCATTTGATCAAATGCTTTCGAGAGGCAGCATGCCGATTTATATAAGGAGAATAAGGAGAGACGATCAGATCACTTTCAGTTGGAGGATCTCAAAATGCATGATCAAAAAAAAAAAAAAAAAAAAAAAAAAACACCAAAAAAACCTAACCCTGGAAGTATTTATTTCTTTATATTTACAATGATTACGGAACTGGGTTTACTTTTTCTTCATTACTGGCAGACGATGATTTGTCAAGATGCGAGGAAAGCCTGTGTTGCTTTTAAAAGATTTCTGAACATCAAGGTAACATCACTGCCAAAGTACAAAGAAGAGACGCTGCACCGTTCAGATAAAAGGGTGCCGGGCTATGAATCATCAGCACTCAGAGGAGCCTGACGGTTCTGGAGGAGAGCCAGACGAGAACTGCAGCAGAAGGCAATGCCCAGATGCACTTTATATTATTATTATTATAGATTTTAAAGACATTCAAGGGGGGAAGTTTTCCCTTTTCCTAAGTGTCACTTATTTTAGCTTCTACTAGCACTTGACACTGCTTAGACGTGAAAAAAAAAACAAAAACAAAAAAACCCCCAGAATTAAAACTGCCCTTGTCCAGACCTCTTCTGTTACTGCTCCATTCTACAAATTGTCATTGTTTTTCTGATGCTTTGAAGTCGGCTTCCCTTTTCCGACTCTCCTCACTGTGGATACTGCTGGCGTTTCCATAAAACAAGCCATGAGCGTGAAGACCCATTTTACACTGGGTTGACCTTATCTCTTCCTGATGACATTTTACTTTGTGTGGGGTGTTAAATGGATCACTGTGGGGCCAGTATTGAACATGGGATCGTCCCCGTGATGGGCATTTCTCCCTGTCTCTCCACGGGACAAAGAGGAGGACTCGCTGTTGAATCAACTTCAGCTCCGTTTCAGATCTTGCATTTGCACAAGTCAGTTTACTAATACAATTTTCCAAGAATGGACAATAAAAAACAACAATAAACTAGAAATCCTAGAAAAGGCATTCCTGTAACCTACCCAAGTACAATCTGAAGCGAAGTTTAGGGTTAGATATTCTAATACTACCCCAGATCACACTCTTTGGCTACAAAGTAGTACCGACCCATTCTTTTCTGGTCCTACTGTGAAGACGGCACACATGTAGGGCTCATATAATTGAGTGTTTATTATGCTATACTCAGTACCTCAACTTCTGTCACAAATCCTATAGAGCAGTTACTCTTTGTACACCCTTGTAAAAATTAGGATTTTGGGGGGCGCCTAGGTGGCCCCATTGGTTAACCGCCTGCCTTGGGCTCAGGTCATGATCCCGGGGTCCTGGGATGGAACCAGTAGGCTCCCTGCTTCTCCCTCTCCCAACCCCAGCTTTGGCACCCTCTCACTGTCTCTCAAAGACATAAAATCTTTAAAAATAAATTCTAAAAAAAATAAAATAAATGAGGATTTCCAGACTAAGAAGTCAAGCAACGTGCCCGATGTCACACAACTAGTAAAATGTGGAGGCAGACGTCAAGCCCAAGCATTCACACTCAGAACTGAAGCTCTTTACTGTCCTGCTTCCTGAGGCATATGCAGGTCAAGCTCTTAGGTCTACTCTTGATTCCCTCACAGGGACGATTTTCATTCTCCATGGGGTTCCAGGTCTCCGCCCCGCTCACTGATGCAACCAAACACTTGCTGCATCCAGGATCTGCTACGCTAAGGCTTTACCTACGGCGTCAAGGGAAACCCTCAAGTTATGATTAGTTTTATCTTCCCGGTGAGGAAATGACTTTCAGAGAGGCTGTTATCCTCTTCGTTCATTTTCTTCCACAGGAAACAAGCAGCAGAGTTAGGATTTTGGGATATCTGGTCCCGAAGCCAATTCTCTTTCCTCCTAAAATGCAATGGTTCCAAAGTTTTACCAGTGGTTGTAATAATGCCCCTCACCTGAAGGGTTTTGGTGCCACTGGGTTACCTCATGTTTATACTGACCTTCTAGGGAAGTCGGATGCAAGGTGTCCTGGCCCTGTACCCTCCCCACCACACTGGTTCCCAAACTCAACTGAAAGGTGTGTTGACATCCACCCAGCATGCATCTCACACAGCAGGGATGGCTCGTGCACCCCACTCTGGTTTTCCATAGAATGAAGCCCTGTTGGGCTCAGGAGCTGCTGACATAAAGGGGTCTCCCCACTGCCTGCCCCTTCAGGAAATGGCTTTCCTGGGGCTTTAGTTCCTCTTAAGAGAGCAAACTCAAATCCAGGAAGAAAGATTCCACACACCCATATGTACAAAAGTCACGAGTGGCACGGCTGCTGCTTTAAACACATTTCTGACTTTCTTGGTAATTCTCTTGTAAAGGTCTCCCCTTCACTCCCTATCTTTAATTCCCTCCATTGTGTGTTGGGGGGCCCTACGTCTCCGAAATCATTGCACGTGATGAACTCTGAGAACCAACAAGCCCGCGATAATTACCACACAGTCTCTACCGAGTGATCACAGTGGTTTGCAGGCAGCGCGCTCAGAAAAGCTATGACGCCCGAGTAATATGGTTACTGCCCTGTGTTCTCAGAACACGAAAGTCTCAAATGCCAGGAGACACCTTGTAGGCGCAGGAAGATGGCCCTTGGCCTCCCCTGAGCGGCAGGGCTCCCGGGGTCAGGGCTCCTCGTAACAGGCAGTAGCATGCAGAACTCCGTCAAGGCCTGAAAACCTTGGATACATCCACCAAAGTTTGACAGTAGGCGGCTGAGAGCCGATGGCTTCTCTACTACGAAAGGGTCGTGTTAGCTCATCAAGAGGAAGAAAACTCCAGTCTGGCAACCAGCGTTGCTACCGACTCAATTACGGAACACGAATCAGGCACTTTATGGGGAGCTCTGAAGGCCCCAGAAGCTGCCTGGAAGGGTGGACAGAAAGCACATCTCACGGCCGTCGACAGCAAGAGGAACAACTAGCCCTGGCATGTGGTCATAAGGTCTACCTGCCGACACGCGTGTGCGTCTCGTCTTCAGCATTTACCTGATGACATCCCTCAGCGAACCGGTTTTGATCACAGATTTAAGACTCTTATTAACATCTCTCTCCTTATCGAACCTGTCTGCAGAGAGTGATCAATGATTTGAATTCAAATGAAATCAAGACACAGACGAGGTCACAGTCAACGACCTGCCTTTTCACTACTCGGCTGTTAAGAGCGCCCCCAGCTTTCCCACCGGGACGGGGGGCCCAGACGTGGCTTCCTGACCAGACCTAGTTAGCAAGGACTACTAAGGCTTCGCTCCTTCTAACCTCAGGGGTTTACTTTCAAACTGAAAGGAGGGACGTGTGGTACCTGAATAGTCTTTTACCTGCGTCAAGTGGAAGTTCCCAACTTACTCTGACCCTGTCCTTGGTTTGTCTTCACTGGGGCAAGTTGGCATCATCTAGCTCTCTCTCTCTCTCTCTCTCTTTCATTTTTTTTTTAAAAAGATTTTATTTATTCATTCATGAGACACACACACACACACACACACACACACACACACAGAGGCAGAGACACAAGCAGAGGGAGAAGCAGGCTCCATGCAGGGAGCCCGACATGGGACTTGATCCCAGGACTCCAGGATCAGGCCCTGGGCCAAAGGCAGGCGCTAAACCGTTGAGCCACCCGGGGATCCCTCTCTCTTTCTCTCTTTCTCTCTTTTTAAAAAATTTTATTTACTCATGAGAGACAGGCAGAGATAGAGGCAGAGGGAGAAGCAAGCTCCATGCAGGGAGCCTGACGTGGGACTTGATCCCAGGACCCCGGGGTCAGGCCCTGGGCCGAAGGCAGACACTCAACTGCTGAGCCACCCGGGAGCCCCTCTAGCTCCCTTTCCCAATGGAAGGTTCTCCATGCCATTGACCTTCCTCTCCCCTCTATCCCACGTGCTCCTGTGCCGTGAATACCGACAGCTGGGGAGGCCAACCCCGAAGGCCCCACGCGCAGGGCCCAGGGTTCCAGGCTGCAGAGGAGCAGCATTGTGACCACCCTGCTGGGGGTTCACCATCAGCCACTCTCCCCGGTGCTGTTCTCCTCCTCTCCCCCCCGCTCCCCCTTCCTCATCCGCTAAAGCCAAAACGCACTTCATTTTAGGAGCTGGAAAAGGAAGGGTATGGTGCATATTTAAAACGTTCTAAATTGGCCTTTAGCATATGTTGCTGGCACAGCAGAGAGCCTGCTTCCAGGGAAATATGTACGGAGGTATTTTGTCAAGCAGCTCCTGAGTGAAGCTTCTTCACTCCATAAATATAGAAGCAGCGTTACTGAAAGGAGACGGAGTAGTTATCAGAGGTTAGGAAGCTGCGAGGCACTTCTGTGCCCCCTTCCGTGTAGTGTTCTAAGGGATTCAGTCACGGAGATGTTATTTCTCATGAACTGGGTAAGTTGATTATTACATTTTAAATGTATTTTAATCTGTCAAAGAGGTGATTGTTTTAATATCCCTATTTGAACAGAACTACAAGGTCACTACTTTAATTACGAGGCAACTTAACAGATGACACTCCGAAATTGAAATGTAAGAGAAGGATGTGATTTATGGTCACAGGATTAGGCAAATTTATCAGCTTAGGGTTCCTCCCCAATTTTAGATCGAGAGCAAATATGTCTTGGCAGCCCCATCTTTTGACTGACTTAAAGGCTAATTTCAGAGTCACAGGTCACTTTGGGATCAGGAGAGGTTCTCATTCGTCCTGGAGGTCCTGATGGGCCCGCTGGAGACCCGGGGGCTGGTTTTTAAATGTGTTTTGCGAGGAGGTGGGCAGGACGGCAGTCTCTGCTGCGCGAACAAGTCTCCCCTCGTCCCCTTCTGTTCTGCTCTCAGCACAGAATGCAAGCCTTATGGCTTTCGTACCCTAAGTCGGAAGATGCTCTTTTTGTTTTGTTTTGTTTTCCCGCAGAGGTTAAAGCATGAAATGCAAACAGCAAACCCGACAGGGTGGATAAATAATAGCATCACTGGGGGCTGAAGAAAGATTTGTTTTGCTGCTGTTTTTTTTTTTTAAAACGTCCTGCTTCCCTCGTGGGCTGAGACATGTGTGTCTTCCAGACGTATTGGTGATTGACCTTCATTTGCAGCTTGGAGATGGAGTCCTGGACAGTCTCACCGCTCCCAGGCCAGTCGCTGAGGCTAAACGGGGGGGAAGTCTGAATGAGGTTTGATGACCACAACACCTCGCGTCAGGCAGCCCCATCCAGCTCTCCCAGGCCCTAGAACACACCCGTCACAGCTAAAGCTCCCACAGCAGTGAAGATTTACAAGCTAGAAAAAAAAAACAAAACTTGAGGATGATTTTCAGAGATGTTTCTCACCTTATTCTTGTGCCTAAAATGCAGTGTGTTCAAATGCATACACTTTTTTTTTCCCCCAGAGAAGCCCGAGATACTGACAAAAATACTTAGGACCCGGGGTGGGTGTTCCATCCATTACTAGCAATCCTAATAAAGTCCTTGCACATGCATGTTGTGGTAATTATCAATTCTGCAGCGTAAGAGCTTTGCCTCGAATTCAGTAACTGCTGGTTACTGATGGGAGTAAGACATCATTTACGACGGCAGATATTGAGGGCTCATTAGTGGTTTGGGACAGTAACCTGTCCCCCTTTTTCTCCATGCACGTGTGCGTGTGCACATGCAGGCATGCACAGGCCTTAAAAGCCGGCAGGTGAAAGATTTCACAATTCACACTGACTACTCATGTCCAATGGACGGATAAAAACCTCCTGTTGGTTGCCTTTCTAGTGCAAGTCCCATCAGCCTGAAGGACTTTTTAAAACTGGTATCTCCCAAGAGCAACTCCCTGTTTCCAACACAGAGCCCACAAAGTCTTCCCTCCTCCAGTGTTTCAAACTCATTTGGAGTTTGTTTTATTAGCTCGACTGAGGAGCTCCAAAGGAAACAAAGCATTAAATTGGCAGAGCCTAAACAAGACTGGCCTTCGGGAAGGGACTGGGAGCTCTGGGTGACAGTCTAATTGCTTCTAAGCCCCCAAAGAGGCCTCAGGCACGGAGTAAGAATGTGTCAACAGCAACAGGCTAAGGAGGCCAAAGAACCAGCCAGGCGGAGTGCTGCACACCCGGCGCGCTGCACGTGCCCCGACGGCTTCCAAGCATGGCGCGTAAGAGACCATCAAGAGTCCTCGCGGGCCCTGAGCGCACGTCCTAGCAGAGGTCACTCCTGCAAAGCCCAGCGGGCTCACTCTGGACTCCTGCAGGTCAGGAGCTTCCCCACGTGGCTGCCCTTGGTGCCCTACGTTATCCGGGGTTTCCTATCGTGTCAAGCACATGGGACGGAGCACCTGCCACACACACACATGCTCATGTGCATACATGCACATGCGCATACATGCACATGCACACCCACATGCACACACACATGTGCACGTCCAAAAGCAGTTGCAGGAAATCGCGGGACAGGTTATCCAGCCACCGTCCCAGGAGAACGGGATCACACACGTGGACTCCATGCAGGGTGTGCAGAAGTCAATCAAACCAATAAGCCACCCGCCAAGCGGCTTGCACACACGCCAAGCCCTCTCGCATCCCACGGGGACGGGTCACCCGGAGGGACTCCCAGGCCATTCCTGGTTTCAGGGGTCATAACGACAGCCCAGGAGTTCTCAGAAACGTTCCTATTAACCAATTCAAGTAACGATTTGGTAGTTTTTTAAGTACTGGTGTGCAAACCCCGGCATCAATATTTATGTTACGGCTCATCACCACTTGCTGGACTTCCCACCAGCCAAGTCCGAAGTCTGGCCCTGACTTTTCAAAAGTTGCGGTGCTGTGTCCGAAACCTACGTGGCGGGGAACCAATCTCCATTAATTTATTGTCAAGTAAACAACAACAAAAAAAGCTGGTAGAAAGGACAGGACAGGACGGCTTTCTCCTACGCTTGATCTTCACACCACAGGAGGAGGCATCTATTCCAGAACGCCAGGGCGGAACAATAATAATCACGTTCACACTGAGCTTTCGGGTGCAAACACGGCTGCTGTTCGTGGGCACCCTGGCGCGTGAAAGGCAGCTGCTTTGACATCTCCTTAGTTTCGCCCCTGAGCAAGTGGACACAAACCTGGAGCCTGAAAAGAACGTGAGGTGAGAGAAGAAAAGGGAATCTGGGGTCCTTAGAAATGAGGCGGCGGGTCAGGTCATGAACGTCATGACCTCATGCAAGGCAAACGCACAGATTTCGAAGGACACTGGGTCGGTGCTGAGAGCAGATCACGGTGACAAAAATGAGGATGGCTAGCGTACTTTTAGGGAGACCTTTTTTAAGAGGGAGCCCCCCCTTGAAGACGGGGGGCCGGTATTTGCTCATCTCCGAAGGTGCGGCCTAGAGCACCGTGTGTGCACGTAGAGGCGACCCAACGCGAGCAGAGAAGGAAACTACCCGAAGGCCAGGCCAGGCTCAAGAACAGGACAATCATCACGAAGTGGCCCGTCATCTCCGTCTGCGCCCTGGCGGCCTGGAGTCAAAACCCGCCAACGGCTTCATGATGCTGCAAACGCACCAGACCCTGGGCCACCGACCGCCGGGGGCAGGTGGGGACCAGGACTGTCGCTTGGCCCGGCTCGCAAAGTCTGGCCCATGGAGCCCGCAGCGTCAGCACCTAAAGGCAGAATGAAAGTTCTCTCTTGTCGTTAAGTCCCCTAGTCAATTACCATTCATTGGGGTAATTAAACACTGGAAAGTGATGCCGGGCTAATTGTCAGATTATGATAATTACGTGTCTCCGCTAGGCTAGCGCCGATCAGAGCAAGACGCGGCGCGCACCTCCCTGCGGCGGCTGCAGTCACCACTCGGCCCCGGCTCGGCCTCCTCACGGCCTGGCCCGTGGAGGGAGGGCTTACTAGCACCCCCACCCCCCCAGCCCCCCATCCCCCGGCCGGCGGCCCCGAAGGAGAAGCACAGACTGGCCCCGTCCTCGGCCCACTGCCCCCCAGGTACACAGCTGAGCGGCATCGGGGCCTGGGCCGGAGAGGGTGCGTCGGGTGCCCTGCCTGGAGAAGGTGCATCGGGTGCCCAAGCCTGGAGAAGATGCGTTGGGTGCCTGCCCATGCCTGGAGAAGGTGCATCGGGAGGCTGTGCCCAGAGGCCGTGCGACCCCCGCCTTGCAGAACCTGCAGCCCTGCCGCCCCCCGGCCCAGGGGCTGACCGGCCACAGGGGCTTGTGGCCCCGGGGCTCCCCACCGCTCGGTCCGGCCGGCCCAGGGCGGGACAGTCGGCGCCCCCTCCCAGCAAGGCCCAGCCGGGGTCAGGAGAGGGCAGCCGCTTCCCCAGGATCCACCCGAGTCGCCTCGACGGATCTGGCGTCTGGGCCCCTCGCTCAGAAAGCTGGCCCGGCATCGCCCAGCGCACACGCCCAGTCACCGCGGCACCCCGGCGGGAAGGAAGGCAAAGGGGGCTTGAGATCCTTTTTAAAATTTTTTTTAAAAGATTTTATTTATTTATTCATGAGACACACACACACACATACACACACACACACAGAGAGAGAGAGAGGCAGAGACACAGGCAGAGGGAGAAGCAGGCTCCGTGTCAGGGGACCGACACGGGACTCGATCCCAGGACCTGTGATCCCAGGTCACACCCTGGGCCGAAGGCAGATGTCCCCCTTCTGTGTGTTTTTTAATTTTTATTTTTTATCCATCTTCTATCTGTGCCAGTCTAGGTAATTTGTTCTTATTTTTAAGCTAACTAGAGTCTTTAGCTGTATCTAAGCTGTTTATCCAGTACATTGAATATATACTTTCAGTAATTATATTTGTGATTTTAGGAAGTTGTACTTGATAATTTAAATAATGTACTTAGTCACTTTAGGGGTTTACTTCTGTTTTTATCTTCCTTCTCACATTTTTTAAAAAAAGATTTTATTTATTCATGAGAGACACAGAGAGAGGGAGAGAGACAGGCAGAGGGAGAAGCAGGCTCCCCGCAGGGAGCCCGATGTGGGGACTCAATCCCAGGACCCTGGGATTACACCCTGGGCCGAAGGTGGATGCTCAATCGCTGAGCCCCCCAGGTGCCCTTTGAGATTCTTCACATGGCTTTATCCTGGGACTCCTGAAGCTCCCCCTGCACCCCGCACCATCGGCATGTGTCCCCGCTGCTAGTGGAGGAGGCATAGAAAGGTTTAGTGGCTACTGCAGCATTCCTGTCACAGTACGGTTGTCCATTTTAGGATTTCCCCCCTATTATTTGGGTATTATGGACTGAATGCTTGTACCCCCCCACCCCTCATCCTGAAATTCATATGTTGAAGCCACAACCTCCACCATGACTGACTCTACTAGAGACAGGGACTTTGTGGAGGTGATTAAGGTTATATGAGGTTATAAAGGTGGGGCCGGGACCCAACAGTATTACCGTCCTTCTAAAACGAGGGCCCATCACCTCTCTCTCCTGTCCTCTTCCCTTCATGTGCCTCCGCCAGCCAGGAGGAGAGCTCTTTCCAGAAACTGACCCTGTGGGACCTTGACGTGAGACTCCAAGCCTCCACAATGGTGCAAAGAAATTTCTGTTGGTTAAGCCAACAAGTCTCTGGTCTTCGGTTATGGCAGCCTGAGCAAACTAATAAAGGTAGCTTGAAATCCACTTGCTGGAAGAGTCTGGGACGGGGCGGCATTGAATTAGATCACTGCCAGAGACTTCAGAAATGCAAAAATCTGCAAAAATCTGATGAAGAACCACAAGGTAACAGCGGCCGGGAAGGAAGGGGATGGGAGGGCGGGGAGGAGGAGCCAGTGCTGGCAGCCCCACAGCACCCTGCAGGTGGGACACATTATCCACCTGCTGTTCTGAGCCAATGGCTGGTCTGAGGGGAGAAGGCACCTTGTTTTCCTAAGTAAGGATAGTTTCACCTCTTAAACTAATGCATGGCACCATGAAAACGACTGTATTATCACCCGGCAACAGTGTTATCTCACTGTTTCAGCAAGGTTTTCACCCAAAGATAGGATGAAGGGTGTTACAGGGAAGTCACAGTCTCTATTTTACCCTCCCTTGACCCTGGAAATTAAAACAGAATATGCCACCGCCTTTCAAAAAATCCTATTAAGTGCATTCCGGGGCCAAAGCAAACCACGAGGTACCTTTGTTCACACCAGAAAACATAAAACTGTCATTTACTGGTGGCCTGTGGCTGAAGACTGGGGAGCTGGGGAGCAGAGGTATTTTGGTTCATCACATAAAAATGGTTTTGCACTACTTAGTATTATGATTTCCTCCCACAGTCATTAAAAGGATATTCATTCATACGGCTGGATCCTCTATTTACTTTTATAGCCTGGACCACAGAAAGATATATGCAAGAATAATGCAATCATAAAAAATAAGAAACTAATTGCTCTATCCCAAGGAAACATAAAGGGGGGAGGAGAAAGAAATAAACAATTCACCGTTTATTTTGCAGAAATAAATCTAACCACTTTAGGGGGTTCTCCAGGGCTGTAACCTCAGCCCCAGCTGAAGGCCCGTCTGCCTCAACGTCAGAGGATAGAGTCGTCGTCTCTCCTCCCCATTTCCTTGTAAGAAGCCCTCCATCAAAATGTGCACCTCGGAAGGGACCTGCAGTTCAAAGCAAGCATGCACGACCCTCCCCTTGAACTTTCAGAACCTTCTGGTCCTGCCACCATCTCCGAATGCGCCGCTGGCGGGGCCTGTGATGCTGCAGAGGGATGGCTCACACCGAGACGCGAGCACCATGGAGTAAGGTGGCCGTAACGGGCACTGCACGTTGGGTGACAATGCAGCGTCGCCCTGGGGATGACAGGGTCACAACCAGGTCTCTCCAGGGTCCGGTAGGACAATTCCAGATCTCCAAGGTTCTCTGACCTTAGATGGCGTCACCTGTCGCCGGCCACAGACTCACAAAACAGGGCCATCCCCATCTACTGATGTTGTGACTCGACCCACAGGCACCTGCTACTCTGCACATGCCAGGTATTTAATTAAAATCATACCCCTTGGGACCCCTGGGGGGCTGAGTGGTGGGGTGCCTGCCTTGGGCTCAGGGCGTGACCCCGGGGTCCAGGGATTGAGTCCCGTGTTGGGCTCCCCGCAGGGAGCCTGCTTCTCCCTCTGTGTCTCTCATGAATAAATAAATAAAATCTTTACAAAAACAAATAAAATCATAACCCTTTTAGCATTCTAAAAGGAACTTAGGTCCTCCCCGCCCCGTGCCCCCCCCCCCCCCCCCACGGTGCACTTTTCAGCCCCTCTCCTAGGAAGCAGAGGTGGAGGCCAACGGGGACTTGTGGCGGCACGCTCCAGAACTTTCTGTCTCAGAACCCCGTGGCTGAAAAAAGATGCGTGACGGCTAAGGCCCACCTGGGCTGCTCGAAGAATCCATTCATTAAGCGAAAGGCCCATGTCCTGGGCCCTGAAAGTGGTTACGATGGCTTTGTGACCATGACTAGACAAAGTCACAAGTCTACACACCACACGGTGCATAGTCTATACACACACCACACGATCGGGGCGCGGGGACTGAGGCCTCCACACGCCTCCACAGGGTTTGGGTTTTTTGTTTTTAGGGTTTTGAAGCTTAAAAAGTTACTGAGTACTCCAAACCACCACAGGAAATGAACTGAAAATGAGGAATTATGGGAAATGCTTTCTAAAATTTTGCCTATAAATTTCTAGGATAAAGGCTGAAGGAATAAACGGACGTGTGCACAGCAGCCCTTTCCAGGAGAGTAGTCAATTTAGCTTTGTCTATTTTCTTACATCAGGGTGGTGGCTCAGGATCTGACTGCCACCTCTGAAAGGCATCAGAGACTTCTGGAAGCATCTGGAGACATACCGCCGTCCTCGGTTGGACGGTTAAGAGATTTAAAAATCTGCAACACACGAGGGGAAACTGGGTTGGTTCTAATGACTAGGACAACGTATGGGGAAACTCAAATTGAGACGCACCGCTCCTTTTCTTCTAAACGGCACCGTGCAAGCCAGCATCCCCACGCACTTCTGGACCTAAAAGTGGAATTCTCAGCATTGTATTTGCAGCGAAGTATTTATGTACCTTACTGAATCTATGAACTCCTCTCACACAAAACCATCTATAGTTGGTTTTGACTCAACAACAACCATGATCAGCTTACTAGAGTCACGAGAGACGAAATTGCAACTCATTACTCCTTAAAAAAAAAAGCAAAACACCAGGTTATTTGCCTTCGTCCTCCTAGATGCTGCTTACTCATATTTACTGGTCTTAACCTAGAGTAACTATACATTCCTTAATTCACAGAGCACGCAGGACGCAGGCTTGTAAGGAGATGGCCTCTAGTTTTCCCTTGGTACGCAGCACTTGAAGATCATTTCACAAGAACGCTGCTTCTGCAATCAAGACGACCGAGAGACACACCAGTGGAAGGAACTTCGAGGCACCATCTCCTCCAGCTGTTTCCTTTCAGGACTGTTAATTATCTAGTCTCTTAAAAAAAAAAAAAATCTCCAGGGAGAGTTTGAGTCTTAAATAGTAGCTCTTCCCAGGACCTGTAGATGTCATTCACAATTCAACGCATAAAGAAAATTCTCTACTCAGGGGCATCCAGCTTTCCAGGGTGGATCAGAGCAGTTTTCCTCACCCCACCGCCCCGCCCTACGAGAAGATTTAAAAAGAAAAACAGAGGAAATTTAGCTCAAGTTTTCCTAGGAAAGTCCAGCTGATTGTATTATTGACTGTCTACTGCATTAGCCATTTCCCACCGAAGTACAAACTGTTGGCCCGCATTATATTGCTATTGTTCAATACCATTTTCATTGCCCTAATGAAACAAAGCTATATAAAATACCCATAAAGTACTGATTACAGTTAACCATAATGGAAGAGCACTAAGGAAAGACCTATTTTTAAAATATGCACAGAAAAAGATAAGAAATGCTGATACTCAACAGACATTTTTTTTTTTTTAAACTCTTTTTGGCTTTCTGGATTGAGATCAAAACAACACTGACAAATTAATTCTCCTTTCTTTTCCAACAATACAGATGGTATTTCCCCTAAAATAGAATTTCTAGAAGATTTCCCAAAGAGCGAAAGTTCTCTAGGTGCTGAAAAAAAAAAAAAAAAAGGAAAAAAAAATAACACTGTGAATTTTACACATATCTTTAAAAATACCTACTTCAAACCAGAGTATTCCCTAATATCATGAAAGAGGATATCCAAATTTTCCCTGGAGTGCAGATTTCTCCTCATCTATAGGTGAGCTCTTTGGAGAAGTACGATTATGAAACCAGAGGGGTATTTTTTATTCAACTGGCAACACAAATGATCGGAGCCACGTGGCGCTGGGCTGAAGCTGCCCGAGTGAGATAGCAAATCCACGGCTGAGATTTCTGCCTTTTTAGCAAAGGCGGTGAAGGTTACTTGGCAGCCCCTTGGATACCCAGTTCCCTTCCCAAAGACAGAAACAGCAAACCAAGAGTTGGAGGCAACAGGAAGAAGTGGTAGAGAAAATTCTTGGATGTTACTAATTATATTATGGCTGCAAGCTGTAGTGTCAGACACTTGCCACCCTCTGACGTTTGTGCCAGAGCCACCAAGCGCCCCCACCATACCCCACCACCCAACGCTGTCACTCCCCAAGAATTCCTGGACTCCAGATGGTGATGGGGTGATGGCTAATGGAGCTCCTGCATGGGGTGGGGTGTCATGGTAGACGACCTGTGGCTGCCTGGGCCCCGGACACCCAGCCATTCTACAGCCTTCCTGGGTGGATATGGTGTCAATGTACCCGGGAGCACACTGGTGATGCCTAATGCCAGCATCGCTGACTAGTTTCTTTAAGATAAACGTTGGTCATGGAACAGGCCACAGGCCTACTTCAGGACATCTTTGTATTTGTACTGCTGTGAGCAACAAGGGCGACAACGTCATCCATGTGGATGCAACACGCTGAGTTCTACAAACTGTATCTCATACACCCCGATCTCATTTCGGGGGTCTGGAGCAGTGCTCTATTTCCTTGCCTTTTCTAGTTTTGGCACCTCTGAAAAAGGGGTAAAAAACTAATCAAGGTGGTATCCATGAGACCTCCTTCAATAATGTGCGTTGCTTAAAAGATGGAAGAGCACATGCATTCATCTTTTCCTATTAGAGTGCTAATTTATGCACGTTCATTTGCCTTTTGCATCTATTGATTGGATCCTTGTTGTCTCATCCCCTGCACTCCATTAGATTCCTGGCTGACTGAACAATAATGCAAAGCCAGACACAACTTGTACAGATTTTCATAGGCCCTTACATCTACAGCCTATTTTAAAAGTTTGCATAAGCTAAACAGGGTTGAGTGGAAATCATGGGTGACATGAAAAAGTATTTCGCTTCATCACATGAGAAAGAGAGTCTCAGAGACAATGAGAACAGTCAGTGGTACGACTTCTCTTTTCAATTTTAAGTAGTCATGTCTGAACATTTGAAAAGAATCCTGTGCTGTAGGCACACTCAAGTTAAAATAGAAGCACAATTTGAGATTACAGATTATAAAACCAGTAAGCACAGCTGCTATAGGCAGGGCAGGAATGGCTCTCCTTTTCCATTTCCATTTGTGTAAAGACAGTCAAACTTCCAAGTAAAATAGCCTTTACTGGGAAAACTTAACAAAAGGGCTAAATCCCAGGAGGCACGATTTTCAGACACGGTCTGCTCCTCATCTCAAATAATGCTTTTGTCTGATGCTTCATTCTGGAGGAAAACAAAACATTACCCCCTATTTTCAGTATTTATTAGTCTAAATGCTCTCTGTTTGTGGGCTCAAGTAAACAAGTCTGGTTTTAGTCTTGGGACCCATGATAAAATAACTTACTGAAACCCAAAGTGATCCAAAAGCTGTTGGTAAGACCAAAGAGTTCAAAAATTGCCATTATGAGACATGATTTTTGAAACCCAAGGAGTATCTGAATCCATCTCGTACAAAGCACTCCTATGCCCTGTCAGAGGATTTATAACTCTTTCTTCTTGTTTTTGCGTCGCTAATTTACCTACGTCCAAAAGAGGAAGAGAGACAGGAATTGGGGAAGTCCAGCGAGAGTCTGCTCTCATCGTCCTCTGGGAGGATTACTGGCATTGGGGTTCGACAACGGAGAAGTCACAAGATGCGGAGCCTCTGAACAGGGCGACTTCTCAGCTTATTGAGCATTCCAGAATTGCTCAGGCAGGGATGTTCACCAGGGGCAGAGGGACACCTGGCAGGTGCGGAGTTCAACCACCTAGACCTCTCTGAGGACGGCTGCAAATCGTACAAGATGTCCAGAAACACTAATAGGCATTCTCTGAACCACTTGGGAGGTGTCACTAATAAAAAGTGGAAATCAGAGTGGAAGGAAAATTTCATTTCTAATCCTCCTTGTGGCACCTGGCTTTTTCGGCACATATGGTTTGTAAAGTTTGCTAATGTCTGGTGGTTATCAAGGAAATCAGAGTTGATTAAAGGTATTTCAACTTTATCTTCATTTTCCAAGCTTTGCAGGCATCCATCTGATCCCCGAAAAGAAACAACCATCTTGCTCGTGTGGCAGGCAGCACAGGAAAGAGGTCAAGAGAAAAGGAATCCGCCTCCCCTCAAACCTGGGCTCTGTTACTACTAACTGTTTAACCTTGGCAAGTAACTTTACCTTTCCATGCCTCAGTTTCCTCAACTGCAACACTGGCATAGTAACACTTCACTCTTAGGACATTACTTAGGATCACAGGAATAAATTATACGAGCGAATGAGGACTGGATGGAAAGTGCTTGGACAGTGCTTGACAAGTAGTACAGGTAAAAATATGAGCAATTTTATTCACGACTAAAGAAAGTATGTTTGGATTAAAGAGAGTTTTACGACTTTGAACAAAATCTTAAGAGTCTCAAAGATCTTCAGAAATAAAAATTTTGATACTTGCAACACCTTGAATAGAGTGTAATTATAACAAATTTTTGTTTAAGTTATGAAGTGATTTCTTTCATTCTTTTCTAAAAAGATTTATGTATTTGATAGGGAGAGAGCACAAGCAGGACGAGCGGCATGCGCAGGGTGGGGGAGAAGCATGAGGGACTTGATCACAAGACCCTGGGATCATGACTTGAGCTCCAAGGCAGGCACTTAATTGACTGAGCCCCCCAGGCGTCCCTGAAAAGTGATTTCTAAAAAAATTATAGAAACCAGAATATGCTGACTCTTTGGACAGACTGCCTCTGAATATGCAGACACTACTCAGGCGCCTTTTATAAGTATGTTGGAGATATAAATACCCTAAGTAAAGACGGGCAGTTGCCTTTGTAGTAGATTTCTGGGACACAAAAGCCACCTTTAAACAAAAATGCCTTCCCAAAAGTGGCTTTCAGTTCTTAAATCTGTGCAAAGTGTTACCTTGCCTGGAAGGGAAATTGTACTTGCCAGCTAATGCATTAACATACTTTCATTTCTCTGACTCATTAATACCTGTCACCTTGCAGAGCTAAGACCCCTGAGAGACTAAGGCGCATGGTGGGTAAATTCTGATGAGAGAGAGTAAGTGGTCTGCAGGGTTTGGAGAAGGGGCTTTAGACAGATGGACAGACCTGCAAGGTGAAATCCAAGAGAAATACTTGAGACTTCCTGATTCCGCTGAGGTCAGCTCTACTGATTAAGTGTCATCACAATGCATTAGGACAAATGACATCTCTCCGTAAGAAGGTCTATTTTAACTTAAACTTTAGAATTACACTCCGCTTGAGCAATATGATATTAGATTGACCTCCCATCCTTTCTTAATTTGATTGACTTTTCACATATTTGTGCCCTGCCTCTCTTAATTAATTCATTCATCCAATGCATTGATTGCTTCCTGTAACTCAGGCGCTGTACTTGAATGTGGAGGAGCAAAACTGAGCCAAGACATAGTCCCAGGGTACAAAACCTGACAACTCAGTTGGGGGAGACGGGCGCACAAATAAATCACTGCAATAAAAATATGTAGTAAGAGAAATCTGTACCAAATGATGTGGAAAATAGGAAGTAGCAATGGACTTTGAAAGAGTTCAGGAAGACCTCACAGGGGACCCAGGTCTTGGAAGATGAACAGAAGTCTCTGAAGAAAAGGGGAGGGTATGGGTTTTCCAGGCGAGGGTGCCAAGAGAAGACCCCAGAAGGCTTGAAAGCAAGGAGCTGGTTGAGAGGGCACATGAGGCTGCTAAGGGAGGTGAAAACTTTGAGATTGGAGATGGGTGGGCAGTTGAGAACCAAAGAAGAGTTTTAAGAAGGTATAGAACATGGTTGGGTTCATATTTTTATCTATCTTACTGTTGTATTTGTCTCCTTTTTTAAAACATGTGTCTATGTGAGAAAGAGCACGTGTAGGGGTGGGGCAGGTGGAGAGTATCTTCAAAACAGAGTCCCCACGAGCCCAGAGCCCAGAGATTGAGCGGGGCTCCATCTCACCACCCATGAGATCACGACCTGAGCCGAAACCAAGAGTGATAGGCTCTTCTTCTCTTCATCCCTTCAGTAACTCCGAGCAGAAGACTAGTCCGTGCAAGGTACTTGGTGCTATGGAAACTACAAAATAAGTCAGATACAAACTCTTCACTCCAGCTCCTTAGGACTGTGTAGACGTGAAAAGCTTGAAGTAGAGCATTCGTGGAATTAAAGGAAAAAAAGGTCACGGACAAGAGAAAAGTAAGGAGAAGCAGAAGCATCGGACTGGGGTTAAAAGCAATCGCTAGCCTTCGTCCACTGTTGTGCATGACCCAGTGTGTTAATGGGGAGCGGACGAAGGGGCAGTGAACCCGAGTTAAAAGATCTGGGTTTCCATACAGTCTTTGCTTCAAATATGGTGTGAATCAGGCAAGTTACTTAATCTCTTTGTACCTCACTTTCAAAAGAAATAAATGGAAAACTAGATGTCCTCAAGGTTCCACGATGCTATTCAGTTCAGCACAGAGAGGATCCTGCAGAGAGGAGTTGGTGTTTGAATTATTTCGGAAACTGAATGCCAAGACTCGGTGGAGCACTAAGATTACGCACGGTTCCACACCAGGTTTCCAGTCATTACACCCATTTCAGTGGAGTGAGGAGCAGCTCTAACCACACGCTCAAAGCTGGTACATCACCCAACCCCAGGGGACACAAGGAGGCCGTGATGCTTGAGAATCCAGTGTCTGGTATGGACGGTCGCGAAGGGCAGTAACATGGCCAAGACCCTGACAAGGGTTCCATTCTTCCCACACAGAAAGTGGCAGAAGCAGAGATCACTTAGGTGGTAACAAATGACAGATACGTCACCACTGGTGAAAAGCTACAGAAGGGGTTACAGTTCCACACATGACCAGCCTCCCCCACCCCCCCGACACACACCTGCTTTCAACCCTACCCGGGGCCCGAGCAGCGCAACAGGAAATGGCAAGTATTAATGATGAGAAAAATCGGTGAGGTCATCACTTAGAAATCCCCTCCACCGAGGATCTTCTGAACTGTTTCATGGAGTCTCGTAACATCTAAAGTCCTTGAGGAACGCTCTGGCTTCCAACATCCCCGTTACAGGGATATAAATACATAACGTGCACTTAATCAAAACTGTTTTACACCTGTTCCCTCCTACTAAAAACGAGAGAAAAAACCCATCTGTATTACCCTCACTGGACAGATAAAACTTCTCTTCCAAAGCCTTTTGGAAGGTAATTAGGTGCCTTAAGTGCGGGGGTAATTTAAGATTTTGTCTCTCTCCAAAACTGTTGACAATATGTTAAGCAGATGGAGGTCATTTCTTTTATTTCTCTAACTTTCCCTTTTGGCTGTCTGATGAAGGATATGCTGACACCCATGTTTTGTTGTTATACGTGGTAGATGGACCTGCAGGTCCCAGGAGCGAGGCAAATCCCGTCCTTTCAAATGATCTGTTATTTTTGGCAATAAATTTGGATTACCTATGACAGAAAGCCTTGAAATATTTTATATGCCCCAACTTTAGTATCAGGAGGAAGGAGCAGGGTTCTAAGGGAGGGACCGGGATATGCCACACAGCAATGGCTTTTGGTCCTTTTGATTTACTGAGACAAAGTGGCTCTTGAAAGCACCCTGGGACCTCTCTGAGTTTGGGTTTAGGATTCCAAAGGCAAAGTTCTTGGCTTCTCAGGACGACAGCTACGTCTTCACTTCCTGGAAAACCTGAGCTATCAGCTGAATTGTGACTCGACTTAAATTAAGTCACAACTTAACTCAAATTAAGTCACAGGCCTTGAATTGTGAACTCCTTCTGCCTCTGTCCTGCTCCTCTTTTTCCCCAAACCAGTCCTGCTGACTAAATATCCTCTCCCCCTGATGTCTTTGAGCACGTTCAAAGCCGTAATTCACACAAAACACTCATGACAGCCTATTGCCTGAAAGTATGGCTCCGTAACTCAAAATTTTTTCTCTCCTTTTGCTCCTTAAATTTTGCTTATAATTGATAAAAGCACGAGAGACTGAGCAATTAGAGGGCTAAGGGTGAACACCAGGGCACCGAATGTATGTGGTTCATCTACTCAATCCTCCAACAAAGTATTCATTATTTCACATGAACTGGACTCTGTTTTGTAAGACACACTGGGGGTGTTTAGAATTCTAAAATTATATAGTTTTGCTGAGGTCAACCAGAGACCACTCAAACCAACCAGGATAAGAGAGTTTTGCTTGTATGTCGCAACTCATAAGTAATATTTAAAAAGCCACAATGCTTTATCATCTGTTACTTTTCCTAAGAGAACAAAGGTAATCTGGAGGCTTTTCATTTTCTTTAGACAACTGCAGGAAACCGGGAGTGGCGTGGCCTTGGCATTTGATCCCTCAGGGTTAATCCCTTGGGAAGTCAGAGAGCTCTCTTCACAGTGTGTAGAGGATCACACTATTCTAGTGCATAAAAGCTATAGATCTCACCAAGACGGAAAACCTTAAATATAGTTTATTAGACTATTAAAAGTTTATGACATCATTTCTCTATTTTCTGGTGTTCATCAATAAACCCCCATTGATCTCTACAGGAATCTCAGCGTAGCCTCTCGTACAGTAATACCTTTGTGCTCAGGCATCAGAGACCCATTTCTTTCACATGTGTAATTTGCCCACTTATTCCTGCTGAGATAATACTCCTGGTTTAATTGCCCATAGAGCAACTGGATAAATCAGCTACTTGGGTTTGTATTAGCCGTCTCTGCATATGTGTAGAGCAAAATAACATGCAAGATTGTTCAAGCTATAAACTGCAAAAACGAAGCACAAGTAAATCCAACAAGTATTTCTAAATTTTGCGGAATGCAAAGAAAAAGAAACCTTAAAAATACACTCAGAGATATCAACTACTTGACTGTGTTGGAGATGGAGAATAAATATATGAGAATCATATCATTTATATATATATGTAATCAATATGCTTATATTTGCAGACTGATTTACATAGAAAGAATGATGGTGAGTGAATTAACGAATTCACTTATTCAAATTTCACTTATTTAAAAATGAAAGCTTAAATGAGTGAATAAATAAATGCATAGAGAAATTATATAAATTACCCATGCTTGGACGCGCTTACGAAATGTCAGACTCATGAAGCTGACATTTGCTTGTAAAAATTGCTTCGATTCTTGAATCCTCATTTTCATTTAATGATCAGAAAACTATGATGAAAGAAAAATCTCTTTATGTAAAATGAAGTATAATCTCCTTATGTATTAAACTCTTAAAGAATCATTTTCTAATTGATCATCCCTGTTAGTGTCATGAGGTAAATGTAAGAATTAGAGAGCGTACACGCAGGATAACTCCTAAACACCCAGATATGTACTCACACGTACCTGTACTCGTTTTTTTTTTTTTTTTAATTTATATGAGTATTGTATCCTCACATAAGAAATAACAAGTCTCACAATGTTTTAAAATAAATCTCTACTTCATCTTCCGGCTTCATTCTGAAGACACTACTTCTAAATGATAACATAGCGTTGAAACGGGATAGTCAAATAAACAGTATATACTGGACTATAAAAAAATCTTGGGAGCACAGTTATATTCTAGACCGAGTTCTAGACCTGTTTTCTGGTAGAATGTTCAATTAGAAAGATACGAAGCCTATTTGGACATAGTAGATATTAAAAAAGAGTTGCTAAAAGGCATTCATTGCCTTTTTGGGATGCGTGGTGAGCTCAGCTGGTGGAGCAAGCGATGCAATCTCAGGGTTGTAAGTTCAAGCCCCACACTGGGTGTAGAGATCATTAAAAAAAAAATATCAATAAAATCTTTTTTTAAAAAAAGAAGAGGACATTGCTTTTTTGATTTAAAAACTTCCAGTATCTGATGAATTCAGACAATGACCAGACCAATAGATTTATCTTCTATTCAGAACAGAATTTATTTGGAAAAAATATGAAAATGTACTATTGCCAAATGGGTTTTATGTCATTCTGATTTAAGTCTGTTTTAAAAATAGTCTAGGCCTATCACAGGTGGGGTTCTGTGTTACGTACCACATCGATGTGCATTTTATATAGGATACAAACCCTATAAATTGAGTTCCACAAGTACATAAGCCCAGAAACAAATGGAAACCTATTTATAGGCTATTGATTTCATGATTTTTGGAGCTATTGACCTGGGGATTTTAAAATGGCACTCGCAATGAGGGCTGCCAACTTTCCACTTTTGAAAATTTCAGTATCTTGTGATCTCAATTTAAGACAAGCAAGAACTCACAAACTCAAGCAATCCCAGAGGTGAAAGGCAGACCCTAACGACGGCGGGTGGAGCGGAGCAGGTATTGCTGAAAACTTGATAGGATTCAAGGGTCCTCAAGGCCACGTGAGGATGCTAAGGGCCACACGCGAAATCAGCAGAGGTCTAACCTGGCTAATTGTCTCCCCTGATTGTGACGGTTTTGATTAGAACTACAATCAGCTCTCAGCAGACTGCAGGCAAAAATGCCAAGTGGGGGTGAGTGTGTACACGCACGCCTGTGTGATTGATGAGCGGCTGAATGAATGCACACCACCAGCGACCCACTCTTCAAACACCAAAGGGGCTCTAATATGAACAAGAGTAATACTTCCCTTCATAATTAGTGCAGACATTTTCCTTCTGTCACTTTGCAGTTGCTTTTATACAAACCAAAGCAAATGCCAATACGCAGGCTCTCTAAGTGTAAAAACGTATTCATATTTTGTCATTGAAATTTCGAAGATTGAGAACGGAAATTTCGAAGATTGAAGCATACAATTCCATAACCCACGTTAGAAACAGTTTGTGCTAAACTCAATGAGAGATGGTTTTAAGATAAACAAAACTCTTCCCCTTTGCGGTTTCTACTTATCTAAGTATTGATGAAAATATAGCTAATAAACAACAATCACCCAAAACGCTACGTTAAAATCAGTTGTGATCCTCTGCTTTTCTTTCAATTTTAAATTAAAACGACTTCAGCCTCTCATTAGTTTCGTGCAAAGAATTTTGTACTTGGAATGGTAATCTGCTTCAACTACTATTCATATGTTAGAATTTTTTAAACCTCAAGATTTAGAAATAGAAAACCCCCAGAAGTTATTACACCCTTAAAAGTAAAGACTTATGGAAATTCTGTGATATGCAAACACTAGCACTTTCCATAACAGTATCCATAATCAATGTAAGGTCATTTTGTTAGAATAAGTAGTATGTGCATCTTTATTTGCTCACACATTTACCACGTTTAGCATCTTTAGAGATGGGCAGGGATAGAACAGGGCAGAAAGCATTCCAGGAAAAAATATTTTACACCTATTTGGTAAACGTCATTTTTACTATTTAAACTCTCTTCACCTTGTGGCTGTAAAAATGAGACAGTGCGAGAAAACAAGAGTGAGTGAGCAAGAAAGAAAATATTTAGATCTGAAGAGCTAAAGCTAGGTTATTGTAAGCTCAATCCCATGGTCAGGGGTGGTTTTATCTTCAGTTAAATGTTCCAAGGCATGTGATAACATTAAATGCTGATTTTCATCTACAAAATCTCAAACCCTCGACTGGTGCCTCCAAATGTACCTGTCAGTCAGCGGATGTCAAAACCAAATGTCTTCGCCCTGGCCTAACACATCTGGTCCCTGTCAGTGTCAGGAGGGTTTGTAGGATGTGGTGTTGTGGCAGCAAGATGATTTATATACACAGGCCCAGAGACCCCGAAGCTCGTTCGGAGGATGCATTTCGTCTGGGGCACTTGCCGTCAACAAACGATCGACTGAAATTAAACAAAAACCTCGTATCCCGAAATGTGAGCAGTCTCTGCTCCTCCCCTCATTCGGATCATGAACATATTTAGTCGGCCAAGGAATTCACAAAAGACCCATGTCAACAGCCTATTAGTGAGACAGAAAAAAAAAAAAAAGCACATTAAACACCTCCATGCTTTGGCCTCTGACCTCCTTAAGCTGGTACATTTTTAAAATTCTTTGTGGGATAAGGATTTACTAACGAACCACAATGGGAACTCAGGAATATGTGTTGTTCAAACTGGACCAGCGTTTTTCCTTGAGAATCTTTAACTGGGAGGAGAGCCGTCCCACTATAGAAGTATAAATATAAAAATACACGTATGTAGATCAGAAGCGGGCATTGCTTTTATCAAATAAATTATTTAAAATACTGCATCGGATTAGGATGGAAAGCTCCTCACTCTTTAACCTACCATGATCCCATCTCTCTAGAATAACACAAGGCTCGCAACATAAGACACCCCAAATGCCTCTGTTTATTGGTAAAGCTCACCGTTGCAATCCAGTGATGGATGATGCCCTCCACCTCACTCGGTGTGAATTATTCTTTTTCACAAGCACCCAGCCGTCTGGCACGCTAACACCGCGGTCCCGTTAGCATCAGTGCTGGTGCAGAAGCACCTGAATGCACAGCTGCCCCGACGGGGCGCAGCCACGCTTCGGGCTCGGATTCCTTCCTGCGGAGGAAGGCCAGCCACCCACGGGCAACCGACCCACTCTGCCGCTGGTCGCCTCACCACCACTGGAGTTTGGGACACGTAATACGAACGAGGGACGCCAGCTGTCACTTGAGCTTGGAGCCCTTAACTGACAAAGAACCAGGAGCCCCGGGAACAGCCCCAGGTCTCTAAGGCCCCCCCCGGGGGGGGGGGTGGCGGGTCAGCTCCGGGGCCCTTGCGGACAGGCCAGAGTTAATCCAAGCCCCCAGCTTGGGGGTGGCGTGTGTTTTGATCCCAGCGCTCCAGGCCATTCCCATGCGCTCCTGCTGAAGCCCCAAGGGGAGGAGAAGAGTGAGCGGGGACTGTCCAGGTGACATCGGGGCGGCGCACGCGGCTCCCGGAGAAGCCAGCTGTCCCTGCACTATCATCCCCCGGGGGGGCCACCCTGGCCTGCGCCCCAGCCAGCACCCAGAGTGGCACCTCCACAGCCCTGCGAGGCCTCCGCAGCGGGACGATGGTCCACTTTAAGAAGCGATGTTCTGGAACCACAAGCTGCTGCACCTGCGCCAGCGGTGGGTGGGGGCTGCGTCTGCGTCGGTGATAGGTGTCACCACTCTTGTCTCAGCAAGACTCTGGATGGGGAGGGCGGTCCCCAGCTGCTCTGGCTCCCTCCCTGCTGGCCTCCGGCCCATGCGAGCTCCCCGGCTCCCTGGCTCTGCGAGAACTTTGGGGTCTGAGCGTCCGCTCCCCTCAACCGCTCCCGTGGCTCGGGGAGCTGTGGAGGCCGTGCATGGGCCTGGGGGCCAGAGGCCAGGCCCTCGCTCCCTCGGCTCCCGCCCTGCGCTGTCCCCGCCATCCAGGGTCCGTGGGGCGCAGAGGCCAGGCCACCCCGTCCCCCCACCAGGGCACCCACATCCATGTCGAAACTGCCCCCCTTTTTGTTCGGTCGCAGACAACAGGTGGAAATCCTAAATTCTACATGGAAACAAACTCATCTTCCATGACTTGGCCCTTTTTGACTTTTACTGCTGGCTGGTTGTGGTCTAAAGTCATCTTCTCCCAAAGGAAGTTCATTTACAACCCTTAATGCCCTACTCCACACGGGCACATAAAGGCCTTTCCCTTGGCTTTTGACGCTACAGATTCCGTAGTTCACTTAAAACCCCAACAGTTGACTGGTCTAAGAAGCAAAGTCTATTAATTTAAAACAAAAACTAAAGCAAACCCCCCAAAAACCCACCATTGTGACCTTCTGGAATACCTCACTCTTGAGCAGCGACTGTATTCACTTCACACGCCGTAATTCGTTTCCTCCTTAGGACAACTCTCCAAACTAGGTGCTGCTATTCCCATTTTGCAGGCTCAGGGAACGCGATGAAGAGAGGTTCTAGAATTCGCCCAAGGTCACTAGGAAAAAGCGGAGCCTGGATTCAAACCCCCCGTCTCTCCCTCCAAATCCCAGGTTGCGCCCTCCAAACCCTACTGCTTTCTACCATACTTTGGCCACATTCAAGTTACTGTTGGGCTTGGCTGCCCTAGTGTAGCTTAGGGCTGAATTTAATGCTCCTAGAGAGTAAGATATGACTCTTGATGTGTCTGCTCCCCCCTTGCCCCTTTGCACTCTCACAATCATCATCATCATCATCATCATCACCATCATCGTCTCCTAGTCTCCTACTATAAGCCTTCAGTTAGGCACTCAGAAGCCTTCGTTGAATTTTACCTATATGAGGCCTTACGTAGGACACGAGGTGGCCCTGCGCCCACAGAACTCATCCTGGCCCCGGGGACTTGCAACTCTAGTCTGAAATATCAAAGATGGGATCCCGACTGTACCCCTGCAGGTAAGAAGAGCCTTCCTCCAGTCAAAGCTTGAACGAGAGCGAGTGCGAGTTCGCAGAAGCAGTCCAGGCAGGCCGGACAGTCGGGAACACGGCGGGGGAAAGAGGTGCGACAAGGGGCGTGTGCCACCTGGGCCACTTAGGCCTTCTGGGAAGCGGGCAATGAAGCACGGTCGTCAAGAAATGCTTTTGTACAGCAATTTTGTGATGCAGAAAACAGAGCCCTGGAAAAACCTCCACGCAGGTCAGCATCCCGAATTATTTGCTGACATCGTAAGAGAAAGTTAAGCACTGACGTCCCTTCCGCGTCACAACCCCACCGGAAACACTTGGTAAAGCAACCAAGTCTCTCTGTGGAAGACTAAGGTCTTTAGGTTTGGTTCTCCTGCCTCTGCGCTCCATGCAACAGAGACTCTGACGCTTCCTCGTACCGTCAGGGGGACGGCATAATTTTAATTTTTCTTCGGAAATTTCGGGGTAATACTGATACCTGAATAAATACATTCCAGATGTTTGTTTTTAGAAGTTTGATTCTCATAAAAGGCTCTATGGCGTGAGTCTTGCTTTTCACCTTGAACTCAAAGTAGACTTTTTTTGGTAAATGGCTCATCTGACAGATCTTTGCTCTTTGACCTACGAAGCATCTCTTCCTCTAGATTTACTTCTCCAAGTAACAGTGTTGCACTTGAGGACTTCAACTACCCATTAAAACTCATGGGTTTGTGTTTTATTTCGTTTTAACGCACATGATGCAAACAAAAACAAAAACAGAAACAAAAAAACAAGATGGGGAACCACAAAAGTCTGAAACTAGAGGCAGGGCCTTGGGGGTCACTCATCCGATTGCCAGGTTTGACAGCTGTGGCAAGTGGCCCCCCAAGAGGTGGAGTCCCTGGGGACGATCACCAAGGTTCCCAGCGACAGAGCTCGGAGTGGAGCGAGTCCCAGGACAGCATCGCAGAAACAAAGCCCTGGAGCTGTCGGGGTGCAGAGGGCCGATGGCCCTGGGTGGCGCACGTCGTCTCTCACAGGGGCACGGGGTGCTGGAGTAGGGAGCCAGGGGTCAGGGCTGGGCTGTCAAGCAATGGCACAGGGCAAAGAAAGTTCCAAGCTCCAAGTGAGATGGGTGAGGTCCCCCCCCCAGGGGGCCACAGTGCTGGCCTCGCACGGGAGGGGCCGCCGGGGGACGGGGGTGCCCCACCACGGCCACAAGGGACGCCGGGCACTTCTGCTTCCTTCTTCCTTCTGCTGTCCCACGGCCACGACACTTATCCTCAGGACTGCTCAGCTACTGAGACGGTGACATCTCGGAGCGCAGCCTGAGCTCTGTGGTTTCACGCTGGCTTCGGAATTAGGCAAGACGACGGTGCCCCACAGGGGGCTCCTGGAGCCCACGGAGGCCCGCGTGTCAGCCGGGCCACCCCGCGTCTAACGACCTGCGTTACACTCAGCGCAGAATGGTTTGTCGAGTGTTGCCAAATACTTGCTTTCTGGTTTCGCTGATGCCATCCTTGTACCAAGGACACCAGAATTAAAGGAAAAACCCCACAACACCCCACTAATAATGAGTGTTCACAATGGGCCCAGCCCCACAGAGCAAAGGATTATGGGCACCATCCATTTGTGCTCCTTGTCTTCTATTATTGCCTGCTGACTATTTCTGCTCATAAGGGACCGTGAACCATCCATGAGTGCAAAATGGATACAGCACAAATTGATTCGCTAACATCACACAGACATGTATGAATAATGAGGTGCACTTGCCGTCTGTCACAGCAAGCGTATCAGGGTAACTGATTTATCGAAAACTTGGCTGGGTAAAGTCTCATTCTTAAGAGACGGTATCAACTGTTTCTTACTACTTTTTTTTGGTCAAATAAATATAAATATACATATATATTTATTTTATAAATATAAAATATGAGTATATTCCAATGTGCCCTGCACAGAGCAACCTCTTGATCAATTATTTCCTGCAACTCCTCAGAACGTTCCTTCTGCGGAGTGTGTGGCTGGGCCCTGGGATCTGTGTAGAGATCCTGATTTTGCCAAGACATTTATATATCTTTTTATAAATATTTATTTATTTATTTTAAAAAATTAAATGTAGAGAAACCTGAGACCGGCACAGAACTGACCTGCTTCCTCTCTCTTAACCAAAAATGAGGAGGAGGAGGAGGAGGAGGAAGAGAAATGCTACCAACATTACCACAAAGCTGGAAGGCTCATCAGAGATGCTAATCAGATTCAAATCCCCTAAGGAGAACCGTACCTTGGGCTCTGTAAGGGTGTCCAGGACTGTCAGGAGAATAGAGCTAAGGCATCAGAATGAGAGAGCAGACGGGCCTCCCCTTAACCTCTCCTTTGGAAACAGCCTGGGAGACTTGGTGAGAAAACAAAAGGACGCTTCCCTCCCCTCCACGTCTGTCGTGCAAATATGGTGGGAGTAGGTGTCAAACCCAAAGAGGACAGTGCGCACCTCAGGCACAAGTCCAGTGTCCCTGAAAACCTGCCCGGGGACCCCCCCTCCCATGCTTTCGCAGTAGGGAAATTTCCAAATTCCCACCACCGTGTCATTTCAGTGAAATGAAAAGAGGCAGGAAGCAGACTCTGTGGCTCTTCCAAGGTTTTTTTTTTTTTTTCTTTCCCAATTTCCAGGTTCCAGGAGACGTTGAAGTTTAAAAATAAAACAAAGATAGAACAAGGAAGGTGCAGGCTTCTGGAAAAAAAGCAAGAGCCTGAAAGTGAAAGCGTGGATTAAAACACCCATAATCACACCATGTGGCTCTATGCAATCGTCCCATGAAGCAGGGACCAAGTGCACAGAGGTAGAGATTGAACTTGCCCACGAGCACGGAGCAAGCTATTCAGGAGAACTCTGTAAGGGTACAAAGGTACCACTTAGTAAGTCACGGAGTTCAAGCCCCAAATAGCATCTTTGTGAAGCCTGTCGATATACCCCTAAAGAGAGGTCCTATGTGCCAGATATTAAATACAGAGAAAAAGACCCTTTCTCCAAGTTATAATCTAGGTAAGAGCCTATGGGGGAGGGAAGCAGCGCTCAACCGAACGGACCTGCAACACCTAACAGTCCAGGGTTTCATTTTGTACCAGGATAACAAAGGATCCTGTTACCACCTCTTCAAAGGCAGCATGATTAAAAAAAAAAAAAAAAAAAAAAAAAAAAAAAAAAAAGTGGGAGAAATTAAGCAAATGCAGCAATGACTTGATTAACATATTTAGTCACGTTGGTTTGTAAAAAAAAATTAATATAGGCATTAAGTAAAAAAAAAAAAGTTTTGTTTTGTTTTGTTTTTTAAAAAAAGCATCTGTAATTTATTCACTTGGCCCTAGGGATATCTTTAGAATCAAAGACAGCTTAACGGAGTTCTGAAGTTCTCACCAAATACTTGTACACGTTTTCAAAGGGCCTTGAAAGCAGTTAGACACTTTCTGCTCCAGGCTACACATTAACTAAATTCCAATGTGCCCTGCACAGAGCGACCTCTTGATCAATTATTTCCTGCAACTCCTAGAATGTTCCTTCTGCGGAGTGTGTGGCTGGGCCCTGGGATCTGTGTAGAGATCCTGACGATGATGCCAGGACACACACCCCCTCCACAC
Organism: Canis lupus familiaris; assembly: GCF_011100685.1. Taxonomy (NCBI): domain Eukaryota; kingdom Metazoa; phylum Chordata; class Mammalia; order Carnivora; family Canidae; genus Canis; species Canis lupus. The sequence continues at coordinate 4,474,781 of NC_049224.1, read as the reverse complement.
ACACAGAGGCACCGTGGTCCTAAGACACATGCGGCTCCCATTCTCACAGCAAAGGGTGAAGAGTGAGAGAACTCAGGAGAGACTAGAGGGTGGGAGGGGGCTTGCAGGAAGAAAAACCCAGAGAGGGAAAAAGAGAAGGAAAGTGGAAAGTTAGGGGGGAGCAGGGGGAAGAGAAAAAGAAGAGGAGCATCTTCTGTTTAATACGGACAGTTTCTGGATTAAGATCCTTATTTGATGTCCAGAAATCAAGGGAACAATTGGGACGGATGCTCCACTGAGGAGGTGGTCTCACCGCTTCAGATGGCAAGTCGGCCCCACGATGTACACCCACAGCGCAGGACGCCCCAGGCCACACCATGAGCCAGGCCCAGAGCTTCACGCACAGCTCATGTGCTCTTGAGGCCCAGATTTTAAGTCACTAATTCAGTGGGAACACTACCCCGACCCATCTGTGCAAGTCAAAAACCTGAGATGAAAACACCTGGCAAAGCGTGATGCTGTGACCTGCTGCGAGGGATGGAATTATCCAGAGGGAGGCTTCGTATCGCTGAGAAGCACGGCTACCTGGCCAGTAAGCAACCAAGTCTGTGTCCCTCCTCCCTCTGCTCCCAGAGCCACTGTGTGCATGGGTCACACCTCCCTTGTGCTAAGATTCAAAAGGCTCATGAACTTGAAGTTTGTTAATGTGCAGAAAGTAAAGAAGAAAAAAAAAAAAAAGAAAAGAAACCTGTGCAAAGATCTGTACTGAAGAGAAAATACAGCTTGTGGAGGAGCCAGAGGCTTGGACTGCAGTCCCTGGTCTGTCGCCGGCCCCCAGCGTGACCTTGTGTATGTCACACTGTCCAGGGCCCCCCTTCCTTATCTACGAGGAGAGGGTGCTGAAAGGACACGGGGGAGCGGGTGGCCGTCCCACATTCTTTCATTCTCGGGTGGCATGCCTTTGACTTTGCTCCAAAATATAACCAGCACCCTTCTCAGAAGACTTGGAGAAAGCTCACGGTGGTCAGATCCTTGCTCTTGTAAATAAATAACCATCACATCACTAAATAAAAAAAAGCAGGTTACAAGATGTAAAATAACCTGGGTTACGTTAACGCATCCATACATACACACTGTAGCTGTGAGACAATCAACACCTTGGGTGGTGGTACTGGGAACAGAGTTTGTTCTTACCAGCTTACTTTGAAAATGTCTATTTCTACTTTCCTCCAGTGACGATGAATTTCTCTGTTAATTAGATAAATCCTATTAGAATTAAAAAGCCAAGTTACCATGCCCAGCTATTTTCAGGATCACTTCCAAGACCTTCCCGACAAACATCTGTGACACACAGGCCATATATGTGTGTGTGTACATATATATAATTAAGCACCGAGGTTCAGCGAGAGCAATGGTGACACTCAGGAAAAACAAAACAAAACAAAACAACCGACCTGAACATTTTAGAGAACAAATAAAAATTAAAACCTGGGAGAGGGCTTAGAAGAGTCTTGGTAATCAGCGGAGTGATAAACTCAAGAGTACAGAGAAATTAAAAGCATTGCTTGAATTAATTTGGGGAAGCTCTTGCGACGAGAATCCTCATCTAATCAACCTACAATTCACTGAGATTGGGCCTTTCTGGAGCTTTCCATACGTTCTCGTTCCCTAACATCTACAGCACTGTGCTTCCTGTGAGGATGAGCTGGGTCTGCCAACACGTGGACTTCAAAGGCGTGAAGCCACACCTGGCTTCCTGTCCTGAAGCACCTGCAAGTGTGTCACACGTGCTGTCGACAACCTCACACTTGACCGAGGTTAATTCCGCAGGGGAGTGGCAAAGGGAAGAGGGCTGAAAGCATTATGCAAATCATTTTAGAGCTCAGGAGAGCTTTTAGGAAGTTGCAATAACCAGAACCAGAAGCTCTGTGTACAGAGAGGGGACAAGAGCAGCTCTATCAAGGCTGAACCTGGAGGCAGGGAGCGAGCAGCACCTGCCCTGACCTCCTCACCTTGGAGAATGGACCCAGGGTCAGCTCCAGGGCCAGTAAATCACGCTGACGTCAAAAGCTGAGAGGAGTGTCAGTCCCCACCTTCGTCCTTCAGGGCTGTGTCTCCCCCCGGGCCTGCACTCTTCATCACCGCTGTCACCACTCGGGCTCTGGGAGGGCCTCTGATGAGGATGAGATGGCACACACGCTGCCCCTACCCCAGGGCACAGATGAGAGCAAGGCTGTGCCCTAGCAAAGCTGCGGGTGCTGCTTCAAAATCTATCCTCAGACATTCTGCACAGAATTTTCCAGAGAAACAGAGCATCACAGAGGATTCTGGGCCCAGACGCTTTCCTCGCCCGCTGCGGCGCCTTTCTCTGGGGTGCTGAACAGCTTCATTTCCTGCCTGAGCTTTCTACAGTGAACTCGAATAACTCAGCCCTCTGCCATCCTGACAGTTTAGTTAAACCCACAGAGCAGGATGTTACAAATGGAATCCCAGGCAAGAGGGGAGTTGCCCATAGGCTCCAATTAACTACCGGTCCCCAAGTAGCTACCCCTCACTTATCACACAGAAAGAACTCTGAAGCAAAACCAAATCCAAGAGCAAAATTCATCATGCTAGGAAGGAGGCGAGGAGAAAATAAACACCTCAAGTCCTTAGCTGCTGTTTGCAACTCTGCCTCCTGACTCCAGCTCCTGACAGAGACTGTGCTCACAGCCGTCCCTCTGCCCGGAGAGCTGAATCTGTTTCTAATGCAAAACTTCTTTTTTTTTTTTTGTCCTTGAGACCAGCACTGAGCTCACTGAGGAAGCAGGGCCTAAGGGTTTACACCTGTGACCCAAAGTTTCCATTCTGTGTGAGATTTTTTTTTTTTTTTTAAAGAAAAGCAATGCAAGGCAAGTTTCTGAACCATTGCTTTTCCTGAGGCCAATGGTTACCAACAGCGATAGCAAAGCTTTTTTTCTTTTCTTTCTCAAATGTGACCTAAATTATGACTTAAAACGCACCAGACTTCACTTTTACTTCCTTCCAAGTCCCTCCAAAGCCCATCTCTTCTTGCTTCTCTGGAAGGAGCAAGCATCAACATTTAAGCCTCTAAAGATAATGGTCGACGTTTTACTGAAAATCACAGCTCAATGTCATTTCCTTCTGTTTCTTAGATCTTGCTCCATCACAACTTATGTAGAATACTAGATAAATTAACATGGCCAGGGGCGCCCGGGCGGCTTGGTCGGCTGGGCATCCAACTCTTGATTCTGGCTCAGGTTGTGAGGATTGAGCCCTGCATCAGGCTCTGTGCTAGGCAGGGAGCCTACCTGAGATTCTCTCTCTGCCCCTCCCACCACCGCAGCTCTCTGTCTCAAGAAAAGAAAAAAGAAAAGAAAAGGAAAGAAAAGAAGGAAAGAAAGAAAAGTAAAGAAAAGAAAAGAAAAGAAAAGAAAAGAAAAGAAAAGAAAAGGAAATGGCCAGGTAAGGGATGCCTGGGTGGCTCAGTGGTTGAGCATCTGCCTTTGGCTCAGGCTGTGACCCTGGGGTTCTGAGATCAAGTCCTGCATCAGGCTCCCTGCAGAAAGCCTGCTTCTCCCTCTGCCTGTGTCTCTTGTGAATGAATAAAATAAAATAAAATAAAATAAAATAAAATAAAATAAAATAATAAAAATGGCCAGGTTCCATTTTACTCCAAAGACCCCACGCAAACGTGGCTTTGCCTCATAAAGCGCGAGCCCGTATTGCAGTGAAGCCAGGGTGGTGTTCGCGCCATCACGGTAGTTAGCTTGGGACAACTCAAGCCCGACACACAGGAAAATCAAATATGTGGGTGGCTAAATAACTACCGGAGGGTGTATTCCCGAGAAAATCCATCATAGTGACATCCAAAAATGCGATGAACAACAATTCCCCTCTTTCTGGGTCTGGCCGACACATTGGGAGCAACGCGCCCTGGTTGGGAACGTGTTGTCGAGGCGCCCATCAGTCCACTGGGGAAAGGGGGGCACGGCTCCCAAAGGCGGACACATGATCTAGGCCCAGCAGAGCCCAAGGGCCTCAGGAGGAAATAAGGAGCGCTGGCGCAAGCGCTGGTGTCAGACTGCCTCGCGCCCTGTCCCCTGCCACTTCCCTGAGAGTGTGCGGAGCCCCGGAGGCCCACCCGCCCCAAGCCACCAGCTGCTGGGGGGCCGGGGCTGACCCCAGGCGCACAGACATGCGGTGTCCCCATTCGTTCTTGCCCTCCCCACCTTCTGCTCCGACGCCAAAATCCCGCCGTGGGCCCAGAGACCAGGAACGGCTTGTACATCGGGGTAGGCTAAGCCGCAGTCGGTGTCCGAAGGGCGGGCATTCATGTGGAGCCCCTGCCGTACTTTGCAGAGACAACCTTCGTCCTCTGGCCCACGGATCCCGGCCGGCCACCTGGGCTGCGAGGGACAGGGCCCTGACCCTGGAGCACGCTCGGCAGGCCTCGGTGGCCGCCGGCTCCGGGGAGTCACACTGATGTCACCGGGCCCACGTGGGCTCCGCGGAATGCCACCCTTCCCAGCTGGGTCGCGGCGGTGCAGTCGGGGCTCCTGGTGGGGCACCGCTCCCTGTGGGGGTCTCCTGCGGGAGGGGAGGCAGGCTCCCCGCCGGCTGCCCTGCAAAGCGGCGGGCTGCTTCCTGCAAGCAAGGTGCACAGAGTGGCGATTAGGGGTAGACGCCTGGGCAAGGCGAGGAGGCGCTGGCGCTTGAGGCCCATAGTGTGACACCCGAGTCGGGGGAAACAAGCGGGCCCTTCCCGGGCTGGGAGGGAGCCCCGAGATGAAACTACAGCCGACAGTACGTGCTCGTCTCAAGTCTGTCTTTGCTTCTCGCGCAGCCCGGGTCTCAAGCCTGCGTCCTCCCCTTTGGTGGCACCTTAGTCTTAATAAGGAAAACCAATCTTTAGAAGACTACTAAGAGGTTACAGAGCAATTTACATTTAAATAGGTAATTACTGAACAAAATCGAAATATATTGTAATGGTGGGATGGGAGACAACAGGACACGCGAGGGGCCCTCTCCGCGTCCATCCAGTCCGATCACTGGAGGCAGTATTTTCAGAGTGAATGATCCAGACCTCCCACGGTGCTGTGGGACCTACAGGTGATGTGTAGACCCAGCCAGCGTTCACGAGGGATGAGTCATATAATAAGAAAATTACTCCCGTATGAACCCCTGCAAGTAGTCAAGGAGAAGAACCTCAGTGTGGAGCTAGCAGATCTTTAACAACTCCCCACCACCGGCTAATCTTCAGGGGTGGAGCTTTGTCGGCTTGCTCCTGGCGGCTGCTACCACCCGTGACAAAGGGACGTTTAGGAGGATATAGAGTTCCCAGAGTAGAAACATTAGGGTCTGTTTAAAAATTGATTTTAGGGGATGCCCAGGGGACTCGGCGGTTTGGCACCTGCCCTTGGCCCAGGTCGTGACCCCGGAATCCTGGGATCGAGTCTCGCATCGGGCTCCCCGCATGGAGCCTGCTTCTCCCTTTGCCTATGTCTCTGCCTCTCTCTCTCTCTCTCTGTGTGTGTGTCTGTCATGAAGAACTAAATAAAATCTTTAAAAATAAAATAAAAATAAAAATAGATTATAGGTAAATCCTTGGCAACACACGCATGGCACAAAAATTCTGAAGGCGGCACACGGATGACCGCAGTCGGAGAAACCCCCGTCTCACAGCCTGCTCATGAGGCAGCTTTGTCTTTTTGGCTTTACTGACCCCAGAAGTAAAACCCCAGAGTGAGAACGACAAGGAGAAGCCAGCGCTGAGCACTAGTGGCAGCGGGACCAGAGGCCGGGCACGGAAACCCCGTCGCGTGGGCTTTCCCAGGTGGAGGCAGGAGCGGGACGCGTGCCCCACTGTCCGAAATTCTCTTCTTTGTATGGCAGACCAAAAATAGTCTGCAAAGGAACGAACAGGTGTCTGCCTACATACATCCCGACATCAAAATCAGGCTCTAGCTCTCTTAAAAAATTATTTACTTATTTATTTATTATTTAAATATTTTATCCATTTATTCATGGGCAACACAGGCCAAGGGAGAAGCAGGCTCCATGCGGGGAGCCCGACGGGGGGACTCGATCCCGGGACCCCGGGGTCACGCCCTGAGCCAAAGGCAGACCCTCAACCACTGAGCCCCGCAGGCGTCCCAGGCTCTAGGTCTTTTACAGGAAACTCATAATCACACTATAGTCCTAGGAATGAAACATTTAAATCCAAATTTTGAAATGCAACGGCCGCATTCTGATCCTTCCGTGACCTCTTCGTGCTCCCCTTCACGCGCCACACCACTGACATCCTTGTAGAACACACAATACGCGGAGCCGTATAACTTCCTTTCTTCCAAGCAGAGTTCTATAAAACGTGCTTCAAGACGTGTAAAGAAATGCGAAACCACAATTTTCTAAAAGAGGAGACATCGCGACTGTCCTCTGTGTTGTCAGAAAGAAAGTTTATCACCCCATAAAAGAGAAATTATACTTAACGCTTTAAATGGGCAAGGCTTACGTTGTCAAGATGCACATATTTCGTGGAAAACGGTCTCCCGGAGGCAGGAAAAAACAAGATTGCTTTTAATGACAGAACTTTCTAGATTGTATGTGGGAGGGAAGGGCGTTTATGAGAAATAAAGCGAATGAGTTACGGAGCAAAACGAAATGAATGGAGTCGTTCCTCACTTGTCAGCGCATCCCCTGATAAGAAACCAGGCCCTGCCGGGAGGAATCGCTACCAGCGTCTAGATCTCAACGATCACACCTGCAGAAATCAAGGAATGCGCCCCAAGGTGTGTGTTCAAACCAGACCGGGTTTGCTACTCTGCGAGCTTCAACTGTTCTTTTGGTCGGAAATCTACATCAACGCTCACGAACCCAGACTCCCAATGAATCCTTCACGTTTCAACATAAATTCGTAGCCTACGTCGGATCCAGTCACACGGAGTTGAAAAGCAAAAAAAAAAAAAAAAAAAAAAAGTAGGTCACACGGGATCTCTGGCATCATGTAAGCACAAGGAAATACAGCTACTTGACTAAATAACCTTTTTTTTTTTTTTTAAAGGAACGAGCCTGCAATGTTGTCAGGCCAGTTTGCGTGTTGATAAGAGGACAAAATTCAATTACCCATGGGTGGTTGGAGAGAATCAGGCTTCCAGGATGCCTGGCGGAATCCAAAACACGCTTAGAAGGGCCAACGACAGGATCCGTGGGGCCCAGTGCCACACAGAGCAGCGGACGCTTTGTTGGGAGGTCATTAAGAGCTGCGCGGTGCGTGACAGGACACCGAGCACCGGGCCCTGCGCGACTCTGCAGCTCCAGCACCCACGCGGCCTGGCCTGCCTGGGGGTCCTCCTCCCAGGCCCTAACGTTCTTTCCCAACCAGCACCCCAGAGGTGCCCATCCTGGGTTCAAATGAGAACATCCCACCCAACGCCCCGGACAAGATTTCCCTGGACAGATTTGAAGATTGACATAATTCTGGTGTTTCATCTCTCTCTCTCTCTCTGGGTTGTTTTTTTTTTCTTCCCTGCCCTTCGAGCCTGAATAAAGACTTCTCAAACTATTTCAGCTTCCTGCTGCGGAGCTAAGCCAGGCAACCGCGTGGCCGGGGACAACGGGCAGTTCACTGAATTGTGAAGGAAGATGTTAACCATCATCTGGAAGTCAGGGCCCGTGGCCCACCGCGGCCTGCCTGACCTTGTCACAGTGGCCGCTTTCTTTTCTTGTTAATGTGCCTTTCAACACTCAAACAGGATGTCGGCCGGGGGACCAAGTTACTGGCCTTTTCTTCCTGCGAACCCCGGAGCCGTCTCCGATCCACACGGGAATCCCAGTCACCTTCTGGGGATCAACTCAGCATCGAGGCTGAACCCCTAAAAGAGGCAGGCGTCTAGTACCTTAAAAGTAAACAAACACCGACGCTAGAAGGAGAAGTCATCCCACAAATTCCGCCTCCGAGTTCTTCTAGCATCTTCTCTCCCGTTTCTCCGTGTAGAGGCTTCAAATTATCCTGAGTTTAACAACTCTTTCTGGCAATGAAATATGAAGAGGTGATGATTTCCTCCAAATTAGGAGGACATTAACAATTAAGTGTTAATGCGAACACCGTTAACAGTAATGCAATTATAACTGTATTCCACAAAGGGCAATAGGAAATAATTACTCTGATTCTCAAGTGATGGTTCTAGGAGAATGAGATTCTCAGTCTAAAAATTCATTAGGAGGGGCTGAAACTCAGAGGCGCACCTACAGCTGGAGGAGCCTCTCCTTCCCTGTCAGGGTAACCCCATCGGTGCCAACGCAAGCTGTCTCTCTCGTCTGCTTCTGTTCCTGAAAAACGGCTGGGGCGGGGGTCCTGGGACCACTAACTCGCTGCTCCTGGGGCTGCCACACGGTCCCGAACAAGGCTCGCATGACAGCCAGAGACGTCGTTTAAAGCCTCCCAGCTGGACTCAGAGCCAAGGACACCCAATCATCGCTGTATGGCTTCGAAGGGCGAGGAGGCGTATCCCAGAGAGTGACTCACCTCCGATGACCACCTGCATGTCAGCAAGGAGACCTGACCAGAAAGTGGGATACGGACAGAGAAGCCATCAGTGCCTGTCGCAGTCTCATTTGATTAAAACCGGAGGGCTAAATGGAGGGAGGCGCGGATGCAATCAGACAATTGCTAATGTTTTCTCCTAACGATGCGTAAGATGTGCCCCTCACTTCCGTAACAAACTTGGAGGTTAGCAGTCCTTCCTTCAACAATCATAGATCCTTCTCCCCTTCCATTCAATCAAAGATTAACATTAACAGTCTTGGATAAAACGTATTCTTTTTTTTTAATTTCACTTCTCTATTCCCTACTTTTGGACGGGCTTGTCCACAAGAAGATAAAACGGAATCAAGGGCAAGAGGTTGACTGATGGATGGATGAAGCTCACCCGTTAAGGGATGCTGATGATTCCCTTCTTCCCTGCGCTGCTCAGAGCCATGGAGAGTCCATGCGAAGGTTCACACAGGCCCTACTGTCACATGTGTGGACAGTGTTCTCACCTCCCAGGCCCTTTTCCTTCCCTGTTCTCGTCTCCCAGTTCATCAGGCCTGCCCAGGGGAGGAACCTCCACTAGCTCCCTTGTCTGTAAAAGCAGTTCAGCTTATGCTCGGCCCTTCACACGCTCCGTGTTTGCACACCTTTCCGATGTCGACTCCAGGACTCCTCTGTCAACCTGGCAGTCTTGCCTGACCTCCCAACTCCCACCTTCAGGCCTCTGCTATTCTCTTTCGTGGCCTCCAATGCCTTTATGTCCCCCTGGGCTTCCCCCCTCCACCCCCCCAGTGCCTAAGCTCCTCTATAAAGCTTTCACCACCTTCCGAGTCCACAATGAACCCTTCCCCTTCTGAGAGCCAATGGGACTGAGAACATTATTACACGTGAGACATGTATTTACAGAGATTATCTTTTCTAAATCCGGCGCATGGTCCCAACTGCATGTCCCCATTCCTTGGCATCAATAACCATCAGGTCTCCATCTTCTCTTTATGCTTCATTTTAGGCTCCGCAGTCTACAAGCTCCTGCTGGTCACTGAGGATAGAGACTGCGGTCCTCGAAACCAAACAATTCAACCCAGATAACGAATCATGAACCACTTCTGCTATCAGTCCACTTGCAAATCATGGGTGAAGAAACAAGGCCACGTTGCTTAGTGGTACCAGACCATGAGTTGTCATGGACTCTGGTCAGCAAGCCTTCCATGGAGAGGGACTGAAAGGATGCTCTCTGGTGATCGGTTTCGATGGCCATGGTGGCCAATGAAACCAGAATTTAAAAAACCAAAGAATTCGGTCTTTTCCTTCACGGGGTTCTCATTATGTCCATAGGGAATAATGAAGTCATTAATATTACATGTAGTTTTTATATATAGAAGGTCACTCTATTGTTTCTTTCAACATTTAGCAAGGGACTTCTTTGTCAGGACATTTTAGAAATAACTGCTATAGGATACCCTTGAGCAAGTCCAACTAAACAGCCCTGAATCTAGGCTGGCAAACACAAGTTCCTGCAACTATAGAAAAAGCTATCGCCATTCACAGGAAACACAGACACACATGCACAAAACCGTACGCTACAAAATATAAAATGTAATATAATAATTTAGGACTCCAGAAAAACAAGACTAAACATAGATGTTGAGAGAAATAAACACCAAATCCCATCTTCACAGTGCTCAGGGCTAGTTTCACCTACGGTAATTGGACACCTCGCTGATCTCAGGACGGGTCACCGCGGTACTTCCAAATCCTTGTCGTACGTGTTTCATCACTATCTCCCAGGGATCAACGACGCGCCTACGTCTGCAATGAGTTAAGACCATGCCCCTCTTACTACAAATAGTAACATTCACGGCATTAGTAATTATAAAGAATGTAATATTTTGAGTGTTAGAACACTAGAAGTTAAAGATCCCTCAAGATTTTTTTTTTTTTTTCTCGGAACCTAAAGGAGAGCATGAGATGGTTTTTACGTTCCTGGTTCTTCATTAGCCACCATCAGCACGGCACAGCTTTCTCACTAAAAGCACAGGCACTTAAAGACTTTAACCCGTCATAAACTGGACCCAAAGGACATCAGCAAGCAGCAGGCATCAGGTGGAGAAGGGACAGTGCCTCCCAGGACGGGGGATTTGTCAGCCTGTGTAAGGGGATCCCACGGACCTGTCTCAATCAAGTTAATTAGAGACATCTGCGGCGCAGAGATCAAGCCAGGCTGGCCCTGGCAGCTTATCTGCACCAAAAAAGTACAACTCACGCGGGAGGTAAGAGGGCTAGAATGACAAGCAGATAGCGATCGGTAACGTGAGCCGGAGCCCCTTGCCGGTCATCTGAGCGGACTCGCTGCTGAAAGAAAGCTGGTAGGACCAAGGGGTACAAATGTCGAGCTGATGAAAGGGCTGAAGCATATTTGAATAAACCTTTGATATTCTTAGCCCCTGCCGGCATCTCAACACTGTGAATGGAGCCCCCTGCCCCCTATCCCCAGCACCTGCTTGAACTCTCTATCCACCTATGCGTCACCTCGCACAGTGGCTCACATTCCTTCCAAGGACCCCGACCACTGGTTTTTCTGCCAACACTGCTGCTCCCTTCCAAGATGTTGTTACTGAGGGAGATCTGGCTCAGGGATGCTGCGTCTGAAGCTGTAGCCTTTGTGCAGCTGACGCCTTGAACCTCTGCCTCCAGAGCGGACACTTGGGGAATCTCAAATGCTGGCTTCAGGAAGCCGCTTCGTTCCCAAATGCTGCATCCCAGGCCTGTTGGTTTAAGCAGTCTGGCCCCGCTGAACTTAGCAGCATTTGAGTGTTTAAAGTATTTCTGTGAAGTCATCCTCTTTGTTGACACCGTTCTCAAATTCACCAACATGGTAGCCTCCAGCTTCTCATGGATTCCACTGGTTCCCTGCTGCGCACATACACTGAGAAGAGCCGGGTGTCCTCACCTAAGACAAACAGGCTGTTTTCTGGAGGTTACACGAGGACGCTGCCCTGTGTTACTGTTCACTCCGCACAGCAGGAGAGAGGCTGAAGGAACTACGCCCAAAGTCAGGAACTGTAGCTATGGCCCACCCAATTCTCGAAGCTCCATAAATCTGAAAACACAGTTAGTGTGAGCATCTATGATGTGGTGTGGGATGAACGTCACATCATGACACACACTCGCCCAACTCAAGAACGTGGTTCGATTTAGATGTTCTAACTTATTAATAATGATATCTGGGACCCCCGGGTGGCTCAGCGGTTGAGCGTCTGTCTTTGGCTCAGGGCGTGACCCCAGGGTCCTGGGATCTAGTCCCACATCAGGCTCCCTGCATGGAGCCTGCTTCTCCCTCTGCCTGTGTCTCTGCCTCTCTCTCTCTCTCTGTCTCTCTTCGGTGGCTCTCATGAATTTATAAATAAAATCTTTTAAAAAACCACAATGATATCTTCATTTGACTTTAACATCTACTTAGTCAAAACACCACTATCGTGTCCTCCCCGGAAACCTCCATGAGAGATTATAAGCTGGTGGCCTATGGACCAATTTCCACTCTATATGTGTAAGTTTTGGCCAGCACAGTATTTCTTCAGAGCAATCAGAATCAATATTTAGAAATCCAACCATCTCACACGCAAGTACCTATTTCTGCCTTGTGTGAAAAATGACAAGATCTGGCATTGCTGGTTCCATATTCTTCATCTATGGAAATATTCTGCTAGGATGAGCGAGCAGTCATCCCTTTCAACAGGATCCCTACCCTACATCGCTCTTACAGCGCAGTTTATGCAGTAGGCCTGACCGTAGACCCGTGCTGGGCGGCAGCAGCCAACCTTTGGCTGGAAAGGCTGCATCCCTGCAAAGGAACCTCCGTCTTTGTCACTTCTCAGAACTTGCCATGTAATCAGTAATATTTTACAGATTGTCTTCTATTTTAAGGAATACTCATCAGCAGAGACGAACAGCCAACAGAAGAGTTCTCAAGGACTTCAGACAGCCTGAATTCCAATTCCAAACGTAAGAATTCCCCAAGCGATCCGAAATCCTCATTGAGATTTCCTGAATTCTAATTCCAAACGTAAGAATTCCCCAAGCGATCTGAAATCCTCGTTGAGATTTCCTACAAGCAGGACTAATGCAGTACAGGAAGGTGTTGTCATGCAACCATCCAACCTGGCACTGGCAATGAGGAGGGCCTCAGCTGCAATTCTCCCGCCGATGGCATCCCAGGATGGAAAGTCTATCTCTAGGCCACCGGCTCTGTTGTCGGGCCAGGCCTGTTGGTACCCAACATTGGCTAACAGAGGGACCAGCACTTTAATCTTATTAAATCTGTTCTGGAGTGTATATTACTGATCTTAGGTGCCACTATGCTCCAACCAAGAGTTACCCAATCTTCAGACAGAGGGCAGACCAGCAACTGTTCCAGAATGATGCCGGCTGACCCGGCAGTGGGAGGGGACAAGGAGAAGCCATGCCGATCAAAGACAACGTCATTGTGTGACTACTTAAAGCCATTCCGAGTGGAAGGACAAATTATGGCAACTGTCCAGGCTACAAGTGTTCCTGGGCTATTAAATTTCCACAAAATTCCATACAAAGCATGGTCTATTGCAAGAGTTCTGTCCTGATGGTAAGACCGAGGTTGTGAAATGAAGCGGCCTCCCGCTTCCGCACCACGACTACACCGTACTGGATGGATTTCTGGGCGACGATGTTTACTTGACCGGGACGTGACTACTAGTGAGCTGTCGGAGGACACATCCTCGAGTTACTACCTGTGGCATGTGTAACACATACCCTGCCCAACAGAGGCGTCAGGGTGGCACAGCGAACAAACAATCCTCTTTTCTTCCTGTAAGTTATACGGTATTAGACGTTAATAATTCATTTGCCTCTGTGAATTAACACACCCGGTCTTCTCAAACAGCTACTGGTGTAACCTCACCTCGCTCCTGTGAGGTGGCTCATCATCCCGCACACTTCGCACCTACCCAGCCCCGGATCCCTGACCTTGGCCAGCTGGGCAGATGGTTCGCAGAGCTCGGCAACGCCCTGTGAGAATTTGGCACAGGAAACCACAGAAGGTTTGTGGTGGAGGACGGTGGCCCGTGTGAACTTTCTAAGAAACTCCAGAGAAACCAAATGCCACTCCTGTCCCTGTCAAGGATTCGGTGAGGGTCCCGGGAGACAAATGTCAAGAGACTTCAAGGCTTTCGGCAGCATGATATTTTTCAAGGGTTTCAGGAGTTAGTTTAATATGCTGCATTGCTAAAAGGGGAACACAGCCTGAAGAGTCAGTATAACTTTTAGGGCCGCTCAAGGCCTGTGTCGACCACACTACAACCTTGCCAAAGACTTTTACACCTGAAGCAAGATTTGTCTCGGGTATCCACAACCTTATTACGTGTTTCTCCTGAGAGCATCCCACTCCGAACACCCCAAAGTGAGAAGGCTCTTTGGATTCTCCTGCTTGAGATTACACTACTTGAGTCTCAAAATGCCCAGGCTCACTGGTTTCTGGAGCAATGGGATGTTGTTAATTAATAACAACACTTTGCAGATCCTTTACAATGTCTCACGTCGAAATATTTTACAAGAGTGAATTTCAAACTGTGTCCGTGTTTTTCACAGCATGGCACCTGTCTGAAATGGTAGAGTTTGGAAATCAATAAAACATGAGATGGAAGATACCAGGGTAGCTCGAGAGCTTTTAAGGAACTACACTCTTGAGAGCAAAACAGAGTACGTAACGTGGAATGAAAATAGGTAAACCTTCCCAAGTCTCTATTTTCCTAGTTTCCTCGTGAAGGGACCCAGGTCATCTTATAGATAAAGCCATCAACTGGCATGTTCAGAGTTTCAAAACAGACCCTTCTATTCCTGCTGTTTCTCTCCTCTGCTTTAGTTTAACTATAAAATAAACAAAAATGACCCGTTCAAGGAGAATATCTGAGTAGAACTTTTGGGAGAAGAGATACTTCATTACCTTTCCATCAACTTCAATTTTAAGAATCTTCTATGTCAGGATTTTTTTTTTTTTTTTAACTCTAACTCCCTAAATAAATATTTTATTCTTTGTCCATTTAGCTGCTTTAAAAAAAAAAAAAAAGTTCATTTTCTCCCTCTCTCTCTCTCTCATCCAGGTTTGGGGTTGGCAAAGCAACACCAAACCATGCTGTTACCATGTTGCACAGGCATGGTCTTTCCATGTTTATTAGATCCTGAGTCCTTCACAAAATGATTTGATCTGGTTCCACAGCTCAGAAGCAGGCCTCATGAAACCACTAAACCCGAGACAACTCAAAGACCCAAAAAGCCAAATACAAAGAGGATGGGAAATTATTTACAATGAAAAGTGACTCTGAGTCATACATTTGCTGGCTGAGAATCTATTTCTTGAGCAAGTGGTACAATGTGCTAGGTGCTGCTGGCCTCTGGCCGGGACCACAAGCTGCATGGCAACCGGACACAAAACCCAGCTGAGCTTCCAAGTGGCTGAAACAAAAAAAGGAAACACAACGCATCCCTCAGTTTCAGAAGTGAAGTTACTAGTTTAGCAATAAGGCTTTCTTGGTAAGAATCTTTGCAAGAAGAGAAAGTTAATGAACAGGTCAATACATACAGGTTACAGCACATAATGATAATAATAATATTAAAACGTTGATACTTTTGTACCTATCTTAAGGCTTTCTCTTCTTCTAAAATTGATTAATTTATAATCTTTTGAGCTAAGCAATCAACTCAGTAACACCTGGAGAAACCTTTATCTTTCCGGGCTGTCTACAGGTGCAAATCGACACCTCAAGTTGCACGGAACTAAAAGAGCAGAAAGTGCATGCCTTCCTTTATTACAAGATGTTAAGACTTTATACCTTTATTTCTAGAGGTTGCTGCTCTAGAAACTTTCCTAGGTCACATTCGGGATTGTAAAAGAATCCCTGGCAATTGCATTTCTTACATTCCTGAGTTTTTCAGGCGTCTTTTGGTGATACACATTGTAATTTTTAAAAAATTTCTTTTTATAATCCTCCTTTCTCTTGCGTGGGCCTGACAGTTGTAACCAAGTCACCAGATGAAAGGTGTCTCACGGTACAGCTTGACTAATATCTAAATGAACTGTTTCCTTTTCACAGGATGGTTCTTGTGTGACTATTCTAGGCCACAATATATGAATGGTACTTTTTTTTTTTTTAATTTAGGTAAGAGTAAATGTCTCTAGCTCTTTAATTATATAGTACTTTATTTGCTAAATTATGCAAATCAATACACCCTAAATCAAATACATACCTACTCTAAAGAGAGTTCCCCCTTGGTTTTGAAATTCGCTTTAACAAGCTATCAATCATCGGCTGATATTTAGAAGTAGCATAACTGATTGGTAGCAGTGGGATTTCTGGCCATTTTTAGTGATAACCACTGCAATCCAGGAGCAGGTTTTCAAGCCCTCGGAAGCATAAAGCCCGACCCCCTCCCCCCGACAAAAAATTTGACAGATCTATAATGCCATGATAGAAATACTACTCATTATGTCACACCTAATAATCCACATGTGCCTCATCACACAGCTGTTTGTCACACCCTGTTGCCAAAGAAAGCTCCTTGCTTCTCTCCCTCATCTAGCAATTAATATGCACATCAAGCACCGTGGCCAGACATCCACAGAGAAAGAAGAGGCAGGCAAGGGGCTCTCCAGGCATTAAAGACCCAGGCCAGTAATATCCTCAGCATTATTCAGGAATGTTTAGTTGCCTGCTCAAATTCATCATTAACAAAGGGCCTATCTCCCAAAGGTTTGCCCTGTGTAATTAGCAGCAACAAACACGGCCCCAGCTCAGGTCAACCTATGGGATTAGTTACAAAGGTTTTGTAAATTTCAGAAGCTATCTACACAGATGTCTGGGAAAAAACACACAAACACCCGGAACAGCATAATGGATGCAGCCACAGCCATTAAGTAGTTTAGGATTTGTGAGACTCAGACAACCAATACATTTTATGGGGGAAGTCATAAAAGTCAGACAAGGAAAAAATATACAGCATGAAAGTTGCAAACTTCTAGACAGCAAGTAAAAAATGCTGAAAAGTGGCAGGGGCAAAGGAATAAACATACCAACCAGAGCTCATCAGTCTTCATGCATAAGACAGGGTCACCTGAGTGGACTCCCGGACCCAACAGAAGTCCCTTAGTATTTAATTATTTTTGTAAAAGGACTGAGCTTTTTTTCATGCTCCCGTTTACTGCTGCCATTAGACTGGTTCATACTTCATTAGTCTGCTTTCTAAAATGAAACTTTTATTCTATTTATGAAGTTTTTATACCTCTCTAAGGCGGCTCCAAAAATATAATTAAGCGACGCTCCCCTTTCCATCACGAAGGGCCGCTACCCTTAAAGAGATGCGAATACGTGTTGACAGTTCCTATCAATGAAAGGGACTCAGCTGTGTACATTAAATATCTTACGATTTTGTCAACTACACCTCGATTAAGTCGAAAAATGCCTTAAATCAAAGAAAATAATTTTAATCTCAATTAAAACAATTTGTAAGTGACGGGATCTGAAATAAGATTGTAAATAAAAGTTAAGGCTAATGATCTCCTCTAGACAATGAATTACCCTATTTTGTAGAGACTCGTTTATCCTTAGTAAATAGCACTGCTCATTTTTTATGATGGTTATTAGTGTTTAAACAGGTTGGCAACTTTCAATTCAGAAGTCAAAACTACTGTCTTGGTTGCCAACAAAATTAATTAATAAAATGCCTCTAACCCCAGGGTAAATATGTAAGCAAATGCATGGTAATGGATAATAAAAATAGCACTTCCTTCTACATCTGGTGCTAATTAAAAACTGATCAGAGTAATAATTGAGCAGTGCCCAGGCTACCCTTGATTTTTCTTGTCAGATTTCAATTGTTTGACACAAATGCACTGACCTCAATAAATGAAAACATCTTTTAAAAGTCCTAAATTATAGCTATCCTTATTCAGGATAAAAAGTGATTCACTACCACCACAGGGCTTAGAGGCTCCAGGAGGCTTACGCTTCTTCCGAGGAGGTCACCCACTGCCACTGTTGCTCAGGAACTAGAAAGCACCAGCACGTCCACCAGACTTCTCGTCTCCCCCCATCAAATGCACAACTCTCTCCCTACGGAAATCCCAATTAAAGCAGAAAAATAACATTACCTAACATGGACTGAGCATGTGCTGGACACCCTGCCAAGAGCTTTACAGGCCCTTCTCAAATCTTCACAGCACCCTGATGCAGGGAGGTCATTACTGTCCCCATCTTACAGGTAAGGAAACTAAGTCTCAGTTAATTGATTCCAGAATCCTCATTCTTTTTTTAAGATTTTATTTATTTGTTCATGAGAGACGCAGAGAGAGAGGCAGAGACACAGGCAGAGGGAGAAGCAGGCTCCATGCAGGGAGCCCAATGCCGGACTGGATCTCGACCTGAGCCAAAGGCAGATGCTTAACGGCTAAGCCACCCAGGCACCCCCTGGAGTCCTCATTCTTTGTTTACATACGACCTTAAAGTAACAGGGGAGGCAATGCATACCGATATATTTTGAAAAACAATATAAGGAAAATACGGTTTCCAGAGACCTGAAATTGTACTGATATAAGTCTACAGTGCTAGGCCTAAACCTACAAGTGCCTGCTTGTATTGGTTCTTTAAAAAGTTATTAGAAAATACGGAGTACTCATTCATTTGGGGAATATAAAAAATAGTGAAAGGGAATAAAAGGGAAAGGAGAAAAAATAAGTGGGAAATATCGGAAAGGGAGACAGAACATGAAAGACTCCTAACTCTGGGAAACAAACTAGGGGTGGTGGAAGGGGAGGAGAGCGGGGGGTGGGGGTGACTGGGTGGTGGGCACTGAGGGGGGCATTTGACGGGATGAGCACTGGGTGTTATTCTGTATGTTGGCAAATTGAACATCAATAAAAAATAAATTTATTAAAAAAAAGAATAGACACATAATAACATAAAAAAAGAAAATACGGAGTAATACATATTTCCACGTCCAAAGTGCCCTACAGATATGCTTCACAGACACAAGGCTCTAGGGAAATTGGAAAAGCCAACCCAACTACTATTTTGGTTGGATTATATAATGAAATGTACACTAACCCTCAAACCATTTTTCCATAAGTCAGCATATTGGTAGAACTTTTGGCATTTTCATCTGTTCAACATTCCCGTTTATTTATTTATTTACCCTTTTTATTTAGATTTAAATTCAGCCACATTTGTGTGACCCTCCTAAGAAGGAGAGTACGAAGAGGTCTCAGAGATGCCCTGGGTTCCTAAGGAGCTTAATGCCAACGATCACATTTCAGCCACAATAGAAGGTAGGACACAGTAAGGGCTAGAATTTAATTTTCTTAAATGTAATGCACCAGGTTATCCAAGGTACTGTGTGACAGATATTAAGACTAAGGACACAAATTCTGCTCTCCAAAGCTTCTGAGGGGGAAAGAGCAGATGTTCAATAAGCCCGTTATGTCGATACCTGCCTGGATTCCTTTGACAAAAAAAAAAAAGGAAAAGCATAAAAGCCCAACAAAGCCTTAACGGCAGAGCTTCTTGGGGACTTTCTCAGAAGGAGCCACAGGTGAAACAGAACCCAGGCGCTGAGACTCTGGGAAGACTGGACTCGAGCGGGAGGAGGCGGAGGGGAGAGTGAAGAGCGACCCAGGAGTAACAGCCGGGCGGCCAGGAGCGTTGGCTGCCGCGCATCATGAGCCATCCTGACGCTGTCATGACCGGAAGTGGGCTTATGCTTCTCCGTGTATTCAGGCCTGTGCCTAGGAAGGCGGTTCTGCCAGCAGCGTCGGGGGAAGGACTCCTGGAGCAAGCAGGCCGGGAAAGACCAACTGCTGCTTTGTGCAAAGGCCTGGCGAGGGCGGAGGGCCCGTGGGGGACGCCGGCTTGGAAGAGTGGAGAGGAGGCCTTGGAAAGGACGGAAATGTGACCAAGGGAAGGGGGCAAGACGGCCTCACGAGGACAGCCAGATGGGAAGTCGTCGGTTGGGCGGCGACAGACGTCTCGAGTCCGGGAGCCGACGGAGGCCACCCTGAGGGTCCTGCCTTTCACTGGCTCCGCGTGCACTTGCTGAGGCCCCGCTACACGGCAGGCAGCGGCCCGGGCCCCGGGGACACGCGGGGGCGCGGCAGGCAACAGGGACTGCGTCTCCCCCGCTGAGAGGCACGAGCCACGAGTGAGGACTGAGGCGTGTCCAAGCACAGCCAAGGAAACCCTAAGGCTTTCTCGGGTTCAGAAGAGGGTGGTGGAGCGGGGTGGGGTGGCAGCTTGGCTCGAGGAGAAGGGAGGGAGTGGAGCGGCTCATACGGATGCTATTCCCTGCTGCGGACACAGCCTTCTCCCCGGGGCTGGGCCCGATCCAGCGAGGAAGACCAGTAGCCCGCGTGCGCTGCCGAAGTCTGACGACGAAGTAAATAGGGTGGTCTCTTCACGTGCGCTTGACGTATTGTTAAAAAAAGACACAACAGGCCCCAAACGGAGTCGCTGGTCCGAAGCCTGCATCCCCAAACCAAGACTTAGGCCTAAGCTAACCGCGGTCTCCACCTCTCCCAGGAAGGTGATCTTACAGGAGTCCATCTGGAATTGTCCGGCCCGTGCCCGAGACGGACAGACCACAGGACAGACCCCCCCCCCGCCCCCCAGAGACAGACGGGGCCATCTGGGCCATCTGTTCCCGCCTCGGCCCTGCCCTCTCCTGCCCACAAAGCTCTCCCGCCTCGTTCAGCTCCTTGGAGCTGCTTTCTATTCACTAGAGGGGAGGCCGCCTGCTTCGCCAATCACGGGGTAAAGCCCGTTCGATCTTTCACCGGTTGAATTTTTACATTTTACACCCGATTCTCTGAGGACACAGAGGAAGTCGTGATTCATCCTAAGAGACCCAGCAATGCTTATGGGCAGGAGCGAGGATGCCCAGAAGAGTCGATGCAGAGTCACAGTTCCACAGAGTTCTTTCTTTTTTCTCTTCTCTTCTCTTCTCTTCTCTTCTCTTCTCTTCTCTTCTCTTCTCTTCTCTTCTCTTCTCTTCTCTCTCTTCTCTTCTTTCTTTTTTTTTCTTTCTTTCTTTTCTTCCTTCCTTCCTTTCTTCCCTAAGATTTTACTTATTTATTTCAGAGAGAGCGAGAGAGGGAGAAACTGACTCAGTGCTGAGTAGAGAGCCTGACGCGGGGCTGGATCCCAGGACGCCAAGACCACGACCTGAGCCAAAGGCAGACACATAGACAGACTGAGCCACCCAGGCGTCCCTCCCTCACCTAATTTCTTAATAACATATTCCTAAGCTATGTTTCTGAAAAAAGATTAAATGTGTTAGAAAAAGAAAAGCTCACTATTCCGGTCTACATCAAGTAAATAAATATACTTACCTACTGAGGGAACACAAACGGAATCTCAGCTGGTCCTCCACCCAGAGAACATGTGCTTTTAGGGACAAGGAAGCCGCACATCTCCTGCTCCAGCCAGAGCATCAGAAGTTGAGCAGGGCAGGGACGCCCGGGTGGCTCAGCAGTTGAGCGTCTGCCTTCAGTCCAGGGCGTGACCCCGGGGTCCTGGAATCGAGTCCCGCATTGGGCTCCCTGCATGGAGCCTGCCTCTCCCTCTGCTCGTGTCTCTGCCTCTCTTGAATAAGTAAATAAAATCTTTAAGAATAAAAAAAGAACCCCAAAAACCTAAGATGTTGAGCAGGGCAGGTGGCCCACCCTGTGCTCACTCTAGTCCTCTCGGCCTGGCTCTCAGAAAAGACCAGCTCCTGGGAAACAGCTGAAGGATGCACCCGGGACCGGGCCCAACTGCAGCTGAAGGATGCACCCCCGGACTGGGCCCAAATGCAGCTGAAGGATGCATCCCCCCAGTCGGGCCCAACCGCAGCTGAAGGATGCACCCCCAGACCGGGCCTACCCGCGGCGGGAGCTGCCCCAGTGCTCAGAGCAGCCGCAGGAATTCCTCTGGGCCTTGTCGTGACATCATTTGTGCAACATAGGCCCCCGATGGCACAAAGTGAAGCTGGTATCTATACGGGGTATTAGCGGAGGACCCTCCCGCGCCAGGCTTCAGATGACAAAATGTCAGCCCCAATCATCTGACAGGCTTTGGTCTCCCTCTGTAACCTCTTTCTTTTTGGCTGCTCTTTTTTTATATACATATGACACTAACAGAAAAATAAATTGAAAAGAGCACTGAGGCAGAGTGTATTTCACGCACTGGTGCCAATGTTTCATATCTCATGAACCTCGGGAAAACAATTCGTAGAACTAATTAGTTTACAGTGTTTAAGCAGCTTGTTTCTCGTCTTTAATCTTCTTTATGTAATACTGTGAACAAAGCCATATTATCTTCTGATTTTTTTTTGTACAGTTTAACAAATATAATCTCCCTTTTCTTTCTAGAGATTACTTCATTTAGACATCAAACGGCGTTGTTGTTGTTGTTGTTTTTCCTGGGGAGAAGGGCTATAAATAAATTGACATCTATTCACACAGGTCTCAATGGCCCAGCAGATCCACCCAAGCCCTAATCCTCTTTGTTGTCATGGAATCCACCTGGCTTAATTATATTTACAGTTTTCAGCCACACCTCACGGCGCGCAGGTTTTTCCTGAACCCCGCACGTCCTCCCCCGAATCCCGGCTGTAAGTCACATGTCGGCTGCTGTCTGGTTCGCAGATCCCAGATGATGACAAGGCCTGAAGCGAAGCGTCAGATCCCCTCCAGAACATGGCCCTGCTAAACCTCCCCTCGGGTGTCTTCGAGGCCCAGCGCAGGGACGGGATTTAAGGGCCCCGCGACCTAGACCCCAGGGAAGGGCAGGGGATACACGTGTGCACAAGTCAGCTGGGCCGGGGCATCAAGCAAGCACAGGAGCCTTGGTCTGGGCGAGGTTCATCTTAGAACAGGCCTCACCGAGTGCAACTGTTAAGAGAAAGTAAAGTTTTTTGTGCTAGAAAGTGACTTCACGGCCCAGCTGGCGGGGCTACGATGTGCTGGGCGGGAAGCAGGCAACTGATGCTCCAGGCCCGGCCGAGGCTGGTGCTAAGGACCCCGCACACCGCCAGGGCCTCAAGCCGTGTTATTCTCTGGGAAGGACCCCTCACGAGCGCCAGGGCACCCACTGCGGACTCTTACTTCTGCATTTGAGGGGCGCCTGGGTGGCTCAGCTTTTGAGTATCTGCCTTTGGCTCAGGGGGTGACCCTGGGGTCCCGGGATTGAGTCCTGCATCGGGCTCCCTGCATGGAGCCTGCTTCTCCCTCTGCCTGTGTCTCCCAGGAATAAATAAATAAAATCTTAAAAAAAGAAAGTATTTCTGCATTTGAAGCCACGTGACTGAAATGTTACGGTGGCAGCCAAGACCCCCTGCTGGAGGGTCAGCCCAGCGGGGCCAGTGGCCCTGCAGAGCCGCCTCCCTGCGCCTGCCCTCCCAGGCCTGCGCCCACAGGAGAGCTCAGGCGACAGTGACACGGTAGGTGGCGTTGACACCTGTGTCCTAAAGCCAGAGGAGCCGTCTTGGGAGCACATGGTGCCCTGGAGCTGCTGCACGAGCCCCGCACGGCCAGGAGCTGCGGGGCTTCGGGAGCTGCTGGGTTTCGCGCGCTGCCGGACCGAGGTGCCCCCGATGCCCCGCCCGAGTTTCCCCGCGCCGCCACCACTGCTTGGCCGCGGCGCTGGCGCTGGCTCTGCGTGGGGGGAGCGCAGGTACCGGTCGCCGTGGAAGACTCACGACCCTCCACCGCGCGGGCTCAGCGGGATCGGGACGCTGGGGGTCGGATCGGGCTGCAGGTCGCAGCTGTGTTTCCCGTCTTGCAGGGATCAGCAGTTGCCGTGAGTCGGCTTGCCAACTAAGGACGGGGCGAACGTGAAGGCGGATCGGGGCCCTGGGACGGAGAGTCCTCGGGCGAGCAAAACACAGACTTGCACCGAGTACGTGTTGCAGGGCCACTGGCCCCGCTGGGCTGACCCTCCAGCAGGGGGTCTTGGCTGCCAGGGTTCCCGCCACGGATTTTTCCCAACACGGTATATAAACCTATCTCCGGGCAGCCCGGGTGGCTCAGCGGCTGAGCACCTGCCTTCAGCCCAGGGCCTGACTCCGGGGTCCTGAGATCGAGTCCCGCATCGGGCTCCCTGCATGGAGCCTGCTGCTCCCTCTGCCCGTGTCTCTGCCTCTCTCTGTCTCTCATGAATAAATAAATAAATAAAATCTTTAAAAAATAATAATAAATACATCTCCTTTTCCTTTTGGTTTTTTCTTTCTTTTTCTTTTTCTTCTTTTTTTTTTAACGTGAGATCTCTTTCTGCTTACTTTCAACGGGCCCGGCAATTGATTTGTTTTCCATTGAACCTCGCCAACTGGATGCCGAAGAGAGGGGATGGCATATTCAGATGCCCTTAAACTTTTGGATTCACGTTTAAAATGCACCAAGGCAGTGTCACATTCAGGGTAAACGTTGTGCAATTTCTGGGAGGCCGGGAGGAGAACTGAGGGCCCCACGGGCGAAATGACATAAAAGGGCTTTACAGTAAAACAGACTCCAAGCTCTATTGATTCGTTTTAGTTCAAATCAAATTCCAATCATCAGATGGACATGAAATCCCAAACAAAAAGAAAAATCAGATGATTCCCTCTTGTGTGTAAAAGAACACCAAGGCCTGGACAGGAAAACAAAACAAAACAGAAAGAGCCCAACCTGCCAGATTCAACCCAAAGTGTTCTCACAAGCACCCACTGGGCTTCCTGAGTTGTCCCTTCAGTGTCAGGACCCCTGAGGGACAACACAAGTGAAAAGATGGGGAAGACACAACCATACCCTGGAGACCTTCCCAGGTGCAGGCAGCTGGAGAAACCAGACACACGTGTAAGAAACAACCAGGTGGGGCAGCCCAGGTAGCTCGGCGGTTTAGTGCCGCCTTTGGCCCAGGGCGTGATCCTGGAGACCCGGATTGAGTTCCACGTCGGGCTCCCTGCATGGAGCCTGCTTCTCCCTCTGCCTGTGTCTCTGCCTCTCTCTCTCTCTGTGACTCTCATGAATATATAAATAAAATCTTAAAAAAAAAAAAAAAAACAACCAGGTGATAATCATAAGGAGATTCATTATGAAATCAGAGAGAGAGTATCCCGTTACTAGGCAGAGATGCTGAAGAAATTAAAAAAGACAAAAGACAATAGATGAGGGGGTGAGAGGGGTCCGTAGAGTTCACCCATTTCCACGTCCTTGACCTTCGGAGCACACAAGACCATACCACCCTATGCCGCACGATTAGGCAAAACCCGAGCGCCGGGGAGGATGTCACCTTGGGTCAGGGCAACACCTGCATATTCTCCTGCAAGCGAGCCCGTGTTGAGACACCAAGGCCACAGCACGGACACAGCCTCCCCAAGGTTTCTGATCACTGACTCTCTGCACAGACAAGAGTTACTTGTCGTAAGAAAGAACCTGGGCACAGCCCCCTCAAGATCCTGGGGCTGTTTGTTACGCGGCACATGCTGTGCTGCGCTGCAAGATGTGTCCCCAAGCAGGGAAAACCCAGGGGGACACGGACACCGAGAAGGACTTTGGGACCCCCTCACTGCCTTTTTTTCTCCTTGGCCAGGACTCTTCCAGCACTCTTGCCTCCCTTGCCTCTCACTCACATCTCCATGCCATGGCCAGGGCGTTGTCAGCCCCACCTCCATGCATATCTGTGTCTGAAGGCCCCAGGGGGATTTCCCCAACACAAAACAGAAAGAGCAGACTCGGTGGCACAGGAGGCAAGGCCCAGGATATCTGGCTCCTGGGTGTGGCCAGGCCACCAGCCTCCTGTGGAGCCTCTATCCGCTGCACCTCCATGCACGGCTCCCCACTGTCTGTAATGCTCTCCCCCCCCCTTGTCCGTGGTGAGGGCCTAACCAACTTCTGGCAAGGTCCCCTCCCTCTGCCAGGCCCCCATCCCCTCGGTGTTCCCTTACCTCACTACGCCCCGCTCCTTAAAACCTCTTCTTTTGGTCTCTGTCTCCTCCCACTAGGTGGTGAGTGGCTCAAGGCAGGGGCTGATCCTTTTCTGTTTCCCCCAGAGTACGCGGCACAGTATGTGACACGCAGCTGGGATTTGCAGAAATAAAGAATGTGCAGAGGGAGGAAGAAGCACGTGAGGCGATGTGTGCACGACAGCGTGAGGCAGAGGACAGGAGCATACCGGTCTGCTGCAGAGGAGTACCACATAAATTTAAGCGGCTACGAGGGTGTCACATTATGAAGACTGGGAATTTTTCACCTGATTCAAAACGTGAGAGGGAGTCATTATAACTTCTTGGACAGAGAAATGATGAAAATTTTGTCCAGCTATGTTTGTGCCACTCGTATTCCCCCTTTGACTGTAAAAGCTCCCTGAAAACAGGGGCTGCGCCTTAATCATATTTGTATCCCCTATAGCAACAAGCACAGTGTTTGTATAACAGGTGCCAACAAATATTTGCTGAGTTTAATACTAGAAAAATTACTCCCTACGCGGTGAGGCTGGGAAACCAGCCGGGAGGCTATTGTATTATATACAACGTCAGGTAGGAAATGGATTTAAAGGAGGGTAGTGCCCATGGAAACGTGGAGACAGAAATCCGAGAGAGCCGAAGAGTCCAACTGTCCGGTTTCAGGATCTCTAATACAGATTCATGTTCGGAGCCTGGGCACCTGCAATAAACTGGGGTATATTCACCACACAAGTGTTGGAAGATTGGTTTTTCCCAGGGAGTAGGTGAGTTCGGGGTGGAAGACACAGCTTCTAAAGTGGTGACGGGACAAACAAACAAACAAAAATGGGCTATAGCTCTAGAAATCCGAACTGCCGTACGTCGATTTTATCCCCCACCTTGGGCTCTGGTTTTCATTTTTCAATTTTTATTCGTTGATTCATTCATTTGTTCATTCACTTAATATTTACAAATTACTTAAATTGTGCGAGGCAATGTTGCTTCCGAGGCTTATTCAAAAGTCTGTTTGGATTTACTGTCTGTTTCACGTTGACCTTTTTTACTTACTCCCCGAAGGCAGCGATGATGCGCGAGGTAAAAGAATGATGTGCCTATTTCTTCCGCTGTGTTTGGTTTGCCAAGTATCCCTGGTTATTCACTATCAGGCAGGGTTTGCAGGGGCTTCTTGTCGAAACATTTTTTTGGGGAGCTATGGCTGTCAACGTGTAGTCCTACAGGCATCTAATTATTTTATTGATCTTAAAGTCAAAGCCAGAAACCCTTCAGAAGCCACACCTGGTTTTATTTTGAGCCTTTCCTCTTAAGAAGATGCACACACACACGCGCATGCACACACGTAATGATCTAGTGGAATTA
This sequence comes from Canis lupus familiaris, assembly GCF_011100685.1. Lineage (NCBI taxonomy): Eukaryota > Metazoa > Chordata > Mammalia > Carnivora > Canidae > Canis > Canis lupus. Next base: position 4,447,921 of record NC_049224.1, on the reverse strand, counting down.
CATCCTTAAAAAACATATTAAGAAAAAAAAAACATATTAAGAGTGAAAGACAGAAAAGAGATTATCCAATAGTGGAATCTGCAGGGCTCGGTCCTAAATCTTCCAAGGAAGATCATGTGTTGGGAATAGAATTCAAGGTATAGAAAATGTATTATCAAAAACTTAAACAGGACCATTGTCACACATTCAGTGTGTCATTTCACCTATAGCAAACCCGTATATTGAACTAAACAAAACTTAAAAGTTCACAGATGTGCCTTGAGTCGATCTTAAGAGAACAGCTGAGGCAGTATCATTCCAAAGTAGACTTAGAAGGTACCTAGAGGGGCAGCTCCGGTGGCGCAGCGGTTTAACACAGCCCGCAGCCCGGAGTGTGATCCTGGAGACCTGGGATCGAGTCCCACATCAGGCTCCCTGCATGGAGCCTGCTTCTCCCTCTGCCTGTGTCTCTGCCTCTCTCTCTCTCTCTCTCTCTGAATAAATAAATAAATAAATAAATAAATAAATAAATAAATAAATAAATAAATAAATAAATCTTAAAAAAAAAATCCTTGCATTAAAAAAAAAAAAAAAAGGAAGGTACCTAGAGCTTCTTTCATCGGATCCTGAAATTTCTGAGCGTTTCTTGGTTGAGTGGACTCTCACCAGCCACCCACAAGGTCCAATATCCCTTGGATATTTGCATCCAATGTTTGCATCCCTCCAAATGAACATCATTGGTCTTTCAAATAATTTTTGATGGAAGGAGAAAAGGACACCCCCATGGCAAGGACCACACACCTGACCCATGCATGCACACTTTCAACTAAACAATGATTCTTGCTCCGTGAATTGCATTACACCTTCTAAAAAAGGAAATCGCCAAATCAATCATTTCAAAGAAAGCCAGCCATTTCCTGCACTCTGACTCCGCAGCACTTCGATGCCAGTGAGCGGGTGCTTCGTTCACCTCACCTGGGGCCTGGGGCTGGCCACAGTCTACACTCGAGAGTCCATCAGGCATTGGGGACGGGGGTTACCACCAACTGCTGACTCGTGTCTGTCACTACACAGGTGAAGGAAGCTGATACAGGTCAAGAGTCTACACGTCCACACTCATGGCTGATGCATTAATTACAGCGGACACTCAGATGCATCGTCCCCTGCTGGGCCTCCGTTCACGGGGGACAAGACACACGGTGTTGATTCCAGTTACCCAAACTCTAACATGACACTCTCCCAACCATTCTGGCAGTGTCACCTTACCCTTCAGAGATGCTACTCATTACGGATTTCAAAATAGAATGAGATTTCAGGAACCCTCTTACTCGATCATCTTAAAACCTGGCTCCAAGAGAGGAAAATGGACCGAATGCCTTCTTAAGGCTTAAAAATCACGTTTTACGTTTAATCTCATTCATACCACATCTCGACATGGTTTATGAATTAGGGAGCACAAGTGTTATCAGAATTTGGTTATCAAATATTTAGGGCCTCTTGGCTATGTCACCATTGGGTATAGGACGAATGCCGGGTCTTGTCTCCTCTAGGTAAACTGCCTCCGGGGTAGTGAGGAGAGGATGAGGCTCTTTCTCTGGGCATATTAAAAATCATGAGGTGGCATGTGCTGCTCTGAGCAACAGGACTCTTAATTCTAGCATTTTCTCAGTGGGAATGCAGAAGGCTTCTGCTAGTCCTTCTTTATTCTTGGGGACCAGAATTAAGGGAAGATTGCAATTTTTATGTCTTTATATAGCCACAAACCCTACAAATAAAAGTTACCACTTGAGAGGGGACCTGGATAGCTGGAGAACAGGAGTGGGAAAGAGACTTATTTTCACTCTGTATTCTTTTATAAGCTTCTGAATTTTGTATCCTGTCATGTACTAGAGGCTTGAAAAATAAAAACAATTTAACACTGGAGGAGGAATAAAAACAAACAAGCAAAAAAACCCTACAAAACTTTCCTAAACTATGTTTTAAAGGAAAACACCCCATCTTATAAAGTTGTACAAATTAAAAAAAAAAAATCTTAAGAAAACAAGCCAATGCAATATTCACAATCGATTTTGTAAAAATGCTTCAAAGACTCTTTACCTAAAATGCTGCACTTGGGTAGACGCTATTAAGAAAGAGTCATATGTCACCTTTTATTATGATTACTATTCAGCTAGGAAGTTCATTACCTACTTCAGTTATTATAAAAGTTAGACATTAAAAAAAAAGAGAGATAATGTGTTTTAAAAGCAAAGCATGTTATTTTTCCCTCTAAAAGAATATTCAGCATTTCAGACAAATACATATTATTTCGTTTATCTATTGTGATCATCCTATTCTCTTCAATATGACCCAAGAACCTTCATGAATGTGCTTTACCACATTAGTCATTCTCATACACTAAGATCCCACTAGAGGAAAAAGCCACCTGTTTGTGGTCTTCCTAGACAAAATGAGGCTGATAAGCCAGGTCCCTCAGTTTCAGCTTGAAAGAAAATTAGCCTGAGGACTATTCTTATATTTGAATTTCAACTGGAGAGCCAAAAAATGGTAAAAAATAATGATGTCGAGAGTCGAAGCACAGATATCCTATTTGTTACTAATGCCTCTCTGCAATAATTACTTTTATTTGTTCATTTTCTGGAGTAGACACAATAGTTTCGTCTTTATCTTTTACAACGGAATACTTTTTAGTAAATAGGAGATAAAAGACCAATAAAACCTTTGTTCTTCCTCCTTTCGGCCAACCCCTAAGGCCTATTTTATCTCCAGAGTAGTTATCTAAAGTGACTTACTGATAAGAAAAATTAAAGGACTCTGAAGCTGCCTGTGTGAAGGAATTGCAGGGGGCTTCCCACACCCTGTTTTCTGTTCGGGCAGAGGAAGCTGCCCAAGGAGGATAGCTCCCAGGCCTAAATTCCTTTTCCAAGAAGAAAAACAAGGTCCATACCAAGACTCTGGGAGACCCAAGTCATCCTTCCGCTGTCCTGTCCCTTTGGATTCCGAAACTCCTAAGTGGCAGGATAATACTTTTTAAGGGACCTTTGTGTGCAAACGCATCAGTCTTCATAACAATCCACACAAACTCTACGATGAGTTATTTGCCCTTGTTTCTGACTCCCTTCGCCCCAACTGGTATATTTTGCTGTCAAAAATAATACCAATAGTGTATGTTTATTGAACAGAAGCTGAGTTCTAAGTGGTTTCCACGTATCAACTCATTTGATGTTCACAACAATCCCTGGGCTTCAGATGATCATGATCCTCGTTTCACAGATGAAGAAATTGGGGGCACAGACACACTTATCCAAGGTCATGTGGCTAGTAAGCACTGAGACTGAAATCCAGGCAGTCAAGCTCTAGAGTCTGTACTGTCAACACTATTTGGCAAAGAGTTTAATTCTCTCTCTCTCTCTCTTTTTATAAAGATTTTATTTATTTATTCATGAGAGACACACAGAAGGAGGCAGAGACGCAGGCCCCACGTAGGGAACCCAATGTGGGACTCAATCCCAGGACCCTGGGGTCATGCCCTGAGCCGAAGGCAGATGCTCAACCACTGAGCCACCCAGATGTCCCAAGTTGAATTCTCTTAAGATGACTGGAAACGAAGTATGAAACAAATTTTTACCTCTACAATCCTTTTTTGTTTGTTTGTTTGCAATATCTGCCTCAGGCAACAAACATCCACAAATTCCTTATGTATTACTATTATTCATTTTAATACGTATTTACTCAATCTCTAGAATGTGCAGTCTTGTGTCAGCTATTTGAGAAGAATAGGAGTAGGCACGACAAATAACACGTGTTATCAAGTAGTCTGAAACTCCTTGGCACTTCCTCTCCTTCAAAAAAGGTATAAAAAAGAAGAAGAAAGAAGAAAGAAGAAAGAAGAAAGAAGAAGAAGAAGAAGAAGAAACACTAAAAAACACAGTTCTAGTCATTCCTGGAAGCCAAATTCTTCTAATACCCATGGTCTTGGGCATTAAATGGCTCCCGGCCCGGTGTTGATTGAGGCAGGAGAGAATTCTAGGGCAGCCGGGCAGGTGGGCTGCATGTATCAAAGGCAGAGGGACGATGCTGTCCTGACGAGACCACGAAGTCCAGCTCCCCACTGGCCATCCGTGTCTTTTCTCTCCTTTCTACAAAGTCAACATATTCCCCCAAAAATTAATCTTAGAAACAAAACAAAGCGAACAGCCCCCACAGTTTTGCCTCAGGTAAGATGAAGGGCTCCAGGTCATAGCAAGTTTCTGAGACGTAACATCTTGGTGAGTTTTTCCACTTTCAGGCTGTTTGTATTTCAACACAGGATCCTCACTGAACTTCAGGGAGGGGCGGTCAAGTCCCTTATCACAACCCAACCTACGCAGCAGGTAGGCCCTACCCTTCCCTCTCGCTCTCACAAGAGCAGATTTGTAGCAGAAGAGACGAGAAACATGCCTTTCTTGGGGGAAGTGTTGCTGACTCCTACTCCGGGCAGCAGTTGCGGGCTTGCCAAGCGACAGGATGTACCTTGAGAGTGACTAAGACTTCCTACCAATTCCAAGGGAGGAACATGCTGGAAAAGAAACCCGGGTCGGCCAACCTATGACAAAACCCAGGTTGGGGGTAGGACTTTGGCTCCTCCTTCTCATCCCGGGCCATAACCTCTCCTGCTGAGATAAAACGTTTTTAGGAAAGAATCAAATGGACACTCCGTGTGGTTGGCTTCTAGAAGCAAGTCATTTTGTGTCTAGAGCCTTGGCTTTAGGCTAACCTTTGGGAGATGATGTCCCCTGGACGCCTGGGGGATGATGGATCACTGTCTGTCCTCCTGCTGACCAGCTCTCCCACTGGCCCAAAGTGGGCACTTGTGGTTTTGTATCAGCTCCCTGGGGGCGCTTACATTTATGAACACAGTTTGGGCCTCGGAGCTGGCTGGTAAGCTGCCTTGGGTGAGAGGGTATACGGGCTTACGTGATGCCTATCATGAGGGAAGCATCGGCCTGGCGGTGTTTCTGTCTGTGGAAGCAGGCAGGAGTTTGTCAGAGAACCGCTGACATTCCTGAGGGCAAATAAATCAACACGCCCACGTCTCCTAACTCATTTGCAGGAACAAGTACACATTCCGCTGAAATGGAGAAGTCAGGGGGTGGTCAGAGGCAGAGGCCTGGGCGGGGAGAGGTATTTTAAAATGCTTCTGGGCTGGTGCACTCGTCCCCTTTTTGGGGATCGCATCTAGAAGGTGAAAGGACCCTCACACATCACTGGCAAAAAAGTAAGAGTCAAGGAAAGATACAACGCCTGAACCCAAAGTCTGCCAAGGGTTCTTCGAACAGGTGGAAACTGAAATACAGTATGATCTACGGAAATGGGGGGCTGTCTGGGTCACTCCTCTGCTTCAGCTAAGGCCCTAGAGAAGGCACCTGTGCACGTCTGTCTGTCTGTGTCTCCCTGGCTCCCTGGCGAGCCTTAGGAGGAGGTCTCAGCATCCTCTTCAATTGGACCCGGTGAGATCTGAGACTGTAGACCCACCTGAGTGGGTCCCACCACAGAATTTGCAGGTCATGGTACAAATCAAAAAGGCCCCCTGCTCAGAAAAAGCAGGAAAAAGTACCATTAAGGGCACTAAACTATACAGCTTTTCCCTTTCTCCCATAGTCTATTTCTCACAATGTCATTCAGTTTCTATCCAATGTCGTTCTAAACAACGAAAAATGAAAATACTTAACTATTGGCGTGAATCTCACCCTTCATCTTTTTTTTTTTAAGATTTTATTTATTTATTCATGAGAGACACAGAGAGAGAGAGAGAGAGAGAGAGGCAGAGACACAGGCAGAGGGAGAAGCAGGCTCCATGCAGGGAGCCCGACGTGGGAATCGATCCTGGGACCCCAGAATCACACCCTGGGCTGAAGGTGGCGCTAAACCACTGGGCCACCTGGGCTGCCCTCACCCTTCACCTTATACGGTATAACGACAGGTTTAAATGCGAATATACGAGCATTAAACTTGTACGTGGAATCATCAGATGACACAACCTGTGTACCGTAGTCCATGCGCGCCTACCCGTCCTGCTCTAACTGCGCAAACGCTTCACGCAGCTAGCTCAACTTTTAAAACTTAATTCCTTGATGCATGCAGGTTCCACCAACACCCTATGGAAATGAGCTGTCTCTATGACACACTTGCCCTGTACTCACGTGGAGTCTCCCAGAACTCACACACACCACCGTCCATGTCGATGGGGCATCGTGAACACGATATGCACACTGTGCTCCAAGAGGCAACTTTTTCCCCATACCCCTTCACTCATGTGCATGCTCCCCTTACAAAGCACTGGTTCAAAGATAAACCTAAGGATTCTGAGAGGGCAGCAGCAAAGCCTTCATTAAACCACGTATGGGGCCTCCCGAACCCAGGGCCCCGTGTGACCTATGGGTTTCCATGATGCTGGCCCATTCCTGTGAGACGGTCTATCCCGACCTCTGATAACAAAGCCCTCTGAGGACCTGGGTTTGGTGGCAACAAAACAGACTGTGTGGTCAGGCTGCAGGGGATTGACTGCGTATGGTGATTACCCCGTAAATTACCTGTTCACACAGTTTCCCAGGCTTGCGTGCTTGGGCCTATAATTATATGAGGCCGTCTTCCTTAAGGAGGCTCAGAATGTGGCCTCGCTGCTAGCCCAGGAAACAATCCAGATAATTATTTATAGCAGCCAAAGGAATCTGTGCTTTCTCTTGCTGCGAGCTCCTTTCCCACTGGAAACAGAGGCAAGCACATACTTTGCTTCCTTCTCTTTGTTTCGATACGCCATGACCAAAGAGCAAGCGAGCACACAGATTTTGGGGAGTCGTGTGAAATCAGAAAGGCCGCAAAAAAAGCATATGGGAAGATACTTGAAATAACAGAAGGCAAAGAAAGATGATTAATATCTTTGCAGCTCAGAAGAAAAGTAAAACACAAGCCAGATAACTCATATCCCCCCAAGAAAGACAACAAGAAAGCCCCCCCCCGCCCCGCCCCCATACAGGCACTGCCGCGAGCACACTTCTCTCCTTTCTGGTCTCAGAATAGCAATGGGTTGCCAACAGTTTGAATTAAGGAGCCAGGCTGCATCTGCAGCCAACAGCTGGAATTCAGCAACTGTTGTTAATCCACCTTAATTGCTTATTATTCTATCAATTGTTGTTTGTGCTTTTGTTATTCAAAGTAATTTTCCCTGCACACACAACCAAGCATGGTTTTTCCCCACAAGCTGTGGCCAAAGAATTCTTGTGCTGCAATCCGAGGGCTGCTACCGTTTTGTTTTGAGACAAAAACATATCGGCGGTGGATTAAAATAAAAACAAAACACACCGGCGTTGGTAGTGACGCCCACAGACAGACTAACGTTGGCCTGGACATACAGAGAGACACAGGTAGGAGCCCTCTCTAGATAAGAACAAGGCTTCTTTTGGGGTTTTAATTAGAGGCGCAGTTAGCACGGTCGCTGTTTTCCCTAAACAATTCTTCGCCTCCTCGCTTGAGGGAAGGATTTTCTCACTCCACCACTTTATTGCCCTAGCGAATAAATGAGATCCCAGGGTTCCGGGAAGGAAAAAAAAAAATCACCAATATAAATGCATCAGGTGCAAATTACCAGGGTAAATGGGCCCGCGGAGGCTGTGAGGCTGGCAACGCCAACTGGAGTATCCGAGAGGGCCCAGCAGGAGAAGGCCCGGGTCTGGGTCCGCAGTTGCCGTGCCTCAGTTTCCCGGGTGCAGCCGCAGGGGGCGGGGGGGTGTCCCGGGAGCAAGGCGGGTGTGGACTCAGCCGGACAGCGCTCTCACCGGAGCTTCGGTGCCACCGCTTCTCCCTCTCAACTCTCTCAAATCTTCCCAGTGCCACTGCTGGGTGGCAGCTCTCAGAGGCGGCCCCCCCACCCGAGGAGGCCCCTGCGACCCAATCTCCGTCTTAGAAACGATCCCTAGAGTCAAAATCTGCATCGCGGGGCTTTGTTTGTGCCCTGTAAGCAGGCACAGGGCAGGTGACTGAGGAGCCTCAACCTGCGGGTCCTGGGCTGACCTGTCCCTCGTCCCCGCACCTGCCGCGTCCATTCTCCGAGGGACGCAGGTGCGCGGGGCAAAGGCCTTCTTGTTCTTGAGCGATTTTGCCAGCATCTGTAAGTTTAGTACAAGCAGCGACCTAGGCCACCCTTGTCTCTGCCACCAGTGCCTCTCCACTGACTGAACCAACAAGAAGCCACAGGGCTCTCTGTTGGCGTGGCCTCGCGTCTCCCGGCACGGTCCTCTCGGGGTGTGGCTGTCGCCCCCGGCACCCTCCTCTGGGTCTACCCCGCACGCATCCTCGCCAGTCCTATTTATTATTTCCTTATTGCGCCCCTGAATCACGTCCCTTAAAAATTAGCCTGTTCTGCCCCGCCTGGAACGCGAGACACTGCAGGCAACCGAGCATATGCTCACATATGATAAAAGAGCCGTATTATGGCAAAGCTCCTTAAGGGATATTTGCCTTCCCCTTAAATCACCTCGACTCTGTTTCCGCACGCGGCAAGGGCCTGAAAAAGGCTGCAGATGGGAAGTGTTTCCCGGGAATGCTGTGGCTAGGATCACCTGTCCTGGAGCCTACAGGAAGAAACCTGTGAACCTGTGGGAAAATTCACACTGGAATCAGCTCTGGTTTCCAACCCTTACTATGTATTCCTGCCCGAGGTCGCCTTAGCCTGTTTCAGAGCCGGGGCCAGGTCAGGTAAGGAGAGATTCACACACAATGCACACCAGCTCCAGACCATTCCTACAAGCTTTCTCCGGCATTCCCATCAAGTGTCATTTCCTAAAGACCACAGACCCTTGTTAAAACAATTCATTTGTATCAGTTAAGCCTCGTTCACCGAAAGCCAATCAACTAAATGATTCCTAAATGTGTTTTATTTATTTATTTTTCTCTCCTAAATGTGTTTTAAAAATATTTCTTCGTATATAGATATGCAGGATATATATATATATATATATATATATTTTTTTTTTTTTACTGCTTTCATAATATCAACCATAATATCAGCAAAAGGTGGCCTTTCTCTGTAAACTAAGCCTCCTTTACTCTATTGTGCTACAATTGTTATGTGGTTTGGTGATGATCTGCATTTTAAATACATTATATCCCATTATATCGGAGATGACATGTAAATGCAAACATTATAGCTTATTAAATCAGCCTTACATTCATCAGTTCAGGAGCAATGAATCAAATTGCCCTGATTAGCAAAGAAATTCCCAGAAACGATTTTTTTTTCTCTTTCGAGATGGGTGATTTTAATCCCTTAAACTACTTTTGTACTGTATTCCAGTACTTGCGTATTCACTGTTCGAAAATGTTTAAACTGCAATAATACCTCGATACGCTCATTATTTACTAAAGTCTAAGACACGTACTAGAGGCGATGTTTCTGTTGTGGCACCTTAGCCCTCACTTCGCTGGACCTTTAATGATGTTCAGAACGAGAATTAAAGGACGCTGATTTTGTACATGAGAGACAGAGGTGGAGAGAAATCCTCCCGCTTTAATTCATGGCATTAAAAAAAAAAACCCACCCGTTATATCAAAATAATAGGGCACAAGTAGGTGAAAAAAGGTAGTGGATGTTGTATCCTGTGGGATTTCATCAAATTTAACCTCTTTCTGGCCTTCAAGAAAAGTCCTGCAGCCGGGATACAATTCTGAACCTCCCTCCCCACCCTGGGAGCTGAACTCAATGCAAAATCCTTCAGGTGATGGTGCGTCTCTAAGACGACCTGGGCATCACCTACAGGGGCCAGATAAGGACGCCAACCGGGTGGTTGGTGCCCAGGCATCCCTCCGTCCCCCAACGCGGCCCGAAACCGTCCTCCTGTCACTCCGCGGGTCCCACCCTTTGCAAGCACCCGGGCACTCCTCTGCCTCCCTCCCTCACCTTCCTCCTCCGATCCTTCTGGAAAACCAGATGAAGCAAACCTCCATTGGTTCTACCCATTTCCCTGCCGCCTGGCTGCTGCAGGAAGCTGCAGGGTCTGCGGCTTTGGGCCCGGGTCCCCTAGCCCGGAGCTCCGGAAGCCATCAGCACGGGGAGGGGACCGTCCTCACGGCACCCACGGCCTCTCGCACATCGTCCCCGGAAGCGGGCCGACTGCAGGAACTGCGCGGAGTTAGGGGCCTGGCGCCGAGGTTAGGCACCCCGTTAGGGGGCACCGCGCAGCTGTGGCCTGCTGCGGGCCGGCGGAGCTTTGATAGCACATGGCGGGAGCTGCTGGGGAGCACGCGCGGGCCTGACACACACATACACACGCGCGCGCGCACGCGTACACTGTCGGGGTGCAGCGGGCGTGGCCCTGCTTTCCACGTAGCAGACCATGGCTTCTAAACTCCTTTCCATCAGATGCCACTGGGAGCACCTGATAAATGGCCCCCAGGGGGGCACTTGTCACTGCCTCGGGGCGAAGGGCACCCCACCAGCACCGAGGTCGGCGCACCTGCCTCCTAGGAGCAGCCGGTTCGATCCTCTTCCCTTTCCCCGCCGCAGACACCCCTCCTCCGAGAGGCACGCCAGTCAACAGATGGTCTCTGGCTAAGGTGTAATCAGGAGCAGCTTGCTAAATTTACCCAAAACAAATAGAATTACAGGCTTTTGCCCGAGTCTGAAATTGAATTGAGAACTGGGGTGGTGGATAATAGAAACGAAAATGGAAGAGCTCAAAATGTGTCACAGCCCGTTGGGAAAGGGCCAGCGCGGGGGAGAAGCCTCGGCCGCACCCCAGCACTTCCTCCCGGGGGCGGCTGTTTCCCCAGACCCGGCCTCCCGCGTGGGACTGTGTCCCCCGGGTTCCCCCAGGGCTCAGAACGGGCACAGGCATCACCGGCTCAGGAAGCCGTCCGCCCTCAGCAGATGCGCGGGGAACAACAGTCTACCCGGTATTTTGACTATGTGGTGCCCAGGTACAAAGCCTTCACTTTAGCATCTTTTTTGTTTTTAAAGATTTTATGTATTCATTCATGGGAGATGCAGAGAGAGAGAGGCAGAGACCCAAGGCAGAGGGAGAATCAGGCCCCCTGCGGGGAGCCCGATGCGGGACTCGATCCCAGGACCCCGGGGTCACGACCTGAGCCAAAGGCAGACGCTCCATCACTGAGCCCCCCGGGCATCCCTTCATTTTAGCATCTTTGTAAAATGGCAACAGTTTCAACCATTCGTGCATCAGAACATAAGGGTCATGAAGGGCTCTGGAAAGCCTTAACCTAAGCACTGGTGTTCTTAGGTCTACTCCTAAAATTGCTCATCATCGTGAATTATGCACTGCTCAGGATAACGGTAATATAAAGCCTGAGAAAATGCCTGGGGGAAAAAAGGACAGCATAAAACTAAGAGTAAATCATTTAATCTGTGCCTGGGTTTCACTGCCTATATAGTGAGAACTGTGCCACCCACGCATATCCCTGTCGAAGGACGCTGTAAAAGTAAATGAGGCAAAATATGTAAAGACACTAAAGTTCTAAAGAAATAAGGTCTTAACAGGTAAGGCCATTTTTAACTCAAACTCTGAGCAATCACTTTAATAAAACTAGTCTCATCATCATTGGTATTTATCACTAGAAAAACCTGTTTACCCTTTAAAAAAAAAGGTGCAACATTTCAATGACAGCATGCATGAAATTATTTTTAAACCAATAACCAGACAATTCTCCTCATTCTTCATGATTTAAAATGTCACATTATGGAAAACTTCATCTTCGTACATCAGTCAGACTAACGTTTTCAAGCATCAGTTGTATCAGGGGTGTCTGAAGAGCTTTCTGGTTTCCTTAAGTATTTTTGTTGGAAGGAACTCTCTGCCATGCAGAACAGGGATCCCAAAAGAAAGGTCTGTCTTGTGGCAGGATGAGAGTATTTGGGGATGGGATATATTTAAAATGATCTGATTATAAGAGCTTCATTCTTCAGGTTTGCGTTACAGACTAATCGCAGTTAAAGTATCTTTTTACACATAATCGTTTTAAAAGGCGGCTGTTTTAACACGAAATTAACTTTTTTGTTCAATGTATCCCATTAATGAATTCTGACAAAATGTGCCTCTACTCTCAAGGAGGCCACATTTTTGGTGATAGGTGATAAAAAATGAGGTGCTGGATCTGCCTTACTAAAATATGTACCCTCTGTATAGGGAACTTTATCTGCTCTCCTCTCATGTTGTTCAGAGGCAGAAAATGGATTGTGGAAGTACTAATAATACATATGCTTATACGAGTAAACATTTTGAGCAGAATAATGACCAAAACAGATAACGGTATCTAATTACTACATAACCCTGGGCTAATCCTGTAACTACTGTGATTCAGTTTACCTGTCGGTAAAATCAGTACAAGAGGCTCCCTACCTATCCCCCACGTGTCTGGGTGAAAGCCCAGGAAAAGGAAGCAAGGAAGCCTATTCAGGCACCAAGTGTGAGAGTTCTGACACATATCTGTGGAAGTACAATTATAATGATTTTCATTCCTACTCTAGGAGACTCTGAATTTTAACCTTAACGAATAATTCTTACTATTTTATTTTAGAATGCTTCAAAAATACAGCTGTAACAGGAAAACCTACCACATAATTATGAGTAAAATTATGGCTCTATAAATATTGTCATATTTATTATTCAATTATTGCCTCAGTAAGCCACTACATGCATTAAAAAGTAGCTCTGTATTTTCTGTATTTTTAATGCAATTTGTTATGAAAAACTACTGTTAACATTAATAATAAAAGACAAGTCCTGTAAAGAGAAAGTGCCTAACAAGGACTCGGCAAACTGAGATTTCAGTTTAAGGCAAAAATGCTATGAATTTTAAGAGGAGAGACTAAGTAAATATTCATAGTTCATAATTTGTGAAGCAGTAGGCATTGTCTATCTGTTGAGGGGGGAACCACTCTTTGTCATACGAATGGAAATTTTAAAATAATACCAAATGATTTAAGTTAAAATGACTTAGGAAAGCTTCATGGCATCCCTATGTTATTAATTTCATACACATTCCGTGAGAGAAGAGACAGGCCCACACAAAAGGTGCACCGTGTAGTGATTCTCCATGCAACAAATCTGCAAACACTGCCTATGGCATGCTGTATCAGAAATCTAGGCAGCTGGAAATCACAGCAGACAAGAAGTTTCAGGTCATTGATCTCAGAATTGAAAAATTTCCTCTAGTGAGCCAAAATGAATCCAGCACATATCATTGACAACACACACATCCCTCCCATGCCCTCAAAACAAGAAGCGTAGCACTGCGAGGTCACATCACCGAGAGGTAGGGCTAGAAAACGCAGGCTTCCACGCCAGACAAAGGGTATGCATGCAACTAATTGATTGCTGGCAACGTGCAATCGTTCCGTAAATATTCACTGAATATCTTCTATTGGAGGAGGCACACTAAGAATCAATAGTGAGACACAGGAAAGTGACATTTATTAAGAACTTTGTATTCTAAATTCTTTACTGAATTTAACTCATCTACAATCCCCTCCTCCTCCTTCCTTTTACTCTTTTTCTAGCTTCCCCCAGAGTAAGTTACCATCATCCCCATGTTCCGTTTGAGAATGGGATGGAAGCGCACAACGGCTTGACGACAGGTTGACAGAGCTAAGTGGCAGGGCCAAGACTAGAACCAGCCTGTCGACCGCGACACCACACCACGCTGCTGGGAAGGAGGGCCACGAATGCCACTCCAGGCTTGCCGGCATTCTTGCTTCACTAGTGCAATCCCCATGGCCTTCGATGACTCCCAGCCTGGGCACCACCAGTCCCATGGGCCCTCTCTGGATGTCCCTCAGGAACAGCCATCTGCTCCCTCCTCCGGTCCCTCAAGGACCCTGCACACATTCCAATTTTTGCACTTATCACATCTATATCGTACCTACCTGTGTACCTATTATGCCCTTTTTATGTCTGGGGCCTGGCCTGGCATCCAGCATCCAGTAAATAAAATTGAACCTGTCCTTAGAAGACTGCAGCTGAATAGGAGAAAGAGTCCAAAATCTGTTGGAATGAAGGTCTGTGTTTGTTGTTAAAGGCAACGTGTGATCATGATAAGTAAGAGTAAGGGTTCTTTCTGCACAGGCTACTGAATTACGGATTGGGGTGAAGATGGGGCTCGAATCGGACTCTCTAGCCTTCAAGGATGGGAACGGCCCTGGTGATTGGAGACGAGGGGAGGTGCTCTGAGGGCCAGGGGCAGAGAGGAAGGATTGCCCGAGGCAGGTGGGATGCGCAGGCCAAGCCGCAGTCAGAAGTGGCCCATTCCTGGGGGGCCCGGTGCAAGGCAAAGGCAAGAGGGCCGAACCCGCAGCCAGGCTCTTCAGGGCCAACCTAAGGAGCCTTGAATGTATTCTCTGGGCAGTGAAGAGTTTTGGGCAAGAAGAAGGCACGACTGCAAGGGCAAGGTAGGAAAATACATTTTGCGTTGCAGCATAAAGGTGAATGGGGGAGAATATGCCTTATCTAGTCTAAGTGTGGAATCCACTCAGAATTTCTTTAGTAAGAAAAAAAAAAAGCAGCTGAAACATTCACTCCTTGCTGAAGTGGCCCACCTTGCTCCACCAGGCAAACCGTAATGGACAGTTTTTAACATTAAGTAAAAATTTACTGAACATGCATTGCCCCCTTATGATGCTCCTTTGTGCTAAGGCTCCCCCAAAACAATGCCATCGTCTTCAGGGATAAGGATCTCAATTTTTGAAAATGAACAGGATACGGAATACAAAAGACATTCATAAAAAGCATCACAGGTTGTTTGCAAAGGTCAGCAAAGGAGAGCTATTACTCTTCTATAATATCATCTGTCAAAAAGAAAAAATGCATTTGTTCAAAAACAAATTATACAATCAGGATGGGAAAGGACATGAGAAGTAACCTAATTCCACAGCTTTTTGGGAGGACCAGAGAAGTTAAGCAACCGGGCCCTTGGTCACACAGGGGGTTGCTCGGAGAGGAGCATAGAGGCTTGTGGATTATAAGCCTCGTCTCGGGACGGCTCTGCCTCTTCCCATCTCTTAGAGCTGCAAATGTGACTATGCCATAAAAAGAATTTCCAGTATATTTCGGCACAAGACAAATTTTAACTCTTTAGTAAGAGCCACACGGACTTTTAAAAGTTTAAAACTGGAGAGCCGATGAGAATGGAGCACGGATTTCTTTGTTCGCTCAGCAGCTTACGTGAAAAACCTACTCAGGCCAACGCAAGCCCTACCCTCTGGACAGTCACCTCCCTACCGTCTGTTGTGAAGTGCAAAATACCAGATTTTGAGGACTTATTATAAAAAATATATATAAAAAACATCTCAGTAATATATTTTTCTCCTGATTGGGTGGTGGAATGATAATATTTTAGATTTGCAGGTTACATCCAAAAATAGTGTCACTTTTTTTTTTTTTTTTGCTTTAAAAATTTAACTATGAGAGGGGCACCTGGGGGAGCTCAGTAGTTGAGCGTCAGCCTTCGGCTCAGGTCGTGACCCCAAGGTCCTGGGATAGAGACCTCCCTCCCCCCCACGTCCCTGATGAGCAGGGAGCCTGCTTCTCCCTCTCCCTCTGCTAACCACCGCCCCCCCCCCCCCGCCCGCTCGCGCGCAGGCTCTCTCTCTCTCTTTTAAATAATCTTTTGAAAAAATCTAAGAGAGAACTTAAAATTACATAAGTGGTTCGTTCACATGACATTTCTGCTGGATGGCGCTGCTCAGGAATTTGAGCAAGACTGACCAGCTGTGGGCTTTGGCATGCCTAGGAAGCCCAGGAAAGGAGATGGGATGGAATCTAACCAGCCTAGAGATAGGGATCTTAAAAGGAAAAAAAAAAAAAAAAAAAAAAAGAAAAAGAAAACAAAAGACTTGTCTTCAGGGCTTATGTTATCTCACAGGAAAAAATTTGGGGAGTTACCCATGAGAAAGGAATCTCTCCCAACAACTGTGGAACTTCACAGTATAATGCCTTTGGCCAAATCAGAGCTCCTCCCTCCTCCCACTGAACTAAGCTTGCACTTTATCTTTCTGTTCTCTGAGGAACCAGGAGCCAAGTGAGGTGCAGATGGATGGCTTCTTAGAATATAACTGAAAAAATGCCAGTTCTTATGTTCAAAAAGCATCCACCTTCAGTGACCACCGTTACCATGTGAACATCCCAGGTTCTCACGCACAAGGTCACCCTATTACAGAAGCAGCATTCTGGGTATTTCAGTCCTTAAGTGTGGAGACACACACACACACACACACACACACGCACTATCACGGGGTTGCTCGGTACAAAGCACTATTTCCATGTATGTCTTAGGCTGCACAGTTCCCTCGTTGCTTAGTATGCTTTTTAAATATAAGCCTGGGCCACATCCACCTTATGACAACCTGGAACCCAGGAGCTGCAGACAGGCATTCAGATGGCTTTATGGTTTTCCAAGTGGCAAGAGCTGAACTACCAAGGTCAACTGTGCAATCTTCCGATCATCTCTGGCCACTGAGATACAGCAGTGGCCTTAATTAGAAAAAAAAATTTTTTTTAAAAGATTTCATTATTTATTTCAGAGAGAGAAAGAGAGCCTGTGCACATGTGGGAAGGGGCAGAGGGAGAAGCAGACGCCCTGCTGAGCACGGAGCCCTGTGCAGAGCTCGATCCCAGGACCCTGACATCATGACTGGAGCCAAAATCAAGAGTCACAAGCTTACCCGACTGGGCCACCAAGGTGCCCCCTAATTAGCAAATTCTCAAAACGAAGGGTTAATAAAGCAAGGTAGAGCCAACACTCTTTTCCAACAGAAAATAGTATACAAAAAAGCTGGTAAAATATGTGCAATGAATAAATCCTTTTATGTTACTGAGAAAAAAAGCGCTACATTTACTTTCACTTAAAGGTGTTTCAATATTTATTTTTAATAATTTAGTTTGTTTTCTCATTTCCAGTATCATTAAGGAATTAAGCCTTCCACTACTTCAACATTTCATTAAATCATTCGTTCATGTGTTTACTTTTGTAGTATTTCTTTATCATATGTCATAGCTATTCTGATATTTATACTTTCTGTTGGATATTTTGAGTATGATAGTCTAAATTATCTAGGAGAAAACTTCTTTTTTTTAAAATTGTATTTGAACAAAGCGCTATTCTTATAAATTTATCTGCTTTGCTCTGGAACTCACGAGAACTTGAGTCGCTTACACAACAAAGTGGACTAGTGGGACATGTTAGTCTTTAATGCAATTTTGCTTAAATTTTTTTTTTTAGCCCTTTAAAACCTAGGACTGGATTTCTTTATATACTCTTTTTATATTCTCTATTTCTTCATATGCCTCTTTCAGATTCTTTGATAACTACTAGTTCTTTTCACCTAAAAGAACCAATGCAAAAGAAAAAACACGGTGCCAACTTTTTCTACATTCATTAAAAAAAACGCTCATATACACCAGTATGGTTATCAAATTATTTTAAAATGTATTTGAAAAACACTGGAGTGTGTCTTCGCCAGGGCAGTAACTTTTGCCTGTTACATTCTTTGCTACATCCCTAACTCTAGAGAAGTTCTTGACACACAGTAGATGCTCACTAAATATTTCTGTACTGAATGACCCAGAAGACGCAAAGTATAAATGGTTAATGACTGAATAATTCATGGTAATGGTGAGGCCATTAGTTATTAACAATATGCTATGTGATCACCATTCCACTGTATGCTACAACGTGAACACTTCAAATGGAATGATTAAATGTTAATGACAAGTAAGTGCTTGATAAGTTTTCTTGAAAAAAATGGATGAATAAATAAATTGCAAAGACTGGGTCAGGATTTAGAAAACGGAGTCACTGGGACATCATGATTTCAAAACTGCATAGTTTATTTTATTTTAAAAAGGCAACGAAGACCAGAAATGCCCAAACTTCTTATAAACCTCCCCCATGAAAGCTTAACAGGGTCCAAAAAAACAAACAAACAAACAAACAAACAAACAAAAAACCCCTATGATCAGGTTTTCCAAATTTACATTTGAAGAACTAGAATGACAATGAACCATCCATCCAGTCATGAATTGGTCAGGGATCAGAAATCCCTTCTTGATTTTGAGTATTCTAAGACACCGAAACTGTTAAACTAAGTGGTAAATTCAACCACATGGTTTACACGGTCACCACAACAATTACATAATTATTTTGACATAACTGCATGCCTGTATGTGATCCTCTCACACAGTTTGAAAAAATGATGCTGAAATCGAGGATGTTTTGAATTCTAAATGGCTTTAATTCATCTTGCAAAATACACTTGCTTTTGATATGTATTTTGCAGTTCTGACTGCCTGTGCTTATCCGTTTATAAAATGCCGTAGCCCTTCGTTTGACAATAAAGCACAAAATTCCTTTAATTTAAATTTACGTCTGTAAACTACCTTAACCGCCGGATAGCACAGCTCTAAATTCATCCTTACCACAACTGCCTATTTAACACCAAAACTGTCCATTAAGAACAAACTCACCAAAATACAGTCACCATCTATCAGTGCGCACAGATACTACTTTCTTCAAAAACAACAACCAAATTGACATTAATGCGGCTCATGAACATGTCACGTAGAGATGTGGTTTGTTCAAAGGGCAAAGAAGCCATCACAGCCCCATCTGCTCACAATGCATTTTCCAAAATCTTTGTTAGCCCTATTACCTCATAGTAAGGCTTTACAACATTTTCATGTGAAAAGACCCACTCCTCCCTTAAGCTCTCGCTCACAAAACCCCCAAAAGGTGCATTTTGGGAAAATGAAGAAAATGCCATGATGCTATCTACAGCGGCTGCAACACTTGTTTTACTTCCTTTTGTAAGAAGTATAAAGTCAAAGGAGACTTCGAATGGTGGGCAGATGTAAGTGGCATTTGGCTGAAAAGACATAAAGCAGCATTCAACGGGGAAGTCCCACCCCACTGAGTCCATATAAATGCTCACTCCATCTCTGTTGTAGTTGAAGACAGCGGCTGTCAATCAATCCACGCTCTATAGTTCAAGAACCCCACGTAGCCTCCTCAGTAGGGTGCAAATTGCTCCAACCGTCTAGGTAGAAGCAACTGATTTGCAAGCTGGTCGGGGGGTGGAGGTGTGGGGGGTCCTTCCCTTATTCCTCATATACTCTCTGAAGGCAATGCTCTTCCCTGTTCGGTATCTTCTAGAAGCCTAAGGATTTTGTAGGCCCATCATGCAGAAAGCCCCAGAAGGCACACAGCTGAAATCGCTCACTCGGGTTAGGAAGCTGAGGACATCGTGCAGGTTCCCAGCGACTGCTCCCATGAACACTGGGCGGTCAGGTAAGGCTTTGTCGACGCAATCCAAACGCAGAGGGGTTTTCACCCAAGTATATACAAAGACTTGAACTCGAGGGGGCCCCTGGAGATGGGGGCCCCACCTTCCTGTAGCAACCGCCCGGGAATGCCATTCTGAATTCAAAGGGAACCCTGCCAACCACTCTTCCTGAATACATCACTTAACCTCTCTTACAACTCACACGTTGTTCACTCTGAACTGCCTCTGCATGGGGTGCTTACTAAGTAATAAAAATAATCGTGAAGCTTTTTGAAGACCTAAAATCGCCATAAGGAAAATCAACTGTGAACTTCCAGTCTACATTCTCTGGTGCAGAAGTCGCCGAGCGGGCTAGTTTTCATTGGGCGTCTCCCTTGGGCTGTTTCTGCTAAGAGAGGCTCTTGCCCCTTGCCAGGGGGCACCTATGACCCACACAGCGGGGCCCTCGCCCCCCAGGGGCATGTGTGCTCCCTGCACCTGCCTCGACGCGCCTCCGCAGCACCCATCCTTCCAGCACCGTCCTTTCGGCACCCAAAGGAGTCAGAGATTCTGGATTGGGGGGGGAAGGGAGGAAGAAGAGGGAGGCGGCTTCTTCCAGAAAGGCAGCTCAGTACCCTCCTGAGCCAAGAGGAGAAGAGCATTAAAACTCGGTCAAAACAAAATGCCTGTTGAGATTTACAAGGAGACACTTCCTTGGGAGTTCAATGAATAATAAAAAAAATGTGATGAGCACGTTGATTCGGTGGATTCTGTCTCCGACATGCTTTCCTATCATTTGCCATCTGACGGCCCCCCTTCCCCCTCTCAGAGCATTCCAGAAGCAAGCACTGTCCCATTGCAAGGATGGGGAAATTAGCCGGAGCATCCCTGTTGCATAGCAAGCGGAAGCCAGATGTCAGAAGCCGTACGCTGGGCAGATGTTAGAGTCTCAAAACGAGCACTACCTGAACAGCCCTGCTCTAAAAATAGGACACGGACGCCCCATGGAATTCAACGGTTCCCTTATTTATTTTACATGACAGGACCGCCCCCGGGCCTTCCTGGGAGGCCCCAGGACGGGGGCAGGTGCTGGCTGTCCATCATGAGTACCTGGCGACAGGGTCCTGGGCTTGGGGGAACCGACATGCCTGGTGGACGGCGATCCGAGCAGGGAAGGAACGGGGGCCCCGTAAGCTGATCTTCGAGGTGCAGGGAGAGCAGAGGAGGTTGCGATGCAGGCCCAGGTCGGTATCACCGGGGCCCGTCTCCGGAACATCTGTGGCAGAGACGCGCGTGGCCAGGACCGCGGGGGGACACTAACCTCTCACGGCCTTCCGGAGGCCAGCGTGGGGGGAACACATTCCTGGGCGCTTTGTTCAGTTTTGTTTTTTTCTGTATCTGTCGTGCTAAGTGATATCCCCGTCCCCAAGAGGAGCTGTTTCTTGCCACTTCATAAAACCCCAAGCAACCTTCCTGTCCTGGCACCGAGTCCTCAACACCCCTGATGTCTCAGGGACCAGGCCTCCCCGGCCCGGCAGGAGAAGCTTTCCTTTCTGGTGGGAACTGGGGACAACTACAGACCGGAGCATCACTTGGGAGCTCAACAGAGCGCCGCACGAGGGATACAGGATCAGAAAGCTCTTGGTGCTTGTCTGCTTCTAGAAGAAGGTGGAGAGAAAGCAAAGTCACCAGCTCACGGGAGCTGAAGGCAGGCTGCCCCGCGGCCCACGCGGGACGGGGAGAGCTTGCGCAGCGCTTGGGTTTAGTCCGAATCCTCTACACCCCAAAGAGGGACATAAAAAGGGAGACTTATTTTTCCCTAAGAAGGAAGCGTCAGTGCAGTGGCCAGTGGTAACCCTAAAAACAGAAGGGCGCCAACCTTTTTTTTTTTTTTTTTACTGACGAGCACAACAAAACAAAACAAAAGCAAAAAACCGCCAAGCCCATTATTCTCCACATGGGGGAAGAGGAATGCGGGGAACCCTGTCCTGAAACTGGCCTCACACAGAGTGAAAGGCCAAGTCTGCACGGTGGTCCCGTGAGGACGGGCCTACCTGCCGCCCCTCACCCCCACGGCTGCTTTCCTCTGGCCCCACGTCACCCCATGGCACCATGCCCTCGGCCTGCAAGTGTCCTGCCCCAGAAACCCGCGTGGCTTGCTTGCTCCCGGCTCGGAATTTCACCTCCTCACCTTCAGGAGCCCCGAAATCAGGGTGGCTCCCCCGTGGCCCTCACCCGGCAGGCGGCCGTGCGGCCCTTACACTCGCTGCCCGCTGCCTCCCCCACACTTGGGGCAGTGCCTCCTAAGAGGTGCTCCAGAAGGAGTTATTTTTTGAATGGACATTTTCTATTTCTTGTAAAGGGCACCTTCCCAAATCCCAGGCAACCTAAAATGTGATTCTCCTTCCCACGTGGGAGCGAGGTGTGGGCAGTGGTGTTCCAAGTGCTCTATTTTATCCACTCGAGGCCTGGACTCCAAAAATCAAATCAGAGAATTATAATACAGAACTCTGGTTACTTCCTAATCTCATAACCCGGCCCTTCTGGTGCTCATGCCCCAAAGGTATCTATCCGTCTATGAGATACATTGGATACAGGAAAATCCAAGACAGGGCAACTGAAAATCATTGCAAAGTAGTTTTAAAATGAACAAAGCTGATTTCATTATGGAGCTTGTTATACCATCCATTTGTTGAATTATCCGTTATGTTGTGTTACTTACCCCTACAATTCAAATGACCTATAGTCTTAGACATGGTGAGGCTCCTGTTTTTTTTTAAGCAATTGGAATATACACGAATTAAGAGAGCCTAATTCTCAAAAGTAAAAAAAAAAAAAAAAGGGGGGGGGCAGCCCAGGTGGCCCAGTGGTTTAGCGTCGCCTTCAGCCCAGGGCGTGATCCTGGAGACCCGGATCAAGGCCCACGTCGGGCTCCCTGCATGGAGCCTGCTTCCCCTCTGTCTGTGTCTCTGCCTCTCTCTCTGTGTCTCTCATGAGTAAATAAAATCTTAAAAAAAAAAAAAGGAACAATGTCCAGGAATGGAATGATTCAGCCTACATCTACACGATGCCCCCCAAAACCTGTTGTCCTGCTAATCGTTCATTCAACCTTCAATACAAGAAACAAAGCCTTCAATTTATCACTTTCACAGCGTTAGCAGCTTTTCCTCCCCTCAAACTGCCTGGTTGCTCCAGTACATCTACGGTTGTCAAATGTAAGGATGTCGTAAATAGCGTGAAGCCTTTATCCACACAAACCCTTAATTATCTGGGAGGTTCATGATGATGATGAGGGTGATGAGGGTGATGATGATGAGGATCCCCTCAAAGGTAAACTTCAGAGCTCCAGCAGGACCACCTAAACCTGGGGTGAAAGCCATCAGCCATAGCATTTCAGCAACGTGGGACCCCCGCACTCCCATGGAGGCAGCTTTAGAAAGCGTGTGAAAGATGTCTGAAAGTAATGAAACATTTTACATTTGTCAAAGTTCATTATCTAGAACCTCAGAAAACATTATGAGCTCAGTGAAAGAAGTCGGATCCCAAACAACATGTGCTGTATGGTTCCATCAAGTGGAAATGTACAAAGGAAAAAAGGCAAGTGTGCAGAGACAGCCGGTAGATGAGAGGTTGCCTGGGGCTAGGGTGGGAATAGGGAAGGACCGTCAATAGGCATGAAGCTTCTTAGAATGATGGAAACATTATGAAATTAGATTGTGGCTATTAGACTGTATGACTCCGTAAATAGACTAAAATTTATTGAATTACACATTGAAACTCCCTGGATTTTATGGTATGTAAATTATATGTCAATAAAGCTGATTTAAGAAGAGTGTGTTGGGGGGGGGGAGCGGCGGGGGATAGTCCAGTATCTATAAAAGCTTGTGATTTATGGTGTGGAAGGAGAGATGAGAAGGAATGAGGTGTCCATCGTGCAAATTATGGCTTCTGTTCTTCTCTTCACTCCTGTGTATTCAGGATGAGCCAGGAGGGGATCTGGGGGGGTGTCGGGCCCAGAACAGGTGCAAGCAGGACTCACAGTCAGGGGAGGACATGGGCTGGTTGGTTCTGTGACCTCAGGGCCAGTCACTTGAAAGCCACTCCCTGTGCTTTAGTTTCCTCACCTGTAACAGAGGTCATAATAACACCCACCACACAGAGTTGTTCCAAACACTCAGTTGAGTATCTGAACGACGTTCAAAGCATCAGACACTGCCTAAGTGTTGGCTACCGTCACTATTCCCTTCGGCCTCCCTTTATAGCACACCCTATAAATATTACAGTTTTCCGTGTGTGCGAAGATAGGAGGAAAGCTGGGAACCACGGCACACGAATCGAACCACATCAGGCCTGAATCATCTTCTGCGCCACGTCATCTATTGTACGTGGCACTACTTACTACTCAATGTACGTGATAACATGTGAGGAAGAAATTAAGGGAATTACATAGAAAGATTTTCGCAAAAATCAGAAGGCTGGAAGCCACTGAGAGACACATTCCTAAGGATCTACTGAACTCACATTTTCATTATGATCTAATAAGTGTGAACACCATAGAAATACTTCGTCTACTCAATCGTCAGGGTCAAAGTACAATTGGGTTGGGTTTATTGGTGTGTCTTTTAAAAATACTGTATTTTTCTCGTGTAATGAAGTGTACCCAGCAGGGACCCAAGCTATACATGCAGCAGCAACATACGATTAAAAGCTTTTTAATGAAGGCACTGTAAACAGCATTTTCCTTCTGCTTTAGAATATTTCAAATACAAAATTAGCAAGCCCCAGAGACTGGAATTTCTGCTACGGGAGAGATGAAAGGTTAACTGTCTAAAAAGGAAAGAATATGTTTGACATATTCTATTTAGAAAATAAAAGAGTTTCCTAATAAAAGGAGAGCCCCACTTGATGCGCCTAATGCTCCTTCAGTGTTTGCATACACAACCAAGTAATTAGAAAGCCCCACTCCAAAAAAAGAAAAAAAAAAAGTGGGAAAAAAAAAAAAAAGCCACTGCAGACATCGGCCCCTTGTTTACCAGGCTTGCTGGAGGCCCCCGGAGGTCAGTGTGATTGACAGGATTTTGGTGTTGGTAGGAGGGTTGATAATGCACACACATCTCTTGAGAGAAGAGCTCCAGAGACCTGACCATACTTAATACAAGGGGCAGCTACTCTGGAGAACAATGTAACAGGGAAAGCCTAGGGGACTGGTGGGCGGAAGGATGTTCAAGGATTGCAAATGACATTCCCAGTCAATTAGTACCCATTGGGAAGCCGAGGTACACCGGGCCAAAAAAAGAAAACTAAAAATTCCCAGGGTAAGGATCTTCCTTTGCCAAAGGCAAAGCACCCTGTAGCCATTTCCATTAGGTACACTTCAGTAACCCCAAGTCCCAAAAGCATCCTTATAAGCGGTTGAAGCTCCAGACATTTCAGAAAAGCAACACTGGTTTCTCTAATGGGTGGCGACGTTAATGTCATTAGGCATGTCCGAAAGGCAAAAAAACAAAAAAAAACAGAACAAACCCAAAGCCATCAGTCCACAGTCCATGAGTCCACAGCCTGGACTCATGGAGCCAACTTTACCTCTTTGTCATACTCGAATTCCTAGAAACTCAATGAAAAGTATTTTCTACATTTCCAGTCATGAAGAGGACCCACGTTAATTATTTCCAAGGCCCTTCCCCTTGCAGATCCCAAATTCAGCAAGAACATCCAGTCAGTTCCACGTGATATAATGATGTGTGGGACATGTGGTTACAGAGACTACAACCATTTCCATGGGATGTTATTAAATTAGTTTAATGAAGGTGACTTCAGCCAAGGAAGATATCCCTCTTCGAGGGCTGCCACCAGAAACCTGGATTTTCTTGGTCACCGTGCTGGACCTGCACTCACCAATGAGATCACCCATCAGCTGTCGCCCCCACAAAACTTTTAACCCTCAAAAACCCCTCAATTCAGTAGTCAAGGCCTGGTTAGGAGAATCACGGTCCAACAGCTGATTCAGCTTCAACAGAACATTGATTAAAACGACAGGAGTATATATGCTGAAATTAAGATTTTTACAAAATTGGACATTTTCCTTTTGGGGACTCTTTCACCCGAAAACTCAAGCCATTCCTTGAGGCAAAGGATAAAAATAATCTTGCCTTAACAAGGTCACACCGGGTTTTTCCTAACTTAATCCTTTTGGAAAACTTCTCATTTAATCTACTTCGTCCTCTAGAAAGCCCTGTTCAGAACTTCTATATGATACTTAAACAATAGACATGCAGGGTGTCGGAGAGCCGAGGGAAAAAAAAAATACAGAGAGGTCTTTAAAAAAAGTGTTTTCTTTTCCAAATCCACAAGGATGAGTGTTCCTTCTTTGGGGGTACCGAGTGATTACGTTTCCCCTTGAAAAACACGTACCGTAGAAAAATGTAAAATTATACATGTAGCCGAACGCCGTCAATAAGCCACAAGGCGAGTATTCAAAAGACAATTTGAGTTAAAAAAAAAAAAAAAGTCCAACATGGCTCACGTGCACTTATTTGAATATTTTCACTTAGAAAAACCCTTTTAATTAAAAAAAAAAAAAAAGAAAGAAAGAAAACCCTTTTAAGAGCAGAAAGGATTGTTAAGGCACTTTTCCCTTCCGAGACCCCCAAAACTGAACCCCCTGGAAGGAAAGCTCCCCGCCCCCTGGGAGCCCTGAGCACTTGCCCTGGCCCCGTGCGGTGTGACCCAGTGCAGCCCTGGTGACAGCACGGCGACTCGCTTCCCCATTCTCTCCTGATCTCCCATTCATCGTTTCTCCGTCCTAAAAGGGGGTGGGGGGACGACCCTCCGTTCATCGGCCACCAGGCCCACAGGACCACGAGGGGCTCGCGGGGACAGCGTGGCACGGGGACAACTGAAATAAACACGGGAGACAGATGTGAGCGCCGGCGTTCTTCAAAGGCAAGAGGGTTTGACACTTCATAAATCACCGTGTCACGCTGGTGTAACAAAAGCTGTGCTCATGTATGTGCTGGAGGCTCTGTCCCGGTGCAGCATGCTTGCACCCCACATCTGGCTCGTCCCTAAACGCTTTATACGTGCAACACATCAACGCAGTGAGCAAAGGGCAGGGCCTCTGTTCGTCCTACAGTGAAGCTGCTCCGTGCATGCATCCAAGGAACCAGTGACTGCAAAAAAGTCAAAATAGTAAACCGTCTCAGGTATGAAACAAAAATACTTAACATCCTTTTTTTTCTGTTTTTAAAGCCGATACACATGGTAAGGTTTATGGTGTCGGGTGTCTGGCTGTTCTAGGACACCCGAGATGACAGGATTCCCAGGAGGATGGGTACGAAATACTGAGCATCCACTGGAACCCTGTTCAGGTTAGTCCAAATCAGCTCTTCTCCGTCTTTTACCTGGTAGGCAGGTTAAAGACTCCTACTGAGTTTTTCAAAAGGCTCCCTAGGTGTCTGTCAGATTGAACTGAATAATTGTGTCAGCTTAAGGTTTTCCTCGGAACAGGGTGAGTACAAGAAAAGCTGGCCCTCAAACTATAATTAGCAAGTTTTCAGGAATGTGTGAGATCATGTTTCTGCCTGCTAAGTACCATTCAGGTGTGCCCAGAGCACAGCGAATTGATACTAATGACTACAGATCAAAATGTTTCTGCCGTTTCTTTTAAAAAATTATCTTAGCGGTGATAGCTCAGGGTAGGGAGTAGTTACCCAGAACCTGGTCACACAGCCATACACAGTATTTAAATGAATCATGTAGAATAAAACACCCTTATTATCTATTTCCTAAGCCTCCACCCTCTTAAAGTTAGGCCATAAATATTAATTATAAGTGTCATAAGATTCGCATCTAAGGGGAAAATGATGGCAAGCCGTTTTATCATTAGATCTCATCTTGGTCTCTGATCTCTTGGTCTGAGAGAAGGGTGGGCCAGTCATCCTTGGGCAGTAGCAGAAGGCATCCTTCAGCAGCTATTATATGGCACTGGGGCCCGGATCTTTTCAAGAACGACAACCCCGACATGAAAGCAGTGGTGTTCCTTTCATCTCAAGGCTAAAAAGATGCAGAATGACAAAAACTACTCTGGTTGCGCTAACAGTTCTATACAAGATTTTATTTTGTTAACTCCCAACAGCACGCAAATTTGTTGACAAATAAATAATGGCATGTCTATCTCCAAGAAACCCCTCATTCTTCGTGAGGCACCATCACGTTCTGTGTTACAACAGGATATGAAGACCCCTCTGAAACATCCACAAGTCGTTGAGGCCCCTCTGCTCCACAGGGCCACTCAAACCTATACCCTTTGGCTCTTTCTCATTCCTTTTTGGCCTCAACTCAAATATGACTGGCTCAGAATCATCATGTTCCTTGACCACCCAAGCCATTTCAGTAGCTCTCCTCCACCTCCCATTCTCTATCATATCCCTGAGTTTTATTTCCTTTGCTTTTGTATTCATGTCACCACTGTCTCCAGTTCTCTTGTTTGTTCAGTCATTTGAAGATTGTCTGTGCGCCTCCCCCAGCCATCCAAAACGAAGCTCCAAGAGAACAGGGATCCTGCCTTGTTAATAGAACAGAAGGGTGCTCCCGACACCTAAACAGGGCTCACTGAATTTAAGCCATTTTCTACGGGTACAGATTCCAGAAGACAAAGAAAATAGAAAAAATGGCTTGTTTTACCAAGTAAATGTGGCTAAGCTCCATCAATGCTGTTTCTTTTTTAAATCAACAATGGGAAATCTTTATACAGCCTCAAATATTTCTCCTTTATTATTATTATCTTCCCCCTTCTCCTCCTTCTTCTTTTGGCTTGTTCTTACCTTTGCTTTAGAAGCAATGCACATACCCCAGGCCCCCTGGAAAGGCAGCTGTCTTACTATTATCTAGAGTTAGCAGATGGCCATGGTATCAACCAGTTGAAAACTAAAAATGTGTCCTTTTTTGTTGTTGTTGTTGTTGTTGTTTTTAGAAATAGTCTCACATTTTCGATTTATGTGCCTTCCGTGTGTCTGAGTGCAAAGCAATCTAAGTTGAGTTCAAGACGTTTGCTGTCCCACTGCTTTGCAGCAGGCACATGGCCCACAAACGTGCCAGGCCCTTTGTGCAAACACCCAAAAGGCTGTATCACTCAAAAGCTCTGGTTCACAAGGGGGCCAGCAGGTGGACAGCGAAAGAATTAGCAATGAGTTTGTGCCTCCCGCCTGCTAAGAAGCAATGAGGTGGCATAAAGAGAGGATTATGGTTCCAGGCACAACATCAGTTTGACCAAGAAGCTCCATCATTAACAGAGAACACCAAGATCATATTTAGTGACCAAATTTCTACGAGCTTGTCATAATGCTCAGAAGGTTTAAGTGCACTTATCTGTCATCCCTTCACTCTTATTTCTTTATTGAAATAAATCCCTTGGCCGTTAACAAAGAGAGTTTCCTTCTCCTTATGCAGATGAGCAATGCATGGGTGGTTTCCCATTTGGCTGGCAGGAGAATGACAGGGAGCCTAAGCGGCCTGTGGATTACCACTTGCAGTTAACAAGAGCAGATATATCCTTCTTCCAATTCCTTTCACTCTTCTAATAAGAAATAATTAAATCGTGCAGTAACTTATGGTAACAGGTTGGCTTCTGAGTATCTTGAAGGGGGCATAAAATAGTGATTAAAAGAGCTTCTTTTTTTAATGCTGGTGGTTTCAGTCTAGAAAACTCAGATCTAGTTTGGGTTCTTCTGTTTTGTGATTCATGTAGTTAACCAAAATACTACTACCTAACCTCTTTCCGTCCATGCCAAACCTTGCTAGATGAAGTTCCTGAGCTGTGCTCTAAACTTATAATTGCCCTGGGTGACTCTCGAAGTGGAAGCTACTCACCTGTGTTTCAAACCAACCAGATCGGTGAGCATAAAATTCACTGGCTGTAACCTAAAGGCCATTGTTGGCATCTGCTGTTCCAGTAGGAACAATTACTCCGTCGGGGGGAAGGGTTATTAA
The DNA here is from genome assembly GCF_011100685.1 of Canis lupus familiaris. Classification (NCBI taxonomy): domain Eukaryota; kingdom Metazoa; phylum Chordata; class Mammalia; order Carnivora; family Canidae; genus Canis; species Canis lupus. The sequence goes on along the minus strand of NC_049224.1, from coordinate 4,418,652 downwards.
TAATGGCAAAACATTTGTTTGCCAGGTCAGAAAAAGGCTCAGAGCACAGGCTGAGTGAGTCACAGCTGAGCACAAAGTGCCTCAAAACAGACAGGCATCTAAGCGTGTTCAAGATGCAACAACGGCTTAACGTAGGTGAAAAAGAGCATTCCACATAACTTACACATCGTCCACGATTCACTCACTAATGTAAGGTGAGCTGAATGCGGCTCTCTTGGTATTGACCATATACCTGAACGTCTACCTCCTCTGAAGTAGAGGAGAACTTGGAAACTGCTGGCTTCAGTATAAGCCCAACTGGAATTCTGTAGATTTCGATACAGCTGGACCTCACACTTCAAACTGAGAGGAGACGTAACTCCACTTGGCATCCTCTCAGGCCTACGGTGAACCAGCAGAGAATCCACAAGGGCCGAAGAGAATTGTGTGACCTCCATCTACCTATCTTTGCCTGGACCAGTGCCACGGGACATCTTTCATAGCTCTCCGAGTGGCCGCTCCATACTCACAGGAGGTCACACTCGAAATTGCAATTGTAGTAAATAAATTCTTAGGAAGTAGAAGCATATAAACTCACACTTTTTAACTATATTCATACTGCGAATGCAGATGAGGCATGTAGGTGTATGTTATACACAAATGGTGCTACTGAATTATATTTATGAACCTTTGAGTGAGCTCACACAGTGCAAGAAAAAACCATGAGCTTTGGAGTTGGAGATGCTGTGAAGGGATTTTCGTTCCTACCCAGCACTGCCTATGGGGACTTTGGACAGAAAAGTCAACCTCTCTCAGCCTCTGCTTCTTCTGTAAAAATGAAGACAGTTATATTACAATTTGCAAGGGTTCCGAGGTTCTAAGATCAAAGAGGAAATGAACAAGAGAAAGCCCACTTCTTCGCACACCGCGGATACATGGACGGCAGACATGGTGGGTATAAACACGGTGTACGTGGCATATACGATACATGCTCTATCTCCTTTCCCCCTATTTACATGCTAATGTGGATATTTCCATTTCAAGAGTAATTATTATTATTTTTTTTAGGCAATGGCCACTTCAGTTAAATTTGCAGCAATATCAAGTGCTCTGATTTTCCTAATACCTATTACTCTACTTTCACTCTTTTTGTTTCATTTGCAATCAAATCTATATTGCCCTGCAGAAAATGTTTACAATGGGTGTGCCAAAATACCAGGAACTTCCCCCAAAGTCAATCAAAAGACATGATACTATATTGCTGATAACCATCAATACAGGGTCATAGAAAACAACAGAAAGTTATTCTTTAGTTTATCCCAGAAGTTAAGAGGACAAAGCATTCGTATCATTCCAGAATTATTCCAGAATCTCGATGCTTGATTTTAAGATGAAGACATTGGCTTTTTGCAATCATGGTAGATTTCACCCAGAAGACTCAAAGACTCAGAAGAGAAGCCTGATCTTGGTCGCAGCTCCATGACTCTACAGCCACAGTTACGTGTTCTCTGTGTCAATTCATTCCAACATAAGGAATACCCGGGAACAGTCTTCTTGAAACCAGTGCTGGGCTTCACATGGGATTTTTGCTTACTCTGACAGGACAAAGCAAACAGCCCAGACGTGGCTGGATCTGAACATGGACACCCTCTGGCATGGGCTACTCTAAATATCCCATAAGGGAAAAGCCACATGCATTTTGCCTTCCTAGAAATCATCTTTATGTGTACTGTTATAGTCAGTCACGGATTATAAATAGATTCTCTGATTAAATAGTTTCCCAAGTGAAAAGTGCACAGAGAATAACAGAACAGGATTTACTTCTGAATGTGAAAGTACATTACTTTATTCTAACAACTGAATCAGCGGAGTAGCAGGTTAGCCCAAGGAGATCAGGAAAGCAAATTCCTAAGTAATAAGGTGTTATGGTAAAAAGAGGAGTATGAGGATAAACTCTAAGTACAATGTGAAATTCTAGTTTCTTCGATGATAGCAGTGCAATAGCGTAGAGTACCAAGAAAGCCCTGTCGAGTCATTAGAGAAGTCCGCAAGTTATGACAAGTGGTGTAAAGTGAAAAGAAAGAGGCTCCACCTATGCTGTTCTTTTAACATGATGGTACCACAGGTAGTCACACTGTTGACGTATAGAGGAACCAACGATATTAACTAGAAAATACCAGCTTTCCATTTTATCCTCTGGGTAAACCAGGAGAAAATGCTTTTGTGCTGGGAAAAATATGCCCCCCTTTTCCCCTCTAAGTTTCTGGCCCAAAAATATGGCCTTACATTTTGTCTAAGAACTAGAAAATGCAAACATTCCCCATCTTTGTTGTTATTCAGATAAATTTCATTTTCTTCTAAAAAAAAACAACTAAGATTCTTCTACATGTATGCGTGCATGTGTATGTGGGGAGGGGGGAGAATAGAAGGAGGAAAAATAATAACAATTTCAATACCACTATATTGATAAAATCAATCTACCTTTTCAGGGTATTCTCAAGCACATGGTCTTATTTCAGATGCACAATCACTATACACGGCAGGTGGGGAGTTTTCATAATAAACTCGTTTAACAGATGTGAAGCCTAAGGCGGAGAAACGTGCAGGATATAAAGAGCAGGCAAGGACTGACAAGGGCCACGTCGGGCAGCCACGTAGGATTTTGGGCCTTCTCCCCACTATAGAGCACGAGAGGTGTGGTAACGTTCACCCCCTGGAAGTAAATGGTGTTCAGAGCATTCTTCACAGATGGTATTTCAGAAATCAGGAAATAAAAGGGCTTTCAGGAAGGAAACAGCCTGGTGAGTAAATGGACTAGAGGAAACAGTGTTGTCCCTCCTGCTAACGCCAAGTCTCATCTCTACAGGGACATGTTGCTGGTCACTCACAGGAAGGCCGGAGGGAGTGGTCAGCTTAGTCATCTGTGAGATGGGCACAGTGGGCACCCACCCCGCGCACCTCACAGGGCCGCCGTGGCCCCTGCCGGGGGTGACACAGGGAAACCTCCTTCACTTGGAGACCTCGATGAGGAAACTAATCCAGAAACAGGACCTCCTGTCCTTATTCTATGGGACATTTGCTATTAAGAGAAAAACAACAGTGGCTTTTCCTAAGCTGGAGACCCGCAGCTTATTTGTGATCGGGAAACATTTCTGGAGGTTTGTTTGTTTTTGTTCTATTGCTGTCACCATCAACAGCAATTTAATTTACTTGGAGCATCTCCTAAGTGCTCTTAAAAGTCCATGTTAAAAAAAAAAAAAGGCAAAACTCATAATTTAATAAAAATGAAGTATGTAACTTGCTTGACCGCTCCAACTATGGCAGTATTATGTGTGTAATACAAGTCTGAAGTGATGATCTCAAAAACAAGGAACCCTCTAGCTAACCTCCATGCACTTCTATCCTTGGCTGCATTAATAGTTCATTAATTTTCCCTCTCCATCTTCTCACAGCTGGAATAGTCTTCCTAAATACAACAATAAAAACCATCTTAAAATTAAGTGTTTAGCATATTTCTCTCAATCATGTCACTATGGTCAAAAATATTGCCAAAAATTTTAACATTTTTGATCTATCACAGAGAGTTAGGTTTAAAGGCATTATGTTATCATATGCAAAAAATTATCATAGAGATCGACAAATGCATGAGATAGGTTTTAGGCTTTTCCAACTGCACATCGTGACCTATTAGTGGGCAGCAGCTTTTTAAAAACAGAACCAAACGGAAAATAGTCACACTGAATTTCAAGCGGATTAGGGGATATGATTCAACCATATGTCTGGAAGGTAAGAGAATCGAAGCCTTTGTAAAAGTCTAAATAACTACGACAGATAATGTGTGGTGTAAATTATCTCTAGCACAGGAATGTTTTGTTCTTGGTCTGTTTTCCATTGGCCCGCTTTGGTTTTGAATGGCCTGCGTCAACGAGTGAGGAATATGGGAACTTATCTTAAAAGCACATTAACATAAACAATTTAACCCAGACACCAAAGCAGGAGGAATGGCAAGAGAGACGGAGTGAGAGATGTGGGCTCGAATCCCAGTTACGCCACTTCCTACTTGCCGTGGCCTCACTAAAGTCACTATGTGTTTCTCAGTCTGGTTCCCACACCTGTTAGGGGGGGAAACAACAACAACATCCACCTTATACTTTCATTTTAGGCATGGGAAACAATGGGTGAGACCGTCCCACGCTGGGACTGGCTACAGGATGCTCTGATAAAAGGCAGCTGGCCCTGGTGGCTGTCTACCAGGGGGGTTGTGCATGGCCTCCTGGTAAAGAAGCATCATCCATATTATTTCCTTTTGCCTTATCTGCATATTTTACTAGTATAGATGCTTCATGAAGATAATTTTAGGATTAAATTTGCCAACAAAGCAAAACTGTAAAAGGGAACAGATTTATAATCAGACAAGATGCTCCTTGACAAAGACCTTTTTAAACAAACAAACAAAAAAAAACCCAACATAAATAAATAAAAATAAATAAATAAATAATGAATCCTGCCCTCAAGATTAAAAAATGTCAACTAAGTAAGAGCCCAAAGGGAGGGGGGTTTCTACCTTGAGTGAGGTTCGCAGGTGTGGGCCTGAGGGATTCTGGTCTACCACAAGCACACCATGAACCAGGGGGACGGGGCTGTGCCCTAAGCTCTAGTGTCGGAATCAAGAGACATGACCCACACCTTCAACTCTGCAGAGCGAGAGCACCCATTCTGCAGGGCCTGGCATGCCCCCCTGCCCCTTGTGAGCCTCTGGCGACAAGTGAAAGGGCCAGACAGGACGGTGGGTCTGCAGGAAGCGTGACAGATGAGGGATGGCTGGAAAAACCGTGGAGATGTTTAGGCTGGAAGAGAGACTGTCAGGAAACAAGAGACCTCCTCTCCGGTACCCGAACGGTTGTCATACAGAGTAGAGCTTTCTCTGTGCTGCTCTGGAGAACTAGAGGAGGATGAAGAAGCGGTAGGAACCACCCCTGCCCGCTGCTGAGATCACGGCCAAGCGGAGACCACCTGCTGACCTGCTGAGGACATGCAAGCACATCCAAATGGGCAGGAGCCAGGCCTTACGGACATTTAACGTGCCTTTTATTCCCCCCCAACCCTAAGCTTCTATTAGCCTTTGGACGTGATGTACTTGTTCTAAATAGGCATCTTCTCCTTTCCTTTTTAATAAAGACATTATAAAAATAATCATGTAATGTGCAGGAATTCACTTACACTGCTTAGGCTACAGAAATCTTGATTTAGTAGATATCCCTTCAGGTTACTATTTCTGCTGCTGGCTGCAATATAATAAAGATGCTGACAGTTGTGAATTACTTTACTGAGTTCTACAAATTATCAACTCTAATGGTAAATAGGAGACAAATAAAAGGTAAAGTAGGTGGCTAGGTCAACGAGGGTGATGCCCGCCTTTTGCGCATAATTTAAGGCCTCCCGAAAAGGACGGCTGAGAGATGCCTCTTGCTGAGGAAGAAGAGAAGAGCATATATGCCTCTAAGTTTCAGGACACAGAGGTTAATGGAAAATGGGAACGGCTTTGTTTTATGGGCCCTACTGAAGATGGATGACTGGGGAGACGGGCAGGAGGAATTATTTCTTATCCAGAAGAAGCTGAGGTTAAGAGATGAGGCAATGGCGTGTGAACGCTGCCCGGGACAGTTATTAGTGGAGAGCTCGGACTAAAGGTGAACGGCCCGCTGGGAGAGGGGAGACATCTGATAGGTAAAGTCAGTCTTGCCCCGGGGCCACGACCTCATTAATAGTTAAACAACAGCACTGAAAATTAATGACCCGCACCTGACTGCCCCGTGAAAGGCGCTCCTCCTCAGGCCGGAAATGCTCGCGGCCGTTCCAGCAGGAAGTCTGGCCGCCATGGTTCCAGCAAGCCCCGTGGGAGCTGCCTGGGCCAAAGGAGTGGTGGCGAGACGGAGGAACACGGGGCCTCCGTCCGGCCTCCACGACGTAACGTGGGCCCGAAGCAGCCTGGAGTTTCCCCGAAGAGGTAGAGATGGGCCATACTGAAGTTATTTACAAAGGAAGAGCCACGAGCGCTCTCCTCCGTCAGGCCGGACGCGCGGCGAACGGCGCTCATCTGAGGGAGGAAGGCCGGGCACCGCGGCGACCTCCACCCCGTCTGCCATATGGCTGTCTGACAAAAGCAATTCGTCAAGCTTCCCGGTTGCCAAATATGCTGGCTTTAAATTGCCAGGTGGAGGGGCGCCGGGCTGGGAGGACATGTTAAAAGAGGAATTTAAACCACCTCATAATTTTAGGTCGGAAGACTTCTCTCCCCGTCACGCACGGGATTACCTAAGGTGTCCGCCCCACCGCTGAGGTCTGAGGGAACAAAGACCATCCCCACCCCCACCCCAAGGCTCCGGGTTGTCTTTCTGCTTTGTGCACAGATTTTTGAAAATAGAGTACAATAAATTCTATGCACGACAGCTTACTGCAGCTAAAGAGTGAGCTCCTGAGATGCACCTTTTTATTTATTGGGGTTGGGGAAAGGAGGTGGTAATGTTTCCTGTATTGGATGCCTTATACTTTGCAGACCTTTGGGGACTCATCTCTGCTGAATTCTTTAACAGCTGAGATGACAGGGATGTCCATTACCCAAATGGACAGCACTCTCTATTGATCAGGGCTCCACTTAGCCATCTCATTTGTCATCCTATTGTCTCTCATCTTCCCCGCTCTCCCTAGGAAGGGGGGAATCTTTCTTCAGGTGGGAGAGAGTTAATCTACACTCCAGGCACAACTGAGCAATTAAAACACATAATGAGCAGAACACTTTAGTGCTTCACCTACACAGGAGCCTGAGTCGGGCTTCTCCCTATCTCCTCCATACAGGCCACAGGAAGCCAAGGAGGTAATCCACTCCTGGAAAAGCCCAAAAGAATAACTATAATACTTTTCAAACCTTAGCCGTGTCAAGTGCTTGTTTTACCTCCGTTTCTGCTTTCAGAAACTCGTTTTAAGACATAAAGAAACGAATATTACAGGAAGAAAGCCCAAATCCCAACAAAACAAAGGCAGGTCGACGTAATCTTGCCAGTTAATCATTTGGGGAAAGTCTTGCTCTGCATCTAATTAGATCTATGCAGTTAAGCATCCATCAAGAATTCTCCTACATAGAGCAGGTTTTATGTAGTTCTCATACGAGGGATTAAATTGGGCACGTGGAGAGCAAAGTTGATCCACTTAATGGACTCCCCCAAAATATACATCAGCACCCGTGTCACGGAGCTGGACAGCTTCTTTATCCTTTCACCAAAATGCAATAACAGAAATAATTAAACATCTCTCAGGCCTGAACTGCATAGTCATTAGGCAACAGTCAATGACTGGAACCGCCACAAGAGCCTGAACCGCATTTCACCCTGGCTTTTCTGGCCATTTCTATTCGGAAAGCTCTCCATATCCGGATTTCCCCTGAGAACCGTTTTTATGATGCTATAAAGACTGTCAACCAGAGGCAGGAGCTCCCCAACACCTGAGCCACACACAGAACTATCAAATAACATTTAATTGCTAGATGACACTGTGCGTCTGGGCTTGAATTCTGATCTCCAAATATTATCCATGCAACTGTCTGCACAGATAAGGTTGTTATAACAGCAGATAAAACCAATTAAACCTGGGAGCAGCAAAGACTTCAAGATCTTGACTTTCCCCATAAACAGAGTTTGAGGATACACAAACTCTAAGAGGGCTGATGCTATCTCCCTTACGTAAGGAACATCACTGGAGGCCTCTCTCCTCTCGTAGACGTGGGCGATGTTTCCATGTAAACACATGAGCTAAGAGAGCGCAATCCATGCAGACTGCATGAGCTATTAATTACTTTTACAGCCCGCGGTGGAAAGAAGCAAATGATGATAAAGAACCTGAATCTAGTTCATTTTCTACTACGTAAGCCCAGTTGTGGTCTCACCAATAGACCCAAGCATGCTATCAGAAACACACTCAGCACCATTTTCTCCTTTTCACATTTCAGAGGCCTTTCTGCTTTTCAGCCGACGAGATCCTACTAATGTCTCTAGCTGTTTGTATACGTGTTATGTCTGCTTTGTGATATGTTTGCAGCGCCCAAGCCAAAACACCAGGAGGAAGTGCCAAACCTTAACCCCAAGTTACTTCTGGTAGACCGCAGATAAGGAAAACAGCGCCGAGTTGGGGTGACGTGAGCACTGGATGTGAGCTCCCCAGAAAGCTTATCAAAATCTGACAGCTAAACAGGACACCAGGAAACTTATCAACCAAATGATGCTCTGAAGGAAAACAAAATTGATAGAAAGGGGAGTGGTGCGGCTTCAAAGGGAGCCTGATTACATAAAGCGTGAATTTCTTTCATGAAAAATAAATAAATAAAAGTATAATGGAAGTTTGTTTGTCACTAAGGAAAATATTCCATTTTCTCTGTAAAAATGACTTTCTGTACTTTTTGCCAAAAAAAAAAAAAAAGATATATACCCTCTGTGTGTATGCTTTTCTGAGAAAAAGGGAAACATTAGAACCTATTTAATTTAGCTGCCTTCTCATACCTGGGGTATAAAGAGAGGACAATAATTGGGTATTGTCTGAGAGAGGAGGTAACAGCAAAGTGGCACTCAACAGAGGTGGGCAGGTAGGTAGACAGAGGAGTGCAGACTTAGAAACGAAAAATAATGTCACATATACCAGTTGAATAATGACTACCTAGTAGATACAGGGGAAAGGAGACTGGAGGCCTAATGGCCCCCACCTAAGAAACAACACCATGTACAGTTTTGTTTTGTTTTTTTTAAGTATCTTACCAGTAGTATCGGATAAATAATAACTGAACAACTTTAATGTAATTGTCTTACAAAGTACGAGTCTGCCTACGTACCCTTACTAAAACCATGATGATTCCAAAATATATATATATATATTATTATAAAAAAATTATATATATAATTAATGGAGTCAAAAATAAAATAGTTTTCAAAGACTGGAAAAATGTAAGCCATATATTAGTAAAATTATTATTATTATTTTTAAAGATTTTATTTATTTATTCATGAAAGACATACAGAGAGAGAGACAGAGAGAGAGGCAGAGACACAGGAGGCGGGAGAAGCAGGCTCCATGCAGGGAGCCCAATGCGGGACTCGATCCCAGGTCTCCAGGGTCACGCCCTGGGCTGAAGGCAGGCGCTAAAAACCGCTGAGCCACTCAGGGATTCCCCTATTAGTAAAATTATTATAAAAATTTTTTAGTATAAATTATTATAAAATTTGAATAGAAAAATACTGATCTTCATGCCATAAAAATATTATATAGAAAAGAGAAACCAGACATTCTTAAATTAAGAATGAAATACAAAGTTCTCTCATGGCAGCACAAATAATTTTTACTAGCGGTAAGAAGAAATTTCCAGATTTGGAAAAGTCATATGCAAAGAATGTGGTGTCTGGTCCATTCTCTTACTCAGTGACAATTATCTCCTGAAGTTTTGTTTTGGGCTGAAGAGTTAGCAATTAATTTTAGTCATACAGATCATCATTATCGTTACTCACATTTAATATTTATGGGACAGCCACTGTGTGCAAAGTCTAGAGGAAATGCTAACGTTGCTTGTTTTGCCAATAGCCGGAATTCCTCACCCGATGACTAGCCTACACCTCCTGTCTATCTGGGAAGTTCCTATTTCCTCCTCTGAAGCCCTTCTTTGCTCTTTCAAGGCACACCACACCCATCTTCTCCTCGGACCCCACAGCATCTTCGATATTCTTCTTCTCACTCGCCGCTCACCAAGAGCAGAGACCACTGCTTGAACGAGTCTGCACACTGAACAACAGTACCTCATACAGAGGAGATTGTCCCCAAGCTTCTAATAAGACTCAGATGACACCATACAGTTGTTCTACTCTCCCTCTTGGATTCCTTTACGATATATCCATACTGCCAGAGAGGTAGCTAGTTTAATAAGACCTTAAACGACAGCGCATGGAAATCCTCAAATAACGCTCATTTCACACTGTGCAACTAGAGCAACGAGGGGCTGACTCTCTATGTGGAAAATAAATCCTCACTGAATAGGGTAAAACCCAAGTATCTGAATTTTGGGGCAACTCAGGTGATTCTAGTATATAACTAGGGTAAGAAAATTACTGACAAAAAAATTATAACTTCTTCTTTTAAATCCTTTACTTCATTTCCTACCACTCAGCTGCATCTTTACATTGCTTATGGTCGTGTATTTTGTTAATAAAAATTATTTTATATTTTAAAACTTTATTCCAAGCACACCTAGGACACTGTCGATGATCTATCGTTTCTAATGGATGGTCAACGTCGCAACCTTGAAATGAAGACGGGAAACGTGCCCAAATTCCTAAGTCAGAGAGTATTTTTTATTAAAAATATATAAAACAGAAGCTTCAGAATCTTCCCATTGGCCTACTAATATGTCACCCAAAGCAAAACAAAACAAAAACTACTTTTCGGCGTTATTTGCTGGGCATGATTCCCAGTCTGGGAACACAGAGAACGCAGAGCATTCCCTCAAGGAGCTTATATTTATTCAGTGGGATAAAGAACAGATTTTTTTTTTTTTTTAAGTTAACAAGTAACAACAGCAATCCCCCACCCCTTGGTATACTTGTTTACAATTTTAAAACATTTGCCCATCCATAATCTTATTTAACATTCATGATAGTTTTGTGAGAGATTATAATGACTTTACAAACGACAAAGGTTAGGTTCAGAGAGGCAGAGTGATTTGTTCGGTTCACACAGTCCTTAGGTAACAGAGCATGTCAACCAAGTTTTCTAAATGCTTTTTCCTAAATCCAGGGACAAACATCATGCTAATTACTGGGTTGTATGCAAAAGGATTAAACTATGGTCCTGAGACCTCAAAGCAGGCTGCGATCTAGCTATGGAAGGGAGCCAGATACACCCAAATGATGAGAATATAATACACTGCAGTATTTGCAAACACTAAATAAATGATGGGGGAGAGTCAGCTGTTCTCCTAGAAGGAACAGATTGAGATTAGAAAGATGGAGAAGTCTTTTTTTTTTTTTTTTTAAAGGTGAACCCTGGGCTGAGTCTTAAAAGGACAAGTTAAATAAGGAGGAAGAGTGGAAGCAGAAGCTCTATAGGATAATGTGTCTCCTGATAGTCAATTTTGAAAGTTTGAGCTAAAAATAATTTCACCCAGTATGCATCACCCATTTTTATTTAGTATATAATTTGAAGCCAAGAAAATTTCACCACGGCAGCCAAGTTTACTCAATATAGGGGAGCACCTGGACTCTTCTCTCACAGTTATCCATTCAAATCCACTTTCTTAAAAAAAAAAAAAAAAAAAAAAAAGAATCATTGAGGTATTTGCTGAGCTTCTACTATGCGCAAAGTAATATGCTTGCCACTCTGAGAAGTTCAAAGTACAGGGGCACCTGGGTGGCTCAGTCCGTTGTCTGCCTTCGACTCGGGTTATGATCCCGGGGTCCTGGGGTCTTGGGATGGAGCCCCACGTGGGGCTCTCTGCTCAGTGAGGAGCCTACTTCTCCCTCTCCCTCTGCAGCTCTCCCTGCTCCTTGTGCTCGCTTGCTTTAATAAATCATTTTTTAAACAAAAGTACAAAGCATAGTTTTTATTCTCTAACAGTTTAGAATCCTATTTGTTGAGCACAGACATAAAAATCTGATGCTCAGATTGTCACATGACTAAAGAACATAAGGATGGCTGGAGCAGTAAGTGCAATGACCTTCCAGAGCAATGGGACTTAGATGCACTGGACGCCGGCCAGTTCACGGCACAAGCTAAGGTGGCAAGGATGGGATGAGTGGCACATATTCACTACACTCCTCTGACAGACTGAGCAGGGTCTACTTTGTGTAGGAACTGTGTAAGGCAATGGAGATGCAAAATTACCAGGAATGTAGAGCAGTAATAGAAGGTTCAAGAAACTAAACAGTTACTCGATATCATGTTCATAATTTTGTGTGTTCCTTGAGTCCTGACTCAGCTGCCGTGACATCCTATGAACAACTGAGTCTGGGCGTAGGGGTTGGGGGAAGAAGGTGTACATTTTTTAAAATTTTTATTTATTTATGATAGTCACAGAGAGAGAGAGAGAGAGAGAGAGAGAGAGGCAGAGACACAGGCAGAGGGAGAAGCAGGCTCCATGCACCGGGAGCCCGATGTGGGACTCGATCCCGGGTCTCCAGGATCACACCCTGGGCCAAAGGCAGGCTCTAAACCGCTGCGCCACCCAGGGATCCCAGAAGGTGTACATTTTTATGTAGTGGTTCCTGAGACGCTCAACTTTTCTCTTTTGTTAAGGCTGCCTTGCTGGATATGGTTTCTGCATTTCTGGTTTATATCATTATAACTGCCCATATTGGAACAAAAGCCACTGTCACAACCTTACAACCTTCGAGGCACAGTACACAGAATATATACCAGTCAACTAATGAGAAGGCAATCTTTAAAATCCCATTCGTGCCCGGAAAGGTCATGACACACCAACATGTCCTTGAGAGCTGCCTGGGAGACACAGGGTTCTTTGAATGTAGCCCTGATCATTTTCCCAGAAAGATAATCATGCCTTCCATGCCTGGGCTGTTTTAAGGCCACATGTGCTGATTTAATTTATAGTGTTAAGAAGAGCTGGGCCATTTTCGAGGGGAGTGGAATGTGAGGAGCTACTCCCAGTTCTGTATCCACAAGGGATTCCCTGCTCCTTTGAACCCAAGGGAAGGGAGAGCCATGGAAAACACTAACCTTGGTCTGGTTGCTGGTAATTTACTTACTCTATGACCGTCACAGGTGTGGAGACTGTGTTTGGGAGGAAAGTGAGGTTTAAAGGGGGAAGAAGGAAATCACAGGATTCTGAAAGCTCTTCAAAGGATTCAAACCAGTCCACGTACCATCGGAGCAAAACTCTGGTTAAAAGAGATCCTGAAAGAAGCACTAGTACCACAGCTAGAGGTCGACCAGGCTTCTGGAATCACACCTTAGCCAATGGCTTCTTGCTGCAGACTCCACGTAGGGATTGTGAAGGTGGGAAGTCTGCCTTTCACACACAAATGCTCATCAGTTTTCCTTTAGCCATGGACTATTTGTTCTGGATGATTCTGGGAGAGTGAGAGAATGCTAACTCGTTAGACAGATGACCAGACAGATGGACTCAAGGGAGGAGAGGATCTATCCTGGAGGAGAGTCAGGGGGAGGGGGCAAGAGTCAAAAGGCAGACAAGAAAAACACAAAGGGCACGCTACTCTTCAAGTTTTACGAACATACATAATTATACCTCCAACTAAAATACACAGTCAAGACAAAAGCAGCAAAAGGAGTCATTCTAATGTATAATCTAAAACCAGATTGAGATGCATGACAAAACCTGCTTATGTAACACTTTGCTATTAAAAAAAAAAACCCTGCTTAGTCTTTCACATAATTAAAAAAGGAAAAAAAAGACATATCGAAATGAAACGATGTCAGCAAATAAAAAGCTGATTATCCACAACCTTTTTGCTCTAAGTTTATGAAAGCATCATGGCAAAGAATACGAACACCAAGGAACTAATGCAAATGTACAATATACGAGAAAACACTCCTCCTTGGTGAGGTCATCAAAGATATGGGACGTATTTTTGTTACAAATTATTAAAGCGAATGAGGAGATCAGTCAGTACTCTCAGATGCTTTAGGATTATAAATTTGTAAGAGCTTTATTGAAAGCAATTAGGCAACATAAACTCAAAATCTTCAAATGTTCACAGATTTGTAGCAAGAGAGTCCAATTCTAGAAATCGCTAAGGAAATCAGAATATGGGAAAAGACTTGTTTAAAAGTTGTCATCAAGAAAAAAAACTTAAAAAGAAAAAAAATTTGTATAAAAATGTTAATGACACGCAAAAATATTTATAATAGTAAATGAGAAAAATTGAGGCCAAATTATATTCCCAATAGGATTACTATATAGGAAGAACAGAAATCAGTTTTCATCCTACGTATACAGAAAAAAAAAAAAAATACTGAATGTTAATGCACCAGAACACTAAGAACAATAATCTATGAATTCTTATTTTATTTTCAATTTATTATAATTTTACAAATAGGCTACAAATAATAAACATTATAATCAGAGAAAATACAATCAAAGCTCACAACTCCAAAAATAGCAATAAAAATGACCACAAAACTACTCCATGAACTATTTATGAAGCAACCACAGAAAACCATGGATTAGAGCAGATACTGTCAATTTTCTCTAATATGATACCGAGCTAAAAGTGGTACTGATTATAGATTATATAGAGAGGTCTATGTTATTATGTCTCACCATTTGTCTACACACACACACACACACACACACATACACACACAGAAATTAAGGCAGGAAACCTCAAACTCAAGCCCAAAACCGTAATGAGGAAAAGAATAATTTTCTAAGTAGCCGAAAGCCAACTCTATAGATTTTGTACTTGAAAAGTGAATAAGGAAAAAATAAGAGCTATCCTTTGGGAACCTGAGTTACACATGGGGAATTTCATGGCTGACCTATCCAATCAGGCCAGCCAACATTTTAATGATTCTATCTGTTTTACTGATATCTGCAGACACCTACATTCTTTTTGTATTATAATGTTTGGTAGAGAGACTATACTTTTGTCTTTTAATTGCTGCTGTCACTGGATAGACTGAGGATCCTTCAAAGCCACACGTTCTCAAGCAGATGAGATAGAAAAAAAATTGAACACTAAAAATTCCTCAAGAACATTCTTCAAGAGATAAAGAAAAATGAACTTTCCGAAAACATTCTAACATCCTGTTAAAATCTGATTCCACCCAAACCTTCGATTTCCCATATGCTCCAGATGCTGAGCACACAATGATGGCCACGCTTTAAGGAAAAGAAAAAAAAATGCTGTCACAACCAAGTCTTCTTAAATCCTAAATTAAAAGTTTTTAATATCATAAGATTGCTTATAAAAAGTTATAGGCTTGAACAACAAATAACCACCCCCCCCGCCCCAGTGCCCCCAAAACCTTACAGAAAGAAAACTGCCAAAAAAAGAATGTAAAATGTAAAGTCAACTCTGATACAAGTGGCACTCTCTCTAGTCTGTCGGGCAACGTAAAAAACTCCCCATGGAAGGGACTAGTTAGTATAGCTGGTGATAAATTAGTAAAAGATGGTTATTTAGGGTCTGTCCTTTGAAAATAAAAATGACAAACTCTGATTTTCGAGCACGGTAAGTAGAGTCTGCTCATACGCTACCCACCTCGCTTTAGTTTTTACATCTGTGTAGTTGCAAAAGCATGGGTGGGGTAAGGGTTGGGGGTGTGGGAGATAAAGAGGGCCCTGCCTTTTCTGTTGTCAAATATGACTCATGTGTGTACTGGAAGGAGGAAGAAAAGCACTCACCTGGTTATCAGCTGGCCTGACTCATGCCTCTCGGCACCTCGCAACACCAAGTATCCAGAAACTCTAGGAGGTATTTAGAGAGATGCCTATCAGCTTTCCCAACATCTAGACCCTGAATGCACTTCTAATCATCTGCAATAAAGAGTAGGTCAGTTCTTGGAAGTATTTTTCATCACCTAAGAGGAAGTGAACGTGCCTGTCTCCCAACCTAACAGGCCGCACATCTGAGACTTCGCTGTGCCTGTCCCGAATTGCCAGGTTGAAGTGTCGGGAGAGCAGATGGAAGGTCGCAAATGAAAACAGAAGCCATGACCTAACATAGGCCAAGGGAGGTATCTCACACTCTTGCTACACAGCCTCCTAGCATCCAGACACCTGTGCACCCAAGAAATGGAAAAGGCCAGCAGGAAGCACCCCAGAGTCTACTTGATCCAAGCCCTCCCTGGACAGGGCTGCCTAGCAGAGTTCCACAATTTCTTACACATGTGATGCACGCTCCTGGAGCCTCCACTGCGATAAGAGCCAAATTTTACCTCTCAGTCTCAAAGAACAAAGTAGAAGGGAAAAAAAGAAGTTGAGGACTCCAGGTTAAAAAAAAAAAAAAAGATTTTTCAAAGCAACTTCTTCAAAGGCCCTCTTACATTTATTTTAAGGAGACATTTGAATTTAAGTGACACTGTCAATCATTTCCTTTTTCAAATATGACAATGCTCTTCTACCCCTAAGTCTTTCTCGTGGCTTGATGGAAATGAGGGGGAAGTTATTTTCTTACCTAGAAATTCACACAAAGAACATCTTGGCAGGGGCAAGTAGTGCAAATGTTTTATTTTCAGGGGTTCTTTTTAATTTAGCTTTTTCACATTCACTTATGATCAAATAAACTTTTACAGAGAGGGCGTGCAAAATTTTCTGAAGATATCACCTGGGAATACAACAGACTCAAAGAAATGAAGAACAGAAGTGCAGAGAGTAACAAAGTGCTGAATACTCCAAAGCACAATTAAGTGTTTCTTTTTCCTTATAATTCCAACTTTTCAGAAGCCAAATTACAAACTACAACGATGACTATCATATCTTAGGGATCACCCTTGGTGAGACTATCACTTACATATCTTAGTATGTTTTTTCAAAAATGGGATTAAAAATGCTTACCGTATAAGCATCCCACTCCTTTTGAAAATTAAAACAAAAATCAAAAGGTACAGAGAGCAGCTCTGGGTCCCATCCCATAAGGGAGGGGGGGGTAGGGCAGGAAATCAGGGTACAGTCCAAGAGGCTCTGAGTTCCGGGCAGTACAGGTATTTGAGAGAGAGGAATCTTGTCAGGTGAGCCCTGGAGGGGAGCCCATTATAACTGTGGGGGTCCTGACATTTGGGGTAATCTAAACCTTGTTACTGTGTGAATCACTCCTGGTGGGAGGGAGATTTAGAATGGATGCCTCTTTACCCAAGCAATTAAGATCATTTAGGAAACAGAGAAAATGGGCAATAAGGATCTCCCTCCTAGAGAGCACTTGCTGGTGTTCAATCAGACAGTTTCAATGACAGCTCGAAGGCAGAGATGCCACATTTGCTGAATGAAGCCCCCGAATAAATGCTGAGGCTCGACCCCCCGGAGGGCTCTGAGAAATCTCTTATTAGAGGGTCCTGCACGGAGCATCAGACGGCTGTCACCTTACATCATGGTATCTCCTGAGATACCCCTGAGAACCAGAAATCCACAGGGCCCCTGAGAACCAGGCCCGACCGAGGATGGTCTTTTGGGGGAGTGACCTCTGGTGGGCATCACACACACAGCCTCGCCACGGACCAGGGGCATGTTGGTTCTCAGGGGCTGCGTGCGGTCAACGAAGACAAAACTCTGACCTGCAAGTCACACAACAGCAGCCCTTGGGAAAAGCAAATAATAAATCCCCGTGAGCTCTACACAATCTTCAGAGCCTACATAAGCAACGTGAAATGATACGAGCAGCTCAGGGGCTGCTGGTCCCACAGAATGGCCCACTCCCTCCTCAACGTTACTGGAATGTTCCTGTTAGAGCACACCCTAAATACTTGTTATTAATTTATCTGCTGTGCTGCTCCCTGGGTGTCTTGAGAGCAGAGGATGTCTTTTTCACAGCTTCCCTCCAACGTGCAGCACGACACGTGGCAAACCTCCACTGCCGAATACACGCCAACATCTGCAACGAGGAACCCAAAGAACTTTCTCAGGTATGCGATAAACCCTACAAGATTACCATCCTCTGACCGTCCCTCAACTCACAAACTGTCGAGACGCCCTTTTAGATGCTGCCGTCTACTTCTCCATCCTTGACTTCTGCTCCTCTTGGAAGGCACGGGACTTGTAAAAACATCACCAACGTCGAGCAGGACGGACAACGCCTAACCCGGCGAGTGACAAGTGAGAACACAGGATTCCCCGTCGCCCTGCTGTTGGCCGATGAGGGAGGAGGGGTCCCAGTGGCCCATCAGGGCCCCATCGCCCCCCAGGCGCCACCGGCCGGGGCGGCCTCCGCATGGGGCCAGGAGGTGGGCCGCGGCCACGGATCCAGAGACCCCTGTGGATTTCTGGCGGTCTCACACGCGGCACATATTGGGATCTGATGAGAAAGGAATCACGGAGGGGCCACGGGGGCCAGGGCAGGCCGCAAGAGGCCCAGTGGAGAGCTGGCAGCCCCGCGGGTGCCCGTCCAGGGGAGGCCGCGCCGCTCAGCCGGGCCGTGGCCACCACGGGCCCCCCTCGAACCGAGAGCCAGCCACGCTTCTGGAAAGGCCTTCGTTTCCTCCAAGCAAGACCAGGGGTCCTGCCTCTCCTCGGGCCGCCCAGAACCGGAGCCCATCCCGGCCACGGCACTTTGAAAGCCCATCGAACGACACGTCTGCAGCCCCGACGTCCGGCGTCTGGTTCCTAGCCGACGCCCCTGGCCGCATCAGGGAGTGTGGCTAACGGCGGGGAAGGAGGAGGACGGAGCTCCGGGCAAGTGGATTTGGGGCAGAATGACCCACACAGAGAGGCAGGGCTGCGCCCCGTTCCCACCAAGCCGCCCCAGGGGCCGTGTCTACACAGCAGGACAAGTGGAGGGAGGCGGCCTTGCCTCCTGTGCCCGGAGCAGACAGCGCCCTGAGGCCGAGGCGCAGGGGGCACCGCGCGGCCGCCCTCCCGCTCCCGCGGCGCCCACCCCACGGCTCAGCCTCTCGTGCCCAGCACGTCTGCTCGCGCGGACAAGCGACGCATCCCACCTCTGAATCCACAAGCAGGAGGAGGCCGGCTGATGAACAACCTCGAGCGGAGATGTATGCACCTCTCATAAGCAAGACAAATCACTCACTCTCCCCGAACGCTTCCAACAGGAACACTAATTTTGTATTTATTTGCACGGCATATGTACCGCGTCCGAAGCAGTGCATTAAAAAAGATCTCAGGCAGCCAATTGCTCTGATTGCATTTATTCATTGCAGTATTACAAGGGCTCAATGACAGAGCGATGAAATAGTAAGCTAGCAACGACCGAAAACACCTCATCGATGGCTTGTCAGGGTTGGAGATTTTTCTGGCGCATGACATACATACCCACACACACGTGCACTCATCCCTGATGTCAGGAAGATTTTTTTTTTAAAAAACAAAATACTGTGGCCATGCATCTTAAATGTGTCAGATGCCTTTCCTCCTGTCAACCAGCAGTTATTTTTATTAATATCTTCAAGAACATATTGGGGAATTCTTTTTGTTTTCAGATCCGGTCACGTGACCGCTTTGGCACCAGGGAACACCGGGTAAATTGTAACGTTCTAACATGCCAATGAATGGTCCCTTTCAAAGTCAAGCTGATGATGAATTGATATTTGCTATAGGCCTAAGCAAGCACAGGGCACTATATATATACGCCTTCTATGCTCTCTGCAATGATGGATGGATGCAAGAGGTAGAGAAGAAGTCACAGAGACAGGCACAAGCTGCCAACCAAGCAACTACAAGTGGATTGTTTTTAATCAAGGCTCCAAAGAAGTGGCTTTTTGTATTCCTTACTGTGGCTTCATTCTCCTACTGCCCACATGGATTGTGGATATATTGTGCCACACTGGCCTGGTGAAGAGTGGAATGCAGTAGAAAAAGCAAAGTTACAGAGCTTCCTTTAGGGCCCCGGAGGAAGGTTGGACGAGGCATTTTCTCAGGGATGACACAGCTAAAAGTTCATACTCCATCTTCCTGAGAGCTCTGACTTTCTAAAAAGAGGCTGAAGGTGGGTTTGCTGTTGTCCTTGAATAATGTGGCTCTTCCCCTAAAACCTCTGGAACCAGGACACAGGTAGGATGGCGTCCCACAGCATCCTCCAAGCCTTCCAGCAACCAAAGCTCCTATGGTTTGAGGTTGTCCGTTTATAGTTTGAAATGTTAGAGCAAGATATTGATGGTGTTAAAGGAATGGAAGCCTACCTCACGAAATCCGTGCATGCTGTGAAAACAAATACACAATTACAGGATATTTTTGGTTGAGTTGGTTGCAGAATGTTTAAAAAAGAAAGATATTAAATGGATTATATATTCACATGAAGTCTCTTGTGATTTTTAGCCATAAAAAAAAAGACAAAGAGCATTTTTGATGATGTATACTAATTGTGAATGATTACAAGATGTGACTGTGTAATTGTGGGGGTTTTTTTCCTTCCAGAAATTTCATGGTAATATAATTTTGGTAGAATAGTTTAAAAGAATCCGCTATTAAAGTAAGTGCTTTGGCTTAGATGGAATCACTATTTTTCGAACAAACAAACAAAAATCAGACCCTAAAACAGCATTCCATTTCAGAGAAAGTGGTTAATTATTTATGTAGTAGGCTGCAAGTTCCTAAGACAGCCTCTATGAAATTCTGTGATGGTTGTCTAGGTTAAGAGCCACAAAAATCAAGGGGTCTAAACTTTGATTTTACAATTAGGAAAATGAGGAATAGAGAAGCAAACTAACCTACCCAAGAAAACATGTTAGAGTCAGACACAAACCTCAAAATGCAATTCATTATTTTAGTTGGGGCCAATAGCTAGCCATATTTCCTTTCCTTTTAATTCTTTGAAGTTTAGAACCAACAAACTTTATGAAACTGGACTTAGGAAAACAATCTCTTCTCTTCCCATAGTTGGACGGTATAGGAAACGCTAGATATCACATACACAATGCTACCATTAAGAATGAAAATATTGTTTCCTACAATTTGGCTTCACAAGTCACATGAGATGATGATGATTTTCAAAAGGGCAACAACCAAAAATGAAGGTTGTGGATACACCTTCAGACTTTTTTTTTTTTTGGTAGAATATAAATTTCTGGAAAGATTAGTAGGTAGAACTTGAAGTTGGGGGATTACTTGCTTTGACTCCTGTTACGCCCACGGACTGTAAGATCCTATCTCATCAATGACCCGTTGCTGAGATGGACAGCAGACGTGAGCTGTGAGTCTATAGCAGAGGTAAAGACACTGATGTTGAGTATCTGTCGAATCAGCCTTTTGTTTTACACACCAGAGGTGCAAAATGTGAGCCCACCTGCCCATTTACTCATCTCTAGGAAATGATCATTCAAAAGTGTGTTAAGGGATCCCTGGGTGGCGCAGCGGTTTGGCGCCTGCCTTTGGCCCAGGGCGCAATCCTGGAGACCCAGGATCGAATCCCACATCAGGCTCCCGGTGCATGGAGCCTGCTTCTCCCTCTGCCTGTGTCTCTGCCTCTCTCTCTCTCTCTGTGACTATCATAAATAGATAAAAATTTAAAAAAAAAATTCAAAAGTGTGTTAAGCTTTAGTGGACTGTGGTGGTAAATCCAACACTCCACCAAGTTTGGCACTACAAAGTGGAATTTGGCAGAGATCTAGCCAAAAAGTCCTTGAGACAATGTGTCTAAGATTAAAAAAAAAAAAATCTTCAAGCCTGCAGTGGCTAAATTAAGTAAGATGACATAATTCACACACTGAGTGGGAAAACATACACACTGGTGCCTAACACTTTTCTGCGGGAGGGTTACTTTTCTATAAAATAAACTCGAAGAGAGTAAAAACTTCATTCAAAGCTTGCCAGAAACCAGGTTTCCTAAAATAGTGATATTGATACCTTTTAAAGAAAAGAAAAAAAAATTGAGCCCAAATGGTAACTGGTTCACACGATAGTTTTAGGAATGCTTATTTTCTTCTCGATTAACAATGAACAGTGGTTAATTGTTGAAAGGATGGAGGCTTTCGAGTACCTTGGCAATCTCCACGTGCGTGGTCATTAATCAGGAGAAAGTTTCATGGCATAATCCTTCTCCTAAGATAAGACAGGCATTACTGCATTTGATCCTCACAAAGTCATAAAGACTAAAGGCCAGTCAACTCCCCATTTTACAGGTGAGAACACGGATGGTGAGAATTGCCCAACTCCGAGCTAATAACCGGACGCTTTCCAGCCTCCTCGGGAGGATGGAAAGTAAGAGATGAGCTTCTAGTGCCTAAGAGTAAACTCGGGTTCCCGTGAACACATGAGCCTAGACTAGCAGATTTCATGCTCATCCACACTGAGCACCCACACCTTTTAGGATCTTACGCAAACTGAAATCTTTTCAGACATCACCTGAAACATGATGGGTGCCAGGTTTCTCATGGTGGCGAGAGAAGTGGGTGGGCCCGTAGAGTCCCTGCCACAGATGGAGGCGTGGCCACCTGGGCCCTGTTCTCTCGGGTCACGAGGCTCAAGCAGCCACTTTCTAGGCCCTCAGGTTGTCAGGATTCTCCCCACTGGCTGCCTGACCCAAGCAGAAACCGTGCCCTTCTCGCGTGTAAACGGGTTGGTTAGAGCTCGTGGCCTCTGGGAACATTATTCCGCCCTTCGGAGGCATCCGTCTACCTTTCAGCTTCAGGACGTCTGTCTCTTACGCACGTTCTTCGGTTGGCAGGCTGCTCTCGAGGGGGGGCCTGCTCGTTCCAGGGTCTTCTCAGAGCAGAAAAGACGTGAGCAAAGAATACTCTAAAATGACTCTCATCGCAGGCCAAGTACCCTCCCGTGGATCAACTAAGTGCAGAGATGTTTTGAGATGCGCTCTGATTTCCGACGGGGATGCAAAACGGCTGCTCCTTACACGTAACTCTTGTCAGCAGTCCTCTCAGAGATGTCAAATATCAGTGTAACACAGAAAGACTTAAGAAACTTAATTCAGAATGTCTATTTTAATACGATTGAGTTCAACGACACGAATACTACGTTGCCATTTAGACAATCCAAGAGTTTCTTCTCGTATTCAGAGGCAGCGTCGGGATTTGAACACAGGAGACTGGAGCTTATTCCTCCCTGATGGTGCCGTAGAGGAGAGAGATGAACGTGCTTACCACCTACATTTTAGGCAGATTGGCCATTCCATCTGGGCTTTGATTCCTCCCTCCATTTCTTTTTTTTTTTTTATTATTGGAGTTCAATTTGCCAACATATAGCATAACACTCAGTGCTCATCCCGCCAAGTGCCCCCCCAGTGCCGGTCACCCAGTCACCCCATCCCCCCACCCACCTCCCCTTCCACTGCATCTTGTTCATTTCCCAGAGTTAGGAGTCTCTCATGTTTTGTCACCCTCACTGATATTTTCACTCATTTTCTCTCCTTTCCCTTTATTCCCTTTCACTAATTTTATATTCCCCAAATGAATGAGACCATATAATGTTTGTCCTTCTCCGATTGACTTACTTCACTCAGCATCATACCCTCCAGGTCCCTCCACGTCGAAGCAAATAGTGGGTATTTGTCCTCCCTCCATTTCTCAAACAGGAAAAAAAAATCCACACGCCTTGCAGTACTGGCATAAGAGCCAAATGATAAAATGTACTTGGTGTACCTCAATCAGGAGGCACTTACAATTTTTTGTTCCATCTTCTATTTTGAAATAAAATGTATGCACTTCATTAGACATTAACACAAACAGAATACCAAACTTCTCAGTTTTATTTCAAGTTGTCCACCATCCTAAGGGAAGCCCAGGGTCAGCCAAAGCCACCTCAAATGCCATTAATAATCTGTCATGTGACTTCCACAGTTCAAGAATATTTCTGAGCCATACCAGCGTTCTGGCCCTCTGGGTAGAAGGCTAGAGGATTCTAGATACTAGGGTACCACTGCTGGGTGCGATGGAAAATACAGTCAGTTTCTGTAACTATCAATCTGGCGATTTTAAAAGCTTTAGACTGTAAATATCAGATGTTGTAGAATTAGAATCCCATAAAAATTGTCATTGAATCCAACAGTACCGTGTATTAGCAAAGCACTTTAATAATATCATGTAGGGGATCCCTGGGTGGCTCAGCAGTTTAGTGCCTGCCTTTGGCCCAGGGTGCGATCCTGGAGTCCCAGGATCGAGTCCCACGTCAGGCTCCCGGCATGGAGCCTGCTTCTCCCCCCTCCTGTGTCTCTGCCTCTCTCTCTCTCTCTCTCTCTCTCATAAACAAATCTTTAAAAAGAATAAAAATATCATGTAAATCTTATACAGCACTTAGTAAGTGACAGGCAAGGCCCTAAGACCTTTGCATACGTATAATTATGTGTATGAACTCATTTCACAGTCTTGGCCATCCTGTGGCACTGGCACTATCATCACCATCTTTTTACACGTGGAAAGATTGAGATATGGAAGGTTACTTCACCAGTCCAAGGGTTCAGACGAGGGCACAGCTAGGACTCAAACACGGTCTAGAACCCAGGCTCTAGACCAGAGTCAGGCCACAGAATAAGTATCTCCGGCTTTGTGGAACTCATGCCCTCCGCCACAAATAATGCGTAAGGTGTAGTTTGCCAACTGCTGCCCCAAAGCATTACACCCTGCTGCCTCTCAAAAGCTTTAGGATTTGCAGAATGGTTTTATGTGTAGCTCATTAGATTCTCACTACAGTCTTCAACAGTCATGACATGTCCCACTGCTTCCCTTTGGTCAGCGAGGACACGGAGGCCTGATGTGCATCTCCCTTAGAGCAGCGGCAGGTGCAGCAGAGAAGAGCAGAGACCATAGGCTCGGACTCCAGATTTGGGACCCGTCCACACAAGGACTCCTTCTGGTGTACTTCCACAACACCCTACAAATCTCCATATTTGTCTCCACCAGACTGTCTACTCGAGAAACGAAATTATCAAAGTGGCGGTGGTGATGGTCACTTTACTCGGGCAGTACTGATTCACGCCCGCCTCTGCTATCCCATCGGAAGGACGGAGGTCTCTGAACGTTTGTTTTCTTTAAAATTCCCCTACGTAGAGGCACCTGGGTGGCTCAGGTCATTTAGCGTCTGCCTGCCGCTCGGGTCATGACCCCAGGGTCTTGGGATCGAGCCCCACATCTGGCCCTCTGCTCCGCTGGGAGCCTGCTTCTCCTTCTCCCTCTGCCGGCCGCCTTGCCTACTTGTACTCTTCTGTGCCAAATAAATAAATAAAATCCAAGGAAAAAATTAAAAAATGAAATTTCCCTAAATAATTTGCAACAAAACATGTACTGATAAATCTCCTAAGACGTGGTAATTCTTTTAACTCTGAAAAGGAACTATAAGCAAAATATAGCTAAGGGAGGAATAAAGGGGGAATAAAGCTATGGGGGGAATGAAGGCCTGCTTGATTTTGCAAAGCTGAAAGAACCTCTACTACTCTCTTCCATGACCAACACATTCAGCTAAAAGTGTACTTTCTTGACAATCTTTAATTTTTTTTAATTGAGGTAGAGCTGACACACAATATTAGGTGTGCAACACAGTGATTAGACATTTATACACATTACAAAAATGCTCTCTATTGTTAAATAGATACATGGTTTTATGTTTTTATCTATAATTATATATATAGTATGCATATATAATATGGTTACCATCTGTCACCAAAGTTGTTCCATTATTGATTTTTCAATTGAAACCCAAACATTTTTATTAATATTAAATACTAATATTAAATATTAAAACACATGTACTATTTTATTAATTTCAAAATACATCTACTATGGGGTGCCTGGGTGAGCGTCTACCTTTGGCTCAGGTCATGATCCTGGAGTCCCAGGTTCGAGTCCCACGTCGGGCTTCCCCCCAGGGAGCCTGCCTCTCCCTCTGCCTGTGTCTCTGCTTCTGTGTGTCTCTCATGAATAAATAAGATACTTAAAAAAAATACATCTACTATTTTAAAAAATGACTATTTTTACTCTGGCTCTGACAGAGATATGCAATCTTAGCTGCTCACTGTGGCCCAAACACCAAACAGTGTTCTCATGGTCTTTGGTAACTTCTGCCGGGAAAAATGAGAAGATGCCCAGGAAGTTACCACTTCCCAGTTGTGTGGTGTGACAGGAGGGGCAAAAGTGCCAGTGGAGGGACGGTAACAACACTAAGAATGATGATAATAACTGCCAATATTAACTGAGGGCTGATTATGAGGCAGGCATCGTTCTAGGCATGTGTTAAATCATTTGATCTGTAAGCAACCCAGAAGGGAAGCTCTATTATCACCCCCATGTAAGAGGAAGAAACTGAGGCAGAGGAAAAGGTCTGTAACTTAGAAGAGAGAAGATAACCGGGAAGGAAGAGACCGGACTGAGAGCACTGGCTCCCAGACTGAGGTTACTCATTCCTACTGTTCCACTGATGAAATCATAGCTAGGGCTTCCTGAAAACCAGGCACTACCAAAAAATGCTGGTAAGTCAAGTTATATTAGTCCAAAAACCATTCATATAAATAGGCTTCACCCTATCATGGAACTTTTTTCATGAAGTTCTCTATTTTACAAAGCCAAGGGAATGAAGATTTTGAAAACCCAGAAAAGAACAGGCTGTGCCCGTTCATTTGTTTTTTATATTCCACTTCTAAGGGAAATCATACAGTATTGGTCTTATCCTGTCTGACTTATTTCATTTAGCAGAACATCCTCAAGGTCCATCCATGTTGTCACAAATGACAAGATCTCATTTTTTTTTTTAGATCATTCTTTTTTTACGACTGTGTAATATTAACATATCTCACTAAAAATAGAAATATCATCTGATCCAATAATTCCACTACTAGATAATTTACCCAAAGAGAACAACAGCCAAGATAGGGAAGGCAACCTGAAATGTCCATCCATAAATGAATGGATAAAGAAGGTGTGGTGTATATGGAGATGCAGTGTTACATGCTGACCACGTGCACCAAATATTACAGATAACCATCCATGGCATGGTGAGGTGAAGAAGAACCATCCATGCCTTGGAAAAGTTGTTCAGGGTCCAGCTTCCAGCCCTACCACTTTTAGCAACAATTTCTATAAGCTGTAACACAGGGTGGTCATAATTTCACTCCGAGAGTTAGTGTGGGGTGTGGCACTTCAGAAGGGGTGAAAGGATGAATAACCAGTTATTTTACTAGTACAGTTCTCCTCGACGAAACTAAGTTTTAGATACGAATTTCCCTCCAGAAAGGAAATCCTGACCGTGAGGCAATACAGATACTCCAAAAAAGGGGGCGTGATGGGGAAAAGAAAAGAACTGCCACTGATCCAATTCAACTCAACAGTCCAAAACTTAAGTCCAAAACTTAACCAATCTACTTGGTTTCCCCAGGGACCTGTGACTCTGTGGGGAGGCACAGCCACCCCTTGTAGGGGATGATCACTAACTGCCAGGTCTGTGATCACCAGCGGCCCTGCTGGAGCCTCAGGGAAGAGGCTTTGACACAGGAAAGGGAAAGATGGGAAGGATCTCATCCCTCCTCCACCAATGGCCTCCTGCCTCCTGCTCAGGAAGCTTGGTGACCGTCTTGACTCCAAAAGGTCAAGACCATAGAAACCCATCCATTAGATTTTATATCCCTGAAGGGGGAAGACCATCTCCATTTCACATCTCCCCAAGGTATAATAGTTATAACATTCAGAGGAGACCCTGACCTTGAACAGAAGCTCTTGTTGGCCTAACACACACTGCCTTCAACTAGCGGCGGAGCAATTATCCTGCAGGATACTATATGTTGTGGCCACTGCTATTAGTATCAATTGATCTTCGATATCGAAGGGAATTCTACAGAATTCACTAAATACATAACAGAGAATGAGAAGTTGATTTCTTATGGCGTTCCTTCTACTAAACGAAGTATGCTAAATATGCAGTTTTTTTCTAAATTATATATACATCACAATCGTTCTGTGGGAATAACTGTTTATAGTCAGCGAGGAAGCATTTAAATGTTTTAGTAAAAGACAAACGAACAAAAAAACAAAACAAAAACAATCCTACACCTGAAGGGTTCTTCACATTCTTATATTTTTTTTTGTCCGTCTTGGTAATTTTTAACTGCTATTTTATCTGAGATATGAAAATCTCTCTTCTGATACTTTGTAAAAAAAAAAAAAAATTAACCCTTAGAGTTCAGAAATAATTCCTTTAAAAGGTAGAATAATTTTATAATAAATTCCACATGCAGAATAAAGAGTTATTTCAAAGAGAAGGAAAACTGCAATTGATGTCCAGAAAGCCAGCTGGTCACTCTATAATTTGTTAGCACTGTTTAAAGTGGTACTGACAATAATCACCCTTTCACTGAGGCATCTTAGCTTTTCCTCTATAAAATATTTCAAGGTTAACAAGCTACAAAAGGGAGAAATTAATTATTCCAGAATATAAACAGATGTATATTAAAAGCATGCATCTCATTTGTATTAGAAAGAAAAATAATTAAAGCTTTGAGCATCTTTTTAAGGATCCTGCCATTTCGACATTCTAGTCGAGTCTTGTACCCAAAATAAAAGAAGCATTACTGCTGGCGATTTTTCTATGTCACTGATATGGGAACAATTAATGTTTGCATAATATATGTAAGATCCTAATAAAACAAAAACCTACTCATATTAAGTAATTGTGAGGTTTCTCTGCTTATCCTCATAGAAAACAGTAAGTGGAAGAGAGGGGAACAATTATAATCATTTCAGAAAAAAAAAGGTGGTGGGAAGAAATTAATTGACAGGCAACGAAAAACAGCCCTCAATTTATTTAATCTTTTGATTACACCTCCCCAATGCTCAAGTGCCAAATACTGTGAGAGGAGCCTTAACACCAACAACCTGAGTCAGGCACCGTTTTCTGCATGCTGCGGATAGGAAAACTGAGTCTCCGCAAAGTGACCCCTGTGGGCCAAGGCCCCGGTGCTACTGTTAGCCACAGCCAAGATTCAAACGCCTACAACGCACGCCTCTGAAGGGACACACTGGCCATTAGATCCTGCAACAGCAGCTCCTGCCCGCCCGGGGTCCCGAGGTCACCGGGCCCTCTGCCCAGCAGCTGTGCACGTCCCCAGCTGAGCTCTGAACATCTAAGAAACGTGGAACTCAACCTGGTGCAGCCCTCGGTCCTCCCCTGTCGCCGTGGCCCTCTCCTGGGTCCCCCACCTCTTGTTCTACACAGGACCCCTCGTCTAACGTGTCCTGCAGAGACAGCTTAAAAAATAATGAGTCTTGGCAAACCCTTGGCTGATGAGCCCACACACCAGTTCAGGATGACTGGAATTCTCAAATCAGATTACCTGACAGGCAATTTCATTATCTTGCTCTGGTGCACCTTCCCAAGCTGGAGAGAGCCAGAGACCCATCAGCCATTGATCTGTTTGGTCGGTCACCGTGCAGCTCTGTAATCCTGTTTGCGCAGTTATCCACGTTCCAGGTCTTCTTAATGCCTTTGTGTCTGTGGCTGTATGTCGTTGTGTGTAGGAGAGGGGAGTGGAGATGTTTCTCATATTTTTTCACGTATTTAAGGCCATTATTTTTTTTTCCTACGGCCACTGAGTCCCAAAGTCATCGATTTAAATTCCCACCCATGTACTTCTCTAATCATCTTAAACCGAGCTTTAAAAAACACTCTACCGTAGAAGGTAAATGCTGACCCCACACATGAGTTTAATTAATCCGTGAAAGGGGCGCCTGGGTGGCTCCGGGGCCTGGGGTCGAGGCCCACGTGAGGCTCCTGGCTCAGCAGGGAGCCTGCTTCTCCCTCTCCCCCTTGCTTGTGCTCTCTCTTGCTCCCACTCTCTCTCTCTTTCAAATAAATATAAATAAAATCTTTAACCTGTGACAGAAGAAAGGAGTGCAAAGAATGGCTAATGGCTTCAAGTTAGATGTGAGATACGCACACTCTATCATATATACAACTCCTCTAATCTCGGGACAACCCTCGATTCCATCTCAAGCTTAAAATCATGGAAGGGAGCTTCTTAATAAAATACTAACATAGCGCAAAGCTCCATTGTAAGGAGAGAGTAATAAGAGCTTTCTTTCCATTCTTCCTTCATCTTCCGCTCAGGAGGCTGGGAAAGGAAGGAAAGCTTCCTTTGGGGTCCAGGGTGAATGTGTGGGCCCTGGTTAAAGATCATCATCCAACTTGCCAGTCAACCCTCCCTCTAAAGATCAAGCATTCCAGGAAACCAAACCACTCAGTCTTTGCTGCTGGACGTACTAATTGTGTTCTCTCTTTGCCACACCTTTATTCCCCTCTGGGGTATTCCCTTCTTGAACCCCTACACCACTTGCTGCCTGTTTGGCGAATCAACCCAATAGTTCCTCTTTGGCCCACATAGATCACAAGCTACCCTTTCTGTGGATAAACACCCTATGTCTGTCAAAACCTGGCAAGCACAATGTCTTATCCACCCCGGCTTTCCCCAAGCCCACTAGTAACAAGGAAAACTAAACTTCACCAGTATTTTCTATATCCCAGGTGCTGCATGAACCCATACGCACACCTCCCTTCTCAATCGTCACCAGAGTCCTATAGATTTGTATCAAAAGATCACACAAGTGATTTGTGGGGTGACATCGCAAAGTAAAATTCACATTTTCTATCATTCAACCTGGAATTCTGTTCCCTTGCCCACAAGAGTTGCAAATCTATTTTTCAAACCTGGCAGTCTGTGGCAAGAGGCAGTTACCTGAACCAGTGCCCTCGTGAAGCCAGTTCATCATCGCTCCACATCCCACTGATGAAAAGCCACAGGAAGACATTTTTTGATCAGAATTTTGATCTCATTCAAATCCACTCAGCACATCTCATCTGCCCTACATGATCCACTGGGTGGGAGACGGGCCTCATCAAGGTGGTAACACAGGAAGAAATCGAATAGTTACTGGAGTCCAAACCTCAAGACTCCTGTCCCAAATCCCCCTGTCACACCCACCTGTCCTTCTTGTAGACATCTCAGCATACCTAGAAAGTTATGCCCCTCTTGTGGGATGATCTCCTGAATGTCCACCTCCCCAGCTGCATTTTCAGCCACATGTCTGTTACCGGTCACATTTGAGCCCTCGTCCCAAGCACCGGGACTGGTACCTGGGAGATGCCCAGCAGATATCTGTCAGATGAGAAGGGGCAAGAGAAGGAAGGAAGGAGATCCAGTGGCAGGCAGCCTAGCATGAATCTGGCCCAAGCACTGGCTCTAGAATTACGCAGCCTGCTGGAACGTGTTCACCTGTGAATAATGGACATATCCAGCTTCTTATAAATAATGATGTGATAACAAGGCAATCGAGCATATTGGTTCCTAATGTGGATTCCTGGTCAAGGAAGCTTGGCTTGAGCTATTCATCGAAATATTTGGCAAAGTGAAGGAGGAAGCGAACTGCAAACGGTAGGACAGTCAGTACCAGGTCTGCTGTGTGACCAGGGCGATTAGGTGACCAAATGTAAGGTGTTTAGAAGGGCACGTGACACACGGTAAATATAAATGTCCGCTATTATCATCATTTTGTGATTAAAAGAACGTGAGTCCTAAAGAGATTAAGTGACTTGACCAAGTTCACACTGCAAGATGCTAAGATAAGGCTAATACCTAGGTTTCAACCCCCCACTCGTGACTTCATCATACGTGGATCATGCTGTTGGAAACAGACTTAACCGCCAGCCTTTTTTCTTTTTCCCTTTTCTTTTGCATTTTCCACTGAGCAAATAATTTCCCGGCTTTCAGGAAATTGTCATTTTTAAATGCTTACCGCCTGATTATATTCATTAAAGATTTCCAAATAGTCCTGGGTCTAGCAAAGTAGAAATCTTGCCATGATTATGTTATTACAGAGCTGAGGGAAGAGGATGTGTTTCTCTTCCAAAACTTCTGTGAGAGTCAATATAATTCCCATTACACGTCCTGCGCTGTTTTATTATCCCTTTCTTTATTAGAGGTTGAGATTTGAAGCTGCTCTAAGAAAAAGGATAGGAATGGAAAGAGATTTAAATTGCTCTTTGTCCATATTAAGGCCAAAGCTTTAGCAGATAAGGACAAAGGGAAGGTTAAGTCACAATGGTCAAAGGCTGGGACCTAATTATGTCTTGACTAACTTACTTTTTTGTTCCTTTCATTAATGAGAATCATCCAATTTAGACTCAGCTATTCCGCAACAATGAAAGCCATATATGTTTAAAGGTATGGTTTTTCCCTTGATGTAATTACTTTCTAAACGGGAAATAGTTATGGCGAGGAATCTGGGTTGTATCTGAAGAAAGAGGACAACACGGAGTTGGCAGATGGGAGGTTCTTCTTGTAGATGCTCTGATAATTTTATGTTTACGCAAAATATTGGCAGTGGCCAGGAAGAGAATTCCACGGCCAGCATGGCAAGGGAAGATGTCGGAGACAACTTTATGGTTGGAGGAGCTGACTCGGAGAAAGGTTCAGTGAACCATGGAGATCGTGAGTGGCCAAGGCCGGGCCCGACGCCCCGACTCCCTGGCCCCCCCACCGAGGCCCCCCGCCTCTCCCATGGTCATGCTTCCGTCCCACTTCCACCAAAACCCTTCTTCGAGGTGACTTCTGCTAAGAACTTCTTTTCTGATCATTTATCATGACTCTTCCTAAACGGTGGTAACTCTCACGTATGTGGTCGGCCTATAATGCGCACCGACCGAGGAACATGATGGGATGAATGCATCCCTCTTGACAATAATGATGTCTGTACAGAGCACTCTCTAAAGCGCCCCCCCGCCTCGCCCCGCGTGATTTTTCTCTCCCAAGATGTAATTCATGACCGAACGGTAACTTTAAATTTGATCAAAGACAAGATTATATTTGTTTAAGTTCACTCCGCAGTAAGTTTTAAGTAATGTGCACAAATCCAAAGAATATTTGTATTTTCTCTGAAGGGAAATTACGGTCTCAACTCAAGCCATTTAAAGGTCATTCATTCCATCTCTGGAAGGAGTCCTCCTGTAGCCATCCCTGTCGGCAGTGAACTTACTGAAAGAAAATAGAAATGTACCACTCCGCAAAGATAAATATTGGAATATACGTTGATGCCTCTAGAAGAGCAATTATTCTTCAGGGAGTTTATTTGCTTTAAAAAAAAAAAAAAACAACTTCTTTCTGAATGCCTTTTTCCCCCCAAATCTGAGAACACGAATATACGTTGAAACAAGGAGTGTGCATATATATTGCTTTGCTTAATACACATTCTGAAATTGACTGAAGGAACAGGCTCGCTGCGAGGATAATATATTCATATTGGATCCTATCTCAAACTGGTTACTGGAAAACACTTTGGTATTCTGAGTATTAGAGTAGTTATATAAAACCAGATACTCTATTTTCTCAAACGCTACAACACTGAAGATTCAAGTGTCTTACGCCCAAAGTTTATTTTTAAAAGATCGCTTTTACATTGAAAAAAGAATGAATTACTTTCGACTTCTAATTTTACATAATGCTTACCAGCCAATATTCCAAAGGTTTTCAAGTTTTAACTTAAATATAGTCATTGGCTATGTTGTTAAAAATAACAGGCCCATGAAAGCTTTTCACATAATACGGAGTAGAGAGGGACAGAGAGAAGAAATGGTTACCTGATTCCTTAAACAAGGTAACTGGTTAAGTGGTGAAATTTCTTCTTCTGTTTTTAGGTACCGTGTGCAGTCGCCACTGTCCAAAGCAGGCGATTTTGGCTCTTTGTATTAAAACATAATTGGGGGTGCATGAGTGGCTCAGTCAGTCAAGCATCTGCCTTCAGCTCAGGTCATGATCCAGGGTCCTGGGGTTGAGCCCCACATGGGGATCCCTGCCCAGCGAGGGGCCTGCTTTTCTCTCTCCCTCAGTGCCCCCCACCCCCAGCTCCTGCTCTCTCAGTCTCTCTCAAATAAAATCTTTTTAAAAAATTGAATAAAAACATAAGTGAAAACATGATGTTCTTACATTTTGATCACTCAAATACTCACACGTTTAATATCACCCCCATGTCCTTCTTTCCACTCACCTACTTGAGCCATCTCCCATGTGCTGTTTTTGAAGGGGGCTCAATTTCTGGCTGGCCACAAATAGGAGTCAAGCTACCTATTTTTATACATTCTAGTTTCATATGCGATACGACCTCGATGGGTGCCACGGAGGTGTGGCTTGAGGCTCTTGGAAGATCACATTCATCATCTGTCCCAACAGGAGTTGGACTGGACCTGGGCTGCTCCCCTTACCTGACTCCCCAGACCCCCTCCCATGTAAAACGTGGGGGCAGCCCTCACCCCTCTTAACAGCTGCTTGCTGAGACAGCTTCTGGAATGAGGCTCTCAGGCATGGGAGCCTTACGTGTGCAGCAGACTTAGCCATCACTGCGAGGCCTTGCTCCCAGGTCTGCAGGGATGATGGGAGAGCTACCTCTGTCTCAGGTTTCTAGAGACTAGGCTCTTTTTTTTTCTTTCCTTTTCTTTTTCCTTTTCTTTTCTTTCTCTCTCTCTTCCTTCCTTCCTTCTTTCTCTTTCTCTCTCCCTCCCTCTCTCCTTCCTTCCTTCCTTCTTTTCCCAAGCAATGGAGGCTAAAACTGCTTTCGACCCTATGAGGACTTAACCACCTTTTTTTTTTTTTTTTAAATATTTCATTTATTTATTCACAAGAGACACAGAGAGACAGACAGAGACACAGGCAGAGGGAGAAGCAGGTTCCATGCAGGGAGCCTGACGCGGGACTTGATCCCGGGACCCTGGGGTCATGACCTGGGCCGAAGGCAGACACTCAACCACTGAGCCCCCCCACCCCCAGGCGCCCCGAGGACTTAACTGTCAGTTAACTACTCCCATGAAAAACAGGTGAAGCACCAGGTGGTCAACAGATGCAGCACAAGGGATAGAGTCCCCATTCACCCTCCACGTTCTCTGAACTAGTCAGAGACTAGTTTAGGTCAGGTCATCCCTTCTCAGGTCCGATGACCCAGCCAAGACCACTAGACATTGTCAGCATGCTAGAAAACTCCAGCTGCCCATTCCCTGCAATGCCTTCTCTGAATTACAATTCAAAGCCACAAATTTGGTCTTCAGCATGTCATTAATAAGAAACAGGCTATAAAATATCATGCACAAAACTCGACGGAAACTCTGCTAGCCAACACGGTCCCCATGTGACAAATACCTTTCTGTCATGAGAAAATGACAACTATATAAATGACCGGGTTTCTCCTTCCCCACAGCTCCCAGAAAGCTAGGAGTCCCAGCTCGTGCTTCAACAGACATTCTCGAGTCCTCCGCTCAATTCTTCCTAAATTATCCTCAGCTAAATTTCTGACCTCTTACATAATCTTTCTTTCAACGGACTTTAAAAAGAGCCACCTAGCGCTTTGAAACGTACTTGGAAGCAAGTGAAGAGACTCAATGCTACTAATATGTCAGCCGGTCCCCTTCCCCGTGGAGGATGCACGCACCCTGGAGGCAGGAGGCCCAGCGCAGCACAGCAAGGCTCACCGGCCAGGGGCGTCCTGCAAGCAAGGGCTCCCCAGGTCAGGAACGGCCCGTGGGCTCACCGAGCAATCACACCTGAGACCGAACTACATGCAGCTAGCTTTCTTTGAGCTCAGCAGTGTTGTTTCTTGATCCCTTGACAAAATTAATGATGGAGCAATTCATTACTGACAAGGCAAAAAATTTGGCCACCGTGTTTACAAGCTCTAATAAATTATGGATAATTTACCAAATTAATACCAGTGAAATGAAGCCCGCCTTTTTAGATTTTCATTTATCATTCCGTCCAGTTCCTTCCTCCCACCCTGTCTCTGTGTGTCTCTGTGTATGTCTCTCTGTCTCCGCATGTGTCTGTTTCTCTGTATCTCTGTGTGTTCATCTCTCTCTCGGTCTCTGTGTTTCTGTCTCCATGTGTGCAGGTGTCTGTGTGTATGTGTGCATGCATGTCCCTGTGTGTGTACATCTGTATGTGTGTCTCTTTCTGTGTGTATCTCTGTGTCTCTCGCTTGTGTCTCTGTGTCTCTCGCTGTGTGTGCCTCTGCTATCTGCTGTGTATGTGGGTCTGCGTGTGCATCGCTCTGGGTACGTCCCTGCATGTGCGTGTCGCTGTGCATGTGCATGTGTCAGGACACAGCATAACTGGTGTGTTCTACTCTGGTGCCGTGACTAATAAAAAACTGGAGTTAGACTTAAAGTAGTGATCAGATTCTATAGGAAGCAAATGAGCATCAATATTCAAAAAAAAAAAAAAAAAGGAATAAAGAAACATTTTCCAAATCCAAACTCCTAGACCACAGGGAACAACCACCTCTGTCCAGTACACACTGCAGAAGACTGATGCTTCCCTCAAGACATTTTCAATCTAGTGCAAGAAATAAAACTGAAAAGAAGAGCTTCCCTTTGTATTTTTCAATGTTTCGGTTTGGAAAGAAAACACTGGTGTGTGACCTTATAAAGCCGAATTATTCTTAGCATCCAGATAATTTCTTGTGGTAATAATGGGAAATTATACTCATAATGTAATATTTATATTGGAAGAACCAGCATTAAATTACTGGGCTGAGTGTTTGAGTTGTAAAATGTGAGGGGAAAGGCTTCATTTTCAGTGGATTCACAAACCAACAAGAAAGTGGGTGGGATACGAAAATAATCTCCCTCTGGCTCTGCCACCATGTAATGAGGTCACGAGATGGACGCAGATGCTCTCGTAAAGCTGGACCCAGCTCTGTGAAACAAACAGAGTCACTGTCCATTGGAGACACAGGAGCTCATCAACAGTTCGTCCTCTTTACGATGCAATCTTTTAGGAGACACCACTCTTATCCTCTATTTTTGGCTAATTCCACACTAACACCTTGCCCCAGCTTTCTAGAAGTGAAGTCTTTCTCCAAACACCTCCATCCCCAAGTCCATCCTGAAGATGTGGCCGTCACCACCCGCTCCATCTGTGCCCCCAGCTGTGGGCAGGTGCCTCCTCTTCCAAGTCCAGGGACACTTGCTTTCCCCTCCTTACTAAGAATCTATATCCAGACTCACTTGGCTCGATCTTGTCCAACTGCAATAGCCTCCCACCTTGGCCTTTTACGTCTAGTCAGTCTCGCCCTACAAGATTACTCTTTCTCAAGAGCAATCCTCAAAACGTCACCGTCCTGCCCCAGAGTCAGCAGAGGCCCCGGCTCCATTCCTGGTGCAAACAACTCTCAGTCTATTGTCCGAGCACTTCCTCAATGGGCCGCTGTTTACCTCCACCAAGCTCTAGTCAGAGCATCTCAACCACTGTGTTCCCAAAGGATTACATCTCTGGAAAAGAGAGGGTGGAGAGGGACACTTGCAGGACCTGTTCTTCCCAGCCTTGAGCAGCTGGATCTATTTACCCAATTCCCAACCCACTCCCCCCACCCCAGAAGATGCTCCAGGCAAATGGGCCTGACGAATTATGGTTAAAGGCAGACCTTCTTGTCTGTCTCTGTCTTGGCTCCTGAGCTTCCCTCCATTCTCAGTTTCAAAATCTTCATATTTCACACCCATCTCTACTAAGGAATCTCCCTCTACCTCCCCATGGCATGAAGACTTCCTCTTTCTTTAGGTCCCAACAGCATGTGATATATATTTGATGCTATTAATTATATTAGTCCTGCTTTTAATGAATGATAGTCTACTTGCCCTATGCCCATCATTAGGCTCTAAACTGCATCGCACTCCCAAAGGAATATTGTAGGCACTCGGTCGAATGTCTTGCTACTAAAGAAAGATGGTTAAAACCACAGTGGGATACTCTTACTTGAACTGCCATGATTAGTTTTCTGACCTGCTGTTCTCTGTCAGATGACAATCTGACCTCAGCCTTCTGACAGTATCACTAGTAAGGACTCAAGCAGGTCCCTGTAGGGCCTCTTGCTCTGATCCTCATCTTCTGCTAGTTTCCTCAAAGGTCCTTTCTCAAGTTTAGCATTATAAATGAGATAAAGGTGCATGATAATCAGTATCCAGCACACATGTGCTACCACCATCTGATCTAAGAATCAACTTTTGGCTGGAGGAGTTTCATAAATGTTGACTATTAAGGACTGAACATAAAAAACCCACACTTGCCACTCCTCGTCATCTTCCCAAGAAACCACACAAGCCACCCCCAACCCCACCCCAGCATGTGTGCTTGGCCATTAGGAAGGTTGTGTGTGACCTTTTCTGGGATTTGGTGCTAGAAGATGGAAAACTTGAACTCTTCTGGGGAACGTGAAGACCAATAATATGGTATCATTCCAACAGAAAGCCACAAAGAAAGTCCACACTGGAATGAATTGGCACCGACCAGGAAGTGTGATACAATACTCTCCCTTCCACTGAAAACCTTCTGTGGTTTCAGGGTGAGGACGAAGAGAATTTAAAAAAAAAATAAACATAATATGAAATTCAAGCCACACCAGGAACAAAAAATATGGACTGAAAGACCACAGAGTAGTATTTTTATGGGTACTTTCAATTTTATCAAGATAGAGTCAGGAAAATAGTACATGTAGCTATGCTATGGGACTAAAAAGCCAAGTTTTCGTTTTGTTTTTAGCATTAATATTAGGACTTCTCACATTTCATCTGTTTATGTTTACATAAATTACATTAATATCAAATCCAGATTTGAAGCATCTCAGCATAAACAGTTGGTTACTTCTAGTTAATATTTTCATAGTTCAGCTTTTGGTTTTCAATGTTTCTCTGGAAAATAACCTATGCGTATATATTTGATTCAATCACATTACTACATTGCCACATTATGTTTTCATCAGTTGCACGAGAACATGTGTTATAGCTAATATATAATTTACGCCCACCTAAAAATGGGTATTTTTTCCAATGTGCACAGGCACTGGCTAAGTATATTAAACACAAAAGTACCGCAAGGAAACTTTCCCTTTTATCACAGTCTTCTACGTAAGTCTTAAAGAAGGCAATTTTTTTTTTATGATGTGAGTGGCTGAATGATTAAAGTCCTGCAACTCAAAAGAGCTGAGTGACGTCAGAAAAATAAGAGCAGAACCAACCAACTTTCGACTCTATGAAGGGGGAGGGAGGCAAAAGGTTAATTTTACATGATGCTGCATATTTTAATTTAACTGCTGTCTCATTCAGGGTCTAAAAACACTGTTTGGAAATATCCTTTTGTCGTATGTACCGAAGGGCTTTGCTATTGTCCCTCAGGAAGGCTGGCAGCTGGCCCTGCACTTTGACCTCCAACCCTGCCTCAGCAAGGGGCTCATTGATATTCCCTGAAGCTTCTCTCAATGGAAGAAGAGCATTTAAAAAAGAAAACCCCACCTCAGGGCTGGTGGTCCTCCCACTCCCACCCTCCGCCCCTGCCCCCCTAAGTGGTGGCATGCGGGTCTGGTCAAGCCCGACAATCCCTGGGCCTTCATAAACTCACTATTTTTCATGTATATTTGATGGGTCCTCTCCCTCTTATTCAGAGCGGCTTTCACAGGCCTGTTGGTGGGTGAGAGCCTTCTATTCTAGACTTACATTTGATTAATTTGTGGCATTCACGGGTCTAATTCTCCGCACACAAAGGGAATGAACTAGCTTGGACTCTATCGACAAGCCGTTCCTGCCAGGAAAGTTCAATCGTGAAGGAAAAAGGCGAGGTCAGTGGAGACGGTTTCCAGCTTGCTCAAGGCAGCTGGGAATTAAACACGGTAAAAATAGTTTAGCTTGAAAAACACAAAATACAGCAAAACAAAGCACAGCTCTCCTCCCGACGCTTCTGTTAAGGATACTTTACACCTTGTAAGCGAATACCTAAGCGCTGTGTTCCTGGTGACAAGAGGGAGCCCCGATGCCTGAGGCCTGGGAGGCCTCCCGCGGCCGCATCAACCCCAGGAGCAGAGGCCGCTCAGCCTGAGCTCTGGGTCTCCTCCCCCATGTGGACCAAAGTGTGAAAGTATCAAGGAAAAGGACACTGATCAAATCCCTTATTCCTGCTATGCAATAAACGCTCACCTGGACGGTCTGAAACGCCATCCTTTGCAATTCCCTGAACTAATCTTGGCCAATCCGTAAGGAATAAGGACAGGAAGAGACATAGTGTCCACCATCAACTTCCTACTACAGTTTCCCTTTGCCAATTTCCCACTTGAATCTGATTAGGTAATATATTTGAAATTTGAAAGATTTGAAATTTGGAATACAAATTTCAAATCAGGTAATACATTTGAAATACAGGTGCATTTCAAATATCCACCGAGTTTTATTCAAAGGCTACTTGAATTTTTACAGAATGTTGAAAAGAATAGGGGATCCCTGGGGGGCTCAGGAGTTTAGCGCCGCCTTCAGCCCAGGGCGTGATCCTGGAGTCCCAGGTTCGAGTCCCGTGTTGGGCTCCCTGCATGGGGCCTGCTTCTCCCCCTGCCTGTGTCTCTGCCTCTCTCTCTCTCATGAATAAATAAAATCTTAGAAAAATAAAATAAAAAATAAAAAACAAATAAAAGAACGTAACACAAGACCCATGTTATTTCAAGTGGGCAGGATGAGAAAGGGTTGTCCTATGTGTATCATGACCTGCTGTGTGTCCTTTAATACAAGGCAGGACCCTGGTCAGTCCACGATGTCACTGATATTCCATACAAAAAAAGTCCCCACAGACCAAATTCCACTTCTTTTCTTATATTGCCAAAGATGAAATAAATCTTTAAGAATTCAGGGGAGGAAAAAAAAATATGTGACCAGTTTTATGGTTGTTGTTGTTTTTTAAAAAAAGATTTTATTTATTCATGAGAGACACACAGAGAGAGGCAGAGACACAGGCAGAGGGAGAAGCAGGCTCCACGCAGGGAGCCCAACGTGGGACTCGATCCCAGGACCCCAGGGGTCACGCCCTGAGCCAAAGGCAGATGCTCAACCTGAGACACCCAGGCGTCCCGGTTTTTGAAAACTTGATATAAGGTCTACCTTTTTATCATGAAATAGAACTTCAGTTTTGTAAAATTACTGCAAGCCCTTCCTATCTTTACAGCTCGACCTCGGTTTCTAGATTCAGCAGCAGATCGGTGATGGCCACCGGCGCCGGGAGCTCTTATAAAGGACCATGTCGGGGCGGCCAAGAAGTAGGACGTTCACCCCCAGTGTCTCCCATCCTGATTCTTTTCCACCTAGAGACCGGGTCCTCTCCCTCATAACAAGCAGGGGCGTAGCGGTGTACAGACATCCACGGGTTATGCACGCATTTGACAGCAGCAGACACCCGTACACATGTACGATTCCATCTGTAGCTGGCATAGGAACTCCAAGATGGGCATACAGACGTCAGGGTCATCACGACGGTGCTTCTTCTAGTCCCAGCAGGGGCCAGCTCTCGGGGACTTACGCAGACGTGGTATTTCACGTACGCAAATGGACTCTCAAAAACTCTACTGAACAGAAATGGGCCCAAATCGAAGAAAGCCACCATGAAAGCTAAGAGCTCTGGACACTGCCTGCTGAGCTGTTGGACTCAAGACCCCACGGCCACACCTGCCCCCAGTTGGTAGACACTGAAGGCCAGTGCCAAGGGAGGAAGCCCGTAAGGGTCCAGGACTACCTGTGTCCCTCTGTCTAGACTCCAAGTCCCAGGCAGGGACATCACATGGTGAGGGTAGCCCATTTGCCTGTGCTCTAGCTGCTAGAGACCCCCGGGAACAAGAATCTGGCTTTTGGAGCTTGCGGTACCAGAGATGACCCCTCACTTCCTCGGGGCTGTCTCCAGTGGTGGCTGTCCCAGCCCTCTAGGAAGGGCCTTCAAGATGCTAAGCATCTCCAAACCGCAACCCACTCCCCCCCCCAAAAAAAAAAACCCAGAACAAAATGAAAAGGTGACAGCTGCTCTCCCAGAGGCTTACTTACACATGAAGCAACTAACCGCTACTGTTTTTTGTGGAAAAAGGGTGGTATTGAATGCATTAACCGAAAGAATTGCCAATGATGTTTTCCAAAGAATACAACCCTGGGGGAAATGGTCTGCTGGAGAAGGACAATGAACTATTAAATTCCCCTCCCTAACCAAGCATATACTAATTTTCACTTTGAATTCAAACATTAAAAGATCTGTGACAGGGAGAAAAAAAAGGGGGGGCCAGAATTACCCGGATTCTAACTCCAGAAACTTGATGCAACATCATGGAGGCCTATTTCAAAGCGGGTCGTATCTGTTTAATGCAAACTCAGAACAGAGGGCTTACCTCGAATGGTTAAAGAAACTGTTTCCACTTTCTGAGAGGCAAGACCCATAAAGGAAGGACCTCTAATTTCTAGTAATTACCCTGGTACCTTAAAGTCGGTAATTACACAGAGAACCATGCCCTGAACTGGCCTTCAGTTTGTTCCAAACTCAGGGCACATAATTAGCCTTGATTAATATCCCACATTTCACATCAACAGAAACAGTGAATCCAAATGATCCCCATATTCCGCTGCCTAAGGAAACCTCACTGTTCAAATTCTGTGCCTTTATCAAGGGAACATGCTGAGCAAATGGGATCAAATGATGCCTTGGCACCTACCTTGGTCTAACTAGTCAGAGGGAAGCAGCAATGCCTTTCATGTAATCATCTTAATCCCTTGTATCAACTAATTAATACACAGAGAAAGCTTTTACTTGCATGTGAGCAATTATAGCAAGTTCCTGGTCGGTGTCCAAATGGATTCGCAATATAATTCATGAACAATGAGGCTCTGGGAAAGACAGCTTCCAAAGATGACTTTTCAAATGAAAAGGGGTTAGGGGTATGGATGAAATGATTTTGTTAAAAGAGTAGGAAGAGAGGACCAAAAAAAAAAAAAAAAAAAAGTCAGTTTCTCCAAATAATTCCGATTTCAGAATCCTATTTTGCAAACAACTTGCTTAAACGGGTCTATTTATATGAACAAAAGTTAAGACCCAACAGATAACCAAAGAGCTTGAGTCTCTGTCCTGATACAGCCGAAATACCATGGAGTTACTCACAAGGGGCCTGAAGACAAAGAAAACTTGATGCCACTAAATAACTAGCTTCAGCTAAAAAATAAGCCAGCATAGACTCAACTGCACACAGACTTTGTTGAAAGGCAGCTAAGATTTGAACTCGGTGATTTCACACTCCTCGGGGGGGGGGGGGGGGGGGGGGGGGGGGCCGGCTGTTGCATGGGC
Organism: Canis lupus familiaris; assembly: GCF_011100685.1. Classification (NCBI taxonomy): domain Eukaryota; kingdom Metazoa; phylum Chordata; class Mammalia; order Carnivora; family Canidae; genus Canis; species Canis lupus. Next base: position 4,375,918 of record NC_049224.1, on the reverse strand, counting down.
TTCCCCCCCACCCCATTCCCCAATTCAAAAGACGGTGTGTCAGTAGTTGCAGCAGCCTGAGAACGAATCCAAGAATTGGGGACCTGGGGCACAGGGCCGGGGGGCAGTGGGCAAGTGAGTGGGGGGGGGCGGCATAGGCCTCTGCACAAAAGGACACCCAAGGCCTCAGCACCTGCTGTAGGGCTTCTCCTCTGCGTCTGGCCCAGCCAGAGTGGGAAGCGCTCCAGCGCCGGGGTGCTCATAATCCGACGTGGGGCAGAGGCCACAGGCACCTGGTGGCTCAGGCATTCCAGAGAAGGCTCAGTAATGAAGCAGCACATTGTGGCAATGGGCCCCAAGGCGCGCTGCGGCCTCCCCCGGGGCAGATGGCTCGCGGTCCAGGGAGCGCATCACCCAGTGCGGTCCAGTCAACAAGTACACTGGGGGGTTCCCTGGGTGGCTCAGCAGTTGAGCACCTGCCTTTGGCCCAGGGTGTGATCTTGGAGACCTGGGATCGAGTCCCACATCGGGCTCCTTGCACGGAGCCTGCTTCTCCCTCTGCCTGTGTCTCTGCCTCTTTCATGAATAAATAAATAAAATCTTAAAAAAAAAAAAATACACTGGATCCAGGGCTCAAGAAACAAAACACTGCCTCACTTCACCCCCTACCACCAGACAGAGCAGAGTTTGGTTAAAAACTGCCAAGGGTGGTCTTTTTTATTATTTTTTAAGAGTAAGATGCTAATCCCAATGGGCTCGGGCTCTGTGAACTAGGTACTGCACTGAGCCTCCCTGGGAACCGCCAGGCTCCAGAACGAGCAATCAGCAGCCCGTGGAATTTTCCCGGGGCAGCTTCCGCACCGTGGGTCGCTTGCCCACCGGCAGGCACCGGAGGGCTGCCACCCCGATGAGAGGGAACAAAGGTCGGCCACCGCCACCGCTTGCGAAACAGGTCTTTCCTTTCCCAGGGACATTCCTGCACGGCTAGGTCATGCAAAACAGCAAAGCTCCGTCCTGTTCCCTGCAGGTGACGGTGCCCTTCAACTTGACCTGAGACACAGGGAGAGGGAAAGGAAACCCGGCTCCGATTTCCAAGTCAAAGGGGACCGGGCGGCAGTGACAGCAACGCACAGCCTCCGGTAGCGACAAAGAGCGCACCGGGGACGGCTCGGCCACACAGGAGGGCCAGGACCCGGGAGGGCAACATGAAATGCTTCTGGGGTCCATTCCAGGGCCAAAGGGACTAAAAAGGCCAGGCCGGCAGTGAAGCCGGCGGGAGAGCCCCATCTCGGCCGGCAAGGGCCCCCCCTGCTGGCCGCCGCGCCGCACGCCGCCCGGGCCACGGACCAGCCGGAGGGGCGGGAGGGGGCCGCGCGAGCCCCGAGGCTCACAAAGGGAGCAAAAGGCCCCGTCCCTGAGCCGTCATCTCTGTCCAGTCACGGTTCTGTGCGGTCACATACGTTCCAGGACGGCTGAAAAGAATGAATACAGCCCTGATTGCTGTTTTGCATGTGAGAAGTTTAGAAAGTTAGGGAGCAGGATGGGGGTGGATGGAGGGGGGGGGGACACAAAAGGGACCATAAAGAGAACCTCAAGTCACTTGCACCCACGGGGCTTTTTCACTTGAGGAAATCCCGACTATCCTTTTAAAGGCAAGAGTTTATCAGGACATTCTTAATGGTAATTATTTAAATCCATTGCCCATGACACGGCGGCGCTGGATTAAAATGCAAACATGAAGGCAGCACTTACTGCCAACAAAATATCAGACTAAAATCAGTTTTGCATCGCCATTCTTCCTCTTTGACGTGATACCACCAGAGGCACGGCTGTTTCCACGTTCCTCCCAAGTTTTGTTTTTAATATTTTATTTATTTATTCACGAGAGACAGGGAGAGAGAGAGAGAGGCAGAGACACAGGCAGAGGGAGAAGCCTCTCCATGCAGGGAGCCCGACATGAGACTGGATCCCAGGTCTCCAGGGTCACACCCTGGGCCAAACCGCTGAGCCACCCGGGCTGCCCCTCCCAAGTTTTTACTTCCCTTCCTTTCCACCCGATTATTTTTTTCCCATTGCTTCTGCTGTTAGGCTCTTACAAAATCACCCAGATGTGGTGTCCTATCAGCTCACTGCTCCCTACAACGATTCCCCTCAAAATCATAGCACCCAGGTCTTCGACAGAAAATCCTATGCAAGCTCATCCCCACTGTCCTCAACGGGAGATGCTTACTTAAGAGAAACTGCCAAGGCGTTCGGCTAGGCTCCATCGGCCGAGACAACCAAAGAGAAACCTGTTTGCAAAGGCCCAGTGGGTCTCCTCCCCACTGGCACAAATGTCACACTTGAGTATCTTTAGCTCACGTTATCTGCCCTTAGTTTCTGCGAGTTCACCAGCTCAGGCTGAACCTGGCTCCTCCCTGGGACCTCAATCTCTTGTCTGTTCCCAGCTCTCAACTTCAAACACAGAGGACAGAGAAGGCAAGGCATCTAGGCGTGAGCAGAGAAATATAATGGGCAAAACAAACATGCTTCATCTCCTTTGGGTCATTTGGTCTGGTTTTCATTTTCTGGTTTACATATGAAGCCAGGGGCGTAAGAAGTACCAGTGGAATACAAGCCCCAAGGACAAATGCTCTCATTTCAGATTTTACAAAGAATTTCCAAAAGCTGGAAACCTCAGCACTCGTTTATTCAATCATCTTTGCTGAAATGTGCAGGTTTCATTTCTTCATGTTCCTGATGCAACCAAATGATTGTTTCAGGTAAAAAGAGGGTTTTATTTATTTGTTCAATGAACATCTATCGACTGTTAGAGGTGTTTGTGCCAAAATACCCTATGTGGACGATATATAATACAACAGTAGCTTTTATTCACTTTTTTTTTTTTTTTTTTGGTAGCTTGTACTATAGACATCTATCCCCAGGAATAACATGATTATTTGGGCTTCCATGCTGTGGTTTAGAGAGTGCAACCTTTACCTATCAAAAAGTCTAGAGTGAGTGTGTGTGGGTCTATTTTTATTTATAAGAGGGGAGAGTCGAACAGTTTTAGAATGCACAAAATCAATCCATACCAGTTTGGGGAATAAGCCTCTGCTTTGAATGGAGCTGTCAAGACATTCGCAATCTGTTTGGCCCTGAGTCCAAGGAAGCTGAAGGTTTCATAATCAAAATGTAAGGGATTTTTATTCTTTAGCACTCCAATAGTAGGAGCCTCATTAGACTCGGTATGATCTCGGCTATTCTATTATACCTTAAACCACGAAAATACACATCTATATTTACACTCACACGCACATGTGTACAAAATAATCCGTAAGGAAAAGAGAATCTTAGGCTCCCGACTACTTTATTTCAGGTGTGGGGATAAGCACGATAGTTATCAACTGGCCTTCTTACTGATTTTAGATATAGTCAAGCTTTTCTTAATAAGGTCTAGTGGAAAAAAGTTGCTTAGGAAAACAGGATTTTTATCATGGCATCAAACATCACTAAATGCTAAGTGACATGTAAGGATGAGGGAAAGTCCTTCATGAATCTAAACCTCTTTTTTTGGATGGTGTCTTTTTCTCATATTGTAACAATACTAAGACCCCTCTCCCTTGCAAAAAAAAAAAAAATCAATAAATAAGCTCTGATACCAAACCCCTTTAGATTAAGCTCAATATGCCATTAATATGAAAAGAATTTGACAGTTTACATAAGGGATGTGACCTGGTGCCAACAACCTCTGGCTTCTCCATTCTCCAGATGGTAGCAGATTAGTAGGCGGCCTTTATTCTCATAAGAAGATTTTTTTCCCCCCATGGAAAAACTATAAAGGCCAATTCTGTTCCAAACTTCAAGTCTCCTTCACAAATGTCTACTCAATTCTGGGCCTTAACTAATGCCTATTAAAAGAAGCCCTTGGGCTTGAAGCTGTGGAAGGGGGGAAAAAAGACTAAGGCAAACTTAACTCTAATGCCTGCCTTTAAAAGATCTATTGACAGAAGCAGTGGGGAGAGTTTGAACTAATGTTAACTTAAAGAAAAAGGCTGGTGAGATTCAATTGTGGATGTGAATGCTTGCTTGAGTTTGATCTTGACGGGGCTTAAGATAAGGGAGATAAAAACCTAAGCCTACTTACATATTAAAAAATGCAGTTGTGCTAAATTCACTACATACCACTGTTCTCAATTTGATTTATGCCCATCATCACCAAAGACGTTGAAGGACATCCCTGTCTAATATGGTAAAAAGCCACAGCAGAGGGCACTTGCTCTGCTTGGTATGCTAACATGAAAAATCATTTCCTACAATACATGATGTTCTTTCCCATTAATTCCTCAAATGCAACAAAGAATAAAAACAGAAATTTTCCTTTGGTCCCGTTCTGGAGGCATAAATATCACAAGTGGTTAATCAAAAAGATCCAAGGGGTGAAAACCAGCCCTTCATCTGTAAGAAATTCTTCCCCCAGCAGACAGGAAGTGATCTTGAATAATCAGGAAAAATATCATATTTTTTTTAAAGACTATTTATTCATGAGAGACACACAGAAAGAGGCAGAGACACAGGCAGAGAGAGAAGCAGACTCCCCACGGGAAGCCTGATGCAAGACTCAGTCCCAGAACCCTAGGATTACAGCCTGAGCCACCCAGGTGCCCCAAAATATCACATTTTATAAACAGATTGTCCCCAGTAAAAATTTTAAGAACATTCAGCTGCATTTAAAATGCAAAAATCTAACTAGATACCTCCCCCAAAGGTCTGACTTGTTCCGAGGTCCCCTGGACACAGACTTTACTTTTCGAAGGGCAAAAACTATTTCCTAGTAAACTTTTAAGCACACGGTAGACTTCTTTTTATCCATTAGTTCATAAAACCTTAGAGATACTTGTTAGGTAGAGTTTATTATGTCTATTAATATTTTCATAAGTTGGTGAAAATGTAAACTTTGCTGGATTTTATTTTCCATGCAAGTGAGCCACGGTCTCGGAGATCCTGAAAACCTTGAAACACTCCATGTAGACCTACTATGCACAATACAGCACATGGTCCCTACCCTCAAGGACTTCGTGGCCCACTAGAAAAACCAAAGATATTCGAAGCTGTAGTAAAAATTCAACGTATCAGGGAAGGAGAGATCAAAAAGGAAAAAGACACAGGTGGAGGATTCCACCTATTTAGCATGACCTACTTCTACGAGTCTCCAAAATCATTTAGTTCAGAGAACATCAGCATTTGCCGACAGCAAATATACTTAGCGGTCCCCAGAAATAAAAGTTTTCGTGGAAATCTCAAAGGCAATAAAAAGAAGAGATTTATTTAATTTCTTTTCTGCGAACTGCCTCATTTCCTTCAGGAAGAAATGCCAGGCAAACAGTGACTGAAATGATCGTGTTAAACACTCCCCCCAAAATACCTGCGCTCCCCCTCCCCAAACCACTGCTGTCAACCAAACACGTCGTTGTCCAAAGGCTCGGCGTGGCTTAAGACGGGTGTTGTTCAAAGAATGTTCTCTGGTCTCCAATTCTTACCACCGCACTCTAATGGGACGTCCGTTTCTACCGTCAGTATCCTATTCTTTTTAACTGAGAAAAGTTACATGCAGTAAAGGACCCATCCCTCAATCCAATAAGTGGGACCATCCTGGCAATCAGATAACAAGTTTAGGAAACGGCTTAAGGAAATGAGCTAATAACGTGACTGCACACAAGCAGATTATCTCCGATTGCTACAAAGAATGCTATTAGGGGGCACTAGGTTTTCAAGTGATCATTTTTCCAGCCTGTTACAGAAAGGTTAATCTGTAGCCTCATTCATAAAAATCAATTTTGAGTCATGCCGAACACCGAAGAATTTAAAAGTACACCATCGGGAACTACGCCGGCGTTTCTTTGTCTTAGAAGGAAGGAATTCGGATATTGTCCCGATCACAGGCTCCCCCGTGAAAAAAATAAAGGCTGCGGAGGGGACTTTATCGACGAACACTCTGTTTACCTATGGGAGGCTGGAGCGGGCCCGAGTGATAGGCAAACCCAGCAGTGGTTTTCCGTCGAGGCTCTGACGAGGCTGTTAATCTCCAAATGCTCCAGTTCATGAAGATAAGGGGCTGTGACCAGAGGGGCCGGCCCTCCTGTGTCTAACCCCGTGAACACGGGGCTTCCTCTTGCCCTCTGGGGAGGAGGGCCTGGATGGCTCAATCCGCAGGTGGGAGAAAGCCTCCCTCTGGGCCACCGTGTGACGGTCACCGCACCGCACGCACCGACGTCCCTTGGGCCCAGCTGGCACGCCCGGGTTACCTCCGGGTGCAAGCACTGAGCCCCGTTTCAGCCCGCCCGCCTACCTAAGGGTTAGTCAGAGGGTTTACCAGAAGGCTCAGTCTGTGTTGTTTCACTCTTAGCTCAAAAAGATCCAGGGGCCAATTGCACCAGTTTGTCCCTCTGGGCAGGGCAGATTGTGAAACGTGAATCAGAACACCTGTCACCTGCAAAAGGACTCACAGAGCAGCCACTGCAGAGGTGCTGCAGGGGTCCCGGGCCCCAGGGGCTTCGCGAGGCGCTGGGCCACCTGGGCACTCGGAGGCAGGTCAGTTGTGAAGGTAACCCCCCAGCCCCCTCGCTGGAGAGAGGAGCCTGAGCAAACGGGAAACCTGCCTCCCCAGATGAAGTCAGTCTCCCGGCTGGGCTGTTTGGTCTAGGAACATTTTACGTTTCTCATGAAATCTAAATATCGGCTATTACTGCCGGCCAAGAAAAGAAGAGCTATGTTCCCCTTTCAGAGAGAGAGAGAGAGAGAGAGAGAGAGAGAGCGAGCCCAGGGAAGCTTTAACGATTAGGGTTAGATCCCAGGGGCACATCGCAACAGGGGAATTTCTGGATGCCCCACTCCAGCTGGATTACATCCAACACCCACTTATCTGAGATAGAATTAGACCGAATGTCAAGAGGAAAGAATGGACAGGCTTACCCCTTCGTGTATCGGGAAGAGCTGGTCTTAGTGCTCTGCTGACATTTTCAGTATAAAAGGGTCTTATTGTAAACTCTGGACCCCCAGAAGGGCTGTTTCTAGAGAACTCTGAAAGGAGAGATTAGTCGGGAGAGCCTCAGCATCGGATTCCACCCTTCAATCACGTTAGACACAGAGCTTTAGCCACTTTTTCGCTTAAAGTCATGCATGTGGTCAAAAGTTTAATTATATCACCGGCTGCATCAGCAAGCATATTGTCTGCCATCCACAGGAGGGATAAAACCTTTTGGGAGCGCTGGGGTTCCAACATCGCTGTGGAAGGCTTCCCAAAATCTTGGGTTATGCCTGACAGTTGGTATTTTTTCCCTTAACTGATCAAAGAACATGGTCTGGGTCCTGATAAGATTATAAAAGGGTCTCCCTCAAATTCTGAACTTTGGAGAGAGAGAGTAGGGGCCTTACTCAAACGGCTGGGTTGTTGTTTTTCTTATTTTTTTAATTGAGTCTAAAACACAATCGAATTGGCACCTTTGACATAACTTTGACTGGTTCTTTGCCAGCCACTCATTCCTTCCTTCAATCAACAGGAATTTATTAAATCCTTAGGTGTTGAGAAGATGCAAAAGAAGGCCTCTCCCAGAGAAGTTTGTGATCTAAGCCAGCCAAAACACCAAGTCATTAAACTAGTTATGAGTCAAACTGGTTGTGTATGCAGACTGGGCACAAATCCATAAAGTCTGAAGTAACCATGAGTTTCATTCTGAATGTTGAGAAATGCTGATGATAATCAGTTTTTGGTTGTGGATTTGAGGGGTACCAGGCAAGAAGAAGCTGCCCTGGAAATGAGCTTTCGATCCAAAGAAAGCAGAGAGGGGTCCCCCTCAGGCCAAAACCAGCTGCCAGTTCTGATCAGTAGAGGGGGGGGAAAAAAAGTGAGAAACGACTCCAGACCGTTCTATAAATAAGTCTCAGTATGAATACAAGTGGTCTGCAAATTCTGAGGAAAAACAAATGATAAATGGCATATGCGAGACTAATCAGTCAAGAGCCATCCGTTGTCGAGAACATCTGTCCAGCTAATACCAACGATAACAGATTTTCGTTCCCCGCAAATATACACACTCACCCGTACACACTTGCGGAGTAGAATTCACATTTCAGTGAAAGAACATAACAGCAACAGGATCCACAAAAGAAAAAGCCACGGCTCTGGGGCTGAGAGTTAGCCTGTGATGCTATCAGCCGACTTATAATTGGGCACAGTAGGCCCAGAGCCTAGGGCCCACACAATGTTTTAATTTCTTTTAAAATTAAAAAAAAAAAAAAGAATAAAATCCAGCTTTGATTACACTCATCCTTATACCAACAGTCATAAGATAGAATTTTTAATTTCCTTTCTTTCTTTCTTTTTTTTTTTTTTTTAATGAAGGAACAGGCCCATGAAAACAAAAGTGCTTGGGGCTACATAAATCATACTGTGGCTCTGATCAGAAATGCCACTTCCTGTGTGCCTCCTGGATGCCATGAACTCTCCATAACCTCTCTACCCAACAATTCCAGAAGTATTAACACTGGCGCTATTTTATCTACGTGGATATTGCACCGCAAAATGCTTAAGTGAGTCTTGATACAGAAGAAAGAGCAAGCATTTGAGAGACAAACACAGCTGGATTGGCATTCTAGCTCCTCCATTAAGCAACTACAGATACTGAACAAGGTACAACCTTTCACAGCTAAGAGAATTAGATAGAAATGTATGCAAAGAGCCTGACACAGAATAAGTAATAAATAGTGGCTATTACCATAATCATTATTATTGCCCAAGGTTAAATAGCTACTGGCTGAACCAGCATTCCACCTCAGGTCGGCTGCTGAATTATTTGTTTCCACTGTGTCCTCTTCAGACCTGCGCAGCACACAAGAAACCCCAAGAATGCTACAGTCTATGGGATCTGGTGTTTAAAAAAAGAAGAAAAGAAATAGGAAAAAAAAAAAAGAACAAGAAAAAGCAAGACATCGTGCTTAAATAAAATCATTCTAAGCAAAATAGAAAAAAAAAAATGTAAAAGCCACAGATAACAGTGCCCGTCTCTCCACCCCCCCCCCATCCCCGGCCCTTAACAGAAATCAGCAACAGGACTTGGCCGTTTCAGTTCAAAGAAAGGCAACATAAATGAATTGTTCCGTTAAAATGCTTTCATCCACCAAAGAGGCTGTGCCCTTGATTCACTTCTGGGAGGACGTGAACGTGCTCCACCTTAACCGTGGGAGCTGTGCTTCTGACCTCTGTGTCGTTCAGCGACCCCACCCACCAGTCAGTCCAATTCTCCCCAGGTGTTTATGGTGTTCCAACCATAGTAGAGGTGGGAGGTTTAATCAACCACAACTCAGAATATTTATAATAAGAGTCTTTATCCATAAATCTCTTAATAGTTTACAGTTGTCCATAGCGTCTCCTGGACGTTCAAGGCCGATTTTATATGCCTTTGATGAGGACTTGAGGAATAACAGCCCCTCAGAAAGGTGTATGAGAGGACCGCATGATCACACTTCTGAAAGTACTTGACAAGTCTATATGGCTACACAGAAATTACAATTTAAAGAGCTCCTTTGAGTTACCAACTGCCACTGCAATTGAAGACACTTAATTCTACAAGTTAAATCTCTGACAAGACCACATGAACACCAGGAGGAGTGTTCCATTTAGAAAGAAGTGTGATAATGACACCGAATTCTGTATTTGAATTTAAAAACTAAGGACATCTGCAAGAGAAGAGGGTCTAGATCTTAAATTCATTTTCTCCCGCTATTTATTTACCCTCGTAGGGATCTTGTTTTCGTGATTATCTGGAATGATGATAAATCGGGGTGAGCAACCGCAAGGCATGAAGGTAGACAGAACTCATACCCTTTCCCACAAAAACGACACAGACAGACAGACAGACAAGCAGGCACACACGTATGTTGTACCATTCCATTAGTTGTGTTCACCCAAGAGTACGGTTGCTTAGGTCAATCTGTTGCCTTCCAAGTAGTAGAAATCTTTGACCTTAAAATCAGCGTACTGGGGGAAAAAACGGTGGGGGGAAGCCCAGGGAATTTCCTAATCTCAGCACTGAGCTAGTATATTGAGAATAATTTTTACTGTAAATTTGTGCTCTGGGGTAAAACTGGAAAATGACTTCAAACAAGACATTTTTAAGATGTGTGTTTGTGTACAAAATAGATCTTATTACAGTTACAGCAAGATCCAGCTAAAATTGAGCAATTCAGGCTGTGAACAACAGAGCAGCCAGCCAGTCTAACCCGGGCCCGGTTCCTTCCTCCCCAGCATACTCATCTGCCAAAATTCCATTAATCGCTTCCAGGACATCACATTTTTCACCTTGGAACAGAGGGTACAAGGTCAGCTATTTCACAGACCATCCTGAAAGAGACTTTAGAAATAATTTAGTCTACCTCTTTCCCCACCTGCTGAAGTTTCATTCCCCCTGTGAGATGATCCTGAGAGATTATTCATTATCCTGGTCCTTTACGCCTGAGACATATGAAGGAATAACAGAGAGCAACTGAGACACACTGTGCCTTTAGGGATAGCCACAGCCAAGAACAGTAAAACATTCCACTAGTCGAGAGCACCTAGACTCTCTGATTAGGCTGCAGGACAGAATGATACTTCAGTTCCAACAAAAGCTGCTTAAAATCAGCTCCAAAGCCATCTACATTGGTGACCCGGTGCTGCTGGAGCCTCCACTGCGGGCGCATGGCCGGGATTGAATTTCCCCAGACAGCTCACTACTGTAGACACTAACAGTTGCCACATTCAAGTTTCTTAGGTTATAACACCCTGTGATTTAGACTCAAGTTCCACTTGTGCAGCTGCCCGCCTTCACGTGTAAATAGGAACAGAGAGTAGAGTCTGGGTCTCCCGTGCAGGCAAAACAGATCCTTTCAGACCTTAAAAGACAAACTTGCTGTCCCAGGGCCTCATGAGAACCAGAACTCTTGTATCGTTTTAGCAGCTGAAAACATCTTTGCCCGATATTCAGATAAGGAGGTCGGTGACTGCGTAGGGTGGGTTCTCCTTAGATCACCTTTGTCTCTCAAGGTTCATGCCACCAGGTAAAAAGGGCGTCCGAGACAGAAAGCGGCTCAGATTTTAGCTCTTCAAAGAAAGGGGAGGAAAAGAATCACTGTTTCCGCGCGTACCTGGACAACACCGGTGGCCAGAAAGTCTCACTTTAAGTACAGGTGTACAAATGTATCCTAAGTAGAAGATGAGTGTGAAAAAGAAACTGAAGACTTTGCTCCCACAGAGTCCTACACTATTACTTACAGGTCCATTTTCATGTTTTCATTAGTCTTAGGTGCTTCTGACAAGCTCAAGCATCCACCTAGTACCCAGCCTGGCCTGCAGTAGGTACTCAGTAGATATGGGTGGGTTTGAACAGATGTTTAAAAACTAGTTCCATCTATAAACGCTTCAACATATCTGCATAAGAATTTAAGTTCATCTGGGACTGGAATTATCTGGTTCAGTTTAGCATATGTAAAACAGAACATTACTAATAGTACGGGACTCAATAAATGCTTGGAGAACAGAATCCACACCTTCTGAAGACTTAAAGACGTGTACTCTACATATCTTCCACCAGCTTAGAAGGTTAAGCCAAAAATGTTTTGGTGTTGCTCAATCTAGTAATTTTTCACTGAATTCTGCTACAGGCCCTAGAGTATAATATTGGAGACTACGTAAGTGACTCCCCCATTATTGTCCAGAGGATTCTTTGAGTTAATGTTTAAGTGTTGTTTTTATTTGCATCTAGCCCCCAAGAATGAATAACTGGGAGTGAAACTAAGCACAATTTCTAAGGAATTTAAGAATATCTTACACAAAAAACAAAAAAGTGAGAAATAAATGACCTCACTCTCTTTTTCCTCCCTTTCTGTCCCTCTCCTCTTCTACTCCCTGCCCAGATCAATGTCAATAAATTCCACATTCCATCCCAAACAACAGATGAATAGAAGATTAGCTTTTCAAGGAAACAGCTGTAAATAACTATAATCTAGTTAGTAGGATTCCTTATGGCTCAAAGGTTAAAACAACAGGAGTCCTAAGATTCCCTGATCAAAAATTGTAATTCCCTCCTAGAGAACAACGGGACATCTTCTAAAGTTTAAAATGAAGGTCATGTATATAACATTCACCTATATGAACTACTAATAAAGAACCCAGGAAAATTTTAATCCTATAAAATTGAGGTAAGCAAAAATCCAAGGGCCTCATAACTAAGCATTTTCTGAGAAAAAGTGAGAAGGCTAGCTTAAGGCAAATTAATACTCCTTGTCCTAAGAGGGACCCTCACCCCCCAAAACGTAACAGCCCGAGAGAATGTCCAAATACATTTGACTAAGTTCAAAACAACTCAAAATGAAGTAGCAATCATTAATTTGGCTAAAATTATGTACCGGGCACTGGCAAGGCAACAGGAATGTGAGGGATGTAATTTCCTCACTCTTTAGTGTAGACTTGCTTCTTCAGATGTCTTCGCAATGAATGAACACTTTGGAATGCTTGTTGCTTGTTAAGAACGGGGAGGGCACCCCGTAGGACTGTGCCTTCAGAGCACCTGCTCCCTGAAGGCCACCATGGGTCACGCGTAAGGGCTGCAGAGCAGGGGCGGAATGGACACAAGGGAAAAAGGGGATCTGTAAGTGAGACGTAGGCCCTACCATGGAAAATCTGTCCATACCTCATCTGAGACACGGAAATGGCTTATTACCAACAAGGACTTTATTTAGGAAAAGACGGCTCTCATCTAATTAGAATGAAGTACTGTCTTTTATTTGATGATTCAATAAGGCACAGATAAATTGAGTATTTTCATTTCTTTGACCACCATCTCCGGAAGATGCAGTAGATAGATGCAGGTCAAACACAGATCCAACATCAGATGACTACTGAGCTACACATTTAATCTAGACCTCAGAGGAGAGATGAGGGCCCTACTCTGGGCACAGTTCCAGAGCAGAGTCCACCACGGATCCAAGCAGCCTCAATGTCCAGGAGGAGTCACACACCTCACACATCTCTAGAAAATGACTACATGCAAATGTTCCCAAAGGATCCAATTAGTTCCATCAGAATACTATGGAGTTTGAGGCTGTTCTGAGAATATTAGGATTTTCCCCACAGAAGCAATCAGAATCCCCATGGGAAGACTACAAAACAGAACACTGTCCTTAAGAGACCAATGGATTGGGCGGTAAGCCAAGAACACTGCCTGAGTTGTTTTCTGAAGCAACCTCAAACTTTCGAGGTGACTGGAATCCAGGAATCATCAAGGAATCATCATACTCTCCTAAACCCATGGCCTCTAACAACAGGGAGTCAGGCTCACTGAAAATGAACCACTCCCTTTTCGATGTCCTTAGAGCAACACTGTCTGTCTACAACTGAGACCTTTCAGGAAAAAAAGAGCACAGCCAAGACACAGTCCAGGAGGCTGGCTGCACCACTTTGCCTGAGATTTATATATTCCCTAAGTTATTTAAAAATTAGTAACTTTTAAATGCAACGACCTAACACTTTTATTTCAAATATAATGAGTCTTTCATCACCTTCTGAACATTGCCAGTCTCTCCTCTCATAGTATAAAACTAAACATTAAGAAACTTAATGGGCCCAATTAACGTCTGATTGGTTTTCCTTCCCAACTGACAGCATTTGCTAATACTTACTGCTCATAGGCAACCTAGCAATTCTCATATTGCACTCGCTTGCTAGCTGTAGGACCTTATATGAGTTTCCTAATATCGAGTAGGTACTCAATATTTGTGGAACAAATGAGCCAACCAAGTTACTATGAGGCTCCACATGAAGACTACAAGGAGCCTGACACGTTGGAGGCACTCGATGATTGTGAAGCAGAGCAGAAGTGGTGGGAATGGTGAGAAGGTGGTCAGAGTGGGCATCATAGCAGCAAGTCTTTCACTTATTCTAACTGCGGCAAAAAAGCAGATGAGATAAAGAATATTCCCTCATTAGGGAGGACGTCATCCTCCGATCAATGTGGAATAAAACAGGAGAGGATCTGAACAGCTTCATGCAATATCCATGGCAGTCGGTAGTGGGTACAATTTCCTGCTTCTCACCTCTAATATGAACTACTGAATGGAAATTCTAAGTTAACTTCGATAAACTATGAAAGTCAAAGACTCTCTCACAGGAAAGCAAGCAGCTGGCCCATTCCTGTTGTGCCATGCAGAGGGCAAAAATGGTTTTTCTTACATTCCTCTCAATTTCTTCCCATTTTGTTTTTTTTTTTTTTTCTTTTGAGAGAGAGAGAGAGAGAGAGCAAGAGAGAGCAAGCGCCTGTGCAGAGGGAGAGGGAGAAGCAGGCTCCCCGCTGAGCAGGGAGTTCAATCCTGGGACTCTGGGATCGTGACCTGTGCCAAAGGCAGACACTTAGCCAACTGAGCCACCCAGGTGCCCTAATAGCAGCAAAAGCCAATTCAAGGTAGGTAGGAAAGCAGTTTGGGATCTGGAAATATAAATTCTTCCAAAATAAAGAACGGTAAGTTTAACCACACTGAGTTAGGATACTGATAATTCTAAATAGTATCAGGCCATTTGTAAAAATGGAAAAATCTGTGAACAGCCTCTTTTTTGTACCTGAAAAATGCAAATACAAGACAGAGTTTCATAATGAACCTGGGATGAATCAAACAATGACGCCAAACCTGATAATAGACCCACTACCGAAGACAGGCGGAAGGAACTACAATGGGGAGGAGGAGGGGTGGCACAGATTTCATTGAATTAGCGAATCCTTTAAAATCAAATCAAACACCAAAATGAGAAAGATAATTCTCTTCTCCATGAGGGAAGTTGAGATCATGCCGATAGCACCAACTAGCCCTAAATATTTCAGATCTGTGGCTAGAAGTTAAGTCCCAGAAGAACATCTGGATGGTGATAAATCAGTGAAAGATATTATATGGCATAAAATGAAATTACATTTTGGGGGCAGATTAGTTCACTGGTATGTTTAACGCTTGGTAGCATGGTAAGTAAAACTGCTGAAATGAAGACTCCCATGGAAAGCAGATCACTCAAAGAGAAAAATCAGACTGACATCAAAATCCCCAACCAACTAATGCTGGAGTGAGTGGGTACAATTTTTTAAATGTGACTTCTCATGCCATCGGACTGAAAAAAAATATTATGTTTACAGTGTTTCCTTTTGTTTCTGAATTTTTTGGTTGACTCATGGAATTGCTCAAATTCAGGTATTTTAGTTTTATCCAATCATGCTTAATTAGGAATAGAGCCTGCCTAAATAAAACTCACTACATAAAGATCTGCAATTATGGAAATAATTGCTCACAGTAATGGCTTTTAAAGGCACCTCATACCTAGAAATCAGGAAAAGTAAGCTAGCCTTTCCTATAAAGAACTAAACAAAAGACAGTAAACAAATACATCTCCAGCCCTAATTAGGGCTATTGAGTAAAATGAAATAGCAGACCTCATAAACCTGTCTTTAGAAAGAACAGCTAAAAGCCTGAGATCGAGGAAGGGCTCAGAACCATGAATAGAATGTAAAAATGTAGGACACACTGCTCTACCCATGCATCTAGACCCACGAGAACATACCTAGTGCTACTGTATGCCAGGCATTCCCAGAGTGTGGTTAATTGATGACTATTTTTACCACCCTTCTCCTCAAAATAATTATTATCCATTAATGTATACATCTTAAATGTAGGGAGTGATTTAAAGGTGGTTCTCAATTTTACGATCCAATTCGATGGGAAAATAGCTCCAATGGCCTTGTGTTTAGAGAACTACAGCAATCTTAAAGGAGGACATCTACTCTAGAAAGTGAAGCCTTGCGGTTCAGAGAGGGAACCAAGGAGCACTCCTTCCAGAATTGGGTATTTTAAGGGAAGAATTTGAATTAAGAATTAGAGACAACTTTGCGTTTAGAAGTTTTCTGCTTTTAAGCAAATCGATGCGTTGCCAAAGGACGCTGCAGAGTCTCTATTTCCAGAAAAATAATTTTGCGAGCTTTACTAACTGCCTCTCAGAGACGACGAAGTGTAATCGTACATGGACGTGGAAGGATCAACCACGTTATTTTTTGGCAGAACATGTTCAGAGCTGTGTGTTAATGTAGATTAAATGCCTACACCAAATCTCTTACAGATCACATTTATTTTCACCTCAGTCTTAAAAAAACTGTAGAAGGCAAGGGAAAAAATCAGGGAACACAGACTAATTTTTTAAGTAAAATCCTAACAGCATTCAATGGCCCTGTAAATGATTAACATGTTTCAAGCAAAACGCCTGATAATACGCTTAGCCAAGCCACATACCTGTCTTCCTCTTCTCTGCCTGTCCTCACCTCCTTCTTTTGATGGAAAATTAGGGACGTTGTCAAAGTAGAAGCCTCTTGGCCTCCAAAGAAACCTGAAAGTTATTTCAGGACTCTCAGAAGACTTCTTGACCTAGTTGTATGCTGGTGGGGGGGGGGGGGGAAGTGGAGGGGAGAAAGTAGCAGAAATAATACGAAAGGTTTTCAGAGGTACGAAAATCAAGCATTTATACTTGAATCTGTTAACGGTGTTTAAGCTCTGTACCACTAAGACAATGTCATTCCATTTTTTTCCTTGTCTTTGCCACCTACCCCTTCAAGATATGATGACTGTGCCTCTCTTCCGGGGCAGCCACAGCATAAACAACTGGAAAAACAATCTAGGCAGCAGGAGATGCTGAGAGAAGACAGTCAGCTAATGACTGCAGGCCCTACAGAGCCAGGCATCAGGCTACAGACCATCGGGCACGGGACAGTCTTCGGCACCGGACAAACCATGAGGGTACCTACCACGGGCAAGGATGAAGCTCAACACTCACAGTGACCTTCCTCCTTGGCTCATGCAGTAACTCATTTAAAAATATGGGTTGGCAAGAAATTAGACAGACCCTGTCCGGGAAGAGTGTTCAAATTCCACTTGCTGCTTCTGTGGTCGCGATGAGCCTTTAAAACAACCAGACTTTATTTTCATTAAAAACAAACCAGCGAGGCAGCCATCAGGCCTTTTGGCATGTGGCTCCACGGTGACAATATGGAGCTGGGAGGTCCATTCTGGTCACCTCAACTGCATCCTCGCATCCTGGAAAAGAATCTCCTCGTGATTTTTCTTTTCTTCAACTGATGTTTGTCACCTATTTATCCTGGTCTCTCTGCACTGACACTAATCTGCCTTGAAATTGGCTGATTCCGCTCAAGCCATGTTTACAGGGGAGCGAGTTACATCAGGCTGTCCTTGTTCATAGACCAGTTTATGCTCTAGAGCAGAGAGATTATTAAAAACTATATATTACGTGCATACACTTGAAAATGACTCAATTTTGGGGAAGATAACTGTATCATATCTGCATTTCAATGCTTGGGTTGTAGAAAGAGGCCAGGTAGCATTACAATCTTGAATGGAAATTGTTTCCTAAATACATTACCCTCCATAAGACACATTTAACAACTGTTAGTGCCCAAGAGACAAAGGCTAAAGGGAAAAAAATATGTGTAATAGAATGTGGCAAGACATGGGAAGAGAGAGGGAAAAGCCTCATTTAAATTATCAAGCTGAGCATTAACCACAAGGAGAGAAAAACAAATGTTCTATGTTTTGCACAAACATCAATTACGTCTAGTAATTTAGCTGATTCCTCTCACTGAACAGGTGCTCTGGCTGCAGTGCAAAGTGAAAAGCATGCACACCACTCTGGCTTCTATGAAAGGTACCAAGGGTCCTCAACTTGCTCTAAAAAAGATTTCCAGCAGTCCCTGGCACTGACATTTATTGACTGTTTCTTCCAAAGCCCCTACCAAGTAGGTGGCATTGGGAGAGGGAAACCTAGCCTTGAGATGGCCTACAGACTTGCCGTTTCAAGGGGCTGCAAACGTGGGGCAGCAAGGGCACCCTCAAAGAGGAATCTGCAGATGGTCATGAGTTGGGGCACATCAACCCCAATGAGATGTGCGTGACAAGGACAGATGAATTAAGTCTAAAGATAGCCACCAACCCTAAATATAAGCAACAGATTTTACTTGCTCATAGACTAAGCCCGAAACTGCGCAAAGAAGAGGCTCTCATCGGAGTTTAATCCCCAGTTCCTCCCCTTCTATTCAGACTGTAAATAGCAAAGCGACCGGAAAGACCTACAGCAGGTTAGGAGGTGCAAGACATCATCAAGGGCCCTGCTAACATCCGAGTGAGTTAGGTAGCCAAAGAAAAGAAAAGAAAAGAAAATCAAAGAAAAAATCAAAGAAAGAAAAGAAAAGAAAAGAAAAGAAAAGAAAAGAAAAGAAAAGAAAAGAGAAAAGAAAAGAAAAGAAAAGAAAAGAAAAGAAAAGAAAAGAAAAAATTATAAACCCAGACACACACCAGTAAAGATAACAAATACTCTTTCCCATAGTGAATATTTTAAAATTGTGAACTGAAGTTGAACGACACGGAACCTCTTCTGCAAAGAGGTACAACGCTAGTACGTGGAACACATTCCAAATGGGACTTGAAACAAAGAGGTGGCCATCTGCTTATGTCTTTGTCATTTCTGCAACATCATAAAACAAAACAGAAGAGATCACCCTTAATGTTCTTTGTTCACGTTCCACTGAAGTTATTGATGTGGATCCCCAAAGAGGAGAGGGGTTTCTTCTGTAAAGAATCGTCTTAGGTGTAAGGCATCTGTCGGCTTGAACTTGACCCCTTGCTAAGTTGAACTTGGGTTGTTCTCTCTCTGCTTAGGGTTCCTGATCCCTAAATTTCTCCCTCAATAAACCCTGCCAGAAAAGGAATTCCTTCAACGCTCCTGCCTTCTCTTGATGACGAATGGCTGTATTTCCTTGTCTTACACAAATATATGACCGACCAATATTTACATAAAACCTGGGAATACAGCCATTCATTCTTCCTGGCCTGACTCCCTCGAGCTCTCAGCTCTGCACACTTTACACATATCAGCGTGACAGTCTGCGCTCCAAGAGGAGGGAGCCCCAGGCCAGGTGGCCCAGAAATGCCTTAAGGACGTTAACTTGGGCTCTCCTTGGAGACTGAGACCGTAAGAGAGACAAGTCAGGCTTCCCTATCTTGGTTTTCTCACCTGAACAAGAAGGTCTGTTTACCAAGGCGGTTAAGAGGCTAAGTGTAAACGACCAAGGAGGGCTACAAAGATCTCCATAAAAATACTAAAAGTAACAGGCCTACCTCATCTTTTTGTACCAGTAGCCCCTTCCTAGAACTCTAAACTCTACTCTCCAAACTACAGCCTTAGGAGAATGACATTCTTGAAATGCTTCCAAAGAGGTTCATCCCAAGGGAGAATTTATAGTTCTGGGTCAAATGTCAGTGATCGGAGATCTCCAGTGGCTGACATAAGACAAGAACCTCACAGGTTCCAGGGCCATAAGGCTGGACTCTGCTCACAGCAACCACAACTGCTTTCAGAAATTGTTTTGAGAAATAATGTGACCAGAACTCGTTTTAGATAGTCATTTGGATAGTTTATGTGCCCATATTTATGAGCATTTTCCACACCAATAATCATAGACGCTTGTAACCAGTTGGGTTCTTAATGCAAAAATTTTAACAGTTGTGTGGGTGGGTCAAGAGGGGAGTGCCTGTGTGGAGTGAATCTATCATTGTACATATTTTATTACCATCTGTTGTCTCAATGATTTTTAATTACTTAACATGCAATTCTCAGGGCTGAGATTATATTTAAAAGTAAGCTATCCTGTTCAAATAGTTTCCATGTGTTTGAAGCAGAAAGGGGAGTAGGGAGAGAGCTACAAAGACCGGAGGTCACAAACAGTCCTCAGCCTACATACATGCTTTACTTGGCTGGCACAGACTTTTTTCTTTTTTTAATTTGAGTCAAGACTTGAAAGTCAGTATTGAATTAACCTAAAAATCTAGATTACTGGTTTTTCATAAAAATATGGTAATATCTGGCAATACCGATTAGTATTCATGCCCAGCCACAGAGCTGCGGAGCAGCTGCCCCTGAGGTAGGACCTGTCCTCTCCAGATCAGGACAGTCCCCATTTCTTTCCAGAGAATCACTTCTTTGCATTACCCACTTGGCCTCTATTGGCATTTGAGTTTGAGACGCCCAGACCGAGATCAAGAAGTTTAATGCACGGCAAGCGCTTAACAAAGCTCTACGGAATGAGTGAGTCAATGAAGAATTAAACTTTAAAAACGGCAGAGGAGACCAGCCCAAAATATATTCCACTTTTTTTTTTTTTAATCAGTTACTTTTCCCACTCTCGATTTTACAGAACTACTAAAGTCTGTTTTCAAAATGATGTCCAACGATTAAAAAATAGTCTAAATAGAAGAAACTTCAGTTCCACCGATGGTCAAACTGCCACTAAATCGTGGCACTCGTTCGATACCCAAATCTGACCAAGGAGTCTATTGACGGATGCGAACACAGCTAACCCCAACACTGCACAGTTATAACACGGACAGGCTTTAAATACTCCAGGAATCTCTCCTTCTTTTGACTGCAAAGCTGACAGTCCCCAAACCCGTTAATTGGTCTTGAAGGAGGAGATGAGGCCGACCAACAATACGCTTCTTGCGGATGGCTTTAAACCATCTAGGAGGTTAAGGGGGCACCAGACCTCCATCCGAATATGACTACCCAAGAGCTGCAGAGACGGACCCATCCAGAAAGCACCCTGTTAGCTGGAGAGGCCCCCAGAGCCGGGATACCACCCCTCCCACGTGAATGGATATGCTCCCGTGAGCAGAACTGGCGGGGGGGGGGGGGGTGCGGGGGGGCTGCACCTGCTAGGGAGGCAAAGTGAAACACTCAACCAAAGAACCACCTGCCTAACCGCCCCACCAAAATGACCAACTCAGGAGCCCTCTGGCATTTTTTTCTGTAAACGAGTCTGAACTCCCCAGCCACGGTAGAGACAGGAAAAACCAGGTATTTTTAGACTCATTTTTCTGCATAGCCAATGGAAAACATTAAGGAGGCAAACATCTGCCAAACTCGAGGTTTCACAAAAGCGGTGGCGAGCACTACTAAAAGGGCTAGGAGGAGCTGGCTTCTGGAAGTTGTAGCGCGTGATCCCGTTCATGCTCCCAATCCCTCGCTGTCTAAGGAGGTACGTTAGCACCTGTTCTGCAACAGCTCCGAGAGCAGCTGAACGTAAGGCCTGGTTGGGAGCAGATGCTCATCACAGCCAGCCCGCGGGCCGTTCCGGGGACCCTCGCTCTCGGGCACCCGTCCGGGCCGTGCACACAAGGCCAGGCTGCTCCAGCCCAAGCCCTGCCGCGGCTGTGCACCAGGAGAACACATCTATCCTCTCGGGAAGGAGACGAGACTTCCAGCCAAATCTGCTTGATGACTCTAATTCGGTCGATGGTGCCAAGGCCACGATGGGGAGACTGCGCTGCTTCTGACTTAAAAAAATCCCACCTACTCCGTGGTCCTTTAAGGCACACCCTGGTTTTGTGGGAGATTTTTAAACCCCCACAGCAGAGGGTCTCAAGGCTGGCTGCACATTAGAAACACCTGGGCAGGGAGCTTTGACCACCACTCAGGCCTCACCTGACTCAAATCAGACCCTCTAAGGATGTGGTCCCAGCACTCGCTCCCCTCTCCCCGAGGAGGTGCAAAACGTGCAGCTCGTATAGAGAGCCACAGATGGTGGCTGATGAAAGTGAAGAGGGCACCAGAACTGGAAAGAAAATGCTCACTCAAAAGAAAAGGAGGAAAAGATGGGGTAGGACCACAGCAGAGCCCCCTACCCTGGCCCATGGTTACAAACCTAGCCACGGCCTCCCAGATGGGACTCCTCTCCTGACCCAGCTATCACCCTCCTTTCACCTGAAACTCCTTCGGTTCTTTATAATTGAGGTTTTCTTAAAGCTGCTAAACTAGAATTCCATCCTGCCTGGTGGGAAAGACCTGCCCCCCTAAAACGGCTACTGGACTAGGGGAAGAGGTAAAACGAAGCGAAACGTGCGCTCCCGTTGCTTCGCATTACTGGCTCTTTGAACAACGAAACTTGAATTGGGGGAGAAGAGAAAGAGATCTTGCTTGCTTGCAGATAATACTGTCGGCTTGGGTGGATTTGCCTCGTTGACACAACCTGCTCCATCCATCCTCCCAGGACGGGTTCTGAAGGCCCTGGGGTCCTTGCATCAGCGCCCGATGCAGCAGGCGAGGCACGGCTCTAGGCCGTGTGTGCTGACGCGGGGCAATTACCTCCTAAATGATGTTGTGATTGGATGAGTCATCAAAGCTGCCCCGGGCTTCAGTGAGGGGCAGAGAGGGAGGGGCACGGGGCCAAGAGGGGGAAAGCAGGAGGGCAGGCGGGGCAGGAGGAGAGGGAGTTAAACAGGAGCCGGGCGGCAGGGTGTGACAGCAAGGGGTTGGCTATCTGTGCCAGCTGCTGTAATCACCGCCGTCCCCAAGCCAAACCCTTACACATAAGCTCAGAGAGTCCACTTTCTTCAAAAGTTAATTTTTAAAAGCAAAACCCAAGTTAATAAAACGTTCCAGTAATCCCCTATCATCAAATTTTGCTCAATTTGTGGTATGGAACTTCATTTATTCATATTTTTAGCTACAAAGTCAGGGCTTGCCTGCTTCCAACCATTTTCTCATCCTCCCCCGCACCCTTTGCCCCCCCACCCCCCGCCCCCAGACATGCCCTGTGGCAGGGCCCAGGCTAGGAAGAGGTGCTGAGGCGCTTGGCCCGAAATGAGGAAAACAGCAGAGAATGGGATACGAATCATTATTCCCACATACAGATGACATTCAGGCCTTTTCCATTGCTCATTTTCGTGACCTGGATACTAAGGAGCCCTCTGGCCAAAATGGCAGGGAGCGGGCGGGTCACTTCTCTTATTACCCAGTCTCATATCAGAGAGCTTAATTTTGTGTCATTTGTGGCACATGGCTGGATTACAAGAAGAAACAAAATGGGCTCAAAGAAAATAGGGAAGAAGAAGGAAGTGGAGTCATTGGTCCCCCTGTTGAGTAGCCAAGAAAGTACATTATAAAAACCAAGATTGAACCTTTGGTTTAAATTATTATTTTTTTTTTTACTTCGATTACACAGTTGGGTTGGCTTGTGAATATGGAAATAAGTATAACCTTTAGAGTGGAAGGCAGGATGAGCAGATGGAACCTAATTAATAGTGAAAAATTATTAATCTGTCTTCCTAAGAGAAAGTAAAGTCAGTCACACTTTACAAAGGAATTTCTCTGTACAATTTAATAAAGGCACTCACTGTATGACTGGGGCCTCGTTATAAAGTGACTGGGTTTAATATAACCCCATACCAAACCCCAATAATTAACACCACCTCATCCTATCATGTAAAGCTTAGAATACCATTAACACAAAGCCAAGCTGCTCTGTATTGCCATGCACCCTTTTAAATCCATTATTCAATAAATATCCTTTACAGGAAAAAAAAAGTAATAACTCATTTTTGGGAAGCTGGGAAAGGGAAAGATAAACATAATTTACTATGAACTCAACTTTACAATTTCTCAGAAATTTTGAAACTTTTTTAGAGAAGGGTTCACATCTGGGTGGCCGCCCTACAAAGCCACACCCGCCCCACTCAGTGCCAACACCACAGCATCGGGATTAAAAGCACAAGATTCCAAATTGGACAAACTGAGATTTCACCCCCGGCTTTGCTACTGCTAGCTGTGTGCCGCAGACAAGATAATTAAGCCTTCCAATCTTCCATTCGCTGATCTCTAAAATGGGGGTAAATAAGTACTTTAAAGTGTCTGGAACATGCATATTCAATAAATGACACCTACTGACAGAAAATGATACGTAAACCTTAAAAAGTAAAATTGGAAGAGAAGGCACTTGCATTGCTGGGTGGTGATCAGCAAAAAGACTTCTGTTCTCACCAGGTGATAATCAAAAGGCTCCAAATATTTATTTTTCTTAAGTTGTCAAAGAAAAAATACTTCCTGCTTTCCATTACTGCTTGTCAAAGCAAGATTGAGAAATAAAATTCAAGCATGTAAAGCTACAATTTTACTCATAACTGTGTGATTAGAAGAGAATGTAATTTTCTCAGTCAAAAGTGGTACAGATGTCTTTCCTTTCTTATTAATCATCAATGATAATTTTGGTGATTTGAAAGAAAGGCTAATTTATCTTTGGCCTCAAAATGTTTGAAAAAGGGCAGCCCGGGTGGCTCAGGGGTTTAGCACTGCCTTCAGCCCAGGGCATGATCCTGGAGACCCAGGATCGAGTCCCACATCGGGCTCCCTGCATGGAGCCTGCTTCTCCCTCTGCCTGTGTCTCTCGTGAATAAATAAATTTTTTAAAAAAATGTTTGAAAAAGTTATCCCACTTATAAAATTGACATTTCTTCATCTCCCAAGCAAGAGGAGTTGTAGGGAATTAGCAGGTTTTGACCACGCTCCTCTATCCTCTCCGTCCGAAATAAACAAGGGGAAAACACTGGGGATTCTATTTTTGTCACCATTGAGACTTTATATTCTGGGAATATCAAAAGAGTAAGTCCTAAAGTGAACTCTCACTGGCAATTCACTAAGAAGACAAAAAAAAAAAAAAAAAAGAAAAAAAAATCAATCAATCAAAAATCGCATCACGTGTATCGGAACCATAGAACTCCAAGACCCAACATCTGGCTCTGGCACTTACTCAAGCGTGTGGCCTTGAGTAAGTTACTTAACTTCTCTGAGCTTACTTCCCCGCCTGTAAATTGGGGTTAATAATACTTCTTTCAAGACACGTGCCATGATTAAATGAGATAATACAGTTGAACAGCGGGCGCATGAAAATTATTTTAGAAAACAGCTCATTGATTTAAATCAAATTTGATTTAAAATACTTTTTGAAACAGCAACCAAAAAAGAATTCACGGAGAGAAGTAAAAGCCACTATTTTAATCTCTGTAAAACCTAAAATTAACTATCAAAATGAAATTACATCCCATACACACACACGCACACACAGCATAAGGTATACACGAGTAGGCAAAGACAGATAACTTATACAGCCTCATCTTGGTCAAATTTGGTTTCTATCAAACAACCTAACAAATTCCAATGTAAGCTTCTACTCAGCCAACATTACTTGGAAATGGATTCATCTTCCGCAAAATTATTTCCTTCCACTGGCACTGACCCATCACCACAAACATCATCTAGTTTTTTCAGAGAACTGAATCAGTAGCTGGATGCAAGAGCTGAAGAACATCTTGAAACACAGCCATATTGTATCACACAGAATATAGCTTGGAAAAATATTACTTTTCACAAACAAAAAACTTGGCTAGAGAAGAGGGGAAGAGAAGATTAAAACAAAATATCTCCAAGTAAAAAGTGTAGAAAAGGAATTGAAACAAAAACACTGTGAGAATTAAGTGTACTCAAGCCTTGTGCATTGTTGCTGCTTCCAGGAGATGCATTTTGAATATAACAAGATGAATTTCAACAGACCATGAACCAGAGATTTTCAACATGATAAAGGGGAAACGATATATATTCAATTTTTACAACCACTGAGTGAGCAGAAAACTGAAAATTCTTCAGCTGCTGATAATGTGCTGATAGAAGTACATCCCCCAACAGAATTCCTAATGAACTGCCAGCAAAATGGAGAAGTATTAAACAAACTGCAGAGAACAAATGATTGTATCATGCTAACATGGATCTCAAACAATTTCTATAGTCATTTTCCTATTTTTGAATGAGAAAATCATTAAAGATCATTCAAATAATGTATTCAACCATTTACAATGACCCTTAAGAGTCCTCAGAGACAACAGAAATTCATAAAGTAACATATGTAGGAGATAATGTAGAACATCTAGCATTTTCACTACCTAAGAGGCACCTAGCACACGTCAGACACCATGCTAGGTACTTCACTTCCCTCATCACTACACACCTCTTAACGGCAAGGAGGAGAGATGCAGTGTTTTTTATATATATTTTACAGGTGAGGACTCAGAGGAGGTAAATCATTTTCCTTACCTGGAATCCTGCCCTGCAGGGTTCTGCATTATTTTTAACATCTTATCCATAACGACTGGCTCTGATACCAAACTGAGTGGGGGATAGTAAACACTCCAAAAGGATGGACGATAAGCAGGAAACTGAATTCATCTATGAATGGAGGAAATTAAATTCTGGGGGGAAGACTAGTTATGCTTTAAATATAGAAAAATCAAGATTCATAATGGACCACAGACTCTTTATGTAAAACCAGATGGGATGGGAAATACGAGAAAAAAAAGAAACACTGGAGAATAAAACAGAATTATCCACTTGAAAAGTTTACAGTCCGAATTTAGAATCAGAATTACAAACCTTGTCGGACCATTATACTAATGACACTAATTTGTTGCTCATCCAGTTAAATCCTCAATTCTTAAACTGCAATGTAACATTGTTTGTTTATTTTTCTTGAAAGTAGCCAACAATCTAATTTTTTAAATATTCCTCTGTCTGGCAAAATGCCACAAAGTTGAACTCTTTAAAATACACTGGACTATGGAAGACTTCTGAGGTATATTCACTGTCTTTTAGCTCAGTTCACTGAGCTAATAAAGACACCCAAAGCAGCCAGAATTAAGACCCAAATGAAACCACAAGAAGTCTGGATTGGAGGCATCCTACAGTTCAAGACATTGTACCCCTCGTCAGGAAGTATTGTGGATATATTAAGCAGATAAAAACCTCACGCTTACTCAGTTTAACAGTTACAAGGTCTACAAGGAGATGGGCAAGGAAACAGGATAAAAATCAGTAGGTATCTATTTGAAATGATGTGTGTACGAGGTTATTCACTACAGCACTCTTTATATAGCAAAATACTGCAAACAGCCCAAGGGTCCATCACTGGGGACCACCTAAATAAACTAGGGCACATCTACACAATAAAGTGGTATGAAGTTATAAAGAATAATGAGGAAGCTTTCTATGTACTGATATGGAAAGATCTCCAATTTAAAAAGCAAGGTACAGAACAGAGTATATAATATGCTCAGAATAGAAGACGATTTGAGGAAGAATGTGCGGATTTTCAAAATAGATATTTGGATGTGCCTGCAGTATTTGCACAAAAATAGAATATTCGAAAAACTAATAAAAGAGATTCTCTATAGGGGATGGTGGGGAACAGGGGAATGAAGACAGCAGTGGAAGGCAAGACCTTTCACTATATATCTTTTTTATATCACGTTGATTTCTGAACCTCCTGAATGTATTAACCATTAAAAAGTAAAATAAAATAGAAGTTCTTCAGGTAAATAGAAACTGATAGTCAAGCTAATACCTCAAAAAAAAAAAAAAGAATTTAAGAAACTGATAGGAAATTTTTGGTAATACGTAGTAATTGTAAATAGCACTGCAGCCTAGAAGGACTTCTCCAGTATTTAATGAAAAGTAGCTACCTCTCGAGCACGTGACAAGAGGACAGAGATTCGGTGAGGACAGAAGGGCAATCGCCAGTGCAGGTTTCCAGGAAAAACCTTAATGTAGTGACTTTGCTATGAAGGCTCCGGTGAGAGCTCTCACTTGCAGAAACCATCTCCTGGGGGCTGCCCTGCAGATGCTCAATGGCAGCTGCCTCCAGGAACTACCTGGAAAAAACCTGAAAGGCT
Source organism: Canis lupus familiaris (assembly GCF_011100685.1). Taxonomy (NCBI): domain Eukaryota; kingdom Metazoa; phylum Chordata; class Mammalia; order Carnivora; family Canidae; genus Canis; species Canis lupus. Next base: position 4,348,285 of record NC_049224.1, on the reverse strand, counting down.
CTGCATCGTCCAAAGCAGCAGCTTCCCTTCAGGACTCTTGCCGATCTCTTGAACACCTTCCAAACTCGGTAAAAAAAGGAATACGAAGTAGACAGACTTGAGAAATAATTACAACCAAACCCAGTATGACCGAAGGATTTGGATGCTGAAGGCCCTGGTCATCCGAATGATGAGTGTGAGTGATCAGTGTCAGGCAGGGTTAATCACAGGCCACTTCCCAGAGGAAGTGAGTCCGCGCCAAGGTTTGAAGGTGACAAAAGGGAAACGAACGCCAACTTGACAAGAGATGAATTGCCGTAAGATTTCACAGGGCTACGTGAGAGACAGAACAGTGGCACAGAGCTGAAATGTGGGCAACTGTAATGGCATGCATTTAAGGGAAATGAATATAAATTACGCTTGGAGGATGATCAGTGGGCTACAAGGTGTCGGTTATAACCCAAGAAGAGGAACTGCTGACCACTGATGACTCTTCACTACGGATTACAACCCAATATATACTGCTGTAGCCCAAAGGCCCACAATAAACTGAGGTAATCAGCTCGATGACTAAAACGTTTCCTCTTGAGGCGCAAACCCAAAGCACGTTTGCACCTGGTATTCCATCTCAGATCTGGATCCCACCACCTGAAGAGCTGGAGACAACTTCAGAGGAGAGATCCGATGGAGATCCAGATAGGGAGAGGCCCCACAAGACCTACCAAGATTAGAATCCCTTTGCCTACAAGAATGCAAACTGAGAGAAGCAGTGATCAAGTTCTTAGTACCTTCCAACCTGGTAAACCGGAGACATTAAAGCAAGCAGTCTTTAATACAGCACATGGTCAGGTTAGAGAACTCATTACCCCCAGAGGAGGTTCGGGCTGGATTTAAAATTAACTTCTAAAGAGCTTCAGATTGTTTTATGGGAAATACATTCACCATATATCATTCCTTAGAAGGAAGGAGCATTTGTGGGCCATTCCAAGGGAGGGAATCTCTGTCCGTAGCCCCGTGGCAAGCAGAAAACTCACGATGCAATCCCTCCTCTATCTCAGATAGTGGCAGAGTAGCCAGAGGGCAAATCTCAAAGGAAAATAACATAAACCACAAAGCGCAGCATCGGAGGAGCACAAGGTAATTCCCTACCAGCAGGGTCAGCTCACCACTGCTTTGGGCTGCACCAGCTTCCCAGGACTGAAGAAATAAATGCCACTCTGGAAAAAAAAAAAATCAACCCAAATGAATCACGTATACAAAAGCTAGCAAAGTTAGGAACCCCGTATCATTCAGTTTCAAGAAGACTGCAAAATAATAAAAACTCAGCTGATTGGGAGGATAAGGTACTAAGCACCTTGTTAAAGAAGGGTCTGTAAGGTTGAAGCAAAGACTGCCCCCCCCCCATGGGCAGGAAAACCCTTTTTCCTACAAGGCAGTGCCTGAACTGTACACCCAACTAGTTGCCAGACACTGTGCCAGGTACTCTAAACTCTTTTACCCTTTATGTTTTCATGTTTTCTCCTTTCAGTTTTGGTTAATACCTCTATAGAAATGACGAGGAAAAACACCTCGATACTGTGCGGGGGGCACCTGGAGTCCTGAGGATGTGACTGCACGGTGATAACTCCCTGAAACAATAAACCCTGCATGCCAAAACACTCTCTAAACGCATTCGATGTTTTCTCAAAAACCTATGTGTGTGGATAGAGTCATTCACAGCTTTCCAGGAACTAATTATTTTTCCCTTTCTAGCCTTAATGCATGTATTTAAATTTCCTTAATTTACTGAATACTTACAATGAGCATTACTCTGAATTTAACACTCCAGTTAATCTTGGGAAAGAGATGTGCACTCAAAAGAAGCCAAGAAGGAATGAGAATTTATGATCACTCAGGAAACGTGCACATTATTAACGGAATTCAAAGCAAAGACACGTTCAATATGAAGAGACCTTTCGGAGTCTGTATTTAATACAGGAGTTAAATCTGGAAAATCGACAGACACTTAACTATTGAAAACCTGGCCTTTTCTTAAACGTTCATAATTCCAAATACTGTTGACGTAAGGTTAGCGAGCTGGGCTGGGGGGCTTCCTTACTTCTAAGCCGGCCCGTTAATGTATATGGTTGCAGAGTCCTAACAAATCACCAATCCGAGAAAGAGAAAAGGCCAAGAGACTATGGGCCAAAGCCAGAAATTGGAGCCTTTTAGAAGGGAAAGTGGAATTGCTTCTTGTTGGGGGGCGGGGGTCAGAATCTAGTCTTGAAACCCAAAACATCAGAAACAAAACAAAGGAACACTGTAAACTGAATGAACACAGCCATTACGAAGCCCATGTCCTTCATTTATCAGGAGAGGGGTGAGCCCTGTTTCTCACCAAACACGTCACAGGTGGGGGGATAGGACTAATCCTATTACATGGCTTCATTACATGGTACTTCTTACCTGGACTCAACTGGAGATCCTCAAACTGCTCCCAGATTACAAAAAGAGAAAGGAAAGAAAAACCAACTTGGGATTCTGGAAGTCAGAGCAGGCTCCCAGTGGTTCAAAGGGGTGGAGGAGAAGAGAAATTATCAAAAGGGAGCAAGAGGAAAGAAAGAAAGAAAAAATAACTAATTGGAAGAGCACAATGAGCAGAGTGAGCAGAGGCTGTAGGCTTGAGGGATACAAAGCCCTAGACCTTGGCAGGAGGCTAGAGAACCAGCCATCTGGGAAAAATCATAAAAACGTCAGGCTAACCCTACAGACCTCAAAGGCTCCCACGTGCCTTCCAATATTACCAAAGAGTTCGCTAACCAGTGTTCCTAATGAGGGTCCTGGTTCACTGGGAAAACTCACCGTAGCCCACCGGGCCACGACCGGTAATGCCTTTGACATTTTAGACCCATTTGCAAGGAACACTGTTTAAAGGATTGGGTGGATGGAGCTGGAACTTCTCTTGCCCGAATCCCCTAGATGAATCAGTTACCCCAAGGAAGCGTGCAGCCCAGGTGTATCTAAGCGTCACTATGCTTTTAGGGGAACCTCACCCACCCCCACCAATTCCATTTTTAGCTCCCAAGGGAAAGAGCATGCCGAATTAATTATGATTCTTCCAGAAGACACCACGGCAGTTTTCATCCCTTCCACACGGACTTACAGGGTCTTCTATGCAACAGGAGACCCCAGGGCCACTGTTACAGGGGGACCTGCACTCAGTGGAGGCGGATGGGCCATGCCTGGGAGGAGGGCGCTCAGTGCCATGCACACGCAGACCGACAGGAAGGCTTCCGTCGTAGCCACTTACTTCCATAAAATGCACGTCATGTCGGTCATCTCAGTTGCTGCTGTGACTCATCTACGTGATGGCCTCGACAACATCAAAAATATGAAGTCACCAAATTCGTCATCCGCGTTTTTAGCCACACTCCCCACGCCTGGCAAAATGCTCTGGCCAAGAGCAGAGACACGCTCAGGTCCTGCCCCTCTGCCCAGGGCAGCTGCGGTCACCTCCGCAGTTGAAAACCGGGAGGCAGGAGATCTCACAAGAGCAACCAAACTGACGGCAGAAATTCAGTGCAGACGTAGAGTCTTACCGACCTGCAGCACACTGCTCCTGGGACAAACTGAGCTAATCTACTTTGCAAGAGACAATGACCTTTAAAAAGCCAGCGGTGATGGGTTTATTCCTTACTCTACGAAAGACTATCACTTCTTCACCCGAATCATCAGGACAAAGTGATTCCGGACGGACTGATTCAGGTGCTCCTTTTTTTTTTTCCAAGGTGAGGCACACGTATTTCTCTCATCTCAGAGGACACGAGCCAGGAGAATTCTGCATATATGCAATAAAATTCAGATAATCAATACATCTTGGGGAGGTCATTACTCAAGAGCTCGATATAAAAGAAGGACTGTTCTCTGTCACTAATGCTAACTTGATTTTTTTTTTTTAAACAGGACTAATATCGTTTTTGCAAAGTCACGGGAAAAAAAGCCACCGGCTGTGTGAATTTCATGTCTTAACTTCTCCACGGCAGTAAGAAATAAACAGGAGCTGGAAGAAACAGAACACTAGTTTCAGGGAAGGAAATAACTTAATTCAGTATTCTGCGTGCCCTGGAAGCATCTGGTTTTGGCCTCACTGTATTAAAAAAAAAAAAAAAAAAAAAAAAAAGGAAAAAAGCATGGGAGAGAGAATAGAGACATGAATAAATCACACACACACGATAATCTAGAACTTTAAAAAATGAATAGAATAGTGCAAGTTGAAACCCACTTCCCATGAAGACATGTTGGAACACAAATCTGTTTAAGCCTATGCTCCTCACTCCCAGGCTCGTTAAAATAGAAGACGGAACATAAGGGGAAGGAGCTGGGCATGCGTGTGGATTTTTTTCAACGCTCTCGATGATGCTGGTAGGTCATCCTAGGTCAACACCACTTATCTACTCAAATCCCACTCAGTGGCTCACAGTCTAATTTATTTGGCCAACCAGTTTCATGGAGTGCTTAATTGGGGGGATATTTTGGTACCTAAATGGCTTCAGACTTTGTCATAAGGCTCTCCCAGTCTACAGATGGCGTCTCCTTCCTAGTCATGGGCACCTGCAAACCAGCCACCCAATGGCAGTGAACCCACACTGGTAGAACTAAGTTGATTCTCCCTAACTGTTTGCTTTTGCTCCAACAGGGCAGCAAAGAAAGGGACAGCAGCTCCACTGGGAGGAGAGCCATGTGGGACAAATTAGGTGCCGTTGCAAGATTTAAAAGCTAGGGGGGAAAACAGAGCTAACTAGAGACAGCTGTTAGGATGTGGTTTCTGTGTTTATATTTTTCTCCTTCTACCCTAAAGCCTCTTAGGGGTATTAGGAAGGAAAGCATGTGTATGACCCAACGAAGAGGATCAGGTCTCCTGACGGCACCCTGTCCATGAGGCTGGAGACCATAACTCAGCCTGTTAGAGACAAAAGTCACCTGCCAGGAGAATGAGGTAAACTGCTGGAAACCTTTATTTGATAATTTTTCAAAAATCCTCTCTTATCTAAATACAGTAATACAGCAGAAAATTGCACTAGCAGATAGGAGCCATGATAACTAAGGGAAACCCTACAGGAGCAATAAACCTGAGGTAGAGAGAGATTTAGGGCTGACCTACCAGTCCGCAAATGGTACATCCTGTTGGTGCTGTGACCTTTGCACTGCGCACCCGCCCCCCCCCTCCCCCCCGCCCAGTTCCACCTTCAAATTCTCAGCCTGAGATTTCAGGATGGCTCACTGCCAGCACCTTTCTCCTTTTTTTGGGTGCAAAAGTGGTCTGTTGATCCATACATATTTCAAGAGGCTTTGACTTTCGGCCTTAACTGAGAATTAATGTCACACACTATTTAAAATAACACAAAGAATGTATTGTTCTTGCAAGAACCTCCCTTTCCCCTGCCTGCCCTGACCTCTCTTCCCTTCAATATTGTCCTCAATAACGGGCTTTCTTCCCTCCTTGTAAAGCCAATATGGGCAACGGAGAGGAAGCAGGGGGAAGGGAAGTATTTCTATTTCTCTTGGCACTGAATAAAATGGTTTTCTAGGGGATGGAGTATCACTCCCATTTTAATAAAACTCCTGTTTCCTATATAATATCACTCAGGTCACTTCGAGGCGACAAGGTGATCAAAAACAGACAACAGCAGAAGGCTACACTTGGGAATAGTAAACAACGCAGCCCACATGCTGCAAATCAACGCAGCATGACCAGCAAGCCCTCTGCCCAATGCTCTCACCACTCCGATACAGCAAATCTAACACTTCCACGCACTCAGAACAGCCGTTGCAAATGTCTAATGCAACCGAGCCACATCATACGTAACTTTAAAAAAAAAAATCCTTTTACATCCCCAAACTCTAATATTATCACCTGTAACGTAACGAACACCCATCAAAATGGACTTTTCTCCCTATGATTCACGTCCATGTAAAGCTTTAATGCGGAATAGAGAACTCACTAGCACAGCGTTGGTCTAAACTCTCAAAGCAGCTTTTCTCGTCCCGTGAGCGAAAGAGTAAATGAATCCACTTGATTCACAAAGGGAGACTTTCATTCCTCCTTCCCTCCCTCTCATCCATCCATCTATCCATCTTCCTGTTTGGTTTGGTTTTTAATTGCTTTGAGGCTTCAGCCCCTGCCGCTCACTCTACCCTGATCACAGACACACAAATCCATCTCTCTCATACACAGAGATAACTAGTAAGATCGTGTGCCAGGATTTTTCTTTTTTTTTTTACCGGAACCACACACCGGCTGTATGACTTTGTCAAGTGACACAGCATCTTCAAAACCCCAGCTTCCTCCTTCCATAAGATCAAGATCCAATTCCTGCATCCTCCGGCTACCAAACACTAGCACTGCCTTAACAACAATAATCTATAAAATATCAGTTCCCACCTCTTCCCCTCCCACCAGGCACGGTACACTCTAATGCCCTTTAAATATAGACTTCACAGATCAATGAATAAGAAAGGGTTTCTTCTGGAGTTTGCTGATGCTGGGAAAAGCCCTAAGCTTTTTCTTTCCATGGTCAGTTTCTTATTTCGGTACTTCTTACCCTCTTCTTTCATAAATCTGTACTCTCGCTGGACTGATATTTTTTCTTTGTTTCTCTCATCTTTCCTACAGGTAAAGAAATCTATTATAACTATAGTTATTAGTTACCAATTATACCAATTAGTTGCCAATTATAACTATACTTATTAGATACCAATTTGGGACCGGACTGTCAATACGGTCATCCTGTCATTGGGCCTGAATTTGGAGGTTACGTTTAAAATGTTGAAAACTAAAAAATAAAATAAAAATAAAAAAATAAAAAAATAAAATGTTGAAAACTTCCCACTGCACGAAAGCCAGCATGAAGTTTACGTCGGAAAAGAGCCACAGTTCGAATGAAACATCTCTGAACGAGACCACTATGGTAACATAGATTTCGACACATTAGGGTAAAGTATGGGGGAGCTTTACAGCTTGCTCCCACCTGCGGGAGGAAGCATGCTCTCACTCAAATAAAACAGTGGGTGGGCTAGCCTGCTATCTGCTAGGGGCGGCATGACATGCATGTCTCCAAACATTTGCAGTAGAGTCTGAGTCCAGTTAATCAATATCTTTAAAAAAAAAAAAATCCAGCTTAAGACAATACTGTCTATTTTACTTGCTGGCCATTCAATGTACAAATGTTTAAAACCAATGATTTCTTCCCCCATGGATTTCGGGTTTTACTAACCCATATTACAAACAGTGAGAAAAAAAAAAAATCTGGTGCCACATTTTAAGTCAATACTCATTGTGCCAGAGACTATGCTGTGGGGTGGCTGCGCCTGCATCTCTTCAGCTGGAAATTCAAAGTTTATCTTATTGCTCTTCACCTCTCAACACAGTCTGGGGGGTGGGCTGAGGACACGGGAGAGAAGAGAGTGAAACACGAATGCATCTTCGGGGTCAAAGAGGGCCTCACTTTGCTTACCAGGGGCGGCCCACGTTTAAATAGAGGACCTGGACCAGACCTGCTCCACCGTCACCGTCACCGTGGACGCGACTCCGCAGGCGCCTCTGTCCTGCCCTACCAATCATGCAGAGGAGCTGTTGGGCCTGGGGTCCGAGCCTCCACTACCATCTGCTCACAAATTGCACTGAGCTCTCAGGCTCCAGCACCATCAGCAGAGCCAAAGGGAACCGAACCCCAGTTCTTGTCTGAAGGTGGCTGGCGAGGTGCGCCCCGCTGCTGCCCGTGCTAACCGAAGCAGGAGTTGGAGACAAGCGGGGCCTTCGCCGAAACAAAGGGCTCCGGCAAGGGCGGGCTGGCCGGGCCCGGGGCTCTGCTTTGCCACCGAGCACACGGGCTTCCGGGCCAGTCCCCGCGCAGCCCCTCCCGAGCTACGGCTGGACACCCGGACACCCAGACACCCGGACACTCGGCCTCACCACCACCGACAGCAAAACAAAGCCAGCCTCCGGCCGCGGCCCGGCCCATGCACCACCTGCAAGGGCAGGCCTGGAGGTGTGGCTGGAGGTGCCGCCCAGGCCCTTGCCCCCCCTCCCCGCTCCCCCTGCCCCCCTCGCTCCGCACACGCGCTTGCACACGTCAGGTCCTGGACGCGCAGGTCTCTCTGCCCGCCTGCTTCAGCTGAATATGCTCTCTGCTGAGTATTCCATCCGGGCCGCGCACCGCACCAGGCCAGGAGGCCGCGGGGCCCCGGTTCCCAAGGGAGGGGCTCTACCTCCTGGCTGTGCACGACCCCCCCACCCCCCACTGGGTGACACACAGCCAAGCCCCTGCACAGCTTGCCCCGCCTGCACTCTGCACCCTGCCTGCACCGTGCTCCCCTGCCCTGCGCCGTGTGCCCCTGCCCTGCGCCATGCTCCCCTGCTTGCACTCTGCACCCCTGCCCTGCACCCTTGCCCTGCACTGTGCTCCCCTGCCCTGCACTTTACACCCCTGCCCTACACTCTGCGCCCTGCCCTATGACGTGCGCCCCTGCCCTGCACTCAACGCCCCTGCCCTGCACCGTACTCTCTTGCCTGTACCCTGTGCCCTGCCCTATGCCGTGCGCCCCTGCCCTGTATTCTATGCCCCCTGCCCTGCACCCTTGCCCTGCACTGTGCTCCACTGCCCTGCACTCTGCGCCCCTGCCTGCATCGTGCTCCCCTGCCTGCACTCTGAGCCCCTGCCCTATACCATGCTCTGCTGCTCTGCACTCTTCACCCTGCCCTGCACCATGCTCCCCTGCCTGCACTCTGCTCCCCTATGCTGCACCGTGGGCTCCTGCCCTGCACTCTGGGCCCCTGCCCTGCACTCTGCACCCCTGCCCTACAGGATGAGCCCCTGCCCTGCACTCTGCGCCCCACCCTGCACCGTGCACTCTTGCCCTGTGCTGTGCGGCCCTGCCTTGCACCGTGCTCCCCTGCCCTGCACCCTGTGCCCCTGCCCTGCACTGTGCTCCCCTGCCTGCACTCTGCGCCCTGCCCTGCAGCATGCATCCCTGCCCTGCACTGTGAGCCCCTGCCCTGCGCCCTGCCCTGCACCCTGCACCCCGCGGCCTCACCCACCATGGTTAACAATGCCCACAAGTGGGCCCCTGGGGTGCGGCTGGTTCCAGAAGCTGAACCAAGGCTTCAGTATCTGTGAACATCCAAATCGCCAGCCAACAGAACACTTCACTAGAATTCGGAGGGCTCGAGGCTTTTTAAATTAACCCTAAGCAAGGCTTTCTGACTGTGATATGCCCAGTAAATGGGCACTACAAAACTCCCTGGCTGTCTTCTTCACCCAGAGCATCCCAAGCATAATATTTCTTCTTGTGAAGCCTGGGTTTTATACATTCCATACACATCTATATGCAGCTACACTAATTTATAAAAGAAAGAAATCTCAAATAATCAAGTGGCTGTTAAATTACGTAAGAAGGCAATTGGAAGGAGACCAACCAAAATTACACAGTGTAATTAAAAGGGTGCCCTCTCTAAATTTCTAATAAAACGCACTTGGTTGTCACTGTTTATGGCCACACACAGTTTGTATGCCAGCATTCAACATCACACAAAGAAACCAAAACAATGAAAATTTACTATCAATAATTCCCATTCGTTTCAGCAACCACCGAAATCTGTCATTAGTAAAATTACCTATAAAACTAGTCATTAAAACTATCCGTCTGCCATGCCAGCCCAGGCCGCCCTCCTCCCGTTTTCCCGGGGGTTGGCCCCCTTTGATCCTTCTCCCCTGGTTATAAACGTTAGTGGCAGGAGGGGTAGATCCACGTCACAACGAGCAAATGAATTCCTGCGCAGGAGGCGGCTCACAAGGCAGCAAGCGGCCCGGAGGCTGATGCCTGCGAAGCGGAGGAGGCCAAGTCACCCCGGAGCCCCCGTGGAGCGCAGAGCCCGGGTCCCCCAGCCCACTGGCAGCGCTGGGTGGAGTGAACAGATCGCTGTTAGCACGACTCGTCCTCAGATTCACCTGCTTCCCCAAGCCCCAGGCCCGAGCCAACAGCCCTCCGCCTCCCACCCCAGCGCCGCTCGGCCCGGCAGCAGGAGGACGGAGCGGCGCCCCCAGAAAGGTCGCGATAACAAATCCAATTTACGATTCTCAAAGGGACAAAACCAAAAGGTGGAGGAGTCTGAATAAGTGAAAAACTGTATTGTTTAATTTTATTCATCAACAAGATCACCTCTCATTGAAGAGGCTGGGCTAGATGGCACATGCTCAATGGGGGGGTGGGGGGGGAGGCGGGAATCCCACCTGCCCTTCAAAGTAGAGCCCTGAGTTAAATTCTCTTCTATTATTTCTGTCCTTAAAATAGCCAGATAGCTAGATGTTCAAATAAACACAAAGCAGTGGAGCCGAGCTGCCTTCTCTCACAGGGCGGGGGCCGCGACCGGGAGGGCCATTCAGGTCACAGGGAAATTATACTTCTTTATGCGTCTATAAAGGACTCCGAGTTTTCCATTTTTATTAGCATCGTCACACTATCGGAGGTTTGCAGGCGGATGAGGGGAGCAAGACGGAGAAGCGCCGAGCAGGCGGGCTCCCCGGCCCGCCAGGCACCCCCAGGAGCCCGAGGAGCACCAGGCCTCGGCCACACCATCCGGTGACCCGGGTCACACACAGGCCGGGCCACCCGCGCAGAGGGAGGGCGGGCGGGGCACTTGCGTCACCTGCAGACAGACTGCGGTCTTCGTCCTCACAGGCGCAGCCCATCTGGGGCCACCCCACTTCCCCAGAACTGCCCCGCCACCGTTGCATCGTCAGCACCCACACACAGTCTCTCCTTCAAAGCCTGCCTTCAATTCTGCTGTTGAGAAAACTGGAATTATCCTTTGATTCTGTTTCAAGGCTTATGGCCTCCAAGTCCCCCGTTGCTGATACAAAGTCCATGAACGTGGGGGGTGGGGGGGGGGGACACACCATTGTGGTGTCACCAACTGCTCATTTTATTCACATCTTTCTCCCCGACACTTTGTTTTTTTTATGGGAGCCCTGATCCTTCCGTAGTGGCGACATAGGCACACATTCAAAGGTACAAGACCAAAAAAAGGTCATACGGCAAGCGGAGAATTTTCCAGCAACGCAGGTTTCGATCTTTGCTATTTCAGTGTTATTCCCGCTGAGCCTCGCGTGCCAAGAATACCGCCGGCGCTGCTCAGAGACACTCGTGATGACTCAATGGAGAATCAGGAGACCTGGGCACTTAGCTCCGCGCCGATTCCCAATGATATCCTGTCGCAACTCATTTCCATCCTCGTAGCAACATGAAAGTGGGGCAATGACAGCTTCGAGGCCCAGCGTGAGCTGCCGGGAAGACGTCTGCTGGCAACACAGCTCTATCACCCCACTGGGCCGCGGGCGCCACTGGTGACACAGCCACCGCGCTGGAGGTGCCACAGCGGAAGGGGACGCCACAAAGCCGTAGCGCAAAGAAGAGGGGGCTTGACAGTGTTCGATTCCGGCCGTAAGGCCACGTGGAACGCCGGGCGACGGCTCAGCCCGCGCTGAACCACAGGCTGCACCGGCCACGCAGAATCGAGCCTTAGCCGCAGAAACCCCCGTCTGCAAAAATCCCATAGAAGGCCAACCTGGCCAGGCTGTGACTTAAGCCTGGCCGCCCTCAATGTAGGAAGGTTGAGGTCACATCAACAAGCACTCAAATTGTGTATGTAATTATATATTAAGTTTTCTTTTTCTTTTTCTTAGGTTTTCTCTGTATTCTGTTTTGTGGACAAACACGTCCAGAAGGTTCTTTCTCTGGCTGCTTGGGTGGTTTTAAGGATCCCAGGTTCTGACTGCAGATATGTAAATACAACAGCTCACTGTACATGAGCTTACAACTTTTTTTTCTTTTTTTCTTTTTTTAAAGAAGGGTATGGGATTGTGCTGCTGTAGTCCCACTGATCTTTCAACGGGTGCCAAAGATAAATATTGGCGAGCGAGCAGACCAGGGCTAGGACGGGCATTTTTAGCCTTGGAAAGGAATTTAACTAGCTTGTCCAATGCAGCCTCAATCTACATCTTTGACCTGATTAGTAACAAAAAGCACGTTAGCAGCAACCAAGGAGTAAATGAACATGGAAGGTGTGGTTATTTCAAATCATCTTCTCCACTAAATTTCACTTAAAGACACTGAATGGTTACCTTGCTTCCGTATCAGCCATGCCACAATTCGGACATGGTAACTGCACTAACCAGGATAGGAAGTGGGGAGTTAGGGATGATTAACAGGTATCCTTCAAATATATCTACTTTCCTCAGACATTAACAAAGAATTTTAACATAAAATTGACATTAATATCATCATCCTGGTAGGGAGCTTCAAACTCTTCTTTGCTATGGTATATGTTATATACAAGCACTTGCATGAAAATTATCTCAGGTTATTAGCCTAGAACTGCATTTCTCTTCATCACGACGTTTCTTGGGAAGTAACTTTTACTGGTAAACACGAAATCTGTTTACCTGTAACTTCCATGCCCTGTATACTGAACTGTATTATAATAGCTTAATGAAATTGTAAAATCAGGAAAATACAGGACTCATTGAAGAACGTCTAATAAGGCCATGTTACTATATAAATGCCATGCCGGTCTCTCAAAACCAGGAAAACCTGCATGTTATCAGAACCTGCATTCATCAATAGCCCAGGTCAGCAAAAAAAAAGTTGGCTGAGAAAGTGAAAATTCTCTTTTCAGAAGAGACTTTGAAGCATCATTTAAAAAAAATAAAAGCTCACCCAAAAGATTTACCTTGATTGGACCTCAAACCTACTTGGTAGCTGTGGTAATTCTAATAACACAGATTCGGTATTAAAAAGTCATCAAGGAGAGCCTGCTCTTTGTTTAATCAGGAGATCGGTGCAAAGAGAAGGACTCCCTGCAATACACAGGGAGGATCTGGAACAAAGCTGTGAGCAGCTCCCCAACATAAAGGCCCTGGTTGTGATATTGCTGTCAGTCACTTTATTAATACAGGGGAAGCCTACTTAATGAACTGCTGAGAACGGAAGAGAGCCACTACGAGAATACATTTTCTGTTTACCAGACTGTAAAATCTGCAATAAGATCCCAGAATCCTCTTAGATGAATAAAAAAAAAAAAAAAAAAGGAAATAACTTTCGAGACACATAAACTCAGTGGCAAAAAGAGGGAATAAAACAAATTGTGTGCAAATAAAATTTCAGAAAGATTCGACTGCTTTGGTAAAAGACACAAAAATTTGCTTCATCATCTACAAACAGCGATAAATCGCATAACAAACAACTAAAGATAATTTTCCTACAAGACCTGAAACTCTAGACCTTTAACCATTTTCTTTTATGATAAAAAAAATAAAAAGAAAGATGAAGGTAAACCTTTGAAAAAGCTGTGATTTTGTTCATTTTATTAACCGAGCAATATAAACTTGAATTATACCGCTAAGTTTATTTGCTAGTTACTCATCTCTAAGTGTCTCACACTAATAAAAATAAAATCTCAAGTGTTTTATAAAAATAACGGGCCTGGAAAAATTGCTGAGGGTATTTTTTAATGTCATGTAAGTTTCTTTTATTTTCATGCCTTTGGGGTTGAAGAAAAGGCATGCAAGTTATTAACTGTAATGTGGCCACTGTAATTACTACCACCAAATTGAAATAAACATAATCTTCAAGATGTTTCAAGATTCCTAAAAAGGAAGAAAACACTGAAAATCCATTATAAATTGGTGATTGGATGACACAGCATGACCCTGGCTATATGAACTTCTGTTCTCTCTTTCTTCCTGACAGATCATGCTTCTACAGTGAAATAAATTAAAAACAATTTTCACCTGATTGATAGCTTTTTAAACATAGTGCACCCTGAATGAAATCATTTACATAAAGTATTTCAAGAGTTACACTGCTAAGTTAAAAATCAAAGTAATGACCCCAATAAGAGATTCCTGAATCACTAAGCAATTTCAAATAAATGAAAAGAGAATGAAAGGCATTTTTCTCACTGGATGATAGAGTCCTGATTAAATCTTCTTCTGACACTAAAGCGGGCCTTGTAGTCCTCACAACTCTTCATTTCAAGTAAGGTCATCATGAAAAGAATGATTATCAAATAAAGCCAATCAGAAAAGACCTCAAATTTTTTCAGGGCCTCCAATTCCTTAAGATTTCTAAGGCACCCTGATTGACAGTCTTGTAAAACATAAGGGTAATTAAACTGACATGAAAATCACTACCCTGCATAAATCCTAAAAGCAGTTTATCTAACCTTTTGATCCTTAGAGAACTCATAGTCGTCCTGGCACCTGTTCCTACTAGCCATCCAATGACCTTCATAAAAAGATTAACACCCAACTATCACACCCTGTATAGTTTACACACATAATCCACATCCCCCATAGCACCGTCGCTGCGCTAATTATGCAGATAATGCCTCTTGCTGGAACGGATTCACCGCAACCTCAGTCTCCTCCCTCGGCATGAGATAGAGCTGGAAGGGTCTTCCAGATGGAAGCTTTGTGATGTTCAGATAACATAAAAATGTTATTATTTTTAAACTATAAAATGCCAGAGATTTAACACACTAACATGATGTTGACCATGTTAACATCGAAGCAGTTGCACAAGCTCAGGTATTGCTTTAAAGACGCTCAGTCACAAAGAAATTATCTAATGTAAAACCTGCAATTATTTTTTAAGTGGCCACTGAAATAAGCTGATATGAAACAGGCTAGCCATCTGTGGAACACCTCAGCCCCTCAATGGCTTTTTCTCAGACAGAAAGGTGTTCTGACCATTTATCACATGTTCATTTATAATTCGGCCTTACTGGGAAGGCAAGGCACACACACAATCTTTGAGTACCTGCAGCTGACTCTAGATGAGGACCTTGTCTCTATTAAAGATCAATGATTATTTCAGCTTTCGGGAAAGCCACGCAGAAACATTCACGTGAGTTTCCCGTAAGACTCCTAATTGCTTAAATATCTCTCTCAAAAATCCAGAGGCAACTATGGAATATTTGTGTCCTATTAAAGCAAGAAAGGCACAAATCCCAGAAATATAATCAACAAACCTCACTGGGAAGTTATACTGTTATAAACAATATACTTAAATGTTCAAAAACTCCCTAACAACTTTTTTAAAAAGTGATACAAAACAAAACAAAACCCTATGTGAAGCCAGCTCAGCTTTCATTGCTGCTTTTTCTCCCCCTTGGGATTTTACTTTATCTTGTATTTTGAATAAAAACAAATTATTGAGGAGCCACACTATTTTAATGTTGAGAAACATCTATGTGAACCAAGAGAAAAATCAGGGATCTACTGGATTTTAATGCAAAAAAAGCACTGAGAGAAATAGCCAAGTCCTGCTTCTTAAAAAAAAAAAAAATTACCATTAACTTTTTCTTCCCTGTTTTTTGTTTTGTTTTGTTTTTTAATCTTGAAAATGACAAGGTAATCTCAAGTCTGAAGGGGCACCTGACCCGCCTGTCAGAGAAACGGGCATATTAACTACACTCCTCGTGACACCACTGGAGTCTTAGTTTTCACCATTTTGATATCCCCTCCAGGGTTTCAATCTTCCCTCTTGGAGCTCAATCATGCTCTGTGATGCTCTATTCCTACATGAGGATGCAAGAGAACTTCTATTTAAAAATACATTCCAGGGAGGGGGGGTGTCAGGCACTACTGATTGAGAAGGCATTCCATGATGATCCCTATTTTCAGTTAAAATGCGCACTTACGGTTTTGGATTTAACACCCCTGCCTTTGCAGTCAGACAGTCATTTAGCTGGAGTCAATCAAGCGTGTGATTAGAAATAATAACTCACAAGCAATGAATTCAAAAAGATTAGATCTTTGCCGAAATGCACAAGTACAGCATCCCATTATGCATCCTTTCCTCTCTGGTTTCTAGAGAGCAGACTGAAAAAAAAAAAATCAACCCCCCAAATTGTCTTGCACTCTAAAAGCTGACTTCTCTTAAAATCTGCCTAAAAACTCTTCTATCCCATGATCAGTAACCTCAGCCTGTTGGAGATATAATCAGCACAAAGGGGGGGTGTCTCCGTCTATCTTTTCTATCCTCCCCCAATTATGCCACAGGCTATGTTTCACTGAATAAATAGGTCAGAAACTGGACCCACCTTATCTTTTTTACATAGCATAGGAAACATCATGGTTAAAGCCCAAAGATGGTTAATAATCAAAACAACAAAAAATAGTTTTCCACTTATAAATCATTCTTCAAATTACTCGCCACTTCCAGATCAAGTATTTTAAGTAAGCAGTTAGAGAATTAGAGAAACTATATGTGGGCTTAAGAAGCATTATATTGAAATCAGTAACCCAAGTTCAAGCCAACCTTTCCACACAGCATCTTTGATCAAATCAAAGGATTTAATTTCACTAAGAAAGTTTGGAGAATTAAGGTGAATTATAAGATTTCATATTATGTGGTGTTTTTATCTTTAATCACAGCACACATAATTCACAGTCAACAGTGTTAATAACGGGTAGAATGATCCCAAAGGGAAAAAGATTGACAAAAATGATGAATATTTTGCCTTAGAATATAATATAGAGAGGATGAGTTTTTGCCTTCCCAGCTATGCTTGGTTTAGGCTGCTAGACCGCAGCACACACTGATGACACTAACATAATTCATACAAATGAGGATAGCAGAGAGCAGCCTGGGATTTGACAAATTTCTGCAGATAATTCCCAAGGCTGAATAAACCACATGTGGGTAACTGGAAGCTAATGCAATGTAGGAGATAGAGATGAATAAAGTCCACAAACACTCTCTTAAAAAAATAAAAATAAAGAAGTGAAAAAGCTCCAAGGCTTGTGTGTGTGTGTGTGTGTGTGTGTGTATACACACACACACACACATAAAAAAAAAAAAAAAAGAGAAGAGCCACATTTCAGTTGCTAGTAGAAAGTATCTTGCTAATTAAGAAGCAACTGAAATGTTGATCAATTAGTCGCACCAACAAAGGCTTCTTTACATAAAGATCCACCATATTCATTCCAAGCTGTGGTTTTAGAAAATACCACTAGGACAACTTTTAGGAGCCAATTCTTTTTATTCAACAAACAAAACTTAAATTTTAAAAACCTAATCAAACTTAAATAAAAACAAATGTAAAAAATAAATAAAATTTAAAAACCCAAATGTTAATTTGCATGAGTTTGGGTACTTCTGACTCTGAGAACAACCAGACCCAACAATTTCATTCTCTCCCGGGAGCCAAATAAGGGATCAATGTCTACCCCTTTGCCTGATCTTAACATCCAAGGGCAGAAGGCACACCAGTGGTCCTGTGGAGGAAACCCAGACCCACCACCAACGTACTTCAATGAAAGGGTCATCAAGAGCCAAATCCAAAGGCTTTTGCACACTATGTCTCTCCAGCTTCAACACAGGGAAAATTAACCCTAACTCAGCTGACACCACTACTGCCTATCCTACTATACCATTACATTTCAACCCGTAAGAAAGTGTCCATCTCTCTCTCTCTCTCTCTCTCTCTCTCTCTCTCTCTCTCTCAAACACACACACACGAAAGAGATCTGGAGCATGGTCCCCTATTCTTTCAAACATCGAGGTTAAGGTTAACATTTGTTCAGTACCAACCAGATGCTGGTCACTGCACCAGAAACTGGGGGAAATGCTACAATCGGTAAAATGGGTTTTCTGCTCTAGGGAAGTTTACTTCCTAATGGGAGATGAGAGTCACCTCCAACACCACCACCTGCCCAGCTGTGATCTGCAGCTTTAAACCTCACCAAAAGGCAAAGAAAACAAAACAGAAAGGGAAAAAAAAAACAAAAAAACTCATAATAAAGGCAAGTGTGTCCCAAAGAGTTTGCATTTGTTTATGAGTAAAGAAGAAGAACTGAAAACCATGACAAAATTAGTACCATTCTTCTTCTCTGCAGTCTCCGGTAGGAGTAGGAGATGCCGTAACGCAGGATGAGCGCTGAAGTGCTCAGCTGGGGCTTGGCAAAATTCAAATACAAGTGAAAACAAAATACAGTTTAATTTTCTGCCATACAGAAAAACATCCATTTAAAATAAGTGAACATATTAAATATTTAGATTAAAAATCATGCATTTCAAGAAGAAAAATATAAATATATATCCCCCGCCCCCAGCACACTACCCACAATCCTTCCTTCCCTCGTTAAACAGATCTGCTGAGCTCCTACTACGTGCCAAGCCCATTTTAGGTACAATATCTTTATGTGTGTAACACATATGCAATCCAAGGATTTCATATTTAATCCTGTCACAGAAATTTTCCTCTGTCTCTTAAACAAGTAAAAAGCACAGAAGGAAAACCTAAAGCTTTCAGGGCTAATTCGAATAAAATCTTGATGTATTTCAGTTACTTAATATTGGTAAGAAAATGCGTGAGTGTGCAATTCATTTTAAACAAAATTCATTATATGAACTTGTGACATTCTCACGCACTGTTTTTTTTTTTTTTTTTTTTTTTTGGTTTTGTTTTGTTTTCCCTCCATTTCCAAACACTAATTGACAGCACTTGAACACAGTGATTCAGCTTCCGCATGTCGTAGGATTCCTGGGGACTGCAGCTCTATTCCTCAGGCCAGCAGACTGACAAATCAAAAGATAAGAAGTACCTCTCAGCTTGAATCAACTGAAATGTGTCAGAAAATACATTTGGCATAATCTTCAGAAATGTCAGGTTTGGCGATGACAGGATAGGCCCAGTCTTCCTGACAGTTTTAGCACACCAAAGTTTCGCAGTCCAAGTGAGAGCGAGGAGGGGGGAAAAAAACCACTTTTGTCTGCTATTTTGGAGAAAACCACTACACACAGCAAGAGGAAATGTATGACACGCCACTTGAGTCTCTGACAAAAAGTGTTATAAAATGCCTGACTGCCTAATTAATGAAACATAGGACTAGGAGAACGTCCACTGAGACGACAAGGATTAAGGTACCTCTGAGGACGTCTGCTACGACAACCATCCCACCCGCCCTTCAAGAGGTGTCCAGCTGCATTGCCCTTCGTGTCCCCAACGCACCTTGTGCCAATTGGGGACTTTTATAAACGTGTGTCGAGTGAGTGAACGAGCCAATGGCATCGAGCGATGATGTGAAGAAACCGAGACCGAGCTGAACGTGTTACCTGACAGGCCTCCCTACTGGTGGCCCTGGCTTCCGCATCGGCAGATAAAAATAAATTTTAAAAAGCAAGTTAACGCACGAGCAGGTGAATTCTGATGGACATCAGGCTCCTCTAGGATCCTTCCCCCATCTGCCGCCCCCCCCAAGATGCACACTTACACAGTCACATTCTACAAACTGTGGGTGAAAGAAGAAACGACTTAATCGGTTCTACAAAAGGCACCGTTGAGGAGGAGCCAAGGCCCACGCTTCTACCTCTGCCTACAAAACTCAGACTCCTCCAATTTCCTATTTGTGAATAGATCTCCAGAAGGACGGCCCGAGGGCCCCGGGTGACTGCTCCTCTGAGGGCCGCAAAGGCCCAGGAGTGGCTCCGCCAGGAGAGGCCAGCACCTCATTCCCGCGCGTCCCTTCCGGAATCTAACAACTCCAGCGTGGTCACCCTGCATCTGATTTTCATTTATGAGTGAAGTTGCGCAAATCTGCAATGATAAAGAATATTGACAAAATCTTTACCACTCGCGTCTCTCATTGTCTAAAAAACAAAAACAGGATCCCCATTCGGGCCACTTCTAATTGTGCTGGCCACATTTCATCTCCTTTCACCACCAATCCAACAACAATCTGTCAATACTGGTCCTGTAAATTACCAAATACTCTCAAGTTATTTATTCTCAATTGATCGTACACCTACATGTTTATGAATGTTATACATTGAAAGTTAAAAATCAGTTCTTTATTGCCTAAGTCTATACAGTCTCTCAAATGAGAGAGGTACCCAAGTGTATCTTTTAGTTAAAAGATATACTGAAAAAATACTTTTTTTTTTTTAACTTACTATGTGTTCTGTATTTTCAGCATGGCTTCACAGTCTTTTTTCCTTCTCAAAGGAGCAAAGTCAAAGGAATTTTTCACTAAACGGGCAAATGTAACATAATGCGACATAACACATCTCTGCAAAAGTCTCTAATTCCACTATGTTCCAAGAGTTAATTCTTTCAAAATATATATTCTCCAATAAACATCTATGGAGCATGAACTATGTGCCCACTACCATGCTTGATTAAAGAAACAGAGTGGGGGAAAAAACAAGACACAGAAAGTCCCTACTATTTAACTTAGAGGCAAAAAAAGAAAAAAGAAAAAGGCACATAATCAGAATATAAAATAATTAGTACAATAATAGTTTTGTGTGTAAAACTTCAGGGGCATGAAGGCAGGAATAACTAATACAGCCCGAGATCTGAAGAATAAACAGGAACCGATCACGTGGAAAAGGGTAAGAAC
The DNA here is from genome assembly GCF_011100685.1 of Canis lupus familiaris. Taxonomy (NCBI): domain Eukaryota; kingdom Metazoa; phylum Chordata; class Mammalia; order Carnivora; family Canidae; genus Canis; species Canis lupus. The sequence continues at coordinate 4,327,862 of NC_049224.1, read as the reverse complement.
ATTCCAGATTTGGATCACCATGTTTGCAAGGGGGTGAAAAAGTACGAAACTTTAAGAGAAAGGAAAGTAAGATGGAATGTCTAGAAAAGAGTGAGGAGGAGGGAATGGTAAACACTGATACGAGAAGATATGGCTAGCAGGTAGAGTCATCTCTAAGAGCAATCAAAGGTTTTTAAGCAAAAGAAAAATGCAATCTCCCATGTTCACCGCAGCATTTTTCTACAATAGCCAAGGTAGGGAAACAACCCACGTGTCCGCAGATGGATGAATGGGTCTACACATACGATGGGATATTATTCAGCCATAAAAAAGGAAAGCTTACCATTTCAAGTAACACGGATGTACCTAGAGGGCATGATGCTACGTGAATAATTCAGAAGACAATAAATACCACGTGATCTCACTCATGTGGCATCTTAAAAGAAAAAGAGCTCATAGATACTTGGCAGTTGCTAGAGGTGGGGTTGGGGACAGGCAAAATGGGTAAAAGGGATCAAAAGGTGCACTTTCAGTAATACGATAAATAAGTCCTGGCAATACAATGTACAGCAGGCTGACTATAGTTAATAACACAGTATTTTATACTTGGAAGTTCCTAAGATGGTAGATTTTTTAGATTTATTTATTGATTTAAAAGAGAGAAAGAGAAAGAGCATGTGCACCAACGGGAGGAAGGGTCGAGGGGGAGAATCTTCAAGCAGACTCGCTCCCGAGTGCAGAGCGTGACGTGAGGCTGAATCTCAGGACCCGTGAGGTCATGACCTGATCCAAAACCAAGAGTCCGACACTTAACCGAGGAGCCCACGCACTCCTAAGGGAGTAGATTTCTCATCACAAGAAAAAGACATTTTTCAAACTATTTATGGTGATAGATGTTAGGCAGACTTCAGTGATTATTCTGCAATATATAAAAATACTGCATCATCACACGGCACGCCTGAAACTAATGTCAGTTTCACTTCCATTAACCGCGCGCGCGCACACACGCAACAGCAACAAAAAGGAAAGGTGTGATCAGATGCACGTGTTTGAAAGATAAGCAGACAAGTTAGCAACTTGATAACTTGACAAGTTAGCCAAAGATCACTTTAGAAAAATCTAGCAGAAATGTCTCAGGAGGCAGGAGTAAAGACAAAGGGACATTAAGAATCTACCTCAAGTGACGTTCCATGCTCAGCTAGCTTTTGCTTCCAGCCCTGGATCACTCCCAAGAGTCCATGTCCCTGGAAGCAGGGCTGGTTGGGCTGCGCCCTGTCCAGGGGAGGTCACTCATCCATCACACTAGGGACGAGCACCTGACTCAAGGTCAAAGGCAACACGGGTGCCCAAACTTACTACTACTTTAGTCTTCCCAACCTAAAGAACCCAACTACGACAACGTGGCCTGGCTAAGGTGAAGTCAACAAAATTTAAAAACCAATTATGTGTAGAAAAGCAAGGAACACAGAGGTTTAGAGAACGTGTTTGGACCAAATACACCCGCCAGCTGCGCCCCTGCCTGGCCACGAGGGAGGTTGCTTCCCATGTTGTTTTCTTATCCGTCAAGTAATTCACTGGTTTGTTATGAGAGTTAAGAGAGGATTAAACTAAAAACACTGTAACTATCGTCATCATTATTAAATTGGGGATTAAGAAAGACGAAGGAGACGAGACAGTCGCAGGTACTATTTTGGGAGATCTGAGTTGATCTTAATGTAAGAGAAAAAAACAAGTTAATATGAGTTTGATTTTTAGATGAGCTGGTTTTCTAGTGAAGAGAGTCTGGTGTTGGAGACAGAGGAACTGACACAGGAGATAATAACCTCCTTTTATACTTAACTTTCCCTTGATTTGATATTGTTTCCAGAATTTCTAATGAATCCCGGTCTCCCTCAATTTTTAACTGAATGGCTCGGCTGCCTGAGAATGAACAAACAAAACACTTCATCTTATAGGCAGATAAATGACTAAGTAATGACCCATGTGACACAGCAGAGGTATGCATGTGGGACTTTTTAGAGTCAGAAGACACGCTGCTCCTCATGGTTTTTCCCATCCCGGTGCCCACAAAGGAACCTGCTGGCTGGAGCCGTAGCAGCCGCCGTGAACCCTAAGGACTGCACAGCGCTAAGCAAAGCATTTCACGTTCCTTCTCTAATTCAATCCCCACCACAACACTCAATATTATCATTTTATTTTTCCTTCCTGGGAAACAGGTGTATGGAGTTTGAGTAACTGACCTAAGAATCCCAGAGATCAGCAGGCAAGCCTGGAACTGATTCGATGGAGGCAGTTCTCTAACCACTGCACCGTCCTGCTAGCATTCATGCCCAGAACTTTCTAAACCCAAGGCAGCTGGGTTTCTCCTAACCACGGCATAGTAGTGCCTCTCCAGATGTGTTTTACTCACTTTCACTTCACGTAGGGCTGCCCATGAAGGGGCTAATGAGTAGGGAGATGATGGGAGAGGACGGAGGTGGAAGAGAAGAAGGATCCTGGTAATATTTAACATGAGTTTCCTCGGAATAACCAGTAGCTAACCTTACTTCTTGGGTCCTATGATTTGCTCAACAGTGAACCTAACTTGAGCCATTATGTAAAGCTACTTAGTAAAGGTTTACATTTATTTGCTTTCACGTAAACGTCTCTCTGATTTGGATCCAGAACGCTACCAAGTTCAGATTAAATTCCCAAATGGGAGCAGAAGCACTGAATCCTCACCTACTTTCAGCTTCCTGGCTTAGAGGTATAAATAAATCATGTGAAATGCATAGAAAAACTTGCCTCTTTCTCTCCTAACGTTTAATGATAATTTATAGCCCTAGAACATTTGTAAATTTAACAGCCCATCAAAGTGTCTGAGAGCACACCAGTTCTAAGGACTCATTAAGTGACATTAAACATAACTTTCCATGAAGTACTGTACAGCATGAATGGGTGGGCAGGCTGGTGAACAGCCACCACTACAATAATTTATCGTTTGTAATTTTGCCTTATTACTTGGAAAAACATTTGCTGAAGGGAGGGCAGTCACTTACCAAAAAAAAAAAAAAAAAAAAAAAAAAAAGCACTTCACTATTTTGTCAACACAATATTTTACAAAGGCAGAGAAATTCTTCATTGTCCTAAGGATGTGCTAATTCTTTCTCCAGCCACCCAAAGATGACAAAGAAGGAGTTTTTGGTAAAGTCTTACCGGATTTTAAAAATTCATTTCTTTGAAGAGGAATGTGATGTTTCCAATGCATCTCGCCCCAATTTTAAAGAACATCGGCAAAATGAAACCAAAAAGTGTAGAATTTTTTCCCAGCACACAAGTGGGAAACTCTCCTAACTTTATCCAACTCCCATCCTTAAAATGGAAGTTCTTTTGCTCCAGAAATATCTAAAGAGATAAGGCCTGAAACAGACCTTCATCCGGCATTAACTGGATTTTACAATACCACAAACAGCTACCATAATTTTGTCAGGGCATATCATCTTACCTTTAATAAAATCAGAACAGTAGCCAATGCTCTAATAGGGAATATGAACTTGAAGCTGACAGGGACCAGACACTAAGTCATAATGACAGAAGCTGGGTCAAAGTTTAGCATTCCCAGTTGCATAAGAAACACCCTTCAGATGTTTTCCTTAAAACAACCCAACCAGATAACCAGGAACGCAACGCCTCGCCATGCCACTTTTTCATGATTTTCATTTTTTTCACTAAATACTCTATGACTACAGATTTAACAAAATTCCTAAGTTTTAACTATCAGTGCATAAAGCTTAATATAATAATTGTGCTGACAGCATAATTGTTACCACTATAAAGTAGATCACGTATTTGATTTAAGCTTAGCTTAAAAAACTAGTTATTTTTTTGTCTCTCTCTTTGCCTTCTAGACACAAGGTCCTTAAGTCCCAGCCTAACTGTATTTCTTTACCAGATTCTGCATACCAGTTTTACGAATTCTGTTGACTAAAAAAATTCTCTCCACAAATTTCAACAACTCGGCGGTGAATTTCTGCAGCAGAAATAGTTCTCCTGTAGGAAAGCTAAGTCATGGGATAAATTTCAACTCAAAAGAGCAGTCATTTTGAAAATGACCCCACCAGCGTCACAAATCATCTCAACCTAATTCACTTTTTAGTGCTCCTATACACCTGCGACACTCCCAGCAAAATGGGTGGCTACCCAACGCAAGGTGTTAGTCGTTTACCTTTCAAATTTCCTTTCGGAACAATGCTATTTAAAGGGGAAAAATACAGTGTTCACAAAGATTATACTTTATACATAAACACTCACTTGCCAACCGTTGATTATAATCCTGGACAAGCAGTTCAAAAGTAATTACAGTGATTTTTATTGGGTTAATTTTAATGTTTCCATAAACTTTCTGTGCTTGGCTCTAGCATGCATAAGGCCCCAAAAGGTGAACCTCTAAATACACCTGACAGATTTGTCAACTGAGAAAAGAAAAACTCTCACCAAAACAACTTCCAAACTTGTGCTGCAGCAACTCATCTTAAAAATTCTACTCAGAGGGGCACCTGGATGGCTGGGTCGGTGAAGTGCCTGCCTTCCATTTCAGGTCATGATCCCAGGACCCTGGGATCAAGCTCTGTGCCAGGGTCCCTGCTCGGTGGGAGTCCCGCTTCTCCCTCTACCTGCTTCAAATAAATAAATGAAATCTTTAAAAACCTCTACTCAGGGCTAACAAATAAGGGAGCTCTTTTTCCTCCCCCTCAGTAACGAGTTGACTCGATCGAGTGAATCTGGTCAGTTGTTCTGACCTTAGGTAGCTTAGCTGACGCACGCTCCAATGTGACAGGTGAGCTGTTTTGAGACTGTCTCATGTGCGTTTCCATCTCTAACAACCACCGATAAGCTAGCATGACTATGAAGTCCACAATTAGCCAATTTCTTCCAACGTATATGTAACAGAGCAGAACCAAGACAAGTGAAGAAAATCATCTTCAGGCAGCATGCCTTCTTCTTTCCCTGTCACTAATGCTAATTTATATAAACTACATAATGTGATCATTTGAAGCGCTTTGTTCACATCTAAAATTATAATTTTAATTCCTTATTAATTGGTGTTAAGTAAGAATTACCAGATTATTCCAAAGCTAATATTCCATAATAGCAAGCAGACACAGGTTGAGCAGTCATCTAAAATTAGCTTATTCACTGTAAAATAAAGATTGAATGTTAAGGTATAAAATTATTCTAAATCCCCAAACACACCAGAACCAATTGTGAAATTAAATGTGACACTTTCCATAATTCAAACTACAGTACTTGATTTTCGTCTTTCTCCTCAGCTACCTCTAAATTAAATTAGTCTTATTGATTATAACTCAGAAATCCCTGTCTTGTTACCATGATTTTTAAATTTTAATAAAAGGTACATTTCGGTTGTACACAGTTAGGATGGTTTCCTTAAATTATGATTACAGGAGATTAGGTATAGCCTCAATGACTATCTCAATACCACAGTTTACAAACACAAGGAAAGCCCATTTCTTGGCTAGCTTAAAACAATTGATGAATTCATGCATCACAGGCTTGTTTTCAGTCTACCATGACAGATGATCACTCATTATCGAAGCAAGATCTTATGAATTGATTAGCAGTGTTATGTAACTAAGCACTCACTGCACAGAGGTCCTAGAGCGAAACAGAAGCCTTGGTCCAATTAATATGTGTTGCTGTGTACAAATGATGGTTAATAGCTTTAGTAAAAGCAGAATCACTCAATTAAAATTCGTAAGTTGCTTTCCTAAAAAAAAAAAAAAAAAAGGAAAGAAAGAGTACACACTATATTGTCCATAAATTTGCTAATGAGACACCCATAACTTGGACAGCAGGCTTGTTGGCCCAAGAGCCCATACTGAGTGGTAGGTCCTGATAAAGCATCTCTCTAGTGTTTACATACATAATCAACAGCCTCAAAGAACACATTTATTAAACTCAGGCAGTTACACCATTACTTCCAACGTACTGGGATTCAGATTTGGTTTTGATTTTTCAACTTCAGAGAAAAATATTCCTTAACAGCATTTCCTTGACAATGATCATTGGTGGAGCCCTGAGGCCTGTTCTTCACTAAGAACAGAGAGGATCTTGTAACCCCTCGCCTCACCTCCAAACCATCCCTCCTGCCTCCCCAGGCAAAGCCGTGCACCAGTTCTTACGCCATCCTTATGTGTACACAGTGCTGAGATGCCTCTCTTCATGGCTAATATTAGATTTTATACAGCATCATCAAATATGCTATAATGATTCCTGTTATTGCACTAACTGCTGCTTTTTTTCTATTAAAGAATAGATGTGGACCCCCTTTTCAGTCTTTTTGTCATAGTAATACCTAGGTGACTTATTTCTAGCTTTTTGTTGTTGTTGTTCAACTTTGGTGAAATTAATATAAAAATAGTATTACAGAGGGATATTAGAGTACCCGGATGAATTGATCTGAGCTCTCATATCTCTTTTTCCAACTAAGGGGGATGGAACATTCATTTTCTCCACATAGATATAATAATAAATGTTATTAGCCCCTCTATCACCTGAGGAATTGTCACCAAGGGAATGTTTAGCATGCAAATGTCTGTATCAGAGTTACCTTCTTCCTCAACAGAATGCAAGCAAGGGCTTCATTAAATAGTGCCCAGTCATTTACAACACACACCAAAAATAACTGAAGATGCCACATAAGATGAGAACACATTAACAGTTAAAGAGCATTAAGCCACTGTTTCTGTGTCAAAAGTCACCAATTCTCGCTGTAAATACACTTATACATTTAAGTGCAATGTTTCATTTATTGAATCGTGTATTTTATATTATGATGAATTTCAATTTCCATTACCACGATGGTGTTTACACAAGTTGCAAACATTTGTGTTTACTAGAGGAGAATTTAAGTCCTATTCATCAGCACTGCTCACTGTCAATTCCTGAAATACCTCTATTTCACCATCAGAGCCATACAATCCTTCGTTTCAAAATATATGTCATTACTCAATGAGAAAACATCACCAAAAAGCATCAAGATTAACTAGGCTGGATCTATAGTAATCCACCAAACCATACAAACCAGTGCCTATTAATTTCCTACGATGTGCCATGCACGAAACTAAGCACTTCCCATACCTTAACTCAAGGTCCTCTGTAAAATAACACTGAGGTAAGCACGGTTACCATTCCTGTTTTACAGATGGGAAAAAATGATGCACCAAGAGATTAAAGAACTTGCCTAAACTACATCATTAGTAAGTGGCAGGTGATTAGTTCTAGAGCTTACACTCTAATTTCTAAAATAAGCCAGTGTGTCATGATGGCCCGTAAGAAGTCTTACATGAATCAAATGCTGTGTATTACCAGCTCCGAGGAAACTTTGATTTTAAAACTAATAGGTTTATTAAGTTATGGACATCGTAGTACTTTAGAAAGTTCATGTTACACATAGTCTCAAAAATGCACTAGTATGGGGGCACCTGGGTGGCTCAGCAGTTAAGCTCTGCCTTCAGCTCAGGGTGTGATCCTGGAGTCCCGGGTTCGAGTCCCGCATCAGGCTCCCTGCGAGGAGCCTGCTTCTCCCTCTGCCTGTGTTTCTCATGAATAAATAAATAAAATCTTTTTTAGAAAATGCACTAGTATACAAAATGAAACTCAAGACAAAGTGACTCAATAAATACTTTGTATGAATTCAGTACCTCTTGCTCCACTTTCCCAAATCCACTCATGATGAAAACTTGTCACTAGGTATATATAATATTGAAACTGTTTCTTTTTGTTTTCTACTTAGGCTACAAGCTATTCATGGTCTGGAAAAGCAGCTAATCTATACATTATTGAAAATGCCACACCATATTGTACCCAGAGAGCCTTTGATAAATACTAAATATTACATTGACAGTGAATAATGGCAACTGAAAACAAAATCACAATGTAACTCAAAGATGAAATATGATGCTAAAGTAAAATGGATGTGAGCCCCATTCAAGCTGTCCCTTAGTCTTTTGAGGTCTGTGAAGAGAGCAGTCCTTACTTAGGACAAAGGAAGATAGTAGTTTTGAGGTCTGGAAAAGATAATGACGACAACACTCTTGATTAATTATACAATACTTAAAAAAAAATGCAGCATGTAAGAAAGATGTGAGGAAGGAAGAACGGACAAGCTATCTCATATAATTATTTTCTGAGTATATGGGAAAAAAAGCAGAAGGACTATAATATTATATGAAAATGTGGGGTTTACGTCTCCTAGATGATTTTCTTAAAGTCTCCTTTATTCGCCTCTAGGAAAAGGAACAGGGATAAAAAGGAAGATCATTTTCATTCTGTACCTTTCTGAACTATTTTTTGTACTCTTTGAAAATTACTATGTGCATAGTATTACCTATTGCTTTAATAAAAATAAAAAATTTGACTGTCAGCCTACACTCAAAAACTGGGATATTTAGCAAATTCTACCTACAGTTATTTTTAAAAATTAATAAATAATTAGTAAATTATTCTAAATACTCTGTTTCTAGAACAACAGGCCAGAGAGAAGAGTACAGAACTGTATTTAAAAATATATATACACCGGCACTGAGGGGAGCACTTGATGGGATGAGCATTGGGTGTTATGCTATATGTTGGCAAATTGAACTCCCAATTTAAAAAAATAATAAAATAAAATAAAAAAATATATATACATGCTACACTCTCCATATGTATATGGAGTACATGTATGTATATATAGCTATACATCTAAATTTATATAAATTTATATATATGTTGTATTCTGTGTTATATATACACATATGTATACAAGTACACATGTAGATGTACATAAGCACACACAAATATAAATTTTGCCTGTAGTAAAAATTTAAAAGAGTGTAATTGTAGGCATGCACCTTGCAAACACCGTCCTCCTGGACACCAAAAAATCACTATTTTATATGAAAATGCAAGATCAATTCTTCCTATAAGACACTGAGAGATATGCAATAAGTAACTCCTCTTAAATGTTTATTTTATATCTACTTTTTACAGATGAAGTATAATTTGGTGATACAGAGATGTGTATTTCCTAATAAAAAATGAAGACAAATATTTATTTACGTGCTCAATTATCTCTACTGCACAAAATATTTTAACCATCTTCCATTTAAGAAGAATTGACACAAAGTATTCATCTTCTCCTAGAAAGGAAAAAGGAGAAGAAAAATACAGTTATCAGAAGAGCTTTTCAAAGCGCTCAGTGGGATCAGATTTCACAAAGTAATACACTGCATTTGGATGTTTTGCATTTATTTTAAACTTCTTAGATAGGACTCTCATTTTCTTCCCTCGTCTGTAATGGGCGGGGGTCCAGCTGCTAAAGGAGGCAAGGAACCAGCCTCTTGAAAGGGAGCCCTGCACCAGCTCCCAGGAGGCCGTGGGCGCCACCGGCCCCCTCACCCACCAGCACCCAGCACACGGCAGAGGGAGGGGAGGACAGAGAGGGTGACCTGAGGCACAGCATGGAACAAACTACCTGCCTCACTCACTCTCACCTGTCTCTTCTCTCTTCCTCTCCTTCCCTCCTCTCAAGGGCCTTGTCTTTTCCCCCATCTTTCTGCAGCTCTTCTCGTCTTACTGCGGCCTCCCCTTCTCTTCTTCTCGTTCTCCCTCTTGAGAACTACTACTTCCACTACTTCCTTCTTCGGTGTAATGTTTTCTCCCCCCTTCTCTTAGTTGTTAACCATACCCATCCACAGAAACCTTGGCATAGTTGCAAAAACACACAGAATTCTAATACTTTGGGGAAATTCCAGCAGGAAAAATATATAGATATAGTACATGAGTAAGACTAGCAAATATTGGACCTTCTCTCTCTCTCTCTTCATTACACCTGCGAGCACCATCTTGTCAACTATCTACTTTTTCATTCATTTTAAGCACACGACTCTCTACATTCCTGGTCAGCCTTCCCTCTAGCGTCCTTTCCCCCCTCCTCATTCTTCTTTATCTTTATTCCCTCCCTGGAGCACATTCTTTCATAGTTAACCAAGCGTTCCACAGCCCTCCCCTTCCAAAACGCACAAAATTTCACCAAGTTCTATCCACGAAACACGTTCTCCGCCCATCCCTTCCCCTCCCCTTAGCGAGCCTACAGCAGACAATCTAGAACGTGTGTCTCCAATGAACACACTCCTAGGACAACACCGCACGTACCAAACTTTTTCGCCCGCCCTAGGAAACCTCCAGCACGGTCACGAAGACATCCTTTGAAAAATATTTTCCGAAAATATTCATGTATCCAAAAGTATTTAAATTAAGTTTGAAAATGAGCAAATTAACTTGGCCACGATAAACATTTTAGAATGCACCCCAGAGTTCAGTCTCGTAAGGTCTCTTTCTTCGCCTGGAAACCTGCACTAAATCCCTCCTTGTTACACGTGCACTTTCAGAATATTTTCCATCTCCTGCTTTCCCAATAAACGCACGCTGAGGCCTAACAAGGAAAAGGCCTTCAGCAGTCTAAATGGAGTTCCTTTTTTTTATGGGCCCTCTCCTTCTTACAAATTTCTTCCTGCTTTCATTATCTGTAAGTCATTTGTTAATCCCAATACTACACAGGCCAAGACTCAGGGCCCTTTGCTGAAGCGCACTCCTCCTCCAGGAACATTACGAATGTGCTTTTCGTGCTGAATTACATGGGAAGCGGCCAGCCCTACTCAAGGGCCAGGCCCAACGTGCAATTAGGCCACAGAAATCTGATGTGCTCTTTCCACCTTTCCCGTTCCCCTCTGCGTGGAAAATGTGAGAGAGGAACAATTTCCTGACCAGATGCCAAACGAGCCCGGAACTTGGGAGGTGTCCCGGGTGATGGGCAGCGGCCTCTCCGCTCTGCGGCACATTACTTCCGCTTTTCTAACTTTTCCACTTCTGAGCACCATCAATTATGCACTAGAATAACAGAGGCCTGGCGAGCCACTGCAACATAAAGGCCGATTATGATGGTAAATAATTTAAACACCTGCATGCCATGTTCCTCCCGCCACTGATAGGAGGCCGGGGCATGCGGGGCATGCACCGAGTGACCAGTCTGGAGGGCGCAGCCGGGCCACCTGCCAGTGAGCCTTCCTGATCACCGTCCACCGCGAGGAAAGGGGCAAAACGAACCGCTCACGGAGGTATCCGCACCCCTAAAAACTGATCAAGAATCGTCAAGGACACAGAGCCTACCAGATGATGTGTATCTGGGGCACTAGAGGCAGCCCCCGAGAGGTCCCTGGCATCTTTTATCCACCAGAGGAAGGTAAACAGTTGCAGATAGGAAGATTTTTAGGAGAAAAGACACACTGTTTGCACGTGCAGTGATTCAGACCCGAATGAATTCAGACCTGGAGTGCTATTTCCCCACCGAGGGTACCTGCAATGAAGTACAGTTGGGAGCTGGCAGGGGATTAACGGACGTAGAGACTTCTCGTCTACCACCCTGCCTTAGCACTACCCTCACCATCACTGAACTGCAAGTCAGAAACTCTTCAAGTACCCTTACTAGTATCCTGTTTTTTAATTTTTTTGTTTTAAAGATTTTATTTATTTATTCATGAGAGACAGAGAGAGAGAGAGAGAGAGGCAGAGACACAGGCAGAGGGAGAAGCAGGCTCCCCACCAGGAGCCTGATGTGAGACTTGATCCCGGGTCTCCAGGATCAGGCCTGGGCTGAAGGCGGTGCTAAAACGCTGAGCCACCAGGGCTGCCCCAGTATCATGTTCTTTAAATTGTAATTTGTTTTTTTTTTTTTATAAATTTTTTTTAAATTTTTATTTATTTATGATAGTCACAGAGAGAGAGAGAGGCAGAGACACAGGCAGAGGGAGAAGCAGGCTCCATGCACCGGGAGCCCGACGTGGGATTCGATCCCGGGTCTCCAGGATCGCGCCCTGGGCCAAAGGCAGGCGCCAAACCGCTGCGCCACCCAGGGATCCCTAAATTGTAATTTGAAAATGCACAGCTGAGAAGAAACTTTTCTATGCTTAAAACCTGCAGAGAAAACAAGTGTGCTCCCTGGCCTGCCCCGGGAAGCTCGAGACTCAGCAACGTCACCAGCATCTTAACGCCTGGAGGACACTGTTCCTTACCTGCCACGGGCAGATGAAATTGTAAAATGAGTCTTTAATGGTGTATACCTGAACAGACAGAGACAATTTCAATCTGGAAAAAAGAGAATCAGACAACTACCAAAATATAATGTGACATTTTCATGCTTTAGAAGGGTCAGAATAATCACACTGGGTTCTGCAAAGAGCACAAACGGAAAGCATAAAACTAGGTTCCAGTAGGGATGCTGATAAATCAGAAGCTAACCTTAAAATATGTGGAATTCAGGAGAACAGCACTTAATTCATGTCAAATGATACTCAACTTCATTTTTGGAATGAGGCTCCCATTATCTAGAAATATTCCAAAATTAATCCTTAGTCTACATGAGAGCTAATATTACATTTCTAAATGCAAATTGACGAAAACTCTAGGGGGAAAAACCATTTTGAACTGTGGTTTCCAGAAGGCTTCAGGTTTAGTCATGTCAAATTAAAGGGGAGCAAAGCTTCTTAAAATAACATTCTTCTTAAATCACATCCATATGATTTAGCAAATTGATATGGCCAAAGTCAATAAATCATGATGCAGAGTTTTTATTTTAATGTATGAGTGCTTTTATTTTATTTTTCGGTTTGAGCCAACTCCTTATAATTTTTAGCCCAAAGTTGGATATATATTCTTGTCTAGGCCAAACAAGATCCTGCTCACGTAATGGGTTCCTGCTTTTCCATGTCAACCCACCACCAAGTGAAAGAAGTCGTCCCCAACAGTTTAGCGGGGCACAGAGCTGGCTGCCTCTGTGGTTGCACCAACACGCAACCTATTAACTGCCTTTCAGTGGGCAGTATTTGAATTTGTAGATTTTCACCACTTTCCAGCGTGTAAGTGCTTCTTTTTTCTTAACCCCAGGGATTTCATTTGTGCTGACACATACCCAAGAAGCAATCTCCATGAAAGTATCCTTTTAAGGCAAGCATTTTGTGCACTCCTTAATGATGGGTGTTTAAGAGAAATGGTAATTATGATAGATTTTGAGCCTTAGGTAACAGACAGCCTCACAGTGAGAGGGTTCACTACATTTAAGACCAAACTCCTCATTAAGAAATGTAGATGTATCAATTCAGTTCTGTGCAGACACACTGACAGTGAAGTCCACGTTCGTAAAAGCATTCATCCTTACAATGGGTGGTCTCGTGAGTGAGCCAACGCTCCACAAGGACATGCTGGCCTGCCCAGATTGTGAGCAAATCGAACTTCTTGGGGACCATCAAATGTAAGGAACATTGGTTGGAAAAATTATTAAAAATGTCAATGATTTAAATATCATTCCCCCTTTTCTTCTTTTTCCTCCCTATGACTTTAAAAAGCCTTTTTTTTTTTTTTTTTTTTTTTGCTTAGATGTGTCATGTACACTACCACATTACAGAACTGCATGCTTCAACTATGATTCTGAAATCATAGTTTCAGACAAAAGTGATTCGAGGGGGATCCCCGGGTGGCTCAGTGGTTTAACGCCTGTCTTCAGCCCAGGGCGTGATCCTGGAGTCCTGGGATCGAGTCCCCCATCAGGCTCCCTGCATGGAGCCTGCTTCTCCCTCTGCCTATGTCTCTGCCTCTCTCTCTATGTCTCTCATGAATAAATAAATAAAATCTTAAAAAAAAAAAAGCGATTCGAGTGGTCTTAACTAATACTAGTAATAAAAATACCATGAAAACATATTTCACATACGTGTGTATATATTTTGTATATGCATTTCTGACCTAGATGACTCTCTCAAAACACATTCCAGGTAAATGTTACTATTAAATGAGGGGAGGAATAAAAGAGTCCTGGAACCAAGATGTTACAATCTCAACCCTTTCCCACCCATGCAACACAGAAAAGTTTTCCTACCCAAGCTTGCTGGCAAAGATGGCATTTAATTTTTCATGGTGCCCAAAGCGTAAAGCATGTTCAGATTCAGTACAAAGACATTCTTTATCTTATCCCTTATAGATTAATAATCTAAAACTGTAAGTAACTTCAGCTAAAGCCAAGACAAGTTTCCACCAAATGACGTGTTAAGTGTCCTCTGGCATTCTCAAGTAGTTAACGAAATGGAAAAATCTGAAGTAAAGGATTCGTTTATCAGTTTACTTCGAGATATTTGTTTCAAGAAATGTTTCTATATCAAACTGCATTATTTATTACAGCTAACATAACGTAGAAGCTTATCTAATTCTTGTTCGAGAAGGTGACATCATGTTCTCTCATAGGGATGGCAGGAGCCACGTATCTTGCAATGCGCACCACTTCTATTAGAATATTTAAAAGCCAAACACCATGAAGACTGTCTAGAAGGGAAAGAGTGAAATGTGGGCAAACGTGGTCCCACAATAATCACCAGTGAAGGTTAGAAGGTTCTGGCAGAGGGGTGGGCATGATGACACTGACAGGGGGCAGTAATCTGTAAGCCATCAGAAGAGAGCTTGAAAAGTATTTAGCATTTTATAAATATTTGAGAGCAAAGCAAGCATTTCTGGTTTAAATCAACCAGATTTTAAACTTTCTGGTTTTACAAGAACATCCTACTATAAATCTTTCTAAAATTCGCCTGCTTTTGTTTATTTTATTTTATTCAGGCCAGTAATGACCACGACAAATACCTAAATGCTGAACTAAGCAAAGATCCTATCCCCAAATTTTATGTGGGAGGCTTAAATTTCTTCTGTAAAGCCAGCGACAGTAAATAAGTTCATTACTGGTCACTTTCTTTTTGTTAAACCATAACCAAAAAAAATAAAACAAAATAAAACCTTTATGGTTCACAAGGAGAATCAAAAGTATGGACAAAAACAAAATTACTGCCATATTCTCTCCAATCCTTAATTCACCCCCCCCCCAAAAAAAAAGATTTCTGGTTAAAATAAGTCTTTTCAATCTATGATATTTAGAATGACAAGTCCTGTGACTCTATCCTGCTTCCAGCATCTGTCAAGAAAATCACAGACCTAACTCTCAATTCATGGGAGAATGCTAACAGGGGATGAATAATGCTTCAGAGGGAGAAAGCATATCATTAGAAAGGTTCAAGACCAAATATTCACAGTGCTGCAAAGTACTTTTGTTTTTTGTTCTTTTTTTTTTTTTTTTTGCTTTTCAAGTACGAGTCATGGAATTAAAAATACAGATGAACAAGTTATTTTTAGTGGATAATCCTCAAAATAGAAGAAAAATAGGAGAATATGTGATATATAAAGAGATATGTATAATTACGCTCCTGTGTGTGTGTGTCTAGTTTAAAATTTTCAAGTCCCAAAGGAGAAAAATACTAAGCTAACAGCTTACTTTTTTTAGGTCATTTCTGCATTTCAACTACTTTTAATCCTGAAACTGCCCTTATTAGCTCTGACGGTCCAATCTATGCAACACATCTTATCCAAGAGACTCATATGTGCTGAACTGCAGACCACTGAGGAAGCACAGACTGTAACTGCAGGTGTTAAGAATCCAGCCTTCAGTCAGGAAGGTGTTTCTCTGAAAGCACAACGCCCTCCCGCTTTGCTCCAGCCCATACCTTCCGTACGGAAGAATAACATGCATAAGTAAGATGCATAAATTGGGACTTTAAATACAGCCTGTAATTTACACTTTCTAGAACTGAAAATTCTACTTTGAAAATGGCAGGGGATGGGCAGCGGTATTTGCTCGGTACATTTAAGAATACGACAGATCGTTGTCCAAATAACAGTGGGAGCAGATGCTGCGTGGGGAAAATGGTAAGAACTATATAGTCTGTGGAACTGACCGCCAGGGTTAATAATCCCAGTTCCGCCACATGCTAACCACAGAGCCTCCATGAACACATTTAATCTAGGTCTTTGTTTCCTCATCTGTAAAATGAAGATGGCAATAACAGAACCGGCTTTATGGTACAAATGAGAGGACTTGACATAGGCAGACTCCTTAAAAAAAAAAAAAAAAAAAAAAAAAAAAAGATTGATGCATAGTAAGAGCTACGTAAATGTTTTCTTACTTGGAGACTGCCAGGCAGACTGTGACCATAGGAAGCGCCCAGCAAACGGCTGGACCCAGCACCGTGGCAGCCAGGAGTGATACTTTTACTCTAATGGCACAGGCTAATTAGAGCAAGCTTTACTAGTTATTAGTGTCTTTATAGACAGTGAATACATAAATAAACAATCATCTCACTTCATTGATTATCAAAGAAATGTATATTAAGAAAATGGCTCCTGCTTGTTTATTAAATGAGAGCCTTTAAAAAAAAATACCCAGTTCTGTTAAGAGTATAAGGAAACTATAAAGCAATGTGACATCATTACCAAGAATTATACAATGTTTATATTGTTTGACCCAATAATCCTACTTTACCCTAGAGAAAAACCAAAACAGGAGGAAAGCTTTGAGCCAAAAAAATTTCCGGAGTGATTTATGTGCCATTTCTATTATGAGAAAACCAGAAACAATGTATATGTCTAATCATAAGAAATAGTTGAGTTGCCTGGGTGGCTGAGTCAACTGAGCGTGGGCCTTTGGCTCGGGTCATGATCCCAGGGTCCTGGGATTGAGCCCCCACACTGGGCCCCCTGCTTCTTCCTCTCTCCTTGCTTGTGCGCTCTTTCTCTGTCAAATAAATAAATAAATAGATAGATAGATGATAGATAGATAGATAAAACTTTTCTTTAAAAAAAAAAAAAGAAGAAACTAATTCTGTATTATTAAGTAGTAAGCCGATTTGGGATTGAGCCTCCACATTGGGCCCCCTGCTTCTTCCTCTCCCCTTGCTTGTGTGCACTTTCTCTGTCAAATAAATAAATAAATAAATAAATAAATAAATAAATAAAACCTTTCTTAAAAAAAAAAAAGAAAAAGAAACAGTAATTCAGTATTATTAAGTAGTAAGCCAATTTGGAATATGCCACATGTAACTAGATTCTCCGTATTGACCTGTCCATGATTATTCATATATCAAAGGCACTGACTCAGACTTAATGTCATTTCTTTAATCCAGCATATCCCAAACAGACTAGTAACAGAAACTGGGGGCGGGGGAGAGTTACTATGGACTTTTCTCATTAGAGTGCCCCGGAATGAGGTAGAAAAATACTGGTTAAGTAAGTGATGGTTCATCTTCTTGATGAAAACTGATGCAGTCATTAACAAGGAGGGCCTTCAGTACCATACAGGCTGCTTCCAGCAATAGGAGAAGATTTTATTATGTAAGGTTAAGGGAAGAAGGGTTAGACTCCACCAATTAATTAATTAATAGCCAAGCCTACGAGAAAAGCTCAAATGGAACTACCCCAACACGAGCTGCAGAATTATGAGCAGGTATTTCTGTAATGCGATGCTACTTGTCCACCGAAAACAAGTTCATCAGGAAAATAAAACCAATGTGAATTCCACGGTACCAAGTCCCATTCTCCTCCTTCCCGGTTCAGAAGTGTAGTTTGTTTGCTTATCTAGTTGTGACTTTAATAAGGCCTGAGGGGAGAACCCTTACTGAAAGTGACCTGTAACAAGAAAGTAGAAAACAAACAGAGCGATCATTCAGCTTCACCGGAGGAATCCAGGGAAGCAGCCAGCCCTGTCAATTTGAAAGAGGCTAATGAAACATTATCTGCAGGTGAGCGGACTGTCTCGCAGCATTACAACTCTAAGCTACAAATGATTTCCTAACCACAGAGGTAACCACTATACAGATACTTTGAAAGACAAATGAGAAGGCTGCCACATGCAAGGTCAATCACAAGCCTCGGAGACAAGCTGGCTGTCCCTTCTTCCCCAGGAGAAGATGCTCTGCGAGGGCCGGTGGGCACACCTGAGTGAGCACTCCCACACTTTGAGTGTGAATTTTTGCAGCCTGGTGTACATACCTATTAATATGCACATATACAAACATTACATTATATTTACATATACATAACATAAAATGTATGTAGGCATCAGCCAGAGCTCACACATACTTTGAAAACTGATTTTCATCGCGCTGGAGAAAACGAATAAACAACTTCCAGTCCTTGTAATTGCGGTTAAAACAGCTTCAGGCAGCTGAACAAGATCCTGGTAGGCTACGAATTACATGGGTAGAAAAACACCACCAAAAAAAAAAAAAAAAAAAAAAGTTCCTCCAGGATGGATAGTTCAGTTTTGCCTAGGAACTTTATTGAAGTATATACCGCAATGTTTACCAGGACCTTGATTTTATTTGATGCGATACATCCGATACAGGGATTTTTTTTTTCTTTTTATGACCTAACGATGCATTTAATTTTTAATTAAGTTTTATTTTAAAGTATGGAGGATGTATAAAAGCCGAAGCAAGTGTGCAGCATCTGTTCACTGCATCTGCACTCACTACCACAAAAATTAACCTTAATCTAAAGAGGCACAAATGGGTTTTTATGCCATCAGGAGGCCCAAGTATTTAAAAATCAATGACTGTCCACCTAGACAAAGAACAGCTGTTTCTTAATATTGCAGCTCCACATTGAGCCCATGTTCAACCCCCAATGACTAGCCTAAAGCTGCCCCCACTCTTGCTTTCCCCAGCTGAAACTGTCAGAGGAGGACACTGAAAGCCATGCACTGGGTTACGTCTGCACAAGAGAGAGTGGGCCTGGCCTAACCAGATAGCATTTTGAGAGCCATCTTCTGTTGTCATTGCCGAATACTTTCGCAAAATCCTAATCAATCTTACTTCCTGTGTCCAGAAACCTACCTAAGGAGACAATTACCCACCTGCATCAAGAAGGCCAAGGAACGTTGAGAGGAGACTGACTCCCAGGCCTCTAACACAGGGCTTCTCTGCCTAGAACCCACGCGACTTTTAAAGAATGTCACATCATCGGGCAGTCGTAACATTCTCTGGAATGAATGTGCTTTTACTTTCCTGAATGTTATGGAGAGAGAAGGAAAATTAATGTGTGGGGGGGAAAGGAAAGGGAAAAAGGAAAGGGCAAAAGGAAAGGGAAGGAAAGGAAAGGGAGAGGAAAGAGAAGGAAAGGAAAGGAGAAAGGGAAGGAGAAAGGGAAGGGGAAAGGGAAGGAGAAAGGGAAGGAGAAAGGGAAAGGAAAGAAAAGGAGGATGGCTGAGTGGCCCCAGTTGTCCTTGGCGCACTGAGATTCTCTAGAAGTCCTCTTGTGGACCATGTTAAACCCAGAATTCCACAGAAGAGAGGAGGAGGAAGAAAAATCTCAGAAATCATAGACCAGAAGACAGCCCGAGTTCCGTGTGCCATCTAGAACGTCCTTTGGCCTCCTACCTCCCCCACCTGAAAACAAAACCCTACACGCGGCAATCCTGAAGAATCCGTTGTGACGCCACCTTTATACGGTTTTGCCAACTGGCTTAAAAAGACTTATACTGGGATGAATGACTAGGCCGTATGGGAAAACTACTGGGCAGCTTTTTCAAAAATAAAGATGTTATTTATTTATTCCTGAGAAACACAGAGAGAGAGGCAGAGACACAGGCAGGGGGAGAAGCAGGCTCCTTGTGGGGAACCCGATGTGGGACTCGATCCCGGGACCCCAGGATCACGCCTTGGGCCCAAGGCAGATGCTCAACCACTGAGCCCCCCAGGTGCCCCTAGGCAGCTTTCAAAAAGAATTAGGGAACAATAATGTATTTCTCTGCTAAGGCTGAGGCCCTGTGTCCCACGTGACGCCCAACAGGCTCAGCCCTTGAAATCTCGCCTCAGGCCTCAGGATGTCTAATGAAGGAGGCTGTCTTGCTGTCCTGGTGTCCCCCCATCCGACCCCCCTGCCCCCCCCGCCACCCAGGTTCCCACGAGCCTTAAGCCATGTGACCTGAGTGGTGGCAGTGCTGGCTGGTCCCAGACCCCAACCCAGCGATTTAAGGAGCGCCAGCCGGTCCAGTGTGTTGGGGAATCCCGGGAAGAAGTACCGTGTCCGGACGAGCCAGAACCCGTCCCCCCAGCGGCTCCCCGGGGCCACGGCCCCCCACCTCCCCAGCGCAGGGATCCTCTGGGCCCCCAGCGTCCCGAGGTAACGCCTGGACACCACCATCTGGGCCCTGAAAGCGACCACGGTCCTCCGCCTGAATGGTGATTGTCTCCAGAAGCGTCTTTACTGTGTTTCAAGCATCAGGGCTTATTAAAACCCCCGAAGGGAAGTAATCCCTGAATGCCACTAAAAGATCTCCAGCTGCTACCGTTTATGAAGTAGGCTTGACAAGGGGGGGGGGGGGGGACAGGAAGACAGCCGAATTTAGGCGAGGGCAAGTTATCCAAACAGAGCCCCCATCAAACAAGAGTCATGTTTTATCAGCTTAAGCTTTCCTGCCTCCTTTCCCAAAGGTATTTCCCCCCCTCCGCTCTCATTAATTCTCCTTTATAGCTGTCTGCTTGCTTTAAAAAATAATAATAGTAAAAGCAGCACAGGGCCACAGAAAAGTCCACAAGGGTGTGAAAATTTGAAAAGACGAGCTAGACGAATTACCTGGAAACAGGACTGAATACGTCTTCCCTAAAAATCTGGGAAGAAAATGGTTTTTTCACAGAAAAGCATTAGAGGAGCTCTCAGTATCTGTCTCTCCCTTCTTCATTCTTTTGAAAAGGTCTTTTCATCTCATTAAGTTAAGCTGATTAATAAAAATTCAGCAGTTTGTCCATGGATCCTTTAGAAGTGTGATACAAGCTGAAAGATGCAGGCGGAAGGTTTTTGTACTGGAGACAATAAGGGGGATGACTTCTTAAATCCATCGTTGTCATTCTCCAGTAGAGAGAAATAGTCACCTGGGCTCAGATTCGTCAGGAAAACATCATCTTGCTACTTGTTATTTCCTAGAAACCTCCAGAAAAAGTTTAGTGCTTACTTATACATAAAAGGAGAGGAAAAGAAACATTTAGGGAAACAGTCCAATGAGACGATTTTGCTTCATTTCCAAAATTATTTACACAGATTAGTGAACAAAACATAAGTCTATGGGAAAGGGTTCATTCATTAGAGGGAAAAAGCAATGTCATCCAAAGAAATTTCATGTGTAAATAGAAACCTGTACTTTTTGCCGTAAAGCAAAGCAAGCAGAGAAATGTGGTCACTTGTTCATGAATAACTGTTTATTTGGTCATCCGAAAGCATTTTTGCTAATTACCCCGTGAGGACCTAACAGAGCAGAGGCTCAAGAGGTCAGCAATGAATTTCCTCAACAGATTTTTAAAAACCGTTTACTCCGAAAGACGAAAATACCATCAGTTACAGGACATCATGACCCGCAAACATTTTCAACTATGCAAGCATCAGATAAATTCAACTGGAAAAAAAAAAACTATAAAATTATGAAATGTCTATTATGTGCCAAGCTCCACACAAGGGGGGAGAAAGAGGAGTAAATCTGCTCCACAGGCCTTGAAGTTATGTTCTTAGTCACCTTGAACTTGCATGGCACTAAACTGCTTGTCTTTTATCCGAAGCATTTTCCCCCAGCTGACTAAATTAAATTTACACTACCATTCATGAAATTTTGTTTAAAAGGCCTCCCAACGCAGCATTCCCCATTCACATCTTAACGACACTACCACATTTCTCTCAAATCTCTGTAGACGTGTGACAACGGTCTCAGTGCATCTTAACCAAACCTGCCCACAATACACCAGGTCAAGCTTTAGAGTCAGTCTGCTTCTGTTATTGACTCTGCCCTAAAATACCAGGCCAAATAAATATTTTTGTCCGAATCTCACTTCAAAAGGACTTGGGGGAAAATTTTCCTATATTACTCATATGACATGGACATTGCACATACATACAAAACTTACTAGTCACCAAATCTTTACAGAACTCCCAAATATTTCAAAAGTGTTAGGCATTTTTAAGGCTACAATTCTTTTTTTTTTTTTATAAATTTATTTTTTATTGGTGTTTGATTGGTCAACATATAGAGTAACAGCCAGTGCTCATCCCGTCAAGTGCCCCCCTCAGTGTAAGGCTACAATTCTTGATGCGAAGATTGCTCAAACAAGTACAAGAAGCACCATGAAGGGCGCATCCTAAGCTGTGACCACATCAGCTATTTAGCGACTACTGTTCTCTCGACATAAACATGGGGGATTTCGTGCATTAAGAAAGCCAAACTCAAAGACCACACGTTCTCTGTGGCCAAAAGTCTGTTCCCTGCTTTGCCATCATCAATCCATCTCTTCCAATGTTCAAGAGGCTGAGACCTCTTGAGAACAGACACTCCGCTGAGAAACACCAGGAATGAGGCTCTATCTCCCGTCTACTGTGAGGTGTCGTCACGGGTTAGCTGTGGCTTACGATCATCTAGTAAGAAGTGGATTAACTAAAGGGAGCTCCCTTTTATGAAATGGCATGGTCATTTTCCTATTTTAAAAACTCTACAGGGGATCCCTGGGTGGCTCAGCGGTTTGGCGCCTGCCTTTGGCCCAGGGCGCGATCCTGGAGACCCAGGATTGAGTCCCGCGTGGGGCTCCCGGCATGGGGCCCGCTTCTCCCTCCTCCTGTGTCTGTCTCTACCCCTCTCTCTCTCTCTCTATCATAAATAAATCTAAAAAAATAAAGAAATAAAAATAAAGAAATAAAAACTCTACAAAAAAATAAAAATAATAAAAACTCTACAAAGTGCCTACTATGTGTCCAGCAGTACGCTAACCACGGTACACTCAAGATTAACCGGGTGCGACTCTGCCACCAAGGCGATTACAGTGCCTCTGGTGTGACTTAATGAGGTAAGATGGTTGTTACTGAAGGATTCCACAGGGTAACAGGGAGAGGACCCTAAACATGTTGAGTTGGCGCTAACGCTTCCTTTTACAAAATCTACTTGAGCTCCCAGGTATCCCTAAAACACAGGGACAGGAGGGGTCACACACATTCGCTCAGGTTGTGTGTATCATTTTGAAAGAGGGAGCTGTTGAGAGAACAGTTAAACCACTGCTTCTGAAAAATAAAGTACCGACTGCTCCTTACTGCCAGTGGGTACTGCTACGGAACATGAGTCTTACAATGAAATCTCCTCGATTCCAAAGAAACGTGAAAACCTTAGTGAAAAGGCTCCATCATGTAGGAGGGTTTGGGTGTATGTGACTTATACGCGTTGGAAATCAGAAGTTCTCCAAGTTCCTCCAAACACAGTGATTTTATTATATAAATGCCGCTGAAATAGGGACTTTTGAATATTACTACCAGCACATTGTAGGCAGCTAATAAGCATGTTTAAGTTAAACATATATATATGATAGTTATAATGTGCATAATAAGGGCCCATAATACAAATCAGGTCTTTTCCAAAACATGATCATTGTGATGTTATTATTCCGATGACAATGTGTTAAATACAACCAAATGACACACTAGATAAGATAATTAGCAGGGAAGATAAAATGCAGTTTATGTATGTATTGAAATAAAATGATCTGTTTTGCATATTAACTAACAGCAACGCATTTCTAGCTGTAGTCAATTCTGGATACCTAGGAACCAGACAAACTTTTCGCTGTTAAGTATACTGCCACGACAAATACACTTTCTTCAGCATCTCACAACTGTGTCATTGGTAGGAATGTCCACCATGGGTTCATTGTAATTCACAATTCACAAAAAAGAAACATAGTTTAAAATCACAGTCCCATAGACATCGTCATTACAATAAGCTCTTATTTTGAGAATGTATTTCAACAAGCCCAACTACGTTGTTAACTGGAAATAAATACTAGGCAAAATAAATCTACTTTAAGACTCATTTTGATCCTTGAAAATCAAAGATTACAAAACTACAAGCTAATGGGAAAAAAAAAAAAAAAAGCCAGATTCTACAAAAGTTGGATTCTTAATGTAGTCAGACTGATTTTATTAGTGAACAAGAAAGTGAAAAACATTGAGTTCATGTCCGACAAATTAGCAAATGCAGAAACACCCCGGCAGACACACTTCTCACTGTCAGCAATGGCAGCTGCTCACAGATCAATCTACTGGGATGAGAACAAGACCTCACCTCTAAGAGGACACAACTTCGTGCTCAGTGATGGTGAGGAGTCCACTGGAAACCCACAGTGACACAGGAAATGGGGTGAATCCAGTCCAATCTACCCATGAAACTGATTAAGAATAACCTGACTAGAAACTGCTGAGAAAATAGACCCCAAAGTGGGTCAGGCGTTTCCAAACAAATGAGACCATTTTTTCCTCCATAAGCAGGTCTGTCCGATGCAACAAGAACGTACAACAGGTGAGTTAGGTGGTAATTACTTAATACTGTGTATTTACCTCTCTCTACATTTACCACCATCTGGATACAAATGCATTTAATAATTTACCTTTTTTTAAAGATTTTATTTTTTTATTCATGAGAGACAGAGAGAGAGGCAGAGACACAGGCAGAGGGAGAAGCAGGCTCCATGCAGGGAACCTGACATGGGACTCGATCCCAGGACCCTGAATCACCACCTGAGTGGAAAGCAGACGTTCAACCACTGAGCCACCCAGGTGTCCCACATTTAATAATTTACTTAAAAATTTAATTGATTTTCTGACTGAATCATTCTTGCTTGTGTAGTGAAGCAGCATCCAAAACTTATTTTTAAAGATTCAGCGTGCCTTGTCCACTTAGGATTACAGGGATTATTAAAGTAATTTTTGAAATATTCACTTCATATTACAGTCTACCATGATGATATTACTTTTAATGATCATATATAAAATAAATACGCAGGAGCACCTGGGTAGCTCATTACATGACGTGTCTGCCTTCGGCTCAGTCATGATCCTAGGGTCCTGGGGTCCAGCTCTGGGCCCCCCCCCTCAAATCCGGCTCCCTGCTCAGCGGGAAGTCTGCTTCTCCCTCTCCCTCTGCCCCTCCCCCTGCTAGTGCTCGCTTGCTCTCTCTAATAAATAAATAAAATCTTAAAAATAAATATGTAAAATTAGATGAGCTATATCAAAAACCCAAAGGATTGTGACAGTGGAGTATTTATATAACTTACGATAAAGACTTATATTGTATAATTGTACGCTGTGCTCCAATACTTACATGTTTACCCAATTTTCTCAAGTCTTCTCTATTCTACTCCCTATCGCCTCCGAAAGGCAAAGGAAAAACAAATGAAACCCAAACAGTTTCTGTACATCAACTTATGGTAAATGTTATAGCTGTGAACTAAAAAAAATACATATATATACTAGGCTCTTCTTATGAAACAGGCTTTTTTTTTTTTTTAAAGTCCTCTGAATTTTTAGAACCAGACTAAATTGGGAGTTTAATCAGATACAATTCAGTCAGATCTCCTTGTGTTAAATTTTAGGATTGGGCTCATCAACTTGGATGAGAGTGGCTGGGCTAGTTTGGGTAGCTGGATACATGCCAGACATTATTTCTCTTACTGATTCACTGTAACTTCAGTGTGGTTTTCCAGATGAATCCTTAAAATAATGTTTAGAAATAACACAGAAAAAAAAATGCCTTTTAAAAAGTGCCTTTAAAGTCACGTTTGAAGGTAGAAAAGCAAAATAACCTGTGTGTTCCCTTCAAAAGTTTATACGTGTTATAGGTATGTATGTATTAATTCCACCTTGCTGATAAAGAAACGGGGACAGGATGGGAAATAAATTATATGTTTTAACCAAGGAATTTGGAGAGCAAAAAAGATTCACGAAAGTTGAAAATGACCTTCCCAAAGGACAACAATCCTCTCATTTCACAGACGAGGAAACTCAACTTGGCCAAGGTTAAGTAACTTGCCAAGGTCAAACAGTTAAGTAGTGTCAGAGCCTTGACACATCTCAGATCTTCGGAATCAGATGCTCTAGCCTAAGAGATCAACTAATTCAATCACCTTGTTGTAAAGATGAAAAGCAGAGTCCCAGAGCCTTCGGTGATTTGCCTAAGGTCAAACATCTAGTCGGCAGAAAGGAAAAAGTGACATCCACATCACCTGACTCCAGCCATTGGTAGGTTTCTGTTTTTTTTGCTTTTGCTTTTTTTTTTTAAGATATGATTTCATCTGTCAAACTGACAAAACCAGAAAGGAGAATTTTTACACAATTAACACACGAGTTCAGTCAGGTTACCAAAACATTTCGCAACAGGCAGGCAAGAAAATGAAATGGATTAAGGAAACCCGTGGGCAGACAATACGTGTGAGAGGTTAATACTCCAATGATTAATTCTCAAATTAATTAATCAGAACAACAGTAATAATGATAATAATACCTAGACTTCACTGAGGGAATATTATGAACCAGGCACTTTACATAAGTTTACTTTCTCACTCAATCAACACAAATTACACATCCTCTCTATCTGGCTCAAGTGGAAGCTGAGGGATGGCGGGAAAAGTCGGCATCCGAACCCAGGTCACCCCAACTCCCAAGTCAGTCCTCGACGTACTTCTGTATCATCACAAAATTCCTCTGTACATAAAAAGATAATGAAGAGGGCAGCCCGGGTGGCTCAGCGGTTTAGCGCTGCCTTCAGCCCAGGGCGTGATCCTGGGGACCCGGGATCGAGTCCCAGGTCGGGCTCCCTGCATGGGGCCTGCTTCTCCCTCTGCCTGTGTCTCTGCCTCTCTCTCTGTCTCTCATAAATAAATAAATAATGTCTTTAAAAAAAATAAGATAATGAAGAAATACAGAAACTCACTCAAAAGGATCACCAGTTAACATTTTACTGAGCACATACTATGTGCCGGGCACCGTCCTAATTTAGCGCCTCATTTAATCGTCAGGATGAGGCAATCGGCTGAGGACACCCCTAGCCTCCTGTACAGACCAGAAGACGAAGCAGGGAGAGGGCAAGAGGCTTCTCCAGGGCCACGGGCAGCACCCAGCAAGTGGAAGGGCTGGGAACCGTAGCCGGAACCCGCCTCAAACCTTGACCGCCCCGAGCCAGCTCTCATGGAGCATTTCCACACGTAAACCCAATCCCTGGCCCCAAGGATGCATGGCCTAGTGCTGGCCACAGGACGTGAGACAAAGTGCAGGCAGCATGCACAAGCCACACTATTATCCACACACCAACACCAGTCACACAAGCAACTTAAGTGGAAGAAGGGGTGACACCATCCTTCTGGCACAGAAGGAGGCACACAGGGCCGTGCGTGAGTGATGAATCCCCTGAGACGTCCAGGCACATGCTCATCTAACAAAGCAGGTGCCCATAATGGGTGAGGTGCCAAACCCCCCACACACACATGTTGTTCTTCTGGAGATTAGCCGGGAACCTGATCCTCCCACATCCCATCAGGAGACTCTGGTCCTTGAAACTCCTCAGGAATCCTTTCCTGGCCGTTAAGCCATAGGGCAACATCCCAGCGATGGAAGGGAGCAACGGGAAGGGAGACGAGACGGGTCGGGGGGAGGACCTGGAGCACAGAAGAACACGGAGTCCATTCAAGCCCTCGTATACCTGCTGCCTATGCTTAAGAAAAAATAAAGCAAAAACTTATTTCTTGCTGAAAATGTGTTTACTGGCAAGTAGGCAAAGCCGTATTTAAAATTTTTTAAGCAAATCCATATTGTTATCATGCAAATCGAAACTGACTGAAAGAGCAGAAATTTAGATTAAATATAGGGGGAAAATTTCCTGACCATATGATTGTTAAACTTGGAAACTTTTATTCCGGGAATATTCAGATTTTCTTCTGAAATTCTTCAAAAATAGCTCTCTCGCTTGGCCGGACCTCAGGAATCAGGCGTACCTGAATGCTGAGGAGGAGGCCCAGCTGGCGGGGAACTGCCTGGCAGCGGGTTATTCTTCGCATACACCCCCACCCCGTAGAGATGGGAGGCCTCGCCGTTCGCTCCAAACCCCAGCCGGCGGGCGTTAGACCTCGGGTTGCGCTGACCGCCCGGGAGGAGGCCGAGCGTGCGCGGCTGCTCCCAGTCCCGGAGGCGCTCACCCAGCAGCAGGGCCTCCCAGCCCCCTCCGGCCGCGGACACCCGGGCCTCCTGGGAAGCTCTGGCCCAACAGCACCGCCGGGCCTCTCGCCGCGACCCGTTAGGCGGAGCGTGTCGCTCCACGCTGCCCACCCGAGGAGCCAAAGGCCACTCCCTGGCCAAGCTCAGAGCACGTAAAATGCGGTTTCCTCATCTGCCAAGCGGCGATGATTAGGATACCACCGTCCCGCGTGGTCCGGCCTGGACGCCCGGCTCTGAGGGTGAAGGGTGCCACGGGCCGTAGTAGGTGCTCACTAAACGCAGGCCAGCCAGAAAGCCTTCCGTTTCCAGAGGCGCACACACGTGCTTCTGCGGCCCCTAAAAAAGCAAAAGCGAATCCCACGTGCTCATCCCCACGCGGTCCCCAAAGGGCTACACCTCGGGGTGGGAGAACCTGAGCCAAAAGCCACTCGGGATCCTCGCCCGCCTCTCGGAAGCCTGGGAAGAGAAACGGGCAGAGCCCCAGATCCCATGACGCTTGTTGGGTGGTTTCTCTTTCTCTTCCCTTTTTTTTTTTTTCCTGTTTTACGTAATAGGTTTCTGCTAATGATTTGTATGAATAACGTTTTCTCGCTTTAAAAAAAGCAGCTTGAGAACAACCGCTCAGCCCATCAGTGAAACGATTCACATGCCACTGAGCACCCCCCAAGTTCTGTCTGGAAACGTAGAAACTGCCCTGACGGCCCCCACCTTACCACCTACCCACCTCTCAACAAGCCTCACTCGAACACCCTGAGCATTTCCAGCATTCAGTTCGGTTTACGACGCAACTAAACGGCGCCCAAGATACGCAGCAGTGCAGAGCACGTCAGGCCCTGGGAGAACCCGCAAGTCCATCCGCCTCAAAGAGCGGTTCACCAGAGGCCCTACCCCTTGCGACGCCAAACGCCGCCTCACAGGGACACCTAAAAACGCGGCGAAACCCCCTCTTGTGCCTCAGACACTTTCACCAGATCCCCGTCATTCCCAATAAACTGCCTTCTGTGTTCCCCCCCCCAAATCCGTGACAGGGATACAGCCAGCAGGTCTTCACTCCTGTTGCCATGGATCTCCAGAACATCCTTCTAGGGCTTCTCCCCAGCTCTATTAAAAGCATAACCATCATCCAAAGGCCAAGTTATTCTTGCAGGAAGTAGCTCCTTTCTCCCCCGAGCAGATGTGTCTCTCTCTGTCCACAGCATTCCGTGCTGTTTTTGTGACGTCACTTGTTTTGTTGTTCATTATTAGCAGCCTCAGCGAAGCAGAGCATTTTGATCGCCGCCTTGACAATTAATGAATTTTTCTAATTGTCCTGGCATTTGCCCACGTGGGGCCTTCAGCACTGATGGGTTCACATCAAATGTCACAGAAGGGCAGCCCGGGTGGCCCAGCGGGTTAGCGCCGCCTTCAGCCCGGGGCGTGGTCCTGGAGACCTGGGATGGAGGCCCACGTTGGGCTCCCTGCATGGAGCCTGCTTCTCCCTCTGCCTGTGTCTCTGCCCCCCCCCCCCCCCTGGGTCTCTAATAAATAAATAAAATCTTAAAAAAAAAAAAAAAAGTAAAAATGTCACAGAAGACCAGGCACTTAAGCTGAAGGGGTGCTTACAGCATCAGTCACGATGAGTAACAATTCAAACACACCGTCGGTCTTACTGTATATTTACTAAAAGTCACTTTTTGTAGCCGGGACGCATGAGGATGTCTTTTTAAGGATGTTTACTTTTCCACTTAGTATAGGTACCGGGGCGGTTTCTGTTTGTTTGGGTTCTTGAATTGAATGGTTCAAAAACCCAGGCAGCTTTTACTCAAAGTACTCCACTTGAAACAAGGAAATCTGTTTTATATTTACACGATTTAGTTTTCCTTTTTCAAAAAAAAAAAGGGGGGGAGGGGGAAGGAAAAAATTTTCATATAAAAAAAGGAAAAGATTTTCATATAATAAGAACCCATGCCCCTGTTCGGAACTTCAGAACTTTCCTTTCAGATGGCATATGGTTGTCCTTCAGCCCTCCCGGACCCAGGGGGACACCGAGGCACTAGGGGATCCGAGGGGGTGTGGAATCTGACGGGACCGCCGAAGCAGGAAAGGCTGACACGAGCATCAGAACAGGTATCAGGGAGGGAGAGGGATCCTTCTGGAATCCAGGCTTAGCCCTTATCTTTCTTTCAAGTCCACCAACAGGTGATGTTTCATTGGCCCTTGAGAAGACAGCATCACTGGCAGGAAGGCTTCCCCCAGACATGGGATGACAGACCCGCCAAGACAACAGCCTCACGTACCTTAAACTTCTCTGGAACGGACAGGCCAGTCCAGCTCTCGGGAGCCCAGCACAGCCCCTGCTGGCTTTGTAGTCGCCCCCCCCACCCAGGCCCAGGGGTGGGCCCCAGGCCTCACCCCCCTCCTAACACATGGGCTCTGGGGTGCTGACCAAGGCCAAATGGGAGGCTTTGTGCAGGCCTCAGCCCCAGACCCAGCCAATATTTACTCCAGTGTAGAGCCACCATCTTCCAGCTCCTTCCAAGCAGCACTCGACAGTGGAGGGGTCCCCGGATGGTTTCTAGATTTTATTTTAACGCAGGGGGAAGGGGCAGTGGAGTTAGTAGGGCCAGGGTAAACAGATTACTGTCCAAGCCACTCTCTCAGGGAAAACAAGGGAGGCTGTTCGACAACACAGGTTAAACTTTTTCAATACTAATTAGCAATTTATAACGAGAAAAAGAAACCAATCGTCTTCCCAACAGCGATTACTGAGCTCTTAAAACCCCCTTATCAGGCTGAAGGGCAAATCCACTTAAGGCGACCGCGGTACATCCTGCGAGCAGGGGCCTGAGCCTATCAACCACCAACATTTGCCTACGCGGCCCCGAATGGCAATGCTAAGGGCCCCCAGGGGTCAGTCCACACCGCTTGACTGACTTCCAAACCAGATCCCACGTACACTACCAATCCAAGCGTGTCCCACAGTGAAGTGGTGATTACCAGACCCTGCGACCCCAGAGTGTGCGATGGTAAGAACCGAAGGACGTTCACAGACAGTAAGGACATGTGTGTGCTGCCTGGGCAATACTGGGAACAAGGTCCATGGCCTCGAAGAGAGTAACTGAAAAAAAAAAAGAAGTCAGTCTTCCCGCCAGTAAAAGTAGCTTACTACAGGATGGCAGGTGGGAGGGGTGGATAGTTGGCCCGTGGGTTTACGTTGCCTTAAATGTAGAGACACTCAATTAAAAATAAGACTATTCAACTGTAAATAGTTTTACATGTGCTTAGTGGACATAACTTAAAAAAAAAAAAAAAAAAAAGCTCAACTGTAATAAAACCAACCTGAAGTGACAGTGGGGAGATTTTACTGAAATGGTTAGGGCCATATAAAATTACTAAAAATTTCAGTCAGATACCTGAGGAAAGAAATTCATAGTGGTCTGCTGTACCCAATTATGAAGCTCATTATTCCGTTCAAATAAAAACGTCATGACCATCATCTATATTCTTAGCGTATAAAACACACTGACACAATTTGGCCTTTAACAAAGGGAACAGAGAATTCGAATCACCCCCTCCTCCAAAAAATAGGAGGTCAAAGGTCTAGTAGGATTGGCTTGTTCAGTTACGTTTGTCTTAAATTCATCAAACGCATTGGAGTATGTTCAGCTCTAATCTTTACGACATTATTTACTGTATTAATAAAAACTAAATAATTAAAATGCGACTCAACTGAATCATTTCAACATCTTAAGGAATTCCTGGATTGCCATACACTCAATTTGATCAATCAACGTGCTCTCGTGGAAAGAATATACCGAGTCAGCCTAGCTGAGAGGAGGTCTCTGGCTGCTATTTTTGAACCGGTATATAAGAATATAAGGAATTATTTTTTCAATAATACAAAGTGTCAATAAGTAAGTCATCAAAATTTAAACTTCTTGAGTACCCTTTCGCCAAGAAAGGAGGCCTGGAACAAGAGAGGGATTGTAACCATTAATCATTCATCAGTCACTGAATCCAAGTAACATAAAATTACAGAGTTGTACACTTGAAATAAACACACAGCAAGCTCATTCCCTTGATAAATCTTAACTTCCAATTTAGTAGGACAAAAGGTATCTGCTTTTCTACGAAATGACACAAGAGTAACAAAGGTCAGCCTAGCATTCTAGTGAGCACAGCCATTCGAAATATTAGAGCATTGCACTTAATTTTAAGGGAAATCAGTTGTGCACAGTTATCAGCGCTCTTTCAAATAAATTTTGATTCAATAATTTTTACTTTTATGGCTACTTGCCAAGTGCTGTTCTCACCTGTCACTAAATTTCTGGGTACAGCACATAGGATCATTGATAATTTTCCTTATAAATTACTATTTGGGGTTGTTGTTTTTTTTTCATAAGTGAGGTTTATACCTTCAGGAGTAAAACAACATTATAAAATAATCGTGTAAGTATATGATTGCAATTTTAAAACAAGTAACAGACACATTTGCCATTCTCCTAAATAACTATAAACATATGAAGTAAAACCTGCTTTGAATAATCACCAGACAATTCTACAGAAAAGTGGCCCTTTGACAGTAATGGGTTACTCAGGTTTCAATGCATTAAAATATGTGTTCCTTGACAAATTCTGTTTCCTTTCTCAGCGAGATGCTGTTATGATCTATTTATGTTCCTAACATCAATGTGTGTATAATTAATATGTACTAAGTTTAAAAGCAGTCGATAACAGGAGTTTTTTAAGCACAGAGGCGTCAAGAGGCTAAACCCTGTTCTTCTGGCAGCAGGATTCAGAAGAATCCAAGGATCCCAGGGACAGCCGGGCTGCCTGTAAGGAACAGCCCCAGACAGGAATTGATTTGTTTCAACAAGCTCCTCATTGGAAATACAAGCATTCTCCAAGAGGGTGTCGGTATTCATTAATTTCTCCTTTGAGATGGAGATATCTCATTATACCTGCAAAGTCTAAAGCAGAGTATCAGGGTTTTAGAAGTCAAGAGGAAGCAACACAGAAGACACAGAGAGGAGACGAGAGGGCATTAAAAATAAACTTGACCAACGTTACAAAGGAGATCCAAAACCCCTTTCCGGGGAAGAGGAGGAGGCCGAACAACTTGCTTCTCGCGTGTCACCCTCTGCACATTGTCATCCTTGCAGAAATCCCAAGATAAAGCCTAAAACATAAAATGCAACTCAACCTATCTTTCACATGGTCACCTCTCCCATGATGCTCTGAAATTAGGTCTTTGGGTTTTCCACGCAACCTACAAGAAAATACAGAAGTAGAGAGAGAGATGCACCAGGCCGAAGGGAGGTGGCCTCCTCAGGCTCTAGACTTTTTAGAACTCCATTCTCAAAGTCCTGTCACAGATATACTTTCTTGTACATCTGCACAAATCTGAGGGGGACTTATTTTCATTATGCCCCTTTATTCGCAAAGGGTGAAGAAACTGAGGCTCCCCTTAGTCACCATGAGTGGCACACTCAGGAATCGACAAGAGCTGACACTTAACCAGACCTGAAATATGACGAACAAAACGTTAATGCAGACAACTGCAAAATCTAATCTGATGGTACGTTTTTAAGTGCCTTACTCTCTGAGCCCTTGCCTTTACAGCACCACCCAAGCTCACTTAAGGCCATATCCCCAACAGCTGCTATTATAAAAACTCAAAACCAAAAAAGTACATGAATTCGCTTTTATTTTATACAGTTGAAATGGTCTATAAACATACACATCAGTATTCCTAAGAACCTGATTATAACCCTATTAATGTGATGACAAATCACTGTAAATAACTTACTTAAAAACTATTTAATGTATTTACTCCTTCCCTCCCCCTCATTTTTTTAAATGAAGGGTAAACACAGTAACTAGAAAAATTCAGCATCTTCTACTTCACCTAAGCAGGGCGATGACCACAAATCTCAGGTATATCAGCTCATTCTGAACAAAACCATCCTTTAGAGATATGCAAATGACTTCATTTTAATAAATGAAGATATCCTATTTCTAAATGTAATAATCTTCTAAGCACATAGCATACTCTGCTCTTAGGAACCACCTAAGTTCACACAGGCACAGAGTATTCTCAAATTCCTGTATCAATGAGCCTCATAAAACTAGAAACCAAGCAGATGTCATCTCAAAGTCACTGTCTCAGAATGCTCACTAATATGTTACAGCACGATGAGCATAAGCATAAACCTACTTAAAAAAAAAACCAAAACAGTAATGTCTTTATTTACTATTCTTAATAAGAGTCATAGTTCTTATAAAATGCTACCCAGTGTTTTAATTAAACCCATTTTATCAAGGATTTTAAAATGCAAAGATTTGCTTCTGTTTGATAATTACCTATAAAAAATGTTGGTAAAAACTATTATAAAAATAAAAGGATACTTGAATTAAGAGTGCTCACCATCTCTCCCCCCCCCCACACTTTTCTTTTTATTAAACTACGGCTGATTTATAGTACAAACAGTCCCATCGTTCTTTTTATAATCATTGCGTAGAGGTAATTTTGGTTAAGTAAGTCTACCGCTGATGCTTTCAAAGACTTTACAGTTCACTCAGGAGATTAGTAACCTCGTATTTATACACACCGAGCGAAGAACAAAAAGGATACGCAGGGTAATCTGAATTTAACTAGTTCCATCCTTTACTTGTTAATACAAGCATCACATGATATTTATTCCGTAAATCAAGTGACATACAGACTGTGAAAAAAGTGGAAGCATATTTATGGACTTTTTATCACCCGGACCATAGAGGAACAAAGATTTTTCACAAAGGACACCAGAATCAGAAAATTTTAAAGCAGGAATGAATTTTCCCCAAGTCTTTTATAGCTCCATTGGAAGTGTAGGCCCCTGAAAGCCACCCACAACAAACCCAGCCAGTGGAAGCAGAGACACTATTAGTCATCTTCTATGCTGAATATAAAATGAACATTTTGGGTTCATTTAAGCATACCAATTTAAATTGGAAAGTGTTAAAAAAAATCTGTTTCTGAGGTGTGATTCCGGCATGGCCACATAAAATACATCTTTTGGGGAGGGTGTGCAAATAAATATCCTTAGACATTTATGACAGGATCCTCCTAAAACTTTTTGGACTAAGGCAATATTTTCACTCCAGTAGAATTTGTCTAAGCAAAACTTACAACAAAATCTCTGGCTTATTACTTTTCTTCATGGTGGATTTTTAATGATGCAGAAAGCTCAATATGCAAAGCTATTTTATTTGAGATTTGGGGGAAAGTGGCTAAAAATGAAGACTGCTTGGTCTTAAGACAAATAACCTTCACTTGTGCAAATACTGTGCCATTTTAGAAATTATAGAACCATATAGAAAGTTCAGGGCAAATACAACCAAGAGCCCTTGATGAGGAGCCAGAGGTAATCTCTCTCCCCACTGACTTATCTAGAACCTCGCTGCCCAAACTGTGGTGCACAGACCAACTACAGGTATCCTATCACCTGGAGCTTGTTAGAAATGCTCACTTAGCAGGGCCCTGCCCCAGATCCACGGAATTAAAATCTGTATTTCAGCAAGACCTCCAGAGGATCTACTTGCAATTAGACTGTGACAAGCAGTGATCTAGAAATTGCTAACCAAATGCTTCATGCAGGGCTGCTGTTTACACTGTTTACTGTGATATCTCTAGTATAAGAACAATACCTGGTGCACAGTGGACACTCAATAAATATTTGCTGGATAAATCCATATGTGAACATTTCTTACAGTACTATCTACTCTGTGTATAAAATTGTTGTAACTGCACAAAACTGCAAGTCCCCTCAGGGTACAGATGCTGTCTTCATCTCTGAAGCTGCTGTGTGCCTCCCACTGCTTGCACGTATCACTCAAGAGATATTTTATCAATTGTAAATTTTAGATATTCAATATAGAAATATACTGTTCCTGTTGGATATTAGCTATGTTATTGCTTTAATGTGAAAACTTCGGGAAAATAAGTTAAAATCAATACCTAACTCCTAAATTCACCCATTTGGCTTTGATTTTAAGTATACGACAGAGAATTCACCCAAGGAATCAGAACAGTCATGGAAAACATTATACAGGGCCAAGTCCTAATGCCACGTGGTACCAGAGAACAGGGATGGCACGGATGATTGAAATCCAAAATTGATTCCAAAACCTCATGTTATTCAATAGCCTCGAAGTCTTTTCTTACCAAATCTCACACCAAAGCTGCTGTAGGTTTCAGAAAGGTCATTTTTTAGTTTTATTTCCTTTCTCAAAACCACCTATCCACAGGACAGGCCCAGAAATAGTGGAACAGCCAAAGCCATCAAAAGGGGAAAGATTGTGATAGAGCAATCTCCATAATAAACGAACGAGGTAATTAGTTCTCAAATTACCAGATATCAATACAGAAATCTAGAGATAGGAAGTAACAGTTCGTAAAAGAGGCAATTGTAAGAAATAATCAGATACATTAATAGCATCTCCAGATGCATGGATAACAAGACCATTTCAAAGCAAAACCCCAAATTATGATATATTCGGAGTCAAAATTACTGCTGGTCCTCTCAGTCCATGTAATAAGGGAGGGATACTAAAGTTAGGACTCCCTCCCCAGTAAGGAACTGCTTTGTTTCTTTTTCAATTACCTGAATCAGATTGTCTTTTATGCTTTTTTGTTTGGTTTCCGGGAACCCAGAGTTTCAAGTCAAGTCATCAGGTATGTCTGACCCCGCACGTATATATTCATATGGAATATCCCATATATGCATACACGCCCCTCCCAACACACACTCTGTCATGTTTTTGTTTTCCCAAGAGTATACTTGACAATGGTGATAGCAGAGTGTGTAATTAGTTTTCATTGTTCCCCTGACAGCTAGAGTTCCATACAAGACCCTTTTCTTTTTATGTTGTAAATGCTATGGAAAAAATACACTAATAACAGGCATTTAATTATGGGCCCAGCAACCATAGTGGGAACACTGCCAGAAGAGAAGGGAACCTCCGGAAGAGCAAAAACATACATTTGCAGGGGAAGAAAAAAAAGTTTGTTCCTCGGTTACAGTAATTCTCAAAATATTGGTGATGGGCATAGGATGGAAACATTTCGACTCTTTCCCTGAGTCTCCATCGACCATAAAGTAGGCATAAAACGCCCTATCAATACTAAAGCCAAGAAAACTACCGTTATCTGTGCTAAAATATTAATAAGAATAAAGGCATTGCTTATTAATAAGGGAAATACTCTTTAGAAGGGCTGGGTTTTGATACGATCAGTGAAGAGCACAAAGATTCAGTTTCAAATTTTGCTTTTTGCTCTGCTTTTCACAGAATTAAATGAGCACTTGTGAAACCAACTATCTGGGTGCCCCATTCCCTGAGGCCTCCTTTAATTTGTTTTATACAGTATTTAAAATAAAGCATCCCCCGAGTTGCTGTCAGGGCGCACACCAGATCTGTCACCGAGGCCCTTTCTCGCCTGATTAATTAGTAATTGGGAGACACATTTTGGCAGCTTTCATTTCCCTATTATTTTCTCTAGTTTGACACAAAACCCTGTCAGGAGCACCACTATTTGAACTGTACCCCTCTTAGTGCTGGGTCACTAAATTTTAATAAATGGAGCCCTTGCCAGAAAACTACCGAAATAGGCATAAAAGTTTATTGAAGCAGTAACAGTAAACAAAT
Organism: Canis lupus familiaris; assembly: GCF_011100685.1. NCBI lineage: Eukaryota > Metazoa > Chordata > Mammalia > Carnivora > Canidae > Canis > Canis lupus. The sequence continues at coordinate 4,290,248 of NC_049224.1, read as the reverse complement.
ATATGAAGAAAACACTGAATGCCACAGTATCTAAAACACTAATGGTCTGTCTGAACCCAAGGGCTATTGGCAAGAGCGCAGAACAAAAAGTAAAAGAAAAAAGTCTTTAATAAAACCACCTCTTTCATCTGTCTTTAAAATATATATATATATTAGTTAAATAAAGCAGACACACGCTTTGGTGCCGCAGAGCCATACATCTGAGCCTCCTCCGTTATCCCAACCCAACGACTGCGTTTGTTGGGAGGCAAAGATTGAGAGTGGCCGCAGGACTACAGAAGCCGTCCAGGAGTCACAAAAGCTCTGTCTGAGCCAAACAAAGAAACATTTTTCATAAAAGGTAAGGTGAGGAACCTAAAAGTGAAGCTAAAAAGACTGATACTTCAGAGACCTGCAAATAGCTACAGAATCAGTTTCAGGTTCTCCATCTCAAAGTGTCAGTCACTTCAAAAAAGCATCCTGCTACTCTGGTGGCTCAGGACACCTGTGCGCCATGGCAGTGGCCACGCTGTGCGGGTCAGAGGTCACAGCTTCCACATTCCCACATCTGTCTGGATTTTTCTTGCCCTGAAACAATAGAAGGGGACCTAGGCTCATTTGCTCGCACTTTGTTTAACCTAATTGTTAAACACAAAGGATCGTTTCCCCATATTTTCTTTTCATTTCCCCATACTTAGAATGAGTTCTCCTTTTCTTTCCATCCCCATTTGTTTCCATGAAACTAAGTCCTATGAAAACCTTAACCAAGAGGTTAAGCTACCCCCCACCCCACCATAACATTATGAAAAGTCGTACGTCCCAGTGGTGTCTATGGAACACGAAACATCAAGTATCATGTCTACCACCATCCACATCTAGATCACAATTTGCACTGTAATTATCCAACCAAAATAAGCCATGCCTTGATTTTATTCAAATCATAAAACTGCATCTTAACATGACAAAATACTTTCCTAATACGTATTTTCACAATACGAAGCCAGAGCTAGTTGTTAACTATCGTTTCTACGCGCAGGAGTCACTAATAAGACTTAGAATGGACACTCTGACAGCTTGGAAGCAACAAGAAAAAAACAAAAGTATTTGCTAGTCCAAAAAGGCCACTTTGGACACTTTGGTTATTCTAGTCTTTCCATCAGCCAGTCAAAAAAACAAAACAAAACAAAAAAATGGATGGATGATGGATATCAGAGGAAAGCTCTTCAGTACAAAAACTGTCAACTCCTACCCGGACTTCAATAAGGAGTCTATGAGATGTTTATCATTTCTTAAAAACATGCATTTTATTTACTGCCTTTATATTGCATCTGCAATCACCAAAAATCCTACTTCTAATGAACTGAGGCAATCTGTGATGTAAGTAGTTTTCAATCTGTGCCCAGTTTAATCAGACTGAGTCAGGTTACTTTGAAATTAATCTTAAGGAAGTTCTGTTTTTACTGCAGTTCATGGGAATAATGTTCCCAGACATCATCAAACAGATGCAGTAGCAAGAAGTTTAGTATAAATTTTTGGTAAACTTTACTGGGCCACATGTTCTTCCAAATGTATCCAAAAATACAATATGTGGTGGAAAATAAGAGCAGACTCAGTTGATACATTCTCATAATTCTTAATAACAAATATGAATCTACTTCCAATATAATTTTCCATAAGAACCCCTAAGAACAGTCTAGTAATGAGAGAATGAAAGACTGTATTTCAGGGACAAAAAGGCTCCAATTTCATAGAATGCTTCTGAAAGCACCCCAAAATGTTTCATTTTTAAAATTACATACTTTTATCAGTACCTCTTCCTAGAGAAAGATTCTTGGTACCGCTGAGTGATTGAGGGGGGAAAAAAAAAAAAATGTTGGCTGACATCAAAAGAACTACTTAGAACAATTAGAAAAAGGAAATTAAGATTTGGGGGCAGGGGCGTGACCATCGGGGCTATTATTACTCTGAAATTAATAATAAATTATAAGCTTCAAGAGAAAAATACGTATGTAAACATGGTACAGCCCAACATGTAACATTTAAATATGCCTGGGTTTAAAATATATTATCACTAAACTAAAACCTCCTTTATTTCAACTAAATGGAAGACAGCCTTTTAATGAGCTCACAAATAACTTGATAGAGCTTTAAATGTAGAGCCCTGCCAAAATTATTAGAAAGTGGTTTAGTCCTTCTCTATCGTCCATATTCATTTTCGGACCAATTTCATGAAAGAAATAAAATCGCTTAAAACAAGATGGCTGCTTCTGAAGGGGGAAAAAAAAAAAAAAACAACCCGCTGATGTACCAGGAAGCCAAAACCCTAGCTTTTCTAAATGGGGGAGCAAAAACTTAGTCTTTTTTTTTTTTCCTCATCTCCAAGCGTGTATTCACACGTTTCCACGTGGAAACCTAGAGATTACACCGTGCAGTTATTTAAAATTACAGCAATTTTTTAAAAGGCCTAATCTTTGTGTGCCAATAAGAGAAGTGTCCAATGCATACACATGCAGCTATCACATGACCAAAATCCCCACGTCACAGCAGAATCACGGTCATCAGTCATGGAAAACGGGTCCCTTGATAAGTAATAACAGGAATAATACCGATGTACTTCATATCCCTTGAAGCATCGGTCGGAAAACGTCCGGTGACGTCCTGTTACAAACACAACATCTGTATTGGACTTTTTAAAGTAAACAGCCTAGGAACTTAACTGTCCGAGTCTCTCCTTGAATTGCACTTTGCTGACCTTCCCTGAAGCAAATGGCACATTAATTCTATGACATACATAATAAATATGAAAAGCATTCCCCTACATTGTGAAATAATTTTTAAAGAGATTTTTTTTTCCTAAAAATCACTCAAAACTATTTTTATTTCTCACTTGAGTGGAAAATAAGACCTGACAGTAACATTCTCCTCAACCTGTCAACTGTCAATTGTATGAAGGATGTTTCTAAAGATGACAAAGGTTTATTTTTCCTTATTGGAAATGATAGAATTCTCCTTGAATGAAAGCTCAGGTAACCATGACCGTGGTACACTGTTGTCTCTCAGCAGCTAACTCACTTAAGTAGGAGTTTTCACTATTTTAAAATCGTGTTTTTATTGAAATCCATGGCTGTTTGAAAACTAGACTCCAAAGCCTCAAAACCAAGCGTTTATATCCACACACATTTCCCATTTCAAAAGAGCGCACAGATCTCAGGAGTTCACAATAAATCCTTCAAAGTGCAATAAGGAGTATAGATTATCGAGAAGATGGACATACAGGGGACTTCTTTCATTCATAATCGAACTATGTGTAACAGTTACAGTCCAAAAAGAACCACATTATCACTTTTTGAATTTTAGACTAAGCTATTGTCTTCCAGTGCCTTGTTTACAACTGACTTAAGTTTGACGACGTAAATGCAGACAAACTGTAGGGGAAACAGATCTCCTGGTTGTGAGTAATATCCCATTCAGAAACACTGGAAATTCAAATTAATCACAAGAAATTTCTCTACAAAACAGGTCAGGATATAGATTCAGAAGCAAACGAAAACATAAAACTAATAATATAAATCAGGCCCTTAAGAGAGACAGTAATTTACTGCTGTTTAGCTGTCTAAGGCCACCATCCTAAGACAAATTACCAAAAGTGAATATTAATACCTCATTTCTTATACTCCTCGTTGAGGTTTTTACACCTGAATATGAAGGTGTGATCCGTCACAAATGATCAAAAGGCAATTTTTTTTCTCAGTTCGGAAGACTGATCCTGTCTCAATATCCTGGGTTAGTGGCCAGGGCCCTGCTCACTGTACTTAGGGACACACGGGCTTCCTTTCCAACATGAGCATTCGGACCAGAGCTGCTTTTTTTTTTTTTTTTTAACAGTTTGTGTACTGTTTCTAAAAAGTAGAATCAGTCGACATAGACTGGTTCATTACTAAAAATAAAACACAGGTTTTAAAATCCTCACTGCTACTGGAAGGGACGCAAAACAAATACAAAAATGAAAAGGGTTGATTGAGTGGCATCTTTAAAAAAAAAAAAAAAAAAAAAAAAAAAACTACCAAGCAAATGATTTATTTATATTGGGGGAAAAAAAAAACACTAAACAATAGATCAATTCCACCCAAATGTAAAATTCTGTTCTTGGCATTTTCTCAGTTTTGTTCCACTTTGTATTTTAATGCTTTCTCTTTCTCAAAGGTACATTCTTTTAACATATTCTTCTCCCAAGCCTGCGAAGGCCAGGACTCCTGAAGGACTAATTGTATTCATTCATTTTCTGGGCCCAGCATGAAGCTGGTAGCTTGCTTGGTTCATAGCAACAGGGGAGGAGAGAAGGAGCTCATCTTTATCTGTCCCTATCCAACAGGAAATCAGGCCAGTGGACAGAATGCAATGCAAGGCCTGCTCAGGAGGCATCTTGCAAGATTAAATGGCAAAAAATTCACAAGGTTAATTTGCCCCCAAATAAGTAAGTGCTCCTTCCAAACCTGATCCTCAGCCTTCAAAGGTGGAAGCCTCTACAGCTATTGATTATCAGCCACAACACACATGGCAACAAGATATTCCTTCAGTGAGCCAATGGCTTAGTTAACACCACTAAAATCAACTAACAGGCAGTAATGAACAACTGAAGGCGCCCTCTGATTCTTTTAATCACAGGGAGTTTATTGACCTTGGTCTCATGCTGGAAATGCCAAATTAGACTGTACAGCCAAGTGTGCCTCAAATAGCACTGATGTCCCAGTCATCTAAAAAAAAAAAAAAAAAAAAAAAGACAGTTGACTATTTCTGAAAGCTTATTATGAATATATGACGCATAAAATGGATGGAACACACACCTCGGTAGCTAACTCTTCTTTTCAAACTTTTACGGAAAAGTGGCCAAAAACAAGAAGCATATTTTTCTTATCCGGACCTGTAACGTAAAAGAAAACACACAAACACACACACACACACACACACACACACACCAAAAAAAAAAAAAGAAAAAAAAAAGGAAGGGTAAGGATTCACTTCAGGTCTCCCACAGATAGATCACGGGAAAAGAGAGGAGATAAAAATCCCTGTCCTACTGCTTTATTTTTATCCGGATGTCTACATAAATTCTGATATAAAGATCAAAATGACAAAATCACCTAATTACATCTAATACATTACATGGAGGCTCAGAGTTAATAAAGTTTAAAAATTCTAGATAATGCTTTCTACTTGAAGGACTTTGTTATAAACAAACAGTATTCGAAACATTTAAAATTTCAAAAATAAAGTTAATCCTGTATAAGTCCAGTGATAAAATGCATTCAAACCCAGGATCAATTTTCCATCTTTCCTCAGAACATATTCTTAGATTTAAATCAAACCAATTTCATTTATTTGTCAGTGGAAAAGGCACAGGGCTGGAATACTAGTATGCATACAATAAAACTCTGATGACTCAGATTTTTAAAAATCAAACAAATTTACTTTGAAAGGAAAAAAATAAACACCAAAGGGATTATGACCAAGAGAAAAAAAAAAAGTTACTACTTCTCTCTACTAAGGCACATATATATGATCTGTAAGCCAGAAAGGGTTAGGAGTACTGACCTAGAATTCGTATCACTTTCACAACTCCAAGATTACATGTTAACAAAACTAAATGATGTCAATTACGTGCTACTGGAAGATGAAATGTTTAATTTACAAGTCCTTACAAGAATTTTCAAAGTCCAAAGAAAACATGATTAGGTTAAAATTTAGTATACCCCAGGTGAATTATAGAGATTTTTTTTTCCCCCATCAGAGCATAACACTTTAAATTGGTGATACTCAGAACCTAACAGAAGCAAAGCGTTAAGTGAGGAGAATCAGTATTCTTAAAGTACGCTGATAATATTTGCCACTGTATTATCTTACTGTTCCACCCATTAATGCCAACTAGTAGGAGACACGTTTAATTATCCCAGCATCATTTTGGCAACTGGTCAAAAGAAACCAAGAAATTCTTCAATATACACACAATATCTAAAAGAGTATTCTCAGTGGAGGCACCAAACGGTTTATAGGAGGCTTCAGATGGAGAGAGGCATGTTCTTATACTGAGTCATCTCTATCTTTATAAGCATAGCTGCTATGGGAGAATGTAAAGTTTTATTACTGAAAGTCTCTTTAAAAGTTACTTAAAAGCTTTTTTACATTCTTAAAAGAAATTAAAGACAAATAGCTATATTCTCCTTGATTTAGATATTCATTACTCAAAGTTATTTAGTAACATGCTGGTTCAGAATCAGCCTTCAGAACATGAAAGGATCACTCTGTTACTCAGGTGAAATCCAGACAACTTCCCAAATCCTTAAATATGGAAGATGCATTTTGGCAAATTTTATCACATACTTCTATTCAGATCAATAGTTCTCAGTTGCTATTTCAGAGATTTGTGCCAATTCAAAACCTAAAAGTTGGTTTGGGGCCCACCACCCAGTAAATACTAGCAGCTAAAAAGTTACCAGCATTTGAAAATTGAACATCCACTTTTCAGAAACGAATACCCAGGACGATAGATTCTATCTGGTAGCATATAAATTTAATATTTTCTTCTTCTAATAAATAAAATAAAATTCATCTAGATCTATGGATGCTAAATGGCATAATGGAGAGTCAGCAATGAAAACATAAACTCCTAGGACTACACAAGTTACAATATAACATACTTAAACCCTGTGATCAAGTTGTAATACTTAATTCTAATTGTATTTAAACACGATTTCAATTTCAACTCCCTTGGTATAAGCTAAAATATATTTACTTCATTTTGCAACAGAATCCCTTATTAGCAGCTTGTCTACTGAACTTTTCTAAGAAAAAAAAATTTTTAATCTGTTTAAGTTGCAACAAAAGTTTTCAACTTTCTTCCAAAAGACTAAGTCTTCTGATCTTATTAGTTTAGCAAGTCCTAAAAAAAAAAAAAACAGGACTTCTATAAAATCAGAAGGCATGCTTAGATTACTGTACAAAATGATTACATTGAAAACAAAATGTAAAACATTGAATTTACAAAATTAGTAAACCCTTGAAAATTCTGAAATTTCTTCACCATCTTTTGAGATAAACTGTGTTTATTTGTAAATTAGTTATTTTGCATTGCCTCTTTTTAAATTACATCCAAGCTGAATTTTCTTAACACATTAAAAAAAGAAAAAAAAAAAAAACACATCTTATTCACCATTTCAGAGATAAATCCGTCAACCGGTCCCTACCTTTTCAATTACGTTATCTTTTAAAGTAAGTTTTACCAAGACAACGTATGATGATAAACGTGCCCACAAACCCCTAAGAATACTAAAGTTAGAGCTGGGTCTCTTGGGAGAGGGGGACATCGTCCTTTCTTTTGAACGTTATCAAAATGATAATGATCAAATAAAAAGGTATTTCCACAAGCCTGGAATTGGAGGATGGACTCGAAAATACCCTTTGGTATTTTGAAATTCTACAGATTAACTTTGTCTGGGCAGGTTCAAAGCCACCATGGCATCCTGAGCAGAGTTTTCTACAGGCAGGGCAGATCTATTAAAAAACATGACCTGTGACAAAAATCAATGTGCTAATCTCAAGCCAAACAACAGTATCAAAAGCATAAAACAGAGATAACCTAAGATAAAATGTCCTCAGACTAACTCAGACTAGCTTGACAGGTTAGGAAGGAGGGGGACGTGGGGGTGTCGCGGATTCTTTCTGTTTTAACCCAGGACGACTGGAACACCCAAGTATCCAGATACATGAAAACCATGAGCAAAAAGATCACCCTGGGAAGTTTGGAGTGGGAAAGAGAAGACAAACCGAGCACAAAATGCCCCACATTCCCCTAACCGGTTTTCGCCGCTGTTTTATTTAATAGGGCGCTAAAGTTCAGAAATAGAAATTCCTCTATTTCGTAGATGCTGTTTAATAAAGCCCAGGGGGGAATAAAACCAACCAACATAATGAGACTTGCTTTTAACACCATCACAACTGGAAAGCTTGCTCTATTTGTCTTGTCAGCTTTAATAAAAGGCATCTCCTCTGGCAGGATGGCTTCTCTTTCTTTGCCTAAGAGTGGTAAGTGGCATGTCAAAGGAGAAATAGCTTCCCATCATCCCACCACCCACCTCCCGGAGACTTTTTTTTTTTTTTTAAAGATCCAAACTTTCAGGGCTGTCTGTCCTGGCAGGCGGTGCAGTTTCGGGCTTGGGCTGCCCGGGCGGCCCACCTCTCCCGGAGCAGCAGGGCGGGGTGGGGGCTGCAGGGCCTCCCTCCTCCAAGCGGGGGATGCCTCCCAAGCCCGGATCTCGGGGGCCAGGAGGGAGGCGGGAGGGCACGGCCTGCCCCAGGCCCCCGGCTCCCCACTTCCCTGCAGCGGAGGGCGCCCCGAGGCCAGGTGCCCCCCCACCCCCCGCGCCCCGGGGCAGGCGCCGGACGCAGCGCGCACCTGGCAGCTGGCCGCGGGCCCGGGGAGGCCGGGGCTGCCCTCGGGCGGGGCGCGGAGGGCGCTCGGAGCTGCTGTGCACCCGCGGGGGGCTCGCCGGCGCGCTGCCCTTCCAGCAGCCCCGACCCGGGGGCGCCCCAGCTCCGGCCTCCCGCGCCCCCTCCCTCCCCGCGGGGCCGGGGTGACCGCGCGCCTTCCCGCGGCCGCCCGCCGCCGCCCACCTCGGGCTCCCTCCGCCGCCAACTCCGGCAGCTCGCTCTGCACACAGGACGCAACCGGCACTGGAGCAAACTTTGTTGCACCCCGAGCCCGCGGGGTGGAGAGGTGGCGGGTCACGGGGGGGCGCGAGGACCCCCTCCGCCGCCAGGCGCCCGGAGCCCCCGGAGCTCGGCTGCTTGCAAAAGCCGAAAGCTTCCGCTGCCCCAGCCCGTGCGCTCTCGGAGCGCGCCCAAAGGGGGAAGAAAAATCCAACGGGAAAGAAAATTTAAAAAAAAATAATAAGGGGGCGGGGAGGAACTTTGGGCATGTTTGGCGGGTGCTCCCCGCAGCCGCCGCGCCCCCCAGGCTGCAGGCGGGAACGCTCGGAGGCGCCACGCCGGGAGCCGGGAGCGGGGAGCCGGGAGCGGGATGCGGGATGCGGGCCGGCACGCCCAGGGCGAGGCGGCGCAGGAGCCTCGAGTCCCCGGCGCCCCGGCGGCGCTCCCGGGGAGCCCCGGCCCCTCGGACGCGGCTGAACAAAGAAAGAGAGGCGCGACCCGAGAGCTTCCCGCGGGCGCCCCGGGGGCCCCCCGCGTCCCGGCGCCGCAGCTCGCAGGGCGCGCGCGGGTCCCCAGGCGGCCCGAGGAGCCCGGCCCTGCGCGCCGCCAGCCGCCTTACCTGGGGTTGCTGCTGTTCCAGTAGACGGCGTAGCGGTCGGCGACGGCCTTGGAGCCCGGGTCCTGGCTCAACGCGCACATCCAGAGCACCAGGAACACCAGCGTCAACATCTCCACGTGCAACATCACGCCCGGCCAGCGGCGGAGCCCCCGGAGCGGCCGCTCCGGGGAGAGAGCGCAGGGATCCGGAGGGCGGGAGGAGGGGGAGGGCGGGGGAGCCGCGGCGGCAGGAGGAGGAGGAGGAGGAGGAGGAGGAGGAGGAGGGCAGGAGCCCAATAAATACGAATAAATAAGAATGAAGAGTGGCGACAAGAGAAAAGAGGCGCACGCCGAGCTGGGGAGACGGTGGCGCGCGGGGAGGGGGGGCGCGAAGACTAACTCGCTCCCCCACTGGAGGGTTCCGGAGGAAAATTTTAAAAAAATTTTTTTAAATTAAAAAAAAAAAGGGATCACAAGATGGAGAGAAGCATGCGTGTGTGCGGGGGCGAGGGCGAGGGCGGGGAAGGGGTGCCGAGCCGGGGCTCGCGCGGCGGCGGCAGGCCGGTCACCCCGGGAGGAGGGGGCGCGCGCCGGGCCGGCGGGTTGGGGCGGGCGGCGGCGCGCGCTGCACGGGCACCGGGAGTTGCGCGCCGCGGCCGCGGGGAGACATGCACCGGCCCGCCGGGCCCGGCTCAGCGGCGGCGCCGCGGGATGCGCTCGGCTCCTCCTCCGCCGCCTCCGCCGCCGCCGCCGCCTCCGCCGCCGCCCGGGGCCCTCGCCGCGCGCCCCGCTTCGCCGCAAGTTACTTTGGCGGCCGGAGCGAAACTGCAGGGGGCGGGCTCCGCGTGGATGCGGACGGCGGCCCCGCGGGGTGGGGGTGGGGGTGGGGCCGGAGCGGGGGCGGGGGGCGGCGTGCGGGCACCCCCGTGCCCCCCCGCCTGGTCCGAGCCTTCGCCGGGAGGCCCGGCTGCAAGCCCCGGAGGGCTCGTCGGTGCCGCGGGCGCGCCGCGGAGGCCGGGGATCCGCAGCCACAAGCCCGGCCCCGCCGGCGTCCCGGAGCTGCGCGCGCGGCCGGCGAGGAGCGGTCCTGCCTTTGCAAACCTCAAAGAAAAGTTTGGCTGTCCGCGTCTTCCGGCGGGTCCCCGGGCGCTGGCGGGGGGCCTCGGGGACTCCTGGCGCGCGCCCTCCCGGGCCGGGTGCGGGTGCGGCGGGGCGCACGAGGAGCGGAGGTTACGAGCCCGCCGGCGAGGCGGAGCTGGGGCGCCCAGCCCTGCAGGACGCCGCCGACCCGACTGTTAGGGCTGCAGAGCGGGAAGGGGAAAAGCAACCACTTTTAGACGAACGCCTCCAACTCCGGGACGGGCTGATTGAGGTCAGTCTCCGGTCGCCTCCCCCGTGGAGCAAGACCGAGCCCCCCAGACGCGGTGCCAAGGGCCTGGGGCGAGCGCTCACAAGTGTCCCTGCGACTCCGACGGGTCCGGACGCAAGCCTGGCAACTTGTAGAGATGCATCAATCAGTTTGAAACGGGAAAGAGGAAAAAATAATAATAATAATAATAAAATTTTAAAAAAGAGCGAGAGCGCAGGAGCGAGTGGCACCTCCCCGATGACTACATCAGAAAACCTTCTCGATCCTCCTGCAGCAGCTGCTCCTCTTTTCCCTCCTCGGGCGCAGCAGCAACAAGAGGTGAAAAGCACCAACCGAATCCTCAAACCTCTACCGGGCGGGAAAATAAACTTGAGCAGCAGCAGCGGCGGCGGCGGCGGCGGCAGCAGCAGCACGAGCAGCCCGGGGAGGATGGAAATGACTGGCGAGAAGTGCAAAGAGGTAAAAGTCAGTTTTGCAAAAGAGGGAGGCAAAAAAAAAGGGGGGGGAGAGAGAGAAAAAATGCTTTATGGGAAAAAAAAAAAACCCTCCGCGGGCACGCCCCCTCGTTAATGACCTGCGTGGAACGCCGACAGCAGCGGGGACCCAGCCGCCGCCGCCGCCGCCCCGGAGCGCAGGGCCGCGCGCGTGACCGTGGACGTGGGCGGCGCGGCCGGGGGGCGCGGGGGGAGCGCGGGACCCCGCGGGGGGAGGCGCCCAGCCCGCGCTGCGGCCGCCGCGGCCCGGGTCACGTGGCTGCTTTTTTTTTTTCTTTCTCGCTCCTCCCGCCCCTTCCCTCCCCGTGCAGTTTGCTCGGGGAGGGGGGGTGGGGTGCGCGAGCGGCCTGCTGTTTGCTTACAGGTCGGGTTTTTTTTTCCTCTCTCGCTCTTCACTCCAACGGGATTGGCTTGTTCCACGAGAGAGAGGCGTTTTCTTAATCTCCTCCCTTCCCCACGCCTCCCGCCCCCCTGCCCGGCCCCACCTTCCAGAAACCTGACTAATTGAATTACTGGGAGTGCCCGGGCGGCCGCGCGTAACCCTTTGGATGCTGAGCCTCGGCTGGGCGCTGGGCCCGGGCCGGGTTGGACGCCCGTGGACGCGCCAGTCGGGGCTTTGGGTGACACAGCAGCCTGTTCCCATCGTGGAAGCGGCAGGCCGGGCCCCGCAGGTGTCTCCAAGCCCCCCCCTCACCTGTCCCCACCCACCCACCCCCCAGAGACAGGCTGGCGGGGAGCCTCGGTGGCCGCGTTCCTGCAAAGCGCGCGCAGTGCGGGGCGCTGGGTCATCCTGGAGACCTGGGCGGCCCTCCTGCGTCTCTCCCCACCAGGGACCTCAAGGCTGCTGACTTCCTTTAAAATGATGCTGTAAAACACACAGTGTGTGTGTGTGTGTGTGTGTGTGTGTGTGCGTGCAGTTGAGGAAAGCACAGTGTAAAGTGATCACAAATCGGTGAGCTCCTCGAGCGGGAAGGAAATGAATGCAGCTGGCAGCCCCAGGTGAACACCGTACACCTTTGACAGGTCACCCCCCCCCCCAGGCTGGTTTGCCGTCCCCCCCCCTCCTCCTCCAGGATGAATGCTTGCAAGAACCGGGTGCGCGGAGAAGTGGGGTCCCTGCAGCACGAGTCCCTTTAGCATCAGGACAGGCCTCCAGAGCTCGGGCCGCGAAGCACGGCCTCCGGGCAGCGACCCCCCCCCCCTCGCCCTGCGGTGCCCTGGGGCGCTGGGGGGGCACCGAGGCCTTGGAGACCTGAGCCCCCGAGGGATGCTTCCCGCCGGCCTCGCTGGGCAGGGCTGATCCCAAGGAGGCAGGCGGTTTAGTTTGCCTCCCAAACCTTCCTGTTTTCCCCCTTTTACTCATTAGCCCAATAAAATCCAATATCACGTTCTCCCTCCTGTGCTTTACGGTTTTTCCAGCGCAGACTTTCCAGGCGCTTCGGAATGGTTTAGAAGCGTCCAGACGCCCTCCAGTGGTGGGCCTGAAGTCCGCACGCAGCGGGGGTACCGCCGGCAGCTCGGCCCGGGATGGAGTGGGATGGAGACCCTGGGGTCAAGATGCATAAAGACTGCAGGGAAAAGGAACGCGCACCTGGGCCTGGAATTACCTGGAGGCAATGAGCTCTTGCCTAAAAGCTGGGTCCCATTCCTCGCTTCCAGAAAATTTTCCTACCTGTGCTGGGAAAGGAACTCCTCTATTTGCAACCAGGTGTAAGCTGCAACCTGCGTGAAGACAGACTCGGTGACAGACCACCCCGACAGACCAACAGCCCTGCTAATTAAAAAAAAAAAAAAAAAAAAGCAAATTCAGAATGTATTAACACAACTACTTGTCTACCACAAAATTCCAGCAGTTGAGAAAGTTGGGAAACTGAAGCCAGGGAACTAAACGATAAGCAATTATTTTTGAGACCAAATTTTTCTTTAAAACTTTATTTAAAAAAAAATAAAACTTTATTTACTTTGCGCCCCCACCCCACCCCCAGTCTGTAATCTTGCTGATGTTCAAGTTCATGGCCCATTTGAGGATGCATTTGTTTTTTGCTTTGCAGGAATGGCACATTTCTCTCCCCCCCCCCCCAGCCTTTCTGATAGTGGCTCTAATAAGTGCTCAGATGACTGAGGCAGTTGTGGACGAAATATTCTGGACTCTTTTAAGGGACATGGGTATCTTTAGGAAGAAGAAAACTCACAGCCCTGTCTTGGGGAAAATGCTGATCCTCATCAGAAAGTCTTTGCAGTCAGGGAAATATCAGGTATCAGGGACTTAGCAAGCTGGCTTCCTGTGGCGTCAAAGCTGAAGGAGTAAAGAAAAAGAAATTATACCCACTTACTTCCTATATGAAACTCATACTCCAAATGTGAAAATTCAACAGATCAAAAGAATATAGAGGTCCTAGTATTTTCAATATCTAATTTGCTTAGAGGCTGGATGGTCCAATTTTAAACAGAAAAAAATAATCACACATGATGGTCCTCCCTAAAATGATCCAAGGAATCGGAATAAGACATTGGAATTTGCAACTGTTACAGGACAGGACTCAAATGTCTGTGTTAGGAAATAATTCATAAACTTAAGCCAAATGCCTCCTTCTGGGATGATAGACCTAAGCAATTGTTGGTACTGGAGTAGCTAAGCAGCAACATGATAGATACGCAGGGACTGGACTTTGAGGAGGTGTTATCAACCGTGTACTTGTCACCAGACGAAGTAACTTTGTCTCTTTGGGAAAACATTTAAGCAATTTGAATTTATACAAATCAGCATTATATAAAAGAACTGTATTATGATTACTCCAGTGTCACAGAGGCAGTGACTCTTAAGCTGGCCTCTGACGGGTAAATAGCCCTCTGCCAAGTGGTTGACGTATGAGGAAGAAAGCAGCAAGCTAAAAACGCAGAGGAATAAAAGTGTAGGAAGCGTTCGAAGGCTCTGAGTTGACAAGACTTGAACAGGGTTGTATGTAGGGAGCTGAGACCTGAAGTCTGTTAAGAAGATTCCAGAAGAGCATAACTGCAACCTACAAATGTTTGAATTTAAAGCTACAGGCGACCAAATGCACTGGTGGTTTTAACCCAAGTGACAAGCAGTGATCATTGCAACACACACGTAGGGATGGGTTTACTGGTTGGTTTGTTCTTTATTAATTTGTTCGTTACTGTTTGGCCTTGAACTATCCAGACTGGTGTTCTAACCTTGGCCACAAATTAGAGTTACCTGGGAGCTTTCGTATGTATGTATGTATGTATTTATTTTTAGGATTTTATTTATTTATTTGAGAGAAAGAGAAAACAGGAGTAGGGGGAGGGATACAGGGAGAAGCAAATTCCCAACAGGACCCCAGGCATCATCGGACATCGCATCTTGACCCAGAGCCAAAGGCAGAGCGCCCCAGGCGCCCCCACCTAGGGAGCTATTTTAAAAAGAGTAATGCCAGGACCCCACTTCCTGTTTTAGTTAGTTAGGGGCCAGGACCTGGGAGCTGTAACTTTTAGAAGCTCCCCATCCTCCAGCCCCAGGGGTTTCTGAGGAGCAGAGAAAACTGAGAATCACTGATCTAGGGAATTTATTTTCACCTTAACTACTCCAACATTTTAGGCAAAAAAAAAAAAAAAAAAAAAAAGGAAATTCTGTACTTATTTGTCTGAAATGCTCCAACTAACCATCAGGGCAGGAATGTTGATACCTTTGAGAACTGAACTTTGTGGTCCTCCCTATTAAAATGAAATGATCCTTTAAAAGTCGTTTCCACGTGGCAAGAAAGAGAATGCCATCTCCCAGATGGGGCTGGGTGGGCAAAGCTTGCTTTCAAATTTGGGTTAATTTTTGGGGGGCTAGTTTAGACTTCGTGTTTGCACTAGCTGTCTCCAGGTGGAAGCAGAATTCTGTGGGGTCAAGTGTCCGAAGAAATGAAGCAAGCCGGTGAGTCAAGCATTACAGTCCATGGACTAAGCAAATTCTAATATCCGCAGTTAAATTAGAACTGATACCCAGAAGAAATAATAAAGGAAACAAACTCAAGAACAAAGATGAAAGGATATAACAGACACAAAACTTTCTAACAGACGACTAACAGAATGGTATTTAATCTAACCCTGCAATTTCTCTTCCTAGAACACTTAGGATTCATTCCAAAGCCCCAAGAAACCCAGGTTCTGTTGCCAAACTAATGAAGCCTTCGCTCCTCCTCACCCCTTTTTAAACAGGTTTCTCAGAATCTTTAGAAATAACTATTTGCTAGTTTTTCTCTCCTTGGAGACCTAAGGAAATGCTCCTTTTCTATTTCTGATCTTGCTGTCGCTTCTGTGTACAACCTAAAAGTGAAAAAACAAAACAAAAAAACTGTCTACTAAATAGAGTGTCGCGTCTCTACCTTCTGTCGTGTGACCTTCAACTTCTATCATGAATCTTCTACTTTTGCTCATTCTTTCTTTCCTTCCCGGGTGCTTCCTGGGGGTTGTTTCACAGCATCCCTTCTCAGAAAGTCTGTGCTTAAGTAGAAGGAGTTTCACAAGTTGCTATAATATTCTGAAAAAGACATTTTCCAAATTTTTTATTTATGAACTGTCTGCTGTTGTTTTGCCTGTTTGAAAACATAGTTTACATAAGATCTGCAGAGCAAACTTTTTAAACATACAGGAGCTTGGACGGTCATTTCGGTAAACAACCAAACCATGTAATTAGACATATGTGAAAATATGTGTTCTGGTCCTGTGTATTACAAATGACTATGTGCTTACGTGTAATTTAAAAAGCAAACAAGAACTAGTTGATTCAACCAATTTCCACATCACTTTTCATTATCTAAGCTTCATTCTATACACCAGAGTTACGTGATGAGTCTTCAACTATAAAGCTGAAATTGGGAGGTGATTTTATTCCCATTCCTATGGGAATTTTCATGTTGTTTTTACCACGTGAACTGTATGTACTTTTCAGTGCTCTACATTTTCCCTCTTCAAATTTTTAAATAAAAATTACCGAGTAAAATGTATCTGCATTTTACAAATCTAATCCATCAACTTGCATAAAGTATACTGTCCTACAATGTTCTTTGTACAATTATTAAATAACACTACATTCTTTGTTCAAAAGAATCTACATGGCAGGGGCACCTGGGTGGCTCAGTTGGTTGAGCTTCCGACCCTGGATTTCAGCTCAGCTTGTGATCTCAGGGTCCAACCCTGCACTCCGTGGGGAGTCTGCTTGAGGATTCTCTCTCTCTCTCTCTGTCTCTCTCTCTCCCCCCGCCCCCCTCCCCTGCTCCCCAGCTCCCTCTGCTCCTGTGCTCACACTCTCTCTAAAATAAATAAATCTTTAAAACAAAGAATATACATGGCGATGAATGCATATTACCAAAAAAAGTTTGTACCTAGGTTTTATTACGATGGCAATCATAGACATCTATAGCATAACTTCATTTAAATATAAAGAATATAAGTAACCTTTCAGAAATAAAGTTAATTTGTAGTTTTTTCTGTATTCAAACTGATAATTAGGATACATTTATCCCATTAGCTCCATCTACCATCATCCAAAAAATATGTAAGTATGCATCTCTATTTCCTCTACCTGCTTGGATGCTCAAAAGAAGTTGGAATATCTATTTTTTATTTCACTGAGGCCTTTATATATATAAAAATTATACATATTATATATTTAATATATATATACACATATATACACACACATATTTACCTGTATAGCATATATATGAGCATATACAGTGATAGATAAAGAGAGAGAACTTAATTTTCAATCAATTTTCACCCAAGACTTTCATGACCTTCTGGGAGAATTCTATTCAATGACAAGTAAAAGATATAATCCTTAGTTGGCATGATTTCATGAAATAGGAAATGCTGTTTCTAAGCCCCTTTTTTTGCTTTGGCCTTACTTTCCCCCCCCCCACCCCAGACCTAAACTGGCTAAGCAAAGCAAAGTGTAGAATTATGGCAAACTAAGAAACTCTTTCCTCACGTGCATTTTTTCAGATAAAAGTGGGATTTGGGTCCTAGTATTTGGGAATGTGAATTTTTCTTTGTAGTCCCCTAAATCATTGTTTTGATTTTTTTTCCCATTGCTCCTGGCCACAGTGGAGAAGATTTTTTAAAATATGCTATTAATCTGGGGCAGGGGGAGGAAATTGTCCTCTTAGAGGAAATTTATAACTCTGTTCTGAGACTTTCACATACCTTATGCCAACATTGTAAATTATATTGTGATGCTATAAAGTTACAGTTAAGGTATAATTTTTTAAAAGCATTTCATCTTGTAGTTTGGGATAATAGTTACAAAGCTGGTCTCTATAGAAACCACTGTAACTTGTGATCAAAGAACATCAGATGATAATGCAGAGGATTATTGGCCAAAACTTCTTTTAAATGAGAACTATTTTATTGAATTAACTCTTTTGAAACTCAGGTCGGGGGAAGGAAGTGTGCTCTTAAGATGACAGTTTTCTAATCAGAGATGCTCACCCTCCATTTCTATTAGCCTGCCCTTTTTTTTTTTTTTTTTTTGACATATGCTGTGTACTAAATTAAATAGGATTTATTCATTCGGCTAGATTCTCAATCGCTCTCTTTTCCTGTGGATTAGGAGAGTGCATTGCTTAGCCCTTTTTCTTGAAATCCACCAGGATCTTTTATGTGGACTATCTAGTATTCTGCACACTTCCAATGCTTAATAAATATTACATTACAATATTAGCATAATAATAAATCATCTTAAAGTACTACATGGGCTATTAAGTGAGATCCTATTCAGTTTGAGCCAAGACATCAAAAAGTTTTATTTTCTCTATACGCATACAAAGTAATTTTAAAACTCTCTTTCCATGAAATGTCCTTGCCTCCATAAGATGTCTACGTATTACAAAGTGAAGTGGCGAAGTGTGTATCTTCCATTTATGTATTTCATCTGTTCGGTTTATTCTGGGATCCGAATTTGCCATTTTAATAAGAAGAAATTTAAAACCGGGCAGACAAAAACAGAAATAGCACCATTTGTCAGGTAAATGCCCTTTTCCCAATGGCGACTGTGAAATCTTTGTAAAAGATTACTAGGCCAGCAGCTACATCCTGTTCCTTTCCATTAAGAAGGTCTGCTTTGTCTGTGATGGGTGGTGTCAAACAGACCCAGACTAACAGCCTAGACTGAAACCACGAGGCTTTTCCTTTCAGGTAAATGAGAGTGCGATACCACAGATACTCGGTTAACACAATCGCATCCTAATTGGTTGCTTTGAGAGAGGTTCTACTTTGATAGTGCCAGCAAAGCAAAAAGTGAAAATACTTCTCCTCCCAAAGGTATTGTTTAAATATTATGCATTTTATCTACCTGTATGTAAAACAAGTAGGATAAAAATGATGCATTTAAAAAAAAAAAAAAAAAGATGCATCATCTGTGGTAGGCAGCAAATTGGCCAATATTCCTACCCCGGTTATAACTTTGTAGTTCATCGCTCCCATCAATAGATGGAGTTTTCTATGTCTTGGACCTGAGGGGACCTTGTGACTTTGTCTGGCTAGCCCAATGCAGCAGAACGACATGGTGCCGATTTTAGCCACGCATGGGGGGAGGCATTCAATCTTTCACTCTAGCTAGGAACCCATCCTTTTTTTTTTTAATAATAAATTTATTTTTTATTGGTGTTCAATTTGCCAACATACAGAATAACACCCAGTGCACATCCCGTCAAGTGCCCCCCTAAGTGCCCGCCACCCAGTCACCACCACCCCCTGCCCTCCTCCCCTTCCACCACCCCTAGTTCGCCTCCCAGAGTTAGGAGTCTCTCATTAGGAACCCATCCTAATTGCCATGTGGACAAGCCAAAGCTAGCCTTCTGGTTGATAAGAAACATATGGCTCCCTTGCCAAGCCCCTTCTGGGCTAACTCGCCAACAGGCAGCAGATGCGTGTGACGTTCTGGCCTAGGCTAGAAGAACTGTCCAGCTGAGCCCAGCCGAAACTGCCCACTCCTAGAATCATGTTATGAATCCATGATTCTCATTTTCGGCCAATAAATTGCAGGCTCATTTGTTATATAGCAATGGATTAACAGATACATCATCTTCTTAAATTATTGGAAATATAATTTTGGATATTATTCAGCCCAAATACAGGTCATTCTTTTATAACTGTGACTTCCTTGACTGAGATACTTGGTGTCAAACATCTGTAATTGGCAATAAGAATTTCCTGAAGATTTCTAACAGGAGTGTTTGTTTCCACTACTTTATACATTTCATGGGGAATCTTTTTTTTTTTTTTTTTGGTCACAAAAACTTAACATGGAACCCTAAAGGAACACAATTAACATTCAGACCCTTCCGGTCCTCTTAGGATAATGACATTTGGTTAGAATAGCAAACCTGAGCAGATGATTTACCCAGAGGGAAATCATTCTTCTTCTAAGAATGTGGTGCCCAGCAGGAAAAATGAAAAGGTAGGATCAAAGGAAGCTATGTTTAGCTTCATCTCAAATCTCCACATCACTCACGGCTATTGATTTAACATCACGGCACCTCCATATTTCAGCAGGAGGATCTGCCACAAGACAGAAGCTGTAGTGACCCTGTAAGGGTCATCTTGCTGTCAACCTCAAATTACAACATCTCTGCTTTTGGCTAACAGCCATGCCAGGACAGGGGAAGCACAGCTCTCTTTCCATAGATAGAATAGTTGTGTTTCAAGGAAGTGAGATACAAAGTGAAATTTTATATATGGAGTCTTATCTTCCTATGATTTAAAGTTCTAACTGGGAGGAGGATTTTGTCAAGGTCCCTTGTGTGCACTCCCTCTCTGTCTGGTTCCTAGCCCGGCTTTGTAATGTGTGCCACCTAGGGTGGAGACTACCCCACTAGTCCAAAGTTGTCTTTTCAGCCTTCACTGTATCTCTGTCCTCCTCGGGAACCAAACCTTGGCCACCCTTCCGTCTTGAGACTTTCTCGATCACTGGTGTTTGTTAGTCCACATTTTCGGTCCTCTTTTTTTCATCTCCAACTAGGTTCTTCTGGCTGTCAGCTATGAGTCACAGTCCAGTGCCAGGCACATGGTGATCACTTAGTATTTGTGGAATGAATATCCATCTGCACATATAGGTGTTTTCCTTAGCAATCTTTTCCTTCTTCCTGAACATAATCTGTAGCACTCATTCTACTCCCAGCTCCAGTTATAGTCTCTTTGCAGAAGGCTCCCTCAAGCTAAGGCTTGAGGATCTATTGTTTTCCATGCACCAGACCCACATTCCCAGTCTTCTCGTTTTCTGTAGGACTGCACTCGGATACCTCCAAACCAGCAAGCCCCAAAAGTGCATCTGATCATTCAACACACCCAAACACCCCTCTCCTGGCATATGTTCTCTAGCATGACAAGGTCAGGATAAAGTCTTTCATCAGTTCTCAGATGAGAACAGCTAGGAGCTAGCTGACAGACCTGATAAGACAGAGGATTCAGTGTTATGTTGAGAAATGCAAAAATCAATTTCCTAATTTCTCATTTCTATATCAAGTTGGCTCCTAACCGGTGTCAGCCATCCATTCTTACCCCTGTCCAGTATCTGCTTCATTCTGCAGCTGGAGTGATCTATACCAGAGGGAAAACAGACATTGCCCTCCACCACTTGAAGGCTTCACATGCCTTGCAAAGTAAAGATAAAATTCTCAACATGGCTATCAAGCCCTGCATAAGCTGATTCCTACCTTTCTCTCTGACCTCATGTCATAGAATCCTCCCCACACTCATTAACTCCAGCCACTCCGACCCTCTCCCATGCCTTTCCCTGACTCTGGGTCTTTGCTTATGCTGTCCCCTTTGCATGAAACATTTAGGCTCCCACCTGTTTAGCTTGTATTCTTCCTTCAAATCTCAGCTCAGATGTCACTTCCTTGGGGAAATCTCTTCGGATGACATAGAATAGAGGAGGATTCTTCTAAATAACTGCATGGCACTGAATTCCTTTTTTTCATACTACCTGTCTCCTGATTTAAATTGTGTATTTATGGGGATCCCTGGGTGGCTCAGTGGTTTGGCACCTGCCTTTGGCCCAGGGCGTGATCTTGGAGTCCCAGGATCGAGTCCCATGTCAGGGTCCCTGCATGGGGCCTGCTTCTCCCTCTCTGCCTCTCTCTCTGTGTCTCTCATGAATAAATGAATAAAATCTTTTAAAAAAATTGTGTATTTGTGTGGCATTTTGTCTGCTTCCTCTTTTAGTCCAATTGCTCAGGATCACCTCTCCAAAGCTTAGTATTATGCACAACACATAGTAGACTCTCTGTTATTATGTACGGAATGAATGAATGAAAATACTAGTACTTAACACTGTGTTTCCCCATGTGGTTTCTATGGGGAAACATATTTCAGAGACATACAAAGGTGCTGGGGATAAGAGTGAGAAAGTCAAGTGCCTCTCATAGATTTGGAAATGAAAGATTTCCCTTGGAAGAGAAGCTGCACCCAACAACCCCTCAGCAAACATATATGAAACCAACCTTAAGGAAGAACTTGCATCCTAGAGCCAGACCCAACTTAAGGTCTCCCCATTTCTAAAGGAGGAAAATGCCAACCTCAAAGGGAGCCAGTCGAAGATGGAACAAAGAAAGTGCCATGAACCATGAACAGAGGCCCGTTCCCAGTTCTAATCCCCAAGCAGTGCGGGGGAGGGGTGTTAATGGGTAAATCCAAATTATAAATGGCTCCCCCCAGCACACCATTTAACCCACATCATGTCCTCCTTTGTTCTGAAGCCACCAAACCAACCTCGTAATTTGCCTCCTATATAGCTTGACATTCATTCATTCATAAATTTATTAAGCATCTAATAATGAGCTATGCCTTGAGGATACACTGGTTAGCCAGACAGAGACAGTGCCTGCCCTCATGGAGCTTGAAAATAATTTTCAAGTGACAAGAAAGCAATCAAAATGTTGGGTCCAGAGGGGCACTTGGTGGGATGAGCACTGGGTGTTATGCTAAATGTTGGCAAATTGAACTCCAATTAAAAAAAAAAAAAGTTGGGTCCTAGGGTGGACTAATACCACCTGTTTGCCAGAAATCCTTTCTTTGGAGAACCTCTCCTCTCTCATGCTCTGATCCCGGTGAAGCTATCCACCACCATGAAGCAGATAGCATGCTGTACCAACACTACGCCCCCACCACCATTGTGGGGCCAATTGAGCCATCAGTGTTCTTGCTGGATTTATAAATGAAGCTGGGATTGGGAAGGCTTTGGGGATTTTGAATTCTGTGGATACAGGTTCAGGGCTGACAGCAACCATCTTTCCTACTCAGAGAAATGGGATTCTTAAGCTTCAACAAATAAAAGTACAACAGCATCAGTCTGGATGTTTTTCTGAGAATCAGGGTAGAGCAGAGATAGACCCATAGAAGGACTCATGTTAGAGATGGAGTCTCTTCTTGGGCAGTTGCTGTTACCATTGAGTACATCACATTTACCCGAAGTAAGTTCGATATGACAAGATCTCAGGATTACTGTTTACTCTCTTATTTTTAAGTAGTTTTTCCTTTCCTTAGTACTATCTGACCTTGAAGCCCAACACTGTACGGTTTCGGGCTGAGGAAATGGTCGTGGAGATACCTGATATCGATAAATGATCCCTCTCCCAGGACTTTAGAAGCATCCACAAAACAAGAAGGGAGATTTTGAACATCATCCTTATTCCTTGATGTCACAAGTCAAAGAACAAGCCCTCTGCAGCCCGAGGGCAATTTTGTTGCTGCTTCCTGGGCAGGTGAATTATGGCTCAAGGAATAACAAAAAATTGTGAATTACCAAATAACTGAAAAAAAAAAAAAAAAAGAAGGGAGGAAAGCTGCAAGAGCTTAGGGAAGGGATTTTATAATGTACCCCAGTTGACTCCATGATAAATGTACATAATTAATCATAGACACCATTTTGGCAAATGATATTTTTAAATGATAGAGGCAATTATCTGTACAATTACATATGCACAGGAATGCATTATTTTCTGAGTTTCAACAAGCAGCTTACCTTACAGAATAAGTAAGTAAGAGTCTTACCTAATTTAGCATCCCAGTTTGTAACCTCATTTTAAAGAGGACTTTTTCTTTGGTGGTTAGAGGAGGTTCAGAAGAGGGACGTAACGACGGTAACGTCTTGGTCCTACTACTAATACTTTTGTGTGACTATTTAATCACTTAAGGTTTCAAACCACAGAATGTAAATAATATACCTCTCTCTCCTGCCATCTTTAAAGGAATACAAAATAATTTTCTAAATGCCTTGCCAACAAATGCTCTGGAAACAAATGAAAACCTTGTGAAAATGAAAGAATATTTGCCACTCTCTACCAAACTATTCCGACTAGTGGGATGAGAGAGAAAACGCCAGCAACTATGGTACGTGAATGGTCTTTTTTCTAACTTGATAGAATAACCACAGACTCGGCTATTTCTCCAGCCTGATGGTCTTCTCTTACAAAGGCAGTGTGGGATGGGGAAGGCTTCAGTCTGTAGGGCGGACGTAGTTACAAATCTGGCTCTGCAGTTTACTAGGGCTGTAACCTTGAGCGAGCTACCAAGCAGTGCTAGGCCTCTCTTTCTTTCATAAAACTGAGTCTGATCAGCACAACCTCAATAAAATACGCGGTGAGCAGGACACGAGATCATGTGTATCAAGTAACTGGTCTAACATCACGGACTCAACACCTGTTCAACCCTGTAGGTGTTCTTCATGTTAAGTCCTCCCCCTCAATGAAGTTCCTTAATATCTTATCCTTCTCAAACCATAATGCCATCCTACCATGCACTCTTTGTACCACGTGTATTGAGTGCTATGCATACATACAAGGTATCAGCGTAAAAATAGAAGTCGCTGTGGATGCTAGTAGGGGAGAGGCGGATTATTCAGAAAATGGATACGAGTGGCTGGTTAGTAATTTCTATCTCCATCTCCGATGATCTAAAATTGTGTTGGCCAGTACAATAACCCCTAGCCACAGGTGGCTATTGAGCGCTTCACATGTTGATACTTTAAGTGGAGATATATAGTATGTGAAGGACACTCCAGATTTCTGAAAACTCAGGAGAAAGAAGACTGCAAAATATCTCATTAAAATTGTTTCATATTGTTTACCCTTTGAAATGATGGTATTTTGTATATACTGGGTTATATAAAATACATTAAAATTAATTTCATCTGCTTTTTCTATTTTTTAATTAAAAAAAAATTTAAGATTTTATTTATTTATTCATGAGAGACACAGGCAGAGGGAGAAGCAGGCTCCATTCAGGGAGCCCCATGTGGGACTGGATCCCAGGTCTCCATGATCAAGCCCTGGGCTGAAGGCGACGCTAACCCAGACTGCCCTGTTTTTCTCTTTTTAATGGAACTACTAGGAAAATTAAATTTTTATTGCTCACATTTGGGAATAGCATTATGTTTATATTGGGTGGCACTGGTCTAAATATTTACAACAGGAAAAGAAGGAAGAAAGAAGGGAGAAGGGGGAGAGGGACAGAGGGAGGAAAGAAGAAAGAAAAAAGAATCTGTAAGAACTAGAAGATAGAAGCCTTAGGGGTGCTTGGGTGGCTTAGTCGGTTGAGCATCCTACTCTTGATTTCGGTTCCCATCATGATCTCAGGGTCCTGAGGTGGAGCCCGGCCACTGGCTCTGCACTCAGCTAGGAGTTGGCTAGAGATTTTCTCTCCCTCTCCCTCTACTCCTCCCTCTGCTCATGCGTGCTCTCTCTCTCTCTCTCAAGTAAATTAATCTTTTTTAAAAAGATAAGCCTTGAAAGATGTTATAGTCGAAAAGTCCTTTCTATGCATAACACACCAATGGCAGAAAATGTAAGAGCCTGGGATTCTGTGTTTGGAGCACGGAGCCTGGCACTTAGCAAATGCCCAGTAAATGCCAGCTTGTAGTACTTGCAAGCTCAGTGGTCGCCTCTCGTATTTTAGGCCACATACTAGGCGCTAGAGTTGCAATGGTCAACAAACAGTCCAGCGTAATGAGGGGTATGTGGCCTGATACCAAATAAGCAACAAGAAAATTTTTGCAAACTTTCATATTTTGTATTTATATTATTCTCATGGAACTGTAAGAGATTATGTTTTAATTTTCTTTCAAAGAATGTGTACATACGTCTCTCTACATCTGACCCTTATTAGAATAAGAAACAAGAATTTCTCTTTTGTTACTGTGAAAATTACAGTCGTGGGATAGTGAAAGGCATTTTTAGTTCCTCTGGCGAAAATTGCATTTTTAATATACTGTAAATGTGTCCAGCAACAAAAATTAATTTCAAAGCACTCTACTGGCATATATTTCTGTACCAAACATGTCATCCTCACACGAAATGATTCCTGAATGCTTCCACGGCATTGCATGACACCTGCGTGTGGCCCTTGCTGTGATTGCGCTTACACACCTGCATGTATGCATCGGTTTGCATACAAGGATGCAGAGCAGCTGGGCTCCTTTTTGAGCAGTCCCAGCATTTCCCCCTCAGCTTCCAGTCCCAGGCTCTCGGAGGAAGGAGCCTTAGGAAGGAGCCTTGCGGCTCAGGCCTGGCCTTTTGTCTCTGATTACAATCTGAGCTGAGCTGCAGGATTTACATTGTAAAGGAACAGAAGCCCTGGCCCCAGAAACGGATCCAAGACTGGAGGAGGAGGAGGAGGAGGAGGAGGAGGGAGAGAGGAGGAGGGAGGAGGAGGAGGGAGGAGGGAGAGGAGGGAGGAGGGAGAGGAGGGAGGAGGAGGAGGAGGGAGAGGAGGGAGGAGGAGGGAGGAGGAGGAGGGAGAGGAGGGGGAGGGAGGGGGAAGAGGGAGGAGGAAGAGAGGGAGAAGGAAGAGAGAGGGAGGAGGAGGAGGGAGGAGGAGGTGGGAGGAGGCAGGAGGGGGAGGAAGCAGGAGGGAGGAGGTGGGAGGAGGAGGGAGGGAAGAGGAGGAGGGAGGAGGAGGGAGGAGGGGGAGGGAGGAGGCTGAAGAGGGAGGAGAAGGGAGGGGGAAGAGGGAGGAGGAGGAAGGAGGGAAGAGGGATGGGGAGGAGGGAGGAGAGGAGGGAGATGGAAGAGAGGAGGGAGGAGGGAGGAAGCAGGAGGGAGGATGCGGGAGGAGGAGGGGGGAAGAGGCGGGAGGAGGAGGGAGAAGGGAAGAGGGATGGGAGGAGGGAGGAGAGAGGGAGGAGGAGGTGGGAGGAGGCGGGAGGGGGCGAGGGAGGAGGAGGGGGAGGAGGGAGGGGGAGGAGGAGGAGGAGGGAGCAGAAAAGGCTTCCGGGAGCGAGCTGGGAGCCGCGCTGGGGGGCGGAGAGCCGAGGGAGGCGGCGCAGGGCGGCCACCCTGGAGACCCGCGCTGGGTGCCGGGTGCGAGGTGCCCCCAGATCCTGACCTGCTGACCCGCGCGGCCCGCGGACGGACCCTGGGCGGGGGGGGGGGGGGGTTCCGGGCCCCTCGGCGGCCTTCCGAGCGGCCCAGCGGAGGACTTAGGACGCGTCCCCGCACCCTGGCCCGCAGGGCCGGCAGGTGCACCGGGTCCTGCGCCCCGAAGCCAGGCAGGCCTCGAACCCGCCTCCCTCCGGTCCGTTTCTGCACAAACTCTTAAAATAATAATAATATAATGATCTTTTTTGACGTGCCTCAGTTTACCTGCCAGGAGCCCCGGCGGCCCGCTGCCTCTGGCTCCCGCTGTCCCCGCCGCGTGCTCGGGTGCACAGCTGGCTCGGGGAGAAGCCCGGGGTCCGAGGGCAGATGCCGGGCGCCTACCCCGCCCGCGTAGACGGGTCTGCGAGGCTCCAGGCGGTGATGCTCCAGGCGGTGATGCCGCGCGGGCCCCAACACGGCTCCCCAGTCCTCACGTTTGTGATGCCAACAGCCAGGGGAGCCTGGTGAAGGGGTTTTGCTCAACTTTTGTCCTGTTTCGTGTTTTGCTTTTAAATACTCTGTTGTTCTTGGCAAGAAAGACACATGCTCGGCTCAAATACACAAGCTCCCTTTACTGCAGCCCCCAGAATGGGGGCCGGGGCTGGGGGCGGAGGGGAGGCAGGGAGGCTGATACTGGGGGGAGGCAAGGGCAGAGGAGGGTGCCCCGGGAGCCTGGGGGAAACCCTGGAGCTCTGGTTAGGTTGCCCACTAGACTCACCAGGCAGCTTTAAATAATAATAATAAATAATAATAATAAAATACCCCTGTTTAGGCCCAATCCAGAATGATTCAAAGTGCATCCCTCGGCACCTGTAAGCGAGAAGCGCTCCGTCCTTGATCCGACCTGAGCCCAAGTCTCCACTTTCTCATCTAACCCGGTAGGGTCAGTCTGAGGCCTCCAGGCCCCTAGGATTTAGTCAGTAGGGGCCCCGAAGCTCCAGGGAGGAGCCTTCCTCTGTCCTTAACCACCAAGACCTCGCAACCGCGACCGTTTGCTGGCCGGTCCCAGGTCCTGCTGGTGGCTTGGAAAATGACTAATAGTTTCCTCTTTAACTCTTGGAAGAGTACAGATTCAGATGGTGAATTATATGGTCCCTCTACACATATCAACAGGGAAGGCCCCGCCAAGCCCAGGGTAGTGCTTCCTGAGATTCCTTCCAGCAACAATTCCAATATTCTTTTACTGTCCTCCCTCCACAAACGACTCTCTTTCCAGTCCTTTCTTCTTTTTCTTGCATCAGATAAGGCTTTTTAAATGCCCTCCAGAGTCCATTTCCTCCTTCTCCACCCACCCTCCCCACAAATCCCAAGAACTGTCTGCTCTTGGCCTTCAGACTCTAGACCTGCAGCTTCAAGATTGCCTCTGGTTTGTCCTGTTGGCGGCGAGGGGCAGGCAGGGAGACAGCAAGGTCGCCTCCAGTTCTGGAAGCAGGCCACCACTTGCTTCTCCCCAGACCTCGGATGACTAGACAGAAGGCCGAGGGAAGCATGCCCACAGAGGAATGGTGACCCCCTAACGCGGGACCTCACACTACTACCGACCGAAGAACGAGAAGCCCCATGGGCCTTCTAGATTCATCCAAATCACGGTCTTTGCACAAAGGAACGCAGAGGCCGAAAACTGCTGCCTACGTCTTCCCTATCCTGCCCTTTCTTCTGGCTGGACCCCCACACAGTGAACCCTAATGCTGATCCCATGTGGCACGAGCGTCGCCTTCCCCTCTCCCTTGGCCTTGCATCATGACTCCAACACGTCATGATCCCCCCTCCTTGGATGACCCCTGGCGCTCGCCCCGGACTCCCTCTCCCATTCTGGTGATTCCTCAAGCTCACAGGCCCAGACTGGAAGCTACCACTTGGGGCAAAGATGATGACACCCAGGCCAACTCTGGCACAGAGCCTCTGATGTGGTCACAAGTGTCCTTGAGTTTTCTCCACGTTTACTGCCTGAACTGCCTTCTTCTCACCAAAGTTCAGAAGATTTCCATTCAGGGCTGCTCCGAAGAAGTGAATCTGTCTTCACTCTCAAGCACACTTCTCTTCATGACACCCCCCCATGCCACCCCCAAATTCAGTCACAGCTCAAGCGTTCCCTTCTCCCCGTCACATTTCCTAGCACCCTCCTAGACGGCCTCCGTGCTCTATCTTTCTTCAAATATGAGTTGCTAAATTGGATTATGAGCCAAAGATTGGGTTCTACTAGCAAACATTTGCATTTGGAAAACTTAGCTGTAATGGAGCAGGGGTTGAAAAATCCCAAGGTTGAGACAGAACATGAGAGACTCCTAACTCTGGGAAATAAATAAGGGGTGGTGGAAAGGGAGGTGGGTGGGGGGTGGGGGTGACTGGGTGACGGGCACTGAGGGGGGCACTTGATGGGATGGGCACTGGGGGTTATGCCATATGT
This sequence comes from Canis lupus familiaris, assembly GCF_011100685.1. Taxonomy (NCBI): domain Eukaryota; kingdom Metazoa; phylum Chordata; class Mammalia; order Carnivora; family Canidae; genus Canis; species Canis lupus. The sequence continues at coordinate 4,261,295 of NC_049224.1, read as the reverse complement.
TGGCAAATTGAACTCCAATAATAGAAAGAAGAAAGAAAAGAAAGAAAAAAGAAAAGAAAAGAAAAAGAAAGAAAGAAAGAAAGAAAGAAAGAAAGAAAGAAAGAAAGAAAGAAAGAAAGAAAGAAAGAAAGAAAGAAAGAAAGAAAGAAAGAAAGAAAAAGAAAATCCCAAGGTTGCTGGGGGCAGCCCGGCAGGGTGACTGAGCGGGAGCAGGGTAGGCCGGCGAGCACCCACCCCTGGCAGGAGTATGCAGCGGCTCTTCTCTTCCCATGAACTGCTGCTATTGAGGGATACTGGTCCTAAATGCTAGATCTTTCCATTTCTCAAGAAAAAGAGAGAGAGAGATCCAGATTCTGGTGAGCAATCTATTAATTTTTTAAGTATTGGCCACTAATTCTTAAAAATTTAAGTTCTATACTGGTTAAACAAAACCCTGTGCCTAGGATCTGGTCCTCTGGCTGCCAGTTCACAACGGCTTTTCTAGTGGATTCTCGGGAGAAACTGTTGCAGAATGTGATTTTAAGATGGTAAAATCATCTGAGGCAAACCCACATGAAATCAGGGGGTGTGAAACTGTAAAGGATATCCTGGAAATCTATGGATGCTGGTGTTTATACATAAAAACAACAGTAGAAACAACAGGAATTCCTATTAAGTGACAAATGGCCACTTAAGAACATCTTTTAATGAAAGGAGATTTTAAACATGCTGTAAGAGGTCCACTGTGCATGCTTTTGTGCCTGAACATTTCATTTTTCATAAACAAAAAGCCTCTAATTGTCTTCCATTTTAAAACATCTTCGTCAGCAAAGATATTAAGGAGGTAGTTAGAGGGGAAAATAATGACACTCTAAAAGTTGGCAGTGCAATCAGTTAATCTCTTATCCCTTATGACAGTTTGCACTTTGAGTGACAATGAAGGTTTTCAACCTTACACATATGGTAGCTTTATTCTTGAGCAAGGTAATTAAGAAAACACAGTATTAAAAAAAAAGAAAACAGTATTTTCCACTATTATTGGACACTAACTTTTTTAAAAAAATCAAGAGGTAATGCTTTAATATTTCAACAAATGCAAGACTTTGAAATGCAAAGTATTTCAACCTGGAATGGCAAAAATGGCTGAGAGACTAAACCTCTAGAAGGTGATTTCTCAACGTCAGGACTATTGACTTTTAGTGTCAAGTTAATCTTTGGATGTGGAGGGCTGTCCTGTACACTGCAGGCTGCTGGGCAGCATCCCTGGTCTCTCCCTACTGGATACCAATGGTACCCTCTCCAACCCCTGTTCAAAACAACCGAAAAGTATCTCCACTGTTGAATATCTCTTGGGGGCCAAACTTGCCCCCAGCTGAGAACCATCACTCTAGAGGAAAGTCCATATATCACAACTTGGATTTTGAGTCTCCTAAAAAAGTCCTAAAATGGCATTTCACACAAAAGGAAAGATATTGGACTGCTGACTTTATTTAAGTTCTCAGGGGATTGTGGGGGTTGGGGAGGCAACTCGTCTTTTGGGGCAAAAGCAGTGAAGCTACACTGACAAAGTTGCGATGGGGGGCAGCTGGGGTTGGCCTGAGATATGAAATCCACTCTTTTCCTTAAAAATGATGCCTCAACAAGCAGGATTCTAATAGATGTCTATCAGGCCAGGCAGCAACATCTAGTAGCTTCCAAATTAAAGATGCGGAACTCCAGCCTTCCTCTGGCCATGTCTGAGATGAAATTTCAACATGTAAGATGAGTAGATACCAAACAGTTAGATATTTAAGAGGGAATTCTTTTTTTTTTTTTCTTTTCCATTTTGGAAAGAAAACATTTTTCCAGAAAAACATGAAAGGTTATAATAGCGGTTTGAAATCAGTAACTTTCAATTTTTCTTTGTGGTTATGGAAGAAATCATCAATTCCATTTCTCAATAGAACCTCATAAACACAATAGGCCAAATGCCAGAAGAGAAATTAAATGGCTATGCGATCCTCAAGGGAAGACATACTTTAACTATGAAGTATTCACACCAAACCTTGAGAACAGTACACGAAAGAGAATGAGCTAGAGTATGTGGAGTTCACGTTTGCTGTTTTGACAGCACTGTTTATCAAAATAACGACAATTTTCAAAGGAAAGACTACTTAATTTTTGCTATATTGCTTTTCTGTCTGGTAGGAACTATAAAGAATAAGTTCACTAAGTTTTGGGTTGAGTTTTAGTTTACCTAACTGGTTTCACCAGTTAAATATTTCAGAATCGTATCTTCTAGTCTTCTTTTCAATTTTGTTAGGGCAAAATCTGTTTCGATGATACTGTAATGGTGGATACATGTCATTTTGCCAAAACCCATCAAAGGTACCACACAAGAGTGAACATGAATGTAATCTATAGACTTCACCTAATAATTATGTATCAATATTGACTCATCAATTGTAAAATATATACTACGCTAATGCAAGATGTTAATAATAGGGGAATCTGGGGAAGGTGGGTAGAGGTGTGGGGGTGGATATATGGGAATCTCTGCTCACTTTTCCTATAAAATTTAAACTGCTCTAAAAAATAAAGTCTATTAATTGTTAAAAGTCTGTTTTGAAATGTTATAATAAAAAGCCCAATAATGTCAAAACTCCTTAAGTGTCTTTTAACTAGGTCTTTTCAAAACTGATCCATGCCCTACTTATTCACCGCTAGAAGATGAAGTTCAAGATGAAGTAGAGAGAGGACAAGGCTTTCTTCCTTGTCCAAGCATGGCCACAGAGTGCTCTATTCAAACTCATGGAAAATACTCTGAGCATTGTGAGTAGCAGGCCTCCAACTGCATTATATTTATGTGTTTTCCTCATCTTGGCAATTTCACATGCTTTTATGTTTTCTCACAAAATCACTTAAAATCATTCACTTAGAATGATTTATAATGTGTTTCACATGATAGGCTACATTTGTTTCTTATTAACAGCATATAATACGGGCTAGAGAAACTACAAGTAATGATGAATCAGAGAGTTTTTGCTTGGACTTCATCTACATTAATAGCCAACAAGTTGTTGTGCTAACATATAATAAATATGTTTGCTCAGTGGCATTCTATTCACCCTGTCATAAAAACTATTGATCCCTTTTCATTCGTTATTTTATTAATTTGAGTCTTTTCTCTTTTGTTTTTAATAAGGCTGGCTAATGGTTTATCTATCTTATTAATTCTTTCAAAGAACTAACTCCTGCTTTTGTTGATCTGTTCCACAGTTCTTCTGGTCTCTATTTCATTGAGTTCTGCTCTAATCTTTTTTTTTTTTTTTTTTTTTTTTTTTTTACTGCTCTAATCTTTATTAACTCTCTTCTTCTGCTGGGTGTAGGATCTATTTGCTGTTCTTTCTCCAGCTCCTTTAGGTGCAAGGGTAGCTTTTGTATTTGAGTTATTTCCAGTTTTTTTATGGAAATCTCACAGAGGAAGACGTAGACATGGCCAACAAGCACATGAGAAAATGCTCCGCATCACTGGCCATCAGGGAAATACAAATCAAAACCACAATGAGATACCACCTCATACCAGTGAGAATGGGGAAAATTAACAAGACAGGAAACAACAAATGTTGGAGAGGATGTGGAGAAAGGGGAACCCTCTTGCACTGTTGGTGGGAATGTGAACTGGTGCAGCCACTCTGGAAAACTGTGTGGAGGTTCCTCAAAGAGTTAAAAATAGACCTGCCCTACGACCCAGCAATTGCACTGCTGGGGATTTACCCCAAAGATACAGATGCAGTGAAATGCTGGGACACCTGCACCCTGATGTTTGTAGCAGCAATGTCCATGATAGCCAAACTGTGGAAGGAGCCTCGGTGTCCATCGAAAGATGAATGGATAAAGATGTGGTCTCTGTAAACAATGGAATATTCCTCAGCTATTAGAAACGACAAATACCCACCATTTGCTTTGATGTGGATGGAACTGAAGGGTATTATGCTAAGTGAAATAAGTCAATCAAAGAAGGACAAACATTATATGGTCTCATTCATTTGGGGAATATAAAAATTAGTGAAAGGGAATAAAGGGGAAAGGAGAGAAAATGAGTAAAAATATCAGAGAGGGTGACAAAACATGAGAGGGACCTAACTCTGGGAAATGACAAGGGGTGGTGGAAGGGAGGTGGGCGGGGGGTGGGGGTGACTGGGTGATGGGCACTGAGGGGGGCACTTGGCGGGATGAGCACTGGGTGTTATGTTATATGTTGGCAAATTGAACTCCAATTAAAACAAACAAACAAACAAACAAAACTATTGGTCCCGGGTTTTGTCTCTGCCATATGGGAGATTTTCAACAAAGAAATTTCTTGGATGGTTGTGAGAGGGTGTCCAAGCTAGCTGACCCTTACTAGTCATAGGAGGGCTCAGAGCAGGGCTTCATATTAGATGCTTTGAGGGGAGAGAGCAATCTAAAGAAAGATTTAAGTGATCCTGGATTCAGGAGATACATAGTCTAGTTGGAAGGCAAGAGCTTTCATTTATGACAAACATTAAGAATACACCCAATGCAGCTAGGAGAAAGTGCAACTGAACCCAAGAGTAAGCTAGTGCAAATAAGTGCCAAATACTTAGTGTTAGGAGGCACAGAACAAGGTGGTAAACTCGTGGGCTCTGGACTGCTAAAGACTGGGGATGTACTCTACCTTGTGGAGCCCTGGGCAAGTTACTTCACCTCTCTGGCTTTCAAATCCTTCATCTGTGCAGCAAAGCAAAGTGAGGTCATGTCTTTCAAGAGCTAGATTCATGGCAAGTGTGTAATAAGTCATGGCTTTGTCATCATTAGGACGAGGGATAATAGTAACAATAGTTATATATTCTGAAAAAGGTGCACGTTTCCCAGAAGGTGAGACATAGCTCTGTGGAAAGTAAGGATATTCGGTTTCACAGTAAATGTTTGTATTTCCAAGGCAGGAGAAAGGAACGAGGTACACTTTGAGGTAAGACTAAGAAAGGGAAGTTCCTTTGGGGGATTTATATGAAATAAAATCAATATAGTGTTGACATCGTTGAGGAAATAACATCTGAAGGTTCAGTGGAGGAGAGCAAAAGGTAGAAAGAGAATTGTTCAGGAGTCAGAAGACCTGCGTTCTAGACTAAGTTTTACCTTAAAGTCTTAATTCCTCCCCTGATAGCTCTGTGACTCTGGGCAGAGCAAATCTTCTCCAGGACTTCAGTTGTTTAACAGTGAAATGGGATGTGCGGTCTCTGAGAGTTACTCAAAACCTGTGGCAAAACCTGCTCAGTCCTTGGGCATAAAAGGGGCATGATTAACCCAGGAATGTGTTGGAATGGGAAACAGACAGGGGAGGACTAAATCAGGCCATGAGTTACATTTACAAAGCCACTCTTACAATAGGGGATCAGGAGGGACGGAATCCTTTAACTTGGTGCAGGAATGGAAATCAAGGGGCCCATGAGTTGGGAGAATGAGAATGACATGAAAATTACTGAAATCGAGAGATGGTAATTATTTGTAGAAGAAAAGGAACATGATAAGCTTATTTTTTAAAGAAGTTAAGCGCCAGAACGTGGCAGGACATCATTAATATTGACTAATGAGCAATAAATTAGATTTAGTGATTTGATATAAGAATAGATTACATTACACATTTTAATTACCACTTTATCATTTTAAACATTTTCTAAAAACTGATTATTTGCATAATAACTGAAATTCGCATCAGAGCACAAAGGTTCAAAGATAGCCAAGACAAATTTGAAGGAAAAAAGGAAGCAAGGATTTTGCTTCATTAGCTATCACGATTAGTTACCACTGTATCAACTAAAATAATGTGGTATTAGGGGGAAGATCAGCTTATCAAGGAATGGAAAAGAAGTCGGACCTACCTATCAGCGAATGAAAACACCTAATCTTACATTGGACTTTGGTGCAGGCAGAGGTGGTTTTAAGTAGCTTCACCAACCATATAGAAAACAATATAATTAGAACCCTACCTCTCGTACTTAAAAAAACAAAAATTCTAAGTGAATTCCAATGGTTTACAGACATAAATGTGAACACACGATAAATATCTTTTTGTCATTTGAAGACGGAAGGAGTTCTTAAACCAAGCTCAGAAAGTAAAAAATCATAAAAGAAAAGATTGGTTAATTTGATTGTTATTGTTGGTGAGATTTAAATTTGGAGAGCAATCTGGTGGTATCTAGGAAAGCTGAAGATGCATGTGCTCTAGACCCAGAACCTCCAACTGTTATTGCAAACTTTAAAGAAACTTGAATATTTGTACATAAGGAGATGTGCTGTACTGCCTATAGTAGTGAAAAATTGGCAGCAACATAAAGACACATTAGAGGAATGGATAAAGTCAATGATGATGGAACTCTCATACCTGTTAAATTAGATAAATTTGACCTACATGCATCCATAATGGATAGAATTTAAAAACAAAATATTGAATGAAAAAAAAAGCAAGCTTGAAGTATGATACCATCATTTATGAGCATTTTAAGAGCTCACAAAAATACTATATACCAACTATGGATTCATATGTATGTAGTACAAATGTTGACGATAGATGGGCCTGGTATCTTCCTACTTCAGGATAGGAGTTATTTTGGAGAGAGAGGAAGGGAAATAACACCAGGGAAGGGTTTAAATATTCTCCAACTGTATGTGCCTGTGTTTATTTTTTTTTTAACAATAAAGAAAATCTGAGTGATGTGTGATGAATATTTATCATATTACTATTTATATTTTTCCTTGTGTTTAAAATATCAAAATAAAGAATTGGTGTTAGAAAGGTACAGTGGGAAAACTGTTATCACTCTACAATTTAAATATTACCTTTGTTTGAATTTTAACGAATGATAACTACTGTCTTGGCATTGCTTGGGAATTTTACTTCAAATTTTCAGAGTTTTGTCTTTCTTTTTGTTAAATTTGGGGTTTGAGCTTTAGTTCTCCATTTTGTAAACTATTGAATAAAAATCTCATGGGATGTGAAATGCCATAAAGCACTGGTAGCTATATCACAGAAGCATTCTTGGCTTGTAAAGATTCACTGTATGGCTCCACTTCAATGTTGACCACTAAGTAAATGATCAGAGGCTCCTGCCAATCGGAAGTATGAGGGGGTTAACAAAATTCAGTTCACTGAAATGTACTCTCCAATCCCTTTCAAACACGTAAAATGAGGTGCCGTGTAAAACGAGGTACACCTGTAAATTCCAAAGTGCTACTCAGGCTCCTGGGACTACAGACCCCTTTGATCTTGTCACAAATTGGCTCCTGGAAACCAGAAGGCCTCCTGGACTCAAGTCTCCAGGGACCTTACCCTGAAGCATCTCAAAACAAATAAAGTGGCTGAGACAGATGCTGGACCCAGACAGAATGGCAACCATTTCACAAAATTAACCCCCAAACGATGTGAACAGACAATTCTCCCCATGTAATTATGGCTTTTGTTACTTCTCCCCCATGAAAGCATTCTATTGCTTTGGTTTAAATGCCACAGATAGAGGCATTCAGCCTCTCCTGGCAATATTTCTGATCCATATTTCAATAGATTATCCTGAATTGGCCTCCTGGAAGCATTTATGCTGACCCGTTTTGAAAACCTCTGTCAGCCCTCCCCCTTACCTGCTAACGCCCAGCTCTAATGGATGAAAGCAGGGGGTGATGATAATCACTGTCTGCCCGCCTGAGCGCAGTGCCTGAGTCTGCAAAACAGCCCGTCTGGAGGGGGGGATAAAAAACCCACAACACGGAAATAAGGAGTGTAATTCAATGAATACTTGGGAACCAAGTTGGAGGGTTTCTTTTTCGTTTGAAAAAAAGGAGTAGTGATACCAGAAGCAGGATTATGAAAAAGAAAGAGCTAGTAAAAATAGGATCTTTGTGAATTAGAATAGCAAGGCCATTTCAAATTGAATTACACAGGATCATGGCAATTAGAATCGAAAAAGATCTCTCAGTCTTTCTCTGTCAAAGCATGATTACTCCCCACGGTATATTCTCCCGAGCTTAGTCTAGTCCAATTTTAAATGATTCAAGTGATGGAGGCTTCTTGGCTTCTCCTGGGATATCACTTCACAGTCTAAAATAGCTAACTACGATGGGAGCCCCTCTATGTATATTTTTTTGCCTTATTTCCATTATTCTGTTTTGTATTTCCCCAATCCACCTGAAAACTACTTGAATTTAATTTTGAGTAGGTACAGTATACATTTAAAAAATCAAACCCAGACCCTGAGACTGGGTCTTTTCAAATAGATGAATAATGTCTCTCTCTCTCTCTCTCTCTCTCTCTCTCCCCATTCCTCCCACCCCCCCAATTAAATACACATATATACACACAAACATATACACATCATATATGTATGCACATATACACAATTAGAAAATATTACACAGCTGCAATATGTTTATGAGAAAATTTAATAAAGACCCCTAACTTTTAGGTCACCAATTAATGAAACAAGTATCAATTGCCTTTAACTGATAAAGGAGCAACAAACTATAAACTTATGGCCTTTTGTAAATATTATATTTACTGCATGTGAGTAAAATAATATGATCTTTTACTATAGTGTTTACTGTAGCTTATTCAGAGTAAATGCTATTGGATACACAATTTGATACTAATGCCATAAATATATTTGTAAAGATTATTTTTTTCGAACTTTTTTTGCACTTATTGAAACAATAGTGACATATTTTTTTGTGGATGGACTCATTCTTACGCTAAATTTGGTTTGAGCTTTGAGTAAGTTGTAGAGCCTAAGGGAACAGCTTGGGGTATTCAAGGTTAATGGAGGTTGCTTAAGGGTATTTAAATTTGATCAAGGGATGTATATAGCTTTCCATGTCCTTGCCAAAGAGCTTCCCTGAAGTGTTTTTCACACCTGCCAATCAACTAACCAATATCCAATCAGGTAGGAGGATGGGAACCCTGGAAAAAGGGGACAAAGAAGGTAAACAAATGATTTGAGGTTTCATTAGAAAGACAGAATTCACTATTTTCATGGGCATGACTTGCTATGTCATCAATTCCTAAAATTTTTGAGCTGGAAGGAATCTTAGAGCTAGAAATCTTTGAATTAGAATCATCTATCTCCATGATTACAGTCGTGGGCTAAAAAACTATAAAGAGAGTTTGTGCGGCAATTTAAATTTTTAAATTTGTAGCTGGGTGAATTTTAGTTAAATATGAGGATTGAACATGTTTCTACATCAAATTTCTCCATAAATCTTATAAAGATTACAACAAAGATGTTTAAAAGAACAAAGAGAATGTGAGAGAAGACAGTAGCTAAGGAGATATATCTACTCACTTTTTGGAAGATGAAAGCAAATGGCATGGTAACTGAATGAGTTATATAGAGAAAGCTAATAATAGCTAATGATTTTTGAGCATTTATTATGTGCGAAGCATTATTATAAAAGCTTCACACAGTTTAATTCAGTTAGCTCCCACAGCACTCTGAGGTAAGTAGCATTATTCTCTCCATTTAATAGGTGATGATCTTGAGGCACAGTGGGTCCATGAGAAAGCTGTTAATTGGTGGAAACTGGTTCATAAACCCAGAAGATCTAACTCCCACATCCGTGCACAGGAGAAGAGAAATGACAGGCAAGGCAAATTGCCCTATCAAACCCCCAAAAGACAATGCAATGGAAGAGCCTTCACCGTGGAAGAAGGAGAGGTAGTAGTGAATACACTGGTTGAAGGACTAGGGAGAAAATATTTAGATGCACAGCACACTCCCTTTACTACACCAAGTGAAAGGAGATTTTAAACACCCAAGTGGGTCCAAAAATTGGAAGATTCTTAACAGCAGAAACGGAATGTCCTTGATAAAATGCAATACAGACATCGTGTAGGTTCCCATTGAAAAGTCAGATAGCCGCCCAATATCACACAGTGGTGCTTAACTCTCTACAAGCCCACCCAGTAGAGAGAGCTTGCGGTGAGACCCTACTGCACCACTCTCCATGTCTGTTTCTGTGGACTGCTTTATCTCTTGCTAATAGGTTGCTTTTCCCTGGGTTTTTAGTGTCTCATTTTTGACCAAATGTAGCACATGCATGAGTCCAATGGAGACTAGAGACAATTCTGTTTGAATACCCATAAGAAAAAACAAATGAGCCTTGACTCCTACCCAACACCACATGCAAAATTAATTAGAGGTGGATCATAGATCTAAACATAAAACAATTAAGCTTTTAGAAGTGATAGAAAAATGTATTCATGACTTTGTAGTAGCAGAGATTTCTTAAAAGGCACAAAAGGCCCTAATCCTAAAAGAATGGGTGGATGGATTGGACTTTATTAAAATTAAGGAACTTGGTTCATCAAGAAACACCATTAAGAGTGAAAGATAAAGACACAAACAGGAACAATATAACTGTAATTCAGATATCTGACAAAACACTTATGAGACCAGGCAAAAAAGCTCCTTCAAATACATAAAAGACAACCTAATGTAATAATTAAGTGAAAACTTGAAAACAAACATCACAAGAGTATATATCCGAAAATTCAATAAGTATAGGAAAAAACGCTCAACAGCAACAGTCATCAGGGATATGTAATTTAAAATGACAATGGGAAATCACTGTAAAACCACCAAAGTGGCTTAAATGAAAAAGACTGTATCAAGTTTTGGGGAGAATTACGAGCAATTCAAACTCATACATTGCTAATTGATGCAAGTATAAGTTGATACAACCAGTTGGGAATACGGTTTTGAAGTACCTACTAAATCTAAATACACACCTGTTCTACAAGTCACCAATTCTACTCCTAGCTACACAACTGAAGAAGTGGGTTTATATGTCCACTGAAATACATGTAAAATAATATTTGCAGAAACTTTATTCACAATATCCTCAAACTGGAAACAGTCAAAATATCCATTTGTGAGAAAATGGATTTAAAAAGGGTAGTATATTTATATGGTCGAATAATAAACAGTTATTCAAAAAGCTAAAAAAAGAAAAAATTACCACTCTATGCAACAAAATCAATAAATCTCACAAGCAATATTTTTAGTGAAAGGCAGATATAAAAACAAATATACTACAAGATTCAATTTATATGAAGTTTAAATATAGGCCAAAGTATCTATGGTATTAGTAGTTAGAATCCGGGATGGGGAGGAGCCTTATCTGTGGTACTGGACCGTGCTCTATGCTATGATTGTGTTGGTCATATGAATTCACGCATGGGTAGAAAGTCATCAAGCTGTGCACTTAATATCAGTGCACATGACTGAATATACATTATTCTCAATGAAAAAAATGTGGAAGTTTTGTGGGTTTTTTAAATTTTATTTACCTATTCATGAGAGACATGAGCCCCATGTGGAACTCCATCCCAGGACCCTGAGATCACAACTTGAGCCAAAGGCAGATGTTCAACCACTGAGCCACCCAAGTGCCCCTGAAAGTTTTTTTTTTTTTTTAAAGTGTCAGCGAGGATCACAACACATTTAAAGAAAATCTCTAAGACAACAAAATGAAACAAAACAGACTGTCATTTTTTTCCAGAGTCGGGAGGATATATACATCTATGAAATAGAAAGCAGTGATTCAAAACAAAACAAAGCCAACAAGCAAAAAACAAAGAACAGAGAACAAGAAATAACCTTTGAGGAAAAAAATAGGTAAAATGTAAAAATTCCATAGAAAATAAGGGTAAGGAAATTATCTAGAAAACAGAACAATTGGGAGATAGTCAATAAGAGTTAAAAGATGTTTAAACAGCTTAGTCACTGCAGGCAAGTGGGCTCATTGCAGGCCACAGAGGTCCTTGCTTTCCATAACCTCTGTCTGAGCCTGGGAGGGACCCGGCCAATTCTGCGACAAGGCTGCTTACTGACTGCGACACTGTTTTTTTTGTTTTTTTACTAGATTATTTATATCAATTCATCTTGGTAACACCTATTTCCTTGTGAAATATAATTTGCCACTATAGTTTTTCGAAGAAAATTGAGAAGACACATTAATTTTACTAAATCTTATTTGGTAGCTGAAATGTTCCAAAGCTGGAGGTCTATAGAAGAGGGAGAGGGTGTGGTACGTAAGCGATGAATCACCTCAAAGCAATATTTCACTGCATGTCAACCAACAGGCATTTAAATAAAAATTTGAAGGAAAAAAAAAAGACAGAGAGGGAGAGAATAATAAATATAGTTCCTAGGAGTTAAAATACAAAAACAAAACCATAAGAGAGCGATGGGAAGAGTTCCATGTAGGTCTTTGAGGTGTATCACCACACTTTTTATCCCTTAAATCCTCTGTATTATCCACTTTAGAATACTGCATACGATCACTGCAAAATCATTTCTGCTTTCCTATTTCCTTAGATAAATGATGTACATTTGCAAACATTTTGAGTAATACTGTAAGACACAAATAGAAAAATTAACCATAACTCTTCTGCACAAAGATGATCACTATTGATATTTAGTTAAGAATTCTTAAAGTCTCAAAAAAAAAAAGAATTCTTAAAGTCTCTAATCTTTCTCTCTCACCATAGGTACATTTTAGGAGACAAAATTGAGATCATGCTGTACATACAAGCTTGAACCTTTTTTTTCACTTAATAATGCATTGTGGTCATCTTCCTATATATATATATAATCATTTTTAATTGATAATATTTCATCATATGAATGGCCCATGACTTATTTGCCATTATGTTATTTTTGGACATTTAGTTTGCTTTGATTTAAAATATTATAAGTGCTATAAATTATGATAATAACATAAAACATTAGTACATCTGATTCTTATTGTCAGATTGCCTTTTAGAAATGTTATCTAAATTCACATTCATATTAGGCTCTGAGTGAAGTGTCTTTTTTGTGAAGCCCTAGCCAAATTTGGAAATGTTCATTTTTGTAAAATCTTCAACAATCAAAAAGAAAAAAAAAGTAACATGGCTTTTTAAACTTGAATTTCTATGTTCATTGTATCCTTAAACATTTCTTCATATGATTATTGGCATTTTTATTTTCTTCTTTTCTGAATTGCTCATTTGTGATATTTTCCCCAAGTTTCAGTTGGGGTTTTCTTCTTTTTCTTATTACTATGTAAGAGCTTTAATAGATTAAGGTTATTAAGATAAACAATGTTTAAATGTTTTTTTTTCTTTTGTTGTTTTTCTTTGTGATAAATTACACATGTCCCCATGAAGGAACATTTATGAACACCTTATAAGGTAAGTGGAAGAACAGAGTCAAAGGAATCAACAGAAAGCTTATACTATCTTAATGTGGCTACATTTGAAAAAACATAGCTAAAGATGGCATCAGCCAATCAAGAAGGGGAAGGAGGCTGGAAGACAATGGTTCTCATGGATGAAGTGTATTTGGGGAGTTTCCCAAATATTTGTCTTACATAAGCAGAGCAAGATAAAGTCTCTCTCAAAAATCTATTCAGAAGTTAATTCTTTGAGCCATGATAGAAATTTTTCTTTTTGGAGGCACCTGGCTCAGTGATTGAGCATCTACCTTTGGCTCAGGGGGTGACCCCAGGGTCCTGGGATCGAGTCCCACATCGGGCTCCCTGCAGGGAGCCTGCTTCTCCCTCTGCCTGTGTCTCTGCTTCTCTCTGTGTGTCTCTCATGAATACATAAATAAAATCTTAAAAAAAATCTTCCTTTTGCAGAATGAGTAAGTCTTTTGGCTAAACATGGATAAAAGCTTTTGCTCCATGTGGCATAATTCTAGTAGGCTCACAGCAGCAAAGCTAAGTCTGCCTCAAAGTGTCTTATTACAATAAAATAAAATTTAACCTCTTAAACTCAAGACATAAATCACTCACTTTTCTTTTCTTTCAAACAATTTGTGAGTGTATTATCATAAATGCTACCTGTCACAAGACTGATAGCTGTCAGTAGCTCAAAAATATGAATAAAATGGAAAACGCATTTGAATATGAAAACCATGATAGCATTTTGTAAAGAGGTGGCAATAATAAGAGGTTATGGCAGACAAGAAAAATTCTCAGGAAAGGGGAAATCAAGAAAACTTTCTTCAAATTAAATAAGCTGCTAAATCAGTCTCACTAGAGTGATATTTCCACTAAACCTAACAGCCAATAAAATACTCATTGGTCCTTTGTAGTTGGTAGTGATGGCAAATTGAGTTTATTTTGTGAATTTTCATACTGAAAGTATGTATCAAGTTGCAGAGCATAACTTGAAAACTGCACAATCTGAGCTTATATTTCTTTGCAAATGGTATCTGAAACCATCACTATTTCTCCAGCAATGTAAAAATTAATTTCACCCGAATTTTAAAGTGTACTTTTAGTCATTAACCAGGAATAAGCCCAGATGTCTTTTTAAAACATTCAAGTCAATATATTTCAGATAAAAGAAGTTTTATCTAAATTTCAGAACTCCATTTGTATCTCTTTTGTATTTTCTGATTTAAAAAACAGTATTACATGCAGCTATTTGGGTTTATCTCAAGGGTTTTACACTGAGGGAAACAAAAGCCAATCTCAAAAGGTTATATACTTTATGATTCTATTAATAGAACAGCCTTGACATGACAAACTACAGAGATGGAGAAAGATTAGTGGTTGTCAGGGGATGGGGTGGAGGTGGGTGTGACTAATAAAGGGATAGCATAAGGGAATTTCTTTGTGTTGCTGAAACAGTTCTGGATCTTGACTGTGGTAGTAGTTACAGAAATCTTTACATGGGATAGAATTGCATAGAACAATACACACACACACACACACACACACACACACAAATAAGTACATATAAAAACTGGTGAAAATAGGTACGCCCATGTGGCTGAGCAGTTAAGCACTTGCCTTCAACTCAGGGGGTGACTCCGGGGTCCGGGATTGAGTCCCACACCGGGCTACCGCAGGGAGCTTGCTTCTCCCTCTGCCTGTGTCTCTGTCTCTTTCTCTCTGTGTGTGTCTCTCATGAATAAATTAATAAAATCTTAAAAAAAAAAAAACGTTGAAAATTGAACAAAGTCTACAGTCTTGAATAGTACTGCACTCAGGTCAGTGTTCTGGTTTTGATGTTGTCCTTCAGCTAGCTAAGACGTCCCTGTTGGGGGAAACTGGGTAAAAGGTTCATGGGACTCTGTATATTAATAGTGTCGTTTCCTGTGAGTCTAATTATTTAAAAATAAAAAGTTTTTTTTTCCTTTAAAAAACATGACTGCTACTTACCCACATTTTAACCTTATATGGGCAATTTTCAGAAAGGAAGCAAATTAGAACTCTTAGCAGGCAAATTACATCAGAAAATTCATGCACTAACAGTAATTCATTTTACTTCTTAGATAATTCCTCAGGTTCTCTTTGAGGGCCTACTTGCTCCTATTTCAAATAGATTTCTAATATACTTGGTCATCTGGATTCCACAAAGACAACAGATACATTCATTCAATCAGCCATTCATTTATTCATTTATTTATATTTATAATTCATTCACAATATCTTGCTGATTGTACCAAGTAATGTGATAAGCATGATGTTCTGATGAATTACAGGATTTCTGTCTCTAAGGAGTTATGGCTTAGAGCAGTGATTTCTACACAGCGGTACTGAGAGGGATGAGGGAATAGATGTCAGAAAGTTACGGGCTTTCCAAAATACACACTATCCTATCCCAGAAATTCTAATGTTTCCCTTAGGGAGACATCCTCCCACTTCCTAGGATAGAGGAAAGATGATAAATGGGAAGTGGGGAGGAGTAAAGACAGACAGGACAAGATCAGGAAGAGATTTACAGGTGGGAGCTTTGGATTTTATCTTTAAGACAAGGAAGTGTTATTAAAGGGTTTTAGGCAAGGGGATGAGTGAGTGATCAAATTTAGTTTTGTTTTTTTTTTTTTTTTTTTTTTTCTTTTTCAAGATTACATAAGCTTCAGTGAGCAAGTCTATAGGTAGATGACTGGTTAGGAAGCTGTTGCAATAATTTTGAAATGAATGAATAATGGCATGGGGATGAAGAGAAGTAGACAAACTTTTGAATTCATTAGGAGGATGAATTAATGGGACATGATGAACAATTATTTCTTATATCCACAGAAATGGAGGTAGCCAGAGATGAACCAAAAGTGAGTGGTTTCAGAGGGAACTTGGAGCAAAGAGGATTTACTAAATGAGTTACATGCTCATATTACATTTAATGGTACAGTTCAGTAGAAATTGGACATACAGGCTGAAGTTTGGGAGAAAGATCTGGGCTGGAGATATATCATTGGGAAGTCAACAGTCTGTGGGTAAGTGGTTGTCAACCCTGGTTACACATTAGAATCACATGAAGAGCTTTGAAAAAGACCCATGCCCATACTCTATCTCAGGCTAAGCGAAGCTCTGGCAATGAAGGGTACAAGCAGTGATTTAAAAAGAATGCACAACAGTCCCCGGGTAATTCTAATATGCAGCCACTGCTCTAGATGGTTATTAAATCTACCAGGATGAATGAGTTCACCCAATGACACAATATGGCGGAGCCTCTTAACCCTGGCTACAGAGTGGAATCATCTGAAAAGTTCTAAAAATGATTAGTGTCTACTTTTCCTCCCTAGAGAATCTGATTTAATTGCTCTGTGGTATAGCCTGGGAATCAGGATTTGTTAAAAAAAAAAAAAAAAACCTTCCTGATGATAGACTGAGTTTTGTGCTCTCCCCAGCCCATTCATTTGTTGAAGCTGTATGTTGAAGTCAGGCTCCAGTGTGACTGCATTTAAAGATAAGACCTACATGAAGGTAATTAAGGTTAAATGAGGTCATAAGAGTGGGGTCCTGATCCTAGAGGATCAGCGTCCTTATAAAAAGACACACCAAAAAAAAAAAAAAAAAAAAGACACACTAGAAATAACACAGTGCTTGGGCTGGCACTCGTTGCATATGTGGTCTCTCTTTCCTCTCCCTATTTCCTTCCCCTCTCCCTCTCCCTTCCCCCTCCTTTGTCCTCTTTTCCACTCCCTTCCTCCCCTTTCTCTCTCTCTCCTTGCCAAGTAAGAGCACAATGAAAAGACAGCTGTCTAAAAGTCAGGAAGGGAGTTCTCACCAGACAGCAAATAGGCTGGCACTTTGATCTTGGACTTCCCAGCCTCCAGAACTGTGAGACAATAAGTGTCTGTTCTTTCTTAATTTTTTAAAGTAAGCGCTGCACCCAACATGGGGCTTAAACTCACAACCCTGGGATCAAGAGTTGCGTGCTCTACGCACTGAGCCAGCCAGTTTCTGTTCTTTAAATCACTCAGTCTATGCTGTTTCGTTATGGCAGCCTGAGCTGATTAAGACACATTTGGGTACTGGGAAAAGGGATGCTGCTATAAGAAAAACCTAAAAATGTGGACATGGCTTTGAAACTGGGTAATAGACAGAGACTGGGGAAGTTGAGTTGCACACTAGAAAAAGCCTAGATTTCTTTTCTGAAACAGGATGTCAGTAGAAATATGGATGTTAAAGGCCATTCATTCTGGTGAGATCTCAGACAGAAATGAGGACCAGGTTATTGGAAACTGGAAGAAAGGTGATTCTTGTTATAGAGTAGCAAATAACTTGGCTGAATTGTGTTCTAGTGTTTTGTGGAAGGTAGAAATTGTGAGCACAGGAATTGGATATTTAGCTTTGAAGATTTCTAAGCAAAGTTTTGAAGCCATGGCTTGTTTGTTCCTGACTGCTTATAGTAAAGTGAGAGAGGAAAGAAATGAATTGAAGAGATAATTAGTAAGCAAAAACAACCAGAACTTGGGCAGCCTGGGTGGCTCAGTGGTTTAGCGCCGCCTTCAGCCCAGGGTGTGATCCTGGAGACCCCGGATCGAGTCCCACGGAGGGCTCCCTGCATGGAGCCTGCTTCTCCTTCTGCCTGTGTCTTTGTCTCTCCCTCTCTGTGTCTCTCATGAATAAATAGATAAAATCTTAAAAAAAAAAAAAAAACAGAACTTGATGATATGGAAATTTCTCAGCCTATCTAAGAGGCAAAAAATGAAAACGGTTGCTTGGAGGAAACACTGAGAGTGTGGCTGAACAACCATTTGATAAAAGAGATTGTAGGTGCAACTCATGTACTTAATTGGACATCTCAGCAGAAGCCAGGACAGAAATGGGAATATACCAGCAGAGACACTGCCAGTTTGAACAAAAGGGGACAGACAAACTGGAACAGAATGAAGGCAGGCTATCAGGTTTTTTGGAGTCTACATGATTTGACCATAGAGCTCTTCGGCTGTGAATGTGCACTATTCTTCAGGTAGGGGAAGACTGACTCAGAAGGCAATTCGGATATCACATGGCTGCCACTCCCACCACAGGCCCAGGGGCAAGACTGGGGGCTTTCAGTGGACCTAGAAGGTGGGGCATGTAGCCAAAGGGGATTATTCTTGGTCCTGAGCACCCTGGAATTTACCTTGCTCGGTTTGAGATTTGCTTGGGACCCATCACTTCTTTCTTCTTTCCTATTTGTGACAGAAGTGAGATCGTAAGGCAAACCACTGGCCTCAAAATTGCAAAGACATATAGGAAGGTACAGGGAATCCCAGCTTATTGGAACAGAAACTCATGAGCAGAAACCTCAAGCAGAACCAGGCCCAGGGTAGGAAAACCTACGCTGTAACTCACGAATTGCCGGAGCTCAGGGTGCACCAGTCTAAGAGTTAAACTCCAGGAGACCCAAGCAGAGGTGGAACGACACTTCTGTTTTGTGTCTTGAATTTTACCAGGTCCTGGATGTGAATAGCAAAGAAAAGCCCCTTGTGCTTCTAGCAGGGGAAGGGGAAAGGTAATCATTTTGAAATACAACAAAGCATTCTGTTATTCTTAATACAGCCTACCCTCAAGAGAAACGATTTTACTAGACCTTAACCTGCTAGGTAGGGTGTTATCAGACCCTAACCTATCTGGGAGAAGGGAAATGTTTAACTGCAGCCCCATTTGGCTATTCTGTCCCACTGAAGGAGGGGAAGAGAGAGAGAGAGAGAGAGAGAGAGAGAGAGAGAGAGAGAGAGAGAAACACTGGTGAAGTACACAATCCAGGGAAACAGGCTCACCAAAGGATAAGACCTGATCAAAAGATTATAAAATGCTTCCCCTCCCCCATGCCTTGCATTATATTATTAAAGACCTATTTACTGCAGTTCCTTTCCCAGCACCTCAGGTCCATCATTCAACAGCAAAAAATTATGCATTCTTTTTTTATTATTATTAAAGATTTTACTTATTTATTCATGAAAGACAGAGAGAGAGAGAAAGTCAGAGACGTAGGCAGAGGGAGAAGCAGGCACCAGGCAGGGAGCCTGATGTGGGACTGGATCCTGAGACCACGGATCACGCCCTAAGCCAGGGGCAGGTGCTCAACCGCTGAGCCACCCAGGCGTCCTATTATCTAGTCATTCTAAAAGAAAAAAAAAGCCGGGATCCCTGGGTAGCAGGTTTAGCGCCTGCTTTTGGCCCAGGGCATGATCCTGGAATCCCAGGATCGATTCCCACATCGAGCTTCCTTCATGGGGCCTGCTTTTCCCTCTTTGCCCGTGTCCCTGCCTCTCTCTCTCTTTCTCTGTGTGTGTGTCTCTCATGAATAAATAAATAAAATCTTAAAAAAAAAAAAAGACAAAAAAACCAAGTCTGAAGAGACTGAACAAGCATTAACTGGAGTAAGAGGGGCACCTGGGTGACTCAGTGGTTGAGTGTTTGCCTCTGGCTCAGGTCATGATTCCAGGGTCCTGGGATCAAGTCCTGCATCACATTTCTTGCAGGGAGCCTGTTTCTCCCTCTGACTATGTGTCTGCCTCTCTCTGTGTCTCTTATGAATAAATAAATTAAACTTAAAATTTAAAAAAAGAACTAGAGTAAGATATGGCAAGAATGCTGAAATTATCAGGAAGCAATTTTTTTTAACTATGAATAATATGCTAAAGGCTTTAATGAAAGTAGACAACATGCAAAAACAGATCATGTAGGCAAAGAGATGGAAATTCTAAGAATTTTTAAATGTTAGAGATAAAAAACAATGTGTCAGAAACGGAAAACATTAGGCTCATTAGTAGACTGAACATGGCTGAGGGAAGAATCTGAGCTTGAGGATGTGACAGTAGAAACTTTTTATAACTGAGAAAGATAGGAAAGCCTGAAAAAAAATAAAACAATACCTGGAGAGTATAGGACAACTAAAAAAGGTATAAGATATGCATAATGGGACTATCAGAGGGAGAAGAAAGAGTAAAAGAAAAAGGAGCATTAATAACTAAGAATTTCTCCCCAGGTTAATGTCAGGCACCAAACCACAGATCCAGGAAACCCAGAGATATCAAGAAGGATAAATACAAAACCCCCTTACACTTACAGATATAATACTCAAATTTCAGAAAGTCAAAGGTAAAGAAAAATCTTGAAAGAAAGAGGGGGAAAAAACATGTTAGCTATAGAACAAAGATAATAATTATATCCAGCTTTTCAAAAAACTGTGCAAATAACAAGACTGTGAAGTAAAATATTAAGTGTTGAGAGGAAAAACAACAACAACACCCAACACCCTGCAAAAAGTATCCTTCAAAATAAAAGGAGAAATAAAAACTTCCTTAGGCAAACAAAAATTAAAGAATTTTTTTGCGAGGAGACCAGTCCTGCAAGAAACATTCAAGAAGTTTTTCAGAGAGAAGAAAAATGATGTAGTTTGGAAACTTGGATCTACTTAAAGAAAGGAAGAGTATTGGAGAAAGAATAAGTGAAAGTGAAAGAAAAACTTCCATTTTTATCTTTCTTAATTGATCTAATCGATAACAGTTTATTCAAAATAATAGCAACAGTGTTTTGGGATATATGTATCATAATTACATATGTGTCATGTCTGTTTACATATAAATGAAGTGAGTGACAGCAGTAAAATGAGAGAAGAGGGAAATATTAGGAATCTTTTGTTATTATAGGGCACTCACACTGCTCAGGAATAGCAATATAGTTTTGTTTGAAAGTATATCTGGATTAGTTGCAAATATATATTGTGAATTCTATGGTAACCACTAAAAAAGTTTTTATTTTTATTTATTTATTTATTTATTCATGAGAGACATAGAGAAAGAGAGGCAGAGACATAGGCAGGGGGAGAAGCAGGCTCCTTGCCTGCTCAATCCTGGAACCTCGTGATCACGCCCTGAACCAAAGGCAGATGCTCATCCACTGAGCCACCCAGGCATCCCTAAAACAGTTTTTAGAAATGTATAATTGATATGCTAAGAAAGGAAAGAAAATAGAATCATATAAAATGTTCATTAAAACCATAGAAGGAAAAAAAAAAAAAAACCATAGAAGGCAGAAAGGTTGTGGAAAGCAAAAATAGGAACACAGAACAAAGGCAACAAGTAGAAAACAGTAACAAACATGGTGGAGATTAATTCAACCATTATCAAGAATCACTTTGAACATTAGTGGCCTAAATACATTAACTAAAACGCAAAGAATTCCAGAATGAATAAAAAACACAACACTACTATATGTTGTTTACAGAAAACCCACTTTAAATATAAAGACACATATAGACAGGACAGATTGCAAGCAGGGGAAATTATTAGGGATAAAGATGGGTGCAATAATGACACCAGCATTAATACCCCTAAGAAGACATAGAAATTCTTAGTGGGAATGCACCTAACAATAGAGCATCAAAATACACGAGGTAAAACCAAAAGAACCATAAGGAGAAACAGATTAATTCACTATTTTAGTTGGAAACTTTAACATCACTCTGATAGAAATGGACAGATCCAGCAGGCAGAAAATCAGTAAGGAGAGGTTGAAGTCAATCGCACCATGAATAAGCTGGATATAATTGACATCTATAGACTACTTTATCTAACAACAGATGATTTCACATTTTTTTGCAAGTCCACATGGAATATCCACTAAGATAAACCACACTCTGGGCCACATACTACATCTTAACAATTTTAGAAGGAGAGGAATCACATAATGTCTGCTCTCGGACCACAATGGGATTAAACTAGAAACTAATAACAGAAAGATAATAGGAAAATTCAAAGGATTTGCAGATTAAACATGCATCTAAATGACATATACACAAAAAAGAAATCTTGAGATAAATTTTAAAATATTTTTAACTAAATAGAAATGAAATACAAGTTATCAAAATTTGTGGGATACAATGAAAGTGGCACTATGGGGGAAATTTAGCCTTGAATACATGTATTAGAGAATAAGAAAGATTTGAAACTTGCAATCTAAGTTTCCATCTTAGAAACTAGAAAACTAGAGCACAGAGCAAATTAAATCCAAAGTAAGCAAAAGAAAAAAAAACTTAGAGCAGAAATCAATGAAACTGAAAACTGAAAATTATTATTATGATTATTTTTTTTGAAAACTGAAAATTAATAGAGAAAATCCACAAAACCCAAATCTGGTTCTATGAAAAGATCATCAAAATTTATAAGCCTCCAACCACTATAACTAAGAAGAAAAGAGAGAAGACACAAATAACAAATACTAGAAATGAAAGAGGGGACATCACTATAGATCCCATGGACACTACAAGGATAATGAAGAAATATTGTGAACAACTCTATGGCCACAGATTTGATAACCTAGATGAAAAGACCCTATTCTTCGAAAGACACACTCTACCAAAACCCACATGAGCAGAAATAGACCATTGAAAAAGACCTATATCTATTAAAGACATTGAATCAATAATTAACTTTCCAAAACAGAAAGCACCAGGACTAGATGGATTTGCTGGTAAATTGTACCACATATTTAAGGAAGAAATTATACTAGTTCTCTATAATTTCTTCCAAAAGATAAAAACAGAATACTTCCTAACTTATTCTATGAGGCCAGCATTACCTTCATACCAAAATTAGACAAAACTATTACAAGAAAACTACAGACCAATATCATGAACATAACTATAAAAATCTTCAACAAAATATAAGCAAATCAAATTCAACAATGTATAAAAAGAATTACAGACCATGATCAAGTGGGGTTAGCATATCAGGTAGGTAAGTTTGGCTCAACATTCAAAAATCAACTGAGGTAATCTATTACACCAACAGACTAATGAAGAGAGATCACATGATCATACTAACAGATGCAGAAAAAAAATTCGACAAAATCTAATACACATGATAAAAACTCTCAGCAAACTAGGAATAGTAGGGGAACTCCCTCAACTTGGTAAGGAATATCTTCTGAAAACCCTACAGCTCTCATCATATTTAATGGTGAGAAACTCCAAGCTTTCCCACTGAGATCAGGGACAATTCAAAATGAAATAATGACATACCACTACACACTTACCAGAATGGCCAAAATCTGGAACACTGACAGCACCAAACGTTGACAAGGATGTGGAGCAATAGGAAATCTCACTCATTGCTGGCAGGAATGCAAAACGGGTAGTCACTTTGGAAGGCAATTTGGTAGTTTCTTACAAAACTAAACATACTTTACCATATAATCCCACAATTATTCTCCTTGGTATTTACCCAAATGAACTGAAAATTTATGTTCACACAAAAATATGCCCGTGGATGTTTACAGCAGCTTTTGTCAGGTTTATCCTAAGCTGGAAGTATTCATGACACCCGTCAGTAGGTGAACGGATAAATAAACTATGGTACATCCAGACAATTGAATGTTAATTATTCAGAATAAAAAAAGCAATAAACTACCAAGCCACAGAAAAGACAAGAATGGATCCCGAAAGTCTATTACTAAATGAAAGCTGCCAATCTGAAAAGGCTACCCACACTATATGATTCCAACTCTGTGACTGGCATCGTGGGAAAGGCAACAAGACTACGGAGACCGTAAAAAGGTCAGTAGTTCCAGGGCTTAGAGAGGAGGGAGGAACGAATGGGCCAAGAACAGAGGATTTTGAAGGCAGTGAAACTACTCTGTGTGGCACTACAATGGATCCATGTCATACACGCATTCAAATCCATAGAATGTACATCACCGAGAGTGAACCCTGATGTCACCTGTGGACTGTAGGTGATAAGCATGTGTCGGTGTAATTCTATCAATTGTAACAAATGTTCTAAGCTGTTGGAGGCTGTCAATAGCAGGGAGGCCATATGGCATGGGGCAGGGCGCAGGATGTGCACTGGAACTCCGTACTTTCTGCTCAGTTTTCCTGTGAACCTATAACTGCTCTCCAAAAAGTATAGTTTATTAATTTAAAAAAAAAGTAGTTTCAGGGATCCCTGGGTGGCGCAGTGGTTTAGCGCCTGCCTTTGGCCCAGGGCGCGATCCTGGAGACCCGGGATCGAATCCCACGTCAGGCTCCCGGTGCATGGAGCCTGCTTCTCCCTCTGCCTGTGTCTCTGCCTCTCTCTCTCTCTCTGTGACTATCATAAATAAATAAAAATTAAAAAAAAAAATAAATAAAAAATAAAAAAATAAAATTAAAAAAAAGTAGTTTCAGAAAACCCACCAGTGTTTACACTCACACTTAGATCTTCCCTACACATTGCACTATCTGTGAAAGCTCAAGAAAGATGGTTTTATTCAATCACTTTGGGAATCATTAACATCACGAGGTCTCTTATTTTTTGAGCCTTGAGGCAATAGTTCTTTTCACAGTAGAAATACAAAGAAATTCTCTTCTTATGCTACTTGAGAGTTAGTTAATCTACATCCTCATCTCTTATAATTTAAAAGATTTCCATTTCACACTTTTATATAATCCTCCATAATTTTTAGAGAGAAAAGTATTTTATTAACTGTCTTAAAACTAGCTTTTTCGTATTTCTACTGAGGCTCTAGAAAGAATATACGTTAACGATTATTTTATTAATCTCTTTTATTTAGGCTATCATGAGTATAAAACTAAATGTAATTTCACTTTAATGCTAATATACAATACATTGTGTTTAGATTGGTTATATAATGAAAATTTTTTTCCAATGTGATTTTTAAAAATTATCACAGAAGGAGTAATTCAAGTACCAGAAGAAAAACTAAGCAAAGTACATGCTATCAGGTATATTTTCTGATTATCTTCAGGTGGTAATGTTTATGAAGAAATAGGCAATTTTTTTAAAAGCGTTCATCTCCGAGCAGACCTTTTGCTGTCATCTCGCCTGTGCCCCCTTCTAACCACACCTCTTATATTCAGAGATCATGTTGCATATAATGATATAATTATCTACTTTGGGGGATTATTGATATGTTATGAGTGAAAGATAATGGATCAGTCACTACGTGTGATCAGAACTTTGAAAAAACATTACCAATACTATTTGGACAATGAACTCCACGGAGAATGAGTAGAAGTAGATTTTCAAGACTTAGGGAGGGGATCCCTGGGTGGTGCAGCGGTTTGGTGCCTGCCTTTGGCCCAGGGCGTGATCCTGGAGACCCGGAATCGAATCCCACATCGGGCTCCCGGTGCATGGAGCCTGCTTCTCCCTCTGCCTGTGTCTCTGCCTCTCTCTCTCTCTCTCTGTGACTATCATAAATAAATAAAAATTAAAAAAAAAAAAGAAAGAAAGACACATTTAAAAGGACTTCCCGGGGTCTCCAAGGCAGAGTCTATCAACTCACTGAGAATTTTTTCACATATGATTTTTAAAAAGTAACCCCCAATAATTTTATAGAAATCACTATCTGATGTTTCAAGATTCATTCTTCACTAGAGAATTTTCCATTCAATTTACTGACCTTACTTCCAATTATTTTCAACCTCATTCGTTTCTGATTTTACTTAATTGTCTATCCTCTAAAGAATTACCCTAAATGGTTCTAATAACTATCTTTTATGTATCTTCCATGATTTCCAACTGGTCTTCTCTGCATTACTCTCTTCTCTGGCTCTGTGGGATAATGAGCTCCATGCACCGACTCACCTGCTCAGGCCTCTTGAGGGATGTCTGAAAGTCACCATGGTGATGGTGTACCAGGGTGAGGCCCCACTGGGAATGGGATAGGGCTTATGGGCTGAGGCGTATGTCTGGCAGGATGAGTCGAAGTTCTCTTAGTTGGGAGAGGGTAAGAGGGAGACCGAGGTACACAAAACTACATTCTGATGTTGACAGGCCTTGGAAGCCAAATGTAAGGCACTCTTAAGTCTTGGTTTTGCAAGTTCTCTCTCTATTCAAATGAAAGGGTGGTCAAAATTCAGGCCCCAGAAATACTGCTGTGTCATCCCTGTGTTAATGAGCCTGGAGAGGTGTGTGAGATAACTGTAATGCTCTCAAATAAACTGGGCTTAACCATAGGTTCTGAGTCTTCTATTTGTAATTTGGGAGTAATTAGTGTTAGGGGGATAAATTATTAGCAACCTTATTATATCAAGGTGACCTAACATAGGACGAATAACGTAGCCATTTCTTCAAAGACTGATTTTAGATCAATATTGTTAAGCGATGTTGCCACAAATGCTGAAAATCTAGGGAAATCTGCTTCATTAAGAGTCTATAATTAATGATGCAGTAAGATATTTTACATCTGTGGGCTGGCAGGTAGAAAAAAAATCGTCTCAAAATCTTTAATACTGATTTAAATCTAGGTTTTTCATTCAAACTTAGAAAACAAAATTCTAAGCAATGTATTTTCTAAAATGTCAATGCTATTCCAACAACGTTTGCAAATGGCTGCAGAAGGTGGAAAGGAGAATCGTTTATTGATCAAAACCAAGAAAAAAGAAAATCACTGGCTTAAAGATTTATTTACTTATTTTAGTGGGGGTGGGGGAAGGGCAGAGGAAGAGGGAGAGAGTCTTAAGCCCACTCTGCCAGGGCGGAGGTGACTGGGGGCTTAATCTCATGACCCCAAGATAAAACCAAGAGTTAGGTGGGGTTTTTTTTTTTTTGAGTCAGACACTTAACAGGCTGCACCACCCAGGTGCCCCGAGAACCACTGGCTTAAAAAGGCCAAGATGAAGAAAGGTTTTGAGGTTACACAATGTACTTTGAGTTTCAAAATTCATGAATAATAGACCATGGAGGTAATATTTTATAATTCTAATTTCAAGGATGTGGTATGAGAACTGAAATTAACATTCTCTTTCTAATGCTTCAAATGAAAAGTGTCCATTTATTAAGCACCCACAGAGCTCCAAGCATTGTAGGAAACATTAAAACACTTGTTCATACTCTTAGAGCAAAATTGCCTATGTTGTACTCTCTTTTGCATGGCATTGACATTTTGTTCCACTGTCGTAAAATGACGAGTTCTTCAAGACTTGCTCAAGAAAGAAGCCTCTGATCCATAGAAGTAGATCATGCAGGAAGTTTCTCTGTCAACTGTGACACTTAATGTCCTCTGCCCCTGCAACCACCCCACCATTCCTCCTCTGAAGCCTTCACTTCCACCTTCTCTTGTCGCCTCTAAAACCACCACCTTGGCCACCTCCTCCTCCTGTCACCACCTCTTGGAGGTCCCTTCTCACCTGGAGGTCAAGGTAAAAACCTCTGCAGTGGTAGCAGTTTCTAAGGGTCTATATGAAACTTCTGCAGGTTTTTAAAGGAAAATGCCTTCATATTTTCTGACAATTTAACAGAAAAATAAAAACTTCCAAGCTGTCCAAATAGTTCACCCACTTTACTAATTTGTTCTTTGTTCTCTAAGTAAGTAGCAGCATTGGAATAAGGCACCTTAGTTTCACCTGTAGCACATTCACAAGCTTTGCCATCTTCACAGGGATGTGAGAACTCTCCTAATAGAACTACATGCTCTGGAGGGCCTCGGTCTTGGCTTTTGCTAAAGCCGCCCCTTCTACCTCCTTGTCCGATGCTCCTCTGTTGCCACCACCGCCTCCATCTCAGAAGTGGTTGCTGCTGTGGCCACGAATTAAGCTGCCACCTTGATTGAAACCTCCATGATCTCTGCCTCCAGAAGACCTGCCTGTTCCACCACCAGCCTCAAGGCTTCAGGTTAGTGCTCTTCCCCCAGTGGGCAGCAAGCTCCTTAGGCCCATCCCTTCCCATCCTCCCTCCCCCACAAAGCTGGGATCCCTGTCCAGCTCCATTGGATCCTCAAAAGTAACACTCTTTTATTAAGAGAAACATTATAACCCAGCATCTTACCCAGTTTCCTCCTCACTAATTGGTTCCAATTGGGTCACTTTCCAGGTTGACCAGATATCCAAAAGTTTTCTGTCTCTGGAACACAATATTTATGCATTAGGGAGGTTTAAGGGTAATGGGGTAGGAATGCCATTTCCTTGAAGGCTAGAACAGTGGTTCTCAAACTGTAGCCAGCATCAGAATCACCCGGAGGGCTTGTTACAACATAGATTGCTGGAACCAATCCCAGAGTTTCTGATTGAGTAGGTCTAGGGTAGGACTAAGAACCCACATTTCTAACAAGCTCCCAGGTGCTCCTCTGGGGAGTCCAGGTGGCAGGCCACTATTCAGGACCAGGGGTCTCAAGCTGGTTGCACATTATTGTCACCTGGGGAGGTTTTTAAACTCCAGATGCCCAGACCAGTAACATCAGAATCTATGGTGGTTATGACTAGGCTTCAGTATCGTTTTTTTTAAAGCTCCCCCATAGACTCCAAGGTGCAGCCCAGGTTGGAAAGTACCATCCAATCTCATAGTGGTTCTCAGCACAGGCTATACATTAGAGTAACCGAGAAAGTTTTTTTGTTTTTAATTTAGGTATAATTGGCACACATAAAAATTACCCTGCTAATGGGTCCAAGTTAGTGGTTCTTATTCACAAAGTTGCACAGCAACCACCACCACTATCTAATTACACAGCATATTCATCACCATCTAGGGAGATTTTAAACAACATTCTGATACACGGGTTCTACTCGCAGGAGATTCTGATTTAACTGGTCTACTGGGTAAAAGCATCAGTGTTTTTGTAAATTCCTCAGGTGGTTCTATTGCCTAGCTAGGGTAGAGAACCACAGTTTCTTAGTTTGGTTACAGACCTTCCAACACTGTTTAAGGAATTAATACTTATTTAGGGAGTTTCATTGACCCTGTCAGGGATGTTGTAAATATAGAGGAACTAGCACACATTCTGTCTAGACTCCTGCTTGTCCATTAAATGTGCTCACCACAACACAAGGGAAGCATCATCCCTGATTTCTATCTCTTGGAGCAGAGAGTTAGGGGGCCTTTATCAGATAGATCTGGAGGTGACTGTTGGTGAGCCTGGCTCTACTGCCTGCAGTACTTCCTTGCAAACCCAAGTCCAGTTCTGGAGACTACAGGAGCCTCTGGAGGGCTCAGTGGGCCCTCAAAAGTACTCAGAGCTGCTAGTAAATTTTTAAACATTTGCTTCTGTATTTTTAAGAAGCTCATTTTGTAGAGACCTTTGGTTTGACATTATTTCAGTGTTGGCCTTTTGCCGTTCAAGGCACAGAAACAGTTTGAGTCTGGGGTCCTGCAGCTGTTAATTGCCAGATTTTGGATAAAAAATTCTGAGCTATAGTTGAGAGATGTTCATAATTAAGGAAAATCGTGTATTGGGCACATTCATCTCTGGAAAATGGATTCAGTGGAAAGATCATGAGATTTTTATGTCATGCAATATGGATTCAATCCCCGGTTCTGGCCCTTGCCGCTAATGTGACCTGGGCAAAAAATGAGCGCTTACAATCTACAAAAGGAGAAACCAATAATAATAATAATTAATAATAATAATTAATAATAATAAATAATACCTAACTCACCTTTAATAATACCTTTACATATTTTTGTGAAAATTGAATGGTATAGCTCAAAAAATGGTATAGTTCACATGAAAATGCTTTATATACTATGGCACCATATAAATGATTATGCTTTAGGATATAACTAGACGGATAGACATATGAAAGGAAGAGAGAATGCATAATTTATAAATTAAGTTGATTTCTTTTGATGTGTAGACAGTTTGAACCTTAGGACCTCAGGAGCAAAAGGCTACTTCCTCCATAGATCATTTAAAAACAGTTATTGCCTGAAATCTGGATAATGAAACCTCATTTAAACGTTTTATGGAGAAGGAGATCCTAAATTAGTATCCTTTAAGTCAGCTTTTTCCCCCCACTTTCCTTTTTTTGGGGTCTTTGCCTATACAGAATTAATTATGTTTCCTTACTCTTAGTATTTAAAATTGGTGCAAGACCCTCCTTTTAATTTATTCTTCTCCTTCATCCTTATCCCTGATCCCATTTCCCATCCTTTCATAGATCCCCATTCTTTTGTTTGCAATATGGATGCTTCCAATCCACCTTCTATACCTTTGTTTATGTGTCTACATGTGTAGTTGTAAAAATATTGCTTGGCATGTGTGAAATTGTTTCTAGGCATTTACACATTTCTTATTTTGCTATAAACCTCATTTATTTCCTGTAGCAGTATGTTTATTTTATTTTACCATGGTAAGAACATTTATATGAGATTTACCTTCTTAACAAATTAAGTGTATAGTACATTTTTGTCAACTATAGGTACAGTGTTGTACACCAGATCTCTTGAGCTTACTCATCTTGCTTAACTAAAACTTTATGCCTGTTGATTAAAAACTACCCATTTTTCTCTTTTTCCAGTCTCTGCAACCACCATTCTACAATTTGATTCTATGAATCTATTTTAGATATCTCATAAAAGTGGAATCATGCAGCATTTGTCTGCCTATAACCGGCTTATTTGACTTAGTATGGCATCTTCACAATTCATCCGTGTTGTCACATATTGCAGGTTTTTCTTCTTTTTAAAGGCTGAAGAGTCTCCATTGAATGTATATACCATTGTGAGATCCAGTTGTGCTATTATATGAAGATTGAATTGATTTTCTTTTGTTCACTGCATATTATTCCATCTTAGACAAGTACTCTATCATACTCTTCCCCTAGTGAGGGGCACACATGTTGCCTCCAACCCCCACCACTAAAAACAATCATGCAGTGACCTCTCTGAATGTCTCCTGTACACCGTTATACCAAGAGTGGAGTTCCTGAATCACGGGGGATATGCAAACTTAGTATCACTAAATCCTGCCAAATTGCAATCCAAAATGATCACACCAGATTACGCTCCCACCTGGTCTGTAAGAAGGTTCCTATTGCCCCATATTTTTGCTGGCAGGTGATATATTCAGTGCTTAAATTTTGCCAGTATGAATAATATCAGATGATATCTCCTGATAGTCTTAATTAACATTTTGTATTATAAGTGAAATTAAACATCTCCTCAAATTTTTTTTTTTAATGATTAGATTTTCAGTGAATTGCCTATTCATATTTTTTACCCATTTTTCTATCGGGTTTCTGTCTTTTCCTTGTAAATTGTTGAGAGTTCTTTATATAGTCTAGAAACTAATGGTTTGTCTGTCATAGATGTTAAAAAGATCTTCCAGTATGTGAGTCACTTTTTAATATTGTATATAGGGTCCCTTGTTCAATAGGAACTTTGAATTGTTTTGATATAGCCAAACTCCATCCTTAATTCTTTTTAGGGATTGTACTTTGAGGGTTACTTTTAAGACATCCTTTTCTACCTAAGGTCCCAAAGGTTCTCATTCAGGGTCTGCTTCATAACTTTATTATTAATTTTTCACTTGTTCTTTTACCAGTAGTATATTGCTTTAACTGTGATAGTTTTTCCTAATGTCTGTAGTATTTCTTAGTATCTGCTTAGGTCAAGCTCCTTATTTGCTCTTCTTTTTTAAAAATTGTCTTAATTGTTTATGGTCCTTTATTGTTCTACATTAATTTAAGAAGCAGTTTTACCCAGTTTTCCCAAAATATTCCACTGAAATTTTTATTGTAATTACATGGAATTTTTAGATCAATTTATGGAAATCTACATCTTTAAATTATAAAGGTATCACATCATTTATATGTGTGACTTTCATTTATTCAAATCTTCCCTCTTTTTTTTTTAATTTGGAATTTTAATTATGTACATAAATAGCAACATGGGAACGAGTAATTCTAATGCTGGACATTATTTCTCTAGGTGAAAGGATTTCCAATTAGTCCACTTGTAGTATGGCATCACACAAGATAACAAAGAAGCCTAGAATAGTTTTTCCTGAAGAAGAAAGCCAATTTACTACATTCAGAACTGACTTCTCTGCTATTCTTCGGTAGAAAATGCATGGAGTTTCCAATGTTTACCTATAACTGATTAAAATGGGCAGAGCATGGAGCATTCTACTTATTTCCAGGTGAATTCTTCACATTTCCTGGCTGGACAAATACAATGGCTTGTTGTGGATAATAAAGAGAGGCAGCTAGTCCCATGAGCCCAGGTGGATGCACCAGCTTCTTTCTTTCTTTTTGACCCTCTAGCCAAAAGAAGTCCAACAATGCCAGCAAAACCAATAACACCAAGTCTTGGAAAAAATCCAGGAGGTGCATTTTGGAGATATTCATAGCTGTCTAGCTCCCATTGAACTAAGCTCTGCATCTTGGGCTTCGTTTGTGAGTACATTTCCTGACACCAGCTTGTATATGGCTTGCAATAATGTCAGAGATGTGAAATGCTTTCTTCAAGCTGGGTCGTTGGCTCCTCCACATATTTAGATTGACTCTCAGGAATGGAGTAGAGTGAAAGCTCATTAACCTTCACAGTTTTGTGAGGTGAGTCCCTTTTAAGTGATGCATAGACTTTAAAGGTGAGCAGACTCAGGCTGGCTGGCCCCAGAGACAGCCGAATTACCTTGAACATGTTGCTGACAGAGGTGGCTCCAGCGGGGTCCTTCCCTCTTCTTTTAAATTTAAATTTTCCTCTATAAGGACCATCATTAGGCCAACTCATAATTTTTAGCGTTTGAGTTATTGTAAATAATGTTTTATTTTCCATCACATTTTCTAATTAGTTATTGCTGGTATAAAGGACCGCTGTTTGTCTTTGTTTAATGATATTTGTATTTCTCAACCTTGCTAACCTTGAACTCCCTTATTAATTTTCATAGTTTGTAACTTCTCTTGTACTTTATTTTTTTTAAGATTTTTATTCATCCATTCAAGAGAGGCAGAGATGTAGGCAGAGGGAGAAGCAGGTTCCCTGTGGGGAGCCCGATGTGGGACTCAATCTGATCCGGGGACTTAGGGATCACACCCTGAGTCAAATGCAGATGCCCAACCGCTGAGCCACCCAGCCATCTATCTCTGTGCTTTAATGTAAACTATTATGTAATCTACAAACAAGGGCAATTTTGTCTTCACCCTTCCAGATTTTTTTCATTATTTTAACTTATTGTCTGATTGTACCCGCCAAAACCTCCAGTAATAGGATGATTAGTTGCATTCGAAGAAATTAGTCTTGTCTACTTCTAGACCCAGTTGCATTGTGGCATGAAATCCACTATCATATATTCTTGATTAAGAATGTGGTAGGGTTTCCCATAAACCTTTTGTATACCTGTGGTAGGGAATGGGGAGGAAGCAGAATCAGGCCGAGAAGGAAATACATGAAAAGTCCTAATAGGGACACCTGAGTGGCTCAGCAGTTGAGGTCTGCCTTCGGCTCAGGGCGTGATCCTGGGGTGTCAGGATCAAGTCCCGCATCAGGCTCCTTGCATGGAGCCTGCTTCTCCCTCTGCCTGTGTCTCTGCCTCTCTCTCTCTTGTCTCTCGTGAAGAAATAAATAAAATCTTTTTAAAAAAAAGGTCCTAATAAATACTTACAAAGCCAGGGACTCCTACCAAAAGCTGAGTAATTATGGTCAAGGTGCATTTTGATTTTACATGTACTTGAGTGCTTCCTCTAATCCAAGTTAGGTCCCTTTCCTTCTTTTCCCTCTAATCTCTTACACTTTAAAAGTGCTCTGGAAAAAAACTACTATGATTAAATTTCCCCAAACTCCTCCTCATCATGTGCCCATTGGCCCTCCTGTCTCTTCCTCCCCCCATCCTTCTTGCCTACTCTATTAGGCAACTATCTCTCTCAGAGATAGTAACTCTCTTATCTCTCAGAGGAAAAAAACTTATCTCTCAGAGAAAAAAAAAAAAAAACAACCCTTCCTACTGGGGAAGAGGGAGACAGAATATTGAAATAACAAGTGGGAGCAGCAAAAGGGCTCTGAACATTCCCTTAGGTAATTTGCATCCTTTTTGCTTATCTGATTCGGCCCATTGGGGCAGATCATTAGATATTCAGGTAGAAATGTTTGCAAAACTTCAGTTCCTTTGGCTCTATATGCCTCTGCCCTACCAGTCTAATCATGGTTTGTTCCATATACATCGACTTCCATCACTGTTGTGTCCTACTTAGGCAATCTAACATAGATTTATTTATTTATTTATTTATTTATTTATTTATTTATTTAGCTGTATCGCACTGTTGATCCATTTTGAAATTACACTTAACTAAGCTTCCAGTGTTACCCAGTTATTTGTATAATTAATTTTTGGATCTAATTCAAAGATTCTACATTTGTTCTTTTTAAAATTCCATTTCGATGCTCTAGCTTATGAAGAGTTTTAGAGACTTGTCTCTGTTATCCAACATTCTATCTAGTGCTCCAATCATCTTGTCATCTGTAGAATTTGATAGGAAGGCCATCAGTGTGCTCATCCAGACCTTTGATAAATATGTCAAAAAGGACAGGGCCAGGGAAGGACCCCGAGGCACACCACTATAAAATTTCCTTCAGGTTGACATGGAATTAGCATTCTTGGACATGACTCTTCAATTATTGATGAAGTCACCTGACTGTACTTGCATCCATCCCACATTTCACATGTTATCCACAAGGATTTCCTGAGAAACACTGTCAGATTCCTTGCTGAAATACTAACACACTGTGTGTGCAGCACTTCCTTGACCCACCTGATTAGTAAACCCATGTATTATTCAGTTCTACTTCAATTTCAAATGACAGAATTTCAATTTAAACTACATTAGGCAAAAGATATCATTTATAGGTTCACTTAACTGTATATTCTATGCCCTCAGAGGACTGGTTCTCTCTACCATCCTTTGTGTTGGCTTCATTCTTCTGCCATCTCTCCACTCCTGACATCAAGATGGCCACCAGCAGTTAGAGGGTTTTTCTCCCAATTGCTCCTCTAGCATCTGAGAACTGAGATTCATTGTCCCTGACAGGATCATGAGCCCATCTGTAAACCAAAACCAGAGATGTGATGATCAGGGTGGCCAGCCCTGGGTCATTTGAGGCTGTTCCACCCAAATTACAGGAACCGAGAAAACCTCAAAGATAATGATGCTATCAAAGGAAGGACAAATGGATATTTCCTACACTTAAGAAAAATGTTTTACTTCTCAGTGCTACCTCCTGATCATATTGTTCCAGAAATTTATCTCCTGAGAATATTGGTACCCACACTTCAAGGATCACTCACATTATATCTACATTTATATAACCAGTTATTTATCTATAACTATAACTATATACATATATACAGATAATTATTATGCAGTTGAAGTGATGCACTGCTTGGATAAACAATGCATCACCAGAAGTTTAGTTCCATAGGGATGAGTAATAAGTGTTCTTCATTCTGCAGCTGGTCAACTGACTTCAAACCCACTTACCACAGAAATCTGACTAAGAGAGTCATCTACAGATGAGGGATGAGGATGTATCATGTATGCATTTTGTGGTGAGCTGTCCTGCTATAAAGAGATAATTTCTTGGCCC
This sequence comes from Canis lupus familiaris, assembly GCF_011100685.1. NCBI lineage: Eukaryota > Metazoa > Chordata > Mammalia > Carnivora > Canidae > Canis > Canis lupus. The sequence continues at coordinate 4,225,755 of NC_049224.1, read as the reverse complement.
TGGTTCATTTGGATGGCAACGGCACTACATAATACAGAATAGAGTGGTCTTAAAGCAAGATGGAATGCCAGGGTTGAAAGCTATAAGAATAAGAGCTATATTTTGGCTTTAATATAACTTAAAATCTATTATTAGATGGATCTACTATTAGATGGATTCTCCAAATGCATTTAATGGTCTAATTGGTTTTTCACCAAGGCATTTTTCCAGGCACTTAATTTTATATGTTCTGACAACATTCAGATCCATGGAGAAGTCTCACTCACTTAGTACAAACCTGCTAATGAGAAAATGCAGTGGTGAACATTGGAGAAAATGATCTTAGAAGACACATTAAAGGCTGCTTTTGAAGGAGAAAATCTTGGAAATTTTTATATCACGGAGTTGATCTAGAATCATTTGTAACCAGACTCAGTGGTTAAATGAGGACAGTTCAGGTCTGATTCCCCGATGAGAACAGCTGTCTCATGTTATACTGCTGGGACCCCACTTCTCCTGCTTGATCACCTCAAACAATGCAATATGGCCTTGGCCCAAACTATATACCTCTATACATATTGGGTGTGTCTGTCCTTTTTCTGTCTTATAGAATGCCCTGATTTTGTGTGAACTTGATGTTATAGAGTCCATACCTGGACAGCAGCAGAATCACTATATCTTACACTGAAAGGTAGATAGGAAAGCAGCACAGAAATATCAAGAGGATTGCCAGGTGTCAGGAATATATTACACTTTTACTGAATATATTAAATGTAAAAATAAAAGCAAAAATCTATTGGTAATTTTGCTAATAAGCTAGGTTAGTAAGGTATGAGGGGCTACCCTCCAAGAATATAGAGAAAATAGTGGCTATTTCAGGAACCCAGTGGGGAAGACCAACAAGCCACTTTTTTTTTTTGACAAGCTAGAGCTAAGCCATATAACCAATGGAATGTTAGGACATCCTAGCACTTTCCAGACTGATCGATAACATTAAACGTTGCAGTTAAGTCTGACAAAATGAAACTAGCAAGAACATATCAATGAACACAAAGAATCTGATCATTATCACTCCTAGGATGTAAAGAACAACAACAAAATTGTAATTTATCTGAGTGTCTTGCCATTAGACAATAGGGCTGAGTCTTAATTTCCTTTCCCATTTTCACAATAAGAAAGTCAATCCAGTGCTCCAGGCACTATTACATTAAATATTGATATAGCGTCACTGTATAGTAGGTTTTCCTTCTAAGAAATTGATAAATTCTTAATGAAGAGTAGGGAGACAGAGCCCAACATGAATGGATAATTCGTTCAAATACAGTTGACTTTTGTCTTTGGAGTTGTTCTTTTTCTACATTACATAATGAATGGTTTTTCTTTGGAATTTAATTTTTCTGACACTAAAACATACATACTTAATAAATCTTTCTAGATTCTAAATGAACATTCTTGGAAAGTTTTCATTTGGCACAAATAATGATGAACAAAACCTAGCAAGGAACCTCATTAAAATCTGTATTTTTAATGTGAGGCCAAACTATCAATTGCTCCTACTTAGGAATAAAAGAAAATATCTGGTTATCTGCACAGTTACTGCTAAAGTTGCCTCTTGAACATTGAACATTGGTAGCTCCGAGGCTACCAATGTTCTCTATGCTCTAGATACATGGGAGAAGTGGAGACTGTAGAGCTCTGAAACTAACAGGGTCTTGAGATGTCCATCTAGAGCAGAGCTACACAAAATCATCCAGATGCCAGGTTGTCCCTTGCAACTTAAAAGATCAGCTCCATTCACTTCAGCTCCACAAGTTCCCATTGAACATTTAATACAGAAGTGTTTTGAGAAAGCTGGAGATAGGAAAGGTTCAGGAGACACAATTTTAGTCCTCAAGAGATGTATCACCCAGGAGATACTCAAAGCATACACGAGAGCTAAGCAGTCAAGCTAGATGAAGAGATTCTAAGTGAATGGAGTTAACTAAGGAAGATTCTTCTGAAACTTTGAATTGAACTGTAAAGAAAATGACAGAGTCACTTTTGGCCTCAGCTAACACACACTCATGTGATATCAGTCAAAGAGTCCTGATTCAGATATGTGGCAGGAGCTGTCTTTGGATGAAGAAAAGTACTGGGGAATGCTCTTGATAAGTTAAAAATATGTGTTTTCTGGAACTGAGTGTGAATTCTTCTAGAGATCCCATCAGAGCACTGCTCAGAGACTGGCCAATTAGGTGTTCCATACAACCTTCAGATGACCTCTAACAGGTAATCAGCAACTGAAGGGCAGCCCAGACTGTCCAACGGAAACAGCAGTGGAATAAGATTAATCCTCTCATATGAAAAAGATCACTTGGAGAATGAAACATACTGGAAAATGAGACAACCCAATAAAAGAGAGAACATGGACTGTATTTAGATGAAGGAAAGCGAGTATCTTGAGAAATTCTGAAGGGTGTTTTGAATGAACCACAAACACAGGATTAAAGTTTAAGGAATTAAAATAAATTAAGAAAAGTAGCTAGGAACAATTATATGCTAAGATTAACAAGCATTCCTACTGATTGGTGCCAGGCCTTCTGGGTGTATCTGAACAAGAGACATTCAATCCATGCTGTGAAACAACTGAATGCAGAGTCTTGGATTTGTTTTATGGCTCTGGTTTTGGTATTGTGAATGCCTTTGCTTTTGAGCATTTCTTTTCGCCTGTGTCCTTGACTGCCTGATGGAAACTATAGCTCTATATTTTAGTTGCATTCATCCATGGAATTTCCTTAGTTACTCATCACTTCACATGTGTAGATTCTTTCAGTATTTAAAACTTCCTCTGGCTGACTATTCAATCTCTTATCAGCACAGGCTGTAGGGCAGGTGGTTGACGGTATGGCTTTAGAGTTAGGCTGCTACCTCTACATCATAACCCCACCATTTATCATTTGTGTTACCTTAGGCAACTTACATAAAGTCTCAGTCTATATGCTTCCCTATCTGTAACATGAAAGTAATCACACGCTCATACACGGTTGTGAACAAAACAGTGATAATGTAAGAAAGGCGAAACCCAGTGCCTAGTCTAGAGTTGGCTCTCAAAAACTTTCTGCTATTACCATTAAAATAAAAAGTCATATTAAGGTTAATTAACTTGGTTACAAAGTGGATATTAGGGCAGCCCAGGTGGCTCAGTGGTTTAGCACCGCCTTCAGCCCAGGGCCTGATCCTGGGACCCAGGATCGAGTCCTGCGTCAGGCTCCCTGCATGGAGCCTGCTTCTCCCTCTGCCTGTGTCTCTGCCTCTCTCTCTTTCTGTATGTCTCTCATGAATAAATAAATAAAATCTTTTTTTAAAAAAAGTGGATATTATACCACAGCTGCAGTTTCTTAATGTCGTCATTAAACATTTTCCTGTCTGATTGTCCTATTAGCGGTCAACAACTAATTCCAGGCGAACTTCTGAATTGCTTTAGGTCTTTTCTAAGGCTTTTAAATGACAAGTGACTAAGATCCTGACCTGACTTTTTGGAATGACAAGAACTAGACTAGACTTGCAGGCAAGAAGTTGACTTTTATCAAACACTCATCCTTTGCTCTTCTTTTTTTTTTCCTATAGAAATTTCTATCTTCTAATTTTTGTTTTTGTGGTGTTTGTGCCTTATTATGTTTCTCCCACTAAACTGTAAGCCCCAGAGGTGAAGGGATCTCTGTTTTATTCATGGATATATCCCAATTACCTAGAAGAGTTCCTGGCATAGTAGGAACTCAAGAAACATTTGTTGAAATGAGTTAATTACTATTAGTTTTAGGGCAATAAACATCACAAAGGTGTTCAAGTTCTTAATTTCAGTTGCCTGGCTTTGGACCAGGTTCATTCCACTGTGGATTAATTAGGGTTGCCATGTCATCATATAGCCTTGCAGTCTGTACACTGAATAGCCCTCAGAGATGCCTCTCACAGAGAATACACTCTCTTCCTGCTCCTTGAGATATGGGAAGCAGAGGGTCTCTGGTTGAGCAACAATTAAATGTGCCTTACTTTGGGGTAGTGTAATATACAGTCCTGTCAGCTGAGATGCTTACTGACCAGTTGGAGAGATAGGATAATTATAGAGAGATAAGTGAAAATGTAAGACCCTATCTAACCTGTGCCTGAGGAGTGATGGTGGCCTTCAGTCTGGAGAGAATGGGAAAAGAATAGACTAGAGGCAAAAATGCATTGGCATGTTCTCAAGATATCAAAAAGGTCTATGAGACTGTGGCCAAAAGTGTGAGGAGCAGTGCAGAATTATTAATGTGGTAAAAGGAAGTAATCCTCACAGACATCATCTCTTCCAAACATTTATTGCTCAAAAACTGACATGGCTTTGCCCTCATAGAACTTACAGTCTGTTGGGGTTGACATAATTAATTAAATAATCGCTCAAATAAATGTAAAAGTACCGTTCCTTGGGAGCACTTAACACAGTTAACGTATGCTATTAAAAATGTGTATAAGACAATTCTACCAAGGTCAGGGGAGTCACGGGTAGGCTTCCTTAAAGAAGAGAAAAGCATAGGGAATTTGCTTATTTCTCCCACTATTAAGACTTAAGGACAGAAAGTATTCTATTTTGCTTTTGTGTTCTCAGGCAGCATATGAAACACAAAGTATGTTTTTGTTGAGTGAATGAATGAAGGCATATGGATTTCAGAGCCTTGAATGCAGAATAGAGGGTTGAATCTTGTTCTAAATTAGATCCCATTCTGCGTATACCTTTACTAAGCTCATAGGAAAGTCCATTTCAGTCACTATTCTGCTGTTTCCCATTCCAGGAGCACACCAGAATCTGGGAAGCTTATCCGGATCCTAGAAGAAAGGTATCTGATCTCTATTATCTATTCCAGCCTGAAGATGCTGACCATTCTTATCTACTGAGTCCATAATAACAGCCCCTTGAAGTCCTGTGACCCCCTGATGTTTTGGACACAGTAGCTTATAGGAATCTTTACTAAGACTGTGAACATGGTCTCACCTCCAGGATACACCCTAAAGCCATTGCTTTTGAAGTCTTCTCTCCTATGGGGCCATTACCATGGAAGGCACACTCTATTCCCTACCTCAGTAACCTTGAAGCTCTTTTCTAAATCCAAGACAATTACTCTTTGTCTCCTCTAGCAACCCTCAAAGTCTTCAGAGAACTCAGATTTTAAGGAAATGCCTTAGTGGCACCAGTTAGTACAAATTTCCCTACTAAGGAAGAAGAGACCCCAAAAACTAGGCTTTTTGGAATGTGGAGGAGAAAAATGGGTGGAGTAACCCTTGCTAATGAATATCTCAAGTGTTTTCCTGCCACACCTGGATATTTGGAATTTTCCCTATAGACAATATGGCAAAATGATTCTTCTGATAACAGAATCAGAACAATTTGGGGAGTAGAAGGCATTTTTGGGAAACCAGTTAGAAGCATATTGCTAAAATCTAAACATGATGTGAGAGATCCTGGACCTTAGTGGTGGCAGTGGTCATGGGAAGCAGGGCAGACATTAGATGCATATAGAGAAGACTTTAGGGGCATCTAGGAAGATTACATTAGGAGGATCCTAACCTCACTTTGTCACATGGATACACCTAGATAACAGCTACATTAGTGCAGCTAACCTGGAAAACAAACCCAAAAACTGACAAAACAGATTATACAGTTAATTGTAGAGAGGAGGCCAAAACAGTGGGAATGGTGGAGTTCAGCTGAGAACCAAACTAACCTGAGAGGATAAGCACAAATGGGAAGTACAACACCAGCACAGAGGAGGGACAGCAGCAGATACCACACCAAGTACCCTAGATATGGGGGACTTGCATTTGGAAGATGGGTCCCCAAAATATTTGGTTTTGAAAATCAGAGGAGCTTAACTTTATGAGATTTTACGGTCACTGGGGCTTAACAATGGGAATTTTATAAATCAGTAGGCTTAGTTCTGAAAGACCTAGAGAGTGATAGGAACCTGAGTCCCTGCCCTAAGAGAACCAGCACATTAAACAACCCCTCTGAGATATAGCATAGAAGCAGCAGTTTGAAAAGCACCTTGAGGGCACCTGGGTAGCTCGGTTGGTTAAGCCACTGCCTTTGGTCATGATCTCAGGGTCCTTGGATTGAGCCTGGTATCAGACTCCTTGCTTGGCATGGAGCCTGCTTTTTCCTCTTCCTCTCTCTGCCACTCCTCCTGTTCATGCTCTTGCTCTCTGTCAAATAAATAAATAAAATCTTGAAAGGAGGAAAGAAGAAAGAAGAAAGAAAGAGAGAAAGAAAGAAAGAAAAGAAAGAAAAGAAAGAAAGAAAGAAAGAAAGAAAGAAGAAGAAGAAGAAGAAGAAGAAGAAGAAAGAAAGAAAGAAAGAAAGAAAGAAAGAAAGAAAGAAAGAAAGAAAGAAAGAAAGAAAGAAAGAAAGAAAGAAAGAAAGAAAGAAATGCACCTTGAGTATATCAGAAGAAGATTTACTTACTAATCTTAGTGTACCCTGGAGGGGCAGGGATCTTTAGGAGACATCTTCAAGAACAGAAGGGCTGGAAGGCACCTTTCCTCCCTTCCCTCCATCTAGATACCTGGACACCTGTGGAAAACAATACTAACTACATAGTTTGCTAACACTACACACCTGCCCCTGTGTTCTCCTGCAGATCTACTCAATTGAACCTGCCCCACTTGGCAAGAGTCCCTCCAAATGGATGCCTGACATCTCTCATTCTGCAAGCAGCTCCAACAGTAACCAGCCCCACTCCAAAGTGACTCCTGACCTGCGCAAATGGGAAGATAACCATACATGCCAGTTTGACTACAGTCCCAGCAGTCGGCTGGGGAGGGCAGACATTTTTTCTAACTGAACCCCTGCCCACTAACAGAAGCTTCTCAGGGGACAATGCAGGGAGAATGCCCTGTAGTTCAGTGCAATTACAGGCCTGGCAAAAAAGCTGAGGGCAGGCATCTGGTCTGGCCCAACTATAAGCCCATGGTGGCCCCAGACTGGCCCCTTAACAGCACAGGGACCAAACCCTGCCCCCAACAGGCAAAGAGGGTCATTGCAGCTGACTGTACTGAAGGCAAATGCGACTTAACCGCAATAGTAGGATGCATGAAGCACACATAGAAGACATCCCCGAAGCACTAGGTTTTGGTGAACAGGAAACATTGTACTATAGGGTCCTATAGGACTTCTTTATAAGGCCACGGCTTTCAAGATCAGGCAATATAGCTGACTTTCCTAATACATAGAAACAAACACAAAGAGACAAAATGAGGAGACAGAGACCTATGTCCCAAATGAAAGAACCAAATCTAAGCAAAAGAGCTAAATGAGGCAGAGATAAGCAATATGCCAGTTATGAGAATTCAAAGTAATGGTCATAGAGACATTGATAAAAGAGTGGAGGATATTAGTGAGACATTCAATAAAGAGAAAATATAAAAAAAGAACCTGTCAGAAGCAAAATCAATAACTGAAATAAAAAATACTCTAGAGGGGATAAATAGTAGATTAGAGGAAGTAGAAGAAGAGATCAATGAGCTGGAAGCCAGAGTAATGGAAAGCAACCAAGCTGAATGCAAAGAGAATAAAGAATAATAAAAAATAAGAATAGGTTAAGGAACTCAGAAACATTATCAAGTGCAAAAACATTTGCCATACAGGGGATTCCAGAAGAAGAGAGAGAAAAGGAGGCAGAAAGTTTATTTGAAGAAATAATAGTTGAAAACTACCCTAATCAGGGGAAGGAAACAGGCATCCAAATCCAGGAGGCACAGAGAATCCCTCTCCCTCCAAAATCAGCCCAAGGAAATCCACAGAAGTAGTGATAAAGAGAGAATTTTATTTTGTATTTTCCAATTTTTAATTTAAATTCTAGGTAACATATACTGTGATATTAGTTTCTAAGGAGAGAATTTTAAAAGGAGCAAGAGAAAAGAAAGCAGTTATATATAAGGGAGACCCCATAAGGACAACAGTTGATATTTCAGCAAAAATTTTGTAGGCCAGAAGAAAGTGACATGATATATTCAAAGTGTTGAAAGGGAAAAACCTGGAACCAAGAGTACTCTATCTAGCAAGGCTACCACTCAGAATAGAAAGAACATAAAGAGTTTCCCAGATGAACAAAAGTTAAAGAAGTTCATCACCACTAAACTAGCCTTATAAGAAAAAGGGATTCTCTGAGTAGAAAGAAAAGGCCACAATCAATAGTAAAATTAGGAAAGGAAAAATTTCACTGGTAACTGAAAACATAAAGTAGTAGATTAATCATTCATAAAAACCAGCATAGAGCACAAAAATAGTACAATTAATTATATTTATAAAAATCAGTGAAGGCGTTTATAAAATAAAAGGATGCGAAGTATGACATCATATACATAAAATATGGAAGGAGGAGTAAAAATTTAGTATTTTAGAATGGTTTCAAGCTGAACTAACCATCAATTTAATGTGGACTATAATACACATAGGATTTTATATATAAACCTAACCACAAATCAAAAACCTGTAATAGATATGCAAAAAAGAGAAAGAAATCTATCACTAATGAAAGGGAGGAGAGCAAGAGAAAAAAGGAGAAGAAAAACAACCATAAAATAAGTTTTAAAAGGCAATAAATATTTACCCATTTATAATTATTTTGAATGTAAATGGAGTAAATGCTCCAACCAAAAGCTGTAAGGTACACTGATGGATACAAAAGCAAGACTCATCTATGCTGCATACAAGAGACTCTTTCCAGACCTAAAGACACATAGAGATTGAGAGTGAAAGGGTGAAGAAACATTTATCATGCAAATGGAAGGAAAGAGAAAGTTGGGGTAGCAATACTAATATTAGACAAAATAGACTTTAAAACAAAGACTATATAACAAGAGACAAAGAAGGATACTACATAATTGTAAAGGGAACAATTCATCAAAAACCAAAAACATACAACAATTATAAATATTTATGTATCCAATATGGGAGCATCCAAATACATAAAGTACTAGCAGACATAAAAGAAGAAATTGATACTAATACAGTAATAATAGGGGACTTTCAATTCCACTTATAGCAATGAATAGACCATCCACACCAAAAACCAACAAGTAAAATAGTGTCTTTGAATGACACATTAGACCAGATGGATCTAACAGAAATATTCAGAACATTCCATCCTAAAACTGTGGAATATATATTCTTTTCAAGTGCACATGGAATATTCTGCAGACTAGATCACATGTTAGGCCACAAAACAAGTCTTAACAAATTCAGAAAAATTAAAATCATATTATGCATCTTATTCAACTATGGGTATGAATCTAGAAGTCAACCACGACAAAAAAAAATCTGGACAGAACACAAATTCATGGAGGATAAATAACATGCTAGTAAATAATGAATGAATAAACCATGAAATCAAAGAGGAAATAAAAAATTACAGAGACAAATGAAAACACAACAGTCTAAGATCTTTAAGATGCAGCAAAAACTAAGAATGAAGATTATAGTAATACAGGTCTACCTCACGAAGCAAGAAAAATCTCAAATAAACAACCTAAAATTAGATCTAAAGGAGAAAAGAAGAAGAAAGAAGAAGAAGAAGAAGAAGAAGAACAACAACAACAACAACAACAGAGCCCAAAGCCAGTAGAAGGAAGGAAATAGTAAAGGTTAGAACAGAAATAAATGAAATGGATACAAAAACAAAAACAAAACAAAAAACAAAACAAAACAAAACAAAACCCAAAAAACAGATCAATGAAACCAGGAGATAGTTATTTGAAAAGATCAGCAAAATTGATAAACCTTTAGCCAGACTCATTAAAAGAAAGAGAGAAAAAGAGAGAGGACTCAAATAAATAAAATCAGAAGTTAAAGAGGAGAAATAAGAGTTAACACTGCAGAAATAAAAGAATTAGAATATTATAAAAAATCATATGCCGACAAATTGGACAATCTAGAGGAAATGGATAAATCCCTAGAAACATCTAAACTTCCAAACTCAGAAAGAAATAGAAAATTTGAACAGATTGATCATTAGCAATGAAATTAAATCAGTAATCAAAAAGATCTCAACAGACAAAAGTTCAAAACTAGTTAGCTTCACAGTTGAATTCTAACTACCCAGCATTTAAAGAGTCAATACCTATTTATCTCAAACTATTCCAAAAAGCAGAATAGGAAAGAAAGCTTCCAAATTCATTCTATAAGGCCAGCATAATCCTGATACAAAAATCATTCAAAGACACTACACACAAACAAAAACTGCAGCTCAATATCTCTGAAGAACATAGATGCAAATATCCTCAACAAAATATTAGCAAACGAAATTCAAGAATACAATGAAAAATAATTGCCCACAACCAAAGGATGCAAAGATGGTTTAATATTCACAAATCTATTGATGTAATATGTCACATTAAAAAGAGAAAGGATAGGGCAGCCTGGGTGGCTCAGCAGTTTAGCGCTGCCTTCAGCCCAGGGCGTGATCCTGGAGACCCGGGATCAAGTCCTACCTCGGGCTCCCTACATGGAGCCTGCCTTTCCCTCTGCCTGTGTCTCTGCCTCTCTCTCTCTCTGTGTCTCTCATGAATAAATAAATTAAATCTTTAAAAAGAGAGAGAGAGAGAGTGAGAGAGAGAGGATAGAAGCATCTGGGTGGCTCAGTAGGTTATACACCTGACCCTTGATTTCAGTTCAAGTCATGATTTCAGGGTGAAATCAAGTCTCACATAGGCTCTGCACTGAGTATGGGACCTGTTTAAGATTCTCTTTCTCTCTCTTCTGTCCCTCCCCACTTGTGCTTACTCTTTCTCAAAAAAAAAAAAAAAAAAAAAAGCGAGTGAGAGAGAGAATAAAAACCATATCGTCATTTCAACAGATGTAGAAAAAGCATTTGACAAAGTACAACACCCATTCATGAAAAAAACTCTCAACACAATAAATGCCACATATGAAAAACCCACAGCTAACCTTATATTTAATGGTAAAAAAACTGAGAGCTTTTCCTCTAAGATCAAGAACAAGACCAGGATGTCCACTCTCACCACTTTTATTCAATGTAGTACTAGAAGTTTCACCACAGCAATCAGATAAGAAAAAGAAATAAAAGTCACCCAAATTGGTAAGAAAGAAGTAAAACTTTTACTATTTGGAGATGACATGATCCTGTATGTAGAAAACCCTAAGGACTCTGCTAAAAGACTATTAGAACAGATAAGTGAATTCACTAAAGTTACAAAATACAAAATTAATACACAGAAATCTGTAGCATTTCTATACACTAATAATGAAGTAGCAGAGATAAAGGACCTACACTCTGGAAACTATAAAACACTGATGAAAGAAATTGAAGATGACACAAACAAAAAACAAAAAACAAAAAAAAAGAAGATGACACAAACAAATGGAAAAATATTCCATGCTCATGGTGTGGGAGAACCAGTATTATTAAAATATCCATACTACTCAAAGCAGATTTAATGCAATCCCTATCAAAATGCCAACAGCATTTTTCACAGAACTAGAACAAATAATCCTAAAATTTGTATGGAACCACAAAAGACCCCAAACAGCCAAAGGGATTTTGAGAAAAAGAAGTATAAAACTGGAGTTATCACAATCTCAGACTTTAAGATGTAGTACAAAGTTGTAGTAAGGAAAACAGTATGATACTGGCACAAAAAGAGATAAATACATCAGTGGAACAGGATAGAGAGCCCAGAAATAAACCCATTATACAGTCAATTAATCTATGACAAAGGAACGAAGGATATACAGTGGGAAAACAGTAGTCTCTTCAACAAATTGTATTGGGAAAACTGGACAAATACATACAAAGGAAAGAAAATAGACCACTTTCTTAGACCATATACAGAAATAAACTCAAGATAGATCAAAGATCTAAATTTGAGAACTGAAACCATAAAATTCCTAGAAGAAAACATAGGCCATAATCTCATTGACATCACCCATACAAATATTTTTCTAGTTATACCTCCTTTGGCCAGGGAAGCAAAAGCAAAATCAAAGTAATGGGACTACACCAAATTACAAAAGCTTTGCACAGTGAAGGAAACCACCAACAAAACAAAAAGATAACTTACTGAATGGGAGAAAGATATTTGCAAATAATATATTCCATAAGGGGTTAATATCCACCCAAATAACAAAATGATACAATTCAACACCCAAATCCTCAAATAATACAATTAAAAAAGGGCAGGGAGCCTGAATAAACATTTTAAGACATACAGATGGCCAACAGACACATAAAAAGACGCTCAAAATCACTCATTATCAGGGAAATGCACATTGAAACCATAGTGAGATATCACTTCACACCCGTCAGAATGGCTAAAATAAAAAACACAAGAAATAACAAGTGTGGATATAGATGTGGAAAAAGGAACCATCATGCACTGTTGGTAGGAATGTAAGCTGGTGCAGCCACTGTGGAAAATAACATGGAGGTTCCTCAAAAAATTTAAAATAAAATTACCATATATCCAGTAATTTTCACTCTTGGGTATTTACCCCCCCGCCCAAAAAATGAAAACACTGATTCAAAAAGATATCTGCATCCCTATGTTTACTGTAGCATCATATACAAGAGTCAACATACGGAAGTTACCCAAGTGTCCATCAATAGGTAAATGCATAAAGAAGGAAAGGCATGTATACACGATGGAATATTCTTCAGCCATAAAAAAGAATGAAATATTTCCATTTGCAATGATAGGGATGGACCTACAGGGCATGATACTAAGTGAAATAAGTTAGAGAAAGACGACTACCATATGATTTGGCTCATCTGTGGAAATTAAGAAACAGAACAAGGGAAGAGAAAAAGAGACAAACAAACAAAAAAACCCCAGATCCTTGACTCTAGAGAACAAACACATGGTTTCTAGAGGGGAGGTGGGCGGGGATGGGGGAAATAGGTGTTGGGGGCTTAGAGTGCGCTTACCGTGGTGAGCACTGAGGAACGTACAGAACCACGGAGTCACTATATTGTGCACCTGAAACTAACAGAACACTGTATGTTAGTTACACTGGAATTTTAAAAAAATTTAAAAATTTACAACAGAAGACTTTAACTGATAGATATAGAGATTGTGTGAGAAGGAGGCAGCGAAGGCAAACATGAGCTTTTAAGTCTCAGGGAGGGGAAGACATGGACTTGGAGAGTCGGGAAGGGGGAAGCAGGAATAGGATAGGGACGTGTCTGCCAGACAGCCATTGCTAGAGAGATAGCCAATGAGATGACCCAAGTCGTGAGGTTGAAGCTCTGTAAGAGTGCCAGGGAAGAAAATTTGGGGGCCCGCTTGAAAAAGGTAACAGTCGAACACGTCAACATGAACGAGAACTGAAAGAAAGAGAAGGAAACCCAGACAAAGGCCAGGCATCAGAGTTGAATGGTGTTTGGGTACAGACAGCTAAAAATCCAGAAAGTTGTCTCTCATGCCATCCCTGCGGCTTCAGGGTCAAGTTGGGGGTCAGTGAAACCAGAAGCTTTAGGGAGGAGAGAATGAGAGTGGCCGAGTCCCTAAGATTGTTAGGAAACTCATATTAAAAGGTGATTAGAGGAAGTTTCTTGAATCTTTGGAGAACTGATGTGGTCATTCAGTGGGAGGACCAACAAGGAGTTCAGGAAAAGGTAAGGTGGTGGTGAAGAGGAGACAGGGCTTGTAGACCCATCCTTTAGGAAACCTGGCAGTAAAAGTATGGAGAGAAACATGACAATAACTAGAGAGTGTCGTAGAGTAAAATAAAGGACGTTTTTCTCTTTCCATGTACCCTAAGGACATTTCTTTTCTGAAGGGCAGAGGTACCAAATGGGTATTTCTCAAGGAAATAACCAGATTTCTATCACATGGGGCCATTTGTAGATAGTCATAGCAGGGGTTGTGTGTCTAGAGTATTTGGCTTGGGCTCTTTCATGACTCAGGAAATGTCCATTTTTGTGGCTTCCTGAAAGGGACACTCACCGGCATAGCACAGCCAGCAACTAAGAATAAATTCCTTATTCTGTGTTGCCATCACGGTCATCCACGGTGACCACTCCTGCCCATTGGATGGCAGTTCCACTGCGGGAAGAACATGAGCAGCTGGAAAGGAAATGTGTACTTCAGTCCCGCACAGAGATCCAAAGGGCTGGGTCCAGGCTGGTGCTCTTTTCAGAATTTGGGTTAGAAGTAGGCAGAGATGGGATCTTGGAGAACAGAGCCTCTGGCAGTATGACTCACTATTTGAGGATTTCAATAGGAGGGGAAGAAACATGTCCTTCAGTCATCAGGAAATCATGACTGCCTGCTTATTATGCCACCAAATCCTGCAGAATTTAGCTGGAGAGGGTAAGAGTCTGGGGGTGGAAACCTCGACACTGTTAATGATTTCCTTGCCTAAATCCAATCTTTTCTATTTCAAGTCATGAAAACACATATTTTTAGAAGGATTGATAGACACACACACATACAGAGTGTATGTATATTATCTTTTCATAAACACTTACCTGTCAATGCCTGTAACTTAGGGTGTCTTTAAATGAAATCTCAACTGAATTAACCTAAAATAAAATGTTCTCTAGATGAGTTCCCAAAAGAAGATGAACCCTAAAAAAGACTACTTAAATTCATTCCAGAGAAAATGGGGAATAAATGAGAATACCAGGTAGAGTTAGAGGGTTATTTTGATGAACAGATTTCTATATAATATAAAGGAAGATTAGAGCTCATAGGGTTCTGCATTTTAAAATAAATCACTGCATGGAAGCAGAGGAAATATTACTAAGAATTTTGTTCTGATGTCTGCTTAACACTTTCCTCCCTTTATAAAATTCAAAATTTCAGAAGGAAGGCACAATTTAGGCAGCCTTTTTACTCATTCAGAAAAAAAAAAAAAAAAGGCATTGAGGACCTCCTGTGAGCCAGGCATGATGTTAGGCTCTAGAAGATGGTGAACAACAAGAGACCTTTCTTACTCATGGAATTGAGGGTAGTGAGGATGGGAGAGCAGTAAACCAATCATGGCACTGAAAAAAATAAATAAATAAGGGTGGGGGGCACCTGGGTGGCTCAGTGGTTGAGCGTTTGCCTTCCGCTCAGGTCATGATCCTGGGTTCCTGGGATCGAGTCCCACATTGGATTCCCAGAAAGCTTCTCCCTCTGCCTGTGTCTCTGCCTCTCTCTCCATGTCTCTCATGAATAAATAAATAAAATCTTTAAAAAAAAAAAACAAAACCCTGGTACTGAAGAACGTATCCTAACAAACTGAAGTAAGTGCTTTAAAAGGAAAAGAATGGCGCCCTACAAAAAGTAAAGAACAAAGGAGCCCAGGTGGGGGTACCCAAAGGGCTATTTGAGCTGAGATCTAAAGACCAAGGTTGAGTTCAAGCTAACAAGAGAAAGGGAGGGGGGCACACCCCAGGGAGGACCCCACCCCCACGCCAACCCCCACAGGGGCCTAGCCCCAGCAGCTCCTAGTTAAGGAGCTGGTCTTTATTCCAAGAACAGTGGGAAGCCATTCAAGGGTTTTCAGGAGGTTGGTGACGCGCTCAGATTTGTGTTTTGAAAAGAGCACTGGGGCCTGGTTGAAAACAAATTGGAAAGACGTGGCCTCAGAGGCGTTGTTAGGCTGGGTAAACGCTAAGGCCTGCAGCTGTCAGCATCACTTACCTACCTGCGGCCGGCTGACCCCACCGACATCCTGCTGCGCCCCTGCGGACATTTGGAAGCTATTTCAGATGGAGGATTAGGAATTTCTTGATCCTGGATTATTATATGATTATGTCAACATTTGGAAGAGAGACACCGTGCTTCCCGTCTGATCAGAATTCTGGCGGCAGAGCTCTCATAGCCGTTCCTCTCCCTGGGCCTACAGAGGCCTAGAACACACTTCTGCCCTTGGCAGTCGGGGCAATAGCACGTCGCCCTGTCTTCCTTCCACCTCTCTCATTGCACATGCTCCCGGTCTTTTTAGTTTCCCTCCTGCACTGTGACTCTCCAGGTGGCAAGGACTCATGTCAGACTCATCCTATCTCCGACTTCCCTGGTTTCTTGTCATACCCACACCTGCCCCCCTCACCCCCCAACCCCCGTCAGTTATTTCCACAGGAAGCCTGGCTGCACAGGGCAGGAGGGGCATGGCGAGAGCAGGCCAGAGCCTTGGGTACCAGGCAGGAGCCAGTCATCCTGACCAGTTGGCAACTTGGCCTTAGGAAGGCCTGACCACAAAGGCCCATTTACCAAATTTCAACTAATGGGGACTAAAGCCATGAGTGAGCAGTTGCCCTCATCAGGACCTTGAGTCAACCCTGGGCAACTTTAGGAGTAGGCCTGAAGCCTGAAGCAGGCTCAGCTGAAGTAGGCCGAGGGACGCAGGGGCAGGGAGTCAGTCAGTTCTGATGACCCCCCCCCCCCCTTCACCAGACCTGCTGCAAAGGTTGCTGTAGAGCTGACGTGCTTAGAGTCCATCCCAAACTGCCCTCCACCAAGTGTCAAATTCTACAACATTCCAGTCAAGTGTCCATCGCTTGGCGTCACTAACATGGCTTCCACTGTTATGTCTCCCTTACATGGAACCTAAGCAGACGCCTCTCTTAACTTCTACTAACTTAAGCTAATTGTTGGCTCTGCCCCCACACGGAAAGCCACTCCTTCCTTGACAAGATGGCCCGTTAATATTTAATTAAGGGGGGGGGCATTAGGCTTCCTCAGTGGCTTCCTCAGTCTTCTCCAGGCTCAAGCTCCCTATCTCCTTGCATGAGTGCTTCCGTGGTGAGGTTTCCAGTGTCCTGGTGTCCTGTCTGTCCTTCACCGGATGGGCTAAGAGTTTAAGAAATACCGTTCCTAAAACGTGTGTAATTGGCTGATCAACTGAGCTGGCCTCATTTAAGTTCATTCTTGTATCCATTCTTCTCAAGCCCGTTCTTCTCCATCAGGGCACAAAATCTGAAGCAGACACCAGAGCTTTTCTGCTTTGGGAAATAATATTAGTTCCTCGGTTGGGACACTACAAATCTAATAGGTCTCTAACTCCAGTCCGATCTACCTCAGTTTAGGTACAATTTCAAACACTTGTCCAGAAGAGATTATCCCCTGCTCCTGCCGAGATCTACCTCAGTTTTTGAAGCCTGGAGTTGGGGAAAGCATATGGTTGCTTCCTTTTCTATATCACAGCTCTTCCTTCTTTTCTCCTGGCTGCTGTTTCTAACCACTCCAGAGTTGCACTGGGGGAGAAAAGGGTAGGGGAAACTGGTTGGGGCAGTTAAGTCTGTGGCCGACTTCTAGGCATGAGGGATATGCAAAGCTTATTCTTCCTCCTATGTGGTACTTTTACATGTTCCTCTGAGAGGCCCTGCTGGGGCCTCTAAACACCACAAATGGTGAAGTTATTGTCTCCTGGGAACTTGTTAGAAACAACATTTGGGGGCCCCACCATCCTAAGGAGTCAGAGTTTCTGGGAGTATGGCCCAGGAATCTGTTTTACTAAGCCATCTGGGTGATTCTAGTGCAGGCTGAAGTTTGAGAAGCACTGATCTGAAAGTGGTTCCTCTCCCTCTGGCTGGCCACTTACAACCTTGGTCATGCCCTCAGTTTCTGGGTACATCGCACGTCCAGTTCCGTGTTCTCCTGCTGGGGTGAGCCCATACACACAGAGTAGCCCAGGATACTACACTATCCTACAGCTAGTGGCAGTAGTGTTCTCTGCCAACATTATCTTCTCATTGCTGTACTCCTCAGAGGTCCCTAGACCTAAACTGTCCATCTTAGACTCATGGAGAGATGAGCATCTCTGTGTACCAAGCTTTGGGAGGTATGTTCCAAGCTCTCAAGGCCTTCTCTCAAAGCCTCCCTGTCTTGGCTTAAGGAGATTATGCTCCTTCTTTTATCTTCTGTTGAGGTGAGTGATGGGCTTATGTTGACCAAACTGGACTTCTGGTCTCTTAGCATGTTCCATAGAAGTGATCTGTCACATCCCTTTGGGTTATGGGAGAGCTTGATACCTCTTCTCTTATTCCTGTCTTTGAGGTCTGTTGCAAAAATCCAAGACAACAGAAGAATTATATTTAACTTCGTTTGGACATGGCGTCTAAAACTCAATCCAGTAGGGTGGTTGTACTTTATCCTGCCTGCTACTTTTAGTAATGCAGTCCAAGTTCACAATGGCTACATCACATCAGTGGCATATATGGGATCTGTGTCAATTGCTTTAAATCATTTCACTTACGCTTCTGTTCAGTCATGTCTCCCCAAATTTATTCTTAGCTAGTTTTTTGTGTCAGTTTAAAAATAGATTTATGCCCTTCTTCTACATTTACCATGGTCATGTACCTCTCCTTGTCTTCTTATATTCATATATTGGTAAGCTCATGGAACTTTCCAGACATTGCCTTGGGTAATATTCAAGCTATCTGTCCAACTATGCTGCACTCTTTCAGGTGACACAATCACTGTTCCTGAGGATCAGAATTGACAAGAGATTACTAATTTCTTGGTCAATTCCTCTAATCTGAGAGGTGAATTATCATCAAAGCAAATGAAGAATTTATCAGATGTTTTACCGTCATTGCATTAAATATCCTACAGATGCTCGTTCTGCCATTCACCCTTCCTCGCTGGGCACTCACTGCTGCATGGCAATTGATTTCTTACCTGTTTATTGCTTTTCCATGGAGATTACACCAAATCTCCTATACCCCTTAAGATCCAGCCACTGTTAATTCCCATCACCCTCCATGGGGACCCCCCCATCCATTTAACTACAAGTATTAATGTAGACGATAAGAGCTCCCTCAGCTTCCCTCTTCTTGCTTAAAAGCTCTCCGTAATTCGATTCTTTTACTCTCTTCCTGTTGTTAACTCAGAAGATGTCCCTCTTAATACTTGCCAAGACCATGCTTTCATCTGTGTCACATTTTCTCATCAGCTTTGGGACTGAAATTTCTTTTGAGTCCTTAATATATCTCTCTCTACTAACCCCCTGATATCAGCCAAAAAAGTTTAAGTCTCACATCCTACAAACCAATTAACAAGAAAACATCCCTTGACCCTCATGTTGCCCTCATGTTGCTTTCCTTTGCTTCACTCCCATTAACCCATCTCTACTCATTTTTCTCCATCATCCTGATAACTTTCCACTCCAACTTAGTCAAGGATCTCCTAATTATCAAATCCAAAGGCCTTTTCTTATTTTTCATTTTCTTGGAAACTTAACATTTTCATGTCACACTTTATATTCCTGACTATCTCTTGGGCACATTATAAGTCCTCAATATATATCAGTCCTGCTATAATTGCATCAACTTCAAAACTGTCCTCCCTACTGATAATCTCTCTACTCATTATGTGCTATGTTTCCAGAATTATTTTCCAAAGGAAACTCAACTTTTCTTAAATATCTTAAATAATCCAGCCCCAGTATCCATTTCTAGCCTTACTGTCTAATGTCTCCTGACATACCAACCAAAGTGGACAACACGAAATGAACCATTTCCTCTTTTCCAAAGAAAATGTTTTCATTTCTTTGAGTTTTTGCTTATGCTGCCTTTCACTTTGAACTTCTCTTCCTTCCAAGTTCTTTATGTCATAGTACTACTTATTCTTTAAGATCCATCACAAATGCTACCCCTGTGAAGCCTTGCCTGGTTCCTTTAAATGATACCTTCTTTTTCCTCTAAATTTCTGTAGTTGATTGGCATCCCTCATGTTATACATTCAGATACACAAATGTGAATAATTACTGAATTTGGAGAGCATAAGATCTTTCCAAAATGACTACATCTTTTCTACCCAGGGAAAACAATATAAACCACTCCACCTTTCTTGTCTTGCGTTAGTTTAGACAAAACACCATCTGAGAACTTGGAAAACCATAATTTTCTTTAATGTTTTGCCTGTAATTTGTAAAACAACAGAAAATATTCCTGTGGACATGTTTAAAATTTTTCCCAGATGCCATAATTTCAGTACTATATGGCAATGTCTTTATGACACCCACTGAACATCCAGATGCTGAAAGAGTCTGGAGGAACGGAACAAAAATGATTAGCAATTTTGGAAATAGGCTCTATGTGGAAGTAATTTATATATGAAGGAGGAGGAGGACAAAGAGAAGGAGGAGGGCAAATTATCTGACTCAGAAAAGAAAAGGTAGGGGCAGGAAATGTTAGCAATTAGTTTCTGAGTGTCTGAAAAAACTATTATATGAGTGACAGTGAGCAGCTGTTTCATGTTCCTACTCAGAGGAGAACAAATGCTTTGGGCTATTGCAACAGAGATTACAAAGAGACATTAGGAAGAGTCTCCAGACTCTAAAGTTGGGAAAATTGTGAGGTATGATAGCATGTTGTCAAAGAAAGGAAGAAGAGACATCTTTCTATGGCTGGAAGAAAAGATATTAGAGATAAAGTTCATTTAGGGTTTTTATTGCAATGAGGTCATACATATGGAGAAAGAAATAATTCCACCTCACAGTACTTGAAAAAGCTCTTTCATAAAATATAAGTTAGGAATCTAATCTAGCCTCAAGGAAGGAAGAAAAGTTCTGAGAATATGACATTGTGGGTAGTAGATGCACAGTCTTCAAAATCATATTATTCTGGTTACTTCTCCTCAACACCCACTTCCTAGCTCTGTGACCCTGGAGAAGCTATTCATCTGCTCTAAGAATCCATTTTCACATCTGCAAAATGGGGGTAGCTACTGTTATCCTGAGATGATGTTCAACAAATGTTAATTTTTATTATTTTATTAGATACATAGAACCTTTTAGATATTACGTTAGGCATATTCCCAATCATCCCCTTTACAGAGTGATCACCCTCGCCCCATATAAGATAGGATGATATGATGACTTTTCACCAGAGTTCTGTTCTTTAATTAAAAATGAAAGCCCTAGGTATCAAAGACCAGCCTGCTGAGTTTCCGTACCTTTCCCAACCATGAGACATTTCCCTGATGTCTGCAGCATGTCTTTGACGTCTGGGACAGAAGACCAATTTGCCTCCACCCCCACGTGGCTCCACCTGTCACCATTATTATGTGATCTTTATAAAATTAAGCCGAGAATGTACCAACTTTTTTTCATTACTCTTTCAACCAAAGCCATTAAGCTTACAAATATGGTGTCTGTTTAATAAAATGAGTGGATATGGGAGGGAAAAATCCTGTATTTAATTTTACATCTTCAAAAACAGTATTTATACCAACTAATGTTTTCATGTTCAATTTGAGTTGTAATGTATTTCTTATCATCTGATGAACTTGTGATAGAGGGTCTATTTGTAGCCAGTGGTTAATAAGCAAAGTATATTTTCCTCTTGGTCATTGCTTCTGTCTTCCTCTACCATTACCTTCAGAAAAAGCCATTTTCTCAAGGATCCCAGTATGTGAATCCTTTAACTCTTCTCTGTTTATATCAAGTGAAGACATCATCATTCTTATCTTGGCAGTAGTTATTGTATATCAATATAGACACCTGGTAAGATTTCAATTCACCATTTGAGAGTCAGTTAAAAAGCACAGAATGCTACCTATGTGGTGGTATTAGAGTTTGTGTGTACACGTGTGTGTGTGTGTGTGTGTGTGTGTGTATACATAAATATTTCCTTTCTTTAAGGAAAATTTGGATTCTCAGGAGCAAGGATAATGAGATATTTATTCCATTCTTAGCAAAACAAAGTGTAATATATAGCTTAATATGAAAATATATTAATAACTATCTCTATGCTAATAGGGAAATTAAAAAATCCAAATCATAGCGTTGCATTTATATGGCTGAGTCAGAAAGAAGCATCATAATTGGAATTTCAGCAACATGTTTGGGTGATAGAAATCAGTGGGGCATGACAAGCTTTACTTTGAGTTATACATAAAGATAGCTTAGGACTGGAATGAGACATACATGATGTATAAAGGAATCCTTTGACACTATGAAAATAGTTTACCACTGTGAAGAGAAAAAGGGAAGGTTAAATTACTTTGGCTCTAAAACCCCATGTAATGCAAAAACCAACTGAACCAACTTTGTTTTCCAGATGTCGTCAGAACTGCATGATTGTTGAAGTTGGGGGAGTATCTGAAGATTTCAGGGTATACCTTATACTTTGCTACAGAAACAGCAACCGTAATGATAAATGTTTTAAATTATCTTAGAATGGACAAAGGAAATACCATTGCACAGATTTAGTAAAGCATTCTTTTATAGAAAATGCTTAAAATGTCAGTTTTCGGAGTAAGAAATATTTGAGTTTGAGCTCTAGCACCATCACTCAATCCACTGGACCTCGAGAAAGTCCTTCATCTCACTGAGCTGTAGGTTCCTTGCCTTTAAAGTGAACACAGTGACAAGGCCGACCAAATGGGGCTGATGCGAGGTTTGAATGAGATATGAATAAAGCCCTTAGCATAGAATGGGTAGCACAGGGTAAGGGCTCAATAAATGTCAGCTGTGATGCTGTAACAATAAAGGGAAAATGTTGAAAAGTGGGAGGAGAAAAAGAGTGAAGAGGAAAATCAGGAAGACCAAATCTAAAATCTTTTTAAAATAGACTCCTGAGAGGGGTGCCTGGGTGGCTTGCTGGTTAAGCATCTGACTCTTGGTTTTGGCTCAGGTCTCCATCTCATGGGTCATGATCTCATGGGTCATGAGATCAAGACTTGTATCAAGCCCCATGCCCAGTGGGCAGTCTGCCTGAGACTCTCTCCCTCTGCCCCTCCCACCACACAAATGCTCTCTTTCTCTAAAATAAATAAATAAATCTAAAAAAAGAAATGAGACAGAAAGAGAGAGAGACTCCTGAAAAACAATTGTCTGGTGAAAAAAATGGGAATTTCTCTTTTACTAAGGATAAAATATATCATAGTGCAGCATTTAGATGCATTCCTTTACCTGACCTTGTAGAAAAATAGTCACTGTAAAGTTGAAATAGAGCCATATGCATTTTGTCAGAATGGAAAGAGGAATTTTTTTTTTATCTAGAATTAAGAACAAACTTCAGTATTTTAAAACTTCTGTCCTTTTAAAACCCTCTATAGCTTAGAGTTTATTAAAGAAAGCAGATTATGGGGTACTTGGGTGGCTCAGTGGGGTAAGTGTCAGCCGTCAGCTCAGGTCATGATCCCAGGGTCCTGAGATTGAGCCCTGCATCCAGCTCTCTGTTCAGCAAGGAGTCTGCTTCTCCTTCTCCCTCTGCCTGCCATTCTACCTACTTGTGTTCTCTCTCTGTCAAATAAGTAAATAAAATCTTAAAAAAAAAAATAAAAGAAAGCAGTTTCTTCAGTCTCTCTAATCTGTAGGGATGGTGGAGATGGAATGTGGCACATCAAAAATTAAGGCTCAATGAGCAGGCTTCCCTGAAATTCACAAGGTGATCCTAAAATTCATATGGAAATCCAAAAGACTTTGAATATTTGGAGCAATCTTGAAAAAGAGGAACAAAGTTGGAGGACCTACACTACCTGATTTCAATATTCTGGGAAGCCATAGTAATCAAAACAATACTGGCATAAAGGTTGACGATGGAACAGAATAGAGCACAGTAATAGACTCCTGCTTAGGTGGTCGTTTGGTTTTCAACAAGATGACAATGTAGTCCGTTAGGAAGAAGACATTTTTATCAATAAATAAATGAATAAAAGAAATAAATATCAAAATTGGTAAGATAAAAAGAAATAAATATCAACAATTGGATATCCATAGGGAAATAGGGTGAACCTTGGCCCCTACCTCACATTATACACATCAGTTAATTTAAGCTAACACCATAAACTTTAAGAAGTTAAAATTTTAAAGATAGGAGAATATCTTCATGATTTGCGGGTAGGTTAATTTTTTTTAAGATAGGACAAAAAAACACTAAACATGAAAGAAAATTGGTGAATTCAATTTCATCAAATGAAAACATTCTCTCATCAGGAGAATCTACTAAAAAACAAATAGGCAAACTGAAGACTAGGAGAAAATATTTACAAAGCATATATCTGGTGAAAGACTGGTATCCAGGATATAAAGAACTTCTACAACTCAGTGACATAAAGTCAAGTAACTCAATAAGAAAGAGGGCAAAAGGTTTGAAGACACCTTCCAAAAGAAGATAGAGGAATGGCCAAAAGCACATAAAAAAAAAAAGCTTAATATCATTAGTTGTCAGAGAAATGCAGCTTAAAACTACAATGAATACCAATAAATATCCACAGGGAATGCTAAAATTAAAAAGACAGATAACACCAAAAGTTGACAAAGATGTGGAGTGATCAGAACTGTCACATGGCTTTGTTAGGAGCAAATAGTAGAATTCAGAGTCGGTACAAGATCCCTTATGTCGATAGAAATTTTGCTCTTAGGTGTTTACTCAAAGAATTTAAAGCATGTGTCCACAGGCATATATAGCATATATATATATAATATATTTTTATTAAATATATATTTTATTAAATATATTAAATTAAATATAAAATATAATACATTATAATATAAATACTAAATATATATACTACTTATATTTATATATACTACATATTTAGTACATTTATTCATAATAGCTAAAAACTGAAAGACGCTCATCAATAGCATAATGTAGAAAAGAACTCTGCTCTATTCATACAATGGAATACTACTCAGCAATAAGAAGGGGGAAAACTAAGGGACACCTGGGTGGCTCAGTCATTTTAAGAGTCTGACTCTTGATTTTGGCTCAGGTCATAATCTCAGGGTCATGAGATCGAGTCCTATGTTGGGCTCTGCACTGGACAAGGAGCCTGCTTAGGATTCTCCCTCCATTGCTCATGCTCACTCTCTCTAAAAAAAAAAAAAAAAAAGGTGGGGGTGGGGAAACTATACTGAATGAAACTCAAAATCAATGCTGAGGGAGAGAACTCCTACCCAAAGATTCCACTTACAGAACTTTTAGAAAAAGTGAAACTAATATGCGGTGGATAATGTCAGAAAGCTGGGTGCCTGAGTTAGCAACAATATACCGGGAACGGGTCTGCAGTGACTTTCCACATTGCTGGTAATATTCTATATTGGGATAGGGCTTTGGGTTAAACCAGTACATACATTTGTCAAACTCTGGGAATGTTTACTTAAGATTGGTGCATTTCATTATATGTAAATTTCACCTCAAATAAAAAACCCTGTAAACAAATATTAAAACTTAGCTAATAAAACGCATGCTGAATGTTTGGGGAGAAATACAGCGATGTTTGAACTGGCTTTAGAACGATCTCAAAAAATAGGATGGATTGATAGATGCATTGAGGGGTGGATAGATGGACTGTTCTATAACAAAGTAGGTAGAGTAAAATGTTAATGGCTTAATCTAGGTAGAGAGTATGCGAGTGTTCATTGTAAAATTCTTTTAGCTTTTCTATAAGTTTGAACATTTTCTTAATAAAATGTTAGGAAAAAACGTTAAGGCTGTATGGGTAGCCAAGACTCAGATGAATGGGTTTGGTCCTTCTGTTGAATATAAAATATGGAGCCATGAAGCTGCTAAGCAGGGCAGTGCTATACTATAGTCAGAGGCACATTTTAGAATGGCCTCTCTGCCTGAGTAACAGGATGAATTATAGGCACAGGGGAGGAGCTAACTTCAGACTAGGAGACCAGTTAGGAAACTATTCCAGTAACTCTGTGATATATTTAACAGGGGAAGTTCTATAAAATGACAGTAGGTGACAGATACTGGGGGAGAGGGCAAGGATGGAGTTCAAGATGGCTCCCAGATTCCTGGCAAACATGGTTCATAAAGTGAATGGCAGTGACAGCCTCTGAGAGAAAACAGAGATGAAGCAAATGGGGAATTGGGCACAGCGGTGGGAGATGTTTCATCTCATATAAGACATGTTAACTTTGAGGTTCACTGTGATTCTCCGAGGGGAAGATGTCCAAGTGGCACTAGTAATATGACTCTAGAGCTCAGAGAAGAGGTCTAGGGTGGAGATACGGACTTTAAAGTCACCAACTTGAATGATGGTAGTTAAAGCCAGGCCAATGATGAGATTGTCCAGGGGGAGAATGATCATCCATGAGAGAGCCCTGAGATTATAACTGGGCTGGCTGAAGAGGACCAAGCAAATGAGGCCAAGGAGGCAAAATGTAGAGAATTATCTGTAGTTCTCGAAAGTACAAATGATAGAATTCATATAGAGGAGGGTACAAATAACTCCGTTGTGGCTTTTGGGGTAGGAAGGAGACAGGTTGGGGAAGTTTTCACGTAAGAAATGTCATTTGAACAGGGCTTTAAAGGGTGAATAAGAGTTTTCTGTGCAAACAAGGGAGATGAAAGAAAGGCAGAAGGAACAACATGATAGGCTAGAAGCTTCAAAGACTATTGAGGGGATTTCAGGCCATATCGTTTTGACTCTTTTTTTAAAAAAAAAATATTTTATTTATTTATTCATTAGAGACAGAGAGAGAGAGAGAGAGAGAGAGAGAGAGAGAGAGAGGCAGAGACACAGGCAGAGGGAGAAGGAGGCTCCATGCTGGGAACCCAATTTGGGACTCGATCCCGGGTCTCCAGGATCACGCCCTGGGCTGAAGGCAACGCTAAACCACAGAGCCACCCAGGCTGCCCTCTTTTTGACTCTCATTTGGAGATTGAAATGTGGCATTTTCACCAAACATGAGACTGTTGGATATAGTTGTGGGGCTTGGGAGGATCAGCTTCTGGGCTCCTCCCCATTTTAAACCACTAGTTTTCAACTACTGTGCATCAGAATCTGCTGAAGTGCTGGTTAAAACACAGTTAAAACTGGACCCCACTCCCTGAGTGTCTGACACAGCATGTGTGGGTAGACCTGATAGCCTGAATTTCTGATAAGTTCTCAGGTGATGTTGATGCTGCTGGTCCATGACCATACTCATAATTGCTGAGGATTGCAGGAGAGAAGAGGTGCCACACAATCCTCCAGAGTCAGCTCCTCAGGAGAGATCTTTCCTGTCCAAAGGGACTAGTTATACCAGAAGAAGAGACAGTTCCCACCACATAGTCTTCACATCCCTCTCTAGGGTTTTGTGTGCTTGTTTTTGCTCTTGTGTGCCTGTGGTACACAGATCCTTCTTATTTAATCTTCAAATTATAGGAATTTGGGAAGTTTTTGAGGCTAAGGGCTCTTCAACAAAATGGAGTCACACTCGTGCTGAGTCCCAGGGCCTCCTCTGTCCACACACTCTGGTGACACATATGAAAGAAAATGACTGCCATGCATTTCTCCCCATCCTTGGCTGCTCCACGGAATGGATGGCTGCGAGAGATTAGTAGACTGAGCCTACCTGATAACAATATTTGTTGGGTGTTTGGTGCATTTTAAAGTATGTTCATATCATCAATTCATCATTTTACCTTCCTGATAAGCCAGCACTGTTATTACCAGTAGATGAAACAAAAACAAAAACAAAAACAAAAACAAAAACCCAACCAAGCACACAGAGATGATGATGTGTCAGAAATCTCTATACTAGTTCACTCTAGTGGTGACCCCAGTGACACCGAAGGCCTCTCCTGGAAAATGCTGACAGTTTTTGTTAATTTCAAGTTATCCCTTCCACAGGTCTGCAACGTATTGACAGCACCATGTAAGGCAAATGTGCTCAAGTTAATCAGGAACTGTAAGTGGTAGCAGGCCAAGGTGGCGGACTGATGGATTCAGCTGCACGCCACTTGTGGGCCGGAGAAGTAGTGCAGGGCAGCCCAGGATTTCAGAATTTGTTCTCTGTAATCTCTATTTCCACTTGCAACAGCATCATGACTGCTTCTGTATTCTAAGTGGAAATATTTTCGGTGTTGCTGTAGCAATGGGGACTCCTGGGTGGCTCAGTGGTTTAACGCCTGCCTTCAGCCCAGGGTGTGATCCTGGGGTCCCAGGATCGAGTCCCACATCAGACTCCCTGCATGGAGCCTGCTTCTCCCTCTGCCTGTATCTCTGCCTCTCTCTCTCTCTCTCATGAATAAATAAATAAATAAAATATGAAAAAAAAAAGCACTAAAGCTCACTCCCAAAAATGTTTCTGCCATTTTAATATCTTTAAAACTGTCTGTAGACAAGACATATTACCATAAACTAATAAAAGTCAGCTTGAGAAAAAGTGAACATTTTGAGTCATGGTGGGGTCAAGGGACACTCATTTTATTTAATACTTAGGAGTACTTCAGAAGTCAGGTGCCGTGGTAGGTACTGCGGATATTCAGATTAATTTTAGTAAGCTAGAGTCCCCGCCTTCAAGGAATTTATAATTTGGTCCCATTGGTTAAACAAAACAAAACAAAATACAAAAGATGAAGAACTACTTTGCAAAATGAACCTAAGAGAAGCCTTTCAAGAGTGACGGAGAGTCTACAATTCTACAATTTTTGGCATGGTCAGCAGCAACAGTGACAGCGGCCCAGTGGACACATTTAGTACAGACAAGAAACAAAACCAAAAACACGCACCTAAAAAACACTCGGCAGCCCAGAATCAGCCTTGAGGTTGAATAAACATGTAGAGCTAAAGGCACTGAAGGTCACTACACTTCTGAAAAGTAAAGTGTAAGGGCAGGAAAGAGTAATCCCCATGTGACGAAGTAGAGAAATGATTTCTCCAGGAAAAAAAAAAAAAGAAATTCTATAAAATAAAATATAATGTAGAAAATAAAAACCTACCTGGCTCTCATTATAGTCATTGTAGTATTAAATACATAGATTAAATTCAGATGGTCTGGGGCAGATAAACAGATGGCATGAAAGATCGTTGAGAACCTTTTTGAAAACTATCTATTGTAGTTTAGAAGCTGGATGAAAAAGTCTGTGGCTGAAGATAAATTTCACAGAGAATAGGATACAGAGCTGAGAATTCAAGAGAGGAAGTTTCAACAAAAGAAGCTTAAGGTAAAACAAAAATTTCTCCTGCAATCGTTTTTTGTAAAATGTTGATGGAGAATAAAGTCTTCCAGGAAGTCATTACGTAGCACTTAAGACATGTAAGTGCTTCAACTCTCCAAAGCCAGATGGTATTCATTGTGGGGTCCCAGGGGGACCCACATGTGAATGGCCACAGCATCGGCCAGGACATAAAATACAGTCTTGGTGCTGCCTTCTTACCTAAACACTGGGCTCCACTGGGAGTTTTTTCTTGAATAAAGGTTTGAACACTGGGGCCCGTCATCTATTACTGCACAGGGATTATTTCTGGAAATTACAGAGGTGTTTTGTCCTCAAGAGATACAAGAAACTTGAAAACTCTGAGCCTCCTGAATTCTAAAACACTTGCTTCAAAGACTAATTGAACCAATATGCACTTATAATCTTGATATATTCTGAAGCAAAAAAAAAAAAAAAAAAAGTGAAATCAATATTCAATTTAAATTCCTTCTGGGGAAGTACAACAAAAGGGGGAGAATATAACTAATCCAACATTACTTTCTAAAAGTGATTTATATTTTTCTATTCTCCCCCCAAATTTTCTGTTATGAATATGTATTATTTCTATAATCAGGAAAGAGGGTTGAGATGAATAAACTATGATATGCCAATATTAAAACATTTTTAAAAATATTTATCTTTAAGAGTATAATTAATTGTGGTGGCTTTACTCAAAAGGATTTAGGAGAGTCAAGCATGATAAGAGTTAAGGAGACCACTCTGGATTAAGACTCCAGATAGAGACTGTAAGATGGATGGTCCAATACATGGTATGAAATTGAACAGTCTTGCATTATTTTATACTAGAATAGAGAAAAATTATTAGAGCCTTTATTGAGCTATTTAAGCCCTCAATGAATTCTGAGCAACTCCACATTTTAACCTGTGTTAAGGAGAAAAAAGGACACTATGAAATTAATGTCCAAAAGAAAATTAGTAAAAATGTAAACTACTTTTCACTTTGCATAGAGCCAAAATATAGAACATTGAGTCAAGGATTACAGTAGAAAAATCATGGAAGTATATATTTTATGATCGTTAATCGTATTTTTCTCCACAAGTATAAAAAATCATTCCATCGGGACACCTGAGTGGCTCACCGGTTGAGCATCTGCCTTCGGCCCAGGGCCTGATCCTGGAGTCCTGGGATCGAATCTCACATGGGGCTCCCCACAGAGAGCCTGCTTCTCCCTCTGCCTGTGTCTCTGCCTCTCTCTCTCTCTGTCTCTTATGAATAAATAAAACCTTAAAAAAAATTATTCTATCGATCTCTCTTACAGGTAATCCAAAGCTAACAAAAGCAAGAGATTATTAGTCAACTGCCTACAGAAGATTCTAGTTCCCTCATTGAGCGGTATCACACACACTCATGGGTCATTGTATGATGTGGCCAGTGGCTAACATATTTGGCTATTATTAGATCTTGGCTAAGGATGAAACAGGACACCAGGTGAGGGGACCATATACTTGATCGTCTCTGGGAGATCTTTATTTTTCTTGCAAGATTTTTCTTTAAAAAGAAGCACCTCGTCCTTGGTTGGGAAGACCAGTATGCTTTCCAGGGAAATGAAAGCTCTGTGTAAAATAACCTCTATTAAGCATGAGATAACATCTGTCTCCAGGTCAAAGAGATGATATACAGTGTTGCAGGACACTGGTTCCTTTTTGTTCCCGTTGGATTAAGATAACGTCAGACAGCCATTTGGCTTCAAGTGACTGTCTGCACCTATGTCAAACCCCAAAGTTTACCCATGGCCTAGTGTCAATCAATGGTCTGGAGGGCAGAGGCTCTTTCTATGTAACAACAATACTTCATTTTTACCTGATAGCTGACAGCCTCCTTAAGAGCTCTTAGCACATTGAAAACTCACAACAATTAACCTCAGGTGGACGGTTAGGTGGGGGGGAAAGGGGGAGAGTATAAACAATTGTGATTTATGCCTTTGCCAGGGTCGAGGACCACTGTTTTATTGTGCTCATACCCTTAGTTAGTACATAAATTTCCTATTAATTTGCTGATCATGTAGGAACTTGAGACAGTGTACATATTTAAAATTTGTAGAAGTTGATTCCGTAAAAAAAACCAAAAACAAAACACCACTATCCGGTGACAGCTTTAATAGAATGAAAATGCCCAAACAGCCCTGCCAATGCAATCCTTCCTTTGCATATCTGACTTCTGAAAAACACACAATCTCTTTGTAGTGTTCAAGCAAGTAGCCTTGAGCTGGAAGCAAGAGTGAAGGTCAAACAAGAAAGGAAATCTCAAATCAGATACATTGCATTTTGCACCAAGGATTTTCCGTTGCATTTACCTCTATCACAAATCAGCCTATCTTCACCGTTTACTTTTCACCCGGAGTAAAAAATTAGAGTCTACGAATTGTAAATAGAGGGGCGAAAGATAATTCAGCACACTGTTTTATCACCGTCACCTCAGTGGTTTTCATAACTGAAGCCCACGTATTTGGAGGATGTCATTACCGCCTGGCAGTGTTGATAGAGCAGAGTGAAGCAGGCCCAGCTCCGCCAAAGGTCGGGGAGAGAACAACCGAGCTGATCCCGGCGAGGACAGAATGTGACCTGTTCGTGATCAAACCTGCTGGAGCAGAAGATCAGTCGGGTCAGGACAGCGGCCAGAGTGGGAGGGAAGAAAGATGCTCATTTCGAACACAGTCCCACAGCCTGGGCCTCTATGGGGACCTCCCCCATCACCTACCCTGATGATGCCTTTTAGGATCGGGGCCTACATGCTCTTTCCTCAGGGCAGTCAGCAAAGCCAGGAGAAGGCGACACCCTCCTTCAGCGGGGCTCCCTCACGTGCACGTCTGTTGATGCCTCTGTACGCGGGGACAGGCAAGGAGGCGAGGGCGAGTTGACTCTGGGTTTCAACATCTGTCGATATCCCCGGTAGAAATTTCCAGCAGCTGAAGTCAATCAGCGTTTGGAAAGTGCTAGGCAACCATACCAGGCGCTCCCAACTAATGTTACCTCTGAATGTGCATGACCAGGCATATTTCAACGTGGCCTGCCAGGCGGCGTTAGTAATGCGAGCAATATGCAGCTCACTTTACTTGCTGACTGGCTTAAAAAGAGAAAATTAAATACATTTCTCATAAGGATATTTTGTGGAATTTTTCCACATCATTAAATAAAATGTAGCCCTGGTTTAGAGGCATTTCCGGAGAGAAAACATTTCTTAACCTAAACTAACTGAACTCTGTGAAACAGTGGGCCCGGACGCACCATCATATTTTTTTTTTCTTTTTTTTGCCCTGATTACACGTAATGGCTCTCCTGTCCTCCCGCAAGCTTACCCATACCATTGAGTTGTTTCATGGCCAGCCGAAAAAATGGACTGCAAACTTTTTAAGGTGGTTCTCGGGAAACGGGCAGTTATTCAATTTTCTCCTCAGAGTTATGAAAGACTGGCTGGTAGGGGCAATGGCATTTCTGAAGGAATTAAGAAAAAGCATGACAGGCTCTCTTCAGCGGGGTGCACCGCCCCCCAAAAGGTGCTTCCTTGCAGCGGGGCAAAGGGAGGGCAGCTCCAATGTGGAAGCAAAGATGCTCCAAATAGGGAATGGGACGAAGCTTCCCCGTCGGCCATCAGGTCGCCCACTTTCACCTTCCTCCCAAGGAAGGGGCTGCACGTCCCTAGTGACGCCGAAGTCCACTCAGAGTTTGGTTTTGCAACACTCGCCAGTCCCTGAGGGGCCCAGTGAGGCGAGCTGGGCCTCCCACCCTCCGAGGCCCGTGGTTCCCTCACACGGGCCAAGGCCCTGTGCAAGATTTGCATTTCTCTCCTATTTTCCGTGGGAAGAGCCGCATGAGATGTGCTGATTTTTCAACAGGCTCTCTTGGCCTCTGTCTCGGTGAGAAATTTTCTATTAAAAAGAAGGGGGAAAAAAACGATCCTTTTGCAAGAAGATACCACACATCTTCCGTTTAATCCCAGGAGCCCTCCAGCCAATTTGAAAGTCAACATCAGACGGAGACGGAAGGCTTTTGTGTTTTGTTTCCATCTGAACTCTCCCAGTTGTTCCAATGGCATCGAGAAGCGGGGGCTGCAGATGAGGTGGGGGGCTGAAACGGAAGCGGGGGGCGTCCCTCCACAGGCTGAGCCCGCCCGAGAGGGAGAGGGACGCAGGGGAGGGCCCGGCAGGCCGCGCAGGCCTGTGTGGAGGCTGCTGCTCTCGTGCGGCCTGCTCAAGTAGTCTGCTCAGGGCTTCTGGAAGGAACTCTGCGAGCGAGATGCCCTCCGAAATAGAAACAAAGTCTGCTTCCAAGAATGTTAGTGGTTCTCGTCTCCATCTGGCAACACTCACACGCGCGCGCACACACACACACACACACACACACACGGTAAATGGACCATAGGGACAAGGGTGCTGTGTCTAAAGAGAAACATACAACAACTTTCTCTTTGGGATGCTGGATCAAATTCCCAGTCTCCTAACTAGGTTAGGACTTGGTCCCCGCTCTGGGCATTGCCTGGTGGCAGAGAATAACCTCCTGCTCCATTCCTACTCCCTGAAAAAATAAAACCTTCCAGAAGAAAGAATGTCCTATTGTTGGAGCAGAGTTATTCCCCCCGCTTCTCAAAGAGGAGGTATTTTTGGCATCTGGGAAGAGATTGTGTCCAGAGGGGCTTCTTAGTTTTACAGCTGGGTCCACTCAAGCCAGTCCAACAAGCCAGCATTGCAGCCAGGAGCCCAGCCAAACACGGGCACTTCAATCACGCTCAATTCACTTGGGTTTTGGTAAATGAAATAAAACCCCAAAGCTTGGCTTTTTATTTTTCTTAGGGCAAAGTCCATTTAGAATTGATATAATCGCTTGCTATGGTTACATATGCCACATTTATTTTTAAATAGCTCCACATCCCAAGGGCTCCTGATTTCCATCTACACGGCAGGTAGGAAGGCTGCAGGAAAATAATTTTCAACACAGTCTACATTTTACCAGGCTCAAAAAAAAAAAAAAAAAAAAAAGCGCATCTGGAGACGCACAACTAGGTTGATAAGAAGCTGGGAAGCTTGGGGAATGTGTCTTGCGTGTGGTGTCCCGAGAAAGGGTGCCCAGGCAAAGGCATGGCTGGGGGACAAAATCCACCCCCTAATCTGTTGACCACGCTGAGCATCGTGTCTTGGGGCTGCAGCTGCCTGGCCCAGGAGGCCTTTTCCCTGCTCTGTGCAAGCACGTCATCCACGCGTGGCCCTGGTGCACACGGGGCTGTGTCCACAGGCAGCCTGCGGGCCAGCGTGGGCCCCAGAGCACTCAGCAGAGTCAGGATCGGTTGGAGGAGGTTTCTCTGGGTGGGAGGGCTTGGGTGCCAGACTTTTCTTGGCTCCTGTCAGAAGCCCATGTTGGGGACCCCTGGGGGGCTCAACGGTTGGGCATCTGCCTTGGGCTCAGGGTGTGACCCCAGGGTCCTGGGATTGAGTTCCACGTCGGGCTCCCAGCATGGAGCCTGCTTCTCCCTCTGGCTGTGTCTCTCATGAATGAATAAACACAATCTTTACAAAAAGAAACAAGAAGCCCAAGGTACAGGCAAACTTTGGGATTCCACAGCAAGCTCTCTCAGCTCTCTTGACTCCCCTTGCTGGCTAGATGGTCCTTCGGGCTTCTCTTAAAGCGGGTTACTGTGCGCCGCCTGACCACCCTCGTCTGAGGCTCCCCCTCTCTCCCTCGCCCATTCCTTGCATACGAGGGCCTGGCTCACGCTCATCTTCCACTGCTGAGTCTTGCCAGCTGATGGTTCCTTCGAGAGACTGCAGACGGGGGCCCACAGAGCAATCTGTCTGGTCGTGTATTTGGCCCAAACCGAGTTTGACCAATTGTGATTTAGGTTTGAGGTCGCACATAGATATTTCCGTTAATGAGAGGCGAGATTCCACATTAAAATTTGCATTTCCTCCTTTCTTTTTTTTTTTTTAAGATTTTATTTATTTACTCATGAGAGACACATGCAGAGAGAGAAGCACAGACACAGACAGAGGGAGAAGCAGGCTCCATGCAGGGAGCCCGATGTGGGACTCAATCCCGGGTCTCCAGGATCACTCCCTGGGCCGAAGGCAGGTGCTAAACCACTGAGCCTCCCAGGCTGCCCATTTCCTCCTCTCTTTGGGAGAATCGGGAGTGCTGACCACCTCGGGCTCTCTGCGTCTCATGGCAGCAGTCAGCTGGCGCAGGGGAGCTACTGCCCTTGCTGACCTGGAGTGTCTTCTAGGTCATGAGGTCACCCTGGCACCCTATTCCCCACCGCCCGTGAGTTATCTGCCCTGTTCCTCTGGGCATATGGTTTAACTGAACAGGAGCCCGCCGGAATAAATGGTCCAGTCATCCCCCTTCTATTCGATTAGTGGGTCCAGTGCTGTAGCACAGACTTTGTCAACGTTTTCTTCCCCCTCCTCATCCACGGTGGAGGACTTTCACATGTGCAACCCACTCTCAAGGGTGCTGTCAGGGTCATTCTAGCTGCAACAACACCACGAGATGGTTACTGGAGCCTAGAAAACTCTCTTCTTAGAAAAAGAAACCAAGTACTTCGCAGGCTTCAGGAAAACTATTACCGGGAACAAATTTCTTGTGACATCTCCCAAGTGATCATGATGCACGTGCGTGGAGCGAGAGGGCATTGAGAACAGTTCCTGCAGTCGGAAAGGGAAAAGCACGAGCAAGTCTAGAGCACTGTGTTTATAAAGCATGACAGAAAAGACGCATCAACAAGACCTCCAAGTAAATAATTTTAGGTCCGGGTAAATACTAGGTTTGCTAACTTCAATTCAACTTCCCACACATATACTTATGGCCAGGGCCAGCCCACGGCATGGGAGGAATTGGCAGCCGCCTTCTTCTCGTGATTGGGCTGGTAAGGACTCCCTACTATTAGACGCGCTTCTAGGATTTAGGTAAAGATGGGGTGTCCTCTCTAGGAGACTCTTGAAGACAGGGAAGGCTAGCTGACTCTTTGAGGCGCTCTCCTAGAACTCGAATTAGGATTGGTGTCTTAGGTTAGTGGTTTGTATCAAGAGAGTGGCAGGAACCTTGGGTGCGTTTGAAGAGAGGTGGGGGAGGCTGGGAGCCAAGCCGCAATAGGGAAGGAGGAGCCATAGGCCTGAAGCAGGAGGGGACAGGACCAGAGGAAGGGCTGACAGAGAGCCCTGGGCTGCTGGGAAGTGATTCAGGGAAAGAGACCCAGGAGATGAGCTGTTGAGGCGGAGGGATGGAGTCGTGGAGACATCCACCGGGGTTCATTACTCGGTAAATCCTCTCCAAAGTTGGCTTTCTTGGTGACTTTGAGATT
Organism: Canis lupus familiaris; assembly: GCF_011100685.1. Classification (NCBI taxonomy): domain Eukaryota; kingdom Metazoa; phylum Chordata; class Mammalia; order Carnivora; family Canidae; genus Canis; species Canis lupus. The sequence continues at coordinate 4,189,581 of NC_049224.1, read as the reverse complement.
TGCCAGTGGTTTTGTTTTTGGTTTTTTTTTGTAAATTTATTTTATTTTATTATTATTATTTTTTTAAATTTTCATTTATTTATGATAGTCACAGAGAGAGAGAGAGAGAGAGAGAGAGAGATGCAGAGACACAGGCAGAGGGAGAAGCAGGCTCCATGCACCGGGAGCCCGACGTGGGACTCGATCCCGGGTCTCCAGGATCGCGTCCCGGGCCAAAGGCAGGCGCCAAACCGCTGCGCCACCCAGGGATCCTGTAAATTTACTTTTTATTGGTGTTCAATTTGCCAACATATAGAATAACACCCAGTGCTCATCCCGTCAAGTGCCCCCCTCAGTGCCCATCACCCAGTCAACCCCACCCCTGCCCGCCTCCCCTTCCACCACCCCTAGTTCGTTTCCCAGAGTTAGGGGTCTCTCATGTTCTGTATCCCTTTCTGGTATTTCCCACTCATTTTTTCGCTGTTCCCCTTTATTCCCTTTCACTATTTTTTATATTCCCCAAATGAATGAGACCATATAATGTTTGTCCTTCCCCGATTGACTTATTTCACTCAGCATAATATCCTCCAGTTCCATCCATGTTGAAGCAAATGGGGGGTATTTGTCATTTCTGATGGCTGAGGAATATTCCATTGAATACATAGACCACATCTTCTTTATCCTTTCATCTGTCGATGGACACCGAGGCTCCTTCCACAGTTTGGCTATCGTGGCCATTGCTGCTATAAACATCGGGGTGCAGGTGTCCCGGCGTTTCACTGCATTTGTATCTTTGGGGTAAATCCCCAACAGTGCAATTGCTGGGTCGTAGGGCAGGTCTATTTTTAACTCTTTGAGGAACCTCCACACAGTTTTCCAGAGTGGCTGCACCAGTTCACATTCCCACCAACAGTGTAAGAGGGTTCCCCTTTCTCCACATCCTCTCCAACATTTGTTGTTTCCTGCCTTGTTAATTTTCCCCATTCTCACTGGTGTGAGGTGGGATCTCATTGTGGTTTTGATTTGTATTTCCCTGATGGCAAGTGATGCGGAGCATTTTCTCATGTGCTTGTTGGCCATGTCTATGTCTTCCTCTGTGAGATTTATGTTCATGTCTTTTGCCCATTTCATGATTGGATTGTTTGTTTCTTTGGTGTTGAGTTTAATAAGTTCTTTATAGATCTTGGAAACTAGCCCTTTATCTGATACGTCATTTGCAAATATCTTCTCCCATTCTCTAGGTTGTCTTTGAGTTTTGTTGACTGTATCCTTTGCTGTGCAAAAGCTTCTTATCTTGATGAAGTCCCAATAGTTCATTTTTGCTTTTGTTTCCCTTGCCTTCATGGATGTATCTTGCAAGAAGTTACTGTGGCCAAGTTCAAAAAGGGTGTTGCCTGTGTTCTCCTCTAGGATTTTGATTTGCCAGTGTTCTATGGTTGATGGAGCGCCGAAGAAGCCAGTCTTTGCCTGTGGAGTAAATGGAACCTCAGATGCTAGTCCCTGGTGGAGACTGGTTTTTGTCTTGATCACCATCCGTTGTTGTTGTTGTTGTTGTTTTCTTTCAGGATTTCTTAAGAGGGTGACTGGCATTTTGCCTGAGAGCAATAGAGGTTTAGGGTAAAGTTGTGAGAGTGTGATGTTTCTAGGAACTAGGTTGTTAGCGGGGGCAGCAAACGGATCAAGTAGTTCATTTTCCTTTCTAGGCTGGATTATTTACTAGTAGGCCCCAGCCATTTAGGAACCATCTATGGAGAATTAAGTATTCATTACTCAGCCAAGGTTTCCTCAAATTCAAAGTGGGAGATTTTTGAAAGGCAAAGAAGGGATTTCAGAGGCTTCTAAAACTGGGGTACAGGCTAACCACTTGGGTCGTGGGTCTCTGCAGTGTCTTTAGCACCTCTCAGAGGGATTCGGGTTTCAGCTGTCTGAGGCTTGCTAATTACTGAGGTAAAGTTAAAAGTTGTTCTGTGCTCAGGGAGGACAGGGGAATAAGGGCAGTGAACCACAAAAGCCATGTCAGGAAAGTTTACTTTTCACGGTCACTGAATTACCAGAGGAACGAGTCAGCCCTGGCCCATCGCTGTCTGTCTGCGCACCACCCAGGGCCTCCCTGTCACAGAGAGAGACACTTGTCAGACCCGAACACCCTTTCCATCAGAGGGAAGCTGGCAACACAGAATGCCCCTTGATTAGCACAAAAGGTAGGGAGTTCCTAAATCTCACTTTCCACCCACTTGCTGGAAATGGGACGAGTGTGTTTCTGGGGCGTCCTTCCAGATGCAAAAGGATGAGCAGCCACGGGGCCAGCCTTCTCCCCCTGTCCCCCAAGATGGAGGGTGAGCAGAAGGACTTGCAGGGGGCCCACCCCAGCCCGAAGGAATTGCAATGGTTTTGGAAAAGGACTCTACTTTTTTTTTTCTTTTTCTTTTTCTAATTGCAAAAAAAAAAAAAAAAAAAAAAAAGGAATGAGAAGAAAAAGTTAATAGTTGCAGCTAGAAAATATGCCTGAGAGGATGGCCTTTATCATCTGCTTTTGAAGTCGGGGCTGAGAGAGAGATGAAGCCAGGCGGAGGACGAGAGGGCCCATCGGAGCTCCGTGGGCACCAGGACACAATTGGTACCTGAGGGGGAACCTTTGCTGCAAAGTCATTTCAGACTGGCTCAGTGATTTAGTAGAAATAATTTACATGAGCTCCTAAAATGGTGTATCCCTGTTTCATTTCCAGACAAGAATGCAGGAGATGTTTATAAAGATCCCAGCCTCTGTTTAGGGATGTCTAAATACATTCTGGTAATTAGCTTAACTTTGATCCAGCCCAGTGCCTTTCCTTGGTAAAATAAATAAATCCGTGAAAAGTTCTGCAACACTCTCCCCTTCAACATCGCAGCAACCCAATAATATCCATGGATAGTGTTCAATTTGATGTTAAGTTTCCCAAACTCTCCAGTCTGGTTGTTCTGGTGATATACATAATATTTAATCCTGATTAATAAGAGTTTGAAATGAAACACTAATTATTAGCACGATGCCTATTTTTTTTCCCTCAGTAAACAAAATGTAAGAGTGTTCTACCTAAGGCTGTCCAGACTTTGGTAATATGCTTATCGCATAATGCATCCTGGTTTCTCATTTAAAAATGCTCAGTCACGTGGCACAGGCAATCAAGACAGAAGATGGAGTTCACCTTCCACACTAATGAATGATGTTCAATTCCTTTTGCCATCTTTATGTATCTCTCTTCCTTGAAACCCAGAAGGGAAAGTGAGATAGAATTTTTTTTTTTCAACAAGCTTTAATTCACTTTTATTTTTCTTGTATAAAACTATGTGGTAGGGGGATCGCTGGGTGGCTCAGCAGTTTAGCGCCTGCCATTGGCCCAGGGTATGATCCTGGGGTCGCGGGATCGAGTCCCACATCGGGCTCCCAGCATGGAGCCTGCTTCTCCCTCTGTCTACGTCTCTGCCTCTCTCTTTCTCCTCTATGTAGTAGCCACAGCTGGAGCCTGGATCCTCTGCACGGAGAATCTGGTGTGGGTCTTTACAAACAGTCTCTAAGTACAAGACTCAAGGAAGAAGCACCAGCTCCATCGGCACCCAAAGCTGAAATTCTTCTTAAACTATTCCCTGATAATAAACCACCTTCTATTCATATATTGCAACAACTTCACTGTACTATGTCAGTATGTCCAAAAATTTCCTTTTCTCTCCCCCCACCAATGTACATCATGCATTATTGGTTTGCCCCATGCATATAAGCATGTATATGGTCAGGTCAGTGAATTCCTGATAGGGAGACTTGGTGAACACAGTCTCTTTCCAGAGATCAGGGGTGAGATAGCTGTAGGTCTTGGAGATTGCATCAAAGGTAGCCTTGGCAAAGTTCCCCAGGGTGGCAGTGCAGCCCCCTGGCCGAAGTGTAGCAGTCGTCAACACCAGCCATCATATTTTTTTTCTCCTTTTCCTTTTATTCCCTTTCACTCTTTTTTATATTCCCCAAATGAATGAAACCATATAATGTTTGTCCTTTTCCGATTGACTTGCTTCACTCAGCATCATACCCTCCAGTTCCATCCACGTCGAAGCAGATGGTGGGTATTTGTCGTTTCTGATGGCTGAGGAATATTCCATTGTCTACAGAGACCACATCTTCTTTATCTATTCATCTCAGTGCCCGATGGACACTGAGGCTCCTTCCACAGTTTGGCTACTATGGACATTGCTGCTATAAACATCGGGGTGCTGGTGTCCCGGTGTTTCACTGCATCTGTATCTTTGGGGTAAATCCCCAGCAGTGCAATTGCTGGGTCATAGGGTAGGTCTATTTTTAACTTTTTGAGGAACCTCCACACAGTTTTCCAGAGTGGCTGCACCAGGTCACTGCTAGTTAGCTTAAAAGTATCACAGGTGAATATACGTCAGATACACTGCCCCCCCTTCACTTTCCCATTTCCTGGCATTCCCTCAATTGTGTTGTCTGTGAAACAGGTTGGCCCCATATTAGACCTGGAAATACAAAAGCAAGTATGATTCCTTTCATTGTAGGTGGAGAAATAAGTAGATGTATTTAAGCATTTTATATGAATGCTGAATCTCACCAGCATAGCACATGGTCTCAGCATATTAACAAATGATACCTTTAAAAAAAAAGATTTTATTTATTTGTGATACCTCTTAAAGAAATATTTTAGAATGCTATTTCAATCTGTGTAATTATAAGAGTTTCTAGAACAATGTTGTCTCATAAAGTAGCCCTGGCCCCCAAATAATAATCAAAATATACTTTAAGAAAGAAAATTTACTTCTATCTTACTACTTAAGCTAATCACAAGTAAGACCATGAACGATTCCCTTTTAGACTTTTCATATGTTCATGAAATGCCATTTTTGTAAAGTTGAGATCCTGCCGTATATACAATATCATACTCTGATTTTTTTTATTCAACATTGAACCCCTCCTCCTGTGTCATCATATGTTATTTAAAAATTAACAAACATTCACTTCTTGTAAATGAAAATTACACCTTTACATGGTGGGGGGAAACATATCAATTCATTGCAAAATGTGACATGATGGGAAGGAACTAATTCTTCCCATCATAGACTTGAGTTTTGCTGCCCAGGGCTAAGTAACCACATCCATAGTTTCTTGTAGACATCAGCTTTTGGTAACTGGGCCATACTTTCTTGGTCAAGAATCATCACATTAACACAACATGCAACAGGTCTCACAGAATTTTAGTTAATAGGAAAGGGGAAGTTCCCATACTGTACTTTTAAGATCATGCAAAGCCAGGTCCATTGCTAATGTCAGTTAGATTGCTGTATGTGATTGTCCAAGTGAGCAACCGAAAATCCATGTGGGTGAGTGCGCACAGCTCTGGAGGGTGTTATTAGGGTCAACGGGTTAGAGCAGCCAGTAACACTGGCCCCTAACAGAAAGATCATGGTGTCCAGGAGGAGGGCAAGATATTGTCACTCTTGATTTAGGATCCCATACCCCACATCTCTTCCCAGGCATGCTCTTGCATCTTGAGGGTCACCATCTCATGTGCCCAGTGGCCAGGAGAGGAGTCTGAGTCACTCAACTGGGAAGGTGACAGAGGTGAAATGGCAACGGTGGGACACAGTGAACAGGAACTAAGGGCGGATGCCGGGGTGGAGGTTTGGGGCTGCTACTCAGGCTATTGCTTTATGAAAATGCAGCCTAGTATTAACTTTGATTTTTTTAAAAAGATTTTATTTATTTATTCATGAGAGACAGAGAGAGAGAGGTAGAGACACAGGCCGAGGGAGGAGAAGCAGGCTCCCTACGGAGAGGCCAATGTAAGACTTGATCCCGGGACCCGGGGTCACGCCCTGAGCCAAAGGCAGATGCTCAACCGCTGAACCATGCAGATGTCCCAACTTTTAATTTCTTAATGAGACATAACAAAAATAAAAACAAAAACACACCTAAATTTTCATGTGAATGTGCCCCATTTTTGGGTTGGCAATTTATGAACAAAGTTAACTCCACTGAAACTTGCCTCTAAGCTTCCTTAGTATGGCCTTATTTCTCTCTCATAAAAGCCCCCTCGTAGAGGACCCCCACTGCTTTAACTCTACCTACAAGCCCTGACATCCCTCTACTCAACTCCTTCCCAACAGGAAGCCCGTGTGACACAGCTGGTGCTGGGAAAACATCACAGCACAAGTGTAAGCATACCCAGGGCAAAAGATGAGCAGGGCCTCAGGGCAGGGGCAGAATGAGGATAGTCCCAATCTTGCCATAGATGGGAAGTGGCATTTTGACTTCCTGGTTCTGCTGCTGTGATAATATAAGGGGACCCCCCCACCAAGGGCTATAGGACCACAATAGTACCCACTGCCGTGGCACCTGCCCTGGGCCTCCCTGGTGGGATGTTTGTTCCTTTGACAGGAGCACACAAGCCAACTCCCTTTGAGTTAGCAGATTTGCCCTTCAGTGTACCTGGGTGGCTTTATTCTATCACCTAAGAGGCAAAAGAAAGCAAATTCAATTTTATTTAAGTAGTGAAAGAAAAATACCATCAGGAAGTTTGCGGATGGCCCTTGTAGATGTTTTCCACGACTGAAATTTGAGAATGAGCTTTGTAAAACTGACAGAAGGTTGCTAACAAGAGTCAACAAACCAGTTTGGAAGCCCATGGCCCATAAACATGGTGGCCGCTGAGCTGGGAATGGTAGCCATAAAGGGCATGGAAACCTCAGGTCCTATCACCTCAGGTCCTATCACCACCTCAGGTCCTATCACCACCTCAGGTGGTGTAGACCTCAGGCCCTATCTTTAACACAAGCAGACACCAGTTTACTCAAAATGGTTTACAACTAATGTCCTTGTTCTTGTCCTACTTAGAGGGGTGGCTTACTGTTTGAATATTGAAATACGGAATCAAAGTTATCAATCTATTTTTTCTAGTAATTTGCATTTCATATTAGTGAGATATTTTAAAATATTCATGTTCTTTGACTTGGTAACACCACTCTTCCAAGGAAACAATTCTAAACAATAACAAAAATAGAAAACAAGTTAAATGCCCAATAATAGTGGAATGGTTAAGTACACCATGGTTTATGATCTCAGTGTGATATTATACAACCATTACAATGATTATAAAGATTATGCAATAATGTAGAAAATGCATATGCTAAAATGTAGTCAGAAAGGCAAGATGCAAAATTCCAAATAAGCATGATTATATATTATACAAGCCAGCTAGCCAGAAAAAGGAAGAGGTGGGGGCAGGGGATTCCTCTGTAGAGGAAATACAGGGCTGGAAAAAAAAAACTTATTGAAAAGTTAAAAGTAGCTACATTTGAATGATAGTACTTTTTCTCCCTCTTTCCTTAATTTTCTGCATTCCCTTGAATAAGTATATATTACTTTTATAATGAATAAAAAAGGTAAGTGTTTAAAATGAGGCTAGCCCTAATGCTGTAGAAAATGATGGCTAATATCAAAATGAAGCAGCTTCTTCAACAAAGTGGATTTCAGGTTGTCACGAGCAAGATTTTCTAAAGCAAAAGGTTCATCCAGTTAACGACGTTCCAAAAGCGCTGCTTCTGAGGAGGGAAAATAAATCCAACTCTTCCTCGAATGACTCTGCCAACACTATACACGGAATCAAGTTAATCATTCCAGGGATGGTTTACAACCCAAAGCAAGAGATTTTCTTATTTCTTTTTTATCATAATCTCAGCAAAAGCTTGTACGAGCGGTACAATCAGTCAGAAAATTAACCTTATTAAAATCCCACTACAGTATTAAAGTCAGGGATTTCCATGGAAGCAGATTCAGAAGGTTGAATGAATGCAATGTGAAGTGGAATTTCCTTTCATTTGGTACCCCCTTCCCTCATAAATCTCTGCCCTTCAATTTCATCAAGCGATCCTTTGTTCTGACATTCTGGGCAGGAAGTATGGAGAGAACTGATCAGCTTTCCCAACACCTCTCGTGATTTTTGAATATGCACGTGTTTGAATACATCAAACACATCTGCTTCGAGACAGTCCATGCTAAATATTCTCAACATGTGTAATTCATATACCACGCCAGCTCCCTCCCTCTCCGCTCCCCTTTATGTAATAGCCACTCACACATACGCACACTAGAGTTTTTCCCAGACTGATTTTTAAAATGAAGGAAAACAAATTTGCAACAAGAACGTGCAAAGCAGTATGCTTCTTATGTCCAAATAACCACCAAGAGCGAAATAAATCAAATTCAGCAAGTAGGAGGAGAGATGGGAAAGGCAGAGAGGACTGGGGGAGAGGAGAGAAATTTGGGCTGGAAATTCCGCTGTGTGGTTTTCAAGGCTCTTCTGCGCTCACTCTTCTCTATTATCACCTTACAAATAGTCCATTGAGTAGAAGAGAATACAGATATTTGTTTTGGGGTGTTTTGCGGTCTTTTTTTTTTTTCATAGTTCATGGAGAAAATGCTTAAAGAAGATATTTTATTATTCTTCTATAGTTTTTGCTTTATTCCTTTGTTGTGACAAAAACGCACAAAGTGAACGCACAGAGCAACCATCACTACTGAGGGCACGTTGACTTACTTTTTCATCTGGGCTTCTTAGTGTCTGTGGCTCAGAGAAATGTCCTGATTGGTTGACAGTTCTTCCCAAGGCCCTGCCACAGGGACGTGTACGAATTAAGTTTGCAGGTGTAAGAATTAAGTTTGAAGTAGGCCAAGTTCATATTATCTTTCCCCAGTCATTATCATCTTTCCTTTTATTTGTCCCGATTAAATATTACACGCTCTCCCCTGGCCTCCTTCCCAATTTCCTCGGTTGTATCTGAAAAGTCTTCAAACTTGCCATGGCTTTTCCTTGAAGGAACAGAATCACTGGCCTTGAACATCTGCAACAAGGCTTTGAATTTGGTCCCGAAAGTAACCTGGGAGGAATTATTTTCTGTTCTTGGGCTTTAGTTTACTTATTTGAATCTGTTTTCCAAATGAGGATGACCGTACAGAGCTGAGCAGAATAGAACAGCTAAGAAGTTAAGTTGCACCACATTTCTGGAAAACCGCACCCAGTTCATCCCCCCATCAGCAACACTCAACACGGGCGAGGGTGAACATCCTACCGCTCACGCGGCCTCACAGCCCCTGCTCCTTCCCTTTCCTGACTGGTTTTCAATTCACAGAGAGATCTGATCTTTACTCTAGGGTTTCAGATTTCCTTTAAAAGTCAGGAAAAAAAATCACGGAAGCCTTCATTATAAGATGTCTTATAAAAGCCTGCCCATTCCTAAAAGCCGGCCCTCGCTTCCCAGCTTCTCCCTTCATCCGTTTCCAATGGGACTCGTAACCTTTCTCCAGTTACCCAAGCCACGATGGAAGTTTCTCATTTCTCATCAATTCCCACAGATTCCTCTGACCAGAGCGTATATTTCAGATAGCAATAGCTTGCAAATTTGGATAAACGGGTCCCCAAGAATTCCAAGTGCCACTAGACTCGGGGTTATCAAGAAGCACGGACTGGCCCCTAAAAGGTCAGTAGCCTGGCCTTAACCCCGTGTAAGTGCTCCTCCATGAATTATTTCCTGGTTAAAAAAACAAAGACAAAAACCAGAAAATAAAAATAGGGTTCCATAGCTGCCACGCACTGTGTTAAGAACATTATGCGCTACTCATGCAGATCTTGAAATGAGATTTCCCTGGCCTCTACGAACCCTTCATTTTTCCTCCCAGGCCTCTCCCCCCACCTCCCCCAGGAGGGATCTTCCTACACATGACCCCAAATCTTTCTTGGGCTCAGCTCTTCGGTGGTTCCACTGACATCCACCCAGAAACTTTGACACTTCTTCCTTTTATAATGACATTGGACAGACCATCTCTTCGTGACTTTCCTAATGAACATGGAATTCGGCTAGAACACACTTGCACGTGCTCAGGCGCATGCACACGCACACACACACACACACACACACACACATCCTTTGGTTTCCAAACCAAAATGCTTTGACTTCCCTTTGATTTTCGGCCGGGCCTCTTTAGGAGTAAAGAGCTACATTGTTTTAGGCAAGTCCCAGGGACTGGATCATTTCCCTGCCTGATTCCTGCATCATGCACACACTGGTGATAACAACTAGCAGGAGGCAGGGTTTTTAGGATCGCGTCTTTGCAGCTCTTAAATTCTCCCTCTCTGCTCGCGGCTCCTATTACCTCGGGGAGAGCCCTTATTAATCTCAGTGTCAGAGCTGTTTCAACAAATCTACTGTAATAATGAAAAGTCATCTTATCACACTCCGCTCTCGGTAAATTTACCATCCTTTGATAAGGTTGCAAACAACTGGGAAGTAATTGATCTGTAATTAGTGTGGCAACTGCCGTCGAGTGGGCGCTGGGGTTTCATCATTTATCTGCCCCGCGCAGCGCAGCCCCTCGCTGAGGACTCCTTCCAAATCCACATGGTCTCCAAGGCTTCTCCGTTATGTTAGGGGCTTTCAGAAGAGGGGGCTCCCTTCCAGCCTGTGATTGCCCTGTGCGTGCAGAGGCCCAGGGCTCTCGGGTCCAACCGGGCCTGCACAGTTCATCTTTCAGGTGCCCTCAAGCTTTCGAGAAATGTCAGCTTGACCATCAAAGGGCCACGAGGCATCTCCGGCCGGGTGTCTGTTGGCGCAGGGCGGCCGCGCGTCGGGCCCGGCTCTCCTGCACGAGGTACTTGCATCTCTGCCTAAGTGAAAAGAGCTGTGATCTTTTTTTGTTTTCTTTTTTTTCTTCCCCAAGACGGGGCGTCCCTCCGGTGGCAGGGATAGGGTTTCTCTTACAACCCGAAGGGGTTGTGTTCAAGGTCTGTGGGCCCCCCTCCCGGCAGGTGCTCCCCCTCAGGGGCTGCGGCTGTGCTCCTGTCTCTACCTTCTCCGGCGATGGATTTTCCTTTGTGTTTTGCAAAAGACATGCTAAGGCAGGGCCGTCCTCCTCCCGCATCTCAGAGTTGGGAGGAGGAGAGGAGGTCGTGACTTGGGTTTTGATGTAAGACCCAGTTTGTCCTTGGATTACAGAGGTCACTGCTGGAGCCAGAGATGCTGGGGAGTAGCTGCAGGTGTGTTTTGGGCGGGGAGTGGAGAGACCAAATAGGAGGCCTGGAGGTCTGAGGGCAGATTTCCCCTTCGAGGCCGTGCCAAACGTTTAGGGCACAGGGAACAAGAAAGGCTGTTTCATGCCTGAGCTTGGATCCTTCTGTGCCTCTTTGAGAACTAAAATAGCCATCGGATCAGGAAGAAGGATTGGTCTCTGCCTTCTCGAGGCTTCCGTTCAAAAGCTCTTCTCCTCTTTGCTCTTTTTGGCCCCCACGAAAATGCAACCCTCTCTGGAAGAGGCACAACTGTAATGTGACATTTTGAAATGAAAGCTGATTTCGAACTCCATGGTTACGAAGGAGTTGCTGAAGAGCTGACAAAGGAGGATGGTTGGATGCAGCAACAATGCCTCTGTCATCACCTTTCAGGCTCTTCCGTCATCATCGACGACGTCGTCACCGAGGCCCAGTGCAGCCCCACCGCCTAGACGGTCGGCACAGACGTGATGCTGTCTTTTGACAAAACCGACATTTCAGTACGATTGTGAAGAAAACCGAAGCTCCCAGATCAGATGGCTGACCTGCTGAAAATACAGACGTGCGAGGCTGCTCTGATGTCGGCGTGGTATCTTTTCTCAAGGACTGAGGAGAATCACTATAATCCTTACTATCTCTAAGAAAAAGTGAAAAAGAGCCAACTGACTGAGTGTCTGGAGGGCATCTCACAGTTTCCAACACAGATTAATTTTTTGGATGGGCTATCATGCAGCATTGTCAATCAAATCCTCCTGGAATCGTAATGTGACATTAGCCCTCAATACGGCTGGAGTCATGAGTGCTGAAAGCGAACTACAAAAAAAAAAAAAAAAAAACCCAAAAAATCCCAAACCGAGGTCACTTCCCTGACCTTCAAAATGTTGGCAGTCTCTGACTTTTATAAAACACCGAGACTGACAATTATTTTATGGTTGGGGCTACAGGAGGATTTTGACATGCCTAAAATTATTTCCTAATGGCAAAAGGGGGCACAATGACGGGCAGGGGGAAGAAGTCATTTTGGTGAAAGCCATTTGGAAGTGCAGTCCTAAGTAGCCCCAACAACTCTACATAAAATTTACCAAGTGACCATTTAGCTTTTCCAGGACAGCCATATGGTATTGAGGTCTTTGCTCTGCTATGCCTCTTAATTTAAGGTTCAAACCTGCCCTGTTTTTCTCCAACTCTATCTTATTGGATAGCCTTAAAAAAAAAACAAAACAAAAAAACAGTGGGTAGATAAATCTGTATTTACTGATGAATAAACAATCACCTATTTTCATATTTAGATATTCAGACATTCCCATGTATCCTAGTATATTTTTCTAAGAGGTGGTAAAGTCCTCTGCAATGATACCACAGATGTAAATAAACTTCTAAAATATCCTTCTCTGTGTAAATTGTCTTCTGAAATATCACTAAATGAGTCATGCACATTAAACATATGGAAATCAGGTTGAAAAATTAATCCATAATTGAGAATTTCACCATTTATTCCAAAATAACACTTTGTAAGTATCTTTGGTTATCTAACAGTCTCTCGTGCTTCCGGAACTGCCCAGAGCTTGGTTCTTTTCACTGTCTTTTGATGCTTCACATCAAGCACATAGGACGGGCCCATCCCTACCATTGGTGGTTGGGGTCTGAGGCAGGAGTACAAATGGAGGCTAACATATTATATCTAAATATATTTTTTAAGATTTTATTTATTTAGTTATGAAAGACACAGAGATAGATGCAGAGACACAGGCAGAGGCTCCATGCAGGAACCCCAACGTGGGACTCCATCCCAGGACCCCAGGATCACGCCCTGGGCCAAAGGTAGGCGCTAAACCTCTGAGCTACCCAGGCGTCCCTATATCTAAATATTGAAAAGCTACACAGCATGTCTAAAAAGTTACACTAAAACCAGCACTCTTAATAAAATGTGTCCATGCTTCTATCCTGATAAATATATGTTCATAATAACAAATTGAGTAATATGTAAAAAGGCATAGTTTTTATATGACTAGAAGCCCACAAAGTATTAAAAAAAAAATGATAGAATTCAGTTCCTTTTGCCCATGTCTGGATGTTTTGTTGATTTGCTGCTGATGTTTGGATAAATAATAAAATAAGACATACATAATTCATAAATTATTATATATTTATCCCCTAAAATTTTGTTCTTGCCTTCCTCTCAGCAACATTATGTTGTTTTATTTATTTCTTAAAAATTTTATTTAGGTGAAATCCACATAACATAAAATTAACCATTAAGAGTGAACAATTCAGTGACACTTAGTACATTCGTAACATTGTGCGACTACCACTTCTACCTAGTTGCAATACATTTTTATAACCCTGCAAAAAAACCCATGCCCACTAAGTACTCACTACCCATTTCCCACTCCCCCCAGCCTCTAGCAACCATCAACAAAAATATATTGTAATAAAGATTTTCATGTAATTTTTGCTCTATTGCCAAAAATGATTGAAAGTGTTAAATGTAAAAGGTAAAAGTTACTAATAGGAAATTTGAATATTTTCATCAAAACTTTAAATCAAACATAAAAATTTAGTGTTTATGTATTTCTCAAAGAAATCCATTTTCTTCTACAATGTTAAAACTATATATTAAAGTTAAAAGGCAAAGGATCAATTATAATTACCAAATATAAACATTTTAAGTAAACTTTAAAAATTAGTGTTCACTTTTTAACTTTTTTGAAGTCTTGCTATTTTTACAAAAATTAAAATATATACAATCCTAACGTTCAGTGTTCACTTGTGATGTAACATACCTACACATACCCAAATTTAGTAGCAACCTTAATTATTTAATATTCCAAATGGTTCTGGCTACCACATGAAACTGTTACAAATACCAGGCTAAGTTGTGGGTCCTTCCAGAACAATGAATGAGGACATAACTAGAAGAAACAAAAATAGGTACTTCTAGCCAGCGGCGTGCTGCTAAACCAGCAGCAGGAGGGAGCGAAAGTGCCCTGATTAGTAGTGTTTACCAATTTCCGTGGTGTAAATACTCACACAGTGGCTCATTTCAGGCTACCAGTGATCTAAAGACTAGCTTGCAAAATTCCTACCTTTTTAAACAATTAGCCCTTCGGAGCAGGTATGAGCTGGTCTCACTACTCTGCTGCACAGTACCTTGCAAAATGATACATTACCCAGGAATGTGTAACGTTCATGTTATCTGAGAGGAAGAACTCTTTTCCTACAAGGAGGCATCCTCAGATCAACATCCCACCGCTCAGAAGCAATCTTCAGCTATTTCTTTATAATGACAAGTCCCTTTTTTGACCATTTTGGCTCCATTTTCTCTGGCACACAGGATGCCCATTCAATTGGTAGAGTTAGGCATGCTTTTATAATGGTGAAAACATTGAATTATATAATTAACTTTTTAACTTTTTTATGTTTTTAAACATTTTTTTAAATTTAAATTCAATTTGCCAACCTATAGTATAACACCCGGTATAATCAAATATTTATTTTTCTGTTACTGATTTTATAATATAGTTTTAATTAAGCAGCCTTTGCCCATCTCCTTTATCTACACCTATGATTTTTCTTTCCAAATCCTTTTTAACTCTTCCAAAATTTCTAGTTTTTTTTCACCCACATTACTAATTTCAATCAATCAATCATGCCTATGCAACGAAGCCCCAATTAAACCATGGGTCCTGCACTTTAGATGAGCTTTCCAAATAGGCAGTACCCTGTGTATATTGTCAAATATCAATGCTGGGAAGGTAATGTATCTTGGGGACAACAGAAACTTCACACTGGGAATTGACCCAGACTCTGCCCTAGAAGTCTCTTTCTTTGGCTGATTTTGTGTATTTTTTTCCCATAATGAATTGTAACCAAGAGTATACTAGCATTCAGTAAGTTCTGTACTTCTAGAGAATTACTGAATGTGAAGGTGGTTTTGGAAATGAACACCCCAAACGTGAAGTTGGTGTCAGAAGTGAGAGTGGTTGTAGAAGACTGTGCCCTCAGACCTTACAGTTTAGCTAACTTTGGATATGACCATATTTTATTGGATTATTTGGTATTTTTTAATTGAATTATAGGTGTTTCTACATATTTGGGATACAAGCAGTTTGCCAGATGTAACGAAGGCAAACATTTTCTCCCCGTGTGTGGTTTGCCTATTTATTTCACAGTATAATTTGATGAGCAGATGTTTTGACTAGAAGAAGCCTAATTCATTATTTTTTTTCTCTTGTGGTTTTTGTTTTCTGTGTCCTGTTAATTAAATCTGTCCCTGTCCTGGTGTCATAAAGGTATTTTGCTATGTTTTCTCTAGAAAGTTTATGCTCCTCATATGTATCTTAGAATTTGTTGATTATATCTGTCTCCTATCTTCTCACTGAAAACGATGTTCACTAAAACTTTATTTCATTTACATTTACATTGCTAATGGTACACTAGTACTAATGGTGCTAATGGTACATTACTAATTATTGCCATTACTTTGTATGGATGAAAGAGAGACAAAGCTGACGCATCCTCTGTTCATACTAGGAGGCTATAGCAATGAAATTTTAACTTAGAAAACCAATTTCAATATTCCATTAATTTTGTATACTTGGGATCTGTTCCATTACTAAAAGGCATGAATTTTTAGCTCTTTTGAAAGTAAAGTTTATTCAATGAGATTATAGTATCAGCCCCAGATAGATAAGATAGGAGTACGATATTGATAGAAATACTTCACTCCTTCTGAGAAGAAAGAAACTAATGGCATGTGCTTTTGACAAGGGAAATGGAGAGACGGAGACCTAATGGCCCATGCTCAGATATTGCCAGATGGCATTGGGGTAAGGGGAGAACAATGGAAGATATAGGACAGAAAAGTCCACGATCAATTTTTCAATGTAGATACTCCCTTTTTCCTTAAAAAACACTTGGAAAAATCTGTAATTTCCATCTCTATAATAAACTCAAAACTCCCTCCTACAGCCTTGGTGACTTTTAGAAATGCCTACTGGTCCCATTGGAGGAAGATGAACAGAATCCACTCTACATGGAAAAGAACTACTTGGAAAATGCAATCTAGAAGAAGATTGGTAAACTGAAGTCATAAAGACATAAATGCTGCAGTCTAGCTTAACTTAACACTAATAAAATGTAAATGGACTCAGAATTTCGTCTTGGAAGAGCTTAGTCAGTGAATTAGTAAGGCCAATGGAATGTCTCTTATAGCAGATTTGACTAGTACTGAGCATTCTAGACTTAGTTGAGACCACGTCAGAATTTACTGCTGTGACACTGTAATCTAACAGCATTGCTGGGAAACGTCTTTTACAGAGAACTGGCATCTATATGCATTTATGTAAATACAAATGAAAATTATTTGTAAAACATGTATAAGGTTGTCCAGTTCATCATTTCTTATCTAATGATGAGATAGACAAGAATGCTATCTATGGGGGTTAAGACTAAGTAATTCTCTAATTTTATTTGTTTTTCCTTTTGGACTTTTCATGGTAGGGGTGGCCAGTTTTATTTTTTTATTTTTATTTTTTTTATTTTTATTTTTATTTTTTTCCAGTTTTAAAACTAGAAATGTTATGTGAGTTTTTGGTTCCATTTGTGAGTCTCACGCTATTTAATTCAGATTCTTTATTATACACCCACCCCCATCTTCCTAATAGGACAGTCTGAAAAGTTGATTAAATAGATATAGTGCCTGGAGTTGGCCCTTTTATGATGGCACTGCAGGTGTTTTGATGGTCTCCCTGTGTTTAGAAATGCAGACTTAATTTTTGTCATTGGCTGTAAAATAGTAATTTTCTTTCACAGACGGCTGCTGAAATCACTATATCCAACAAAAGAATCTTCAATTGGTTCTTGTTAATGTAAGTTCATGAAAAATATGAAGCATAACTCCTTGGAAAATAGAAAATATTCTTTCTCTTTTGTCTGTTTCCACAAAATGACAAGAGTATCAATGAACTGACAAATGTGCAAAGTACCAATTTCATTTGAGGATTTCACTATTTCAGAAATGCAGGTGCAGATTAATACGTCTTTAGATTCATATTTCAAGATGAAAATTTAACACTGCAATACCCTTGATATATAATAAAATATAAATAATATTCAGCTGTTATGTTCCATGCTGAAATTATCCTATCGATGCTCATCATTTATCATTTGCTTCTAACTATAGAAATCTATAAACTCTTAAACCGACAAGTTCTCTTTCATTTACTTTGAGACTGCAATTGTGGCAGCATTCATAAATTCGTTTCTTGCCTCAGTTCAGTGGCCATCTATAATCTCTATTTGACATATTTTTAATCCCCTCTCTAATTTCAATAAAAAGGTTCGTTTAGAAATAATACAAACAAAATTAGCGCGTTATAGTCACATCCATTGTGACTTCCAGAATGTTTACCTTCCAGAAGGTTTACCTATTAAAGCTACTAGGTCATTTGAACTTTAATAGAACTGCATTCTGCTAACAGCGCTTCCCTTTTAATTTCATTTTGCAATGGTAAAGCCCTGTAGCAGTTTTTTCCAAAGTGTTTTCCTTGAAGTATTAGAGTCCTGGAGGATACAATAGGTCTTCAACCAAAATAAAGGGAGGCATGATTTAATAAGCAGGTGCATTTGAGAAATTCTGGGTTAAAATAAGGTAAGGAGTTTCCATTCTTTACTACAGAATTCTCAAGGTTTTGGACACGCTAACATTATTTTGACTTCCTAAAAAGGCCATAACCTTTAAAACTTTTCCCAACTATTGGAGATTGTAAAATCATTCAAAAATAATATATATTTAAAAAATGAAAACAGATCTTATCAGGTTAATCTCCAAGTTCCCTTTCTGTTGAGAGTCTAGAATCAATCTCAAACATATGAATTAAAGGATAACTAAATAAATCACAGAATACACAGTGTAATATTGTACAACCACCAGAAATAATTATTTAAAGATCTTTTAAGGTATGAGGACATGTTAATGATATAACAATACTGAGTAAAGATGATACAGAACTATAGAGAATTTGGCAATATTACTGAAAGTTACTGAAAATTAGAAAATTACTGAAAGGAAATCACATAAAAAATGGCTCATGATTTTTGACTGAGTTTTTTCTTCCTTCCATTTTCCTATAAATTTCACTTTTAAAAAATTAATCTGAAAAAAATAAGTAAATAAAAAATAAATCTGTATGAATTTTATAATGTGAAGAAAGTGAAAACTTTCCTTCATTTTGCTTTCTTTACTATCATCAGCTAATCATTATTTTTCCTCTAAACTATTTAAATTGACTCTATTTTTCCTCCAATCAATCCTTTATATCAGGAGTTAATAAACTATGACCAATAGACCCCAATGAGATGCTGCCTGTTTTTTATTTTTTTTTTAAAGATTTTTATTTATTTTAGAGAAAGAAAGAATGTACAAGCAGGGTGGGGTAGGAGCAAAGGGAGAGGGACAAGCAGGCTCCATGCTGAGTGCAGACCCCAACATAGGGCTAGATCCCATGACCCTGAGATCATGACCTGAACCGAAATCAAGAGTAGAACACTAAACCAACTGAGCCATCCAGGAGCCCCAAGGGATGCTGCCTGTTTTTGTAAATAGTTTTATTGGAACATGGTCATGCCTAGTTGTTTATACAGTGTCTATGGTTGTTTTGATTTGTAATAATAGAGTTGAATACCTGTGACAAAGACCTAAAGTCTAAAATATTTACTATGTCACAGGGTTGGGACTAGGGAGGCAAATGAAGCCATCAGAGGGCACTCACTCTCAGGAGAGAGGCACTCACTCTCAGGACAATGATGTGCTCAAACACGTGTAGCACGGAACCATCCAGTACATGCTAGCATCAGTTTGGACCTGTGAAGAATGGATGCAATGAAAGAATTAGATATGCAAGAGATTTATTGGGGGAAATGCCTGTGCAGACTAAAAAAGAAGGAGCAAGAGTAGGTGCGTGGGGAGGCCCTCAGACCAATATGCAGATCTGACTCTGTTGACAGGAGAGAGGGACAAAAGATCAATTAGAAGCAGCCTCAGAATACACTATTCTGTGAAAGTCTCAGGTTGGCCAATGGGGGCTGAAGAGCAAGACTGACAATAGAGGAGTCCCTCAGTGAGCAGGAATTACCTGAATCTAATACTTCTGCCTTAGTGCAGACACCATGGTGGGTCCTCAGGTGCCAAAGCTGGAGGCTATCAACTGAGTATATGTCCACAGGAAGTCTTTTTGAAGAAACATCTGAGTGGTACACCTCCATAGCCACCTCAGTGTTTATTAATATTTGCTTATGTGACTGGAGATGTGTGATGAACATTGTGGTTTATTCCTACAAACCATTACACATCTTGCCCTCTTCCCCACTCACTCCACACACACACACTTTTGGCTTAGTAGAAATTGACTCCATTTTGGACTAAGGCAATCAGGGGTATGTCATCTCCAGGGCTACAGTGACTAATGCATAGATGGTTCAATCAGAATGAGGTTTAGGACTTTTCATCATTGGGAAAGTTAGCAGTAGGTTCTCTCTTCTTGGATGCAAACAAGGAAGCATGTAACCCTGGTTGCTGCTGGTAGGCTGTACTAATCAAGAATGCTTTCAGCTAAAAGCAACCAAGGTAACTGATTAAAGTAGCTTGTTACTTTAAAAAAAACAAATATACCAGAGATGAGAGTTTGCTGGTTTAAGTTAAATGGGTTTTAGGCAACATCTCCATGATTTGTTTGGCCTCATTATTGCAGTAGATCCATCCTCACGCATTTGTATTCAGCAGTAGGGGACAGAGATGACACAAAGCACAGAGCATCATTTCTCCTCACATGCCTTCCTCCCATCAGGATGGAAAAGGGTCATTCTCAAACACCCCTAAAGCAAGGATTGGGTTACACACCTACCTGTAAAGCAGACCCAGAACCACGGTCCCTGGGATAAGGGGCTCTCTATTATACACTAAACAAAAGTAGATTTCCACCTGTAGAGGTGTGAAGGGTGGGAAATGGCTTCTGGAAGGGTGACAGGTGGAATCACCCACTTAGTTACCTTGCAAAGTAACTAATAGAAGAGGATGAAGCTGACACAAAAAGAGAGATAAAACTGGGAAGATGTATAGAAAGGGAGCCAGAGCCCCCATCGAACCCCCCATCAAACCTCCCATTTAGGGTTCATTCGACTTCAGGAATTTTCTGCGATGTGAAGCAATGTAACTGACTGAGGGTCAAGTAAGCCTGAATTGATTTCCTCTTTCCTGGAACTAAAAAATCCTAGTTGGCTGAAGGGAAGAGAATGTTCTTGTCTTTAGAGTTTTCAGGACAGAATAGCAAAGTTGAAAATCAACCAAGGGAGTTGGGCTGTGTTAGTTAAGATGCTTTCACTTGCAAGTTACAAACAAACAAATAAAAATCCTTAAGTCAAAGTGACGAAATAACAATGTATTATGTTTATAAAAGGAAATCTAAAAGTAAGAATTCAGCGGCTCAAGGACATCAGCAACTTAGATTCTTAAACAATTGGTCAGTAAAGAAATCAAGGGAGAAGTTAAAAAAAAAACCTTGAGATAGATGAAAATGTTTATACAACATGCCAAAATTTATGGGAAGCAGCAAGAGCAGTTCTAATTAGGAAGTTCGTAGTCATAAATGTCTACCTTAAGAAAAAAACTCAAACAACCTAAATTTATACCTCAAAAAACTATAAAAAGAAAAATAAATGAAGCCCAAAGTTAGAAGGCAGAAAATAATAAAGATCAGAGTAGAAAAAATGAAATAGAGACTAAGACAATAGAAAAGATAATGAAATGAAGAGCTGTTTTTAAAAGACAAACAAAATGGACAAATCTTTCATTAGAGTCACCAGACCCAAAAATAAATAAGTAAGTAAATAAATAAATAAAATCAGAAATGGAAGAGGAGAAGTTGCGACTGATACCACAGAAATACAAAGGATTGTAAGGGACTGCTACAGACATTTTTATGCCAACAAACTGGACAGCTTAGAAAAAAATAGACAAATTTCTAGAAACATACAACCTTCCAAGACTGAACCATAAAGAAATAGAAAATCTGAATAGACAACTTACTAGTAAAAAGATTAAATCAGTAATTAGAAGAACTCCCAACAAAGAAAAGTCCAGAACAAGACAGTGTTACTGCTGAATTATGCCAAAAAAAAAATCAAAGAATTATTTCTGAGACTCCTCCAGAAAATGGAAGATGAGGGAATGCTTCCAAACTCATTTTACAAGGCCAGAATCACCTTGATCCCAAAACCAAACAAGAACACCATAAGAAAAAAAATTACAAGCCAATATCCTTAATAAAAATGGATATAATATTTGCTAGTACCTCAACAAGGTACTAGCAAATCAAATTTAACAGTACATTAAAAGGATCATACACAATCATCAAGTGGGATTTATTTGAGGATGAGGATTGATCAACATCTACCTATCAATCAATATAACACCACATTAACAAAGCAAAGGATAAAAATCATATGGTCATATCAATAGATACAGAAAAAGCATTTGACAAAATTCAACATCCATTTATAAAAAAAAAAACTCTCAATGAAGTGGGTACAGAGGTACCTCAACATAATAAAAACCATGTGTGATAAGCCCGTAGCTGACATCATACTCAATGGCAAAAAGCTGAAAGTATTTCCTGTAAGATCAGGAATGAGACAAGGATGCCCACTTTCACCTTTTTTATTCAACATAGTATTGGAAGTTCTAACTAGAACAATTAGGGAAGAAAAAGAAATAAATTGGAAAGGAAGAAGTAAAACTTTCACTATTTGCAGATGACGTATTATGCTTAGAAAACCCAAAAGTTCCCACCAAAAAATACCCTATTAGTCCTAATAAATAAATTTAGTAAAGTTGTGAGATACAAAATTGATACTAAAATCAGTTGCAATTCTATGCACTAATAATAAACTCTCAAAAAGAGAAACTAAGAAAATGATTCCATTTACAATTGGATAAAAAATAATAAGATACTTAGGAATAAATTTAACCAAGAAGGTAAAAGACCTGTATACTTAAAATACTAAGACAGTGATGAAAGAAATTGAAGAAGATACGAAAAGTGGAAAGATATTTCATGTTCTTGAATTGGAAGAAATAATATTGTTAAAATATCCATACTCCCCAAAGCAATCTACAAACTCTGTGCAATCTCTATCAATATTCCAATGGCATTTTTTACAGAAGTGAAACAGTCCTAGAATTTGTATGGAACCACAATAGATCCCTAAGAGCCAAAGCAATTCTGAAAAAGAACAAAGCTGGAGGCTCATAATATACTCCCTGATTTTATGTTTTTGAAAGATTTTTATTTATTTATTCATGAGAGACAAAGAGAGAGAGGCAGAGACACAGGTAGAGAGAGAAGCAGGCTCCATGCAGAGAGCTCGATGTAGGACTCCATCCTGGGACTCCAGGATCATAGCCTGGGCCGAAGGGAGGCACTCAACTGCTGAGCCACCCAGCGGTCCCTATGCTCTCTGATTTCAAACTAGTAATCAAAACAGTATGGTATTGGCATAAAAAAAGAGATGAATGAAACAAATTGGAGAGCCCAGAAGTGAACCCATGCATATATGGACATTTAATTATGACAAAGGAGCCAAGAATATACAATGGGGAAAGAAGTTTCTTCAATAAATGGTGCTGGGAACATTTGACAGATACATGCAAAAAAATGAAACTCCACCACTATCTTACACCATACATAAAAATGAACTCAAAATGGATTGAAGACTTAAATATACGACCTGAAACCGTAAAACTCCTAGAAAATATAAGCAATGAGCTCCTTGACATTGCTGTCAGCAATGAGTTTTGAACCTAACTCCAAAAATAGAGGCAACAAAACGAAAAATAAACAGGTGGAACTACATCAAACTAACAAGCCTATGCACACATCAAGGAAATGAAAAGGCAACCTACTAAAATGGTAGAAAATATTTGTAAATCATTTATCTGATGGGGGTTAACACTCACAATGTATAAAGAACTACAACTCAACGACAAAAACACAAAGAATTCAATTAAAAAATGGGCAGAGGATCTGAATAGACATTTTTCCAATGAAGACATCCAGATGGCCAACAGGTACATGAAAAGATGCCCAGTGATATATCACCTCATACCTCTTAGAATGGCTATGATGGAAAAGATAAGAGGATGCTGGTGAGGATGTGGAGGAAAGGGAACTCTTGTGAAATGTTGGTCAGGGTATAAACTGGTAAAATCACTATGGAAACCAGTAGGACATTCCTCAAAAAATTAAAATAGAACTATCATGTAATCCAGCAATTCCACTTCTGGGTATTCATCCAAAAAAAAAAAAAAAAAAAAAACGAAACACCAATTTAAAATATATATGCATCTCTTGTTTTGAATATTTTGCAGCATATTTTCAATAGTCAAGATGTGGAAACAACCCAAATGCCCATTGAGAGATGAATGGATAAAAAGATGGATACACACACACACACACACACACACACACACACACTATCCATAGTGTGTGTGTGTGTGTATAGTAAAATTCGGCCATCAAAAAGAATGAAATTCTTTTGCCATTTGTGACAACATGGATAGACCTTGACAGCATTATGCTCCGTGAAATACGTCAGACAGAGAAAGAATACTGATACAATAGCTTCACTTATATGTAGAGTTTAGAAACAACCACCATAAACCAAGCTCATAGATACAAAGAACAGATTGGTGATTGTCAGAAGTGGAGTGTGGGAGATGGGTGAAAATGAGTGACCGTAGTCAAAAGCTAAAAATTCCCAGTTACAAAATAATTACGATATGGGCATATAGTATACAGCATTAATAATAATCTGCTCTGTATGTGAAAGCTTCTAGGAGAGTCTATCTTAGAAGTTCTTGTCTCTGGGCTCCCGGTACATGGAGCCTGCTTCTCCCTCTGCCTATGTCTCTGCCTTTCTCTCTCTGTCTCTCTCTCTTTCTGTCACTATCATAAGTTTAAAAAAAAATTCTTTTTAATTAAAGAAAAAAAAAAAAGAAGTCCTTGTCTCAAGGAAAAAAACCAAACTTCTTTAGCTGTGGAAACAGATGTTAACCAGACTGATTTACTGCGGTGATCACTGTGCAATATATAAATATCCAATTTTGTGGCTTGTCGTAAACAAATACAGTGGTTTTATACCAATTATACCAAGAGAAGAGAAAGGCCAAGATGGCCGCCTTTGGCAACGGCAGCTACACCTCACACGAGACAGAAAGAGCAGAGAACCTGTGTCTTTCTCTCTCGTTTGATAGGATCAGTCTGGGCCAAAACACACAAAGCAAATGACTGTGTAGAGGAGCAGCAGGGATGAGATTGAGGAGAAGCTGAAATGCATACATTTGCGCACACACACACACACACACACACACACACAGCTAGTGGCCTGTTCCTTCCGTTTGGAGTCCATCTAGTCTCAAGTACCGTTTTCATCATCATAATTACATAAACTAATAACTGCTAAGTACTTACCATATGCCAGGCACTCTTCCAAATACCTTTCCGTGCACGGTCTCATTATCCTCACGACTGCAACAGTCCTTTGAGGCTGCTTTTATCATCCCTGCTTTACAGAGGAAGCAACCTGAGCCACCGAAACATTAAATAATTTGGACAAAAATCACAGAACTGGTGTTCGATCGCAGGAAATCTGAGCACACGTTTCGGTATTCAATGCTCCTGGATTTGGGTTCTTCTCTGTGTTATTTTCCAGCTGTGTGACGTTGGGCAAGTCACTTCACGTCTCTGAGCTTCATGCTCCTATTCCACGCAATAAGGTCATATGATAGATCATGATCCGTATCATAGATACTCTCTGCACTGTGCTGGAGTTCCCCAAGCCCCCCCACCCTACACACAGACTCAAGGACTCAAAGGTCTCAGAACACAGAGGGCTGTTTTAGATATGGCTACAGCTTCTTAGAGTGAACAGATACACGTTAAAATCAGGAAAAGGAATACAGGGGAGGTGCAAGTTCCCAGTTATCCTCTCCAGCGGAGTCTACAGATGATGCGTATTTCTCCCAGTAGTAATGTGTGACAACGTGTATAGGGTATTGCCAACCAGGGAAGCTTATCTGAGCCCGGGCATCTAGGGCTTCTATGGGGGAATTGGCAATGTGGGCCTGGAGTGCCCCCCACCCACGGTCTAACTGATGCACCCTGGCCCAAGGCCTCCACCGTGGATCACATCATTAGCGTAAACTATCCGGGGTAGCCCAAGGCCCCGGGTATATGAAGGTACTCTTATCAGGCAAGACATTCCAAGGATTCAAAAGTCATGTTCCAGGAGCCAGACAAGGGCCCGTTCTTTCTTTGGAATATGAAGGGTTTGAACAAGCCAAGCCTGGTAGTTAACACTTTACTGCAAAATCAGATTCCCTGAAATTTGTAACACTTCTTGGGTCAATCTCGTAGGCCCGTCCTGTGGCCATGCGCTCAGTTCTCCCTCCCTCGGTCCTCACAGACAGAAAGCAGCATTTAGCAATTAAGGACTCGAGAGGATCCATCCAGCTTAAGCTTACTGATTACCCCTATTCAGAAATTAATATTTGCTATTTCTAGTCCCACAACTCATAAATATCAATAAACTGCTATCTTTTAGAAACTCAGAACCAACACTTTTCAAAGGGAAGATTTCTCAAAAGCCATAGCGCTTACCATAGCAAAAAATGCAAAGGGTTTGGAGTTACGCTGTGTGGTAAATACATTATACTGGTTCCTTCTAAAATCAGGTATCTCTTCATCTTACTCAGGAACATGTAGACAGATCCAGATGTTTATCTTTCTGTTTGGACTTTTCTGCCAATAATCTCAAGGATTTTTTGATTGCACACACCCTTCTAACAGAACTTTGACCTAGCCCCTCTAATTTATGTGTTTTAACTCATTTATAAATTATGTGCACCAAGACTACTTTGCTAATATAATGGAAAGGATGGTAAGTTGCACAATAGAAATCTTAAAAGGATAAAATTGAAAAGTAAATGTAATAGAAGTTCTAATACTGTCTTTCATTAATTGAGTGGATCATCTTGTGAATCACTTGGGTACCAGTACCTTCCGTGCAGTTGTCATTATTCTCCACACTGAAACCATGCCCCAAATCCTTAATATCACATTGCTGGATAGCCTGGATCCCTCTGAGGTTCTCACCTCAACCTTAGTGTGATGGCATCGTATTATGGAGAACAGGATTTGATGAGGTGGTAGGAGAAATGATCGATATGTACGAAATAGTGCATGGAATGCTAAGCTAGGAGGCAAGGAGACAAGGGGATTCAAGGCAATCTCTAGATGCTGGATTTCCTGGACGGGGATATTTGGGAAGAGTCCACAGAGAGGGAGGCATATGGTTGGCTTTTGAGATGAATGGAATTGGGTTGAGAGGTAGAAGCATGATGTGAGCAAAGGCCTGGAGGCAGGGTCACTAATGTGACCCAACCTGGGGAGAATGCGAGACCAGCCCAACCGAAAGACCCAAGCAGGCCAACCTTGAAGCTCTTGACCTTCTCCCCCAGTTTGGTCATTCAAGTGATTCCATCTGGTTCCTTCCTAACTCTCAGGAGCTCTGGAGGCTGAAGGCGGCCCTCTCAGACCTCAAGTGGTCCACAGGCTTCCTCGAGGTGGGATGAGGTTGAAAGGATGATGGGAGGGGAGTCTCAGTCAGGGCTCAGGCCTCCCCACGGTGGTAAACAATTCAAGTTTTCAAGTTTAATGTCCTCTCAGCAAGCTCTGTGTTGTCCTGTGCTGGGTGCAGTTGTCATTCAAGCAGCTTATAGTGGGCTGAGGTTAAAAGAAGATTCCTCTCTCAGGAAAGTTTGCCTGGGACCATGCTCTGTGAGTGGTCCTTCTCCCAAGAGGAGGCCTGAAGGAAGCTCCCTGAGGAAAGCAGGGATGGTGGGTGACGTGGCAGGAAGTATGTGTTAATGGAGTTAGAAATTAGGTGCGCATGTGCGGTAACAGGAAAACTGAGAGGAGCAGATGTTGAGGAGAGGCCAGGGGCAGCACGCACGGCCAGATGGCCTGTCTTTCCACCGGGGCTCACGCCAAGTGCCTGGGACAAATGGTCTCACTACCTTGAGGACTTAATGGAACAGCCATCAGGACCATGGGGACTGAGGTTTTGCCAAGGAGATGTCATCCTCAACCAGATTTCAGGTTTGTAGGCCCTTCCAGACCAACCTCTTCCAGGCTCTTCCCAGAGCACCTTTGGGAGAGCAAAACTCAAGAAGCCCATGGTCTTCTCTTGGCAGCCACTGTGTGCGACCCTTGACACAATCGAGAGCTGCCAAATCTCCAGATTCAACCCAGCCCCATGACAGGCGTCAGGCTGCACCTATTACCCTCTGCAGCGCGGTGATCTGGGAGTGCCCCGGGCCTCCGGGGGAGGGGGGTTCCCCGCACAATTCGATGCATTCATTAATTCACAACAAGGACATAATGAGTGTTTCCACTGGACTCTGTGTGAGCACTTGATAGGAACTGGAGATCTATCAGTGAACACGACTGATATCCTCACCCTTATGGAGCTTACATTGCCCCGGAGATGATCATCAGTGAACAGAAGACATAACAAGTCACAGATTATGATGGAAGGATAAGGGTAAGGATAAGGATAAGGATAAGGATAAGGATAAGGATAAGGATAAGGAGTGCCAGGGAGTGCCAGGGAGGAGCAAGTGACGATTTCAAATCAGGCGACCTGGGTAGGCTTCTACACGAAAGGGAACACATGGATATGAGAGGGAAGGGTACCTGAGAGGGGAACAGCCAGTGCAAAAGCCTAAAGTTGGGCAGTACATGAGCAGAAGGAGCGAGAGAGAGGAATAGGAAGTGAAGTGGATGAAGAATGGAACCAGAACACCATGGACACTGTGGGTGCCTTTGGTACCGGGTCTGGGTAAAATGGGAACCACAGTGGTGTTTTCAGCAGAAGAGAGACATGACCTGACATGTTTTGAAAAGGCCTCTTTGATAGCCGTGCTGAGCTAAGGGGCAGTTAGAGACATAGGGAGAGGACTTAGGAGATGATTGCAGTGATCTAAGCAAGAGGCCATGGCAGCTTGGACCAAGGTAGGAAGAAGCAATTGGATTCCAGATATAGTTTTAGGGGGCTGTTGTCTGCTTTAGTTATGCTTCAGTGTCCTGGAGCATAAGCCCCTTCACCACATGCTAGTGATGCACTCTATCTTGAATTCCCCAAACTTAATTGTCACGTAACACTCATTATGATCAACACTGCATAGTGGCCTTTTAATGTCTAAGCTTCGGGGCAAAGATTGGTAACTGGCCATCCACCCATATCTGGTATAAAGGGGTTTTTTATTTGTTTTTTTTTTTTTTTTAAGGGAACTAGCATTCTAAAAATAAAAGATACACCTAAAAATCTGAATTTCTAGCCTTACATTAAAAATCAGAATCACGGGATCCCTGGGTGGCGCAGCGGTTTAGCGCCTGCCTTTGGCCTAGGGCGTGATCCTGGAGACCCGGGATCGAATCCCACGTCGGGCTCCCGGTGCATGGAGCCTGCTTCTCCCTCTGCCTATGTCTCTGCCTCTCTCTCTCTCTGTGTGTGACTATCATAAATAAGTAAAAATTTAAAAAAAAATCAGAATCACTTGCATTGGATTTTCTCAACAGCCAGACCTGAATAGCTGTTCCCATTGTACTCTCCAATTCTCCCACGTCCCTATGTAGCCCTTTCCACATGTCGACAGTACATGGACCATGTAGGCATTGGGGGTGGTGAAACTGCTCTGGTCCAGAAGGAGTTTTGAGGACCATGAGGGTCAGTGGTATAGAACGAGACCATAGATGCTACTAGGTCATTAGACTCTGGGGTGGGGGACACTCAAACAGACAGAGAAGTGTAAAGCTCATTTGTCCCCATGAATATCCTCTTTGGGTTTTTCTCTAAAAATATTTGCCTCCCTCCCTGGGTCCCTCTGTCCCCTCCCATACTGTTGGTTTGATGAGACAAGGCAGTCTTCTTCCAGCTTGCGATAAAGACTCCTTCTCTCCCTCTCCCTCATAAAGAGCCCAGTGGGTATAAGGTGGGCTTCAGGCATGAAACCATGGAGTGGGTGGCAGAGGCCACATGCCCTGGACTTTAGGAAAAACCCTGATCTCTCTTGCTATTGTGTCTACCATTTTCTGCTTTTTATTGCCTTCTGACTAATAAGACCCAGAGGGCCAACACAAGGATGAGGCTGTAGGTGAAAGACCTGAGCCATAGACCTCGGGGCCTCCAACTCTCCAGGGCCGGGGGCTCCATGGAGGCCTCTGAGGTCCAATTCCTCTAGTTGTGAAACATGTGTACTTGCTTAGAGTTTCCCCTGTAAACCTGGAGTGTCTATAACCAAATGACCAAGGTAATGGTGACTGGGGGTTCTGGTCATCTCTCTGCATAAGAGACCCTCAACTGAGAGTTGAAGCCCTCATGTGGCCTGCAACTGAGAATATTGATTGAGTCAATGAAAAAAATTTCAAAGCCTTTAATTCTGCACTTCTTAGAAAAAGACAAAGAGAGACTCATTTTGCTTTCCCCTGCCCCCTCTTGCTATGGATCGTGAGAATGGAGCAGCAAGGCCTACCTTACCTATTATACAACACAATGCCAAGCACACTCCTACACGGCCCTTACCAAAATCACCCACACACTTGATGAAGCTTAAAATTTCAACAGTCTTTCATTTCACAATTAAAAATGAGACTTGACATGCAAACCATAGAAGCACCTGCCCTCTGGTAGCGCTGGTCCTATCAAGGTCTCAGGGAAGCACAGAGAAGGTAGAGATGGTAAGATGAAGAATCCAACTGTGTTTACTGACCACCTTTCACCACAAAATGAGAATCAAGCAATTTCTTGGTCCAGGCTGGACTCTGAAGGAAACATCAAAAAAGTTTTTTTTTTTTTTTTTGCATCTCCTTGTCTCTTCCTAATTCCCATCCTCCCATCACCATGGCAACCCACGTTATAAAGGCAAAAGAAGAGATTTGTGAATCTTAGCTCCTTGACCTCCAGGCCTCTTTAAGTTTTATTCTATCCTTTTGAAGACCATAAGTTACCTAATTTGTACGTTGCAAGGGACAGGATTTTTATGGAGGGATGTGGGAAATAGCATAAATGGTAGGTGGAACAGCAAGAGAGCCATCACACTAATGACTGGCCACTCAAGGCTATTCCACCAACCGAGAAGGGTGTCAGGCCCCTGACTGAGAATGGCTGTGATGAAATTTTGGAATTAGGTGAGGTATGGTGGGGGGGAGGTCCAGAGTCGATGACCAAGAAAGAATTCTTGAGATGTCTTTGGTGCAAAATGGTGGTTTTATTAAAGCACTGGGATAGGACCCATGGGCAGGAAGAGCTGCTGCCCTGGGCCTGTGAGGGGTGGCTGATTATATACCTGGGAGTGGGAGGGGTTTGAAGATAGCATCCTCTCTAAGGAATTTTGGAAGCAACGTTTCCAGGACCTTGAGGGGCTGGCTTATTGTTGGGAAAGGTCATTTATTACCGCCTAATAAAACCTGAGCCATGAGACCCTTCAGATGGATATCGATGGGCCATGTACTTGGGGATGATCGCCAACATGTATCTTGGGGGGTAGAGATAAAGGAAATTTCTAAAGGAATTTTTATATGTTAAGGTAGACTTACATGCTCCTGGAGGTGAAGCTAAAATTGCCTCTTGCCCTTAGCAAAGTCTGAGCATCCGGGTAGTTGAGACCGTAGAGGAATGTCCCTCTGCCTGTTTCAAGGGCTTGTCAGTGTGCTGCCCCGGGCTCGTGCCTTGTCCTCAGCTAGTCCTCTGTTCCCCCATCAGTTGGGACAGAGGACTAAACTGTTTATGACTGATCTAAGTTCACTCTCCATCCTGTTTGAATATTAGACCTCCTTACCACTGAAATTTGCCTCTGCCGTGCTTCTCTTATTCTTACTGATGAATGGAAACATCTGGGAGAAGCTATATACATGCTTTAGTTTCTCACCAAGTTAAAAACGAGTGACCCTTATCACTCCTGAAGAACTGTTTTAAATAAGAGGAAGGCCAACTCTAAGATGAATACAAGTGGAGGTAAGAAAATCAACTAACTAGGAGTCAGTAGGCAATAGGTACAGAAGATGCTGGAGTCTATCATTTAAAAGGCTTACTTTCAGATGTATGAATTACTGTTTTTTTTTTAAAGATTTTGTTTATTTATTCATGAGAGACACACAGAAAGAGGCAGAGGCTCCCTGTGGGGAGCCTGATGTGAGGCTCCATCCCAGGACCCCAGGATCACACCCTGAGCCAAAGGCAGACGCTCAACCACTATCACTGAGTCACCCAGGCGCCCCTAGATGTAGGAATTGCATTGGGGATGTGGAGTTTTAGGGTCTTTGCTCTCACAAAAGAGCTTACATAGCGAGTTTGGTAGGGTTTTAAATTCTAATGCATGTCCATAACTGTAGAAGACAAACTGACAGCAGAGGGGAGGTGGGCAGGGGGATGGGTGAAATAGGTGATGGGGATTAAGGAGGGCACTTGTGGTGATGAGCACGGGGTCACGTGGGGAATTGTTGAATCACTGTATTGTACACCTTAAACTAATATAAAGCTGTATGTTAACTACGCCAGAATAAAGATAAAAATTACGTTTTTAAAAACTCCAATGACTCTCCTGATTTTGGGTGAAATAAGGAGCTTAAGTGGGTTTCAGCATTAAATCAACCCTGGTATGAGGCAAGTCCATTCAATGTGGTTCCCAGATGCCCCTTAACAAGCTCTAATTTGAGCCAGGTGCTCAGGCATGGCCAATTCCCTCTACCTGAGTCTGAGCTATGGCCCAAGTGGCATATCCAGTTTTCTGAGCCCGAAGAGGCGGCAGTCAATGGGTTGTGGCCGGTGGTAACCAGCGCCTCTGCAGAAGTCAGGCCCCGATTGGGTCTGGTGCTGAATCCTTGCTCCGCGTCACATTTGTTACTGACCACAGCTGAAAAAATCTGTTTTATTGGCTTAATTTTTAAGTTTTCGGCTCATTTGAAGCCGAAAAGATCTGGACCTCAGGATGCAAATGACAAAATGCACTTTGTACCCATGTAAATGGTTTGAGTCCTCCACCCGCCGCCCCCACCAACCACCAAATTCTTTGTGTTGTAGTCACTGACACAAGGACAAAACATCCCAAAGAATAGGGATATTCTAAGTCCTCAGAAGGCGATTCCCGTGGACATCCTGCTGTTCTCAAACAATAGCGGCCAAACAGAGAAACAGGAAAACAAGATCCACCATCCCAGGAAATCAAAAAAGAGATTGAGTGGCAGGTGAGGAGGGGCAAGAAAGCAAACATATGGAAGAGTTTTCAGTTATGGAGGAAGGAAGCCAAACACAGGGGCCATTATTTCAATTTTCTTCAGTTTTCGACCTTAAGAGATGCCCAGGAAATACTTTATGTTAATTCTCTTTTCTTAAAAAGCTGAAAAATCTTTCAAAACTAGAAAAAAGCCAATGGGTCTTACAACTGGTTTGCCCCCCTCCCCCACCGCCGACCTTCAAAATAAACTGCATTTCTTCTACCCACGAGTTAACTAGTTCAAAGCTATTGCATGAATGCCACTTTCACTAAAATAGCCCAAAAATATTTGCAAGGCAGAAATTCTCATCAAGTTAAATACTGCACGGGACCGTTTGATACAACACTGGATTGATTCACTTTTGAAAATCCTGGACACACAGAGGATACCTTCTATTAAGAAGAGCACTCTGGGCTTTTATTAATTTCCATGGTGCTTCTTGGCCTATTTTCACCTTTTTTGTCAGTAGCATTCTCTGTAGAGAAGCAATTTAGCTGAGAAAAAAATAATAAATAGAGCAGAATTTAAAGAACTCTTTTATCTTCGTAAGCCTCACATGGTTTCTGACTGATATTTCAATAAACGTAGTCTAAAATTTTCATGGGGATAAACAACCTTTTGTGAGATTTCTCCTCCCCAAAATGTTCATACTCCTTTTCAGAAATTAATTAATATTCACAGCCATCAATGTGAAAATTGTACCATTTCTATTATGGAGTCATTTTAATCACTCAAGATACATAAGCTGCCGAGCGTTTCCTTGGATCACGAGACAGGCCAATCAAAATAGCAGAGAGTGAAAAAATAATCTCAGGTAAACAGGATCTTTCCATACACGCGTGCAAAGTTGTGAGCCCGGGGGCGGGCAAGGTGCATCTTAGAACAAGTCTCCATCCTCCCAAACATCACTTTAAAAACGAAGCAAGATCAAAGGTGAAAATCTGAGAATTTCTATGCCTTCTAGTAAGAGTGCCCACCTCGCAGCGCACAGTGTCCCCAACAGAGCCCGCAGCCTAACAGCCAGATACTAGAACTGAGCGCACCTGTAGCTTGCACAGCCGTCAGGTCCCAAAAATCCTGGTGCAGCTTGTCACAACTGAGAAATAAAGGAGCCTTGGGGAAGGTGGTGAGGAGGATGGGATACTCACAGTCCCCTGGCTCGGAAGTCCAGCAGGGGTCCCCGGATCCCCGCATCGGCACAGCGAGTCCTCCCAGGGCCGCAGGGGCCCCGCCAGTCCTGCGAGCGGTCAGTGCAGCAGGTGCCGGAGCCCCGGGGCAGGAGTGCGGCCTGGGGAGGCGAGGGGACGGGGACACGCGCCCGAAAATAATCGGTTCTGCCTCCGGTTCCAGAATTGGCCAAGCCAGCAGCACAGGGTGTGCGCTCCTACCAGGAAATGTGAGGCCCGACCGGAGAGTCCTGCCCTTTCAGGCCGCAGCGCACGTGCTGCTGGCTCCCACCTGCAGGCGTCTGCGCCGACTCGGGCCTGCATCGCCCCCATAGTTATTAGCTTGCAAGATTCCACCTGGAGGGGCCCCTGGGGGGCTCAGGGGTGGGGCACCTGCCTCGGGCCCAGGGCGTGATCCTGGAGACCCGGGATCCAGTCCCACATCGCGCTCCCTGCATGGAGCCTGCTTCTCCCTCTGCCTGGGTCTCTGCCTCTCTCTCTCTGTGTCCCTCGTGGATAAATACATAAAATCTTTAAAAAAATAAAAACTGTACCTGGCCTTAGGTGTCCTCATCTCCCGGAAGCCTTCCCGACTCCTCTGAAGCCGCCTCTGGCGTCTTCGCAGCCACAGGGCCCGCACGTGTCTGTCTCTGTAATGACCCGTCGAGCCGTTTGGCTGCCCGAGGCCTGTGAGGAGCCCCTGCCCTGCCGGGCCCCCCAGGAACTTGGGGGGAAGCACGCTCCCCAAGGGCAGCAAGGGGTTCCAGGCGAAACCGCATAGGGGCCACCTCCCCGGGCAGCGGGGGCCCAGGCACTGGGTTGTGCGGGAAGGACGAGGCACCGGGGGTGCTCCAGGCAGAAAGGACAGAACATGGAGAGCCAGGGGAGGGGGGTCACTGAGTTGATGGGGTGACAGGGTGTGTCTAGGGCACACGGAGGACTGTGCACATGGGGCTGAGAAGCGGGGACTGAACGGTGGAAGCCCTCCGGAGCCCTTCGAGGGACAGCGTGACACTCTTGGGGCCTGACGTCGGTGGCACAGCCGGGGAATCGACACCACGGGAAATGCAAGGGCCTGTTGAGTGTGCCGGACCTGTGCTGCTTGCTTCTCATCTATGAGTTCGTCTTATCCTCAAAGCTCCATGAAGAGGTTGCTAGAATTTTTTTTGAAAATATTTTATTTATTTCTTTATTTGACACACACACACACACACTGAGAGAGAGCGCACAAGCAGGGGGAGCAGCAGAGGTAGAGGGAGAAGCGAGTTCTATCCGCTGAGCAGGGAGCCCGACGAGGGGCTTGATCCCAGGACCCCGGGGATCACCACCTGAGCCGAAGGCAGATGCTTCGCCCACACCGCCACCCTGGTGCCCCTGGAATTCCTGAGTTGACCAGGGAGGGAGGGTTGGAAGGCTCACATACAGTTGGCACGTAAGCTGAGGAGCTCTCCATTCGGTGTCCTTGACATCTCGGGCGGTGTTGGTTGTAGGGGCACAGACAAAGATGAACAAGTGAATGAACAAATGAATGGAGCGACCGATGGAGCCGGTGCTGGACCAGTGTGGGCGTGCTGAGCCGTGTTCTCTGCCTCCACTGATAGAAGAGGTTTCCAGGGGCAGGAATAGGCTCAGGAAAGGTCTGAGCTGGGCTGTGGGGTCAAGAGTAGAGGAATGGGCTGGCCGGAGAGGAGCTGGGGAGCTGGAGCCATAGAGCGTTCGTGTGGCCCCCTTGGGGAAGGCTGGCCACCCCGATCCTCCCGGAACGAAGGGGGGGGGGTTAACCTGAAACTGAGTGGCGTAGGTGGGACTCGTGCTGAGATCCCTGAGGAAGGGTCCTACCTCACAGGGCAGGGAGGCTCAGGTGCCCAGAAAATTTTGGAAAAGAAGTAATGCTGTACCTGGACAGCAGCGGCAGCTGGAAGCAGCCCAGAAAGGTCTGTTGAGACCGAGTGCTGGACACAACCCCACAGTTTCTGACTCAGTGGTGTGGGGTGGAAGCCAAGAATTGGCTTTTTCTTTTCTTTTTTCTTTTCTTCTCTTTTCTTTTCTTTCTTTTTTTTTTTTTTTTTTTTTTTTTTTTTTTGAGAGAGAGAGAACATGCATGCAAGGGGGGCTAGGAGGTGGTGATAGAGGAGAGGCAGATGGAGAATCGTAGGCAGGCTCCATGCCCAGCATGGAGGCCGATGCAGAGCTTGATCAAACGGCCTTGACCTCATGACCTGAGCCCAAACCAAGAGTCGGATGCTTGACCACCTGAGCCCCCCAGGCCCCCCAAGAATTTGCATTTCCAACAGGTGACGTGGCTGCTCTTGGAC
Organism: Canis lupus familiaris; assembly: GCF_011100685.1. NCBI lineage: Eukaryota > Metazoa > Chordata > Mammalia > Carnivora > Canidae > Canis > Canis lupus. The sequence continues at coordinate 4,153,651 of NC_049224.1, read as the reverse complement.
CACACTTTGATAGACAAGACTTTTCCGGAAGCAAAAGTCTTCTCTGAGCCTCAGCGTGTGCACGTGTCATGATGACCTTGGGGAAAGTCTGAGGGTAGTTGAAGGCCTGTGCACCTGTACGGGGAAGACGTAAATATAGGTGTCAGACCACACACTGCCTTGGAGTCCGGTCCCTGGGATTTACCTGGGCTTCCTTGCCACGCCAACCCCGGTGCTCCAATACCACGTGCCCCCTCACACCCCAGGGAGCTCTCATGTACAGTGCGTGCTCCCCCGAAGTCTCAGCCTCCAGGAGGCCGTCTCCTAGACCAGCACAGAATTGTGAGACCCCTGCCTTTCCCCACCCGTGCTATGCAGTGCTCACCATGTGCTCTGCGTGAGGTCGCTGCTTTCCAGGAGGCCTCTTCTCGAAGCTGCCCTGTTCTGGTTGGTCACAGAGGCGTCGTCTGGCTGTAGGACAGGAGCTATTTATTTGAATTAACAATTTCCCCAAAGCACCCCTGAGCCTTTATCTGATGGCTTGTGGATGGAGCCAGAGGTTGCTTGCAGGAGTGTTTTATGCCTAACTGTTGAGGGTGCCAGTCGGATCTAGGCTACTGACTCTTGCAAGAGAGATTAGAGGCAAAAAGCTGATTTGCACGTATCCCTTAGAGCTCCCAGAGCACTCGCAGCCGCCTCGTCTAGTTAATCCTTATAAAATTCTCTGGGTATAGTCCACATTTTATAGGTGAAGAGGATAAAGGGACATGTCCCAGGGTTGTCGGGGGGAAGCAACGGGGTGGACGCCCCTTGCCGTCTATCCGGTGTCCATCCCTGCCGACCACAGAGGCGGGAGCTCGGAGCAGGAGCCTCCTCTCCTATGCACATCGTGAGCCCCACGTGCTGGCGGACGAGCGGGGAGCCCGTGAAGCATTCGGATGCCGGCCAGCCCTGCAAAGTCACTGTCTCCACAGCGAAGGTCCCCTTCTTTCCTGAGGGTCTGCGGCGACTTGGCACCCTAAATCGCACGTGTGGCCTGCCTACGGCTCCCCGATCCGATGGTAAGACCTGGCAGGTGGAACGGCGCCCCCGCCCCACCAGGCCCCTGCAGCAATGCTGTGCAGGTTGTAGGAGCCCGGCCAGCCCGGCCCGAGTGACCGCGGCACGGGCCGTCACAGCCTGGCCTCTGCACAGCCCTACAGACACCGGGGAAGGACACGAGGGCCAGCTTCCTGCAGCCGCTGTGACAGGTCACCACAAATACCGTGCTTTGGGGCCCCACCAGTTCCTCGTCCTCCAGCTCTGGCGGTCAGAAGCTCCAAGCGGATTTCATGAGCTAAAGCCAAGGCGTGGGCAGCAAGGCCCTCCTTCTGGAAGGTGTAGGAACAACCCCTTTCCTCGCTCTTGGCAGCCTCTGGCCCCCGCCCACTTTCCCGGCTTCGTGGCCTGCTTTCCTCTGCCTCCAAAGGCAGCGACAGGAGGGTGCGGTCCTCGCTCTGGCCCTCTCCTAGGCTGCCCCCTTCCACTTTTAATGCCCCTTGGGATGACACTGGGTCCATCCGGATGAGCCGCGACAACACCAGCCAATTAACAATCTTTTTTTTTTTTAAGATGTTATTTATTTATTCCTGAAAGTCACAGAGACAGAGGCAGAGACACAGGCACAGGGAGAAGCAGGCTCCCTACGTGGAGCACGATGCGGGACTCGATCCTGGGACCCCGGGGTCATGCCCTGGGCCCAAGGCAGGAGCTCAACCCCTGAGCCCCCCAGGCGGCCCCGATTAACAATCTTCACTGCATGTGCAACCTCAATTCCCCTTTTCCAAGTAGCATAACCAATCCCCAGGTTTGAGGGGGGAGATGTAGACATCACGGAGGGGAAGGGGGCTCATTCCGCCCCTCAGCGAGGGAGCCAGAGGATGAAAGCCGAGGGAGCAGAGGCAAGTTGGCCAACCATAGCTCACGGGACACCTGCCACCCGAGCCTCCTCGCCAGGCGTCCGGCTCTGCGCTGAGGCCCGCGGGCTAAGGTGCACGCGCTTGGTCCTTGCAGCTCTCGTGGTACTGGGGCCAGTGGGACCAGTTTAGGAAACAGAGGCAAGGAGAAGTCGCGTGGCCCGCTATGCTCCACGGGAGCGGCAGTCGGAGCGCGCCCAGCGCAGCCCACAGCTCCGGTGGGCCTCGGGTCCACGCCGCGGCCCCCTCCCCGCAGCTCGCAGCCCCGGGCCCTCTTGCCCGGCGGGGCGGTGGGGAGTCAAGGGAGGCCTGGCGAAGCCCGCCAGCAGGTAACTCTTCAGGGATTTGTTTTCCCTCTTATTCTTGTTGTTCAAGGAGACAGATGATAATTAAAATGTCAGAGCCCTTCATGCTTCCCTGATCAAGATAACTACTTTGCCACAGGTGAGAGAAGGAAAAGGAGGACAAAGTGTGCCGTGGGGAGCCGAGGTGATGATTCGGAGAAGGGGGCAAAGCTGGGGAGCCCAGGCCCCCCGCCGACCCACAGTGGGCGCTGGCCCCGGGGCTGGGGCCTCCCTGCACGCCCCCCCCCCCAGCCACCCAGCCTGCGCAGAGCCAGTTCCCAGCACATCCAGCCCACGGCTTGCTCATCCTATCCAATCTCTCCAATTCAGCTAATTCCCAGTTTCAGTAACAGAAGCCGCAGCTGTCAAGACGGGCAGCTGTGTTCTTTGTCTCTCGCTCTACCTCCCCGCCTCCTCTCGCCAAGTTAACTGAGCGGATCACATACAACCTTCTGGGGGCGCAAGGGGGGGAATGGGGCCTAGAGGTTCTGGGTAACGTGAGAGAGGAAAGGAGACTGGCAGGAGCTTCCAAGTGGCGGGTCGGCTGGAGACCATAGAGAGAAATCCTCCCCCACCTCCCAGGCCCGCTCAGCCTGGAAGCGTCTCCCCGGTGCCCACACGCCCTCTGGGACAGCCGGTTCTCGGCCTGTTCCTTCCAGTCTGTGGCAGCCCAGCGGGCCTTCCACCTGGCTGACCTCTGACCCCTGCCCCCCACCCCCGAACCCGGCAGCGATACCCACTCTGGCCTATACCCCGCTCACGACCCCACATGCCCGGATGCCAGGCCAGCGGCAAGTTCCTATAAAGGTTCCTACACAGTCTCATTTTCTGCCTTTATCTTGTTGAATAAACCACACGGTGCCAGCTGCCTCATCGGGGAGGTGTGACCTGCACAAAGATTTAAGGCACGTTAGCCTGGAGGAAATTTTAGGGAGAGGAAACAGCCAGGACAGGGGTGGGAGACAAGATGGCTAGAGCTCAAGGGGTGAAGGGAGAATGTAAAAAGATGAGCTTCTGCAAGCAACGGAGGTAGGAGGTCATGTTGGGTCCTTAGGTTGTTGAAGGATTTTGAGTTTTTTTATTTTTTATTTTGCTCTGGGTGAAATGGTCTGCATTTTAGGATTGTGAGCAAAGGAGGGGCATGATCCAGCTTCAGGGCCGGGGGGCACAGCTCAAGGCGAGCCCAGTTAGCTGCTGCAATAATGCAAGCAAGCAGCAGTGAAGGCTCAGACGTGGGCATCGGTGCTGGAGGACTGACAAGAAGCACAGAATTAGATGTATTTTGAAGAGAGAGGATAGATAGGGTCCCAGGGAAAGACAGGAGCCAAGGATGGTGCTGTTGTTTTGGGCCCGAACACCAAGAAGGGTGGAGTTGCCATCACTGAGCTGAGGGGGACCTACCTCAAGTGGATTTGGTGGGGAGGCATCCAGAGTGTGATTTTCAACACGTTAGGATTGGAACATCCAACAGACCTCCAGACCGAGACGAGAGAGGCTGAATGACTGTCGGGCAGACAAGTCTGGGGATGTGCGGGGTGCGGGGTGCAGGGGTGGGGGGAAATAGAAGTGAGGGAGTTATCGATATTTCCAGTCATGGGGTTCAGGGAGAATGAACGCCAAGGGAATACCTTTAGGGAAGAAGGTATGAAGAGATGAGGAGGACGAGGAGGAATGGGTGGAGGAGGGGCAGGATGCAAACCGAGAGTGTGCAGAGACCTGAGAGCCAGAGGGGGTGGTGGTGGGGGGAAGCAAGGTCTTGGGCAAATTGCTGAGCTGCACCGTCCACATCTGCTAAATGGGAATATTAAGGCCTCATAGGAAGTCATTGTGAGGGTTGTGCGTCAATCTGTTTAATAAATATGTGCTAAGTGTAGTCGCTCTGCTAGGTACTTGCTTTGGGTAACGTGATTCTCTTCCTCAAATAGGAGGTCACATATGCCCAAAACACCTGGTGCGATGCCTGACCCCAGAAGGTGCTCTGTAGATTATGCTACCTCCCTGCTCAGAATAATAATTGCCTATGTGTGGCCTATGTGGATTCACACTCTCCTGCGCTTCTTGAGACCAATTAAAATTACTTAGTGCTAATTAGTTGGGATGGGTAAGCAAGGGAATCTCTCCCTACCACTCCAACCACTCCAGGCTCACGCTCTGAAACTCCATCGGGTGTGCAGATTCCTTCCGAGGTTAGGAACGAGGAGAGTCCATGTTGAGAACTGGCCACTCGGCCTTGCCTGGGCTGCCCTAAGGGACTTCGGGCCCTGAGGTCACCCCCAGGGAGGCCCCGTCACGCCATGCACACGACTCAGCCTGATGTCCCACCTTGAAAACCTAGAAGGAGGCGATATAAAGCAGCAAGATTTTCCCCAAAGGGAAAGGAATCGAGGAAGGGGAGCCCGAGGGATGTGGCGTGGGGGGCACCGCTCTGCCTGAGGCCCAGGGAGAGGCCGTGGAGTGTCCCTCATAGACATGCTCCCAGAAAGCACACGTGGGTCGCTGTGTGCACGGGGGGCTCCTTCGGCCCCCACCAGCCACGCAGCCACCTCCTTCGGGGGCCCCCCTCGAGTATTCCAGCTCCAGGGACATACCTTGCTCTCCCCTCCCTGGCCTCTCCCCAGCTGTCCTGTGCACAGGCTGGATGTGAGGCTGGGAGCCCACGGGCCAGGGAACCAGGCAGCCGGAGCCCCCCAGGGCCTGGCAGGCCTCCCCGAGGAAGCAGCCCTCAAGGTGTTGTCCCTCCCTTGACGTGGTCCTGCCCATCTGGGCCGCCGCTGCTGCTGCCGCACAAGGCCGCCCCTTGGGGCCTGCTGTTTTCCGTGGGACTGTGGGTGACATTGCACACGCGCTCCAGCAGCTCTCACGTCGCCTTTGTTTTGATCTACAGAAGTCCGCTGAGTTTCTTTTGGGCCTTGTCATGTTAACAAAAACAAATGTAATAATATGCACTTGAAAAGGCTCGCATGTCTTGATATTTTAATAAGGTTTTGATTCTACAGGGACCTCTGAGGCTTTTAAAAGTTTAAAGTTAATAAAGAGAGTAAAAGAAAAAAAATACGAATTGTTTTTAATTATTATTATACAGGATTAACCAAGCCAGTTGTGTATAATTAGACAGTAGCTACCTTGCTTCGTAAAGGCAGTAAATAGGCCCACAGGGGGGCTGCCAGAAGGCTGAGGTGTTTACAAGACGCTGGAGATGTTTTCACCAAGCACATAATCCCTGTTGCAGTTACTATTGCTTTTGTAATGGATGTGTTCATTACGACCAGAGACTAATATGTGTATCCATCATCTTTCTAGCACAGATGACTCTGGAGTGGGGGATGACAGTGGGAGAGTGTGCAATATAATTTGGTGGTGAAATTATTAAGAGAGCCCATTAGCCTGCAGCTTTTGTGTGTGCGTGTGGTTTTATTTCTGTGGCCGTGGCTGGGAGGAATTTTGAGAAGTTCAACTATTGCCAAAGGAGTGATGATTAAGATATTCCTAGGGAAGTTGTGCCTCTGCGTGTGTGTGCGTGTGTGTGTGCGTGTGTGTGTGTGTGTGTGTGACCTCCAGCGGTGAAAGCAATGGGCCAGGAGTCCTAGGCCTTTGCTGTGAACCAATCTGTGACATCAGGGAATTCATTCATGAATTTAACATTTATTGAATGCTGCCATGGGCCAGGCATCGTTTTAGGCGCTTAGGAGGGAAATAACGAGTCAGAAGCACTGGATCTTTCCTCCTAGGTGTTCTCAGACAGCTGCAGGGGGAAGTTGTAAAAACACTCGCACTGAGAAGCTGGCCCAGACCAAATAGAGCTAAGAGCATCTCCGGGTTATAGGGCCTGGGCATGTGCATTTTGAGAACGTTGTTTCGGTAATTCTGAAGGTTTTTAATTGTTTAATATAATTAAACAATAAGCTAGGATGAGCGCTATGAAAGGGGAAGTGTTTGCCCTCGGCTGCCAGGCCCGTATTTTTACGGTGGCAATGGTGACACCTGTTCCATACGTCTGTTTTCGGTCAAGTCCCTGCGGGTGCAGGCTCCAAGAAGGAGCATGTAGGACAGTTATTGAGGGATGCTCTAGGGAGAAACCTTCGTGAGGAGTGAAATGGACCAGTCAGTCCTTGGCTCCTCCTCCCTGATGGGGAGGTTGTGACTTGGGGGACAAGACCGGTCACTCCAGCTCTGGGCTGACTCCCGGAACGAGTCACCTGAGAGCCCTCAGCCACCACTTCCACCCAAACCCCCACCAGCAGGGGTAATGAGACCCGTAGTCCCCAGGGGGCACCCGGGTGGCAGGCCACAACGCCCACTACGGTCTCCTGTGCCAACAGCTGGTGCAGTGGAGACGGGACTTCCTTCCGAAGATCAGAAGTGACTCATTTTCTATTAGTAACCCATAAATTTATTTGCTTTTGATAGTGGCTTTTGAATTTTACACATTTTCAATGTGAGAATGATCTGGCTGTGACATATGTCACCCCATGATTACCGCTGTTGATTAAGCTGAGCCGGCTGGCTGAGCTGACACCCTGCTCTTCCCCCAAAGCTCCTCGTATCCTTCTGCAGAAGCTCCCAAACCTGCCCACGTGGGGGCCAGAGACATTTCCAGGCAAAGACTAGCTAATCAACTAAGAGTGGGCAGGAGACACGAACGGGGTCGAGCTGTCCTGCTGTATACACTTTGCACCGGCTGGCAGGTACTACTCGGAGTTACGCTGCAACGCCATCGAAAGCGGTAGCTCTTTCATTTGCATCTGTTGGATATTTTTCGTGCTCAAGGATGAGTTGCTGGAGCTGTTTCGTGCATTCAAAGAGCTTAAACCCTGTGCTTCTCCGTTCCAGCATCTAGAAACGCCGGGGCTAATTAAAATGACCTTTAAGATCTCTCCGGCTCTAACAGGCTATGATCGCTTCAGTGTTTCTCTGGGGCTGGGAGGACCGTACTTCCTCCCAGACAAGAGTAGGCAACATAAGGAGACCTCCACCAGAGGCCTGTTTTGCTAAATGGAAGCGTTGTGAAACTCCTCTAAGGTAGCGACAGAGCTGCCGGGAGATTTTTCCTCCTTGCATGCAGCGTCTCTCCCACGCAGGGCCGTCTCCTCTGTGTCCACGCTGCGGTTGGGAGGTCAGTAAGTAGTGGTTCCTGACGAGGGCTGCAAATGGGAGGATCATACCAATGGGAAGAAAACAAATGATTGAAATTGGGTACAAAGTTGAAGCCTCCTTCACCGTCCTGGCTGGACATATAGTACACTTAATCTCTAAATCATGTTTACCCATGTTATTGGTGCAATTAAGCGGTCAGGATAAGAATTTTCCATTTTTAAAACGATGTCACCTTTATTTAAGGAGCCCTCTCTCACCAAGCTGCTCCGTCTTTCAACATGGTCAAGAAGATTTTTTTTTAAGGTTTTATTTATTTATTCATGAGAGACACACAGAGAGAGGCAGAGGGAGAAGCAGGCTCCCTGCAGGGGGCCCGATCCCAGGACCCCGGGATCACACCGTGAGCCCAAGGCAGATGCTCAACCATTGAGCCACCCAGGTGTCCCTGGTCAAGAAGATTTTTTTAAAGATTTTATTTATTTATTCATGAAAGACACACACACACAGAGAGAGAGAGAGAGAGAGAGAGAGGCAGAGACACAGGCAGAGGGAGAAGCAGGCCCCATGCCGGGAGCCCTATGTGGGACTTGATGCTGGGAATTAAGGATCACACCCTGGGCCAAAGGCAGACGCCCAACCGCTGAGCCACCCGGGCGTCCCAAGAAGATTTTAAATAACAAAAAATGCTCCACAGCAGCTTTCCTGGAGCCTAGAGCTCCCAGTTCTGGGAATGGAAAACTGCAAAGCAGTTCGTGTGGGGGGCGGGGGGAGAACAAGGTAGAGCTAGATGGGTAGGTGGTCAGCCTCCACGGCAAGGTGGAGAAGAGTTTTCAATACACTCACTTGGTTTTGAGGACTTTGAGCCTCAGCCACAGGTCCCTGGGTATCCAAATCGGAATTTGTGTAACACTGACATAATGCTCTTCCCCCTGGAAGGAACGGGAGATGAAGCCACCAGGACAACCCACTAGGCCTGGGACCAGGTCACTGTGGGGACCTGAAAAGGCTCTTAGGAGATGAGGCGGTTACCAGGATCTGGGAACTGGGAAGAATGGAAAATGACAGACTGGTGTAAGAAAAGATCAAAGCATTACTTTGGAGCAAAATTGGCTGCGAGGAAGGCTAACGGTCAGCCTTCATCATGGCACGCAGGAAGAGAAGCGCGGAGAAGCCACCAAGAGCCCTCCTCCCCGGGGAATACCTGTGGGGTGGAAGAGAAGGAACTTAAACATCTGAGACAGGCATTAGGGAAAAGACGGAGCTTCCCTTATTCCGAGGGGAAGGCGAGCACACTCAAGGCATTTCAAAATTGAGGTTGAATTAAACTCTTGGAAACGTTTTCCATTGTCGGCAACAGTCCTGCGCGGGCCCCCCGGGAGGGAGTACCTCATCTAACAAGACGTTTTCATTCCTAATTTCTTTAACTCTATGGAAAATCCTTCCTGAATTCGCGACAACTCTCTGTGGTGTTTACTAAGTGAAATAACTTAGTGCCCTCCACAGCCTTCACTAGTGGACTATCCACTTGTTCCTCCGAATCAATAATAAACACATTAAATAACACTGGTCCCCGAACGGACCCCAAATGCACCACATTATTAACCTCCCTCGGCTCCAGGAGACCAACTGCCACTCTGCGTCCTGCTGCTTAGCTGGTTTTGTGAAAAAAAAAAAAAAAATCTCCAGACTTTGATTGCTCCTGCCCAGCGTACCCAAGAGTGGATCCCCGCCTCCGTTCTTTCCCGACTGGAGAGGCATCTCCATCAGGCTGGGGGCCTGGGCTCCTCGGGGTGAGGGGTTGGGAATGACACCAGTCGTCTGATGGGAGGCCCAAGAGACTGAGCAAGGAAGGAAAAGAAAATAGAAGAAAGTTTATTGTTCCTGCTGCACATCCAATTGCACGACCATTTTTCAATCCCATTGAGAAATGTCAATGTTCCTTCCCACCGTCTGGCAGTGGCAGATTTGACCAGGTGTCTCCACACAGAGTGGGTTCTCACAGTTGGGCTGCGTGTGTGTCATCAAGCTAAATAAGGAGCCAGTTCAGACCGCCACCCCCCTTTGCTTCTGCCGGCCAGACACACTTCCCCATATGACAGTCTTATAAATAGCTTCTAAGCAGCTGGTCCTCCTCTCACCTCCTGACTCCATCAGATTCCCCCCCCAGAAGCCCCTGACAGTCATGCAGCTGGGAGCGCTCCCCCTTCCTTCTCCTCCCCTCCGCACCCTCCACCTCTGACACGTGGCCACCGCCTCCAGCTCCGTCCACTGGAACTACTCAGAGAGTGACTTGCGTGGGAGGCGGGCTCCAAGGGGTGCGGGCTGGACTTGACCACGGAGGCAAGCTGTCACCCAACTGAATGAGGGGATAGAAGGTTGGGAGGCCCCGCAGTGAGACAGCAGCCAGCCTACAGCACAGGGGCCCCGGTGGCTGACCCAGCAAAAATCCCGGGAATCATTCTGGAGTGAGCCAAACATTATAAATATCTATGGGGCTCTGCTGTGCCTCTCTATATGTACATATTTGAGAACAGTTTTGGGGCAAATAAATGTATAATAAGATGCATTATTAATACATTTTCCCGAGGACCAAGAATGCGTTCTGAGTTCAAATGAAGGGAGGACTTAGGAGAAGGGAAATATGTGAGAGAATTAAAGATGTGGAAGCCGATACATAACGAGGAGATGATAAAAGAGAAGCATTTTCTTCCTAAATAGTGTTGGCTTTTATAGGAACTCAGGCTCCTAGGCTCTGAGGTATGAGAGCTGCAGGGCTGGCCAAAGAGACTGTGGAGGCGGGTCCGGGAACCCCTTGGAGGCCGCTGGGTGCGGGGCAGGGGCCGCCGAGAGCCCCCGGCCTTGCCCACCTCCCGCCGGTGAGGCCGCCAGACCAGCGAGGACCAGCGGGAGCTGTGGGGGGCGAGCGGCCAGTTTGGCTCTTGGGGAAGGAGAGTCCTGGAGGTGTCCACAGAGGATCCGGGGAGCCCGGGCTAGCCGGGCAGCAAGAGGCCAGGCAGGACAGGACGAGCAGTTCTGGAAACTCGAGGAACCGGCGGCCAGAGCGCGAGGTACCCCAGACGTGCCCCCCCAGGGTGCGGCCGCCTTCCGGGCCGCCACCCGGGGCCCCCTGGCTGGCTCAGGGCTCCTGCTCCGGGCCTCCTGAGGGGCTCAGGCCTGAACCGTGACCACCCGGGCTCCTTCCCAAACAGCCCGCCGTTGACGGTGAGTGCATGGACACGGCTGTCCCCGAGCGGACGGAAGTTCTGGCACGCGGGCCACGCCCGGGGGCTCCTCCCGCGGGGACCCCAGGCCTTCTGCTTCCCTTGGCTGTGCTCCTGGCCCCACGCGGGCCTGTCCTCGTCCCGCCACCCTCAGAGACGGGGTCCTCTCCGGAGGGCCTCCTGTCTCCCCTTTGGCTCGAAGCGGCCTAGGTTTGTGGCCTAGATCTCCGGCCTCACCTCCAGCTGGCCTCCGCCTCGGCTGCCCGGGGTGTCTGAGTTCAAGCTGTACAAAGGTTTCCGCAGGTGTCCCCGCAGCTGCCCCCAAAGCCCTCCCTGCTGTCACCCCTGCCCTACGACGCCCTGTTCTTGGGAGCTTCCACCCAACACGCGGCTGCAAGTTCAAGGGTCACCGAGTCCCTGCCAAACACGGAAGGCAAAACTCACAACGACTGTCCCCATGAGGCCTGGTGGCCTCGCAGAGCCCGGCACCTAGAGGGCCCCTCCCGTAAGTCTGGTACTTTCTCTGTGCCAAAGCTATCTCATCACCGTAAGTCTTGACGTGATAACAAGGAGCAACATCACATCGCAAATGTCCTGGAAGTCGAGCTGGCGTCATCGGTTTTATTTTTTATTTTTTTAACAACAGACTGAAACCTTACCTGTGCTAAGGGCTCTATATTTACTGTCTTGTTTCAGGCTCACTGGGACCTGACGAGTAGGTATTAGGGTCTCAAGTTTGCAGGTGAAGAAACCAGGGCTGAGAGGGGTGATGGTATTTAATGTCATCAGGGAGTGAACGGCGGTGCTGGGATGGGAACCCAGATCTTTCTAAATGTAGAGTTTGAGATCTTAGCAATCAGGGTATTCTGGGTTAATAGTTCATCCTGGCTGCCAGGATACAACATGTACAATTTTTTTCCCCATTTTGGGCTTTCAAAAATAAGATTTTTTTTTGAATAGTTAGATCCATTACCGATGATAAGGAGTTTATGTGAGAATTTCTTCTTTAATCCACAACTTGATTATTTAATGACTTTTTTTAAGATGCAAGGAACCAGACTAAAAGTCCCATCTTGGACTGTAGTCCAAAATCAAGGGGACCTAACTTTTTCTTTTTTTTTTTTTTTTAGAGAAAAATACCAAGGGTACAAAAAGGGGGCAATAATGTTTGAATGATTTCATTCAGGGATTTTTCTTTTCTTTCTTTCTTTCTTTCTTTCTTTCTTTCTTTCTTTCTTTCTTTCTTTCTTTCTTTCTTTCTTTCTTTCTTTCTTTCTTTTTCTTGGTCCTCAACTGAACAACAGCTTTTGTCTAAAAAATTAAATGTGACAAGAAATTAATCCACATTGTGATCTAATTATTTTTAGAATTATAAGAAAAATGTAAGGTGTCTCAAGTATTTAATTTTGAAAAGTGTCTGTGGAAATTAACTTTCATTACCTTTCATAAAGATTTCTAGTTTTCTTGCCATCCTTAAATGGCATTTTCAATAGTCACTAATGCCATTGCTGTCATGTGAGGTCACTAGAGTATGAGGTAGGGTTTCTTACAAAGCCTGACTCTAAAAGAACATGTGATATGTGATGGTCTGGGCTCACCCAAAGTGTAACTTATTAAATCTTGGGGCACCTGGGTAGCTCAGTGGTTGAGCATCTGCCTTCGGCTCAGGTCCTGGGATCAAGTCCCGCATCAGGCTCCCTGCTTGGAGCCTGCTTCTCCCTCTGCCTGTGTCTCTGCCTCTCTCTGTGTCTCTCATGAATAAATAAATAAAATCTTAAAAAAAAAAAAACCTTCATGTATCAGAATGTAGAGGAGGATCAAGCATCCAGCCAGTCTCCTGACTTCCTTCACATCTCTGAAGGATCAACTCTCAAGTACGAAAGAACACCAAACACGGGGAGCTTCCTGGAGGGATGTTAAAATCAAGAGCAACCTGACCTTTAAAAATTAGGTGAAACCAGACCCAACATAATGCAAAAGTGGAATTAAGATTACTTAAGGGAATGAAAAAATGTGGAACTCGGAAAAAAGAATTCACAATTGTGGCAGCTTTATAACAAATATTTTAGAATTGCCGAGGCCTGCTCATCTTTCCCGAAATACGTGCCCCCTTTGTAGCCCCCCAGTCACCTAAATTCAAGTATTAAAGTTGATCTTCGTAGAAAAGGCACTGAATCCGGAAGAGGTCAACCTCACCAAAGAATGTCATCTGGGAAGGAACCTGCTTACGTCGTCTAATCTTCGCAAAAGTGGTGTTTATTGCACCAGGTAAGAGAGAACAAATCATAGGGTCGCTACCAGTTTTGTACCGGAGATAGCAGCAATTCTGTTGTGAGAAGAGCGAGGGGAAAGTAGCAGGGAGGGGAGAAAACCTATGGCCTTCACAGGAGAGGGAGCTGAGAGAGGAGAGTGGAAAGGAAGAGATTCTCAGAGCTGCAAGAAGGAAAGAAGGGGGCTCCGGATGTGGGGAGAGCCAGGAGATGCTAAATATATTCACTCAGCAGTCCTGTGAGCCTCTCTGCCCCGTGAGATCCGAGGTTCACATGATGGGCTCTCTGCATCTTGAGCACCTCTTCTTTGAATAACACCTTTATGCCCCGGGGGAGCATTTGTTCACATGTCTTATCTTCAGGGTCCTCAAAACACATGGTGCCACATCCAAATGCCAGGCAGGTCTACGTTCAGGTGGGAGATGGAGGGGACGGATCCTGCCTCCGAAAACAAGGAGGATCTCAACGGCGGATGCACTAAGGTAAGAGAAATGACAAATTAACTTGTCAAATGTGTCCTCTCATGGAGCTTGAATGCAATGGATTCTTACCCAACAAAGTGCCATTTCCCAGGGATGCCAAGTGTTCATTTGTGTGCTGCCCTTCTTACTCCAACTGGGGATCTCCAAGGTGCTCGCGAGCTAACACGGCATTCACAAGAGTTACACGAGGCTGCCGATGTGGGCTACTCGGGAATCTCGTGTGTACACATGGGTCTAGATGTAACATGAATGAACCGTGATACTGATGCTTCACATTGGCAGCTAGGTGGGAATTTAATAGTAGAGCTGCAAATAGTTTTTTTTTTAATAAAAATAAATTACAAGATTTATGCTTAAAAATAAAGTAACAATCTAGCCTTTAAATATTTATTTTATAATTATTTAAATTATAAACTATTAATAATTTATATTGTTTCTTTAAAAAAACTTTAATAGGTTATTTTGAATATTTTTAAAAAACAAAGTTTTTATTGTGAAAAACAGTGGATAAAATTTACCATCTTCGGGGATGCCTGGGTGGCTCAGTCAATTAAGCGTCTGCCTTTGGCTCAGGGCATGATCTCGGGGTCATGGGATCGAGTCCTGCATCGAGCTCCCTGAACAGTGGGGAGTCTGCTTCTTCCTCTCCCTGAGCCTCTCTCCCCCACTGACGCTTTCTCGCTCTCTCAAATAAATAGAGAAAATCTTTTTTAAAAAATTACCATCTTAGTCATTTTTAAATGTACAGTAGTGTTAGTGTTACTATGTGCATCTTGTACAACAGATCTCTCAAACTTTTTCATCTTGCAATGCTGAATCGCTATGCCCTTTCAATAATAACTCCCTTTTTTCTCCTCTTTCCAAATCCTGGCAATCACACCATACTACCTTCTGTTAAAAGAAAAATTATTTTAAAGACATGAGACAATTTTAACTTTATTTTGAAGTTTTACTTTCATTTGCATTTTTATGTAAGCTAATATGTCTTAATATTTTAAGGTATTTAGACATTACTCTTAGTAGAACACAAATTATATGAGAATGTTAACTATAACATCTTAATTAGTGATTTTGTTAAAATGAAGAATTTTATGAAATAAATGCATGATACTTTATGAATTACGTACATCTTTATTTTATTATTCATTCGAACATCTTAAGCTCATCAACAGAAACCCAGATGTATGCAATAACAATTAATTCAGTCCCTTTTGACATTTTGCCAACTTTAAATCATATAAAGCCTATAATTTTTACTAATATATTTCAATTTTTTCTCTATGAAATATATTTGTCAGGGAAATAGAACATATTTAAACAGCTTATTAGCTTTAAATATTTAGGTGTACGGTATGTGGGCTTTTGTTTGTATTCTTGTTCTGGCCTCCAAAATATGAGCTGCCTGATTTAATAACGTGCCCAATTATTTGTCTTGACCAGGCTACCATAAATACGGAAGGAGCAATTATTTGCTTTATCGTTGTATCTCCAGTGTTTGGGATAAACCTGGTGTATAATTGGTCCTCCTAGAAATGAGCTGCATTTCATTGAAGTCACTTTTGTTGACGACAACTCATTGAGCTATTGAGTGTGGGCCCATGTATTAAAAATTCATGTAAATGCACAGTGAGCGCTACAGCCAGTAAGCCTTCCTGAATCCCAGACTATTTATAATATGGGGATAATAAGAATTCCTACCTCACAGGGTTGCTGTGATGATTTGAAAAGAGAATTCATGTGAAGCACTCGGCACAGGGTTGGCACAGAGCAGCATCCAGCAGGTAAATGGTGAGTGGTGACAGGAATACAGGTGGTAGTAGTCACTGCATGTTAGTGGTAGTGGGGGTAGTTGTGATGGCTGTGATGGGAACTGGTACAGAGGCTTAGTGGTGACCAGTGTCTCTGGGCTCAGATGGCCAGAAAAGGCATCATGAAGGAAAACAGAGGTGCAAAAGAGCTGAGGGTACTTGAAAGAATGTTCTTTGGGGAAAGCTATATCAAGGAGTCTAAGCCAGCTTTAAAAAATTTAAAGAAAGATAAAGTGGAGGAACCCATAGGCCAGCAGGGGAAGAAGATGGGGGAGTGACCGTCCAGGGGAGAGCACTGACTCAGCCCTCCTGCCGGCCTTGAGGCGTACTAGATGGGAGAGAAGTAACGGCCGGGTCTTGAAAGGGGTAGAGGTAGCAAACTCCTTGGGGAAGATCCAATTGTCAATTAAGGGAGAGAGTTAAAGAGGGCACTCTGAGAAAAGATCATATGCCTGTGGGGTTGTGTTTTTATTTTTATTTTTTGAAATATGGCAATTCCAGAGAACAAGGTAGATGTGTTGTGGGTGTCGGGTGAGGAGTGGGGCGCTGGGTCAGGAGCAAGGAAGAAAATGGTGATAGAGCCGTTGAGCAGGATGTGGAGATCTGAGTTTGTTGAGAATCCATTCACTATGGGGCTTATGCCTGCTGCACTGACTGATGAAAACAGGGAGGAGAGGTATTGCGAATTTATTTTTACCAGTTTCTGTGGAAAGGAATAATAGATCATCTCAGTCCTGTCACCGAACTTAGATAAATGACTCAACTTTCTGTGACCATCTCTTCATTTAAAATATACACTCAATAATACTTGCCTTGTGTATCAATGAAAATTTAAATACATATTATATATATGTCTAAATATATATATAATATATAAAATTTTAAATATAGTAAAATTTTAATATATATTTAAATATACATATTTTATATATACATAAAAATTTGAAGGCTTGGAAAAGTTTTAAAATGCTCTGAAAATATAAGGTATGACTCTGATGCTCATATATCAAGTCAGATCATGTTCCCCGTTCAAATATTCCAAATGCACTAGTGTTGTGCATATGTGGAGGCCCAAGGGACGCCAGTTTTAACCACTTGCTAGATTTTTGTGAGGCACAAATGATTCAGAACGTTCGTCCTAACAATAACCTCAACCATCAGCAGGTCGTAAGTCAAGCTGGATGAAGAGGTACATGAAGAAACAGGAGTCAAGACTAGAAGGAGCCAGGCCAGACATCTAGACGGTTCCATGAAGCCAAAGAAGACGTCGTGGTGGAGAAAAGTACTCCACAGAGAGGGCTTCTATACCCCAACTGGACTCACAGCTCCATCTCATGCCACACAACGCCGCAGTCTTGAGTGGGGAGACAAAGAATAATTTGACAGGATATAAATTAGCCTCGTGGAAGGATCAGAGTCATATTTGGGTAGAACAGTGATATTACTTCCCTGACTCTGGCAATAATTTTTTCCCCCCAGAGCTTGGCTGTGTACAGCTCTCGTCCTAGATCTCTCCAGAAAGATGTAATTCACGTATTTTCTCACGTGTTAATGTATCACATTGAGTGTTGACAGGCTCGGCATTTAATTATCTGAGGATTGCTGCGCTTTCTTCCCTTCTTGAATAATGAACTGGATCCTGTACCAGAGCGTGAGGTACTTACAACTTTTCTGAGACACCAGGGGCCGTTCCTGAAGTTGCATGGGGATTCGGCTACTCACGTACACATACCCCAGCGGGGTAGGTAGGTGAAGCAATCATCTGGAGATTTCAGGAAAACTACTGACTTGTCTTAACTATCTGGATAGAAGTAAAATCCAATTTCAACAAACTTCAAGACACTTGTCTAACTGCCTTGAATGTTGAATATTGTTTGCAAGAAGTACATCATCATTTGGGCGTCGGACCTCTGTTATACTGGCTGCTACCATTGTAATGGTGTCTGTTATCAGATTTAACCTGCTTAATCTATCTGGAAAAATGATCTTAAATGATCACCCTTCCTTCCTTCCTTCCTTCCTTCCTTCCTTCCTTCCTTCCTTCCTTCCTTCCTTCCTTCCTTCCTTCCATATAATCCACTTTGAGTAAAGAGAAGTAGAAAGACCCCTATCATTGGTATTTGGGTTTGCAGACCATAAGCTCTTCCATGGTCAAACTGTGGTTCTTGCATAAGCGTTTATTCCGAGTTCACTGAAATGAAGGCAGCCGTGGGTTTGGGCTCCTTCTCCCCGTCGGTTTTGCATTCCAGGCGGCTGGTTGGGATGAGCTTGCACCTGCTGTCGTTCAGCTGCATCTGCGCGTTGCCTCTCCTCAGCCTGGCCCTTCCTGTGGGCTGGTTATAGGAGCTGCTTCATGGGCCAAGGTCATCACTCCCAGTGCCTGGCCTTCCCTCTGGCCATGGTTAGGCAATACTACAAGAGGGGCGCTAAGTCGTTTGTCTGGAAGCATCTTTGCCCCTAAGCATTTTCACCAGAAGCACTTTTTCCGCATAATTAATTGACTGTAAGGCAATTTTGCTGTAAAAGAAACTCACAAAAGAGAAAAGGCAGACATTCATTCATTTAAAAGGACTTAATGAAACATGAGAAACTAGGAACAAAACTAAAAAGATTTTATTGCAAGATACAATTATTGGAACACATTTAAAATGCGGGTAGATTCGTGGCACTACTGTGCAAATAACTGATTTTATTTTGTGAATTTTACCTAAGCACTTGTCTTCTAAGTCTTTCATTCATAATATTATACTTATTATTTAGGATTTTATTTATTTACTTAAGGGAAAGAGAACAGGAGCAGGTATTGGGGGAAGAGGGAGGGGCAGAGAGAGAGTGAGAAGCAGACTCCCCCCATTGAGCAGGGAGCCTGACTCTGGGCTCAATCCCAGGACCCTGAGATCATGACCTGAGCCAAAGGCAGATGCTTAACTGACTGAGCCACCCAGGTGCCCCTATTATTATTATTATTATTATTATTATTATTATTATTATTTTGCTTGTTGATTCATCTTCTTGCACAGCATTATACTTTTTCTTTTTTGCTAAAATTTCTTCCCTCATAAAGAGAAATATCAGTTTCCAAATATTAGAATGTGTATTTGTAACTGAGCTCTGTGTTGCATCGTGAAAGCCTTTTCCACTGCTCTTTGCTGTTGGCCTATTGTCACATGTCCATTGACAGATGTTCCAAAGTTCTATGGGAAGCACAGGTTTAGAACCCTGGACCACTGGATAGACTACCACAAGGGCTAAGATTTATATCACATGGGAGTACTGTGTCAATGGAGAAATGAAACCAAACTGTCAACCAGTTGATGAAACCAAATTGTCAAACCAAACTGTCAACCAGTTATTTTTTTTATCTTTTTACAGCAAAATTGCCTTATGGCCACTTAGTTATGCGGCGAAAATGTGTGCGGTGAAAATGCTTGCAGCAAAGATGTCTATAGCGAAGATGCTTATGGCAAAAATACGGACCACTTACGGGAGGGTACGAGGGCCTGCAACCTCATATTTTCATGCCATGAAAGAGCCTTTAATTTCTACAAGACCATGAGAGGTTGAGCCCCATTAAGAAACCGAAGAGCAACACACTAACGTATTACCTAAAGGCCTAGCGTAGCCTCTTACACACAGAGAGTGCTTGAATATTTACTAAGGAAATGAGAGTGTATCTGTGGTGTGCCCCATATTCAAACACAGCTGCCATAGAGCTATCTAAAAAAAAAAAAAAAAAAAACAAAACTGTTTCACACACAATTATAGTTTGATCCAACTTTCCTTTTCAACTTCAAACCTATATTTTCAACCACCCAATGGACATCAGCATTTAAAGGCCCAATAAGCAGCTCAAAAATCAACATTCCAGAAAACCAGTAGGGTGGGAAGCCCCTAAAATGGCCCCCAGTGGTCCCAGTCCTGCCTCCTGGTACTCATGCCCCTGTCTAATTCCCTTCCCTGCAGTAGGCTGGACCTGGTGACTTGCTTCTGACAAACAGAACGTAACAAAGGTTGTAGGATACTAATGGCGAGGTTAGGGTCCCCAAAGACTCTGGCATTTGTGCTGCTTGCCTGCTCTTGCTCCCTCGTCCTCTCTCTCTCTCCTTTGTTCCTGTTCTCCTCTTCTTAGAGCCTTTGCCCTAGGGGGAAGCAAGCTGCCTTGTTGTGAGTAGCCCTGTGGAGAGGCCCATGTGACAAGGAACTGATATCTGGGCCAAAAACCCAGGAGAACCTGAGGCCTGCCAAGCCACACCAGTGAGTCATTTGAAGTGGGTCTTTTGAGACCTCCCAACAGCCATGTGAGGGAGCTGAGGCCGGGTCCCCTCGTGGTCAAGCCTGGAGGAGACAGCAGTCAGTCCCAGCTGACCCCTTGATTGCACCCTGTGAGAGCCCCTGAGTTAGAAACACAGAAATCCATGCCAGGATTCCTGACCCATAGAAACTATAAAATAATAAACATTTATTGTCTTAAGCTACTAAGTTGGGGAATAACTTGTTATACAGCAGAGGTAACTAATACAGCCAGTCCTATGTCGTCTAGGGTATTGTAACGAACGGTATTGTTGCTCGGCACTCTATTTTCTTACTGCAAACCCAATCACACTCACCTTCCTAAAAATATTTTATGAATCCTTATTGCTCCAAAAGAAAAATTCTAAAAATCTAGCACTGAACACCCCAGGCCCTTGGTAATTTGGCATGTACCTGCAGCTTTTCTTTTCTTTTTTAAAAGATTTAATTATTTATTCATGAGAGACACAGAGAGAGAGGCAGAGACACAGGCAGAGGGAGAAGCGGGCTTCCTGCAGGGAACCCGATGCGGGACTGGATCTCAGGACCCCGGGGTCACGCCCTGAGCCAAAGGCTGATGCTTAACCACTGAGCCACCTCTACCTGCAGCTTTTCAACCTATTTTCTATTCGTGCTACCACTACTTAATGTCTCTGCTCCAACGACACCAAATGACTTGTAATTCCTAAGCACACCGCAGATGTTTGGTCCTGGCTGTTCCCCTCTGCCTGGAGTGCCCTCTCCACGTCACTCCCCAGCCTCCTGGAACACTGCTGCCCATCCTTCAGACCCCAGACCTCAGTCTCCGTCTCTGGAGAGCCTTTGCTGTTACAGGCAAAGTGAGGCACTCCCTCCTCTGTGGTCCTACAGTTTTCTGCCCTCATCACACTATCCTGTCTCTGACTAGACCGAGAGTTTCTCATGGGCAGGAAACTTGATTCCCAGAGCTTGAGCATTAGAAGCTGAGAACTGGGAGTCAAGCTGTCAGCGTTCAAAATCCTGACCCTATCCGGCTACTTAGCCACGAGCCTCGGACACGCTTTTAAGCCTGAGTCTCAATTTCCAAACCTGTTAAATGAGGATGAAAACAGAACCTACCTACTGGGTTGCTCTGTAGTTAAATGAGATGTGTGCAAGGTGCTCAGCACCTTGGGGCTCGCGGTACTAGGAGTTCAGTACATGTCATTATTGCTCGCATCTGTAACCACAGAGACTAGCACACAGTAAAATTTTAATTAACGTTTCATGATTCTCCAGAGATTATTTGCATTTCCAATGGGGACAAAAGCAGGCAAAGAAAGAAATGTTATAATAGTGGAATTGTAGGCATTATGGACACCTGTTTTGCTTCCTCCTCAGGTTGGCTCTGGGTATTAATATGAAAACAGCTAATAAATTACCAGGTCAGAGACAGAGCAGGGTTCATTTATTCACTGATAACTATTTGTCAAAAGTCTGGAAATGAGAAGATTTTCCCCATTAATGTGATGAAGCGATTGTAGTGTTGAGGATGAAGAAACCATTTCCATTTTTTTGAAAGAAAAATTGCCAGAGAATCAATTTGAGGGATCCGTAGTCTTTGACAAGCTCTTTCAAGCGGTGGAATGCAGTGGAAGGGGCCTAGGCTGGAAAGTCTGAAGACTTGAGTTCTAGATCCAACTCTGAATTGACTGATACATTTTGGGGGAGGAACATACTCTATAAACGGGGGTTGGTAATACTCATTTTCCTAATTCACGGCACTGCTGGGAGGAGCAAATGAGACCATGTATGTGAAGAAAACGTTTGAAAGTTTAAGAAAACAGAAATGTACGATGTGTATATTTTTGTGGTTTCCTATTTAAATAAGAAATAGTCGAGCACGTGTAAGGACAGCAATGAAAGACATAATTGATTCTGCTTATGCAAATGTATTTTTTTTCTTATATGCTTTCCAAAAAACTCGAAAGGAAGTCATAAGACTAAAAGTCATTTTAAGGAACTTTTTCTTTTTCTTTTTTTTTTAATTGGAGTAAAAGTGAATTTTCTTTTTTGGAACTAACAGAACACGACTTTAAAAAAGAAAAAAGAAACCCTAGAGATCCAATATTTATCACAAAGGAACTAAAAATTAAGAGCCAAGAAATAGCTTCTTTACTCAATGCTTGAGTTCTTGCAGATGTCATTGGGCCAGGTAGACCAACTCTTACATATTAGTTAAGTCTCTGGATTTCCCAGAGGTCTATTTGGAATCTGCCCATAGTCGCTTAACAACTTATCTTGAAGGGGGCAACTTACCTGATCTTTTTCAAGAACTCTGTTGTAAGTAAATATTTGAAAAAAAATCAAATGCAAAAGATAACTCCAGGTAAACTAGATAAACACAATTATCCTTAGAGAGCGATTCATTCCAATAGAAAAAAAACAATGAATGAAAATGGTAGACAACCAACACGGTCTACATATTAAACATGGTGTTCTATTTCCAGAGTTTCCTCTTTGATGATCTCTCAGAGATAAAAATCACTCTTCTCAATTTGAAACAAAAGTAAATGGAAGTTTGCAATGCTAAGAACCCCTGTGGAAATAAGGTAAAATAAAACAAGGCCTTCAGACCTGTGAGAAAAATCAATCTGATGGAAAATTGACAAACTTGTTTAACGTGAGGCACAAGAGCCGAGGGCTGACCTCCGAGACCTCCACTGAGACACCCGTGAAGTTCCCGTCAGTTCCCTTAATCCGTTCAATTACACAACAGCATTGCAAAGGGAACCTTTTTTTTTTTAACCAAACATCACTTTAAATTAACTTTTTTGCCATTGTGCTTTAAATTCCAATCTCTTTCTCTTCATTCTCTCCTCTATACTAAATTATTAAAATCACCAACTGCTCTAAAATCAAAAATATTTCAGAAAGCAGTGATGCCAAATTTGGATCGACTAAAGTGAAATCAGACAGAAGGAAAGATATTTTGAACATTTCCACGCTTGGTGCATTGTTTAAGGATATGGCAACAAGTAATTAAAATTGACTACTTGGCTTTTCCCCCACAAAACCAGCACTAAGCTCAGTGTTTGGCCCCATTATAGCCTAATTCAGACCAGGGAGGCATCAGAGTGAAATGAAACACATTAATACATTTACGAACAGACTGGCTTTTTTCTTCATCTATAACTGCTCTCTCTCTCTCTATATACACACACACACACACACACACACACACACACACTATGATAAGATGATAAAAGAAGTAAAATTAGATTTTGATTGGAAAGCCAAATTGGAAAGTCAGAATAAAAAGACAAAGTAGATAAACTTTCACAACTAGAGAAAGGAAGAGGTCTTGACTGGTTTTGACAGATTTTACCCAAAATGTCACTTAAGTGGACCTGCATGTGTAGCTCACCATCAAAACTCCCATCATCAAAACAAAATAAAACCTCCCATCATCTACCAGCGTACACATTTATGCAGATAAATAAGTATACACAACCTCACAGAGGGAGAATCGTACTCCGCCTTTACACACAAATAACAGACACACGGCCACCACCCACCTTGCCACCTTCTGATGGGCGACCACGGGTGTCGCTAGGCCACAGCCTCTGCTCAACTCTCGTCAGCTCCCGGCCGACCCGCCCACCTTACCTCACAGTGAGAGGAAGGTCCCTGAAAAGACACGACTGCTGGTGGCCCACAAACCGGCTGCAGGCCTTCCAAGGCTCCTCATCCCCTTCTCCATCCTTGTCCTTGGAACCTGGCGGCTGCCTGTCTTTCCCCCCGCTCCCGGAGGCTGCTCGGAGGACACAGCCTTGAGGTAGTGATGCAGGGCTGAGAACACCTGCATGGTGTGCATGACTGGACCTAGTTAAGGTCTCTAAATTGTCACAATTGATGGGCAGGTGCAAGGACTTAACCCAACTTGCTGATGCCCCATCAAGCCTGGTGCGTGAGTTCCCTTCGCTTCATCGAGGTACCGCCCACCAACCCGGGGGTAGGTCCGGTCTCTCCCTGGCCTCTGAGAACAGGGGCCAGGGTCAGGTTACACCTGAGAGGGTCGCCAAATAATATACATGCGTGTGTCATCACGAGTCCACTCGGCTCAAGAGCGGGGTCCAAGCAGCACTCGCTGCATCTTCTCAGCACCAAGCACGGTGCCAGGTGCTACATGTGCAAACCCGGTCCCTGCTGTCAACGAGCCCCTGGAATAGTGAGGATTCTCCTACACTTCCCCCCGGGGCGGGGGGGGGGGGGCTGTACCCCAGGGAGCGCTGAGCAGAGGAAAATAGGCCCACCTAACAAGTAGGTGTTGTTTAAAAAGAAAAGGAGGGAAAAAGAAAAAAGAAAGGAAAAGAAGAAAAAGAAAAAGGAAAAAAGAAAAGGAGGGAGTGCTGAGTGTTTGAAAATTGATTCACATTTTTTCCTCTGGGGGGAAAAAATGTTCAGCATGGTGGTTACCTACCTAAGCCTCTGAAAGCCCGTGTGACTCCTAATGTGGCCGAAATTCTCTGTGACGCAGAGCATCTCATGCAATTAAAGGAAACCACACTGCTGTATGTGTCTACCGTGTGAGACAGGAGCTTCATAGTTTTTAAAAGTCTGTACGATTGGAGTATAGAAAACACTTTCAAATATTACCTTATTTGACTTCGTGAGACCACAGGCTTATCGAGCTCAGTTTTTATGAATTAAGAACCCAGGCCCGGTGAGGCCAAGCGGCCTGGTGGGGGAATCACTTGGTTCGGAAGTGGTGGTTGGGGAGTGGCAACCTCCTGCTGCAGAGTCCAGCTCTTCCTCCCACTTGCCACCAGGCATCTCTGAGGTAATACAGCTATTGCATCGAAGCATTGAGTTCTATTTAAAATTAGAAATAGGGGATCCCTGGGGGGCTCAGTGTTTAGCGCCTGCCTTCAGCCCAGGGTGTGATCCTGGGGTCCCGGGATCGAGTCCCACGTCGGGCTCCCTGCATGGAGCCTGCTTCTCCCTCTGCCTGTGTCTCTGCCTTTCTCTCTGTGTGTGTGTGTGTCTCTCATGAATAAATAAATAAAATCTTTAAAAATAAAATAAAATAAAATTAGAAATAAAATGGTTACCTAGAACTTTCCAGTGTTCCTGGTATATTCGATTTCTTCCCTGTGCCTTCGAAGAGCGAATGTCCTTGGAGAAAGGACCAATTTATCCGGAAGCTGTTTTTATTGGCAGGGGATGAGCAGCTGGCTGTTTATTAGCAGCCTTCCTAGTTCTTGGTTTCACTTCTAGATAATGACAATTTGATATTTTTTTTCTTTTTTAGTGTTTAGTTTTGAAATCAAGATCCTGATTAATTTTACAAGAGAGATGGGTGTTATGCTATATGTTGGCAAATTGAACTCCAATAAAAAATAAATTAATTAAAAAAATAAATCTATAAAAAAATTTTACGAGAGAGAGAGGAGCTGCTGCTGAAATAAAAAAATAAAATAAGGAAACCTGTCCTATTTGATTTGGGCATAGACCACTTAAATTTTTTGTTTCATAAATGCAACAGTAAAAAAACAACAACAAAAAACTCTTGAGTCAGTCTTTAAGGCATCAGTTATACAAGGATTGTATGCTTTATCAAGCATTTTAGGCGCAAGATTAGATCTTCAAGAAAATCAGACTTCAGTGGATTTTATTTCTTTCAGAGGGACCAAAGGGATCATCCAAAGAATGACACTTGCAAAAACTGATTTAAAAATGAGAACGCTTGAGTTCCAGCCCTGTGCTGGATATAAAGAAACAAAGGCATTTAGGCCACTAAATTAGATTTAGGCCAAATCTAGACAGAGTGTCGGAAGCGAATCTATCACGAGAGATGCAGTATCTCCTGCTGTTTCTGGGTTCACAATGCACCCTCTGTCTAAGGACCCACCCCTGCCCCCTTTGCCCGGGTCCGTCTCACTGCTAATACACACGTAGTTTATTACCGTACCATGCAATGGTGACATATTACTTTTATTCTGTGAGTAGAATATTGCACTTTCCCATATGTTCCCAAGCTGCAAGCTTTTGTGAGCTCTCGTGGGAAATTTGTGATGGTGTGAAGTGAACTCCTGTCACCACTCAATGGATTGCAAAAATAGTGTGGCTCTTGCTAAAGACCTGGATCGTGTCTTGAAAGATTGCACTGATCAAATCAATATCTTCCAACAAGATTTGTTGTAGCCAACCTTGTCTCCATGTGTGAAATGGATCTAAGGACGTAGGGTTGGCTACCTCCTTTTATCGTATTCCTTCTAGCTCATTCTTTGGCATGGATTTCTAGAAGTGTAAAATGCCCCAGGTAGATGTACCCAAACATCTATGTTGCCACTCCGTGGGCACGAGACTGACCAGAGCTGGGGGTTGCTGTGAAAAGAGGCTATTGTGGAGTCCCGCAGACCGAGACTCAGAGCCCAGCTCTGTTGCCCAGGAGACACGTAACCTCGGGCAAGTTACCTAACTGGGCCTTGGTCTTGGTTTCCTTCCATGTGAAGTAGAAGCAATAACGTCTACACCGCCGACTTGAGAAGTACCAGGCTCACAGCACGAACTCCCTTCATGCTAATTCACTCTTTTCTTCTCTACGGGGCACTGTTCTCCTTTTGCTCCATGATCCGCCCACGTCTCCTCTCTCTATGATCCTACTCCTGAGTGTATCTGTACATTTTTAGGTGTTCTTGCAGTGGGTGGATTTTGGTCTTTATGTGCATACCATTGAAGAGTAAGCTCAACAGTGATTTTTTTTTTTCCTGCACGACCTTTAGGAAGTTCAAAATGACTTCCTTTTCTTAAAAAATAAAATAAAAAATAATTTAAAATAAAAAGTCTTCCTTTTTGTGTTACTTGGCCTGTGTCTTTTAAAAAAATTCCCAATAGGCCTTTTGTTTCCACTCGGTACAATCAATAAAGACAAATATTCCTTTTAAAATGATATCCCTGATGCCAAAATCCGTCCGAGGGACTTGTAATTTAAAAAGACCAGCTAAATGAGCTCTGTCTACTTGAAGCTTATCTGCAAACAAGCTGAAAAATTCTATATGTAAAAAAATATATATATATATATCTATTACAAATTTGCTCGCATATTAAAGAAAACCTTGAATTCGAAATGGGAAACATTTCAAGGAAAATACTTAGGAGAAATGTTCAAAGAGCAGAAACTCACTGAGGGCCACATTCCTCATTTTCACAGGAGTTCTGGCCTCAGGATACACCGGGAAGAGCAAGGATGGGCAGGGAACATGCCAGATTGTGCTAGAAGTCCCGGGGGTGCACTACCATGTTGGTAATAGGGTCTTGGGAAGTGTCTGCAGTCGCCTGCTCATGCTGGGACCTTAGAGCTGGGGGGTGGGGGGTGGGGAGTAGCGGGCGGCTCTGCAGAGCTGGAGCCAACGCCCCGGGGTTCGCCAGGCCTGGGCGGGCAGCGTGGGGAGCTTCAGCACAGGGGACCCTCCCGGGGGCTTCTGTTTATTGAGCCACCGGATCCTCGTGGCACAGAAATACTTGTGAGGCTGCGATCGCTCGAGTGGCTGGGCCTGGGCCGCTTTCTGCTCGGGGCTCCGGGGAGGGCGCTGCGCAGGGTGGAAATGAAAATCCCCTCCTGGCTTCGGGCATCCAGAGGCCTGGGCTCCCCACTGTGCGGAGGAGAGGCGGGGACGATTGAGGGCTACGGATGCGGCGAGAAAACCTAGGCGTGACTTCCTCTGTACCTGCAACTCCTTGGCCTAGGGGAAAAACAACAATTGTCCGGAGACCTGGAGAAAATGGGAGAGAGCCAGGGAGGGAGGGACCCAGGGACCAGGGAGGACGGTGGCTCCTTAGTCCAGGCTCTGTAGGCTCCGGGTCTGGGCTGAGCCCTGTGCAAGCAGGAGAGGCCGAGGCGCTTTCCACCTCTGGGGCCGTCGGGCACCTGCACCGTCTCCACGCGGAGGACACCTGTGCCCTCTCTGCGGGGGCACCTGCACCCTCTCCACAGGGGGCACCTGTGCCCTCTCTGCGGAGACATCTGCGCCCTGTCTGTGGGGACACCTGTGCCCTCTCCACGGGGGGACACCTGCGCCCTCTCCGTGGCAGACACCTACACCCTCTCCGCGGGGGGCACCTGCGCCCTCTCCGCGGGGGGTTGGATGGCAGCCGGTGAGTCACAGAGCAGCACCGTGGCTCTGACCAGCTCGGCACCGAGCGGCGCGGGGGTGTCCGTGAGCCCCGGACTCCAGGTGACCTCGGGGCGGGCGCTGGGTTTGCAGCGGGGAGGGGGGCAGACACTGCAAGGCCGCAGCGCCCCCCCCCCGCCCCCGCGGCCCCGGACAAGGCCAGGCCCTGGGCACAAGATTCACCCGAGTCACAGGAAAAACCCAGAATTCCGGCGCAGCCGCTTGGGGAGCCTGGTCCGCGCGGGGCGGGCGGGCCGCCGGGGTCCCCCACGCACTCCCCGCCGCCCGCCCAGGCCCCGGGCCCGGAGCAAAGGACGCCCGGACCCGGAGCCGGCCTCGAACCTCCGCGGAGGGCCGGGGAATGAGGCGCAGGCCGCGGGCGGCCCGGGGGTGGGGGGTCCCCGCAGGGAGCGCATCCCTCCGCCTTGGTCCCAGGGGCGCCCCCGAGTCCTGAGCCGAGCTCTGGCCCTGCACCTGCTCTGATGGGGACTCGGGCCCTGCACCTGCTCCGACAGGGACTCGGGCCCTGCACCTGCTCAGCCGGAGCTCTAGGCCCTGCACCTGCAGCCGCAGGGCTCCACCCAAGAGGGGAGGCTGTGCTCGCGGAAATCCCCAGGGGCTGAGCTGGAAAGGCCCTGCGTGGCCCAGTCACGAGAAAGGGGCCCGGTGGTCACCGCCACCGCAGGCAGCTGACAGGTGAGCCACCTCCACCCCGGGAAGGGAACAGGACTGGCCGAGTTGTAAGCAAAAGCCTTGGAACGACAGAAACAAATCGGTTAAGGGCTGGCCAAGGGCAAGTCAATAAATCAAAAGGGAAAGACGGACTCGGCGGTGCGGCTGCCAGGGGCCGAGATGGATTACCCTGCATGTGTTGTAAGAGAAGTTGCACGTGATGCACTTCCCATCTTTGCCTCTCATCGTCCCCTTCTGGCTTTCAGAGTGCGCTCCGATCCCAGATGCACGCTGGCAGGCCCCGCAGGTCAGGAGAATGTATTCCTTCTGGACAGCCTGGTGGGGATTTGTGGTCACAAGGAGGTCACGTCGCCTCGGTACTGCTCTCAGAGCCTGGGGAGGAAGATGGCAAGAGCGTCTCTGGGGGTCTGCAAGGTGTTCTCGTGCCTGCAAGCAGGGCCTTAGGAGCCACAGGTGCACCTGCTAGCATTTCAGGGACACCTGGAAGGCTCCTGCCTCCTCCAGTGGCTTCTGGGCATGCAAAACTCTTTTCAATAAATACAATATTTCCTTACACTGCTAGAAGGAGTTTCACACTAAGGTGTGAATGACTGATACAGATTTTTTTTCCCCCAAGGATGGGTTTTGATAAGAGAAACATAGGAGGGAACATGGGGCTATGACGGATCGCTGCAGTTGTACCTGGGGGAGGGAGGGGATGCTGTGTTGGGGAAATGATGAAAAATAGGAAAGGTGAGGCTGCCCGAAGCTGACCACTTCCTAATTTTCCACGGGGCTAGTCTTAGCCGAAAGTAATGAACTGGCCCTGAGGAGCCATGTGGAGGTGTCACTTAGGCTAATCCATTGGTTGAGAGATCTTATATGTTCCACGTTATTAATAACAATGTCGATGGAACTCCCACCAAAGCTCCTTAAACACACTTGGCCTTCTCCAACTCTGGCTTTCTGGGTTCTTTAACCTCCAGGTAAAACACAATCCTAATATCTGTCCAGCAGAGCTCACTGCCGAGCCCGGAGGGCAGGGATAGGAAACTACCAGGATCCCCTCGGACTTTTTACAAATGAAAGATCCACAAGGTTCTTAATCAGGAAGTCTTTTCATCATAAATATCTCAATTCTCCCTAAACTAAGTTATGAATTCAATACGGCCTCAACAGAAGTACTAATAGTTCTTTCCTGGACTTAAATACGCTAGGTGATTTTAAAGTTCTCATGGAAAAACAAATAATCAAAATAACCCTGCAACTTCTGAAAAACAATAGGCTAGAACAGGGATTTTTAGAGATCAGATCTATTTGATATTAATAAAAATTCCTAATTTTTAAAAATTTTATTCATTTTATGCACTTCCTTTCCCTTCCCTTTTTTTTTCTTTTCTTTTTCTTTTTTTTTTTTTTTTTTTAAGTGTGCTCCATGCCTAGCCCAGTTAAGTTTGGGACTTAAACTCGTGACCCTGAGATCAAGACCAGACCTGAGACCAAGCCCCAAAATTCCTAGTTTTTAAAAATGGTGGAGCTGCCATAGAAAAAAGACAGACCTTTGGAACAGAACAGAAATTAGAGAGGAATAAAATACATAGAGAATTTAGTATACGGTAAAGATTGACTTCTTATACTAGACGTTGGGACCACTGAGTGTCATGTGCTGAGAGATAAAATTGGATCCATACTTTATACTGCACACCAAGATTAATTATTTACATGTGAAAAATGAAACATAAAAGTACTAGAAGGAATCCGGGTGTGGGAAAGCCCTTTCTAACTCTGACTAAAAATTCAGAATCCATAAAGAAAGAGACTGATAAATTCAGCTACATTTAAAAAAAAAACCCAACCTTCACCATGCAAAAGTAGCATAAAGAAAGTCAAAGAGAAAAAAAAATATAATTGCAACTCGTATACAGACAAAGCGTTAATTTCTCTATAAAAAGAACCCCTAGAAAAGAAGGGACTCCAACACAGAATAATGAACAAATAACATGAAAAAACCGTCTGTAGAAAAAGAAACACAAACGCCAAACATACATCAAGATGATCAGTGTCACTCATTACAAAAGAAATGCGAATTAAAAATAGAGATGCCACTTCTTTCCATGAGACAGACGATAATCCCAAAGTCAGACGACACATCCTATCGCAGACGCAGGGGAAGAGGAGAGCTCAGTCATTGCCCGTCGGGGGGCGAAGTGGGAAAGAGCAAGAGGAGGAAATACGACAGCGCGCTTCCAGATGACAATGCGTCTGCCAGACTTCATGTTCGATCAGGACAGGGTTGAAAAAAAAAGATGTGATGTACCGTCTCACAGCAAATAACAATGACAAACAGAAGAAGTATTTGAAGCAAAAATTTTTAGATGTTGGACCATGGGAGACTGGACAGCTGTGGTGGTTACCTTTATGTGTCAACTGGCCTGGGCCACAGGATACCCAGGTATTCGGCCACACGTTACTCTGGATGTGTCCGATGTGTCTGTGAGCGTGTTTCCGGATGAGGTGAACGTATGAACTATGTTCAGTAGACTGGACAAAGCAGATTGCCCTCCCTAGCGTGGGTGGGCCTCGTTCAATCAGTTGAAGGCCTAATGAGAATGGAAAGGATCCCGTGAATAAGAAAGAACTCCTTCCTAATGGCCTGACAGCCGGGACATCGTTCCCCTCCAATCCCCCATCCCTGTTTTCAGACTGACACGGAAACACCGGCTCTTCCCAGATCTTGGACTAGATCCCCGGATCCCCGGCTTGCCGACTGCAAACCTTAGGACTCGTCAGGCTCCATTGTCACATGAGCCAACTCTGGAGAGACCCTCTAGGCTCCAGCCCAGGGACAGGGGAGTCGCAGATCACCTGCGGCCTGGTTAAGTGGAGGAGACGGAGTTCAGATTTCAGAGAGGTTCCCCATCATGGGGCCAAGTACCGGGGAGGTGAGAGAGCTCATCACCGAGAGACACTTCCGAGGTCACAGTGTTCCCTTTGGGACTTTGCCTGAGGACGCTCTTGTCCCTGGCGCTAGTCTCAATTTAGGTGCCACTGGTAGTGGGAGCATCTTCAATGGATTGTGATCCTTGACTTTAAAGACCCATTTCCCCACAGTAGAGCCTCCAGGCCCCAACCCGCGGCTCCACGTGGCGCACAACTTGAGAAACGCAGATGGCCTCCCGAGGGCAAATGTGTGTGTGTTGGACCCGATGGGAGACGCGGGCCTGTTTCCAGCACAGCGCCCTTCTAAGAGATTGTGGGAGACCCTTCGGGCCCCCTGCTATTTTCGCCTGCTGCAGACCTTATCTCTGTGTAAAACGTAAATCACGAAACGCTGAGTCCTAGATTTGGTGTCCTGAGACCTGGTGTAGGCTCCAATCTGTCACACGGCCTCTCTGGGCTTGTTCTCGTCTTTATGAAAGGAAGTTGCTTGGCTACATGATCGCTTAAAGACCCTTCAGTTCTAGAACTCCACGAAAATCTCTAATAATACATCACTGTTCCAAATTTACGAGGCTCTGAGAGAAGGCATAACCGCACTAGCTCTAGAACATACAGTGATGCTACTTACCTTTACAGTGAGACTTAATTAATTCTCTTTTCCCACTGTCGGAAGACCCCCTGGAATAATTGTCTTTGCGAGTAGTGCGGAGCTTTGGTGGCCTGATTGGACACCCTGGGTCCCGACTGGCTCTCTTAGCGGCAGGAGAAAACCTGGGTAAGTAGCAATACTTTATTCACTGGAGAAAAGGAAAAGGGAAGGCCACCTTGCTCCCTCTCCGCGCAGCCCCACAAGCCCTTCCAGAGGAGCGGTGGCCAGGTAAAGGTGCCAGGTGAGTGCCATGGGAAGGATTTAGCCCAGTGGACAGGTTTTGTTCCTCTGGCTGCCTTGAACAGGTGAATCCATCTGAAGCAAATGTTCTGAATTGGACTTTTTCATGCAGCCTTGTTGAAATAATCTGTGCCCCTAGGCCCCAGAGCCACCAGGGAACATCTGACTTCACCACAGTTTTACTCATCTTTCAGCTGAAGCTGACCTTCAAACATAAACCAGAGTCGTCGGGGGCATTGAGTGGATTTGTGACCCTCCCTGGAGGCGGTTGGCTCCAAACCCCAAGAATGTGTTATATGAAAAAATAAATGCCTTTTTTTTAACCATCTGTGAATGAAAAACATTCTTCATATGTTTAACTGTTTTAAATTGCCATATGTCACACACATACACACACACACACACACACACACACACGCCTATTTTGGGGTTGGGATCAAGTGGGTTCTATAGGCTTTGGGCTCTTCTTCCAACTCTCTGCTTTTTCTTTCAAGGAGGCTATATAGGTAAACAACTTCCAGGTTTGGGCCTGCCCAGAAATAGGGCAATTTTAATCTTAGCAGGGGTGCTATGGCTGACTTTTCTGGAATTTCAACCATCTGCTGTAATTCCCCCCCACCCCTTCAACCATTCACTAAACGGCCCCCACGCTGCCACAGGATCATAAACATCTGAGGCCCCAAACCATGGCGAAACAGGGCAATGGCACTTTATACAGTTTTATGTTATGAGTGGAATACGTAGGTAGAGAGAAAAGGGGAAGAAGAAAGAAATTAAAAGAACCTTCTGTATTCAACTGTCCCTCATTAACTTTGAGTAAAAAAAAAAAAAAAAAAAAAAGCTAATTTTAGGCTTCTTTCAAAGACATTCTGGTTGTTTGTTTGTTTGGACCAATCTTTCTGGAAAAACTAACAAACTAGAGTTTCTCTTGTCTAAAGTTCCCCCATTACTCTCAGAGCTGTAGGAGGATGAAGGCAAAATCCTCAGTGGTACTTATGGTGGGATCTGTTTGGGTCTGACCTCCCCCCACCCCAAGGTGATTAAGGAATCATCCATGAGCAAGGTGGAAGAGTTATTTTCTAAATCTAGGAGCAAATCCTCTCATGAAGGTCCTTTTTAATTGGCTTATAGATCTTGCCAAATAAGCCCTTTTACAGCAAGTAGCAGGTACTGCTGTCCACCTACCCAGATCAACCTCCTTCCTGACTTTGCTCCCACAAATGTTTCTTTGCCCCAGAGGGTCCACAGTGATCCCATCCTCCCTGAATAGAGTTTTCATTTAGTTGCGACCACATGACCCACTTCCAGACAAAGGGCTGTAAAAGATTTGGGCCTTCTGGGGAAAGCTGTTTTGGGGAGACCTGGTGAATATTCTCCAATATCTGACTCTCCTCTACTCCTAAATACCTGGCTAGTTGTGCTTTCCTATTTCCGCAAGGCGAGGCAGGGCCTTGGAGTTCTGGCCAATGAAATCTAAGAGGGAGTTACATGTATCACTTTGAGCCAAAGGATCGGACCCCAGGAGCTAGAGTTTTCAACTTTCTTCCTCCCTGCCACAGCAAAATCTGAAGTTCTTTTTAAAATGAGAGCCTTGCTCAGCATGGGTCCCTCATAGTGAGCTAGTGGATCTGCGCAAGACGCGGAACACCAGCAGGCAATGCGCTTTCTTTGTCGTACGTAAGCTGTTAAGATTTAGAGGCTTATTTGTCACTACAGTGCACTCTATTTAATCATAACCGATACAGCTTTTCTTGGTCTTGAGAAGTAGAGAGGTAAGATGCAGGAAGGCACAGTCTCTTTTCCTACCCTGAAGACTATTCTGTGAGGATGAGACCCCTAGAGCTGCTGCTGCCATCTTGCCACTGCGAGGGGACAGGCTGGATCAACTCAAGTCAGAGGCCAATGCCAAGATGTAAAGACAAAGAAAGTGGGCCCCTGAGAATATCACCGAACCCCAAAATTAAATCTAGAAGAGCCTGTCACCAGATATCTTGTGTGAGATAATCAACATCTCATTCTAATGCCACTTTCAGTCAGATTTTCCCTTATTTGCAACCAAAAGTGTGTTAACTAATACACTGCAGAAGAGGTTCTGATACACTGCCTCTTCTTCTCTCTGTATGTTTCTTTTACTCCAGCTACACCCACACATCCACCCACCCATCCACCCACCCATCCATCCATCCATCCATCCACCACATATGCACTCATCCATCCATCCACCAACCCACCCACCCATCCATCTACCCACCCATCCATCCATCCATCCATCCATCCATCCACCCACCCACCCACCCATCCATCTACCCATCCATCCATCCACCCACCCATCCACCCATCCATCTACCCATCCATCCATCCACCCACCCATCCACCCATCCATCTATCCATCCATCCATCCATCCATCCATCCATCCATCCATCCATCCATCCACATATGCACTCATCCATCCATCCACCAACCCACCCACCCATCCACCCATCCACCCATCCACCCATCCACCCACCCATCCATCCATCCACCCACCCATCCATCCATCCACCCACCCATCCACCCATCCATCTATCCATCCATCTACCCATCCATCCATCGATCCACCCACACATCCACCCATCCATCTATCCATCCATCCAACTACCCATATATCCACTCCTCCATCTACCCACCAACCCACCCACCCACCCACCCAACTACCCACCCATCCACCCACCCACGCATCCATCTATCCACCCACCCATCCACCAACCCATCCATTCATCCATCCACCCACCCACCCATCCATCCACCACATATGCACTCATCCATCCATCCATCCATCCACCAACCCACCCACCCATCCACCCATCCACCCACCCATCCACCCATCCACCCATCCATCTATCCATCCATCTATCCATCCATCCATCGATCCATCCATCCAACTACCCATATATCCACTCATCCATCCACCCACCAACCCACCCACCCACCCATCCAACTACCCACCCATCCACCCACCCACGCATCCATCTATCCACCCACCCATCCATGCACCCATCCATCCATCCACCCACCCATCCACCCATCCATCCATCCATCCATCTACCACATATGCACTCATCCATCCATCCACCAACCCACCCACCCATCCACCCATCCACCCACCCATCCACCCATCCACCCATCCATCTATCCATCCATCTATCCATCCATCCATCGATCCATCCATCCAACTACCCATATATCCACTCATCCATCCACCCACCAACCCACCCACCCACCCATCCAACTACCCACCCATCCACCCACCCACGCATCCATCTATCCACCCACCCATCCATGCACCCATCCATCCATCCACCCACCCATCCACCCATCCATCCATCCATCCATCTACCACATATGCACTCATCCATCCATCCACCAACCCACCCATCCATCCATCCACCCATCCACCCACCCGTCCAACTACCCACCCATCCACCCACCCACGCATCCACCAACCCATCCATCCATCCATCCACCCACCCACCCATCCATGCACCCATCCACCCATCCATCTATCCATCCATCTACCCATCCATCCATCCATCAATCCATCCATCCAACTACCCATATATCCACTCATCCATCCATACACCAATCCACCCACCCACCCATCCACCCACCTGTCCAACTACCCACCCATCCACCCACCCACGCATCCACCAACCCATCCATCCATCCATCCATCCATCCATCCACCCACCCACCCATCCATGCACCCATCCATCCATCCTCCCATCCATCCATCCACCCACCCACCCATCCATGCACCCATCCATTCATCCTCCCATCCATCCATCCACCCACCCACCCATCCATCTATCCACCCACCCATCCATGCACCCATCCATCCATCCACCCATCCATCCAACCACCCACCCACCCATCCATGCACCCATCCATTCATCCTCCCATCCATCCATCCATGTGACAAACAAATATAACACTTCCTTTTCAGGTCATGCCAGTCATGGGAAGGAAACAAAACAACACAAAACAATTCTCTAGTTTTAACTAAAGCTGTACACAGATTTCCTGGAACTCCAAACTTACTCCAAATCACCCTGGTCAGTGATCGCTGGTGCTGCTCTTATTACCGACCCCCTCCAGGAGGCTGCACTAAGTCTTTATCTAAGGTAGTGCCGGGAAGCTGAGGGTCCTCTGAGCTATAGGGCCTCTTTGCTGGCTCCTTTCAGTGTTTTAGTTTAGTCCTTCTATAAACATGTCTCCTGGGTACAGGCTCTATGCTGGGTACTGCAGTGGCTGTGGGGAATGGCAGTCACTGCCATGAGAAGAGAGAGGGTGGCTGGGCAGGGAGGTAAGACACACAAATCAACAGGCCACGTGAATACAGGGCTTGCCGCTGTGATCTGCAGATGCCCTGAGGCCTCTCATCACCGTCTCTTCTGGGCCCCACCTTACCCACCATACCTGCATCCACTGCTGGCTGCTCATCACAGCAGGCTATGCCTGTCTGACAAGCTCCAAACCTTCACAGCCAAGGATTCATCAAGCCCTGAGAATGGCTTTGCTCTGTGAGGTCTAGACTGATGCCCAGAGGTGGATTGGAGCTTTTCTCGAACTCTCACCTGCCACATTACAGCCCCGCTTTGCCTACCCCTAGCCAGTGAGTGTTTCAGGACAGTCTTTCACCTGCAGGTGGCTTCCTAAGGTCCACCCCAAGGATTACAAGGCAGTCTTCATCTCTATTCCTAGATTCTTGGCTCTGGGGCCAAAGGTCTCCAAAAGCTGGAAATGAAATGAGTTATCCAGAAGCAGATGGGGGTACGAGATTTTCTTTAGGGAATAATGGCTGTGAATGGAAAGCAGAGAAGGCAGGATTAGAGGAAGAAGTCATACGATGATGTGGGACCAAACAACCTCAGCCAACCTGGTGAGTAGAGCCCTTCAGAGGACACCGTGTTGGGCTGAAGTGGCCAGGACTTCGTCCGCTGCTCTTGTTCAGGCTCCAAACGAGAGCTGCCCCAGAAGGAGCACTACTGCCAGCAGGCCACCCTGAGCAGCTGAGGCAGAGGTGACAGGGCTGGCGGCCGAGCTGGGCCAGCTGCGCTCCCCCAGCTGGGTGGCAGGCGCTTCCCTAGAGGAGGTCCAGGAGGCACCTCTCAGGCTCCACCACAGCCCACCCGTGAGCTGCTGGGATCCACTTTGTGTGTGTCCAGGGAACAGCTCCTCCAGGAATCCTGGGGCCTCGTTCAGAGGGCGGGCAAGTGGATAATTACGGCCCCCGGTGTGGCTGTCTGAGCAAGGCAAGTGCCTGCAGGGCCCAGAGTGGTTTCCTTCCTTCTCCTCCCATCACCCTCAGGTACCACCTCTGCTCGCCTTGGTGGCTCGGCCCAGACCATCTCCAAGGATCACCATCTCTCTTCAATGGTGTTGCTGGTTCTGCTTGTGTAGAGTGACGGGCAAGGCACACAGAGAGGCACCCACCTGGCTCCACATGCAGTCCACCCTGCTCCCACAGTGAGACAGGAGCCCCCTGGCCCTGATGATCTGGGTCAGTTACCTCTGTCATTCATCTTGCCTACTTGTCCCTAAATACAAGGATCCCAAAATGCCTAGGCAGTAGAAGTAGTTAGAATTCAATGTGGGGGCTTTTGAGGGGCTCAGTGGCTGTGTATCTTCAGCTCAGGGAGTGACCCTGGGGTCCTGGGATCTAGTCTCACGCCGGGCTCCCTGCATGGAGCCTGCTTCTCCCTCTGCCTGTGTCTCTGCCTCTCTCTCTCTCTGTCTCTCGTGAACAAATAAATAAAATCTTAACAAAAAAAAAAAAAAAAAAAAAAAAAACAACTAAAATAATTCAATGGTCCCTTGCTGTGTCCCCTAAAGGAAGTTTGTCCCCTTTGGGACAGCTTTGGGTCGCAGGGACATGAAGCACAAAGATTGCCAGTGGGTCATTGGGAGTGGGGTCCACTCCTACTTCTCTTCCTTGGTTCCTAGATGCATGAATTCTTCCTATCGGAAGGGACATAGTGCCCTACAAAGGCCTTTGCTTCAACGTGTGTATTTTATCCTTCCGGGCAGTGTGGAATGGACCTCATAGTCACTTGGCCATTCCCAGGTGGCTCCTCTGGTGGGATGCAGGGTTACATGGGTTCCTAAACCAGTGGATCAAATATTGCTACACGAGGCCTTGGAGAGCCATGCTGTCTGAGGCCCTGTTGGCAGGAGAGGTAAAGTCCGGCCTAGAATATGCATATGCACCCACCTTTTGCCAACAAAGTGCTTGTTGGCCCCTGGAGGATGGGAAAGGCTCAATGTAGTGAACTTACTACTAAGGGACTCGTTGATTTCCTAGAGGAATGATGCCATTTTGGGCGTTCAGTGTCAGTCGCTGTTGCTGGAAGGTGGGATGACTAGCAGAGCAGCAGCTAGACAGACTTGGTGAGTGGGAGTCCGCGCTACATGGCCCATGTGTAGGCTCCATCTGCGTTGCCACAGCCACTTCATTCGTGTGCCCATCGTGCCGGCGCTGATGCAGCTGATAACAAAGGCTGGATGAGGTCACCTGGCCTGGTCATTTTTTTTTAAATTTTTATTTATTTATGATAGTCACACACACACAGAGAGAGAGAGAGAGGCAGAGACACAGGCAGAGGGAGAAGCAGGCTCCATGCACCGGGAGCCCGATGTGGGATTCGATCCCGGGTCTCCAGGATCGGGCCCTGGGCCAAAGGCAGGCGCCAAACCGCTGCGCCACCCAGGGATCCCTGGCCTGGTCATTTTATCTGCTCGCTCCTCTAGTGCTTCTTCTGTAGTGGTTGCTCTCTGGTAGGCAGTGTCATGTTGTCCAATGACCTTCACACTTGGTGCGCAGGCCTGTAGATTCATCCACATGCCTCCGCCCCAGACTGCCTTATCCTTGACCTTTGACTCTTTTTGCCACGAGGTGTCTGACCAGCAAGCCAGGATCTTTGCTAGAGCCCACAGCAGATGTTCTAATCTTGGGCCACTTCTCTTTCTACAGTTTGCGGACCAGATATACCACACGCAACTGCCCATTTGTTGGATTTTCTCTTGTCGCTGTCCTGTAAGGCCATCGCTAATGAAGCTGCCTTCCATTTTTGCCTTAAATCCACATACTGAGCCAAATCCTGGCTCTTCCCTCCATTTCTAGCCAGTCACACAAGATGTCCCACACGTCCCTAAGCAAGGGCTGAGGCTGGGGCATGAGCACCATGGTCTGGGCTACCTGTTCATGCAGTGTGCTTATGTATTTGGGCCTTCCTATGCTTGATCCCAGATGGATCACGTGCATCTTATGATGGATTGCTGCTGGGCCTTCTGACGTGGCGGGCCTGGCGGGAACCAGACCTTGAGGGGCAGTGCAGGCTCCTTGCACTTTACGGTGACCGGCTTTGCGTGGGACCGAGGGGGTTCCTGTAGCAAGGGACTTCCATCGCTCAGTCTGAGAGGTTGGGAAAGTCTTGAACAGAGCAGGATGTGTTGATCATCCTACCCGAGGTCTGACATTCTGTTTCCAGCAGGGCCCTATTTGTATGCTCGAGTTGTATTTCAAAAGGTACATAATTCCACAGTGAAGACACCAGGGCTTTGTTCCAGAATTTCAGAAGCCTGCACTGTTGTTCTCCCACTGGGACTTGTCATAGATGCTTTGAGGGCGTCCCCTCAGATGTTCTCATTTGTCGAGGTCCCAGGTTTATCGGCCAGGACCCTGACCTTGGGTTCACAGATCTTTCTCGGTTGGCTCATCCACTCTGCCTTGAAGTCCTGGGCTTGGTCCTTGCCTTGCTGCACTCTAGCTACAGAGGAGAGCTTCACTGTGGGCAAGCAAAGAGGCCGGAGGCTTTCATCTCTGGCTTTCAGTTACCTGTTACTCGTCTTCTGCTGTTCGTGATCTTTCCTTGGAGCATCAGTGACACTTGGCAGGAGTCGTCTAATCCCCCTCTCTTGACGTCCACATTGTCCTAGGCTTCGGGTGCCTTACATACTGTTGTCACTAGTACATTCTCCTCCCCCAGGATGCCACCCCAGTCCACCACCGAGGAAAGTTCTAACAAAAGGACCACCACCTGGTCCCAGAAGCTGGGCCCTCGTTGCCTCGTTGCTAGCCAGGTGGAGAGTGGGTTGGCTCTAAAGCTCCACCTTATCACCTGCCGCTTTCTAGGCTTCTCTTGGTACCGAAAGGCTGATTCTCCAGAGGCAGGTGCTGAGGTGGTTTTGGGAGTGAGGTATTTATTAAGGATTAATACCCACTAAGGGAAGGAGGAAGAGCCTGGATTGGCCCCAGGAGGAAGATGATCTGCGATGCAGGGATGCAGGCCCGACAGAGCTTCGGCCAAGCTGCCAGGGGCCGTGGAAACGTCTAGACAGCCGCGTGCTGCTGCCCTGGGAGAGTGGGACCGGCCAGGTGGCTTCTGCAGCTGGGTTGGGGCCCAAGCTGCTGAGCTGGAGGCTGGTTGTGGGCTGCACCCCTTCCCTCTGGCCGGCCTGGAGGACCCTTCGTGAACATGTCCGTGTCCAGCACCCAGTTCTCCTCAGACCCCTGGGAGACCCCACCGAGCAGGGCCCCGAGTGGGGCCGGGCCTGGGCCACACTGTGC
The DNA here is from genome assembly GCF_011100685.1 of Canis lupus familiaris. Classification (NCBI taxonomy): domain Eukaryota; kingdom Metazoa; phylum Chordata; class Mammalia; order Carnivora; family Canidae; genus Canis; species Canis lupus. Next base: position 4,112,966 of record NC_049224.1, on the reverse strand, counting down.
TTCCTGGTGGGTGGCTTGTACACACCGGACTCTTTGTGTTCCCACCATGAAAGGAGGTAGAGGGTGCTGGGAGGAGGAGGGTGCTGGGAAGGAGAGGGTGCTGGAGGGGGAGGGTGCTGGTGGGAGAAGGTGCTGGAGGGAGAGGGTGCTGGGAGGGAGAGGGTGCTGGGAGGGGGAGGGTGCTGGAGGGAGAGGGTGCTGGGAGGGAGAGGGTGCTGGGAAGGGGAGGGTGCTGGAGGTGGAGGGTGCTGGAGGGAGAGGGTGCTGGGAGGGAGAGGGTGCTGGAGGGGGAGGGTTCTGGGAGGGAGAGGATGCGGGGAGGGAGAGGGTGCTGGAGGGAGAGGGTGCTGGAGGGGGAGGGTGCTGGGAGTGGGAGGGTGCTGAAGGGGGAGGATGCGGGGAGGGAGAGGGTGCTGAAGGGAGAGGGTGCTGGAGGGGGAGGGTGCTGGAAGGGGAGGGTGCTGGGTGGGGGAGGGTGCTGGGAGGAGAGGGTGCTGGAGAGGGAGGGTGCTGGAGGGAGAGGGTGCTGGGAGGGGGAGGGTGCTGGGAGGGCCCAAAGAGCAACTGTGTACAAGTCAGAAGGTAAGAAGGAGACAAGCACTGCAAAGATCTAGGGAGAAGAAGACCAAACGCTTGTCCCTCTCCGAGGTCTCTCTCATTGTCCCTTGTCCCCTGTGTCCTTTTAGGCCCAAACCCAGGATAAGAGAACCCGGGCTGGGAAGTGCCCCGAAGCCTCCAGGACGAGAACCAGACACGAATCCGTGGGGACCTTCCTCCCAACTTCTTCCCAGACAGGATCCCACGACGGTCGCTGTTCCCCGGACGGGAGCCCCCAGAGGTGTGCGGGGCCCGGGCGCCCAGACCCGCCGGGGGGGCCCGAGGCGCACCTGCCCCTGTGGGAGAGTGTGACCTGTGAGTCAGGCAGGGTGGGAGGTCGGCGACAAGGCCTCCCCCCCCCCCCCCATCCCACCAGCAGGTGGTGAGGCCGAGGGCCTGGGCTGCTCCTGACCTGCGGGGCTTCACCGAGAGGGGCTCCCCGGCACCCGAGGCCAGAGTGCAACCGCCGCCAAGGGGCCACGGCTGTGTTAGGAAATCCAAATAGGAAAAGAGACACCTCTCACCGTGTTCCCTGAATGCCGGTCGCAGCAATGTCACGAGGGATTCCGTGTCCCCAACCATCCGTGTCCTCCCCACCCGGGCCATCCTGCCTGACGCGTCGTCATTCCCGTGGGACCAGCCGTGCAAATCCGGTGAGGCATCTCCTACAGGTCTACAACCCTGCATGTTTGGAAAGTTGAGACCAATTTAAAGTGCAAGTATTACTCCGAAAATGCTCCCTAATTAATAAATGTTCTACATTTTTATGTGGGAATGTTTAATATTTAATTTTTCAATAATTTTATCATTTATAATTTATTAAATTTATTTTGTGGCTTGTATTTATTAAAAATTGATATACTTCCTTTTTTTTTTACTCCGACGTTAGATTATTTCTATGCAAAATGAAAAAGAAAACCTGTGCTTTTAAGTCCCAGAATTCTTTTCTTAAAGCCTCGATGGCCGTGTAGTAAGGTTCCAATATCCTATAGGCCTCGCTTGTGATGGCTCTCCCAACGTTTTCTCAATGACTCTTGTGCTTATGTAGGTCGGGGGTCAGCAACCCTTTAGAAGCGAGCTAAGATGGTCTGCTTTTTTTTTTTTTTTTCTCCGATGATCTGGGAGCAGAGGTTATTGCAGTGCTAAATTTTATGGTCTAGGAACGGTAGGACTTAGAGCCGCAACGCTCTACAGGTCCCTGCAAATGCAGACCCAAGATGTATGAAGATGGGTTGAGTTGGGAATTGAGGTCTCAAGTGTGTGCAGTTTGCAGCCAGGTAACAAAAAAGAGAGAGAGAGACAGGGTGGTGGAAAATATTACAAGTGGAATTAGTGGTCAACGTCTCGACCGTTCAAAACCTGTGTTTTCAAAGAAACAAAACATGTCTGATGTCCGTGGTCTGGATTCCGCAAGTTTACAGCCTCTGCATGGGAACCATTGAGACTCTAAATGGAAGTCTGAATACATGGGGCTGTATGTCCTCCTAGGTGGAGGGAATGGTATTAAGAAGCTTCTTTCCAGGGAACCCCTGAGGGGCTCAGTGGTTTAGCACCTGCCTTTGACCCAGGGCGTGATCCCGGGGTCCTGGGATTGAGTCCCAACATCGGGCTCCCCGTGGGGAGTCTGCTTCTCCCTCTGCCTGTGTCTCTGCCTCTCTCTGTGTGTCTCATGAATAAATAAATAAAATTAAAAAAAAAAAAAGAAACTTCTTTCCAGACTGTGGATTTTGGGGGGAGCTCAGATTATGATTAGGGTCAGGAGCCCACAGGTGTGCCACACAGAGAGGGTTACTAGGATAAAATTCGGCAAGCACACAGCAGGTCCAGCTCACTCGGCACACATGAGTTTATTGAGTGTTTACTATGTGAACTGCTCACAAGGTTGGGCAGAAAGAGGTACGAGGGGAGTGAAGGGCATTGTGGCGACAGTCAGCAGCACGAACAACAGAAGGCGGGCACGATCGCCACTGCACTGCAGGTCACCAGAAGTCGATGACCCGAAGTCCAATCAACAAGGCTGAGAAATGTGGTGAGATGCTGGGTTTAAATATGTGACATGAAATCATTAACGTCAAAATCTACCACTCATCACATTTGACTTCTTTTTTTTTTTTAAGATTCTATTTATTTGACAGAGAGAGAGAGCGTGCACATGCACAAGCAGGGGGAGCAGCAGAGGCAGAGGGAGAAGCAGGCTCTCCGCTCAGCAGGGACCCTGGGATCGTGACCTGAGCCAAGGGCAGACGCTCAACTGACTTGAGCCACCGGGGCGCCCCTCACACTGGACATTTTTAATGATGTGTTATTGTGTGTCCTCACTCCTGTTGGAACCAAGGGCAGAGCCCACATGTGTTTTATCTTCATTTCCCAACATCCCACACAGGGCTTGGCTCATGGTACCTCCTCGAAAGATGGGCCAAGGGATCAGTGCTCATACCCAGACCATCTCTAGCGTACAAGCCACAGGACGATGGGTTGTAGTTTTCATCACCATGTCTTGCAAGGAGCCTAGAACAGTGCCTTGCACTGAAGATGCTGAATGGATGTTGATTCAGTCAAAGAGGAACCTTTGATACCCAATTCTTTTTCCCATCAAGGCTGCCCCCAGTGCCCTTCTCCCAACCTGGCGGTGCCGACTTGGGTCTCCTGCAGTGCCAAACACTCCTGCAATCTAGCTGCTGAGCGTCTGTAGCATTTTGATATAATGCATTGAAACAGTTCCTCAGCCAAGTGTTTTACACAACATAAAATATTTTCCTATGCTAATGTTTCTTTTATTGAGTTTTTTTTTTACAAAAAAATTATCACACATTCTACAGATATTCAGCAACACTTACTCAACTGAAACACAAAATAAAATTACAGAAACACCAAATACAGACATTCTCTCAAATTAATTGGAAGGAACTGATTGCTCGTGAGGAATAAATGCCACAAGGTAAGTTGCAGTACAGCTCCTGCCTCGGGCTCCCTTCCATCCAATGCCACCTGGGTGGGCCACCTCTCTGGGGGGTCAGACCCTTTATCTGCGGACCCAGGCATCAGGCCTCAGCCATTCAAGTTCATGTTATAGAAGAGGGCCGAGGTTGTAGAAGAGGGCTGAGGCTGTAGAAAAGGACCGAGGTCATAGAAGAAGGCTGGTGTCATAGAAGAAGGCCGAGGTCGTAGAAGAAGGCTGAGGTCGTAGAAGAGGACCGAGGTCGTAGAAGAAGGCTGGTGTCATAGAAGAGGACCGAGGTCGTAGAAGAAGGCTGGTGTCATAGAAGAGGGCCGAGGTCGTAGAAGAAGGCTGGTGTCATAGAAGAGGACCGAGGTCGTAGAAGAAGGCTGGTGTCATAGAAGAGGGCCGAGGTCGTAGAAGAAGGCTGGTGTCATAGAAGAGGGCCGAGGTCGTAGAAGAAGGCTGGTGTCATAGAAGAGGGCCGAGGTCGTAGAAGAGAGCTGACGTCATGGAAGAGGGCTGATGTCGTAGAAGAAGGCCGATGTCATGGACGAGGGCTGAGGTCGTAGAAGAGGGCCCAATGTTGTAGAACAGGGCTGATGTCATGGAAGAAGGCTGACGTCATAGAAGCTCAGGGATTCACAAAGCAGACAGAGGCTCCGCATTGTCCAGCCCCAAACGAACGGAGATGAGGAGGCTCTGTGGACGTGGCCAGAGCCACGGAGTCTCGAGAACACTCCCCACCAGAGGAGCGGAGCCGTGGCCTCACCCTGGGGAGGGACAGTGGCCTGGAGGAAAGATGACATTTAGATGTCACAGGGGCGGATGTTAAAGGTCTGGGTATGGAGGTGAGACGGTGCCGGGGAGGAGGTGTGGGGAGGACGTCGGGTGGGAAGCGGGGAGGGACGGTCCCGCGGAGGCGCTCTGGTCTGGGAAGCGGGGCCCGCGCTCGTGTGGCACTCGGGCAGACAGACAGGTGGCCGTGCCAAGCCCGGCCGTGCCACGCTTCCACCTGCAGCTGCGGGCCCCCAGCCGGGGTCCCTGGGAGCCAGAGGCCGGGGGACAGGCCGGGGCAGGCCCGCGAGCACCTGTGCACCACGCCCGAGGCCCCGAATCACCCACGAGTTTGTCATGAGTGTCTCCGCGTCTCCTGGCGGGGGAGGGCCCGGGGGCCGGGAGGCCCGGTGGCCTGCGGCTCGGAACATGCTGGAGGCCACAGGGACAGGGAGGCCACCCCGGGCCGGCTCCTCTGGCCGCTCTCTGCCGTTTGCCCTCTGACTTCATTGACATCTCGGTCCAGATTTCGCCCTTTTGGTGAAGATCTACCCTGACGACCGTTTTTGCAAAAAGATGTATTTATTTTTGCGGGGGGCGGGGGTGGCAGAGGGAAGGGACAGAGAATCCTGGATTCTCCTCACCGAGCACAGGAGCCCCACATGGGGCTCCATCTCCCCACCCTGACATGGTGACCTGAGCTGAAACCAAGAGTCCGACTTAACTGGCCATGCCGTCCAGGCGCCCCCATCGCAGTCCAGGAACCCTCACCCCACATCAGCACCCGTCGCCCTTTCCCCGCCCCCAGCCCTGCGGCCCTCAGAAATACTAATAGTGTCTGCTTATTAATCCCCCCCCCCCCCCGCCCCGTGCAAACTCAACGCAAGCAGGACTCGGGCGCTATACGCACTGCGCCTGGCCCGGCGCCCCTGGCCAGTCCTGCCTGGAAGGAGAGGACCAGGACTTCTGAGCCATCAGGGATCTGCAGCGAAGGCAGGTTCTGACACCTGGACGGGGCCTGCGGGGCTCAGATGGCTGGTCTGGGACCATGGGCCACGGAGTCTGAAGTTCCCTTAGCTCTGGCTGGGGGTTGGGTGCAGATGGCCTCCCGCAGAGGAGGCCCAGGCGGGGACAGAACCAGGGGACGATCAACACGAATCTCTTATGGGTAGGTTTCTATCCTCTTTGGCCTCCTGAGCATCTTGAATGCGTGGCATTTCTAAATCCTAAATCCCATAGCACCCCGACCAGCCACCAGGCCCCAGACCCACCAGCCTCCCCCAGGAACACTTTAGCAAGGCTGCCCTGAGGTCGCAAACCTCGTTCAACTCCTAGGCGCACCTTAAAAAGAGAAAAGCCTCAAAAGGCTGCAACGAAAGGCACCAACTTTCTCAAAACAAGGATTTTCTTTAGGGTCTGTTTGGCAAACACGTATGTTTCTTACTTTGAGGCAGGTCATGTCAGCAGTTTAATTTAAGACATCAAATGAGAAACAATCTGTCTGGTATAACCTTTTGCCAGTGAAATGCACAGCCTCGGAGCCAGCTCCCAGAGAACACTCTCATTATCCTGGTCTCCGTGACATGGGACATATTGTCTCTTTTCTTGACTTGACCTTAACACATCACTGATGCAAAACATATTTCTAGTTTGAAAAATAGTCATCTAGAAAATAAAACCATTTCATCGTCTCAGCCACAGTTCTGAGCCTCAGCACTGCTGAAAATGTGTTTTATTTGTTTGATTTGTACCACTGACTGGTTCCAGCCTCTTAAAAAAAATTAGGGAAATATTTGTGAGCAGCGAGGTTCACGGCAAAAATTTATTCTTTCCATTCTGTACGTAAGGTGAGCAGACTCAGACCAATGGGAGCGCAGATTCTTTGATTTTTGGTCACCAAAGTTCCTTGGAAACTGAAGGACAAAGAGAGTTTGGTGTGAAAGTAAAGACTCATGATCAAATTAAAGGGGGAAAAATATATAAAAGCTCCAAAACTCTTTAAAATTGCAAAAACATAATTTACACCACAGAGGGTTTCAGTGGAATGGTGGCCTGGGGGTGGGGGCTGTTAGGGGCCATTTAACCTAACGATAGACTTTCACGGAGGAGGAAATTGTGGTTTGGGGAGGGAGAGTTGCTCAAAAATACGGTAGCTACGGTTGGAAGAGGCAGGACTCGAATTCAGGTCTCCTGGTTTGCAGGCTGACGGACTTGGCACCGCAGTTACTCTTTCTCCTGACCAAAATCCTATACAACGGGGGTGCTTGCAGTCGTCCGTGCCTGCCTTAGAGGAGGGCCTCCCTGGACTTACATCCTTTAGGATCAGCTTCCACCGCTACCAACCATGGTTGAAGAGAGACAAAAATGGACATTTCACTTATTCGAAAGAAGACTGGCGGTAGGCAGTGGTGGTGCGATAACTGCACAGAAAAGAGGACCCAGTTTTGCTCCATCTTTCTATGGTCCATTCGTGACCGGGATGGGCGCTGAAGTTCCAGCCGCCGCGTCCACACCATGTAGTGGAAGATGAGGAGAAACAAAGGGCAAAGGGTCTCCTTCCTTGTGCTGTTTCTTTCTCTTTTAAGGAAACGTCCACAAGTTTCCTTCCCACATTTTCTGCTCATAGGTCACCAGCCAGAAGTTACGTTGCTGGGTGACGGGGGAAGTGTGACTCCAGGTCAAACTGGGGTTGTGTTCCTGAGGAGGAGAGAGGACATGGGTGTCGGGGGGCAGTGAGCTGTCTCTGCCACCGTGCGGTGCGTGGGGAGCCCTGGAAGCCGTCCTCTGATATGTCTAAATTTGGCCTCCTTAAACCCAATATGCAGTGGTGGAGCATCTGCCTTCAGCTCAGGGCCTGATCCTGGGGTCCTGGGATCGAGTCCCCCCATGGGGAGCCTGTGTCTCTGCGTCTCTGTCTGTGTCTTATGGATAAATAAGTAACATCTTTGAAAAAAAACCAAACCAACCCAATACTTGAGGAGCTATGATTCTGGTAGAGCTGCTTGTATTGGACTGGCCCCCCCAGATAACAATTAGACTGGGGGGACAAGGAAAACCACCTCCTGAAGTCCCTGGAGAGAAGGCCGAGGTCGGCCGCTACGCTTGGGAAGGCAGCCGCTTAAATAAAGGAACCTGAGCAGGAAACTGGTGTCTGTGGCCTGGAAGGGGGTCCACGGGGCGGGAGCTTGATTTGGGGGAGATCCTGGGAACAAGAGCAATCGGTCAGAAGCTGCCTCTAACTCCGCCTTGGCCAGGTCAGGCGGAGGCTGACTCCTGCTCGGCGCCCACGCGGGGCCCAGCACAAAGAACCTAGGGAAAGCGACAGCTGGAAAGACGAAAGGATCACGGAGGTATCTCCTCTCTGTCAGTTGAGGCAGGAAAGAGTTGGGAGTTTAGGTCCCTTCACGGTAAGGGCATTGGCCATTATTCTTAAAAACATTCTCTCTCCTATTCTTCTCTACTCCTCTCTGTCTGGGGTTGGAACTGAACCTACGCGAGGCCACTTGCCACAGGCCACTGAGGCTTTGTTCTTTTCCTTCCCTAGCTTCTTTGCTTTCCATTCTTCAGATTACATCATTTCTGTTGCTATATATTCACACCCAGTGACTCCCCTGCCAACTCACATTTGCTCTTAAACCCATATTCAATGAATTTTCTATTTCAGATATTGTACTTTTCAGTTCTAGAATTTCCATTTTTTAAAATATAGTTTCCATTTTCTCTGCTAAGATTCCCCATCTGTTCACTCATTATGATCATTTTTTTTTTCTCAAAGTACCAGGGCATATTTATAATAGTTCCTTTAAAGTTCTTGTCTGCTAATTCCAATATCTGGATCGTATCAGGGCTATTTCAATCGACTGATTTTTTTTTTCTCTTGAGTATGAGTAAGCAGTTCCTTTTTCTTCACAATAGTTTACTATTATTATTATTGTACACACGTATGCATTGTGTATACTGTTTTTTTTTATCAATTGTATGGCTTGTTTGTGATGCTTCTTTTTTTTTTTTTTTTTTTTTTGCTTGTTTGTTAGGTTTTATTTATTTATTTGACAGAGAAAGAGACAAAGGGGGAGCGTGAGCAGGGGGAGGGGCAGAGGGAGAGGGAGAGGCAGGCTCTGCATGGAGCAGGGAGCCCGATGTCGGGCTGGACCCCAAGACCCTGGGATCATGATCTGACCCGAAGGCAGACGCTTAACCGACTGAGCTACCCAGGTGGCCCCTGTGATGCTTGTTACAATAGTCTACACTTTGGACAAAATGCAGAGAACCGTACCTTAATATATGTGTATTTTACTGTAGGTGAATTACACCTCAATTAAAAAAATACATGAATTCTCATCAGCTGGCTATCTGTTCTGGCTTAAGCAGTTAGAGCAAAAGCTCTCTTCTCAGCAGAGTCAGGACAGCTAGTTGGCCAGTTAATTGAAAGAGTTTTATCAAAACATCGTTTAAAAATATATATGTTCATATATTTTCAATATTTTATTTTAATATAAAAGATTTAAACAGATCTGTACACACTTTTATATTAATATAAGGTGTACACACCTACACAGATGCCGTCATTGGCTGATCTTTGGACGTAAAGCCAAGGCCGTGTTTCTTCGATTTGTGTTCTACGCTGTGATTCTTGTATAAATCATCACCACAACACATCATCTGTGATTTCTAGAGTCAATTTCTTGAAAAAAGGAGAAATAAATTAAATTAAATTCACTGTTGAAGCAGTCTAAATGCAAACTCCTTCTAGGTTTTTATAATCTTTCCCACATTCTGCATCTTGTGAGGCCTGTCACTGACTGGAAAGATATATATATATATATATATATATATTTTTTTTTTTTTTTTTTTTTTTGGTGCTCTCCTTCCATCTCAATTTCCGCAGCATTCAACTTTGTTTTCATAGCAGAGGAGTGACAACTCTCTTTTCCCATTCTTATTTGATTTGTTGACATCATATTTAATTTAATTGCATCATCACAATAACCGTGCAATCTTGTGTTAAGGCCCTGCTCAGATTCCTGTAACTTCTCATTTAAATCCAAGGTAATGACCTCCTTCCACATATATCAAGATGTAATAAAGTCACAGTCGTCATAAAGTCCATGTAATAAAGGAAGGTGAAGCTTTGTCTTTTTAATCTGTAAACCTCTTAAAGGGTCCCTCATCTTCTCGGTCCTCTTTGTACAGCTCTTGCCCCAACAGCTAAGATCCACCGTGAAGCTGTGCCAATCCTCTCACCCCTTCCCTGTCTATGTTCTTTCTTTCCTCGAAATGGAAAGGCAAACATTGGTTTAAAGATCTTTACAAACCATTATTTCCTACATGGCCAATGAACATATGATACGATACCCAGATTTTTTAATATCCTGGAGAATGCAGACAACGGCCGTGATGGGTACCACTGCGTGGCAATCGCAAACCAGTGAGGGATCATGAGGAACTTCCATACTCTGCTGGTGGAAATGCGAATTAGTTCACTCCTTGGAGAATGGTGTGGGGTCACCTAATAAAATTGGAGGTAGGTGAATACTAGCGCTTCCTCTCCAAGGCCCGCATCCTGGAGATGTGGGCTCACACCTGGCAGAGAACGTTTTTTATTGGCAGCAGGATTTGTAATGGTCCCAAGTTGGAAACAAGCCAGATGCTTCTTTTTCAATAGCAGAATGGATAAATATCCACGCAACAGAATATTAAGGAGCAATGGAACTGCATAAACCAGAGTTACAACAAAATGGATGGGTCCTAGACACACTATCAAGTTAAAAAAAAAGTCAAAAAAAAGAAAAAAGTCACAAAACAATAGATGGGGTACGATTCTTTCATCTAAAGTTCAAGTCCAGGCAAAACCCAACTGCATTCTTAAGGATGCATGCAGGTAATACAACAGAAATAACGAAAAAAAATATTTCCATAGAGGCCGGGAGAGTGGTTACATCTGGAGTTAGGGGAACCCTTGGGCCAGGGAGGGGTCCTTGGGGTGGGGGCTTCTAGGTGCCAGTCATGTTCTATTTCTTGTCTCAAGAGGAACTTCCGTCAAAACCATGTTACACCGTCGCATGTGTGTGTCATAGTCTCCGTTGTGTTCACAGCGACGTGTTTTAAAATATTGAATGTTTTACAGAATTCATTTAATTCTCCTTGTCACCATCAGCTCCCCATGCTCCCAACTGCATGTTTGGGAGTCAGTGTCAAATATCTCATTAATCCCTAGAGGCATGATCACTAATTTTCTTAGATTCTTTGGTTAATGGTAAGAAGTATAGCTATAAAGAGATGGGAGCAGCAACATTCAACAGCAGGGAAAAGAGTAGAGAAGTGACTAATCACTCATTAGTACACATTTGAGCAAATTCAGTCATCTAAATTATCTAATAAAGAGGGGTGCCACTAATTTAATGTTCACATTAAGCCCAATTATTTACGTTATTCATGAGTGTGTTTCCCAGCATTTGCCCCTCCACATCCATGAACCCAGTATAGTGATTTTGATTTGGAATCAAAGAAACATTAATAAAAGCTTTATTGAAATCCAATTATCAAGATGTCTTTTCTATCCCCACTTAAGCCAACAAATGACTCAGTTGCAAGATGTTGCTTAAAATACAGTAGACTCGTTTCTAGGAACAGAATCAAGCTTGCCGATATTTTTTTCCAGTTATTTTGGCATTATTTATAAAAACTACCCTCGTCGGGACGCCTGGGTGGCTCAGCGGTTGAGCATCTGCTTTCAGCTAAGGGTGTGACCCCGGGGTCCTGGGATCGAGTCCCACGTCGGGTTCCCTGCATGGAGCCTGTTTCTCCCTCTGCCTGTGTCTCTGCCTCTCTCTCTCTGTTTCTCATGAATAAATAAATAAAATCTTTAAAAAAAAAACCCAAAAACAAAACCCAAAAAACTACCCTTGTCATTAGCCATCCAAGACCATCAAGGCAGCCTCTTTTTTTAAAAAAATAACACTTCTTGTTAATTTTATTTTTATTTATGTATTTATGCATTTATTTATGTATTTATGTATTTATAACACTTCTTTTTAAAAAGTCCTTCTTTAGACACTAATTTTTCATTCTCCATTATGTCGATCTCTGAAAAACTCCAAAGAAGAAAGAACAGAAGGTTGAATAGACCGTGTTCAGTAGGCAACCTTTATGATTGGATTGTATGTGTCAGCACACGAGTGTGTTCCCACACACACACACGACCACAGCCACACCATGGAGAGATTTTAGTCAAGAGAAAGGAAATCGCTGAGTGCCCATCAGCCTGTCTAGCAGTGCATCCACTCAGGGTCTCATCCCCAGGTCTCTCAAGTGATGCCAAACTGGGGGAGAAGGACAGGAATCGTCTATCCATCACGTGGTGAAGAAAAGAGCCAAACACCTGCTCCTTGGGTGTTTCTCTTTCCTTGGGCCGATGGCATCCATACCTAGTTTTATCAGCCAAGCAGAATCACAGAAAGGGGGAAGCTTGTCTGGAGTTCTTGGAGACATTTTAGTTTGCTGAAGTTAATTTCTGGAGGTGGGCGTGTTTCAGGGGCTGAGGAAGCTGTGCTGCTGCATTGAGAACCACAAGACATGTCAAGGGACTGTAATTAATTTTTAGAAGCAAGATGCCCTAAGCAGAAAGCAACCCACTATCCACACGGGGTCATGTGGGTAAATAAATTGTGGTTGTTGATAAAGTGAAACGGGTAGACTTTGCCCCCGACTGTTCATTTCAGCTATAGGTCGTCACGTTATCAGACAAGTCTCCGTATTAGTGCTAAGAGGTTTGATACCAGACTTTATCTGTGTAATTAAAAATGAAGTGATAATGAAAGGGTCCCCCACTGCTTTACAAAACAGTGCAGAGGCCCTTTGATTCCTGTGGTAATGACATGACAGATATGCCGCAAGAATTCTCACAGCTGTCCCGGCCCAGTGGACAGCTGTTCCGCTTAGAATTCCAACCACAGACAGAGAGAAAGCAGGATGTTGGGCAACACGGTGGCCCCGGCCCAGGAGGAGAGAAGGCCGAGACTAGTACGTCCCCACCTCGGCCACCAGCTTAGACATGGGACTGTGTGAACTCTGCTTCCCGTAGAGCGAACCTCTGCTAGCACACCCGTGGGGAGACCTGCACCTCGGGTTAGCGGTTCTTGCTCGTCAGCAAGGTAGTCAACCTTTTCCCCTTAACCTTTAATATTTGATAAAAAAATAATTTTTTACGTGAACATACACGGTGAACCAGATCAATACAACAAATCCTGGTGAGGCCAGTCTTCAATTTACAGAAGAGAACCTACAACTCCATAGACGCCCTTCGTGCAGCCCCCAATCCCGGCCCGCTGCCCGCTCCCCACCACCACTCTGCGGTTTTGCACTACTTTCCTTTTTCTTTTTGTCTTTTTATGAATACATGTCGGTCCCTAAATAATAGCTTGTACTTAATTTTGCTTGTTTTCACTTGATTCTAGGATAGAACATGCTTGGGGTTTTCCTTTTTCCTCCTGCCTTTCAGGTTATTCCCTCTTAATTCCTTTGTTCTTCCAGTCTTCCAAATCTCGGGGTGCCCCAGGACACCCTCCTTAGGCCTCTTTCTCTCTCAACTAATGGGCTATGACCCAGGATGATGATTATAGACAGGTTCGTGGTTTTCAGTGCCACCTGCAAACCTGTCTTCTGAACTGACCTCCTACATCCAACGGCATACTCAATGTACTCACTTGAATAAGCACCTCAAAATTAACTCATCCAAACCTGAGCCTTTGCTAGCCTCCTCCCCAATTTTTTTCTTCTCCGTAACAAATGGAAACTCTGTTATCTCTTTAAATATTGCCTGTCTCTTTAATTTTTCCTTCTGCAAGATTTGATAGATTGGAAAAGTCTCATACTATGTCCCACGTGTCTTAAACCTCTCAGGCTTCCACACGGAAATTATCCATACAAAAGAAGAAAGACTATTTTTTTTTAAACTTCCTTTTTACTTTACTCAGATCTACTTTTCAGTTTACAAATTCTTCCCTTAGCTGAATACCACTACTATGCAAGCCTTCCATTTTGATTTCAATTATTACATTTTTCATTTCTAAAAATTCTATTTAGTTCTTTTAAAATATGTCTTTTGATAGTTTCTTTTTTCTTATATATGTTTTAAATAACTTTTTAATATCTTTGAATATATCAAAACTTTATTTTGTATCAGGGATTTGAAAATATAATATTGAAGCCTTTGAGGATGTAGGTCTGTTGTCTGTTTTTCCTGTTGACTTGCACTAGTGCTGGCTTATTTCCTGTTGTTCTCTGTGATTTTTAGATTGTGAGTTTATGTTGGCTGCCATTCTATTTGTAGGCTTTCTTTTAAAGCCTGGATTAAAGGGTACCTTTCTCAAGGGATGATATTTGTCCGCTTTTGTCAGGCAATGAGCACTCCTGTAATGAATCCTTTTAAAAATACAAACAAGCAACACAAACTATGCAAATAGTGTAGATTCAGGTACTAAATCATGTGAATGGTAGCCAGTGGGTATTGATTTTCAAGAAAACCTTAAAAAAAAAAAAACAAAAAAAAACCAAACCCCAAACTCATGAATAGCCAAGGCCGAAAAGGACAATTTTTATTACCGTTTGAGTCTTCAATTTTTGTTTTATTTTAGTTCACTATTTACAAAAGGGTATTGCCTGTCAGGGATCCTGGCTTTATAAAGATCAGCTCTTGATTTACCTCCCTATTATTCGCTGGCCCAAAGTTTTGTACGCATTTTCTAGGCCACAGTGAACAATATAATCTCCCACATTTCGTTAGTTTTCAAGCTTCTCTAGAGATAGTAGTCTTAGCATGCATCAGAATCACCCAGAGGATCTTCTAAAACATGGATTGCATGGCCTTTGTCACGGTCACTCAACTCTGCTGTTGTCACAGAGAATACATGTATGCGCGCAGTTGTATTCCAATAAAACTTTACTTACAAAAATATGCATCAGGCCACGTTTGGCCTGGAGCCACAGTTTGCTGACCCCTGCTCTAGACTGACATTTCTACTCTGTTCCTGGTCACAAGAGGTTTCTTTTGCTTCCCTGCAGGCACACCTAGTCATTTAAAAGGATTTAAACATATTTTACTGAGAAAGTTTTAGGTGTTACATAGCAAGAAATATTTCAGGAACTTCATTCTAACATAATTGAAATAGAAGCCCCGCATTTAAATTTCTACTTGTTTAAAGGATTTGGGGGAAGACTTTTCTACTGGAAATGATCTTTCCTACAAGTCTACTCTCTTTATTATGTATTTATTTTTTGTTTTATTTATTTTTAAAGATTTTATTTATTTATTTATTTATTTATTTATTTATTTATTTATGAGAGACACACAGAGAGAGGCAGAGACACAGGCAGAGGGAGAAGCAGACTCCATGCAGGAGCCCAATGAGGGACTCGATCCTAGGACCCCAGGGTCATGCCCTGAGCCCAAGGCAGATGCTCAACCACTGAGCCCCCCAGGTTCCCCAGGTCTACTCTCTTTAGTAGTCAATGAAAAGTTTATGATTAGCCCTTACTTTTCTGTAGAGGTTTTTTTCTACCCTGTGCCCCTACAGAACATACTCATCTACTTTACTGGGTGACCTCAAACACCCAGGACTTACCCTGCTGTCTTACTACCTGACGCCTTTGCACATATTGGTCCATCTTCCAGGCCGCTCTCCCTTCCTTCCCCATGGTAAATCTGGTAAATTCCTGCGACTCCTTCAACTCTCATCAAAAGCACCTCTTTGGTAAAACCTCTTCCATCCCAAAGCTGCTGTGGCCCGTGTGTTCCATCTAGTTGTGCCCATTATTACACCGATCATACTCCACTGCTAGGGCTAGTTTTCAAGAATGTCTCTTTGTGAGGCTGTGAGACACTCGAGGCTGGGGATGAGTTTTGTTTAAATGACCAGTGCTGTTACATGCTTTTTACGTAATAAATTTGTTTGCTTTTGAAAAATGGAATAAATGGCTAAGCAAATGAATGAGTATTTAGGGAGTGGGATTTTAAACAAGCCTCTCGTTTAAACCCTTAGATTTTAATCCATCTCGGTAATCACTGGCCAAATCAGAATCTCCTAAAGCCAGTCTCGTTTATGATTCTGGTTGAGTCAAACCTATATAAAGTCAGCAGCAAAACACACAAGGACAGGAACCACTGCATGCATCACACCCAACCAGCATCAGGGAGGCCATTTATTGTCTCTAAAATAAAACAAAAGACACAGTGTTTTGTTTCTCTTTTATTGCAACCCATTGCAAGGTCAAAAGATTCACGGAAATATAGAAACTACAAACTGGGTGAATTTCCTTTATCCACTCAAAAAGACATTAAAGACAAAGGACCAGAATTTTTCACTACAGCAATATATTTCATAGTCTTTATTCTGAAAATACTGTTGACATTTTGGAGAGGATAAAAAGCCCTGCATTAAACGTGTTCACATATATTTATGACACTCTAAGCAAAACAAGAAACTCTATATTGCCCAGAAATCATTTTAAGCCTCATTTCAAAGCATCTAATGAGAACACATTCAACAACCATCACAGGATCACTCAAGGTGATGCTTTTTTTTTTCTGGTTGTTTTTTTTTTTTTTTTTTTTGGAAATTAATGCTTTGAGGCTGGATATGATATTTCTACAGATTTCTACAAATATACCACAGCAGTTTTCCAGGTTATGTTGCATCAGGCTTTCTGGATTAGTCAACATCTTAAAGAATAAGTGCAAGTTCCCCACCCCAACCCACCCCCCAAGCTAAAGCATGTTATAGTGCTGTATTTTAGATTCAAACAATGCAACATTAAAAAAAAAATCAATTATACACCTCTGGAACCATTTGACAACCAAACTGTAACACTCTAAAGATTATCACAACTTTGAACTGAAATGGCACCATCCATATCATCAACCGCTCTCCCTTCTTTTGTCTTTTTTAACTATTTAAAATATAGTGTGACATATATAAAAATTAAACTTTTGTTTATTCACTCCAGCTACTATTACTATACATACTGTCTTATAAATTAGTTTTGGATTAAAAACCAGTTAAAATATTGTGAATTAAAATATTTTTCAGTGGTGGGGAAATGAACATGAAAACGATACCACTTGATGTGCAAGAACTTTTTTATTAATAATAAACAGCTTTTCTTCTTACACAAATTTTATTCCTTTCAAATTAAATTAGTAACCTATTTAGTGATGGAAAAAAAATACCCTTGGTGCTTACTAACTAGATTTTCTTAACTGATTGGGATTAAAAGCAAAAAAAACATATGCCACATCAGAAACATGTTGACATAATCAAAGGAAACAGTGTTTACAAAAAAGGAGTCACTATAAATAAGTGAATGGTATTTGTGAATGTAAAGCTATATTTTGTTGCTTACAGCTAGTATCATTTTAGACATATTGGGACTTACAGAAAGTGAAACTCAAACCTTAGTATATCTGTTAAAGACCAAACAAAACAAAACAAAATAAAACAAAAAACCCAGTTATGTCCACATTGGGGAAGAATAAATAGCAAACTCACAGGGCAGGGTTTTGTATCTAGCTCTACTGTGAAAGATAATCACTCTTTAGCTTAAAAAGGCTCCCCTGCTGTCTTGATTATAAATCGAGACACAGGAAAGTTTACTTGAGCCTGAGTCCCTACTATGAATTAATTGTAAAGATGTGTGAAATCAAAACATATATTCATTTACTGATAGATATTGTCTTAACTGAAAGCTGGCAATCTTGAAACAAAGAAATGCTTATTTCCGACAAGTGTAAACACAAATCTTAATGAAAAGATTTTCTAATTTTTCGTCTTAACTCATACATTAACCAGCAATAGATCTCTGTAGTAGCACAAGAACTATTCAAAATTAACATGCATATATCCAAAAAACCTGTTCTAAAGCCCAAAGCAAAGCAAAAAAAAAAAAGAAAGATAAATCAATAGGAAGATTGTCTACTTATATCTCACTCATTAATCTTCTAATAATGTGACTACCTCCAAATCTTAGAAATAAACTTTCATAATTACCAAAATCAACAAAAATAATTAAATGATCTGTAGGTATTGTTTTGTTTTTTTTAAATAACCGCACACTAGTATTACACTGGTGCTTTGAATGTGGATAACGCTTAAGGGTAGCTCCAAATATCATTAAAATATATCCGGACCAGTTGCAATCCATGAAACAAGAGCGAATACAACATTAACATAAACCTTAACGAAAATATTCAGGACTCTACAGAACAAATTTGCAGAATAATGGATAATTAACTTGTGTGAGCTGGCCAGGGGAGCTCAGATCGTTGCCTCCATATAAAAACTTCTCAGAAGGCTTTATGTTCTCGAGGCCCTCCCTCACTTGCAGACAGCAAGTTAGCCACCTGTGCATATCCCGGGTTGGGTGCCGAGCTTCCTCAGTGGCCTGGAGAAGGCCCCTCCGTCAGAGAACGATCTAGAAAGAAAGTGCCCTGGCGTTTGTGCTCATGCGGCACAGGTACTGGCATGTTAGGGTGTGTGTGTGTGAGGACCTATACGTGTGTAGGCCCCTGAAATGTTGCAAAGGCCTGGTTTCCTGGTTTCTAATTGGTGCAACATCCCTTCTGGCCTGGTCACCATCAGGAGCAGTGCATAATTCTATTCCATCGGAAGAGAAGGCCGATGGATGCCTTCATTTCGGGGCATCTTCAAGAGGCGGCAATTAGAAGATCAACATACTAGGGCCCACGGTTTTTGGTTTTACAGTAAATAAAAAAATTTTTTTTCTTTAGAGAAACAAGCCTTTGAGTTTAAAAACCAAAGGGTCTGTGGCTTTCAAAAATCTTTAATTTTTAAGGAAAAAACAAAATAACCCAAAAAACCACCCCAACCCAGCTCACCTGGGAACAAACAGCAATTGCGCTTATGCTATGCGGTATGCGAACAAGACACACATATACACTGGGGTACACCCGTAGACGTGGAACAGGGAAAATCTTTCCAAGGGCTCGGCCCCCCAGATCTCCCACCACCCCCCCCCCCCCGGGAGCAGGAGCGTTAGGAGGAGGCTGCAGACATGTTGGGGGTCCAGCCCATCTGATAGGCCCTCTCCAAGGTCCTCTTGCAGTCCTGCAGCACGGTGCTGAAGGTGATGTGGGGGTACTGCTGCACCAGCTGCTCCACCGTCACTTCGTTGACCTGCAAGCACAGAAGAGCCGCCGTCAAGCACAGGCCCACCGAGCCTGGCAGCCGCCCCTGGACTCCGGGGAGGAGCCCTCGCCCCTTCCTTCGCGGCAGAGCCAGGCAGCATCCATGACACGACACGACACGTGTCCTTGCTGTCTGCCCTCCCGATGCCTCGGCACTGCACTCACCCGGAGGGATGCTTAAAAAAGACATACGCTATCAAGGAACCGAACGTGTTTTCTAGAAGCGTGAGCGATAGGGACTCGTGGAGACCTTCACGGTGCCGTGGGAGAGCCGGGGTGCGGGAGGGGAGGCGGCAGTAAGGCACCATTCTTAGGTGCCTCTGCCTTCATCGTCAACCCGACAGCTTTTTTAAGGACAAAACTCTGGATTGGGAGAGAAGATCCATGGGATTCCAGCTAGGAGTGCTGGGGAAAATGTTTATTTTTCTTCCCTTTAAATGTTAAGGTATTGCAAACTCCAAGTCCCTTTGTGAAAAGGGCTGAAATGTGAGGAATCAATAATTAAAACATACGTGGCTGGCAGGTCAGGGATGGCCCCGATAGACCTTAACCATCAAAGATACCACCTTGATTCTTGATTAGACAAGGCAATCAGACAGGCCTAATTAAAACTAACACCTTTACAATTGCTGTGCTGTGAAGGGATTAATTTGTCAATTATTTTTAAGCTGATTGCAGTTCATATCACAGAAGCAGACAGCTTCCTTCATCCTTTAGATAAATAAATGATTAACCTAAGAACCACAACTTTTAGGTAGCTTTATTTAAAATCTTTATTGAACACTTGGGCATTTTCAGATACATCAATATTTCATTTATACTGAGTAAGCTGATCTGAAAGGAGGTGCTTATGATACACAGTTCCGTGCTCCCTCCCTCTCCATGTCTGTCCATTATTGAAAAGGATCAGGGCCGCCAGGAAAAACCCAAAACAACATCAAACCCTTGCTGTTTGCTTTGAAAGCCTGTTAAAGAAGGATGATGACCATGACATTCCATCATCTGCACTTTTCTGAAACGACATGATGTTCTCTGGGTGATTTGGAAAACTATGTTATATATAATATCTTTTTTAAAAAATGAGAATTGATATTCCAGCATTGCATTGATGGTAATCCGTGGGCACACCTCTCTCTTCAAGACTTGCTTATATTTAAATCAACCTTCATTCCAATTTCAACCAAACCATGTAGGTAATCAGTTTTTGTGATACAGATATGATGTATAACGCTGTTTTCAAAAACAAGAAGAAGATAATTTTAAATAAAAAGGAAAAACTGATAAATTAGAGTTGAGAATATGAATTGATGGCCCTAAGATGATTTTTAAGCAGCGTTTTTATTTTTTATTTTTAATTTAAATGTATGCTCTAAGTCTTGAGTTGAGGCAGCTTACAACAATATACTTAGAAGGTCACGCACCAACTAGCCCTGCCAGTCGTTCTAGCATGTTTTTTGATACTCCAGTCACCTGACTTCATTTCAGTTTATCAAGTTGTCCAAGTTTCTTCTGGCCTCAGGGTCTTTGCACATGCTATTCTCTTTACCTGGAATACTTCTTAATCCACTTTCTCCTAAAAACCCTTTCTTTATGCCTACTTCCTAGTCACTCTTGAGTTCTTAGCTTCCATGTCATTTCCCCGGGAAACTTTGATCACTGCCTTATCCCTGCTCCCCCTCCCCCCAATCTAGGTAAGGCTTCCAGGTCATTTATTTTATTTATTTTATTTTTTTCAGGTCATTTATTCCTTCAACATTGCCCCCTTGGTCTTCATAGCACCTAGAAAGTTAGTTTATAATTGCTTCATTCCATGTCTGGCTCCCAAAGCCAAAATCATTTTTGTATCCATAAGTTAGGCCTAGCGATTAGTGAATGAATGATAAATACCAAATACCAAATAAAAAACAGGAACTCAATGCAAAGCAAAGCCATACACTAACATACTAGTCACAAAGACTAACGACTCCTGAGCAGCTCCTCTTTGGCTCAGGAAGTCCCTCCTTCGGTAGGTCTTCCCACCCGAGCCTATCTCCCAGAGAGGCCAGGTTAGGTCCCCCCTTCCCTATGCACCTGTGGCTGGCACCCTGCATGGGTTTTCTTATACTGAGGCTCTCTCATGTTGCAATCCTCTCTTTACTCGCCTGTCCCTCCCACCTGAACAAAAGCCTCTGGGGACCAGGGACCTGCGCTTTTGACCTTTAAGGCTGTCAAGCTGTGCGAAACACAGAAAAGAAACACGACCATTGTGGTTCATACCATGGACTTCAGAATCGACCAGAAACAGGCTTGAACCCTGGTTTCACTTTATTTCTTTAAGATTTCGTTTCCTCAACTGTATGCACGGGATAAAAATACGTAAGTCATAGGATTGATATAAGGATTAAGTGTAATGATATGCTTAACACTGTGACGGACGTAACAAGGTCCCGGAATGGTAGCTCTATTACAGCAGGCACTCAATAAATGGTTATCGAGTGTGTGAATTAATTAACGATGTGTTAGGGTGCCCCGCTCTCCATAGTGATGTTCAATCTCTGAGATAGTTCAGAAATGAGCCCTGATAACAATTGTTGTAAAGTTCAAAATAAAAGAATCACAGGGCAAGAAGTGACCTTTAAAACATACTTCATACGTAAGCAGAGTTGATTATATCTTAATCGTTCTCTGGGGGAGATTCTAGAACTTTCCTTAATAAAACAGTCCAGGTTTTAAATATCTACTTTCAGAAAATCCTCCCTTTTCTTTACCCGATATCCCCCATTCTGCTGTTAGGTTACCTTCCCCGCTCCTGCCATCAACAAACCCATAAGGATGTCGGTCTCATTAAGAAAGAACTTAGAAGTCATTTGGTCAGAGAGGAAGCCCAGAAAAATCTACTCCGCATCGCAAGGGAAGAAAGTGTGGTCCAAGCCACTTAGTATTCAAGGAAGAACTAACTACCTGAAAACAGATGACAAAAGAATGGAGGAGAGAAAACATTTAAACCCACCGTAAGGATGGGGGACTGCCTTCTGTGCTGCGCCTTTTCTGATCTACACGTGGGCCTTTATGAAGTCCTATAGCCACGGCTGACAGGCAATTTGTTTGGGGGGCCCAATTTTTAAAAATAGGAAATATCTCTATGTGATACCTGTTTTGCAGGAAGAGGGATACAGTTCACCGTAAGCAAACTCGATATATGAAGATAAATTTATGAAGTACATCAAGGAGGGGATAACCTGCTCACCTCGTGAAGTCTTCCATGGGCGGGTTAACTTATTTTCTCAGCTCTCCCAACGTATTTTATATATGCCTTGATTGACCAAAATTCAATTTACCTATTTCTGTTGCATTAAGTCAGGTCTACCTGTAGTTGAGAATACAGAGTATATTAGCTCTCTGGCCTTCTCAGGTTATGGGCAGGGGGAGACGGTGACTTGGCTTCACGTGGCTGTATGAAAATCGGAACTAGCGATCCTCTGTGGGTATAATACACCTTCTGAGCAATCTTTGTGCTAACTGTGCTCTGTAAACTCTAGAAAACAAAGCAGAGGGGGAAATGCAAATATCCCATTTTAGGGCTTTGTCGGGTAGAAGCTATTCAGGGGAAATACATGTGTTCCCACTAGGGAAGGTTCTATCTTTTACTTATAGTGTCTCCTGGCGATACAGTGTGACAAATTTTATACTGAAGTTATTTTCATTTACTCCTCAGAAGTACAAATTATGCTCACCTCTTTGTATAGAATCCATAAGCACTTTGGTGCCTTAGAGAAAGAGTTTGGTGTAAGACACCAGGAGGGTCCAAATCATTTTAAATCGTTACGCCTACATACACATTTCTGCAGACATTTTGTCATGCACAACTCTACTTGCTAGAATGAAAAGAACCATTCTCTGTTCCAACTCACAAAATGTGTGTAATATAAAAAAGGAACTTAGATGAATCTTTAAAAATTTCCCCACGATCCCTGGTTTTCTGTATTCAATTTCTTTTCCTCCTTCCGAAAACTATCAATGGCAACGCCTGTATTACACAGGAGATTTGAAAAACGCATCCTATCTTCCTAAAGAAATATGCAGTGGTGTCATTTGAAGAAATTACCGTGATTAAAGGGGAAAAAAGTGTGTACCACAGGTTTTTTTTTTTAAATATAAGAAAGATTGGATTTTATAGTTCTCTCCAAAGACTGCACAACCATAATTTACATTTTCAAAATTATTATAACTCTTTTCAAGGTAGTAGCAATTTGTCTGGTATTTTAATCTATTTTGAGTTAACATCTATTAGCACTTTTTCAAAATGTGAGGTAAATTGCTGTGCTAATTAAGGTAAATCACACCATAGCTTCATTCTATGGCTGCTGCGACTATGGAAGGGTGAGGAGAGAACCTTCAGAGCCTCCGAGACCCACCGCACTAATTTATCTAGATCATCACACCGCGGCTTCACCTCTTCATCAATACTTTCTCTGGAAAGTTCCAGCTAAGTGTAAGCCCAGGCCTGAAGTATCTCCCCAATGATACCTACCATTCTAGAGAGAATATTTCTGATAGAATTTGCTGAAGAAACCACGTAGATTACGTGATTCTTATTTCTTCTTTGACTTATGTTTTAAAACAGGACATGTTTCTTGTGAGGGGCAGAAATACTGGACACCTACATATATTAAAATCACATTTATGAATATGATAAACCCCTTAAAATCACTTCTTTCCAAATCGCTTTTTTTTCCTAAATGGAGAAAGCTGCCCTGCAAAAAGTAACCACTACTAAAAATGCCAGCGCTAAGAACGTGCATCGCGTCATCTCTGGACTGTCAGTTCCTTGACAGCAAAGAGTCTTTGGGTCATTTCTTTTTTTTTTTTTTAAAGATTTTATTTTTTTATTCATGAGAGACTGAGAGGCAGAGACACAGGCAGAGAGAGCAGCAGGCCCCATGCAGGGACCCCGATGCGGGCCTCGATCCCAGGACCCCAGGATCCACACCCTGGGCTGAAGAAAGGCGCTCAATCGCTGAGGCACCCGGGCGCCCCCGAGTCACCTCTTGGTGTCCAGGTCTGGGCACGCTGCCTGGTGCGTTCTCGCCCCGTTAGTCCCGAGCTCAGGAGACAGGAGTGTTTGCTGGTTTTGTCCACTGCCAAGTCCCCGGCGCCTGCAGAAGGCCTGGCACCTGGGAGGGACTCGAAAAATATTTGCTGGCTGAGTTACTGTCGTGGTCGGGCAGTGAACAGGTACTGAGCGGACACGGGAGCGGCAATCAGCAGCGCCTCGGAAGCTGTGCAGGTAAGCCCGCCGTGTTTCCAGACTGTTCCAGGCCCGGCAGACACAGCCTCTAGAGTCTTGACGTTTCGGTGGCGCCCAAGTCCTGTTGTCCTCTGAAGATCCTGCCCAAGGCGACCCTGTGCTGCTCCCTCCTTCCCAGCTGTGCCTCTTTCCAGATGTGCCCTCGCTGGGGTGTCCGTGCGCACAGGAGGCCTGGGACGGTCGCTGACACCGCCGCTTGGCGGAGATCTAAGGCTTCTGCCTGCAGCCCCAGCCCCCGCTCAGGGCACTCGAGGTTTTGTGACGTCTCAGATCCCTTGTCACATTGCACTGACCCGGGGCAGAGAGGGAGCCGTGGCCAGGTGTCCGGCTCGAAGCCACGTGGCCTCCTGCCACCTGCGGGCCGCCCGCCGCCTGCCGCCTGGGGGGGCGCCTGGGCGCGGCGGGGGGCACCTGTGGCTGGAGAGCGGAGGCCCCGGGGCCGCGGTGGCAGCGCGCCCGACACGTGGCTAGGCCTTCCTCCTAACGACCGACAAAGGCGAGACGGAACCATGTCCCCGTTCCCGCCATCCGGGAGGCCACACGGGTCACACTGCGCAAGTGGCGGCCGGGCCGCGAAGCCGGGAGCCCCGGGCACCCCCAGCGGAGGACGGTCGCTGGCGCCCCTCGGCCTCCCAGCCAGCCCTCCCCATCCCAGCGCAGAGAGACATGTGACTGTGGCCGAAGGGGTGGGGCACGGCGGGGATGGCTGTGGCTGCAGGGGTGGGGGACAGGACGGGGACGGCTGTGGCCGTGGGGGGGGCACGGCGGGGATGGCTGTGGCTGCAGGGGTGGGGGACAGGACGGGGACGGCTGTGGCCATGGGGGGGGGGCACGGCGGGGATGGCTGTGGCCGCAGGGGTGGGGGACAGGATGGGGACAGCTGTGGCCGCAGGGGTGGGGGGCACGGCAGGGACGGCTGTGCACCTGCGCTCCAGGCCTGGCGGTGCCAGCTGCTGGGGATGGGCACCCGGCCTTCCCAGGGGTCTGGGAAAGGCTTCCAGAACATGTCACATTGAATTGGACTTCCCGGGGTGTCTGGGGGGCTCAGCGGCTCAGGGATCGGTCCCGCATCAGCCCCCGCAGGGAGCCCACTTCTCCCTCGCCTGTGCCTCTGCGTCTCTCTGTGCCTCTCTGAATAATTAAATAAAAAAATCTTAAAAAAGACACATTGACTCGAGCTCCCGAAGGACACGGGGGCACCGCCCGTGTACCTACGTGTCAGGTGCACATATCAGACTCAGGGAAGAAAGCCAACCCGCCGCCCGCCTGCGTAGACCCTGACCTGCCTCCCGGAGCCGCGGCCGCAGTGTCTGCAGCCCACGGAGCAAAGGACGCGTGTGGCCGCAGTAGCTCTCATGTCGTGTGGCCGCGTTCCAGGGTGGGGGGACGGAGCCCCTTGTGCGGGGGCAGCAGGGAGCCCACAGCAGGCCCGCGGAGGCGCTGCCCACGGCCCCCGCGGCTCCCCCGTCCTGATGCAGGGCTCCGGCCCCCGCCCCCACCGCGGCCCAGGGCCCCAGCTCGTCGGCCAGGCCACAGGCCCCCGGAATCCGCTCCTCACGGCCTTCTCCAGGGGCCCGCACTGGTTCTCCGCGGGTCCGCACTCACGAGGTGCAGCAGAGGTCGCCGGGCGCAAGCAATTCGGAGGAGGCCCCCGAGCTCTTCAGGCCGGGCCGGCGGCCCCGAGGTGGGCACGTGTTCAATGGACAGAATAAGGGTAACGTGAGTTCCAGTAAGACATCGAATTTTCTTGTAAATGAGATGAGTCATCTAAGTGCAGTTGAAAATATTTTAAATAGGACGCTAAGAAAAGAAGGAAGCACGTGGGTCTTCCTAGGACCCTGCCCAGCGACACCCCGCGCCAGGCTCGCTCCGGGTTCTACTTCCTTCCCTCGGCGGCAGGGCTCCTCACGTCCCCGTGTGGGTGGCAGGCGCGTCCTGCCGAGGGTTCCCTGGGCCCGAGCCGGGAGGTCCAGGACGCCGACGGGGACTGTGGGAGCGACTGTCACCCCCCTCACCGCCCCGTCCTGTGCAGCGGCAGGGCCCAGGATGGGGGGCAGGGCCTTCCCCTGACTGTGACTGCGGAGTGCTGTGCAAACCGTTCTCGCCGGCACCCAAAGCACCTGCTCCTTGCCTCTGCTCTGCCGCCGCAGTGTGTCCCTTCCCTCTGCCTGAGTCAAACCCATGTCCTTCTCCACGAAGTACGAACAGTACAACCTCCCGGATGCTCCCCACGCGCTTACTGACGCGGCATGAGCTACGCTGTGGCTGCCACCAGGAACACAAACAAGAATGTGGTGGCTCTCGGCCCAACTGCTCACCACGGTCACCTGGGGATCTTTCAAGGGTCCCGATGCTCAGGTCATACCCCAGACTGACTGTATCTGAACCCGGGGGCGCGGGGCCCGGGCACCAGGCCTCCTCCTGCCCCCAGCGTAGCGCGGGCTCAGTCCTACTGGTCTAAAGCTTTCATCTGAAGCGCTCACAGAGGGCACAGGTGACTTCTGCTCTCGGGGAATCTGAAGGCAGGTTCTAAACTGAGATGATTTAAAGGTGGCAAGTCACACGTTCGCCTCCCGTGTCGCCCTCCACGTTAAACTGAGTCAGGGCTCCTGGAGAAAAGGAAACCGTGGCTCCAACAGCCGATTAGCCCATCTTTTTACAAATACTTGTCGCTACGTGAAACAAAAGGTACACTTTTTTTTTAATGTGGTAGAAACAGACTGGTTTCCTCTTCTTCAGCATTGGTATTGGGACTCTAGTTGGGCACAGCCAAGGAGGCCACCTCCTGGCCTCCCCGATAACTCAAGGAAGGGACGATTTCCTAAACCCAGCTGTCACGTGGAGGTATGTAGTGCTTCCTCATGGGACCATCCACAAGGTGGAAGGACAGGGCCCACGTGACTGGGAAATGTTTAATATAATCTTAAGAGGAAACACTGATCATCATCTTGGAGACTGGAGGCCACCTGCTGAATATGGGAGTCAACTGATTACAGGCCACCCACAATGCACTACACTTCATGCGTGAAC
The DNA here is from genome assembly GCF_011100685.1 of Canis lupus familiaris. NCBI lineage: Eukaryota > Metazoa > Chordata > Mammalia > Carnivora > Canidae > Canis > Canis lupus. The sequence goes on along the minus strand of NC_049224.1, from coordinate 4,086,137 downwards.
CTCCTACCGCTAGCCCGAGGCCTTTAAGGATTTTTTTTTTTTTTTGAGAGGTAAAAAATACTACTCTTGGGTGGCAAAAAACTCATCTAAAAGTCCCAAAGCATAGAAAAAGGCAGATACTGAGAATGCAATGAACCTGACAGAGGCAGGCTCATAAATTCAGTCAACTTTGTCAAATGCAGTCATTCCATTCCAGAATCTGCAATGATTGGAAGTGCTATGCTCTGTCAATATCACAACAGGCCTGGCTTCATGCTGTCTCTTTTTCATGAAATGTGGGCTGCCTGTTAACACTAGCATTGCTTTCTATTCACTTGAATTAGCACAGTGAGAAAGCAGCAAAGAACCTGGGAGGATGAGGATCACAGAAACGCCTGCAGTGTTAAGTGAGACTCGGGGCTCACCAACCTGAAGCCTCTAATTAGAGATTAGTGCGACAGGAGTCCAACCACCAGACTGTCAAAGAAATTAGTGACATTTTCATTCCCTGTTTCACCAAGCAATCTTCCACCAAGAAGGATGTTTCACGTCAAGTGTGAGCTCTACATGTAGCCTTGCAGAGCCCATTCCGAGGCCTCTGTCTGCTGGCCGTGGAACTGACCTACTGCACAGATCTATACATTTTGGGGGGTACGGATTTGCATGTGTGGTGCAGATGGGAACCAAAGCAGACCAGTCTGGGGCATCAAGATGGAGAGAGCCCCTTGGGGAGTCATCTGAACTGCTCTAAATGGTTTAGCAAAAGACTGACTATTTGAGACACACTGAGTCCTAATAAGATAATTAATGTAGTCACTAACCGAGCGGTAAGTGCAATGTATTTATAGAACACATCTGGGTGTTTCTAAATTAAACTCTCAAAGTTAAGCTGAAAAACACAATTGAGAAAAAAAAAAGAAACCTCTCAGAACTAAAAATGTCTTTTATGCTTAATGGCTTTCTTGATTTCAGTTTTTTTCTATTTTTTTTTTTTTCAGTTTTTATTTTCTTATGTAAAGCCTTGGGCAGCAGCAATCACCTAGTGAAAAAAAAATCTCTCTCTAAAACGGCAGCTTCTGTCCCGTAGAATTTATGGATTTGACCTGCTTCCTAAAACAAATTTATTACCAGCAAAAAATTTATTCTGCGTAAAAGTGATCTGTAAATCTGTAGATTAGAACACCTGAAAACAAGTGAGATTTTTGGTTTACAGACGAGAGACTCTACATAAATCAGAGCATTTCAGGGTTAGGCTCTGAAGAATTCTGAGTCCGATCATCCAGCAGATGCCTGAATTTTATCTGTTGACCGTCCTGAACCCCAGGGGCTCTGGGCTACACTCAGAATTCCCCAGCTATAGGAAGCTCTATAAATCCAAGGTGCCGTCTTTCACAGTCATTTCCTTCCCTCTGTCCAGATACTTCTTATAATCTGCAAAATTATTAGCAGGAGGTGGGATCTCATGTTTTTCGAGCTTGCTTTTAGGTGTACAATACTTCTGCAAACCAAAAGAATAAACACATAAACAAGCCAAATAGGTAAACTAAATAAATAAAGCAGTAGAGGTGGGGCTGCCCTGAAGTTTGGTGTAAGGACCAGACGCCCGGCCCTCGTGGCCAGCCTGCCATTCCCAGAGACCCTGAGGAACCTCCTCGAACCCTACAGCTACACAGAAGACAGATGAGAAACCTGCTCCATCCGCGCATCATGCGATATATAATTTGCGTAGGGATGATTATGTGCCAGCCACTGTGGCGGGGTCTGGCCATGGATGAGAGGAAAATCCCAGAGGGAGAAATCCATGGATCCCACATGTGGACAAGGAGGAGAGCGACAAGGAGGAGGAAGGTGAGAATGCACCACCAAAGCAGATAAGAGCTGGGGTTTACTGCTTGCTGCCTGTAAGGAACTTTGCACACGCGGACTCATTTAATCCTCTCCGTGGTTTATGGGAGAGGTGTTGTTTTTTTATTTCCACTTTACAGACAAGGGAAGCAGTGCTGGAGATGGAGAGAGAAAAGCCAGGAGCGCGGGTACACCGAAGGCAAGAGAAAAGCATTCTCGGGCAGGAGGGCACGGTTACCAGGGCGATGCAGCTGCTAGGGGATGGAGCAAAGTGCGGACAGAGAAGTGGCCCCTGGATGTGGTGACAAGGGAGTCACCCGCGATGCTGGAGGGAGCAGAATCAGTGGGGTGCGGGGGGGGGGGGGAGAACAGGAAACAGAACGGCAGAGGCCCCTGGCTGAAAGATGTGGGATCAAAGCAAGGTTCTTTATGCAGAAGAAATATACTTTGGGGTGCCAGTTCTGAAAATTAATTTGTAGTCTCACTGCTGTGGAGCTGCCGGCTTGATGGTCTGTCTTCCCCAAGAGCCCGTGGGCTCCACGCTGGCAGGGGTGGTCTCGTTTCCTGTTTTTTTTTCGGATCTGTCACCTATCACGGTGACTGGAACACAGTAAGCGACTGAACAGATATTTCGTGAATTCAGTGGATAAAATGCATGATAAAAATTGGGACACGGAGGGATGCCTGGGTGGCTCAGCGGTTGAGCATCTGCCTTCAGCTCAGGGCCTGATCCCAGGATCTGGGATCGAGGCCCAAGTTGGGCTCCCTGCATGGAGCCTGCTTCTCCCTCTGCCTGTGTCTCTGCCTCTCTCTCTCATGATTAAATAAATAAATCTTTAAAAAAAAAAAATTGGGACAGGGGAGGGAGTTTAGGTTTCTCCTTGAAAAACTGCTTGCCAAACCAAATGTTCCCTGCACACTGGCCGCTGAATGCCTGGGCCTCACACACAGGCTGAGCGGGCTCCTCCCCGAGGGCCGTTGGTCCCTCGGTCTCCTGAGCCACCGCCAGCTGTCCTTATTTCCACTTTGTGAAGACAGGTGCTTAGGAGTCCTGGGATCTAATCTGAGCCCTGTTAGGAAATGGCTGTTACCTTTTCTATTTCTAAATTAGAAAAATAATATGATCCCGCAGCCTAATTCTTTCATATAATTACTTAAGCCACATCAGAGTTCCAAGGAGATTATTTACTGCAAAGCCATGATGCTCCCGGGTGCCGTCAGGCAAACCCCAACAGAACATTCTATTCACCTACAGCATTTGGGGAACAGCAGACCCTTGCCTTCCTCCTTTCTAAAAAAGAAAAAAAAAATCAACATCCATCAGCCTCATAGCAGAAGTGAACAAAGCATAAGCACCTCCTTACAACACACCGCCTTATGGGATTCTAGGGAGACAGCGTGGGAGACACGTCCCAGCCTGGACGCTACGTGGCCATCTAACTTGCCAAGTCCTTACCCTGCTCAGGAGAAAGGCCTGTGACCTACTGGTCTCTGAATTTCTTCTTCTTTCAAGTGTAACTGTGATTTAATGGGTCTTAAAAACATGACAAAAAAAAAAAAAAAAAAAAAGAAAGAAAGAAAAAGATAGATTCTATTTGTTTCTGAGGATTGCTAAGTCCCAGGGCCTAGTTTTTCTTAGTAAGATGTGAGCGTATGAATTTCTATTCACGGCTACAATCTTATGAACCGCGTAGGTCATGTCGTGGTTAAATACCACGTGCAAGATTCCGGAACGGATACGCATATACGGACAAGTAATAGCAGTGGTCGTGGTTGATCTTCACGGACGGCTTACCGTGTGCATGACGTGGGGTCAAGTGCTCTATTGCACTATATCTCATTTAATCGCCCTACGGAGGAGATATATCCCGATTTTTCAGACGGTGAAACTGAGGCTCCTGGAGCTCAAGCTGCCCGAGGTCCCACAGCAGTGGAGCACCCAGCAGTGCGACACCGGTGCTCACCCGCTTAAGCTCTGCCATGAAGCTCCAGGTGGTGTTTCTTGGCCAATCCTTAGATACAGGGAAGGCCTTTAGGGTGACCAGGCCTGGAGGCGGAGGAAACGGGAGCTCCTGGCTACCGTGAAGTCGTGAGGTCACCTCGGGGTTGCAGCTGGTGTGTTTTCCTGTTTCCATTACCGAGAATAGTCAGGAGAGGGTTGTAAAGATGTGTTTTGAAGCGTTCCTACATGAAAATCACCCGGAGAAACTGTTTCATCAGCAAAAGGTGCAAGATGCTGATGCTTCCAGTGCAGGACTGGGGTTGGGGCCTGCGGGCCGCAGCCCGTCCCTGACGGCGTCGGCCTCCCTCTTGCTCGGGGCCCAGACTGCGGGCTGTTGCCCCGGCCTGGGCCTGCACCATCCCATCCAGTCAACGCCACTCCCGGCCTTAGTCTCAGAAAACGTTTTGTTTTCTGTTTTTCACTTTATTTTCTTTGATAAGGCATAAATTTTCAATTTTCAATTTTGGCTATGGGCAATCTGGAAACAGCTGTGCGCACATGGCAGGGGGGAAGGGAGTCCCCGCAGGTACACACTTTGTTTCATGGCTGAATTGCTACCAAAACAGTCCTGGACACAGCGCCCCACAAATTATTTTTCCTTTAAACTGATTTTTCCAGTTAGTTCTGTATATTAGTTACAGAGTCCTATATTATTTTCCCCATAGGGCTTTCCTGCTCCTGATTCCTAAACAAGCTGATAAAAACTCCATTTTCTCCACAGAAATATTTAGGTGGTTGAGGCTTTCTCTTGCCGTAATTACTTCCTGAAAAATGCAGTGGTCAATTTTTCCTGAATATTTTTACATTAAATCGGGCACACGAAAGTTGGCCTCTGATATTTTAAGGTTGTAAAGTAGATTTCTGGCTTGAAAGAGATGACTGGTTTCTATTACTTGCTTTCTGTGTTGGCTTCTCATTGATTTGATTAAATCTCTCTACCATTTAAATGAGGGACTCTGTGTGAACACAAACATTTCTTATGACCTGGAGAAATCATTCCTTATTGAAAGAAATCATCTATTTCACTCCTCAACTAAGTACTTCAGGAATTGGAGCAGGTGAGGAGAAAGGTCTCGGCAATGGCAGTTTGATGAGAAATGAATTAATTCGATTATTTCCAGGGTGTGGATCAATAATAGTCAGCCTCACAGAGGCCCCTGGCCCGAAGGCAGCTGGATAATCAATAGGATCACACAGAGGCTTCTCCTCCCCCAGCAGCCTCTCTGATCTTTTCTGGGCGGACTCTTCACGCCTGTGTAATTCTAATTTATGTCAACTAGAAATCAAAGAAATTCCAAGAGGCTTTGGTCATAGGACATTGGGGTGGACCTTTCAAAATCTATTTATGTCTATTCCTTAAGTAATATGGCCCCCGCGACCCTCTGGGCGCCTCTAGAGGCCAAGGAGAAGGAGCCTCCCAACAGAAGCAACCTGCTCCAGGCAGAGGCAGAGGAGCGGCGTTAGGTAAACTGAGGCACACTTTCCCCCCTTTCTGTCTCTAACTCTGCGGGGACATAAGAACAAATAAGCATTTTAAAGCAAAATGCTTTGCCAAGAGTGGCTCCCTCAATAACGCTCTTTAATGATAGCCCAGACGCTGGCATTTTCAAATCAAATGAACAGTGTATAAAATTAGTTCTGCATGAAGTTAAAAAAAAGAGAGAGAGAGAGAGAGAGAGAGAGTGAAAGGGAGCTTTTAAAAGCTCCAGCATTTCTCCATCCAACTGCTTTTCACAAGGGTTTGGCATTTGAGAATTGCTACATTTATGATGTTATTCGCTGCTCATAATTCAGGCCCTCTGTCTCCAAACTTCTGTATTAACACACACTGCAGAGGTTCCCACCACGACATTTTATCACCCAGGTTTTCCAAACCAGCCAGGCTGCCTCTGGCGAGGTCTGGTTTCTCAGCCAGGGCCATGCCACTGGGCTCCCTCCCTTCTCATCAACCCTGTTACCCCAAACATTTTTCATTAACCTTGAACACTGCATTTCCATTTGCCCTACAGCTTTCCCATGACTTTTTTTTTTTTTTTTTTGTCCTTTTCAGTTTTGTTCTCCATCTAAACTGCCTTGTATGAAATGAGGGAAAAAATCATATTACTAGAAGAAACATCTATATGGAATCTGGAATTGGACAGCATGTTCTATTTTGGGTTGTGAAAATAATTTTTGTGACCAAAGCCACTGTCTACAATCGTAGAAGGCAGAGTAAACATATCGCTCTTATTAGAGTCCCATTGATTATAGAAGCAGTTTTAACTAAATCACCAAATAAATGCGTGTTAAGTTGATAGGTGATTTCGGGTCAACTCTAATTCCCAAGGTCAAGTAAGCCTTTGAACAGTCTTTAAGAATATAAGTTCACCCCAATTCATCAAAGCCGTCTCACACAGCGTTTTCTTCTCTTGGTTCTTACAATGCACTAAAGTTTAGGAGATTAAGTGGCGTCGGCTTTAAAACTCAAAGTAATGCCTCTAACATGCTTATCCATCCAGCAATCGGAACAGCTACTCAAACACGGGCTTCTGAGTGCACTTCCTAATTTTACAAGTGCTCAGGGAACGCTGCGTTTGGGGAACGGCCGGAGGACTCCTCCTTAAGAGTCACCGAGGCTGCAGCCAAACAAATTCGCCGCAGCTTAGCTTAGACGTTGTCTGACAATCTGAGCATACGTTGCTTTCATTGCAAAGAATACATTTAACGTTTCTCATCTGTTCTTTGTTTACCGGATGAGAGAGAGAAAGAAGAGGGAGAGGAGGAAAACACCTTTTCCTACAACAAATACAATGCATTTTGCTATTCTTTCAATTTCCTTAAAAGCCCAAGTGAGGAAAAAGGTTCAAGTTTGGTATAATATGGCTTCCAAATTCAATATGAGTGGCTGAGTGTGAAAGAAAAGATTACTGGCCTTCAATATTTCATAGAACTACAGGGTCACAGAACTCAAGCCCTGGGATACACAGACATCACAAGCTCCATCTCTTCCCAGAGCAGGGATCCCTACGACAAAGCTCCTGGCAAGGGGGTTCATTGTGTAGACCATCAAAGTCTCTTGCTTCTCCTCTGGCTCCAGTTGGCGTGCAGAGAGTGGAAGAACTCAACTCGATGAGTTATCAATGGTTATTAGCAAATTTGGTTAAGGGACAGAGAGAAGACTGATAGACCCAAAGTAGTTTTGTTCTTCAATTATTGGTTGGCACAGATGATCACATGGAGATAGACAAAGGGGTCTTCATCGCCATATCCCAATCATGATTTCTCTGAGTCTTCTATTTCTATTTTTAGTTTTCTCCATTATTATTACTTTCTGTTTCCCGGCCTACTTGAATTGTCTTATCTTCTGGAAACCCAGCCTTTTTTTTTTTTTTCCTACTGCCAATCTTCCTTCATCCCTATGCCCAGGTTTGCAAGTAGATTCTAAATACAGAGTGTCTCATGGAGGTATTAGTTTTCCTTTGTGGGGTGTGTAGAAAATATAATTATTGACATCTTAGTATAGAAAATAATAATCATAATTCTAGATTTAACGGAGGCAAAAGTTAAAGGGTAATGTCTTCTCTAATCTTAGTTTATTTTTCCTCTCTTCAATTTCTTTTCAAAATCAGATAGCAGGCAGTACAACTTTTTTCTCATTCGGAAATTTCAAATGTCATAACACAGGTTAATATGACATTGATGATAAGAATCAGCAGCAGCACTGAGTATTTTATATACAACAAACATGATTATTCCAAGAGCTTGGTATTATTATTACCCTCATTTTACAAATGAGGAAACAGAAGCACCGAGTAAATAACTCCCCAACACGATACTATGAAGAGCAGAGCCCAGATCTGAACCTGAACTCTGGTCACTGAGTTCATGCCCTCAACTACTAACCTCTTTGCTACCCAAGTCTTTCTATGAGTCTTAATAAGAATTTAAAATCTGGAGACAGATTGCCTAACACAAAATTTGAAAGCTGAGTAGCTACATACTCTAGATTTCTATCCCACTTAAATCAACAAACAGGCTATTATGTGCAGGGCTTTCCTTGCATTTTGTGGGTGGTTTGGAAACTTCTTCCATCCTCACAGAACCTCCTGTGTCTGGCTCTGAGTTGCCATAAGTGTAAGGACGCCAGGCAGCAAGGCTGGGCCCAGCATCCCCTAGGTTGGGCCACATGGCAGCACAAGGTGGTGCGAGAGCCAGCAGCTAGCTCTCAGAGCAGCTCACTGGTTGGAGGAAGGAGTCCGAGGCCGCTCTAGGAAAGGACTAACACTCTCTCAAGGATACCGCTAATCAGCACGGCCTCCCCATCGCATTTTGGAGTAATTTGCATTTGGGTAGAAAAGGATCCATTCCTTAACTTAAAATACGCAAAATGCCGGTCAGCAAATGTCTGTAATAATCTTCTGGAACATAAACTTCTACAATTCATCTCTGAAGGTGGAGCTGACCTCAACAAATCTAAAGAGTATGGACTAGAAATATGATAATTTCCAAGAATGCGTGTGGATACGCAGGTACATTTTGAACGCATACATTTTGGTGTCCTTAGTTAAGGCAGTACTCAGGTAGCAGCTTCTTCAGGCGGACACTGAGCAAAGCTGTTGTCATTGATTAGCGTTTCTAGAATATTCTGTCTACTGTAGACTCTTTAACTTGTTCCCCCCCCCTTAACTTGTTTTAAAAAGAAGTCTTAAAAAAAAAAAAAAGATTTTATTTTTAACTAATCTACACCCAACATGGGGCTTGAATTCATGACCCAAGATCAAGAGTCCCATGCTCCAGTGACTGAGCCAGCCAGGTGCTCCTAAAAGAAGTCATTTTTAAGCGACAGGGTTAGTAGCAGCATCAGGTTAGTTTAGTAGTGAAATCTGAGGGAGACCTGCAACCCCTGGGTCTCAGTGCTGTTGCTTAGTAACAAAGTCAGTCAGCTTTTTAGGCTGGGCTGAGAATATATAGTAAATTCTCTCTAAACATAACTAACTGGCAAAGGCCTAGTGTAAGTTGGGATTTTAAAGCATTTGGAGAAAAGAACTAGGTCAATTAACAAAAATGACATAGCACACAAAGGATTTGGGCCATTCTCCAATGTGCCCCCAAATATGCTACATTTAGAAAATGCCTGTCCTTTGAGAAACATATATATTTAGTTTCCCTCTCTTTTGCTAGATTTGTCCCTAATCACCATTTGCAAAAGTAGCACACATGTGTAAACTATTTTAAGATGCAAGTTCTGAGCAAATATCCAAGGTGGAATTTTTCCAAGAAAGCAGTCCCTGGGCCTGGAGACCGCACCCAGGGTGGGCCACAAGCACTGGACCCAGACTCCGAAAACCTGGGGTAGTATCTTGGATGAGTGGACTCTGGCCAGTGCCTGGTCTTTCTGCGCGCCCCCCCCACCCCGCCCCTTCTCCCCTCCGCAGCGCAGAGAACCACTTGTTAGACTTGGAGGGGGAAACGTGGAAGTAACAAGGGGGAGAGCACCTCTGTAGGGCCTGGGGATCAATACAGATTTTTATCATTTTTCTTCTCTGTCTTCAAAGGGTCCCATATTAAATGTGGCACAATTTCCCAAACTCTGACACGCACTTCTCTGGCCAGCTCCACACGCCTTCAGTGGGACCCCTGAGACCATTTCTCATCATGTGCTAAAAGTGGCATCTTAAGTGTCGAAAGGCACAGACTCCCACATAATATCCCCTCACTGGCCCTTTCTTGCCCCCACATGGCAAGAATCCATAGACATTGAACACTGAAATCACACACTTCAAATTGCGAAAAACCAATTTGGCACTGTTCTTTCCACCTTACTGCTGCAGGAAACTTGGGGCCCAGAAAAGAATTTGACTGTTATTTGACTGCACATTGCTGTGTGCCATGCAAACCTTTTTAATTTTGGTCCACAGACTTAGGGAGAGAAGGCCAACATCCAATTTGACTTGTGTGCGCAATTGCTCTTCCTTTCTGCATAGGCACAAAATTCATTTTTAAACAGGGAAATGCAAAAATACTCTCAGATTCGTTTAGAGACCCAGGCATCTTGCAATGTGTAGCTGTAATAGTACATGCATGTGCAAGTACACGTTTGTACATACAGGGAGGGAGAGAGAGAATGTGACAGAGAGCTGTTACCTACCCGGATGTATAGAAAACAAACTTGAAAGGTAACTCTTACTTTATCGCATCTCATCAGCCCCAGATATCTCAGAGATTTGCTGCTCTGTGCAATCAGGGTGGCTCCTTGGTCTGTAATTTCTTTACACCATCCGACATCCACAGTCTCTATCGTCATGCTGTACCGGCCGATGGCAATCAGTGCTGCAAGGAGGGACAGAGAGGGAGGAAGCAAGCATAAATGTTAGCAGTGTAAGGGACCTCTAGCTCATTACGACTATTCCTCTCATTTCCTCACTAAATTTGTTCCTGAAATGTTGTGTGTAAACCAGTGTTTGGGAAATGAAATTAAATTTGAAACGCTTCAGGAAGGCTTGCTCTATGACAAACCCTTTCACAGAGTGAATAATCATTCCATAATTCCCCTTTCATTGGAACACAACCTCTTATCAGTTCGACTCATTACAAGGTTACCTGTACTTTCAAACATTCGTATCTGCAGAAGGAATAAATTAAAATGAGTTACATATATAATGTTAGAGAAAACCCCAAACAGAAGCTAAACTTCACCCAAGATAACCTGGATACTTTTAAAAGGAAAAAAAAAAATCCATGTAAGCACCACTCTGAGGTGTGTTATATACTGCATGTGAATTTCTTTACCGATTGGCATAATCTTTCCCATCTGTTCGTGATCTGTGAAATGTAAGACTATGTAATATTTTTCACGTTAGTCCTTCTTGGCACTGTTAGGAATTAAGAGTACATTATACATACAGTTGAACTTAATTGGTGCCATGCTAGAGCGCGGCAAAGGGAATGCATTTGTTATGGCGAATTTCCTCACCATTAGCAGAAGTCTTCCCTCTATTAACATATAAAATGAAGCCTGTCGTCTGCAGACTCTCAGTGTCCCTAGTCTTCTTGACTGGTTAGCATCGTCCCGCTACCACAGTGCAGACTCTTATCCCATAATCTGCGATGTGCACTACTTAGCACCGCTCCATTACCCATCACCTGTCAGGGGGACCAATCAGTGAAGGTGGCTCTTTGCTACGGACTTCTGACTTGACAGACAGGCCCACCTCGACATTTGTGGAGCGGAAAAGCAGATTTCAATACCCCCAGCCAGAAGAAGTCTATGGTGCATTGGTGTGTAAGCGAAAACCCTGAAAACAATGCCACACATATTAAAAAGGAAAGAAATTGTTTGCTAATTATTTCCTCATTCTAAGATAGGATGCCTTGATTTCTGTGACATTCAAGGCGGATGATATTTTCCAATTGACGAGAGTGTTAAGAGCAGAGTGAATTACTCATGTAAATAAATGTTAACTCTTAGAGCTCACAGACAAGAACTTGGCAAAATCTCTTTGCTAATCCCCTCAGTAATCATTCATTTTATCTTATTTTTTATTTATTTATTTTTTAATCATTCATTTTAACTAGAAAACTCATGTCCACGCATTCAAGTATCAAGGCATTTCCAAGTGGCCAGATACTTAAGGTTCACAAAAGCAATCGTTATGCCAGTGTTTTCCAGTGAAAATGCTAAGAAAGATAACAAATTTCTTCCTCGAAGCTCCCCTGCCATGAATTTGTTCATATGCTCTCATCTTTGCACATGCTACCTCGTGATTTAGTTTCCAAGGAAGTGGAGCGGGATGGAGGAGGATCTGCCAAAGGTCTGCTGAACAGCCTGAGCGATATTTTGTGTGTAGAAGCAATATCCCAGGTTAATCCCATTGGTGTCCTTGCCCTAAGAAAACTGTTATCTCTGGCATCGTCATAACTCTTACTAGTTATGGTATCCTGAGGATCTCCATACAAGAAAGTTCTTTCACTACAGTGTGCTCCAACTGTGATTTCAAAAGATGATGAAGCACAAGTTGCAGGATGGCCCCACTTTGGTAGATTGTGTACTTTTATTTAGGTTTGGGGCTAGAAGATGAAAGCCCTGTACTAGCCAGAAAAAGGTAAAAACAAATGATCTGAGGATTTTTCAGAGACTGCTTTATAAGCAAATGAAGATTCAATAGCTATTAATTCTAACTGCTAAAAACACTGGTGTTTAGTATTTCCCTCCCCCCATTTCTTGTCCAAATTAAAATAAGCAGTAAATAAGACAACTGACGATCAAGCAGGGTATTCAGTTCTTGTTTTGACATAGTTCTATATATGTTACAGGAAGAATTAAATGTTATTATTCCTTAGCTCCTTCACTTACTCAGCAAACACCTCATCAACACTTACTCTAGAGCATTTTTTTCCAACATCTATCGACCAACCATGTGGTAGGCACTGGGCTAAGAATTTTATGTAGATTGTCTCATTTAATCCTCTCACACTTTATGAGTTGTATTACTATTTTCATGTTAAAGATCAGGAAACTGAGTCACAAAAAGACTGAATAACTTCCCCCGTCGCCAGATACTAAGTGGGAGAGTGGGTAATAAGCTGAGAGTTGGCTCTGAGCCCTGGCCACACAGTAGATGCACTGACTCAGTACCGCGGAGCCAGGCACTCAGCAATTCTAACACGCTGTGCCACCAGCGTGTGACGTGTGGGACCCGTGCTGGGCCGTGGGGACAGAAAGACTCACATAGCTCAGAGGCCAGCCGAGTGGGGGGTGGCGTCTGGCAGGCTGGGGTGGAAACAAGGAGCGCCTGGGTAGATGGGGGGACAATGACAATGTGATGCTCATCCCTCATCCTTCCCATCCCTAACTCCTTCTCACTTTTCAGATCTCAAGTCAAAGGTCAGCTTCTCAAAACTGATCATCCTCTCGTTTACCACTATTGGAGACGTTATTACTAATTTGTTTGTTTACTTTGTAGACGTTATTACTAATTTGTTTGTTTACTTTGTCGTGGCCCACCTCTCCCATTAGCATGACAGCCCCCATTCCCTGCTGTGTACCCAGCTCTAGCCTGCGTCCGGGGAGCAACTGGTTCCTAAGAACATTAGTTGCACACACCAATTACGACTGGGGGGTTCAGGTCTATTATGGAAGCATGGAGGCAATGGAACCTCTCATTCTTTAAGGGAGAAGAGGAATCTTGGGAGCCCTCAATGGAAGAGCTGAGCTAGGTTTTGAGGGATGAGTAAGAATTTTCCAGAAAAACAAAGGAGTGAGGGGCAAGTATGTCGGGCTAAGAAAATAGCATATAGAAGGGTAGAGAGATGTGAAAGGGCAGGGCAGCTGCAGGCCATTCTGTGTGGCTGAAATAAAAACAAATACAAGGACGCGGTGGGATTCCCTTCAGAAGGAGTTTTTCGGTGACTAATGGCATCAGGGTAAGCATAAGGGATGCAAACAGTAGCAAAAACAAGCAGAGTCCTTGATGTCCTGAAACTTCTATTCTAGTAGGAGAGACAGATGTGAAACAAACACAAAAGTATATATAACTCTAAATTGTGACAAATGCTCTGAAGGAAACGGACTGAGCATCTAAGAATAACATTTTGGTGGGGGGCACTAGGGAGTGTCTTTCTGGCGAACTTACTTTTAATCCCTCCAATGCCCAGTAAAAACAATACTCATGTTAAGGCAAGAAAACAGGTTCAACACTTCACCAAGGCCCCACCCCCAATAAGTGGCAAAACCAAGGTGCAAGTTTGGCTCCAAAGCCAGTGCTCATTCTATCACAGCAGCACACAGGGTGGGAGAGGGGCCGGCATGTGAACAGACTATATTTCCTTTTACCATCATTCAAGACTTAAACAGTACAGCTTACAGGTAGCCGGGTATTAACCCTGACCATAAATCACAGGTCCAAGAGACTTTGAATTCCAGAATTTACAGAGCACCTCACCTCTTTGTGACTACATCCTACCCTTGGATATTTTTTCATTGCTGTTCGCAAGCTAGCCGTGAAACTAGTGGCAAGTCTCAAATTCATTTCCAGCCTCACTACGTAGTAGATAGATGTCTGGTCTCGAGACACGTCACTTCTCTGAGTCTCAGCATCCTCGTCTGGACAATGGGGATGTTGACCATACGTGCTGCTTACTTCACAGGGTTGGTCAGGGGCTCAAATGACATAATACAGGGAAGGGACTTTGTACTAGATAAATGTCATGGTTTATGTGATATTTCCCCCAGAGCATTCTACATTGGTGCAATTGACATAAAATGAAAAGACTTGAAAGAGTTTTGAAAAATCAAATGCTTCTGGGCAAATGAGAGCATCATATAAACGCTTAGTCATTACGTCAGCGCTAGTTCCTGAACTGCCCACTCTCCACTGGCAATCGTGAACTTGTAGACTGCACCTGGGGTGAAAGGGCTGTAAGTGTACTGCGTGATTACTACCTTCATTAGGAGCTGGTGACACTTAGCAATGATATTTGTGGAGCCCTGAAAAGGGGTAAATTATGCAAGACTAATTCCTAATCTCGGTACAATCTTAATACACTCTTTTATGTGCTAAGTAGAACAAAAAAAGTTAAATCCGGACAAGTTACACAAGTGAAAAACTGTGATTCAGTAATTTATGTAGCGATCAAGGATACACGTTAACCCACTAGAAGATATTTCCATAGGCAGACAGAGCAACCGAAAGCCACGAGCACATTGGTACTTAAACTAAGAAGTTCCCTTTTTAGGAATCTACTCCGAAAATATACTTTTAATAATACAAAATTACATGTATGAAAGTTTATTCATTGGAGCATTGATTGTAATTGCAAAATAATAAAAAGGACCTAAATACCCACATGTAGGAGAGTGGTTAAATGATGCTACCCCTCTCACAACTGAATACTATGCAGCTGTAAAAACACGGATGGGGGAAGATCACTAGGAATTCTAAATCATTCCTTTGAAAATGTAAAGTGCAAGGATTTATATGGTGTGCTGTCACCATGTAAAAGATAATACAATAAAAAAAAAATAACCCCACAAACAGACCTGCTCTTTTGTGAAAAAGAAACACAGGAAAGATAAAGCAGAAAATACAGAGACTGTTTAACTATAGGGGGTTGGTGGGAAAGGGGAGGAAAGAAGGGGGCATGGAATGTGGGGGGTGAGGGGGCGAGGAGGGGTAGACACCTCTGGGAGTATCTCTTTGGATACAGCTTTGACCCTGCATCATACCTACCTCCCAAAATACAAAAATTAAAACCAACCGCCCGGAGGGGAAGAGGAGATAGAATCCAAACAGTAACAAATGAAGCTAATTGTATTACAAATGAAGAGCACGATCTGGAACCACACAGAAGGGGATGGGAATTAAGAATTAAGCCACTTTGGAAAACATTATTTCGGCAGGATATTGTAAGGTGAAACCCAAAAAGAACTGTCAGCAAATATACCGTACTCCGGGTAGTAAGTCTATTTCTCACAGGGGTGTGAGTTAGCAATTCAGTAACTGCTTTATGTGTAATCTCGGATTGTGAGTAATGAGAGCTGGGCTTTTTACTGTTAGAGAAAGAAGTTATAAATTAAAAAAAAAAAATGGGGAGCGGCTTATAATGATCCCAGGGGTACTGAATTGGAATCAGAGGTATTAGAAGGAACTCATGGTCATATATATATAACACATACGACACACACACTCTGGGGGCAGAGGGGAGTATTTTTTTTTTCATTTTAGATATGATTGATTTTATTTTGTTGAAAGTGTTTCTTGTGTAAAATGAACACCTATACAAGACTAGGCGGGGAGCGGGTTTGTGCCCCCACAGGTCAGAGGATGAGGTGGGAGAGAATTTCTTGCAGGCCAGCTTCCCACCACTTCATTGGCAAGAGAGAGGACGACACAGAGTTCACTTCACTTGACCCCACTCCAGGGAGTCTGTTATATATAACAGAGATGCACAGATATAGAAATAACTAATAAATATGATGTATATGCATGCATGGATTAGTATATATGCGTATATTTCCTATCTTTTTCAGCTGAGAGAGACCAGGAGCAATGATACTCCAGCAGCAGTGATCTACTGGCACCCAGACCTTGGTTTATAAATATCATTCTCCAATAAAAAGAATTAGGGCTTCTTATAGAAATGGTTGATTCTTAGATTGGGGCAGAGAAGATACAAGATGAGTTTGAAACATCTTGTGCTGTCAGAAAAAAAAAAAAAAGTGCTTAACAAAGAACGAGGGCATGTCAAAAGGATGCAAGATCCGATCAAAAGAAACGGCCAATGGACACAGGTGGAACGATTTGAGCATCAAAATAAATGATGTGAGTTTTAGACTATACTTGAGAAAACTGAATAAGCATTCAGAAGTCCATACTGTAAAGACAGATAGATAGTCAAGGAAGGACAACTCTTCCTTACAGAAAAATCCCAATTGGTAAGCGTAGAAGGAATGGGAAAATACAAAAACATCATCAGGCAAAGACCACAGTAATAACTGTTGCAGACCAAATCCACCAGTGGATGCTAAAATAAGGGGGTGAAAGTTTGGGGAGAAACAGTGTATTAGCATAATGCCCAGAGTATTTATCCATTACCAAGGGAAGTTAGTACAATTACTACCTTCTTAGTGAAGAGACCCAGCAGCCACCACCGTGACCCAAAGGCCAAGGGTCACATCACTGGTAACAACACAGAGAGATAGCACGTACCACCTGAGCACCTCTGCAGTATTCTTGCTGAAGTAAATAACCTCAATCTACTCAGAAGGAAATGCCACACAAACCCAACCCGAACAACATCGCAGAAATAAATCTAAAGGGTAGGGGGGATGGAATACAAGGAAAGAATGAGGCAGTGTCACAGATAGGAGGAGACTGAGGAGACGTGCCAACTAGATACACTGGGAGATCCTGGATTGGATCTTGGAATGGATTAAAAAAAATTAGAGGAAAAAAACCCGGGGAAATTCAAATCAGATTTGGAACTTAGTTATCTCACTGTTTCAATGCTAATTTCCTGGTTTGATAATTATACTGTGGTTGCCTGAGTTGATAACATTAGAGGTAGCTAGGTGAGGAGTGTGTGCGAACTGTGTACTGTTTTTGCAACTTTTCTGTAATTCTAAAAGTATTTTGGGGCACCTGGCTGGCTCGGTTGGCAGAGCATGTGACTTTTGACCTTGGAGTTGGGGGTTCGAACCCCATGCTGGTTGTAGAGATTACTTAAAAATAGAATCTTTAGAAAAAAAAGTATTTCAAAACAAAGATTTAAAACACAGAGATGAGCTAAATCACAGACAAGTGAATGAACTAAGGAGAGAACAAAAATTTTCTAAGTGAAAGCAGGTATTACTTCCACAGCAAACAATCTGATATATAAATGTTACAACTAAAAATACATTTTTTTCCTCATGGGAGGGAGATTATAGTCATACGAGTGCATTAACAAGTGACCTGCATATACCACTTTGTCCTTTCCAGTTCTATCTTCTGCTGTGGATCTATGTACCCACGACACAATCAGAAGAAATGCCCTGGTGCTTGAAAGAACTAGGGTTAAAATTTAACAGTAGGATTAACATCTTTCATGTAATACTTGGATAAAAGCCATTTGCAAAGAAATTTCTTGGCATGGATACAAAGAGATAAATATGAAAAGTGCTCTTCTTTGTAGGAGCCCCAGAAGCTCCAAAAGAACAAAGAGGTGCCACTCTCCGAGACATTTGGTGTTGTGCGGTGTCCCCGGGAAGGCTGGCTCTCCCCTGGAGGGACCGCAGCCGCGCTGCTCAGGCCTGGCGGTTCAGCAGAGTCACAGGGCCGGGGTCCCACCCCTGGAGAGCCTGGCTTAGGAGAGGCGACGGAAGCTCTGTGATCCGAGTGCGCCGGGGCTGACAACCACCGGAGCAGAACCACCTACGACTCAGGCAGTCAGTCAACTAAAAACAAAAGAACTCATTCCGAAGGATGTACAGAGCTATGGGGTCTGGTATTTTAATATGACTCTGTCTCTCAGACAGCAGTGGCTTCTTGCATATAATCCAATACTTTTTCATTTCTTTACTTCCGATTTATATCCTTCCCTTCCACTTTTATATGTTGCTATTATAGCCCTCCTCCTGTCCTGAACTGACAGCGACCATATTCTAATTTTCTAGGTTGTCCTTTTAGCAAACATTTTTCTTCACTTCATTGCACTTATTTATATTTCTAATGCGGCAGCTCTTATCGGAGTTTGTTGGAATTATTTATCAACACCCCTGTCTTCCTACTAGATTGTCAAGTCTCTGAAACCGTGGACGTGGAGAATGCTTTTCTAGAGGGATCCTTGGGTGGCCCAGAGGTTTAGCACCTGCCTTCGGCGCAGGGCCTGATCCTGGAGACCCAGGATCGAGTCCTGAGTCGGGCTCATGCATGGAGCCTGCTTCTCCCTCTGCCTGTGTCTCTGCCTCTCTCTCTCCCTGTGTCTCTCATGAATAAATAAATTAAAAATCTTAAATAATAATAATTTAAAAAAGAATGCTTTTCTAGGACCTCTAAATCTCTGGAAATCAGGTGTCACTCGTCTTTTGCAGTTTCGGTGAACTTTATGGAAGGATAGCACGCATGCGGAAAATTGCACAAATCCTAAGGGTGCAATTTGGCAGACCCTGACGGCGTTAACCTGGCTGTACGGCAGTACCCAGACTGGGAGGCAGGGCGTGACCTCCACCGCTGAGGCTCCTCTGTCCCCAAATCCAGTCCCTGCAATTCTGCTGATTAGGACAACCACTGTCCTGATTTCCAGACACGCAGATCAGTATCCTTGTGTTTGAACTTCATCTAAATAGAGTAGAACACTCAGCACTCTTGCTTCTGGTTTTTCAGCTGCCCATTGTGTCCATGAGCTCCATGCACGTTGTTGTGCGTACTGGGAGCCCGTTCATTGTCAGCGCTGCGTAATAATTCCGTTCCGCTGGCTGGTACACGCGGTGCGTATGAGTGTCGACAGGGTTTCCTGTCATCTAGGACAGCACCGAGGAGTGGAGTGAGATTTCTGGCTTGTACCGTTAGGTGTATGTTTGACTTCGTAAGAAACTGCCAAAATGTTTTCCAAAGGGGCTTTACCGTTTACATGCGCACCAGTAATGGAGAGGCCTCAGGGTCTCTCTATTCCTGCCAATTCTTGGCAATATCTGTCTCTCTGATTATAGCCATGCTGGTGGGTGTGAAGTGCTACCTTATTGTGGGTTTTAATCTTCACTTCCCTCAGGACTAATGATGTTGTGCATCTTGTCACGGTGTCATACATTGTTATAAAGTTCTAGCCTAAAATTAGGTGTCTTTATCCTTACAAGTACTCAGTAAATATCTATTAACTTGATAAAGAAGGAAAAGCACATAAGTTTTCTATTATTAAAATCCAGGGTAAACACTAGCTTTCTTAGACAACAGATAATTTTTATGTGATTTGAGGGAAAGTACCAGTAAAATAAACTTAGTCTATCCTCTAGAGACACGAAAAATCATAGAATTTCTTGAAATAAGAAAGTAAATTTAGAAGAATTAGAGTGATAGAAAGCTTTCCAAATGCTCGTTTATTTGTAGAGAATGCTTTATTTAGGAACTCTCTCTGAAAATCAAGTGATAAATAAATATGATACAAAAATTGTCCAACAATGGTGAGTAACATTAGCGTGAAAACTTTGAATTACGGTAGAATTTTCAAGACACTGCATGCAGGGGCATTCATTCATTTTAGAGAACTCTGTTTACTGAGTTTGGAATAGCAACACGCAAGTCTTCTCTGACAAAGGGAACAAGCTGGCTGTGGCCCTTGACCTTTTGAGGAGAAGCCTCTCTTGCCCTATACATCCTGCAATGGAAATGCAACATTATTTATAGGCTGCACCTGCTTCCCTTCCTATGAGATAAACAAGTTGGTGGAAAAGTAAGAGTTCAAGTGAACACTTTTTTTTTTAAAGGTCTTTAAATTCATCAGAAACAAGGATAAGTTTTGTTTTGTTTTGTTTTACCCTTTATCTTTTTCAAATGATTTTTATTTTAATAACAGAAAGACACTAATCTGGGTAGGTAGAAACTATTTTTGAATTTTGATTTCTAAAAATGTAATGATCATAAGGCATATTTAGAACTAGCCTTCACTGAACAGGGATCTGATCCACTGCCCTGGTTTTCAGCGGCACTGCATTTGGTAGTAACCAACGCTCTGAGTGGAATGTTAGGTTCCCCTTATAATCCCCTGATTAAATTTTAGAATCCAAGACGAAGAAGAAAAAAAGCCTTACTACTCTTAGCAGTAGCTGAGAACCTTAAAGTCCCTGGGGTTCACTGACTCTTATTCCAGCCTGCATAAACACACAGATTACCTATCAAAGACTTATGCGTCTTTTTCAAAATCCTAATATTATATTAGATTTCCCCACTTTATGAGAAGCGAACTCTGGGCTTAAATATGTTAGTCCACGGATCTGGAAAAGTACATTAGTGTTTCTGTCATGTATCTGCCTCGTCCACCTTTCTGCGCTGAATTTTCCAGAACACCATAAAGACACAGCATCAGCTGCAAGCAGGCATCAGATACAAATATTTACGTGACCCAGGGCAGGGCAGAGCAGGATGTGCCTGTGGCAACTACCACCTGAGAGACACCGAGGCTGGTGACAACATATGTGTCATCAGACTACCCGACACGCGTGGTAAAAGTGTCTGAGGTTGAAAGGAAGGAAACCAAAGGAAGAGGGAAGAACACATGTGGATGTCAGCAGAGTGAATACATCATCTCTTCCTTCTTTAAACAAATACTAATTGAGTACCTACTATGCACCAGGGAATGTCTCAGGAGCTGGGAAGAAAGAGATCAAAACCCTACCCTTGTGGGGCCTGTATTCTGAATACAAATAAATAACTAGAACACCTAATTTGTCGGGTGGGGAATAGGTTTTAGAGAAAAATTAAGCAGGGATCGGGGGTGAGAGTGCTACAATTTTAATTAGGGTGAACAGCGAAGGCCTCGCGGAGAAAGTGCCTTTTGAACAACCATCTGAAGAGGTGTGGGAACCAGCCATACAGAGACCTAAGGGAAAAGCATTATGTGCAGAGAAAACTCAACGTCAGGCCATGAGGTAGGAAGGCTGCTGGCTTGTTTTAGGATGAGCAAGACGGTGAGTGGCGGAGGTGAGATCGGGAGGGTTCCTGGGAAAGGGAGTGGTCAAAATCCTCTGATAGATCATTTTAACAACACTGGCTTTCCCTCTAAATTAAATTGAACACGGGAGAATTGGGGGGCAGAGGAGTGCTGTGGCTTAACTTAAACTTTTCGAAGGACTTCTCTGGCTTCTGGGCTGGAGACAGACTGTGAGGAGGCCAGAGACGCACGGAGGCTGGTGAGGAGGCCGCTGCAGTTATCTGGACGAGAGGTGACAGCGGCGTGGCCCAGGGCTGTGTAGGAGAAATGGGGAGGAGTTGAACGATGACTCTTTTAGAGAGGATCAACAATACTGCTGATGGATTGGATGGGAGTAAGAGAAAGAGAAGAGTCAAGGATGTTAAGAGAAAAGAAATAGTTTTTTTGGCACTTAGATGTGAAAGAAATTTCCCACATGGATTTTACACAGCAGCTCTTTGTGTCCTTGTGTGTCTAAGTGTCCTTGCGTTAGCAGGAATATATTGGCTTCTTCTCTGGGATATAAACTCCGAGAGGGGCAAAGACCACCTTTACTCATCTTTACACCATCATTGTCTAGCACAGGGCCTTCACTTGTTAGTATTCCACGTATGTTCGTTTAAATATGTGCATCTTAGACATCACAATTGAAAGCACTTCAGGAAAAAAAAAACTCAGAAAGGGGTCCTGTTTGCATTCTCACTCATTCTTTTATTCAAAAAGTATTTACTGAGTAGCCACAGTATACCAATCGGTATGGTGTCTGCAGGAATCTTTGGGGCGGGGGAGGTTATAGGTAATAAACATTTTCCCCTATATATTTCTGCATTTAAAAATTGTCAACACTAGGCATGTTTTGCTTTACAAAGGAAGTAAAAACCAGTTTTTAAAAAGGTATCCTGGACAGATTTCTGAATTTTATCAGAGGAAAGGGAAGAACTTAACATTCCTGACAGTGGGGTTTCTGACCTTGCTCTTCAAGGCACACACACACATTTACTGGTGCCAAAATTCAATACCTAAAATCATATGAAATCTTGTGAAAAAAAGCATAAAGCAATTTGCAAACTAACACTAAACATAAAAAGGTAAGCTGACTTATTCCTCCCTAAGTATAACCAGAGCAATTATAATCCAGGGGTGTTTGTTCCGAGCATGGACTACCTTAGATACTGGCAACAATTTTTGCTTGTGGACCTTTCTGCTGTAAGAAGGGAAAAGGAAATAAAACCACGAAACTCAAAACATTTCAATTGGAGTTTTTAAAGTTTACTGGGGAACTAGATTAACATTCAGAGAACACTAAACCTTGTATATTCTTTGTTTTCGAGAGGGAAATGAAAATTCCAGTTCTGGATCCGCTCACCTGCAAACTTGAATCATGCGTACGAGTGCACATGCGCAAGGAGACACAGACGCACATACACAATACGTTATTCGTAGGCCCTAATTTACAGGTAGACTTACTTTGCAGCTACTGAAGGTTAAGCTGCAGGATCCATCATTTACACGGACCTTTACAAGGGCCTGGGTTACAGAAATGTATTCACGGGGTAACGTATTTTTGTAAAATTTGTAAAAGTAAGATGCTTTTCTATTCTTTTTTTAAAGAGAGACCACAAATTGTTTAAATCTCAGATCCTGACCAAAAAAAAAAAAAAAAATCTCAATTTGTCCCTGACCCAACCCAGAATATTCTGATTCAGTGACTTTGGGGGTGGATACCAGGAAGCTGTATCTTTTCCTTTCTTTTCTTTTCTTTTCTTTTCTTTTCTTTTCTTTTCTTTCTTTCTTTCTTTCTTTCTTTTTTTTTTTTTTTTTTTTTCATGTCACCAAGTGATTTTGATGCACAGCCAGGTTTGGAAATCACTGACGAAGGACTACAGACTGATCAGTTTAATGAGTCCCTGACATCTAGGTAGTATTTCTTCCTGGAGCTTTGCCACCATTGATTGAGACATAAACCATATAACACTGTGTAGTTTGGAAAAAGCTGACAATTGGCAACATTCACTTCCACATTGCAGTGATGAATCACATAACCCTCTGTGCCGAGTAATTAACTATCCATTTGTATGTGCTGGCTGGAGCCATAGAGTTCTTTTCAACCAGGAAGGAAGGGAATTTGGACATAACATTAACAGTTGTTAATACCAAGCAAATAGAGTAAATTGGATTTATTAAAAAGAGTATGTGTGTGGATTTTTTTTTCCCTAGGAGTTGATATAATTTGTCTAGCTTTCTAATTATAGCTGGGACAGAAAATGGCTGAACCCAAAGACCTCTCACGGTATCTAATAAACTTTTAGTTACAGGGAGAATATTTCTTGGGTTGGAGAATGACAAATAATTTACTAAGCTTTTCCTGAAAGATAGCTAAAGGTGTTTCACCTATATCTAGCTGATGAATTAGCTTTAGCTAATAATCAGTGTCATGAGACAGGGAAGCAGCAGCCTGTAATTACTTTGAAAGGAATGAAGGAACAGATCTGATAAAGAAACTAAATCTGCTAATTCCTCTAGGGGCATACTGAGTAGGGGAGAAGCTTACCTTACTGCCAGTTTATAGGGAGGCATGGGTGGTTTTCACCTGCCTGGCCTCCATTCCCACTTTTTCACGAACAAGCCCTTGTTTTCCTTTCCAAAGGTGCAGTATAAGGGCTCTAATCAAAGGGTCCCTCCTTTTTCCAAGATGTGGGTGGGCATGTGTCCCAAACCTATCTAAGCAAATTCCCTAAAATCTGAATTCTGTCCAGAATGACTTGAGAAGAAAAACAGCTGGAGACAACCATCCTGGGGGAGGTTCCCAGAAGAGACTCTCATTAGTCCCAGCTACCTAGAGATCCCATGTTCTTGTCTTTCTCACGGCCCAGTTTTTAATCTCGATTCTGGGAGTTATTCCATCTTCTTCAAATAATTTATTTGGTTTTGTCCTGGATTTTGTTTTCACTTAAAAGTAGACTTGGTTGGTTTTTGCGACTTGCAACCAAAGAATCTTAATACAGAATACTGTGCACCTGATAACTTAGGTATTTTCTACAATAACAAAAAACCCAAATGGATTCTCAACTAATGCCCAGCTGAAAGAGTCACGCCAGCAGAAAATACAGATATGACTCAGGAAAGAAACATCTGTTCTGTTGGTAAGTGTTCCTGACATATTCTGTACTCACTCTTTAGCAGTCAAATTAAAATATTAGTTTTATTATTATAAATATTTTATTATTTATGTCACTTAAAACTTTTAAAATAATAACTCTATCGAAAAATGGCACAACTTATTATACACGTTAAATCAATAAAGGAAAGTACAATAAAGCTTTAAAATTATTCCAAATCCCATCACCCAGAAATACCATTACTAATATTTGGTAAGCATTCTTCTAGCACCTTCCACATACAGACAGCGCAAAAGAAAGAGAAAAACAATATCAGAAGAAATCTTATATATAAGTATGCATGCTTTTAAAAAGTATTTAATTTGTTTTTAGTTGAATTTAACCAAAATAGAGAAATTGAATTGAGAAAGAATCACTGATCTTCACAGTTAAATATTTCTTTACCATACAAGATACTGCTTAAGAGAGTCTACATAAATTAAGAAAAAAAAAAAAAAAGAGCCCAGGTGACTCATTCAGTTAAGCATCTGACTGCGTGCAGCTCAGGTCATGATTGCAGGGTCCTGGGCTGGAGCCAACGTTATGCTCCACACTCAGTGGGGCATCCGCTTGTCTCTCTGCCCCTCCCCCAGCTCATGCTTTCTCACTAAGTAAACAAAATCTTAAAAAGAAAATTTATGAAAGCCTTTAAGAATTTAGAGTCATTAAAAAAATCCTTTACACTACATCAGACAGCATCTATTTTTTTTTTCTAGACTCCCTTTTAGAAAAAAAAAATAAGAAAACTGGCAGGCATTTCTCCCTCTTCCCCCTTCCTTTCATATTTAGTAGCTGTATTATTATTTTTACACTGTCAGGTTTCACTATTCCTATCTGCTTTCGTAACCACGATTATCACAGTTGTTTTGCTCTGGTTCTATATTAAGTGGGTTAAATACCATGAGTTTCTTCAGGATTTTTCTTTTTTTATTACTGAGGTCTTTTTTCAATTAATCTTTTAGGTGGCCAGATATCATCTTTAAGTAGGCTTTTTTTTTTTAAAGAAAGATTCATCCTATATTCCCTAAATTTTCAATGCTTGAGAAAGATTGTTATGCTTATGTTTAAGGAACAATATTGAGTAAGTATTAAATTTTGGGTCATACTTATTTTTTACCTTCAGAGCTTTATAGACAGGTGCTTCAGTTTTGCTGTGGAGAAACTAAGTCCAACTTGATTTCTTCTCCTTCACACATGTCTTGCTTTAATGTCTGGAAGCTATATGATTCTTCCTTTATCAGGCCAAGTCTTTACTATTCTGCAGGGATTTATTTTCCTGGAACAGGGCAGATGCTTTTGATTGTTGTAGATTTGGAACTCTGTAGATGCAGGATCCATGTGTTTTACTCTTGTTCTGTTGGCCTTACTTCTCCTCCTCACCCCTTGCCAATGATGCCTTCAAATAAAATGCTAGGAACAGACTCTGCAAGTGCTTGTACGTGTGTTCCCCTGAAATTCTTCTACTTCGATTAACTGAGGATGGATGGCTATCTGTCGGGAATATGGGGAGGTGAGTAATAAGCTGGAACTAACTGGGAATTGTTGTGCCCATTATCCTTATCACAAGTCTGTTATTTCCTTTATCGTGACACGCCTGTTCTCTCAGATTTCTATGTTCAAGATGTAATGTATTACTGATAACAAAGCTCTTTGAGCCATTTTTGTGTTGAATTCTGGCACCTTGTGTTTCTCTCCCTCTCTCACCCACTTCACTTAGGCAGTCTCCTCAATTCTGAAGCAAGGCAGCAGATGATGGAGATGGCTCATTAACATGGCTTCTCCCTTGGTGACCTCTTCCCCGACATTTGGAATATAAAACTGGGACTCTACACAGGCATGGAGATGCATGGCTCCAATGAAAGGATTGCTGGCTGTGCCCTTCTAAATGGGGATACCTGTTTCATGTTATTCAGAAATATCCCCCAAGATTTTGGAAAAAGATTTCTTTATTTGGGAGCAAGAGAGCCAGTAAGCAGGGGTAGGGTCGGAAGGAGAGAGAGAATCCTCAAGCATGCTCTCTGCTGAGCATAAAGCCCAATGTGGAACTCGATCCCAGGACCCTGGGATCATGACCAGAGCCAAAATTAAGAGTTGGCTGTTCAATGGACTGGGCCATCCAGGCACACCCCTTCCCCCAAGATGTTTTTAAGAATTATGAAGTTAGAGTCAATAATGTTGACAAATATCAAATTATGTAGAGAATTCTTGAACTGTAGGCTAATTTGATCAATATTTATTGTATGATTACCACATGCAAAATAACAATGCACCTAAAAAGACGAGTAAAGCAAAGTCCTTGTCCTTGCTTTCAGTGTGACTAGGGAGATAAAATTAAGTAGAAGATATTTATATTATTATGACTATATAAATACTGTTCACTATTGAGCCAAGTGGTATACTATTGACCAAGCTTCATTTCTCAATTTTTATCTGGAGTTTACATTTGCTTCATATTTTATTTGTTTACTTTTTGTCTATTATAATCTTTTGAATGTTCCTACAGATAGTTCAAATCCCTGTCCATATTTTTCCAAAAGTTCAAAAAATTAGTCAACTGAATAGTTCCATTATCCAACCACACCATCCTGCCTCCATGTCCTCTTTTCTGAAGTCTTCTAAACCCCAGTTGGCTGAGTTGCAGGCTCTCACACCTAAGTATACCATCATTCTAAGATTCCCTCTTTCAGCTCTCCTATGGGCCCCATGTCTTCTTCTTACCATGGTTTATTCATTTTTGTGATGAAACACATCTTCTAAAGGGTTAATGGGAGATAAAATTTGAACCTTAAATGTCTAAAAGCATCTTTATTTTACTTTCACAAGTAATTAATAGTATAGAGCATTGTATAGAATTCTAGATTGTAAACCACTTCTCCTTAGTTTTGAAGGCACTGCCTCATTGTTTTCTAGCTTCCCATATTGCTTTCTTCCCCCAGCTTTATTGAGTTTTAATTGATACAGAATATTGTGTAGGTTTGATGTATAAAATGTATTGATTTGATATATATTGCAAAATGATTACTATCTATATTGCTCTTAAGAGATTTGGAGTTACGCTTTGATCTGTAGCATGGATCCTACCTTCTTTGTTAGGAAACATTTAGAATTTCCTTTTCATCCTCTACAATCTAAAATTTCAAGATGATTTGCCTTCATGTAGATCTATTTTCATACGTTACTGGACATTTGGTGGGACCATTCAATCTGGAAACTCATGTCCTTCTTTCTCTCATAGCAGCCTTTTTATTTTTCAAGGATGGAATTGTTTTTCTTAATTCTGAGAATAGTACTTATGGCTTTTAATGTTTTCTTCTGCCATCCCCATTGCCTCTGTTTCCTCTTAGCTTGATTTTTTGGGTTTGTTTTAATATCTCTCTTTTATGTTGGATGCTTTTCTAAAAAGGCTAGTCACCTAAGGATTTGACCATATCACTTGGGCTTTCTAGAGTATCTGATGCCCCTGAGGGCTCAGTCTTGGCTGGGTTCTGTAGGCCAATAAGCTCACCTGTTACGGAGTCCCTCTCTCAAAGCATTTAGGCTATGAGTTCGGCTTTTGTTAAGAAAGCACTCCTTCTTATGTCTGATTTCTAAAAATGTGTTGACATCTCTCACGCTGTCTTATCTCCTTTCCTATTTTCTTTGTCTTAAAAAAAATCCTTTAACATCATGTTTGCAAGATTTTATGATAGAGAAAAGATTAATAATGCATGTGGTCTGTTGGCAATTTTAATTGGTGAGAAAGAGCATGGGAAATGTATGGTCTTCCCTAAGTGTTCCTAATTTTAGGTGTTCATTAAAAATTGCTTCCTTTGCGCTTAAGTGAAATATATCATTAAAGGAAAGGTCAGTCTCTTTACATGTGTATGTGTAACATCCCAGTCTATTAAAGGCAGAGTAAAAGCAGGATAACATCAAAAGTGAGCAGTGTAACCTGGAAAATGTAAGTAAACTTAATAAATAGTAATATCTTTTTAGTTATTCCTGCCTTCTGAACTATTACTCTGCTCTGTATTTTACATTACTCTTCTCTAAATTTAGGCTAATCCATATGGGAAATAGACTGTTTAAAAAACCTATTGGGATGTACTTTATTTTATCAAGTGGCATACTGTATTTACAACTGAGTAAAACAACATTTGAAATTAAATCCCAGATGCTTGAAAATTCTCCATATATTCTCAAGGAATAGTTTCTATAACTTGGATGTTTCCGTCATAATATATTTGAAACACTTTTTCTGATTTCACCGACACCTTACTACATGAAGTATTTTTTATTTTAAGATATTTAAAAACAAACAAGTAAACACCTGGTCTTTTATGCAAAAGAATATTTTCAGTAAAGAGACTATTTTTTGCTAAAATAAATGTACTAACATGACTTGCTAAGTGCATCAAACTGGTTAATTGTAATAAATCTTAGTGAAATAGTACTATGCTTCCATTTACCTCATTCCATCATCTATCCACAATATATGTAATAGTCATTAAATCAGCCAATTTTTTTTTCAGGTTCAGAGAGGGATGTCTTAAAGAAATAGCCTATGATTGACATTTCCCTCAAATCCATAATATCATATATATATATCGAATCCCACGTCCCCACATCAGGCTCCCGGTGCATGGAGCCTGCTTCTCCCTCTGCCTATGTCTCTGCCTCTCTCTTTCTCTCTCTCTGTGTGTGACTATCATAAATAAATAAAAATAAATAAAAATAAAAAAAAAAGAAATGCAATTTATCCTCGGTGATAATAGCTTTGAAAGTTAAAAAAAAAAAAGAAAGCTAAGAAGCAGAACTTAAACATTTTAGTTCTCTGGAATTTTATCCTTTCAACAAATATAAACTGTTCTAACTAAAGAATATCACATAATGTAGTTCTCTATTTACTAATCATTACATTTCTTTTTTTCTTTTTTTGATATGCACGCAGAATGTAGTAACCACTATGAGGCTAAAAATTATTTATGTGCACTAAATATATTACTTTAAGAACTGTGCAGATGCCAAGAAATGAAAGATTTTAAATAAAATTGCATCCCTCAAAGCTTTTATTTACATTTATTGAAGCTTCTTATAAAATCTACTGAATTTCAGGTAATGATCTCTTTTTAAGATGAGTGGTATAGAACAGGAGCAAGTACATTTTTTATGAAGGAGAAGAATATTTCTGAGTGTATTATGCACACAAAATGTGTCAAAATAATGTAATAGAGCAGCTTTGGCCATTTACTTTACCTACATGGCCCGTTAAGCATTTGAGCTTACTAAAGAGCCCTCCTATAGTTCTGAGCTTCTTGTTACAGTAGAATAAAATCATGATAGTCAAAGAATAGTTTGACTGGTTACAATAAATGAAGTATCGAAAACTTTCCAGAATATTTGCCTCCAAAATAATTAAAATAAGAATCATTTGGTATAAAAATGTTGAACCAAATTGAAATTGCCATACTTAATAATTTCTGACCCACAAAAATGGCAACTTCACATCAATTAATCTGTTGTAAAGTAGTGTCTGCTACTTGTTTTTACTTATATGAAACTCTTTCTCTCCTGCAATTCTGAATTAATGAGACAGTGCCTTATCTGGGTTAATAAAATTCAAAATATACTGGAGAATAGTTACAGATATTATATAAATCTTATAAAAATAATTAAAATATGCAACACCACACTTGATTACAGTCTGAAATATAGCTTATGTTCATGGATATGATAATATACTCTGAGCGTAATGACTGAAAATATTTTGTGTAGATAAGCCCTTCATTATGAGAGGATAGTAGCTTTACAAATCTTCTCATCCCCTAAGATATAATGCTCTCTCTTGAGAGGCTTACTCTACTTAGCATCTAATAAATATGTTCCAGAAACTTTCTACTTTCACAGGGTTCATCTTAAAAAGAGACTCAGATGTAATTTAAACCAAGATAAATGGCAACTACCACTAAGGCTCAGTGTTGGGGAGTCTCATAGTCCCCACAGGGCTGAGTGAGGACTGTGAATAAGCGGAGGGGATGCCACATACACTGTAGTCAGTCTGAACTCCGAGAGCCAATGCCTTTTAGGAGTGTAAATTCAGTGCTGCTAGATCTTCAACCTTCAAGAAGGCTTGAAATCAAGTTTTTAAAATATGAATCTGATACTTAGGTGTTAGCAACTGAAAAAAGAAATACTGTGTAAATCAACATAATGAGAGCTAAACAAAACATATTTGTGAGATGTACATGGCCTATTAAGTACTAACGTGGAATCTCTGCTCTAACTGGTCTCACGCTATGCTGGGTGGTTTTAAGTCTTTCTATGTATTATCTCTTCCCTCTTGTTATGGCTATTTTTCAGTGTCTCCTAAAATTGTTGGGCAGCTTGAGAAATCAGGTAATTACACTATATGAAGTTGGAATGAACAGGTTCTACGGGAGTAAAGGATAAGAGGTTTCTTTGAAAAAAAATTAATTTTAATTTATTGATTCCAACATGACATCACAGTATGGGTTTTAAGAAATATTTACTATTGATGCAGTACTAATGCAATTAGGAATATCAGAGAGACAGGCAAGAAGAGTAGTTGCCATGCATTATTACCCTAACACAGTATCCCCCCTTTAGGGTAGGAGTTGCAGTCAAAATTGTTAACACTGTAAGATTTCAAACAGCCAAGTTAGAATTATCCTTCAGTACCTAAGTAAAAAGCATGGGTAGCTCAGAGTCTATTTTCTTCATTCCATAAAGTAAAAAGCTATCTGAAGATGATGCACTCTTGAAAACCATCTAAAAATATCCTTTCATACTTTCTTCTCATCTGCCTTTATTTATTTTTTAAAACTTCTTATTATGGAAATTTAAAAACAAAAGTAAGAGATTTTATGCATGTACTTTGTGGTATCTATTTTAATTGCACAAAGTGGTTTTTTTTTTTTTTTAAGTAACTTGCAGGCTTTGGTTTGTGTTCTAGTTGAAGTTGGTTGATAATTGATCTCCAGACAATTGAAATTTTACTGTAGTTTGTATAATAAAAATCATCATTCATGGCGCTGACTGAATAAAAAGTGAAGAGAACAGAAATTTGTTTTATCTCAGTAATTTATGAGACCGAAGAACTTTCCTTGTGTATTTCATCAAATTCTCTACATAAAAATGAAAACCATTAAGTCATTTTGATTTTGTCTTTCTAACTGTAACTTGATTTATAATCTAAGCTTACATAAAAAGATTTAGGCAACATTCTTCTAGAAAATATTTCATATTTCACAGACCATAAAGTGACCTTCCCCCAACACTTTAGATTTTCAAGTTAAGCAATTTTTACTTTCCTTGATACATAGTTAATTGAGGTACGTTGATAGTGGTAGTAGTAGTCACAAAATAATTATTTTAAAAATTATTTATTGAACACCTTCAACGTAGCTTAAACACAGTATCTCACCCTCAATGAGATAAGGTTGCACAGTATTAGGCTGAACCATGTGAAATTACTGTTTTGGTATAACAGCAATTGCAAATAACTCAACCTAGTAAGTAATATTAGCATAAGCCTATTATAGAAAAGAAAACTGAGCAGATAGAGGTGGATAGATAGATCTTTCCAAGATCAGGTAGCCAGTTTATAGCAAAGCTAGGATTCGCACCCAAGTCCACCTGGTCCCAAGTCTGTGTTCTTATATTAAGGAGCTGTGGTGGGAGCATCTGATGACAGATGAAGGCAGAACTAAGGGAAAAAGGTATAAGATAGTCCCTTAAATATAAGAGGTTTACACTTTTGCTTGAGGAGAAAAATAATAATATCAAAATTAACCAGAAAACCCCACCACCATCACACCACAAAGTGCAAAATGTTGGGCATTTGTTTTCACATCATGACTTGAGCTTTACTACTGCAATTTCAGGAGCAGTTTTTCTGTCCCTATTCATTCCTCCAGAACAGGCTTCTTGAGATCATCAGGGCATCATGCACTGGTAGGAGGGAAGCCTTGGTCATATGTCCCAAGGACTGCAAGGGCAAATTTCTCTAATACATTTATAATCGAACACGCATTTATAAAGGTAACATTTTTGACTCTGATATCAGTATATTTCATTATAAAAGAATGAACTTCTAAAACATTAATGACTCTCAGCCTAGACACCTCTCCAGAGCTCCATACTGTATTTTTAGCATCTGGGGTTTCACCTCAGTTCTTCAGAGGTACTCAAATGCAACATGTCTAAAAACAAACTCACTGTTCTTGACTCCAAACCTATTATTCTTTCTATTCCCTATTGGTGATGGCACCGAGACACCCAGGTCAGAGTCCGGAGCATCATTCCTTGCTCCTCCTCTTCCTTGGCCTTCGTATTCAATCAGTAATGTAATACTGATTCTGTCTCTTAACCAGCTCTTCAGTCTCCTCCAATTTCTCCATCCCCAAAGCCTCTATTCTAATTCGGATCCTCCTCATCTCTTGCTAACCAATGACCCAGTCTAACTGGTTTCCCTGCCTCTAGTCTTGTCCTACTTCGATCTAGCCTTCATAGAAGGAAAGCTTGCTTGCTTGCTTGCTTTTCTCACATTCATTCTCCAGTTTCTAATCATATCAAGCATATTTAAAAGATGAAAAACAACCTTCTTTACTTACATATGCTAATTTGGGGCTTGAACCCCAAAGCAGGGACATCATAAATACTAGGTAACTCAATTTCTTGGCAGGTGAGTAACACCCACTGACCAGTTGGGCCTACACACCTAGGCTTTTAAAGGAGTGTTTATTCATGCCAATAATCAAATATCCTAACAAAAACCAAAGTATATCTTCCCTAAATAAAGTAACTCAAGTGTTAAAGGTATAAAACAACAAGAGCAACAATTTCAATGCCTATGTAACTGATATTAATATTACTTATGCTGAATTGCTATTAGACTTTCTGCTTTAGGAGCAGTAGTCCAGCAGATTGCTAAAGAACCCTGAATTCTGCTGAAGTAACTCCAGGTACTTCACCAATTTCAGGGATGGGGCAGAAGGAGGAAGAGAGTGAAGGAGAGAAGAAAAGGGAAGATGAGAGAAGAGAAAAGGGAAACCCTAAGTAAGTTAGATTCCTGGGACTTACTTCCATTTCAAACAGGGCAACTCAACTTTTTTTTTTTTTCTAAATATTTTGTGGCTCTTCATAAGATTTAATTATAAAAGGTAATAACGCTTAAAATAGTTATTTAAAAGTTAATGCTCTATAATCTAAAAATTTACAGTAGATGAAAAATGTTTCGATTTAAAGGGTAGTAACTAATTGTGTATGTAAAAAAGAGTTTTTTGCTAAATAACCACTAACACAAAGCCTATCCCCCTTCCATAAATATAAAACTACCCTTTGTGTCTCCTTAAAGATTTTCTGTTTACAAGATACTTAATATATTTCCAAAAGGAGTTTTTCTCAAAAAGTGAAGACTTTATCCAACATTATTCTGATAAATTCCTTTTGCTTTGATTTTCACAGGATCTACTTCTGATTATTGACCAAGAGAACCCATAAAACAAGGTGTGTGGAATACTTCCCCAGGCTACTATGTTAATATTTGTTTATTATTTGTGGAATAATATGTACCAAGCACTTAGTATATACTATGAAAATGAGGCCTTAAAATATTTCAGATACAGACAACTGTAGACATTTGTAGTTAAATATGGCCAGTGACAGGTAAACCTGAACACACAGTCACAACGTGTGTGTGTGTGTGTGTAGGTATACGTATGTATATATGTATATATCTCTTCTCCTTGGCCATATAGATGAGGCTGTAACTCACCTACTCGACAGAACTACCATTTTTAAGCCTTTACCCATTTGGAATTATTTTCATAATGAAACTTCATACCATATTTTGGGGGTAAAGACTTACTTTTTAATAAATCCTATATTTTTTCATATTTTCTCTGGGCCTCATCTACCTCAGGCAGCTGTAGTCTCCTGTGGTAATTTGTGAGTCTACCTCTGGGTGATATTTCTTGAGAATGAAGTATGGGACTACAGTCAAACTGAGCAGAAATATAAGGGCATGGCCATGTTGGGAACCAATCTAACACTATGGCCAGATGAAAAGAGAGGCAGATTACATGCCTAGAGTGAACTTTTTTCTCTGGAAGTTTGGCAAATATGGTTAAATTCTTTATATCTAAATGTACAGTTTGATCTTTTCTTGGAAACTAGATGACACGCCAACGAGTGAGGATCATTTTTACTAATTCATATTTTTGGAAAGCATGTTCTTTAAACATCACAAGTATTCACAATGCCTTCTATTTAGCCTGTACAAGCAGCATGTAAAATATATTGGAAACTATTACTTTAAGCTTCATATACTAAAGCAAAAATAGATAAAAACTATTTTAAATAAAGGTAAAATAAAAGATAAAGCAATATAGTATCCACTGAAGAGACTATGACTAATATAATAATAACAAAAGGAGCAATAGTTTATGAGCATGTGCTATCTGGTAAGTGCTCTTAAATACATATATATACATATTTG
The DNA here is from genome assembly GCF_011100685.1 of Canis lupus familiaris. Lineage (NCBI taxonomy): Eukaryota > Metazoa > Chordata > Mammalia > Carnivora > Canidae > Canis > Canis lupus. Next base: position 4,051,516 of record NC_049224.1, on the reverse strand, counting down.
GTCAGTGCTTTCATACACATTTACTCAATTAACCCTTATCCCATTCTTGTGATATAGATGCTATTTGTATTATATATATAAATGAGGACACTATATTTCAAATGAGGCTGAACAACTTAAGCTCCACACTTAATAAGAGGTAGGGCCAGGAGTAGGGCCCAAGTCCATCAACTATCTCAGACTCCATCTCACCTCATACCACGAAGCAATTAGATATAACCCAGAAAGGACAGAAGGCAAAAGAACTGAGGTGGAGAGAACATGTCTATGAACATGGCTAATACATGTGAGTTACTATAAATAGTAAACTAAAGTAACCAAAGAGATTCAAAAACAACTAAAGAATGGGAAATCCTTTCATTTAAACAGTCTGAACAAGACAAAGGAACTATATGGTCATAAAAATTATGCGATATTTGGTAGTTTATAATACTACTGTTACATTAAACTTAATTTTCTTTCAAGTAGGTGTATCTCTAAAGTAGTTTCCATTCTGCATGGAAAGTAATGTGATGCTAAGTGCAAGGGCAGAGATCTCCTAGTCAGATTCAGAAATATAGTCAACTTTTGAGTCTCAATAAATATCTCAGTAAAATAGATAAAACTCCCATGACAAGTACAGTAATTCATAGATAAATGGAGCAAAATATTAATAGCTAATTTGTACCTCCCTATCCTCTTGTCCTCTACCTCTCCTTCGCCATATCATTCATTCACATTCCACACATTTACCTTATAAAGATCTATGAAGTGTGACTATAGTGTAATGAATAAGGAATAGTCTCAAAAGATGACTAATTTGAAGGAGATAACAGTGATCTAAATAAGGAAGTCCTAGTATGTTGGTTAAAGATTAGTAACATTACTTTATAGTTGTTCTTTGTGCATTGTGAATGAAATCATGCAATAGCCACAAGCTACTGTATGGTCATAGAAGCTCAGTATTACACACCTGTGTAATCCCAGCTCAGGATGGCTGCACACTAATCCCTCTTTCAAAGCAAAGCAAAGCAAAGCAAAGCACAACACAAAACAAAACAAAACGAAACAAAAAATGGAATCAGCCAAGCAACCACAGGATTCTACTCGGAATACCCTATACTTAGTAATATGTTAATAACTAAGTCTCCTTATTTTTTTCACGTAGTCATAATTAGATTTATTTGCTAATTTCACCAATATTCAAATGCTGTCTTCTGCATGCAGAGATAGCTATTCATTTATTCAACAAATGATTGCAAGTATCTACAAAGTTCCAGGCACAGTTCTTAGGTACTGGAATATGAAAGAATGGATTGGGTGGGATGCTGATAAAAAATATATTATTTTTAAGCCAAAATGTCCGTATGTTCAAATTTAAAGGAATCTTGAGCCCATTAGAAAAAAAACGATAGGTATAAAAAACTGAGAAACATGACCAAAAAAATCTGTATACAATTAATTCTCTATAAAGAGCCATGGGTTCAAAGATAGGGAGATACTATATGTGCTAGGGTAGTCAGGAAGACTTCAGTAGCAGTGAGCCATGAGCTGAGCCACAGGGCTGTGGGCTAAGAAGGGATGAGAGGGCATTCTAGAAAGGGGGTGGAGGAAGCAAAGGCTCTGGGGAGGGAATGTGCACAGAAGAATGTAGTTCAAAGAGCCTATCGACGAGCGTATGAATCTGTGGAGACAAACAGTGGGTATCAAGGTAATAAATGTAGGCTGGGGTCTTCCTAGGAAGGTCTTAAGTGCTGGTTTGGGAAGCTGACTGTGCTGAAAGCTCCCAATAGCCTTACACTTAGGAACTCGGGACAGTGATCTCTTTCTGAAAACGGTTCTCTTCGCTGGGCCGACACACTTTGGTTGGCTGTAGCACAGCGAGTGGCCTCAGTGATAAACTCTGCCCCATGTTCATTATGATTAATTAAACTCATGACAATCTCACTTGTACATGTAAATGAACATAAACAGATGTTTAGAGCAGCCTATACTGAGATTCTGGCAAAAAAAAAAAAAAAAAAGAACAAAATTAAACAGAATTCTATACTATAAACCAATGTAGACTGAGTAAAAACACAGTGAAGGAGTATTTGCAGTCAGACCATTTTGAAGTCTCATTATTAAACTCCTTTAAGTGGGTCCTGAGTACTTGGGAACAATTGTGCCAAGTTTCCATGGAAAGAACCACAATTTGTGCATAGTGCTTCAAGACTGTCAAATTAGTTTCAATGTTACCTACTGTATGTGAACAATGTTTATTGCTCAGTGGCTACACATAACTTGAATATTCTTTAGACTAACAGAGCTTTCAACCATAATTAGCTGCCTTGCCTAATGAGCACACGGAACTTTAAGAAGGTGATTGAATGAAATCGTCTTCAAAATCCTTAAGCAACTGTGTGAATGATGGAAATACAAAGAATAGCTATTAGTCTTGCAGGCCTTTGAAACATTTTCCTCCTGAACTAAAACATTTCACCAGCCTATCTGGCATCATAAGCTTAAGTAGCAAAATCTTACTTTTCTCACTAATTAAGGCCTTTTTGCCTCAGGGATTGTTCAGGAAAACATAATACAAATGGCAGCCTCCCCTCCACTTCCTTGCCCAACGAATTCTGAAACTTTAAATAAAATATAAAGCTCGAATGTGGAGATAAGAGAGGTAAGTAGGAAGGCTGCATACAAAGCTGGGAAGGATGTTAAAGTCAACCCGTGTTAATGTAGCTTCTCCCAAAGCATCCTGGGCGGAATCTGGTAATAAGCCTCATGCTGCAGGTGCTGGGACCAGACCAGAACCGGCCTGAACGTCAACGTTCAACCATTTCAGGGATGAAAGTCAATCTCGAAGAAGGTAGACAAATATGTTTATAATTGCCTTATTACTGTTATTGAAGCTTAATATATGAAACATATATTGGCTGCATTCTAAGAATATACCTTCTTTAGAAAAGAAAAGTCACTAACTTATTCTTGGGGAGCTACATACATTGAACTAAAGTGACCTCACCGTAAATCCCTCAGAGAAATGCAGTTCAGAATCTCAATGTCATTTGCTTGTAGGAAGAGAAGTTATTCAGACTGAGTGAACGGAACGCCTGGCCATGGGGGATTAGGGGGCAGACTACTCAAAGAATTCAAGAAAAGAAGCATTACAGAAAGAAGAGAAATAATGGAATGGGGCCTGCCTCTTTTGAAAACTAAGAAAGAAGCAAATGAAAATTAATTTTAAAATCTTACATTCCTAAAAACCTAATCAGTGACAAATAACAAGTAAAACTACTAGGTCTTCCACTTCACAGACAAAGAAGGCTAACACAGACTTCTAAAGCTAATTGTTCCAGTCTTCAAAAGTATAAAATAAGCAATGATATGCTGCTCCCAAGAAGGTGTCCTTGTGAAACCCAGAGCAAGCATCAGACTGGATGGTACCATAGTATAAGCATCCATTAAAGCCAGAAGCATGCCAGAGAGGTCTCTGACATTCCTAGCATCCAGCACATTCATAGTCCTAGAAAATGGCAATAAAACAAGAAGACACACGAGGCATAAAAACTGGAAGGAGAGAAAATAATCAGGAGTTTCAAAAATTATTGCAAGAGACTCAAACTAACAAACTATTAAAAAATACTAAGAAAGGTGATTTTAGTAAGTTAGCCAGTTACAACATTCACAAAACCAACTGCATTCTGATTGAGTAACAACAACCAGTTAGGATTTAAGAGAGAAAGATTCCACTGGTAATAGTTACAAAAAAAAAATGTTATATAGGAATAAACCTTACAAAACATGAAATAGCTTTGTAGAGAAAATTGTAAAACTTTATTAGAGGACATAAAAGAAGACCAGAAATAGAGAACTATGCCTAATTTATGGACAGGAAAATACAGTGCTATAAATATGTCCTTTCACTTCAGAAAAATCTATACATTCAATATAATCCTCCCCAAAAAACCAACATAGGGGATCCCTGGGTGGTGCAGCGGTTTAGCGCCTGCTTTTGGCCCAGGGCGCGATCCTGGAGACCTGGGATCGAATCCCACGTCAGGCTCCCAGTGCATGGAGCCTGCTTCTCCCTTTGCCTATGTCTCTGCCTCTCTCTCTCTCTCTCTCTCTCTCTCTGTGACTATCATTAAAAAAAAAAAAAAAACAAAAAAAAACATAGTTTTTTTTTTAAAGATTTATTTATTTATTTATGATCTCTCTCTGTGACTATCATAAAAAAAAAAACAGGGGATCCCTGGGTGGCGCAGCGGTTTAGCGCCTGCCTTTGGCCCAGGGCGCGATCCTGGAGACCCGGGATCAAATCCCACGTCGGGCTCCCAGTGCATGGAGCCTGCTTCTCCCTCTGCCTGTGTCTCTGCCTCTCTCTCTCTCTCTCTGATGACTATCATAAATAAATAAATAAATTAAAACAAACAAACAAACAAACAAACAAATAGTTTTTTTTTTAAAGATTTATTTATTTATTTATGATAGAGAGAGAAAGAGAGAGAGAGGCAGAGACACAGGAGGAGGGAGAAGCAGGCTCCATGCCGGGAGCCGGACGTGGGACTCGATCCCGGGACTCCAGGATTGCCCCCTGGGCCAAAGGCCGGCGCTAAACCACTGAGCCACCCAGGGATCCCCCCAACATAGTTTTTAAATGAAATTTAAGAAATTGATTGTAAAATTAATATGAAAGAATATTGTGTAAGAAGGAGGAAGACAATTTTGAAAAAGAATTAGGGGGGATAAATCTACCAGATTGAAAAAAATAAATAAATCTACCAGATGTCCAGTCAAAATATGAAGTTACGATAATTAAAACAGTATAATACTGGTGATGGAATAGGCCAACTGAAGAGATCCCAGAAACACGTTCCAGAATATATGAAAATGTTGTCTATGAGAGAATTGCCCTAACCAATCAGAGGGGGAAAAATATCAATAAATGATGTAGAGACAACTCATGATCCTTATGTAAAATTACGTAGAACTCAACCTCATAAATAAAGTAAATTCCAGGTGGATTAAAGACCAAAACTTTAAAAGAAAGAGAAAATTGAAATAATTACAGTATTATAGGGGTGTGTCTTCTTGACTTTGGGTTGGGGGAGGACTTACTCAATAATGGAAAACACACTATGTTGGCTCTGTGATAGGCACTTCACATATATTAATGCATATACTGCATGACCTATAAAGTAGATACTATCATTATCCTCATTTTGCAGCTGAGAAATTGAAAGCAACAAGAGGTCATATGAGTTATCTAAGACCTCAGAGTCTGTAAGTGGCAGAGTGAGAACTCATCTCAACTGTCAAAGCCTAAAGCACATAAAAGAAAAGTTTGGTAGATGTGGTCCTATAAAACTCCATCGTTTTAAAGACAAAGATACTTTAAACTGGCAGATCAAGAGAAAATATTTGCAGTGTGTAAAAAGGAAACAGTATCAAAATTAGTACATTTTAAAAAATTTGGCAAAAGTCTACAAAAATAGAAAAAAAAACCGTCCTGGGCGACAAATAATTTAAAGTAGTAAAAAAACTGGCTAATAAACACATAAAAAAGCAGTCATCTTCATTAATGATCAGGAAAATTCCAATTAAAATATCACTTAAATAAGGTTTCTTCTTGGACAGAATACCAAATAAGAAGGTTTGATAATACAATGTATTAGGAGGAGTTAGGGAGGTGTACACTCTCTTACACTGCTCCAGGAATTACACATCAATGTGGCCACTTTAAAGAGCAACTTGGAAGTACCAATTAAACTGGAAATGCGTACAGTCTACTGAGCACTTACTATGTACCAAGCCTGTAATGCGGCGCCTTTCATACCCAAACTCATCTAATTCTTAAAACAAGTCTATGATGATGAGAATGAAGCTTAGATTATTTAGGTAACTTATCCAAGGCCCCACAGCCAATAGGTCAAGAGCTGGGATTTAACCAGCAAAATACATTGCTTCACTACACGCAAGGAAGGCGCACTGAGGAATTTGCAATAGTGAAAAATGAAAACAGAACTTAATGGTCTTCAAAGGGGGAACAGATGAAACAGATGAATACAATATGGTGTATTCATTTCATGGAGTTTACAGAGTCGCTAAAAGAACCATCTAGACCTGTATCTATCAACACAGATGAATCTCAAAAGAATACTGTTGAATGAAGAAGGATGTTGTTCAAAGATGTTTATGCTAGAATTCATTTGCATAACAATAAAACAATATTCTATATTTTCAATGAGTACATCCACGTAGGAATGTGTATAAAAATAGTCTAAAAGAACTACACATGTCACAGTGGGAAGTAGGAGAGTGGCTAAAAGAAATTTGTTTCATTTGCAACATAATACCTGTTTTTAAAGGGCACAGTACTCATGTATTATCTGTGCAGTTAAAATTTAATAATAAAGTTCATAATTTGGTACCCTGAAGGCCTGGGTTCAAATTCTAGCTTTGCCACTTATTTCAGTCTTTGGCCAAAGAATCAACTGTTGTAAGAGGTGTACTCTGAGGACTTAAGGCCGACTTTATGTCTGATGTCCAGGGAAGCCCTGAGCCCCTGTGATAGAGAGCTTCAGTGGCCTGACTAGGTGGGAAATAACTCTCATAATATTGTAAGTGGTTTAAAAGCAGAGGCTATACTGTATTTATTTTGTATCTTAACAGTAATTAGCTCTTCACACAATAGGCTTACAATAAATATTTACTGAATTATTAGAGACTTTAGGAGGGCATGTGGTTTTGCGGGGAAGGATGAGGGTAGAAGTTGAGGAAGCTGGTAAGGACTATGATCAACTGCAGAGACAGCAGCCACGAAGGAGAAAGAGATGGTGACGTTTTTATGGGACTGAGGGATTGAAAAGAGGTCTGTTTTGCTCTTTCATTGCATTCTGAACAGGTAGAGGTGGAGGTGTAGAAATGGCATCACGTCTTAGAGCTGGGCAGAGGACGTGGGAAATGAGAAGTATATGTGCAGACTGCTAAGTTAAGAGAAGTAACATTTTCTTCTGGGATAGGAGCAAAGGAGAAGAAATATGAAAAGATGGTGGCGACGGTGATGACAGTGATGATCGTGACTATGATGACGGTGTCACCCTGTCGGGTTCCCTTGATCCCCTGGGAAGCAAATAAAATGGTTAGAGCTGCCTTAGACTTTCTGGACTTTACATGAAGCAGACCCATGATTTCTTCACGGCACCCCATCCTGGAGAACAGGAGTGCAGGTTGATAGGGATGCAAGGCCACCTTCTAATCCCTGGACTCTTACCCTTTTATGTCTAAGGAGGGCATTCGGGGCTTGGCTTCATAAACTCAGCACAGGAGGATGCTATTTGCTGAGGGTAACAGTATGACTGCTCATTCTGCAAATACTGACAGTGGTGGGTGGAAATACAAATCCAAATTAGGATCAACTAGGGCAATTTAGGCTGCTAAAAACATATAAGAACATGTGCCACACAGGACTGAAATGGGCCTATCTGGATGAGCTTATGCAGAGAGACAGAAAAAATAGAAGGGGGAAAAACTTTCGTTTTTGTTTTTTTGCACGAGAGACACTTCACACAATGACATGAATATAAAATGCAACCATGAGCCCATCATATGAAGGTTGAGCATTCCACAGGACTACTTCATTATAGATTTAGTAGAAAATCTAAATGCAAAACTGGTAAAATGTTTCCTGTTGAATCAAGCTTTTCTCTAAATCCTACAAGCAGTTTATTGAAACCAGAACAGCGTTTCAAACCTGAGTATAGTCAATTGAGGTGGGCTGTTGAGGTAGTCAATGGGGAAGACTCCACTTACGCCTGTGGATCACATTCCTCCTTTGAAAACTGGATTTGCTTCTAACAGATGTTAAAAATTAACATTTTGAAACAAGGTTGCCTCATCCCTCCTGGAAATACCCAAATAATAGGATTGCATTGTCTGCTGAGAGGTAAAGGGGATGACGGACAGAATAAATTTTCCCCAGCCAATTTAGGGCTAGGCATGTAAGACAGTAGCCTTTTTACGGACACAGTTGTGGAGGCTATTCCTTGGCTGCCTCCTAGTTGTTTGGTCTCCCATCTTCTTTCCCTTCTCCTAGATCTTCCTTCAAGAATCAACCTGTCCTCAAATTCTTCGCTGTCCCTAGAAGAGACTGAACCCATCTTCAGTGCTGGGGTTTAGGCTTTGAAGAGCTAAAGCACACCTGTGAATCCCATCTACCTGGCCACAGCGATCAGTGGACATTTGACATTAGCCAATCCTACTAGCGTAAACCCCATGGCTCTTGCTGGGAATGCTGGGACAGACTTCTTCTTTCCTTGGGATGGTATTTGTGATGTTTCAGGTCTAGAACGACCATAGCCCTTTTTGCTAGCAGAAGGAGAGTTGGCCTAAGGACAATACCAATATATAGAGGGAGGCAAAGTGGGAAGAATTACAGAAATCCAGAGCTGGCGGCTGAGACCCTGAACAGCTGGTCCAGGCCTCACGTGCTACCTCTTGAGTTCCATGAGCCAATCAAACCCACCCCTCCTTTTTTTGTTTAGATCAGCTAAGTTGGGGGTTTTATTAATTGTAACTGAAAGATTCCAAACGGACAGTATTCCATTTATTTGATTAATGGTTTTAAACATACGGATTGAACGTTGAAGTAACATTTTAGTCTTTGGTGGAGAGGCTAATAAACTCTCTTTTGTGTAGAGAAAAACTAGTTTCTTACTATAATTGAAAATTTAAAATATATTATTTGCTTAGACCCAAGCATCCCTTCATTATTTTTGGCACTTCCTAAAATTTATTCCATATGGAATACGGAGGGGGATGTTTGAATTCTAAATGAAGAGTCTCAACCATTACGAGCTGCATAAAACATAAGTAAAACATTTTTGCCAATTTTTTTTATTTGTATACCCTATTTTAGATCTGGGAATCTGACACTAAAAATGGTCTCAGATTTAATGTTGATTTGTATTCAATGCCAACAATAAAAAGAAAAAAGAACCCTAGTTAATATGTCTTTGGTGTTTTTATTTTAGAGAACTGCTATTTCATAAGAGCGGTTTCCCAGATTGTGTAGGGGCTGGGGTGGGGGAATGGTTTATTCTTTATATGTTAAGAAAAATTTCCACCAATAGTCTGGAAAAAATATACAACAGTCTTTTCTGCAAGAACTTATGAAAGTAATGAGATTTTTTTCCCCCTTAGCTTCTAAGAAATTTACAGTGAGCCACATTGTTCTTGCGTCATGTAGTCTTGGGACATATAATTTTAGAACCTGAATGTACCTTTTTGCATGTAAAAATAAAAGTAATTTTGGTACTTATAATAAATCAATAGCTAAACAGGAGAGCTGTGTTTACTCTAGCCTTGTCTGCTGCCTTGTTCAACTGCTAGAACCAAATACCTTAATCCAAACTTGACTTCCCAAACATTTCATCGTTATTGCTCGTTCCTGCTGTCTCCCGTCTGTGTTCAATCAGGCTGACATCTATTGGTTCAAAGACCTTTACACATCTGCCAGCAGACAAAGGACGCTTGGTGCCAGGTCTCCACGCTTACCAGTCGGCACCTCTGGAATTCTCACCTCACTGTTTGGCAGGTATTTTCTCTCACGATACAAAGGCTCTTTTAAAAACTTTCTTTGCTTCAAACAATACATTTTTTAAAAAAAATTTTTTTAAGGTTTTATTCATTTATTCATGAGAGACACAGAGAGAGAGAGAGAGAGAGGGGCAGAGACATACGTAGAGAGAGGAGAAGCAGGTTCCATGCAGGGAGCCTGATGTGGGACTCGATCCCAGGACCCCAGGGTCATGACCTCGGCCAGAGGCAGACGCTCAACCACTGAACCACCCAGACATCCCAAACAATAGATTTTTCTTCTGGTGGTGGGCAGTCTAATAAGAACCTAAACTGGCTGCTTAAATATCTTCTGTGTACTGCAGACCTCCCCTAAGCCCGGCCGGGTAGTGTAGATGGTGCAGTAAACACAAAGTCCAGATCCCAGGTATTATGTCCATATTTATTCAATAAAGACTACCTGGTTCGGGACTATAATAATCAATCCCTTGTTTTCACAAGGTTTTATAAAGTGTAAGACCACCTAAATATGTTTAAGGTCATGCTTTTAAAGTCGAAAACAAAATGTACAACAGAGGTTGGGAAGGCTCTCGGTTGTGGCTGACGTCATTGTAAGAACCCCACCTTATCCATATCCTAGGGGAGCACAGGGGTGTAGGCTTATCCCACTTACTCCGATCTCTCTTCTGACATTGTGATTTTCCTTAAAGCTGCATCACTTCCTACTTGCCTTGTAATATGTAGTTTCAGGAGATAAAAATGACATGAAAATAAAGAGGTTTGGGAATATACAATTCTGACAAGACTGTTCTTTCCTCCAAGAAATTCAGCAGTAAATAGACATTATGTTTAATCATTTTAAATGAAGTCAAGTCTAAAATTTGCTATTTTTATTTCAAAGCACAGGCTATACAAACATCTTTCTTCTTTCTATATTACATAAGGAAATAAACTTAAATAAGCTAACCTATTTCCCATGGCTGCTGGGCATAAAATGTGCTATTTAACTGAAGAATATTTTACCTTTTCCCTTTATCTTGTTCATTTCCCACAAAATAATGTACACACTTCACCTGCAGATAGATCGAAAAGAAAATGCCTTAAACATATGTGGTTAAAGACGTTTGTTTTCTGAATTAAAAATACTCAGAACCAGAAACTGTTTTCTCAACATGCTAAAAATTTAGTCTTTGAGCGTGATCAAAGGTGTGTTACTAAGACATAGCAAAACTTTTGGTCTAAGAATCCTATTTAGGATTTCCTATTTCACAGCCTGTCAGGGCATTTCTATCCTTTCCTAAGGGTATTTCAAAGAAATGAGTAAAAGTTTCTTGAATATATAAACTTTAAATATATTTTACCTTATTAACTTGCAAATATTAATAGATTACCACCACCACCACCACTACCACCACCACCACCACCACCACCACCATTACAAGAACTATTACTGGTTGCTGACAGCAACTGTCAGCTCACTAGAAGGGAGCAGATACAGGGAGGGGGAGGCTTCCTATTTCCCTGTTCTCATTTCTAAGATTCCTGAGGGTTTAAAATGATCTTGTGAGGATGTTGGTAAAACCACAGCTGAAAATCCAGAGAATGAGCATTCTATAAAGCCCAAGAATGCAGTAGTATCAAAAGCTTTAGAAAACTGTGGATTTCTTTTAAGAAGGTGAAAGATGAAAGGAAAACCTGTACAAGTAGCACACCAAGAAACAGATGGTCTTTTTAAAAAATGAACCAAGAGTGTGCCTTCCACCAGCACGCTTCTTAATTGTAGCATACTGAGCACTTTTATGCAGATTATTGCAATTGCTAAGCACAGAGCCGAATAAACAGGGTTAGCTCATTGACATTAAATGACATAGCGTACTTGGAGCTCATCTACTATTTAGTCTGTAAACACCTGATATGCAAAATTGTATGAAGAAAGTAGTGCCAAGACGGTTTAAGATTAACCAATGTTCAGTGAAGACTTAAAAGCTTGGCTTTCATTTTGCTAAAGATGCTCCCTTTCATATTTAATCAATGAACTCAGTTCTGTCTTAAGAGCTTGATTTAGAATGTATGATTTTGTTTCATTTTGGCTTATTCCAAAATAAGTTAAAGGAAGCTTAGAACTGGGGAGGGGAGGGATAACTCAAGAACTTACACGAGTTAAAAAGCAACAAAATTTCACAAGAAAAATAAAAAAAAATAGGTTATTAAATTTACCTTTTGCTGGGCAGACTGAGGGATCGTGGTTTGCATGTTTATTTCTACTTAGCCCAGAAGCATAGAAACGTGAATGAGATGACCCTTAGCTAAGGTCTCCCTCTGCCTTCCTCACTTTGGTTTGCCAGCTCAGTGTCCCCTTATTCGTTGCGGCACAAGCCTTCCAGTGAGGGGGGAAGCACACCTACCACTGCTTAGGAAGGCAAGCTGTTCCTTGGGTCCTTGGTGGGAGGAGAGTCAGAACAATGGGGGCTTGCTCTGCAGAAGGAGATGCAGATCTCCCTTGGGGGGTGGAGCGGGGAGGGAGCCCTTTCGGGGGCAAAGCCAGGAGTGGCTCAGAGCAGATGCACACACCAGCTCTCCAGCTTCCTTGGGCAGCTGTAACACAGCCATGGGCACCTTTCAGAGCTGGCTGGGGATTCCTGCTACACTGGGGAGAGTTGCCGAGATGATATTACCTGTTATTCGACGCACAGGGCTTTTTTTTTTTTTTTTTCAAGAAATCTTGCTCAATATATTCTCGTTGAGTATTAAGTCCCAAACTGAACATTTTTTGGGGACAAAAATCTGTTGAGCATCTTCTATGTACCCTTAGTTTACTACAGCTTTTATTGATCATTGTGGCCAAGCAAGTCCTTAATACTGAAATTTGGAACAAGAATAGGAGTGAGCTTAGAGTCCCGTATCTATACTGTTGGCCTACACACACGTAAAAAACATACATCGAAATACCTGCATGATCTACATTTAATGTCTCTATATCTTTGCTTCGAAGTTACATCACTGACATCTCTGCACATGCTATAAATAAAGTCCTAGTGCTACACTGAGTCATGGGAGGCCAAATGCTCTCACTAGACTTGCAGCTCCTCAAAGACAAGGAGTGTGTCCTGTTGATTGAATTTTGATTCCCAGCGCGTAGCCTTGCTGGGTGAGTAACTCTATCAACGAATCTTTGCTCAGAGCCTCTGGATTTTGTCTCCTGATCCAGGGAAGTCATGCATGAGCTCAGGCTCTTGTTCCACTTATATTTCAAACTTGACCCCCTCTCTGCTTGCATTACTCATTGGACTGTACCTTGGGGGTGGGGCTGTGTTAGGGGGGTGTATTTGGTACCTTAATTGCTAAGCAGCATCTCTATCTTACGTTGCAGTAGTAGAACTTTGTTTACCTTGCGACAACTACTTCTTGTATTATGTTGGTCTTTTTATAGACAGAGACACAGATTTTCACTGAGTCAGTAAAAGAAAAAAATACATAGGGTCCTGAAAAAAGGGAGACTGGATTCCCTGTTTTGGCTACAACGTAACAAGGAATTGGGACTATGAGGCTGGCAGTCTTGACTCTTGTGTTGCTCTCACAGCCATTATTTGCTCTATTAGCGAGTTCTCTGGGCTCTGTCTTCCACTGATCCAGAGCCCAACTGCTTCTCCCCATCCCCTCTGCTGTCCTCGCCACCACCCTCCCCACCCAGGTCCAAGCCAATTTCCTCTCCTGCCTCAATTGCCAATGACTGCAACAGACTCCTGACCGGTCCCTCCTCATCTGCCTTTATCTTTCTAGAATCTTTTCTCAAGAATGGGATTCTTCTAAAGTGAATCAGTTCAAGTCCCTCCTCTGCACATTAGGCTCTCACCTCACTCGAGTAAAGCCATAAATAATGGCTTTGCACGCTCTGGTCTTCATCCCTTACTACTTCTGCTCTGCTCACGCCACTCCAGCCACACTGCCCTCCTCACCCTTCTGCCAACAAATGAACCATCCTCCCAACTAGTGGCCTCAACCCAGATATGCTCCATCCTCCCTCCTCCCAAATCCTCAGGGCTCACATTCTCACATCTTTCAGACCTTTCTTTTATAGTTTCCTTCTCCTTAAGGCCTTTCCTCACGTCCTTTGCTCAAATGACACTTCCCCCCACCCTCCCTCATCTGCTCCCATCTTCCTGGTTGATTCCATTTATTTAGTTAAACTAGAATGTAACCCCTCCACTCCCTGAAAGGGCTTTTGTCTCTGCCTTACTTCTAGTACCTAGGACAAACCTCAGGTACGATGCTCAATAAATGCTTAAGGAATAAATGAACAGCGGCTAGAGAGTGCAACCAAGCAGCCTTTTAAGATCTAGTTTTATGCTATCAGTTGCAAAATGTATATTCGAAACTTAAGTCAAAAAAGCAGTTATTTTCATGTCCTGACTCTTTAACCATTCATATTTTTTTAATGACATATTACTTCTTTTTGACAAATTTGCAAATTGGGAACCAAAGCGACCGGGCCTGCCACATTCGGATCTAAACTGCAGATGTGAATCTTAATATACAGCCCACAGGTCTTGACAGCAATGATGCTGTCACTTAATCAGCACAACGCTGGTGGCCAGAAAGCGTCAGTAGAATGTTGAGGCAGATACAAATTACCCCAAAGGACTGGAACAGCCTGATTCAGGATGAATCTGCAAAGATTTTGTAGATGATCCACTTGAAGGACAATGGCATGATGTCTGGGATATGAATAAATCCACACCCCAAATTCTGAAGTGAACTTTTGAGAAAATTGAATGACTTCTGTATAGCACCTTTTATAAATCTAGCAGAAACCAAATTTACATCAATGCCAAAGACAGAGTGAATCTTTCTCCAGGAAGTGCCTAATCCTGCAATAAACCTGTTGAAGAGACAGGTTTAATGTTCACCAAGGCTAAGTGTTTAAGAGGTCTCCATGGTATAATTTATCACCACTACAAGTTTCTCCTTTCCTTTAAAAGCCATGAAAATTGCTCCACAATCCCAGTAGGAACTAAGTTGCTCATGTCAGGACAATGGTTTACAATTCATTTCTATTTTCATAGCACTTCTTTGTTTATTCTTTGTTGAAAAAAATATATGCTATTATACATACTACAGAGCCACAGGATATAGTCACATGAAAACTCAGAGGCTAAAATTTAAAAACTAGCACGGCTTGACTATGATAAACTGAGTAAAAACAGCATTAGGTTGTTTATTTGACGTGGCTTAACAATCTGAATAGGAGGTTTCAAATTCAAAAGGGAATGAGGGAGGTGGTCACTGAATTATTTTCAACCTGGTCAAAAAAATTAATTATTCATACGCTCTTAGTAGAGTGACTCTACCATAGTCTGTGAGACTTATTCAGGGATTCTGTAGGGCTGCACACCCCTGAAGTCTTATCATCATATACTAGTTGTAAAAGAGAACGTGTGCTAAATTGACCAAGAGCAACAGTGTTCAAGATTAGTGTTGCAGAAATCTAAAGAGAACTATTTTTTTTTTTTTGGATTTACATGCCAAATACATAAAAAGAATAAATAAAGACACAGTTGGCAAAGGTTTATTTTCCTTTTATTCTGCTTTAAAAACAAACCAATAAAAAAATTGTGCAAATCTATAGCACACACATACTTATTTGATGTCAGGGTCCATTTTCAGGGAGACATCCATTTACTACAATACTGTTTATTAGTAAATGGTCCTTTACAAGAGGATTGGCAAGGTGTGAGGAGCTTTTTATCATTAATGATAAATGGTACTTTCTCAGATTTCAGTTCAGAACATCCTTTGGTAGGGTTTTATGTAAATTGTTAGGAGATTTGGTGTAAGTTTTTGAAAATTCTGAATATTTACCCCCAACTTTTGATTAACATTTCCGATTTTGACCTAGATGTCCTGCTTTAGAAATGAAATTTGTTTCCTACCTCCCTCAACTCCATTTCATGTCCCATACAGGATACAGAGGGCAGTGACTGGGCACATATATTCCCACGTGCATATACATCCCTGTATCATTCCACATATTTTCATATATGGTATTAAAAGATCAACAATACAAAACTTGGTATTGATCAGTTCCTCTAAGGTTTTTCATAGCTGAAAGCAATGCCATTGAGAAGCAGAAAGCAGTAAGGCAAAGGGCAGGTGTCATGGCATGAAGGAAATGGCCAGTCATACAACAGAACAGAACGGAGAAAATGGAGGCAGCAAGCCAAAGTTCTCATACTTCTTATACAAAACCCAACTTTACATAGAACTTGAGGCATTAAATCGAAGTTGGCTGTCATTATGGATAATGAAAAATAGGAGAGGGCAGCAGGAGTAGCCAGGGTGAATAGATGTCCCTGGTGAGGGGTTAAGGTGACAGGAGTAGCCTCCTATGATCATGGAAGAAGTGGGCCCGGACCACACTGCATCCATGCCCTTGGCCAGGACGCTGGGTGACTGAGAGGTAAGACCAGAAGAGAAGCATCTGATAATAAAAATCAAGCATGGGTCAGAGATTTGGCCAGGGACAGTCACACTCTAGGACGGGGGAAGGAGACACTCCTGCCTCAATCTCTTTTATGGTGCATGGGTCGATTGTACCTGAAATCGAAAAGGACCTGATTTCTCTCTCCTTGTCTGCTCTCATTGCTATCTTCCCTCCACTTCTTGCTTTCAGGGAAGATACAGTTCACATACCTCACACCCGATTTGGCTCAGATTTACTAAATCTTGATTCAATTCCATTTTAATATCTACAGAGCACCTGCTGAATACAGAGCTCACATCTCCTGTGACTACACGGGTAGACAGTACTGCTGGGAGCCTGCAGAGTGAAACACGGATCCCAAAGCCCTTGGCAGAGACCCAGGTATCACCAGGCAGATTCTGAGCAAGGATGCCTGCCACTGGCTTCCCTACATAGGTACCAAGGGATGACAGGAAAGCCAGAGAGAGGCCATTAAGACCTTCTTTCCCTTAGTGCCTGGAACATTTTATTTCCAAAATGGATTGAGGTCAGACAGAAATACCACAAGGCATGCTGAATCTCCGAATGCGAAAAGTTTGCAATGTGTGCTGTGGGCACTGGAGTCACTAATATATATGAAAGTCCATGGGACTATTTCACCATGTAATACATTACAACGTCTGAAAAATCAATGTCCTAGGGCACAGAAAGATGAATACAGAGCTTTCCAATTATCTTTTTTTTCCCTAAAAATATTTCTCTCCCAAACAGATTCAAAACGCAATATGATATTGTTTTCATTTTTGTTAAGAAGATGTTGAGTCTATGCAAGGATCTCACCCAGTTCAATCTACTGGGTAATGACCCACTGGGCCAAAGACAGTATAGACCCTGAAAACACAGCAGGTTAATAAAACTCTCCCTGAGAGCTCAGTGAATGAGGATGAGATATCTTCAGCAATTGACTTGTCTGTTAACAGTCTAGCTGCACCCAATTTCTTTGAGACTGACACTGTCTTTTTTATTTTTATTTTTTAAACGGACGTCTTCTGTCAGTAAGTAAGTACATGGATCATCGTATTGTTTTAAAATAAAAATTTCCTGTCACATTCACATCTTGGGAAATTTAACAGAAGCAATCCTAAAATCCTAGCTTCTTCATATTCAGTCAAGTAAGAAACCAGAGTCAGTTTAATACGACAGCAGAAACCTAACTTTCAATTTCAATTACCCAAAAGGCACAGGGTCACCCACCACTTCTGAAAAAAACAAAACAAAACAAAACAAAACAAAAAAACAAACAAAAAAAAACAGGCCTTTGCATAAATGACGAGATCCTAAGAATAAGCTTGGAGACTTCCCAACTTCTTGGGGGGGAGGGCAGAAAAGAATATTCTAGTGGGACACTGTGTTTTGGAATAGGTATATTCACCTTGTACCTAAAGCACTCCCTACTAGTGTTAATAAGGTGTGAAGACACGGCTTGTTGGCCTTGTTATAGTGGCAAAGCCCTTTCTCCAAACCAAATTTTGCCACAGAAGGCCAAGAAATAATAACATCAAAGGCAGAGTGTCTCTGTAGTGATGGGTATGGAAGAGACAATGGAAGCTGGAATCTAAATAGTGCTCGTGCGCAGGAGGTGCTTGATAAAAACTTGTTTAAAGAATACATGGCCTATCATTTCAGGCAAGGACAGACTGCATTGCTCTAAAGTCCCACAGTGTGTTTACCTCAAACAGACTCAGCCTGCCCTTTCCTCTGGTGGCCTATAATGGCATTTTCATCTACTCCTGGTCTCGGTAAGAAGGCCCTTCTAACCAGGGAATGCCTGAGGTGCCTGAGCCCTGAGAACTCAGGTGAGGATGTATTGAGCCTTTCATCTTTCCTGTTTCTTTGCTGATTCATGTTGTCTCAAATCCCAGGTACTTCCCAAATATAGTTCCACAGCTGCCTGGCACACTGACCATGAGGGTCTGCGTCTGTATCCCAACCCCTGTGTCTACTGTTCCCTTGTCAGGAAAGCTGTGCCCAACAGCTCAACGATTTTACTGACAGGCTGCCTGTTTTTCATGTTTTTAACATTATTGCTGCAGTGAAATAAAATGCATTTTTTAAAAGCTAGAAAGAGTTAAGGTTCTTCCTTAAAACACTAGGGTACTTGATATGCTACATTTATTTTCAAGGACACAGGATTCTTAATATCCATCCTTTCATTGATTCATTCAACAAAAATTTATTGAGCGCCTACTCTGTGGGAAGCACTGTCCTTGACATTGGGGGAGAACAATGAATAAGACAGATAAATTCTCTTCCTCCATGGCAGTAACATTCCAGTGGGAGAAGTCAGAAAAACATACAAACAAACAAAGAAGCAAGAACAAATAAAGAAGACAAGATAGTGATGAGTGTGCTGCAGAAAATGCAACAGCGAGGTGATGGAGACGAGGGGCTGGGGTGAGGGGTTATTTTAAATGGAGTAACCAGAGAGGTTCTACTTGAGGAGGTAACATTTAGGCTCAGTGAGGCTCAACTTTTAAGAGTATGTTCCTGTGAAATCTCAGTTTGTAGCCTTTACCCATGAAATACCAAAAATATGAAGGAAGCACATAAAATATCTTCTTGTTTGTCCGTATTTATGTGGCTTACATTCTACCAAAAACTGAGCTTCATGGCAGAGAGCCACATGTCTTTCTAATCGGGTACAAGGAGTCTTATTAGAGAAATATTTATTACATGAAACTGGGTAAAATATACTCCAGATGGTATCTGAGCATTTGCATGGAGCTTCATGTCAAATTAATAATCATTAATTAAGGTTTAGATTACTCAGAATAAGCTGGCTTGAGCAAAGATAAATAAGTGGTCAGGCCAGTGCTAACCTCCTGTGAAACTTCCAAGTAGATGACGTTTGGTCTGTTCTAGTCTCCTTCTAGAATTCTCTTTTTATCATATTTACCACCCATGTACCCAGAGTCTTCAAACTTTACAGTTTAGCAATTCAGGACTTAACCAAGTAATTGAAAGGATCTGCCCTTAAAAGAGTTTGAGGAACCCTCCTTTTAACCTAAAAGCAATTTCACCAGATGATCTGTTTTAAATTGAGTAAACCATCCATCACAAAATTCTTGAGACCAATTTAAGAATTCAACAAAATTTCCTGTGCCTAATAACACCCTTGCTCAGCTGCAGAGGAAAGTTAAGAAGATAATATGTGAAATAGAGCGATTCTGAAATCTTTGCATTTTCTGATTTGTGTTATGGTATAATACAATGAAAGAATTGCTTTTGACCCTGTCAAGTGGAACCTCAAGGACAAAGATTTTATCGTTTCTTTTCCTGGAAAATTGATGTAAAGATTCAATTTACTTTGGAGTGTCCAAGTGCTTCAGCAACTAAGGAAAAAAAGATTGATTTTTTTTTCCATATAGATGTTATGTAATTAAGTTCTAATTTGATAAAAGAGCTGATCAAAATGTGGTGACCATTCTGAAATGGTTCCTCAGTGCCAAAAAATTACTTGTAATGCTTTTAGAAAGAAAAACGCTCAAGTATATTTCCTTTATGTAAGGCAGGTGTTGTGCTTCCACACTAATGTTCCCACCCTTATTCTGGAAAAGGAATTCTAAATCCAGTGTTTATCCACTCCTCTTCTGTTTCTATGTATTTTGAGCTTGCCACATACAGCCTGCATCCTAGTTTTGGGGTGAAGATCTATGTGGCAAATGCTATTGGTGCCCCTCCCAGATCCCTTTAAATATCATTGTTTCTGAAAAGGCCAAGGGCTTCCTGTTGCAAGCACCTGTGACTGCTAAGGGCATGCGGGGACTGAACACGGTGCTGGATGGAAATGCTATGGAATTAAGTACCCCGCAGTAGCCTTTGGCCAATGATAGAAAGGCAATGGTTGAAAAATACCCCATTTTATTTTCCCCTTGGGGGTACAACTCAGAGGCGCACCCTATGTCATCGTCTACAGACCCTGAGTGAGACAGAGTCCTGGTCGCCTACTGCTGTGATGTGTTCTCAGTGTATCTTCTGATGGCTTTCCTTCCCTGCCCTGTTTTCCATCTCTGTTGCTTTACCAGAGCTGCTTGGGATAACCCCCTAAATAAACTACTTGCATTCAAATCCTTGCCTCAGAGTCTCTTACGAATTACAACCTAAATAACCTACAACAGAAACATGTCAAGTGACTATTAATGCTAAAGGATATGTCTAAAACAAGACCTTTTTTTTTTGCATTTCTTAAAATACTTAATGCAGTGCTTTGTACGTGAAATATGGCATAGATAATGATGAAGAAAACATCTACCATCAACTGAACACATCTATGTTGCGCACTTTGCCAAACCTTATAATATCCTATTGGCTTTCTCAACAGCCTTGTGGATACTACTGAAGGCACAGACTTTATCTGGTTCACTGTTGAGCCTCCGCTCCTAGAATAGTACCTAAAACATATCAGGCATCCATTAAATACCTGTTGCATAAATCCAATTTTACAGATGATGTAACAGTGACTTAGCAAGGTTAAGTAACTTGCTGATGGTTCTGCAGCTGTAAACTGCAGAGCTGTTGCCAGAGTTCAAGCTCTTAAGCCTACACTCTCCTAGAGGATGGCCTAGATGAGGAAGAGGACTAGGGAGTCCACTTAATAAATATTTATTTGCTCTGGCCTTGCAGAGAGATAAAGTTATTTTCAGGGTTGCTAACCTAGCTGTTGTAACACACACATAAAATCCGCATCCCTTGCATCTTCACTTCCTGATTATAGTAGTCATGATCCTTCCGGCTACCTGTAGCCTTTCCTACTCTTTCTCCTGGCATCTTCTGAATAAGCAAATCCATGTGTCTGCCCTTGTGTATCACTAACATTTAATCTGATGATTAACATGTGTCGTGATCTCTGGCGAATGTCCTGCTTGTCTAATAGCATTTCTCAGGTTGAAAGTTAGAAAGGCAGAGTAACTAGCCTGCCTGTGCTAGGTGAATATGTAAATACTTTTCTTTTATTGTCATCATCATCATCATTATTATCATTAAAAAATACTAATATGGAGACAAGTTACAGGTACAAGTGGTAGTAGTGGCAATATTTATTTTCTGCCTCAAAATAAATTGGGAACATTTAGTATATCAAGAATATTTTTTTCCACCACTAATACACATATTTGAGCTATCTATACCTGACTTAATAGGTTAATGATGTTGCTAGCCCATCGACTGGAAACTTGATTTTTGCTGGACTACTGACTTGAATTTCGTTTAAAAACAAAGCACAATAAAATTACAAGTTAAACATGTAAAGAAAACAAAACAATAAATGTTGTATCTACAAACAGGTGAATGAGCAATTAAAAAATAAGCTAAAGTGATCTATAGAACAGGTCTTCGTGATTAAAATAATGCCCCTAAAGTCCTATGACTTTTAATAAAAACACTCCATAGAAAAATAAATGCTAAATCAATTTCTCTTCAAATATTTAAAATGTTAAAGGTTAATCTATTTGGGCGAACTAGCCATGACAGACTGACATGCTGTAAATAATAAACGACCTTTAATAATAAGAACTGTAACTACATTACATAATAGCAATATTTAAATAATGGCTCAGAGCCACACTGCATGCTGTAGGCAATTAGCTACATGAGGGGGGAAAAATGCAATGGTGACTCCTACTACAGACTTCTGTTACCCAAGATTTTGTAGAGGAGCAAGTGAGTACTTAAGACTCTTTGGAAAGCTTTAAAGTCTGGTTCTTGAGCATCCCATCTGTCCAATAGCTAAGAACAATCACTTCCTTTTATATAAAAGATTATGAACCAAATGTGAAAACCAAAACATACAAAGAAGAATTTCTTCAGTTAATAAGCTCTCATAAGACTCTAACTGTAAACACACAATGATTCTCTAGTAAATAAAACCGGATATAAAAGAGCTTTTTATCTACCACAAGGTTGTATTTTTCACAAACATAGTAATTTTCTTCTGAAGAAAAGATTCTTCAGCTTCAGACAAGTATTTTTTATAGGGGGGGAACCCTCAATTAAAAAAATTATAATAAATTGACACCCAACAGAAGCAACCTCTTCTCTTGACACTTGCTGACTGGAATTCTACATGCCTTCCAAGAAGTTAAGGAGCAAGAATGAAAGAGGTGGTGCACTGTTTTTTGTTTTTTTTTGTTTTTTTTTCATTTTGTGTTAGCAATTACTCTTTCAAATTCGCCTGTTCTTATAAACTGACCTCATCTGGCATTTAGATATCAAATATCCAAATATTTTAGCGGTGGCAAATGATAATATAGAATGACTAATTTCTTACCGTTCATCTACAGAGCCTTTAAAAATATTGAGGTTACCCTGGGAGAAGAAATTCTGGGATAGTTCCTCTCAACCATGACAAAGGAAATTCTAAATAATAATTAATATGAGAAAATACGACTGCTCTTCCAGCCCTGGTGTAGGAAATGCGGGTATATCTTAAAGTCTGGTAAAGAGAAGCAGCGTGTAGAAACACATAAAGAGAATATAGGGCTCCTATGGGGCCTGCTCAAGCTCTAAGGAAAGCTTTTCACTAAGATTAAAGAGGTAGTGGGAGAAAAAAAGCCTTTGACTAGCTTTGCAGGAAAATACATATACAGTAGCAATCCATCACATCCTTAGTCCTGAAACATTTATTCTTTTAAACCTTTATTTACTTAAGAGAGTTTGGCTCTAGGATTTGTTCTAAGAGACAAAAAGCTACTTTGATTTTTAAAAAAAGTCAGCAAAGATGACCTAACAAAATACTCGCTAGTTATTCCTTTTGAAGAAAGCTGTATCGCATCCAAAAATAAAATCACATTTTTAATTTTACGTACAGACCCTCAATAATTACTCCTACCTCTAAGTGATCTTACATGCTCCGACTTCAGGAAGGCATGTATGTAGTTTGCACATTTTGTTCACTGATCAACAGCTTCAAAATTTAATTTTATGGGAAGGATGGTGTCTGAAGAGAAAGAGGTAGTGGTTTTAACAGGATTAATATCTAACATTATCATTACTATGAGAGCAAGAAGGCATGTATCCCTAATCTTCCGAGTAAAGTTCTTTCATCTGCTATTTAGCTGTAGGCCTGCCTCTGATTATGCAATCATCACTGTAAGTGCATGCAACCGTTTGTAGCAAACGTGCTTTTAAAACAGAAGTTATGTATTTCCTAATTACCTCTCTGGAAGAAGAAATCTCTTGCTAAAGCAGATTTTTTTCCCCCCAAATGCACACTGACAACAGAAAAAAGAAAACAATCTCCTTGTGCAGGAGTGAATAATCTAAGGCTCTCCATCTCGTGCACTGCCATTTTACCATTTACCTTTCTTTACATAGTTCAGTAGAGGGGAAATAACACAAGGCAATGAAAGGTGAAATCTCTCTCCACCTCAGAGGAACTTGCCATATTGGTAGTGAAAAGAAACTCACTGTCAATATTGAAAACTGTGAAGACTAAACAGACACAATAGGGAAAGTCTTCAGAAAAGAATTCATTTTTAAATGGCTTGTCTTTTATTTCCTTTGGGGTAGGGAGGAGGATATGAACTCAAGTGCTTTTGAAAGCCTAAATCTAATTATTCTGTGGTTTCCGATTTTTCCTGATGCTTCTTTTCCTACTCTAGTCTCATTACTTAAAATGAGCCACATTTGTTTGGCATTATTAAATCTGATAAATTAACCTAAATGCTGTAAAATTACTTTTGCTACTACTTAGTGGAAAAACATATTAAATTATTTTGAAAACAACATTTAACTATGATGGGGATGTGTGTGCTAGTAAAAATAAAAATATTTTGCATACATATATATACCTTTTTTGTTTTTAGAGCTTCTAAACACTTCAGATTTTCTTGGATTTTATTCTCAATCTGAAATGTTGATTTATTAAAAATATGAACATGGCATTAAAAGCAAAAATAGGAGTTGGAATCAGATACCTATGAAACACAATGGCTCCAAGGAACATTTGCTGATACAATTATAGGACCCCCTCATGCTCACAGATTTCTGTGGGAGGAATCAAAGAGAGAAAGGATCACTCCATCTCCTCCTCCATCTGCATATGCAAAGGCAAGATGCTTTTGTGATGACCTCCCCAGAGAGGACAAAGCACAGGGTGGAGAAGGGATGGGAGCTAGCAGCTGAGACATCTTTAGTCCCTACTCCCTGATATTTCTATACCTATAAAGTCTGGATTCACATATATTCCTCCTGAAAACAATACTATAAAAACATTATGTAAATTCCAGAAGAAAATTCAATCCTTCAGCAAAGTCCATTAATAAATGGACTGCTTCCAAAATATACTTTGAATCCTTTCACTTTTGTCCACCTGCACGCTGACCATCGCTCTCCTTGGACCACAGCATCAGCCCCCTAACTGGTCATCTTTCCACCCCCTC
Source organism: Canis lupus familiaris (assembly GCF_011100685.1). Taxonomy (NCBI): domain Eukaryota; kingdom Metazoa; phylum Chordata; class Mammalia; order Carnivora; family Canidae; genus Canis; species Canis lupus. Next base: position 4,027,075 of record NC_049224.1, on the reverse strand, counting down.
CAATCTAGTCTCTTACACAGTAGCCAAAGAAATGTTTTGAACACTGGTCTTGATCATGCACTGCTTTGCAGGATACTCTTTGATGGCTTCCCGTTGCTTTTAAAGTAAAAGCCAAGTGCACAGCCACTACCTGTCCAGCACAGCTCCACCTGCGGATCTGACTTCCTCTGCACCATCTCTGTCGGCCGGGGTGTGTTGGATTTCTACCAGGTTCTTGGACCTCCGCGGTCCCCCCCCCGCCCCCCCCCGCAGATTCTCTCCCTCTGCAGGGCCTTTGTGGCGGTTTCTCCCTCAGTTTGTAGATTCAACTCGTGTCCCTGTCTCTTTCCCATCTTTCAGTGGGGGAGGGGGGGTTGATATTACCTTCTGAGAGGGGCCTTCTCTGATAATTCTGTGTCCAACTGGACCCCCAACCTGTTCTTTTGTGTCACAGAGTCCTAGGAATTCCCTTAGGAGCTAGTTTGTTCCTAGGTTTGTCCATGTTAGGGAGCACTCTCCAACCAGTACAGGACCCCCGAGGGCTGGGCGTGATTATGATGTGTGCTTACGTGAGGCTGCAGCCCAGGGCCTACGACAGTCCCTGGCATTGTCACTCATTAAGAACTTGTTACATGAATAGACACAAGAGAAAAGCGTGAGGTGCATAGGAAATCTGGCGACATCCTAGTGCCTTATATTTCACTTTGTTGTGTTACCTGTTCATATATAATCATGACCTACAGGTCGCACTGTTACTGCATGCTTATCTATACAAGGTGACTGATTCTGGAAATTAGTACCTTACTAATAAATACTGGAAAGTTATATTCTTTTTTTTTTTTTTAAGAAAAGCTTTTTGTTTTTTTTAATACCAGTTTGCCAATTTTTTTCTACCTTGACATTTCCTATTGATTTTTAAGCATCTTTTGGAATTTAGCTCTGTTTATATCACTTTTTAATGCTGGGTAAAAAGTAAATAAGGACATTTTTCCTTGGGGCTATATATACAGCTTCTGTGGCTAGTCTTTGTGAATTATCACTTGTGGTTGAGCTGAGCAGCTGGTTGGCTGGAGCAGAACATGAAATCCAATGATGGATACTTCCTAGACTCCCACTTGCACATCTAAACCAATCAAGTAGTAGGGTTAGCCTCAACTAGAGCCACTTGATATTGCTTTTGCTATGACTTGTGTAAGAAGCCAAGACCTCTTTCACACTTTTGAGAATTCATGTTAAAGAGAATTTTTTTTAATTGAGTAATTTAAACAGGCACCTTTCTATTCTATTGAATGGCAGATTTGTTCTCACTCCTTGCAAACATGACTTCATTATGACATTTCTAGTTTAAAACAGCGTCTCTAGAACAAGGTGTTTAATTAATTTCTGTTAACATATAAAGGCATCTAAGGCACAGAATTCTAGATAAATATCTATCCCTGTGCTTACTCCATATTATAGGTCACATGTTCTCATTTTACATTTATTAGAAACATAAATTTAAGTCAAGTATTTATCAATGCCAATTCTACTAGAATAATTATCACTTAGCGTTACACTAATTTCTCTTTGTGTCTATCTTCTTGACATACAGGTGGCTCTTAAACTAATGAGAATCACTGAATAATTTACTTAAAAGTATACCTGTCTGAGCCCTACCTGCAGATTGTGAATCAGTAGGTCTGGGGAGAGGTCCAGGAATGTGCATTTTTAACAAATTCTCCAGGTGATGTGGATGCTGATGGAAAAAGGCACCCATAGCAAAGCCACTGGTTTAGTCTTTCTTCCTTTGCAGAAGGATTTTTATCTAGCATTTTTAAATGTCTCCTTTAACACTTTGTATAATTACCTGGCATCTCGTAGGCATCAATACATTTTCACTGGATGAACTGTTCATGAGAATAGGAAGTTTATTATATGACTTTATGAAACATCTAATGGAATATTCTCACTGGTATAATATGTCTTTTGAATAGTAATATTAGCTAATACTAGTTTTTTTTTTCCAAAAAAGAACTACATTTAAGGAATACATTTATGTTTAAAACTTGCTATGAATACAATGAAATCGGATATTTTAATGACCTCTATGTGGCTAGCAGCAGGTGGAATTACTGTGAAGAATAGGAAAGCACTTTTTACTAGCTGATCTATTTTATGCAATTCCATTAAGTGGCTTGAAATAAAGTGCTGACTGTTGTCTACTGAACTCTCAACCCCAAATATATTTAATAAAACAAATTTGATTTGTTTTAAAAGCATTATCGTATCTCAAATCATTGAATTAAGACAGTCTTTTTTCTCTTTTAGCATATGGCAAAAAGATTTTTAAGAATCAAAGACAATCCTAAAATATTCGAATTGAACATGATTTATTTCAAAATAAGACAGTCTTTTTTCTTCTTTAGCATATGGTGAAAAGATTTTTAAGAATCAAAGACAATCTTAAAATATTCAAATTGAACATGATTTATTTCAAAATAAGAGATATCTGTTAAAATAAGTTTAAAGAGAAACTGGAAAGAACAGCAGGGGTGGGGGGAGGAACCCTACAAACTATCTCTAAAACAGTGTTTAGAATCCAAATTACTCTAAGCCTGAAAAATCTATCACCACCAAAAGTAAGAAGCCTGTGAAGGAATATGTAGGAAGTCTCGTTCCACGTTGATTATGGATATACACAGGAATTCTAGGAATCGGGTACAAGATTATGGCTATTATGAGAGCAAAAGCGGAGACAGAAATGGTATGAAGAGGGATAAACTGAATAGTATCAGAAGACAGAAAGGGGCAGAAGTAAGGGAAGTACAGGATTTTGAATCAGAATATGCAAGTCTGAGGTCCAGAAACATGACCTTGTTCAGGTCACTTTAAAAGAAATCTCAGTTTTCTTACTTGAGGTGGAGAGTGGTAGGGAACTTAAAATTCTATTAATCATTTTTTGATTGTCATCCAGTACATTAAGGAGAATTCTACATAAGTTAAATGCATCTTTTTCTCAATTTCAAAATAGTCAATATGACAAAATAAGCAGACATCATATTGTGATATTTAAAAAAATACTTATCAAGTATTTACGTCAAAGTTCTCAAAAATTCAGCTAAACCTTCAACCTTTTTAGAAGCAGGATAACTTCATCAAAGGTGTTTTTTCTTTTTTGAAACTAAGTACATAACTCCCAATGTTATAGATTGTTTTTTTTTTTTTAACTCTTTCCTGTTTTGTTTTCTTAATTTCATTTTCTTCTCATTCTTTCACTCTGCACTCTATTTGCAGTGACTCTGGTTACCGATCGGGGATTTCCAGTCATCGCTATGAGCACATTCCAGACTGGACCGATGGCAGGAGTCTCAAAAGCTGGAATCTCTGACTATGTATTGTATTTCCTATAAAAGTATAGGAATGCATCCTGAACTACTGCCCTACTTACACACATTTTATCACGTATTTTAATGTACTTTGTAAAGTACATAAAGTCATGTTAAAAAGGTAGGTGCCAAATGTCACCCTAAAACTCAGTACTCTCATGATTTAAAATAAAATGTGTTCTGAAAATGTAGACTTCAGGTCAGGTGGCCTGTGAAACGAGCTGTTATAAAGAGGTTATTCTTATCGGTGTCATCTGTCTACAATAAAGAATGATCAGTAAGAGGATGTCTTTTGATTTGTTGTACTTTCTACACACAAGGTGCTGTTTAAATAAAAAGTAGTATCTTTATATATTACTTAAATGTCTGTTTCCTTACAGAAGATGCAAAGCATGCCCGGATTTGACTCTTTGGTTGTTATGTGTGAATAACTAACTACCTTAAAAAATCAAGGACACTTAGGAATTGATTTATAAGTAATTGTTGCTCTTTTTGCTGTAGCAGGGGACTACAGAAAAGGTATACAAATATTACTGACTTGCCTTAGCTTTTCCGTAAAAAGCAAACAAAACAACGCTCTTGATTTTCTCAAAACAACTTTAAAATAAAAGGTGCATGCGCGCGCGCACACACACACACAGACTCCTCCCAAAAGTGTTGTCAGTGGTAACAGAACACTTTCCACTGTGATTGTTATGAATCTTTTAAGAAAGAAGGTAAATGTGCTTTCAAGGTTTACCATAAAAATATTTTATACTCTACTGCTTTAGAAGTAATGATGAAACAAAAGCTTTATAAAATAGAATTACATCTTTGTTTCTTAGACATTTTTGCACAATGTAAGCCTGTTAGCTGGCATATAGGACCACTTTCCATTTTACTAAGCCGAAAAGGAATGTTAGGTAACACGTCTGAATAGAAATGCCAGCACCAGTTTGTCCAACAGGTTCACAAGATCTCATTCTACAGATCAGTCTGAGCAGGGAAAGAGAAGCAAAGGAGGAGAAGCTGAGCTTGTATCACCATAGCAACCTGAGAGGGTGGGGAAAGGCAGGGAACCACATGCCACCTGCTAATCAATTAGGAGAGCTATTTGCAAGCTCAAGAAATCCTGGAGAATCTGAGTAGGGCTGTAGATATTGCTATAGATAAGAGTCAAGTAACACAGAGAAACTTAATTGGGAATACTCTTTACCACTTACAACACTGTCATATTGTTAACACCTGTATATTAATAATACTATATTTCATACCAGCGACTGCCGTATATCATCTGTTCCAAAGAAATCTTATTCCTTTATGTTATTACTATTACTATGATAGCCATTAAAAAAATTGCGTTGATAATTTCCTTTAAGTTTGCATTAAATTGCACTGTTGGATGAGTTTAAAATTGAACTTGATTTTTTTTTCCCAAGAGAGATATGGGGGTAAGGGAGAAGGAGAGGGAGAGAGAGAATCTTAAGCAGGCCCTACATCCAGTGTGGAGCCCAATGCAGGGCTCGAGGTCATGACGCTGAGATCATGACCTGAGTGGAGATCGAGTCTGACGCTTAACCAACTGAGCCACTCAGGCGCCCCGGCCTTGATTTTTCAAATGTAATCTCTCACTTAGGCATCATGTAGCTTTAATGTTTATGTAACTGTCTATTTTATACTCTTAAATCTGTTCAAATTCTTAATAGCTTAAGAAGTATAAATTCTTCCTAAGATTTATTTGTTTTGTGTGGCAAGATTTTTCAACATTGTGTTGAGTGGGGTCAAAGAAGCTTGTAAGTCACTTAATTTACTATTTATTTTTTCTAAAATTATTCTCACAGGCTGAGAATCCTCTTAAGTTTGCTACTTTTCTTTTGCCTCCTGGCTAACTATTCCTCCTCCCCTTGTGCCATCTTCTACCTTGGCAGATCTAACAAGCATTCTTTTGTCCTACTTTTCTTCAGTTGAAAACTATTGATGACTCTACATTAGAAGGATGACTGATGTGTTACACAAAGGCCCCTATGTAGGTGAAGTCTGGAGATGTGCTAAGCAGCCCATTATTTTTACAGTACAGTGATCTGCTTGTGGAATTTTCAGAAAACATTTCCAAGGGACAAGACATCAGAGCCTCCATTCCTGTTTCATATTGACTTTTGACCTAACATTGGACCAGTAAATCCCATGTGTAAATATGAGGCTAGGTAGCAAGACCACTTTCCTAAATATTTACAATGGTCAACTCTCCAGGTTATAAATTACAATAGGAAAAAGATGATCGGCTTTATCCACCATGAACTTGTCTTTAACACTTATTTTTGTATTATATTAAGCAGGCTAGCAAGAGTTTAACTAGCAGTATAAAGAAACTCAAAGAGGAACAAAGACTAAACAATTTATCACTGAAAATAACCATGGATAAGAAAAATGGCTGGGAAGAAAAACACAATGGCCAATGTTAGCATAGGAAAATGTTTCCTAAATTAAAAAAAAAAAAGATAAAACTTGGGTAACAAGTCTTATTATTAAGCAAAAATTCTATATTCTCATTTATAAACACAAAAGGGTGTGAATTAACTTAGTGATAAAAACATTAAACGACGTACGTGAAACATCCAATAATCATCGGAACATAAATAGGCTGATATGCTCAGTCACCAATCGGTGAAGCAGGGATGCAAATCAGCTCCGTCTTATTCAATCTATTGTGTGCAGTGATTCTCTGAGAGTAGAATAAAGGGCTCAGAAGCCTGTGTTAGACTGTGATTTTTGTCTTCTGGGAAACACCACTTAACAGCTCTGAATATCATTAAAAGCCTTTGAGATAGTCATTCAAGGGCTGCTGCTGTAGGCTGACGTGGGAGCTTTCAAAATGCACACACAGAAAGACAGCTCATGGTTTAGATCTTTCTACAGAAAAAGTTCAGTGGCCAAAGCATGGAAAAGCTGACTCTGACCTCCAGTAGCACTTTTTGTCTGTCCCTCCTCATCATGAGATAGACTTTTATCATCGCACAATAATATTCTAAGCTCCTTGAAGGTAGAAACGTGCCCGTGTTTCTTTCCGCCTTGTGGCACCTTGTAAACGTCTAGGTGAGTGGCAGGTGTGTTAATAAATAGGTGCTGAATTGAATTCCAGCACGGGATCACACACTTGTCCCCATCAGCAGAACCCCACACACAGCTCACTGCCAGTATTGAGATTACAGGGGTCACTGGCAGCACTCTGCCTAATAGTGTGCTGACTGACAGAGTAGAAAATCAAATCAAGAAGGCCAGCATGACCTTTGTGTCAGGCAGGCAGGGTGCGCACTCACTGTAGCAACAAGGTCAAGATCAAAGTGACGAATGTCCAACCTTCTAGTACATGGCTAGAGACCTGAACTGACCACATCGGATTATCTGCGCAATTTCATCAGCATCACCTGTGAGTAATACTTGAGCTACTAGTGAGCAATGAGAGAGAAGCACAGATAACACATTCCCAGACTGCAGCAAATTTACCAGCTTCAAGAAGTGCACTTGACAACAGCCTTCTTGTGGATTATGCAAGCCTGCCGATTAGACATGAAAACAACTGCTTTGTGGCGACCCAAAATGGGATTAACATAAGCTGGATGAGTGTTAGAGATTCTTTAAAGTACCCAGTGAAGTACCATTCAAAATGATACAGCCACGCCATTAAAAAAAAAAAAAAAAAAAAAAAAATCCTGGGAAAACAGAGATGAGATGAATCAGGTTATCAGTAATTAAGAAATGGGACAGCTCACACTGAGAAAAACTGTGGGAAAACATGATCCTGGGCATCAAAGTCACCAGTTTCCATGAATCTAGGGTGAAAAGGGTTATTAGTTACTTGTCTGTCTTTTAGCCACATCAGTTGTCACAAACGGTAGTCAGAACCAGTAGCATTATCTTTAAACACTAAGGAGAAAAATACGTGCGCTGTATGTAAATATATATCTAAATGATTTTTATATTTAAAAAGAACTTCACTTTTAGCTATTGAAAAGCTCCTTTAATTCTAAGAGAGATAGTAGGTGACTAAGGCACTGCAATTTACATCTGCTTAGTGGTGATATATTAGTCTAATCTCCAGAGGGCTTCCAACTTGATTTTCTCCATATGTTACCCATATGTTATATTACCATAAACATGTCTTCTGGAAAACAGCCATATGCTTCACTTTTATACCTGAATAATAGTGGCCCTTCTTTATCCTTTGGTTGTTATCTATTCTGTGGATTTTGAAATACTTACAGGAATTAAATACGAAAAGAATTATTTTAAAATCAGTTGAAAGTAATCCCTATTATTCACAATTCCGCATTTCTTGGACCCACAAACTTCTTTCTACAATACTATATACTATAAAATTTTCAAGCTCGAGTATCAAGGTAGTGCTGTTGTTTAAGCTTGGGTCAAACCCAATTTAGCATGAATTCTAATGTATCATGCCAACCAATGCTCCTAACTACACTCTGGAAGTAGACGATTTTCTCCTACTGACAAATGAGTCATGGATAATCATCCTCAATCATCAGCATCAACCTCATGAGATCAACAACAGTTTATAGTTGCTGAGTACAGATGACATGCCAAGTATTGTGCTATGGGACATAACATGTCATTTTTATTTTATCTATAAGTAAAATGTAATAAAAAATGCAGTAATGATGTTTATAACTACATCATTTAAGGCTGAATGACTATAATTTTCAGTCATCACAATGGTGATTTTGCATATATCTGACTCTGACAATCCTAGTGCTTCTGGGGCATGCAACATGAGAAAAGAGTTAATGAATGATCTGATTCTTTGATTACTCTCTTTTTTCTCCTCCTTTCTTCTTCTAACCTTCTAACTACCAGAATCTCCAGACTCAGACCAGGGATCATCAGGAAGGGCTGTGATGATCTGATTTCAATAAATGCCTCTAGGCAGATGACTGTAGCCATAAAATATTAGTGTGTAAACAATTATTTCTGTTTTAGAGTCAGAAATTCATAGTCTCTGCCCTTGGTAGATACTCATTATTTCATGTCAGATTTTGGAGAAATTACCCTATTTCCAGTATTTCCTATTTCCAATCATGTAAAATTATACAGAATAATTCTGTTCATGCACAATCTCAACTGTTTCACTCTCTTGCTATAGCATGTCCTTTAGAAATCTAGGATCCTTTGCCTGTCTTTCAAAGTATTTTAACAACTGATTCCATGCAGCTCTATCTACTCCTTTCTCCAAGCCAGCCAGGAAGGCCTTGGAAGAAGGGGCAGGAGGCTCAGCCAACTTACATCAGACGAATGCAAGCTTCATCAGCCATGTTTCATCTGTTTCCTCCTCTATCCCTATCACAGTTAATCCTTATAGTTAGTTACATCCAGATGGAAATCAATTAGGAGGCAATAAGAACAATACAAGTGAGCATTTAATGCTTGCTATGTATGCACTAGGTACTATCCTAGCCACTTTATGGGTACAATCCTATTTCATTCCCACAAGCCTAAGTAGGAAATAGTGTGATTCCCACCTAAGGGATAATGAAATGGAGGTTCAGAAACATTAAATAACTTGCTCAAGGTGACAAAGCTAGTATGTGGCAGAGCTATCATTTGAACCCAGCCTGTCTGACTCTGGAATCCATGCTGTTGCTCTGCATCAAGTGAATTTTTATAATAAATTTCATTCCTTCATATGTCAAGTCCTCATTATGTTTTAGGTACTGTATGATAACATAAAGAACAGTAAGGTCTGGATCCAATCCTCAGGTCACTCCGTGTTTTGGAGGAGGGGGCCACAGAGATCAACAGTGGTGAGACAACTGAGTACCTGCAGGGGGATAAGTATACACAGTGCAAAGAGAAGCAACACCAGCCTGAGAGAACCAGGGAAGGTTTGCTAAGTTAGGGTGCTGATGCCTAAGGTGTATCGTAAAAAATGGAAAGACTTCAGTGGGCAAGGATAAGGTCCTCTGCTCCAAAATATTTGCTAACACATGGAGGTGGAGACAAGATCACCGGTTTGAGAAAAGGGAGTATTACCATGGTAATCATTTCACAATACATGCAAGTGAAATCATTATGCTGTACACCTTATACGGTGCTGTGTGCCAATTACATCTCAAGAGAAGAAGAAAAAAGTGGAGTAGTTAGAGGGTACACACAGCAGACTCGCATGAGCTTACCGACAAGCAGTGAAGCCATTCAAGGAAGGATCTTAAACCCTAAGGAGTTAGGCTGTTTTCTGTTCACAAAGGTTATAAAGTGGAGAGGCATACGGTTGGATTTGCATTTTAAAAGGCAGGGGTTCACAAATCTGGCTGCATATCAGAATCATCCGGGGATCTTTTAAAGAACTGCTGGAGCCCCAACTCCACTTCCAGAGAATCATATTCAGTTGATCTGAGGGAGGACCTGGGCATCGGTATTTTAAAAAGCTCCCTAGGTGATTCAAACATGCAGTCCAGGCTGAGAACCACAGTTTCTTGGCTTCTAGAGTCTAATCTATTAAAAAAAAAAAAAGTACTTGTATTAAACATTTGCCTCACAAAAGCAAAACATAACCACCAATCCAGAAGATTCCACCTCAGATATAATTCTAAACAATGTCTTACACAAAATTATTGCTAAGTAAAGGGAAAATTAACAAACAAAACACACTTTGGTCTGTAATTACAGGCCAAAGGTAAGGGTTTGCTGGCAACACATGTGCCAGAATGCCAAGGGGTCAAGTCACAGCATCAGATGATGAAACAGTGTGGAAAAGCCATGACTTTTAAAAAGAGAACAAGAAAATCAATTGCTCATCTTAAAAACCTTCCTTTCCTAAAATTCCATGATTCTCTACCAAATGTATCTTGGGTGACAAGAGTTAAAAATCATCTTTATCTTTACAGATTGTACAGAATCGTGGCTAAACCCTGCCAAGGCAATTGCAGAACAGTCTCGGCTGAATTACATAATGGGAGTATCCGCACTAGTGAAAGTTATCCCAGCTCTTGGGTAGAATGATAGATGTTCCACAGTCTCTTCGGATGTGAAGCCACCAGGGACCTGGCTGCAAGCATGCATTTTTATAGACACCTCAGCTAATGTAAAAGCCCTAATGCAAACTTCAGTGCTTGGGAACATTAAATAGGTTTGGGATGCTTCCCCAGAGAGTTTTAGTTCCATTAGCACAAGACTTGGTGGCTGAGGATGTATATAATCCCGATCCCGTGTTAGAGATAGAGAAGGAGAAACTCTTCACTGTCTTCAACTTAGCACTCACATTTCAAAAGATAAGGAGAACCTTTCAGTGTCGACAGAACTAAGGAATTCAAGCAGAACCTAATTTAGCATCTTACCCACACCCCTTCCCCCCAAAGAGCTCAAGTGGCAAAATACAGCTTAACTACTGCAATTGTTAGAGGAGAGGCAGGGAAATTTTTAGGCTTTATTCTGCGGCCACCAAGAATGAAAGTGCTGTTACCAAACTACTGGCGGTTGGTGGTTCTGAGGGTTGGCTCTCAAATCACAAAAGGGTTGCGGCTCCACGTGCAAAAACGTCTGCTGGCAACCCAAAGATGCCCTGATGGTCACTGCCCACGGACGTCCACGGTACACAGATGTTCCCGTGCAGAGCTTCTAACTCTTGGCACAAGAATAAAGTAGCAGCACCAGCAAATCCTCTGAGCTCCCATAATTGGCCTTAACGTGCCTAACATTCCCTCACTAGGCCTTTCCCTAACACCAAGGTCCCTCAGGTCATATAAGGCAGGATCTAAAAAGAAAAACAAGACTGTTCTGTTGCAGAGTTCAGAGAAGAGGCGGAAGGAAGGGTTTTCAAGGACACTGAGGGCTTTCTAGAAGGTCCCATAGCCATGTTTCCCTCACTACCAACCCTCTCCATTCCAGAACACCATCACCACCACCAGTTCTGCCAAGTATATTTCCGTAACATTTGCTCAGCCATCCCTTTCTCTCTGTCCCTACTTTCACAACCCTAGTATGGAACTTCTTCATTTTTTTTTTTTAAATCCAATCCAGTCCAATCATTCTAGTTGATCTTCTTGTCTGTATATTGTCTCCTCAATCTTCTCCTCAACCTATCCTCTATCTGGTGATCATTAAACTAAGACCAAGGGCCAACTCCTGCCTTCTGCCTGTTTCTGTATATGAAATTTAACCAGAACACAGCAGCACCCGTTCATTAATATATTCTCCATGGCTGCTTTCATGCTACAATGGAGAAAGAGACCATGTGGCCCACAAAACCTAAATTATTTGCAATCTGGCTCTTCATAGAAAAAAGTTCACTAACAGCACCACTGCCAGGATGATATCTACTACATATCTGATTGCCGTGCTAAGTTATTATGAATTGGCTTAAACTTTCCAGGATTAAACTTTCAAATGAACATAATGAAGATCTTATGCTCCTATTTATATTGAGGCTACTGTTAGTTCAAAATAGTTTGAGAATTTCTCCTAGATGTCTGCCTTCAGAATCTCTTTATATTCATGCAAGGAGAGCCATCTTAGCAATTTGCAGTTATATCTCATTTTAAGTTAAATAAAATATCATTCTCCAGCTTCATCACCAAGTTTATTCTAAATTAAGTCTGACCTTAGAAGGAAAAAAATCTACCAGTGATGGTAGGTATTCAACAGTTTACAGCAGGCTTTCAATGTTTTATAAAAAAGAAATTTCAAAAATATTTTCAGTGATGGCAACCATCTTGAAATAAATACTTCTGTTAGGCTATTAACTTTGATGGGAACGTTCTGTGGTCCAGAATGTATTTTTTTGTTTAATGAAATGACATTGTGCAAAGGATAGAATACTCGATAAATGGTTAACCACATTTTCAAAAAATTGGTTTCAGGCGGATAACAGACCTAAGTTATAAAAACAAACTAAAACTTTTAAGAGAAAATGATTTTTATAAACTTTGGATGGGGAAAGCTCCTAAAAGGTGAAATAGAAGAAACAAAACCCAATGATGATAAATTCATCTCCATTAGAATGAAAAACTTGTTTGTGAAGATACCAGAAACTAAGTAAAGTCAAACCATAGGTTTAAAGAAGGCATTTTGCAAAGCATACAACTGACAAAAGATTAACATCCAGATTGTCTAAGAGTGACTGCAAATCAATAAGATAAAAGCAATCTCCTAAACAGGGGGAAAAAAAAGACATGAACAGGTAATCCAAAATAAGATTGGACTTGAAGGTCCAATAAACATTCCTAAAAATTCTCTACCTCATCATAAATCAAGTAAATACAAATTAAAGTCATAATGAGATATCATTTCACACCTATCAGACTGGCAAACATTAAAAAATCTGGCAACACCATGTGTTGGCAGGGATACTGAACAATGAGAAAGCTTATACCTGATGGTTGGGAGTGTAAATTAGAACAACTTTGAGAGCAAATTGGCAGTATATAATAAAGTTAAAGATGCACGCCTACATTTATTCTTAGATGCAAATACACACACAGACAGACACACACAGAAGGATATTCAATGCAGCACGGTTTGTAATAGGAAAGAGAAAAATCACCCAAATGTCCTTCAATGGGATGAAATAGGACACATATACCAACGTGGATAATCTCAAAAACATATGCTGAGTAATAAGCAAAAAAAAAAAAAAAAAAAGTGAGAGGCAGAAAATGTATTTAGTAAAATACTACTCATAAAAATTTAAAAACTGAAAAGGAATGATCAATTATATTGTTTAGGGTTACATGCAAATAAAGCAAAAGTACACAGATGTGTGTGAGAATGATAAATACCAAAATCAGGGTAGTGGTTACTTTTGAAGGGGAGAGGCAGGCATGTAATTAGGGACTTTAATAGTATCTGTAATCATTTGTTTCACTAAGCTAAGGTGTAGTAATGTCTCTATACTATTCTCTCTGCTTTTCTGAGAATCCGAAATTTTCACAATTTAAAAAGTCAATCACTTTGAAGACCATTCCCTTTGAAAGAAGCTGCTGTAACATGTCCTTGCACAATATAAATCTAACAGCCAGACATATTCCAGTCCCTGACAACAATAAACTGGTGAGATTTTAAATTACTCAAACAGTGTTTTCAATCCTTGGAATTAGAATTTACCTTAAAGTTTGGCCAGTCTAATCCTTTCCCATTTGCAAGTTAGGAAGTGGCAGGAATAACTCAGTTCATACTGTCAGACTGGCTAGTGATGGGATTAGAACAGCTGGATCCCTACCCTCACTGCTACAACCCGAGACACAGAGTATAATTATATAGGGGCATTCCCAAGCACAATGTCCAACATTCCCAGTATTATTACTTTTGTCAATCTTACTTAAGCTTGAATTCCAAATACGTATCTTGAAACTTTCATTAAGGACTGAAGCCCCTGGATACATTCCGGACTATGAGTCCTTATAATTATTTATCAAATGAAAACAGTAAGGTGCTGAACAGTGTGTAGAACACAGCACCACTTTTTAAAAAATGAAGGGAAACAAGAACATTGTGTTTGGCTCGCATATGCAGAAAATACCCATGGAGGATAAATCAGAATAGTGGTTAGCTGTTAGGAGGAATGGGAACAGAGCAGGGCAGGTGACATGATTTGGAAGGTGGATTTTCACATTTTTCTCACTTTCTTCTCCCAGAAAATTCCAGTCCCAACTCCTTATCATGCTTATATGCTCTTTTTCACAGACTGATCAGAAAATGATGGCTGATGATTAGGGCCTGACAGCTGGAATACAATGGCCATTACCTTGACATCGCTATGGGCCCCAATTTCAAGGGCTCAGCTTCTTATGTACTAAGACTTTGGTTTTAGTTCCAGAGTCAAGATGTTTAATGCCTATTGCCTTTTGCAACTAGGAAAAACTCTTTCAACTCTGGCAGGTAACATGGCGCAAGGCCTGCCTGGGCTGTGAGATGCTCAGGTTCCTTTTGGTGTCTGCAATATACATGCCAGCCCACTGGGCAAGGTTGTCACACCTTGAGCCCTAGCTCCTGGTGCTTATTGGCTCTCATTATCCTGCCTTATTTGCCTGAACCTGATACTCTGCTGCTGATTCTTACTAGGGTATCTATGCTAAGCTCCTAGCCCTTCTCTTCTCACCTGTCTCACCTACTGATCCCTAAAATGTGAAGTTCTTGCTGATACATTTTTTTGCTGTGACTACTACCACCACTCGGATGGAAGCTACTTCTTCCTCAACTTTGAGTTTGGTTTCTTCCCTGTAGCTCCTTTCTAAAGAGTAGGGTTCTAGAAAATGGCTTTAAGAAAAGTCATGGTCATTGAGAGATCTCTAGACTAAGGATCTATGGCTTCCAGGCTGGACTGAAAGAACAACTTCTCTGGTCCTTACTTTTTCAACCTGAAAATGAGCGGGTTAGTAGACATTATCTTCTGTGAGGTTCCTGATATAGGTAAAATCCTAGGACTCTCCTTTAAAAAAAAAAAAAAAAAAGCTCTTCTACCTCCTTCCAGTCCTGTCCCTTCTTCCACCTAAACATTTCAAACATGCTCTGAGCAGAACAGATGTGTTCAGACACGTGTACCCATGATTTAATCTCATAGAAATATATCAAAGAAGACTAAAAAGATTGGAAACATAAAGGAACGGACGGGAATTGCTGCCTGCCAACTTTCCTCATGGGAAAAAGGCATTCTCTCCTGGAGAGAAAAGTCTCTTGAGGTATCATGGCTATAGAAAAAGACTTTTTCTCATAAGGACATTGTTTTATGTAATTTCTCTAAGGAAATGAGGTAATAGAGAAGCAACCTTTTGAAAGTAGTCTCTTATTTTTAACTTGAACAGACAGCATCCATGCATTTAGCACCCGCTAAGATATTTTCTAAACACATGATCATCTAAGTAATAAATTCTCCTTAAACAATTTGCATTTTTAATCACTACTGTCATCTTGTGGCTGAAGCTACACACCTGAGAGTCACCTCCGAGTCCTCCTTTTCCTTGACCACATGTCCAGCTAACCACTAAACCCTGACTCAGACTCCAGTAGAGACCTTGAATCACACGCTTCTCCGCTGCTCTTCTCCCTCCCAGCCGTGTCTTGTCTACATTCTTTAAAACCCTTGTAGTGACCTCTGTGCACTCTGGCCGTCCTCCAATCTCCTCCCCACAGAGCAGCCACATACCTGGCTGTGCCACCTCCCAGGAAACACTCTTCAGGGTCATATCGGTTGCTTTTAAACCAAACCTACGCTCGTTCCCTAGCCTTCAAACACACAGGATTTGGTTCTTGTCTGCCTCTCCATCATTAACTAGCATGTGAGCTTGAGTAAGTTATAGAATCCTTCTCTACCTTATAAATCTTATGCTATAAGATGCAGCTAAGGAGTAGAACCTGCCTGTAAAGTGCTTATGACACTTCTTGATATACACCAAGCACCCAACGAGTGTCAACTCTGAATATTTTATAGTTGATAGAGTCACAGAACATCCACTCTGTGTATGATGCCAAGCTAGGCACATCAAAAACGAGTAAACTCTAATACTTCTCCCATCACGCATCCTTTTCTCATTGCTATGTCAACAAGGCAATTACTACATTTAACTGTATAGAGGCTTACATTTGGGTTAAAATATCAGCAGCACCAAAAATGGCTTAGGGTATTTCACAGCTAATATAAAAAAGACCTTGAGAGCTGTAGGTGACCGCAAGCAGCTAAGAGAAAAGAGCACAGTGGTTTCCACGCACACACAGAAAACAATCGAATGAAATCTTAGACCATGAGACTATTTAGAACTAAGGCAAGAGAAGTTGCCTGTTGCACTGGTCAGATAACATTCGGTTTTATTCTGGGCACTGTATTTTAATAGAGGGATTCACCTGTGAATTAAGGATGAATTTAGGACAAGTAGGAAGGTAAGGGGCCTGCAAACAATGTTATATATCAGATCGTTAAGAGAACTGAGATAATTAGCCCTGGGAAGAAAATACCTGAAAGAAAGGATGGATGAGATGTTTCAAATATTTGAAAAGTCTTTTTATAGAAAACACATTATATAAGTCCTAATGAGCAGAGCTAGACCCAAAGTATAGAAGTCACAAGGAAGACTTCAATTCTAACCATTAGAACTATTCAAAAACAGGAGAAAAATACTTAGGAGAGTAACAAATGGCTCTTCACAGGAAAAGTTTTAAGTACAAGCTAACGGATCATCTAAGAATCATGTGGAAAGAATTTCCTTTTTGGATAAGAGCTGGGACTGGATAATAACAGCTAATATTTACTAAGCACTTAATGATGTGCTAAGAGCTTTAGAAAATTACTCATTTAATCCTCACAACAACTCTATGAGATAGATACTATCATTTTGCCAATGAGAAAATTGATATAGGTTAAGTGACTTGCCTATTACTGTCCAACAGGAAAACAGCTGAAACAGGAGTTGAATACAGGCTGCTTACTTCCAGAATTTGGACTTTTAGCCTCTGTGCAATACCACATCTACTAAACATGCTGGTTTCTGAATGTTCTCCACCTATAACTTCTATGTTTCCATCTCACAACTTTTTGCAGTCACTTGGTTACTGGCATCTCATATATCTATCATTTCCTGTTACTAAGACTTGTCAGAAAGAGAAGTTTTCCTGAAATAGATGAATGTGTACCATTTCCTGAGATATACACGAATTCACAGGTAGGAGAAATAGTTGTAGCAGAAGAGAAACCTTAATCTATACAAACCCTCCAAGAGAAAAAAAGTCTCTGTAACCAAAAAAGGACCCTACAAGAGATCCCTGTGCTTATTCAGAAGAAGAATTTCTGAGATGGTTTTAGATAAGCAATCATTTAAAATATGCAATACTTAACAAAGAGATCCAAGAGAAAAATCAAAAGATACAACAACCTTTACAAATATCTTCTTCTTGCCATTTGATTAAAAATTGATAATTGCAGATAGTTATTAAGACTGCTAACATCCTGAAATTAGAGATACTACACAATATTCTCCATAAGGAGAGAGTTTAAAAAGTAAAACTTTCTGGAGTACTTTGAGATCCAGATAAAAACGGGGGTGGATAAATGAGATAATGACAAAGAGAAAAACTCCCCATAGAATGCACAGATACTCTTTTCTGATAAAAACTTTTGGGTGTATTACTATGCTCAAATGTCTCATATGGTCTCATCTGGCACAATTTTGCAGTGATAGTAAAAAATACAATTTGCTCATTTAGAACATGTTTTAGAGCTGGGTGAAAAATAATTTCCCTAAATTGAATATTTGGGAACCAATTACAACCCCAAATCTGCTATTAACCTCAAAATAGGTAATTGCAAGTTTGTGTCTAAATCCATTTGTCATAATAGAGTAAATTAAGAATCACGTGATGGACGTGATTAATGTGTGACAGTTATCATGAGCACCATGAGCCAAACTAATAACAACATCAAAGAGAGATTCCAAATGTGATGCAGCCATGAAGGCAAAACTAATTTTCGAATTATAATAGCAACATCCAAGAAAGCTAATGTTTTCTTTGTGTGATAGTCACGGCTGGGCATCTGGAGGATGGCTGTCCACTAATGTCCTAATAAATGGCAGGAACACACTGGAAAGGTTGTCATCACGTGGCGAGTTGAGCACAGTTGTTGCTGCTGTGGTCATAATGGACCAGTCAGGCAGTGGGTCACAGGGTGCTGGAAAAAAGTAAGTTTCATTACAGGCTCAGCTCAGGGCTCTATGTGCCTGTCAGTCTGACTCACACTGCAGAAACACATTTTCAGTGCATATAAGTAATACTCCTGCTTTGTTCTTGTGCAGCATTTCTTCCCTATTTTTCTGTTGCGAGAATAACCAGAAGACTTGGGAAGTACTTGGTAGTGTTACAGCAAGAGCTGGCATTAGCCAACAGCCACCTTGGCGCTAGGATGGAAAACCGCCTGCAGATTCAGGGAGAACAGGGGCTTCAGCTGATGTCATTTGCTACCTGGATGGGGAAGGGGGTGCACCCACCCAGGCAGGAGCTGGTAGGCTGGTACTGCCAGGTGAACCACACAAGGAAGGGCAATGATGACCCTACTCTACCAGCCACGAGATCAGAAAGTCTTTTTCATCTCCATCCCTGGCACCAAGCACAGGGCTTGGACTAGAGAGACCAGAAATAAAGGGAATATTACTTAAGAGAGTTAAGCAAATAGGCTTGGAATCCAGGCTTTGCCACTGACTAACCTATGTGACCCTGGGCAACTTATTTCAGCTAGGTCTCAATTTTTCTCTGCAAAAGTGAAAAACAATTGTGAGGATTAATCGAATAATGAATAAAGCATTTAGTACACAGTTGTGCTAAAAATTGCATCCAATGCATTTTAATGATGAGAGCTGCCTAGGAACTATAAGGTAAGAGAAGACAGAAAAAAGTCCAAGATAGTCACTTTTCATAAATCAAAGGTGGCAACAAAAGTTGCCCACGTAGTGCTCTATGAGGTGAATACAGATAACCTGTACTTGTCCACAGTACTTAGAAAAAAATCTAACTGGCTTTTTAGCATTTTTCTTGTAATGGTTAAAAATTTTTCCCCAAAACAGTAAATTTTCATGAGAATACCAATTAGAATTAATATGTCTTGCCTGATTTTAGCTCAACAAATTTCTTAAAATCTTGACTACTTTAACACTTGTAAAACCTCAAGGACAGGAATGCACATACATTTAAAAAAAACCCACAAAACCAAACTCCTTTCTTACCTTTAGTCATTGGTGCATTCAAGAATGTATCTGTCAATTTAAGTGTTGAATCATAAAATAATTGATGGCTTCTCTCTTTCAAACATTTCTACATGTACTCTTTGCATTCTTTTGTAATGACATTTGTATGGTTTTATCTCTTTTGATAGGATAAAAATTGGATTTTTTTTTTTTTTGCATTGCTATTAGTCTTAAAACTAAAGTGGATATTTTAAGTGTTGGCAATTCTCCACATCTTCCTCCAATATTACTGAACCTATCTTGGTATCATCTCCGAGGATAAACAGTATTATTAGTTATTTATAGACTTTAGTCACAGAATTCATTAGAAATTATGAGTATCATGCTGAGTGAAGTAAGTCAATCGGAGAAGGACAAACATTATATGTTCTCATTCATTTGGGGAATATAAATAATAGTGAAAGGGAATAGAAGGGAAGGGAGAAGAAATGTGTGGGAAATATCAGAAAGGGAAACAGAACATAAAGACTCCTAATTCTGAGAAACGAACTAGGAGTGGTGGAAGGGGAGGAGGGCGGGGGGTGGGGGTGAATGGGTGACGGGCACTGAGGGGGGCACTTGATGGGATGAGCACTGGGTGTTATTCTGTATGTTGGTAAATTGAACACCAATAAAAAATAAATTAATTAAAAAAAAGAAATGATTAGTATTTTAATATAATTGTTTCTTACTGAACAGTTAGGTTTGAAAAAAAGGACTGTTGAGCCTTTGAGGACCTCTATGAATTACAATTTTCTGATGTGTATCGAATTTTGGGTTCAAAAATGTGTTTGTATTACAGTCCTATCTCATCAAATAGTTTAGATAATCAAATGAAGTTTTCAGTAGTTCTGTTTCAAATGTTGGCATGGTTCCAAAATGTGGACCTAGAATAAGTCATAAGAGATTAAACTGAGGTTGTCTGAGCTATTTGCATGGCATAAATGGGATATTAAAACATCTATATATTCACATACCCAATTACATGGACTTTCTTGATGCCTGAGATATAAATATTCAATTCATTTACAGGGTGAAATCCATATGTGTGTCTTGTGATTCACAATTATTACCTTCTTAGAAACACTACTTGACGGGATGAGCACTGGGTGTTATTCTGTATGTTGGCAAATTGAACACCAATAAAAAATAAATTTATTATTAGAAAACAAATAAAATAAAAATGGAAAAAAGAAAAAGAAAAAAAAAAGAAACACTACTCTAGTGTCATAGCACGATGTCTATCTCGTCAGACACAAAGACTGGACACACAGCAGGAGACACGCACTGTCACTCCTTCAGTGATCTCCTTACCTTCTCTGCTTAAGCTCTCTGTCATCTCACATGCTGGTCATCCCTTCTCCTCAACACTATCATCTACTCTCTGACAACACGGTCCCTTCTACTTTGTTTTCCGATTCAAAACTGCTATGTTCCTCTGGCTCAGCCCTCCTCTACTCTCAGGAAATATCCTTTTTTTCTCAAAAGTCCACGTCCTTTTAAGCATTCAACTATGACTTATATGTGGGTAAGTCTGAAATGTTTCTTTGTGAAATGTTAAAATGCAAGGAATCTCAGGACACTCCTATTTTACACTTAAGAAATGGAAGCTAGGAGCCATGAAGTCACTTGACTAAACTTATCCACCTAGTTGGCATCAGGGAGGGCAGGGGAACATAGGTCTCTGCAGATCCTAGTTGTTTGCTCTCTCCTATACAATACTGCATCCATTTCTAGCCTTGGTGTCTCATTTAGTCTCTTTTATTTCCTACTGGATATCACACTTGAAGTGTCCAAAACCAGATTCTTGACCTTCTCTGTCAAGCCAGCTCCCATGACATCTTTTTCGCTAACGATAGCTCACTCTCCAGGTTTTCATACTAGGCTATGAAATCTTAAGATTACCATTGACTCCTTCCTTTTGTCCTCTAAATATAATTAAGAGGAGGTCTTTGATATAGAGATTATATAGAAGTATATCATTTTCTTTAAAAAATATATTTTATTTATTTGAGGAATGCTTGGGTGGCTCAGTGGTTGAGCATCTGCCTTTGGCTCAGGGTGTGATCCCAGGGTCCTGGGATCGAGTCCCACATCAGGTTCCCTGTGCTTCTCCCACTGCCTATGTCTCTGTCTCTCTTTGTGTCTCTCATGAATAAATAAATAAAATCTTTTAAAAATATATTATATTTATTTGAGAGAGAGAGAGGCAGAGGGAGAGGGAGAAGCATCGGGCAGGTCTCCATCCCAGGACCCCAGGATCATGACTCAAGCTGAAAGCAGATGCTTAATCTACTGAGCCACCCAGGCATCCCAATATCCATCTTCCAAGGACAAGTGTGACTACTAGCTCTTCAAACCAAATTTTCCAAGGTCAACAATTTATACTGATTTCTCTTTCCTCTGAATTCATAGAGCATTGCTTGAGTCTACTAATTACTTTTGATAATCATTTATCAATTTACTGTGTCACTAATTACCAAACTTTAACTTTTTTTTTTGTATTTCTCATAAGACCTAGAAAAGTTTTTTTATTTTATTTTATTTTTTTTTAAGATTTTATTTATTTGTTCATGAGAGAGACAGAGAGAGAGAGGCAGAGGAAGAAGCAGGCTCCATGCAGGGAGCCCGATGAGGGACTAGATCCTGGGTCTCCAGGATCAGGCCCTGGGCTGAAGGCAGGCGCTAAACCACTGAACCACCCGGGCTGCCCAGACCTAGAAAAGTTTATGCTTGTAATAGGTACTTAATAAATCCTCATTGTAGAATAATTTTTTCTTTGCAACATATTGGCTGACATATCTCTAAAATATGAATCAGATGCTTAAAAATATTTTCTGAGAGTTTTGAATATTAAAACCAAAAAGATGAATTCTGAATAAATACTTCTTTGGAAGAGCATCTTATTTAATACTATGTTTCCAAATGAGAAGAAAGGCAAATACTAGTTATGCACAAAATAAATGGATATAATATAACTCTATGGAGTATTACCAAAATGTTTTTCCTGACATGTATTTGAAACACACAAAAAAATAATTTAAAATAGCAACAGCTTTAAGAGGTCAGTGCTGTCTCATTAGGAAAGATCAGTTCAGAAAGTAGGCTGACTCATGCACTGAATAGCAGTCACTGGGCCTGCAGGGCGATGGGAGGTGCACTGTTACAAAGTGCAGGGGTCCTCAAAAGGAAAACATCCCATTTCAATTTCCCACATCCAACTTGGGGAATCATTAGTAGGCAAAGGCAGCTGATTTTAATTGTTCACACTGGTACACAGGGAGAATGACAATCTCAAAAGTAAAGAATTCTTTTCCCCCTCCTAATTAGTCAAAGAAAGTTGACATACCATGGCATATTCATGAGTCTACAGGAGAGGAAACAGATTTTAAAAGGAGAGATGAATGAAAAGATAGCAGATGGAGAGAAAATGGTTTTGATCACAGATGACTAGAAATGAAGGAAAATTGAGATAAACTAGTATTAGAAAGCTGAAACGGTTAGCACAAAATTAATAAATGTGAAAAACAGAAAAAATGGAAGAGGGTTAATTATAGGAAAACTTTCTCATTTTTATTATTATCTGTAAAATTAAGCTCAAGGAACTAACTATAGATTATATAATTACTGCTCTGATACTAATGTGACTTTAAAACCAGAGATTTACTGCATTCATTTAGTGACAGACCTTAGATATGTTAAGTATGGAACACATAATGCATTTTTAAAAATTGACTCTAAAATTTTATCCAACTTCAAGGAAATAATTTTTTTAATTACAGAGTAATTTCTCATAAGAAGTAAATCCTGACAACTAGTAAACTCTAAGGAATTTTATTTATTATATCTGCTGATATTTGAAAATTACTTCTAATTAATAATATAGTCAGTTATATGAACAAAATTAATGCATTAAGTAGGAGGAGGTATGGTTCAAAAGTACCACAAATTCAATACATATCATGAAATCATTCTTCCTTGCAGCTTAAGAGAAAAAAAATTAGAAAAATTATCAGTAGCACGAGTTTGTGATTTTTTAAAAACAAATAGATTACAAAGATGTTTCACTTGTTAAAAACTAATGATTCTAAGAAAGATCACAAAGATGCTCCACTTCACCACAAACTGATTGTGAAACGCTGTTTAGTGTTGATTTTGCAATCAGAGTAGAGGAGCTCAGAGCTATTGCAGCCCCCTGTGACAGGAATCTCCAAAGGAGATGAATGAGATCATCCTATTGATAAGGTCGCAATCGATCTGAAGCAGACCTTTTTTAAATTAGCAAAATGTTGCAGCACTTTAGGGAGTGTCACCAACCACCTTTCTCCATGAAAAATGTACTGGCTTATGGAAAACTAATTTTTTAAATTAAAAATTTGTCTTATAACAAAAAAGTGTTGCTATACCTATTTTCCCCCAATTCATTATTATTTCAGAGGCACAGGTTCTCAAGGTAGCCTACTCTTGTATCTGGTTTCAGAGTAGCTCACCTCCCAAAAATCTTTTAAAATAAGTTGTGTCCACTAATTAAAATCAATGTCTGTGGCTAAAGGCGTCAAAAGGAAGATTCCTCAAAGTACTAATAGATATCAATCTTAAATAAAATTCTGATCCCATCAAAATGAAAACATCTTTAGCATTACTTGAAATGACTTAACTCAAAATCAATGACCTCTTGAATTAATCTGAAGAGGGCAAACCAACAGTTTCAGCCTTCTTGGGAGGAAAAAAAGTGGGTAGAGAAGGAATACTTAGATTGTGAAGGAGCTGACATTAAAACCATCAAAATCTTAACCATCGTGTGGCAAGAGAAGTCAATTTCTTTTTCCTTCAAGTAAAAATTATTATGGAAACTCTTCCAGATATAAATAAATACACACGATGGCTGGATGATTAGATAGATAGATGCAGATAATTTTATTGATGCCTTTAGAAAAGTGATTCACAATGTGGAAATCTGTTTCAGAATTGCTTGGGGGTACTTGCTAAAAATTCGGATGCCTCAGGGCACCTGGGTGGCTCCCTCAGTTAAGCATCTGACTCTTGGTTTCAGCTCAGGTCATGATCTCATGGTCATGAGAGCGAGCCCCATTTTCAGGCTCTGTGCTCAGTGTGGGGTCTGCTTAAGATTCTCCGTCTCCCTGTCCCACTGCCCCCCCCTTTCTCAAATAAACAAAATCTTTTAAAAAATTTAGATCCCTAGAATCTGCAAGTATGGCAAAGGATCTGCAATATTGCAGTGCTTCCCATGGGATTATTTGCACAATAAGGTTTCAGAGCCACTGCTGGAGAAGGACTTGGTCAGCCATCTGACTTGTGTACAGCATGGTACGGTAATCTCTGGCCTTCTTTCCAAAGCAATGAGGTGCAGTGCTTGGAGGTCAGGTCGACTGAAGGCCCCAACTCTCATTCTTCCCTTCACAATCTAGCTTTGGGGAGGTTATTCCAACTCTCCAGAATTTCGGTTCTGCCAAAAAGTAAAACTAAAGCTTTTAATAATGCATCACAGAGGTGCTTTGGGGATTAAAGAAAATTTATGTTAAGAGTCTGGCACATGGGAGGCTCTCAAAGATAGCATTATTCATTCAATCCCCACAGTGACAATTAACTTGTTGTGCAGCTGGTCCACAGAACGTACCTCACCACAGCAGCCAATCAAAGAAACGGACTATTTTGGGGTTGTGTGCTCCTAACTACCCACAGCATGGTGATTTGACGAAACTCTGAGAAGTTTTACTAATACTTCACAAAGGTAATTTTGTGAAGTGCGTAGAAGAGACGCTGTTTATCGGACAGTTGAGGGGGAAAGTCAAGAAAAGCACTGAAAAGAAATGATCCCCAAACAAAGGTAAACTCTTGCATTTTCTCTGTGCCCAAATCCAGGAGTATATAGTGCTGGGAAGGTAGCAGGAGAATTTGCATAGATTTCACATTTGAAATGAGGACATAATTTATCACCTTCAGGACTGTGAGATCGATTCCTGTAATTTTAAATTTACATGGTTTCACTGCTTTGCTTAATATAGTCATTTCTTGATTATTCCTTTCTTCGCTTTGTGTTTTCTCAACCTTCTAGTGTCACCGATTAAGAACCCTTACACCAGAAGTGTACAGCCAAGATGACAAAGGGCACTGGCTCTCTGAGTAATCCAGGTGAGGACAATGGAGACAGAGACCCAGGAAGACGGGTAAAACAGCAGCTGGTTCCACCAACTGCTCCCCTGTATCAGCCAATTAGTGTGATCAGGAAGTAACATGCTAATAAACAGTTCTAACACTGGAAAGGAGAGAAAGGAAACAAGGTTTTTTCATTGGTTGGAAAAAAATGGCTTCAGGCCAAATTACCAAAAAAAAAAAAAAAATCACTCAGGAAGAAGAGACTCTTTCGCTCCTATTTAGAATGTACATTTAGAGACGCATTACCTAAAAAGGGCTATCCTTGAAATTGATATTTTAAGTAAAGAAAATGTCACATGTCATCTGTTGGAGCTTCATAAAAACTTTAACGCATGCATGGTATTTGATTCCTCCAAGTGGGGCACGTTTGTTGTCTCCATCTAACCTAGCGATGGAGCTCTCTGTCCACACCGATTCGGGTGCAACCCAGGCTGCTTCGTAGGCCCAAGCACAGCACAAGCACACACTTATGCACACATGCACCAAGAGGAAGCAACTCTACAGCAGATAGTTGGTGAATATTTAAAACCTAATTGTGGTAGAAGCTTCCTAGTGATTCAACTGGAGTGAGAAAAAAACCAAAAGGTGTTTAAAAATGAACCATTTGCTGTGGTCACTGGGCAGCTAGCTGTACGAGGACCTAGTTGGTTCTATGGGGTGATGTACATCAACACGCAGAATGCGTCCAACAGCAGTTTCTGAACCAGGCATCCTGTACAAGGTGTGAGGCCCAGGGCCCAGGTAATGAATTCGTAGCTGCTGATGCAGCACAGAAAAGATCTAAGCTGTACCAGCACGACGGCCAAGAAGTACAGGTAGGAAGCATAATTATCTCCCTTATGAATGAGTCAACCATGGTACAAAGAGATGGAGTGGTTTTGGGGGGGTGGGGGTGGGAAAGTGAATCATGAGTAAAAATAGAAGGAGAAAAGATAGCCTGGATTCTTTTTCTGTCAGCTGTTCTCAGCAGAGAGATACTGAACTGCTCCTTTATCTGTCTGTAAGTTTAAATATCTCTTTTCTTCTCATCAGCCATCACTGCTTCCCCTTATTTGGCTTTAAGACTCTGATAGACTAATATAAAATCTTTACTCTGAGAACTAAAGATCTACTGTACTGAGCTCACAATGATCTGCACCGGCCAGCCCCAAAATCTCATGGAGATCAACATCTCACGGAGCCTTTCCTACCTCCTCTCACGAATAGAGAAAAACCCAAATTATTTATCCCTCTCCAGTGATTCCAGCCATAATTAACTTGTCCTTAAAAAGCACCGAAACACAAATGATGTGGCTCTTTCATGTAGAGATACTTGTTCCATGCTCCTCTGTCTTCTGGTCTCACTTTTTTTTTTTTTTAAATCCTCCATTCCTCTCAGATTTTATTTCAAATTGATGTTACACAACTAGAGTTCAGTAAAAGCATGACAGATTAGGATTTACAAGAAACCACATTATTTTATTTAAAGATGTGACCTACAGGCTGTATTTTGTACACCTCAAAAAATACCTTGTGAAGAGCTCATTCCTCGCCCCCACGTGAAAAATTATTGGAGTCTCTCCCCCCCCATCCCTCAATAGCTGCTCTCTCAATGACCACTGCCCACGCCCAAGCTGTGACCCATTCACCGGCAGCCTATGTACTACACGAATGTCATGGAGGTCTGGGGATCATGTGAGCTCAGGCCCAGCCTTTTGAGGAATGGGGCAAGGGTTCTAACACGAACACTCCTATGCACGCTCCCAGCACACCCCTAAATAATAGGCTCTTCCCGTTACATGTGGCTGCCAGCTAACACCCTGTGAACTACTTTCCTTATGTTAGACAGGCCTCTGCTTTCTCACGGGGATCTAAATTAAAAGGATAACTT
The DNA here is from genome assembly GCF_011100685.1 of Canis lupus familiaris. NCBI lineage: Eukaryota > Metazoa > Chordata > Mammalia > Carnivora > Canidae > Canis > Canis lupus. The sequence continues at coordinate 3,999,992 of NC_049224.1, read as the reverse complement.
TCAAAATTACATGGAAAATGAACCTGTCATAGAGCTAAGACCCAAAAAAATGAAGGAAAAATTGTATCAAGTTCTAAATTTTATATGGGTTATTGCACACCTCTCAAAATTTTGCATCTTCAGTTTTATGAATGATGGGCAATCACACGTTTTCTTAAAATAAAGTCTGTCATGTAATAGTTTAAAATATCAAGTATGGTCAAGATTCTGTGGAAATTAGTGGAGATGTGAAGATCAGGTGCTTTAGCATCAGGAAGTGACTTGAATCATGTGGTCTCCATGGTAACAGCCTTGGTGCTTACATCAAAGGGCCCTCTCTTACATGCACAATACCCCACGATATTTCTGATGAGTGCTTGGGCAATAGGATTGTTCTCCTCATAGGTGGGGCCCCTCTGAATTCAGGGCCGGTCATTAACCTAAGTTTGGGATACTAATGGGTGAAATTACCAATCACAGAACCCTGCCTCTAGCCAAGAGTACAAAAAAACTACCTTGTATACAGAGGGATGTTCCGGGATCATTTAGAAGAACCTCGTGTATTTTCAACTTATTTTTATCCAGTTACACAAAAAGTTAAAGTGTTTAGAGGCATGATCACTATTTACTATACGGGGCTGCTATATAATTACACACATACACAGACAACTTTCATTATTGAGATAGGTTTTATTTCTGTACGCATTCCGCGACGTGCCTTACCTGCCTTTCACCTGGTTCTACTCAATACCTTACATCTCCTTTCATTCACTCATCAAATCCATTAGCTTATTTGCTTGGTCACATTTCAACGTTAATCACTCCATCTTAGGTTATATTCTAACAGCAGTAGCTTCTATTATGCAACAATATTTACGCCCCCATTGTATAAAGTACTGGTTCTTAGGACATGGGGATTATGTCTGCTGTTTGGTACTGAAAACACTTTCAGGTCCCTTCCCACGTGGTCTCGATTGAAGGAGAAGAAAGCTTAACATGGTTTGCTAAAGTTGTAGCTAGAAATAGCCTCTAAGTTCCCTGCTTCTTCTGTACTTTTTTTGGGGGGGGGGGGGGCGGTCTTTGGAACTAACATGGTCTCACAAAGGCAAGAAAAGCTCTGGGAGGTTTACTCTGTGCTTTGTAATAAAATCCATACTTACTGCAGGGAATGTTTCAGTAGATCTGTTCTCAATGACTAAAATTAATCTGTGTACCTTCCTTCTCACGTGACACATGAGTCCCAGGGCCTTATTCTGTTGTGGAAACTGATATTCAGATTAATCGAGAACAGGAATGATATGGACAGAAGGCAAATTTGGAGAATTTTGTGGTTCCTGTTGGTTTTCAATTCCTTTTTATTTTTGTTCCTCTAAATGCCTTGCTGTTCATGTGGGCCAGAGCTCACTCATTTATCCATGGTTCTGGGATTCAACTTGTCCTCACTAAGTCTCCTGACATGCACAGCTGCTCATTCATCTACTTTCTTCTTAATAGTAATCCCCCAAGGTTTCTGATCGGCTGAAAATACAAATATAGCAATCCGTTGTTCTTGGGTATGACAGGTTGGCTACAATTGGAAAAATTCAAATACTGTAAAAATCTATTTAGTAACTATTTATTAACTGCCTCCTCTGCACCATGTACTGTGCCAGGATATAGAAAAGTAAACATTTTTAAGTCTCAATACCAAACCTTAGGGAGTTCCAAATCTAGAGGGAAAGAAGGACAGTCAGTATGAGATCTCGGAGAAGAGTGACGCAGGTTACCAGAGTGCACAGACAGGAAGTTGCGAGCGTACAGACGGGAGGCAGGGAGGCCGAGTGCCAGGGAAGGCTTCCTTGAGAAGGTAAAGTGTGACTTTCGCACAAAGTGATAGTAAGAACCAGCCTGTCTGCAAACAAGTGGGAGTCCAAGCCAGGGAGGACACTTAGGTGAAATAAGCAGTACACAAAAGAGACACACACGTGGGAAACTCAAGTGCAGTCAACGTCAGATTAATCAAGGTAACACGGTGGGGAACGGGCACCAAAAGGGTGGGCAAGGGCAGGGGAAACGGCCCGAGGTGATCCGAACTCGGGGTTCAAACCAAATCAAAACCTGGCACAATGTGGATAAAATGGAACTAACAGAAAATGTCTGTCTTGGTAAATACTTATTCTTAAAAGACATCTGGTTTAAGCATGCTTTCATTTAGATGTGAGAAAGGCTCTCTCAGTTGCACTACTTTCTCTGCTCAACTTTCTAATTTCAAGTAATCATGGGGGGAGGTCTATGTATGTGGGATGGGGCGGGAGGGAGCAAAGGGCAGAAGATGGGTTCTTGGAGGTTAGGGAAGAACAGATCAAGACCTTTATAGTGAGAACCTTCAGTCATTAATTCCTTAGAGTAAATGTGACTTACAAGAGAGTGAAATACCTTTGGGAAAAAAGGGGGAACTCAATAAATGTTCACCATAGGTCTGTTAAATTCATTTTTGTTGTCTAAGTCTTTAAGAATAAAATATACACAGGGGCGCCTGGGGGGCTCAGCGGTTGAGCATCTGCCTTCGGCTCAGGGTGTGATCCTGGGGTCCTGGGACCAAGTCCCACATCGGGCTCCCTGCAGGGAGCCTGCTTCTCCCTCTGCCTCTCTCAGTGTCTTTCATGAATAAATAAATACAATCTTTAAAAAAATAAAATATACACACAGTTTCCTTTTGGAAAGTTCTATAAGTGGATAGTGATGGTAGCTGTACAACACTGTGAAAATAAAACACACATATAGATAGAAACTGTAAGTCCTACGCAAGAAACATACAAGGGGCCAAGACCAAAGGTAAGGAGAAGGATGAATTTGCCACTAATTTTAATGGGTTGAGAGCAAAGGCTTTGAAATCAGAAAAAACAAACAAACAAACACACAAAAAACAAAAAAAACAGATTTTCATCCTGGCTTCCCTAGTTAGCAGTTGTGTTACTTAACACCTGTGCTCCTGAACTTTTCCAAACTTTAGTCTTCTTACCTGTCAAATGAGGATAGCGCTTCTTTTTCTTTGAGTTGTTGTTCTAAGAGGTACAAAGTATATAAAACCCCTAATAAAATCAATGAAATACATAATAGGTGCCGTTATTATCATAATACCTCCATTTGTTATAAAGTATAAAAACTGGGTATGAAACACACTTAATTCAGGGAACCTGGAAAATCATGCTACCTCTTGATGACAGTCCCTTGTTCTGTCATTGGTTGGCATACAGACAGTCCCCAACTTACGATGGTTTGACTTAGGGTTTTTTTTTTTTTTTTAACTTTATAATGGTTCAAAAGCAATATGTATTCAGTAGAAACTATACTTAGAATTTTGAATTTTGGTCCTTCCCTGGGCTAGCGACATGCAGTAGACACTCCCTCTTGATGCTGGGTGGTGGCAGTGAGCCACAACTCCCAGTCGGCCAGCCAGGTGGCCAGGAGGGTACACAGCCCATACACTTACAACCACTCTGTCCCTACAGACATGCTGCTTTTCACTTTCAGTACAGTAGTCAATAAATTATGCAAGATATTCAACACTTTGTTATAAAAGAGACTTTGCGTTAGGTGATTTTACCCAACTGTAATGTAAGTGTTCTGAGCACATTTCAGGTGGGCTAGGCTAAGCTGTGAGGTTTGGTAGGTTGGGTGTATCAAATGTTATTTTTGACTCACAGTATTTTCAACTTAGGAAGGATTTACTGAGACAATCCTACCGTAAGTTGACAAAGATCTGTACTCAAATTTTGGGGGATGCAAAGCAACAATTCTATTATTTGGAAACACACCCTAGGCTTTATGTGGCAGAAAGTAAATTGTAGTAAGTAGATTCTTTTCTAGTTAATGGGGTTAATCATCAGATAATTACAAACATCTAAAAATTCTGAATAAATAAGCTTGAGATTGTTTTCCTGTGCTGGTACAAAAGAGTAGTAACTAGCACATTTATCACCGAGGCAAACGTCCAAATAAACAAAGTTTGAGGAACATGAATAAAGTAGAATAGTTTTTGTGTCAGTAAGAGCTTTTTAAGATTTATTATAGTCCCAGGCTCACACAGACAGGTGAATTCACTGCACAGCTGCCAATTTTTTATTTCACTTTGTGTAGGGACAACCTGGCATCGGGCAAAGGCTCCCATTTTCTTTATCCAAATGGATAATTTTTGCCCAAAGAGATCACTTTGTCATGTGAGCTTTCATGTGGTGAGCTGGCACATTTGTTGCCGCCTTATATGATCAAAAAACAACAATAAAAATCACAGGGGACGCAGTGCATGGGCAAAGCACAATTAGAGCCATGAATAATTCTCAGGGATAAAAATTATTACGTGGAGAATAAACACCATGAAATTACTGATTATCTATTCCTCTCATAAAATTACCCAAAGTGAAGAGTACTTAAGACCTAGTACAAATACCAAACGTAATACAAATATCCTAACTGGATCCTAACCGCCAGAGATGACAATCCTGAGCCGGGAAGCCGCACCCAACTCTCATATTTTAAATTAAGTATCTTAATAAAAATGATAGTCCCAGTAAATGTTGTCCCATTATCGTGAGCACACAGTTGCGACTTTGTATAGGATGGATAGCTTTACCTCCGAGGCTATTTATAGGCCGCTAATAACTGAGACCCCAAAGACCCCAATTTGCATAAAAAGAAGCCAAGGCAACATTCACTCAGGTATACAAATGGCAACCATATAGACAAAAGCTCTAAGAACTCATAATCTCTTCTTTTTGGATTTCGTCAGGGATGGCTGGCTAATTGGAGGAACTCATGAAAGTTCCTTACAATCCAATTAGCACTTCAGTGCAATTAAGTGGTAGAGGCTTCCCTATTCTGCAGAGACTGCCTTTGATCTTGCAGTGAAAAGTGTCCTTCCTTAAAGCTGGGGTTTTGATTTTTTTCTCAGTAATTAGTGCTAATTGTAAACCCAAGCCTGACCTGCTATAAACAGAGTATTTTACCGCATTTGACACTAGGACCTTAAATCAGTGTTCTCTTTTGTCTATATTGTACTTGCTTATTAGAAGTCTGGCTATTTTGCTCATTATTTGATGCACAATGGATAAGTACATACTAAAGTCAGCTGAAACAAATGCCTTGATCTTAAGAGCTTGTGTGGGTATTTTCACTGATGTCTTTTAAGCCCAGTTACCATAAAAGTAGTTGATTGAATTTCACTTAAGGAATATACTGTAGTTTTTCCAAACAAAGAATGACTATTCAAAAGCAATTTCTAAAGAGGTTTAGTGACCCTTGCATGTTTGGAAAATAAAAACAAAAGATGAAAATGGTCTTTTCATGGGAACAAACATAAAGAACTGCATAAATCAACTGCAGTAGTCTGCTGAAAAATACCTAGTATAACAATGTCTGTTAAAATCAACTCATTTGTTTAGATACATAAAAATGAATTAAAATATAAGCCTATTAGTGAGTAGGCCAATCAGGGATCTCTGTATGGAAATAAGACACTACAAAATATAAAATCCCAGACTTTCTCTAAGGTATAGATAAGACCCTCTGAATCAGCACCCGTTTCCTATGCAAATGCAAAGCGGTTGGATGTTAGATAGGACATTTCTCCCTCAAACATGTTTTTAAATATACCCTATTCCGTTACTTAGTAAATGGTTTCCTCAGAAAAAAAATCATAAATGAAAGTAGGCCCACTCTGGTTGTACTATTAGACATTCTGAATTAGGACAAAATTAGGGATCTTGACGTACACATAGTCTGGTGTACAGACACAAAATTACCAGATGGGAAAAATGTCTAAGTAGAAATATACACTACACATAAAATATGATGGCACCAATAAGCACTCCTTAGAAATAGCTATTTTGGTGGATTTCGTCTCCCTTTCAGAAAAAAAAAGTCAAGAATCTAGAAACAGTATTTTTGATAGAGGACAATATGATTGAATCTGACTGAAACAAAAGGCAAGATGGGCTCTTAGAAATCATCCCTTGTTTTATGTCTTTTATTTTAATCATTTGAAAAACCAAAGTATTACAGGCATATAGTTGAGAAATCAAATAATAATAAAAGGCCTGTTAAAAACTTCCAGGTAACTAAAGAGAAACACAAAAACCCTAGACTCTTAAATGCAGAAAACAAACTGGTGGTTGACACAGAGGGGAGGTGGGCAAGTGGGGGGCGAAACAGATAAAGGGGATCAAGAGTACATCTATCACGATGAGCACTGAGTCCGGTGTGGAACTGCTGAATCATTAAACTGTACACCTGACACTAATAGAACACTACGCTAATTATATGTCAATGAAAAAAGAGAAAAAAAAAAAAACAACCCTTAGGGTTATTTGTCCCATCTTCTCCTCTCCTCCTCCTTGAAGGAAATGATTTATCAACCTTTCAATCATTGCTTTGGCTCTTCACTCCCATGATTCCAAATCAGCTGTGACTCCTCTAGTGGGATAAGCTCCCAGGATGTCTGCGCTCCGGGGCTCTGGGGCTCATCATGGAGAAACAGCTCACGGTCAGTGTCCGACTTCCACTTGTGTGTTCAATATGGTCGCTCACTCTCTTCAGTCCCTGGAGTCTCCGAGTCCTGAGACTCTGACTCAGACTTCCTAAGAGTGTAATCTCCTGCCTGGATGGAAGTGAAGAGGTCACCTGACCAGGCACGGTGAGATGTGGAAGAGGGGAAGATCAGGAGGGGGCTAGGTGCGCCTTGGACACAATTTCGAGCAACCTGTGTTTTCACGACCCTCACCTATTACTCCTGGCCTCCAGTTTTGGAGCCCTTTCTGAGAAACTGATTGGCTAGCTCTTCTTTGGTACTTTCAACCTGTAAGTGTTTTTGTGTGACCTCCCTTCTCCCTAGTAAATCACTTACTGCTTATTTCTAAAAAAAAATATTTACTGTCATAGAATATCTATTAAAAACTTGCCATTTTAACTATTTTTAAATGCACAATTCAATGGCGACCATTATACTTTATATAATTATGCAACCATCACCAATACTTATTTCCAAAGCTTTTTTTTTTTTTATTCCAATCATTTCTCATTCTTCCCTCTACTTTTAGCTTCACAACTGTGTTCCCAGGCTAGAGCGAGCTCCTACTCTAATCACAATTGAACCTTAAGTTTGTTTGTGCTTTTTTTTTTTTTTTTTTAGTTTTGGGTGATTTTCAAGAGAAGTGTACAGAAACGTTTTTATTCTGTCAACATAAAACCTGAAGCCTCATGTCCTCATTTTAAAGATGGGACTACTCTTCCTCGAAAAGATTAAGCAACTTGCTACTGATGATTTGCCAGACTACCTGCCAGGGCACTTTCCATCAACTGTACTATTCACATCATTATTGGCCGGTCTGGTCTTTTCTTTCTTTTCTTTTCTTTCTTTCTTTCTTTCTTTCTTTCTTTCTTTCTTTCTTTCTTTCTTTCTTCTTTCTTTCTTTCTTTTTCTTTTTCTTTTTCTTTTTTCCTTCCTTCTTTTTCTTTCTTCACAATTTTAAATTGTGTGTACCATAGAGACCAAAGATGTTGTTTCTGTACCAATTATGAGAACAGTGTTGGACAGCTGTTGCTCAGGAAGTTAGATTTTCCTAAGTCCCTGTCATGACACCAACTAGGAAACTGAATAATAGGATTAAATCTCTGGAACTTCTTGGAAGTACAGTCAAGGAAGAACCTGCTGACCAATGTTAATGGCTAAACTGACCACCTTCTCCTAGAGCCAGCAGACTTTATTTTAGGGCCCATGTAACACAAAATGTTCTATCTTTTGCTGAGCATGCATCCCAAACCAGATGGAGATAATGCCCAAAATATCTAATAATGTAATAGCAAAAATGATAAAATCACATTTTCTGTGCTAGAATGTGGCTTTTTTAGGTTACAAAGCCTCACTCCCTATATTCCACGTATCATTGTGGCCACCTATTTTAAGTTGAGAGAAGTTATTTTAATCTTAGGGATTGTCTCTTTCAATGATGAACTGGAAAGGTAAAGAGCCTCAACAGGATAGTGTAACTTAACTGGCATGTTAAGTTTTAAACCTATTGTTAACTTGAGCGCTGCTGGAGGAAAGAGGGAGGGAAAAGAGAAGAGTAAGGGCAAAAACATCAATGGAACAGAACAACGAGGCTCCCAGGTCGGCATCTCTGTCACCCCTATTTTACAGATGAAAGAGCCGAGGCTCAGAAAAGTCCAGTGATTTGCCTAACGTCACAGAGCTACAGGCGACAGAGCTACGATCTGAACCTGGATCCAGCGCTCTCAACAACTCAGTTCTGTGGGCAGGCTAAAAAGTTCCCAATAACTCAAAAACAAAGTTTGGTTATGTGAATAAAGTAAATCTAGAGTAAGCACAAAATATTACAGTACACTGATCATGGTGAGGGCAGGGCAATTTCTTCTTGTTTGAAAGGCAATTTAGTCTCTTCTTTTTGAGTAGACACATCTGTTACTCTTGATAACTAGTCATAAATATGGAAAACACCGGACGGGACACACTAAACTATGCCCATGAAAATGTAGTTGAAAAATTTGTTCTTACTTTTAAGCGAATTTGATGTAGATTTATATAAAGCCATTGAACCACAACAAAATTATTTTAACACAAAACTTATTTTACACATTAACACTTTGGTCAAGAATCTGGAAATAAATAAAAATGGCCCCTGAGCAAGTGTGGAAAAGAAAAGCCAGAGTAAATGTACTGTGTGCTTCCTCTACTGGAAAGCCTTTGGCCCTCCCTTGGGTGTCCAGGGACTCTTATTTTAGGGATAATTCTAACAAGCTCGTTCTCCCCCTTATAGACCAAAGCACATCAGAAGCAATAATCAGAAAGGGATGAGATACTGCTAAAAGAAGCAACGCAAGAACGTCAAGACATGAGTAAATGACCATAACAGATTTCTAAAAAATTACTCCAGAAAGATGGTGGCTGAGGTCAGAGGTTGTCAAACCACAGCCTGCGGGTCAAATTCAATTGTTGCTTGTTCAGTGACAAAGTTTTAATGGAAATCAGCTATGGTCTTTCACTATATAACAACTACAGCTGCCTTCACAGGGCAATTGGCAGAGATGAGGAGCAGCCACAGAGACGACATAGCCTGCAAAACACAAAATGTTAATATCTGGCCCTTTACAGAAAAAGTTCATTGACCCTATGGTCTAGCTCATTAAAAGCTTGGATAAACAGCCTCCCATACCTTCCCAGGGCCTCTGGGCAAAGTACACACGAGTTATCCAGAAATTATTGGCTTATGTGTAGTATGCTTTAGTAGACAGTATTTAATAAAGCACTGAAGGCTATAATCCATTTTATAAAGGTTTCTGGGAAAAATTATTATTATTTTTAACTGACAAAAGACAAACATTTCAGTTAACCAGAAAACTGCTTTTATAGAACACCCACATGGATTATGTTTCTTTCTTTCTTTCTTTCTTTTTTAAGATTTTGTTTATTTATTTATGAGAGACACAGAGAGACGGAGAGAGAGAGAGACAGGCAGACAGAGAAGCAGACTCCATGCAGGGAGCCCGACGTGGGACTCGATCCCGAGACCCCAGGATCACATCCTGGGCCGAAGGCAGGTGCTAAACTGCTGAGCCACTCAGGGATCCCATGGATTATGTTTCTAAAGGCAAATCTAATATTTCAAAAAAGAGACTATTCAGGAATCAAAATCATAAAGTTATTTACTGGCACAAGCAGGTCAACACAACGAAATCATTTCAGATGCCCTTCCATACACATTTTTTCCCCTTACGATCAAAGTTTGAGCTCTGATTTCCTTCAGGTGATCCATAGTCTCGGGGCTCTACGAAACCTCATGTTCCCTAAACTGAGCACATTGGAAACACGAATGTCAGACAAGTGAATTGGCATTTTTTGAAGAACTACTGCTGTAATTTAAACTACTCCTTGATCTTCCCCAAAGCATGCTAGAGAACCTAATTTCCATAAAACTTTCTAACCCAATTTGAACAGTATAATGTGGACAGTGGGGAATAAATGGGTTTGATCAATTATGAATTTATGTGATATGTTAGTAAGCTATTCAGGCTAAGTCTTACAATTCAGTATTTTGAACACTAATGCCAGGCTACATAATTTTAAAATGGTGCATTTCAGAAAAACCTCACTAGGGCATATTTGCATATTTGGAAATCTAATTAACCCAAGCATATCTTAAAGCTTTCAAGAGGGAACATACAATAACATTTTTGTCAGCTGAATGTTTGCTGGAGGCTATGTAAGGATTTTATCATCTGGTGTAATTTAACCCTTCAGCTCCCAATTTTTATGCTTGGGCTGTCCAACTCGGGAGTGCGATACGGGCAGAGGGAGCCTCCCCGTCTCTGGGCCTGTGAGTGGGGGTTTCAGAATGAACGAGAGGGCTCCAGCCACTTCAAGAACACCAGGAAGGGCCCGTGACCACTCTCCCTGCTACCAAATCCAAGACCAAAACTGTCTCTTCTCCCCCACCTTGGACTGTGTCACTAAGAACTGTTATTCTTGCAGGAACGCTTGGATTAAGTGGAAAAAAGAAAATCACCACTATGTTGCATAGATGAAAAACATCCTTCTTATATCTTTTATGGGGGAAAATACTTCAGGAGGACACAGGGGCCCAATGAGGGACACTGTCCTACGTACCTCCACAGCTACCTCCTGTGCCCCTAAGTATAACTTCCTCCAGTGAGATTTGCCTGTTCTCAGAGGCCTGCATCTAGGCCCACTACCAAAAAAAGGAGAAAGCATGAAGAAAAAATGGGTTTTTTTGGACTCACTGGCCCCCTACTAAAAAGCAACACTTTGATCCCTAGAGGCATCACTGTCTCTGCGTGCCTAGGAGTGGAGACTGGTCCACAGCCAAAGCCCCACTCTCCTGAGATCGCTGCTTTGTAGCTTTAGCCATTTACCTTGCCGGGGGGGGGGGGGGGGGGGGGGGGGGGGGGAGACCTGCTGTCCTTGTTACTGTGTCTGCCCAAGGGTTGCTGCACACACGGAGGCTCAGGTTGCAGGACATGACTGGCACTCACTGGAGGCAAATTCCCTGTTTTGCCAAGTACCCAGTGGACGCTCCTGTCAGAGAGGCCTACGGGAAAATGCTGCTCCGGAAGAAATGGAGGTCCCTGTATCAGCATTAGTTATGTAGAAAACAAAATCCTGATAGGCCCAGTAGAATCTAAACACATTATACTTGAAATTTCAGGAGATACAGTAAAAAAAAAAAAAAAAAAAAAATTGTGAACTCCATTTGCAACAATATATAGTCAGGTCTGCAATAACGCTTTTTAAAATTGAAAATTGATTCCAATAGGACTGATGTGTTAGGGACCAACGGGAGCGTGATGCAAATTTTGCATCTGCTTATGTGGAGTTCTGGGTGAGAAAGGCTAGGTGAGCACGGAAAGCTGCACCCAGCTGAACCCAACCGTGCAGAAGGTTCCAGAGTGCGCGCAGCTCACATCTTGAACTTCTCGCCTCACGTCGTGTGTTATGACTCAGTTGTGAGCCACGTTCACGTTCAGCCCACCTACTGTCACGACCTGCCTTCTGACGTCAGATCACCTCCCTCCACTACTTCAGGCCCAGGCGCCCTCGCAGCACCGGGGAGCCATCCTAGTCCCACGATTCCTCAACTGTCCCCTAGTGTAAGACCGCGCGGCCACCTTTTTATTGCATCCCCCTCTTTTAAAAATTTTTCATGTCCCTGATGAAGTTTCTGAATGTTTGTCTCTCACCCCATTTGGCCCCAAGCTATCATTTTCTGTGCGGCCCAATGAATTTAGAAACATGCATGTCACCTTATAACGAAAGGGACTGTAAATCCGATTTCATTGTTTTATTAAAGATCAAAGAAAGGGCAGGGGACAGAATCAATAACGTTTTAGTTGATAAAATGAAACAAATGTTTTCATGTGTCTCGCTGAGTAGAAATCATCAGTCCATGAAGGACAGTCCCCCTGGCATGTTAGAGCCCACGGGGCTCCCTTCCCACGACACCTCGATTCAGCTCAGACGCGTCTCCTCCAGCAAATTCTCCCCATCTCCAGAACCATGTCCATCTACAGCAGACGCCTTCACTGTGTCCTGTGAACGTCAAAGCCTCAAAGCTCAGGCCTCAGCACACCACACTGCAATTCCCTTTACTTATTATTCTCATTCACTACACTCCGAGCTCTCTCGAGCTGTCTCTGCATGTGTGTTTGGATTCTGAGCATGCAGCACGGTGTCTAGCACAGGGGAGGTGCCCAGAAAATGTTTGCAAAAGAAGAATAAAGGAACGTCCAGTTATTTGTTATTACAGCCCTCAGCACAGTGCTTTGCACAGACCAGGCGCTCAATAGACGTTGTTGAATTTATTTCTGACAGAAAACAAAAAACAAGAAGTGTACTTATTTAGACAGGAAAACGACCAGCGGAGTCCTTTCTTGAACAAGGCCAATAAAGCCTTGATCTGCATAATGTATATTCAACCTTATAAGATGCACAAGACAGGAAGAGGACTATGACATTTTACGACCATGAAACATCAAATCCCTCAAGAGGAGATCTGCCTCAGTTCTACTGTCAAGCTGGTCAACTCTTCAGCTTTCCAATCAGGAAGGCTTATTCCATTTTCAACACCTTCGAAGATGCGATTACATCTCCTGGTAGCTTTAGACAATGCTTAATGATGGTTTGTAATCAAGAAATCCCTACCAATGTAATAGCAGGCTCTCCCTTGCTACTTTAATTTTCTTTTGTTCTTTCTTCTTAGGGATGGAGAACTGGTCAGCATTCTTATTATAAACCTCTGTATACTATAAGACAGTTATTAAGTCATCTCTTAGCTTTCTATTTTCTTGGCTAAGCAATGAAACTCCTTTCATCTTTCCCCACATGACCCATTTTACATCCCATTAAGCATTTCTGTGGTTCTCCTACAGACCTTTTCCAATTTTCACAGTTCTTTTTAAAATGTGGAAACCCAAAGTCGACAAAATAGTTTAATAAAAGCTTATACGACGCCAAACATAACAAAGGATTATTTCCTAACTCCCTAAATCCCAGTATCGTAGGAGTTTTATGGCATGCTTTGCTAAAGGCCAACAAGCTCTTACCCCCTCTCCGTGCCGGTCAGTCCTCATGCACTCTCTGAATGTGCGGTGTTTGAACAGGGCCTGGCACCCACGCTCTCTGTGGACAGCTGTTCAAAGGTGCCCTGAGCACATGCAACACCCTGTGTCTACTCGCACCAGCTTGCTGAACTAGGGCTTTGGGACACAGAGCACGTTTCATGTGTGCCTCGCTTGGCTTTCTGTAGCTCAGGCCACAGAGGAGCTAAACATGTGTTTTGCAGAGCAAAGCTGGCCTTTGTAATCTTGTTTTAGGCTGGGCACCACTCTGCTGACTCACCTTGAGCTCACAGCCCTTTTTCTTATCATTCCTGTGCTTGGATAATCTTCCTCCCTCTGCTGAGAGTATTGTTTGCTTTCTTCTCTCAGGATATAACCTTGAATTTGTTCCATTTTTTTGAAATGTGATTTATATAATTTATTAAGATCATTTTGAATTCTAGTTCTAGCTTTCCAAATGTTTGTAACCCCTGTTAGCTTAGTGTAATCTCCAAACTTAATCAGCATGCTTTTCATTCTGTCACCCAGGAAATAATGAAATGCAGAATGGAATCTAACGTGGGCACCAGGACTGAATCCTGAAGATCTCTAATTAACAGACCCCTAAGGCTTATGATAAGGACTTTAGAGGGTAACCTTAAACACACACACACACACACACACACACACAACCAAAAAACCGTGTCTACCTAAATTGTGGTGGGATCTACTTAGACATAATCTTCTTATTTACTGATAAAGGGTAAAAGGGTAGCAGTTTACAGGGTGCGATTAATGGCGATCGCAAATAGATAATTACTCCAGCCACTGCTTTCCTTTAGCTTGTGTAGGTTAATATTTCACCATGAAGGAAATCATACCACTTTGGGTGGATTTCCTATTCGAAACACAGAAAGATAAAATTATAACCAAGGTTTTATTACTTACTCATTTATTTATTTTTAAAGGAGTCTCTATGCCCAATGTGGGGCTTTTGAACTCAAACCCCAAGATCAAGAGCCCCTATAATGAGGTTTCATAATGGTGATCTTTATTGGTTATTGTCACTGTGGACCTTAAAAACAAATCAATGTCTAATTAATTAACTATTTAAAATGTAAAAAGATTTGTGAGTCAATACAAGAAGCTAAATATAGGGGCCTGATCAATCTAGATGCCTGTGATAATTGTATTATCTGGAGATCAAGTTGCTGAATGATTCTACAAAATACTGCGTAACTGCACAGAAAGGCAAAAACTAGTGAAAAGTAACTTTAAAATTAAATGCATGCACTAAAAAGATTCCATTACTTTCTAAACTTCAAATTAAATACCCTATTAATACAGTTAAACAAAAAAGAGTAAAGCAATTATGTCTTAATGGTTGTAAAGGCTTTCTTCATTGGTAATTTTAAATTAGATAAGTAAATTTAATTTCCACTCAAAAATATTTGATACTAGAGCAATTCCCATCAGACAGCATTTTTATCACTATTGCAACAATTTCCAAAAAAATAAACAATACAAAAAAAATAAACAATACACCTAGAGACATACAACAATGTCCTTAAAGAACAGTGTTCAGTTAATCAAAAATATTTACTGACTGAAAATTCAATTGCTAGATAGAACCTCTACTTGATTATTTCCTAATTTCTTTTAGCTCCGCGTTCACTTATTTTGTTATTTTAGGCTACTCGGTTGTTTCATGCTGCTGTTTGTTAGATGTTTTCAAAACTGCACAGAAATGGGTCAAGGGAGAATTACAAAAAAATTATCTCACTAGACTCAGATTTATGGAATGCTTGATAAAGGGATATCTACTGTTAACAGAGAAAGGAGCATATATCAAAAAGAAGGAAAAAATCTGAGCTGGGCATTCAGCAAAGAGTGAACTGACCTTGGAATTGTATTGTATAAACATACAATTCGCCCCCATTTAGTTTTCTGCTGGCATATACACTCTGTCTGCATATAATGTTAATGCATCATTTATTTATATCAAAAGCCTTTCCTAGACAAGCATCCTAAAAATATAGTGAGATTATTTTGTTCTGGGAATAAAAGAACTTAAGAAAATTCTCATTCTTAAAATATGCTCTTCTGTAAAATCAATTCTCAGATATCCAGTGCCTAGTCAATGAGCTATGGATTGCCTACAAACATGCTCAAATACTCATTAGCACATCCAGGACAAGATGAGCTGGGTGACACAAATCTATCAGTTTAGAAACCTTGCCAAAAACTTGTGGAAATTCACTTCCCTTCAGTAATCTCGTTTTTCATTATATTTCTTGAAATATGTTTAATTAACAGGATTGAGTCCCCCGTCAAGTAAACAGGTCATATAAAGAAGTAATATCATAAAGTACAATTTCAACTCTAACATACCATCAGCTTACAGCTTATAATGCATTCCTACTAAATACTATTTGGTATTCTAAAAATTTTTATGTAGTATTCAAGATTAAAAATATAGGTAAAACCTTTTAAAATTAATAGGTTTTTTGTTTGTTTTTTTGTTTTTGTTTGTTTGTTTTTTGCTTGGGCACAACCTATTACACTGAAGAGTACTTGAAAAAATGTGTCATTGCCTGAGATTTGGATACTATTTTATTATACTGTTTTTTTTTTTATTGTAATGGCATTAGGATTAGTAGAATTTGACTTCTGAATTAAAATGTACAGGATGAACTTACTGTTTTCTTCAGTAACACACAAAGAATTCTAGAAATCAAAAGATAAAAGATGCATGGAATCTGAATCAATCTAGATGTAAATTTGACAGTTCATTTTTATTACGAATGATAATTAGAGTTTTTGAGATAACAGGCTTATAAATAATATCAAAGATTCCATTTGTATGGTTCAGTGAAGAGTCCTAGTCTTAGTAGATTGTTCTGATTTTCCTACTTTAGTTAAATCAGATTTTTCAAGAAAAGAAACTTAAAGACGGTTGGCCTAGAACAGGTAACAAACTGTTACAGAGGAAATGTTTAATATTCCAACATGAAGATAATGATACCAATAGTGAGCATGTCGTAAAATTATTGTATAATATCAAAATAAATATAAATAAGAGTTTGTGCTAGCCCTTTGTTTTATAATACATCTAACAAATGTGGCTATGATAGCAGGAAATTCAATAAAAGTTAGAATGGTTATGTTTGTATGTTTGAATTGCTGGTGATGATGATTTTTCCCCCCTATAATTTCTGTATCTTTCAAATATTTGACTATGAATAGATACCACTTTCACAGACAGATAAAAAGGTGTTAATACAAAAAAAGTTTAAAAACCAAGTAAAATTCTGAGAAGATTGGAAGATTTCTGCTAGCATTCTCCAAGGGATCATAAATCTCCAGATGTTATATATGATGCACGCTGACTTCTCTCAAGGCTGATATACAATCACTTGGAAGAATCATGACTTTATTTTAAAAGTCTATCTTATCTCCACTGGTTGCAAGTATAAAGAACATTTTAAGCATTAAGGAAGCATAAAAATCTGATTCTCTATTTGCAATTTTTCTTTTCTTTGCTAGATTTCCCTGAAACCAATTACTGAAGTTGATGTAAGAATGTCTGAAATACAGAGAAAAGAAGATATTTGGAATTGTTCATACTATTTGAAGCAAATTCATATTATTTAGTCAACAAAGAGTTATTGGATTAATTTTATTCAGCACTAGATTCTGGAAAAAAAGAAGGGAAAAAAAGACCCAGACCCTCTCATGTCTCGTGATGTATAAACTCGAAGTCTAGGTGGTAGTGACACCACACAGGTGGTAGGGACCTGAGGGCAGGAGGGGTCTGCCCGTGATCTCTCCTGATTGCATAGTGTGGGCTTTCACTCTGTTTGGAGATGCCTTGTTCCAGACAACAGTGAAGAAACAGCCACAAAAGATAAAAGTAAAAAAATGGAACACATTTCATTTTTTAAAAAATGCCTTAATGATATTTTTTCTCTTTTTGAGACCTTTTATGTTGTGGCAAGCAATTGGAGGGGAAAAAAGAATAAGACAATAAAAGAGATCATGGAACAGATATCAGTATAAATAAATAGTGTTTCAACTGAGGTCTCAAGCTATAACATCTAGAGTTAAAACAACTGATTCTA
This sequence comes from Canis lupus familiaris, assembly GCF_011100685.1. Taxonomy (NCBI): domain Eukaryota; kingdom Metazoa; phylum Chordata; class Mammalia; order Carnivora; family Canidae; genus Canis; species Canis lupus. The sequence continues at coordinate 3,982,788 of NC_049224.1, read as the reverse complement.
GTCTTGTGACGGAGGGGGGAGGGGTAGATGGGGAGGGGGGTTGGGAGGAGCAGACATTTTAAGTATTAGAATGTACTTTTCTAGCATATTCTCATAGAAGAATAAGAGACATTTTAAGTCCACATTCACCTTCACTCTCTTCCCTCTTTCCAAGGTCATTATCATTGGGAATTGGCTAAAGAAGGGGACTGGAAGTTTCGAGATGTCTGCTATTTAAGTTAAAATTTAAAAATGTCTATGCCCTGCCACTGTTATAAGACAAAGAATATATAGCTGGGTGTAGGCAGTCAGGGATTAAGTCTTATTTGTGTATTACACTAAATTATTCATTGGACATAATTCTTTCTAGGCAGGTTGACAAAGAATCATAATAAACTGTTTAGTAAAAGTGGGGTTTACTAAACTCTGCGTAACCCAAATGAAGTTTTAAAAATGAGAGGCAAGTGGGTTATCTCTGAGTTATCATTTATTTTATTTCTGGGTTATCATTTATTTTCTAATTTTCTGCATTTTCCAAATGATAAGGAATAAGTGCACGCGTGAGCATGCACACATGCACACACACACTTTAATGGGGTGCTCTACTATAATGCTAGGACTTTACATTTATGACTGCTAAGTTTTCAATGATCTTACAAGATGGGTATTATTACCCCTAGGTTCATAGAGTAAAAAAAACCTGAGGCTCAGAGAAGGTTAGTCCTGCTTAAGTTCACACAAAGAAAATTAAATGTCACAGGTCAGATTTCTTAAAAGAAAAAATACTAAAGAACAGAGATGAAATGCTTATTGTTGTTGTGAGGAGCATTTACGGGCCTTGACAAATCTTTATAGCCACTACCTGCGGGTCTTCACCGAAATCCCAGGGAAATCGCATGGACTGGCTCCAGGCAAACATGATTAACACATTCTACACGGGCATACATGTGTGTCTGGACAGACATATTTGGGCAGAAGGTTCATAACTTTGATCAGATAATGATTAGAGGGCTTGTTCGAGAGAGAAATCTAGCACACAGTTTGTTCTTTCAATAAACGTAAACAGTATTTCTTGTATGGTTGGATTCATTAAAGACAGCAAAGTGATTTCAGGAGGGACTGGGGGTGTGCAGGGTTGGGGAGTGGAGGGGGCCTGTGGCGGAGAAGCCAGAAGGCAGCTGCAGCTGGGGCGGACGCAGGCTGGGAAGGCTGGCCAGGAACTTAAGCTTGAGAGAATAATGGAAATTCTCAAATTTCAGCATCATCAGCATCACCCTGAGGTCTTGTTAAAACTCAGGTTGCTGAGCTCCATCCCCAGAGATCCTGACTCAGTCAGGTGGCGGTGGGGCCTGGGAATCTGCATTTCTAACAAGTTTCCAGGTAACGCTGCTGCTGTCAGATAGGGAATAACACACTGGATTGAGACACAGGCCCTGGGGCCCAAGAGGGTTTAAATCCTTGTTCTATTACTTATGAGGGTGGGATCACTGACAAGCTACTTAACCTCTCCCTACCTCAGCTTTCTAATCTGTGAAGTAGGCATGATTATACATTAAATGGGATAACACATGTGAAGTGCCTATCCCGGTGTATGACACACATGAAGAGTTCAACAGACTTTATGTATAAATCAATAAACTCAACAGCTCAACACACACACACACACACACACACACACACACACACACACACACTTGGATTAGAGTTATAAAATACCAAGACAACTTCCATAGGATAGGATAATATATTAAATCAAAGCAGGTTGAATATAGTTGGACAGTTTTAATTGTCTTTCAGATAAACAAGCCCTTTTCAAATTATTGAGTCAAGCTAATCATATCATTGCTATTTCCTTAAATTTGCAGCATCTCAATCACCGCAGGCCCATCAATGCTAAGAGAATCCATGGTAACCACACAAAGTAAACATCCACCTACCCATTAGTGCCAGCAATTATTTGGCATTTGTTATGTTAGTTAAACTGTGTAATGGTGTGTGAGAAATCAGTTTCTGCTTCCTTGACCCTTTGGAAAGCTGGTTTTCCAACCCAGCATGCCTTGCCGAGACTCCAAAGTGTGACAGCTGTGACTTTGGGCACTGATTCTCTCACAAGCCTCTTCTGGAAATGAGGCAGCAAACATTATGGTCTCCTCCAAAAGAGTGGGAATCTATTATAGGGGCTTGATTATTGATAATGACCATTTCTATTTTGGGGCTAACAGCTAACTAGGACTCACATTGTTCATTCTAATAAGTATTCATCATGAACCCTGAACTATCATTTCAGGGAATATTAATTTGAGATGCATGTTATACACAAGAACACAATGAAAGGATTATTTTCATGTCTTTAAATTTCAAGAAATATAACCTGTTGACTTATATTGAAGATGTATAAAGAGATTTAAAAACAGTTAAGAACAGTTTTAAATGTAAATGCATCTTCCATGTTCTCACAAACTCTTAACCATAATCCTGAAGATATTATAGATCTAAAAGTACACAGAAATTTTACTTCGTACGAATTTTCGACTCAACAGATATTTACTATGTCTCCTTAGTAAAATCTCTTGTATTAAATTCTGGGAGAGATACAAAGGTGAATGAACACTTGGCTGTTATTAGGGAACTGACAATTCATAGAGAAGATGAGATATAATCATGAAGGGAGAAGGGAGGGCATGGCCAAGGTCACAGACGCTGGAGTGAGGATGAAACATTTACAGTAGAGTGAGGAGAAGCCCAGCTTGGCTTGGGTAGGAATTCATTTTTTTGTAGAGAAATAGGAGACACTGTGAAACACAGGAAGACCTGGGGGTGAAAACGAATTCTATGGCCCTAGTCATCCCATTCACAGCCATAGGTTTTGCTAGCCAGAATCCTAATATCATCATAACAGGTTTTTTCCTTTACTGTTTCTGCACCTCTGTGCCACTCACAGATACACCTAGGAAGATATGTACAAGGAATGACCAGAGCCCTGGGTCAGGCTCTTCTGTCTCAACAGACACCAAGATTTGACTGGGAAAGTAACCTTCGCCAGGAGCAGAACGGAAAGCCTAGTAGAGGTGGAAAGCTGCTCAGTCATGGCAAGGGGGTTGTGGAGGAAGGACTGATGAGGTCACCCCCACCCTCTACGTTAGCTCTGAGTGTCCTGCTGGTCTAGTGAACACTTGCTCTGTTCTGGCCTGAAGAGAGGATGCCCCCCTTAAGGAAATCTGGGTTGGCAGTGGCAGCTTCTATTTTAAAGCCTAATCCAATATGGCACCAGGGCAGGGACATTACAGGGGAAAAACATTCTCCTTGACATTCTCGCTGGCATGCGAAGGGGAAAGAAACCAATGAACAAACAAAGTAAAACCAAGTATTTATTCGAGAGCCACGCCCAGATGACTTTTTCATTCCACGTCGGTTGACCTCCTTCACTGCTTCCCTTCATTGCAGCCGAAAACACAATGCCTCCCTATGGATGAAGCTATGCGCACGTGTACCTTTACCAGAAAAATAGGGACAAAGAGATCTGAACTAAGCCTGATGGAGCAAATGTTAATCACGGCTGCTTGTTTACTGTGTAACATTTCTGATATAATTTCAGAGTAGCAGAGTGGGGTCCTAACCATAGGAATAAGGAGGAAGAGTGTCACACAATATTTTGGGGGGGGGGGCGCAAATAAGGGCAAGGATGAATCTGGAGCACAAAGGTAAATGAAATACATTTGAGAATACTTATTCTCTACTTAAAGTCAGAGAGATTCTCATCTTTGACTGCTATGTAGATAATATATAAATGAATTTTCTTCCATTCATAAGCAGAGAAGTTTAAAAGGGTATTTGTGCTCGAATGTACATCAGGGCACGCTCTACAGGCTTATAGTGCTAGGCCATCAATATTGACCTTATCTATACAAAAGATTTTTATATTAGGATGTCAAGGAAACGTAGCAGGTTCATACAAAAACAAATCCTTCAACGTTCGGCAACACAACGATGGAGTGAGTACTCGGTTTTATAATCGTTTCGCTCCGTGCAGTGCTGAATAGAATACATGGCAATGAACTTGCGATGAAAACAACAACTGATATTTCAAAATGAAACCTTCCTCTGCTGAGAGCCAGAGGAGGAATGCATCCATTTGCTCAGGGCGCTGTCTGGCTACACTTCATCTATGCAGATTTCAGGTTAATTGATAGGACTCACAGACAAGGGTTCTATAAACCATTTTACTGAGCATACATCCTGATTATAATGTCATGTTAAGAAATGGAGTGCAATCTGTCTTCATGTCATATTTAATAGATTTCTAGTAAATAGCCCACAAGTGCTCCTTCTAACAGGTGATGAATTATATTAATGCCCTGTTGTACTTTCATAATTAAGGGTCTGGCAGGATTTCCATTATAATCAAGACTCACGGTAGGGAACAAAAGGGGTTGTTTTCTTGTTTCGTGGCCCTGACCTCAGTCCTCTCCTCATGCCCACAGCCACTTTGGGCCATAGGGAATACGCCTAGGAGGCTAGACTCAGGGAAAAAAACTGGGGAAGTTGGCTGTCTGGGTATCAGGAACCTCCGTCTTTATCAAGGCCTTCCCCTGTCCCCCGGCTCACTTGCTCCTTCCAGGAGAGTCTGCTCTCCCTTTTTTCACTCACAGAGTTGAATTTTCCTTCATCAGGAGCAGGCCTGATGGCTTCTCTTTGATGCCATTTCCTTTCCCAGACTTTGTTGCCCTGCTGTTTCCTCTGGAAGAAACCTGGCTGCCCTGTATCTGAGATGCCCAGTGGCAGAATTCTTTGCCTTTTGAGTAACAATGAATGAAGTTCATAAACAAAACCAATACGAAGACAGCAAAGGGAGAGGTGACTATGACTGATGGGAAGCCTCTCTCCACAAAACAAAGGTGAATATACTCGAAAATTCAGAGGAGAAACCATAGTCCCTAAGGGCCATTCTAAAGTAGCATTTGTAACAGTAGAGATGTCAGAACAGCTAAGCCAGGGGAAGAGGGCAGAGTCCAGGGAGGATGGGAAACTGACCCTGAGTCATGGTCCCTCAAGTTCTTTTGGGGGGCATGCATCACACCCTACGTGCACTAAGACTCACCAGAAACGGAAATAAAAGGGGTTGGGTAGTGTGGAGAAGAACAGAAGTAGAGGGAGAGACAGGAAAAAGAGGAAGACACTCAGAGAGAAAAAGTGGCAGGGGTGTTCTGGATTGGTTTAACCTGCTTTGAAGTAAAAAGAATTGAGGTCCAAAAAGGAAAAAAAAAAATGAAGTTGCCAATCATGCCCCTTGTGGATTAGCAATTTTGAAAAATCTTGTTATTTCCCTCGCAGGCAGACTATGTGGTCTAGTGAGCAAGCACAGCCCTCAGGGTTTGTACAGGTGAGGTTTCTGATTCTCAGCTCCCCCCTCCATGAGCTGATTGCATCAAATTGGACAAGTCACCTGGGGACAACAATATTAACCTCCCAGAGTTATTATGAGGGCAAGCTTAGATATTTAAAGTACTTTCAAGGAGCTGTAGTCCCACTTCTATCTCCTTTCACGTTATATACATTTCAAGTTATTTAATTTTATAAATTTCTAATATAATTTATACGCCTTATCTTTTTTTTTATAAAAGTCAGACATAGTATATTACTATCAACTAGTGAGTAAATACCGCTGAAATGACAATATTAAGAAAGTTCTAGTCCCTCATTTTGCGAGAGTTGCAGAAATACTCTGGGTCTAGTTCCACAGTGAACCAGACATATAATTTCAGTTCCCAGACGCCCCTGAGTTCCTGTTACCTACTTTCTACAGCATACAGTTCATCCTTCTAGTGACCTTTCCCTTTGGTCAAGCCTGAGCAAGGTTCTGCTTTTACAACCAAAATAGCCTAAGACAGGGATCCCTGGGTGGTGCAGCAGTTTGGTGCCTGCCTTTGGCCCAGGGCGCGATCCTGGAGACCCGGGATCGAATCCCACATCGGGCTCCCGGTGCATGGAGCCTGCTTCTCCCTCTGCCTGTGTCTCTGCCTCTCTCTCTTTCTCTCTCCGTGATTATCATAAATAAATAAAAATTAAAAAAAATAGCCTAAGACAGTTGAATCAAGGTCAGATAAAAATAAAAAAAGAACATGGTTATCATGCCATCTAAATCCCTACCTGTTCTACACTGGAATTATATGACTGTAGTGGAGAAAGTAATTTGTTGTGCTTTTACAGTGGACGAGATACTTAAATATTGAGAGGTGCTATTCAGAAAACTGGGATCCACTTTAGCACCCGATCACACTGTTATGCAGAGAATCCTCATATATGCATTTCTGAGCAAAACAAAGAATATTTTCGTTGCTAAAGTCGTATATACTTTTCGAGAGTAAAAACTTTATACACTAACCTTTTGCAGAAAATCAGAATGAATTAGTACGGTATATACGATAACCTGCTATGTCATCGTGCCAGAAGTTTGACCAATTCCTTTTCATGGAAGTTTGAAAATGTCAAGTTCATTTTTAAACCCATGGCTAGTTTCATCTACTTTAAACCAAAAGTGACAAAATAGGAATTGACTGGGGGGAAAATTCTGCAATCCACTGTTCTTAATATTTGATAATCCATGTGAAGCAGGTTTACCACAAACTGCTGTGACAGAACAAAGATGACAGATAAACTCCTGTGACCAAATTAATTGGAAATAGATGCCTCAGTCTTGTGATCCTATTTCAGTTTTTGAAAGAATTATATGCACCTTCAGAGCATGCCACGTCTAAGGATGATTAGTCCTTGTACTGCTGGCATCAGGCTGATATGGCGTGTTGCCAAGTGTCTCAAGAGAAAGCTAAAAGTTCAGTGGAGGTGGTGCAGACTGTGTAGCTATTCCAGGATTACCTCAGAGAACATTCTGGCTTTTCTGCTGAAAGCTTGTCAGAGTCTGATATCTATTCTCTTTGTGCCTGTGATGTGTGTTTTCAGACTGCCATAAATGGACCTTCTCAGATTGGTCTCTTGTTTTATTTTTTGTTTTTTGTTTTTTTTTTTTTCATTTTTGCCATACTGCTGAGACACATAACTTAACCTCAGGCATTCAGTTTATCAGGCCATCTTACACCCACGTACCTCTCTCCACCTTTATTATGATTTATACATGTCAGAGTGATCCGGTATTAAACTATGGGAACTCTAATCCCAAAGAGAACTCTTAATATTTTCCAGTTGCCTGAAAACAATAACATGATATTTATTACACAGAAGTAAACGGTCAAGCATCCATCCATTTGCAGCTAGCCAAAACAGGGTCAAATACTAAACATAACCAAAACTGCTGTCAGTTAAATGATGAAATATCCTACGAATTACTAATTATAAACATTATCATAATGTTTCTTGACTTTGCTTCACAGTAACTCAGTGTGTGGGAAGACAGTAGAGAAGGTGAGAATCTAGACGAAACCAGCTTAGCTGTCTCCTGCAACTGATGAGGTTGGGTACTGTGTATATGCATTATTAGTTTTCTGTAGAGACTTTTGTTAACATTTGAAATTTTCCATGATGAAAACATTTTAAAACACGAAACCTAGCAACTTTGGAAGGTTATATTACTTAACGTGGTTGAAATAAATTTACTTTTCAGACTGGAAATATAATCTACTGAATCATCAGTATCGAATCTACTTTACACAGTAACCATAATAAATATATGAGATAAAATATATCTGTAGCTAGAGTAAATATTTCAAAGTCTAATATAGATATATGCTTTTTATACTGATAAATCTACTTCTCGCCTTGTCAAACCAACCATAACTAATGTAATATAAGGAAACCTGAAAGAAACAATTATTTTAATAGAGATTTTTTTCGTTGGCATGTTTAACTTCAAATCACAAAAGATATAAATGCTCTCAAATTAACCCGTTTTTAGGCTAAGGAAAATTATAAGATTAAACATACACACAAAAAAGCAATCTATTCAAATGTTAGAACAACGTATATATACTTGACACTAATTTAGATCTATTTATCCTTTTATTTGCAATATGAACGAGGTTGCAAGAAGTATTTCCATTTACACTAAAAGAACTCAGATCTCCATATAATATCTTGATAGTCTTGAATGTAACAAGGATACACACTAAAATCAAGTAAACTGCTTGAAACAGATCTAATCGCATCACTTAAAAAAAAAGTTTTAAGTAGAATAGTCTTTCATATCATATTAGAATTATTTTCACAACTCTTGATAGTTACTTTCATTAAAAAAACATATTAACACACTAAGTGTTCCTGTTAATAGAGTGACACACAAATGTGCAGCCCTATTTATGACAATTTCAAAAACTATCATTCAAAAATTAAAAATATATTCCAAAAATCAGTAAATAGCTAACAAATAATATAATATTATTACCTGTAAGATCAATTGTGGGAAAACCATGTTGATATGTCTGAGCATACGTTTTTAATTTTAATACTACTAAATTTTCTTGAAACAAGTTTATTGACATATTATGTTGAAAACTACTAATAAACTCAGGCAAAAAAAAAAAAGTCACATTATTGAAATCTTAATAGATTTTTGAGCAATTGCGTTTATAAAAGGATGACCAGGAGATGATTTGCTTCTTTGACAAGAAATAGGGAAATACAGGAGTGGGAATTTAAAAGTATATTACAGTTCATACACAGTAGAAAATATTTTCTCTGTATGGTCTTTAATCATTAAAAAGAAAAAGAAAAAGATGGCATTAAGAGAAAAAATATTTTTGAGTGATACAGAAAAGCCAAAACCATATAAGTAATGTAGATTTTCAGCTACTCCATTATTCTTAATGCTTTAGCCAACACTCTTCCTTTCTTAAAAAAAGAAAACAAGTAACAAAATAAACAAATATTTAGATACATTATGGTCATTTCTCCTAGGAGCTAATACCTATCCTGGATTAAAAAAAAATATTTAAAAAGAATAATAGCAATTACAGAATGAAACTTTTTATACTAGGTGCTTTGTATAAGTTCTCTCTTGTCTTCTTTCCTAAGCTCTTGACTTATTTTCAGGTTAGGAAAACGGCTCATGTAAATTCAGTAGCTCAAGACACATATCTAATAAGACAGTAGTAGTGCTTTGGCTTAATGCCTGCTCATGCTCTTTGCATATTGTGTGTCCAAAAAATAAAACCCGTCTTCAGTGGGCATCTTGTTCATTGTTTTTAAACAATGTCTACAATAAAAATATTCAAAGGCAAGAAATTTAGCATAATTTAGCATATGCTGAATAGATGCTGAACCATGGCTGAATATGAGAAAATTGAGAAATAGGTTTTGAGTGTCCTTAGGAATGAATAAGAAGCTCTGGTCAGGCCAAGCAATGATTAAATCTATACCTATCTTAATGATAAAAGACAATACTTTGATGGTGTTGAATTCATCATGGATGTATTACATGGAATTGAACTGATGCTGATGGCTGAAATTATTTTCTAAATTAATTAGATTCTTTTGTATAAATATTGGTTACAAAAGGATACCATTGGAATTTTCCTTGTGTGTATATATATATATATTTGAAGACACAAATCTAATAATGGTAATTTGAGATCATTAATACAAACAAGTGGGGTGACCAGGTTTTCTTTAGCACACCAGGACAATTTTAATATATTTCTTTTTTTTTTTTTTAAGAAAAATTAACTTTAAAAAAATAAGGATAAAAATGACAAAAAAATTCAGAATTCTCTTCATAATATATGCTGTATATAGTGGGGCTATAACATCCTGAATTCTATGATTAGTCTGAAACTAAGTAATTCTATACTCAGGAGTCTAGCAAGATATCACCTTTCAACTCATTACCACTTTCTTATGCTGCAGAAACAGATTAATCTGAGAACTTACTGGCCAAACACTTTCCTTCCACTTTTGCAATTAAAATTTTTTTCAATCATTTTTTCTTGAAGATGTCATAGAGAGTGCTAACACTTTCATAAGCACAATCAACACCTTTAGAGCACTGAAAAATTGATAGGAGTTGAACATATAGGCTGCTACAAATAGTCCCTTTTCTAAGTAGTTCAGTTTTAGGAGTAATACTCTTGCAGAACCAAACAAATGATTTTATAAAAAGTAGAACAATACATTTGAAGATCATTTACTACATATGAATGAAACCTCAAACACAAATAACCAGTGCTATTGAAAACAGACCAAATTTGGATGTTTAGTTCTTAAATGTGAAAATTTTGCTTAAACCAATTAAAAGAATAAAATTCCTCATCTAGATATGGCAGTGCATTTGAATGCTTTGATCCATTAGTTAAAAATGATTCATTAATTAAAACAGTATGATAATCTGATCTTTGGTTTAGCCTAATGTAGGTAACCACCTACCTGGAATTTAACCCCAAACTAAATTTTCTCTTAGACAGCAATGAAATTTGGTAAGAGGAAGAATTTTGTGCAACGAAGCCAACCTCTGACGAGACTTAATAAGGAAGAGGATCATCTCAAATGGCTATTTACCTCATATCATGTCTATATACCCACAGTATTCTCATTTGAACACCTAAATAAGAGTACATTCGATGTATTTGGAATTTGTAATATTTCTAGATAAATATGAGAACATACTGTGACTCTCTGAATGAAGTTAATTTCTCCACTGTTGGCAGTATTTGTGGATCTCTACTCAAAAAGACCACCATTGCTGGGCTCCAGAAGGGAGCTCTGCAGTTCCTTTTTGCTCCTCCCCTAACCTCTCCACATTTCTCTCTATGAAGTGTGTGAATCTGAAGTTGGATTCTAGCATGGTGGATGAGTAACAGGCTCTAGGGATGAAACTTTCAGAAGAGGTAAGAACTTTTCTTTACCCAGTATGGTGGTTGCTTCTTCTGGCATCCTTCTATGAGGTTCCACTCAACACCCTACCCACCATCTCTTTTCCTTCAGCATGGGCAGGCGAGAGAGGGCGCAGAAGGATGTGCTTTTTTGTTTCAATGTGGTTACTAACTTTAAGGATTGATGTTCAGGGGTCAGAAACCCGCTTGGCTTCTCCCTGGACAAAAGGAGGACTCCATGTGTTGTTGTTTTTTTTAAGAGTTCTGTGTGAAGTTTGTGGCCAATCATGTTCATTATCATTTATTCATTTGCCAATTATCAGGTGAATAATAATTCAGGGTACAAAATCTAGTGTCTGTAATTTGAATTCTAGCTCCATCACTGAAAAACTGCATGACTTTGGGCATTAATTTCTTTGTGTCTTAGTTTTCTCATCTGTAATTTGGGAGTAATAATAAAAACTGCCTAGTAGAATGCTGGTAAGAACTGATTAAGTTAATAAATATGGAAACTTAAAATAGACTGAATATAACAAATGCATGATAAACATTAAATACTATTATTGATAATTATTTAATATAATGAATATTAATAATGCTAGTCTTGCTTGGCAAGCAGCAAAGCAAGAGAAGACACAAATATGCACATGAAAGACAAGGTCCCTACCCCGAGGGAACCGGTGTTAGGTTAAGGTACTAAGTGTTCATCTTCTTAGAGACTGCTAGGATTTGTCTGAGTCATGATTCCTGTGGTAAAGTGCCATCTTAATCACAATCTGAAATTTTATCTTTATAACAAACATCAACTTTCAGAATAAGACCAGGGCCAAATCTGAGCCTCACTGGCTAAAATCTGTATATTGAAAGGGGCTCAACTTTTATACTTCAAGCTTGACCTACTAACAAATGTTTTCTAAAGGTGATAATATTAAATAGGTACCTGAAAGTAAGGCTTCATGGGACTGAATTAAAACATATGTGACTACAGATAAGTGGAGGCCCAAAAACACAAAGGATGCCAGCCTTACTTCTCAGCTACTTATGCCTGTCTTTAAATACAGATGGGGTCTTGTTTTCTTTCTTTTTTTTTTTTTTAATTTTTTAAAGATTTATTTATGATAGAGAGAGAGAGATGGGCAGAGACACAGGAGGAGGGAGAAGCAGGCTCCATGACGGGAGCCCCGGGACTCCAGGATCGCCACCCAGGGATCCCCCGGGGTCTTGTTTTCTAAAAGCCTCTGGCTTGTCTAACATGACTACACAGCTAACACGGCTGCATGTGAACAGATGGAGCAGGTAAATGGTTCTTCTGAAAGCAGAGACATGAGTATAAAAGGCTGAGTTCAAGGAGCAAGGCTGAGGTTTCATGGTTTATAGTCCTGGCGGCCTGGGAAATGTCATTCAAAAACAAATGTCATGCACATAAAAGATGTATTTTTTTAAAATTCATTTTGTTTTCATCTAAAAGAGCATAGTGGGGGCGCCTGGTAGTCAGTTGGGTTCAGTGTCTGCCTTCGGTTCAGATCATGATCCTGGGGTCCAGGGATCAAGCCCCACATTGGGCTCCCTGCTATGCAGGGATCCTGCTTCTCCTCCCTCCTCCCTCTGTCACACCCCCTGCTAGTGTGTGTGTGCTCTCTCTCTCTAATAAATAAAATCTTTAAAAAATATATAAAAAATAAAAGAGCATGATGTTTTTTGAAGCAGTGATACCTAAATGGAACCAATCATAAAACTCACCAGAGAAACACTCAATAACATTAACAAAAAAACCACAGAGCTCTGCTCACTACCCCTACCCCTCACCCCCATCCTGGCTAAGAGTCAGATTTAGTAGGTCTGCTGGAAGGACGGTCATTTGTAGCTTCCCTATTCCCAGAGCTACCCAGAATATCTGAAGACCAGGGTTGGATGTATTCACCTTAATCTGATCTTTAGAATTGTCACCCAGCCCCCAACTTCCACAGAGACTCTGGTTTTACCAGTCTAGGGTGGGACCTGATACTGGTGTTTTAATAAAGCTTGCCCATGTGATTCTAAGGTCCAGTTAGACCTATGGACTATGGGCCTAATTCAACGCTTTTCTTCTGAGCAGTTTATTACAAAACGGGATGTGATTTCCGTGCTTCAGACCTAAGATATGCCACTGTCACTGCCAGGAGAAGTTACACGAGCTCTTACTCTGCATAAGCTTCAGCGCTGAGTGAAGTCACAAACATAACTTGAGGGTATACATCCTAACTACGGATGAAGCCAAATTATAGATAAGATTTAAAAATTAAATTCCAGGGTGACATATATACTATTTAGTCTTCATCCACTTCCCCAGAAATAACCTGAAAACTGCTCTTTCAGATCTAAGTTTCTCCTCTTACTTTATCTCTTTCTCTTTTTTGGTATTTAGATACTGCTTATGATGGGAGAAAAACAATACTGCATGGTTTATCTGTTTTGTTTTTTTTTTACAATATCCTTTCATCAGCTTGGAGAAGTAGAGAGTCAACATAATTTATGTTCAGAGGGACCCTACATAAAATACACTTTAACATATCTAAACCTATCATTCCAGTGCTTGGGGTAGGGAGATTAAATCACACTATTTAGTGAAATAAGAACTAATTACTTAAATCAAAATTTCTTTCAAACCTCCCAAGACACAAGAGTCCAGGGCCAGATGGCTTCCCAGGGGAATTCTATCAAACGTTTAAAGAAGAAACCATACCTATTCTCCTAAAGCTGTTTGGAAAGATAGAAAGAGATGGAGTACTTCCAAATTCGTTCTATGAAGCCAGCATCACCTTAATTCCAAAACCAGACAAAGACCCCACCAAAAAGGAGAATTACAGACCAATATCCCTGATGAACATGGATGCAAAAATTCTCAACAAGATACTGGCTAGTAGGATCCAACAATACATTAAGAAAATTATTCACCATGACCAAGTAGGATTTATCCCTGGGACACAAGGCTGGTTCAACACCCGTAAAACAATCAATGTGATTCATCATATCAGCAAGAGAAAAACCAAGAACCATATGATCCTCTCATTAGATGCAGAGAAAGCATTTGACAAAATACAGCATCCATTTCTGATCAAAACTCTTCAGAGTGTAGGGATAGAGGGAACATTCCTCAACATCTTAAAAGCCATCTACGAAAAGCCGACAGCAAATATCATTCTCAATGGGGAAGCACTGGGAGCCTTTCCCCTAAGATCAGGAACAAGACAGGGAAGTCCACTCTCACCACAGCTATTCAACATAGTACTGGAAGTGCTAGCCTCAGCAATCAGACAACAAAAAGACATTAAAGGCATTCAAATTGGCAAAGAAGAAGTCAAACTCTCCCTCTTCGCCGATGACATGATACTCTACATAGAAAACACAAAAGTCTCCACCCCAAGATTGCTAGAACTCAGACAGCAATTTGGTAGCGTGGCAGGATACAAAATCAATGCCCAGAAAGCAGTGGCATTTCTATACACTAACAATGAGACTGAAGAAAGAGAAATTAAGGAGTCAATCCCATTTACAATTGCACCCAAAAGCATAAGATACCTAGGAATAAACCTAACCAAAGATGTAAAGGATCTATACCCTCAAAACTATAGAACACTTCTGAAAGAAATTGAGGAAGACACAAAGAGATGGAAAAATATTCCATGCTCATGGATTGGCAGAATTAATATTGTGAAAATGTCAATGTTACCCAGGGCAATATACACGTTTAATGCAATCCCTATCAAAATACCATGGACTTTCTTCAGAGAGTTAGAACAAATTATTTTAAGATTTGTGTGGAATCAGAAAAGACCCCGAATAGCCAGGGGAATTTTAAAAAAGAAAACCATATCTGGGGGCATCACAATGCCAGATTTCAGGTTGTACTACAAAGCTGTGGTCATCAAGACAGTGTGGTACTGGCACAAAAACAGACACATAGATCAGTGGAACAGAATAGAGAATCCAGAAGTGGACCCTGAACTTTATGGGCAACTAATATTCGATAAAGGAGGAAAGACTATCCATTGGAAGAAAGACAGTCTCTTCAATAAATGGTGCTGGGAAAATTGGACATCCACATGCAGAAGAATGAAACTAGACCACTCTCTTTCACCATACACAAAGATAAACTCAAAATGGATGAAAGATCTAAATGTGAGACAAGATTCCATCAAAATCCTAGAGAAGAATACAGGCAACACCTTTTTTGAACTCGGCCACAGTAACTTCTTGCAAGATACATCCACGAAGGCAAAAGAAACAAAAGCAAAAATGAACTATTGGGACTTCTTCAAGATAAGAAGCTTTTGCACAGCAAAGGATACAGTCAACAAAACTAAAAGACAACCTACAGAATGGGAGAAGATATATGCAAATGATGTATCAGATAAAGGGCTAGTTTCCAAGATCTATAAAGAACTTATCAAACTCAACAGCAAAGAAACAAACAATCCAATCATGAAATGGGCAAAAGACATGAAGAGAAATCTCACAGAGGAAGACACAGACATGGCCAACATGCACATGAGAAAATGCTCTGCATCACTTGCCATCAGGGAAATACAAATCAAAACCACAATGAGATACCACCTCACCCCAGTGAGAATGGGGAAAATTAACAAGGCAGGAAACCACAAATGTTGGAGAGGATGTGGAGAAAAGGGAACCCTCCTGCACTGTTGGTGGGAAGGTGATCTGGTGCAGCCACTCTGGAAAACTGTGTGGAGGTTCCTCAAAGGGTTAAAAATAGACCTGCCCTATGACCCAGCAATTGCACTGCTTGGGGATTTACCCCAAAGATACAGATGCAGTGAAACGCCGGGACACCTGCACCCGATGTTTATAGCAGCAATGGCCACGATAGCCAAGCTGTGGAAGGAGCCTCGGTGTCCATCGAAAGATGAATGGATAAAGAAGATGTGGTTTATGTATACAATGGAATATTACTCAGCTATTAGAAATGACAAATACCCATCATTTGCTTCAACGTGGATGGAACTGGAGGGTATTATGCTGAGTGAAGTAAGTCAATCGGAGAAGGACAAACATTATATGTTCTCATTCATTTGGGGAATATAAATAATAGTGAAAGGGAATATAAGGGAAGGGAGAAGAAATGTGTGGGAAATATCAGAAAGGGAGACAGAACGTAAAGACTGCTAACTCTGGGAAACGAACTAGGGGTGGTGGAAGGGGAGGAGGGCGGGGGGTGGGGGTGAATGGGTGACGGGCACTGGGGGTTATTCTGTATGTTGGTAAATTGAACACCAATAAAAAATAAATTAAAAAAATATATATATATATAAATTTCTTTCAGATGAAGTTAGAGGAGTGATGAAATAGGACTTTACTTACTTGCATCTAAAAATTTTGAGATTAAAAATTACACACACACTGATGTTTAAAGATATAAAAGTTGGGGCAGGTACATGGTCATCTAGGCAGTCTAATACCATGTAATGCTGAGATTTTCTTATAACAAAAAAGAAGTAGGAGGAATAAGAGACAGATCATCTCTTTATACAGTTTAGTGATCAATAGATTTAGACTGGGAAGGAACTAACTTTCCACTACGGGAATACAACATATCACAAATATCCCGTACTAACGTGAAAAGTACAATATCATTAAATACAGAGAAAAATGAAATTTTCTGTTATCGCACATCAGACAAGAACACTTTGTCTCCCTGAGACTGGAGTGAGAATTCCAAAACTACTGGCCTCGAAAAGGATGTATAACAAGGCTATGATTCTTCCAATTTCTGTCATTATTTTTTTAATGTTAAAAAACCTCGGGATCCCTGGGTGGCGCAGCGGTGGGATCCCTGGGTGGCGCAGCGGTTTGGCGCCTGCCTTTGGCCCAGGGTGCGATCCTGGAGACCCGGGATCGAATCCCACATCGGGCTCCCGGTGCATGGAGCCTGCTTCTCCCTCGGCCTGTGTCTCTGCCTCTCTCTCTCTCTCTCTGATGACTATCATAAATAAATAAAAATTGAAAAAAAAATAAAAAAAAAATAAAAAAATAAAAAACCTTGCCATTACTAAGTAGATTTTCCCCTCTGTCCTTCTACATGATGTAAAAGGTAACTGACGGCACAATGAAACAAGAATTACTTGTACAAGTTCTAAAATCTGCTTTGGGGGACACATTTTAAAAAATTTTTTTATCATGAAAAATTTCCAACATACAGAAAAGTAGAAAAATTGGTACAATGAACTTCCATGTACCCATCACCTCGCTTCAACAATTAACTCCTCGGCAAAACTGTTTTGTAAATACCCCTACATACTCTCCCTGTCCTAATGGGCTCACTGGCTGGACTTCTTTAAAGCAAATCCCAAACAGCAGGACAGATCACTGGATGGGCAGGGGGCATTTAATCAAGCCATTATTCACCATCTGAATAATTTGGATTTTGTTTTCTTTTTAAAGACATATCTCTTGTACATTTTTTATTGCCAAAATTTTTTCTCTATGTTTTAATGCTTTCATAAGCTTGCTAAGGGGGGAAAAAAGATTCTCTCAAGCAGGTGTAATAAGGTGATGATTCTTTACACATGTGTATTTCTGATGTATAATCTATGATTCTATTAAAATAAATCACCAGGTAAGAAATTAGAGATGCAGGGATTTATTAAACTCCCATTTGCAAATATGTGCTAAAATAAAGCTATTAAATACGTGCAGTTTTCCTCACATTTTTGATATATCAATCAGGAAAGCTCAGTGTCAGTACAGTCTCCATTTTACATTCATTTGACTAAGCAATAAACAATCCATGCAGATGCTTTCCATGTATCTTAACGCCACGACCCACATAAGTAGGAAAATTTCCTATATTTTCCTTAAGTTGTTTAATCTAACATATATTTCTCCTAGGGTGTTTCCTTTTTACATGTAATGTCTTCTTTTCATAGAATGTGTATGTTGAGAAAGAGGGTAGATGTTATCACTCTTCAGAAATCTTCCTTCAAATCACATTCCTTTGTATCATGATGTTATCCCAAATAGGTAAGTGACAGCAGTGCTAAGACAAAATGTGGTGGTAAATCAAAATTTATATTTGAGAAATCCATAGCCAACCAATTTTTGAATAGACTCTACCTGCCAGATCAAGCTCACTTCAAACTCACATCCTTCAGCTCAAGAATAAGCGTTCCCGTCGGTAACTGTGGTGCAGAGTTCAAAGAGCTAGCACTGATTCTTAATATTATGTTAAAATCATACTGAAATTATCCTTTTGGCTAAATCTACATACTTAAAAGCTAATTTTAAAGGTAAAAATTGTGTCTTATTAAAGAAGGCTTGAAAGAGGCACCATAACACTGATTCACAAATAGAATAAACACTGATTCATAAAGCTGGATTGTTTCCTCGGACTATTCTAAGAAGATTCCAAAATTACTCCCAATAAAGGCTGTGACATGGTATCACAAAAATTGTTTTTAAAAAGAAAATCCTCCATTTTGATGCCAAGTAATTCCACTGTTAAAAAAAAAAAAATCAACAAAATAGTGTATTTTCTTACTATTGCACTGCTTTAAGGATGATGGAACTGGTGATAAAGCAAAATCTTATTGTGTGTGTGCACGCATGTGCTCACACATGCACAAGTATTAGCCTTCCTTCTTCCCTTCAGGCCACAGGCAATTAATTTATGAATAGTTTTGTCTTCAGGCTGAAGACAGCATTAAAATTATATATTTTAAAAAAACCTATAGAAGACAGTAAACAATAAGACTTTAGATATTTCTATAATGCCACATATATTTAAAGAAAAGTGTTTTTTTAAGCAGAAAAGGAGGCAAAATTAATCTCTGCTATTAGAAGGAATGATGCTGATTACCCTTGGGGTGGCGTAATGACTGGAAAGGGTCAGGAGAGGTGAGGACTGTGGGGTAGTGGAAATGTTTCTTCATAGGGGGTATTCAGTTTGTGAAGATTCACTGAACTTACAATATATGTGCACTTTTTTCTATATTATTCTTAAAATTTTTTTAAGTGGAAAAGGAATTAAAATACTAGAGAATTTTTTAATTTTCTATATACTTTTTAAAGATTTTATTTATGTATTCATGAGAGACACAGAGAGAGGCAGAAACACAGGCAGAGGGAGAAGCAGGCTCCCAGCGGGGAGCCTAGTGCGGAACTCGATCCCAGGACCCTGGGATCATGCTCCAAGCCGAAGGCAGATGCTCAACCACTGAGCCACCCAGGTGTCTCAAAATTTTCTATATTTTTATGTATTAGTAAATATATAATATATATAAAGATACAGAGTGGTTCTTTTAATTTCAATGCTGTATAAGACAAACTATTTCCTACCCAACCTGATTTATTTAAAATACGTGTTCCTCTGAGAAACTGGGAATAATTCTGGATGTGACTCCATTAGGAATAAAGATGGCTAAACGAACTCTTTTAGTATAGTATATTTAAACTATCTCTATCAGGTAACCCAAAAGAACCAAAAAAAAAGATATATTCTTCATCAATTCTAACAGGCCTTGTTTTAGAGACTACAACATTCCCCTTACTTTTAAGGGGGAAAAAAAACCTTATCTGTTCCATAAAAGTTTGTATATGTGTGCATCAATGTAACCAAAAGCCTAATGAAGTCAAATTTCTGAGGGCTTTTATAAATTATTCAAGACCTTTAAAATAATTATTTTTGAAAAATGATATGAGAGATGTATCATATGTAAGATGTAAGAAATTCAAGTAGTCTGGTCTCACTTAAAGTTTAATTTAATAATATTATCAAATAAAAATAAATACTATTACATAAATTAAATAAATAGTATTAAGTCAATGAACATTTAAATTAATTCTGTGAAACCTAGTAAGAGACATAAAGCTGTTATCGTAAAAGAAGGTGAAAGTTCTGGACATGGAACATTGAAATTGGAAAAATGTAGACATTAAAAGAGACATTCAGACAAAAATTTGAAGCCAGCAGCTGGTGAAGTACATGGGGTAGCTGAGTCTAGAAGAGAGAGCCCACTACAACAGATTTACCCATTTAGATACAATTAGACACTTGGGCAGAAAAAGCTACTTAATTTTATGGTTAGCTTATGACCATACTCAATAACTTGAACCATGTCATAATGCTCAACATCATTACAAATTCCCAATGTTCTCATGTATGCCATGTCTGTTTTCACCTTTGCTCTTGTGATACTGCTCACTGTATGGCCCAATTTTCCCATCCAGATCTTTCCTTCCTTACTTCCTCCACCAGCCTAACATCTTCATCCTTTCTGAAATCTTCTCTGATCACATCTCAGTTCCCGATGATCTTTCTCCTTCTCTAAATCGTCTGACCCTAAGAACTTAACTCTTCTGTAAGATATGTTTTATGAGTGAAACTCATTTTTTTTCTGATGGGAAAAGCAAAAAAGGGACAAATTCCATCCACTATATTGTCTCATTGAATCTTTCTAATAGTCTAATTCACAGATGAAGAAAGTAAGACTCACGAGAAACTAAATAATTTGCCCATCTTCATATAGACATTGAGAGGTAAGACTGAGTTCTGAACAAGGGCTTGACGCCAAAATATTAAAGCCTCCAACTGCCCTCCAGCAGATGGGGACTTTGAAGGACAAAGAACACTGTACTTTACTATGGTACCTCTTCTAGAAAATGGGTTGCTTACTAACTTCACTGTCCTTGCATGTTGCCTGAGACAGATTCATATGTAAAATATTAAAAGATAAGGAATCTGCATATGTTCATATACTGTGTTAATGGTAGGGCAGGCACTAGAAACTGTCTCCTAGCTATTTTGTACCATGTTCCACTGAACACTAATAGCATAGAGTGCTCAAGGATGAATGATTTTCCCTAAGCACACAGCATATTGTGGTGGAAAGGGTACCAGATTCAGGGCAGAGAAATCTGGGTTTAAATCGCATCTCTAACATTACTTTGTATCCTTAGGCAATATTTGCAAATACTCAGCATATTTCCATATATAACAATAGTAATAAAGATGCTCAAGATCTATAATGGGAAGACTAAGGGATCTGATAAATGTTAAATTACTAACAAAATACTCAAAGTTAGTCCTCCTGCCCTCTCCCAACTTACACGTGATAGTGAAATGGTCAACTCTGGTGTTCTACTGATACATCATCATCTGCAGGGGTTCATCATAAAGCAGGGTACAGAAATCAGGTATATGTCCTCTATGGGGTATCTATTCCACAGGGCTTCCACGACCCCTCCACATGTCCCTATGGAAGAATTGTGCTCCTTGCTTGCTATTCACTACTCAAGAGTATTCAGGAAGTGGCATCTTGAAAATAATTTCAAGAATTCATTATCATATCAAATAATACAGGTTTCATTATAAGAGGGCAAGGAGTTGTGAAGGAGATGGATCCCTTTTTATCTGTCTGATTTGTTCCTGTCTATCCTCCAGGATGTCAGATGAACACTCAATTTATTTATAAATTATCCTACAGCTGAGAACAAAAAGATGAGATTATAAAAAGACGGGGGGGGGGAGCCTCAGAAGGATGAAGAAAGAGGTAAACTTAAGACCTCTTAACTAGATGGATGAATTAACAACCTGACTCAACAAGGTTATAAAATAGATGAAATTCCTGTTCAGTGACTGGTTACATCTTTGCCACAAAGAAAAAAAAAATAGAAGTCACACTGACATCCATTTTTCTCATATGTCACTAAATTTAGAATGAATCCTAAAATGGAGTTTTATGTTAAAGATGGATAATCTAGAGCTGCATTCCAATACAGTAGCCACTAGCAACACATGGCTATTGAGCACTGGAAACATGGATAGTCAGATTTGAGATGTGCTGTAAATGTAAAATACACACCAGATCTCAAAGATGTAGTATAACAAAGAGAATGTAAATACCTCAGTAGTTATAGTTTTACTTCATTACATGCTGAAATGATAATATTTTAGAAATTATTTTATTAAATAAAATACATTAATAAAATGAATTTCACCAGCTTCTTTTCACTTTTTTCAATGTGCTTCCAGAAAATTTGAAATTACATATGTAGCTCATATTTGCGGCTTTCATTACATTTGTATTAGACAGCATTGGCCTAGAATGAGAACCAAAGATATGTGACATTCAAGCAAGTGATAATATGTGAGAAATACTCTCTTCAACTCAAACAAGAGGAGCTGAACTTCATTAAGAATTACATTTGCCAACTGTTTCCTGAGTCACAGATATTCATATGAAATTATCAGTAGGTATTTAGCATGTTACGTTGTTACCTGAAATGTTTTCGCTCTTCAATATCGTGATCTACTGAGATAAGATTTAAAGAGCTTAATTTTAAATATATATTTTCAATATGAATTCTAAATATATTTAAGTGATATAGATGCATCAGAACACCAGATTTCAGTGTGCGTGTGTATATATGTATACACATATGTTTACTTTGAGGTCAGAAAATCAAAAGCACGGGAAAGCTCTGGAAACCTGAGATTTGTCATCTCTTTCCTAAATTACTCCCATATCTTCCTTGTTTATTGGTCTCTTCACTGATCTCTTTTCATTGAAACCCATCCTCCACACTACTTCTAAAGTTCTGGTTTGGAAGATAAATTGGATTTTGTCACTTTCCTCCTCAAACACCTCCAATAGCTCCCAACACTTACAGCATAAAGTCCAAATTCTTCAGAGATAAAGCTTGCCAACATCTCACTCCAAACTTCTTTTCTTCTCCACCAGAGGCAAATGCCTTGCTCTTCCCAACTATGCCAGCTTTGCTCAGGACTCTGCTGCCCTCATTTCCCTCCTTGTCTGCTGGTGATCTGTCCTTGCCTTCAGTGATACCCCTAGGTGACTTGGGATCACCTTTTCTATACTCTCCAGATATCCAGTGTATTGATATCATGATATATCCCACTCATCACGTTATATTGTATAGGGCTACTGCCCCACCCAAGATCAGTTTGAGAGGGAGGAGATGAAGATAAACACCTTAGTAGTATACCCCTGTGTCCCTAGATCTAACAGTATAGTGACAGATATGAACTAGGTCTTCAATAAATACTCATGTTTTTCCTTTCTTCTTAGGTATCAGCCACATATGACTCGTGTTTTTGAAACATCTAGAGCTTTCCTACAACTGGGACCTATATCCCTGCTCTTCTACCACAGTTTGGAATGCTTTTCTTTTTGAAATTTGTTTTCTTTTGGTTTTACCAGAATAATACACACATAATGTTTGGGGTAAAAAAGTTAGGGGCACCTGAGTGGCGCAGTAGGTTAAGCATCCGACTCTTTCAGTTTAGTTCATGATTTCAGAGTCATGACATCAAACCCAGCATTGGGTTCCATACTCGGTGTGGAGCCTGCTTGAGATTCTCAATCTCTCTCTCTCTCTCTCTCTCTCTCTCTCTCTCCCTCTGCTCCTCCCCACTCTCTCTGTGTCAAATAAATAATTAATTTTTAAAAGTGTTCAAAAAAAAAAAAAAGTTAACCACCACCACCAGCCGTCTCCTGTTATGTACTTCATCTCTAAGCCCTACTCCCTGAAGTCAATCACTTCCAACTCCTTTAGGTGTTTCCTTTTATTCTTCCCTTCATTTTTATATTTCTTAGACCTTGCTCTCAAAGAACACAGAGGCAAAAGAAGGCAGGTTTACCTGATTCTTTATGCTTCCTAAAACATCTTGTAGAGTACTTTACGCACGATAGATACTCAACAAACACTTGTTGGTTGATTGAAGAAATGGATAAGTGAATATTCATGCTCTTTTGTGCTTAAGCATACACTACTCAACAGTCTTAAGAGTAGAGATGCATTCATATACCACAGTCAAGGCAAAGAAGTTAAAAGGGGTACCGATTAAGAACAAGCAGAAAGGAGATAATGAAAGGCCAAGGAGGGCAGAAACCAGGAATCTTCCAAACCACAAAAGTCAGGGTAGCCTGGGAAGAGAGGTTATGTGAATGAGTTTTAAAATCAGATACATTTGGATTTGTACTCTAGCTGAATAACCCTGAGGAAATTACAGAACTTTCCAGACCTCCCCATTTACTTATCTGTTAAGTGGGGATAATACTCCCTCCCTTCAAGATTTGCTATAAACGAGCTTGTAGTATGCTCTGTAAATGAAAGCTGCTTTATTATTTTTTTGTATGCATATACAAATAATAATAACAACAACAACATCATCCTGGCAACCTTGAAGATGAGGCGGACTTCTGATCTAACAGCAGCTTCTTACACACTTATTGCTGAGGTTTCCTCAGACCAGTGTAGGAACAGAAGGAAGTGGTTATAGTGAGTAATGGGAAATATATGGGAAGACGTGAGGACAGATTCCTTCCTCCTAAAGGCAGAATTCTTCTTACATCTATATGTTAATAATCTTTTGTTGCTTGTTTCGACCAAGAAAAAAACGTTTCTTTTTCAAATGGCACAGTCAAAAACACAATAACAATATTTTACAAATGACAACGGATATCTGATTACTGATAAAATTTAATAGGTATACTTGATGGCAGAGTATATTTCATAACATCCTATACTAATGTAATCCATACACCAACTAAAAACTCTATCTTCAACTTTCTATTAAGATAGATACACCAGGATCTCAAGACAATAAAATCTCACCAGAGAGTATCATATACCAGAACCTTAAATTGCTCTCAGCATCTCCATGATGATTCAGTGCATCAATGATAAGTGATTGGTTAAAAGCATTTAAATCAACCTTATGATCTTGAAATTTTCCATGAACAAAAATAATATCCATTTAGAAAGATCTTGCAAAAATGATTTTGTTGTAAAGAAAAAGGGAAACAGCACAATAAATTATTTTAAAGCATTTAGCTAGTGAAGTAATGTCATCTACTAGGGGAATATACCACAAACCCCTGAATCACAAAGTGCTTATAGGTGACAGGTAATCATAAACACCAGTGTCCATCTCCATCTACCACAGACACATGAAATTATGAAGTAGCTGACACACAGAATCATTAAGCTCATCTGCAAATGCCAAACCTCAAAGGGACTAACAACACCAGCCTGTTGGCCTCATAGCCCTAAATAACCTAAGGATAGAGGGAAGAAAATTTCCTTTCACATATGATAGTAGACTCTGCTAGTTTTGCAATATTGTTTATGTATAACAACTATAACTACTTACTAGTTGTGACTCACTTTAGGGAAAAGAAGACCTCGAAAAGAGAAATAAGAATGGTTTAAGTGTGGATGTTTTTATGTTTTTAATGAAAGCACAGGAAGTCCAAACCAAGCCTCTGAAACAGAATTAATTTCTAATTAAATGACTTTATCATTACAAAATTTTTTAAGTCAATGCTCATTGTAATAGCAAAAGGAGAATTTAAGTAATCTGAATTTGGATATTTGAATACATTAAAACCATATTTCCTTCAATCTAATTCTTTGGGTGACAGAGAAGAGAAAGTTGTTTCCTTGGGGCAGCTCCCTGTGTCCCAGAATAAAAACTAAAACAAATGACAAACAAAAATATCTTGTGGCTAATTCATTTGACATTCTATTAGTGTTTTCCTCCTGTGCTATTAAGGGCCTCTGATGACTATGGCAACTACAAAAAAAAAGAGAGACACATAAAGGGAGAAAGTGGAGGAAAAGGTACACACACTGATATGATCACATTCTTACAGGTGAATATCTTCAAATGACAAAAATTTCAACTCACAAATTTCTCTGATTAAATTGTAGATTAAAACCCCAAACAACCAAACAAACAAAAAACCTTCTCTTTCAATTACTGTTATGCTTCAGATATACCAAAAAATCTTTTTACTACAAAACAGCTAGAAATGTCGGGTGAAATACAGTAAGAATTCTTTAAAATACACAGTTGACTTTGTAAGAAAGCAACGAAAAATTTACCATACAACTTGGCAGTTCTTTTTCTAAGTATCCACCCAAGATAAATGAAAATGTGCCCATACGAAGACTTGCATGAGAATTCATAGCAGTATTATTCATAAGAGTAAAAATGTAAGGACAACCCAAATGTCTATTAGCTGATAAGTAGATAAACAAAATCTGATACGTCCATACTATGGGACACTACAGAGCAGTAAAAGGGATGAAAGCCTGAGACACGCCACAATGTACATCAACATGATGCTAACTGGAGGCACATGGAGGATACCCCACCTTGTATGATTCTACTTATGTGAGAGATGTTCAGACGAGGCAACTCCACGTAGACAGAAAGTAGAATGCCAGCTGCCTGGGATTAACAATGCAAATAGGGATCATTAAGTCTTTACAAGAGGATCTTACTGAGGGTAGAAATATTCTAAAACTGGATTTTGGATAGCTGTATAATTCTGTTAATTTACTAAAATAATTTAATTGTGTACTTAAAATGCACTTACATAGTTTATGACAAATAAAATTCTTTTTTAAAAAGAAAATGAAAAAAAAAAGAAAATGAAAAAATTAAGGACCCCCAAATGAAGGAAGAATGTCACAATCACCTTGGGGAGGTTCGTTAACCTTGGTAGCTGAGCTTAATGGCCATGTAGGACTGAGTGGGGAAAGCTATCTCCTCTAAGAATTGAAGCCCTAGACTATCCCTCACATAAATATGGACTGTGAATTACCCTTTTTTCTTCTTGGAAACCCCTACTCAAGAAATAAACTAAAAAACTAATTTGTCCAAACTGTTAGTGCCCCAGAGTGCCTAGTGGATGGAAGCAAGCACAGATCTTTGGAGGCACATCCATTTAACCCAAGTCCGACTGGAGTTCTACAGATGAAGCTCACAGGACCGCACAACTAAAACACAATACAATACAAAACCAAAACAAGAATGAACCCTAGAGGACTTCAGATTTTAGATTACATCATAAATTTAATGTCTATTAAAACTGAGAAATAAAAAGGGAAATTGAAAACATGAATAAGAAGACTATATAAAAATGAATTTCTAAAAATTAAAACAATGATTGCCAAAATTCAAAATGCAACAGCTTAAAGAGTAAATTAGAAAGAGCTGAAGGAAAAATTAATTAACTGGAAGGCAGATATGAAGATAGCATCCTTCATAACACAGGGATCGATAATATAAAAGAGATTAACAGACAAGAAAGTCTAATATGTGATTAACTAAATTAACTAAATATCCAGAAGAAAAGCATAGAGATAATGGAGGAAAGGCAATGTTTGAGAACATAATAATTGAAACTTGCCACAAACTGATTAAAGAACTGAGTCTCAGATTTAGGATGTTCTGCAAATTCTAAGCATGACAAATAAAAAGAAATATTTAAGTAGAGCTATCAGAGAAAAACTGCAGAACACTAAAAAAAAAAAAAAAAAAAAAAAGATATGACCAGCAGTCCAAAGAAAAAATAAATCACTAACAAAGGAATGATGCTTGCTAGTTCTCTCACTACAGTAGAAGCCAAAAGACAGTGGAGCAATATCTTCAAAATATTGAAAGGAAGGGGCGCCTGGGTGGCTCAGTTGGTTAAACATCTGCCTTCAACTCAGATCATCATCCCAAATTCTGGGATTGAGCCCCGCATCTGGGCTCCCTGCACAGTGGAAAGCCTGCCTCTCCCTCTCTCTCTCTCTGCCCCTCCCGCTGCCTATGTTCTCTCTCTCTCTCTCTCTAATAAATAAATAAAATCTTTTAAAAAATACTGAAAGAAAATAACTGTAATTTTTAATATTGTGTACATAGCTAAATATCATTCAAGAACTGGGTAAACCAAAATTGTAATCTTATGTTTTTAAAATATTTCTGCATAAAATCCCCATGCATTTTGCTTCACAAACACAACTTTCTCCATTCTTCAATAAACTGACAAATAGCCTTATCCTACATAATCTGAACTATTAGGTAAGGAATTATATATATATATATATATATATATATATATATATATATATATATATATATTTTAATTTATATAAGAAGTTAATAAGGAACATTTATGAGATCAGTACACCAAAGAAATAATGATTTACTTGAATAATAAACATATTTGCTACCTCCTTTCCAATTCTGAGGAAAGGCAGGCCTGATTGGTCTCACAAAAAAGCCTGTGGTTGGAAGATGGGGGAACCAGGTGATTTTGTGGGAGAATCAGGCCTCCAGCTGGGGAAAGAGGACAGGTTGGTTCTGGTTCTGGAGCTGCGGTAAACTGAACCTCAGTTTCCTCTTCTCCAAAAAGTAGGGACTTCAAAGAAATCAACATTTTCTGATGGCTCCTAGAGCTTTCAAGCCTGATCATCTTTTAGCCCAATCCTATGGGATGAAATTTCTGTCTTCCATAATCTCAGAACCTGTAATAAAGCTAGCGGGAAATACTCGTAGATGGAACTTGAAGCACATTATATAACACATTTTTGCAGTATTTTCCCACTAATCATTGTATTACCTAGAAGTTTCCAATCTTGACGCCTCATCCTCCAGCCCCAGGAGATTTAATAATAGAAACACCTGCTTTAAAAGATGTTTACAAAACTGACAGCTTTTCCTCCAAGAACACTGTGCTGGTGAGGGGATACTAGGTGCCAGTTTACAGGTCTTCCCAACAGTAGCCAAGTAAATTGCTATAGCGGCTAATTTCCAATGACTTTGTTTTCCTGTTTACTTGTGTCATTTTGGGACCAGACTGAGATATTAGGTGTAAGCAACAGTCTTAGTGATTTTGCTGCCTGGTGTTAGCTAGGCTTTCTCCCTCATCCAAAAACAAAATGGAAATCTAAAAGTGCTTGTACCACAGCTAAGTCTGGACTGTGTGTAAGGTTTCAGAGTCCCCAGTGAGGCCAGGCCCAGCTGGTCCAAGGGTAAGATCAGAGGGGTACAGAAACAGCAGTGCCATCCTGTCAAGTGGCTTACTCCTTTCTTTTTTTTTTTTTTTTTAAGATTTTATTTATTTATTTATGAGAGACACACA
The DNA here is from genome assembly GCF_011100685.1 of Canis lupus familiaris. Lineage (NCBI taxonomy): Eukaryota > Metazoa > Chordata > Mammalia > Carnivora > Canidae > Canis > Canis lupus. The sequence goes on along the minus strand of NC_049224.1, from coordinate 3,954,059 downwards.
CACAGGTGGGGGGGAGGGAGAGGGAGAGGCAGAGACACAGAGGAGAAGCAGGCTCCATGCAGGGAGCCCGATGCGGGACTTGATCCTGGGACTCTAGGATCATGCCCTGGGCCAAAGGCAGGCGCCAAACCACTGAACCACCCAGGAATCCCTGGCTTACTCCTTTCATATCAATTTTAGGGGTAAAGTGTCTGTTTCTTTAAAAACAAAAAACTAGTGCTGGGCAGAGAAAGCAGGAAATATGCTAGATATCTGCCCTCTAATAAATATGAAATAATGTTAAAATTAAGGTCAAATCTAAAGCTGATTAAAGATCCTACGGTGGGTAAAGAGCTAACAAACTTCCCACTTTCTGGATGAGAAGCTGACCTTCGGTTAACTTCCTAGATCTGTTCCCTTTAAAATAGTGCATTAGCCATGTTACTAGACCTTGCTTACAGTGACGATGATCGCTAATTGGTAGGTCACATCTGTGTAGTTTAAGGGAAGTACACACATCTGATGGGGACACCACTGCTCTGGACTCCTTCAGTGCAGTCACGCTCCTAACTAACCGTGTAACTTTCAGGGAGACTAGATGCCATGCCTACTGATCATTCCATGAGATCTCAATATTAGTTCTTGGGGGTTTGATGTTTCTAGGCCAGGGCAGCACCCGCAGTCATGCTAAGTGGATCTCATCTCCTTGCACTTGAGCCTCATCTGGCAGTAAAAGAAAAATGCCTCCTTGACTGCTGGGTGAGCTGTGGCACGGACTGCTGCAAGGTCTCCTACAGGAAAGGACTGCTTGACACTACCCTCTGGCAAAGCCGAGGTTCCCATCCTCCTCATTCTGCACAGACTGTGCCAATGGTGGCCTATGATGGCTTAATGTTTCAATGTTTAGTTGCACGTTGTAAGATCCCATGGCGGGCAAAGCATCTACAATGGTTAATCTTTAGTGCTTCTTATGCGTCAGGACTACAACCCAGAACAGAGAGCTAAAGTCATGAACAAATTGATTTTAATAACATTTTAATTAGCTCCTTCATTCAAGAATTTTTAGAAGGTTCATTGTAGCTGTTCTGTGATAAACAGACTGTAAAGTAAGAAGGCAAATAGGAAGTACAACTAAGTGGCCAGTACAGTTATCAGTGGAGCTGGCTCTATTTGAGATATATTTCAAGGGTAGAGCTGACCTGGCTCATTAATGGATGTGACGAGAGGTATGAAGAGAAGTGAGACATCAGGGACATCTAGGTTTCGGCTGGAATAACGAGGTGAATAGTGATGCCATTTACTGAGCCAGAGAAGACCAGCAGTGGTTCTAAAGAAGTGACAGAAATGGGGGTGAAGAATAAACAGCCCTCTACTCTGCATTTAGATTAACCCACTGGAAAGTAAGTGCTTACATTTGGCCATGTGGGGAAATGATGCTTTGAGCAAAGTGATAATACGGACCCAGTTGTATCATCGGCATTACATCCTTAATTCCTTTTACAGGACGTGGGGATGAATAAAGAAGAAAAGGTAGGAAAGGCAAAACACAGCTTTAAGTGTGCAGCACGTCATGTGTTAAATTGAAACAACCCCAAAGTTCAACTTCCTTCACTGTTCAAGGAGAAAATCCTTCACTATGTACTTCAGGATAAAGGATTTGCAACTATATGGTGCTTGAGAAATATGCTATTGCTGTAATTTAACTCACTGTATGTGGGCTTCAAGATGCACAGTGGCATTCCAAACCAACTTTTAAAGAAAATTGCATGGAATTTTCAAGACATCAGGAGCGTTCTTTAAAGTTATGCAGAAAAAACGGATTTTTGATAGTTATGAATTACATTTAGTGCTGCCAGATTGCAGGGAACACTCATTTTGCCTCAGTATGGTTAGAATTACTGTTGACAAAGTTTTAATTTAAATTTTTAAGGATTTAAATGGAAGAATATAGGTCACTGAATTTTCATTCATTGTATAAGTATTACTAGTGGCAGAAAGCAAGCTTTGTTAGTGCGGGTCCAATTTTGGCCCTGGAGTCCATCCTTTCTGTAGTAGTTGGGAATTGAGTATGTGTTAGCGAGAATAATTTGGCTCTCAGTCAGTCAATCAGTGGACTGAACACGCACAGTTAGAAACCTGCCTGGCACAGAACAGAAGCTCAGTTCAGAAATATTAAATGCATTTGTGAGACAGACTCGAGTCCACACAAATTATATATTACAATCACAAGCTGGAAGGGATTCGTTCTTTCCTAGCAGGTTGTAGATTTAGATAGATTTGTAATAGTCAGAAAATACCCTACACAGCCCCAAAGTCTAATTCTACAATTTTTCAACTGGTTTCCTAAAGTTGAAAAACAGAGGTAAATATTTGTAGAGCCCACTGCATGTAAAAAATGCTTTCAAGAGCCTTGCCATATCCAGGAAACCATAAGAAATTATAGTAGGTGTCTAATTTAAATGCTGTATCTTAAAATAACAACTATAAAAGTATATGCTGTATAGACTATTAAAAATAAAGGCCACTTCCTTGAATAGAAATTTAAAAATTGTATTTTTTTTTTATAAATCTCAAAGAGTAGAGTAAGTTTCACATCAACAATCTAGCAAAAGGATGAAGTACGCGCTACACGAGAAAAAGCAGCATATTGTAGAAAGGCACAGCCTTTTGTGCCTTTGTGTGTGTAGACGAGAGGGTCTTTCTTCGGGTTTATGCTGTTTGGTATCCTATTGCCCTCATGGGCCCCCAGCTCTAGAAGTCCGTGTTTTCCTCCACAGAATGATGAATATGATGGATGACACTGACACGTATAGCACAGACTCAGGTGCATTCCCTAAATTTGCTCTAGTTCCAAAATATTGAAGCAAATGAGCATGACAGGAATATGCGGGGGGGGGGGGAGGATATGTATATGGGGAAGAGGTGACTGGTTTTCATAATAACACATTTCACAAGCACATAAATAATTAATGATAGTATACTGGTGAATACCACATACCAAAAGCCGTGACAACAAAGAACCCACAAATTATGTGCAAATTTCAACAGGCTCGCTAAACTCACCCCTCCTGCTGCTGCTCAAGAAAATTTTACCAGAATCCAAGCGAGTGAAAAGAAGAAATTACTGAATTTGTTCTAATTTATAATCTTCAAAAGTAAATCACTTCCAAGCCTTGAATGCAAGGTGTGCTGTAATGGCAAAGTTGAAAGCTAATGCTTTAAATGATTTCATGCAATTTCTTATGTAAACCAGAGCAGAAGGTATGATTCTCAGAAAAAGCCAAGTACATTTGCCTCAACATAAAATAGGACTGATTGAATTTCAAAGTCTTCGTTTATTTTGTAGAGCTGAAATGTTAAGTTCCTTATTGCTGTTCAAAATTGGCTTGAATCGTATGCTATTATATATGTGTAATTATAAGATATATATTATTCTCATTCATTTAAAAGAAGTTGTTGGTTACTATAAGATATACGTGATTTAAAATTCCAAATACATTCTCCGCAAGTACATTCACAAAGTGTCATTCTGGATGATTTCAGCTTGGTCATGAGCTGCTTCACACACGACTATCTTGTCCTCAGTACACCAGAGAAGAATCTCTGGACTTCAAATCTCCAAAACTGACTTTCCAAAGCAGACTTCAGAGAGATTCTCAAACAGACAGAGGGCAGGGAAGGGGCTGGAGCCTATGAGGGTATTATTGTGATTTTCAATCTAAAAGAACAGAAGAATCCTTTACGAGAGGAAATAAAATATCTTCAAAGAAAAACTGCTTTCTTGGAGAAGCTCCTAAACATGTATGTGTGGAAAGAGATAGTAGGAAGGAAAAAAATGGAAAATTTCATCTAAGGAAGAGATAGAGATGATTAAAAATCATCACTCAATCATTAAACGGTACTTAGCTAGTTTTCTATGTAATTTTTTTCTGCTTCTAAGAATTACTTACCATATAAAAATATCATGGCAAGCAAATTTTATATTATATCAGTATGAAGGTAGTTCACTTTGAAAGGCCATATATATAGAGAGATAATTCCCTGAAGATAGACAGAATGTTCTTTTGTTTACTTCTCATTTCTAATTTGTAAAATCTCCTTTTCTCTGCCTACACTCAGTCATTCTTAATGAAAGACAAATTGCTTTCAGGTATTTGGCACACACTGCACACAGACACACATAGGCTGGATCAGCCACGTCAACTCAACACAATTGTTTGAAAAGTTGAAAAGTTCAAACTATTTATTTAATGTCAGGCAGATAAACCCAAGAAAAGGAACACATTTGACAGATAAATTTTAGGTGATTCAATCTTATAAGCCCAAGGAAATGTATGAGGATAAGGGTTAAAATGAATAGTTTTAATATATAAGTTGAAAGTACATTTGATTTACCAAATTAGGAAATTAACAAAACTACCTTTTTTTTTTTTTTTGCCTCAGGAGAAAGTTCCATTTAGTATCTATCTAAGGTGAAATCAATCATCAAGAGAATCTGTTTGATTCTCTTACTGCCAAAGATAAAGACAGAAGCACTAACCCCTTATTTCACAGATAATAAAAGCATGTTTGCTGGATTTGATGAGCATGGGAAGGTTGGCACCTTCTACCCCAAGAACAGTGACCATCTATACGAAGGAAATCCATCAGTTTTCTACTCTTGAGCAGGTCATGGACTGACAGATGTAGTTCTTATCTATACACTGAAGGAGAAGTTGAACCACAGCAGTGTCAACTGCTGGTCATTCCAGTAAGCGACAAAATCAATTTAGTGAGAGTACCACAAGCACTTTAAATGCAAAATGTATTTTTCACTGTAGGACAAGAAAGTCTGAAAGCCCCTGAATGAGATTACATAAGACCATACAGTTTGAATAGTTTTCTATTTATTCCCAAATGGACCCAAGAGGTCTACTTTTAGCCCTTGCTTAAAACAAATGCAGACCATCTGAGACAAAATCAGAAGGAACTCTCCAAAAAGTTGATGGAGTCGCTGAAATGTAAAACTACTTTTCCCTCCTAAGTCCCACCTTTAACTTCTCCAAAAGCAGGACTTGCAGGTAAGATTTAAGATTTAGAGAGTGTTGGATATAAGGAACTAAGAGTTTCTAGTGTGTGGGAAATCCCTAAATGAGGGTGCTTTAAAGCTCAAGGGATGGTATCGCAGAGTTGTAATGGGAGGACTGGATTTGTGATGAAATACAGAATAAGTTTTAAGCTGGAGGAATGAATAAGAGACAGGGAATACAGTGATGGAAGATTCAGAGTGCAGCAGATTTTAAAGGAGGAAATTTTCTAAATTAAAATAAAAGGAAAAAAAGCTGAACTCACTCAAAGAACCAGAGTTATTTAGAAAAGTAGCTGATGCCATGTCTCCAGTGCGAAACGTGCAAAGCGAGCCTGCTGTGTCTCGACATGATCATTCTATAACAAAAGCACACAGGAACCAACTTGAAGAAGCTTCCGTTACGAAAGATAGGACAAATTGAGGATCAGTATGGAAATGACTGCAGTGGATTGCTGAGTTTATAATGATAATTCAACAACAATAACTCTTCACTGGTCACCTCTGGAAGAAGATGGAAACGTAATTAATATTTCGAAAACTGGTAAATACAGAGAAAAAAATCCTGTGTTATTCTTCCCTTTCCTTTATAAATTGAACTCAGGTAAACCACAAAGTCAATAACAGAAAATTGCTCTTAGTGTAAGTCCTCCTAATAAACGAAAGGAGAAAAACCTTCTATAAAGCTCAATCCTATCAGTGTTAGTGGACATAACGATGTGTCTAGTGACAGTAAAATCAATTTATCTTAATGTTCAATTTGTATTTTATTGTAAGTGTTATTATCAGTTTCTAAGGGGAAACTAAATGTTTTTGTTTTGTTTTGTTTCAAAATAAATTAGATGTCGAGTATCTTAAATAGGCTAACTAGCCAGCAAATAATGAAAAGGATTTAGTGAAACATCAGCTGGGGAGGACAGGATCATTTCAGAGAGAAGGTATAAAACCCTAAGAGAACACTTGTAAGCACAGGAGATGTGTTTTGGTGCTTTAGAAGGAAGAGATGCAGTTCTTGGGTTTTCCTCCCTTTCTGCTCCTATTTTTCATGCTATCTCAGAAAATGAGGTGCTCTAAAATTAAAGAGCATAGAGGAGGTAGAGAGGACAGTCATGTGGAAGACAGAGATTCCATTCCGACTCTTCAGAGAACATTACTGGAAGAGGCTCTCCTTAAGGGAAGGAGGGTAATGGGCACCTGAGACAGGTGATGACACTCAGGAACTTCTGAGCTCAGGTTCAGGGAAGATGAATGTAAAGAAGAGAACAGCTGCTGATGCTCTGGAGAATGGCACAGCTGCATGTCTCTACAAATATCTGTACTTTCGGGATCCCTGGGTGGCGCAGCGGTTTGGCGCCTGCCTTTGGCCCAGGGCGCGATCCTGGAGACCCGGGATCGAATCCCACGTCGGGCTCCCGGTGCATGGAGCCTGCTTCTCCCTCTGCCTGTGTCTCTGCCTCTCTCTCTCTGTGACTATCATAAATAAATAAAAATTAAAAAAAAAAAACTGCTATGACCTTATATCATTTAAGGTCGGCTAAAATTGCTTTTAAAGGACTGCTTCAATGAAGAAATGATTTCTATATGCAAAGCAAAGACATTTGAGGAGTTACATGCACACAATCCAGTAAATGATTTAGAGTAGGAGACTCGAGCTCCAGCTTTGCTAATGAATGAAACCCGTCTGGGCTCAACTTTCTCCTCTATTAAAAAAAAAAAAAAAAAAAAAAGCAATAATATTTCTGCTTCCTTCATCAATTTGGGGAAAATTTTAGAAAGGAGATGTAAGATGATTTTTTTTACTCATGAAGAATTGTATACACTTTTGAAATGATTAAGAAAATATTTGTTGAATACATGAATACACATTGAACATCAATGAGAGTCTCTACCTTCCGGCTAGAGAACGTTTAATCACAGCATGCAACTGGTATTTGGTGTCGGCATAACAAAGTTACAGTGAATAAGCACATTAAACCTATTAAGTTCTATAACTATACAATTAGATCCTAAGGGGCGGCTGCTTTGTGACACTGTATGTTTATACACAGATGGACAAACGTGGTGGCACAGGGCTCAGTTATATTCTCTAAGCTCTGACAACTGGGAAAATCTAACAAAGCTTTCTAATAATAAATGCTTTTAAGCACATCACTGCCCTATAAGTGATTATGCAAGAGACTACCTAATATTGAACCCATACCAGAGATCACTACTCAAACTGTGTGTACCTGAGCCCTTCCAGGGTTCAGTTACTACATCTGTAGGCCTAAATACTAATAGCACTATCTAAAGTGGGGTGGTAAAGGGATTAAATAAATAATATCCACAGAAAACACCAAAAAAAGTGTTAACTATCATTATGATTATGGTCATGAAAGTTTACATTTGGTTCCTTTCAATTGAACTGGATACTTGATTAGTTAGAACTCAAAGTAGTGTTTCCTTTTATATATGTTAAGTGAAGTTGTTACCATGGGAATGGTGAATAAGACAGGAAAAGTTGAGCTGAAAGTTGGAACTTACCCTGAATTTTCAACTAGAATATTTTCATAAGGTTTCTTCAAAATTTGCCCGTGTGTGCACGTAATCACTTTGGATGATTTCTGTTCTTTCTTTAGATTAACCAACGCATACAAACTCATCCATTCAGACACCTGTTCTTGCTCTGAGCCTTTCCTAGGGCTGTACTACCTCAAATGCCCTTCCTTCTCATCTCTGTCCTCCCATGCCTCTTCCACCACAGATACCTCTCCAGTGATTTCAAAAGCTGATGATCTGTGCTCCTGAACCCCTATACCTTATAGGGCCTTTTTTTAAATTTGACCTCATCGTATTGCTTAGTATGTTAGAAAACTTTTCACTGCTCCTATCTTTCTTTTCAACTTTCTATCCATCTCCGTATTCGCCACAGCACCCAGCCAGCACTTACACAGTAAACATCTGCTGAATGAAATAAAACACAAAACCAGTCCAGAATACATTGCAGGACTAGAAAGGAATTTAAACATCACGTAGGTGACTTCCTTACTCGATGCTTCCATCTTTGCACATCCTCCTAATGAGACTATCCCAGCTTGAATAGTTCTTTCCAAAACTCTTAAAAAATTAATCTCTATACCCAATGTGGTACTTGAACTCACAACTCTGAGGTAGCAAAAGTAGAATGCTCCACAAGCTGAGCCAGCCAGGTGCCCCTCAGCTTGAATAATTCTTGTAATAGAGAACTCACTACTACTCAAGACATCTATCTTCAAGAAGTTTTAACATTAGGAAATGGTTTCTCATGTAGTATCTAGGATTACTGCAATTATCTTGGTGTTCACTGCAGTCCCCTTAGATCTATTCATCACTGATAATAATCAATAATAATTCTATTTATAATACAGCATAGTACAAGGAAAACAAATGCTTGGTCTGCATACTCAAGGAGACAAAGCAATGAGGGTTAAAGATGAAAGCTCTGAAAAATGACTGTGATTTGGGACAAATTTCTTTTACAAGATTAATGTGAAAAACAACTAAGTATAATTAAAATTAAACACTACATTTTAGAAATGCTAAAAGCAATTGAGGAAAGTTGGAAACTTAATATTTCAGTTAATTCAGTTAAATATAGAAATTTTGTATTTACTTATTTAAAAAATTAATAATTTAGAGCAATAACATATGCATTTAGAGGTATAAGAAAGTTTAGAAGCAAGCAAAAAAAATGGTTCCTTTGTCTTTTAAATGTAGGTTAAAGGTTTCTTAATTAAAAAACAAACTAACAAACTCCATTATATATAAAAACTAGAGTTGGCCTTTGAATTGGTTATGGGAGTATTTACTTGAAAAAAAATGTCTTTAAGTCCTTCTCAAAAGATTTGGCAAGCCACAGTGATAAGCGTTATTATTGTTCAGCCTTTTATTTCAGGGTTATGGAGCTGTAGTCTTAGGATGACCTAGGAACTGAGGAAGAAAGTCAACAATTTCTTTGCTGTTAAGCAAAGAAAAGCGTTTAGAAAAAGTTACAATTAAATATCAAATTTTTGTTGAAAAATTATGACCACTACTGAGAAGAAAAAGAAATATATAACATTTGCTTAGTACAACAGTAGGCATATCAATCTAGTAGTGAGGAACTCCAGGAATAAAAATAGAGAATTAGAAGTGAAAAGAAATAAACTTTTAAGATGGACGTATAATATAACAAGGGAAATTTGCAACAATAGAAGATTTAGCAATTTAGTACTATTTTGTTAGAAACAATAAAAGCTATATTTAAATGATAGAATGGAAAGAAAGCATGAATAATCAACAGTAAACAATAAGACATTCTTTTTGACTTGCAAATGTATTTTCTAAAGTTCTTCTCTGTCACTTTACAACTCTCAGAGTTATTCCTGCTGACAAAAGGCCTTGAATTGTACCTGGCAATCTTGAAACAGTTTGAAATACACTTTGAAAATGAAACCTAACTCTGGGAAACGATCAAGGAGTGGTGGAAAGGGAGGTGGGCAGGGGGTTGGGGTGACTGGGTGATGGGCACTGAGGGGGGCACTTGACGGGATGAGCACTGGGTGTTATGCTCTATGTTGGCAAATCGAACTCCAATAAAAAAAAAAAAATACCAAAAAAAAAAAAAAAAAAAGAAAGAAAGAATATGAAACAAAATGTGAAAGGAAAAACCAGGAATTTAATTTTAAACGGAACATCACTTTATGTAATGCAGACCTAATAATATGAAACATAACATAAAAAAAAGAGCAAAATTATTTTTGGCATAAGACTTTCTTCTTGAGTAATTTATCAGTATTGGTTTGATAAGAAAAGACGAAGCCCACTCTGACAACTAGCGTGATCCAGGATGCTTGTTAGGGTTTCCTTTTGTTTCTTGGGCGTGCTTACTTATTTTGATAATGCATCCCGGGATCCCAATTTGAATTAACTAACAGCCGGAGAGATGTGGGGGGCCAAGAAGAGGCAGGGAAGGTACAACCTATAAATCTTGGAATAACGTTAGAAGGTCAGCAAGGCTGAGGTGAGGCATGGGTTACACCACAGCAAAGATTAATGTCAGCGAGCCACTCCCTGCAATTCTTCTTGTCTGGAAGAAGGAGATGAATATTCTTTTTTTTTTTTTAAAGCAGGTTCGCCTTGTCCTCTCAATCCCATCAGAATGAAAGCTCCAGGAATATAGAGACCTGACATGTCTTGCATCTAGAACAGAAGCCAGCACACAGTAGGTGCGGAATCCACCTGCTGACAGAGCTGTTGTGCGGCACACCAGCTGAAATGATGCCCCACTGACGACCATGGCAGCGGTGACCTCCTGGACTTGGGAGACCTTTCGCTCAGGGCAATCCGAAAGTCTCTGCGGCGAGCCTTGAGGTTAGGTTTAAAAGTCCCAAATGAGGCAGAAGAGCGATGGCAAGCGGACTAAGGGGCAACCAAAGACTGCCCTAGAAGAGTAGGTCTGGGCCTGTGGAGTGACAGAGGAGTGGGGGAGCGGCGCAGGGTGAGTCTGTGGGTGGGCAGCAACCTTGCGGGCCCCAAGTATCTATGTCAGTAGTTAAGGGTTTACAGTCTTCTGTAATTAAAGTTTATTTAACAACTTGAGAGGGAAAGCCAAAGATACCCTCTAGAGTATATTTCTAGGGTCTTCAGGGGTGCTGATGTTAAAGGAAATGTGATAACAACCCAGAAAGAAACCTGGGTCCTTTTTACAACTGCTCCCTGACACGGGTAAAACTCACCATGGAGACCCTGGCGGAGGCAAGAGCTTTACCCCCCCCCCCCCCCTTCATTACGCCTCATGCCCTGGGCCACGCAGCCCAACGTGGACTGGCTCTGACCCCCACAGCCTTCAAGGATACATGCTGCTTTCTACGCCTGGTCTTCCTTTCACTCCCAAGGATACAGTTCTCCAGGAGAGAACTTTCGACAGAAAAGTGTTTGAGGGTAAGCAGCAAGGGGGGCTGAAAACTGTTAGCTGACTATTCTAGGAACAAAAAAGCATAAGGGGAGTGAAGAGAAAATTATCCAGACGAAAAGGAGAAAAAGATAAGGAGGACACACCTAAGATAGGGAGGTTGCATCCTTCCCTCTCTTCCCAAGGAACAAGTCAACGAGACAAGTTCATACTGATACAGGCCAAACTTCTAGATCATGAGTCCCACAGACAGAAAAGCCGCCCTTGGAAGAGGCGGCGGAGGAGGCAGAGAGCTGATGCTTCTTCAGAGAAAGATGATGATTTTATTATTTTAAGAACTGACACTTAATGAGTACCCACTACGCCACGGGGCATGACGCAGATGTTTTAAATTCATATTCACTACCTTTTATGGTACATTTTATCATGTGCTTAACAGATGACAAAACTAGGAGGTGAAGTCGCTTGCTCAAGGTCATGAAGAAAAGGGGCAAAGCTGGGTTCTAAGCTAACTCTTAAGTTTGAGTTCTTGCCTACAATACTGCCTACGTAACATATATTAGTTCAGTGATAGAAGAGTGACGATATTAGATTTCTCTTCGGGAGCAATTTCCCAAGACTGTATTTTCCATTTAGCTGTGCCTGAATTATTGATTTGTTTATAATTGCCATCCTTTACCATAAAGATCTATGTTCAATTTGGGGAATAAGAAGGCCTATTAGAATGATAGTTTTCTTCATGACAACTATATCATATATCAATTAAAATGAACATAACTTCATAACAGCCTGGCCAGGTGTTGCTAAGTACTATAAAACCACATTCAACATCTGTGAGAATCTTGACAAAAATTACAAATGATACGCCAGGCAAGCTGCTGTTTCTGAATCGATGCATTCTGCGAAAAAATTGCCAAATCTCCGTATGCTATCCTGAAAGCATGTGCAAACACAGCACCATGGAGGGAGGAGGTGAGGAGAAGACTGACTAGCTCAAATAGAAGTAAAGCAAGAGGGAGCAGAAATATGTTGTCGTCTCTTAAAGGATGGAACTCCCCCAGTATCAGGTGGATATCAAATTCTACGATTTTTAAGTAGTCTCAATAATCTAAAAGTTCTATAGAATATATCTCTGCTTATCCAGTTAAAGAAGAAAACAGGTCTGTTTTTCCACCTTAAAATGTATAATTAACACAGGGCAAGAGATCACAGCCAGCCTCCCCTGGTGGAGCAGTTACCTCCAATAACAGGCTGTTTCTCTGGTTACAATGAATAATCCTTTTTGCTGTCTTTTTTGACAAAAATTATTCATGTGTTATTGGCATGTTACCAGGGAAAAGAGCTGAGCGGAGCTGAGCTGAACTTTCAGTGATTTGTTTTAATTTTATAATCAAATAACAATTATACTCCGATCTCATAAACTACCGATCTTTACCCCTCTCCTCAATTTTGCCCTAACGTTTTGAAAAACAGAATCAATAGATGAACACTGGCTTTCTATGAACCCTTTGAATACCTAAAACCTTTGAAAGATGGAAGAGAGATGAGGTGAGGCAGAGAGAGCTTAAAGCTGAAGTGACTAAGGTACCAGAAAAATCGTGATAAGATTTCTCATCACCATGTCAGGAAGTCCTCTAATGTCTGCTTCTGGCCCTTTCAAATGAACTGGATCAGTTGTTCTCAACTTTGGCTGATGTAGTACCATTTAGGTAGGTTTTACCAAACCACTGCCTGGGTCCCACCTTACAGAAATTCTGATTTAATTAGTTTTGATTAAGACTCAGGCATTAGTATGCTTTAGAAACTCCCCAGGTGACCCTAATGTACAGAGATCCACCAACCTAAGTAATTCAGAAATATAAATAAGTGTAAACCATATTGGCAAGGTTTTAACAATGTTTTTGCCTTACCAGGAGAAGATCCTAAAATTTCTAAACACCAAACACAATAATATCAAAAACCAACAGCAATAAATAATAAGCACTGACAACAGCAACAACAAAAACTACCTCAAAAACCTATGAAAGGAAAGAGGGTAGAAGAATTTTGTATAAAATTTTTTCTCGGTCCCCCTCCTAGGGGAAAGCAACATTTACCGATGCTAATCATTAGACCTGGTGCCAGGTACGTAAGTATGACACCAGGCATGAATTCCCCATTTTACAAATAAGGAAACTGAGCCTCAGAGATGTAGGAACTTCCCTATGCCCAAAGAACGGATAAAGACACAGACTGAACATGATCCCAGATGTATCTCAAGTCCAAAGCTTTTTCTCTTCTCTACATCTTCTGGAACATTTCTTTGCACTTGCTAATATCTTAACAGGTGCTGGGACAGAGTGTAATTTTAGCAACATTTTAGCAACATTTTCCACTGTGGGACCTTGAAGAATTCATTCCAAAGAACTTAATCTGTAGCTCTCCTGGCAATCTGACGATGGCACTGAATAGATAAAGCGGGGAAATATATAAAATAAGTTTGGAGGGACAGATAGAGACGAATGGTAAAGGAACCTGAATGCCAAGGAAAGAGCCTGGAATGAATGAATGTATTAGCTAATTAATAAATCCATGTGTATTGAGTATATGCCCTGGGTTGGGCAGAGAATGCTCTAAGGGCTAGACAACACAGAGGTAGTAAAAGTTTTAGAATTACTGTATCTTAGTGGCGATCTACTATGCCAAACCAGAAAACAAACTATAAGAAAAGGAAAACATCAAAACATTCCTTTTGCATGGTATAAGTAGGAAAAAACCTCAACCACCCAGAAATATTATGAATAAATCCACATAAGGCTCATTTATCATTCTAAAAAATAAACTGAAAAGAAATTAGCATTATTTTAAGCCAAATTTTTAATGTTATTTTTTTATTACAGCTATAGTAGAATTTTTCTAAAGGCTGAATTTAGTAGCTGCCAAAATACAACTCTTCCACCTAGGACAGATGGTCAGTATGACATCCTAGGATTGGAGTCATTTATTAGCATATGTCAGAGTTAACAATAAAGAAACTTAATGAATTATTAGTTGCCCTCGAGGTAGAAAGCATAGTCTCAAATTTAAACAAATTTTTAAAAAATCAGAAAAGGGAAAAGAAAACCAATTCAGTCTCCCATAAAGCCAAATACCTGGTTAAAACTCTATATTTAGAGTAAATACATGAATTAATAAGTAAAAGCTGACCAAAAAAGGAAAGACTAGGTTGTTTTCCTTTTATCACTCCAACAGGATGATTTCATCCTTTCCACTTTTTTTTTTAATAAAACTTGCTTTTCTTCACTTTAAAGCAATATTGAAAATTAAGATAATTTAAAATCTTGCATACAAATGTATATCCCTCACTTCCTACATATCTAAACCTGGAAGTTTCCAATGCTTTAAAAAATGTAAAGCATTAAGTAGTGTGCCATTTGGAATGTCAGCAGGGAATGTATCTGACATGATACATTAAGCAAATTAGCTCAAGTAATAACTTTAGTTATAGTTATAATATCAAATATTAATTGTCCCGATATTTGTGTTCATTGTATAGCTTTTTTAACCATACTGTTTAATCCTACGTGAGTGTGCGTATGCGCACAAAAGTGTGTGATTGCATGTGGTGACAAATGGATAATGTACGCATGTTCATTTTACTCTGGGTCCTAGTCTCAGGATTTCTTAATTTCTTCTGGAATGATCAGAGATAGCACAAATAAAGACAAATAGCCTCTATGAGATAACAGCTCTTGATTTCTCTTAAAAAGTTTTCAAAGATTTTGTAACTTTTTAAATTCTAGAAAAGGATTAGGACAATGACTCTTTACATACCATAATCTGTGATTTTACAGGACACCAAATACAGCTCTTTCAGGTTTTGTCCTTCCTTTGCAATGACCTCCACACACCTAAAACACACACACAAAAAAGTGGTGAGTTACACTAATGCATTTCAAGTTAAATTAGCAAGAGTTTGGCCATGACTATAACAGGAAGAGGTCAGCGTTTGATGAATGCCATAGCTCTCTTCTTTCAACAAACTTCTTTCAAGGTGTTTCAGGAAGAAGTATTATATTCCCTGCTCCAAACTCAAGTGCTCTAATACCTAAGTGGCTTTAATTAAATGCATCTATGACTAGTGTATATTTTAAAACCAAAGTGATGAAAAAGTGGTACTGCTATAAGAGTAACGTCACTTTTAGTAGACTAGTCAACGTAGACTATATAATGACCATGTCACTTATATAATAAAATAAAAAAATCACAAGGAAACTAGAATCTAGATGGTTGGTCATTATAGGTGGACAATAATATTGCTCATGGTTCAGTTATTAAAGACAGAGTTTGATAACACTAAAATACACATTTTTGTATATTTTATTCAATATAAACCAGAAATATTTTTAAAAATCTTACAGTGATTATAGATGAAAGAAAAAATCGGCACACATAAGAACTTTAAGATTTTTTAACTTTAAAATGTTTAATTCTTAATATTTTAAATGAATGGTTGCATAGATACGTAAATATAGATGTAGATATATAAGATTTAAAGTCTTTTCTGGTTTCATTTAAGTTAAAAGGTTTTTGAATGGTGCACTCAGATTTAATGGCCATAGCAGAACATGTAGTATAGAACTGAATGAACTTTAAAAATAATGATTAACAACGCCATTCATTTTGTGGCTCAGTGTCCTATAAGATCAGAAAAACCTGTACAGTCATACTGACACATTGGAATATGCATCCTTCAATGTAGTCGCTGTTTTAATCTTTATAAATAACAGTTAAGTAAAAGGGTAAAAGCAAAAAGAGTCATTAACCTTTTCTAGGAAGTAGAGATCAAGTAATTTGATACCTGTGTGTATAATCCATCAAAAAATTACTGAGTATCCATCTCTGTCTTGCAGATATTTTATTTGCTGTCTGGCTTATTTGTAGGAATCTTCATAAAATGTCAGAAAATTTTATACAATTTTACTTCACATAATTCATTACTGAAGGTTAAATTAGTTATGAAGAAGACATATTTTTTTCCTTTAAAATATTTTTATAGAATATTGTTTTAATGGGATGATAAACATTTCAAAGTTCCTTAGAATAACTGAATAAGCATTCTTTTTTTGGCTATTTTTTAAAAAAGATTTATGACAAAACTGGAGAAGTTTTTCCGTGGCTACAATAGAAAACTTAAAACAGCAGTACAATGCAATTACCATTGATACAACTTATCATGAAGGGGAAATTTTAAACCTAATTCCATGTCATTTACCTTAATGTAATATTTGAATAAACTCATAAGAAAGGAAGGACAAAAGCAGATAAGACATTACAGGCAACAACTATTTTTTATTTATGACTTTAAAAATGATTTTTCACATGCTCAGGATAAAAATAAAGACCCTAGTTGATTACAAAATCCTAAAAAAAAAAAAAAAAAAAAAAAAAAAGGTCTGGCTACTTTGTCATATCAAAGAAACATGTTGCAGTCTTCCTCTAGCCCCACCAGAGGTTGACACATGCAGTATTCTTTAGGACTGCCACAGTCCTTTAGGACTTAAGTAAGTCAGTACAGAAATAATGTTTGTGTCGTTTATTTTGTTCTCACGTTCTTTCCAAATAGTCTGAAATGCCTGATTTTACATTTGATTGTGAAAAAAACTACACAAATGCAATATTCTATCTGCATTCCTACTTCTTGTAGACTACAAGCACACAGGAACATTAAAGACACACAGAGCCCACTACAAAGAGCAAATAACACAAACTGATTTCACTGTAAAAGCCAGATCAAATACTATTTCATAGGCAACAAGAACCAGTATTCATATAAAATAAGATAATCAATCACCAGATGAAAATTCTCTAAAAACTGATGAAACGCCATGAGCATCAGGTTTCCTTCATGTGTGTCAGAGGGAAGTTTTTACGAACAGATATTGTAAGTAAATTTAGCTTATTCAAAAGGCAAGAGCCAAGAGGTAACATATGATTAAGAAATAAGCAGTGAATATCTGTTAGAAAAAAAAGAGAAAAGAAATATAAGAGAAAAGCACTTTGCTTCTACAAAGAATCATCTAGGATTTTTGCTGTTTTTAAAAAGTCCAGTTGCATAAGATTTTCCAAATAGTCTTAATTATCCTGTAATCACAGCCAGTGTGCTACACGTTAACGCACAACACAGAAGTATTCCTTGAATAAAAATTCATGGAGGAAAAAACATTCCTTGGAAGACTTGTAGCAAAAGTTAATTTTTTAAAATGTAAATATCACATCATTCCAAGAACTGATATTTGAAGAGAGAAAGAAACCTCAAGTTCTGTGAATCTGGACTGAAATTCTTAACATAATAAAAATATTACACGAAATTGAATGGTTCAAATAAATAGCTAAAATAGCTATTGTTTTGAGAATTGAAAGTGGAAATGGTTTGTGCTGTCCTGTTACTGTAAATTGATGGAAAGGAAACCTCACACCAATTGGCTAGTGCCTGAAACCTGGTGATTAGTTCAGGTCTACTTTCCAGGCAACCTGCAGAGACCCACATGGTGACTAACCTTTCCTCCTGAAACTCTGAGAGTCCATTATAGTATGTATTTACAGGAAGTACATGAACATCACCTAGTCTATGGACTGCATTTACTCTAAATAATTCTTCCCTGTTTTAAAAGGATCTTGGCTCTAGTCATGACCTTTAGCATATTAACATCAGAGCACTTCCCAGTTCGCAGTATACTAGGTATGCAGGCAACAAAACAAGATGGTAAAGCTTATTGAAACTTTTTAACTATAGGTACTTATGTAAAGGTATTTTTTAAATGGTACCAATAAAATAGAGAAATGTTTGTAAAGTGACAATCTTTAAGAAGGAGAGTGAGAGGGGAGCCTGGGTGGCTCAGTGAGTTAAGTGTCTGACTCTTGATCCTGGCTCAGGTCTTGATCTCACAGTCATGAGTTTGAGACCTGCACTGGGCTCTACGCTGGGTGTGCAGCCTACTTTGAGAAAGAGAAAGAGAAAGAGAAAGAGAAAGAGAAAGAGAACTAGAAAGAGAAAGATGGAAGAGAAACGCACAGAAACCGCACAAAAGAAAAAAGACAGAAGAACCACCCACCCTCTCCCTCCCCCTCCCGACCTCCAGCCCGCACTCCAAGCCCTCCTCCAACCTCCCCTCCACTCCCTCCTTCCTTCCTGCCTCGCTCCTCCTTCCTCACGTCCTTCCTTCCTTCGAATCATCAAAAAGCCTGACACTACCCCTACCGCCCTCCCCCAAGAAAGAGAAAAAGGAAGAGTGAGAGTGAAAGGCCACATGTAAAATCTTTGTTTCTCCATCCTCTCTCCTATTCACAGGTAACGCATAGGAGAATATCCATTAACTTCAATGATAAATTAGACTTTTGTCATGACAAGCCATGAGTCTCTAAACTCAGAATCTAGAATTCATATTTTCCCCACTCTTCACCCTACCTGTTCCCGCCATCCCTAAGGATAAACCTCAGAATATCATATGACTGACATCCTCTATGGGTCAGTACATTCAAAGATTTTTCATTTCATGCATGACAACATAAAGAATTCTAAAACTTGGGAAAAGAACTATATCCTTAGGGAAAGTAACAATCTGTAAGATTCTTAAGGTGAAACTAATAATGGGAAAATGGCACAGTGGAAAACTGCAGAATATCAAATATTCTTAGAATAGTCCGTGAACGTCAAACACAAGCCTACTAAACTATTTTCCCAAATTCTGAGAAATAAAGTGAGATGTATCTTAACAAGAAGGAATAAAAAATAAAAAATCTGGAGAAATCCACTCCATTCTTAACCTCCGCGGAACCACAGAACCACCTACCTCCTTTGAAACCCCATATTCTCATTCTCTATAGCATGAGGGCCTATATGAAGAGTTTCTCCTAATCAAATATCCTAGGTTCAATATATTTTAGTTTATTCTGAATTGCCTCCTCTCAAATTATTTGCTTTCTTTTTATGATTTGACAGGGTTCCAAAGGGGGGTAAAATTGCTGCTGAGAGAGAGAGAGAGAGAGAGAGAGAGTGTGTGCTCATGGGGCCCAGGGGGGAGAGAGAGGGGCTACAGAGGGAATTATTTATTAATTTATTGGCTTATTTATGAGAGGGAGTGGGGAGGGACAGAGGGAGAGGGAGAGACAGAATCTTAAGCAGGCTCTGTGCGCAGTGCAGAGCCTGAGGCAGGCTAAATCTCACAACCCTGAGATAATGGCCTGAGCTGAAATCAAGAGTCGGTCGCTTAACCGACTGAGCCACCCAGGTGCTCTTGAAGAAATTTTTTAAAATCGCAACCACTGTAAATTCTTGAGTAACAGCTGTTGAGTGTGTATGATGTGTGTGTACACATACATATATACATATAAACTCTCCTAGAATCCCAAAAAGCAAGAAAATCTGCTCCAAAGTATCGAAAGCATCCCGAATTATGATTTGTATTAACACAATGTTATGCTCACTTGCTTTTGATAATCTTCTAAAATGCACCTGAAATATCTGATGAAATCTGAAAAGCAACAGAAAGGTTACTTTTGTCAGCTATATAGGAATTTTTTTTAAGACCAGAAGGCATTTACTTAGTTTCAGTAGAGGGAAAATCTGTCTCCTTAGCAATAGATTCCTAATCACCTGATTTATGTGAAGGGTAAAGGTTAATGAATTAAGCTGTGTAAGCTTCAAAACTATCAAAGGAATTCAAAAGATCCTTGAATTATGGAAAACAATGGCCCATTCTACATACATACCAAATTTTTATGTTTTTTGTCTCCTACTCAAAAGCTGGAACATGGCATTAGTGACAATTGAAAAGAACTAATGAGGAAATATGACTACATTGCTTGCGAGAGGAGTGTCCTAGGAGACCTTGTTACTGTTTGTGATGTGCTTCAAACCCAAAAGAAGCTAATTGGAGCTGCCAGACACTGGTTTGCAAATCTCACTTTAAAGGACAGGCTCAATCACCTTAGAGGTGTGGAAAGAAATGTCCCCATTAGAGATGCATTAGTATGGGCTTGGTGAATTTCTAAATAAACTTTAGGATGTTCTTTCCTAAGTCACTTTTATATTTGAATAATAGATATATCTTCAAGCAGAGGGAAAATGCAATAAGACAAAAACAACCCCACAGATTTAGAACAAAAACTATGAAAAGGGCTGCAAAGTAATTGGCAAATAAGTACAACGGGGACCTAGATACATTCAAGACTGAATAAACATGTAGATCAAACCTTAAAACTCCTGAAATGCAAACACACTGTAAAAGTGATCTATCGGGGGGTTTAAGGAATAGAACTTCATTTTCATCATTTCTTGAAACTAAACAAGCGAATAAGCCACCCTATGTTATACAGCTTATAAATGGATAAAAGCATAAGAAGCTGCAAGTCACAGACACATACAAATGAAAAAAGAATAAAAAGGATTTACACGATCTAAAGAGAGCAACAAGGGAGCAAACTTAGTCCAATGCTGTGCCACGAGCGCTCATCCTGACTTCAGGTCATTTAAGTGATAGCAGAGGTCACCAAAACACAATTTGGCATCATATAGAAAGAATAATGATATTTGATTGATTTTTCTAAATCCTCAAATTGAGTTTTACTGAAGAATAATCCGATCCCAGTGTAGCAAATGAATTGGCATGATTTACAGGTATATCCTGCTTTTAGAAGATGTCCTATATAAAAACTTTCTATCTACACAAAAAAAGATATTTATAGGTAAACATGTGCAAGACGAATCAATTTAATAATCTATTAATAATGGTACATTTCCCCTTATTACAGGTGATTATAATTTCATCTATAAGCATTATGTTTATAGTTATTTTTTTAGTAATATGACACCTTAACCTCACAGAAAGAATATGTAGTAGTTATTGCTGTCTTTAGCTTAAACAACTGCCCATAATGACAAATGAAAGACAAAAGGCATCAAAATGATATGCTGTGTGCTCTTTGTATTTTATGATACACTTTCTTGTAAACATTCTTCTATTCTATCCCATTAACAACACAGTACCAGATATATACACAAGTCAATTTTTCACAGAAAAAAATATTCTCATAGAAGAGATGTTCACTGCAAGAGAGATTTAAAAAAAAAAAAAAAGGTTGACTTGTGGTGAAAATGCTAAAGCATTTGCTCAAAGCATGTTCTTAATATACCACTGGGGCAAAGACTAGCAGTGACATGCAAAATGTCACCAGCGCCACCAGTTAACAACAGTTATCTTGGGACACTCATTAAGTTCTCACTTATCAAATGTTATTCTCCAGAAAGCCAATATCTGATTAGTGAATCTAAGATTAATTTAGGCATTTGCTACTTAAAAACAGTGGGGAACTGATACCCATTTTGTCACACAGAGATAGTGAAAGTTTACAAAATGAGAATAGTATTTTTTTTTTCCTAAATGAGACTTAACTACAATAAGTGGCCTATAAATTGAAATGTTACAGAAACTTAAGTTCTACAGGTTTGCACCTTTGCCAACAGAGGTGTCACATCTTTGAGGAAGGCAGAGCAGATGCTGTCATTGCTGATTCGTTGTGGACCACCCTTCCCCTAAGTGTCTCTAACATCAGGTAGGGTTCCCAACTGGAGGGTAAGTAGAAGTCAGCCCTGAAAAACGGAGTAATACAACAGCAAAATAATATTTTCCGATATATTTAGGAAGGACCACTACAAACCAGCTCTTACAGAAATACTTTTGTTTCTTCATTTAGTAATACATGTTTTAATTTCATTCAAATGTTTCATATAGTATTTTAATCATGTTTTTCAGATAGAATGAAGCCCGCACTATTTTAAAAATGCACATCTTCTTTAAGCTACTAGAAACAATATGGTTAAAGCCCCTTCCAAAGTCGGGGGGTGGGGGTGGGGGATTAAACTTGTGATAAACTTGGCTTTGGCTTTAATATTTCAGATATATTTATCCCAAAGTGTTGCTTTTAATTTTAGCCATGGTTCCATACTCTTACCACAACTACACTCAATCATTACATGATGATTTGAGCTCACTTCTTCTAAGCATTCCTCAAAATATGCAAGAGGCAGAAAAAGACTCTAAGCTTTTATTTATGTAATTCAACCATGTTTTATTGAGTGCAACTCTGTGTTAGAAATACTAAAAGATATAATCGGAAAGCCGCATTATTATAAAATGATGAACATAACACTTATAACCTTGATAGATCATCTACTATTTATCTTTGTTATTGTTGATAATAATATTCCCACCTCGGGGCAGAAAAACGTATCACTAAAAATAATTATATTTCAGGACTAAAGGAAATGCTAGAAAAGAAAGGGGGAGGGAAATATAAAGACAAGACTTCCTAATTCAGCAGTTTATTCATTTTTCAACGGGGAAAAATATAGTTACTTTCAACAAAATAGGAAAAGTTAAGTCTCTTCCTCCTTCCTTTAAGCTTTTTGGGGTTCCATCAATTTATGACCAATAACTGGGAGAATCCAGGCACTGCACAATGTTGATACAGTTAAGACCGGTGCTATCTTTATGGGTTCTCGGCATATTTTAAGATAGAGGACAAAAGAGAAGGTTTTATTATCCTACATCTTACAAAAATTTATTGTGTAGAAGCAGAAGCCCAGGCTCTTTAAAAAAAACTGAGGAATATAAAAACATATAAAACTATGGTCCAGTTTAGTGAATTATAATTCATCAGAGGCCACTCTTTTTCTGTAAAAAAAAAAAAAAAAAAAAAAAGTGAGGCAAGATTTTGGCAAGCTCCAAACCAAGGCCCACCACCACCATCAATGATAAATAACAACTTCAGTGGTAAAGCTATAAATATTTCAAGGAGATTATTAGGCTTGCAAACACTAAAATGAAATTCAGGTGGATTATTAAACGTAAAATTGTTAATAATCTCTCTGCCCATTTCTGCCCCATTTACCCTAACTGCTATTGATAAGAAAGTCTCAATTCAAGAGACAGCATATACTTTACGCTCACCTTTGATTTTAAAATGGGTAAGACTGAACACTAAATTATTTTAATGGAATATAAAAGCACCCAGGAGATGAGATTTGAGGCATCGTTCAGGAAAGAGTTAAATACTTCCTTACCAGAAGACGCCACAAGTCGGCTTTGTAGTGACTAATTGCCTCTTTAACCTCTGTACTCTGGGAGCTGGCCTGTGCTTCAATACCAGTTTTGTGATAGAGCCAAAGACTAATGTTCAACATAGACCTCCCATGACCTGTGTAGCCAAGGAGTTAACTCAGACAAGATGCTGACAAAAGGTTTCCTTCTCACTTGGGAAGGCACACAATATCTTTTTGGATAAGCCAAATTCTCAGAAGACTATAAAACACAGTAGGTAAAGACAATTTATAAAAGTCGAAAGAATGGTTTCACTTTGGCTAACAAGGATTCTAAACATCCAAATGTACTATTCAAAATTTTGTTTGAGAAATGGTTTTGGTGATAAGGAAAGAAATAAATTATTTTAAAATGCAATGAAGAGGGCACCTAATTTGATATCTTTGAAAGCTTATAATTAGATAGCAAGGAAAAGAGGTCAACATTCTCCATTCCAAATGTTTTCCATACACTGCAAGCACTCATCCTCAGGTAGCCTGTACTTTGTCATTAATTTTTAAACTTAGAAAATTTCTGAACCGATCAAAAGTCAATAGGAGAATTTTTACCGGTGATTTTTGGTAATCGTCACATAAAACGAATTCTGCAATTGAGAGAAAAGCATGTGCTTCTTGCTAGTTTCTATAAAAGAAGGGATGAGGAAGGAGTTCTAGATTAGGGAGCTGGGAAAAGGGAGGTGTGAGAACAAAGTAACCCACATAATTCATTCACAAAGAGGAAAAAAGAAAGACCACATGGGCTTGAGAGGGCAGGGGACATTACATAAATTTGACTCTACTAATATTTAGCTAGGTTGAACTCTGAACCCACTAAGGCCTAAGTATCATCACTGCTGAATTCATAAAACATATTTCCAAAGCTCTGAAACTGCCATTGCTTTATTCTTATTTTCTCCCATAGCATTACATATCATTCACGTCAGAGGTAAAGTAATCTTTGCTCTAACATTTACAGGAAAGAGAGGAAGAAGGTCATGTTTGGTTGTTTTGGTTCCTTGAATTTACACAGAGATTACTTTTTCACTTAAAAGGAAATAAGAATTACACTTCTTTTTCAAAAAAAGAAAAAAAAAGCAGTCCACATATTTCTACACATGACAATAAGGGGCATCAACCAAAAATTAACTTGTGAAAAGTATGCAGTTTACATTTTGTAAATCCCAACACAAGGAGGATGGCTAGTTTCAGTTAATTTTTATCTATTTGAAGGATAGAGAAACAAAGCCCTCCAAATTTTCTTCTTAAACAACATTTAAGTAAATACAACAGAATGAAATTTAGAAATTCCAGGGAAAGACTATTGAAACTTCCTTATTAGTTTTTCTGGTACCAGGCCAATTCAATGACTCCTAATATAAAGCCCATTTGCCTATAAAATATACTTCTAGAGGATTCTCTCTTTATCCATCAATGAAAAGACTCTCATCTCATCAACCATTTAATTTATATTCAAAAGAGTATGTATGCATGTATGTGTATATATATATATATATGTGAATATAATTTCTTAACAAATACATTTTCCCTTACCAATACTGTCATTAAGTCAACAAAAATGTAATTGTTATAAATGTACTTAGTGAAGGAATTTTAGCAGCCTAGCTCTCGAAATACTATAATCACTAAAATCCAGGTTGCTTTGCTGGGACTGATCATCAGTCGATTTCCTGTGAAGGGAAAAAATTGCATCTCTTTGATCCTGGGGAGGCTGGTGGAAAGCCAATGAAACCAGTGCCTAAGACGGATGGAAGCCATGGAGGGAAGCCTTACCCAGTTTCCCCTTGTGGAAAGTTGCAAAAGCATGAAGAGGGAGGAAGGATCATTTCACCATTTGCTTCAGACAGTGGGTACCTTGCAGGCAACATCACGTCTGACAGCCAGCAACACTCCCAAACCCAGGGCTCAGCTTTCTGTTATTTTAAATGATAGATCAAAATGGACAGCACATCCCTGGCATATTTCTCAGTGTTCTACTGTCCATTGTAGTTACGGTTCTGTCTGCGTAAGGAACAAATCATGGAGCAAAATGGACAAACAGTATTTAGATTCCTGCTCTACACACACACACACACACACACACACACACACACACAACTACTTCTCTCAAGTAGCCATTCTGCTATTCTGAAGAAAAAGCAAGACTGAGAATTGAGAAGAGAGTTTATTTCTTTTAAAAGTCATTAGTGGAATAAAGAGGCACGAGCAATGCCAGGTGTTTAAAAGGGATGTCAGATAAATGTGCTTAGAATCAATCACTCAGTTTTGTGCTTCCACGGGTCCTGAGAGTATCATGAGTGCTGCCCTGGTAATGATAGAATTTTATTTTAAAAAAATAGAGGATAAATCCCTTTTTGTGATCTTTTACTGAAACGTAAATACATAGTCATCTGACACAGAACACACTTAGGCCATCTGGCAAGATTTGGGGCTTTGGGGAAAATAATGGCAATTCAATGCCATCTCATAGTTTTAAAAAGGTGAAATATAAAGTCAGAAAATGTGATATAAACTCAGGGATGAAAAAAAATAAAATAAACTCAGGGATGTACTAGTTGGATTAGTGGCTTGACTTAAGGTTGCGGAAAGAATATTATAAAGAGGAAAAAGAAGAAAACAATACACACAATACATAACAATACAACAAATATGTAACATACTATATATTATATATATACAATAATTCTTGTTACATATATATGCAATAACTCCTGTTACAAACATATATGTAATAATGAATATGTAACAATACATTCATATAATTCATCACTAGTAAAGGACCTGAATTTATTTTATGTTTACATATATTCAGCCTTATTTCACTAGAAATGCGTACAAAACTATGAAAGATATATTGAAGGGAAGAAAGGTCAGAAATATGGATAGTAAAATAGTAAGTCAGGGATATATTCACCCTGAAGGGAGCAACATAATTCACTCCTGAAAAGCCTCTACAAGTGGGTTATGATTTTGGAAAGCTTTCTCTTTTTTTTAAAGATTTTATATATTTGTTCATGAGAGACAGAGAGAGAGAGAGGCAGAGACACAGGCAGAGGGAGAAGCAGGCTCCACGCAGGGAGCCCCACGTGGGACTTGATCCCGGGTCTCCAGGATCAGGCCCTGGGCTGAAGGTGGTGCAAATAAATAAATAAATAAATAAATAAATAAATAAATCTTTAAAAAAAAAAAGAAAAAAGAAAAAAAAATTAAAACTATACCGCCTGTGATTAATAACACCGTGTAATAATAAAACAGATTTAGCTACGTCGGAATTCTACTAAAATTTAATGTTTCATGCACAAAATCAATCAGTTACAGATAATGGAAATGTGTTTCAGATGCTCAGGCTGTCAAAGTTGTGTGAGTGTGTATGTAGGTGTGTATACACAGTCCTGGTGCTGGGAATGTAATTCAACTTTTCTAAATCTTTTCTGTAAAATAGAAATTACAATATCTACCTCCAAGGGTAGATGTTTGTAAAGGCTCTTTTAGTTATTTGACAAACATTTAGGAACCCTTACTCTGTCCCTAACGATAGGGACACAAAGATGGAGCAGCCAAGCCTCTTCCCAAGGGGAATTCACAATCTTGTCAACTTTACTGTCCTCCACACCAAGAAGACAGGATTATTTAGAAGAAAATATAATTTCCCAACGTACACTTCTCAGAGCACTAGCACTTGGGCTTTAATAGTTGGCATATGCAGGAAAGAAATTTATGGTTCAACAAGCTCATGCGAAATCCATTTTCTCCCTTAGTGAAAGGAAGGCCCAGCACGGGGACGGCTCGGCACAGGAACAGCCCAGCACGGGGACAGCCCAGCATGGAACAGCCCAGCATGGGGACAGCCCGGCGCACAGGGACAGCCCGGCACGGGGACAGCCCGGGGCACAGGGACAGCCTGGCACGGGGACAGCCCGGGGCACAGGGACAGCCCGGCATGGGGACAGCCTGGCACGGGGACAGCCCGGCGCACAGGGGACAGCCTGGGGCACAGGGACAGCCCGGGGCACAGGGACAGCCTGGCATGGGGACAGCCCGGGGCACAGGGACAGCCCGGCACGGGGACAGCCTGGCACGGGGACAGCCCAGGGCACAGGGATAGCTCAGCATGGGGACAGCCCGGGGCACGGGGACAGCCCGGGGCACAGGGACAGCCTGGCACGGGGACAGCCCAGGGCATGGGGACAGCCCAGGGCATGGGGACAGCTTGGCACAGGGACAGCCCGGCGCACAGGGACAGCCCGGGGCACAGGGACAGCCTGGCACGGGGACAGCCCGGGGCACAGGGACAGCCCGGCACAGGGACAGCCCCGGGCACAGGGGACAGCCTGGCGCACGGGGACAGCCTGGGGCACGGGGACAGCCCAGCACGGGGACAGCCTGGGGCACAGGGGACAGCCTAGCACGGGGACAGCCTGGGGCACGGGGACAGCCCAGCACGGGGACAGCCTGGGGCACAGGGGACAGCCTAGCACGGGGACAGCCCCGGGCACAGGGGACAGCCCAGCACGGGGACAGCCCGGGGCACGGGGACAGCCCAGCACGGGGACAGCCCGGCACAGGGGGCACCTGACTGTTGCTGACTTTCCTCGTCCGGCCCAGGACTCGGGGCTCAGCACCGCTGCCTGCAGCAGCCCCACGACGGCCGACGAGGGGCCGTGTGTGCAGTTTGCAGGGTGACCGCCTTGCGGGTCTTGGGATGGGGAGATGGCCCTGGCCGTGCGGGCGGCCCCGGAGCGAGAGCTTGGGGCCGCGCAGGAAGGCCGCGGGCAGGGGCGGGGCAGGAGGCAGGTCCCCCGGGGACGGGAGCGACCGCCCGGGCGGGGGGCTCCTTCCCTGGAGCCTGGGGGGGGGCACCCCGACGGCCCCCAGTGCCCGGCTCTCCGTGCTGGGCCCCGCGGCGAGACGGCCAACGCCCGGGCCTCGGGCTTGGGGTTGGGGCCGGGCTTGAGGCCGGGGCTGGGACCTCGAGGCCCCGCGGCGGTGCCTGCACATGGGCTTCCTTCTAGAACCGCCGGAGGCAGAGGCACGAGGCAAGCTTCTCTCTCACAAACACTAAGGCGCACTGCCCTTGGCTGCAGGCCCGAGCACCTCCTGACTCGGCCCCTCGAGCCGCCCCTCGGCCGGTGTGGGCCCCCCGGGGCCGCGGGGTGCAGGGGGAGGGGGCCTGCAGCCTGCGTCGGGGAGCACCTGCGGGGAGGGAGCCTCCGGGGGGAGGAGTGGGCCTCCGGGGGGAGGGGAACCTCATGGGGGGAGGAGGGGGACTCATGGGGGGAGGGGAACCTCATGGGGGGAGGAGGGGGACTCATGGGGGGAGGAGGGGGCTCATGGGGGGAGGAGGGGGGCTCATGGGGGGGAGGGGGAGCTCATGGGGGGAGGGGGAGCTCATGGGGGGAGGAGGGGGGCTCGTGGGGGAAGGGCCGCCTCATGGGATGGGGAGCTCATGGGGGGTAGGAGAGCCTCACGGGGGGGAGGGGGACCTCATGGGGGAGCCTTACAGGGGAGGGGAGCCTCAATACGGTGGGGGAGAGCCTGGGGGGAGCCTGGGGGGGGGCGGGGCCTGGGCGCCCACGGCGGGCAGCGGCTGAGCCATCTGCGGGCGCGCCTGGGCCTGCGCTTCGGGCGGGGGCGGGAGCCCCGAGGGCACCTGTCCTCTGCGCCTGCCCGGGGCGGCTCACCTTGACCTCTACGCCAGTCCCCAGTCCCTGCCAGTCCCCAGTCCCTGCGGCTTCCCGGCAACTTTTCATTTCCTCTTCATTACCATCCCGGGAATCCAATTTTTTGGTAGGTTCTTTCCCTTTGGCTGTTGGAAAAGCCCCCCCTTTTCCCAGGATGTGCTTGAGGGGAGGGAGCTTCCAGGGCGGGTCTCGGTCTCCCGGTCCGAGGCCTGAGGCCTCCTAACCCACCCCCCACCCCACCCCCACCCCCCCCGCTCCTCCCTGGGGAGCCTCGGCGCACCCCACCTCCGCCTCCCCCCATCCCTGGGGTCCTCTTGCACCCCTACCCTGGCTCATCCCTGGGGGCCTCTGCGCCTCCCCCCACCGCGCTTGTGCTGCCGAGTTAGGGCCCGGTGGCAGGTGACCCCGGGCGGACAAACAGGCCCAAGGCCGCCCCGGATTACACAGGTGGCCACCGAGGAGTAGGACTGCTCAAGGTAACAAGCTAAAAGCAATTAAGATGACCTCACGGCATAAAACAAAATCTTAATTTGTGAAAAGGGCAAAAAAGGAAAAAGTTAAACAATGGAACCGTATCTTCAACCTGAATTAAAATAAATTCTAGAAGGTATGTCTTTTTTATAATAAATCCCCCCCCCAACATTTTACTATGGAGATTTTCAAACATACCAAAAAGTTTGAAGAATTGTTCAGTGAAAGCCCCTAACTTCTATAATTAACATTTTCTACATCTGCTCTCAGAAGTATGCATCCATTTCTCTATCCAACCAGGTATCTATCAATTTATCTTATTTATTTTTTTAAGATTTTATTTATTTATTCATGAGAGACAGAAAGAGAGAGAGAGAGGCAGAGACACAGGCAGAGGGAGAAGCAGGAGGATCAGGACCTGAGCCAAAGGCAGATGCTCAACCACTGAGCCACCCAGGTGCCCCTAACTTATTTTATTTTCTGATGCATCTCAAAGTAACTGCAGACATTAGTATATTTCACTCCTAGCCACTTCAGCATATACATCATTGACTAGACTTCAATGTTTTTCATGGTTCTTTCTTTCTTCTTTCTTTCTTTCTTTTCTTTCTTTCTTTCTTTCTTTCTTTCTTTCTTTCTTTCTTTCTTTCTTTCTTTCTTTCTTTCTTTCTTTCTTCTTTCTTTCTTTTTTAAGAGAGAGAGAGAGAGAGAGAGGCAGAGACATAGACAGAGGGAGAAGCAGGCTCCATGCTTCTCCAGGGAGCCTGATGTGGGACTGGATCCTGGGTCTCCAGGATCCCGCCCTGGGCTGAAGGCAGGCACTAAACCGCTGAGATACCAGGGATCCCCAGTTCTTTCTTTTTTAAGTAAAATTTACCTACTGTGAAATGCAGAAGTCTTAAATGCAATCAGTTTCAACAAACACACATATCTGTTTACTTTGAACTGCTATCAAGGTCACCACCTAGCACGCCACCAACTTCCCTCATGCCCCCTTCCAGTCAATGCTCTTACCCACCCACAAAGGCAGACAGTTATACAAAGGCAGCATAGTTTCTTTATCCATTCTTCTCTGGAAGATGTGGCATGTAAATCATTTGCAGTTTGGAGGCCACTGATTGATACTGCTAGGAACATTCCTGTACAATCTTTTTGTGTACATACGCTTCCATTTCTCATAGGTAAAAACCTAGGATTGGTATTGCCGGGTCATAGAGGATTAGTAGTATGTATTTAGTAGAGGGTTAGTTTTAGAAGAAACTACCAATCTCTTTCCAAAGTTTTACATTCTCACAAACACTTTTGAAGGTTGTACTGCTTCCCATCCTCACCAGTGTTGATGTTATCAGACTTCTAGCCATTCTGGTGAGTACGTGATGAAGACTAGTTCAATATTAAAAAAATCCCAAAGTCCTCTCATGATAATAATTCTTTTTACATCTTTTTTTAGTTTTTGGGTTTTTTTTTTTTTTTTTTTTTTTTTAGCAATCTCTACACCCACCACAGGTCTCGAACTCACAACCCCAAGATCAAGAGTAGGATGCTCTTCAACCTGGGCCAACCCAGCACCCCACTCTTTTACGAAAATATTTACACAATGACAAAAGATAATTGGAAACTAATCAATAT
The DNA here is from genome assembly GCF_011100685.1 of Canis lupus familiaris. Taxonomy (NCBI): domain Eukaryota; kingdom Metazoa; phylum Chordata; class Mammalia; order Carnivora; family Canidae; genus Canis; species Canis lupus. Next base: position 3,923,187 of record NC_049224.1, on the reverse strand, counting down.
TTTAAAATTTATCCTTATATTTCCATAGTTTTTTAAATGCACCCAACATTAAAAGTACATATATATGATATAATTTGCTCATTATACAAATCTTGGAGTAGACTCTTTGTAATTGCTATTTGGCCCATATGCAACATTCTATCTGCTAGGTCTTTGGGAGATCTTCATGACTGATTCTATCTTTTATCATCTTTATTGGAAGCAACCTAACTGTTAACAATAACCAGGTAACTTTAGGAAAGAGGTCTTAGTCATTTCATATGGCCCTCAACATGACCTTATATATGTTGCCTTCTACATCATCTCTCATAAGTTAAACCAGAAGTTGGAAACCAATTTCAAATTGGCCAAACCATGACCTCCTATATAAGCTCCAAGCTTTACAATTAGGGTTTCTAAAGCCACCTGAATATTTGGTGGAAGATATTATATAATGCTGTGACTTAAAAAGTAGACTGCTTATTCTATCAACAAGAACACCGTAAAAAACATATTGCCAGGAACTGGATTAGGACTTTGGCATGAATCAGCAAATAGTAAAAGCTATATACCCTGGATTGCTCAGCAGAATTTTCTCCAATCACTGGGGATAAAAATAATGGACTTTTCTTTCCTTTACAGATTCTAATTATTTAAGTTAATTGCCCAATTTTAAGAAACTTGCAATCTACTGATTTTCATTGCTACATATAATACATATAAAATTAAAATCCTCAATGAAACATGCTGGAAACCATGGACACTGTCAAATGAACATAAAGATGCTTAGTACTGCTGAAGAGACAAAGTCAACATTTTTTTCTAATCATAAGTGAAAACAGAACAAAAAAGATTAAAGCAAATTTAACCTGACAGTTTATCTTTTTTCATTCCACCGTAAATTTTATTTATGTCTCACATACAGTGATTCATCTATGATCTAACTGATTTGTGTAAAGCAACCAAATATCAGGTATTTAAAGAACTCTTTGTAAAGATCAAGGAAAAATAGTCACAAAGATTTGAAAGTATTCAATTAAGGTTCAAGATATATAAAAGTTCATGGTAAGCCATGCTACGGTGTAGCAAGCACGTATTTGAGGATTCCTGCTACATCTGAAGGACGTTTCTCATATATAATATAAAGATTACTTGAAGATATTAATAACTTTATGCACAGTACCATAAACCCTACATGATCAAAGTCTGGTATTCAGTGAAAGAAAAAGATACCTTTATGTCACAAATATGTAAAAATACAGTAAGAATTCTATGAGTTACTGTTATTTTTCATATCAATATTTAAAAATGGAAACCACTAAGAAATAATTGCAAAGTTATTAACTGTATGAGAGCTTTTAAAAGTCATTTTACACTTCTACATTATTCAATTATCCCATATAACTTTCAAAATATTCAACCTTTTTAAAGTAATCTTTAATCACTGATTAGAATTAATGTCTACAAATCCCTGCAAGGGAGAATAAATGCATGTTTATTGCTAGAATTAATACAGAGCACATATCTGTAAGTTTGGAAATATCTCTTACTAGCTAGTACAACCAATATCAAACATTAACTATAAGGATGCATTCAAAATTATTTGAAGGAGGAAAAAGTCTTAATGGCCAGGGGGCTATATATTCATATAAATAGAATATGGCCATATTTGTTATTGAGCCTAGTTTCCAACACCCATGCCCAGTCACCCTGAGTCTGGTCTTCAGCCAAACACTGTACTCCTCTATCCTTAGAATCTTAAATTCTATCACCTTATTCAGGTCAGCTTAAGGTGTACAGAGGCCGTGAAGTCCTGGAAAAAAAAAATATGGTTCCTCTTCCATCTGAAATTGTGTAACAATTCAAAAATCCACTAAACTGTACAATTCACAAAAGGAAGACCAGAGTTGTTGGGGTGTTTTTATTTTCCCAGATTGTTCATGTCGTCCTTGTGGTGCTATTACACCAAGCATGCTCTTGGTCTGCTTAACAGTAATCCAGTGGAATCTCAGATCCTAGAGCAACTGACTGCTGCTTCACTGGGAATACTTTGCCCCCATTTTATGGATCGAAATGATTTTGCCACTTTTTTTTTTTTGGTTCACATTTTATCCTTCATCTATTTCTTTCGATATAGATTGAAACCCCAGACACTCAACTCAGGCCCACATATCCTGCATAACTGACTTGGTTCACTGAACACATTTATTACCTAGATGGCTTCTCAAAACACCATGCCTGCCTTTCATGTATTTAGACTTAACCAGAGCTACAAATAGGCAGCCCAGGCACATTTTGCGAGGCTGAGTCTGTGTCTTAAACAAACTTTTGAAAGTGAATGCCTTTAGATCAGACCTGTGCTCTCAGCTGTAACAGTCCCCACCATTCCCTAATGATACACTTGATCCACTTTACTCATTTATATTCTTTGGTTTTTATAGACATTTAGGCTTGTGACACCTGAAAATACCATGTACATTCATCCACGTGAGTTTAAAACCCTTAAATCCGTGCTGGTCTCTTCTCAGACGGACTGTTGCTCCTAACCCAGAGTTCTCTGTCCCCTCTGTTGTGACCACTGTATGAAGCACGTGTCATCATCCTGACCTGACTCTGGTTCTGCCTGCATGCAGGGCCCATGTATCAATCATCTTTGATGTGATGCTCAAGGCAGGTTTGTTGAGTGAATGAGTGAAGGACTGGTACTGATAAGACACTGATAACACAAATCAGGGCCTTGTATATAATTAGAATTCTGAATAAAAGGAACAAATGCATCACTTTTATTAAGAATATGAAACTAAAAAAAAAAGAATATGAAACTATGTTGAATATTTGCATATATTTGATGAAGGCAACTCACTAAAAAAATGCTTTCAAATTAAATGTGAGATGATCTTAAGAGTTCAGGGGAAAGTCTGTAAAATTCAGAAGGATTTTACTTATATTGCTTCAAAGTGTCTTAGTGCTCATTCCACTTCAACGTACGCAAAGCTGGGGTTTATGGAGAGATGATAATGAAACTCCCGACGGCAAGCTCTTGTACAAATAAAAGGTCTTGGCCCTTCAGCAGAAGACTGGTGAATAAGTGGGCATTTATAGAATTTTAAATGAGGCAAATTATTTAAATATTATATTTTGCAATTCGCACCCTCCCCCTTATTAACTCTCTAAATAAATAAATAGTATCAGAAAAGAAGGGTTTCTCCTTAGGTACAAGTTAGTTTTGTTCTTTAATAAACACTTTGGACCCCTTTTAGTTAATGAAATCCAAAGATTACCTCTGTTTGAAATCCTGTTCAAAATATTATTTCAATTATTTACATTAATTGATTGATTCATAGTATAAGATTAAAGTGGTATAAATTGAGAAAACGATATGATGTTTTATAGGTTTAGCCTTAACAAATCCAGAAGCTGGAAGCCTTTCTAAATTGCAAAAAGCTGTGTTTTGCATTTGACCAAAGACAAAATACACAGTAAAATGTCTTGGTATCAAACAAACTCAAGAAAAAAGACAAGTTATTTATTTATACTCTGCCTACTTGACAAAAGAATTGGCAATAGGTTAAAATGAAAGTAAATGTTTATTTTAGCTCATCATGAGACAATGAGACGAGATGACTTTGAACTATGCTCTAAAAGGAAAAAAAAATGCTTAAAATAAACTTCCTTTCCTAAGCCAAGTTATGTAAAATATTCGAAGTCATTATAATGAAGTGCCAGAATTTAAATATATTTTCCTGTTAAAAATGATCAGTCTTCATTTGTACAGCTGGATATCAGCACTAGCATAATTCTGAGTCTTATTCGTATACTTTGGGGACAATAATACAATCACAGAAAGCTACCGAAAATCCTAGTCTGTAGGTTCTAATAAACTGAAATAGAAAAAAATTAATCTCAGTAAAATATATTTTGTTATAGATTTGATTTAATTATAGCCCTTTTCTCAGAGCCGTTGGAAAACATGACAATGCAGCAAATCAGCATAAAATGAATACATAATTAGTGCCTAAATCCCTGTGCCAGAACTCATCATCATCCTAAATTTCAAAATGACATTGTTTGGTGGTTTATTTAAAAATAGTAAAAATGTTGAAACACATTACTTTATATCTTGGGAAACAAAAGAGAACTTTTATTATAGTTTCTCAAAACTGAACTTACAAAATTATAAGAAGTTACATATTTGGGTATAATAAAATCCTGAATTATGAATAAGTGTTTAGAAATCCGACACTGCCTTTTTAAAACTGCAGTGGACAACGTGACTGGCGTCTAGGAGCTACCTTAAACACAGCTGCTGCTAAGAGTTTCTGATCATTGGGAGCTTCTACGGCATTCGAAAAGCAGTTTATTTAGAAAAAGACAACAGGGGCTTCGTTGTCAACTTTCATATGTGGCTTTGGGAAAGATGGGGAAGCACACACATGTAGCAAGAGCATAAATTATCAAAACCATTCTGGGATGTAGTCTGGTCTTATTATTCATTCCTTCATTTTATATGCGTACGGACCAACATACGTGGCCAAGGGATATGCTGGATCCTAGTGATACAGGATGAACAAAAGTAAGAAAACTTTTCAGTGATTGTGTCCTGTGACCCAGAAATTCTATTACTGCAAAAAAACACAAGTAGAATAGGTTAAGTACATGACGGTATCCACTTGCAGGCATGTAATAGAATGATACATAGTTTCCTTGACATGTCAAGATTTCAGGAAATAATGCTGAAATAAAGTCACAAAGCAGCATAGATAACATGATCTTTTCTATAAGACAGCTTTTTAGTATTTCTTACATATTCTTCAATTGGTTTAGATTCAACATCATTCTTTCAAAACATAGTTATTTGCCAAATGATTTGTAGGAATCAGCAGATAATTTCTGAGGTTTTGTGGGCATGAGATTTTTACGATGAAAGTTGAACCACCAGATGTTAAATATGTAAGAACACAAAGGTGGAGTTCAGATTTGGTAACATAGGAGTGATTTGGTTCAGATATTTTGGGCAAGAAAGCAGCTATAAAAGTTGTAAATATGTATTAGTAAATATGAAGCGTTATAGCACAGGACTTGGAATCAGAGGTCTGGGTTCACATCTGGTTTTGTCTCATGATGTATGACCATGGACCAGGTTATTTAACCTCTCTGGCCTATTGCCTTAATAATGAAATGGAGATAATGACTTCATAGGGTTATTGTGAAGATAAAACAGTATGATACATATACAGTGATTCATATTCATAAGTGGTCAATTATTATCTCAATTGGTAGCTATTATTAATACTTTTAAATCAGAAAACATATATTTGTAAAATATTTTAGGGTTTTTTTTCTTTAGTATTTTATTATTAAATTCAAAGTATTAAAACTATCAGCATGAAAATGTGCTTCTTTCCAACAAAGGAGGCTCATGTTCAATCAAACTTCACGATTAAGTAGAAAACATTTCTCATGCCAGGGTTTTGATACCATGCTGTGCCCAGAAATGGAATTCAACACAGAGAAATTTATGGACTCACATGCTCTACAGTCAACTCCTGTAAAAGCACCTGTGAAGCACTCTTTGTCATCATCGATGGCATGAAAATAGACACGTGGCCTATGATCTTTTACCATGTTAAGCGTCTTAGATGGAACACAATGTTACCAATGATTTACATGTTTTGAAATCTTTTCTCAACAATACAATTTTAGGACTTTTTCTGTCTACACACTTAACTCCTACAGGAAATTACAAAATGCCCATCTAACTATTGGCACCTGGAAAGTGAATTCTGAATAGATAGCTGCAACAGAATAAGCAGCCAGGGCTTTAGAGACATACCACAGAGTAATCTAGACCTCTCTCCTAAATATCCAGTAAGGAAATGGAGATTTATCAAGAGAGACAGGTGAGCGATCTACCACCCAAAACCATTTTGCAAACGTCTTCAAAACCCTCAGTTTATTCAAAGAGGTCTGATATACAAATGAAAAACATAGGCAAAAAAAGTGTTTGACATAATGTAAGATAAACATATGTGTCAAAATAAACTTCAACATTTGTTTTTTTAAAAAGGCTTAAGCTTTTTGTACTAAACTACTAAAATTTCACAACAGAAATCAATTTCAAAACAAAATGCTTTAAGATAACTTGTACAAAATTTCAATGCCAATAGTATCTTCACACTGTGACATTAATGATTTTAATAACGACATGTCTTTAATGTGATAGGAGAAATGAACATCATTTTCATGTTAAGAATCTACAGAGTTAGTTTCCCATAGTTCTAAAATGTAGCTTTAAGTGCCTCAAAAACACATTTTTAACATCTTTCCTATTTAAAGTTCTCCAAAACTTATAAATTTTTAACTCCATCTCCCCAGTCTCTATAAATTTGCTTTTTGGAGTCTTTCTGATGCATGGATTTGATCTATATACAATTCAGCTAAAAATTAAATGGACAATCTTCAAAAACTCTAAATCTTTTACAGTTGTGCTGTTGAAGATGAAAGAACTTGTGTACAAATGTTAAAAAGTATATAAACCTTCTTATGTAAGATGGAAAACAAGAGGTTCAGTACTTTTTCTTAAATCTGTCCAAAGGGATTTTGTTAAAATAGCATGATCTTTCAGCAATCCCATTACAATAGATATTTCACTGGAAACAAAAACGTTCCACTGTCAGAGTAGTAGTCAATAATAATTTTACTATTACTAAAAAATAGTATGTATTAATTCTGAATTAATTATTAATTCAGAAGATTTAAAAATCTTCTGAAATTGGGGTACCAGCCTGGTTCAATCAGTGGAGGATGAGACCCTTGGTCTTGGGGTTGTGGTTTTAAGCCCCATGTTGGGTATCGGGATAGCTTAAAAATTAAAATCTTTAAATAAATCTTTTGAAATTAATTACACATTTATGATCTCAGTTTATCCTTGAAAACATTGTGTATGATGGTTTTGTTTTCATTTGATAATTGAGGGGACTAAGTTGTAGAGATATTAAGCCTTGGGCACAACAAGATTATATGTTGTGGTAGTTAGTAATGACTTAGAATTGGAATGAGACCAGTTTACTGGCTCCTGTATCTAGGACCTCTCTGCTCAACACTGAAACTATAAAGGTAATTAGCATTAGTGAGCATTCAGTAATTGATAATTTGGTAAATATTTACCTGTTTAATTCTGTGAAATACTACTCCGTTCTACCTACCATTTCACATCTCCCATTTTAAAACTGCGGAGAGCTCAGCCCTATTGTTATATCTAGTAAATGGCACATTTAAACTGAAGTTGGGGGGATCCCTGGGTGACTCAGCGATTTGGCACCTGCCTTCGGCCCAGGGCGTGATCCTGGAGTCCCGGGATCGAGTCCCACATCGGACTCCCTGCGTGGAGCCTGCTTCTCCCTCTGCCTGTGTCTCTACCCCCCAACCCCCGTGCCTCTCATGAATAAATAAAATCTTAAAAAAAGAAAACCAACAACAAATAAACTGAAGTTAGTATGATTACAATTACAAAGTTGTGCTTTTTCCTCTAAGAGAAAAAACTTTAAAGCTAGAAATAATTCCGAAGCTATGATATGCACTCTGTCCTTACTAGTTGTCTGCACAGACTCTTATTTCTATGACAAGGGTAGGGGGAAAGGAACTCAAAATACCAGGTAAATTTGGGTCAGGTCTGTTGCTTCTTACTACTCTGATATTCCTACACTTCTTCCTAAAACTGAATTCCTGGCCTTGAGATGTTTCTGCAAAAGACGCTCCTGGAGACTAGAGCAAGCTAGGAGAAGGGCAGACTTTAGGAAGAAAAATACTGTATTTGATGATCATTTAGCTGCATACTGAAAACAGCCACAAACTGTTTGCCAGAATGTAGAAACTTTACACACAAAAAAGACTTCATTCAAATCAGGTGAAAAAACAGATCCTTGTGCGAAAAAACAGATCCCCAGTGCGAATTTGCACAGGGAAAGCTCTGAGCAGCACTGCGGGACCACGGCCCAGACCTTGGCTTGACCAAGTGTTTCCCAAGTGTAAGACCTGACACTCAAGTGAAAGTCATTCTAGGGAACAACTTCTGATATTTCAAACTTGCCTCTTATAATAATCCACAGTGTGTTTTTCTCTTACAGAATAGAGGAATCTTTAGTACGTTATCCACTAGGTACAGCCCTGTAGTGCCTTTTCTACAGGTATAGACAAGGGATAGCCCCAGATGAGACTAAATGGATAATCCCTGGATATTAAATCTGCCAGGGCCTTCAGGGTCTTCTCATCCCTTCACTTACATATGAAGAAGCAAGAGCCGAGAGGGATTGAGAACCTGCTCCAAGACCACTGGACCTTGCAAAGTGGCTGCACTGCTGAGTGATGGCTTCTCCTCACCAGACTTGGCCATGGTGCCTCAGTGGGATGACATGTCAGAGGTTTCTCACTCAGCTCTTCCCTGGCATTCTCTGCTGGTCTGGTCCAGAGTCACCAGGCAAAGGAGGAGTAGCTATGAGCATTGTAAAACATGGCCTCTGGGTGCAGTTGTTCCGCTTTTGTGCTATGTGCTTTGTTCTCCAGAGGAACCATCCCAAACATCATGGTCAGGCTACAATTTTGAGCATGAAATGTTTGCAGTGGGAATATCACGTAGGTGTCTGACATCTTAGATTTGTTTCTAGGCTAATATACCCACAACTTTCCCCCAACTACTATATTGACAGGCATTAATGAAACCCAAGAGTATTTCTAAATTTTATAGGGATAATTTGGGGGAAAAGTCAAGTGCTTTTCATCATAGCTGCATAGGGAGTAGTTTTTAAGTGGTTTTCTAGGGGAAATATATATACTTTGGAACTCAGGAGGAAATCATAAGTTTCTACATATGTAGTAACATTTGATAAGTATATATCTACATTTTATCTAAATATCTCTATATCCAAATACGTTTATATAGACATAGCACAGCTAAAAAATATATTAATTGGTATTAGTGAATTCTGCTTCAAGCCATTTCTTAGTGAAATGGAAATGAAAGCTTTTCTTAGAGGTAATCCAGTAATTATATTATTTAAGAAATTAATCTGGCTTGCATTATAAATGATAAAGAGGTACAGTGAGAGGTACACGGACATTCCTCTGCTGTTCAGCCAGTCCAGTCTTTGATATACTAAGGTCTCAGCCTCTTATCTCTATTAAGAGTCTATGGGACACACAGCACTTTTTTTTTTAATAGTCTTTAAATTCAATTTAGTTAACATACAGTGTATTATTAGTTTCAAGGGTAGAATTTAGTGATTCATCAGTTGCATATAACACCCAGTGCTCATCACACACGTGCCCTCCTTCATGCCCATCACCCAGTTACCCCATCCCCTCGCCCACCTCCCCTCCAGTGACCCTCAGTGTGTTTCCTAGAGCTCTGTGTCTCCTATGGTTTGCCTCCCTCTCGATTTTCATCTTATTTTATTTTTCTTTCCCTCCTCCTACGTTCATCTGTTTTGTTTCTTAAATTCCACACATGAGTGAAATCATATGGTATTTGTCTTTCCCTGACGGACTTATTTCCCTTCACACAGTACTTCTTTTTTACCTATTTTTTTCACTGGGCAGAATGGATCACATGTCAGCAAATTCAGTAATCTCTTATGTGTATGTATGTTAGCCTCTAGACTCCCACTATCTAGTCACACTTCTGAAAATCCTGTTCAGAAATCTTCCCAAAACCCCATTCAACACTGAAAGCAATGACCTCTGAACTCTACATTAAATCTCTCAATTCACCCATCACTTTCTCACAGACACTGCCTTTTTTGGTTCTAATTTTTCTCATTCCATCCGGGTCTTCATACCCTATGCCTTCCTTCTTAATGGAAGTCAAACTTCCCGCACTTTTGCCCTCCGTCCCACACACGTATTAAATCAGTCTGCACAAAACAACCAAAAGTGGAGGTGACAAAGAGACCTTCCGATTCCTCATTCTCCACAAATCTAGTGCAAGGCAGGTTGAGAATCACAGACCTAAATCCAGACATATTCAAAACAAGATGGGCTTTTACTATTGTTATTTTTTAATTCCCTATTTTCTACTAATCTCTTACTCATGCTTTTATAACAAATAATCCACATTTGAATTGTATCACTGAGATTATTTATGTCTTTGGCAAAAAAAAAAAAAAAGGTGGAGGAAGGTGGGGAGGAATAATAGGAGAGGGAGAAACATGGAGGAAAGAAGAGAAAGATTAAGATTGATTAAACGAGGGAGGTGCTAATTCTTGACACCAGACCTTTCCTACTACCCCACCCACAGGCTGCTCTTTCTCTGGTCCCCTCAACCATAGGAACAAAACTCTGTAAAGTCTGACCCTGAAAAGACTTTTCCTTTCCCATTGAGTTCTTTTTACAATTTCAATATTTAAAGGCATTAAATGATTAGTCAAGCTCATGAAGTTACCCATATTAGAGCTCATTTTCGTTCTGTGACCATTTCCCCTAACTGGACTAGGACAAGAATGGGCTACTACCAATTTTTATTCCCCACAATTTTGTTACTCTTTGAGCACAGCGTATAAGTTGATATCCAGGTCAAGAAATCCTGAATACTTTCACCCATATATATTTAATTAAAATCACGACTTCCATTGTTGCAGGTGTGGGCTTCCTTCAGTCATTTAAGCTCTCTCGACTTCATTTTTCCTACTTAAAAAAAAAAAAAAAAAAGCCAGGGGAAATGCTACTTATGCATAAAACACTTTGAGCTCCCCAGATGAAAGCCCGAATATATAAGTGTGATGCGTGTTTATTGCCTCTTCTCTGATGAAAAGTGGCAGCCTTCTGCTTGAAATGGGATTAGAAATTCTGACTATAACAGAGCGGAGAGAGGCACAAATGAGTAACAAGCAGTCAGAATAAATAAAATTGAAAAGATGGAGAGCACTCCTTTTACAAAAGGAACATCAGTTGTGAAACTTGTGGTTTAATTTGGTATGCTTTCCACTTTTAAAAAATTGGGCTCAACTGCATGTATAATGAGCTACAAGCAGAAGGTACATTCAGTAGTACATGAATAAAAAATGACCTTTTCATTTGCTCTTCCGTAGCTTGGCATTCCTATATTATTAAAATATAATGTATTAAAGATTAAGTAAGCATATTAGCATACAGACATCACGCTTATGTGGCCATGGATACAAAGGCTATCTAACATAAAGCTAGAAATTCAGCTATATAAAATTCATATTTTTAATAGTATAGATATCAATTAAAAAGAACACAAACTTTTCTAAAAGCAAAGTTGGCTATTGTATCAAGAATGGAAAACAAAGAAATGAAGAGAGAAACTCTAAAGAGAGCCACAAATAATCATCACAAACTATTCAGTAACTGGGAATAAACTGGATTCCATGTTGGAGAAAACCTATTAAACAGATAAACTCCCTAGCCTAATGAACCTAGTGTTCTCAGTCTAGGATTTAAAATACTAAGGCAGGGGCAGCCCAGGTGGCCCAGAGGTTTAGCGCCACCGTCAGCCCCAGGTGTGATCCTAGAGACCCAGGATGGAGTTCCACGTGGAGCTCCCTGCATGGAGCCTGCTTCTCCTTCTGCCTCTCTCTCTCTCTCTCTCTCTCTGTGTCTCATGAATAAATAAATAAAATCTTTTAAAAAATAAAATACTAAGGCAATTTTCATGCCAACATTTTTTTGGAGAATAAACCATTTATTAAATATTCTTCTTGTATTCATTTCTTTCTATGGCTTATTTTCCTTTCTCACCTTTTCTTTTTGACATTTAAAATTCTCTAAGTTTGTAGATTTTAGAGTATACAAAGAAGTAACTGCAAAGACGTAGACAACATAAAATAATAAATTTCCAAATGACAAGGCTTTCTTTTCACCTCATTATTATGTAAGCAATACAGGTTCATAAAAGAAAATGTGGAGTTTAGGAAAGTAAAAGGAGAAGAAAAAAATCTAATGCAGCCACTGGTCACCTCTTGTATATTTCCCTCTTACTTTATTTCAATATGTAGCTTTTTGTGTTTATGGATGTGTGTGTTTTTCTTGTAACTCCTACGCTGTTAGAGACATCATGTGATAGCATGCTCTTTTCAGTCAAGTACGTCAAGAAAACATTTTATACCCAAAACATGTGTGTTTCTTCCTTATATATAAAGAAACTTCCTTATATAAAGTTCATTTTTTCCTTTCAGAAAATTGCTTTATGGATCACCATGGAAAGAAAGTTGACATTCCCCAGAACTTTGTCATTTGTCCTATAGACTGTTCTCCAATGGCTTGAGAAATGATGGTGACAGTCTTGTTTGGAACAGTGGGAGAAAGGAGATGCCACGGCAAACTGTCTAAACTTAGCGAGGCACCATCATCTCTCCTACGCCTACTCCCATCTAAGAACTTAGTCTCCACTGTCCTTTACAAGAAAGCCCAAGGTGAGGTTCAGTACAAGGTACAGGCCGTTAAGAAATCTAAGCTTAACTTGGCTTTTAAGGAGCTGAACTGTCAATCTCCCTCCCTCACGGCCCCTCATCCCCCCATTAGCCTGTGCAGAAAGAAGCAGCCCAACCTTTGAACTACTGTTTCCAATCTGTCAGGTTCATGAGCAGATGGCCTGTAGGTGCACCTAAAACGTAAGCATGTATTGGAGAGAAATTCCTTCATCTGTGCCTTCACTAATATGAATAAAATTCTTCCCTAAATTTAAGAATTGAGGTAAGATGAGAAAATCAAACAAAGAGGGAAACTAAATTGAAAAGTTGAAGGAAGAAACAAACCTTTGCTTTTAAAATGATGTAAATATGAAACAGGCATTTATAACAGATATGTCTTTCTTGTTTTCTGTCGTACTCTTGGATGAAAAACAACAGTGATTTTTTAAAAAAACAGTTTGCTATGAATAAAATTTATCATCTACTGATGCATTATTTCTCAGTTTCTTTTTCATATTATCGCTCAGAGATAAATGGCAATAACAAAGACATTAAAATGACACTAAGAACAGCTTTTTATAGTTTTAATTATTTTTTCCTTTTTAGCAATAAAAATGATGTGGTACGTTTGCGTGTGTTATATATTGAGAAGCAATAATACTGTTTAAATATTCATAATTGTGGAGATAATTTTTACTTGATATTTTAAATATGAAATAGATTGCTTCTGGTCCCTAATATAATGGCCCTGTTTATTAATATATATTGCAGGCACACCTATATTCATGTCACTCAGTCACTTGCTGTGCTTTTATTCTGTTCTGAAGTCGTCTGCACAGAGATAATATTCTTTTATGAGTCCATCAAGTTTCACTTTCTGAGAAATAATTCCACAATTTCTAATGTAGATAATGAGCACTCATTTTCCCACTTCTCTTGGGATTTGAGCTCATTTTAGTCTATGAAATAAAAACTAAAGAACTGAAACTGAACTCCAAGGCAAGGGAGACCCTGAGGGGCGGCAAACAGCATGTGTATCCAGCTCCACGACAGTCGCAGAGCACACGGGGCACCTCTGGGTGCCTCTCGGGGGCCACACTTCATCTGGGTCACCAAAGTGGGGACTCCAGGAATGATTTTGTGCTTCTAGGGAAACTGAGAAGCCTAGCCTAGCGGGGATAAGCTCACGAAACCAGAACTCCTCTAATGCCACCTTGTTAATTTAGAACAACACCTTCCCGAAATGCAAGCTGGATCTCTGGCCTTGTCGGAGTGGCGTCCTCGCCCACACAGGACCCGACACTACTGACCTTGTGAGACCGACACTCGGACCTAAAGGACTTGGTGGTCTTTTCTCAGGGTTCCTGGGCTTAATTGGTTTGGGGCAGTCTTCCTCCCTGTACCCTTCTTTGGTCAAAGGTTCTCACCTGGTCTGCTTCCTTTTACTTTTACACATTCTCTTTATTTTTAGATATATATTTTTAGGTAGATTACATTTAAATATACAGCTCTAAGGGAGTGAAAATGAAGTCGGCCCCCCCCTCCTCTTCTATCCCTAAATGCCCTGTTTCTTTCCCTGGAGGCTAGCTATCTACCCTATTATCAGTTTCATGAAGAGCCTTCCAGAGATAACCTATGCACTTGCAGACACATGCCATATGTGTGTGTGTGTGTGTGTGTATACATGTGTACGTTATACAGATACATATTCATACGTATGTGTATATATATATAATTTGTCTCTCTATAAATAGCTGTGCATGCATACATGCTGTTTCTGCATTTTACTTTTTTTTTTTTTTTTTTCTTTTTTAAGAGCTGAGTCACAGGATCATTAGGAGAACTTTTCTTTGGACATTTTACCAACTTCCTTTTGTTGGTTTTTTTTTAACTGGCTCCCCTGGTTATGCTTATGCACCCCCCCAACACACACACACACACACACTACATCTTAGGTATATTTAGTTCTCATTCTACTGGTTTTCAGGTGTCTTGGGCTTTTCTTTATTCTTCGTCTTTGACAGTTATATTCTTGGACTTTATCCCCTGAAAGGTATCTACTTATCCAGACAAGTTCTGCAGAAGTACTAACTCAACCTCCAATATCAGTGGGACCAGGAAGTCTGATGGCAACTTCCTAAGTGATCTTCTGGTTCTATTTTTTTTTAAACCTGAAGAAACAGATATGCTCATAAATTACTTATGTAGTTGGACTATATACCTCTCTAGGCATCTTTGACTAGGGAATACTTTCAGCTTCTAAGAGGTCTAGACTGTGGTTAACTACTGGAGAGCATTCTTTCAATTTTTTTTTTTTTAAGATTTTATTTATTTATTCATGAGAGACACACAGAGAGAGAGGCAGAGACATAGGCAGAGGGAGAAGCAAGTTCCACACAATCCTGGTCCTGGGACCAGGACTCAATCCTGGATCCCGGGATCACGCCCTGAGCCAGAGGCAGATGCTCAACGGTTGAGCCACTCAGGTGTCCCACATTCTTTCAAGTCTAATAAAATACTTAAGGTCTAAAAGAAAGATGCATTTTTACTTTCACACTTTCCATATAAAACTTTTTAGTTTTAACATGTATGTTGTTCATACAAAATAAAACATACAATAAATATCCTTAAATATTATTTTACACACATGGTTGTTTATCTGTTAGATAAAGAGCTCAAAATAGAATTCCAGGTCAAAAGGTATGCGCATTTTTTCCTTGGACAGTAGTGCCAAAATTTCCCTCCTTTTATAATGGTTAAAACTTGAAATTCAAAAACACAACATGGCAATGAACTCTTTCCATGTTGTGACTATAGAATGATGTATTATGAGTTTTCATAGAAGAGGAAGACAATTCAAAATTAATAAGTTTGCTTCCAGTTACCCTCTTTCTCTCAAAGCGAATAATTCAAGGTGTATATTTGATTACAGATCCCTAAAAAACAAGTCATCGGTCACATGGAAGATATTGCCTGACAGATAGGAAAACAAGAAAACTACTTGGGATTGAATCTGAAAGAAAAGATTTTAAATCTGGGTTTTAAATGAGTCACTTTTTTCCAGTAACCTTCAAGTTGCAGGATAAAATTCCTCTCAAGCAGGAGGTGATGAGAAGAAGTTAAAAAAAAAAAAAAGAAAAGAAAAGAAAAAATGAGAAAAGTGAAATGAAATCACCAGGACTCTTTGAACTGGAAATCCTACAGTTACCAATAGGTCTCATCAAGGAAGGGCTGGTTACCAAAGGAAATGCGGACTCCACCTGGGGAATGACCTGGAGAAGGGCTCAGGGGCTAAGGGAGGGTCAGGTTTCTAGCAGGGATTCTCACGTACACCCCTCCTGATGAGACTGTCTTCCAGATGCTGAGAAGGAAAAGGGAGGAAGAGAAACTGGGTAGGCCCAGGCTCTGAAATTCAAAATGCCTTTGCTGAGGACAAGAAAGAGACACCATGACAGTGATTGTAAGGAAGATTATAAAATCTTAGAGCAATCACTCAGAGCCTGCTGACTACTACTGTTTATTTACTAAGTCACTGTGTTGGCCTATGAGAGCAACATTTTAAATCTCCAAGATATAATAACCATTAATGTTAATTTGTATAATATGTAAACTAAATATATAATCTTTTAAAACTTTTTTACTTAGGAAGTCTGGGGTATATACCTGGTGTGGTCTCATATATGCACATGAGTCCACTGCCTCACCACACGCTTGAAGTTAAAAGCACTGATCATAGTAATTAAAATTTCCATTCCAACATGACTCCAAACAACTTTCTTTGTATAATTCCTGGGAACTATAATACAATCTTTTAATCTTTGTATGCAAATTTTCCTGAATAAAGCAGGATATAAAATAAGTTTCAAGTGTATAATTTGTATCTAAAACTTGAGGACAGTGTCAAAATACTAACCTGTCCTTTGCATTGTGTATCATTTTAGATAGAAGGCGAATAATTGCAATTTTCCTCCATTTTATTATCTGCTTTACAAACTTGCATATTTTCACAAGGCTAACATCTGTATTCTAATGGCAGTGCTTACCTGAAGATGGATTTAAGATTTTCTCACTTTTATTCTCAGTTATTCAAAACGTAACATATATGCCCTTTTTCTTCCATATATGCCTTTAGAGTATGATTTTCTCATTCATATATGAAAGTAAATGAAATGATTATATCCTAAATAAAGCACTGGATTTGAAAATAAGCACTGAGCATTTAAGTGTAAAAGCTAAATAACAGTTTAAAGCAAAACTATATTTTACAAATGGAATTATTTAGCTTGTCTTCTGAAAAATGAATTATTAATTTTCTTCTTATATCTACAATAAAGCAAGGTCACGGTATCCTATAACTCTGAATCTACAGTATGTTTTAAGTAGATGCCCTAAAAGACATAACTAGTCTGTATCTCAATGAATAGATATTCTAAAGGAAATGGGTTGGATAGCATTAATAATTTACATAACAGAAAAACCTTTTATAACAATGTGGAGTTTTATGCACTAACTATGCAGTATATCTGAGTCATATAAAACAGTACCTACCTCATACGATTTTATTGTATTTTTTTTTTAAAAAAAGATTTTATTTATTTATTCATGAGAGACACACAGAGAGAGGCAGAGACACAGGCAGAGGGAGAAGCAGGCTCCATGCAGGGAGCCCAAGGTGGGACTGGATCCTGGGACTCCAGGATCACACCCTGAGCTGAAGGCAGACGCTTAACTGCTGAGCCACCCAGAGATCCCCTGATTTTATTGTTATACATGTACTTTTTAAAATCTTCTGCCAGGGAACATATATCCCATTGTATTCCTATTAGTAGGAATACAATGGCACCAAACCTTATAAATTATAGAAGTTCAATAAATGATCATACAATGAATCCTGAATAAATGAATTGACTACAACATTCAATTTTTAGTTAAAACATACACAAGCACTCCTAAAGTGGTAAAATGAGAAAAAAATACAATTATATGTGACTAGAAAATGAAAACTTAAGGGAATAATTATATTTACTACAAAATGTATTTCTGAAATCTTTGAGCTTGAGGGTCCCTAGATCGCACAAGCCCTTCTAAGGCCAGAGAACAGCCTTCACATTGTATGAGCCTGGTAATATGTTTTCATAAATTTTTCTATATGATATTCTAACTATGACTACTACACATTTAGAATCTAAGTTTTTCTTTGTAATTTTGTATTTGATTTCTTAAGGGATGGAGAGGAAGTTATAAAAGTGACAGGCTCCAGAAACTCGGATCTGCTCCTCCACAGCTTCCTGACACCCTGAGGACACCCTAACGCAAGAACTGAAACTAAACCAAGATTTGGGCAGGTAACAAAGATTTAGTTTACATTTATAGAGATCTGTCTTTTGATTTTTCATAAAGATCTGTCTTCAAAGATTTTTCTTGCTGAAAAATCAAAATAGGACCAATTCTAAGTTATGGGTGAGCACAGTATTCTGAAATACACTTTATCATCTAACAAATCATGTGGTGAGATTTCAATCACGTATCAGCACATTTTCTCAAATTGCAGTTTTCTTTTCTGGTAATTATGCTTGGACATTTATTGACGGTTAACAGCTGCTCTAGTACTTCACTTATTTTACTTCATGTGTTGACATTTCACATTTCCTCATATTTTCAGATAGCCTAGAGTACTAGAAAAAATAGACGCTTTAATATTGCCTCTTAAATTCTTTATGTTTCATTTAACACGTGAAAATATCATAGAGTTGTTGATTTCTGCCTCTTGTGATCTAATATGTCTCATTTAAAAGTGTACAGTAATTGAAATACACATATAACATTCAATTTTCAGTTTAATATTTTGATACACGTGTTCTACCAAAATATCTAAAGTCAACTATCATGAAAGCATCATGAAATACCTTGAGTCCATGATGTTTTTGTTAAAGTTAGCATACAAAAAAGTTATCTTTACGTCAATAAAATATAAATATTCCTAATTGCTAACAGATTTTTTTTTCTGACAAGTGTTAGCCCAAAATGAGTATTTACAGCCTATGCTGAGCAATGAATGCCTGGAAAATAACATTTACAATGAAAACACTAACCCAGTTTTAGCCAAAACAAACAAAACAAAACAAAACCCCCAAAACAAACTTGTACATTAGTACTAGGTAATGGGGCAACTGGAATACTCTTGGCCTTGGAATGATATAAGAAAATATTTAAAGAACATCTGATTCTGCTGAAAATAAGATCATTAATAGACTTCTTGTTAAAACAAATGCTTGAAGGTGTGAGTGTGATATTTCTCTCTCTCTCTCTCACACACACACACACACACACACACACACACACACCATGGTCTACAGCAAGAAATATTTTGATCTTTTTCGTAGGAATACTTTGTTATTTGAGGAGCAGAAGCTAAGAGAAATAAGAAAAACTTACAAGGAAAACATGCCCTAAAATTTACAACTGAATCATGTTTACTGCAGTGATAACATCATTTGCTTTTCCTTCTTGTGTCATGCTATATGTACTTTAAATAAGTGATTTTGTATTTTAAATGGGGGATATTAAGGATTTAAGGGCTTAATTTAACAGTTTGCCTATTTGGGAGTGCTTATTTTATTCTGAAAACAGAAACTTTAAAGACGTACCTTTTTTAAGTCAAAGAAGATAAGGAATAGGGATGATGTCTATATATAAAGAAAGAATAAGAGAAACTCAGTTTTAAAGGATAATTTTGTGTAATCTCTGTTAATGTGCTTTTGTATATGCATCATGCCAACAGTATGTATACACAGAAAATAACTCTTAGAAGAAAGTTACAAAGAAAATTATTCTCGGTAAAATGCTAGATTCCATGACCTGTAAATCAAGATATCTCAGGGGGTAAATTAAACTTCCTGCTTTCCATGGAGGAAAGAAAGATTATTTTTCCTGCATCCTCACTCCTCACCCTGGACTGGTTAGTGTCCATCAAGAAAGGTGACTTGTTTTTCTTGGTTTGAGAGGGTGTCATGTCCCACACAGCTGGAGGAAGAAACGAGAGCTGATGACTCCTTACACATAGCTTTTTAATTTCAAAAACTTCCTTATGCAGAAGCCTATAAAACCAAATTCTACAGTGCTGATAACTGATTTTTTTTTCACTCCATACTCCAGACTACTAGCTATAATTATGTTCAAGCTATTTTGACTACAGTACTCCAGTGGTCAAATAACAAAACTAGTCTGGAGAATATTCTTACAAAGAGAATTAATCTTCTCTGTTAGTTGCCTGATTCTCCCTCTATTGCTGCCCTAAGATACTTCTTTGGACATATGGCATATATTTCAAATTAAAATATTATGCATTAGAACATCAGATTAAGTAGAAGTACTTCTCCAAATAACAGATCTGTAAATGAATCTTCCAATGTTGGAAATCTCAGCATAAGTTGGTATGTTCACCATGTCATTCCATGACACCCGGTAAGGTCCTGCAAAGCCAAATTAGGCCAAAGATTCAATAACGCATCTAGTCTTAAGGCTCTGATCAGGTTAACAATGGTTTTCGGCAGGACTACAGTCATCTTCACGAAGTGTGGCTGTCTTTGAAAACCACTGTTAGGTTCAGAGACAGTAACTTTTAAAGATACTCTTAACACAGTTCTTCCCCATTACTAAAAATCTTATCTTTCATGCTAGCAAATGCGAAGAGCTTTTCATGATAGCATGAAGAAAGTGAATGCTATAAAATGAAAACTGAAAAATTATACTGTTTTTAAGTCACCGACAGGGCTTATTTCACAGGGGTACACTTCATCACTACAAATGCTTCGAACCCATCTCAAAGATGCATCTGCTTTCCTGCTGTCATTTCTACTGCATAAATCAAAACGGTACTCATTAGTGTAAACTCATTAGGGTAAACCAAACCTCAATTGCAAGGATCTCAGCATTTTTGAAAACTCAGATATAAAGATATCCAAATTAATGTCACTTAATTAAAAATATATAGTTTGCTTTGGACAGTTTTTACTAACCCTGATCCTTATTATCTGGACTAGTGAGATTAAGATAATTTAGGGCTGAATAGTTCCAGAGTGCAGCAGAGCATAAAGGCCTTCTAAAATAGAGAGGCCCAAACCCATAATACCCACTACCATGTAACTACCACTGGGAAATGCAATTTTAATTTGCAGCAGAATCTTAAGGAAACACTTTGGTGTAAATAAAAGTGAATCCTTAAAAAAAAAAAAAGAAAAAAGAAATTTAGTAATTTTGCAGATGAAGCAGATAAGGCATTGCCATAACACTTTTCTTTTCAAACCAACGAAATGCAGTTTCTTGATGGAGAAAGAGCTATCTAATTAGAATCCAAAGCATCTTGAGATAAAATTTCACAAAATAAAAGATCAATTTGTGAAAATATATATTACTCTGATACAAGCAGCACTACCATCCGTAGGTGGCACTGCTGGGACAAATTCAGTGGTCTCCCTGAAATTCCCAAAGCCTAACTTGGCTTAGTTGCCAAAACATGCATCTTAATATCGTTTTGGGTTTTTTTTTTTTAAGATTTTATTTATTTATTCATGAGAGGCACAAAGAGAGAGCGGCAGAGACACAGGCAGAGGGAGAAGCAGGCTCCATGCAGGGAGCCCAATGTGGGACTCGATCTGGGGACTTTGGGGTCACACCCTGAGCGGAAGGCAGGCGCTCAACTGCTGAGCCACCCAGGCATGTGGTAATATCCTGTTTTGAAAGTAGAAAAGCAGGCACTAAGATTTTCATGCTCCTACTATACTCAAATGAAGTATATTTGTATGATATTTTCAGGTAAAAGACAATGGAGCAAAATCTGTAACAGGAATTACTTGCCTCAGGACTCAGTAATATTGGAAAACCAAAACTCCATTTGTGTCACATGTCTCACACGTAGGCTTGAAATTAGACCAAAAACTTCACTTTACTACTGGCATCTCCAGTTGTGAGGATGACTTCAGTCAAGTGCACGGATTCTTCTTGGTCTGGTCTTAATCTAGATCCAGAGTGACACCAATCTGATCCAAGTCACATTCCTCATCCACAACACCCGTGGGTAGGTGAGGGGTGAGAGTCATTCTGTCCTCTTCTAAACTTGCTTTGATGTCACAGAGGAAGCAGCTCTACTTCCTTCCAAGCCTAATCTCTTCAGTCCCCTGGTGATACTGTGATCTATAATAAACATATACTTGGTCTTCCTCCCTGTTTCTAGCACAGAGCTCTTAAAACCCTTGGAACATCCTAAGTGATGAGGGAAAGAAAAGTGCCTTTTGTTATATCAATGAGGTGGTTTTTGGTCCTGCACCCAAGGATGGGGGTCTGGGTGCCAGGGAGAATCAACCCTGTGATTAGAGGGTTGTAACTAACCTTCATTCATTGCCCCATGCCACCCCTGGGAAGGGAAAGAGGCTGGAAGTTTCAACAATTCTCAATGGCCAATGGTTGAATCAATCATGCCTCCATAAACCCTCAAAAGTATGGGGTTTTGGTGAACATACGGAGATTTGGGGAAAGTGGTCCATTCAGAGCCACTGAATTCTAAAAGGAACATCCCTTATTCCACTTGACTATAAAATCATTATCACACATTTTCCCCTTCCCTTCCTGATCATTTAAACTTGCTGTCCCTTCTGTTTCATCTTTCATTTACTCCTTGGTACGTTGTAATTCACTTTCTATCCCCTACATTTTAGAGTACAACTTCAGTAAAACTGCCCATCATAGGATTCTCTAAATCAAAAGTCTAGGTCAGAATCTCAACACAACTTCCACAATATCTAGATTTACCAGATACCTCATTCATGAAACCATCTCCTCTTGGGCAGCATCAGATTGGTTCTTCTCCTATCTTCCCGATTGTTCTGTTTCCCAACATGATCTTGGAGGTGCTTCTTCAGTTCCCTTGAATGAAGGGACCTGACCTATTCCACATGATGGGTAGATCTTTCTGCCTGTATGACTCCCAAATGCATCCTAGGCCCTGATCTTTATCCTTAATCTTTATGCCTGTAACACTTATCTACACTGAATCCAACTGAGATTCAAATTCCTTCAAACCAGTTGTTTTTTTCTCCTCATACTTTAACCTAGCTAAAGTTTTAGAGCTTGCTTGACAGAATGTAGTGAGTTAAGAACATGAAAAAAAATCTTACTGACACCCCCAAACCCTCACAATACATTGTATATATGAGAGAGCTATTACTCTGAATTCAAGTATGAGCCACAGCAAGGCAGGGACAGTTACACGGTCACGATCTGCAGAAAGTCTCCTAGAAAGTATGACAAGGAAGTCCTCAGTCACATCTTGATCTCAACCACTAACAACACTTCTTCGCTCATTCCTCATTAACTCTTTTGTATCAGAAACACTTCAGATGTCTAGCTGAGGGGCACTTGACTTTCTCAACAATGAAATATGTTGCTTTTAGTGTAAAGGGGTTATGGAGCTAAACAATAAGGACCCCATCTCAAGGGGAAAAAGATAAAGGTGTATAGGATCATGTCCATAAAATTATTGAAATACATATGCTTATTTTAGGATAGCGTGTTTTCTTTTTTTAAATATTTATTTATTTATTTATTTATTTATTTATTTATTTATTTATTTATTTATTTATTTATTTTAGACACACACACACACACACAGAGATGGGGAGGGGCGCAGAGACACAGGCAGAGGGAGAAGCAGGCTCGATGCGGGAGCCCGACACGGGACTCGATCCCGGGACTCCAGGATTGTGCCCTGGGCCAAAGGCAGGCGCCAAACCACTGAGCCACCCAGGGATCCCCAGCCTATTTTCACTTACACATATTTTTTGCTTCAGGAAGAACACTTTTAGTCCTATGTCAAGTTACGAAAGTTAGAATGCCAGCAAGGCTATATATATTTTAATGATATTTCAAGTAATAGCTGGTTAACAGCAGAGTAAAGGGGACAAAATGAAAAATGAAAAACTCTTTGTGTATACTCCTAAACTGAATAACACCAAACACTACACTTAATGGATAAAGATTGAACTGCACTGGTTGTGAAATTCAGACCTAATGTGGAGACAAGGGGTGAAGAGAACAATATTTTAAATAGTTATTAACACTTTGCTTTCTTTCTGTAACATCTACGAAGACTTGAGACACAAGAAAATGAAAGAACTGCTATCCATGAATTTAATTACTACCAGTTACAAGGTATTATCCATAGGGACCTAAATTGAAGTCAACCGATCATGAAAAATATTATACATGAGGAAATGAAAGATAATCAAAACTAAAAAATAAATGATTAATCTGCTCTACTTGGAAGGCTCAGCAAATGACAATGAAAAACAATAATAAGGCTTTACAGCATAAGCAAGTTTCCCCCTAAATCCAACATGTTAAAGTCCTCAGTATGGAAAGCATTCAATGCTGTATTTATAATGTATTTTCTATACTTGGAATAACACAGATATAAATTCTTACTGAGGATTAGGTCAATCTCATGAAACCAGGCTCCAGAAGTTAACTATATTTAGCTACAAATGAAGTGAGAAAAAAAAGGAGATACATTATTATAATTTTATGGTAATGGAATATTATTGGAAAAATTGGCTAATAAGAAAATGTTTGCATAGTTTCTATACATGTTTTATAATAAGTTATTATATGACCAGATCATGAATATCAAGTAGTTTCAAATTCTTTTTTTTTTCAAATTATTTTCTTGCTACAAAAGGGGTAGTAGGACACTGAAAGCAATACGTTTGCTCATTCATTCACTGTTCATCCAATATTTACCTATTAACTGCCAGACTCCGTGCTAAGTAATAAAGAGGACAGTACCTCTCCTCACAGAAACAAACAAATACCATACATACCAACCTATGTGTTATCACAAAGGTTTTTTGTGAAGGTGTTATGGGGACCTCCGGGAGATGTACCTAACCTAGCAGGTCTCTCTGGTTTAATGTGAAGGAAACTCAATTAGAAGTAGGCTAGATGAGGCCCTCTGCTCCACCCCATTCAACAGATAGCTGCATCTTCTGGTGCAGTGCCAGCCACCTCCCTGAGACACAGTGGTGAAGGTTGGAATAAACAGCTTTGGCTGTCCTGGGTGCCTGGTCACCAGGGCTGCTTTTAATTCTGGCAAAATGGATCTCATCGCTATCAATGATCCCTTCACTGGCCTCAACCACATGGTCTACATGTTCCAGTATGATTCCACTCATAGCAAATTCCACAGCACGGTCAATGCTGAGAATAGGAAACTTGCCGTCAAATGGAAAGCCCACCTCCATTTTCCAGGAGCGAGATCCCACCAACATCAAATGGGGTGATGTTGGTGCTGAGTATGTTGTGGAGTCCACTGGGGTCTTCACCACCATGGAGAAGGCTGGGGCTCACTTGAAGGGTGGGACCAAGAAGGTTATCATCTTTTGCTGATGCCCCCGTGTTTGTAATGGCATGAACCATGATAAGTATGACAACTCTCTCAAAACTGTCAGCAATGACTCCTGGACCACCAACTGCTTGGTCCTCTGGCCAAAGTCATCCATGACAACTCTGGCATCATGAATCACAGTCCATACCATTCAGAAGACCACAGATGGCCCCTCTGGAAAAATGTGATGTAATGACCGAGAGCTGCCCAGAACGTCATCTCTGCCTCTACTGGTGCTGCCAAAGCTGTACGCACGGTCATTCCCTAAACTGAATGGGAAGCTCACTGGCATGTCCTTCCATATCCCCACCTCCACATATCAGCTGTGGATCTGACCTGCTGCCTGCAGAAAGCTGCCAAGTATGATGACATCAAGAAGGTATTGAAGGTGGCATTGGAGGGCCCCCTCATGGGCCTCTTTGGCCACACTGAGAACCAGGTTGTCCCCTGGGACTTTTACAATGACACCTACTCTTCCATCTTCAATGCTGGGGCTAGCATTGCTCTCAATTACTTTGTCAAGCTCATTTCCTGATATGACAATGAATTCGGCTACAGCAACAGAGTATTTTTCCTATGGTCCACATGGCCCCCAAGTCCTCTGAACTACCAGCCCCAGCAAGAGCAAGAGGAAGAGAGGCCCTCAGTTGCCAGGGGAGCCCTTGCCCCAATTCATCTCCCAACACACGGAGAATCTCCCAACCTCCAGTTTCCATTCTAGACCCCATGAAGAAGGGGAGGGACCTGGGGAGCCCTACCTTGTCATGTATCATCAATATACTGTAATACTGTAAAGGAAAAAAAAAAGTAAGTTGGATGAAACGCCAATAAATTGGGTTCTACACAAATGTAAGGTATACTCAGGAACAACTGGAAGTAGGGTTCCTTTCTCTGTGTCTCTTTCCACTTCTCTCTCTAAACTGGCTTCATTCTTTCATAATCATTTTGTCCACAACTCAGAACCATGGCTGAGGAAGCTCTGGGCTCACACCCTCCTATCCTTGCAATGGAGTGGGGAGCTTGAGCTATATTTACAGTTGATCACTCTCAGGAACACTACTACCTTAGAGGTCCAAAGCCAAATACATTTGATTTCTGGTAAGATGGTGGAATGGGAAGATGGTTAGTCCTGGTTTAGTAGGAATTGTACCCCCTAGGCATGCTTACTCTTAGAAAGGTAGGTGCTTCCTGAAGGAACTTTTACTGAGTAACTTGACTATTTTGTTGAAAAATAATTTGTATGGTAAGAGGGCAAAGTGATCCTGAAACTGTCTCTGTGAGGGTCCTTTTAGAGTTTTGGATCTATTTCTGAAACAGGAAGTCTCGAGATAAAATCACTGACTCCTGATTAAAAATAAAATATAAATAATGTATTTCATGTTGTTTGATGTGATGAAAGCCATAGGGCAGAGTTTCAATGCTGTTAAAGACATGACATTCTTTTTTTTGTTTTTTTAAGACATGACATTCTTTACCTGTATTTTAATCTTCTGTATTATACAAGGAAGGACCAGAGAAAATCATTAGAGAAACATAAAATAACCTCAAACTCAAAAATCCCATTATTATTAACCTCTGTTTGAAAAAGTTAAATGTGTAATTATAGGCTCACTGGGTAAACATAACCAACATGGTTATAAAAAATTGTATGGTTATTTTGTGGGTGCGAGCACTGAGGTTTTAAGGATTAGCTCACAGGGGTTAGAAATGGCAAACTCGTGCTGTATTTTAGGTTGCATAAAGCAGGCTCCTCTCTTGTTTACTATCCAGCAATTGCAATGGGCCTAATTTACACAACAATTACTTAGAAAGTAACTCCTTTGAAATGTATTGTGTGATTAATTGACTTGGCTTCAGGAATGCATTGTTGTTTCTACTTCAACCTAATGCCCCCTAGAGCACAGATCCAATTAAGAAACAAGGCAGGGAAGCAGATATTAAGTGTAGTATTCCTATATTACACAGCACTTTTGTATAGGATTGAACACCACCATCTACTGTCTGCAGGTACTTGATTTATCCAGTATATCCTTGTGACACCGGACGTACGGCTTATGGAAATGGATAGGATGTAAAGTAAGTATCTTAAGAGAAAAACTGAAACCAGGTAAATTTAACTTATTAAGAGGTGTTTTTAAAAATGAAAGCGTAAAGGGAAACAAAAGGAAAAATAAGTAACTGGGACTTCATCAAAATACACCATTTCAGCACAGCAAAGGAAACAACAAAACTACAGGGCAACCTTTGGAACAGGAGTGGGAGAAGGTATTTGCAAATAACATACCTGATGAGGAGTTAGTATCCATAAAGAACTTACAAAACTCAACATCCAAAAACCAAATAATCCAGTTAAGAAAGGAGCAGAACACACAATCAGATATTTTTCCAAAGACATCCAGATGGCTTCTTTGACACATAAAGAACAGACACACAAGAAGATGCTCAACGTCATCCATCACAGGGAAATACAAATCAAAACTACAGTGAGATATCACCTCACATGTGTCAGAATGGCCAAAATTAACAACACAGGAAACAACAGGTGTTGGTGAGGATGTGGAGAAAGCGGAACTCTTCTAACAGGGAGAATGCAAGATGGTGCAGCCACTGTGGAAAACAGTATGGAGGGTCCTCAATAAGTTAAAAACAGAACTACCTATAACCCAGCAATTGCACCAACTAGGTATTCACCCAAAGGACACAAAAATACTGATTCGAAGGAGTACGTGCACCCTGATGTTGACAGCAGCATCATCAACAATAGCCAAATCATGGAAAGAGCCCTAATGTCCATCAGCTGATGAATGGATAAAGAAGATGTGGCATATATATAAGTGTAATATTACTCAGCCATCACAAAGAATAAAATCTTGCCTTTTGAAATGACATGGATGGACCTAGAATGGCTTATATGCTAAGCAAAGCAAGTCAGTCAGAGAAAGACAAATACCATATGACTTCACACCTATATGGAATTTAAGAAACAAAACAGATGAACATAAGGGAAGGCGGGGAAAAAAGGAGAGGGAGGCAAACCATAAGAGACTCTTAACTAGAGAACAGAGGGCTGCTGGGGGGGGATGTGGGTGGGGATGGGCTAGATGGGTGATGGGGATTCAGGAGGGCACTTGTGAGGTGCACTGGGTGTTATATGTAAGTGACAAATCACGAAGCTCTATAACTGAAACTAATATTATACTGTATGTTAACTATACAGGAATTTAACAAAAAAAACCTTGAAAAATAAAATGAAATAAAAATAAAAGCCTAACTACAGTTAAACTTAATTATCTCATAGAAATAAAAAGAACAATGATCTGGCCCAAAAATTATTCCTGTCTCTAGTGACAGGAGAATTTTCTTCTGCCGTTAGAGGTCTTCTGCCGTTAGAGGTCTCCAAACTGGCAATGGGGAAAACAAGTCTTAAATTTCAACAAGGATTTGCACTTCCATCTTGCTAGGAAGAAATCATCTACTTCGTTAGTAGAGGCAAAATCTAGAATCATCAGAGTCACATACCAAACGTACACATCACCCAACCTTTGCCTTCAGAGAAGTTAGGGTCCTGCCCGCTAAGACTGCCTCCTCTGTCTCCTTAGAATCCTATGTTCAGACAGCACTCAAGCTTTGCCTGGCCAATAATGTCCAAGTCACTCCCCCAGGCCCTGCTCCATCTTGCCCATCCAACTTCCCTTCCCTTTCTCTCCTCTCTCCCTAACTTTCCAGTCTACCTGCTTAAACTCTAGCATTGTCTGGGCTGTAACTTCATCAAGAAGAAAAAGCTTGAGGCCAACGACTCTCAATTCTAGAGTGAGTTTGAGGAAAGAAGCTGTTCCAATACTGTTACCAGGGGAGAGGCCCAGAGCCCCAGAGGGTGAGAAACCCTGAAACCAGGGGGCACCCAGGCTCAACGCTATCCTACCTCCATCCCTAACATCTGACCTTGGGGAAACACTATTTCTACTGCTGAAACGTAAAAAGAGCAGTGGTTCCATCACATTGTGTAGGCTCACACTGCCTGGTTCAAATCTCACCTTGGTCGCTTCCTAACAATGAAGGTCTGATTTCTCATTTCGAAAATGGTGACACATCTCATAGCATTGTTAATGAAAACTAAGCTACTTAGCATTATCGTAAGTGCCTAGAATAATGGCTGAGAGATATTAAGTGCTCAGTATATGCTGGTTGTTCTCATGGTTATTCTAAAAATTTCCAACCAAAGACAGGTGCCTAGGAGCCATGTGACTCGTTCCCTGTGTCACAGTAGACAAAGTTCCACATACTAGCCATCTCTTCTACTTATTTCAAGTTTTCTTACTTCCAGTTTCTTTTTTTTTTTAATTTTAAAAAAGATTTTATTTTAGAGAGCTTATGCACAAGCAGGGTGGGGGGGCGGAGATGAGACAGAGAGAAAGAGAGAGAACAGACTCCCCGCTGAGCACAGAGTCTGACCCAGGGCTCGATCTCACCACCCTGAGACCACGATCCTGAGATCATGACCCTGAGATCATGACCTGAGCTGAAACCAAGAGTCAAATGCTTAACCGACTGCGCCACCCAGGCGCCCCTCTTACCCCCAGTTTCAGAAGTATTGCTTCATAATCTGCAGAGTGCTCTAAGAACATGAACTGCAATGACCGCCCAGTGTGATCTATAAATTCTTGTTTGTAAAACATCAGAATAATAACAATAACGAAAACAAAAAGAATATAATGACAGCATCACTGTTTTGTCTCCAGTCTCTTTCATAAAATTTATTTCCCAACCTTTGATAAACATATCAGTTCATCTTTAGCCAAAAGTAATAAGATTGTGGAACAAAAGTAAAAACAGTTGAATTCTTGCAATGCCTAGCAGGAAGTAGAGTCTTTCAGTGGTATCTGGATAATAAAATTTGATAGTTAAAGAAATACCACTTGTCAATCAACTACTTGCATTTGTTCAGGAAGGCAACATTACATGCGAGTATTGCTGAAATCTTATGGAATTTTTTTAAAACATTTTATTTTTTATTTATTCATAAGAGACACAGAGAGGCAGAGACACAGGCAGAGGGAGAAGCAGGCTCCCTGCAGGGAGCCCAATGAGGGACTCGATTCTGGGACCCCAGGGTCACGGCCTGAGCCAAAGGCAGACACTCAACCACTGAGCCACTGAGGTGCCCCAATTTTATGGAGTTAATGTATTAATCAGTTTTTGCCTGTGACTGAAGGTGAGGGCAGATAAAAGGGAAAACAATGGAAAATATAACCCATAATGATGTTTAAGAAGGTATAAAATAGGAAAAATCTGTAAATGGTTGAAAGCATGTACGTAATGACTGTTTTAGAGGAGGAAAATACAGCAAGAAACACTAGATCCCTCTCTCCATGGCTTCTCCCTCACCTTCGCCTCAGAAAACACACACTCATACACACAAACATACACACGCGCACACATGCATACATTAAGGTATCAGCTATTTGGGTCATGTACCCCAGAATAAACATGTTCTGTTCCTTCCCAAGTAGCCACAAAACATTGATCTTTAGGATTTTCCCGTTTGTGAAACAAGGCATCAGTCTCACACAGTTTATGAGACCACTGAGGCATGGATAGCTCAGAGCATCCCAGAGATGGAAACGTTCTCATAAAACAAGCTTACACGCGGCTCGAAACACAGATGGCCTGGCCGCAGCCAGCGCAGTGGCCACACCGGGCCCAGGACGTCGGGTCCAGGGCGTGGGGCCCAGGACATAGCCCAGGACGCAGGCCCACAGCTGGGAGGCCAGGACGCAGGCCCAGGATGCAGGCCCAGGATGCGGGGCCCAGGACGCGGGGCTCAGGACGAAGGGCCCAGGATGCAGCCCAGGACGCAGGCCCAGGACGCCGGCCCAGGACGTGGGCCCCAGGACACGGGGCCCAGGACACAGCTCAAGACGTGAGCCCAGGATGCGGGCCCAGGACACGGGCCCACAGCTGGGAGGTCCGGGCCGGGGACCATCCCTGCGAGGGGCATCACGGGCTCCTCAGTGAGGAAAGGGGGGGTGAGAGAGAAAAAAAAAAAGAAACCAACTTTGGAAATGGAAAACAGCTACAGACTAATTTTCATAAGAAAGGTAGAAAACTCCCTGCGTTTAATCGCTTCTATTTAGGAAAGAATCTACCTTTCATATTCTTATAAAGCGGCTTTCTTCTGTGTTATCAATAAAAACGAACACTGACCTTCCTCGCGGAAGGTTAAACTTGCAGCTCCCGCTTGAAAGGCTGGCGTGCCTCCCCTCAGCAGCGACGCCACCGACGTGCCGCCAGCGAGCAGGCCCGGCAGCGCCCGGCCCTCATTAGCCGGGGGATCTTGGCGGCGGCGCTGCTGCTTGCGCACGTCTGTGCATGAGAAACTGCTTTCAAAGGTAACCTTGCCAAGGGCTATGTTCTGTCTTGGCAAAAGGAAGCAAACTTTACTTTTCTACCAATCGGTTTGCTCTGCATGAGAAACAGGTGTTAAGGTACGAAACGGGGCTCGGAGCGGTAGCAAAATAAAAACTCACCCCAAATAAGTTTCATCTGGGAAAAAAAAACCACAACGCAGATAATAAGCCTTCAGGGCCAGCATGTTTGTGCAAAATGCAAATCATGGAAACCGGTTAAGGGATTAAATGCTCTTTTGCAAAAAAATGACCATGGAGATTATAATCATTAATTAAAATCATGTAAATAATTTTCTGAAAGAACTCTCCCTTTTTATCTCCTAGGTTTCAAACAGCCTAATGGTAAAAAGGTTTAGTCTCAGAAGACATTCTCTAATTAAAACCAGAAATCTGGTATAATTAATAAGTGTCAGTCTGCAATCTCAACCACTTAGTAAAGGCAGAGGAATCAAATGCTGATGTTTTATAAAAACTCCAAGAGGATGAAATTTTTATAGCGTCTACTTCCTATCTATACAGTGGGTATCCCAGATGGAAGCGGGAGCTTGGTAAGTGCATAAATATTGTGACACTTACAATTCCTATCTGCCCGTTTTACTCACTTTTCTCTTCTCTTTGGCCCCGGGAACAGGCCAGGACCGAGTAGCTGAGTCTTCTCCACCTGTCCGGCCGCACTGAGCTCCCAGGCCCGTGCCTGGGCTCGCAGCACCTGCCCGATGCCCTCCCGGCCGGCCGGACAGGGGGCTGTGCAGGTGGAGGCCCCCGGGGGCTTTGCAGGTGGAGGCCCCGGGCCTCTGCCCCGGGCTACCGGCAGAGGCGGGGCAGAGGGGAGGCTCCGGGATGCTGCGGCTGCCCAAGAGCACCCCGGGGAAGGGAGCTGGAGTTGCTGGCTCTGGGATCTGCCAAGCCCACCTGACCTCTGGGCCTCTGCCCCCAGGGCCAATGAGATCCCGGACCGGCTGAGCCAGTGTGAGTGGCTGTCGCTGCTGGAACGTGGAAGGCAACCACTACGTGTGGGAAATGACCCGATGACAACGTAGCAGAGAAGATGTGCTACCCAGAGCCTCCTTTGCAAGGACTCGCTGCCAGGCTCAGGGTGTGAGCAGCCCCCGCGTCAGCTGCTGACCTCTGCCCTGGGCCCGAGCTCCCCGCAGAGGGCCACCTGGCACGGAAGGGACGGAGAGAACCACCCAACCAGCCCTGAGCAGGGCACGCATAAAGGCGCTGCTGGCAACAGAAGTCCCTGCAGGGCTGGCCAAGACCTTGCTGTGCCTGCATCCCAGCTGGAACTTTCCCCTCTGCCCAGTCCCTCTTCCTGTTCTACTTCCTCTCACCGGGGCTGATCCCTAATAAACACCTTAGACACCGACCTGCACCTCAGGGTCTGCTGCCAAAGAACTCCACGGTGACAGCCACAGTCTCCGTCCACGTGCACATTACGACGCATTAGAACAAAACAAGAAAACAGAAGAAAAGCAAATATATATGGGAAACCGTATATGGAAAATCCTCGCCAAAGGTCTATAAATAAAACGCATAACCTAGATTTCCTGGTGGCCCGTCCCAGCTTTCCCATTTCCCAAACTTCCTTCGATACTACAGTTTCCTTCAGCCACCTCCAGAAGAAATACTGGTCAGGGAGGAAGGCATTATTTAATAAACTGAATTAATACAATTAAGTTGGCTAGGAATTGATGAGGCCCGTGAGCAATGTGGTATTTCCCTTGAGTCACCAGTTTTGCTTTTTTTTGTTTGTTTGTTTTTAGTCACTTTGAGTGTTGTGACAATAACCTCTTTCTCATTATTGTCGTTTTTTATTAAAGGGGATTTGATGCACAATCTGGGTAAGATTTAAGTAGGTGATGGGAAATAGATGTTTTCAATCAAAATTTGCTGTGAAGCAAATTTCTTTTAAGTGAATCTGATTTTTTAATTAACTGCCATTGTAAAGTTGGAGATCAATTGAACCATAAAAAAGTCACACCTGGGAGTGCAAGTTTTCTTTAAAACTAATATAAAGACATAAATAACTTCAATAAAACAGCAATTTAGGGATTCTATTCTCATTGCCTCATCACATTTTTTGGCTCTAGACCCCAAAGACAGTTGACTGCACAACTCCATGGACACTCATCACTCCTGTTCTGTAGACTTACTTCTCTGAAGCATTATCATTCCCTTGACAATCCTCTTTGACTTCTACTGCACAACAACTTTTGTTTTTTAAGATTTTAATTTATTTTTTCACGAGAGACAGAGAGAGAGAGGCAGAGACACAGAAGCAGGCTCCCTGTGGGGAGCCCGATGCGGGACTGGATCCTGGGACCCCAGGGCCATGGCCTGAGCTGAAGGCAGGTGCCCCACCGCTGAGCCCCCAGGCGGCCCTACAGAGCAACAACTCTTGGTTTCACTCTCCCCCTCCTCTACCATCCAGGCTCCTTCTCTTCCAGGCAGTCATTATAAGACATCGCTGCCAGCTTGGTCTGAGGCCCTTTGCCCTTCTCGCTCCATAAGCGATCCCTGGTGTCCACACCACCACGGGGTTCCAACGCGGCACCCACCCACAGGTGACAGCCACAGACATACATCTCATCCACTGGTGCAGACCACTCACAGGACGCTTCACATAAATGCATCAGAGGCGCTTCCACCCGCACGTGCCCACTGCTGCACCCTCCACGCCCTTCCCAGGCTGCCCACCTCAGAGAACGGCACTACTCTCCATCCGGAGTGAAAACCCCAAACCAAATGGCCTCAGTGACATCTCCCTCTAGGTCACTGTCTCCCTACATCCGAATCCATCATCAAGTCCTGTTGGTTCAGACTCCAAAATTTTCACACGCTGATAAATTCTCATTTTTTTTTCCAGTGACTGAAAATGTAAAAGCCACTTTGAGCTCCCAGGAGGTGAGCGAGATTTGACCCCTGGGCTGCTGTCTGATGACCTGGGTCTTTCAAGACACACTAGGGGGTTCTCAAAACTGCATACCTTACTAAGTTTGTATTACAGGAGGGTGTCTCAAGGGGTTTTCAAATATCTGGTTCTGTTTTGTAGGCTGCTCTGCATGACCACCACCACCACCACCACCACCACCACCACACACACACACACACACACACACACACACACACACATTTTCTTTATAGAGTAAGAAAACAATAAAATCGTGCTACCAAGTTTCCCTTCTTGTTCCTACCGGAGGGAGGGGCTCTGCTTAAAAGAATCTCTTCCTTTGCCATCTGCATTTAACTGAAGACTATCATAATGTGACATAAGCTAAACAAGCTATGAAAACCGAACAAAACTATGTGAGTCAAGATTTTTCTCTGCAATGTGCAACCTGAACAAAACACAAATATAAATCGAAAGCTGAGGCTAATATTGTGTTGTAACTGCTACCCAAAGCATGGAATCTAAAACTGACAGCAATAACAAGACTAATGTACATTTGTGGAGTCCTTACTGTAGGCCAACCCCGTTGCCACTTACTTAAATTTTTTGGCTCATTTAGAGGAGTTATTTTTAAAATATTTAAAATTTAAAATATTTAAAATTATTTTTCAAATAACTTCTTGAGTAAATATTATGTACGTCTGAACTTGTACGACAAAATTAATAGTACAAAACCCCCACATTTCTCTGTTTCCTATGTTGGCATTTTGCATACAATTTCATTTAGAAAGGGAAGCCTGCCTTTATTTTTCCTTTAATGTGCCACCCACTCTGGCATTTTATTGCATGTTCTTATTATATGCCGCTATGCTGTTTTATACAAATCCTGCTTCTTTTAGTATCAGGTTGTCTTTGAGGACAGGCATCAGGCCTTAGGCATTTTCTCCCTCTCTTTATGCTACATTGCTACTCCTTACCCACAAAACACATATCCCACATACTCCCCGTAAAGCAGGGCTTAGCACACAGCTTGTAGATGCAAGTTTTTAGCTTAATTTGTGAATTCCTTAGATGTACATTTTGCTTACATGCATTTCAGTTAAACTGAGGTATATATTAGAATTCTTGTACATTTTTAATAAACTCTAATCTTCATATAATGGATCAGAATATATGTGGATCAGAATATAAAGCTAAATAAGATGTTTAGCTTTAGTAACAGCAGAAAAATCTATAACAACTTATTTTCTTTAGTTAATTTATGTGTCAAACTCTTCTGTCCAGAAAACACAATCACCCTCCTATATTTATACTATGGCATTAGCTTTGGCACCGTCCTGCAATCTTCTAGGCTGAGAAAAATTGTGACTTTGAACACAATTAGTTCCATATAGTCCTTGACATACTAAAACTTATTTGAATGGGCCAACAAAAATGAATCGGTGTCTTTTTTTGCAGTGAAAGATCAGAAAACCCCTCTACAAAGCCCCACCTTGTACACTTGGTCCGGTCCTATCTGGACTTTTCCTAATGACTCTCACTTGCCAGAGAAAGGTATTCACAATGACAGTAGCTAAATGAGACCAACAGTTGGCCTTGAAAACCTGAAGGGTGAAGCTGGAGCTGAGTGCGGCTGTTATTTATATAAATATGAAATACACAGAATTTGGAGTTGTTTTCTTTTCATTGCCAAGAAACGTTTAAAGGTCTCATTAAAGGCTTTCCCCTAAATGAGTACACAAACAGGTCTTTTCAATTACGTACCTGAGGGATAAAAACCCTAAGGGAAGAAAATGAAAACAAGCAGTAAGTACTGGATTTGTGCATACTGTTAGGATGTATTATGTATTTTAGAAAACTTGATTATTTTTCTTTTGTTTTGTTTTAAAGAAAGAAACGACTATGAATTGAGGAACTAATTAGAGTATGCTCTCTTCAATTCCCAAATTAAATAAGTATATTATCAATCTGTGGGATAATTACGCAGAGAATCAGCAATAGAGAGGGGAAATAAAACATTTCTAAACCCTTTTCTTAGACAGATGATAAAGCATTTAGTAATGTTTAACCTTACACACACAGACCTCTTTGCACGTACCCTCCTTCCCAGTACCACACGGTAGGTACACTTCCAAGTCTCCTTCTAGAGTGAGTCACTTACAATTCAGTTTTCGTAGTTTGTTAAAATTGGTAAATATTTCCCTGTTGAAAAAGATCCCTTTTCCTGTGTTTTACATGCCATAATCAACTTTTATGATAACAATCTCACTGAAAATCTTAATCTACTTTAAAAAAGAAAATACAGTAGTTTAGCACAGATAGTTCGCTTCCTTCCCCTGGAACTACTGCCCCCTTGAGTTTTGTGAGAAAACTCAGTCCTGCATCATGCCCCAATGGCATTTTGTCAGTAATTTACTAGGGAAAAGCAAAACTTTATGAGGAAGCAAAGATGAATCTACTGATGTGGAGCATTAAAATGATTACTAAAGAAGATTTCCTTTGAATTTCTAATAAGGAGCTCATCTTGAAATGTATCCAAAAGCTGAAAAGGCAATTTACACTGCCAGATATTCCCTAGGGGTCACCAATGAAAAAATATTATATCATACTGTGTTTAGCATCTGAGCGTCTTAGAATAATTTCCTTTACTCCCCATTCAAGTTCACAATCCCACACTGACAGTTTTTAACATCTTTTGATTTAGTAATTTTAGTGCATTTATATTTGCAATGATTATATGCAGACCTGAGAGTTAAGTGGGTGGATCTGTCTAAAGGTAAGGACAATAGAATAAGATTTAAAATCTTTAACTCAGTAGGGTGTCTATGTTTCATTCTAATGCCTAACTTTATTTCAAGATGTAATGTAAATGTATGATAATGTGGAAAGAAACGGGCACGATTTTTAAAAAAATCAAAGCCATCAAGTACTTAGAAAACCGCAGATTGGGGATGCTGGAACCAGAACACATCTGCATGGGCTGTAATCCTTAATTTTAGAGGTCCATATTCTCCCTTGAGAGTTCCTCGATCACTCAGTGCACCAAAACAGCAGCACTAAGTCAATGGTTTAAACATCAAAATCTGTACTTGCACAGAGTATGCTCTCGGAAAGCGGCACAGTTAAGAGCCCTGGGCTCATAAACTTAAAATCATTACTGGAGTGCAGGAATAAAACACAATCTGTGGCACTTAGCAGCGTGCACTTTTTCAGTCATTATTTTGTGCAAATTAAGCTCCCTGCGACCAATCAGTTCATCAAGAAGGAAGGGCAAAACACGAGGGAAAAGCTCTTCTGCACAAACAAGTTACGAAATCATCTTTCTGATAAAATGCTTAAAATTAATTATGCATCTCCGTGCAACTTATATCCAGAAACTTGTCCAAACCCTGGTAAACTCCGTGATTCTGGGAGAAGCAACTATTGCTTGATCACGCTTCCAGCATCCAAATGCCAGCAGGACAAGTGTGTAACGCTGTGTAAACAGTATGTGCAATTTGGAGAAAAATCCAAGAAACCCCTCCCAGCTCACTCATTCTACTTCTCTTTCTCTTTAAAAAAATACCAAAACTATCTCTAAACTCCATTTTGCACTTTCATGTGAACAACAAATATTTAGAAGTTCCTGATTCACATGTAGAAATAGGTCTTGAGGTGAAATGACACAAACAAAAGCTGCGAATGTGCTCCTGTTTCATGAGAGCAAGATCTTTCTGTAATTGGAAATTTATTACTTTCAAAATCTGGATGGGCGCTCCCATTCTGCTCTGAAGATGTGAAGATGTTACTCCCCTAAACCAGTTCTGGGGACTGATTATTATATGATTTGCTATGATTAGAGGAACCTATGGAAACTGAAGCAAAAATAAAAATGACTTTAAAAGCTTCCATTTGTAAAGGCTCATGTCACAATTGATAGAAGCAAAGGTCCGGCAAAGCAAATGAGTGGGTGACCTCTTACGAAAAAATCAACTGAAGGTTCATCTCGGCCCACCTATGTCTTATGTATTTTATCGGGGCATTTCAAAACTGATAGGGAAGCAACGCTACCAATCATCACAGGGAGGAAAAGAGCTAGCTTCTCTGGCCAAATCTGTTAAGCGATTATACTTAGATTTTCTATTTTATACATAAGTGGGTCCTTATAGAAAGCAAATGTGTTATTTATGACACTCACTTAAAAATCATAACATGTTGTATCTTTACACGTGGGAGACAGGAGGACATGTATTCTTCTTCCTATTAATAGTGTTTTACATGTGCCCAGAACCCTACTTTTTATCTCTAACCAACTTTTATAAATACCATCAGATGGCCAAGTTGTTTACCTATAGTATGAAAATGAAGAGAGAACGGGGAGCAGAAATCAGTGGAAACTTCAGATGCTTTCTCCCTTAATATGTGATATTTGTTTAACATTTACTATAGTGTTAGAAATAAGAGGGGATGGTATTTATGCCCATTATGTGGGGAAACTCAAGCTATGTAAAATTTAAATATGCTATTTTAGTAAGCTATTAAAAAATTAGAGAACACAAGTCTCTTCCAGTCTTAGTCCCACATACTATATGGAAAAAAAATCAAATGGGTAGCTATTCACATTGACAAAATGCTATCTGGCACCCAACTGACTTGATAGTTTCCTGACAACTGAGATTCTTTTCCTGTTACTTCAAATCGTAATAATATTTGTCGTGCTAGGAACATATTATATGTGAGGAATTTTTATGTATCATTTATCACTGCTAATATTAAGCCAGAGGTAATAAATGGCAAACGTAGGTACATTTTATTCACAATAAGGGCTGATATGATGATAAATGGCATCATTCATAGAGTTTTCACCTTGAAGTCAGATGTCAGAACAAAATGACACAAATTCAATTGTTTGAAAAGAACTAGGGGATTTTATGAAGAGAACTGTCTTCTTAGAAATAAGAAAAACTGATAAATCAATATCCTAGACAGGTAAAATCAATGCTGAACAGGGACATGCTGTCTATGCCAAAATATAACTTTAAAAAATATAGATAACATTGTTTTTTTAAAGTTTAAAATGCTAAAGAGCCGAAAATGTTCTGGGTCTGTTTAAACAGCATGATTACCATATCAATCTAGTTATCTTCCTCAATATAGACTCAGTGTTCTAAAACCGGTAGGCTTGTTAGCAATATTACAAAGTTAAGGAGTCCAAAGAACATGATCGATGACTGCAACGCCAAATATCCTATCTGATTTTCCTTTTAAATGTTAGTCATCTTTTTCCATAGGTACTGAAGCAACAATTTATTTAGGCATAGAGATCCTACACATGAATCTCTCGCAAAGTGATTTTTCAGCTCAGTAAGAAGCCATTAATTCATTATCAATAGCATTGCTCCTGTGCAAATGGAAAATACAGAGTTTTGCAGACATGAGTGGGAACAGCACTTAATTTAGACAGTTACCCACACAAGACAACCTTGGCGTTACAAGAGCCATAATTTCCAGAATGTCTGCAGTGGCGGTCCAAAATTAACACCAAAGTTGTGGGCACCGTCCCAAAAGACCACCAGCATGTTCTTATGCTACCCTGCAGGGAGCCAACCTGCCAGAGGGCGCAGGGGCGTGGAGTGGGAGACCAAGGAGGAGACTGTAGTTTGTCCTTCGTTCGTGTATGGCTCGGATTTGGACCTTAGATTATCCAGAAGCACCCTCTGGAGGAACAAGAGTTTGGCATCAGGCAGAGAGAAGACAAGAAAGGCTTCCCTCATCTGGGGCATGGGGGGTTTAGGCCGCACCCCCAGGATACCTGGATGGCCAGTCAGTAGGAGAGAGGGCAGGAAATAAGGAGCCGTCCGAGCAACCAGAAGCAGGACACAGTTTGGGGTGAGAGGGCAGGCCTCGCAGCAAAGGCTGGAAGGCCAAGAGAAACAGGCCAAAGCCAAGTAGCCTGCACTGGCACTTAAAGAGCCCTGAAGTAGGCGACAAGGAAATCCAGCTTGCAGCGAGTTACCGGATGAGGGATGCAAGGCACAGTCCACCGACTGGTCAAGTAGAATCAAAGCACACATACTATTCGGGTAAAACCCCACCACAAAGGCTGCAAGAAAGCAAGAAATTTGCCTGTCTTATTACCCCCTGGATCTCCTACACACTTAGGTGAACTTTTAGGAGGAAAAGTTCAAATGAACTTTTGGATAAGTAAACAGTCAAATGAATGAATGGACGGGTGTAGGGCCAGATGAATGAACACACGGTTACTTCATGAGATCCTCAATAAATACTCGATGACAGATTGTACTCTTTAAGGACCAGAAACTTAATCCAGACTGCCGGGTACCACAGACACTTTCAATAGCTATTTATAAAAGTCCACAGTGATATCACGGATGCATTAAGAAGAAAAATTAAGGCTTCAATCTCTGAGCATTTGCCTGCTGTCCATTTTAATTTGGAGTTAACTTGCCACAGAAGCCACGATCTTTTTAAATCTCTGTAGAATAGGATGTTGCCAAACATTCCAAACTGAAAAGAACAATAACTTTATATATGTGTGTGTGTATGTGTGTGTGTGTGTATATATATATATGGATGGATGGATGGATGGATGGATGGATGGATGGATGGATAGATAGATAGAGATATCTGAGTGACTGTAAACTTGAACACATGAAGGATGCAGCACCATTCGGAGAACAGGGACCAGTTACTTAGACTCTCAAAGTCCTCTCCTCAAGCAAACCCGAAGAGCAGCCCGGGATCAGAGTCGTCGCAGGCTCCCTGTGCTCACCCAGAGTCCCCCGCATCCCCCTGATGCTTCCCTTGCCTCTGACACCACAATTAACAGCCTTGCCGGAGCAAAGCTTTCCCACCAGGAGCTCGCCAGAATATGCGTATTCTCCAACCAGACAACACTGTAAACAGTTTTAAAACTGAAGTCTAATGTAGATAATTAGCAGTCGAACCAAGCCAAAAAAAACAAAGTATGAGATAGTTTACTATGTGACATAAATAGACATCAACATACTTATCAGTTAGTTTCGGCACTGAGACCACCTCTCATTCTCTTAACTGAGACTCTGTTAACCAAAACTTTTCCATGTCCACAGCAGTATGATAAGTCATAACCAAAAAAAATAAAAAATAAAAAATAAATAAACCATTTTCTCAACTACTTTATGGAGAACAGGCATGGGTTTACTGCTTGTATTACAAGACGATCATGTTTTAGAAGATTATTCATCTGTGCATAACTTATATTAGAGACTCCCTGGACTATCCTAATTATGTCAAGGCCCCTTGCATTTCAGTTAAGACACTATTTATGACATGACTTTTATAATCCATGTCTCCACTAGCATTCTAAATATAATCACTGAAGGAAAAATTAATTACTTATATATCATGGGGTCATTTGCACATCATAAAACT
This sequence comes from Canis lupus familiaris, assembly GCF_011100685.1. Taxonomy (NCBI): domain Eukaryota; kingdom Metazoa; phylum Chordata; class Mammalia; order Carnivora; family Canidae; genus Canis; species Canis lupus. The sequence continues at coordinate 3,881,634 of NC_049224.1, read as the reverse complement.
TTTAAAAATTTTTAAGAGATCTTAGATTTTTGTATTTCCTTAGCGAGAATGTATTTCATTCTATGAAACCATTCTGAACCATGATAAATTATTTTTTGACTTTTTATTATGAAAAATCTCAAACATGTACAAAAGTAGAGGAAATAGTATATAGTGAACATTCATGTGTGCAACCCCCCAGGTTGACAATGACCAACTCACAATCTTATGTCATTTATACACTGACCTACTTGTCCCCAACTCCCCTCTCCACTTCAAATCGTTTTTTAAATAAATCTGAGAAATTGTTATTACATTTATAAGTACTCCAAAATATATTCCTAATAGATCCTCAGATTTTTAATAGTTACATAAGGCAGCTTTTTCATGCTTTTACTCAGCTGTTTATACCCTACTAGGAGCCTGGTTTTATAACACAGAACTAAAACATGCTTTAAAAGGACTTCTTAGGAGGCTCTTCTCGATAATTTACAAAATCAGAACCAGCTTCAAAACAGCTAAAATAGTTTCTATTCCTGGATCCTTCAGGTACTTTCTGGCAGGCTCTGATTACAGAATTTTTATTCGGTTTTTAAGAATAAAAATTAGAGTAGAAAAGCAAGTTATAATGTCATAGTTTTAATCAATCACTAGGGCTTAATTTTTCTTCCTTTCTCTGCTTTCAAGGGGAAAATACTCAGAAGAAGATCAATTCATTCTTAGAATTTAGATGTACTGAGACAAATTTAGACATTTCACTACAAATACAGATGGAGCTGTAAACATAAAAGATCAGAACATCAGAAATTCCATAGCAAAAATCTGTGGTAAATTACCACAGCTTTCAGAGGGAAGACATTTTATGGAGAAGAGAACAGTAAACGTCTACACTGCTCTCTAGCTTTTTTTGTTTTTGTTTTTGTTTTAAAGAGTTTGTTCTTCAGGTCTTTGATGTGAATTTCGGAGAGCTATCAAATAAAAGGGTTGGGCTATGTCATTTTTACATCAGCCACTTGTTTCTGGGCATGCGAGGAGGAGAGGCATTCAAGAACCTCTTCAGAACTTCGCTTTCAGAGTTTAATTATGAATGGAATAGCGTAGCAGGAAGACAGAAATTCAATGTGTGTACATAGACCTCTGTCCACAGGCCAAGATTTTATTTCCAAGGGACACAGGCCTTCTCAGTGAACAATGCTATGGTTAGCTCATCATACCGACACAGGACTTGTGCCAGGACATTTAAGCCTTTCGATGCTCCACTATTCATTACTCCTTGACGCTTGCCAAGGACCAGACTGAGCCCATTCAGTATAAACTTAGCGCTGGGCCCAATCAAAGGAGTTCAAGGAAAACATGAACAAGTGTTTTGTATGCAGGATCCAGCCGCTGGCAGTGTCTATTAATATAACACTGTTCCCAGCTAATTCTCATTTAGAAAATGGCTTTTGAACTAAATTGAGTTACCTCTCTGCTGTATTTTAACATTAACTGGTACCAGAAAAAAGGAGAAAATGTTTATAATTGGTCACTTGAAAATGTATTTTGTAATAGTCATTTTCCAAGCTATCTTCTCCCGCTCTTGCAAAGTCACTTGGGCAGGGAAACTGGACAACAAGTACCAACTTCTAATCATCACCTACACTGATCTGTTGCTTTTATTTTAACTAACAAAAATTTCTAAAAACACTAAAAATATAGAGTGGAATGTACAAAGGATGTCACTTCAGTTGGGAGAGATGCTAAAGATACACTTGCAAAACTTTCAAAATAGACACCGCAGAGGCAGACAGCTCTTGAGAAAATGGTGAGTTTGTCTGTGACCTGTGTGCCCCAGTTCACCAGCACGCGGGGTAGCTGGGCTCCTGAGCAGCTGGGGCGCAATGAGAGGAGCCGAATGGGTTTGAGCAGCTCGCCCCCAAGGAGTGAGGATCAAATGGAGTTTACTCCCCAGGGGAGGCGGCTAGTATGCACTAAAGGGTTTCTGTCTGTAAAGAGTGAGATGCGTGGAAAGGGAGCGTGGAGAGATGCAGGGGGCATTGGAGATGCTAATCCTCATGGGGAACAAACTCGTGACATGTACTGCTCTTACACAGTACAAGTTTTAGTCCCCAAACCGTTTTTAGTCTCAAGTTAAGAAACTAATTTATTACAAGTTTCAATTCCCTTTGACTAAAAGTGGCTTTATTTCTACCAAATTTTTAGGATTGAGGAAACCAAATCCTAAGTGCAGTGATGGGGACGCCCAGGGGGCTCAGTGGTGAAGCATCCACCTTTGGCCCAGGGCGTGACCCCAGGGTCCTGGGATCGAGTCCCGCATTGGGCTCCCCACGGGGAGCCTGCTTCTCCCTCTGCTTTTCGCTGTGTGTCTCAGGAATAAAGAAATAAAATCTCATAAATGAATGAATGAATGAATGAATGAAAGAAAGAAAGAAAGAAAGAAAGAAAGAAAGAAAGAAAGAAAGAAAGTGATTAAGATAGAATTTTGAGTCAGACATCCCTGAGTTGAGTTCTATTCCTGATTTCAATACTAACCGGAAAAAAAAAAAAATACTAACCGGGACCCTGGACAAATTATTTAATCTCTCTTAGCCACAGGTTCCTTATCTGTAAGATGGAAATAATGCTTGGAATTTGAAGTGTGGTGAGATTCTTTCCATTTTAGCCTAGTCTACTCCTAATCAGAAATGATCCAGCCCAAAAGCAAGTATCTTACTCTTGGTCTTGTCTTTGGTTTTGCTCGGATTTCAGTTCACCGGTGCACATATGGTGCAATGACCAAAAAAAAAACAAAAAACCTTTCTGAGAAAACATTTCTGCAAACACAACACAGGCATAGTTTTCCCTGTGTGTCACTAATGCTTAATTGTCTAGACAATTCCTGGCAGGAGAAATATTTAAGTCCTATCTTTTACAAGACTGAGAATCTTATGGACAGAACAATTTTCTCATGACATTTTTTTCTGCCAATAACATTTATTATTCTGAACATTGTAAAGTCAGAGTTGAAGACTACATAAAAGAGGTGATACTAATAGGAAAAGGTAAATATGTTATAAGCATCACAACAAAGCCAATCAGAGGAAGAGAAAAGGATATTTGCCATCAGAATTACTGGGTGCTTTGCAAATATGTATAATATACTGTGAAGCTGTGGAACTATTTAATTTTTCTGTCTTTAAGGGTTTTATTTTATGTGAGCCAGTTAATCTGTCCTTACTCTGCTTAAAAAACCATCGGCTGTGAATTCACTTGGATAGAATTTGGAAAGCAATCAGAGCAAAAGAGACCCATTTCATCAGCTTTATACAATTATGCAGAAGGTAACCTGTATTCAGTAAATCAACTTCTAAAACTTCAGAAGACTTGCTGCAGCACAGGATTTTCAGCTGCAGCCCTTTCACTTTCCAGTAGCATGAAGAACTTGCAAATTCAAACAGAGCTCATTAGAAAAAAGCACAAGGCTGGGCTACTGCCTGGGCTTCAAAAACAGGACATTGGTTGTTTTTTTTGTTGTCATTTATTTTTTTTTATTTTTTTTTTAATTTTTATTTATTTATGATGGTCACACAGAGAGGGAGAGAGAGAGAGAGGCAGAGACACAGGCAGAGGGAGAAACAGGCTCCATGCACCCGGAGCCCGATGTGGGACTCGATCCCGGGTCTCCAGGATCGCGCCCTGGGCCAAAGGCAGGCGCCAAACCGCTGCGCCACCCAGGGATCCCTTTTGTTGTCATTTAAGTGTTCACTTGGTCAGTGACCCCATCACTGGTAACCTTCAATATAAACCTTTAGTATAAAATGCTACTATTCTAATTTAAGAAAAAAATAAAATATAACAATGGTCAACAGATAGAGGATTGTGAGCATCAAAAAGAAAAATCTGTGAGAAGATTAATTTTGATCCTTTATGTCAATGTCATGTATTTTATCAAGCAATCTCATACACTTTAGCAGTAAAGCTCTTCATTTTTCAACTGTTTCAGGCCAAATAAAATATTTTCTCTTTCATTTACCACAAAACTTGTATCTTTTTACTTTGATGGAAGAGGTGTTTTAGAAGGCAGTAGGGCTCTTACTTTACATTTAAAGGAAAACTGGTCTCTTCTGCAGTTTTTGTATTGACTATCTCTTTTATTCCTCCAAAAGCTTCCCTTTATTCACCTTTTTTCTCAGCCTACGACAAGTTGCTCTTAGGCTTTTTGTTGATTTTTCCCTTTCTATTCCCCTCTAGCTGCTATCCTTTTCCTTCTTCTAAACTGTGCTAGACACCAGGCCTTGTGCTGGACTTTCTCAAATTTCCCTCATCGATTTGATCCTCTCCCCTCACCCAAATATTAACTTTACTGCATTTCTAAATGTCGTTTTCATTAGGAAATTACCTATAACGAAAATAAAGAAGTCAATCCTCCAGGAATTCTCCTGCATATACAGAAGATCACACTGAGACAATCCCTAGTATCTCCGACAAGACAGACCTCTGTGCATTCCTGATGGGGAAGAACAGAAGCAGAAGGTGTAGCTCTGTCCCCCAAGAAGCTTCTTACTTTTGTTGGAAGAGTTAAGACACATGGAAACATTTTGCACATGAAAAAAATTAAATAAAAACAGATGTAAAAAGTAAAGGATTCATTCAATGAATGTAATAAATGATTCATAGTTTTGTGACAAAGCAAGCGTGACAAAACAACATGTAGAGGATGTTTCCATTTCTGTTAAAAGTGTATTCAGCTATATAGTGAAAATGACCAGAAGGATACGTACAGAGAACTCTGGGGAGTAGAAAGGACGTTTGCCTTTTCCTTCACATACTTTGGATATGTCAGATTTTTTTAAAAGTATGAATTACTGTTTGTATGAACAAAAAACTAACAATAAATAGAATGGCTCATATGGGTAAAGACAAGAGAAGGCTTCTTGACGAAGGCAGAACAGGAGACCTTGAGGAACAGGCACAAAGCTGTGGGCCAGGCTGGTGGCAGAGAGAGCGCAAAGCCCTGTGGAAGCAAAGTTTTGGCACGTGCAAAAGATGATAATTATGCCAATTTGGTTTCAGAAGATGATTCAGGTAAAACTGTAGTAGAAAAGTCAGGCTGTTGTAAACTGGTAAAGGCTCTGACATGATGTTGTTATTAAGCCATTAGATATTAGATCTTGCGTATGTTTCTCAGAGTTGCTTTTAACTACAAAGAGGGTCAAGGAGAAGACACAGCTCTCTTCTGAGAACATATCCACGTTACAAACATAGAGAAAATGCAGGGAAAACACTTAAAATGCTACAAAGAGAGCTTCCTTTTGAACTCTTCATTTTCCGTGTATATAGATTATGCACTTCATTTCTTATCCTAGACAAATTATAAAATCCTTCCCAAAAGGGAAAGGACAAAAGACAAGCTTTGCTTTCAACATATTTGCAGATACAACTACTTCTTAAGTTAACCAAGGATAACAATGACAGGAAAGAAACTTAAAGCCTTCGTAGAGTTTATATTCTATTAGAAAAAAGCCATTAAACCAAAAACATTTAATATCTCCCTCTATTTACTTAAGAAACATGTATCAAGCAGAGAGCAAAATGGTGGCAGAGAAGGAACAGCAAGAAGAGTCTACTGCTCTAAAATTTGCAAATTAATTCTACATATTATTTTATTGGACCACAATCAGTAAGTCAGAAAGTAGGGGATTGATCCTATTTGAAATGTGGAAAACTGAGGCTCTCGGGAGTAAAGTGATTAATTTGCTCAAGGACTCAAGCTGGATAATAAGTAATAAGCTGATATGGAAGGCAATTCTTCTCAGTTTGGTACCCCTTCTACACCGCAGCTAATGGGTCTAGCAAAGTAATGTAGCAGGGACGCTAAGAGTATAAAACAACCAAGCAGGACAGGATTCTGGTTCTCCTAAATATAAAAATTTAAGGAAATAAAGTTTAAAAGACAGACAATTGGGACGCCTGGGTGGCTCAGCAGTTAAGCACCTGCCTTCAGCTTAGGTCGTGACCCTGGGGTCCCGGGATCGAATTCCATGTTGGGCTCCCTGCGTGGATCCTGTTTCTCCCTCTGCCTGTGTCTCTGCCTCTCTCTCTCTCTGTGTCTCTCGTGAATAAATAAATAAAATCTTTAAAAAAAAAAAGACAATCAAATGTTGGCAAAAACATGGGAAAATTGGAACCCTTATACATTGCTGGTAAAATGGTGCATAACCACTTTGGAGAGGAGTCTGGAGTTCCTTAAAAGTATTACACATAAAACTATTATATGTCTTAGCCATTCCACTCCTGGATAGGCAAGTAAATATGTGTATATATTTATATTTACATTTGTATATTTGTACAAAAAACATTTCCAATGGAAATGAAAACATAAAAACTTGTACACAAATGTTCACAACAGTATTACTCACAATAGCCGAAAAATAGGAAGAACTCAAATGTCCACCAGCTAATGTGTGGATAAACAGAATATGGTATATTAATTCAATGGAATATTATTTCCAATGAACAGGAATGAAGTACAGATAAATGCTACAATAGGGAAGAACACTGGGGGGAAAAGGGGTGTTAAGTGAAAGACACCAGACACAAAATGACACATATTATACTATCCCACTGATACGAAATATCCAGAATAAGCAAATCTATAGAGACAGAAAGTAGACTGGTTGCCAATGGCTGGAAAAAGGGAGTAATGGGAAGTGACTGCAGCTGGTTACAGGGTTTCTTTTTAGGCTGATGAAAATATCTTAAAATTAGATATTGGTGATGGTCGCACAACCTGTGAATATAGTAAATACCACCATCTATAAAGTGTGAACTGCACACTTTAAGATGGTGAATTTTATGGTATATGAAATATATCCATATAAAGCTATTTTAAAAAGAGGTGAAAATAAAAGAAATAGAAAAACATTTTTTAAAAGAAAATATTACAAATATATATAGAATTTCTTTCTTAACAGCCTTTGAGTTTAAACAAAACTGTGGAGGTTTTTTGGTTAATTAAATGATATAATGAAATGAAAGTTTTTCAACTCTGATTAGGCATTAGTTCACTAATTTAGTTTTCTTTGTAGCTTAAAAACATAATTTCAACATCATTTCCTTCCTGTAAGGGAAACCTCACTCTTTTCATTTCACCAGCCTTAAAGACATGAGGAAGGTGAATTACAGAATCAAACTGTCTTTATAAAAGAGTTCATTTGGGGGCACCTGGGTGAGACTTGGTTAAGCATCTGACTCTAGATTTCGGCTCAGTAATCTCAGGGATGTGAAACTGAACCCCAAAATGGGCACCACGCTGGGTATGGAGTCTGCTTGAAACTCTCTCTCTCCTTCTGACCCTCCCTGACTCTCTCTTAAAAACAAAAAAGAATTTAATTTGAATGAAACATGGAGAATGAAACATGAAGTGAAACATATTTTTAAAGGGAACCATGATGCCTACATAAAGTAAATACATCTCCTGGGAGTCCTAAGGACTTTGACAGGTCAGGATGGGCAACCATTTCCTTAGGGTTGACTCATGTAAGTCCTTCCCACCTCCTCATTCAGCTTATCACTCTTTGATGTTATGTATTTTTCTAATGGATGTCTGCCCAAAAACCCACAATCTTATTTTGATTCTGTCTTTATTGAAATTGAATTAATTATATCCTAGGCAATGTTTTTTCCTAAGCTTATATTCCCTTTTGTTTTTCTAAAACTTGAAGATCTGTACTATGAAATGTAAATAACATTCTCCCTTTTCATTTTATTCAACGCACGTGCTTATCGCTCATGAGATGTATGATGTAGAGGGTAAGAGCGGAACAGCAGAGCCAGACTTTCTGGGTTCTGATCTTAGCTTTGCTACTCATTAGCTATAATTCTATAAAGCCAAGGTAAGTCCCTTAGCCTCGCTGGGGTCAGGTTCCTGATCTTAAAATGAGACAATAGTAACTTCCCTGCAAGCTTGTGTGAGGATTGAACGAGTTAATGCATGTGAAGCACTCTGATCAGTACCATGTACATAAGACAACATAAGCAAAGCCTAAGAGTTAGCTAATTCCTTAATAATGAAACAAGAACAATCTGCGGTTCCTTATTTACAGCCTGCACCGGGGTCAGCCTTGACCCAGCTGAGCATCTAGGCTGACAGAGCACAGGGCAAGCAGCTGGACTATTGCCTCTGTTCCCTGTTTTACCCACTCCACTGAAACCACCGAATCATCCTTCTCTGCCCTGTGGGCCTGCATCAAGGAGAAGGGATGTTGGGTCTATCACTACAGAGATAATAACACATAACAAAGAAAGTCTGCACGTAAACTCATTTTAATTCCCAATGTTCCTTTTCACTATCCACTTACTGCCTCCACTTTCTATTCTGCTCCTCCTCTGTAAGTTCTCTCGACGTATTCCTCTAAAATTACACACGGCTGCCAGTCACTCACTGCCACACTCCTTAGAAATGGCTACATGTGACAGAAGGGAGGAAACGATCTCAAAGAAATTGATCTAAAATCCTGAGTGTATGTTTTCAAAAAAGAAAAGAAAAGAAAGAAAATTTCTGTAATCCTTATAGTGATAAAATAATAATATAACTGTTCACTATATTTGTAATGTTGATATCCAGAATATTGCCTCTTCACCTAATTGCATAATGCTCTTAGTTTCCTGAATAGGAGGAAATGGAAAAAACAACGGATTAAGAAAAGAGTTTAACTTTTTTTTTTTTTTTCAGAGCTAGTCCAGGTTCTGAAACAGAACAAGGTTAGGGAAAGTACAGTTGACCCTTGAACAACAAAGGTTTGAACTCTGAGGGTCCACTTATGTACAGAATTTTTACAGTATTATAAATGTATTTTCTCTTCATGGGGGCTTACTTAGTAGCTTTTCCTCTTCTTTAGAGAGCCTACTTTAGTGTAAGAAAACAGTATACAACACATCTAACATACAAAATATGTGTTAGTCGACTGTTCATGCTATCAGTAAGACTTCTGGTTGACAGCAGGGTAGGAGTAGTTACGTTTTAGGGAAGTCAAGTTAAAGGCAGATTTTTGACCGTGCAGGAGAATTGCTGCCCTTAGCCTGGAGCTATTCAAGGGTTAACTATACTTGGCACCTTGGAAACTCCATCCCTCCACCCAGCAACTTAGGGTCGATGTACGCACCAAGACAGGACAGGAGACCGCATTCTCCACTCTTCTCTTTAGTTCCCACATACAGTCCAACAGCAAATGGTGTTGGCTCTAGTCTTAAAATACATACCAAACCTGACTATTTCCCACAATCTCCACCCTTATCATCCATGTCCACACCACCACACTGCTTCCATCCTCTCCTTGCTACTGTGTATTCTCTACTCATCAGACAGCATGATTCCTTTAAGCAATAAACAGGATCACGCCATCCTCTCATTCAAACCTTCCAACAACTTTCCAACATATCTAAAAATCCAGACCCCTTCTGGGGCACTTGGGCGGCTCAGTCAGTTGAGCCTCCGACTCTTGGCTTCGGCTCAGGGCATGATCCCAGGATCACGGGATGGAGCCCAGCATCTGGCTGCATGCTCAGCAGGGAGTCTACTTGAGGCCCTCTCCCTCTCCCTCTCCCCTCACTCAGGCCCTCACATGCTCTATCTCTGAACCTTTAAAATAATAATAATAATTTAAAAATATATAAAAATCCAGACCCCTTCACTTGACCTATGAGGCCCAATATAATCTGCCTGCTGGCTAGCATTCCAATCTTATTTCCTACCCCTCCTTCCTTCACTGACTTTGCTCTGGCTACACTGCCCTCCTCTTTGTTTCTCAAGCACACAAATGTGGTCCTGCTTCAAGCTCTGGTCCAGTGCGAGCATCTTAGCGAGTCATACCCTCCCCACCCTATCGAAAACTGCAAACAATAACTCCCAGGCTACTCCCTACATCCGCTTAAACTTTTAGACTTTTCTTACCACTATCTGATGTAAAAAACATTTTGACTTGTTCATTATCCATCCCTCCTACTGGAATGTAACTCCACGAAGGCAGGGTCTATCTGTTCCTTTCACTGCTCTAACTCCAGTGTCTAGAATAGGGAGTTCAGCAAGTATTTGTTGAATAAATGAATAAACAATCAGATGAGTCTCAGTGAAAGTGCTTAGAAAACTATGAAATACTATCAGCTCTTCAAATACAGCAATCATCTTTGTGCCCTCAGGGCTGAGCATCTAGTAAGTCTGAAGGATGGACAGATGGATTCATGAATGAATGAAGTTTTTATGTTATGTTAAGTTTTTATGTTAGGGATAATCAGGTTAGGATATAGCTATATATTTGAGTACATAGCTACAATGAGTAGCTATTACTAAAGAGTTTTTAAAATTTCCTTCGGCCTTTCTGTTGTAAAATAATAAAAAAAATTGTTCCTCTGCTCCATTTTTTTTCAGCACTGAGTAGAACACACCTTGAATAACCTGCATCTGTGTCCTTACTTAAAACAACACAAAGCATACCCAGTAGATCTAGTTCCCCAGTGGCCAAAAGCGTCACACCCTCAAAGACCCAACAAGAAAGTAAAATGGGAGAGTAGGCAGGGAAACACTTGGGGTTTGCCAAAGGAAGGATAAAGGGTGATACAGAGAATGGAGAACTGACCAAAGCTCCATTCCCAAGATTTCCAAACATGCAGTTTTATGATCTGTATTGTTTTATATCAATACAAGGGCAATATATGAATAAGACATTATATGGTATTTTTTGATAGGAATACTACATTTTATCTAATCAGTTTCACACATTAAATATATTAACACATGTCCTTCCCAGCCCCCCAACCCCCCCTCCCCACACACACATATATATAAACTAGAAGTTGGGGAAGGAGGAGCAAGGGATACATCCATTCTGTTCAAATCAGAGAAATAATTCCTTTTCTGCATAATAAAGATTTTTTCTTTTAGAAGTGTGACATCTGGAACAGTATCAGGTAATAGAGAAGTTGAATCACTACACTGTACATCTAAAACTAAGGTAACACTGTGTGTTAACTATACTCGAATTAAAAAAAATTTAAGTCTATCATATAAAAAAGTCATTTGATAAAGACTTTACTCTCTTTTAGCTTACAAGCCATAAAACCGATTAATATCTTAATTTACAGACACAAAAGTATGATTCTGTTCTTCACACCACTCCTGGATGGGATGGGTACACCCTAGCTCACTCTGGCCCCTGGGCCTGCCTAGCAAGGCTCTCACCACTCCGTGAGCTTTCATCCTCAATCACTTTAAAATAGGTAAGAAAGGGATCCCTGGGTGGCGCAGCGGTTTAGCGCCTGCCTTTGGCCCAGGGCGCGATCCTGGAGACCCGGGATCGAATCCCACGTCGGGCTCCTGGTGCATGGAGCCTGCTTCTCCCTCTGCCTATGTCTCTGCCTCTCTCTCTCTCTCTCTCTCTCTCTCTGTGACTACCATAAATAAATAAAAAATATTAAAAAAAAAAGTTTAAAATAGGTAAGAAAAAAGCCAGCGGATTCAGGAACACCGCAGCAGAACCTGAAGCATAATTTGGAATTTATCTCTTACAAGATCTTTTCTTTGAGTTTAGTTTGAAACAAAGTCTTCAGTAATACAAGCTATTTATTTATATTAACAATTAAAATGGACTAAAATATATATATTTCCAAATACAGAATTTCTGGTATTTATTAACTGGGTATTAATAAAAATAAAACACAGTGCATTATAGCTATGCCATTTTAAAAAGAAAAAGAAACGAATGGGGCAGCCCTGGTGGCTAAGTGGTTTAGCGCTGCCTTCAGCCCAGGGTGTGATCCTGGAGACCCGGGGTCGAGTCCCATGTCGGGCTCCCTGCGTGGAGCCTGTTTCTGTCTCTGCCTCTCTCTCTCTCTGTCTCTCATAAATAAATAAAATCTTAAAAAAAAAAAAAAAAAGAAACGAATGAATTCATATATGAATCATAAGCACAAATGCTACCTGGCTGTAGGAATTAGATTCTAATTAATGGGCCCTTTGTCAAGTTTGTAAATAATGTTTAGTGCTTGAAAACAGTTTCTTGTTTAGAGCCCTAATTTTCACACAGATGAAAAAAGAAGGCTTTGAATGATTGCAATTTTCTTTTTTTTTCCTTTTTTAAACAGTTTTATTGAGACATGATTCACATACCATAAAACTCACTCTTTGTAAAAGTACAATCTGATTGCAATTTTCAAGTGCTGAGTAACACTTTCGAAGTTTTCTTTATTTTATATTTTACTATTTCTTTACTTTACTATTTAAGAATTTGTTATTTTTGATGAGAATCATCACTTGCCAATCCTACTGCAGCCCTCTTTCTTTTTAGTACACTGGCATGCTATGAAAAAGGAGGAAAAAGCAGATTTGTGTCTGAAAAATACCACACAGCCATTTGCTATACCTTAATTTTTTACAACAAAAAAGCCCCACACATTTTAATTAGGATGGTACTTTATGTGCTTCCTTGATTCTAATTAGTGGTTCAAATAAAATATCCTAATAGTTGCTAAACCTGGGATCTAAGCCTCCTTTCCCCTCTCTGCCAATACACTGTGGGGTCCATATTCACCAGCATCAAGTCTCTTTCATGAGGACAATGGCAACAAGAAATCTTCAACAAGTGCTGGCCTGACCCCCTTTCTTTTTCTACGATCCAGCTGAGCAGCAAAAACTGCTTGAAATTCAGCAATCACATTTCTCACTGTTCCAGAATGACCTATTTCGCACTAGAATGAACCAGTGAATTCATACATATAAATAACTATCTGCAGACACTGCTTTTCAAAATATGAACAGGAATAGCCAAAAAAAGGGAGGGGGGAGCGGTAGTTAAAGATGAAGGTTTGACTGAATTGGTACTTTTCAACTGTTGGTATGACAATTAGAAACAAAGCAGGGCTACATAATTTAGATGTCAATGTTAATATTTAAAGTCCTTGAAATTATCAATGAATAATATTCACGATAGTGCAAGCTAAACCAAGTTTCTCTTAAAACATGCATTATATTCTTAATGCGTATTTATTGAAACCGTCTTTATTCTAGAGGACTAAGAAATAAACAAGTTAACATTTCTGAGCAAATTCTACCTATAAATTAGCTGCAACATCCTCCATCCACGAGTATTTACTGAGGGCTACGGTGCGCAAGATCTAATTATACGTTACATCCAGCAAGCACAAAGTGGTCTGAGACCTTCTGATCTCTCAGGAAGAGTCTTCCCTATTCTCATAATCTTTCAGTCAGTGTATAAAACTGTACATGCCAGCTTTCTCCACTAGACTATGGGATCATGCTTTATTCATTTCTGCATTCTCCGTGACTGACAAAATCCTATCACATAATGAACTCTCAATGACTATCTGCCATATGGATTGATTACTTAGTTCCAGCTCTTGAGGAGCGTAAAGGAGGTCAGGCAATGTTCGTGGGGACCCACCACATGGCTAAAGGTGTCACAAATTCATGGGGGGGGGGGGTTACTATATCCTATCCTGAACTGACCAAAATTCTGATTTCAGGTTTCTGATTAGATGATCAAAAATCTTAAATAAATTATATTCAGGTGAAAGATTTTTAAATGTTATAACAAAGTTTCAGTGGAGTCTGGAACTTCTGCTTCTAGCCATAAGAAGAAAAGAAACCAGATTTACCCTCCTAATTCAGAAGACCACTAAGCCTGACCACATATATTAAAACAACAACAACAACAACAAAACAAAACTGGTATTCAGGCACTGAACAGGCAATACAGGACAGTGATCTGCGAGAGAAGGAAAACAAAACAAGCGAGCCCTAATGTAAAACACTCACTGCCTCGAGAGTTTCCAGCTGGCTGCATGGGGAGGGAGATCTCACACAGAGCCCAGTGTAGTACTTAGTTCAGGACACAGAGTTCCGAGTTGTATCACGCCAAGGTGGCCAGAGTCTGCTGGGCCGGGTACCAGAAAGGAGGGAGCTGCATGGAAAGAGCCAACGAGCAAGCTCTGGAAATAGGTACAGGAAATCTGGTCAAGTCTTTGCCTAAATATTGGTCTCACTGAACACAAAAGAAAGTGATCGAGGCTCGAGAAAGAATCATCATTAAGGAGCAACTGAGACAGTATCTGGAGCTCACAAAGGCCTGGCAACACTTGAGATTTCCAGGAGCCAGGATAGAAAGACCTCCTAATTGACAAGGGCATCAAGTCGAGCCCTCAGAAGGTCAAGGCTTCCCTACTGTGGCCAAATTACCCGTTGGCTAACAGTTGTTCTGGATCTACCTAGCAAATCTTAAAAGCAAGCCACAGATGATCAAATTGTGTAAAAGTAACTTAATTGCATTCCAGAAAAAAGTCCAGTAATGTTTAAAGGAATACAAAAAAAAAAAAAATCAGTACTCAACAAACTCATAGTCCCAATGCCTGGCATCCAATTCCAAATTACTAGTTGTGAAAAGAAGCAACAAAATATATCCCGTAACCAGGAGAAAAATAAATCCTTAGAAATAGACACAGAAATGGCATAAATGATAGAATGAGTAAACAAAGGCATTCAATCAGTATTATAAATATATTGCTGCTCAAAAAGGAAAAGAAAAGCATCAGCATGATCAGGAAAGAACTGCAAGATGTAAAAAAAACCCAAATCAGATTTTAAGAGATGAAATAATATGCTGATATGCTTCAAGGTCAAAATATTCTATATTTAACAGATGTCATATTTTCATAAAATCTTTGACTTATTCCTTTGATTTCCCCTGATATTTAAACCCTAAAATAATGGCAAAATAGGGGTAATTAGGGATCCCTGGGTGGCGCAGCGGTTTAGCCCTGCCTTTGGCCCAGGGCGTGATCCTGGAGACCTGGGATCGAATCCCACATCGGGCTCCTGGTGCATGGAGCCTGCTTCTCCCTCTGCCTGTGTCTCTGCCTCTCTCTCTTTCTCTCTCTCTGTGTGACTATCATAAATAAATAAAAAAAAAAAAAATAGGGGTAATTATGTCACAGCTCATTGGTTCCAAACTTTCTCTTAACCTGATATTCATAGTCTCAATCATTCTACTATTTCTCACCATTCCACCCCCATTTACAAATAAAAAGTTACTCCTCTAAAATCACACAGCATATAGTGATCCAGTCGAAAGTGATCTAGATTTTGCTAATACCTCACCCTTTCTCATACTTTTATGCTTATCTAGACCTCTATGCTCCAGATGTGTTGGTATTGTAAAGAAGGTGTGGGCAGGACATCAGGAGATAAGAAATCCCATCTGGTCTCCTCCTCTGTCTGAGGACCTCAAGGGCATGTGGCTAATGTAGCTGGGTCTCAGTCTCTTTATCTTCTAAATTAAAGAGAAGATAAACTGTAATTTTAAGATTAAGATCTTAGTATTATCTTAATGAGCAATTTAAAAATACTTCCCAGTCATTAAGCCCTTTAATCCAAATAAGCAAGACAGACATTACATTACTTTGGAATGGGTGTTTACATGTGTAGGTGAGGAGAAGCACAGGAGAAGGGCTGAAACAAATCACCTTTCACATATTCCATCCCGCCTGGAGCTGGGTACCTAGTTTTAAAACTAGGGATTAGCTCAACCAGTCACCTCAATGTCAAACTTATTCACTTATAAGTATTTATTGAGTATCTGCTCTATGTCAGCTCCTGGGTAGGACACTGGGGACATAATGGTGGATCTGATACCATGTCTGCCCTCTAGGAGGTTGTAGATGGATGAGGAAAGATGGGAAGGGTGGTGAACAACAATATACCCTTTTACTACAGTAGGTGTGATTTAGTGTTTAATAGTATCAAATTAATGCTGGCTCACTCTGAAAATCAGAAAAATATTACTGTGTTACCCTAATCCAGGCCCCATATATAGGCCAGGTTACTGCTAATATAGTCAGAAGTTTAGCAATGAGTATTTGCTACTAATAGTCATAGTAGTTTTTAAATGAGTAAAGTTGGTATCTGTGAATAATCATTGCAGATAATGTAAAATCATGTGATGGGAAAATTCTTTCTCCTTAAATTTTGCTTTGAATACATCAAGGATGGAAGGAAATATGAATAGGGGGGGAATATATGTGAGTCAATGCAGTAAATGAGAAAGACAGGCAAGTGAAAAGAAAAAAAGTACTTCTGAGACGTCTTTCTTGGAGGCAGGATAACTACGGAGCGGCCCTCATAACAGACATCAAGACGCCATCAAGAATGGATGAGTCTCTGAGAAAAATCCCCTTACAAGTAAACACTCCTTACATTAAAATAATCCAATTCTAGGGATGCCTATTTTAAAATCTTCCTTTCTTTTTGGTTAAAATGAAAACCGAAAACCGCAGACCCAAAATGACATCACTTAGGTTAAGGCCCCAAGACCTAATACATAACTAGGAAATGTGACCTTTAACCAGTCAGCATGGGAATTTCCTGGTCAGCACTGGGAAATGTACTGATAGACCCCTACTCTTCCCCTTACGAGGGTGACCTTGCCCAAAACAATGGATTATTTGCTAATGATTTCCTTTTTTTCCACTCCCTCTCTACCTTTAAAAGTCTTTCCTTTTCTGTAGCCCTGTGGAGTACCCCTCTACTTGCTAGATGGTGCCCTGTCCCATTCATGAATCAACTAGTAAAGCCACTTAAATCTTCAAAATTTACTCAGTTGAATTTTTGTTATTTAGCATTGTAAAACTGCAAAGTCTGTCCCCAGAATCTTTCTACACAGTATGTCCTTCTGCCTTGAAATAACTCCTAAACACTACACCTGAAATAACCATCCCAGAAATGTAGCTGTGTAAGCCATTCTTCAGAAAATTGGTTTTTCAAAAAAAAAAAAAAAAAAAAAGTACAACAGAATTAAGGCACAAATAATTATGAAATAGACATTTTAATCATTTCTGTGTTTTTAGAACTGCATATAAAAGACATTTTTAATACTTTTGTCATTTATGTGTCATTTTCACTTGGAGAAATAGACTTGTGGTGATAACTGCTTGGGTTATACAGTTAGTGCTATATATGAAGGTCATAAAGCTAATCTTAGTCATTATTATCTGTAATAAGTAAACTAGAAAAAAAAAAAAAACCTCCCCAAAGGAGTTTATAAAGCATTTTGTGATTATAACATGTATAGACTTTATATACTCCAACTCCTAGAACTTCACAGTTGTTTATGAATTTATTGTGTGTGGTACCCTGTGCTTACTCTTAAAATACTTTTGATTTTTTGGTATCTTATTGAATTCATTTCATTCAATTCTCTATAAATTGTTGTCTCTGACTTCCAAATTACTATAAACTCAGTATGACATCAAGCATAAATCATCATTTATATTAATTGAGTGTTATTATTATTGAAAGACAATTAGGTACACATCACTAAATGTCTGACTGAAACAAATTAGGCAAGAAAATAATTTTATAGCCAATAATGAGAAATAAAGTTGTTGTATGTTCAGTAGCCCCACATTCTTTGTTTGTGATGGTGTAGGATATCAAGTGACTTTCATATTCTTATCTGTGGACATTTGTTTTTCAAACTATGTATATCAGAAAGACATTCAAATGGGCAAAATTTACCCTGATACTGAATGGAACACACAAATGCTTGGCACATTGCAAAATGTTTCAAGCTTGGTTGACTTTTAAATGCCTGAAAAGGGAATTAGAGAGAGGCCACTGAATGCTAATCACACTGCTGCATCTACTCACCACATTTAAATTCTTAGGGTGAACATATTTATCATTGACTTGTGATGCTACATCATTTTTTAATATTGCTCTCAAGCTGCTGGATAGAATTTCATGTCCTATGTCCAGAGAACCAAGGTAAATGACAAACATGTTGCAGATTTCTTTTCTTATCTGGAATATTAATAGAGTGCCTCTAATCATATACAAAAATGCAGTCTAAAAAACGTAGCCATTTCAGTATGGTATGTACTCTTTAAAGTATATACAGGATCACAATCCCCAGGCAATTTTCTAAAAGAATGCATCAATCCCTCAACAACTGGACAAATTCAAGACATATTAAAAAAACTTGAGGGATAATCATTATGAAATATATGTGCAGGTGCAATAACCTGATAGAACAGTAAGTACTCAAGTTATGCAAATAAAAATATTTGCCCTTTCCAAGTACCTATCATCGTAAAATCAGAAAGTTCTTACTAGTGGGGAAACAAAACAAACATAGGAAAACATGGGCTTTATTCATTGATTTTTACATAAAGTTTTTTATATGTGAAAATTTCACGTGTGTCTATGTTGAATCTGGTATACAAAAATATATTTATAGTAAATTAAAACAATTTTTTTCTTTAAAATGCACATACTATCATATACATGAACATTAAACCTTAACTTCTAGACTGGCTTCATTTCTTAGACTTGTTTCTATGTAAACCCGATAGGCTCTCTTCATTATAAGAAGGGTGTGGTGGGGACTGGGGCAAACTGGAAAACACAGGCCCACCCACCTAGAGGTGATAGCCAATATTCAATTCAAGCTGCTGGGGGAGGAGTGGGAATATAGACATGGTATTTCTACATCTTCCAATTTTAGGAAAAAGGCAAAAAATGAAAATCCCCCAATTCTCAAATTTTTGCAACTAATTCAAAATTGAAAAAACTATTTCTCTGAGTAGTTCTACAAAATGACCTATATATATAGACCACGTCAGTAATGAGCAAATGAGCAAGATGAAAGGGAGGAAGACTTAGAGCCATCAGCAGTGAAGAGAAGGCCCAAAATATTGTCTCATCTGGCCCCCTCTCCACAGGTAAGATTAAGTTTAAAAAGTTTAAAAAGCTGATGCAGCCAAGACTCAAAGGGATGAAAATGAACACAATCACACTGAAATTAAGTAACAACACAGTTTGACCACTTTCTATGACTGCTTTTGTTGGTTGGTTGGTTTTTAAGCTAAATAACCATTGGTTTGGAAATTTTACTGACAAGTCCTGGCTTGGAAAAAGTTGAAAAGATAGAGCCGAAATTCTGAAGTAACGATGATAGGGAACAAAATCTCCTAAGAGGGAATTTAGTAAACCAGAGGGAAAATAGAAATAAGAGAAGTCCTAAAGTCAAGGAAGTACACAGTATAGGAGGCAGGAAGGCTCTCGGCCTCAGAGCAATAAAATGACTCCAGGAGCAAGCTCTAGAAGAAAGACAGGGGAGCAAAATAAGAAGTGAGTGCCAACCAAGCCAGATTGCCAGAGATAAAGAGAGATCCATGAAGGGGTAAAGAACATCATCAATCCAACAATTAACAAATAGTAAAAAAGGTTAAAATGGGACGACTGGGTGGCTCAGCCGGTTAAGCGATCAACTCTCAATTTCAACTCAGGGTCCTAGATTCCAGCCCCACTGGGCTCTGCACTCAGCAGGTAGTCTACTTGAGATTCTCTCTCTCTCTAAAAATAAGTAAATCTTAAAAAAAAAAAAAGAGAGAGAGAGATTAAAATAAAGAATAAGGGATTTAAAAAAAAAGAATAAGGGATAAAGGATGCATGACACAGTTTTCCGGAAGCAACTATGCTCACAAAAAATCTCATCACTATAAAAAGAACCTCAGATAGATCCATCCCAGGATGAGCATCCAGCTTTTTCGTTCCCAATTTGGCCAAGGACCCTGAATCTATAGCTTCAGCAAGGCTGAGACAGTAGTAATTCTTTCACATATTTCATCATGTATATGACTCTGCAACCCCAAAAGGGAAGGGATACATACAAAAGGAATGAAGTGGATCAAAACCATTTTAAAAATCACACTTTTGTTAGGGTCAAGGATGTTTTGTTCGACATTTAGGGTGTTTGAAACATTTAAGAGGCTTCGATACCTTAGGAAATCTGCCATTTTAGGCTTGTGACTTTTACTTAAATATTTAAAAGAAGTTGAATAATGGAAAACTTGGGCTTTTCAAATTTTCATTTGAAATATTTAAGGATAGTTTGACTAAATTTATGCATAGTGTTTGAAAACTGACTGATACGTACATTAGGTTTTCCGTTTGTAAATTTTACTTAAATGCTCAGGAAGATTTCTGGAAGATTTGTAAGGCTGTCTTGCTAGAGGTTTAAAGTGCTTGGGAAAATTAAGTATATTAGAGGTTAAAGTTGGAAATGTTTAAAGGAATTTAATTAATCAAGTTTAAAAGTGGTGTAAAATGTTTAGAAGAATTTGTCAAATTTATAACCTAATTGATCATTAATCAAAGAACAAATGAAAGTGAGCATTTAGATATAACTTAAAATTACTAGATCTTATTTAAGTTCTTTTAAAAGTTTTATTTAAGTACACTCTACACTGAACATGAGGCTCAAACTCACGACCCTGAGATCAAGAGTCACACACTCTTCCAACTGCGCCATCCAAGTTACCCTAAAATTACTAGATTTTAAAATGAAGAGATTTGTAAAATGAGCTTAAAGGCTTATAAAAACTCAGCTTTAAGATTTCAAACTTTAAAAAGATGAATGATCATTAAAAATGCAAGGAATATCAGTTTTCCTTTCAAATATAAAAGACCCTCAAAGATCAAAAGCCAAGTGATTATGTGAACATGACATTAATTTCTCCAATCAGGAGATAAGCATCTTTTCCAATACCTTGAGATATCAATAGGTATTCCATGAAGAGAAAGGGTCTGTAGTTTCCAAAAAGAAAAACTCAAGAGGGAGCTACCACCTACATCCCTTCCCCCAGAAATTTCTAGTGTATATTATTAAAGGTTTTGAGAAGTCCTGGGATAAAGTAATGTTTCACTTTCGCTTTTTTGAACACAAAAGTTCATTTAATGGCTTTTAACATCCTGCGGAATTGCAGAAGCGTCTATGAAACATGGTTTGGGAAACGAAACAATAGATGTGAAACTCCTTCAAGGCTTCTTCTTTGTCAGACTGCTGGCACCACAAGGACTCACCAAGCGCTTCCAGGGGGTCAGAGTTTCCATGATTTGGTGAATCACCCAACAGAGGTCGGCTGGCCGCCCCAAGAGCTGTTCACATATTGCCAGGGTCCACAGCCACTGGTGTGCTTCCCTATTGCTCTTGAGCCTCTTCTTTCCTTTAAACCCCATCTATGTGTATGATTTTCACGATGATCTATATCCTGATCCAGTTTGGGATCCAGACAAACCTTTGTGGGTATTCCTAAGGGACGTCTCTGCTTCGGTGACCCGTGTTAACTTCAAATTCAACATGTCCCAAACTGAGGCCATTCTTTCTCACTCCAAATCTGGTTGAGCTCCAGTTTTGCACAAGTTAGTAACAGCATCCCACTTACCCAGATGCCCAGGCCAAAATCTGTAATAAATTCCCTTAGCCTTCATATCACTAAGACCCACGTACGCTTAATGACTCTCACATTTATCCTTCCAAGTCTGCCTTTCCCTACCGAGATTCAGGATGTCGTAATTCTCCCTTTGACTGCTGCCACAGCATCTATGGCATCTCCCTGCTTCCCACTGCCCTCTGCTCCACTGTATGTGGCTATTTTGGTTTTTGCTACAAAACATTCAATGCCTTCCCATAATCGATACATGATAATTTCTTAAGTCTTTTTTTTTATTTATGATAGTCACACAGAGAGAGAGAGAGGCAGAGACACAGGCAGAGGGAGAAGCAGGCTCCATGCACCGGGCCCGACGTGGGATTCGATCCCAGGTCTCCAGGATCGCGCCCTGGGCCAAAGGCAGGCGCCAAACCGCTGCGCCACCCAGGGATCCCAATTTCTTAAGTCTTTAGTGTGATACCCGTAGTCCCTTATGCTCTGTCTCCTAGTTACCTATTCAGAACCTCCCCCCCAACTATGGCCTCCCTACTTAACCCTGTGTTCTAGACATTTCCAACTTCTTACACCTCCTACTATATGCCGTAACCCTTCAAATCCTAAACTTTTTCACATGTAGTTTTCTCTGTCTGGAGTGCCCTATTACTTCTTCTTCCAAAAAACTCCTACCTCATCCATTAAGACTCGAAGGAAATGTCTCCTCCTCAAGGAGCCCCCTCTGCCCTTTGCTTACTTCCCAGTCTGTGCTAATTCGCTGCACTTTATTCAAATACACAAAAGGCACTCATTTCAAATTGCTGCGATTATTCACTTCACAGAGCTTCCTTGCCTACTAAGACTCAGGTGGCATGGATTATTTTCTAGGTCTTCAAAAAAATTTTTTTAAATATCTAGTACAATTACCTATATTGAGTCAAGATCTCCTAAAATAATGTTTTAAAATCCTAAGTGTACAATTTGATCACTTCCTTCTTTGTCTTATTCCTTATTCTAATAACGTTCTTAGAAACTCTAGCAGAAAGGCCTAGCTCACATCCTCTATCTATTCCCTCAACCGACTTTTTTTTTTTAATATTTATTTATTTGAGAGAGAGAGAGAGAGTGTGTGTGTGTACGAATGTGCGGAGGAGCAGAGGGAGAGGGAGACTCTTAAGCAGACTCCCCACTGCATCCGGAGCCCCATGACCGGAGCTCAATCCCAGGACCCTGATATCATGACCTGAGCAGAAACCAAGAGTTGGAGACTTAACTGAGTTAGTCACTCAGGTGCCCCTCTTTTCTTTTCTCTTTCCTTTTCTTTTCCTTTCTTTCCTTTCCTTCTTCTTTCTTTTCTTGGCCAACAGTAAACCATAAATGTCCCCTTCTATCTTTAACAACTAAAGGACAAAATATACTAACGTTTCAAATATCTTAATTTTGATACAGGTCTCTCTTGGTCACAAATCCACATGCCTACAGGATATGAGAAGCTGGGAGGCTTGGGCTGACTCTGCTGAGTGTCAGAGACCTCAGTCTCTCTTCCATTAAGGAGAAAGTTGATTTAATTCAACAAGTATTTACTGAGCAACTGCTGAGTAGAAGTCACTCACTCTTAGGAGAGATGCAGCCCCAGCTAAGAAGATACTTTTTTCCTTGCCTGCCAAACACCATTCATGACGGCCAGCCTTCTATTCTTTTGGACCCTACTGAAACACTCTAGGACTTCCAGCACAATTCCCTATCTACAAGAAATCGGTTGTGGTTACTTTCTCTCTGAGATTTGTCCTTTGTGTTTAAATATAACTTAGGTATTGGGCAGCCTGGGTGGCTCAGCGGTTTAGTGGCACCTTAAACCCAGGGCCTGATCCTGGTCTTAGGATCAAGTCCCGCATAGAGCTCCCTGCATGGAGCCCACTTCTCCCTCTACCTGTGTCTCTGTCTCTCTCTCATGAATAAATAAATAAAATCTTAAAAAAAAAAAAAACCTTAGGTACTTGGTTAAACCACAGTATATAAGATTTTATTCACTAATATGCTTCCTTTCACTTGTTTCTCAACTTCCCCATTTCTCTAGATCTTCTTGTCTCAGGAACAGAAGCATTGTTTCTGGTTTTATTTTTGTTGTCACAAATAGAACCTAGGGCAGTGCTCTGCACACATTATAAACTCAAAAAAACACATGTATTCTAAAAGGTGATATTCCAGCATTATGATTTTCATGTATTAATATCTTTCATCTAACAACTCACTGAGTTAACATCCCTTTTGTAATCAAGCTACTATAAAAGTCAGGCTCAGATGAAAGCAAAAGAGGATGTCAGTGCCTTATTAAAAATACAAATAAATGTGAAAGAATGTGACATTTCAACAGCTTCTTATCACTCTTGTTAAGTGCTCAGGGTGAGGACTGCAGAGGGTCAGATGGGAAGCTCCCACCTGACCCTGGCATGGATAATCATGTCCTCAGGTTGTGCAAGGGGAATGCCACTGGTCCCAAATCAACAGGCTCATTCTATTCATAGCCTGGAATAAATTAGGCACTTCAGGGAATGGAAACTGCTATTCTCCCCAGGAGGAACCAGGGCTATATGAGCAGGTCAGAGTACCTGCCTTGGGCATGTCAGGTGCCCAGCCAGCTGTGAAGTTCTTCCTAGCTTTGCTCAGTTGGAAGCAGCATAATAGGGCCCATTGTTATTAACATTGAGAAAATCAGGAGCCTCAACTTTAGAAAGAATGTATTTTCCATCTCTCCGAAATTCAGTGAAGAAAGTTCTGGAATGTAGGCCTTTAGGATTAATAAAATTGTAGCATTCATAGTTTTGTCAGAAAATAAGTACATCTAATACTCTAATAAGGAGTTGGCTATATAGTGACTTGTTACAGGCATTAGACATTTTGCAGAAGTTTCTGTGTAATGAGAATACAGGCCGGCATTTTGACATTTATTTAGCCCCCTTACATTATAACAATAACAGCAATTCCTGATCATTTCTCTACATTTTCAAAAAATTCTAGGGAACAAGATTCAACTAAAATTAACCTGTGACTAGATTTCCATGGGATAGAACTTCACAAAATACAGAAGGTGGCCTGGAAAGAGTAGTATCTGATGAGCCACCCATTGGCTCCGGGGCACTGCTGGATCAGGCCCTGGCATTAGCCATGCTTCATATCGTGCATTCACCATTAAACTGCCATAGTGTTAACATATGCTGCATTTCCGCTGTTCACGTTGCCTTTACAATTAACATTCATCTACCCTTCATCCCATTCCAAAAGCAAGGTGCTAGGTAAAGGGAAATTTACTTGAGAGAAGTACCTTATCATTATTAGGAGGAACACAGACTCCCTGTAGGAATGGGGAAGGCCAGTATATTCCCCAATCCCAGCTCCTTGGCCTTTTGGAACAAAGAGATAGTCCATGAGCTAAATAAATCGAGTTTAATTAAAGCAGGTAGCAAGCACCACTTATTATTCAAATTTGACTTAAAAAAAAAAAAAGTGGTTCATATCAAGATGGAAGTTCTATGAACAATCCCATTGTGGTTAATCCCCCCTGTGTAGGAGACAGTGTTTCAGATTGATTTAACCACTGCATACAATAACTAAGGTATTTTACGCAAGAGAATAAAAAGTCATTTAAACCACATAATACAGGTAAAGAAGGGCTCAGTGTCCTGAATATGTATCTGAATGTTATTAACAATGATGACCATGAAAAAAAATTATTAGTTTATTTCTGATCCAAAGGTTTCACTGATGTATTTAGATCCTAGAATAGTTCAAATATTGATTTATTGATTGACTGAATGACTCTATCCTTATCACCATGTTTATTATGTTCTTTATATTAGTCAAAAGCTCAAAAGAATAAAGGAGTTTCAGATTTAGTCTGTCACTATTAAATAATTTACAATAAGTTATATAGGTATATAACTATAACATTAAGAAAATTTTAATGTTTTTTGGCAATAGAACATATAGATGGTGATTGACACACATGCATACTTCTTATATATTCAAAAGCTTAACAAAAACAGAAAGGAAGAAAAGAAATATTTCTAAGTTGTATGAATGAGTTTATGCATATTTTAATATATAACTGTTCATTATACAAAAGGAGAAGGCTACATAATTCTAATGCATACAAAAATGTGGTTACACATGTTTTCTTCATCTTATTTTTAAAGATAATTGAAAAGTAACATTTTATTACTATACTTGGTATTTTTATATTCCAGCCTAAACACTTTAAATTAATTTGGGTAAGTAATATTCTAATCCTATCCACTGGAACAGAGTGGAATCAAATTAATAAAGACTAAAAACATCTGTGAAAAGCACTGAAATACTATTTTCTAAATTATAAGCCAAATTTTGACAATATATCAGGCCTTCAGAATGAAAATACCAACAGCAGCAATTGCAAACTTGTATGAAGAGCTTATTACGTAGTGGGTAATACTATTTATAATATACATAGTTTTTCATATAATTTGTATAACATAAAATAAAATACCAAGTTATATGTAATACATATATACACATGTACATACTCCTATACATGTATATACATAAACATATATATATATTCGGTCCTCATGAAAATCTTATGAAGTAGAGAGCATCATTTCTTCTATTTTTAACATGAGGAAACAGAGGCACATAGAGGTTAAATAACTTGTTAATAAGTCACAAAGCTAATAAGTAACAGAACCAATATTTAAATTCAGTCTGGCTCCTGAGTTCATATTCTAAATCACTATGCTGCACTTCATAGAGAAATGATTTTAATTTTTTTGTGAAGGTATCCTAAATTAAGGACATTGTTAGAAAATGCAAAGTGAAATATCTGTAATGTCTTCTAATAAATCCACTTATGAGTTGCCCTTCCAACCTTGTGGGCCTAACCTCTTCCCACAAATAGCAAGTACATGCATACAAAGAGGAAAGAAACAGGAATAATCTCGGAGGAGAAATAGCTGAGACTAGAAAACTCAACATTCTAGGAATTGAAGAGTCCCCGCCAGTTCTGTATTCACACCAACACAAGGCCTTTGAGGGCCATATCCTCAGCCAGGGAGGCAAACGCAAAGGCCTCTCCACAGCGTCTGCGGCATGGTCTGTCAGCAAAGGGCTTTCCGGGAAATGCCCACGAGAAGCTGCTCCGCGGCGCTGCCCTGTGCTTCATCCTCACAGCGTTTGAGGGAAGCCGAGGAAGAACTCAGCACCCACCCCCCCACCCCACCCCCCGGGGCCCCCCCTGACGGCTGGCGCGGAGTCCAGCACAGCGTCAGCCTCCGGGACCCAACGCCAGGCCTTCCCCAGGCTGAGGGCTACTGAGGGCCTGTGGTTTCTCCTCCCAGCCCGACTTCTACTCCCCACTCCTTAGCTGCACAGATTTCCTCCTTGGCCAGGCTGCATCTTTTAGGCCAAAAGGGTGTTTTCGTGGTGGTGCTGCTCTGTGTGGGTCTGTGCTTGGTTGAGCTTTTTTCTTTCTTTTAATTGCCACCACACGGCTTTGGCAGAATCTTCCACAGGGAAGTGAGGATTCTGTAGGAATTACTCCAATATCTCTATTTTTAATACAGCTTTCTCCAGAGAGAAGTGCGTCAGCCTGTTAATCTCCCTCAACCTCACCTCTTTTCTCCCCCTCAGCACAGGCAAAGCTCTGACAGGGCAGCATCAAGCCACCCTTCAGGTAATCGAAGGATGCTCCCTGAAGACCAGCAATCACGTGTACGGGCCACCTCTTCCAGACCAAGCTGCAATGTCACTGTGGGCATCGAAACGTTCAGCTATGGTGTCTACACTTCCATTTGAGACTTTAACGCAAATGAATTACATCCTGGTGTTTTTGTACTATTGAATTTTTAGTAGAGACATATCACTGAATCTTTTCCTTTGAGTTTACTTTCCAGAATAAAAGAAAAAAAAAAAAAAAACAGGAGTCTGAGTGAAGGCAAACTCTAGTTTCATCCTATTTCAGTACACCTCCACCTGTCGTCTCGTTGTCACCTTTCATTAGCTGATGCTCCCTATTCCTGTGTCTCTTCTATGTACCAATAGAAAGAAAAAGAAGAAAGAAAGAAAAAAAGAAAAAACACTGCAAAGCTGGAGATTTTCTAGTTTCTGCTCTTGGGTAAAGCAAAAGCAAAACCAAGAAACTACACTCTGAAATGGTCAGTCAAAATCAATATCTTCATATACAGAACATATCACATTATTATTTGGAGAAGCCGCTCACAAATTGAAGGACTGAAGTTCCCGTGTAACCTCGGGCTGTAAGTTCCTCTCCCGAGCCCCAAGGACAGGGCGCCTACCAACTCTTATTCCTTTTGAAACTATATTAAAGGATGCGCTAAGTTGGAGTCAGTGACTGGCAGTTTATTTGGGGTAAAAAAAAAAAAAAATCACTTCACATTCTCACTGTTGACATTACTAAACTGCCTTGACACTGGGTTTGCTTATGCTTACTCTGGCCTATGGTTTTAATTCTAACCAACTTCAAATAAGTTCTACAAATTCATCTAAAACACTGCAAATTTCAGGTCATCTGGAGGTTAAGCAAAGCTGATAAGAAGAAAAGGCATTTATATTCCTGAAATAAACACATATTAAGTGCAGCCATTCATAAGATAGGAAATATGTCAGAAAAGAACCAAAGTAATGAAAGAAAAAATTTAATTTTAGTGTCACTCATGCAAATTTCTAGGTCTCTGACCTTGGCATATATATTCCTTAGCTTCTTGGGCCTCGGTTTCTTCATACAGAAGGCAAGAAGGCTGGACCAGATAAACTCTATGATTTCTTAAAATTCTTAAACTCCTAACTTAAGCAAATTTATCTGAATTTGAAAGAACAAACATAATTACAGGTATTTAAGCCATGAAATGACTAAATTGGCCTATTACAACAATATGCAACACTACTAAAAACATTTCACTTTGGCTTAAAATGTTATTCTACTTTAATAAGAGTGCTACCCAGCTAGTAAGCAAATACCTGTACATCGAAAATATTTTTACAGCAAGCATAAACAGTTTGACAGTAATTTGTATCATTCTCACGGGAAAATAACTTCTCCAATCTCATCTTTCTAGTCTATGTAGCAGTGCCAATTTATAGGCATATAAAATTCGAAATCTCTTCTGTGCATCAATTATAACTTACGCAGCTCCCTGAGCAGCATTTAAAAAGCAAAGAAGTGCAAACAATATTCTGCTTGCTGACATAGTAAAAAATTTAGCTAACATAGCTTTAGAACTTCACAATTTAACCGCAATCAAATATCCTCTTTTCAAGAAAGTAAAACAACTAGGGTAATATCCCAAGTATAGAACTCCATGTCCAACTAAACCATATCTGAAATTACCTAACTAATTAGCCAACAAAAAGGGCTGCAGGGTGGAAACCTGGCTAATAATATTTTTCCTTGTTATCAAAGTACTAGAAGTCATAAAATCCTACATTTTATTTTTTAAAAAGGAATGCATTT
Source organism: Canis lupus familiaris (assembly GCF_011100685.1). NCBI lineage: Eukaryota > Metazoa > Chordata > Mammalia > Carnivora > Canidae > Canis > Canis lupus. The sequence continues at coordinate 3,852,902 of NC_049224.1, read as the reverse complement.
AAAATCAATGTAGAGAGAGGCACCTGGGTGGCTCAGTCAGTTAAACAGCCGATTCTCGGTTTCGGCTCAGGTCATGATCTTGGGGTTCTGGACATGAGCCCCGTATTGGGCTCTGCACTCAGCGGGGAGTCGGCTTGAGATTCTCTTCCTCTGCCCCTCCCCCTGCCATACTCTCTCCCTCTCTCTAAAATAAGTAAATAAAATCTTTAAAAAATAAAATAAAATCACAGATACAGATATCTATGTAACATAAAGAAAACATTTAATGCAACATACATAAGGGATCATAACCACTGGAGCCTCTTCTGAATGTACTATTCAGAAAGACAACAAGATAAATGTACCTAAAAATAAACTAAAACAAACCTGAAAGTTCCAGAAAAAAATCAATAAAATTAGATCAGGGTCATTGCTGAACAAAATGAGTAAGACTTAAACATTAATTAGAATATAATATCCATTTGAATATCCACTTTCCTGAATGAGATATTCAAATTTTACATCTACAGGTAAGCCCAGGGGTTTGGGGGGAGGGCAGCTAATGGATCCTCTTAAAATAAAACTGTCAGGTAGTTTTGATCAACAGTGATTGCTTTGGGAAGCGATGTTAATGGATACTTTGGCAGATATCTGCATATAATTTTTACGGTGTTACCAGAACTACATTATGCTTTGTGAGGAGGAGGGACAGGTTCCTTTTTAACCTAGTTTATGTTATTATCAGTTAAATAATATCCAAACCTCAGAAGCAAGTGGAAAACCTTCCCTTAGCTGTATACGTCCTTCTACTTTCCTGAGAAATGTAACCAAGTGAAACACAACACCTGTCTATTCTCACAGTCCAAAGGGCCCAAAGAGTCAACAAAAATTCTGAAAGCCCACAAGTGTGAAAATCCTATTTCTCAACTCCTTAATTTTAGATTGCTCTGATGGAATGGGGCTTTTGAGAATTTTCTCTAGGGCAATCATGTGCAGTTATGAGAGGTGCAGAGGCAAGTACTTTCTGGTCAGCTGTAGACTGGAGATAGTCCTAAGGGCTCCCTGCTACTAGCACATGGCTTAACTAAAATAGAGAGCATAATTTAGCCTCTAAATTTAATCAGTTTAAAAATCAGGCAGGAAAAAAAAAAAAAATTGGGCCCTAGGCTAGAACCTGGCATTTGAGATATCCACCCAAGGGTGTATTTTCTTAAAAACTATTTTGGAGGTTTTATAGGTAAAACTAGATAAGGTTTACTCATTTCTCTCTCTTTTCATTTAGGATTCAGTTTCTTTTGTTAGACCATGAAGATTTTGTTTTTTAAATCTGTCTGCTAAAGTATTAAACCAGAAATTTTTATCTATTTCAAATCAGATTCTTTTTACTTCAGAATAAAAATGATTTTGTTAACATTCTAGACAGCTAAGACCCTATGAGAAGCTGCCAGTTTATTTTTTACCATAATTATAGTTTATTTTATATATATACATGTGTGTATATATATATACACACACACATATTAATCATATATCATTAATTCTTAGAGCAAACATACAGCATGAGTCAGCTAAAAGCCTGTTTTCTAAAAGAAGGATCAGATGAAAATACTGAGTTTCAAGCTACCAAGGCACATTTTAGATAACCAGGTTTGGTCTATTTAGTTCACTGAAAGACATATTTGGGGGAGAAAGGGTCATTGAAAGTTAAAAACTGAGAAGAAAACATCTCTGCGGTCAGTGAAGAGAGTATTACAAACATCATCACACAGATTCTATTTATTTATTTATTTATTTAAAGTATTTTTATCTATTTATTCATGAGAGACATAGAGAGACATAGAGAGGGGAGCAGAGACACAGGAAGAGAGAGAAGTCCCCCAATGCAGGACTCGATCCTGGGACCCCGAGATCATGACCTGAGCCGAGGGCAGACGCTAAACCACTGGGCCACCCAGGTGCCCACACAGATTCTATTTAAAGTCACCAGAAGCCTTTAAGTATCTAAAATCCTCAAATCAATATAGTTTCAATCTTGTTTTTGCTTCTCTGTATTATGCTTTGTTGTGGTGGTGTTTGTCTGGCTTATGCCAACAGTAAAAAGAAGAAAGATATCAATATGAAATTTGAAAAGCCATTTTTGCTAAGAAAGGAATTCCAATTTGGAAGATTCAGACATGTATGTCTTTGTAGAAGTCGCTTTCAGACTGCCTCTCAGGCTCCCTATAGTACAAACTGAGACTATGGTAAGGCCACAGTGACAAATTCTGATGCTCAACTACAATGATGACAAACACCAAACTGCTGTCATTGTCCTGTCTAAAACACGATGGGAAGGAAAACAGTGTGGAACAGCTGCGCAGCACAAGAGGGTTATGCACCTTGATTCCCTTTTTAAAACTGCCATCGGTGCTCCTTCCACTTTTGTAAGCGAGCCACAGAGTCGCATATCTAACAGGACTTGGAGTTTCAAAGGTTATTGATATGCATTTGTCCCCCTGGAGAAAGGGAGGTGCTTTAGTGTTAGAAAGATGTTGAGAGAAGAGGTACTTAGAAATAAAAGAAATTAGAAATGGGGAAATTCTGCAGCAGGCCATTTTTCCAATTAAGAGATCTTTAATAGATTTTTAAGGATTCTTACATGTGCTATGCATAAATGCACTCAAATACTGAAAAAATGTTTGAATAATAGCCCATATGAGGTTTTTAGAGTTGTAAGTTTTCATGAAATAATTTTTTCCTGCTTTTTCTACTTATCACTTATTAAGAATTTCTCCCTAAGCCTCCATTAACCAGAACATCTAATCATCACCTGATCATAATTCTTTGCTTTCACTGGGTTTCACCTGTGATGAAGGTCAATGTTTTATGCTCTTTATTTCTGGTATTGTTTCCTCTAATATTAACAGTCAGTAGTGCTACTGGGAATTCCTTAGTCAACTAACCTGGCTCAGCTTCAATATTAAAAATGCTATTATAATAAGAAAGAGGGCTATGAAATAGATGAAAAGTGAAAGGGTTAATACGCCAACAATAATTCATCACCTTATTATGACTTGCACCGTGGCACAAGGAAACTCTACGATAAAAACAACCACCAAGGAAACTTCCTTTAACCTGACATTTCTGATAACTTGTCGTGGTAGCTGATTAAAATACCAAAACCAACAAGAGTCTACAAAGCACAGTTAAAAATTATGTGAAGATCCATAGCACAATTTTTTTTCAAGCATTTTAAAATTTTAATGAGACATAGATCGCACAACACTAGCTAAAGAAAGCAACTGAGATACACCAGGGAGTAAAGCTACCGATGTACAATTTCTGCAGATAATGCCAACTGCAAGGAAAATAAACTTCTCAACATTATATATAATTTCAGCAGGAACATCTGGATATTTAAATATCTGCAATATAAAAACAAGCTAAACCAAGTCCGATTATTACATTTATGTTCACAGTATGTAGAAATTCATTTCCCCATCTAGCTATTTAAATGGAATTTTCTGGTTGATGTGATTTTTAAGTAGATGTGATACCAATTGCCACTGAGAATTGCATTCCCAGAGAATTGCATCAAATAGATTGACTTAAGAATGCTCTCAAGTCTTGATTATTGTTAGCAGAAAATCTGAATTTAAGTATTTTCTTTCAACTGTAAGCAATCAATCTACCTATATTACATCCTGACGGAGCACATGAGTAAAGAAAGAGAAAACCAAAAGAAAGACTCTTTTAGTACCATCCTTTCACAAAGTAAGATTTTACCAATTTGTTCTGCGGTTGTATAGGGTGTCAGGTATTATGAAATCAATGCAATGTATTCACTAGTTGTCAGTCACAGGATGACAGTATTGTAAATTAAGGAGATGCATCTTCAAGCAGGGTAGCATACATATTTCCAAGGAATCCATTTGCAGTCTGATTTATGCTCTTAAAATAGACAACCTACCACTATCTGTTGAAAAGTCTCACAGGTATGAAATTGTCTAATTGAATATCATTTTCCTTTATAATCAAAGTAGGCTCCCATTTAGCTTCAATCACTTTGCAGTTTTAACCTTAATATTTTCTAAACAGTGAAAAGGAGTCAAAAGACTTCACGAACAGTTTTGAATAACATTACCTATTTAAATATGTCTCTACTGAGATGAAAATTATTGAGTAAAAATATGTCATGGTAGTTACATAACTCCTGAGAATATATCAGATAGCATTCCTTAAAGCAGCAATTCATTACCATGGTAGATTGCTGATATCTATTCTAAAATCTGTCTAGAACAAGGATTTCTCAAAATAAATGAAAATAATTATTGGCTGGTATACTAAGATCTTTTAAATTTAAAATAATGTTATATTATCATTTTTTCAGAGATTTTTTTAAGAGACTGCTTTATATATAGTCTTTTACCTAGATAAACTATGTCTTTGAATCCCACATACTTAATAATCTAATAAAATAAAAATGACCAGGCAATGCAAGAATTCACACAAGTTCTGATAAGTCTATGTAAACAATGCTATTTTTCATGATTTTATTTATTAAAATAATATGTTAACAGGAGAAAAATTGTTTTAAAGGAAGACAATTATACATAAACAATTTGTATTTTTCATGTTCCCATCCAGATTTTGTCACATATTTTTATATAACCAGGAACATAATAACTTTTGATATGTAATTTTTATTAGAGGTGAGAAAACAAACACGAAAAAGTTCTCATGAAGTCAAACTGAGACTTAGAATAGGAAAGAAATGACAGAAAGGAAAATTTCTCTTTCTCTCATGTATACATGTGAACTTGCCATTTTAACTTAAGAATTGCAAACCTTAAAACTGCCAAAAAAAATCACATATCTTACTCACTAATTAAGAAGCTGTGGGTGGGTGTGGAAAAGAAAATATTATTCATAAATATCTGGAAGTAGTCATATAATTTAGAGAAAGGCCCTTAAGATTACAATGAATTAATTATGTATCAACATAATTAGGCCTATGGGTAGGATGTCAATGGCTGATATATACGTGGATTAAATTTATATGGATAAAGGAAAAAAAGGCTGTCTGTTCAAGATTTTGCTCCAGATGGTTAAACGTAAAAACCAAGAACAAGTTCATTCATAAAAACTACTTTCTTATATGCTAAAAATTTCCCAAACCAATTATTTTCTATTGCTACCTTATAGGCACATTTATCAACTTCTCTGGTTTAAAGTGTTAAAAAAAAATCTGCTTTAAAACCCCACTGTAGGGAATCCCTGGGTGGCGCGGCGGTTTAGCACCTGCCTTTGGCCCAGGGCATGATCCTGGAGACCCGGCATCGAATCCCACATCAGGCTCCCGGTGCATGGAGCCTGCTTCTCCCTCTGCCTATGTCTCTGCCTCTCTCTCTCTCTCTGTGACTATCATAAATAAATAAATTAATTAAAAAAAAAAAACAACCCCACTGTAGTTTTTTTTTCTTTTTTTTTTTCACTTTACACAGACTGTCAATTGTGTTCTGACTTCATAATAAGATTTATACCCTCAAAGATGGCTACAACCACACTTGCCAGGTGTACTAAGAGTAGGATGCCTCTTTTAAATTCAACAAATAGCCCCACATTGTTGTGTCCTAACCTGAAAGACTGACTTTAAGTTCCAGTTCTCAATTTTCATATATCTCTCATTTAGATTTTGTTTCTGAAAAAAAATGAAGATAGATTAATATTTTTTGTTATTCCAGATTTTTCAAGTCTTTCTAAGACTTCAAATTTTAGAAAAACACAGCAGAACTCAAGAGACATACTATTCACATAAATCTCCATGCCATTCTTGACACCACTACTGAAATAAATAACATATTTCAAACAGGTATAGCAACACTTTTGCAGGGTTAGATCTACTCCTGTTTTATGTCTATTCCGACACAAACTTCTTGGTTCAAGTTATTTCTGACACCGGTAAATTATTACTTCCTGGTTACATTAAAAGTTTCCTTGAGCATCTAATGAATCTTAAATAATAAATGTGTTTCCTAGACTATTCACCATTGGAAGTTCTGAATTCTATTATAAATAAATCCATGACTGTTTGGTAATAATATTTTGCTGTAAGTGTGATTTGTGAAGGATTTGCAAGCAGCCCAAGAAACAGGTACCAAAATCACAAATGAAGAGACCCCCAGAGTCCTCATTAATAGGATGACTATAAATGATTTAAAATTGTAGTGAGGCAGATACTTCTATAGAAAGACAACTTACATGGGCGTTATTGGTTTTAATAATGAGAACCCATACCTTTGAAGGAAAATCCTAATAAAACATTCCATTAGGAAAAAAAGTGGGGGGAGAGAATAACCTCCTTACAAGCTAATCACCACTGTGAATTCTCTTACATTCTCAGAGCACCAAAAGACTACATTTTCATCAAAACATAAATTCTTACTACAGAGGGAATTTAGAACACAGAGTCCTTAGTAAGAGAAAAATAATTATGATAGTATTTGTTATAATTATGAATGTTAATTATTATGTAGCTATAGTAATTATGGTTCTGTTAGAACTTCTGGTTTTCTCTTATAATTTCTAAAATTATCTGAATAGATGTCAAGGTTGAGTTTAGGGATTTTTTCATAAAATCATTTGTTATTTAGATTAATTGGCACAGAAATTCACATGTATAATCATACTCAAACCAGTATTCTATTAGAAGCATAATCATATGTTTTCACAAAAGAATTATTTTATATTAACTTTGACTAAAGGTAGTCCCTTTTAAGAAATGCAAAAGTGTAAACAATTCATACACAGCTCTGAAAGCTCAAAATTATCTCCGACATACAGAGAACAATGACCGCATGAAACTGAAATCTCTGTGCTGTTATTAATGTTAAATACAAAATGATGGAAAACCCTAATTAGTTAATACACTAATATTTACACCTTATTCATGGATATTAGCCAAAATGAACACTCTCCCTAGGAATATTTTTTGGGTAGGTAGGTGTGTGTGTTTTAAGTAAATTCTACCCCCTATATGGGGCTCAAACTCACAACTCTGAGATCAAAAGTTGCACGCTCGACCAAACAAGCCAGCCAGGCATGCCTATTTGGGTGTGTTTTATATAAATCAATAAACTTTTTTGCTTTATGTAACATGTTATATTTATTACAAATATTCAAAACTTAGATAATGTTTTCTAGGAATTAGAAGGATTTTCTGATTTGATTGGGAAGCTTAAAAAGTTTACATTTCAGTAGCCTTTCATTCAAGTAAACAGTGATCTACAACATACCTTTACCTTTATTATTACTTCCTTTTAACAAACACATCATTTAACTATTTAATAACAACAGTCTTACAGAACAAAAAGTAATCTGATTCTATGGACAGTAAACATCACCACAAACCACTTCTGTTTACTTAGCCAGATCTTACCAACACTCCATAATCCCAAATATGAACAGAGCATCTCCATTTGGATATCCCTGCATTAGTTTACCTCAAATGCAGCACAGAAACAAGGAACCAAAGGAAAGGAACGTTCTCTGCATTAAGAGATTATCTGCAGTATTATTAGAAAAATTAGAAATAACTTTAATAAATTTTCCCTTCAAAGAGGAAAATGGAAATGGTTAAGTCAACTGTGGTAAATATCCACTCAGAGGCACATCTGACAGCAATCTCATCATTACTATGATTGCTCTGAAGACTCTGGAGGAACACAGAGGCAGACATTGGTGAAAGTGTACCAGCCCTAGGATTACAATTTAAAAAGCACTACTAATAAAGGGTTGGAAGAAAAAAAACATTAAAAATTCTGAATTTTTTTTTTCCCATGAGAGACAGAGAGGCAGAGACATAGGCAGAGAGAGAGACAGGGTCCATACTGGGAACCCGATGTGGGACTTGATCCCAGGACTCCAGGATCATGCCCTGGGCCGAAGGCAGGTACTAAACCGCTGAGCCATCCAGGGATCCCCCAAAATTCTGAAATCTTTAAGGTAAAATTAAACTTCCCCCATAAACTATTTCATCTGTGAACTCTCCTCTTTCAGATTGTCCCTATGCTTGGCTCTTTCCTTGAGGGGGTCACCAAATGGTACTGTACCTGAGGGAAGTGGCCACCATGGAGATTTTAATAGGCTATACTTAAATATTTCCTAATGTCTTACACATTTGAATTTTATCTGCCAATTTAGTCTTATTTACTAATAGCAATAAAAAGCTATTTGGAGCTAACGAAAGAAATCCAAGGTTTCTATGTTGTTTTCTCCATTCCTTCATTTTTTCACTAATTCAGAGTACAAATGAGCAGCCCATTCTAGAGACTGAATTTTAAACTCCCTGAGGGCAAATGACACTGAACACCCAGTGCCAACCACAGTGTCAGGAATCCAGGCAGTGTACAGAGATTTGTTGGAAGAAAGGAAGCAAAAAAATGGAGGAGAAAGAGAGGAAGAAGGAAAGGAGGGTGGTCTGTATGTAGCAAATAAAAAGAAGGGAAGACAAAAAGAGTTTTAAAAAATGCTTCGGCTTTGGAGTCAAATATCTCAGCTTGGACTCTGTACGTATTCTTAACTAGTTGAAAATCTTGAATGCACTTAAGTTATTGTTCCAGTTTCTTTATCAGTTAAAATGAGAGTCGAATGAGTAGGATCCGTAAAAGGCTTAGCAGAGGTCCAATCCACAGTAGGTGCTCAGGAAATATTGGCTGCCCCACTCATACCTCAAAACACTTGGAAGGATTTGTATTTTTAACATCACTTCTAATGTTCTACGTTACAAATTTAAGCACTGCCAGTAAAATGAGGCTGAATATTGGCTGTCCTTATTGGCTGTTTTGAAGATATATAACCATTATTTAGAAAAGCCCAAAAAGATCTAGCTTCATTTTTTTCCAAAAATGGCAAAAAACAATAAATAGCAATTCTTAAGTCCAATGGTCAACAACTTTAGTACTTGTTATATGACCATAATAGTCCACGGAGGGAAATTATATGGGAGGAAAAAAAACCCCCAAAATCAGTGTTGAAAGCAAATATATGAATATATATGTGGTAATAAAAACAGAAAATGTATCAGGGGACCCAAAAAGGGTATCTTCTTCTTTGCTTTGAGAAGTCATTTTATAATGAAAATAATCCTATTATAACTTTGTCTCTTTTTTGAGTTTATAATTGACTGTATCAGGTTTTCTTAAAACTGGGGCACACTTGTACATCTTCAAAATAACAGACAGATGTAATTTCAGAAAGTGACAAATAAAAAAAAATGTAACTATTTTTTTCCTCAAACCAAAACTGAACTGTAGTCACTCTTTCTGGGATAATAACAGAGTTCTCTTTCCAAGGAGTGCCTGGCCCAGTATAGTGATCAAAACAAAAGTGCACACACAAGGAAAAAAGAAAGAAAGAGCACAACTATATCTGCAGAGGCAGCACAGGGAACTAATGCTGTGACAAAGTAAACACTGGAAGTTCTCCATGAAGGAGTAGGTTTTAAAACCACACATACGTGTAAGATGTGCGCTCTATGGATGTAACTGCTGATTTCCTACTCTAATTCCAACAGCCTCCTGGCCCCCAAAGCCACCCATAGCTGGCAGGTTCTCCTGTAGAAGAAATCCTCAGGTCCTGACTCCTTACCCTCCATTTCTGTTCCACCTTAAACCTACACTGCATTTCCTTTTCTCTCCCTTATTGACAAAAACAAAAACAAAAAACAAGAACAACAACAAAAACAAAACAAAACCCAGAACAAAACAAATTCCTATGAGTTTAGTGAAGTGTTTCATTAATCTGTTTTAAAAATCACAATAGCGGGGACACCTGGATGGCTTAGCAGTTGAGCCTCTGCCTTCGACCCAGGGCGTGATCCTGGAGTCCCAGGATCGAGTCCACATCGGGCTTCCTGCATGGAGCCTGCTTCTCCCTCTGCCTGTATCCCTGCCTCTCTCTCCCTCTCTCTCTCTCTGTGTGTCTCTCATGAATAAATAAATAAATAAAATCTTTAAAAAAATAAAAATGAAATAAAAATCACAATAGCATCTAAATAAATATTTTCTCATTAGATGTTTAGATGGAAAATATTGCTGCTATTTCGTATGGTCCAAAATAATACTTCTTTGTGATCAGAGACTCAAAGACTTAAAAAGGTTAGCAACCACCTATCTAATATATTCCATCTATTTAGTGGCAGCTTCAGAATTTCATTAAAGAAGGGGACTGGGGATGTCATTCAGATGGGAGGAAGAGAGCCCACAGAAATCATCTTACCAGTGTGTTTATATAACTGCCCCATAGCCTTTATCTGTTCATCTCACGTGGCTCCAGAGCTGTAGAGCATGAAGCTGTTGGTGGTTCTGAGAAGAGCACCTTCATGTTGAAAGGGGACAGTTTCAATGCGGCATAGGATTGAAGGTAGGAGTCAAGGGAAGCTACTCACAATGTGCTCACATTTACCCTGATATTCCAAATGGTAAGGATCATGCAAGCATCTGGACCTCGCTGAGAAAATGGCCTTGGCTGACTTCACACATCCTTTGAGATTCAAACCATGTTTGTTCAGAGATTCAGTCCTCCACTAATGTCTGAAGCACCCACCAGTAGTGAAGTGAACAAATCTCGAACTCTCCATTGTCTATTCTCCTTCAAAAATCTTTATATTCCTAAAAATTTCTTTCCAGGTAAACTGTAAGGAACTCTTACTCTTGGGGTTTTGAATTTGAACCCCACATTGGGTTCCTTAAAAATAAATAAATGAATAATAAAAATAAAAATGGATGAATGAATGAATGAATGAATGTGACATCTATGTTTGGCATTTCCTTTGCTTGTCAAATTTAGATTCAGAGCTTACAAGGGCCTAGGGGTAGAAGGATAATATAGTTATCTCCTCTCTAATCAATCTATATAAAAAGTTGAACATCTCTGACCTCCCCCCAAAAGGAATTTTTTAGATAAATATTTTAGGAGGCAGCAGGAAAGAGGAAAGGAAATTCTAAAATATTCACTCCGTCCTCTTACACCATCTAGTTGTCAATACCTACCACACAGGTCTTGGTAGGCATGGCAAGGAGAAGGGGTATTTCAATCACCAATGAGCAACAACAATGGTTTCTGTTTCAGCACAGGGAAGAAAAAAAGTAGGATTACTTTTGAAGAAAACATTTTGTTTTCATCTCAAAATATATGTACATATGTGTGTTGTGTATATGAAAAAGAAAAATATTACAGATAGGTTAAACCTCTTAAATTCAAAAATGGAAAGATCCGCTTTTATCTATTTATAAACTTAACTCTAGAACTAATTCAAACTACTACTGATGAATGTTTCTTAGATCATTCATTTCCTTTTAATAAGTTTCATTCATTCTCACAAAAAGGAAAATGAGGGACACCTGGGTGGCTCAGCGGTTGAGTGTCTGCCTTCAGCTCAGGGCGTGACCCCGGGGTCCTGGTCCAACATCGGGCTCCCCGCAGGGAGCCTGCTTTTCCTTCTGCCTGTGTCTCTGCCTCTCTATCTGTGCCTCTCACGAATAAATAAATAAATCTTAAAAAAAAAATTTTTAACCTGAAATAAAAAAGGAAAATGGGCTAATGCATGTTAAGCTTGCTAAATGTGAAGAACTTTATTCAAATATCAAATTTAAAACCACTAAGTTATAGTGATAGCAAGTTTCATAACATGTTTCTCGGTATACTGCGATTAAGTTTAAACAGTGGTATTTCTTGACTCAAAGTGGACTGTGGACATAAGAACTAGTTTTTCTTGCCCAGTTAAGCAATATGGGATGAAAGACTACAGTCAAGGAAGTGGCTATAACAACTACTGTAGCCACCTCATGTAAGCACAATGTAGGGTTTAGCAGTACTTTGCTCACACCAAAAAATATATATACTAATACGTAAAACTGATCTCCTAGAGGAAAAAAAATAAAATTATAATAAATTTACACTGTGAAGAGAGCCCAACCTGCTGAAAATTTAGAGGGTAAGTACAGAAATTTTTAGGAGTGACTATTATCAGGTATGTAATCTAAACTCTGAGGAAACCTCATATTTCTAAGTTAGTCTGAAAATCTGCTTTGATCATTCTACTTTTTCTTAATACAGCAAAAAAAGGAAAGTTAATTATCCAGGATTACTGAGACTGAAATCCAGTTTTAGTTTTTTGATTACTTTAAATCTACAACTTAAATCATATATATACATATATATATATATATATATATATTATATATAGCAACATTTACTTTAAGTTCCAAGAAACTCATTTTTTTTGTTTTTGTTTTTTTTTAAGAAAGTCATTTTAATAATCGGATAATATCACTCAGTTTTTTAAACAAAGGATAATAAAATTTAAAAATAGTCATCAGAAATTAGATATTAACCTGCAGTACTGCAAAAGTTGCCATTAACTGGAATTCTCTATGAAGTAAATATATCTCCTCTACAATGAAAATCATAATGTTAATCACAAAATATGGAAAAATCCTAAAATGTGATTCAGTGAATATTAGTGTAATCTCTTCTAAGTATACTTTACTTCATTCTATTTCTTTGGAAATTGGTTATCTGCACATGATCTCTATAGACTGTACGGACAACGTGAGGCTGTCATCAGAGGGGCATGAGGATCAGACATGATCCTTATCTCCCCATCACCCACATTCACAAAATCAGGAACATCACTAATTACCTCTGTGTTTTTAAAAATTGGCATGATCGCCTGCTAGTAATCATGTATGAGAGTAAAGTGGCATGCCACTTTTGAAAAAGCTGCCATACATGATAACTGCACTGATTAGAGTATTTAATTATCCCAGAGCTTATCACTGCCCAACAATTATCTGCTTCACAAAATGCACTATACTTGTGAATTATCTGCTTCTAGTGAAAATCATGAAATCAGTTTGATAACCAAAATTTCTGGACAGGTATCTTAGCAGTGCCCCTCCTCCTCATAATAGATGGTCCAACATGACCACTTTTACATTTATTTTATACAGTATCTGTTGAACAAAGTAAAACTTCACATATGGGGAAAAGAGGACATCACATTTGACTCTAGGTCCAGGGAAAATTAGATAAGTTACTAAGAAATACACTATCTATACCAAGCCTATTGATAACCTGAGTACAACACTTCTTTTTTTTTTTTTTTAAGGTTTTATTTTTAAATAATCTCTATACCCAATGTGGGGCTCAAATTCACAACCCCAAGATCAAGAGTCATATGCTTTATTGACTAAGTACAACATCTAAGATAAAAACCCCACAGCTCTTAAAACTATATATAACTGCTTCCTACTTGATTTTTAAGTTGCCTTATTTTCCTAGAATATTTGTGCCTATTTTTTTGTAACTTCCCATTAAAGTTTTCAGAACTAGGATGTTTTACGATACAGAGATAATTTAAAGATCCTAAATCAAAAGGACAATGAGACTATTGGCAAGATAATGTAATGTTCAGTGATTTGTCCAAAGTTATAAAAACAGACTCTAATTGGGGCAGGCTTAGAAGCAGAAGTAAAGCAAGGTCAAACAAAGAGAGTATGTTTCAGACTGCAAATCTCCAGATTACTGACATTTTTAGAAAACCTTTACTTCTTCCCATTTTCTTTGTCTCCCTAATATGCCTGGGTAATTTTTCATTGGCTTTGCTTGGAAAATGCATTACCATGGAACTTAAACATAGAGAACAGAAGAGAAAATTTTAAACTCAAATTTTTTGCCCATCATAATTTTGGTAAAAGACTCTGTATGGGCTTTTGGATTGTATATGGATTTTATGCTTTCTCCTATTCCAATGCCTAGGACAATTGGGCCTGATATCAAAGAGACAAGTAAACAGCTCTTCTTGAGTTGGTCAAAGGTAAACCACATGATACTGCAGTGGGGAGAAGAGGCAAAAAGAAGGTAGTAGAACCTTTACTCTTCCTCTCTTTCACTCATGGCTTTTACATCGAAGAATAAGTCATTTATGCACTTACTATTATTTTTCACGTATGCCTTTATTATTTACTTACTGCTGATTCAGCGTCTAATCTGAGCCAGGCAACAAGGAGACACTGGAAATAAATACAGATGAGTAAGACTCAGTCTGTGCATTCATGGAATTCAAAAATATACAGAAAAGGCAGGAAATTTTGTGAAAACTGCTATGTGGACAAAGTATGGAAAAGAGGCTATAAGAGATCAGGGTTGTTTCTCCAAAGAGGAGATGAACCTGGCACAGGTTTCATGGAGAGGGCCACGTGAGAACCAGACTCCAAGGTGAGAAGTACCTCAGATTTACTCATTCATTTGGGAACGAGCATTTATCTTCCTTCCAGGCACATCACTCATCAAGGAGTAAACGCGTATCCTTACACGACCAATAAAGAAATATTTAAACTCAGATGAAATGATTTGACTGAAGTAGGCAGTGGACTTAGAATTATGATCACATCACTGTGTGTAGGCGGGAGGGAAGCAGGCAACGGCATGCATGGCAACTATGAACAGGGCTGAAGTAACTGAGGATATTCCTGAATAAGAAATACTAAATAGGAAATAAATTACGTCCACGTGGGACCCAACATACAGCATTTGTTAATTTTAGAATTCGCAGAATTGTTCAGTCTACTCTGCAATCTACACATTTGAATTTATGGAATCTGATAGCTGTCGTATGCCATCCTTGCTTCACAGCAACTCCAGATTCGGTTTCAATCAACATTTTTTGAGTGTTCATAACCGGGCTGCTGAGGGCTGCTGGAGGAAATTACAACAATCATGTGGCCTGGTGCCACTACAGATTTATGGTTTCCCAGCTCTCACAACCACTCAGCAATTCTACATTCTGCTGGTCAGCTCCCTCTGCCACAGGGGCTCTTCCAAAAATTCACTACTGTCCCAGGGGGCCTACCCAACTCCTTCCCGGCCTCAGGCTTTCATCTTAGAACTTGTTTGGCTTTAAAGAACAATTAGGGGCCATCAAGTTGCACTCTTTCAATTTTTTACACTCCACAAAACCTACAAGTGTTTAATCAGCACCCGTGCTCTATTCTCAGAGATAGATGGTTATCTCTCTCTTTCTTCTCAAGGTTAACTCATCCAGTTATTCCCTTATTCCTAAGGAGACCCCTTGAATTCCTCTTAGATCTCTCTCCATGAATCCCCCCTCCCCTACATCTCTCTCATTCTCTTATCTCCTTCGCCTCAGCTGCTAAACATATTCAAGGGTTACTCACCTTAAAAGGTAAATAAAACTCCTCAATACGCTGGAATCTGGGTTTTACCACCCACTCCCAACCACTTTCTAAAAAAAAAAAAAAAAAAAGCTAAACCAGCTTTCACTAGAATCAGCAAGCTCCTCCTAAATGCTAAATCCAAAGGTCTTTCCTCAGCCCTCAAATTCTTAATTATCACAGGAGCATCTGACACCTCCTCCTTTGAATTTTCTCATCCTTTGGTTTCAAGTAACAACTTGCCTATTTTCTGATTCCCCCTTTTCATTTTGTCTTGGGCTTCAGCTTTCTCTGCCCATTCCTTAACCAGTGGTGTTCGCTGAGGTGTTATCTAGAACCTTATACTGTAGCAATATTGAGAGAGCAATACCACACCCAAGGCTTTAACAGCCACCAAATATTGGCATCTCCTAATACCTGGCTCAGATTTCTTTCCCAAGTTCTACTCCCTAAATTCAATAGCCAAGTAGATATAAACTCAAGGATACCCCACTTTATTCAGGGAATAAGTGGCACCACCCAAGTACATACACAAGCAACTTGAATCATTCCTTTTCTCCCTCCCCAAACCAGATGCTGAAACTCAATTATCTCATCTCCTAATTTTTTAATGTATTCCCTAATAGTTTCTCCCTATCCCTGACTTAAGTCTCATCATCATTATCTCTTGCCAACACTGTCTACCTACATCAATGATCCTGAATCCTGATCTTAAACTTCTGTTTGTCCTAACATGGAAATGCGATGATGTCCCTGCTCCATTTAGAGGTTTCTCCAGGGGGGCCCCTGTCTACTTCTCTCGTTTCATCTCCTACCCTTTATGTTCTAATCTCAGTGAGCTATCTCTATTCCTCCACACATGCAGATCTCCTTCACATGTGTGTGAATCTTTTGTGAATCTCCTCCACAAAATTACACTCAGCTTCCAGGTCTGAGGTCCAGTGTAAAGCATCTTTGGATTCCCCCCTACCCCGACCCACTACCCCCAATACACACAGACCTAGAAGTTTCTCACATTCCTTTTCCTTTTGTCAAAACAACTACTCTGACTAAAGACCTTTCCTCACTATATTCTACTTTGTTGAAAGGCCTCTTGGCCTGCTATTCTGTGAGCAGGGCCAGGCCTGGTGTTCTTTGCTCTGTAACCCCAAAGTTTCTTACCATGCTTAAGCCATTGTAGGAACCACTCGATATTTTTTTTCAATGAAAGAAGGGCACTCATCTTTTTCTCTTTCCCATCATTTTCCTCCTTCCATACGTCTATGAGTTCTATTTCTAAAAGTAGATCTGAGCAGGTTACTCTTCTAATTAACCTAAAGGCAATAAGGGACCTTTGAAGGAATTTCCAAGTACCTCAGTTTGGCATCCATATGACCTACTTGATCCTTGTTTGCTTCTCCACAATCACTTTCTACTCCTTTGCCCTCAAACCAGACATTCCAGTAGCATCAGATTATATGTTATTTTGTGTCTTCAGACCTGCTCACATGGATAACTGCACTCCTCCAAGGTCGCGATAGGAAAATGCCCTTCATCCTTCAAGATATCACACCTCTATGAAGCACTTAACGTCTAGGAATCACACTTCTATGCAGCATTTCTGACCTCACCACTCCCATCCCTGGCTGAGTTGATTCCCCTGCTCTCTGGTATACCTTTCACATAAGTCTGTGTTTTCTGTTTAGTTCACTCACTTTAACTTCTTTGTTTAAAAGTTTGTTTCTCCTACTAGAATGTCAACTCCTCCAGAGTAGAGACTGCTGCATTTATCTTTAAATGTCTGGCACGTAAAAGCCTATGTTTCAAGTGCTAGCAGGAAGAGTAAGAAGATAAGCCTGTACAAACACAAAAATACAAACACATTCTAACTCACTTTAGTTGACATTTATTTGTCTACACTTAAAATATTTTCCCCCTCTATTCTTATCATTTTAGCACTAGCACTTTAGAAACTAAGAGGCCACACTCTAATTATAATTATTTTGAATTCAATGTTTTGCTTCCCTGGTAATCTTTTTTGCAAACAGTAATTTTTCAAAAACTGTTTAGGGAATTTTTTCCCACTCTACTTCTAACAAAAGGAAGTTCTTAAAAGGTGTTTAATGAGCTAAATCTGCATAGACCCAAAATGATATAGTAAATGCTAAATCAGTTGGGCTTGAATTTCCAGATGCTCCTTATTATTTCCTTCAGTCAACTCTAAGAAGCAGTTCTCCAGCATTCACAAGAGCACCTCTGTCCAAAAAATGCTGTCTGTTTATAAATAAATATCAATTTGTTAACTGATTTCTCCCCCTGGAGCCTACATAAGTAATACTAATCATTGCATTTAAAAACTAATTGGAAACAAGGAAAAGCACAGGAAAAAAATATGTTGTGAGGAATTGGGGCAAGATTACTTTTAACTGTAAAAAGTTCCTACCTGATGAACTTCAATGCTAAAAGAATTTCTCACATTCAGGTACCACCATGTAAAATTATTCAGATATTAAATATATTCTTCAATAAACAAATACAGACTACTAATGTGCTTTATCAGAAAAAGGGTATTCACATATTCATAAGAAGAACACACTATTAATGTATTTATTCATTGTTACAGTATTTTATAAAGAATCTCAAGCACAACACCAGGCATCTCTTCATACCCAGACTTTCTACAACATTCAATCATAAAGGGCTACTTGCTCTCTCCTGCCTCTGCTTTTACAAACATCTGCATCAAAAATCCCTCTACCCTCTTATATGTGAATATTTAAATATATTTGAACCCCAACAGCCCTAACAAACCACATACAATAACCCTTCATTGAGCCCCTTAACTGAAGTGAAGGTATTTTTACTGCTCTTTACACCTGTGACCTTACATTTTTCATGAATACAATATATATACAGCTGCCTTCTTATATGGATAGTCATCCTGCCTGTGGGTGCTTCTGCGATTTGTCTCCATGTGAAACTGTGAGAAGGCTCCATCCTGGCAGGAAAAATAAAACTCACATTCTTTAATTCTTTAATTTGTGTCCAAGAAGCTGGTTTTCTTGATTCTTAAAAAACCTGAGCTAATGGAAAGAACTTACAACTGAAAAATTATAGAGAAATGTTGTAATATCTTTAATTTCAGCTTTAAAAAAATTGACTAGATGGGTGCCTGGGTGGCTCAGTTGGTTAAGTGCCCAACTTGATTTCCACTCAGGTCACAATCTCGGGTTCTGGGATCGAGCCCCATGTCCAGCTCCCTGCTCAGTGGGGAGCCTGCTTCTCCCTCTCCCTCTGCTCCTCACCCTGCTTGCACTCTTGCTCTCTAACTCTAAAATACATAAATACAATCTTTTAAAAAAATCTATTTGCAATTCATGTTTCTCAAATGATAGTAGAACCAACGATGTGTGATACTTTTAGAAATTTCTCTTTGGTTTTATAATTCTTTGGTATTTCTGACATACTCAGACTAAGTTGAAAAGAATCAAATTGCTTTTGATTATTTTTTTTACTTGAACCATTTCTCAAAAAAGGAAACTGACTACATCATCATTAGATTAGATTAAGGTAATCTAGTATATTCGATTATATCCAATGCCCTCAAAGAGTTAATGCATGTGCTATGAGGGAAAGTGATTCTTAAAAGGTGTTTAATGAGCTAATCCTATATGAACCTAAAACGATATGATAAACATTAAATTATTTGGCTTATTTATGTACTCTCATGGACCAATATAAATATAGTGGAATTATTTCTAACATGAAAAAGCCCTCATTTAATCATTTGTCAACTGGAGAAAGCAATTTCCCACTGCTAAAAATATTTAAAAATCTGATACGAGAATAAAATTATATTAAAATGGCATAATACATGGATTTGGCAACTTTCCACGGGTAGATATGGACTTTTGCAGATTTCTCTTTCAAAGATATACCAAGCATTCCAACATTTCTAGTCATTTGATAGTCAGCTGCTGTAGGCAAAAAACTATACCTAGTAATGCTGTACTGCCAATATATTTTAAACTATTTCATAAACATTGCTCATACAGTATGTCTAATAGATTTTGCATACTTTTTCTTATCAGAAACTTCTTTAACACATATAATCTACAGAAATTCTCAAACTAAATTAAATCATAATAGAAATGAAACTGACAAAATCTTTTAGTTGGCCTATTTTACCTGGAGAAACTAGTAAAATAGGGCTCGTGACTGAATCTCCATATATATTGAAAATAAACACGTTTAATATTCAAATAATTTGGTTAGACTCACAGACCGATAATTCTTCAAACTTTTCTATATTTAAAATGCAAATGTGATAGAGAAGCACAGTAACATTTTAAACACATTGTTTTAGAATTATATACTTTCAGGCCACACCCAACAGAACCAAGAAATTCCTGGCATTTTTAAATAGAGAAAACAGTTGCCTCATTATCAGAGTTTCACAAAGCTTTTTTTTTTTTTTTTTTAATGGTAAAACAGGACCCAATTTTCCATATACTTTGATGTACTCTACTTATGGCACTTGCCAATGATGAATTGAGAAACGTAATTTGTGACTTAAAAAGTAAGCATGAAGTTTACTTGACAGATCATTTTCTACTTCTGTCACCATACATTAAGTACTTGCAGAATTCATACATCGAGAATAAAACAATCAACTTCATAGAAGTAAATGAGTAGTGATCACGTGAAAATAAGCAGAACTCTATGCTTCAAGGACATCAGCATCTCAGATCCTCTCTCTCAGAACTGTTAGCACAAGACAGAACTTTGAAGTTCGTATAATCCAATGTCAGACAGGTCAAGACAAATTCCATTTTATCGCCTCACCAAACCAGCCTGCTCAAAAATTTCCCTCATTAAGCACATACTGCACTAAACACATACTAACTCACCAATTTCCTTCATTCTCCAATCATTTTCATTTACTAACACAAATGTTAAAAAGCGTCTTGCAAGGGAAGTCAAGGATATGAAGCAGGTTATATTTTTAGTCTGCCTTCTGCAAATAAAGAAAGTGAATTATTAAGTAAAGAGAATTATTCTAAACAACAGAAAGGTCCGTTTTAAACTTATTTGAAATTAGAACGTCAGTGCCTCATCAGTTCCCAAAGGGGCTTTTGGAAGGACAGAGAAAGAACTGTTAGGGAATATAGTAAGTACTCCATCCCTACTGCCTAAAAAACAAAACATAACAATTAAGACAATCTCTTAATTGAGATTAATAGAGATTAATAGAGAACTGCACAAAGATATTATTAGTAAGCATAAGCTATTAGATAAGTTTCTATCACTAAAGCAGAATCTTAGAATCTGAATTGTCACCCCTTAACATATAAAAGGATTTTCAAATCCTCATATTTAAATGAGGATTATTTTAATTCATGGCCTCTAAATTAACTCAGGGATTACCTTCTGTTTCATCACCACCTAGTCAGACTTAACAAGAGTTTCTCCCTTCCACCTTAGGTCCTGGTGTGCCCTATTCTCTTCTCCTAGTCCAAGTGGCTGGGACAATCCACCTCAGGGGCTTAGGGAAGCAATCTTAGGAAAATAAGAATCAAACCCCTCTTTACGTTTCATAAACCCAGGCTTTTGAGTTGCAATGATGTAGGTTTTAAGTTTCAAAAGTTATAGAGACTTAAGTGACATGGTTTATACCATCAATCCAACACCTATCTAAAACTTCGCCACAAGAGAATGAGATCGTAAGTTCAGAAAGGCTGTGTCCTGGCCTGGGTGCACTAGTAGTATAGGCGAGAGACCTCCAAACAGGTTCAAGCAGAAAAGAATCTGTGAGGTCCTATCTAGCAAAGGCCAGAAGAACAATTAAGAACTCAGAGGTTTGCACACGGAGCCTGAACTGGGAAAAGAATAAGAACCAGCTAATGTAACAACATTCTTTCTCATCCTACACCTGCCCTCCTCTACCAAACGATCAGTTGAAAATACTGTGAACATAATTTTGATTACCTTTCTTCACAGAACAAAAGAAAACAATTACATTCTTATCTTTCCAAAATAAAATACACTCACAATTTATGGAATCGTATTTTTTCACTTGTGTTTTATGGAGCTTATTTTTTTTACAGATGTATCATTTTGGCATTATCAAACTATTTACATTTTTAAATGCTTATTTCTGTCTCCTTTTTTTTTTTTTTTAAGATTTTATTTATTTATTCATGAGAGAGAGAGAGAGGCAGAGACACAGGCAGAGGGAGAAGCAGGCTCCATGCACTGGGAGCCCGATGTGGGATTCGATCCAGGGTCTCCAGGATCGCGCCCCAGGCCAAAGGCAGGCACCAAACCGCTGCGCCACCCAGGGATCCCTTATTTCTGTCTCCTAAATAGTATGTATATACTTTTATATCATTTTCAACAAAGTGTAATTGTTTAAGTTTTTTCTCCCTTTTCAAAGAACTTTCCTTAAAATAAAAATCTACGGACATGGTTCTTATTGCCTTTAAAGGACCTTTCTGTTTTGTTCATTATGTGCCTTCTTGAAATTTAATTGAATTTTTAAAAGGAATATCAAATTATTTAGCAACTCAAATTCAACTAAACATACGCATTTTCAGTTTTAATAAGATAGTTAAGGTTTTCTGCTATAATGATAGTGAATCAAATAGGTTAATTGTAATATATTTATTTTTTAATTGTAATATATTTAATGAACACTTATTAAATGACTAATTTAATAAATGACTAATTAAATGACTAATACTAAGAAATTATTTGACACAGAACCACTTTCCTATAAAATAGTCATTGAAACTTCTGATTGATGATAAGAAGGAAAAAAATGGATAAAAATGTATAAAGTTCACCTCTAGCTGGAGTAGCACTTTAAAAAATAAGTGATTTCTAATTTAACTCACATTAGAAGAATTTGATACAGACAAAAAATAAAAGAAGCAAAAGAGGAAAAAAAAATCCTTGAAGTTAGCCCTCATTCTAACTAAATTTGTTAATATATATCTTAGAAAATAAAAGCACTTGACTTTCTTTTCAAATTAAGAAATGACATTTGGGGGGACCTGGGGTGGCTCAGTCGGTAAGGCATCTGCCTTCGGCTCAGGTCACGATCCCAGGGTCTTGGAATCAAGGCTTGCATAGGCCCCTTGCTTAGTGGGGAGCCTATTTCTTTCTCACCCTCTGTTGCTCCCCCAGTTTGTGCTCCCTCCCCCTCACCTCTCTCAAATAGACAAACAAAATCTAAAAAAAAAAAAAAGAAAGAAAGAAAGAAAGAAAGAAAGAAAGAAAGAAAGAAAGAAAGAAAGAAAGAAAGAAAGAGAGAGAAAAGAAAAGACACTTGGGGCACCGGGGTGGCTAAGTCAGCTAAGCATCTGACTCTTGATTTCAGCTCAAATCATGATCTCGGGGTTGTGAGATTAAGCACTGCATCAGACTCCATGCTGGGTATGGAGCATGTTTAGTATTCTCTTTTCTTCTCTCTCTCTACTGCTTTCAGCAACCCCTCTCTCACACTGCATCTTTAAAAAAAAAAAAAAAAGACATAGGACACTTCTGTGAAAGTAGAAAATAATTTTAGATACAATATAAATCTCAATCCAGGTAATTATTTATGAAAGAAATATAATTTTTTAAAAGATTTTATTTAGTTATTAGAGAGAGAGAGAGCATGAGCGGGTGAGGGGCAAGGGGAGGGCAGAGCAGAGGGAGAACCGATTGCCTGCTGAGCAGGGAGCCAGACCTGGGGCTCGATCCGAGATCCTGAGATCATGACCTAGCGGAAGGCAGACACTTAACCATTGACTGAACCACCCAGGTGCCCCCAGAAATGTAATTTTTTCATCTTCTATAGGGCCATGTGATTAATCTACTAGAGTAAGTTATGGTGAGAAGAGCAAGTTAATTCCCTTTCATGCCTAAAATTTTTTATTGAATATAGTACTTGATCTCAGTTGCCTTCCTTTTCATTTTTTATAATCTAGAGACAATCAAAATCAAGATCAAAGTAGTTCGAGATAGATCTGAGGAAATTATCCAGAATGGCACACAGACAAATAGAAATGAAAACAAGGAGAGATAAAGAGATATGGATTAGGAGTTAAATAGGAGGAAGCAACACATAGATAATGAAAATTCCAGAAGAACATACAGCATACAGGAAAGTGAGATATTATCTTCAAAGAGGTAATGACAAAGGGGTTTGAGAACTGATGAACACCAATCCCAGACTCAAAGAGCCCAATTGCAAGCATAATAAATAGAAATCCGAGTGTCATAAAGTCATACGATATTAAAGACAAAGAGATGTTCAAACCTGCCAGAAGGTAAAGACTGATCATCTATAAAGGAATATTAATTAGACTTAAAATTACTTCTTCATGGCAAAGAAGGCTGCCAGGAGGCACTAAAATAATATCTCTATTGAGATTCAAGAAAATAACTTGCAAACTATGATTCAACACTCAGCTAAACTATTTTCCAAAAGAAAAATGAAAAAGTAAAGATAGATTCAAAAGAACAAAAACCCAAAGAGCCTCTGTGATCAAAGCAAATTCTGAAGAACATCGTGGGGTAAGAAGGAAAAATGATCCCATGCAGAAGCACAGAGATGCAAGAAGAAAGGGTAATGGAAAATACTAGTAAATATATGGGCAAAGACACTAAACATCAAGTATATAAAGCAATAATATATGATGGGAGAAGGGAAAGGTTCAGTTCGACGAAAAAGTGCATATTGATCACCTTTACATCTTAAGTCTGTACATTAAAATAGGCACAGTAGGGGCACATGGGTAGCTCAGTCGGTTGAGTGTCTGACTCTTGATTTCAGCTCAGGTCATGATCTTGGGGGCCACGGGCCTGAGCTCCATGGTGGGCACCGCACTCAGCGGGGAGTCTGCTTGAAGATTCTTTCCCTCATCCCCCCCCCACACACACACCATGTGCACTCCTTCTTTCTTTCTCGCGCTCTCTCTAAAACAAGGAAATCTTTAAAATAATAAATAAAATAAAATAAAATAGGCATGGTAATCATTAAAAGAACAAACACAGAAAAAACAAATGTTAAGTGAATCCAAAAGGAGGTAAGCAGAGACGGGCAGAAAGGCTGGGAGGGTGAAATAAATTAAAAATATAATAACTGGGTCCAAAAAACCCAATATACAGATAGTCCTCAGCTAACAATAGTTTAACTTACAATTTTTCAACTTTATAATGGTGTGAAAGCGATACCCATTTAGTAGAAACCACATTTCAAATTTAGAATTTTGATCTTTTCCCAGGCTAATGATAGCGGATACGACATTCCATCTGGATGCTGGGCAGTGGCAACCACAGCTCCCAGTGAGCCACATGGTCACAAGAGTAAACAAGCCATACACTTAACAACCGCTTTGTACCATACAGCAATTCTGTTTTTCACTTTTAGTACACTATTCAGTGAATTACATGAAGCATTCAACACTTTATTATAAAATAGTCCTTTTGTTAGATGATTTTGCCCAACTGTAGGCTAATGTGTTATTAAGGTAAACTAGGCTATGATGTTCAGTAGGTTAGATTTATTAAATACATTCCTTAAGCATTCTTTTTTTAAATTTTTTTAATTTATTTATGATAGTCATAGAGAGCGAGAGAAAGAGAGAGAGAGAGAGGCAGAGACATAGGCAGAGGGAGAAGCAGGCTCCATGCACCGGGAGCCCGACGTGGGATTTGATCCCCAGTCTCCAGGATCACGCCCTGGGCCAAAGGCAGGCGCTAAACCACTGCGCCACCCAGGGATCCCAGCATTCTTTTTTTTAAGACCATTTATTTTAGAGAAGAGAGTGCAAGCAAGATGAACGAGGGGCAGAGGGAGAGGGAGGGAGAGAGAAAGAATCTCAAGCAGACTCTGCACTGAGCCTGGAGCCCAGCTTGATATCACAACCCTGAGATCATAATCTGAGCCAAAATGAAGAGTTGGATGTTTAACCAACTAAGCCACCGAGGCTCCCCAGATGCATTTTCAAAATAGTATAAGTTCATCCTAAAATGGATTTATCGGGACATAACTCCACTATAAGTTAAGAAAGATTAAATAGAAGTAATACAAATGCAAATGGATGAAACTGTAGCTAAAATTAAACTATTTAAAAGAAAGCCAATGAGCTATATTAATATCAGACAAAAGATACCTAAAAAAAAAAAGACAAAAGATACCTGAAGTCAAAAGCATTAATAGAGAAAAAGAAGGTCATGATAGAATAATAAGACACTCTCCCAACAGAAAAATACAGAAATTTTAAATTTGTAAGATTCAAATAACAAAGCCTAAAGCAAAAAGACTTATATAGCAACAGATAAGAAATAAAACTGCCATCATTTACAAATACTGCAACTGCCTATGTAGAAAACACCAAAGACATTACAGATAAATTAAGGAGAGGATAGTAAAGTTATCAGATACAAAAATCAACATTAAAAAGTCCACTCTTCTGTATACCAATAAGAGAAAACATTTTTTTAAAATGCCATTTATAGCAGCAATGCTATACCTATGAATAATTAATAAAATATGTACTAGCTCTAGATGAGGAAAATTATCAAATCTTATTCTAAGACATAAAAAAAGGAGCTAAATGAATTGAAAAGCATTCTATGTAATCCAGAAAAATGTAAATTAAGGTACAATGAGATTTCTTTTTAAACCTCACTAGCTCGAGCAATAATTCAGAAGCTGGTCTCACAAGCATTTATGAGAATATGAGGCAAAGGGACACTCATCCACGGCTGTTTTGAGTGTAAATTTATTCAACCACTTTGGAAAACAGTTTGGCATTCCATTGGAAAGTGGAAGACAATTCATCTGTTCTACTTCCAGTATGTGCCCTCAAGAAACTTTTGCACATTAGGTGAACATCCTAGTTAAAAAAAAAAAAAAAAAAAAAAAAAAAAAAAGAAGAAGAAGAAGAAGACACTTTTGCACACATGCTTGGGAGACATGCATAAGAACCTCCACACAAGCAACACTGCTCGTAACAGCCAAAAACTGGAAACCATCCAAATATACAAAGTAAAATAGATAAATAAGTACACCCAAAGACTATAGACTGATTTCTCAGGGAAGTTTCAAAGAGCACAACAGGTCAAGTGACTTCATCCTCTACATTAACACGTGTAATTCTGATTGCTGCCATCAAGTAGCTGTTGGTGCCATAGGTTCTAGAGAAAATACAGAATGCTGAGTGAGGGTCACACAGATGTCATTATTATTATTACCTATGAAGTGCTAACTACAAGGCGGTCACTGTGCTAAGACATTATCACTCCTCATGACTCATAAGCAAAGTGGGAGCTTCTCACTTTGCTCACGATAAAACCAAGACTCAGGTCTCTTTGTCAAGGTTACACAGTACGCAGCAAATGATAGGGTTCCACTTATGGGACTTCAAAGCCTGTCCTCCGATCACCATCCTTTTGTGGCGAGTCCCACAGTACAGCTTGTAGGATAACCACGATCTGCCAACACACCGTATCTCATCCAACAACCTGTAAATTCTGAGTGTAGGATTTTTATCTGATTCATTGTCTTTATAGCCTTCGAAGCAAACAATCAATTTAAAATACTTGAATTATGTATGAAATAAACATTTTAATTTTTCTGGCCTTTTTACACACATGCTCTCATTTTAACATTCTGACAAATTCACTGAGGGAGGTACATGGAAGACACACGCAAATAAAGGACTGCTGAGTTAGACAGTCCAGCACCAGGCTGAGCTTTGGGGCAAATCATTTAATGATGCACATTCTACAGACTTTTATGGAGGAGGAGCAGACTTTTATTAAATAGTCAAAATAGAACAACTAAATAAGTGATTGAACATGAGTTATCATTACATGTAAACATTAAAAGAAGCTGGCATTTGAAGCAACATCTTAGCTACAAATTTTTCCCACTTTGAAGTGTGTCAAGCATGTGGTAAGCATAAAAGAGCTGGGCTCTGTTTCTAGCTTCATTTTCTACCCTTGACACATGAGTCTCTGGACAGCCCATGATAGTGGCTGTAGCTTTGCATTCCTACGCCATCCTACCAGGGTTACTAATAGATGCTAATCACACTTCACACTCCGTACTTTCAGGAAGTCAGTCATTTCTTCTCATACTAAGTCCAAGCTAATTATCCATTAATTTATTATAATGAGGGGGAAAAAGTCTTAACTTTAACATATCCCATACTCTCTGTTTTCCATGTACCATATGATTTGGGTCTCAAAAATAATACTCATTATTTTTCTGCTCCTAAGTACATAAATGTATAAAATGCATAAAAGTCCAACGCAGGGAACTTGAGTGATTTCCCCTGATCCCATGTCCCTTAACTTTTAATCTTGTATATAATTAAGGATGTGAAACTTATTTGCTTGGTTTTAGCTTTTACTTTTGAAAATTTTCAAATATGCTGAGAAGAATAGAACGTATACCTATGAACCTTTCACCTAGATTTAGCAATTGTTAACATTTTACCACAAATACTTCAACATATCTCCTAGGAACTAGGACATTCTCCTATTAAATAACAATATCCTATCATATCAAGAAATTTAAATTTGAATTGAACACCAATAAAAAATACATTTATTAAAAAAAAGAAGTTTGATACAATTATTTTTCTCTAATAGAGCCCATCTCCATTTGTACCAATCATGTTCTTTTTCTTTTTTTTAAGATTTATTTATTTATTTGAGAGAGAGAGACATACATAGCGAGAGAGAACATAAACGGGAGGGCCCCAGGGAGCCTGACAGGGGGCTCCCTCCTAGGACCCCAGGATCATGACCCGAGCTAAAGGCAGACAATAAACCGACCCAGCCAATCCTGCCCCCACCTCCACTGAGCCACCCAATGCCCCCCTTGCACGGCCGTTTTTAACAAATGTTTTTTTCAATCCAGGATCAAATGAAGGATTATGCATTACATTTAACTGTCATGTTCTGTGACTTTTACTCTTGCCTTTCATTACATTGCATTTTTTAAGAATCCACATCAATTGTTCTATGGGATGTCCCATAATCTCGATTTGTCTAGTTACTACTGTGATTAAATTCAGATTAAGCATGGCTGGTAAGAATACTATAGGAGATGCTGTACTTCCCAAAGGATCATATCTGAAGGCACATAATGTCCATTTTCCCCCATTATTGGTGGTAATCATTGATCGTTTGATTAAGGTAGACTCTGCTGGATTTCACCACTGCAAAGGTACCTTTTGCTCTTCACAATTAATAATTTCCCCTTCCCAATGAATAATTATAAAACTATCTTTTCCCCTGCAACTTCCCACACAATGATTTTAGCATTACTGATAAATATGACAACCTTAATTCCTTGTGGACCCCTTATTCCTTATGGTTGCTATAAACCAATCTGTCCCTCCCAGAATGCTTGCCTAGGTAAAAGAACCGTAAGGCTCTTTTGTGAGGCCTATAGCTTCAGTGTAAATGGTCTGCTGGAGCCCTCAGGATACAGTCTCTCCCTTTTTTCCCTTTTCTCAATCTTAGGAACTTTCTTTTATTAAAAGCTTCAAAGATAGTATTTTACATAGTAGTTGCCTCATCACTCATATCAGTATGAGTCTAATCTATTGCCCACACCAAAACTCTAACCTATTTGCTTGTCTCACTTTCTATGAAAAGAAAAAAAAAAAAAAAAAAAGAAAAGAAAGAAAAAAAAAAAACCTCATCCATACACAAGCAGAACTAAACTAAACCCATCAAACTTGAGCCCATCTGTCTCATTGGTTAATAAAGAAAATTCTCTTTGCTTCACAAAATTTCAGGACAATCTGTCAATCAAACTCGTAGCTTGTCTCCTAAAAGATTTGTACCAGGTTGCCTGTCATATCTCCACCGTTCTATATTTGCTGTGGATCTTACTTTATCAGCTCTAATGAAGCAAGCTACACAGGAAGGTGAAATAAGGTTTCTATCAGAATCTTAATTCCCAAATCAGAAGTCAAGAGGGCAATCCTAGGAAGAGCACAGCCATCTGTAGACCCTAGAAGAAACTTTGCTAAGACAGATAATTACGACAGTGGAACTTTTTGAGAAAGTAACTATGACCTAGGCTCAAATGTTACCATAAAAATCAAACCTGATCATTCTATTATGCAAAATGGAAAGGCAATTTAAATAAGGACTCCTATTTTTCCACTTTCTATTTTTATCTCTGTGAAAAACCTTCAGACTTTTTAAGTAAGTAATCCAGGGATGAACAATGTGTGTTAACACCTCCAATAATGAACACAATATGCTCCAATGACATTCTTTATCTCAGAAACTTTAATACCAAAAGCAAAAAAAAAAAAAAAAATACCATTGTACTTAAATTATGCATTCTCCTATAGGGAAGCTTAAATGGCCAGCAGAAACCAAAGGAACTCTAGTCTCAACTCTGCTACTGTGATCAGTTCCTTCATCTATGAACGAGAGGATTAGACTTGAGTTCTAAAGATGTTATGTGCAGAGTCATCTATGAACCTAAATGTACTGGACTAAGATGTGAAAACGTAAGTTGATACTCAAATAAAATAACCCTTCGCATTCCCCCAAGAGACTGAACCAGAACACAAGATTTAAATAGGCACCAAAAATACTCAGTAATCAAAATAATTAAGAGTTTAATACAATATTTTTTTAAAATAAAGGCAAAAATCAAGATAAACAAAATACCAAAATTTTAAACACAGACAAGTTGTTTGATGACCCTGCATTACTGTGTAACAGAAACACAGTCACCTACCATCAGCTGGCAGTTTCCTGTCCATGAGGCTGTTTCCTTCCAGGAAGGTTCATACGGGTTGAGAATGGTGCCCAACACATTGGGCAATCTGCCTTTTATATATAATCATACTTGTGTTAGAGAACTTTTATTAACTTTTTCCACTTGATACAAAATATGGGAAGATACTTTGATAAATGCATACATGGGTACTTTTTTTTTTTTTTTAATAATTTTGCCCTGAGTCTCTCATATGGTTCAGTAGGGCTAAGGATTTAAGGATTCACTCTTTCAACAGGTGAAGCACCAAAATGTTTAAAACTAAATTCCTCTATCCTGGGAGACTTCAGCCTCATAGAAATTAAGAGTCAGTTTTACAAAAAAGTAAAATGAAATACAAAGTACCGTAAAGAGAAAACAAAAACCCTAGAATTCAGAGAGATCAGCGCTTTTTGTTTGGGGGCAGGGCCAGGGCGGGGATGTGAATTAGGAACAGACTCCTGGAAGTAGGGTAGAGCCCAGAGTTATTAGCAAATAGAAATACAAACATTGCATGAGATACACTTACACTAAAAAGTATTTGTTGTTTTTTTATCTGAAGTTCAAATTGAACTGGGCACCCTGTATTTTATTTGGCAATCCTAAAGTGCTAGGTAGTATATAACTTGAATCATGAACTATGGTTCTAAATAAGAAATTCCTATTTTACTATTTTGAAATTATTCTTCAATAAATAGGAAGCATTAGGACACAAGGCCTTGAACTGAATTCAAATACAATTCTGGCACCATCTAGGTGGCTAACACTGATTAGTTACTTCTGTGAGTATTTCCATTCA
Source organism: Canis lupus familiaris (assembly GCF_011100685.1). Lineage (NCBI taxonomy): Eukaryota > Metazoa > Chordata > Mammalia > Carnivora > Canidae > Canis > Canis lupus. Next base: position 3,822,142 of record NC_049224.1, on the reverse strand, counting down.
ATATTTTAATATTATTTGCCCTACATACCCTGCAAAGTAGGCAGGCTCAGGAAACCTAACATTTCTGATAATGCCTTATGGCATATAAGCATTGGTGATATAAGAATTTAAGAAAAAGCATTGTTTTATCGTGGAAGCCAACATCTATACTGTTGATGTAATAGGCCGTAACCTCGCCGTTCTGCAGAATAGCACTTGGTCCAGGGACCATGGCATCTGTGACTAAGAGTCAGGAAATTTCACTGAGCAAATATCAAGGACTAGCTTGCTTTCTTAAAAAGGAAGTTTTATCCTCTGATTAAAGGGTAAAATTCACAAGAACAATTACTTTCGCTGTTGTCCGGATTATTGATAGATGGTTAATTGTTGTGTAAAAATGTGTTTAAAACTTTTTAAAAAGTCCAAAATGCTCAAACACCTCTGACACTGATGTCCATGTGTACTACACTGGTGTGTAGGGCTCAGGCAATTTGTAAAAATTGCCTCTTACAGACAGTGCTTTCTTCCCAGGTTGGGTAGGGACTCCCACATAGCCCAAAGGCCCACTTGTCACTGGGCCACCAGGTGAATGCCAGTCACAGGCATCACAGGGTGATGTCAGTAACAAGAGACTGAGTTAACTATGTTCCACCCACTACCGGACACCTGAGATGTGAACACCTGATTTGCAAGACAAGATTAACTTCAAAATGGCAGGACGGAAAACAGATGAGAGAAAGGGAAAATACCAGAGAGGGGTAAATTTGAGAGAGGAAAGAAGAAAATGGTTTGAAAAGAATTACAGATAATCTCAAGGATGAAATGAGATAGCTGAAGGGGGAGGGAGGACGGAGATATGAAAAAAAAAAAAAAAAAGACCAAAGGATGATGAGAAAGAACATGAATAAAAGGGGTCAGAAGTGGAAATGCAGAGTTTACCCAGCCATTACCCCTGGACAGACCCGCCTAGAGGTATCAGACAGGGTCATCATCTTCCCAGATTGCTCTGAAGACAAGAAAAGCAAAGACTGGTGTCAAGAAACTACTGCGGGAGGATTATAAATAAACTACCTTTTATCAAAAGTGGGGCACTGATTAAAATATAATTTTAATCTTATAGAAGCAACTTCTATATAGTTCTGATTAGTTGTGTACAGCTTTATTCATCACAAACTATCAAAGCTTAGGGTGAATATTTACTATAACCCTGTTAGGGATTTTAGTTTTTGATATTTTGCTTCTTATGATTTCTGTTATAATAAGCATCATATCATGCTATGGTTACTTATCCATAAATCTGCCTTTCCCCTTATTGACACCTAATGAGCAATTTAAGACAAGAAATCACATTATTTATTTACCTTTTTGTGCCCAGCACCTAGCACAAAATACGAGAAGTGTTAGAATAGGCGTCTAATAGGTACTCAATATATATAAATTTGAGTTCATGAAATTAGTTGAAAGGACAAAAATCCTCCACAGAATATAAATACAAATATATTCAACCTACGAACAAAAGCTGTGTACTTGATATCAATAAATAACTTCTGGAGAAATGTACATTAATGTGGCTTTAGTTACAAAATCTTACTTATATATCCCAGACATACTATATTAAAGTAAAAAAAGAATAGCTGTCTTTTTTTCACAACTTAAGGATTTAAAAATTTCTGGAGTATCAAAGCTTGCTGATATTTTATCAGCTTGCTCTAAATCAACCCCTATTGTTTATTTTTCCATGTTTAAAGACATTATAATGTGTTGTTATAAAAGCACTTCATACCAACAAGTTTTCATCTATTTTCATATTAATAAGTTTTAGGAATTATTTTATGATTCTGTCTAAATGAAGTTTTTCTTAAAATATACTTCTAGTTTTACATATCAAATAAACAAAAACAAAAATAATAGTAGCAATTATATTCCTGCTTTACACTGAAATTCCAAGAATAATAATTTGACTCTAATGCACATGTTAGTTCTGTTGCTTGGCAGACACCAAGAAAATAAGAAAATTAAAATAGTGAAGATTAGTATTATTAGTTACACAAAGGGCTAAATTTAAGATCTCTTAAATTATATAATTTTATTTTTAATCATTCCTGAAATGATCTATTTATTCAAATTAAAAAACAAGAGTTTCAATAACCTACTTTATGTAATGAATCGAAGCGTAAGAGTTAGATTTAGCTGTTAGATATGCAAATATCCACCATCAGATAATATGCATCATGTAGTATTCGATTTTTCACTTCATGCACTCCTATGAATGGCGCTGAACAAATTAGAAAAAAGAGTAAGCTAAGGACAACATACAAATGTGAAATAACTAGGGAATTTTTTAAAAATAAAAATGAAGGACGAAGAGGATTTTCCCCCAATTTTTTCCATTCCAAATAATTCATTTTGTTGTGCAACACAGAGTTATTAAAATACATTCTATCAACAAATATTCTACAAGTCTAAATCACTAGGGAAGTATGTTTAATACAGAGATCAAGTCATAGAAATAGCCCAAAGTATCTCTTACAAGAAGGTTTTTTTTTTTTAAAGAGAAAATGCAACAAAATCCAATGTAACATTGTTTTATTTTAAAAGATTGTGTTTGTTGTGTTCTATGGAGTTTTAGGAACAGTCTATGAAGATGCAATAACCAGTGAATTCAACTTTTGAGTTTTCTTTAAAAACTTTAAATGCAATCTCCATGACATAGTCAGATTAGAGAGTTTAAGATAATAGCATCTGAGAGCTAAAACTAGGAAAGAAAGCCTTGGTAAATCTATTCAGTCTTACATTTTCTCTCGGGGGTAGAAGACACCAGAAGGGGCAAATATAGCAATGGGAAGCTTCAAAGACTCAAAGGTGTACCTTGAACCCCACTGCAACAAGGAAACAGAGACCAATGTTAAGAGAGGTCCCTAGCAAGTAAATGGTGGTATGTATTTCTTTTCTTTTTTTTTTTTTAAGACACATTTATTCAGCTTCATGATCAGACTATTACATTTAGCAATCAACAGCATGGGTGCAAAAAAAAAAATCTACATTAAAACCCTTTGTTGGAATGCTTTACACTTTCTACAGAACAGAAACTAAAATAACCTGTTATACAATTCGTCACAAATACAGTCCTCGAGTTTTTTGCCCACACACATGAGTATTGTCTAAAACATGTCTTCTTTGTAGCAGCCAGGCCCTGCCACCACCTGCTCGGCTGAGTTCACAAATATATTGTAACCTGTAGCTTCCCTGTCCCTTCTCTGGCTCTCCTCTCCTGCTTTGTTTCCTGGCAGTAATTAAAACCTTCTGCCACCGCCATAGCTGCTGCTGCTGCTGGAACCGCCATAGTCACCTTGGTTTCGTGGTTTGGCAAAGTATTGGGGCCACCATAGGCGGCAGAGCTTCTACCTCCAAAATTTCCTCCTTTCATGGGTCCAAAATTTGAGGATTGATTGTTGTAATTGCCAAAATCGTTATAGCTTCCGCCGCCTCCGAAGTGGCTTCCGTCATTACCAAATCCGTTCTAGCCATCCCCACTGCCACCGTATCCACCGCCACCTCGACTGCCACCGAAGCCACCTCGACCACTGAAGTTCCCTCCACGACCAAAGCTGTCATTCCCACCAACACCAGCTCCACGACCACCACCAAAGTTTCCAGAACCACTTCGGCCTCTTTGGCTGGACGGAGCTCTAGCCATCTCTTGCTTCCATAGGGCTTTCCTTACTTCACAGTTGTGGCCCTTCACAGTGTGGTATTTTTGAATGACAATCTTGTCTACAGAGTCGTGGTCGGCAAAGGCCACAAAAGCGAAACCTCTCTTTTTGCCACTGCCTCGTCAGTCATGATCTCAATCACGTCCACTTTCCCATACTGTTCAAAATAATCTCTTAGATGATGTTCTTCAGTGTCTTCTTTAATGCCACCGACAAAAATCTTTTTCACAGTTAAGTGGGCACCGGGTCTTTGAGAATCTTCTCGGGAGACAGCCCTCTGGTTCCAGACTCTCCCGTCCACCTTGTGCGGCCCAGGTTCCTGGCCGCGCCCGCCTCCGCCCCGGTGGCCTACGTGACGAACCCAAAGCCTCTGGAGCGCTCGGTGTTGGGCTCTCTCCTTACCACACGGTCCGGAAGCGGCCCCCAGTGCTCAAAATGGCTCCTCAGACTCTTGTCGGTCGTTGTGAAGCTCAAACCTCCGATGAAGAGCTCCGCAGCTGCTCGGGCTCTTTGGGAGGCTCTGACTTAGACATGACGGCGGTGGGAGGGGAGACTCTACCGATGCTTACTCGGCGGCGTCCAGGGGCAGAATGGAGTAATCTAACGGACGTATCTCGGTGGTATGTATCTCAATCAGCAATCCATCTTTTAGATGTATAATGGTCTCAGAGAATAAAGATCAGAATATGTTTGGCCTAACACCACAAATACTCTGAACAGAGAAACTGACTCTAGAATATCAAGTTGTAGGTATATTCTCATATCCTTCACAAGTCTAAGCCAGACAAACTCAACTTTTCCCAACCCCCTTTTCTTTGCTCAAAACACTATGCAACTCCATTCAAAAAAGACTAAAGCAAAAGGATTACTTAGGAAGACAACCTTTCAGATTAGTATGAATCTGGTGATATCTGACACACTCTCTACAACATATAAAGATATGTTGAGAAGTGTTCAGACTTTTCACAAGGGGTAAAATTAACACAAATACTTCATTTTCTATGATATTTTCTTAACTTGTACTAAATCCATGACGTCTTGTTAAAAACCCATAAATAAATACATGAAGACCTAAAAGTGAAGAGCAACGATAAATCAACTTAGATCCCAGAATTATTTTCTCATTAGGATAGTAAAAGTTCATACATTTCCCTATATATAAAATAAGACACAACTGCAATGAGAATTTTAGTTAAATAGTATATCCCTGAAAAAGTCACTGAAAAAAGTTAGAAAACCTAAATCTCAACAGATTATTTTACTTTGTCTGATACCTAAAAATAAAAGGGTCAACCAGTGACTAGGGAGTGCCTATTTCTACTCATGGTGACCAAGAACTACAAAATCCAGATCCTAAAATCTATGATAAGACACAGTGAAAAGTTGCACAATTAATACAAGTTGCTTGCAATAATCTCTCCTCTGCAGTACCAAAGGTCTTTAATAGGGTGCGTGTACTATAATACCAAGATTAGATTTATATATCCTAGAAAATGGGTTACACGCTGATGAACAGCATTAAATTGACATAATGGCTCTTAGTGGTTATAAATGTAGCTTTTTTCCTACTTTAATTGGCAATGACTAGACTGACCTTTTCTCAATAATTGTAACTACAGTACAGTAATTAGACAAACCACTACTTACTTCTGAAATAAAGAGTAGAAGAAGAAAGCTTTCAGTCACTAGCTTTGAAAATGCAGAGTAAAATTGGATTGGCATTCTACTGAGGTAAAATGAGCCACCAATAAGAAAAACTGTTTTTCGTAAATTATGTTCCATGTTTAGTTTCATATCTGAACTAAGGACAAAAATCCCAGAGGAAAGCCCTTTTCATATACCTAGAAGCAGTCCCCCTACTTGAGGACAAAAACCAGTCCTGGAAACAGTTTGAAAGTCAAGGAGTGCTTGGCTGGCTCATTGGTAGAACAAGCCACTCTTGATCTCGGAGTCATGAGTTTGAGCCTCACACCGGGCACAGAGATTACTTTCGAAAGGGGGGAAGTGGCGAGGTGGCTCAGTTGGTTAAGCTTCCAACTCTTGGTTTGGACTCAGGTCATGGTCTCAGGGTCATGGGTTCGAGCCCCATATTGGGCTCTGAGCTCAGTGAGGAGTCTGCTAAAGTTTCTTTCTCCCTCTCCTTCTGCCCCTCCCCATGCTCACTCTCTCTAAAAATAAAAATAAATCTTGAAAAAAAGAAAGCAAAAAAAAAAAAAAAAGTCAAAAACCTGAATTAAGGATATTATTTGAGACAGTTAGAAGAAGGGCAGGAGTGGAGGGAAGGTTTACTTCCCGAGATCTAAAAATAATAATGATAAAAGCCTTAATAACGGTCCATGCCAGCATGCCTTCCTTGGGCTCACATAATTCCACACGGAAGTAAGAATCTTAACTGGGGCCTTGGGGAAAAGTCAGCCGCCAGTCATCTCAGAGGACTCATGACTCAGGCTACTGAAGAGAGCTTTTTCTCCAATCTGAGAACAATCACCCTTTTTTCCACCCCATTTCTGGGCCTCTGAGGAAGGTCAGCTAGCCCTCAACCCTTGAAGCCTCCAAAGTGGGAGATACTAGGTCCCTGGAGGAGGGGTGCAAGATTTCTTTCTCAGCTGCCAAGACTGTACATAAAGTGATCACCTGTCTGAGAGACCTGGGGAGAAAATCATGGCATGCTGAAAGAAAAGCCAACGCAAGCTCAACCAGTGGGTCAGTCCTTGTTTTCAAGTGGCTACCCGTTGGCATCTTAAGGCCATCACACCAGTTACATTCTTGTCTACCAGCTGCGGCAGCTAGCAAGTAGTCACACCACCGCGCAATGATAAATCAACTCAAGACTCAGGATTACTTTCCCACTAAGACAGCAAAAGCTTACTCATTTTCCCTATATGTAAAAAGAAATATAGGTGTAATAGAAATTTTAGTTAAATAGTACAGCTCTATTTGTCCCTGAAAAGAAGTCAGAAAATCTAAATGAGAGCCAAGGACCATCTTTTTGTCAACTAGAACAATGAAATTTGGTACAAAATTCATTTTAATGATTTTAATGAGTTTAATGAAGTCACTGTACAGTATGTGAAAATCCAAGTTACAGAAAAGTGCAACGTATGGTAATTTAAAACTGTCCACACATGCGAATTGGAGACCATTCATTTCCCCAATTACAGGAATAGCAAATAAGGCACAGAGTGTGCTCAGCACAGTTAAAAGGAGTGAGTAGAAATGATGAAAATGAAAAGTGACAAAAGTATTATATGATTATCCAGAAATTCCTTGACTATGTCAGAGGTAAGTATTTCTAAACTATCAACTCCGTGAAGGCAAGGAACACAAATGTTCTGCTCACTGCCCCTTCCCCAACGCCTAGTGCCTATCAGCACTCTGTAGATGCTTACTAAATATCTGATAAACGAATGAATGAAGAATACATGAAATTAGACTCAGTAATTTTCCCTCACATAGTCTCGGATCACACAAATAACTGCTGCTCAAAATGCTTATCAGACACAAAACAGACCTGTGAACAATGCTTCTCTAAAGCCTTCACCTGGGATAGAAAACTGCATTCTACCCAAGTGACACTGGGCAACTTATTGAATTTCTTTTGCCTCGGCTCTCACACTTAAAAAATGGCAATAGTGACAGTATGTACCTCACGGCGTCCTTAGGGGTTGAGTACACGGAAAGTAGTTAGGAACCCTGACTGGCGGAGCCGGTGCTATATGTGTGTCGTGGTTTCTGCTGTTACTGTGCATTAACAGTCAGGGTGCTCTTTCAAACCCTATGGCTAGTCACTCTTCTTATTAGTCCCTCTTTTGACCCCCGGGGCAGAGACCATTTCTTATTTAACTATGTATTGCCAGTACTAAGCACGATACCTGGCACATAACATATGGTCCTAAAGAAAAAAGGGAATACAAATTGTAGTGAATCAAACACTAATAATACAATGTTCTCATCAGAAAAAAAAAAAAAGTCATCTAGGCCCATTATGATTCAGGGCACGAATTTCCTACATAATAAATCCAAATGTGACACACATTTTCCTCTAACATTTGATAATATCTAATTAAGAGACAGTAATAATGGAAGAGCTTAAAATATTTCATTTTTGCCAGGGCCCATCATACAGTCAACCTCTCTTTCTTTATATTCTTTCTTACCATTTATTCATCATGCAAAAACTAAACTCTCAATCCTTTAAATGTATTACTGTGACATCAATGACAAGGATAGCAGATAAGAAGGTTCAGCTGACAATCAAACATTGGGAAATGGGCTAAGATGTCAACAATGCAGGACATTAAAACATTTTTAAAAATCTGTACTGAAGATATGGAGAACTACACACTGCTCCAAATGCAGTTAGCATTACAGGCACACTTCTGTGCAAAACACCATGTTAGCACTCTAAGAAAGAGTGGGTTTGTTTTATTTCCACCTACCTGCTATTATTCACCCTGAAAGATTTCACCCTTTGGATTCAGAAAACTAAAATCTCAATTAGTACCCTGATGTAACATGCTGGATCATCTAAAACCTGGCAATAACATTTTTCCATAGTTTCCTTCCTAACATTTTAAGCAGTACATAAAAGATAAGAATGAGCTTTCCCCTGAGAACCTAGAAATAAGATTGTCTCCTAAATTAAACCATGAAATGAATCAAAAATAGAACAAATCAGCAATGATAATAGGCAAAATAGCTCCCAGGCCACAAGAATTTGACTTCACATCATTGCCACAATGACACCCACAGAAAGAAGATACCAGTTGGGAACAGGGTAACCATCTAATTTATTGTCCAACCGTGACATTACGAGGCAAAAGCCCAGTTGAGACATACGATCACCCTACATTACAAGAAGTTTCAATGCTACTGGAAAATAAGAATAAGGAACAGGAAAGCAAACTTTTGGCATTGCCCTTCCAAGTACCATTAAAGGGATCCTGCTTCATAAATATATCATACATTTGGTGACTCCTAATGTTTTAGCCCAAATCTACCCATACTATGTCGTTCTGTGTTTTTATATGTAACTTAAGTATGCAACTTTTCATCTACTTATGCCTTATTTCTCCTAGTACACGGTAAATGCTTTCGATCGTTGTGACAATGTCTCATGTTTCTTTTCAAACTCCACATTCCAGCATTATGTACTATAAACTGTATATAGAAATCAAATGCTCACTGGCTGGTAGTAATAATAATCATTATTAGGGCTGGCAGGTATTGAATTATTAACTATGTACTCTTCTGAGTACTTTACAAGTACAAGCACATTTGAATCATACAAACACTTTATAAGTAAGTACGACTGGTATCCCAGTTTTACAGATAAGAAAATAAGAGCAAGAGGCTAAGTAACATGCCCAGTGACAAGTAGGTAGGGAGTGGTAGAGGCTGGTACAAGTCCAGATTGTCTGGCTCCGGAGCGCAAGTTAACAACCACCATGCTATACTTACTACCTCTTGGTGGGAAATGCACGGTGCCTAAGAATTTATTACAGGGTTTTTTCAGCTATTTAGACCTTAAAGTCATGTTTAAATTTCCCAAAATAGTTGAGATAACATCCGTAATTGGCCTAGGTACACAGAAATGGACACTCTTCTGCAGGAATCTACACTTCTATATCGATATAATCTTCTATAGGGAACTAGACAAGATGTATAAGAAATTTAGATATGTATACATATGTATATGTAGATGCAGAAATTGTTTCAAGTATTTAACGTTAATGAGACAAAAATAAAAGTACACAAAGAAATGGGTATGAGAATGTTCATTATAGTTGTAGATAGGAATAAAACTAGGAAATAATTTAATGTCCACCAATAAGAGACTGCTTAATACAACGTGCGAAAACACTACCATGGGTCCATAAGAAATGGTGACATAGATTTATAGTTATTAAAACAAAAATAAATCCATAATATATTGTTTGGTTTTAGACAGATTGCAAAATAGTATGCATAATGAAATTCCAGAGGAGGTAGGGGGAGCACTTACACATATGTGCATATCTAAAAGATGTCCATCAAAATGTAAACAGTAGAAATGTCTGGATAGCAGGAATTCAGGTAGTTTCGTTGTTTTGAAACTATTTATGAAGAAGCTACTTGTGTATGTGTTATTTTGCCATTCAAAGGGGCATAAAGAAATACAAGAGCCTACAATCTGGAGACACTCCATTCACTCTAGGACACCAAAGGAAACAAGTGTTGGTGGCAAGTAAGTGGCTGCTAGTGAGAAAGGTGAGAAAGGAGCCAAGCAGTGGGATGCACAGCCCACGAGAGAGGAAGAAGCAGCACCCAGGCTCCCCCGGCCCTGCAAGCAAGCTGGGTAAACTGGGTAAACCCAGACCAGTTTCGAAGGGTCTCTGAACCGGTTTCAAAACTGCAAAATGAGGAGTTACACGGGGGTACTCTGAGGAGTTCTTTGCATTTCTAAGGGTTTCTGGTTAAAATTTTCTGAAAGAACAGGTAAGAAGGAACAGGACAACTTCTCTATCCCTTGCTGGTCACAAGTGGCTACTCTGCAGTTTATTAGTCTACACTTTAGTCTCTTTATACAAGATGTGCAATATCAAAGTCCAGAAAATGAGAACAGTGGAAACCCCCAAACACACTCACGCAACTTATTATTGGAAATATGACTGTTCCTCGGAGAGTGGGATGGTATGCTCTCCTAAGGAAGGAACCCACCCGAGACCTCATCATCCCAATAAAAGTTCATTCCCAAACAGTTGACAGCTCATTTATAACATTTCACTTCTATACAGATAAAAAAAAAAAAAAAAAAAAAAAACTACATACGATCCATCTGACATTGTGGTATTTATATGTCTACTGACAAAAATCTAAGGAATAGTCAAGAGAGACTTTGATGTTGCATTCCACTATTATTCAGATATATCAATAATCAAATCTGGAGAGCTGCCAATAAAAACAGAATAAACATCATTAGCATTTTAATAAACCTGCAAGCCACAGGGCTGGAAAAACAGAAGGAGACAGAGCAAAGGGAAATCAGCAGGTGCAATGTCTTCCCTCCAGCGGTTTGCCCTTTGGCAGGCCACTGTGTCCTCCCTGCTCCATTTGCCAAAAATACGCGCTCCAGAGGGGCTTCTCTGTATTTTAAAACTTCTTATAGAGCCCAAGCTCTAAAGTTAAGAGGATGTATCACAGGTTTTTGTTTTGTTTTTAAATTGAGAATAAATAACCTGATCTTTAAAATACTTTAAGAATCTGCTGATCTTGTAGTTACCAGCAGCATTTTGAGTGTCATGTAGTCAGACTGTGATTTTATATGTTAACTAAATGGACCCAGACGATAGATGCAGGAAAAAGTGGTAAGAAGATGGAAAGAGAAAGAGAGAGAGAGAGAATATAGGCAATAGACGAAGACCAAGGAGCTTCTACATAGAAACCAAAATTAATTCCAAATCAAATCCTGTGACTCTTGGAATAGATCAAACTCAGAATTACACATAAACATTCAAAGTAAATATTTTTCTTAATTGTCAAGTCATTACATTCTCTCAACTGAACTAGAAGTTAGAAATTAAAAGCCCTGCTTCTTAGAATATTTTGAATTTCATTTAATCTCTCATTACCCCCGTGCGGATGATGTGAAAGTATTTTTGAAAAGTGTAACTCTTTAAAATACATTTGTATAAAAACTGCAAGTGAAAAACATTTCACAAAGGTAATGGAGCTATATATTAAGGGGTCTTATTTTATTCCAATATAAGTAGGAAACACTGTTGCTACTGTTTAAATCTCTATTTCTAAATCTGAATTACTTTGTGCATTTAACCTGAAAACAGACACATTTATGAAAATATATAATAATTACTATACGCTAGTTGTCTTATTTTCTTCAGATAATTGTAAAGTTGAGAACACTTCAGTTTAACTATACAATAAGCAATTAAATAACCTTCAAGAATCTGCTCGTGTCTTTAAAAAATTTGATTTAAGACGTCCGCTGTCAATTTGCAGGAAACCATGAGGCTACAATGGCGATAAAGCATCAGTGATAAATGGTACGACCCAAGCCACCCTTCTAATAATGAACTAATGATTCATATTCAAGGTGCTTTTGAAACATGATTAAGCCTCCAAACATTCCACTAAGGTAGGGTCTCATTACCCCAATCTTATAAAAGAGAACTTAAACAAGTTTGCCAAGGTTATACGGTAAATGACTTAATGACAAAAGTTTGGAATGTCAGCAAAATAACACAAAGGACCCCAGACTCCTAACTCCCACTTGCAAACCCTTTTCATTAGTATTGCAGAGAAGCCTTTCAGAGTAATTTATTTCTAAGTGACCTTCTCTGGTGGCCACTGGCAAGTGTTTGCCAAAATGTCACTGACCAAAAAACTCCTTACAATGCCATGTATTATAAAATGAATATGTCAAGAATCAGATGAAAATGTCATCAGTGACACTGACAACAATAAAAGAAAATATTCTACAGATTTAAGGAACGGAAGAAGATCCAAGTTGAAGGGGGAAAAAAATTACCTGAGAAAATGTCATCAGTGACTACAGCAACAGAAAAGTAAAACAGACCACAGCTTTAAATAAAAGAAGACACAAATCAAAGGGGAGAAAATTACCTGAGAATCCAATGCTCGCTAATGGATCAGAAAGGAGAAGAAAGACTCCTTTTATGGAGGCCTGTGGAAAAACTAGGTCTCGTTTAGAGATCATCCTATTGTTTCTGGAGAAAGAGGAACAGGGAGATGGAGGCAACATGTCTAAGCACCTGTGAGAGTTCTTCAGCTCTGAATCCCAAAGTCACTCATTTTCTCCTTTGCATGTCAAAATGAACGGCATAATTTGTGAATGTCATAAGTAGTCATAGCAAATTAAACAGAAATTGAACAAAAATTTCCTCCTTGTTGCCCTTAAAAGAGCAAGTCAAAAGTTGTTGATTCTGAAGCATTTGGAAGTAAGTTTCACTTGTACAAATATTACAGTCAAACAATGGTTAGATTTGGATATGCCTACCTTTTTGAAATTTATACAAATACATGATATACGTATAGGCAGATAGATATACATCATATACATTATATATATGTATATGATTTCACTGAGAAAATTACTTTTACACTAACACTTGGGAATTTTTTCTAAATGGACCTAGCTTTAAAAATTAATTAAATTAAATTCAAAAAATAAAATGGACCTAGCTTCAAATGTGATTATTGAAATCAATGACTGCAGCAAACAACTGATGATTAGAATATATTTTTTTGTATATTCTGGAATTTTCATCTCTATGTGATTCGTATTTTTAAATGAAGCTTTACTAACTAGACCCTTCAAAATAACATATTTACACGCTTTTGATTAACTGGCTGAGGATAAATTGTTTTGAAGATCAACCATAGTCCAGATTTAATCTTAGGCAGTTTGTTCTAACTAAATGCTTATGGGACACCCATCCTCCTAACGATGAAGCAAAATCAATGCTCATATGAGTGTTAAGAAAGCAGAGAGTGGCGCATGTTGGGATTTTCTTACTACCCTGAATTACCGTCCCATGTTCTCTACCATGCGTACCCCTAGGCCCATCAATGTGGTTCACTACAAATTCTAAAAGCTTTCTCAAATGCAATACGCACAGAGCTTACTTAGTGGGATGAAACAAAGTGTATAACTAACAGCGACAAGTTAATAAAGATAAATGCAACCATTCAAAGTGAACATTAGAAAAATACTGTCAATGGGGGAAAAAATCACAGGTAAAATAAATGCACATGTAGTAAGCAACAGGAGTGTTACTGTAACCTTGTCCCTTTTCCAAATGGCTATATTTTCAAAATGGGAGAGGACCAAGTGGCAGCAACATCTGTGTGGATGTCTAAGTGCCTGTCAGGGCCTGCTTGGTGATACCTCATACTCTCCTCCTCTAACAAGCTTCACTGTTATATCCTACTTGGAGATGGATGGCTGCCAAGAGCCATCATCCAAAAAAAAAAAAAAGCTCCTCTGTAACATAATGATGTCTCCGTACTGTGAATAAACCTGTGAAAGAAAATTCTTAGAATCAAAAAGACGATGGATATCTCTTTAAAGATATAAATTACTGGACATTTCTAATTTCATTAAGACTATAATAACCAAAATATTAACTCTATGATAAATACTATATGTATTTTTGAAGATAGTTATCCCATAAATGTCTACAAATCTGCAGAAAGAAATGTTTCAGAACACAACTCTTGTCTTTCCCCTACCCCCACCCCCAAATTCATTACTCAATTTAATGAAGCCAGGGCATTGTCTTGACACATTTTGTCATCCCCTTTCCGAATAAATTGCTGCCACAAGGATATCCTGTTCCTCTAGGGGTTCCTCACCCCATTCCCCCACCCCCACCATCTTCATTCAGTTTTCTTAATCCAGTAAGGTTAACATGTTGTCACTTGGACTAAAATTGTGTCCACGTACCTCACACACAAACCACCACTCTCTACTAGAGAACTCAGTTAGTGTCTCTTTAACTCTTAAATTACATTTATAAAGCGTTTTCAAAGGTTATGTCTATACCCATTAAATGAACTTGACTATTCTGAATGACTTATTTTGACTTGCTCTATTTCTTGACCGACTTGAGCAGTTGTTTTCTTTTTTCCTGTTACCTTGAACGACACGCTTATGGTCTGATTGCCACGTAATCAATCAACACACATTTACTGAGCTTCTGGTTAGGAGCCCAGGACTGTGGAAAAGTCACAATTCCCAGATATGGTTTTAATACCTATGCTGCTATCACTGCAACATTCTAAGAAACTTATAAACCATCTGAGTGTAAGTTAGAACTAAAGACAAAAATGCAACTTCTCACTTCTCCTCGAACATCAAGTGACATTTTCTTTATATCTAGAAAATATTTTACACAGAGCTAAATATTTGTATATGTGTGATACAATAAAGCATCAATATACTAAAATATAGCACTGATTTATTGATGGAAAAGAAGAGATTAATCAAAACCGAAAATAAGAATTCAGCTTAAGTTCAAGTAAAAGGAAAACAAATGGAAATTGTATTTCCCAAATGAAACTGGTTCTCCAAATACTGTAATAAATCATGGAGGAAATGCTCCTAGGCTTTATTTAACAGGCAATAAAACCCTGAGGCAGCTCCGATTAGTATGCTGCTATGGTAAATGATAAGATGAGCAATGATATATATGTCAGAATTAACTACTACTATTAACTGGCTTATTGATGCATACTTATTTAGGTGATAGTTAAAATTAAAAATAAAAGCATTTCAAAGATGAAAAGACCCCCACTTCTATTTGTGGAATTTTTTGTGGTAGGCATTAAGTACCACTACTTCCATATGTCATAGAACCTATGTACTTATAAGACTTATTATCAGAAGACATAAATGCTGAAGGTAAAAATGTAATGGTGATTAAGCCGCAGCCACAACACCTCCTTTTTCTTAAGATTTTATTTATTTATTTAAAGGAGAGAGAGAGCATGCACACAAGCAGTGGTGAGGGGCAGAGGCAGAGAGAGGAGCAGACTCCCCACTGAGCAGGGAGCCCAATGCGGGACTCCATCCCAGGAGCCTGGGATCACGACCTGAGCTGAAGGGAGACGCTCAACCACTGAGCCCCCCCGCCCCAGCCATAACACTTCTAAGGAAGCATCTCTTCCCTTCCATTTCTCTCTATCTTAACAACTGAGTAAATAGAATATACTATTAAAACTATAATACCCCTAAAATTGTTTCTAATACAGCAGCTGACTATTGAACATGGATTTGAACTGCACAGGTCCACGTATACACGGATTTTTTTAAAATAAATACAATACAGTACTGTAAATGTATTTTCCCTTCCTTATGATTTTTTAAATAACATTTTCTTTTCTCTAGCTTACTTTATTGTAAGAAGACAGCACATAATACATACAACAATCAATTTGTGTTAACTGACTGTTCATATTATCTATAAGGCTTCCAGTCAATGGCAGCCTATTAGTAGTTATATTTGGGGAAGTCAAAGTTTATGACAATTTTCAAAGGTGCAGCGGGTTGGAGCTCCTAACCCTGCACTGTTCAAGGCTCAACCGTACATAAAATCAAGGCTTTATTACTTATGTATTTTTAAATCTATATTCACACTATTCCCTTCAGACTCAAAGCTCTTATGAGACCAGAAGAGCTGTTTTTCTCCCGTGCACTGTTTAGATGAATACTCAAGATTAAACAATAACACTGGAAACTGCAAATGGATGTTATTTTATTATGATATTTATTTAATTCAATGATATTTATTTTATTATAATGCTATTTAGCTTGCACTTATATTCAATAGACTCTATTGGTAGATTTAACTGCTTATGGCAACCAACTGTATTTTTAAACCCAGAATAAGCTGTTGGAGGCCGTCTGATAGATGGGATTGAGGTCACAAAGATCTGCATTCAATCCTGACTCTGCACTTACTAGCTGCGATTGTCAGCAAGATACTTTACCTCTGTGAGTCTCATTTTTAGTTCATCTATAAAGCAGGGTATAATGATACCTATGTCATAGAGTTAATGTGATAATTAAATAAGATAATAAATAGAACACTCTTGGCACTTTGCCTAACAATAAAATTCTCAACAAAGAGTAGCTACAAAGTCTTTATAACTGATTGCTGTGTAGCAAACTACATCAAATCTTAGTAGCTTAAAAACAAAAAAATCATCTCTTATTTGCTCACTAATCCGTGGGCCAGCAATTCGGACAAGGCTTAGCTGAGTAGTTCTGCTGGTTTCATTCACAGGATTGCAGGAGTCCAAAGGCTCCACTGAAACTCGACAGTCTAAGATGACCTTACTCATATACGACAGCTGATCCTGGCTATTAGCCAACCTTCCATCTCCATGTGGTCTCTCATCCTCAGAGAGACTGGTCTGGGCTTCTTCAGTGGGTGGCAGCTTTCCAGAAAGGCAAGAACAGAAGTCACAAGGCTTCCTGAGGCCAAAGCTTGGAAATCCCATAACAATTTCTACTACAAGCTGCTGGTCAGAGAAAGTCACAAAGCCAGCCTAGATTCAGGAGGACAGGGAAACTGGGGCCAGCTGTTGACTGGAGGATGCGCAATGTACAGGCACAGAGGCACGCATTCGGGGATGGGAAAAACTTGTGGCTGTCATTTGCAATTTTCTAAAGTCGGCAAAATAGTGACAAATTTTTATAGCACCTATGCTATCTTTCAACATTAAATAATTGCAGAATTTAAGTTCTGAAGGCCAAAAAAGAAGTGCTAGCTTGAGTTTCCCCCAAACGAGAGTAACATTTGACCTGCTGCTTCAATGACAGATTTCAAAAGACGAACAACATCCAGTCCCAGTGTCTGATATGATTATGTGGGCTTCTTTGGCTGCTTTTCTGTGCCTGGATTCTCAACACTTTTCTACTGGCTTAATTCAATGAGTTTATTCCCCCCCCCCCTTTTTTAAGATTTTTATTTATTCATCTGAAAGGGAGAGACAGCACAAGTGAGGAACAGGTATGGAGGGGCTGAGAGAGAAGCAGACTCCCCACAGAGCAGGGAGCCCGATGCGGGGCTCCAACACACAGCCCTGGGATCATGACCTGAGCTGAGGGCAGATGCTTAATCAACTCAGCCACCCAGGCATCCCTCAATAAATTTATTTTCATCTGACTTAACAGTTTTACCTTCAACAAGCAGCTTTCTAATTGAAGATTCCAAAACAAATAGATCACCAAGAAATCAGGAATGAGTATGAAGTACTTCTAGAAACTATATAGTTTCTAAATAAAACAAAGAAAAATGAACCAATGGAAAAAGTATACAATATGCTTTTGTTCTTCTCCATGAAAACGATCACTAGAGAAAAATTTAGTTTTGTGATACAGTTACTTAGCGAGGCCCATAGATATATTCATACTGAATTAAGGAGAGATAAAATAAAAAGAAGTAAATTAAAGAAAATAACTTTTTATCTTTTATGAAACAAAAAAGTAGAATGCCAAAACAAAACTTGTAATCTATCTTTAATTTATTGCGTCAAATCTCATTTTAATGAATATCTTTCTTTTTTGTCACGGTCACAGAAAATCACAAAATGATAACTGCTACCAAGGCTTTCTTTAAGATGGTGTGTCTCCAAGAGATTTATCTTGAGAGCCACAGTCCTTAATACAACAAAATCTGTTTGTTTTGGAGAATTTTGCGGGGCAGGATATGCCACTGAACACACTGCATGATAAGAATTACTCCTTCTGGAAGGAGAGAGGTGAAAGAAGGAGCTGCTTGCTGTTTGACAATATGGTGAGTAGAGAAGCAGTTTGGGGAAAGGCTAATTCCCCCACTGACATTTCTACATTTTCCAATGAAGAACTGATTCCTAAACTTACCATTTTTTTGCAGTAAGAATCTGTTGTAAGACTGCTCCGTAGAGAAACAGTTGGAAACTCAAGCAGTTTTCAATTTTAGACAAATCGATGCTGCCAAAATTATAATACTCAATAACGGAAAACTTCAATAACATGAAGTGTGCCTAATCTGGTTTTTAAGGCATGTAAAAATCCTGATTATTTTATGAGAAGCCACATAAGAAGCCAAATACACATTCAGCTAGAGAAAATATCACTAGCCAGTGCCATCTTTGGTGGCGAGGTTATTTCTCCTCCCGAGTGAACAAGGCAGCCTAGGGTGTATATTGGAACTAGATAATTCTAATTGATAATGAAAGATCAAAGATGATCCCAGGCTATAGCTTCTGTATAGGTAATCTACTTCCTAATTTATTTGTACAGGAAATCCTGTAAATATCTAAAACACTCTGATTTTGCTTTAATTATTTCAAAGCGCTACACAAGTGATAGCTATACTATACAGGTTCACATGGAAGAGTTATCACTTTTGAAAAATAGTGACTATTCTAACATACTTTAATTATACTGCTTACTAATCTTAATTGCCACGATTTCAAAAGACAGTTCCAAAGTGCATCCTGAACAAACAGAAAAGCAATTAGCCTAAATTAATTGCTTTGCTGATGTGATTTGCAGTAGGTATGCTTGGTGGTTTTGAAACTCCTGCCAGTGCTTTCACAACTTGATGTTCTGATGATTTTTTAGCCTATTTTTGCACCAGAGCAATTAACCAGATAATTGTTCTAATGTGAACCTGGCCTTAATCAGTATGTTTAGGTTCATAGTAGCAATTAACCAAATATTAAACATACTTTAAAGAGCAGCACTTAAAAGTGCTACAAGAAGAGTTAAGGAAAAACTTGCGATTTTTTTCTCAGACAGCCACACTTTTCTCACCAAGAAGCAGGAAAAAAGCTGTAACTGTCTCCTCTGCCTCTTTTCAATTAACACAAGGTATCATTACATATGAAAGGCAAGTGAAGTTGCTGGCTCTTCATTCAGAAATATTCCAAAGACCCTATTACAAGGGCAAACCCAATGATTCAACATTAAAATCCTATTGATTGTTCAAAAAAGGGGGCTATGGCTTTCAGATAAATAGCATGCAATACATAAAGCAAGCTCTATCTGAATCCAGACAATGACATTAAATCCTCACCTTATTACATATCAACTCTATTCAGAAATAAATAAATTTGGAAGAAAGAGGGCATTTGAACCAATCGCCTGGATTCCAGCCAGAGTTCAAGCCAAATTTAAAAGCAGATTTATACATCCTACAAAAGCAGCATTTATAATTCTCTCACCACGCAGGTATTAAATTACTTCTCTGACCTGGGCCCTATACGAGGTGCCAGGGGCTGTGACGGGGGCAGGGGACCCGAGGCGAAGACACAAGTCCTCCTTACCAGGAGAGAAACTCAGTCACAAAACATCATGCAGCCCCAAGATGATATATGGCCCAGCCGAGTGACCGCTGTGGATCCACCATGCAGCACTTCATCACAACCACCATTATTATTTCATCTTTTCTTTAAAGAAACTCACATTCATTTTAAGGGAAATCATCAGTAGTGCAACTCTAACTGCTAATGAAACAAGTCTGCTTTTCTGACTTCAGCAAGTGAGGAATTATTTTATACCATCTTAAATTAAATATTTTATCAGTTGGGGAATAATATACGTGGAAACCCTTCTCTTTTCATGAGGCAAAGGGCTCAAGCTGCAAGTGCTCTGTCATTCTTGTCTCCACGTCTTCATGTCTTCTTTCTTAATTTCTGAAAGGACTGTCACACAGAAAACAGCCCAGGCACATATGCATCAGGTCTGCCATTTTTAATTATTACCAATCAGATTCCAGCAATTTCTCCTCTAGTTAAACATGTGTGTACCTATCTTCTAAAATACTTCTTTATGCCACAGTTCATAAAATATTTTAGGCTGAAGCAAATCTCTTGCACTAAATTAATAACTAATCACAGGAGATATTTATCATCTCCAGCCTTTTTACAGGAAAATTGTCAGATTTAATCACCTTTCTCATATTTTCACTATTTACTGGGCTTCATTTATCATACATTTAAAATTTTTGACAACAGTGAGTTATTTTAATTACCATTTCTGGTTGTGGATTAAGAAGAAGACAACTCCCAGAGGGGACTAGAGAAGGGAGGGATGGTCCTAAGTTTATCCAAGCAATCGATAGGCTATTACTATTTTTATCAATAAATGAAGATTTTTCTTCACTGATGCCAATTTTAAAACAGGTTTAAGGTTAGGAAGCCTCCAAATCCATGAGTATACCGTACTGCATTCATCATCACATAAAACACGTCCCATTTTTCCAAAAAAAAAAAAAAAGTCCCATTTTTCCCATAAATTTGATCATGAATTCTGATTTCATACCATGTGAGACATGTTTTTTAATTCCCCAAACTAAATGATTACTATACGTTTACTCACATTTATATTCCCTGAGAAACACAAAAGCAGTAGCAGCATTTAGAGTACTGCATCCAGAAAAGCTAACAACATAATTCTATAGACGCTCTGTTAATTATTATTTGCAGAAATGTTTACTTACATATTATTGCTCAATAGGAACCAGAGACAAAGCAGAAATTTAAAATTACCATTATGTGTCAGAACTACCATAAAAATTCACATTATTCTATAAGACAAAATAATGTGAAGAAGAATTAATAAGACAAATTCATCCATATCAAATACAGCTCCCATCCCATGTCCAGAATTAGAGTTAAAAATCAAAGCAAGCTGAGACATATACATCTCATATAGATATTCCTTTCAAGTGATTTTATTAGATTAAATACTCTACAATATATATCAATTAATATTTCCTTATACATGACACTTGGTTACTAGAAGAACTTAAAAAAAAAACAATGAAAAAAAAAAGGAAAAGTTCCTTGAATTTGCACTAAAAATTTCATCTGAGGATAGACACACGAATCATTTTATTGGAGAAACTCTACCTCTTGTACAAAAGTATCATCAGCTATTTGAAAAAATCACATACACTAGGGAAACTGTACAGATTAGTTATAGCAATTATTATCTTACCAAAGGTACTGAAACCTTCAGTAAAGTTAACTTCCTTCTTTTCAACGCAGTGATGACTTAAAATATATACCCAGTATTTTCCTTTGCTCTGCAATGGTTAAATATTTGCTACAACTGACAGGGAGCATTCAGATAAAATATTTGTAAAAATAAATCTGTATCAGAAAGACAAATATCATATGATTTCACTCATGTGGAATTTAAGAAACAAAACAGGTGAACATAGGGGAAAGGAAGGAAAAATAAAATAAGATAAAAACAGAGAGGAAGGCAAACCATAAGAGACACTGAGGTCTAGAAAACACACTGAGGGTCACCGGAGGGGAGGTGGGCGAGGGGATGGGGTGACTGGGTGATGGGCATGAAGGAGGGCACATGTGTGATGAGCACTGGGTGTTATATGCAACTGATGAATCACTGACCTCTACCTCTAAAACTAATAACACACTGTATGTCAATTTGAATTCAAATTTTAAAAAATAATAAAAAAAATAAATGTGCATCATCATATGCTTAAATAAATACCTATTCAAAATTCAATTGTGAAATTCTTTTCAGTACCAACTATGAACCGGGCCCGGTACAAGACACAAAAAATGGGTAAGACTTTCTACTTTTCTTCAACGAACTTAGTAAGAAATGAAGAGCATTTACAAACGGGGTTGTTGGGGGAAAAGTGCCTTTCATTACAAAATTGGCTATCTTGAAAAATCTACAACTCTATGTAAGATACCCAGAACTTGTCACCTATCAGACATCCCACGGGGAAAAGAGAAGGTAACATTCTACTGATGTTTAGAATGACTACGCCTGAGCTAGGGTGACCATGTGACCTATCACCCACACCAGGACACTTCGGAGCACAGAGGGAACAGAACAGCGTAACACAAATGCTAAAATTGACGGATTTTCAAAATGACAAGAATGGACTGGAAGTGACATGAGGAAATCAGGACATTGGGTCACTCCGGGTCTGAGGCAGAGTAAAGGGCTGAGAGAACATGAGGCCTTCGTGGTCAGAGCCTAGACTTTGAAGACATATTAAAATGGGCTCCAGTCTTGGTTCCACCACTACTTGTGAGCTACCTAACCTCTCTGGGCCTGAAGTTTTACACTTGAAAATGGGGTCAATTTCTTCTTCGGGGCTGTAGTAAAGATTAAGTCAAACAACGTGTGTAAACACTTAGCACAACACATGGCACAGACTGTAACAAATGACAGAGATATTGTTAGCTATATTGCTATTACCCATGGTACAAAAACCAAAAGGAAGAAAACATTATATCCTCTGACCTCTCCAGTATTAGAAGAACCAATTATGGGTTTGTTTGTTTTTTGTTTGTTTGTTTGTTTTTTTTTTTTTTATAGTAGGCTCTATGCCCAACATAGCGCTTGAACTCACGACCTCATGGTTGAGTTGCGCGCTCCAATGACTGAGCCAGCCATATGCCCCCGGGACCCATCATAGGCTTAAAGAGAGGGTCCTTCTGTAGAAGGACAGAAAAGACATATTTTTACAGATGGTCTGAGAATCTGAATAGTAGTTACTTTAATACCACACTACTCTTCTAGGGATGGTCTTACAAATAATTGTAAATATAAAAGAGGGTGTCAAAAAATATGCCAAGCTTAAAGAGGTGTCACCAGCACAGAAAGACTCCATTCTGTCCCTATAACTCCCTCAGAACTCAATAAAATATCTCTTATTCTTTTTGCAAAAATATGAATAAATGCCATAGAAAGTATAATATTACGCCATAGATCACAAAAATAAGCTAAAATTCACTATTTCAAAAGCTCCAGCTAGGCAGGCCAGCCACATTATTAGGTATGCAGACAGACTGTTCCACCTTCTCCATAGGCAGGACAGTGCTGCTATAAACACCACCACGGAGCTGCTTCAATAGTCGGTGTTATTTTTGCCGCCTCTTTATTTCCAAGTTTTCAGACTTTTATAAGAGAAAATTGTTCAAACTCCACACTCAATACTCCAAGGTAAAAAGCATTCCTCTCCTCCAGACCACTTAAATTTAATAGAAAACAAAATATTCTCAAACTCAAATTCAACTATGCCTGCTGGATTTAATGGATAGGTTTGTCCCCCTTGGGCAATCTTTAAACCTCAGTCTCTAGGAGAATTAAGTAATATTAGGGGATTGAAATGAAATAAAATTCTAGGTCCGCTGTGACATGACATTCACAGGAAGATGGTAGATTATCCACCCAGTCCTTGAACACTTATAAATACAATATATAGCATATGTTCACAAAACAATTCTTGGAAATAAAACACAATGGGCACTCGGCAAATAGTTTATATCACCAACACCTGCTCAAATCCTCTCTGAACTTTATTTCTAAATGTCACCGTTTTTTCTTTTTTTTTATTGAATCAACGGAAATTTGAAAGAAGAAACAGAATAAACATCCAGAGAAGATCAGGGAGGTAAAGAAATCTTTATAGGAAGCCTCATTGAGTTCTACAAGAGCCAGAGCACTGTCAGCCTCCCTGGAAGGGGGGGAGGGAATGGGTCATGCTACACCTTTAACCTAAGTGCACCTAAAAGGCTCGAAAGGGCTAGCCAGGGAAGAAAAGAGAAAGAACAGTAGTAACAGTTTTCTTAATGCTGTACACAGAGGAATCACGAGTCAAACACTGAGCACTGTAAAGAAACCCACTAAATAAATAAATAAATAAATAAATAAATAAATAAATAAATAATAAATGAAAAGAAAAGAAAAGAAAAAAAGAAATCCACTTTGCAAGAAATAATTTTAAATCACAGCCCCGAAGTTGGAGGGAACTTTATAAACCAGTGCAGCTCTCTTTGTAATTCAGGAGGCTTTTTGGTAATTCTCATGTTTGAACACTAGGCTCAAGTGTCCATTTTGATGGCAGGGGATGAAAATAAAGTTGTTGTTGTTGTTTTTTTAGGATTTTATTTATTTATTAATGAGAGGCACAGAAAGAGAGAGAGAGAGAGAGGCAGAGACACAGGCAGAGGGAGAAGCAGGCTCCATGCAGGGAGCCTGACGTGGGACTCGATCCCAGGTCTCCAGGATAACACCCTGGACTGAAGGCAGCGCTAAACCGCTGAGCCACCCGGGCTGCCCAGAAAATAAAGTTTTTGACTCATTTTCAGCTGAATTCTGTCTCATAACTTCCACCCATTGGCCAAAGTCCTGATGTCTGAAATAATGAAGAACTAACTTAGATAGGCCAATTAACTATTATCTGTTAATATATCTTAATAGACTGGGTTTAAAAAGAACTATTTGGTTTGAAATAAATATCTTTTAAAAAAACCTCTACATTCTCGATTTTGATAAAGGAGAATTCAGTCTGCAGACAGACAGATAATACAAATGCGTATGTCGTGCCTGGCAGGAATGGTGGGGGACTGAATGGCCAGAGAGAACAGCCCCTTCCTCATCCTGGAAAGACTATGAGTCAGAGTTGCTGCATCTGTAGCTTCTCCAAGAGAGAGCCCAACCTCAGAACTTTTATGAGAACTATTCCAATTTTAAAGTGCTGGCAACTAGATCAACTTTTTAAATATCGTATGGGCCAAACAAAACAGCTTCATGGACGGGACTCAGCTGTAGCCAACCAGTTTGCAATCAATTGGTCTTACTGCAAAGCTTTAAGAGAAAATATCCATAGTTATTATTCTAAACACTAGTACGTATAAAATGAAATGGCAACATGTTATAAATGCTATTTTATATTTGAAAGAAACTGGGCACAATAGCCTAAGATTTAAAATTCTCCAAATTTTAGAATATCCACTGATGCAACAGCTCCCTTGACATACATATAAGATTCACACAGCAAAATTAACTCCTTAAAGAAAGTGTCCTTAGTTAGTGATAGTCAACAAGTTTAATATATTCGATTTTTTTTAACTGCGAATTCAAAGAATAAACTGCTAGCTAGGAAAGTTCGACTGGTTGGCCACATAACTTATTTTAACAACCAGCCTGGTATTTGTTATTTTGGGAACACTAGCTGATGGGTGCTAGAGAAATTTTCATTTCTCTTATATTGCTATCCTGATCCATCAGCAAGTATGGGCAACAGTTAATGAATGGATCATATATTTGATAATGAGTATACAAATCATGTGACTGAACTTTTCTCAGGACTAATGTTAAAAACTGAAAACAGGGAGATTAATTTTCTCTTGATAGCCAAATAAAAAATTTTTAAAAGCTTTTGTAAAGATCTATTAAAATCAGTTAGATTTCATTTAATTCTTCTTGGCAAAAAAGAACAAAAGAACCATTAATGTCTATCACTAAAGATGCTCAGAACCATTCAGTTTTTCACATATCAGCTTGTTACATCCAAAGCAGGCTGCCAAACATACAGAAACGATGGAGACCAAATTGGATGTGAAATAATAAAAGATTCATATCAAATACAAATAAACATTTCAATAAACTTAGAGTCAGACACAGCAGAGGAGATATAACAACCAGATGTTTTTAATTTAAGTCACTGATAGAAATAGTCAGTGTCCTCTTTTCATAAACCACTTGGATTTTATTTGTATTCAAAAGCAATGGTAAATGTCAAATGACTACTAGACCATCCTTCTGAATACAAGAAAATATCATGCTGTTTAACTCTCTAAACACAAAAAAGTGCTTTTAGAAAAACAAAGATAAAGAACCGCACGTCTTAGTCCTACACATCAATTCAAGAACCACAAAATGCTAAAAGATACCAAGAGCATGGCACTATAAAGACCTTCAATTACTACATATTTTAAAATTTTGAACTTCAAAGAAAGTTTACAGATAAGAACTTTTAAGGTCCAAGATAAACCTTATATCTAAAGATCTGATTATCAAAGTTTATCTTCACGTAAAGAATCCTTTTCCAAAGCCAGCACCATTAAACATTGATCCTTTTCATATGTACAACGTATAAAACAACATCTAACGTTTCTATTATACTTTTATTATGAAAGGAAATAATGAGATTACTTTTTAAAACTAAGAGTTTTACATATAAGTGTTAGTTGTGAGTCCCAAAACTATAAAATGGAAAATTGACCTGTCAACCACCATTTGCTTTTTCTTGTTTGTCCTCACCCAGTTCCCAATGCATCGATGATAGAAAAATACATCCATCGGCAAAGCCAAAGGAAAGTTATACAAATAGTCTACGTATAATAGGAACAGTATGACCTTCCACTAAACAAAAGATGTTGAGAGGATTAAAAGAACAGGTAAAAAGTGCCTATCAATTACCTGGGTAATTAAAGTTACTTTCCTTGTATCTTTATCATTATAAGATAAATCTTTATACTTTCCTTGTATCTTTATAAGACTCACTCTTATCTCACTCATTAAGTCTTATGTCACCTAAAGAGAGAGCACCTTTAAGAAGAGGAGGCACTCAGTGCCCTACAGTCTGAAACATAGTGCCACGTATTTAGTAGGGGGTTAATAAATGCTTCCTGCTTTACTAGAGGATAATAATAATGAACAAATGTAAAACAGACGCTAATTGATAGGCTAAATGCATTAGTGCATTCAGTGCCCTCTGGATGAAAGGTGACTAACCCATCCTGGCTAAGTGCTGAAATTATAATTAAGTCTGATGGGAAGTCCTGGATTTATACCAATATAATTACAAATATTACTTAGCTTAGTGATAGAGTATGGCAAGAACAATGAGATGAGTAATTTAGATGATACTGCAAAGTGGGTTTTAATGTTTGAAACTTCTATTACAGTACACAGGATAAGTGCAAGTAGTGTAATTAAAACCTAAAAGAGTTTGATTTTTAAAACTCCACTGCTCAGCCTCATTAAAATGCATATTTTCTCAATTAATCCAAACTTTTCCATTAAAAACATAAAAATACACTTTCATTCCTTGCAAATAAATCTCTACAGTACATATATTTAGGATCAAATACCAAATAACCATCACAGTTAAGTAGGAAAGAAAATTACTGAAATAGCAAGAGCTTTGAATACATGGAGCCTAACAAAGGGAAGAAAAGGCAAAGTGAGGGCTGCCCACTTTCTCATTTGTAAATACTCACTTGTGACTAAATAAGCCTTTGAAGAGCTAGATTAGAAATCCCTAAATATCTCTATTTAAAGTATTCAAACCTAAGCAAAATGTTTACTTAGGAGATAACCCTTCTAATCATATATGGACTGCTTATTTACCCCCGTATTCTTTAATTACTGATTCTTCTACATATGTCAGGTACACAGAAAACTGTTGTTGAATAAAAGGCAATCGATTTTATAATCATTTTGTTGGAGAAACAAGTTTTTCTTTTTTTAATTCCACACGTTACTAAGCAGTTTATCTCAATATTGAACTGATGCAAAATACCACAGGATAATGCTTCCTTATCACTTTATCTTATGAAAAGCACTTAAAAGATCATTTTTAAATTGTCATGTAATCAACTGTAGAAGAATGTTGATTACAGAGAACTTTATTTTTAAAATTCTTAAAAATTCTCTTTAGATTTCATCGATGTATTTTACATGAGGGTTACTCAAAACCAATAAACACCTTTTATAAATGATGACCATGTGACCAGATTACAAAGCTTTTCAAGAAAAAATTTTACTAGGAAAGAGTCAAGTCAAAGGCTATCATATAATTGTAAGAGTCATGTGGGGTAAGTTAAGAAAATGTCACTAGAACTTACCCATAATTGTGAAAAATGGAGAACATATAACTTTCATTTTAAGTGCAAACAGAAATTAAAAGAGGAGGGGAAAGTATTTTGAATTTAAAGCATTCTCTGACACAAACAATAAATCACTGCCCTTATTTATGAAAAAGTCTTTTAATCTAAATAGGTTCTAATTTTAGCTGAAATAGTACTTTCTATTTTGAAAGCAAAATATTTTGAGGGGCTTATCTTTAAAAAGAAAACACTTATCCCTAAAAGTCACTGGGCAAGCATCCTGTCTCATGCCTGTGTTTCAGAACCCACCTCAGTTAATTGATAGTAGGGGAACACTTACACCAAACTTGTTTTCATTATAAAGAAATCTACTCTCAAGGATTCTTTCATCCTTTTTTCTTTTACGCAAAGAAAAATGGGTTCATCATTGTTTATAAGAAGAAAACTACCCATTTTACACATTTTTACACTATATGTTAAACTGTCCATCACATGACCTCCATTTCCAAAACAAACTATACTGATACAAAGAACAAAACGTCATGCCTGAGAAAGCGTCTGAATGCATCATGTTTGAAATGGTTTCTGAGAATCATTTTCCTTGACAAGTAGACAGCAAGTCAACCACAAAAGTCGCAAAAACATTAAAGTGACAAATAAGCAATATACCTGGATGGGTGACAAAGAAAAATTCGACAGATGGCTGTTATCACTGTTTAGGCAAACATTTGAATCAAAGCACATAAAACCTTTGTCACAAATATGAGCAATGCATGGATTAAAAGTATACAGCTAGATGGTTTTCAAATCTTGAACGTATCTCTTGTAAAAGGCACGGCTACATTAAATCTTCCTTAAAATTGACATGCCTTGTCATAATGATAATTAGTATTTGGTCAGTGGAACACACATTTCCCTCTGGAAAAGTGCTTTTAAGATGTTACAATGGTTACCTGTCATTTATGATCCAGTTCAGACAGAGATTGAGAGAGCTAAGATTTTTGCACCTCTTGACAATTTCCATCACAGTTTCATTATCCAGTTCAGTGATATGACGTAGGTCCAAGCTGGAAAGATTTCGTAGCTAATGAGATAAGTAAAATGAAAGATGAGAAAGGTTAATGCTACATTCATTCTCAAAAATTGTACAGTTTATCCCAAAGGAGAGTATCACCATACAATATTTAAAATGGGCAAGTCTAATTAAATGAAATTCATTCAAATAATATTTTACATACTAAATTAGAAATGAATACAGAAATCTATTGTAAGCATATGAATGGCAATAAACATTAAAATCAAACAGATTTTATTGACATTTCATGAAAATCAAAAGTGAGCAACCTAAAAGGTGGGGGAGCCGTTAAACATATTATATTAAGTACCCATAGTTTGATAAGATTATTCTAACACTGTTCAATTTCGATATTTATTTTCATGATTATAATGCCACTTGTGTATAGGTTTTCTCACTTTTTAAAAGATGAGGTATGAATTAAGTGGTTAATTCAGAGATACTCTGGTGATATTTTACCAACATACTCAAAATTGAACTATTACAGGTGGTGTGTTTCACCACATAGAAAGCAATATAAAATCTTGTTTAAGAAGTAAAGACCACAACTATATGGTCAACTAATCTTTGACAAAGCAGGAATGAATATCCAATAGGAAAAATAAAATAGTCTCTTCAACAAATGGTGTTGGCAAAACTGACAGCGACGTGCAGAAGAATGAAACTGGACTACTTTCTTATATCATATACAAAAATAAATTCAAAATGTATGAAAGACCTAAAACTGTGAGACAGGAAACCATCAAAATCCTAAGGGAGAACACAGGCAGCAACCTCCTGGACCTCAGCTAAAGCAACTTCTTTCTAGAATAAACTATTGGGAGATCATCAAGATAAAAAACTTCTGCACAGTGAAGGAAACAATCAACAAAACCAGAAGGCAATATATGGAATGAGAAAAGATATTTGCAAATGACATATCTGACAAAGGGTTAGCATCCATAATCTATAAAGAACTTCCCGAACTCAACACCCAAAAAACAAATAATCCAGTTAAGAAATGAGCAGAAGATACAAATAGTTTTCCAGAGAAGACGTCCAGATGGCCAACAAACACACGAAAAGATGCTCAACATCACCCATCATCAGGGAAATACAAATCAAAACCATGATTAGATACTACCTCACACCTGCCTAAAATCAAAAGCACAAGAAACAACAGGTATTGGCAAAGATGTGGAGAAAGGGAAACCCTCTTACACTGCTGGTGGACTGCAAACTGGTGCAGCCACTCTGGAAAACAGTATGGAGGTTCCTCAAAAAGTTAAAAATAAAACCACCCTACAATTGCACCCAGCAATTGCACTACCTAGGTATTTACCCAAAGGACACAAAAATACTGATTCAAAGGAATATATGCAACCCGGCATTGACAGCAGCATTTTCAAAAATAGCCAAATTATGGAAAGAGCCCTAATGTCCAACAACTGATGAATGTATAAAGAAGATGTGGTGTATATATACAATGGAATCTTATTCATCCATTAAAAAGAGTGAATCTTGCCATTTGCAATGATGTGGATGGAACTAGACTGTATTATGCTAAAGTGAAGTAAGTCTGTTGGAGAAAGACAAATACCATATGACTTCACTCATATGTGGAATTTAAAAACAGATGAACATAAGGGAAGGGGGAAAAAAAGGAGAGGGAGGCAAACCATAAGGGACTCTTAACTATAGAGAACAGAGGGCTGCTGGAGGGGAGGTGGGCGGGGATGGGCTAGATGCTAGATGGGTGATGGGGATTCGGGAGGGCACTTGTGAGGAGCACTGGGTGTTATATGTAAGTGATGAATCACAAAATTCTCCTCCTGAAACCCATATTACACTAAATGTTAACTAACTGGAATTTAAATAAAAATTTGAAAAAATATATTCTTCTCCAGGTATCACCTTCCCCATATCTCTATTTCTCTCCTTCTTCCCTGAAGCTTCCTGTCTTTCCCTGATGTTTAGTCTCCAAAGAAAATTACTAATACTGTTTACACAAAGATGGAAATTATCCTCTTCAAATAAGCTATAAATCAAATAAGCTATTTTTGCTTAATAACATGCAAAGAATTAATGTGGAAGCAAGTGGTAACCCAAGTTAACACTCCTTCTAAATATGTCTATGCCCTAATATGTTACTTATATGGCAAACCAGACTTTGCAGATGTGATCAAAGTTATGGATTCTGAGATGGAGAAATTCTTATGGATTAACAGGGTAGCCCCAATCTAATTACTGAGCTTTTATGTGCAGGCAACCTTTCCCAGCTAAAGTCAGAGAGGTATAAAGCAAGAAGTTACAAGAGACACGTGAATTCTGAAAGGGATTCAATTTGCCTTTAATGGCTTTGAGTATGGAGAAAAAGAGCAAGGAGCTAAGGGATGCAGGCATCCTCTAGAAACTGGAACAGCCCTGAGCTTAAAGCAAGAAAGAGGGACTTCAGATGTACCATCTTAAAGAACTGAATTCCAGCAAAAACTTGAAGGAGTAAGAAAACAGACTGTCCACTTGAGCTTCCAGAAGGGAACACAACTGAGTCAACACATTGAATTTAGCCTGTTAAGACTTGTGTTGGACTTCTGACTTAAGGAACTATGGGATAATAAACTTGTGCTGTTCTAAGCTACCGACTTGTTATGTCAGCAACAGAAGAGAAGCACAGGGCATTTCTAGCACTGTGACGGGGCTTACCAAGGACTGGCCAGTCTTCACACCATCCTCGAATCCTTCTGTAGAGGGAGCAGGTTAGTCCTACAGGAAGCTGACTTGCAGCTGTAACCCAAAGGCCTCAGAGGAGTGAGACAGCCAAGTTCCACTCAAGACTCAGTTGAGCTTCAACCCCAAAATAAGACACTGGAATCTCTACTGCTGTTGGCCCAAAGGGAAAGAAATGCTCTAAAACAGCACTGTTCCAGAAAACTTTCTGATGACGAAAATGTTCTGTATCTCTGCTGTCCAATATGGTAACCACTAGTCATATGCAGCTACTGAGCACTTAAAATGTGACTAGTGTGAGGGAGGACCTGGATTTTTAACTTATTTTCTTTAGTTTGTATTTACTTTTTCTGCCATGTGTGGCTAGTGGCTGCAGTGCTGGACAAGCAGCTGGAGAGCATGGAGTGTGCCGGGCAGCACTCAAACCCTCGTTTCCAACCTCAGGGAGGAGTGGCACAGAGTGTTCACGCAGAGCCACTGCTCACTGCTCCCTGACACACGTTGCAGAGCTGAGAACCAGAGTTACCTAAGGGAGATGAAACATGAAAACGTCCATAATAGTAAATTTTTTCTAATTGAGACAGGAATCATCTATTCACTAAGGGCTGAATTCTAAGCGCTCATTAAAAGATTTAGGAAAACACCTCTGCCATCAGTCTACCGGGCCAGGTGTTCAAAGAAGCCACTAGTCCAATGAGAGACTCAAGGCAGCAGTCTAGAATGGAGGCAGGACAAAAAAGAAGAAATGAGTGCTAACAAATGGGTTCCGACTCAAGGCACCGTGAGCTCAGAGCTCTGGCAACACTGGAAGATGCTCCGTACCTGGCCACCCAAGCACACCGCAGAGGGCACTCGTCTCTGTTAAAATAAAACATACCGTTGTGGCTATCCGCAGGTGCCCCAGAAAGCAGGCCCATCAGAAGCAGGGCCGAAGCCTGCGTCCCCTCCCCTGGGGAGCCCCTCCCTCCTCTCGCTGATAACCAGGCCCAACACCATGCCCAGGGTGCAGGTAAGCTGTTCTAGCTCTAACATTCGGCCCTCAACCGGACTCCTGGTCCCTACCCTTTACACCTGTCACCATAAATGAGGCCGACTGGCATTAAATGAAGCAACAGTGATCAAAACATTTCAAAGTATCTAAAGGAACAAAAAAATAACTACATAAAATATAAGATAAACAGCAAAATACAGTTTTTATAGTCTTTCTGATCACTAAAATTCACCTGAAGAATCAAAAGGCTCATACATATGTTTCTTGTTATATTTTCTTCCTGACGCATCTCTACGTGGGGGGCACAGAAGCTGAAATCATTCAGAATAAAGGCAGGGCATGGAGCAAAATGGAAGGCTGCGAGTCAAGGGCCAAAATTTTTCACGAAGGAGCAGAAGACACCAGAAGAGTAGAAGGCGTCAATAAAATGGGAGAGATCATGGTAACGCCAAAGGCACAGGTGTCAAAGTCTCAGTGTTTTGTTAATTATATTTATCGTTATTATTTTTCACGGGAGGTAGAAAACTGATGGTCTGGAAGCAGCTACGGAGAGCAAAGAGGCTCTTGTCCCCACCTCCTAACCCTAAGAAACACAGAGAGAAAATAAACAGGTATGATAGGGAGAATTCTAAAATACTCCGTGACCTAGGCCCCAGTATAATGCTGCCCCTGTGCATGCACAGGACCTGTGCATATGATGGGACAGCCTCCTTATAAGGCAAAAGTGAAGGGACTTTGCAGCTGTAATTAGGGTCCCCAATCAGCTGACACTGAATTGATCAAAAAAGACTGTATCCTGGACGGGGCTGACTTAGGGTCAGAGAGACTGTCCTGCTGCCACTGAAGCAGTCATTACTCAGCCATACTGGAGAGGGACTGCAAAGCCTCCAAGAGCTGAGAGAAATTACTGGATGAAGGTCAGCAAGATGCTGGCAACCTCAGTCCTATAACCATAAGAAAATGAATTCTTCCAACAACTACCCGAGCTTGTAAGAGGATCTAAGCTCTAGAAAGAAATGCTTCCCCCAACTGAGACCTTGCTTGTGGCCTTGTGAGACACTGGACAAGGCCACACTGGGTATCTAGACTCGGGGCCCTTGGAAGGGACATTGTTTTAAGCTGCTAAACGTGGTAATTTGTTATGAATCAGTAGAAAATTAACACAGAAGGGCTTCGGGGGACTCTCTATCCTTGAAGAGAAGTCAAGTTTCTCTTAAGACAAGGGAATATCCTTAACCATTTTAAATCCTGAGGCCCACTGCCCTCCTTTAGACACAGATGCTCACAAAGGAATAGAGGGAGATGCTTGGGCCATTCAACCTTCTCCTACGGGTGCATCTTCAGTGCCCAGAAAGTACTTCCTGGGAAAACAGGCAACTCTGATGTGGCCACCCTTACTAGCTCCATACTGTAGTAGGGGAAGGTCTTGCTAAATTTCTCCAACCACTCCTCCTCACTCGTGGAAAGATGAGTTTATTGGAAATGCTTCATAAAAATGTTCACGGCTTTTACTCAATTTGTATTTTGTCAAGAGCCATGGGTTTACTATACATATCCTAATACTGCAAGAAGTTGTCTTTGTACCTTCACGTATCTTTTATTTTTCACAGAAATTTGTACTGGGATGGAAAAAAGTGGCTGTTTCACTAGACAAATTTTCTTGTTCTTGATTAAGCAAAGGTGAAGTTAAACATACCAAGGATCAGAGTCACTATTAAATCTGATACTCTTATTAATGCCCATTTTAGTAATGTATCTTATACTTCTATTTTCTATACAAAAATCACCATTTTCTTAAACTGTATCATTTTTATAGTTAGCTGTCTTTACAGGGTATTTTTTTGTATTTCTAATCGAAGTTTAATTAACATACAATGTTACATTAGTTTTAAGTGTATGACATAGTGATTCAACAATTCTATAATTATCTCATTGCTTATCACAATAAATACAGTCACCATATGTCACCATACAATGTTATTACGATATTGTTGACGATATTCCTTATGCTGTACTTTTTATCTCCATGACTTACTTATTTTATATCTGGAAGTTTGCCTCTTAATCTCCTTTATCTTCTTCTCTTCTTCACCTATCCATTACCCCCCCCCCGCCAACTTCCCTTTGGCAACTACTTGTTTGTTCTTTGTATTTAAGAGTCTGGTTTTGTTTGTTTGTTGACTTGTTTTTTAGATTCTACATACAAGTGAAACGGCATATATCTTTCCCTAATTTCACTTAGCGTAATACCCTTTACGCCCATTCATGTTGTCACAAATGGCAAGATCTCCTTTTTAGATGTTTGGTAGAATGCACCTGTGAAGCCACCTGGTCCTGGACTTTTTACTTGTTGGGAGTTTTTTGATTACTGATTCAATTTCATTACTAGTAATCAGTCTGTTCAACTTTTCTATTTCTTCCCAAGTCAGTTTTGGATTGTATGTTTCTAGATATTTATCCATATCTTCTAGGTTGTTTAATCTGCTTGCATATAATTTTTCATAATATTCTCTTATGATCCTTTCTTTTTCTGTGTGTCATTTCTGATTTTGAGTCCTCTCTTTTTCCTCCTTCATTTCTGATTTTGAGTCCTCTCTTTTTTTCTTGATGAGTGTGACTAAAGGTTTGTCAATTTTGTTTATCTTTTCTTTTTTTTTAATAATTTTTTTTTATGATAGTCACAGAGAGAGAGAGAGAGAGAGAGAGAGAGAGAGAGGCAGAGACACAGGCAGAGGGAGAAGCAGGCTCCATGCACCGGGAGCCCGGCGTGGGATTCAATCCCAAACCACTGCGCCACCCAGGGATCCCAATTTTGTTTGTCTTTTCAATGAACCAGATACTGGTTTCACTGATATCTTCTTTTGTTTTTTAGTCTCTATTTCATTTATCTCTGCTCCAATCTTGATTATTTCCCTCTTTCTACTAGCTTTGGACTTTGTTCTTTTCCTAGATATTTTCAGTGAAAACACCCAAAAAGTCTTTATTTCTGTGGAGATATACTGATCTGGAAACATATAAAGAACCAATAGGGATCCCTGGGTGGCTCAGCGGTTGAGCCCCTGCCTTCAGCCCAGGGCCTGATCGTGGAGACCAGGGATCAAGTCCCGCGTCGGGCTCCCTGCATGGAGCCTGCTTCTCTCTCTGCCTCTCTCTCTCTCTCTCTCCCTCTCTCTGTGTCTCTCATGAATGAATAAATAAAATCTTAAAAAAAAAAAAAAAAAGAACCAATAGCCTCTTAGAGTTGCAAGTTCTGAGTGGCTTGCTGGGCTTATGTCCTGAGAGCCTACGCATATCTGGACCATACAAAATCAGAAATATATAAAATGGACCTTAGAGATGCTGGAAAATACTCTGAAGCATGACTATTAAGCCTGTTAATGTTAAGGATAAATTTTGCTATGTGTAACCACGTGCATATGCGAACTATTAAATATAGCCATGTATAATACATATATAGCATCATTTTATTTTCTAGTTTTTCTGTATTATAGTCACTAGGAAGACACAAAATCTTAAAGATTTTACGCACCCACAAAAATATTTCCTGTACTTTTATATTTTGTGGTCTAGCACAACTTCAACACAGTTTCTATGTGAACTCTTACATAGCTCTTAGCTTCTCTTACTGTAAATTATCTTCATCACAACACTGTGAATGTACTTAATACCCCTGAACTGAATACTTAAAAATGGCTAAAAGGTAAACTCTGTTATGTACATCTGACCATGATAAAAAAAAAAAAATCACTTCATCAACCAGGACATGGAAGGAGGCTATAATAAATTTGTGTAGAGTTGAAAATTTAAAGTTGTTTGTGCCAGTTCAGTCCCCTCACATTAGGAAAAATACCTGAGGGCCAAATGGGTTTGAATAACTTTGATCAAAGTACAGATAACGAGAAGAGAAATGTTAGTAAATCTAAATTATTTTACAGATGTGGGGAAATCCAGGGATATCACCTAGAACTCACAGAAACACAAAAAGTAACAACTCCAAAAACTATCTATATATAATAAAAACTCTAATTCTAGTTGATTGACTCTAACTTTTAGAAATCCTGCATCCGACCCCATTCCTCAGTGCAAGGTGAGCCAGATAATGACACTGGCCTATTTTTGGCTGCTACCGCCCTGTTTACTGTCCATAAATGAAACATCCCTTCTCTTCCAATGGAGCACAAACTCACACATGAGGAACCAGATTTATTTCGGCTCTCACAGGTAGCATTCTGACATCTTGAAGAGGGTTCTGCTCTCAGATTCTTTTTTTTTTTTAAT
The DNA here is from genome assembly GCF_011100685.1 of Canis lupus familiaris. Taxonomy (NCBI): domain Eukaryota; kingdom Metazoa; phylum Chordata; class Mammalia; order Carnivora; family Canidae; genus Canis; species Canis lupus. The sequence continues at coordinate 3,785,217 of NC_049224.1, read as the reverse complement.
ATTTTATTTATTTATTCATGAGAGACACACACACAAGAGAGAGAGAGGCAGAGACACAGGCAGAGGGAGAAGCAGGCTCCATGCAGGGAGCCTGACGTGGGACTCGATCCCGGGTCTCCAGGATCACGCCCCGGGGCCGAAGGCAGGCGCTAAACTGCTGAGCTACCCGGGCTGCCCTACTGTCAGATTCAATTAAGGCTCATTTTATGATGAAGTGTCAATCCCTGACTATGCTCATGTGGCCTTCCTTCCCTATGACCACTTTGGCCAGTTCAACATAAAATCTGACAATATCCAAAGGCAGTTTCAGGAGGCAAATTCCTGGATACCACCATTATTACAAGACACACACTGAGTACCTCTATGGGATGCATTTTTATTGAAAACTCTACAAACAGCTCTGTCAAATTCATCACACTCCTTCCCTTGCTATAGGCATGTCATAATAGCGCCCTCCAGGGTTTCATACAAAGCTCCCTAAACTAATTCTTCATAGTGTGAAACAAATAATTACATTTAGGAAACTGACATTTTAATTAAACTTACTTTCCTTATAAATTCACTGGTAGTCTTGGGTTATACAAATCACAGAGGATCTGAATAAACAAAGACTTACAACCAAAACCTCATAGATGCTTCACTCCAACTTTTAAACATTTAGTAAGATGTTTTAAAAGAAATCCAAGTCAGAATGTAGACTGTAGATAATCAACTTTCAGGTTAATTCTTCTTTTATTGAGAAAAATATTATTTAGAACTAATTCAGGTTAAAGACTAAAATTAGTCAATGACTGGTATGGCCATGTATGTACTTAAGTATAAAATGAGACACTAAAATGTTACCTAGGAAACAGAGTCTTGAAGGATTATAAAAAGACCTCAAATGGCTTCCAAGTTCTCTTAAGACTCTGGAAAAGTAAAAAATTAAACAAAATCCTCAATCGTGCAAATTGACCATGGTGGATGAATCAACGTAGGAGGACACACAGGACCTTGGCAAAGGCAGCAGGGCTGTTCCACCATTTCAGGCTAACAAGGATGTCTTACTTAGGGAAAGCCAGTTGGAGGTGATAAGTTTTAAAAAGAGTAAAAACCTCCGTGTAGTTAAATATGTTGAAATGCCAACCAATCCTAAATTACTTCTTGCCAGCCCTGCAGATGTTGGTTTTATTGGGACTGGGTTTCGAAGCAATTGGTTGTGATCTGTAGGGAGCAAAGTCAAGGGTAAGGACAGGCTGCCCTGCTGAAACTGGGGTGACTGGGGCTGTAGGTCAGCACCACACACACCCCTGCCAACTGCCAAGACGGAGACCATGGGAGAGAGCAGAGGTGCGGGGAGACAAGGGTCAGAGAAAGGCAGTTTCTTTGGGGGAAAAGTCTCCTGTTAAGGACAGGGAGGGAGACACAAGCAATAAAGGAAAGGGGCAGAGTGGGAATTGCTGTCCCTGAGGATAGGACGGCTTCTACACCTTGACAGGGTCTGGTGTCTACATTTAGAGAACGTGGTTAGACAAGGAAGAGAATGGGGGCACCCCTGCACGTCACCTCGGTCTGAACCTCAGCTTTGTTAAGGCCTGCACTCCAGCATGGAAATGGGAATAATAATTGAGCTGGATGAGTCACATTTAGGACCTTGGGCAAAAGTTTTCCAGTACCTCATAGAACCAAGAACCTCAGGGTGGAACGGAAAGCTTTTAAACAGCCTGAGATCACGGCACAGACAATAAAAACCATGAAAATAGGACTTCCAGGGTACTGAATGCTGTCACCTCCCCAGTTGCGACCACGTTAATTGTCTGACACCTTCTCTACGTATTCCTTCCAACCACTGCCTTCTTAATCATGCTGGGCTCTTGTCTCTTTGCATTAGTTCCCAATCCAAGGTCTATTTCACTCTGCCATTCCCCCAGTAGATCTGACATCTTTTGCCACTTTATTCACATCTTGTTTTGCTTTCTAGCACACCTTCCCGCAATGCTTCTCAGAGCTGCCCCTTCTAACTCCTTCCTGGCACCTTACCAGCCAGATTAATCTTCCTTAAATAACTTTGACCGTTATCTCTCACCTTCTCTGAAACTTTTAGGGAATAAAAATATTTCAACTGCAAAAAATGAATCCCAGAACTTGCCTATCAAAGCCCTTCACTGTCTACTATTGCCATTGCCTGAAATCTGTTCAGCTAGCTGAAAACTCTTTCCCCAAATTTTGAGAGGTTGTTTTCACTGTACTCAAAGAGCTGTGCTCATTACTCTAAAACTGCTCTCCCTTCACTCTTTTTACTCAGGTGCCTTGGAAGTACATCTTGCCTCTATGCCACTCTATTCAACTGCCTGGTGCCTACCTCATCTTCTCCACAAAGCCTTCTCGATTACTTTAGAGAGAGGAAAAATTAGTGAGTCTTGGAAATACAATATACTTGCCTAACACAAATTATCAACCAGACAGTCCCAATGTCACTATGCCTCTTAGATAGCAATCATCAATTGGCAGCAGCTGCCAAGGGACCAGGGGAACAATCTTCCCTTCCTGCTTCAAAGTACTTGGGTGTCCCCTCTTTGTCTCTGTCAATTCTTTCACCTTCCCCTCCCTGTCCCCTCATCATCCCCAACCAGCCCTTCCCAGGCTGTGCAGTTCAAGACCAAGCTCTCATCCCAAACGCTTGACATCTAATCTTAATGCTTGCACTGGCCCAAATCTAGATGGTTGTGAATTTTCATTCATTCATTCGTTCACACTTACTTAAATGTCTCCTAAGCACCCGACCCGGACTTGACTGCATATTAGGATCACATGGGGGAACTTTTTTAAAAAATACTGATAACCAGGCCCCATCCTTAGACATTCTTCTGATTCACTGGCCTCAGTAAGGCCAGTGGTTAGTATTTCCGAAAAAGATACCCAGCTGATCCCAGCCTGAATTGGAAACCACTTCTCTGATGCACGGCTATTAATATCTAAACCCTAAAAGTATAATTTGTGAAGCTCAGCCTCTTCCATCACTCAAAAAGGAATGCAGAAGATATTACTCCTATGAACAAAAACTACTTTTTGAGCACCTATTATGTACCAGAGGCTATGCTAGCTGCTCAAAATACAGCAGTGAACAAAACAGACAAAAATCCCTGTCTACACTCCTGGTTGGAAACAAGTGAGGGGAACAACAAGTAAACAAAGTATATAGTATGTTAAAGTGCTAAGTACTATTGAGAAATCATAAAGCAAGGCAAGGCAGATAGAAAACAGTGGAGGGAAGGGAGATGGGATGTGATTTAAATAAGCAGTCAAGGATGATCTCATTGAAAAGATGATCAAAGAACACAGATTTGAAGGAGGTGAGGGAGCACACAAAACATGGGGATGTCTGGGGCAAGACTCAGAGCAAAGGTCCTGGGGTGGGAACAGGTGAACATTTTGAAGGATTAGTGAGGAGCCAGAGGGATTGTGGCAGGGTCAACAGAAAGAGAACTAACAGGAGACATAGCCAAAGAGGTGAGTAAGGAAGGGCAGACTACATGAAACTTTGTAGGACAAGGTAGTAAGGATTTTAGCTTTTGCACTGAGGAATTTGGGAAGCCACTGGGAGCGTTTGTGTGGGAGTATGACTTGATCTAACTTACATTTTTAAATGATCTTCCCTGTGAGTCTAGAAGAGGAGCAAAGGTGAAACAGGGAGAGGCTACATTGAATTAATCCAGTCAACCAATATCAGTGACTTGGACCACAGTGACGGCAGCCGGACAGGATATGAAAAATCAGATTTTGGATATATTTGAAAGTAGAAACAACAGAATTTTTTTGACAAATATATCATGGAGAGAAAGAGAAAAAGAAGAATCAAGGTTGATTCTAAGGCTTCTGGGTTGAGCTCATGGAAGGTATTGTTGGCATTAACTAAGATGGCTTGGTAGCAGGTAGGAAGAGTTTGGTTTTGATTATGTTATGTCTGCGATGCCCTTTTGACAGCCAAGAAAAAATGTCAAGTAAACTGAGCACATAAATGGCATTTATACTTCTAAATTTAATATATGGAAGTTTAATTATATAGAAATATGCTAAATTCTTTATATGTAAATTATATATTTTTATAAATAGAAATTATATAATTTATACATAAATTATATATAAATATGTTAAATTCTTTAGGTACAAGGATAGCAGCCTTCCAATTTATAATGAGTAAAGGAAATAAAATACTACTTAACTGATAAAATTAATATACAGGCATACATACCCACAGTAATAAAATATAATACATAATGAGCTAGCCTGATTCTAAAAAAAGTTAAAAATGCATTAGGAGCAATAGGCTCCTGAGCCATCAGGGACAGTTATAGGCTGGTTTCATTTCCTACTGAGGCATAATTCAGCCTTCGTGGCTCCCATGCACATCCTCTGTACAACTGCCTGGGATGCCCACAGTCCGAGCACGAGACTGCTCTTCATACACCCACTGATGTTGCTCAATCACAGCCTAGAAAAAAGTCAATGAGAGACTGTTCCTCCCACTAGAGTCACAGGCAAACTACCACAAATCAGGGCCATGGCTATTAGCCTTTGTGTCATGAGCCCAACTAGCTATATTAGGTACATCAAACTCATTTATTAAATGCTTATTGCTGAATGAATAAATTTGACATCAGGAGATATTATTCATATGAACAGTAACTACTTATTGGGCACCAATTACATGCCACAGGCTATTCAAAATACTGTTTCAGGGAGTGTGAATCAAACTTTAAAGATAATCTCACTGATTTAGGTTTCCAGAGATCAAGTATCCCTTTAACTATATCAAATGCAGGATCTACAGCTCTGAAGCTCCATGTTTTTAAAAGTGATATTATATGAACATAAATTTCACAATATCGAAGCATTACATAACCAAAAATAACAATCTCCTTCCACAGAATTAAAGATCATTTTAGAACAAGAAGCATAATCAGTTCACTATTTACATGTTTGTTTTTAACATGAAGAAACAATTTTTTTTAAAAGCTTCTATAAGTTGTCAGCATTTTGAAGTGTGTGACAGGAATCCTGAATAGTTCACCAAAATTTTAATCACTGTCTTCTGCTGCAGAAATGTGAATTTGTTAATTGGATTTCTGCATCTTAGTATACCAATTCAGAATGGACGCTCCGCTCCTACTCTTTCACTCTGGCAGGCAGCAGTCTCTAATTGACTTTTTCCTGGGACTTTCCTTTCCACCAAATCCCTTTCTATTTTCCATATAAGATTTCTGGAGCTCAAAATGAACTACAAACAGCACTTAAAGTTAGCAGCACTAAGCAGCCCTGTCACTTTTTTACCCAGCAGCAGCTAAGGAACAGAACTTCTCCTCAATTAAAAAAATAAAATGTTCACACTGTTTCACTTAAAAAAAAGAAAAAAAATCAAAGCTTAAATAAATTAAGGGCAAATTAAGTCAAATGTGAATGCAAACAAGGGGAGATTATTTCATCTAATTGGACTGGTTGTGTACTTCTCTTTCATTTTCTTTTACCAAGGTCAGAGATCTGTTATTAAAAAAAAAGACAGTTCAAGGAATTCTGAACCCATTTCAGTCACTAGCATCATACAGCACACTTCAGTGTGTCAAAAGTTTTGGAAATACATTCCAAAAAAAGGTTTTACAACCTAATTTTTTAAAGTAGTAAAATAAATGAAACTTAACCCAGGACAAACTGAACTAAGGGCAAAAGCTTATCATATTCAAGCCAAGCGACCTGTACACTCACCTCTTAATCATATACTATTAAGGCAAAACCACCATATTATTCCATTCTTTATTTTTAAACGTGTGCAGCTGGAAAACAAAGGAATAACATTAATGGGGACATTAATTTAAAAAAAAATATTCTGGGGACATCTGGATGGCTCAGCGGTTGAGTGTCTGCCTTTGGCTCAGGTCATGATCACGGATCCTGGGATCGAGTCCCGCATCGGGCTGCCTGCAGGGAGCCTGCTTCTCCCTCTGCCTGTGCCTCTGCCTCTCTCTATGTCTCCCATGAATAAATAGATAAAATATTTTAAAATTTTTTTAAAAATTAAAAAATATTCTGACATGTTTATTTTCTGGCATTCTGGAAATATTATAGAAATATTGTGCCTATTGTCTAAAATAAGATGTCTATTTTTTTTTCTTTCTTCTCGGTTTAGAATTGCAATTGGGACTCAACTTCACATAGAAAATCTCCTAGAGCCTGCCTTGCTTGCACTCTCATTTCTGGGCATCAGCTGAAAGCCATAGCTCAGAGTAAAAAGTACCTAAACCTTAATTTCAGAAATGATTCTTCCTATTCTGTGACCAGGAGCTATTTCAGGGAGGTGAACCAAGAAACTCTGGTGCATAGAATAACCACCGGCTGAGCCCCACGCCCCCCATCTCTGGGCCTTCCATACCACCAGAATAAAGATCTCCCGACATACGGAGGAGCACTATGAGGCCCGTGTCAATAGGGCACCCGCAGCTCCTCTCTGAGTCCTGCCCTGTAGGTGTGGAGCACTCGGAGTCACCAGAGAGGAGAAGAACTAACCCAGGCATCCAGCAGCAGCTTTCTCTCCTCTCAAACTCTAAGCCATTTTTATGAGAAGAAACATTCCAAAACATATATGTAACTTCTCCTTCCTATCATCCCCCTGCCTAGTCCTCAAATAAAATCCCAAATACTCCTTCTAGTTGAAACACACATCTGGAACTAACAATCTAAAAATTAATCAATCGGATCATCACTACTAATGAGAAAGGAGTCAGAGAATCCGTCAAAAGAAATCAAGATACAAGTTTGGAAAAAATACTTTTTCATTTCTGGCACTGTACTTGATTTAATTGTTCATGGTATTGCCCAAGTGCCCCATCACTATGATAATGAAAGAATGAACACTTTGCAGGTGAGAAAAATCTTAGAAGACTCAAACTTTTTAAAGGGCGTGCAAAGATGTATACTCCAAATCCAAGTCAGGAATTCCCCAAACACTAAATCAGATTTCAGATGTTTTACCTCTGTGCTATAATAACCATTCCAAGAAACGACAGCATTTCGTTTAAAATATGTTTAAATTTGGAATTGGTAAGTTTTAGTTCCTGACTCTGCTAATCACACTCAAGAGCTAAAAGTGAATGATCTAAAATTCTCGGCTATTATCTGTGCTATAGGCAGTATATCAGTTATCAATAAGAAATGGTAATCAGAAAGAAGGTCTTTAGGAAATTTTCTTTGATATTAAATAATGTAGATCATGAAATTACATTATCATTAAAACAGATAATACAAATATTTCCAAAAGAAACTATAAAAATTCTGTAACTTTGATTTATATATTAAAATACTACTTTCTGATACAAAGAACTATCCATCTATAATACTACTCTCTCAACCTATGTTGTCCATCTCTGAGTAAAAAAAACCTTCAACCTTCATCCAAAAAAAAACAAACAAACAAACAAACCTTCAACCAACTGAGATGAATTTAAAATAACATTAGCTAGTGTATAGCTAAGGTATAATTTTAAATATCAAATTATGATGTACTCTAATAATACACACTGTGAGTCAGTTATACCTTCTCATATCAATGAGAAAAGTATGACCAAGCTTTTTGAAAATTAAAAAATAAACAGAAGTAGACAGGACAGCATGTTATTTTTAAATTATCAGCCAAAACCATCAAGATATAACTTAAATTAACTAGTAACAAATTACCAGTAAGTCAAATAACTAGTTCACAACTTAATTTCTTAGTCAAATATTTCTCTTTGTCTTCGCCTCTGTGAACTGACATTATAGATTACAGCACTGAGAAAACATTTAAATGTCGGTTTTGCTAGGAGCATGTATAAAAACTATCTTTCTATAATTAAGCAACTAGCCCACTATCCCACTTTTGGGACTCACCGTGACTAACAGAGAGTTACTATGGAAATGAATTCCCTATTGTCCAAGATTGCCTCTGTGAACTGACATTATAGATTACAGCACTGAGAAAACATTTAAATGTCGGTTTTGCTAGGAGCATGTATAAAAACTATCTTTCTATAATTAAGCAACTAGCCCACTATCCCACTTTTGGGACTCACCGTGACCTTGTGGCTTCCTTATTCTTAAGGGTCACATAGCTAGCCGCCCCTATCTCTCTAGCTGTAGCTTGTCTAGATCCAGAGCAGAAGTATGGCTAGTGATGGTCCGAGCAAGGGTCAAGACTAACTTAAATCTTACATTATGTGCCATTCTCTGCTTTGCGCTTTGATCGCCACTGTTACAAGACTCCCTGAGAGGAAAAAAATATCAGTTCTATTCTCTTAAGTGGGGTCTCATGGAAGAAACCTAGAATTACACAAAAAGATGTATTACGGTCTAAACAGGGAAACAGAAACCACTGTAAGTATTCATTAAATTACATAAAGGGAATTTCATTAAGGAAATTGGTTACTCTGTTGAAGCAGAGGCTGAGAAGAAACACTGCAGAGGCTGGTGTGAACCAGAGATTTCACAACAGCGGGAAGAAATGCACCCCCAAGGCTGGAGGGACAGAAGGAGGAGTCACTGTTACTGGAACCCACAGTCTCTGGCTATTCAACACAAGGTGGAGCCTGTCCAGGGCTAGAACCACAGAGGAAATAAAGCTTTGCCAGTAACACAAACTGTGAGAGAAAGAGAGCAACAGAAATACCCTAGTTTCTCCCTCCCTTCCTCCTGGCTGCCTCCCACTAAATGCAGCCAAGCAAATGAAGCCCCCTGTGATGCAGAAATGCATGCTTAGGGAGAAAAAAGGACCTGAGGGCTAAGAGACCCAGGATCAGAGCAAAGTAAAAGGAAAGAAAGGGGGAAAGGGATCCTGTTCCCAACAAAGAAAAAAAGCAGTCCATCTAATGGGGAGTTCTTTATAACAACCCAGAAGCATAATTTCCAGAGTATTTCTGCAACTTGCCTGAGAAACACAGGGTGCTAACCAGCTTTGTTTTCGTTTTCAAGCTAGATGAAAGCTGTAAAAGTCATCACTTGCGCTGCTTTCTCAGGCACAGGGGTATTATTTAATTTTTAAAGATCCAAGATTGATAGCCAATTGCATGTTGAAAAAGCACCTCTGATTAAACATAATAACAAAGCATATTCTCTAATGAATATAATAGAAAAAGCTCCAGTGGGAAGCTTTCTTTTGGAGAAAAAAAAATGTTGATGGCCAATCATCCCACTAGGATATAATCAATTGAAGAGAAGTCTACAGTAGGGGAAGCAGCTATGTTCCTAAAGGTTCTGTAAATACAGTATGATCAACAGCTTTTGTGTAAATGCCTGTGATACCTCTGGGCTGGAGAGCAAACATGTAAGGAGCTCAACTGCGGTTGGTCAATGTACTCTACTGGCCTCTATTATTGGGCCAGCGCGTCTGGGAGAGAGGGAGTTCAGAACCAAACTTCACTCCAAAAATTATTGTGGAAAATAATGAATAATAATACGTAGGCCCAAATTCTGGTTAAATATTGAGAATTCAAGCTAAAAGTTCAGGACATACACCCCTACCGTCACATAAATAAATTAGCTTTTGACTAACAGAGAGTTACTATGGAAATGAATTCCCTATTGTCCAAGATTGCCACCACAATAAAGACACAACATAATTTATCTTCCTTTCAGTATCCAGGAGCCCCTTTTTAGATCATCATTACTAACATGGTACAATGTTACACAGAATTGTAGAGAAAAATCTAATTACTTGGGTTCTGAGTAATGATTAATGATTGACATAGTGTGGGTGTCTACTGTGTTTGAGTATGTGAGTGACTGAATATATAATATGTTCATAAACAGGCATTTCTCTGTGGCTGACAAGATCTGCCCAGGTGCAGTGAAAACAGCACTTTAGAAGGTAATTAAAAATAAAACATTGTTAAATATTGTATAATCGTTCGAAACTATTAACTGAATTTAACTGCCAGTGGTTTTATATAATTGAATATGTCCCTTAAACCAATATGGATTCTATTTAAGTCTAATTCTCAATAAATGCTTATTTTAAATTAATAAATGAGATTTGCTTACTTTACTTTTTCTCAGTAATATATTTTCTCATTAAGTTTCATTATAACTTATTCTCATTAGGCCCCCAAAATGATTTCTCTAATTCGGGCAACTCTGTTCTGTTAGGGCCCCATCCGTGTCTAATATCACTATTTATGTATAAACCACAAGACTAAGTGAAGTAGACTCACACTGATCCCTAAATAAAATTTCTCTCACGAAACAGTGTGAATGAATTTGAAAGTCTAAGAAAGCATGAAAGCAACATCTCCTAATCTTTCTCAGATAAAGACTGACCTCATGTGTTAGAGACCAGATAAATAAAGTTGAAATCCTTTTTTATAAGAATATTTGCAATAAAACCACAATTTCTGAATAATGAATGTGATAAAAATTCAAGGAGTAAAATGAGGATGGTGTAAGCAAAGTAAAATAATATTTAAAATATAAAAGCCAAGATACAAGAAAGGCCCTTTCAGAAAGAGATTACCAACTTTCCTCATTTTATATTATATATTTATATTAAAGCCTGAAGGAACCATTTTATCAAAGGATAGATACAACAAAGAAACTCATTTGTTCAATATACTTGTTAGAACTTCCACAATCTGAGTCATTTGAAAGATGAATTCATTTTACTAGTGTCACATTGATACATCCTGCCATTGTAGATATTGAAATGAAAATGTAGCACAAACAAATATATATTACAAGTAGAGAATGAGTAACAGAGTTATAAAATATAAAGGGTAGCCTCATCGAACAGGGATTGCTGATTTTACAGAACGGAAAACTAAATGTGATAAATTGCTACAGCTTATTTATTTTACCTTGCCTAAGCTAATTTAGAAAAGTAAAAATCAAAGTCACTAATTCATGCAGTAATAAGGTACAACAGTATATTCCCCCAATTCAAGTATATTGCTATATTAGGAATTATTTAAAATGACCTCATTAAAAATACTATTTTAGTTGTTCAGTGCATGAACTTAAATCATTAAATAACCCTTCAGGGGTTCAGCTGGGAAAGGAAAGGAAAACAAAACAAAACAATGAAGAGCAGACATATAGTCATTAATCTTAAGGTTTAGGACTGATACTAAGGTAGAAAAAAAGGATCATAATGATTTTAAATAAGATATATTTTCATGAAAATTATTTTACATTTTTATTTTAATGAAAGAATAGGAACAGATTAGGACTACTTACAGGAACTTTTGTACATCAAGATGCTTATTTTTCTTATTACTTTATTTTTTGACTACTTCTTTAGTTATGCTCTAAGCACTCTTCCTCTACAATCCTAGAGGTAAGTAGATGCTATTATTATTCTTATTTTAGAGATGAGGAAATTGAGGCAAAGAAATGTGGTGGTTAGCCCCCAAGTCATACAATTAGTAGTGATGCCATTAACTTTGATGACAGAAATAAGTGCTTTGCCGTCCATTGCAAACTTCTAAGAAAAAAATCAGTTAATGAATCTTGATAATCATCGCCTATATTTTCAACATCCAGGTTTTGGGCCCAGTTCATAAGCTCGAAAGGCATGGTCATCCAACAAAAACACCCCTTCACAATACTTACTGGCTCATACTCACTATGAGATATTTTAGAGCTGAATGAATTTAAGAGCATATATTTTACCTATCTCAAAATAACACACAAGTGCTATAATCATTTAGAAACAAATGAAATGATAATCTATGACTAAACAACAATATCATCCCTAAAGTAGCAAAATAGTATATTCTTCCTTCAGAATAAGGCATTCTAAACTGATCAGGAGTTTGGAAATATAAAAGGCAAGAAAGTTCCTCTTTCATTTCTCTGGATACACAAAAAAAGGCAAAAATTGAGTTAGTTGCATGAATGAACATTCTTTCAGTTACTTATGTTAAATTGACTGAAAAAATCAATTTTGTTTTCCTTTAGAAAACATTTCATACTTTCAGCCATAAGCACTTTTAAAATATGTGGGGTTTTTTAAGTTCTTTAAATGTGATTATGGTCTAAGGAAATATCAGAAGTTTGAACATTTTGTTTAGTTATCTGTTACATTTTCCAAAAAATTCTGTTTAAAAACAGAAACAAACATTAAAAACTCCAACCAAACCCATACCTGATAGACCTTAAGAATTCAGATCATGCTTATAACTTGAATAAAGCAATAAGATCTAATATAGCATCAGAATTAATATTAACTGAAACTCATTTTATAATATTTAGTAGTCTTATATATTCATATTTTAAAATAATATTAACATAACTTTAGAATATATCAACAATCTAAAAAGCCAGGAACCTCAAAGTTTTTAAATATAACAAATATTTGGTAAAATTCACCAGGGAAGCAACTTGCACCTGGAGTATTATTGGAGGGAAAGTTTTTAACCATAAATAAAATTTCCTTAAGAGATACAGGGGTATTCAAGTTATGTACTCTTTCTTGAGTAAGCTTTGGTAGTCTGTATCTTTCAAATAAATTTTTCATTTCATCTGGTTTGTTGGTTTTAGAGGCATAAACACGTATAATATTCCCTTGTTATCCTTTTTACATCTGTAGACTCTGTAGTCCTGTTGTGATATTGGCAAGTTGTATCTTTGTCTCTCTCTTTCTATTTCTCCTTTTCTTCTGAATAGAGATTTATCAGTTTCATCTATTTTATCACAGAACCAGTTTTCGGGTTCAATAATTTTTTCCTTTATTCTTGTTTTCCATTTCATTGACCTCCTTTCCATCTTTATTATTCCTTTTCTCTGCTTACTTTGAGTTTAATTTACTCTTCCTCAAGTTTCACAACGTAGAAGCTCATGAGGGAAAAGGTCACTAATTTGAGAACTTCCTTTTTTTCTTATATAGGTGCTTACTGCCATTAAATTTACATAGTAAAGGATGTTTTAGCAGCATCACATTAAATCATCAGTGTTGTGTTTTCATTCTCATTCAGTTCAAAATACTTGCTAATTTCTCTTTTGATTTCTTCTTCCATCCTTGTGGATTATTTAGGATTGGGTGCTCAGAGGAGATCATCTACAGATGTCTGAGATTCCCTATGGAGTTCTCTCCACTCCAGTACTCTGTCCTCTGAATTCTGGCTACCTTGGTCTCCCTGTTCTGTCTCAACTCACAGTATATGCTGAGTTTTGCTTGGGTTACCCCTCCTTGTGCCATAAGCTGGAAATTCTCCAATGCTTTAGATGGAGGTAGTCATAGGACTCCTCTTGCTTCTCATATCTCAGGGATTGCTGTCCTTCATTGAATCTTGAAGATTACCATTTCATATATTTTGTCTGTTTTGGGGGGATGTTTCAGGAAAAAGAGTAAATCTGGTCCCTATCACTCCACCCAACCTGGAAAAAGAGATACAATTTTGCTTTTTTATATATCACTATGAATTCAAGATTTTTATAAATTTGGTTTGTTTTAATCCATTGCAGTCATTTTTCTTCTTGATGCTCAAAGTTCACCAATCTAGACCAGTGGAAACCACTTCATGTTCGCTTTGGGTCCTTCTGAAATGTTTCTACTAGCTCCTTTAGTGGCAAATGATATTTAGCCACTAGAGTCTAGATACTAGGGGTTGAATACATATTTGCATTTGCTGAATCTGTTTCTAAAAAATAGGAGGGAGAACAAGATAGATTTTATAATATTTTATAATATTTTATACTTATAAATAGGTACACTGCAGTGAAAAGAACAAACACCTGTGTTGGAGAAGACTCAATTCTCTCACATATAACACAAGTGACTAACATTCTCAACTGTTAAATGGAGACCTCAAAAGTTCATAGTATTTCTTCCTAATACTGATCTATAGTTTCCAAACACAGTCCGGTAAACCTTACTTTATCTTCTCAACTTGGGTGGATTCAGTCTCAGCTATTTCAAGACTTTAATTTACAGTCATAGGAGCGTAAAAGGAAGACCTCCAATATTGTTTGCTATTAGCAGAATTTCTCTTAAGACTAAAGGTGTGTAGTCAGTAAATATTGCAAAGTGAATAAGAGTCTAGCTCAGGCTAAGCACATCAAAGTAAAATCAGACCGAAGGAACCATATTTAAAGGATATGAATATCCTTCCACCTGTTCCCAATCTTCTATCTTCTTCCCGAGCTGTCACAAATCCCCAATTTTCCTTTCTAAATTGCCAAAGATTTGACATTTCTTAGTTTCAGGGAGAGCCCTGCATAGTCCCTTCCAGGTCAATGATTCTTAAATGTGTAGATTCTTCTGGGTACAAGAAACTAGAGACAGATCACCTAATTCAGGCACATCTCTTCATAGACAGGAAACTAAGGCATGGAGATTTTATGTCATTTGTTGTTAGCAAACTGAGAGCCAAAGACTTAGAAAAGTAGTATGTCGGAGAGAATTTCTAAACCATATAAAATTAAAAATATTTAGACCAATAGCTCTCAACACTCTGTATCTCACACATCTCTAGTCATTTACTTATAATAACACACCATGATGATAATAAGGATGATACAACTTGCTAGCAGCATTTATATACTAATAAACATTTTGTGAATGTAAATTACATTTTGTGTAATGTCTTAGTATGAAAACTGCCAGAATGCAAATATCTTACCAAAAAAAGTTTTTATTTTCATTAAAACCTGAGTTCTACCCTTGGTTTTCAAGAGATAAAACAATTTAAACAGCTTTGCAGAAGCTATGCATGCTAAAATGAATCTAGGAAACTAAGCAATATTATACCATAAACCAGTCTTCTCATTAAAGCAAAAAACTGTGCTGAGCAACAAAGATGATCCTCAAAAGTCTGTGGACCAGCTTTGATATTAATCCAGTAGATTCAGACTACTGACAATCAAAACCACCAATTCTGGCCTATCATCTTCAGAAGAACATTCTCAGCAATTTGAGCCTTCCAAAACAGACATTTGCTATTTGCTATAGCTGCTATTTTGTCACAGAGAGTCATTCTGATCTTTTAAGTACCAGTGTACCATAATTTTTGGCCATCTCAAAATGCTCAGAGAAGCACTTACTGATCTAATAAGTCTTGTTTTGTCTTTAATGAGTACAATTTCAAGTGATCATAAAAATCCCACATATGGTCATTATAACACCAGTTGTGCACAATCTGTTCATCCGAAGGCATTTCTACTCTACACTATAAACAACATTAGATGTGACTAGAAAAACATTCATCCACCAAGATGTTCAGGCCAAGGCTATAGGAAATGAATAAAAATTATGGTTATGTATGGTCTTGGTTACACTAAGATAGTCTGACAGAGCAATAATTGAGAATAACGTGCTTTTCTTCTCCACTAGCTTTAGGCTCTGATCCTCAAAATACAATTAAAGCTGATCAGTTATCAGTCACTGAAGACACAGGACAACCACAGAACCTGTTTCAGACACACTAGACCCAAATAGTGATTTGATGTTTTTTTCTCAAAGTTTGCTCTAACTTTCCAGCAATTTAGATATTGCAAAATTTTAATATTAGTAGCCAACATTTACCTAGCATTCACTGCAATCCTGATAGTGAAGCAAGCACCTTGCATATATTATTTCAATTAATACCCTGAAGAAGAATTTCTCCACTTAGATAATTAAGGGCCAGCGCTAAGATTCAAACCGAAGCTAACAATAGAGCCCAGGCTCCAATCAACTGTGCCTTATTGCCAGAGTCCTAAGGAATTCACAATCATTTGCTCTTTTTTCTAGGAAGGAAAGAAAAAGAGTATTTCCCACTAAACTGTAAGCTTAAAGAGACCTGAAGAGACCAAACCCACAGAGACCTGGATCTCACCTGTTTTATTTCAACACTGTGCTGCTAACACAGCAGTTTCCCGATAGTAGTGAAATTAAGAAAGGGTGAGTGAGAAGGTTACTCAGCTATTACACGGGAAAGGCCAGACTCATACCTATTCTCCTAAGTACTATACGATACAGTTAAAATGTATACAGTAACAAATTTCAGATAATACACAGATAAATTTGTAGCCGCCTTTCCATGAACACATTAGGAATTAGTTCCTAATTATTTTAAAGTTCTGAAGAGAAGATGACACAGAAGTGAGAGATTCCAAAGAAACTAGCATTATCATCATTGCTAAAATATGAGATTTCATATATTCAGTATATAAGTGAACTCTCTGAACTAGGTTAATTTTTGACACAGACTCACCTTTCTTTTCATTTTACATATTCAGCTTAATCATATGCAACCCGCCATATTCACCTCCTAAAAGGCAAAGGCTCAAAGGACCTAGTGATTTGTAAGCAGTTAAAACCTCAGTCAAGGAGCAGCATCCAAGCCGCCAGAGGAGCAGGAGACCTTAGTTTCATCTGGTCCCAGAATTCACCTGGATGGCTATTAAATCATTAGGAACACCTGCGAACCCAACCGGAGTTCTAGGAAAAGAATCACCGCAACTCTACAAATAGAAAAGCACGGGATCCCTGGGTGGCACAGCGGTTTGGCGCCTGCCTTTGGCCCAGGGCGCGATCCTGGAGACCCAGGATCGAATCCCACGTCAGGCTCCTGGTGCATGGAGCCCGCTTACTCTCTCTCTCTCTCTCTCTCTCTCTCTCTCTGTGCCTATCATAAATAAATTTAAAAAAAGAAAAGCGACCCCTTTCTGCAAGGTAGGAGGTGTGCAGAAGTGAATCAAGGTGATCTGGGGACGATAAGTGGGGGAGGGGAAGGGAGGGGAAGGGAGGGGAAGGGAGGGGAAGGGAGGGGGCCTCCTAAGCTGCTACTGGACAGTACAGAGCAGCAAAGAGCAAAATCAGCCCCGAATCCTCAGCGGGACAGTGTGGTCTCAGGGTCACAGGAAGAGGGGGTGTGTGTGTAGCAGACTGCCAGGCATCTGCCATCAGCGAGCCTGGGATGGGGGGGTGGGTTCAGGTTTCAGCCCAGTGTTGCTCTAAACCACAGACCACAGCACGGGCAGGTAACCTCTCTCCACACAGGGCCCAGCAAGTGGCCGAAATGGCTCGAGAACCCCACCTCCACGAGAGGAGTACATGGGTGTAAGCCGCAGGAGTCCGGAGGATTTGGAGACCCGAGATAGGGTCAGATAGGGCCGTGTGCCTGAGACAGAAACTCTCGGTCCCAGGCCGGGTGAGCGTGAGTGTGGACAGAATCCAGGGAGAGGAGGGACTGCTTGTCCCTGAGGGCGCCCTGAGGGGGGGGGGGGTCCTGAACTTTCGGCTCTGGGGCTAGGGACTGGGAGGCCCCTATTTTCACCCTCATCCTCTAAAGTGCACAGAAAGCCTTCAGGGAACACAAGGCACCTAGAGCAACTGGGAGCAGAAGCCTTGGCCTGGCTCCCGGCAGAGGCAGTGCAGTGCTGCCCAGGGACAAAGCACCTGTGAACCACATGGTGCAGTGCAGGAGGGTGGGTGCTCAGCAAAACATCCAGCCCAGAGCAAATCGACCATCACTGGAAGGACAAACTCCAGGCCTGGGGAATACAACCTACAGAACTCATGGGGTTCTCCCCCACGGTTCTTTAGTCTTGCAATGTTAATTCTTTTCTCTTTCCTTTTTCAATCAATTTTTATTTAATCACCTTTTTAGTCTTTTTTAATTTTCATTTTTTCAGTTACAGTCTATCTTTTGCATTGTACTTAATTTTGTGTGTGTGTGTATGTATGTATATATGTATGTATGTATTTATTTATTTATAATTTTGGGGCACAGTTTCTTCTAACAGACCAAAATATACCCAGAATATAGTGTATGGCTCTATTCGCTTCACCTGTCTGACTGATCATATCTGCTTTTTTCTTTTTCTCCTTTTTGTTTTGTTAAAGTATTTTTTAATTTTCATCTTTATGCTACATTCTATCCTTTCAATATAGTTAATTTTATTTTTCTTTACAACACTAAGATGTAGTTTATTCTAACAAAACAAAATGCAATCAAGATATAGTGTATTGTTCTGTTCACCTGTTTATATTCTTTTTTTCTTTTAATTTTCATTCTTACAGTTACCTTCTATCCTTTCATTGCATTTAATTTTTTTATACATCTATAAGTTTTCTTTCGTTACAATTTTGGGATCTAGTCTTCTAACAAATGGACCAAAACACACACAGGATCCAGTATATTGCTCTATTCTCTTCACCTGTCTGATTATATTCTCTCTTTTTATCAAATTTTTTTGTCTGTTCCTGGTCTCTTCTGATTTCTTTAGTGTATATTTCTCTGAAGTCATTGTTGCTATTTTAGTATTTTGTTCTCTCATTTATCTATTCTTTTCTGAATGGAACAACAAGATGGAAAACTCACCTCAAAGAAGAGAACAAGAGGTAGTATTGATTGCCAGGGACCTAATCAGTATGGACATAAGTAAGATGTCAGAACTAGAGTTCAAATAATGATTATAAAGATACCAGCTGGGCTTGAAAAAAAGCATGGAAGACACCAGAGAACCCCTTCCTGGAGAAATCAAAGAACTAAAATCTAATCAATTTGAAATCGAAAAGGCTATTAATGAAATGCAGCCAAAAATGAGACTCTAATTGCTAGGATAAGTGAGGCAGAAGAGAGAATTAGTGATACAGAAGAAAAAATGATGGAGAATAAAGAAACTGAAAAAAAGAGATAAACAACAACTAGATTATGAGGGAAGAATTTGAGAGATAAGTGATATCATAAAGCAAAACAACATTAGAATAATTGGGATCCAAAAAGAAAAGGAAAGGAAGGGGGGTGCAGGAGAGAAGGTATGGAAACAGGCATTCAAGTACAGGAGACACAGAGAACCCTCCCTCAAAATCAATAAAAATAGGTCAACACCCCAACATATAATAGTGAAACTTGCAAATCTAAGGTACAAAGAGAAAATCCTGAAAGCAGCTCATGACCAGAGATCCATAACCTCCAAGGGTAGAAACAATAGACTGGCAGCAGACCTCTCCACAGAGACCTGGCAGGACAGAAAGGACTGGCATGATATATTCAGGGCACTAAATGAGAAAAACATGCAGCCAAGAATACTTTATCCAGATAGGATGTCATTAAAATAAAAGGAGAGATAAAAAGCTTCCAGATCAAACAGAAATTAAAAGAATTTGTGATCACCAAACCAGCCGTACAAGAAATATTAAAAGGGATCCTTTAAGTGAAGACAGAGCCCAAAAGTAACATACACCTGAAAGGAACAGAGACAATATACAGAAACAGTGATTTTATAGGTAATAAAAGGCACTAAATTCAGACCTTTCAATGGTTACTTTGAATGAAAATGGGCCAGAAGCCCCAATCAAAAGACACAGAGTATTAGATTAGATAAGAAAGCAAGACCCATTGATATGCTGTCTGCAAGAGACTCATTTCAGACCCAAAGACACCTCCAGTTTTAAAGTGAGGGGGTGGAAAACCATTTCTCATGATAATGAACATCAAAAGAAAGCTGGGGTGGCAATCCTATATCAGATAAATTAGATTTTAAACCAAAGACTGTAATAAGGGATGAGGAAGGACACTCTATCATAATTAAAGAGTCTATCCAACCAGACGATCTACCAATTGTAAATATTTATGCCCCTAACATGGGAGTAGCCAATTATACAATTAATTGTATAATTAATTGTAAGCCAATTAATAACAAAAATAAAGAAACACATTGATAATAACACAATCATAGTAGGGGACTTAAACACCCCACTCGCTGCAATGGACAGATCATCTAAGGAGAAGATCAACAAGGAAACAAGGGCTTTGAATGACACACTGGACCAGATGGATTTCATGGATATATTCAGAATATTCCACCCTAAAGCAATAGAATGCACATTCTTCTCCAGTGAACATGGAACATTCTCCAGAATAGATCACTTACTGGGTCACAAATCAGGTCTCAACCAGTACCAAATGACTGGGATCATTCCCTGCCTATTTTCAGACCACATATTTTGAAACTGGAACTCAGTCACATGAAGAAACTTAGAAAGAACTCAAATTTTAAAATTCATGGAAACAAATGAAAATGAAAAATACAACTGTTCAAAACCTTTGGGATGCAGCAAAGGCAGTCCTAAGAGATAAGTATATAACAATATAAGCCTTTTTCAAGAAACAAGAAAGGTCTCAAATACACAGCCTAATCTTACACCTAAAGGAGCTGGAGAAAAAACAGCAAATAAAGCCTAAACCCCGCAGGAGAAGAGAAATACTAAAGATTAGAGCAGAAATCCATGAAATAGAAAGCAAAAATATGTAGAAAAGATCAATGAAACTACGAGCTGGTTAAGAATTTATAAAATTGATAAATCACTGGCCAGACTTATCAAAAAGAAAATAGAAAGGACCCAAATAAATAAAATTATGAATGAAGGGGGAGAGATCACAACCAACACCAAAGAAATACAAACAAGTATAAGAACATATTATGAGCAACTATTATACCGACAAAGAAGGCAACCTGGAAGAAATGGATGTATTCCTAGAGACATATAAAACTACCAAAACTGAAAGAGGAGAGATAGGAAAACTGAACAGACCCATAACCAACAAGGAAATGGAAGTAGTCACCAAAAATCTCCCAACAAATAAGAGTCCAGGGCTGGATGGCTTCCCAGGGGAATTCTACCAAACATTTAAAAAAGAACTAATACCTATTCTTCTGAAGCCATTTCAAAAAATACAAATGGAAGGAAAACTTCCAAACTCTTTCTACGAGGCCAGCATTACCTTGATCCCAAAACCAGACAAAGAGTCCCTAAAAAAGGAGAATTGCAGACGCTTATCTCTGATGAACATGGATGCCAAAATTCTCACCAAAATACTAGCAAATAGGATCAAACAGTACATTTAATGGATTATTCACCATGACAAAGTGGGATTTATTCCTGAGCTGCAAGGGTGGTTCAGCATCCATAAATCCATCAGTGTGATTCACCACATTAATAAAAGAAAGGACAAGAACCATATGATCCTCTCAATAGATGCAGAAAAAGCATTTGAAAAAGTACAGCATCCTTTCTTGATTAAAATTCTTCACAATGTAGGATTAGAGGGAACATACCTACGTATCATAAAATCCACAAAAACAAAGCCCACAAAGAATATCATTCTCAGTTTTTCCCCTAAGCTCAGGAACATGGGAGGGATGTTCAGTCTTACCAATGATGTTCAACATAGCATTAGAAGTCCTAGCCTCAATAAACAGACAACAAAAAGAAATAAAAGGCATCTGAATTGGCAGAGAAGAAATTAAACTCTCATTCTTTGCAGATGACATGATACTCTATATGAAAAAACCCAAAAGACTCCACCCCAAAATTGCCAGAACTCATACAGGAATTCAGCAAAGTGGCAGGATATAAAATCAATGCACAGAAATTAGTTTCATTTCTATACAATAACAATGAGATGGGAGAAAGAGAAATTAAGGACTTGATCCCATTTACAATGGTACCCAAAATCATAAGATACCTAGGAATAAACCTAAACAAAGAGGCAAAGGATCTGTATTCAGAAAACTACAGAACACTCATGAAATAAATTGAGGAAGACATAAAGAGAGGGAAAAACGTTCCATATTCATGGATTGGAAGAACAAATATTGTTAAAATATGCTACCTAGAGCGATCTATACATTCAATGCAATCCCTATCAAAATACTATCAACTTATTTCACAGAGTTGGAAATAATCCTAAAATTTGTATTGAACCAGAAAAGATTCCCAATAGCCTAAAGGAATGTTGAAAAAGAAAACCAAAACTGGTGGCATCAGATTTCTGGACTTCAAGCTGTATTACAAAGCTGTGGTCATCAAGACAGAGTGGTACTGGCACAAAAACACATAGATCAGTGGAACAGAATAGAGAACCCAGAAATGGGCCCTCAACTCTACGGTCATCTAATCTTAGAGAAAGCAGGAAGAATGACTATTTAATGGCAAAAAGACAGTCTCTTTAACAAAGAGGAAATTAGACAGCCACGTGCAGAAGAATGAAACTGGACCATTCTCTTACATCAGACACAAAAATAGAATCAAAATTGATTAAAGACCTAAATGTGAGACAAGAATCCATCAAAATCCAACCTTTCTGACCTCAGCCACAGCAACTTCTTATTAGATATGTCTCCAAAGGCAAGTGAAACAAAGGCAAAAATGAACTACTGAGACTTCATCAAGATAAAAAGCTTTTGCACAGCAAAAGAAACAGTCAACAAAACCAAAAAACAATTGACAGAATGGGAGAAGATATTTGCAAATGACATTTCAGATAAAGGGCTAGTATCCAAGATCTATAAAGAACTAGTATCCAAAATCTATAAACTCAACACCCAGAGAACAAGTAATCTAATTAAGAAATGGGCCGAAGACATGGACAGACATTTCTTCAAAGACGACTTACAAATGACCAACAGACACATGAAAAAATGTTATCACTTGGCACCAGGGAAATACAAATCAAAACCACAATGAGACACCACCTCATACCAGTCCGAACGGCTGAAATTAACAAGACAGGAAACGATAGATGTTGACGAGGATGCAGAGAAAGAGGAACCTTCTTGCAGGGACTATAAGCTGGTATAGCAACTCTGGAAAACAGTATGGAAGCTCCTCAAAAAGCTGAAAATAGAGCTACCCTATGACCCAACAATTGCACGACTGGGTATTTACCCCAAAGATACAAATGTAGTGATCTGAGGAGGCACCTGCACCCCAATGTTTATAGCAGCAATATCCACAATAGTCAAATTATGGAAAGAGCCCAGATGTTCACTGACAGGTGAATGGATAAAGAAGATGTGGTATATACACAATGGAATACCACTCAGCCATCAAAAAAATGAAATCTTGCCATTTGCAATGATGTAGATGGAACTAGAGGGTATTATGCTAAGTGAAAATAGTCAATCAGAGAAAGATAATTATCATATGATCTCACTTATATGTGGAATTTAAGAAACAAAATAGAGGATCATAGGGGAAGAGAGGAAAAAACAAAACGAGATGAAATCAGAGAGGGAGACAAACCATAAGAGACTCTTAATCACAGGGAACAAACTGAGGGTCTCTGGAGGGATGGGGGATGGGAAGATGGGGTAACTGGGTGGCAGGCATTAAGGAGGGCACGTGATGTAATGAGGAATGAGTGTTATTTAACACTAATGAATCATGACCTCCACCTCTGAACCCAATAATACATTATATGTTAATTAACTGAATTTAAAATAAAATAAACAAAACCTCAATCAAAATATATTCTAAATGTAATAAATTAATGCTTAAACAATTTTTGTCATACAGATCATTTTTAATGCATATATTTCATAGTCATTAGCAATGAAAAAACAAAAAAAAGTAAGTTTCTTATTTAAATGAAATCCCATTTAAGAAAAGCTAAGTTTGGTATTGTTGCTTTAAACTGATTTTAACTATCAAACCATAATACACATCTGTTAACAGTCTGACTGCTCCTCAATCAAGTACATTTAACAATGCTAGGGCACTGATATGAATGACAGGAACACTAAGGAAGGGGCGCCTGGGTGGCTCAGTCGGTTAAGCATCTGCCCTCAGCTCAGGTCAAGATCTCCTGGAATGGAGCCAGGCCGGAGACAGGCCTCCTGCTCAGCAAGGAGTCTGTTTCTCCCTCTCCCTCACCCTCTGCCACTCCCGGGACTCAGGCTCCTGGTCTCTCTCTAATAAAATGAAAAAAAAAGAAAGAAAAGAAAGAAAAAGAAAAGAAAAGAAAAAGAAAAGAAAGAAAAGAAAAAGAAAAGAAAGAAAAGGAAAAGGAAAAGGAAAAGAAAAAAAAAGAAAAGAAAAAAAGAAAGAAAAGCAAAAAGAAAAGAAAAGAAAGAAAAGAAAAGAAAAGAAAAGAAAAGAAAAGAAAAGAAAAGAAAAGAAAAGAAAAGAAAAGAAAAGAAAGAAAAGAAAAAAGCTAAGGGGATGGAACCATGGAACCTACCTTGGTTAGGTGAATGACTCCTTTCGAAGTAACTGAACAACCCATGAAGCCAACGTACTGAAGTTCAGGACAGTGTTCAGCGAATGCTTTCACCGACTGATCTGTTACCTAGGGAAGAGACGTGAAGAAAGTTATCAAAGGTGGTGTTCCAGTGAGTGGAAGGATTTGGCTCCTGCACATTCCTTCTCTCCTATCTTGCATCACTAATATTTTCCTTTCCACTGGATCATTTGAATCTGTATACAAACACATAGCAATATCTTCTGTAGGTTTTTTTTGTTTATTCATTTAATCTCTACAGCCAGCCAAACTCACAACCCCAAGATCATGAGTCTCATGCTCTCCTGAATGAGCCAGCCAGGAACCTCTCTCCTGTGTTTTGTTTTGTTTTGTTTAATTCTTCCTTTGTCCTAAATTCCCTTTTCTCTATCATGCCATTTTTTTTTTTACTTCTTCATAGAAAACATACCAAAGATGTAGACATTCTCTACTATCATTTCTTCTATCAAATCTCTCTTGACATATAAATTTTCTATTGACATATAATTCACATATTATAAAATTCACCCTTTCAAAGGGTGTGGTTCAGTGGTTTTTAGCATCTCCACAAGGTTGTGCAACCAGCACCAATATCTAATTCTAGAAAAAGCTCATCACCCCCAAAAGAAAACCTATGTCCTCTGTTCCAACCCCGTGCCCAACCCCTAGCATTCTTCTGTCTCTATGGATTTGCTCAGTCTGAACATTTTTTATAATGGAAATTATATAATTGTTTCCTAAAATGCAATAATGGTCTCTTTATAAGGTTTCTCAAGTGTTTCTTCTAAAGAATCTGATTTTGCCCCTCATTGCTTCAAACTTTTTAAATTTGGGTAGCGTGATGGTTAATTCTATGTGTCAACTTGACTATACTGTGGAGTGCCCAAATATTTTGTGAAACGGTATTCTGGATAGGTCTGTGAGGATATTTCTCATGATATTACCCTTTTAAATGCAAACTGAGGAAAGCACACTGTCCCCCTCAATTTGAGTGGGCCTCATCTAAACCATCTGAGGTGTGAATGGAACAAAAAAGTTGAGTAAGGGAGAATTTGCTCTCTCTCTCTTTCTCTCCTTTTCTCTATCTGGTTATCTTCATCTCCTACCTTCAGATTCAAACTTGGACTAGAACTTATACTGTTGGCTCTAGTGGTTTTTATGCCTTTGGACTCAGATTAGAACTGTATCATCAGCTTTCCTGCGTCTCCAGATTGCAAACTCAGAATTTGGAACTTCTTGGCTTCTGTAAACACATGAGTCAATTCCTTATAATAATCTCTTTATAGAAACACACACACACACCCCCCCTTGTATGAGTTCTGTTTCTCGAGAAAACCCTAATGTAATACGTATTAGAAAACTTGCATTTATTTAAAACCTCAGAACCAAAAAAGGTGAGGCCTAAGAATCTACATTTTTAATAAACCCCTGAGTGACTCTTAAACATGTGAAAGTTTGAGGTCCCAGTGCTGCAAAGAAATTACCTTGACACCTTTTGACATTTCTACCCAACCCTGCTTTAAACAAAAGCCTGAGTTAAATTTCATTTTCTGTCCCCTCCCTGCCACTCTCCAGAAAATTTCAGAGTATAAAATAATCCTCTTGTAATTGTGCTAAAATTTTCTTAACTGTTCCACAAAGTGGTAGCTTTTAAAAGAAGGTCCAAATATTCTCTACCATAGGCTTAATTTCAGATTCACTATCCTCACAGTCAAGACGAAATCAACAAGTTAAACACCTTTGTTAGTTTCTCAAACAGCAGCGACAATTCTCCTTTGCATTAGCTTTATTATGGCTGACTCTTTGTATCTTCCTTATCTATTCTGAATAGATATTAGAAAATAAAGGTATGTGGGTAGCATTAATTCTAAAACAATCACAAGAACATCTTCCTAAAATAATGAAACCAACAGCATCCATGGTACATCTGATAAAAGATTAATTCTGCCCTCAAAAGTAAAGTATGCTTTAGCATATTACGACTAAGGGTGCCATTGATAAATTAAAAATGGGCCTTCCTGACACTCAGCTTTCTAAAAATGTTCTGTTAACAAAGAATATTCCAGGCAACTAAAATTGCTGGAAGCCTCAATGGAAACTAATTTCTATTTTTTTTACAAGCGGGGTGGGAGCTAATAGAGGTAAAATACTTATGGTCAGTTGGTTAAATACCCTGCCCAATCTCACTCTAACATCTAGCCTTTCCTGCATCCATCTTCAAGGAAAGAAGAGGGAACTCAGATACGGATTAAGGACACACATGACAAAGCTCAGGTACAAGGTGTTAAATCTTTCAGACAGAAGAGAAAGGGGTACTAAAAATTTGGTTTGCGGGTCTTTCTCATTCAGCTCAAGCAATCAGAATAAAAGAGCTCAGCATCAACAGAGTCCCAGAAGTCAAGTCTTCTTGAAGACCTTGGGGTATAGAAACACCCTTAGTAGGCTTGGGTGTGTCTTAGGAGACTAACAAAAGGGCCTTGAAGATTTGGGTGGGGTCTGGTTCTGTTCCCAAGGATAGAAGATCGGTTAGAAATTGGAGGCTAAACATCTGGCAAAAAGAAGTACAGACTGCAAGAGGCAGGCACTGGTGAGTGTCAGCTTCTCTGAGACCCTGCAGCCTGACTGCCTCTTTTCAAATCCCAGGTGGACCACTTATTAGCTGTATGATTTTAAGCAAGTCA
Organism: Canis lupus familiaris; assembly: GCF_011100685.1. NCBI lineage: Eukaryota > Metazoa > Chordata > Mammalia > Carnivora > Canidae > Canis > Canis lupus. The sequence goes on along the minus strand of NC_049224.1, from coordinate 3,758,552 downwards.
CTTCATCTCTCTATACTTTGTTCCTTCTCTACTACAGAGAAAATCATAGTACCTAGCTCACAGGGTAAAATATGAGGGTAGATAATGCATGTAAAATGCTTTGAACAGTGCAAGGTACATTGCAATTGCTCAATACATTTTAGCTATTATCATCAAAATCATTGCATGTTCTCCTCCTTTCTTCTGCATTCTAATTCTTAGCCAAGACTAAGGGGTTGACATGTGTAAGAAAATAAGTCAAAAAAAAAAAAAAAAAAAAAAAAAAAAAAAAAAAAACCATAGTCAAAGCATGCTAGCTTACTCTTCTATTTATTCCAAGAGATTTTGATCATAATTTGGGGGCTCTAGGTTATGGGCTAACCATGGGATGAGAGTGAGGCAGACTTAGGTAGAAGTTTATTACTGATCCATTATGGTAAAAAGAATTTCATTTTGTTAAGGTTCTCAGCCTGTCTGTACATCAGAATCACCTAAAGAGCTTCCCGATTTAATTTCTGGCAGAGAACTGCATCAATTTTATTCTAAAAGCTCCCCAGGAGAGTCTAACGTGCAGCCTGGGTTATGAACAAGTTCCAAGGCCTTTCATTCACAGTGTGGTCCTCAGACCAACAGCACTGGCATCACTTGGAGCTTGTTAAAAATGCAAAATCTCAGACCCCATCACAGACCTACTGAATCCTAATCTGCATTTTAATAAGATCCCCAGGTGATTCTTTTTTTTTTCCAATGTATGAATTTATAAGTAATCTCTATACCCAATGTAGGGCTCAAACTCACAACCCTAAGATCAAGAGTCTTATGCTTTATGGACTAAGCCAGCCAAGTGCCTCCCAAGGTGATTCTCATGCACCTGAAACCTTGAGAAATACTGTTGAAGGTATAAGGGATTATGTCATTTTCTTGGGGACAGAGAAAGCAAAAATTGGGTAGCTATCTCATGACCCAGGTGCTATGGAGAATTTTTAAAACAGTTTTAATGGGTTATAATTTATATACCATAAAATCCACCCATTGGAAGGCATAGTTCATTGGGTTTTAGTAACTTATACAGTTGTGCAACCATCACCACAATCCAGTTTTAAAGTGCTTCCATTACAGCACTCCCAAAATTCCCTTTATTCTTTTTGCCCATATGCAGTGACTCATAGCTCCCACCACTAGGCAACCAGTGACCTGCTTTGTATCGCTGTAGAGTTTTGCCTTTTCTAGAAATTCCATATAAATAGAATTATACCATAAGCAGTGCTTTGTTTCTAGCTTCTTTCACTAGCATAACGTATGGACATTCATCCTTGCTGCTACATGTATCATTTTTTTGCTGAGCAGAATTCCATCGTATAGCTAGCTACAAGACCTTTTATTTATCTGTTCACCAGATGATAAATACTTGAATTCTCCAGTTTGGGTTTTTTTTTTTTTTTTTTTTTTTATGATAGTCACACAGAGAGAGAGAGAGAGAGGCAGAGACACAGGCAGAGGGAGAAGCAGGCTCCATGCACCGGGAGCCCGACGTGGGATTCGATCCCGGGTCTCCAGGATCGCGCCCTGGGCCAAAGGCAGGCGCTAAACCGCTGCGCCACCCAGGGATCCCTCCAGTTTGGGTTTTGATAAATAATGCTGCTGTGATCATTCACATACAATCCTTTGTATGGACATATATTTTCATTTCTCCTGGATAAATATCTAGAGAGAGAATTGCTGACTCATGTAAGTTTCATTTTTCACACATTTTTAAAACTAGGTTGTCTTAGTAAGTTGTAAGAGCTCTTTATATATTCTGGATACAAGTCCTTTATCAGATACCTGTTTCATAAATATTTTATTCCATCCTGTGCTATGTCTTTTCATTTTCTTAATGGTGCTCTTAGCTCTAGCATTTAGGTCTATAATGCTCTAGGAGTTAATTTTTGTGGATACTGTGTAAGGTGATCATTCATGTTTTTGCATACAAACATCCAACCATTTGTCTAAAAAAAACTATATGCTATAAAGTAATGCTAAAAATCTCCAACTTGAGGGGCACCTGGGCGGCTCAGTCAGTTCAGTTTAAGATTCATGGTGGCGGCTCAGGTCTTGATCTCACGGTCATGAGTTTGAGCCCCATGTTGGGCTCCATACTGGGCATGGAGCCTACCTAAGGGAGAACAACAAAAACTCCAACCTGGAATGGTTGGCCTTGAAGGATTATATTTATTGAGAGACTGTGGGAAAACCAGGCAGCAGACAGGAATTAGTATGCAAACAGAAACGTAGCTCAGGTTTTGGAAAGAAGCATCAAAAAAGAAGGGGAGAATGAGATCAGCTTGCAAAGCAAATTTTGAACTTTTAATCAAAGCTGTGATGGAGAGGAAGAGGAAGATGAACCTCAGATTCAATAGTGTCCTCTCTCCAAATAGCAGAGGTAGTGAAGGACCATAGTCCTAAACTGGCATTCTAAAAGCTACACTTTTACATCTGCATAAAGAGGATGCAGGTGCATTTCATGTTACAAGGAGAAAAGCACTGGTGGTAAGGAATGTCTGTTGTATCTTCAGAGTTGAGAAAACCAAGAAAAGTCTGAGTAATACAAACATGCACAAAGATTCTAGTAGAGCTTCAATTTGTGAATCTTAAGGGGGCCTTCTCCTGTGGCTAACCTAGAAGCAAATGCAGGGGAGAAAGGGAAAAAGGAAGAGGATATTGGTTCTGATAAACTCTTGGGAGCTGCACTGAATCGGAGATCATTCTTGTGAGATCTAACGTGGGGACAGGAGAGAAACATCTCCAGGAGGTAGAAATAATGGGCCTATAAAATTCTAATACAAAGGAGAAGTGTAATAGCCACTGTGGTGGAAATGGCCATAGATGACTAAAAAACTCTTGGCTGGAAAATAAAGAGCAGAAGGTGAGCAGGACAGGGTCACTAATTTTGCTTGGAGAGTAACTTTATAAGTATGATTTTTGGATTGTGTATTTAGTCTCTGCACATAGCTCATATTCAGTAAAGATCTGGGGTACTAGCAGCCAAAGAATGGAAGAGGATTGGAATGGAAGTGATGGAACAGCTAAATAATAAAAACGGCTCTATTTATTAAGGCCTTACCCTGTGCCAAGCTAAGTTCTCTGCATTATCTGGAATCTTCATAATAGCTGTAAGAGGCATCATTATTTCCATTTCATAGGTGACTAACATAAGCCTATTAGAGACCGACTTCCCCAAAATTATACAACTAAAAGGTAGCAAAAAAGGTGAAGCTTAGTCTTTTAGGTTTTGAAATCTATGTTCTTTACTTTATACAAATGACACCTTGATTCATTTTGTGGTGCTAATTTCACTCAAATGCAAGAGCAAATTCAAGGCCTTCCTTTCAGCCCCAAGGAAGGAGAGTGGCAGGGATCAAGGCACAATAGCTCTACTTGTGAAAGAATGTTCCAAGCATTACTTTTTGCATCTCTGCAAATACAATAGGTGTGGTGTCGATACTATGATAGTCTTGTACATCCTGAGAACCTGTCCAAAAGAGGGCAGCATAGGAGAGGGCTGGGGAAATCTAATTCAGAAGTGTTGAAGAATGAGACTGAAGAAAGAGAAATTAAGGAGTCAATCCCATTTACAATTGCACCCAAAAGCATAAGATACCTAGGAATAAACCTAACCAAAGATGTAAAGGATCTATACCCTCAAAACTATAGAACACTTCTGAAAGAAATTGAGGAAGACACAAAGAGATGGAAAAATATTCCATGCTCATGGATTGGCAGAATTAATATTGTGAAAATGTCAATGTTACCCAGGGCAATATACACGTTTAATGCAATCCCTATCAAAATACCATGGACTTTCTTCAGAGAGTTAGAACAAATTATTTTAAGATTTGTGTGGAATCAGAAAAGACCCCGAATAGCCAGGGGAATTTTAAAAAAGAAAACCATAGCTGGGGGCATCACAATGCCAGATTTCAGGTTGTACTACAAAGCTGTGGTCATCACGACAGTGTGGTACTGGCACAGAAACAGACACATAGATGAGTGGAACAGAATAGAGAATCCAGAAGTGGACCCTGAACTTTATGGGCAACTAATATTCGATAAAGGAGGAAAGACTATCCATTGGAAGAAAGACAGTCTCTTCAATAAATGGTGCTGGGAAAATTGGACATCCACATGCAGAAGAATGAAACTAGACCACTCTCTTTCACCATACACAAAGATAAACTCAAAATGGATGAAAGATCTAAATGTGAGACAAGATTCCATCAAAATCCTAGAGAAGAACACAGGCAACACCCTTTTTGAACTCGGCCATAGTAACTTCTTGCAAGATACATCCACGAAGGCAAAAGAAACAAAAGCAAAAATGAGCTATTGGGACTTCATCAAGATAAGAAGCTTTTGCACAGCAAAGGATACAGTCAACAAAACTCAAAGACAACCTACAGAATGGGAGAAGATATTTGCAAATGACATATCAGATAAAGGGCTAGTTTCCAAGATCTATAAAGAACTTATTAAACTCAACACCAAAGAAACAAACAATCCAATCATGAAATGGGCAAAAGACATGAAGAGAAATCTCACAGAGGAAGACACAGACATGGCCAACATGCATATGAGAAAATGCTCTGCATCACTTGCCATCAGGGAAATACAAATCAAAACCACAATGAGATACCACCTCACACCAGTGAGAATGGGGAAAATTAACAAGGCAGGAAACCACAAATGTTGGAGAGGATGCGGAGAAAAGGGAACCCTCTTACACTGTTGGTGGGAATGTGAACTGGTGCAGCCACTCTAGAAAACTGTGGGAGGTTCCTCAAACAGTTAAAAATAGACCTGCCCTACGACCCAGCAATTGCACTGTTGGGGATTTACCCCAAAGATACAAACGCAATGAAACGCCGGGACACCTGCACCCCGATGTTTATAGCAGCAATGGCCACAATAGCCAAACTGTGGAAGGAGCCTCGGTGTCCAACGAAAGATGAATGGATAAAGAAGATGTGGTTTATGTATACAATGGAATATTACTCAGCTATTAGAAATGACAAATACCCACCATTTGCTTCAACGTGGATGGAACTGGAGGGTATTATGCTGAGTGAAGTAAGTCAGTCGGAGAAGGACAAACATTATATGTTCTCATTCATTTGGGGAATATAAATAATAGTGAAAGGGAATATAAGGGAAGGGGGAAGAAATGTGTGGGAAATATCAGAAAGGGAGACAGAACGTAAAGACTCCTAACTCTGGGAAACGAACTAGGGGTGGTAGAAGGAGAGGAGGGCGGGGGGTGGGAGTGAATGGGTGACGGGCACTGGGGGTTATTCTGTATGTTAGTAAATTGAACACCAATAAAAAATAAATTAAAAAAAAAAAAAGAAGTGTTGAAGAAGTGGGATTAATAGTAGTAAACTGTAAAACCACAGAAGTAGAAACTGGTAATCCAAGAAAGTACCTTCATCTAGAAAGGATTAGAAGGAAGAAAAAAAATAAGAGTAAGGATGGGAGAAGCTTCTACATAAATTTCAGAATTCTAAATGAAGAGATGCAATTTTATTCTTATTTAATACTTAACTGTTTTCTTGGAACATAAGGGGAGAGACCTATCTTTATCAGGTATCTGGGAATGAAAGGAATTTGTAGTATTAATTCTAAAAGGTGGAGCAACCTTTGGACATGTTTATACTGCTGGCGTTATAGAATGTACATGAGTGTACCAAATAATATAAGATTATTTCTTGACCTTGATCAAAAAAACTTAAAAAAAAAGTTTTTCCTAGACTTAACCCAAACCTACTAATCCAGGACCCAGAAATATATACTTTTAATAAGGTTTCTTAATGATTCTTGTGGAATCAATCCAGAAACAGTTCTATTTTTTTGTCTCTTTTTTAAAGTTTTTATTTAATTTCTAGTTAGTTAACATACAGTGTAATATTCAGTGTGTACAATTCAGTGAGTCAAAACTTACATACAACACCCAGTGCTCATCACAAATGCACTCCTTAATCCCTATCGCCCAATTCCCCAATGTCTCCACCTACCTCCCCTCTGGTAACCAATGGTTTATTCTCTATAATTAAGAGTCTGGTTTTCCTCTATTTTTTTCCCCCATGATCATGTTTGTTTCTTAAATTCCACATATGAGGGACAGCCCCTGTGGCTCAGCAGTTTAGCGTCGTCTTCAGCCCAGGGCGTGATCCCGGGGTCCTGGGATCGATTCCCACGTTGGGCCCCCTGCGTGGAGCCTGCTCTTCCTTGTTCTGCCTGTGTCTCTGCCTCTCTCTCTTTCTGTGTGTGTCTCTCATGAATAAATGAATAAAATCTTTTTAAAAAAAATTCCACATATGAGTGAAATCATATGGTATCTTTCTCTGGCTGACTTACTTTGCTTTTAGCATTTTACTCTCTAGCTCCACCCACGTTGTTGTAAATGGCAAGACAGAAACAGTTATATTACTAACTCTAACAACCATAGCTAACTATACCCTTCAAATATCAGTACTGAAGATGGCCTTGGGTCTACACATGGTCTACATGCCACCTCCATGCCACAGTGGACCACCATGGCCCAAGATGTATCATCCTTCTCCTGGACATTTTCAACATCCTGCATGCTGAACCTCTTTCTGCTGCTCTGGACCCCACCAATCTATTCTCCACCCATCAAGCCACAGTGATCTTTCAAGAAAAAGTGATCTGGAAAATCAGATGTCAAAATTCAAAATCCTCCATTGGTACCAATTACTCTAAGAATGAAATCTGAACTCCTTCTATAATCTACAAAGCAGTAATGGATCTGCCTCCTGCCCATCTCTTCCACCTCATTTCATCCCACCACCCCCTCTCCCTGTTCACTATGTGATGGTCTCCCCATCTATCCCATTCACTATTCTATCCCCAGTGCCGGGCACAGGACCTTGGTTACAACAGAAGCTCCCAAAACAAAAACAGGATGAATACATGAAGTACTGTTTTGATGTATGTTAATGGCTTATTGGTTCAGTATTGAAAACCAACAAATCCTTACAATGCCAAGAAAATGTGAGTTGTTGATCCTATTTGTCCCAAAAGTCTAAGAATGAGACAAATGGCTCCATGAAGCTAAGGATAGGATTTTCAAAAAAAGCAACAGGAGCACCTCAATTCTGGAGTAGACAGGAAAACTAATGTGGGGGTATTAGCAGCATCACTAGCAAATTTTACTCAAGACCTCAGAACCCACTCATAGCCTTCCTTCTACCTCTAGGAAAAAAGAGCAACAGAGATCAAAGGCATAGGGAGTCTACTTGCAAGGACTTTTCAGGAGGAATGCTAACCTTTGATTATTCTTTTCATCTCTTAGAGCTGACGTGGTCAGTGGGACTGTGGGGTGCCCCCATTTTCTGAATGTAAAATAAAACCAGCATAAAGCAATCTGCTTAGGTTGGGTTCTAACTGAGCATTAAAACCAAAGGGCAAAACATTTCCATGTGTTCCGGTTTAGCAAGATTCACCAGACAGGAAAAGCTATATGGATTCCAGGGCAGGAGCCAGTTAGAAAAGAGCTTGATTGTCTGAGGAACTATTTGGTAGTAACCATGTGAATAGATTATGGGCTTAAGAAAACAGAAGAGAAGTTACCTCAGTAGTAAATGGCTATCCCAGTCTATAAAATCAGCAATATCTTTAAAAATTAAATAGGCACGTTTACAGAGTATTTAATGAGGGACTTACTTCCCTCAGGGTTGTTCAGTTTGTTAAATCCCTGTAGATCAACACATATCTGAGTACCTATTATATCACCTCATGTTAGACACTAATGCAGGATGAATATAAGGCACAGTCCTCGCCTTTAAAAGCAAGAAGCTACAGGTTGGAATAGGAGCAGGTCTAGATCCCACAACTACTAGAGATTCCTGGGAATATTTCAGTCTGTACCTCACCTCCCAATTGAGTTTAGTTCAGCTTCTCAAGGCCTTCCGACTAGATCTGAACCAAGGTTGAAGATGTAACCTTTATGGAGTTTATGGAGGACTGAAAGCCACGCAGCACGGTTATGACTTAATAATGAAGGAATCTATTTCATTGGTAACAGAGGAAATGTAGAGCTAATACCTACTGCAGGCCCACGACTAATGGAGCCATTCATTAAAGGCTCTGAGAGAAGGGTGATGAAGGGAAAGTTGTACTTCAAAGTCCAGCAGGTGTACACAGGACCAGCCAAAGGGATATTCTGACCTCAAAGAAGCTGGCTAGAAGGCTAGGGCCACAGCAGGGTCCATCCCCTAGGGAATATTAATATACCACGCTACAGGTTACCCTGGCTAGGCTTAACCACATGCCAGAATCAGTAAGTACCCACACCTGACAACTGACAAAGAGTATGTCAAGTACATATGATGATAAAAACCGCAAATTATTTAAATACTCGGTAAATATACATTATACTTATAGGAGCTTTAAAAAAAGAAACAATAAAATTTCTTCATTTGTTCAGTCAAATCTTGAAAATCTACAAACAAATCTTCCATTTTCATCTTCCTTTGCTTTTCCGTATTATCTCTTTCACAATTAATGCCCAAGAAAGCTTTCTCCTGTGAAACAGTATTGCAAAAAACACATAAAAATGACACTTGTCGCGTAACAGTAAATACTTAAATTTGGCGACAAAACAGTACAGTTTTGCTTTATAAATCATTTCAGTAAGACCTTCACCACTGTCTCTTCATTTAATAAAAATTCACATCTTTAATGTTTAAAAGAAATCTAAAAGCTGATTATTTAAACATCATTTTCTTTTAAACCATGATCAGACAATATTTCCTGAGCACATGTTATATATGTCACATGCTGTGCTCCACACAACGGGTTAAGACATACAGACTGCCTTCATGGAGTTTACCATTTAGTAAGGAGAACAAATGTTCAACATTTGATACAAGTGTGATCACTATAGTAATACAGTCATTGAATTATTACTTTCTACATATGCCATACTTATGTAGTCCACATGGAAATGAACCAAAAATATGACTAAAAATTACAATTAATGATTACAAATAAGATTCTCCCCAAACATCTTAAGCTAAGTCTTAATTACATGCCTGATATCTTTTCAGCAAAGAGTTATAATAAATATTGATTTTATATGAGAGACACAAGGATTATTTAAGACCTCATATTTGCTAATGTAACTTTGACTTTAAATTAGCATGCTACAATTATTTCATTAATAAATCAAAAGCAAAGAACACTGAAATTTCATTTTTTAGTTTTTTATTATTGAAGTATAGTTGACATAAAATGTCATATCAGTTTCAAGTGTACAACACAGTGACTAGGCAGTTCTATATATCCAATGCTTGCCATAATAAATGTAGTCATCACTATACCATATTATGACAATATAATTACTATATTCCCTATGCTCTACTTTTCATTTTTGTGACTTTTATATAACTGGAAATTTGTACCTCTTAATCCCCTTAATCTCCTTCACCTATTTCACCCATCTCCCCCCTACCTACCTCCCCTCTTTTAGCTTTTCATTATAAAAAATTTCAAAATTATACAATAGAAGACAAAATAGTAAAATAAACTTCCATTTGCCAATCATCTAGTTTCAATAATTGCTAATTCACGACCAACCTTGTTTCATCAATAGTCCTATCCACTTCTAAAACATCACATTTATCAGCATATATTTCAGAATATATCTAAAAGATAAGGCTCTTTTAAAAGTCATAGCCATAATGCCATTATCGTTTCAGCAAAAATGTTCGTGTGAGACTTAATATCAACTACTTATAGTTTTTATGGAGATAATAATCCAATACAGTGATTTAAAAATCTCATTAAGATTTTACCATAATTTTATAAAAACTGACCCTTTGTCAACAAGGGCATTGAAATTCATAACTAATCATTTTCTACAAGTCTAGAATTCCATTAGTGTCCAATGAGAATCTGATCATTTGATTGCTTATTTGACCTTCCCTGATTTTTTCTCATTCTATCTTGCTTAATGTTAGTCTGGGTTTGGAAAAGTCAGATTGGCTGATAAAAAAGAGATTTATAAGTTATGCGTTAAAAGTATTGTGAAAGGGAAAGACATTGGCCCAGAACTAATGGCACAGATATTTGTCCCTATTAAAAAGATCTATGAGAGGCTGGATATGACTTAACCACTTTCTTGCAATTTGCTGACCAAGTTTTTTTTTTTACTAATACTGCTTTATTTTATTGAAATTCAATATTTGGATAATCTAAATGAAACAGAAAAATTAGTCTATTCTGCATCTGCTCATCCTTTTACAGAAGGGTGAATCTAAAAGCAATCTACTAATACAACAATCACAGGCATATTTAGCAACAATACTTACAAAGTATTTTCTAGTACTTGTACACATTTGTACACTCAGTGAGATAAACTGGCATGTATAATTTCTATTTTACAAATGAAGAAGTAGATTATTTATTTATTTATTTATTTATTTATTTATTTATTTATTTGAGAGAGAGAGAGAAAGTGTGCACACAAGCAGTGGGAGAAGCAGAGGCAGGGGGAAAAGCAGACTCTCCTCTGAGCAGGGAGCCCTACATGCAGCTCCATCCCAGGACCCTGAGATCATGACCTGAGCCAAAGGTAGATGTTTAACCAACTGAGCCACCCAGGTGCCCCAGAAGTAGATAAGTTAAACTGTCCAAGGCTACATATGAGCTCCATGTTCTTTTTATTATAACATAACCAATAATGCATGCAAAATAAAACCAAAGAATCTACTTGAGCACCAAATTTGGGATCAATTAAGTAGTAAGTACACATAATTGAAAACAAAGTTGTTGCTTCATAAATATTAATTCTTCAGTCATGGCACCCCAGGAAAAAAAAAAAAAAGAGTTTCAGTTTTCTGAAAGTAAAGTCTTTCCATTCTGTCAAACTTTATTTTGTTTCTAAATAAAACCTTTAAATGAACAGATATGATTAGTTTGAGGATTCATTTCAAAGAGCATAAAAGAAATTCACAAGAGTACGAATGAAGACTAAATTAAATCCACCAGACGGATCGCTTACCAAAATTTCATTATGCGTATGTGTATCATGTGTTATATAAGAAAATAGGAAAAAAATAGAAGTAATACATACAACTTGAATTCCGAATCATCTAACTTTGAATGAAGTTTCACCATAAAGGAAGAAATGAAATGAAGCCCCAGAGGGCTAACACATAAAGAAGAGTGGAAAAACTCTGAATAGTGCAAAAGCTAGTTAGTATTTCAAAAGGCGTGCCAAAATTCACGAAGCAAGGGAAAAGCCACCCATGATAAAAGGAATTTTACTCGGACTTTCAAACTTTCTCTGGTTCTTTCCTTACCTATGTTACAAGGCATCCTCTGCTTCCTTCCCCAACCTCTGCCAAAATTCTTTCTTTCTCTTCAAGCCATTTGTTGTCCTCTCCCCTTTCCATCTCTCACCTCACCTCAACTCACCTCCTTTCTCTGGGTCTTGGTTTTCCTTTTCCTCATGTTTCTCCTGAATCTTTTATGCCCACTGTCATACCCTTTCTTAAGTGGCTGGTCATAATATGGAATGAAAGCATTTTAAACACAAGTATTGTATCAATTTCAAATCAGTGGTGCTAAACCTTTTATTTATCTCAAGTAGAAATATCAGATTATATAGCTGTCTAAGAAATCACTGAACTCAGACAGCCTGGGTTGAAATCCACCTCTACCTCTTCCTAGCTGTGTCACTTTAAGGGAGATATTTATTATCTAAAAAGTTTGAAAATAAGATATGAACCTAATGGAATTCTTGTGAGCATTCCAAGAGATCTATGTGCTAAGCACCTACCATGCAAAGTGCTCAATAAACATTAGCCGCTACTCTCCAATTCCTTGAAGCTGGAACATTACTGTACGAAGTTAATTTTTATTCTTATCATTATACTTGATAGAATATAAATCAGCACTTAATGAAAATCTCTGTTATAATATGTCCCACCTGCCACCACCAAGTCATTGTAAATAGAAAGAACAATTCATTAACTCTTCTACTCCATACATGTTCACCAGGCTGAAGTTACGTATTGGGGGTTAAAAACACAAGTTAAATGAGACTTTTGGTTGGTAAAATACCAGTAACAAGTTTAACTGTACACAAAAGGTTAACCTGTATTTTGCAACATATTTTAAATAATAGGTAATAAAAGGAAATAGCCCAAATAACTTTATTTTGTTAGGGTACATTGATTCTATTATTAACGTTTTAACTTGACAAATTTTTACTCTAAGTACGTAGCTATGACAGTGCATTCCTACTGTTAAAGACTTTGTAAGGCACAACTGTATACACCCAAAATTAGGCTTTGTAATGCCTTTAAATATACAAGGTGTTGGGTAATAAGTAGAATAGCAAAGATTTTTACCCATAATTATAAGGAAGGTTTCCACAAAGATGTTTTAACTCATGAATATATAAGTGGATTTCATTTAAACGTATAATATTCTATAGCAACAAAGAACACACCCCTCTCTGGAAAAGCTAATATATAATATGCAAAAAGAAAATGCACAGAAGCAAGAGCACAACCTTCAAAAAGTCACTTGTGTTTGTGAAAATATTTCAGATTAGGCTTTAATATTTTAACAGGAGATAATGCTTCCCAGGATGAATAAAATCTAACCAAGGTATAAAGCCCTAACAATCTGTGTTTTAATCATAAATGAAAGACAATAATCACTTGTTTAAAAAAAAAAAAGAGTACAAACATCCTAATGTATGAATATAGAACATTTCTTACATATTCACGTTAACATTCTTTAAACAAGAAAACCTATCATCAAAAAACAAAACCTAAAATTAGGTTATACATTTTTCATCATGTCAGACAAATACATTCATAGCTCACTGAATGTTCTTTCTTACATTTCAAACAGCTTATAAAATCCCACCTCATTTAATAAGGTTCCCACAATAATTGGAAGTAAGATGGCGAGTCCGTCACCCACCCTTGACCTAGTCCAACTGGTACGCACACTTAACCTTCACAAAAGCAGCCATGCTAAGTAACCTGAATGCAAAGAAGGCATTTCTTTGTCAATTCTGTCAGAGAAAAGAAAGTATACTGTATAAATCTACTTCACTTCATTTTTTAAATTAGAAGCTCAGGAAGGGGAAAGCTCATTGTATAAGGTCGAGAACAGATTCATTTCTCCAGGAATAGGGGTCAAGGAAGTTTTCAAGTATTTTCATAATGCTTCCCCCCCCCCCAATCCAAGTTAAAATGTACCAGTAGCACAGGGCCTGAAAAATAGTAGGTGCTCAATAAATATTTACTGAGTACATGAATGAATTCATGCATAAATGAATGAGAAAATGAATGAATAAAAGAAATCCAGGAGGGGCACCTGGATAGCTTAGTAGGTAGAGCACATGACTCTTGATTTTGGGATCATGAGTTTCCTCTCCACCTTGGGTGTAGAGCTTACTTTAAGGAGAAAAAAAAAAAAAATTCCAGGAGAGGCAGTTACTAGAAAAACCATTATCAATGAGGATGGAACAGCAAATAAAATCCTAAATTTCTATTGTTAAAGTCAGTTCTGAGTGTCTATTCGCCAGGTATTATACTAGATGACTTCATTTATATTTATTTAAACTACAGTGTAAAAATGCTGTTTATACGTTTTAACCCAGAAAGAACATTCCTGGGGACCTTTAGGCAACACACTAAGCAAAGCAGCAGATTTGTGGACCAGGATGCTCACTGCAGCACTATCTATAGTAATGAAAAAACTGAAACTTCCCTAATATATTAAAATGATTGAATGATATTGTATATTTTTGACAGAGTGCTATGTGGCCAGGAAAGATCGTGTTTCTTAAAACATTTAATGAAGGGGGAAAATGCAACATAATTGAAAAAAGCAGAATGTACAATTATTAGAAGTAGAAATATGTTTCTAATAAGCATATTTGCAGAGAGAAAATGTTAACTATCTCTTTATAGTGGGATTATATAAATGTGATTTTAATTTTCTTTATGCTTTTTTTTTATTTTCCAAAGTTCTACATCAGTATTTTTATTCTTATAGTCACAGAAGAAAAGTGCTAATGAGGGAAAAAAAAAAAAAAACACGGGAGAGGACTTTTTAAACTTTATTCTTTCATTTTAACCTAAAATTTTCATAGAATGGGAAAATTTAAGAAACAAAATAATACATTTTCTTAGAAATCTGGAAAAAATAGAATATCAATTACTTTAACATATAAGACAGTAAATATAAATTAGTAGTATATTTCTCTGTGGCCTTTTTTTTTTTTTTGAGATTTTATTCTTAAGTAATCTCCACACCCAACCTGGGGCTCGAACTTACAACCCCAAGATCAAGAGCTGCTTGCTCTACCGACTGAGCCAGCCAGGCACCCCGGTGGCCTTTATTCTTCTAAAATCACTTCCATAAACTATGCAATAAGAAGAAAATGTACTATAAAGCAATATACAGTACATCTAAGTACACTTTGTTTGGGCAGACCAAAACTGAGTTTCTAAGAATCTGCTTATATTTCTTCCCTAAATATTAAAAAATGCAAAATTTTAAGCATTATTAGGGAATAGGAGGAATAGTGTATAGTCAGTTCACCGGCTGAGAACCAAAATATGAATCAGAAATTTTTCCAACATACAGCTAGATTACAAACAAGATAAACAGTCAGAACTCAGGAGTAAAAGGTACTTTCAGCGTACATAAATGAGAGGTGCTTAGCACCCCAGGAATTGACAAAGCCAACTGTTCCAGCAGCACGGTGATAATGTGCTTGTATCACACAGCTTCTCACCTGTATTTTGTCTGAAAACAATATAAATCAAATGTGTCCCAGGCCTCCCTCATCTGGGACCATAAAATAGGGTCAAATCTGCTTTTAATGACCTAATTAGGGACCTAAAACTCCCCACTAGCCTGACTGATGGAAATGAGCATCTCTACATTTCTCCAGCCGTTTCCGAGATGCCACAGCAACGCCTCACTCCTGCCCAGTGCCCATCTGCCAGGGGCTGTTCCCACCACGCGCTGACTTACCCTGCTCGGGTTCCCACTGCTACAGGTGTGTGACAGCAGAGCCACGCAACCTACGGTTTGCCCTGCCTGTGCGGCCACCCCCGCGTCACAGTGTGATCTCCTGTGGCTCTTGAGGTCCCAGCCCTTGGACTGCCACCACACAGCAGATGTAGAACCAACGGAACCAGGGGAATCCGTCCTCCGGGGCTGCGTGCCAACCCTCCCACCTGAGCGCTGAGGGCCCTGCTGTTGGGGCCCACCATCGCACATCTCACCCTCTCCCTCCGCCCCCAGGAATTAAAACCAAGTACAAGGGGTTGAACGAGGAAGAGAAGACACACAACTTGCATCTTTCCTTACTCTTTCTACCACCTCTCTCTCTCTCTCTCTCTCACTTCTGCATGTTTTCAAACTGTACACATCAGAAACTGGCAAACACTGTTTATAAGCATATATATAAAAAGAAACGCTGTGTGTGTGCTCTCTCACTCTCAAATAAATTAATTAAATCTTTACAAAGAAATAGGTGAACAGTCATCTCTACAAATTCATATGGTTAAGACTTGGATCTGGAGTCACAAAAAACTGGATCTGAATCACTCATTTCACTATACACTAGCTACATACTTAAGGTCTCCAAATCCCAATACTGTCATCTTAAAGAGAGGTACTATATTATTTGCCCCCATCAAGCTTTGTGAGAATTAAAAGAGATAATGCATGTAAGGACCCATGTAATGTAAGCTCAATACAACCACTTTCAAATGAATCTAAAAACCTGGCAAAAGATTTAAAAGATTATATTTTAACCTGGGGTGAAACCTGAGTTTTCAGAATTTCATAAAGAAAAAAACACCAAAGCATCTAAACACACATATCTTTGTTCACTGAGGTTTTGGTTTAGTTGAGGAGGCTTGGTCTCTTAAAATCTTGGGCAATTTGTACTTACCTAACATTGTGTAGTTCATTATATTCAGAGAATGCAAAGGAACATAGTAAAGTAAGTGCCCAACTGGGAGTTAGATTTTAATCTTAATTCAGTTCATAGATGTTTATCATCAACTATATAAAGGCCCTGTCTAGTAGGTACGTGTGTGCAGTGGTAGTGGAGGGTAATACACACAAATACCCATAATAACAGGAGATAAATGCTAAAATAGTTTTGCAAAATTGCTTTGGGATCACAGAAGACAAAGCAATTTGTTTTATGAATTTGTAGAGGGACCAAATGGTATCTTAAAAGTTGCAAAAAGAGAGACCTTTAAAAGGCACGGAGGTAACATAGGACCATGATAGAATAAAAGGTGCAAGATATGTGAATGTACAAAATATATGATAAGAATAAAAAAATCCAGGTATCAAATTCTGGCTCTTCCCTAGGCAGGACTGTGGCCACATGGGATACAATACTCAATCTTCTATACCTCAGTTTTATATTCTGTAAAATGGAGATAAGACTCTCAGATTAAGGCTTTCTCATAAATAAGGTTGTTCTCATAAAAATATAAGATACACAATTATTTAAAAAAAGATACACAATTATATTTGTTTTACTGTTAATATCAGGTTCCTTCTAATCTCAGATTTGAAGTTTTTAACATAATACATCTTTATAAATTTAACATATAAACTTTCGATATTCAAAGTTGATTTTAAAAAGTTTTGAATGTATTTTACTTTTCATTCATGTCATTTAATTTTTACTGCCTTCTAAACATCCTCAGAATATCTATGGCTTCTGACGGTTTATATCACTCATCTACACAAACCTAGGAAGTGACATAATTCCTACCTGCCAAGAGTCAGGAATTAACATGTAGTTCTAGAATAGGATGAACTATTCTACTCCTCACACTAAATACAGCAAAAGTCCTGGGCATCGCATATAAAACAAACATTCACACTACTGATCCTTTGACTAGAAACAACAGCACAGCAGAGTGTTCCTGAGGCCATTTTTTGAGGAGTGTTTGTTTGTTTGTTTGTTGTCTATGCTCATTGATATTTCCAGATTGCTGGTTTCTCCAGCATCTTGTCAGGGATATATAAGGCAAAAAGACAATCCAGAGAGCTCTGCTGTGTTGTATTCATGTTCCCAGGAAAAGACAATCAAGAGATGCCAATACCAAAATGATGCAGATGTTGGAATTATCTGATGAAAAATCCTTGAAATAACTTAAAAAAAATAGTGTCACTAAAGAAATCCTTGAAATAAACTTTAAAAAAATATATCCTTGAAATAAACTTAAAAAAAAATAGTGTCACTAAAGAAAGAGAACATATAAACAAGACCCACATCGAAGCTTTAGTACTGAAAAGTAAAATAAGCAAAAAGTCACTGGATAATCTCAACAGCAGAATAAAGACAAGAGAGGAGGGACGCCTGGGTGGCTCAGTGGTTGAGCGTCTGCCTTTGGCTCAGGGTGTGACCCCAGGGTCCTGGGATCCAGTCTCACATCAGACTCCCTGCAGGGAGCCTGCTTCTCCCTCTGCCTGTGTCTCTGCCTCTCTCTCTGTGGTGTCTCCAATAAATAAATAAAATCTTAAAAAAAAAAAAAAAAGACGAGAGGAATCAGTAAAATTGAAGACACAACAATAGAAAGTACTCAATCTGGAAAACAAAATGAAAATTGAAAAAAAAAAAAAACAAAGCCTTAAGTACTTGTGTAACTAAATCAAAAGACTGAACATTCATATTAGAATTCCAGAATAAGAGGACGAAGAATGTGAAACTCAAACAGTACTCAAATAATGGCAGAAATCTCCCCAAATTTAAAGAAACAAACCTATAAATTCAAGAAGATGAGTGAATCCCAAACAGGATAAACCCCCGAAATACATGCCAAGACATCATAAACTCCCAAACACTAAAGACAAAAAAAAATTCTTGAAAGCAGCAAAATCTCTCTACAGTTGGAACTAGAAAAACAATTCAATATTACAACAGGTTTCTCAGAAAACCATAACACCAGAGACAAATGTGACAATATTTTTGAAGTGCTGAAAGAAAAGATCAAGTCACAATCCTATAACCAGCAAAAATATCCTTCAGGAATTAAATCGGAAACCAAGACATTCACAGATAAAGAAAAACTTAGGAAATTTGTTGTCAGCAGGTCTACTCTAAAAAAATAACCTAGAGGAAGTTCTTGAAAGGGAAAAGACATAATAAAAGAAAGAGTCTTAGAACAGTGGAAAGTACAGAGGAGCAAGAGAAAAAGTTAAAATATAGATTAATACACTAGGCTTTTCTTTTCCTCTTGAGTTTTCTGTACCTGACATTAAAACGTTAAAGTGAAAACAGGTTGAGAAAAATTCAAAGCCAGATTCAACCCATGGTAATCTCCATTTCCCATCCCTTTCTCTCTCGAGCAGCAGCAAACGGACTTGTGATCTTGGTCCCCTGGCCTAGAGACCCAACTCCTTCCTGATCCTGCACCATCATGACTAAGCGTGCTTTGTTCCTGTTCCTGCTTTAGGAAAAGGGGGATTTCAGTCTCTCTCCCTGTTACAAAAGGGATGCAAGGGCCAGGAAGGCACCTGACTGATAGAAAATCCTGAACACGATTTTTAATCATGGCAGGAACAAATGATTAAAAGTGAAGGCTGACTCTACCTGTGACCTGGCCAAACACTACTAAATATACTGCTTTATTCTGTACCAACATGTGAATTTATGAAAATGTATCTAAGCAGTATTACAAACAGCATCATGCGTATTTTGTTATAAATTAGGAGAATTCTGCATTTAACTTATTCGAAGAATGAAGCTGGTTGATCTGCTACCTCTGTAAGGCCATGAACTTGCATTAATAATGCAACTTATACAGAAACGGAAAGAAAAGGGAGCACTGCACCCCTGCAATCAGAAGTGCTCTCTATTCTGGCCTCGGTTCATAATGCACCACCCCAAGCAAGATGCCCTGAGGAGCAGTGCAGAGCTAAGAACAAAACCTCTATGACCCATATTTTCTGGGACTTGCTATTAGAGGCCACATCCCCACAATTAGACATATTCCTATACTAACAAAATATACGTGCAGGGAAAATCCCGCCAGAACCACCACATTGGACAGGGAAACTAACTCCTCTTTCCTCTCCCCAAAAGTAAACCCCAATGAATGAAGAGATTGTAAAAATAGTTAGGAAAAGCTGACAACTCTCCTCTACATCTAGGAAAACACGTTTTTTTGCATGCAAGAAAAAGTGACCTTATTATTTTTTAAGAACTGTTACATATCTAAGAAGGCATATAAATCTCTTCAAAGGTTTTTAAAAGGTTTAAAAGCCAGGAAATTTAGATGTTTCAGCACGATTAATGCTAACCTTGGCACTGTGACTGCTACCAATCAATTTTTTCCTTTTAGAAAGAACGAATAATTTTGATGAATATTATTGCAAATTACACACTAAAAACATAATTTTTCATATGAATGGGGCCAATGTCTTTTGGCACCCTTGTCACCATCACAATATAACTGCTAATCTTCAAATACAGTTATTAACAACTTCAGAAAATCATTTAGAAGACCAATTCTCCTTTTTAAGGTCAATGATTACCACAGTTAATGACCAATTGGCTTTAGCCATTACTGTCCTGACCTTTACATCATGTTTTAAACTAACAAGACAATAAATAACTATTAATAATGACCTATTTTGAAGGGTGTTTTTCAGTGACCATCAATGCTCACTGAAAACATAATTGTTTTGTGTTTTATATATAACCCCTCAGTCACTTGCTGATTTTTGCTGGTTTCCTTGTGATAGCTGGTATTATTCTATCATTAGGCAGGAATAAGGGTGGAGGGTGAGGAGACAAAAATCTGAGGTAATCCCTACTGCCATTTCAATAAATATTAGTAAACATCTCTTAGTTTAGAAAGTATGAAATGTACTGAAAGGTACAGAATGAAAAATAAAAGCCATCTTTCTTCACTTTCATTTCCCAAAGGTTTCTTTCATTTCTTAAGTTTCTTATAATTGCTTATAAAAAAATGTTTAATGTATTTTTTTTGTATAATACAGTTGTTTGTTTTTCCTTTTAATTTTATGCAGCTGTTTCACACTCGATACATTGCCCTGTGGCTTTTTCACTTAGGATCTCCTAGAGACCCTTCCATCTCAACGTGCACAGTAAGAGCTGCACAGTATCTATGATGTGAAAACGCAGATTTAGTGAACCAACCCTACAATGATGGATATCTAAGTGGTCTCCCGTCTTGCTAACTTTTGTTACTGCGAACAGTATTTCAAGGGCTATTATGATCCGTACATTTTGTAGCTGTCTGCAGTGATTCCTTGGGGTATCTCCTGGGTCCAACATGTGCTTTTTTGAGAGACTCTGCTACACTGTCTTCCAGAAAGACTGCCCTGGCTGATACCCAGCCGCTGAGAACGCCGCTTCCTGAAGCACCGTGGGAATTACCCCACTTCTTACTTTCCCCACCCTGCGAAGTCAAGATCTCAACGTTGTTCTCATTTAAAGCTTCTTCGTTAGAATAAGAAGTCTCACATGTTTATTCAAAAATGGTTGATTTCAGTTGTTATTTTGTTAAATGAGAACAAGAAAATCAAGTCCGATCCCTTTAGCTGGGGGCTTGATGCATAGCAGCTACTCAATAAATGCCTGATCCCTTATCAGATGAATCAAACAACAGCTTAATAGAAATCGTCCTACAGCCAGACTTTATTATTCTGGTACAATCTAATATCTGGTTTTCTAAATTTACAAGATTCCTTGACACTGAGCCAAAAGAAGCTGGCAAAACTACAGGACACAGAACAGTAAACACGTTATGCAGCCGCTTTCCTATAGCTATAATCACAGACCACTTTCTGCCGTGTTATACGCGGCACATATTTCTCCACATTGTATAAGCCCTTTGTATAAAGCCAAATAAGAGTCCATCTTCCTATGTAAGTGGTGTTTTACAGGTTTTATTATTTATACAAATAGGATATTCTGTATCTCCTACAATTTGCTTTCATCTTCTCATTCAACATTATGTTGCTGAGATGCAGACATAGTGATACATGTAGATCTACTCCACTAATTTAACCATTCCCAATTCTTTAATATACAGTGATTTGCCAATTATCTTATTGATAAATTATTACAAGGTGGCAATGAAAATTCTTGCATCTGTCTCTTTGAACACACGTACAGCAACCTTTCTAAGACATGTATATATACATATATACATGTTCCTACCAAGCAGTGGAATTGCTGAATCCTAAAAAAGCTCTTGCACAAATGTGGAAGAGGGTGTAAAGAGAACTCCTTTTCATTATTAGTGAGAGCATAAATTGGCATAAGTACTTGGAGAGCAATTTGGCAACATATTCATAAAGTTACTTAAATATAACTACGAATTAGTTTATTCTTAAAATTCTTCCCATCCATAATTTCATAACTGGGAGGTTTTTTAGTTATCAGGTATAGAACTGGGGTAGGCCTGGAGTATCCAAGAGCAATTAAGCAACAATGGCAAACACACTAATACCTGATTGAAGAACACTGCTTGACAGGGTTAAAGAGTATCATAAGCACAAAATCAAATCAGCAAGCTTTTTGTTATAACAGAATACCATGTTAATACCAAATTCCAATACACCAGAATTCTAAAAAACATCATTTTCAAACTGTTCCTAAAATTTCTGGAAGAAATGAAATAATAAAAATAAGGTAAAAACAGAGTAATATATTTGGTATGGATTCCAGCAGTCATTTGTTATCTGAAAGTTGGCAATGCACATAGGCCTGACAATTTAATACCACTTAAGTGTACTCTTCTACATATAGGAAGATACATAAAACATATATCAGACCATGCCTTGCTTTGAGATGAGGGTAAAGGGCAGCCCGGGTGCCTCAGTGGTTTAGTGCCACCGTCAGCCCAGGGCGTGATCCTGGAGACCCCAGATCGAGTCCCACGTCAGGCTCCCTGCATGGAGCCCGCTTCTGCCTTTCTCTCTCTCTCTCTCTCTCTCTCTGTGTCTCTCATGATAAATAAATATAAAAATCTTTAAAAAAAAAAAAAAAAGAGAGAGGAAAAAAAAAACACAAAGAAATAATTCCAGGTCTCCAGGAAAGCTGTATTGATATTTAATGTCTCTGAAAGCAAAGAGGTAAAACACTATTTTGTCTACAAAACTGAGTAAAAGGTATTATTACTGTTTTTTATGCTCTAATTAGACAATTCTCAAATTCTCATTATGCATAGCAAACCTGAACCACCATCTAGGTGAAACTATTATACCTGCAGTCTTAAAAAAGGCATAAACTGGGGATCCCTAGGTGGCCCAGCGGTTTAGCGCCTGCCTTTGGCCCAGGCCATGATCCTGGGGTCCTGGGATCGAGTCCTACATTGGGCTCCCTGTATGGAGCCTGCTTCTCCCTCTGCCTGTGTCTCTGCCTCTCTGTGTCTCTCATAAATAAATAAATAAAATCTTAAAAAAAAAAGGCATAAATTAATGTGATGATGACCTGAGGCCTCTAAGTAGTCTCTGGATCTTTTACAAAATTTACTTAGATTCTCTATCAATGATCTAAGACAAAGAACTACAATCATCAAATCAGTTCATCAAGTAAATGCAGATCACAATATCAATAAAATAGTCCCACAACAAACATTCAAAATTGTTACTACGTGATCAGAGCAACTGTCGAAGTAATGTAGAAAAGCAGAGAATCCCCAACCTGGACATGAAAATTCTCTTTAGGGGTGCCTGGGTGGCTCAGTTAGGCGTCTGCCTTAAGCTCTGGTCATGATCCCAGGGTCCTGGGACAGAGTCCCCCAGTGGGCTCCCTGCTTTGTGGGGGAGCCTGCTTCTCCCTCTCTCTCTCTCTCTCTCTCCCTCTGCGGCTCCCCCTGCTTGTGCTTGCTCTCTCTCTGTCAAATAAATAAAATCTTTTTTAAAAAACTTTTAAAAATTCCCTTTAAAGACAGGTCATATTAATTCTTTAAAAAAGAACACTTTATTTTAGAAAAAAAAAAGGCATTCATTTTTTTGAGGGTTTTTTTTCCCTTCTTCCTCTTCTGTGCCTCAGCCGATTTTCATAATTCTTGTTTAAGCACATAGAATTGGTTCGTTGGAGACTGTCTTCAAATGCTTCATACTGTTAAATGTATTACTTTAAATCTTCACTAGTATTTTTATATTTGTTAAAGTATAGTATAAAGTGCAAAAGTACCTTATCATTTAATGGTTGCTTCAATGTTACATGGTTTACCAGTATCACTCATAAAATTCTATTCCTATTTCTTCCTTGTTTTCTTTACAAGAGAAAAATGAATAAAGTATACTAGATCTTGCCACCAGCTAATCCCCCCACTTGGCCCATCCTCCTTTAATCTAACACCTAGCCACAGCCATAATGGATAATTAGAAGTAGGAACAATTCAAGAAGTAATTAGGCAAATAACTTAAAATTTGCAAAGAAGTATCCACATAAAAGCAATAATAAATGTGAAACCACCTTTTCCTACAATATAAGCATCCTTAGGCAAATTTGTGTTTTGCACTCATGGAAACAATTAAGACATACATGCTTTTTATAAAATCCAAAACTTCAAACTTAAGGAGTTTCAAGTTACATTATTAAAAAAAAAAAAAAACCTTACTGGTAAAATAGCTCTTAACTAGTAAACTGCCTCTAAAAAAGAAGAATAAGGTTTAAAAAAAATTGCAACATATTCAAGTCAATTTCCCCAGATGAGCCTGAATTGGCTAAATTACATATTCTCTCGTGTTTCAGAGGAGACAAGACACCAATTACTAATGTCTAAAATTCTCTGCCTATACATAGCTTCTTCCCTAATTCAATATCCACCTAGAGAGAAAACTCTGTCCTCCATGCTTTCCATTACTTCACTGTTTCAAAGACTGATGTGACTAAGTTTGATGATCTAGTAAGGATATGAAAAAATCATCAAGACATCCTAAAGACATCACTTATTCCCAAAGGATGAATCAAACACTGAAAGAAAATGGAAATCATAAATGCCTCTAATTTCTCAAGCATTGATTCTATAATATTAAAGAGTGACAGATTCCTATTTAATTATATTCCAAGGAAAGATACAACATAATTTGTAGAAATAATACTTAATAATTCAAGATAAGTTATATTTTCACAAAAATATACCTTAATCCCACAAAGGTGAGCTGAATTATAATGGTGAGAACAGAGAACAAAGGAAAGCCCCACCCTCTGCTTTTTCCTCAATTAGAGCTATCAGAGGTACTGCATTATGCTCTTCAGAAAACCATTCAGTATCGGTGTTTAAATTAATCCTAATGTCCTCCTCCTCAAATGGACTATACATATGCTACTCAGCTACTAGATTTATTGCAATAGGGCACTGTGCAATCTGCATACGAAATATGTTGCTTTACACACATATCTCTGCTCTGTGAGATAATTAATGTGGCTTTTGTGAGTGCACAAAGAACTTGTACAACTTAATGGAAAAGAGCATTATCTCCATCAAAGAGATTCTGTAATCAATCTTGAAGAATGGTTCATATACATATATCTCAATATACATTTACTGTTTATTCTCTGGCAACCTGAAATATATTTTCTCCAAAATCTTAAAGAACATTAAGGCAGAATTGTGCAGGAGATAATTATTTTATAAATAAAAAGAAGTATGTTCCAGTGTCCTGAAGGCTCAACACGCAGTGTTGAGTGTATACACACACACGGATTTCTGAAAAGATTTTATTTATTTGAGGGGAGGAGCAAGCACGGGGAGGGGCAGAGGGAGAAAATCTCAAGCAGGCTCTGCCTCCAAGCATGGAGCCCAACTCACCGCTTGATCTCATGACCTTGAGATGATGACCTGAGCAAAAACCAAGAGTCAGACACTTTGCCAAGTGATCAATCCAGGTGCCCCGTAAAATGGATTTTAACTTTTTCATTTGGTTGTTCCTTTTCTTTGTAGCATTTTATAAAATCATAAACTTTGGGATCCCTGGGTGGCGCAGCGGTTTGGCGCCTGCCTTTGGCCCAGGGCGCGATCCTGGAGACCCGGGATCGAATCCCACATCGGGCTCCCGGTGCATGGAGCCTGCTTCTTCCTCTGCCTGTGTCTCTGCCTCTCTCTCTCTCTCTGTGACTATCATAAATAAATAAAAATTTTAAAAAAAAATCATAAACTTTAAAAATGATATGATTTTTTTTAAAGATTTTATTTATTTAATCATGAGAGACACAGAGAGAGAGAGGCAGAGACACAGGCAGAGCAAGAAGCAGGCTCCATGCAGGGAGCCTGATGCAGAACTCGATCTCGGGACTCCAGGATCACACCCTGGGCCGAAGGCAGGTACCAAACCGCTGAGCCACCCAGGGACCCCCAAAAATGATATCATTTTTTTAATGCTTGCTCTTTAATACCTACATTTATGCAGATTCAAAAGCCAATTCATAAGAGAAAATAGGCTTCAGGGGCCTGGTTTTTTGGGGTTTTTTTTTGTTTTTATACAATCCAATAACTGAATTTTAATTCAGTAGCAAGAGATTTTCCTACTTCCTATTTTCCCACAATGGTTTATGGAAATATAACAGAACTATGTTGGCTCATTAGGCCCAACCCCAAGCAGTCCTCTGGGTTCATACTCAGAGCAAGACTGACCAAGCCCACAACGTGATCTTGATCTACCTCCCAGGATGTCATTTCTAACTTGTCAGGCATGTTAATTTATTTTCATACATTAAGCTTGTTTTCACACATTTTATTGCTTTAAATTAGCTGTAAATCGAATAACAAAGGTCTTAAAGCCGAAAATAATGCAATTTTTTCCAAGATTTTTTATAAACAACACATCTTCCCTACCCCCCCCCCCCCCCCCCCCCCCCCCCCCCTGCCAAAGCATCTTTCTAGCAAAGCAAACTTAGACAAATCACCTAGGAAAACCCAGATTTGGAAGTGTTACTAAAAATAGATTCCACTTTTTTTTCTACTTGTCATTGGGGAGGAGCAGAAATAAAACACAGAGATCTTATGATAAAGTGGGAATCTATATGAAAGTGCTTAGCAAAAACCCAGGCACACGATAAGCATTTACAAATTTTCAAATGCTGCCTTCTCTGTTGACTCCAAAAATAACCAGTTCCCTTCCTTTAAATAGACTATTAAGCCTCTCTACGCCTATTTCCTCATTTGTAATCTCAATCCATATTCCTGGATTCTAACCATTCTGAATAGAGAAATTTCTGACTCAAAGGACTGGTGGGAGGAAATCTGAGAGGGCATCTTGTTCTTATCTCATATAAATATTATGAACAACCTTTCAGTATCTTTACCTCTGTCCTGTCATAGGTACTCAAAAAACATGTTCACAGATGAGGAAATATTTATTCTCATGTAAGAGTAAAATTTTAAACAAAAATGGAGCAACAGGGATCCCTGGGTGGCGCAGCGGTTTGGCGCCTGCCTTTGGCCCAGGGCGCGATCCTGGAGATCCGGGATCGAATCCCACGTCAGGCTCCCGGTGCATGGAGCCTGCTTCTCCCTCTGCCTGTGTCTCTGCCTCTCTCTCTCTCACTGTGTGCCTATCATGAATAAATAAAAAATAAAAAAAATAATAATAATAAAAAAAATTTAAAAAATAAATAAATAAAAAAACAAAAATGGAGCAACAGATGAAGACATCTTGCCTACTGGATTTCTACAAATGGGTGTCTTCCTAGGTAAAGTCCACTCAAAAACAAAACACCGAGAAACCATGAGAAAAAAGGGTCAAGATCACCAAGACTGGAAATAGATTAAGACCTAGAATGAGGCCAACTATACAAATAAACAAGGCCAGTATCACTAGAAATATGAGCTGTATTATTCACCCAAAGCCTGAGGCAAAGCTCAGAGTCAAGAAGGCTCAGGAAAGCCTGCTCTCCTGGCAGGTATTTTGTACTATCTTCCATTTAGGTTATTTGCATATATCTCATCTCTGACTAGATCACAACTTCTTGGAAGCAAGGATTATTGTCTAATTTACATTTATATCCCCTGCCACGCCTAGCACATTGCAGACATTCAGTTAATATTAGGCAAATTAATTAAGTATGATGCCTTCTAAAGGAAATCAACTCTTATCTTGACATTCAAACAAAACATCAGCTAAGTTAAAGTCAAAATATTTATGATTGGGCAAAAGTTTGTCTTCTTTATTTTTAGCTTTTATTTTATTAAAATTATATATATATATATATCTGGCTTGAATTAGCAAATAACTTCAGAAGGTTAAAAAAAAATAGCAGACTCCTCTCACCTTACTTCTATTTCTCCCAAGATAATAAGCATTTTCAGTTCTTTCAGATGATTATTTTGAGATTCATTATGTTCATTTTGATGTTATGACTGCTGTGATCCTTTGGCATTTTTAGGAAAACCACAAATATTTAAATTGTTTTTAACAGTTTTTTAGTTACCAATGTCTCATTTCCTCATTACCAAATAGGACTCTGTTAGGCTGGGTAACAAATTGCCTGGGCTTTATATGGGTTACAAATATTTCAAATGTTACAAACTTTACACTAATCAGATACCACTCAAAAGTGATGAAGTGTTTTGGGGGGCACCTGCATGGAGCAGTCAGTTTAGCGTCCAACTTGGTTTTGGCTCAGATCATGAGATCAACCCCTGAGTCGGGGTCCATGCTCAATTTGAGTCTGCTTGAGCTTCTCTCTCCCACTCTACCCCACTTCGGCCCCCCAATGCATGTACTCTGTCTCCAAAATAAATCTTTTTTTTTTTTTAAGTGTTGAATTGTCTTTAATGTAGGGTAATGGAAATAGCACAAGAGATGGAGGCAGACAGCCGACAGAGCACTCTGGTGCACCATAGGTGAACAAGGAGTCATTCACTTATTTGAGCCTCCATTTCCTCATCTAGACATGGGGATTGTTGGCATATTATAGGTTCATTTCTGATTTCTCTACCCACTGGAATAATTTAAGAATTTTAACACCTGGGGCAGCCCGGGTGGCTCAGCGGTTTAGCGCCACCTTCAGCCCAGGGCCTGATCCTGGAGTCCCAGGATCGAGTCCTGCGTCAGGCTCCCTGCATGGAGCCTGCTTCTCCCTCTGCCTGTGTCTCTGCCTATCTCTCTCTCTCTGTCTCTAATAAATAAATAAAATCTTAAAAAAAAAAAAGAATTTAAACACCTAGATAAAGTTGCTCATAATCATTTACCATTCCAAGAAATGATACAGAATTAATAGAAATTTACCAGGCCCCTAAATGACAAAGGGAGGAATTTTTGGGGCTACTACAGAGAATAAATAAGCTAGAGTCATTTGGGCCTGAATAGTCAAGAAAAGTAGCAAATAAAAAAGATGATAATAATCATTATTACCTGAATACTTACTATCTAAAAGCAGCACTGACTCCTTTATTCCTCAGTGTCAGCAGCTGAGAGGTAATTCTGTCCACGTTACAGATCAGCTGAAGCAGAGTGACAAATACCCTGTCCAAGTTCATAGATGCTAAGCGACAGAGCTAAGGTTCAAATCTAGGAATTCTGATGACGAAGAATGTACACATGTACACTGAATCCTGACCTGATAACACCTTCCATTAAGACTTAAACAGTGATTTAAACAGGTAAAATTATCACACACGTTATAGTATTATAATTTCTTGAAGGAAAACCTTGTTTGTACCTGAACTAGAGAATTGGGAACAATCCTATGAAGTTGTGTGCTTTGTCTAGGGTTGCAGAAGGAACTATGCTGCATTAATCTGCAATCTCCTCAGAGCTTGATCCTGACCCATTAAGGATGATGAGGCAGGCATATGAGCAGCTATATGGAATGCTCGCTATTTCATAGGGTTGTGATACACAGAGCATGCTATGGACCGAACTGTGATCCCCAAAATTCGTATGTTGAAGCCCTAATCCCCTTGTAACTGCATCTGGAGATAGGGTCTTTAGGAATCAGGTTAAATAGGGTCATGGGGGGAGGGGGCTGGAGCCCCTATGGGATGGAATGTGGCCTTATAAGAAGAGAAAGAGATCTCGATCTCTCTCTCTCTCTCTCTCTCTCTCTCATATTCTCTATCTACCCCCTCACTCTCCCTCTCCCAACCAGGTGGAAGACACAACAGGAATAGCAGTCTGAAAGCCAGGAAGAGAGCTTTCACCAGAAAATGAACTCTGTCAGACTTACATATTGGACTTTCTAGACTCCAGAACTGTGAGAAAATAAATTTCTATTGTTTAAGCCACCTAGTCTGTGGTATTTTGTACGGCAGCTCAAGCAGACTAACAGAGACAGCATCAATGTAGAAGGGATATAGAAGGGACTTAATCATGTTAGCTCTCTTTTCTCCTTTCTTCACTTTTATATGTTGGAGGAAAATAAGTAGCAAAGAAGTAGTCAGTTGTTGAAAAAGAAAAATAATGTGAGATTCCCACAAGAGAAACAGATTCAAACAAAAAACACAAAATTTCTGTGTACCATTCATTAAGGAGATTAAGTGGTATAGTGTAAAGAACAAGAGTTGAAGTCAAAAAACCTGAGCTCTGGGGAGGCAAGGGCCCTTATTTGTGAAATGGTTTTGGCCAAGTCATTTAATCTTCCATTTGCTCAGATATAATCAAGGCAGTCAGGCTAGATGACCCTTAACTTCTTCTCTGCTAAAACACTGTAGGATTCTATAATCTAGGTGGTGGAAAATTAATCAAGGAAGAGTCTGCTCAAGATATACTCCTAAAGTGGTAACAGAATTTAAAAGAAATTCCAGTGACACAAATTAGATCCCAGTAATCAAGAGAAAAACATAAAAAAAAAAAAAAACTGTAAGAGGCTATATCTAGACTACATATTTTCCAAAGCAGTCTACAGATCATAATGAAAACAATTACACAATTTCCACTTAAATAACCAGTTTCTGTGATTCAAAAGTGGCAAGTGCCCCCAACCAACAATAAGTCTTTGGCTGCTCTCAGCTATTCTCTCTGCATAATTTGAATTGGAGAAAGAAAGCACAAACAACATTGTTTTTCCAGCTGTGAAAATTGAGAATTGAAGAGATTTGATCTAGGAGAAAAGTCAGGTACAAAGCAAGTATGTTGGTTGAAAAAAAAAAAAAATACAGTACAACTCATCAAAAATGCCTATCAATATAGAATACGTGGGTTTGTGAAAATCTTTCACTTAGAAGTTTCTAAGTAGCAAAAAACTGTGAAACTCATTTCAATATAAAAAATAAATAATAATTTTCAAAGAAATCAGAGGAGTCTAATGTGAAAAATTACTTCCAATGTAGTTAAGAGTGTAGCAGACAGAGTCCTGGAACTGAAGCTTATCCTAGGTTTATATCCTTGGCCTGACATTTACTTGCTTATCCAGCAAACTTGACCTCTCTGAGCCTTAGAGTCTCCTCCACACAATGTCAGTTATAAACGAATAAAATTAATATACGTGAAAGGGCTTTGTAAAAATGTTGTTGCTAAAAAATGAGAGCTTCTAAGAAGTCTAAAGCATGTTCATTGTCAAAGATGTGACAATATAAGCTATAAAAAATACAAAGCAAAACACAAAAGGCAAAAGGAATTCCCAAAGAGAAAGAATCATATGAGGATACAGAGTACCCTAAAAGGAAATTTTTTTAAATATCTCGTGAAATCAAAATTTAAATACCAGAAGACAATGCAATAACATGCTATTTTAGGGCAGCCCAGGGGCTCAGCGGTTTAGCGCCACCTTCGGCCCAGGGCTTGATCCTGGAGACCCGGAATCGAGTCCCACATCAGGCTCCCCGCATGGAGACTGCTTCTCCCTCTGCCCGTGTCTCTGCCTGTTTCTCTGCCTCTCTCTCTGTGTGTCTCTCATGAATGAATGAATGAATGAATGAATGAATAAATAAATAAATAAATAAATACTATTTTTTAATTTACCAACTTGAAACTAATAATTTTTTTAACCGAGGCCAAGATAAAACTTACTTTGGGATTGCCTTTTTTTTTTTTGAAGATTTTATTTATTTATTCATGGGAGAGACAGAGAGAGAGAGAGAGAGGCAGAGACACAGGCAGAGGGAGAAGCAGGCTCCATGCAGGGAGCCTGAGGCAGGACTCGATCCCAGGACCCTGGGGTCACAACCTGAGGTGAAGGCAGATGTTCAACCACCAAGCCACCCAGGTGACCCGCTTTGTGGTTACCTATAAGGTAATACATTTTCTTGTTCCTATCACAATGGTAAACTCCTTCCACTACAGCTTCTTCCACAAAAATCAACCCTGGAGAAACTACAGGTTGGTAAAGGAAGTAGTTATAAGGAGAGAGAGTGAAAGAAAGAGGGGGGGGAGGGAGGGAGGGAGGGAGGGAGGGAGGGAGGGAGGGAGGGAAGAAGGAGGGAGGGGAGGGGAGGGGAGGGGAGGGGAGGGGAGGGGAGGGGAGGGGAGGGGAAAGGAGAGGAGAGGAGAGGAGAGGAGAGGAGAGGAGAGGAGAGGAGAGGAGAGGAGAGGAGAGGAGAGGAGAGGAGAGGAGAGGAGAGGAGAGGAGAGGAGAGGAGAGGAGAGGAGAGGAGAGGAGAGGAGAGGAGAGGAGAGGAGAGGAGAGGAGAGGAGAGGAGAAGAGAAGAGAAGAGAAGAGAAGAGAAGAGAAGAGAAGAGAAGAGAAGAGAAGAGAAGAGAAGAGAAGAGAAGAGAACCAACCAAAAGAAAACTATGTTAGAGTCAGAGCACTGGACACTGTGTTGGGAGGAAACAGGCTGTTAGAAACCATCTCAGTGCTACTCTACTTGTCCTTTAAGGTAAAGTATGTACCTTCACCACACCAAAGAAATTGGGCAGCAGATAGCTGGCCTTTAATGTCTGCAGGGTAAAATGGGGCAGTTTAAAGGTTCTTCTGAGGTGGGCATGAAACCTCTAGATAAAGCAGCAGCAAAGAGTGGTCAATCAACAGGAAGTCGGTGATACCTGTAATTCAATGCAGGTTAACAACCAGGGCAACATTGGGCAACCAATGTTACATTGGGTTCCCTCTCTGGTACGAGTGGATTGGGAGAGAGAAGTGAAGGCACTGGCAAAGCCACATCAAGCGACACCATTCCTAGAAGCAGGGAAGGAGTGTGGGTTCCTACATGCCACCATTTTTCCCAGACTAATCATTCCAATCAGACACACAAAATGAAAGACAATGAACTTAAAATTTTAATTGCTGTTGCAATGCAATGTGCTGGACCTCATGAACGAAAACTAAATTGTGCCCATGGAAATTTATGCCAGAAGAGGCAATGGCCGCTAGGGGCACCGAACCACAGTGAGGCCTGGGACCGCTTGGGTTCTCAGCTCAAGGCCCAGCAACCTGGCTGGCACACTGCACAGGCTTCCTCCAATCATTTCATCAATATCAACATTATGTATTTTTGCACCTACACAATTAAAAATCTGAACTCTCTTTATAATCTTTTGGAGGAGTTTTATGTATCTACTAGAGCAGAATTATTGGAATAGTTGTATCAGTAATATAAAAAAATACAATATAGCTAAGGCAATAAAAAAAGATATCAGCAGTATGAGTCATATACAATAAATCATTAAAAATAATTTAAAATAATGGTATAAAAAATACAACGGCTGGAAAAAAAGAAAATACAATAAAGAAATAGCAGAACAGCTACAGCTAGAGGACAAGTTACTGATTTAGAAAATTGAGTGGGACATTCTTCCTAAAAGGCAATACAAAAGGATAAGATTTAACAACATGAAGGGGAAGCCGACAGATGGAAGCAGAAGTCAACAGCCAGATAACAGGAGGCCCAGGAAAAATGATGGAGAGAGGGAAGTAGAGAGAGACAAAGAAAATCTTTGAAGGAGTAATTAAAATAAATGTTCTTCAACTAAAGAAGGATGAAATACCTCTGAACGAAAGGGGTCTCTATAACAAGACAAATAAAGAAGACTCTACTCCATGGCACACCATGGCTAAATTTTAGACCAAAAAGAAAAGGATAAAATTCCTAAAGCTTCCAGACAGAAAGAAAGTAAACTCTGGAACAACACTAGATACAATATAGTAACATTTAAAAGTGTTGACAGCAAATAATTTGACTGTAGAGTTTTATATCAAGCCACATAATTTCTCAAAGGTGGGATAGAATAAAAATTACTCAGGCATACAAGGGCACACAGATGGTTTGTCTCACAAAGACCTAAACTGAGAACATTCTTAGAGAAGGCACTCAAATTAAAAACAAACAAACTGAGCCTGGCTCAGCTGGAAAAGCATGCGACTCCTGATCTCAGGGTTGTGAGTTCAAGCACCCTGTTAGGTATAAAGACTACTAAAAAAATCAATACTTTAAAAAAAAACAAGCAAACAAAATAAAATCAGGAAGATAAATGCAAGTACACACAGGATTATAAGAGTTATCAAAAATATTACTGTTATCATCTTATAAACTAAACACCAAGAAAAGGAAAAGACATTAGATTATCCACACCAATGGAGAACCAAAACTCTAAATAAGAACAAGAAGCAAGGATATGATGAAGAGTAGGAATCAACAAAATACCAATCAAAAAAAGCTGTATAAATAACACAGACTGCTTTTCTGAAGATTAAGAATATTAATATTGACAACCCTTTCATCAGACAGGTGTGAGGCTGGGTTATAAGAAGAAAAACATAAAATACAGAATGAAAAGGACAGTTAAATGTTATTTTTTAAGTGGTATAACAAGTATAGGCTAATGGTTGAAAAATCAAGATAAAATGGGTAAATTCCCAGAAAAATAAAACAGGCCAGAGTTAGCAAAAGAAATGGGAGATCCTGGGGCAGCCCAGGTGGCTTAGCGGTTTAGCACCGCCTTCAGCCCAGGGCGTGATCCTGGAGACCCGGGATCGAGTCCCACATCAGGCTCCCTGCATGGAGCCTGCTTCCCCCTCTGCCACTGTCTCTTCCTCCCTCTCTCTCTCTTTCTCTGTCTTTCATGAATAAATAAAATCTTAAAAAAAAAAAAAAAAAGAAATGGAGATCCTGAATATACCAAATAGCAGGAAATAATGTGAAATAGTTAAAACTCCCCTCTCAAAAAGCCCACAGCCCAAAAGACAGGGGTTACAATAAGCTTTTAAGAAATATTAATGACTTTATAATACAAGTCATACAAGCAAATAGGAAGTGTGAAAATGCCCAGTTCATTTTCAGAAGCTGATTGATGGAATCTTGATTCTAAAATCAAGGGGGTAAAGGGGTCCATTTCATTTATGAGTTAAATGGAGAGGAAAAAACAAAAAAAAAACCCTCTAAATAAAATATTAGCTAAGTGAATCTATGATTACTTTAAAAATGATAATAATTAATGATACCATGAGGTATTCTATAATGTAAAAAGTGGTTCAATATCATATGATTTTATCAGTCAATACAGGAAAAGCACTTAAAGTAAATTTGCCAGTCACGATTTTTTTTTTTTTAATGGAAGAGAACTTCCTTAAGTTGATATAAACTGTGCAGGGATACTGTCCCATCTGAACTTAGCTGAACCCCTGCTAGTGAAACTCAGTAACAAACCAATTCAAATAAATTTTCAGTTTTCAATTTTCCTCACTATCTTGGCTCTCACCACTCAGTATCCAAAAATCATAAATCATATATAACCAATTAATTGAGATCACCTTGCTCTCAGGCTCCAAGTAATCTTGGATAGTAAAGAATAACAATATAGCAAAAACCTACAAAGAACACTATATTTAAGGAAGAATCTTTACTCTTTTTAAGATCAGGAATAAAAGAAGGGCGACTACTAGCATCACCACTCATAAATGCAGTTCTAACAGTCAAAATAGAATAGAATAGAAAAGAAAATTTGTCAAGCTTGGAAAGAAAGGGAAAAATACCAGTATTAGTTTAAAATGATATAAATATCCACCTAGGAAAAAAAAACCAACATTTTTTAAAGTTCCATATAAAAGAGTTCAGGAAGGTTGTCAGATAAATTAAAGAGTTCTTATCATTGAGTCTGTAAACTCTAATGGACCCGATCATTTGGATGGAAAAATAAATTACATTTTTGTATTCAGCAACCTTTATTTACTTTCCCCAACTTCTATTACATTTTACTATCACTTTCCACTACTTATCACTTACTTCTATTATGAATATAGACAACAAAATACAGTGGCTATTACCAACAGAAATTATGGTGGTTTCCATATCACGTGAATTCCAGTTGTTGCAGATATCTTGAAATAGCATTAATTTTCATTCCTATTTAAAAATTATCTATTTGGGATGTCTGGGTGGCTCAGCGGTTGAGCATCTGCCTTCAGCTCAGGGCCTGATCCCAGGATCCGGGATCGAGTCCCACATCAGGCTCCCTGCATGGAGCCTGCTTCTCCCTCTGCCTGTGTCTCTGCCTCTCTCTCTCATGATTAAATAAATAAATCTTTAAAAAAAATTATCTATTAGCCATATTATTTAATATGTTAAAAAGAATTAGTCATCTAAGTACTTTCAGGTATCTTTGTATTTCAACATTATCCTGAGAGAGTTACCAGTCTCTACCAGATTGCCATAGTGTTCCATGGCATTTAATCAATTCTTCAAAACCCATAATTAAGGAGAAATAGAAAATTATCTTCATTTGAACACACTACCCAATATGGAAAGAAATGTTCAGTATCTAATTAAAGTGTTTGTTTTAAAGAATCTCTACACCCTTTTTCAATTAACACATTCTTTTCAATTAACTCATTTGGTCCAAATTGAGTCAGAAAGACAGCAGGTACTCTTGTCCCAGTTTGGTCCCTATAATTTAAGAGCACCTAAGACATTCAATAGGTCTGGCGCTCCGTCCCAAATGATCAAAAGATAAGGGGAGAACCAGTGACAGAACTAAAATTATTTAAACTGGTAAAGAGAGAGAAGACAAAAGTATTCAGTCAAGTTTATGAATCATTACACAAAGTAAGGTAACAAGTTGGTCCCTGTCTCTATGCTAGTCCTTTGTTTCAATGTTTATAAATTTATAGGGATATAGAGGCTTAAAGTGAAAATGAAATGATTCCAATTCAAAATAAGTTCAAAGTTTCTGACACTTAAGTAAATTAGGAAGTACTCAAAAGATTTTCATCTAGAAGCCTTTCTAACTAGATCTTTATTTCTTAAGAGAAAAAAAGGTTCAAGGCTTAAAGGAAGATCAGATCAGCTCTCTAAGCTTTCCCAGCTTTACTGATCCATGACAATAACTTCAGTAGGACAAATCTACTAGTATGAAAATAGTAACTGTAACTCTTCAAATTTCAGTGAATGAAGAATAAACCAGTCAATTCTTTTCTTAAAAAAAAAAAAAAAAGATTCTATTTTTTTAAGTAATCTCTACACCCAGCATGGAGCTTGAACTCTTCATCTCTACATCCATCCTGGCTCTCAATCTTGAGATCAAGAGTCACATGCTCTACCATTTGAGCCAGCCAGGCATTCCAGGAGTCGATTATTTTTTACTTTCCTAGTTTACATTTCCTAATGCT
Source organism: Canis lupus familiaris (assembly GCF_011100685.1). NCBI lineage: Eukaryota > Metazoa > Chordata > Mammalia > Carnivora > Canidae > Canis > Canis lupus. The sequence goes on along the minus strand of NC_049224.1, from coordinate 3,722,035 downwards.
ATGTAATATTAGTAAACATAAAAATTTGTAGAGAATTATAATAGTTGAGAAATATATTTTCAACTTCTATTGACACTGGGGCAAGGTCAAAGCCGTGTTTCTTTTATCCATGATCCACAGATTAGCTCTATATTCAAAAACTATTAGATTAATTAATACTGTCTAGAACACAAAACTCTTTAGAAAAAGCAAAAGAATAATTTAGAATTTTTTTTAATCAACGATTTGCCTACATTAGAAAGATTTTTTCTGTTTTCATGTTTGGAGTCTTATTATTTCATTGCCCTTTTAGCTGCTTTGATGATACGACTAACCTAAGGCAGTAGTAGTTCCCGGATTTCTTGAAATACTGACTTATCATTCTACCTAATCAGGGAAAAGCACAAAACTATTGGTACTCATCTTCAGGAAAGAACTTTCACTTTGACATTTAGAGATCCTCATACAATTCTTAAATCTAGACAACTGTCCCATGTTCCTCACTATCTTGGCTCTCACCACTCAGTATCCAAAAATCATAAATCATATATAACCAATTAATTGAGATCACCTTGCTCTCATGTTTAAACGTGTTTAAACATGCTTAAACATACATGTTTAAATGACAGAAGCCAAAAGCCATTATAGCCAAAACTACTTACTTCTCAACTATTCCCATTTACTACATCTAAGGTATGTTCAACCTAATACCACTTTACAAAGACTTAATGAAAAAAAAAAATCAGCACATACTCAAAAGACTCTACTTGTGACTTCCCAAAGCTCAACTGCATTTTCTCAATGCCTGTATCATTTACAAGAGATAACTAAAGCAATCACTGTTCACTAGGCTCACGTATACAGGGACATGCTTACCTCCAGCAAGACTTACGGAACTTGTGCTATTATTAAATGTCTTAATAATCTCTGAAAAACAACACTCACTGTCCTAAAGTCAGGACCTATTTTCATTTTTATTCGACCGGCTTATTTTAAACCAGAGCACCTCAAACTTTAATGTGCATACACATCACATCTTGTTAAAATGCAGATTCTGATACAGTTGACTCTGATGTGGGGACCTGAGATCCTGTATTTCTAACAAACTTTAAAATGCCGTTGGTCCTCAAATCATACCTTGAATAGCAAGGTTCAAAACCGCAATTACATTTAACTTCTCAGAAATGCAATATACTTCTTTTCATATACAGAGATACTTAAACGTCCTTTGGCTTTCTCTTACACAGGTGAACTAATTCAAATTCCTTCCAGTTTCTAAATTTTAGAATGTGATAGAGTGAAATAGAATTGAGGCATAGATAAATGTAAGAATCTTTTCAAGACTTAAAAATAGAGGGAGCCTGGGTGGCTCAACAGTTAAGTGCTTCTGCCTTTGGCTCAGGTCGTGATCCTGGGGTCCTGGGATTGAGTCCCGCATTGGGCTCCCTGCAGGGAACCTGCTTCTCCCTCTGCCTGTGTCTCTGCCTCTCTCTTTGTCCCTCATGAATAAATAAATATTTAAAAAAAAAAAAAGACTTAAAAATAGGACACAAAATTTACTTGAAAGTTCACACTGTAGCTCTAAGTAAGGTGCAATTATTTACAGTAACTACATTACTAATTTTAATTTTTGAATAGTGGGAAATAATTTTTAACAACTCTAATGATTGAGAAATTTAGATTTATTCTATAGCATAAAAATTGCAACTACCTACCATTCCCACAAAAAATTTAAAAATTTTTTATAAATTTTACTATTAAAGATATTTAACATTATATTAGGAAAAAATTTTAACTAGCATTATATTTCCATGGTATTCCCATAACAAATATTACTAGAAACTATGTAGGGAATCATTTAAAAATCTAGTTGGCAGGGGATCCCTGGGTGGCGCAGCGGTTTGGCGCCTGCCTTTGGCCCAGGGCGCGATCCTGGAGACCTGGGATCGAATCCCACATCGGGCTCCCGGTGCATGGAGCCTGTTTCTCCCTCTGCCTATGTCTCTGCCTCTCTCTCTCTCTCTCTCTGTGACTATCATAAATAAATAAAAATTAAAAAATAAATAAATAAATAAATAAATAAATAAAATAAAAATAAAAATCTAGTTGGCATTAGAGAACCAATTTCCCTAAATAAAAACAACTTAAGAAAAACTAATTCTATTATTCATACTTTGTATATTTGGCATTATGTTACATAATCTATCAAACAATAAGATGTGTTTACATCTAAATATCCAAAGTATTTGTAGAAAATTCTGCATAATGTGTACACCTAATCTTATTTTCTGAGTTGGTATGGACTTTAAGTTTGTTAAACAACACTTAAAAATATTTTCAAGGTGGCATTTGCAAGTTTGAAACCATATATTCTAAAATGTTTACCTCTACTGTTAGTCCAAAGTTTCTAAATTTATACACCAAATCTAAATGTCTGAGATTACCTTTTTCAACAGACTTCTCAGTTAACATGTAACAGAAAATCTAGCATTTCTGAAACAGCCATGCACAAAATTCTCCAAACATAATAAAAGCAATATTTCTAAGATATGCTTTAGAACACACTTATAAAACAGACCAAATTTTTGCTACTGGACTGAAAATCAAAAAACTCCACTATAAAATGATACACAACTACAGATTATTCAACTTCTAGTTTATACACAGATTAACAAATTTAAATATTTGGAAATTCTTGTTTATGTAAATTGTCAACACTTAAGATATGCATTATAAGATTCAAGGTGTTACTTAATCCTACCCCTACTAGTAGTAATGTAACCTTGGCAGTTATTATCTTTAGTTATTAATTTTCATTTCTGTAGCATGGCGAAAATTGCTTCCTTTGTCTATGGTTTATTCAACAAATATTTTGTGCCTATTTTGAGGCAGGCACTGTGCTGGAGTGAATAAGACCAACTATCCACCACAGCATTTGCAATCTAAACCAAAAGACAAACATAATATACTGGTAGATGGACAAGTAGATGAACAAAATATGTCCTATGAAGACATATGGATATGAAGATAAAAATGAGTAGGGTTGCTTTAATAGACCAGGTTAAATCAGGGAAGGCTTCCCTGAGGAAATAACATTTGAGTGGAGACCTACCTCTAGAATGTCACGAAAAACTAATGATCCCATTCTTTGTTTCAAATACATTTTCTAAATTTTATTATTTTAAAAACCCAACTTTCATTTATCCCTTATAAATAGGGATGGCATAAACAACTATATGCCAAAGATAACTCCCAACTAATTTTGGTTCTTAGTTTGATCACTGTTAACAAGGTACAAAGTTGGCTAAATTATTGTGTGTCCCAGGCATGTTCCACCCTCTGGCAGAGTTGGTAATGAGAAAGAAAAACTAGAGGTTTACGAGTAGGCGGCTGATGGGAGAAGAGTAAAATAAAGAGAATAAAGGCCTGGAGGATCCATAAACTGGATAAGCAGCTCATGAATAAACCATGAGTAAATGACATTTCTATTTTCATTTTATTCTAAAAAGGAAGCAATTTTAATGGAATGGGGAGTGTGTGTATGCACACATGCATATATGTACCATGGCTTTCATACCTAACTTCATCTAGCACTTTCCTTTTTTTACTTTCAAAGCATTTTATCTCAAAGTATAAGGTTTAAAGGCAAATCTGTAACTATGAAACGGCTTTGGTTCAACCTTATCAGAAAAGGACCAGAACTTTAGATTATATGAATTCTCATGTTTTTCTTCCGAGATGCATCAGCCACTTGGCACAATACTTCAGTCATTTCAGAAAGCCTGATTCTTCACTCCTTCCCTGATAAACTGTTCAATCAGAACTATGTTGAATTTATTTTTAAGTATCAAACTGAAAAGCTAGGATTTCAACCCCTAAAGAAATGACAGAGGAGATTCATTTTCTTTAAAGATACATAAACACAACTCAAAAGAGGTTGATATCAACTATTACTACATGTTAGAACTCTTTTTTATAGGTTTTTTAATTCAAGGAGTTTAATCAACTACATAATTATCTTGGAATACATTAATTCCTTAAACTGTTATGAAAGTTTCAACCTATAGCTTAGATGAGATCCATGATCAGAACAAAAGTACTGAAGTATCTCATGACAATCTAAGACTAGAATAATCTGAAGAAATTAATGAGAAGGACACACACAATATGGCTAACTCCATCAAGCTTAGTTAGTTATTGGATACAGATGAAGAAATCTGTGAATTCCTTCCTTTTTTAATGAAGAATTTCTTTTTGGGGGCTCAGTGGGTGGAGCACGCAACTCTTGATCTTGGGGTTGTGGGTTCAAGATCCATGATAGGTGTAGAGATTACTTTAAAATACAATCTTTTTAAAAAATTCTTTTTAAAAAGTTTTAGGTTCATAACAAATTGAGGGGAAAGTACAGATATTTCCCACATATCCCCTGCCCCTACACATGCACAAACTCTTCCCCATTATGAACATCCACCACTAGAGTGGTACATTTGTTAACAACTGATGACCAAAGTCCATAATATGGTTCACTTTTGGTGTTGTATATTCTATGGGTTTAGCCAATGTATAATGGCATGTATCCATAATTATGTCATATGGAGTATTTTCACTGTCAAAAATCCTCTGTGATCTACTCTGTGTGTGCCTCCTCCCAACAAATTCCTTCATTCTTATTTTTTTTTAATGCAGGGTTACTTTATTGTTTTTAGTAATCTCTGCACCCAACATGGGGCTCCAACTCACAACCTTGAAATCAAGTCGCATGTTCTACTGCCTGAGCCAGCCAGGTGCTCTCATTTTTATTTATTTTTAATATGAGCACTGGCCCCACACAATCATAAGGCTGGTACACAGAAGAATTGTGATTCTCCACACCTGTAGCAATCTGAGGTGAGGCAAGAGGATGAAAATATTGGATCTCCTCCCCATCCTCTCTACCCCTCCTCTACCACCCAAAGGTCTTCCAAAAAAGAGGACTAATGCATTGCTTACCTTTGAATTTTCAACACCTAAGATAGTACTGCCATAAAATGACATTCAAAGAATAAAGAATGTCAGCTGAAATCGTTTAGAAGAGGTTTTTCCTACCAAGTTAATTTATTACTTGAAATACCAAATAAAACTTTGGTACTACCCTGAAATGCATTTCCCCCCTACTATTACTGCAACTATTAGTGTGAAGTAGTGTAGCTAGAGCCCCCTCAATGGGAGACTAGGGGGATCCTGACAAACCACCCCCCCCAAAAAAAAAAGCAGCAGTAGTAAGTATCCGAAACTAAAAGGTTTCCTCATCAACTTTGACACTAGGTTTTCAAACGTGTAGATTGAAAGACATCAGAGAAGTAAACAGTCCCCAGTCATGTATAAGACGTCTATGGGAGGTAAAAAAAGAGAGATGCCTGTCATGTTACCACCTGAAGAACTGGATTCTTAAAAATAGCAAGCACTTCAGAATGAAAAGGGAGCCTTACCGACTGAGAAACTCTCGATGTCTGTAGACACCTTAAGAAGTGATGCATTTCTCTACACGCCAGTGATGGGCTGAAAAGAGGGTGCCTAACACATTTCCGAATGCAGCTAAGTCATACACTTAACAGCTTTAGATTTGTTGTTTGAAAAACCATAGTCCTAAGGAAATTTGTCTACTAAAACCAAAGAAACAGAAAATAATTTTTTTAATTTAAAAATTAAAATAAATAAAACCAAAGAAACAGAGCATTCATTAGCCATAAACCTTGAGAATAAATGCCATTTAAAATTTTTTTCTCAGGACAAAGTTTATATAAAGTTCTATGTTAACAAATTTTTATTAAGTTATTTCTACCATATCCCCTTTTAATATTATCAGAAGAATATCACTTAAGGATGAAGAATAATAGATTGCCGAAATTCGCCCAAAAAAGCCTCATTTTTGGTAAATATCTTTCTCTGTCTCCTCTCCCTCTCCCCTGGTGTGCACATCATTTACACCCCTTCCTAACATTACATCCAAGTGAAAAGTAGAAATGATGAAGACAAATAATTTGGTGATAGATGTAAAAAAAAAAAAAAAAAGGAAAGAAAAAGGATAGCAACAGGAAAGAATACAGTCAATGAAAATCAATACCTAATAACTAAGTAAATCATGATAGAAATCATAACACCTGATAGGATCACTGTCCCTAGTGTGAACCACTGAAACCAACCGCTAAAATCGGAGCTTGCTTCCCTTTCTGTCGAAGGCCTCTCTTCTCTAACAATTCTACAAATGTCCAAGTCACATCACATGTGGCAGCTGCTTCTCCTCCCACTCTCTACCCAGTATCTGACTGTGATGAGAAAAGAAAGCTACAGGCTCAAGAGAGCGGAGAGCGTTCATCAATTCATTTACATTTATTCATCACAGCTTTATTAAGGACCTTCTAAATCCCAAACCCAAGCTCAGCCAGAAAAGGATCACTGCTGAGGAAAAGAACATTGAAGAGGGGCAAGGTTGCTCCAAACCCAAGAGGTACTCCATGATGTAAGTCTGGACTCTCTTAGACTTTTTCTGTTCTTTCTCTACCTAATTCAGTAACCTGGTAGGGAGGAGAAAACATGCACACGTGCGCGCGCACACACACATGCTGCTCATGCTGACCCTTGAACAGCATGGCTTTGAACTGCACAGGTCCACTTCAATGTGGGTTTTTTTCTGATAAACACAATGTAGTATCATATATGTATTTTCTCTTCCTTATGATTTTAATAACATGTTTTCTCCAGTTTACTTTTAGAATGCAGTACCTAACACATATAGCATACAAAATATGTTAGCCAACTGTTACAGGTAGGGCTTCCAGTCAACAGTAGGCTATTAGTTGTTATGTTTTGAGGGGATATGTTATACATGGATTTTCAATTGCACAGAGGGTTGGTGCCCCTAGCCCCTGTGATTTTCAAAGGTCAACTGTATATGTACCACATTTTCTTTGACCATTCAGCCACCGATGGACACTTAGGTTGCTTCCAACTCTTAGTTATTGTAAATAATGCTGCAAAGAACATGAGGATTGCATATATCTTTTCGAGTTAGCATTTTCATTTCCTGCAGATAAATATCCAGAAGTGAAATTGCTAGATCATATGGTAGTTCTATTTTTAATTTCTTAAGAACCTCCACACTGGCTATACCAATTCCCAACAACATCCTCACCAATACCTGTTCTCCCTTCTTTTTGATAACAGTCATTCTAGCAGGTGTGACAGATAGCTCATTGTGGTTTTGATTTGTACTCCCCCAGTGACTAGTGATTTTGATCACCTTTTCATGAAACTGCTGGTCATCTGTACATCTTCTTTAGAAAAACGTCTATTCAGATCCTCTGCCCATTTTTAATCTGTTATTTTGCTATAGATTTCTATGAGTTCTTTACATATTTTGGATATTAACCCCTTATCAGATATAGGATTTGCAAATATTTTCTCCCAATCAGTAGGCTGCCTTTTCATTTTGTCGATGGTTTCCTTTGCTATATAGAAGTTTTTAGTTTGATGTAGTCCCACTTATTTTTGCTTTTGTTGCCTTTTACTTTTAGTATCAAATTCAAAAAATCGTTGCCAAGACTGATGTCAAGGAACTTTAGCACCTATGTTTACTTCTAGGAGTTTTATGGTTTTAGATCATACTTTCAAGTCATTAATTCATTTTGAGTTCATTTTTGTGTATGGTGCAAGGGAGGGCTCCAGTTTTATTCTTTTGCGTGTGGCTGTCCAATTTTCCCAATATCACTATTTAAGAAACTATCCTTTTCTCATTGTATATTCTCAGGTCCTTTATCATGAACTAATTGACCATGTATGTGGGGTTTATTTCTGGGCTCTCTATTCTGTTCTATTAACCTCTCTGTTTCTATGTCAATACCATACTGTTTTGATTACCATGGTTTTTAATATAGTTTGAAATCAAGAGATGTGGTCCTCCAACTTTGTTCTCTTTTTTCAAGACACACTTATTACCTTATTTAACTTAAAACAGAACCACAAATGTAGGTACTTTCAGAATCCTTTTTTTTTTTTTTTTTTTTTTAAGTAGGCTCCCTACCCAGAGTGGAGCCTAACTCAGGGCTTGAACTCACAACCCTGAGATCAAGACCTGAGCTGAAATCAAGAGTCAGATGCTTAACCAGCTGAGCCACCCAGGTGCCCTGTGTACTACAATATCCTAATTAAGGATATTGGAAAACTGAGGAGCAAAGAGGTTAAATAACTACTTAAGTCCACACAAGGAAAGGGACTGACTCACAAAGTTCAGGTCTATGCAACCCCAAAACCAGAGCTCTTTAACTATGTGAACACTCCCTCCACAAATAACTATCATTTCACTCAGAATTCTAGATAGACAGCTATACAGACAGAGAGACAGAATTTAATGACCTTTAAGAATACTTACCATGAATGCTGGATGAAATGCAAATGTGTTAACTTACAAAGTAGATGACAAGAATATTTCCTTCACAAACTACAGTGATAGTTCTAGCTGACTGAGGTAGTGCTTCTGACACAAGACTCCAATATACCATTTGGTCAAATGAACTAAGTCAGGTTTTTGTTTTGTTTTTTTGTTTGGGGCAGGGTGGGGGTATGTAGTAATTTAAATCAAAATAGTTACATGAAATCATTTAAAAAATTTTTAAGCCACAATTTTTACCTTCTAATAGTCTTGGCCTATTCTGACTTATACCAGGTGTATTTTCATTGGAATATAAAATAATAACCATGCCTCCCTTCTACCTACCACTACTGCCATTGAAGAGATGAATCATTTCCTTATCTCTGCTCTCATACAGGAGAAGTGGAGAAGAAGAATGAAATTAAACATCTTTGAAGCACTATTTTGTGTCAAGGACTTTAAGGGCCCTATAAAAACTATGAGATTAATCCTCACAATCAACCACACATGGGTAAGGTAAGATTATTTCCCATTCTGCAGTAAAAAAGAAAAAGACTTATTCCTCTTGATTAGATCATCCATCCAGTAAAAGAGCCTAAATTTGAACCCAAAACTACCTCTAAAGCTTTCACAAGTTCTAATCTAACTCAGCAGCCTCCCCATGAGGACTAACTGGATCCCAGAACTAATTGGATGGGGAATCTAAGTAGAACGGAATTTATATACTGCCTGTAGACTTCCTCTTCGAGATAATCAAAAGAAAACAATCTGAAGAGTTAACATAAAATTGTTAACACTATATTAAAACTTGAAAGCAAGTAACAATAAAGTAAATGTGATCCAATATTAAATTATCCTTTAGGTGTATTTCTTAGCCAGACACTTGAGGAAACTATCACTATCACTGGAGAGAAAATAACTTTTCTAATTCCAAGAATGAAATAAAATGCTTAATGAATTAGCTGAATGTTTTTTCATGTTTCCCAATCTGTTAAAACCTTGTATTTCACTAATTCAAGTCCACAGAACTTAGGAATTGGACATAGTAATTTACTTTATTTAAAATACTAGAAATGCGTTGTTAGAATACGAAAACATTACTTTCAGAGAAGCTATCAAATGACCTTGATGATCTACACAACATTCATTATAGACTGGTAAACATTTGTGAAAATCCTTGCTGTGATGATTGATTGCATTTTTCCTTGCTTCAGTTACCTCAAACTAAATTGCCTGTCATTAAAATGATGACTTCTGTCAATGTAGTTCCCTAATCCTTCCTCGGTTCTTTCTAGCAATGACAACCTTAGAATAATATACTGTAAATCTTTATGGATCAATAATGTTCAGTATAAAACACTGCAATCTACCACCAAGATTTTTATCCCCCTATTTATAATGATGTCTGACAAGCTAACTAACAGTAAAATTTCTTACTAAGGAAAAAAAAAAAGACATCTAACAAACAAGTCAAATACAATACTATAAACAGCATATGCCAATCTAAACAAGTTAAGAATTTTAAGTGAAACTCAATGTTGGCAAAATGCTTTTATCCTAAAGTAGTTAATGACTGAGATGTCATTTGCAGACTACTCAAGAAAAAAATTATAATTCAGGCCCTTACTTAGACATTTTGAAATGATTTATGGGAGGTTATTTATGTGAAAAGCCTTCTCTGCAATGTCAGAAACAGAAAACTTCCACTTAAAAACCATAAAAGATAAGGCAACAAGCATACTCTGGTTAATTTTCTTTCCATAGGCAATTATAAAAGACATTTTTTTCCCATTTAACCTATATTTAGATTGTTCTTGGACATCTTTATATGGAAATTAGATTATAATTGCCTTTAAACACTACAATTTAGATGTTTTCATTTAAACCAAGAATTATTTAAAGTAAATGCCATTATATCAATGAAAACAGAGCCATGACACTCTTTACAACTGACATTACCTCCTTTATATAAGGAGTTGTATTAACCATGCTTTCTCTAAATCTCCATGTGTTTCATCATTTGTTAAATTCAACCTGAAATCTTTGACAATAGTAAACTGTAGGGGAAAAGTTTCAACAAGCTAACAGTTCACCATATTTTTCCCAAATTATTTAACTACAAAATAAGAATTCATTTTTGCTATTGGGTAGTTAGAAAAAAATATCAGATTTTATTGCAGTTAGAGAAAAATTAACTCCAAATCAACACATCACTTTAAATTCTCCAGAGGGATAGAATGTAACCTCCATGCATTCTTTCTCAAAAAACTATTAGAGGAATTAAAATTGAAGAATTAAAGCAAAACGGAAATAGAGAAAACAGGAAAAATAGGGATCTAACAAAGAAAAGCGACAAAACAAATATAAATTGAAGTAAGAGTGCTTATCAGGGCTCCAAAAGGAACATCTCTAAGAAAAAAACAACAATAACACTAATTATGTTATTGGTTTGTCATACTGAAAAGAATTTATAGTTTGGTTAGAGTTTAAGGCAACAATTAGAAATTGGTAAAATGAAAACTAAGCAAATGAGGGGACGTTATTAACTTATGTTCATACGAGAAAAAAGTGAACAGTACTTTACATAGCTCTGTTTTAAGTGTTTACATAGTCATAATAATGTGATGTAAATACACTAGAAAATAGGAAGAAGACAAAAGAAAAGAAAATGGTGAGGGGAAAAGAGAGGAAATGGTAAATCATGGTCTTCCACAGTAGAAAGACATTATTTAATTAAAACTGAAAGGTCAAAAAATGGTAGTATGGATGGGGAGAGCAGATAAAGAAGTAAATAAAAGGGGAAAAACAACAACAGAAAGTTGAAAGCAGTTGTCCTTGAGAAACGGACTAAGCACGGAGAGGGAGGTATCCATTTTCATTCTAAGCCTGACATACTTTGACTTTTTAAACTATGTATGTTTAACGCTTCTAAAACTTTTTAGATTAATTGGATGAAATAAAGCTATGTGAATCAATGCTGGTAAAATCTCAAAAGAATACTGGTCAAAAAGAAAAAAAAAGAAAAATTTAGACTGTTAATTTCTCTATTAATATCATTTATACCAAGTTTAAAAACAGAAAACCAAAACAGAGGGGGAAGAATGTATATAGCCTTTGTTAGATAAACAGGAACCCCTCTACTTACAAACAATACATGGTGGACAAATGACTTACCAGCTCTTTGCCTGGGTTTTCTCATGTACAAAATAAGGACAATTATAATATTTATGATTATGACTATGTTATTTTGTGAGATAATGCAAGTGACGTGCTTGATACATAGCATATTCTTGATAAATGTGTTACTCATCTTACTAATCTTTTTTCTTCACTTTTCAGTTTTTCCATCATGAATATATAAATTTGTATTTGAAATTATTTTTCTAAAATATTCAGAAGTTCATTAAATTAAGAAGTGGCTTTTATTATTATTATTAGCCTATTAGTTGATGTCAGAAAAACAGCTCAGCCTCAATTTTCCTCACGTTGTGCTGATCCCACAGAGAAATGAACACTAAAGAATTCTTGAAGGGGTGCCCTAACCTCCTCTTCTAATTTTATCCATTAAATAGACATAACCACCCAGTAGGTTCAAGAAATAAATAAGAAGGTACGGGAATACAAAGATGCAAAATACATGGTTTTTACACTCACCTAGCTTACTATAATCAGAGTAGGAAAGCACAGAGGCAGAAATGCAGCATGATGCGATATGTATGTCATGGCTTTGAAGTCAAGCAGTCCAGGGTTCTAATCCTGATTTTATAATCTTAAACTCCAAGTTTCAATTTCCTACGTAAAAATTTGGGTAACAGTAATTGCCTTGCAGAGTTGCCTAAAGATCAAGAATAATATCCTTAAAGCAACTACCACAGGATATACACTTTTTTTAGTTTTTATGGAGAGAGAATGTGAGCCCGAGCGGGGGTGGAGGGCTGTGCAGTAGAGAAAGAGAGAGAAAAAGAATCCCAAGCAGGCTCCATGCCCAGCTCAGAGCCCCTACGGAGCTAGATCTCACAACCCCAAGGTCACAATCTGAGCCAAAATCAAGAGCCAGATACTTAACCAACAGAGCCACCCAAGCATCCCACAGTAGATGCTCGGTATTTGTTAACTCTTGGTCCTATGAGGATTATTGTCAAAGAGGCATACATTCTGAAAGGGAAAAGTAGAGGGAAATGCTTTCTATAAGTTGGTTGTAAAATGTTCACAAAAAGATAAAATAAATGCCCTACAAATTCTTAATGAGAGAACTTACTTTCAGATAAGAAAAATACTTTTTCTGGAAACCCTGGCACTTTAAACACCATGTTCCAAGGATCCTAAGACACATTTTCATGTTTTAACATCTCTGAAACAATATACCCAGCAATGATGATATGTCAGTTTAATTGGCAACTTTTTCTTAGCAGTACATAAAATAATAATGCACCTTAGATTCAGTCAAGTACAGTCTATTGGGATGTAGGGCTTGTGTAGAAAGTGGAAATACCAAGGCATAGTACTGCAACTGTCAGCATGATGCTGGCATATACACTTTGGGTTGGCTGGTGTGTAGTTGTATACAACGAGGAGTTAGGAAAAAACTGAAAAGGCAGATTGTTCCTGCCTTTTAGTTTGTTTGCCTGTACAATTAATTTACTAGTTAATCTACTATTGTTTTATATGGCGAGGAAGAAATTTGTAGGAGCCCACCCAAAACTGTTTGGTTCTCCTTGTCCCTTACTCTTCTATGTCAATTTTAAAATCAGACTGTCTGATGCTGTTAAAAAACACAAGTTGAGATTTTGATCAGAATTATATTGAACTTTATGGTTTCATTTTGGGAGAATTTCTATTCTTATGTTTTCCTATTCAAAGGCATAGTTTCTCTCTCCATTCATTTGTCTCTTACATCTTTCAATAAATTTGTTCAATTTTTTCCACAGAAGTCTTGCACATCTTTTACTGAATTTAGTCCCTGGTATTTATTTTTGGGGTTATTATAAATGGTGTTTAAATTGTGTTCTGTAAGATGATGGAATATTCAGGAATCTCAAATATATATGGCAATACATTTAATCTTGCCTTTCTGTATGTTTATAATATCACAATTTAAAAATTAACAAAAATATTTCCATGACACCGACTATTGAAACTTCAAAAGGCCAAATGTAAAATTCATAACTCATGTGCAATTTCACTTCAAATAATTAAAGCATAGATTTAAATTGTCCTGGAAATAACACAGCATCCAAAACCCATACTCATGTACAATATATGATACATATAAACTGTTGGACTATTAAATATTGGACCAGGTCTATTTCTGCAGCCTTGAAATAAATGAGTGGTAATAGCATCAAAATAATTATTCCTCTCACTATAGTGATCTTATTCCATCAACTCTCAATTTCCCACACCAACTGAGAAAAACACTGATGCATATGACAAAAAAAAAACCACAGATAATGCACCCAGGTGAGTTGAATGTACATTAAAAAGTTAGACATCCTCTAAATTTGTATGTATCCAGAACAGCTGGGTCATTATCTGCTCTCCTTTCCCTTAAGACAAATTCATTGATCACATGAGACAGCTGATGGCAGACAACTGAAATTTACTGGCAGTAGAAACAAATCCCAGTTTCCTTAAAATTCAAAATACACAGACATTTATTTTTCCAAAATTTCTCTAACCCAATTGCTAAATTCTCCTTACTCTCATTACTTTGCCCTTTTCTTGGAGAGTCATTAACAAATTAAAAAATAACCTTGATGAAATGAGCTTGGGAGCTACTGGTATACTAACTTCCAAACTTCTAGCTCCTGGGCTCCAGATCTTTTGAGATCTAACTGCCTACTTGGACATTTCTTTAAGCTACTGTTCTCTGACATCTCAAAATGCTATGTTTACTACTAAAGTCCACCCCATCCCAAAACTATGCCCTCTTTCCATTAGTCTCTATATCAGTACTAGCTCAAACTAGATACCTGTCTTGAGTACAGGAAAAAAAAAAAAAAAAGAACATTGTGAACCTCAACAACGAATTAACCATCAAAGCCTGCTGGCTGACTCTCTATCCGTAATAACCCCACCCCCCTTTCTACTCTCACTGCTACTTAGTTCAGCTACCCTCTTTCCTGTACTGTAGTAATTTCCTTAATAGACCTTTCTACCCTCATCCTCCACAGTATGACCAGAATAATCTTCCAAACATGTAAATGGGTACATGTTATTCTCTGCTCAAAATTCTTTAATACTTACAGGATAATATCCAAAATTATTGGCATAACACTCAAAAAACTTTTACAGCCTACATCTCCAGTCAGCCTCATGGTCCATAGTCCTCTCTTCCAAGCCCTGCAATCTAAATGCCCCCACACCTTTGCACATAGTGCTTCCTGAACCCAAACTCCTTTATTTTCTTTCTTCAATTCCTTATAAATGAACTGAAACATTATAATAATGTCACAAAAACCTTCTGTGAACCCTCCAGAAAACTTAAGCACTGCTCTAAGTGTCTTTCATATCATGTATAATAGCACATATACCATTGCATTTTAATTCTCTATTATTATGTTTTTCTCTTCCTAAATAATATTTAATTAGGAAATATCCCAACTTATATCATAGTCTCAGTATTTTTCAGACACCAAAATATTTGTTGAATAAGTACTCTATATTTCTATTAATCTGAAAATAAGGTTATCACTGATACTTTAAAATATTTCTTGGTAGGAATGATTACACTTTACAATGAGAAATTTCCATCATAAAGCAAAATACTACATATGCATATGGGTTATATATTGAATATAAAAATATAAAATTGAAATATTTTACGCTAATTTTAGCTGGCTTGTTGATTTAATAAATATTGAAAAGTTTCTGATCTAAACCAAACTACAAAAACTATAAATCCAATAACTAAAAGATATTTTCAAATAGAGAAATATGAAGAATTTTATTGCTACAAAATAATTCGGAAATACGTTTGTTTCCTCTAAGTTTACTTAGTCCTAGCGAATACTATATATATACTAAGGATAGTCCTCTCTACATTATTCTGAGCACACAACTTTTAGGGAAGAATACACAATTCACTAAACAATAAAATTCAAAATTGTAAGACTTCAGACTATATTCATCCTTGAACATTTAATTAAATCCCCCAAATAAATTACTAAATTATGGCGTATTTTATAATCATAAAATGAAATAACACACACAGAGCCAACAGAAAGCCATCTTCAGTTAAATTATTAATTGTAGACTGCACAAATTATTTAAGAATACTATCAACAGTAAGCGTCTCACTCAGGAGTAATGTATGTCAATCAAAAAAAATTCAAAGCAGACACACATAATATTAAACACAGACTGTCAAAGCTATACTTATTTCCAACATAAGCATTCAATCACAGAAAGAAATGATACATATCAATGATATTTTTAAAGTTATGCAATATACATACTGATAATGATACTAGATTGAAAATATAAGATCCAAACCAACAAAGAATCAAATTTCTTTTTACCCTATTATCTGAAAAAACACCTTTTATAATTCCAAGAAGTTGTAAACTCCTTAAAAAGATGTAGCATTTACAATCTAAGCTAATATTAACATTACTCAGTGGTTCTCATTCATTATGAATGTTTTTATGAATTTTTGAGAGGAACTGTCTAGATTCAGAGGCCTACATCCCAATGGACGCTTTTAACCTTCATCTTCCAATGCCACATCGTAAATAAAGATTTCTAACTAAGGAAATCAGATTTAACTATATCATATATTATAAAAAATATTCTGTTGACATTTCCTTATGTACCCACCAAACCTCTCTCCAAAACCACGGAAAGAAAGTCAAGGAAATCTTCACTTTGAACTTGAATGGAAGCAATGAGAAAATTCATCGAGTCCAAAAGAATGGAAGAAAGTAAAAAAGTAAACAACCAAAAAAACATGCCAGTTTATTTCTGCCATAAACCTTGTGATAAAATGACTTATTTCAAACATCCCACAGTTGTCCTTTAAAATCTTCTACTGACACTACTATAATCCAGCCTATCTGGAAATTAAAAAAGAAAAAGCCTATACTAGGTCTCCATTTTTAAATTAAAATGTCTTTCTAAAAATATAAGGTGCCACTTTTTCATTTATTTTTTTTAATTTTTATTTACTTATTCATGAGAGACACAGAGAGAGAGGCAGAGACACAGGCAGAGGGAGAAGCAGGCTCCATTCAGGGAGCCAGATGCAGGACTTGATCCCAGGACTCCCAAGATCACGCCCTGGGCGGAAGGCAGATGCTCAACCGTTGAGCCACCCAGGCGTCCCTCATTTATTTTCTTAACATTATTTCTCTGTATTTACAAAAGCCATTTTGGTAAATAGTTTATAGAGTGAAATTAACATAGTATGGCACAACTTTAAGACAAGATTAAACAGTTATTTATATATGTGTATGTTTTTAACTCCAAAAGACAAACTCAAAACTTTACATAATTCAATTCTTAGTTACAAAGCTTTTAAACAAAATGGTTTTCACATACTCAAGATTTCTAATTAGCTTTAAAATGCGATATTTCATGGCAAAAAAAAATAGTCTTTAAGAACTTGGCATCAAATCTGTGTACTTTCCCCAATATTGAAATACATTTAAATATATGGCTAATTTCTTTTTTTTTTTTTTTTTTTTTTTTTTTTATTTATGATAGTCACACAGAGAAAGAGAGAGGCAGAGACATAGGCAGAGGGAGAAGCAGGCTCCATGCACCGGGAGCCTGACGTGGGACTCGATCCCGGGTCTCCAGGATCGCGCCCTGGGCCAAAGGCAGG
Organism: Canis lupus familiaris; assembly: GCF_011100685.1. Classification (NCBI taxonomy): domain Eukaryota; kingdom Metazoa; phylum Chordata; class Mammalia; order Carnivora; family Canidae; genus Canis; species Canis lupus. The sequence goes on along the minus strand of NC_049224.1, from coordinate 3,704,825 downwards.
CGCCAAACCGCTGCGCCACCCAGGGATCCCCTTATTTTCTTTTTAAAATAACTGTTAACATTTATTGAGGCTTTACCATCCACTGATCTAAGCATATGACATATACAGACACACTTAGGGGCTGAGTAATTAAGTGCATTGCTCTATGAGACAAAGTAGACAAACTCTTTAGGGAAAGTTTACAACCTCTTGTGTGCCAAGGACTATGCTTGGGACTTAAAATTCAAAACTCAAACCAACAAACCACACAGTCACTGCCTTCAGAGACTTCCTAACTATTTATGCCTGTATAAACTAACAATTCTTCTAGTGAGTAGAGACCTTCTAGTAATATGACCCAATTGCTAGTAGAGCTCAAATCAGTATGATTAATTCTTAAAGTGGCTCTTCACAAAGAAGATAACATTTGGTTTCAAAAGATGGGAAAGGGAAGGGAAAAATTAAGGCTGTAAATAAGTGGAACCTGACCCCTAAAGTCCCAGGGAATGGCACCCAAAGGAATTTAGATTTGATTGCATGGTAAGCAATTGGGATCCAAAGAATTTTTAATATGACCAGCCAAGTGTTTTAGTAGAAAAACAAAACAAAAAACTTCTAAGTGCTATTGAAGATAGGGTGAAATAAGAAAGAGATTAGAAATAATAAAAATTAGTTAGGAAGCTACTAGAATAGTCAGAGAGATAAGATAGATTGAGGTAGGGCAGTAGTATGGAGAGATGAATGAGGAGGCATTTCCAGTGTTTAGAAACTGAATGTCATGGGGAAGATGAGAGGACTGACTCTGAAATTTCTAGCTTACAAAACTAGCAAGGAGGGATGACATTAGATGGATATAAAAAGAAGCAACAGGAGTTGAAGAAAATTGGGGTATGATTTTTTACTTATTAACCTAATAGAGCTGACATTATCAGTCTTAATTTTTATATAATACATCAGTTACTTTCTATATTAGTTTCTATTTTATGATACATAAAATATCAATGTAAATTTCTTAAAGTTATTTTTTTGGCTTTATTTATACTGTTTTCCTGGTAAGAATATATGGAATTTCTTTTAGAAAGTATAACCTAAAATAAAAAGATCAACCTCCCTAAAACCCAAAAGGACTGATTTATTTACTGTACATTATTAATGGATGAGGGGTTAAGACTTTGATACAGCTGTAGCACTCACTTTGATGTCAGTAGTGAAAGAAGTACCACCGCTGCCTTCTGCACCTACTACTCTTAATGAAAATATAGTTTTCACATCTTTGAGAGTATCAAATGTCACTTCAGATATTTTTTGCTTGGCTCTGAGTAGTCTGTTTTATTCATCTCAATTATTAAAATTAACATATTTTAAAATCAATAAATAATGCCTATTCAAGTTATAAGTATCCATTTCAAACAAAATAAAACATTCAATATGATAAAGTACAAAATTATTTAAAAATAACTGCAATAAAAAACAGTAATTTGCTGGTTTTAGTACAAAAGTTCTTACTGTTCTACTTCAAATCACTATTAAAGAAGAGAAACAAATAAAAAAGGATTTCTTTTTCCTAAGTATTAAATCTAGCATCATTCAGATAATGTGTAAATAACACCAGAATCACCAAACTGTTCTTCCTCAATTTGATGATTTCCATATAAGGCAAATAAAATAATCATGCTTTTAATAACTTAAGTACAGTTTTCACACATACATCTATGCCGTGAGAGAATTATATAAGACCTCACTTGTTAAGGAATGTAATTATTTCACAAAAAAAAAATTTTTGCTGAAATCACAAATTAAAATACATTTGTTTGACCAACAGGTGGTGCTCAATCTCCACTTATAAAGAAAGTAAACATTTCCAAAAGCATTTCCAGCACAATGAAATCATTTTCAGACTCTGGCAATTTTAAAAATGCAAACATCAGGAGAAAAGCCAATGCATAAACATTATTTTAACTGTTTCTACTGTGCAGAGGAAAATTATTTCAGTTACCTTGCAAAGAATTTTAAGACTGACACTGACTGCCCATTCATTTATAGAAGACAAGTTTTAAATGTTGCTGAAACATTTCTTTTAAAAATTAGCACTGAATACTGCAAAAAATGTTAAGCAACTCAGAAATATACTTGAAAGGATTACCCCATGTTCATTATAAATTAAGAAATAATTAAGTTTACGTCATTTTATACCAATTCCTGCTTCAAAATTTTAAGTATTTAACATTCTATCCTTTGCCTGAAAGATAGCATTAAGAACAAACAAAAACTAAGAAATTCAGCTAAGCTAGAAATCAGCTGGTTTTTGAAAATTCAAGTTTCAATATGGCATTGTATTTTTTATTTGTAAAAACAGTTTAAGATCCAATTGTCTGGCTGAATTTTAAAAGCAAGTGCCACTCTCACCAAAAGCAACGGTGTTACTTCTTACCGGGGGATGAAAAAACAATTTCACTCTTGCATTACCACAAATATCCAATTAGGGTTCCTATTATACAATTTTAATTTTATCTATTATACAACTAATTCTTTCTTCTTCTAATGGAAAGAACAAAGTGTTGCAGAAACTCTGCAAAACATATCATCATATGATAGAAAATACCCCAACACAGTAATTTTTAGTCTATTCAAGTTACAGTCTTCTTGCTACTTAATGTGAAGATAAGAAGACACCCAGTATTTGGCTTCTGAATGTCAAAAAAAGGATAGAGGATATTAAGAAAAGTCACTTTTTTGCATAAAACCTGTGCACAGAAAAAGGTACTGCTAATCTATTAGTCAAAGGGAGGATAAAGCAGGATAGACATAGATTTAAACTAAAATCCAAACAAAACAATTTCAATGGGCTTTAGTTTTTACTGGAAGAATCTAAAGCCCTAAGTTTTGCTTTACACATGTTAAATGCCACTGATTACTTTGATGGTGCAAAGAAGAAATCAGTTCAAATTTAGTCTGAGAGATGGGAAACAATGTTGTTTGTTTGGTAGAAAATATATAAATGAATTATTTTAAATACCAAAGTTCTCGATCAACACAAAACACAATTCATCCCTTAATAATATACTATTTTCTCATATAAAATTTTAAAGCATCAGAAGTCTAACAATTCCTAATTCATTCTGTTTAATTTTTAGATTCATGCTTACTTATTCCATCATTAACTAGCCACTAATCAAAAACCTAATTTAGTTCTTACAGGTTTTCAAAATGCAACAAAAAAATTTAAACTTCCAGTATATATTCTTCCAGTTTATAAAAGTGAGTCTTCCATATCCACATTGAAATTCTGGCTCACCGATCTAAATAGTAATATTTAAAATTTACTTTCAGTTTTATAAAGTGCCAGTATTTCATTGAACTACAACACAGCAATTTCCCCTGTTACTTAACTGCCAATAGAGAGACACCTAATTTTAATGGACACACATCTGAAAAAGTAGCCCCAATTTTCTGTTGCTATTCTAAAGTAGCCTGGTTTACAATAGTTTTTAGAATCCTTTAATATTGTTTAGTTGAGATCCTACCAAAATCTTGTTTTTCTTTTAAACTGACGACACAGTTATATCCTTATGATATACAAGATAAAGTCCCAGTTTGCAACTAGTTTAAAGCTCCTTAAATAAATCTCTCTTCTACTTCCTTAGTAAACCTGAGGTTCTTACCTTTCAACACTATACCAGTAGGTTATATTTTGTGCATACAGAACAGTTTTTAAATGGATTTTTTTCATATCTATACAAGCATGTTTTCATTATAGAAATATATACTAGAAAACAAAGATATACTTGATTTTTAGAGATAGAAAAATGTTTCAGTTACAATGTAAAAGTTATTGAATACAGAAAGAAAAGCCAGCAGGTAGGTAGGCTCATTTGTATACAATTCTTCCATTGTAGATAAAGACATATATTTCCTACAGGAAACTCACTGGCTTTTACTTTCCAGTAAGTTGCTAAAATGAGTATCTACACTTTAAAATGCAAAAAAACATAAAAATTTAAATTAAAAAAAAAAAAAAAACAAGGACAGTCTGCCCCTGTTCACAACTGACTGCTTGTCCAATAAGACCTGGGTCCCTAGGTAAGTTATCCACTCTGCAGGAGCTGATGGAAGTAGTGCATGTGAAATTCAGAAGGCTCCAGGAGGAACTAAATAGCGTGGAACACAATAACACGATAAAATGTCAGTCGAGAATCTGAAAAAAAGGGTAGATGTCATGGAAAAATCATTAGATATTTCTTCCCAGAACATCTGAAATGATGGGTAAATGAACCTAAATGTGCAAATTTAGACCCTCAACTTAAAGGTTTCAGAAAATGAATTTCTTAGAGCTCAAAAGGAATGTATCCATTGTCACAGGGAATTCAGATTACAGTTTTGTCTAAACCCAGAAACAGATGGTTACTTATCAGTGCCTCACTTGAAATTTTAAAAATATTTTTAAGCTAATCATTGGTTCTGCTAATGATTAGATTAAGTGGTTTCATTTCTGTATCTCTGACAAAAAAATGAAAGGACTAACTAAAATAATTTTATATACTTTAATATTTAGCTCTGTCAAATGTCTAAAATGAAGAACTTTTTATACAGAGACACACACTCTCCTGCCCCTACTTGTTCAAATGGCCCAATTTAGAGACAAATAGATCCATGATTTTCTTCATGAACAATTTTTGGAATTGTACAATAAATGCTTCCAAAAAGAAAGATAATGGTTTTAATTAAACATGCAGACCAAATTACCTACTGTATTATAGGGCAGTTGTTAAAAATTAATGACTATAAAAGATCTGTTTCTTTTACTTAATTATCTCCATATGGAGATTTTTACTGTAAACTAAGTATGTTTAACAATGTTCTATATACAGAAGAGATGTATTCATTCTATGGAGTTTTGCTCTAGTTTTATTTTGCTATGGTAGCAATTTGAGAAAACCTAGAGGGCAGCTCCTAGACCTAAAAATTATTCATTAGTATGAAATAACTCACTTTGCTTCTTTAACACACACACACACAAAAAAAAGGCAAGAAAGAGAAAGAAAAAAATAAAGATGTATATTTCTAGGTATATTTTTATTACCTAGAATTTATATAATGAAGGCCTATATGGAATTGTTTTATATACTTAAGGGTAGGGTTCTGCTAGTTCCAAAATATTGTTGACTCATAATGACTTATAATTAAAGATCATAGTTAGGAAAATAAAATGAATATTAAAGAATATATATGTGTTTAAATATGTTTATAGTTTAAAATAATAACTTAAAATATGGTCTAAAATTAGATTAAAGAAAGTAAAATATATTAAAGTATACATATACATGAACATAATAAAAAGCAACAGACCTACTAAAGGTTTTTTCTACGAAATGAAATTGATTCCTGGAGTAACCACTGAAGCATTTTAATTGTAGCATTTCACTGCATTTTTGTCTACTGAATTTAAGAAACAGTACAAATAAAACTCAGGGATCTCTGAATTCTGTTATTTCCACTGCTTGTTAATTCTGAAACCTTTGGCTTTAATTTGTTGCTCAGTTTTCTATTAACTAGTCTTAAAATGGAGGAGGCACATTTTTATATAGATAAACTGATAAAAATCTAAAATGAATTTAAAAGCTTTATAATGCATACTAATAAAGGGAATTCTAAAAACAAGTCATCTTTTCATGAAGAACTGTTGGCATCATTTGAATCGCAAAACAATTTTACTAAATTTAGTAATTTTACTAAATTCCTTTTAGCACACAGCTACTACAACTTACCTATGCCGCAAGATTCTTTAATCTTTCTTACACAGCACTTGAGGTCACATTTCTCATGGGCAAAAATTTAAATACTATGTTAACTACTATCTGATTGTAATGGAAATTAAGGTAAGTTTTGCATTTTTGTTTTTAGTTGCAATACTGTAGATCTAGTCTTAAGAAAAAAAGACACTGGAGAAATAACACTTATTCTTGCATCGATTCTAAATGACAAAACTTCATTAATCCTGGAAAATTATAGTTATCAGTATAAATGGAATTATCAGAGTCAATTATATCAATTATAAGTTATCAGAATAAATGGAGTAATAATTATTTACTAAGAAAAAAAAATAATTATTTACTAAGAGATACCTTTTTCTATTTAGAGGAACAATAAAAATTTGGAATCCAAAGAAGTTTGGTACATTAATTCCTAGAATAATAATTTCTACAAATTTATGAATAAACTCTGGTAATAACAAATCTAATTATTTCTCATTCTTAATGAGAGATAGAAGTATTGATATAACAGGATAACTAATTTTAAGAATACCTCCTAGTAGGACAGGGAATCCAACCATTTCTCATGTCGTGATTGGAATATGACATTTCTGTGCGCCAACCCATCATAAGTCTTTCTGAAAAACACGCCACAAATTTGGACCAATCAATAAAGTGGTGGGTCAAGGCTAATTTATCTGAAAATACAGATGTTATCAATGTAACTAAATTGACACATCCAAGGAAAAACAAAAATTTACACAAAAACAGAGGCAAAGATAGTGTAATGATCATTCCTATATGAATATAAAGTCACCTATAGTCAAAAATACTTCCATCAATTATACCAATACATTGTAAGTGAAGAATAATTTCCCTCAAAAAAGTGAGTGGAAGGTTCATCTTTGATTTTTGGAATAACTACTTTAAAATCCCAAAAGTTAGAAATACAGCTTGCTTCCTGACTCCACTCAGGTTAAGTCTTTAGAAGACTCTCCAAATGAATCTTTAGCCTGAAGAAATAATCACTTTCAAATTAGCCCTTTTAAAAAACGTGAATTAGCTTATCATTGCCTAGGCCTAAGAACAGCTTTCAAAAGATACTTACAAAATGTAATTCTACATACGAAACCTGAAAATTTTCCTCTAACAAAACTGTAATTAAGATAATAATTTTCCTCATCAAATCCCTAAATCTAACTGAACCACTCAGGAAATATATCCAATATTTTAATTTAAGTGATATTTACTATATTTAAATAATACTTTAAGGAATAGGATGTTTGTATTTTGTGGGATATTTTAATACAAAATGTTTTTCAGACATTGGCATTTAGCCCTTATGTATATATACACTAATAGCTTTTTCTATAATGTACCCTATGAAATTCATAGATATAATTCATTTTTTAAGAAAAAGTAAAAGTGATAAGTCACAGTTCAGAATAATTTTTTATTAAAAAAAGCCACAGAATTGGTGCATCTGGCAGACTCAGTCAATAGAGCATGCAATTCTTGAAATCAGGGTTGTGAGTTCGAGCCCCAAGTTGGGTGTAGATTACTTTAAAATCTTTAAAAAAAAAAAAAAAAGCTACAGAATTTCTTTCAGTCAAAAATGTTACAATTAAATTAACATGTAACTCAGTGTAAAAGAAAAAAGGAAGATGATTTGCATTCACTTTCTAAATAGAGTGCCAAACATATAAAGCTGCAAATACTACCAACTGTTTAAAAAAACAGTTGTACATGAAATTGTACAGCTTCACCATTATATTCAAGTCCCTGGTTCAAATCCAGCTAGGGTTAGTAACAACACAAAATGTTGAGGTCTTAATATAAATATTCTTCCTAAGGCTCAGAAAGATCATGAGATTCTCTCAAATATACTCCCTTTACTAACTGTGGTCTCAAAATTACCTGCTATAGGACTCAGGCAACAGCCATATAATGAACCGTAATATATGGCTAAAAACAGAAAGCAAAATGACCACCATTAGATAAGCCACCCAGACCAATTTCTAGTACCAGCTCCATTCCATCTGACTAGATCACTTCTCCCAAACACACAAACACACACACATACAAACACCCCACAATCAATACTACCCATCTCTGTCTCTTTTTTTTTTTTTTTTCTCCTTGTATTTTGGTCTTCCAATCTAAAACTAAGTACAAACAAAGCCAAGTCAAATTGTTTTCTTTCACTATGGAATATACATTTAAACGGGATAAGATTGTTCAACATAAAATATTTGTATTATGAAGATGGTTTATTTCTTGCTTCAACTGAAGTTTTCTCATTTAAAATAAAGAATTTTAAAACAGAAGTATTATAACTACAGGAGCAGTTTTCAAAGTCTTCCAAAGTTTCTCACCCAGGACCTGTGCAGTGTTATCTGTAAAATCAAAACTATTTTAATAATAATACTAACAGGTTAAATGTCTTTTCAATTCTCATTTTCTGAGTATACAGTGCAGTTTTTCAGAAATTAGATGATCCTGTGATATCATAATCACTCTGATGACTAATGGAATGTATGCTTCTACATTCAAAATTTCTTTTTTAATTTTAAGTACAAAAAATATCGATATAAAAACATAAACAAAAGCTCTTTGGAATCCTGAATAATTTTTAAGAGTATGAAGTGGTCCACAGACCAAAGAGTTTGAGAACTACTTGAACAGAAGAAATTTGGTTTCTGGAAATACTGCTTTTAATGGAGGGGAGTATCACGTAAGATGTTCCTTCCTCTTTATATTTCATAGCCCAAAGACATGTATCTCCATTCCTTTCAATTTTATTACAGTTTTAAACACAAAACATCTATCATGGATGCTAAACACTTTCAATACAGTTGTTTTAAATAAATATGAAGCAGCCAAAACTGCCATGTAAATTTTTAACGACTACCCTATTCTTCTTTAATTAAATCTGCTTTTCTTCAGGTACCAGCATTTGAGAAAAAAATATTTTTGTCTTCATTTGAATCATTACTTTAATAATCACATTTCAATAGTTTATCTATTTGTTATTGCATTATAATATTTAGTTAGTTCAACCTGATAAAACCTATATGGGCTAACTAAAGAATATAATTATCACTTGTAATTGTTTTCATGAGAAACCATTTTCTAGACTCCAATCAAATTCATAACACATCTGTGGAATATAATCACTTTTCAGTGAAGATTTCCTCTAATTAATTGAAACTAAGCTAGAAAATAAACACTAATATACACGTCTGCTTTAATTTGGCCCTTTAGGTTGCAAAGGACGAAAAATCAACTCAAATCAACCGCAGAGAGGGACAATCTCTTACAATCGTCAACACAAGAATGAAAAGACCTAGGAACCCAGAGAGCTCTTATACTCTCTCCCTCACACTCAATTCTTTCTTTTCCATTTCCTTCTGTCTCAGCCTCATACATACTCTATAGAAAAAGAATTTCCCTCCCCCGTGTGGAGAGAGATCTCTTCCTGAACTTCCTCTTGGGAACGGAGTCTCTACTGTAGGTCTACAAGATTTCTCAATGAGGAATTCATTTATTTTTCAATTTCTAATACCTAAGAGAGGAACTTGATCAGTTCTTGAGAAAGGTAAACTTTCTAAGCTTTAATTTCCTCACCTGAAAAATGGAGACATGGTAACACCTACCTGATAGAGCTGTCATAAACCAACAAGTCTTAAAAGCTAAGCCTGTTGGAAAAGGGGGGAAAGAGAATTCTGTGCAGGAAGAATGACTGTGAGCAGCACGTTCCGAACACCACACGCGGGTTCAGAGGAGGCAGAGTGGGTCTGTAAGGGCAAGGCCGGAGCCAGACTGCGAAGCAGAAGTCAGGCCAAGGGGAATACTGCCGACCATTCTAAGGAATGTGGTATCTCTACCTTGTATGAGAGGGAAAAACATTAAAGGGTTTTACCCAAGAACGGGAACATAGAAGAAAAATAAATTGAGAGAAAGAGGTAGGTAAGATATGAATTCAGTCCAGTTGAGCTTTAGACATTGCTCAGTTTGAACTGAAAATAAAGGCTCAAACATAAAGAGAATAAGACTAAGAGAGAATTATTCAGCAGTCTCAGTTTACAGGAAACAGTTGAAGTCAAAACTCAAGGAGTTACTTAATGGCCTTTTTCCAACTGTTATGACCAATCTCCACAGAAAAAAATCCATATGTTTATCTACCTAGTTCCGAAACTCAAGTCTGTGAAAACAATATTGACCTTCACTGTGTAATACATCCCATCACTTCCATTCCTATTAAAAACAAAAACAGAAAACAAAAAGAACCTGCCAGTTTGAGTCTAACATCAAAACCTACTACCTGCACCTTTACCAGCAGAGCAATACTGCTGTACTCCGAGACGACTGTGATACCTAGGGGCCATTACATTCGAATTTTTCAATCTTTTCCACAATTGTCTACATAAATGGAGAAATACATGAATTTCTATATTTTTAAAGGATCTTTTTTCTTTGAGGGTAAGTTTTTGTACATTTTCTTGAAAAATATCTAAGTATATTTATTGTTTTTATTATCTTGTGAGCATTTAGATATAGGGAACATATACTTCCTACTGCCTTAAGCAGGCCTGAAGACTTAATTTTAATTTTATAATACTTTGAAATGAATGAGAAAGAAACACTGCTGTTTATACATTTGATATAAATTACTAAAGGATAGAAGTCTCCAAGAGAATTTTTTACTACTCTTATGCCTAAAACAACATTAGACCTAATTTGCTATAATACAGGCAGCACAGAGTAGTGATTAAGAACATGGTTTTAATGACAAATTGCCCAAATTCTAAGCTTGGCCCTGAAATTTACTGGCTTTCATCTCTCTGTGCTTCAAGTTTCCTCATCTGAGAAATGAATATAATGATATTACCTACCTCATAGGACTGACAAAAAAATTGAGCTAGGTAAAATATGTAAAGTATATTACAGAGTGTTGGATTCAAATGTTCAATATTGTTATTATTTACCCTGGAGCAAGTTATCCAGCCAGATTCTTGCTTCTTTTAAGTGAAGGGGCCTTTAACTGTGGGTTTGTCAAGTATTTTATCATTCTCAGTATGAAGAAAAAGATCCATTATGATGTCCACAGAGCGCTGAGTCATAGTATTTTCATTTGAGTGCAACTTGAAGGTCTTACATAGAAGAGAACTTGAATCTTCATACTCTCTCTTCTCTAATTATCACTACTTAGTACATAAAAAATTCAAAACACTGACACTAGTAATTGCCCCATGTCATTCAATGTATTAATTCACTGTCGTTATTATGTCTTCGTCAATCACTGTCATTTATTGGTTCTTATCTTTTTTGTGTGGTACACACTGTTTTTAGGTATCCATCATGAAGCCTAAAAAATAATTGTCTAGGACCCTCGACTATCAGGGCAAGTACTCCTAGACTCTCAGTTGTCCCTGAGAATATCACTGTGTATAGCACAACCATGTTACTGATATTTATAGTGATGACCCTGAACCAGAAAAGTCTATCTTAATATATTCTCTTTAACAAAATATTTTAGAAAGATTGAAAAAGGTATAAAATTAAATGAATGACCTTTAGTTACCCAGTCTAGAGTATAAACTCTTCTGTATATATTCTACCAAATTATTTCTTGTTACAGGATAATGTTTAAAATATGTTAATTAGTGAAGTCATATATAAAATATAACATCCTTTGAAAAAATATAAATTCTATTTACATAGAAAAATACTGGACAATGTTCATTCAGGTATAAAGAGTGATTAATTTGTCTTTGGGTGGTGGGTTACAAGTCATTTGTGATTTCTGCCATTTTTGCCTTGTGTTCTCCAAGCTTTCTTCAGTGACTATGTATCAATTTTGTAACTTAAAAAAGCAAAATAAAGAAATAAAAGGGCTCTACCTCTCCTCATCTATTTATGTTTAAGATAGCAAATACTTTATATCCAATACTTTAAGTGAAAACTATTTAGCCTAAGTCTGACACCTAAAAAAACACTAAAAAGTTCTTCTAAAATGGAAAATTTCTATCAAATGCAATGTATCATTCTATAATTAAGTATTTAAAAATTTTAAGGCAGGTAAATTTATGTACATTGTGGGTTACTTTTAAATAATTGTGTTTGAGAATAATTCCAGGTTTTCCTGAGAATTACCGGGATTTTCTGGAACAGAATTTCCTATAGAAGATCACAGTTTCAAAATTGCAAGTCAAAACAAGTAAAATTTCTGAGGGGACTGCCTTTTTCAATAATTGTAAAAGGGCAGGGAGTTTAAGAAAAAAGCACTTTCCTATTATCCATTTAACATGACATGTAAAATATGAACTAAGCATTCCTCTTCTACCAAAGCAGCTCCCCACTACAAAATTTACAAACTGTTTTACCCTAAAGAATTACTTTTTAAAACATTCTCTGCCCCCATATTTACCCACTGTTTTCATCTAATAATCCTGTTAGGCTATCTGTATCCCAAAATGTCTAGTATGTCAGAAACTGCCCATTCCAACTATGGAACTTCAATAAACAATCTAACTGTAGTTATAATGTATATAAATTTGAAATTCTAGTGAAGTTGCTTACATTACAAAAAGTCCATTAGAACTTTGAGATATTTTTTAAACTGTTTCAAAAAACAGTTTAGAGATTATATCTACTTTAGAGATCTATCTGCTAAAGAATCAATAAACTGTGTGTGTTAGAATATTTGTTTAATTTTATTGCAGGGCCTTTTGCCACTGCCATATTCAACAACCATCACATCATTACTTAACATCACAGTGCGGAATTCAAGTTTCTTTTGTTGTAAACAAAAAGCAGTATGTGATTTGCAAGCATTCCCTACTTACACATGTCCTACACAGCCCAAGGTTCAAAATCCACAGATAAGTTTCCTTCGCCTGCTGCTGCCAAGAAAGACTTAACCTCCTTTCTTCTCCTAGCCAAACTGTTGGCAAACTTCAGATAACTCTAGCCATCAACATTCTAGCTTCAAATGGGGAACAATTCAGGACCAGGTCAACACAAATTAAATTTGGGACTAAAGGGGGAAAGGAAATAAGGGAAAGGTAAGCATTATTGAAATCATTGCAATCTACTTTCAGTTCCTCACTGCAGAAAAGTTACTTATCTACCTTTCCCTCAAGTACTTTTTTTTTTTTTTTTTAATCACTGATTCTTTACATGTTCTTCCTTGGAAATGCTCCAAGGAAACCTGTCTGAATGTTCTTCCAAATTATAGAAAACGACTTCTGGTTTCTGGGTCACCAAATATCCACCACTGGTACCTTTACTGGACTAAGCTTTCCCTAAGAATCTTTTTATTCTTCTCCAGATCTCTGTTATTTGTATACACTGTTAGAAAACTCCCAAAAAGATCAAAGATTCGCTCTGATGACAGGAAAAAAGAAGGATAAGCTGAAACTATTCTGTGTCTTAGCTGAAGAAAAGAAAGAAATCTTTCTTTAGTTACAAACGAGTGGGTGATAAGAGGCTAATAACAAAACTATGGAAGAGAAGACAGATGAAGGCCCAATGCCAGGAGACACTGAGTGTGCTCTAGGTATTTTCAGTGGAGGAGCTTGAGTCAGACTTTAGCTTCCACTCCTGTTCCCAGCTAGCTCCTTACTAAGTTTCTATCCAGGTCTTTAGAGTCACCATGAGAAGACAGAAACATGTACTCTGGATCTCCTAACCTAGAGCTCTGAAGATATTTTTCTATAGAAACATTCTTATTAAAAGTAGCTAGACCTCATAATACCAGCAGTATCATAGTTCATATGAAAGGGTATTTATTGTAGACAAGCTTAGAAAGATATTACATAAAATACTCCGAGAAAGAAAAAGTGTTCCTAGTTACACTCAACTCCTAAAAAAAGGACATCTTTAAAAATTCAACTCTTGAAACACTGCTCATTTGTAGGTCACGAACTGCCTATACTTCTGATGCAACCATAGCTAGTACGGCAACCTTTCCATTTAGGGAAGCAATTTCCTTTATTCCTATTTAAAAAAAAAAAAAAAAGAATCTCCATTTTCTAAACTTAAATATCCTGAGTAGCAGATTGCCTGATTGTAGCAGTCCAAGCCATTGCTGGAATGCGACCCAACAGTGGGATGAGAGTAATTTCACACGTATCTTCTATTTAAGCAGTCACACATGTTATGACACTGCCCAAATGCCAAAGTGTGAGCAAAAAAACCCTAACTTTTATAAACTTAAGTTGCAGTTGAAGAGCCCTATAAAACTTAAGGGGGAAAAAAACCTGCTATTCTAATCCTGATTTTGTTACTTCAAAAGTACAGATGACATAGTAAAATTATTTCTATCCTTAAAAATACAACTATGTAAAATTTACTACTCCGAGGAAATATATGTTATTCTATATAACATATTCACAAAGACATATTTCCAGGCCCCTCTAATTAAAATGCTCTAATACTGACAATTTCTAAGTTAGCACATAGTCACTGTAGTAGTTCACATATTCTTTCCTCATTGCCCCATAATAAACTAATGGCAGTCCTTGACTTTTTTTTCAGGTCAGACCAAAGTTACTCATATGAAATTCTATTTGAATTCAAATTTAATCAATTAACAAACTCCAAATGATCATTTCTGTCATATTTTTAAATGAAGGTGAACATTCACATAGCCAAATCTCGTTACTAAAGATCCAACCATTGAATGCTCACAATGCTTTTATTTTTCCTTCCAACTTGCACTTTCATTTCCTTCTCACTTCTTACTTCCACTAAACAGATAGGAGCATTTTTTTAATGATGCATAAATTAGACAACTCCAAGTTGTTAGAAAGAAGAATTCACCTCTTCCAACTTTCTACCTGATGAATAATCCTTCTAACAACCCTGATGTATATGTAAGCAGTTCTACTCAGGTAAGTACCTGGGATCACAACTCCTCTGGAGTAAGTCCTACAAACCAGCTACATTTACTTCCAATCTTGGGCACTTAGACTGGATAAACATGCTTTGAGAGCAGATACTTCAATTTGGAAACAATGGGCCATGTATCTTCAAAAACCAGAAGCTTAAGGCCATTTAATTATAGCTCTAACTTCTGCCACATGGAAGTCTATCAGTGTGGGAATGAGGGAGGAATCAAAACAGACAGACCTAGCTCTATCATTCATTTACAGCAAGCTAACAACCGCAAAATATGCCCTCACTAGCTATACTAAACTATTCTGCTCATCTACATTTCAGAGAGTTGGACAGTAGCAAAAGAAGGATGAAACACAGGCTAGTACTCAGTTTGGTGATTATCTTCAATTGTTTATATTAATATATTACTATATCTCCATTATTTCTCTACCCACTACTAAGATAAGGACTATCACACTTCACTCATCAGCCTCAGTGACAATGAATACAACATATTCTGTAAAATATTCAGGTAAATATCACCATTTACAGCTCTATACATTGTACTTATTTAATGCCTCAGTCCCAAATCATATCTAAAAAC
This sequence comes from Canis lupus familiaris, assembly GCF_011100685.1. Lineage (NCBI taxonomy): Eukaryota > Metazoa > Chordata > Mammalia > Carnivora > Canidae > Canis > Canis lupus. The sequence goes on along the minus strand of NC_049224.1, from coordinate 3,689,609 downwards.
ATTCTTTGAATATCCAATAGTTACAGCATTTTTATTTTACTTTATAATAAAAAGTTTACAAAGATTAGGTAAAGAAGAACTTGATTAAAAAGACTTAAAAATAAAATTCTTAGCACTATGAATAGGGACCATAAAGAAAAATACATACTTTCACAATCAAAATAGAGGATGATGATAAAATATCATATTTGGTAGTAAAACATTAAAAATTAGTAAATCTGGGTAAAGAGTATACAAGTTCTTTGTATATTATTGTCACATTTCTACTTTGAAATTATTTGAAAATAAAACAATTTAAATACCTAAAATGAAAGCAAAAGACTATATTTGAAACATTTTCTTTAATACTACAAATTTTGATAAGTAATTGAGCAGTCTTCAATGCTACTATTTTTCCACATTCTTCTGAATATAGTCTCCTAAACTGTGGTAAAGAAAAAAAATCTATGACTTCAAAAACACTCTTAAAGGGATACCTGGGTGGCTCAGTGGTTTAGAACCTGCCTTAGGCCCAGGGTGTTATCCTGGAGACCCGGGATCGAGTTCCACATCAGGCTCCCTGCATGAAGCCTGCTTCTTCCTCTGCCTGTGTGTCTGCCTCTCTCTCTCTGTGTCTCTCATGAATAAATACATAAAATCTTTAAAAAAAAAAAAACTCTTAAAAATAATCATGGACTTTGCACTGTCTGCCATTATTGAAGTGGTATAATCAAAAAGATTTAAGATTATGCTTACTAAGACTAGATTTATAAAAGAAAAATAATTCAGTGTGAAACAACAAATTTCTAAGATTTTCCCATAAGTGAATTCAAAAATTAGCACAAAAAGAAAAACAATTTTAATTTTCCATTCTATTACAATGATTGGCACATGTTGTCTTCCAAATAACAAATTGATATTATTTACTTTAATCCTAAATTTTGTTCTTAGCTGAATATTTTTTCTTCCCCAATATAAATTTAACTCAGAATAATACAGTGCTAGAAAGTTAAATGGTCTGTCTATACTACCTAGAAATTAGGCCCAAAAAAAATTAAGAAGTAAAAAGTTACATTCAGTTTCTGAAATTACTACTTTTAAGAGTGATAAAATATGTTTCTTCATTTCATTATTTTAAAATAAGACAAAGTCTCTGGAGTCCTAAGAAATAATAATATCACACTTGTATAACAATTCCTTCAAAAATTCTCTAAAATCTATAATCTTATTTTAGTCTATAATCTTGCATGCTAGGTAAGGCAGGTATCATAATACCAACAATACCAACTTAATAGGTAAATTTTATAATCCACTAAATATTAAATTTAAGACCATCTATTATCTTATTTTCCTATTTTAAAAAGTTCTTCCATTTTTATTTTTATGAACAAAAAGACAAATGCCATACATCATTATATTCACTGAGATTTCTACAAATCATTCAAGAATGATGAATTATTTTTTTAAGCTGATCAATTAACAAGATTGCAAAAATGCAGCTCATTAGAAAGTAAAAATAATTAAAAGTTAAGAAAACAATGTAAGGTCACATTATTACTGAAGCAAAAAAGATAAACATGTTGCAAAAAAATCTAATGTATCTTCTATAGAATCTATCTGGAATTTATGAGATCTAGAGAAGATAATAAGAAAATCACTTACATGACCTATTTTTAGTTTTTCTTGTTTTGAATTTATTAAAAACAGAATCCCTTAGTAAGATCAGGAAATTTGTCTCACTTACAATTTAATATTTTGTGCTTCTGAATGGTGAGGTGAAAATACTTCATGTGTAATTTTGGTAATGTTGCAGCCTTTTAAAATATTTTCTTATGTCAAAAAAATGAAATAACACACTAAAAAGTACGTCAAACTTATAAAATTGTAATGAAATCTGGCAACAGTTTTCCTTCAAGTATTTTTCTTCTAATTTCAATATGACTTAAGAAACTTTTTACTTTCTTCCTAACGTATGGACGCTGTCAAAAACAGAAAACAATCTTTAAGCAACCAAGCATCAAGCATTTGCTTATTTAATTCAGCATCATAGTCTTATAAGAACTCAAAGAATCTTCAAATACAATTGAAATTATACTTGCTGGTGGGAATGTGAACTGGTGCAGCCACTCTGGAAAACTGTGTGGAGGTTCCTCAAACAGTTAAAAATATACCTGCCCTACGACCCAGCAATTGCACTGTTGGGGATTTACCCCAAAGATACAGATGCAATGAAACGCCGGGACACCTGCACCCCGATGTTTCTAGCAGCAATGGCCACGATACCCAAACTGTGGAAGGAGCCTCGGTGTCCAACGAAAGATGAATGGATAAAGAAGATGTGGTTTATGTATACAATGGAATATTACTCAGCTATTAGAAATGACAAATACCCACCATTTGCTTCAACGTGGATGGAACTGGAGGGTATTATGCTGAGTGAAGTAAGTCAGTCGGAGAAGGACAAACATTATATGTTCTCATTCATTTGGGGAATATAAATAATAGTGAAAGGGAATATAAGGGAAGGGAGAAGAAATGTGTGGGAAATATCAGAAAGGGAGACAGAACGTAAAGACTGCTAACTCTGGGAAACGAACTAGGGGTGGTAGAAGGGGAGGAGGGCGGGGGGTGGGAGTGAATGGGTGACGGGCACTGGGTGTTATTCTGTATGTTAGTAAATTGAACACCAATAAAAAAAAATAAAATAAAAAAAAAAAAAAGAAATTATACTTGCTAATCTATATCATTTGATAATTCAATTAGAATATTAATCTAATGTCTTCCAAATATTTTAAAATATATAGGATATTTAAAAACAAATTAACATGTTCTAAATCTACAGAACACTTCAGAATTGATAAACAGGAAACATTTCTCTTTGAGACACAGAGTAAATCCAATGAGTAAATAGCCTTCATTATTAAACACCCCAAAATGGGCACCAAATATAACTGAAGTCTGACAACAATGCTGCCCTGCAAACAAACACACTTTGTTGATGAGGCCATCTCATGACATTTCTTTAACAAGGGTCGTCAGCAATGAAACCTCTTTGAATCAAGTTGCACACATATCTATCCCAAATGAGATATATTATGATTCATGAAAAATGACATAATATGAATCCAATAAAATTGGTATCCATTAGAAAGATTAAGACTTTCATCCTTATCTGACCCTCTAAAAACTTTAAAGGAGATGAAAAGGTGATCCGCTATTATTAAAATACTTACAAGACAAATATACTTTTAAAAGATTACCAACAACCATAGAATCGTATTGGAAACATAACCCATTTTTACATGAAAAGATCAATTTTAAGTCCTAATTTCTCATGAAAGAACTCCCTATAACAATAAACTACTTCTGTCACTGATTACAAATTAACCCTAAAAGATACTTAATAGATGATTAGTAAAATCCTATCTTCCACAACACAAGCACTAATCATCATCGTGTAGATGGCATTCATTTGTCAGGCACTCAAAAGTTTATACATATAAATGATAGCTGTCTTTAAATATGACTGTCTTTAACATTAAAATACAAAAACAAAAAAGTGAGAAACATCTTCAAATTCAGAATACTGATTTCTTATGTTCGATGATGCCTACTCATTATTAAACAAACCAGATTCCATAGTTTAGCCTTGCCAATCAAGCATTCATTTTTAAACAGCACTCTCTTGTTCTAAATACAATAAACAAATGATGAATTAAATAACAGCATACAAGAAGAGACCATAAAATAAATAATACATATTGGAAATTACACTATTGACATTTTGGAGATCAGTTATCACTAAATTACACCAAATTTTACCTACTAACAATCTTGTAAATTATTGTAAACTCAACTAATTACACAAAATACAATTTTAACACTAAGCCAATATAATTTGCTCCACTCTAGGTTTTAAAAAAACACCTGTTTGTGTATTTATCCACATTTAAAATTTTTTATAATAATTATAAATCACACAAACCGATCTCAATTTCTGAGTTATGTCTCTATCAAATTCTATCAGGTATTAAGTGGGACAGGTGTGTTGCTAAATGTTAATTTTCTGTATTATATTTTCCATTAAAAAGTTTTTAAAAACATGTAAAGTTGACATATTAAACTAAACGTCTTTATATGCATTTATTTGTTACAGTCATACTACTAAAACTTTGGTCATAACTTCTTTAAAAATCAGATACAAAAATCAGATACAAAATCCTTTCAAAGAGGATTCTTCTGCAATGTACTGAAGAAACTACTCTTAAGGATTTTTGGTATAAAAATTAAGATTTGTTATACTGAAGATTAACCACCTTAAATTAAGTACATAAGAAAACACTTCCATACATCTTAATATAACAGATTCATTTAAAAAATTATGCCAATATGCACATAATACTTAGTCATATGAAAAATATTATCTTAGAACAATATGATTTAATTTCTATCCCAAGACCTACAGAGAATTTCTGCAAATGAGCAGTATAATATAGCAAGTGTGTGCGCCTTACAAACCCAGTGATTTAAAATGCAAAAGCATTTTACGTATGCATTTGATCGTCTTTCTATGTATCAGCAAATAATAACATAAAAATTAACTGTTTTTACTGGAACTATATTTGCCAAAATAAAATCCTTAAATAACAACATTAAATAACAAAATTAAATACATGGTTCTAGCCTAAAATGTTATTTATGAAACAACTGACAAAACATTTCAATGTCTGTACATACAATAAAAAACATACTAATAGCTATAAAGACTGAACATTTTTCCTAACAAATGAACATTAGTTCTCTAATAAAGAGGGAAAAGACCCATGCACACAACAAAAAGATGTCCTGTATTCTTAATGGCTTTCAACTATTTTAAAATAATAGTAATGAGCTATATTCCCACAAATCACACTCTAACCCAGCAATACCACAGTCAGTGACTTAATGTCTTAGCAGGTTTTCACCCTTTCTACGGCTTTAATGAAACAGTAAGTTGCACAAATAGCAAACAAAAGTATTGACTAATATCCTATTATATACCCTACATGGTGCTTGTGTTAATTATGTTCGCAATCATTTTTATTTTGATTTTAAATAAATCCCAAATAATCCAATATTGCTAGGGAAAAAAAAGTATGTTGAAAAAAACTGTTTCTCAATAACCAACATGCAAAGAGGCCCTGATATTTCTGAGGCAAGAAGTGAAAACTGGTTTCTAAGACTGATAGCATTTAGTATATTTTACTATTTGTATATGATATTTTCAAATATGAGGTTTATTTTAGTTCTTCCTCTTCAAAGCTGTACTTAATTAAGCTTTACTGGGCACTGCATCTATGCAACTATAAACAGAAAACGGCAGCTCTGTTACAGGCTTATGAAACTTGGAGTACATGCCAACAGAACACAAGATAAAGATACAATACAACTCCTCTCAGAGTGAAATATTTAACATTCCCATTCACCATTAAAATCATAAACCAAACAAGTAAAGGTTATGAAAACAACTGCCTAAGGTCCATTATATTTCTGATAGGACAATCGCAATTAATTATTAAAAGGGTTTTAATGTTCTTGTTTTAAAAATCACAGCAGAAATTAAATATTCATTAAAAAATAAGTTACAGCACATCCCCAAAACAAGGCCAAACCCACTGTGACTGACTATGCTTCATCTGACACAGCTGGAACATTCTGCTTTGTCTACTCCCCCGAAAAGACACAAGGTGGGAACAAACTGTGCTGCCTTCCAATGGTTTTACTCTATACATACAGATGACAAAGGAAGTATTTTAAATAAGCCATTCTACTTAAATTTATCTTCCATGTAACAAGGTTAAATAACATGACCCATATTGTTCTTGAAACTGATTATTCTAAGTACAGAATGGGTAGAGTTAGCAACAGAGGGGAAAAAAACATCATTCCCACTAAGACATTTTTAAATATATTAATATGTCCTTTCTTTGAAATTTTCCTGGATAGATAAATTATGTGTTACATTGCTCCTACAGTAAAACAAAATCAAGTATCAGAGTTCTCGGACTAAAGCATTCCCAATTTGGTTAGGATAGTAACTACCATTATGGGGAGGTTATATCTAATGAATTTTAACTCTGTACTGCAATGCAAAAAGTATTAACAATGAGAAAACTCGAATTACTTAATTTTTTTCAACAGAATTTACTTGTAAGACATTTAAAATATACGAACATTTCAAGGTTTTCATAGCTGCATTAATATTTCTTAACTGCAAAATAATTTTTGAAAATAATTACAAACACCCACAAGAATATATTTGAAATAGACAAAAATCAATCATCTAAAAGTAATTATTTTAGTTGGATAAAATTTTCTCTCAGGAAAACAATATAACTTAAATTTTTTTATGACTTTCACTTCTTAAATTTGGTATTTGTAAATGTCTATTATCACATGAAGTAGAAGAATTACCTCTAGAATCTAGGCTAGACATCACCAAAAAGTGAATAGCAATATTTTTCCTCAAATAAGAGTATCTGAAATGTGTGCAGTGAAAAATAAGTTTATCAAACATGACCCAAAATTGTATCCTAAGATCCAAAAGCGATTACTGGCCTTGAATATTATTACACATTTTTAAAAAAACTACTCAATTTTGATATTATATTCTTTTAAAACATCCATTCTCTTAGCTCAAAAAGAATTTTCTAAGATGATAATGAGCTCTTTCTTCATTTAGCAATGTATACTTCTCTCTTACTACTTTGAACTTATTTCATCATTTTTAATCCTCAGTGTTCTGTTCTTTTGCCTTGAACATTATTCCTTTCCTTACCTTCTCTTTTATGCCCTTCTTTGTTTTTGTCTTTTCATATTTCATTCATTCTTTAAGCCAGCTGCATATGAAGCCAAAGTGATCTAAGTCACACTAGATCTATGATAGCTATAAAAAAAAAAATCTTACTATTTTTAAGGGAAGAAAAACAAGCCAGTTATCATCTGGGAGAGGATGAGGGGTTTTAACCCACCAGACAAGCCTGTCCAATAAAACCCAGACTCGAATCAAGTGATTATAACTTCTCATGCACATACATAAAGCTCTTGGAAAGCATCCAAAAATTTTTTTTGGTTTCCTCTCTCTTGTCTAGGAAAGAGAACTAAAAACATAATTGGGCTATAACAATTCAATCTCTTCCACAAGTCTATTGAACACAAAAATGTTTCAAAAAAATTCTTTATAAGCTAAGACTCTAAATGTCTTGACAATTTTTAATTTTATATAATCACTTTTATTTAAATATCTGAGGGACGGCTAAACTGTTTTCTGCTTCCCACACATTTTTACTCCAACTAATAAGAGTATCAATTACTAAATATGTAATTGCTAGATTATTCAAAAATGAAATCACCAGATTTTGCAACTAAAGAAGCAAGTAACTAAAATAATTCCCAAAGCATTTAAAAATGTGATTTTCAACATATCGTATTTGAGCTGACTACTTACAGTGTTTGTAAAAACAGATTAACTCTTAAGAATTTGTAGAGAATGCTGATTTAATTTTGAAATAATCATAAAAATTTATTTAAAAGAAAAGCATGGCTTAGTGCCTATCTGCAAATAAAGCTTTATGACAAATATTTAAAATTAAATAAATGATCATGAACTAGTTCACCTAGCAAGGGTGTCCTAAGGGTATGTATTTAATAATATATCTAATGAGGATAATTTTCAGGTTGCCTGCAATTGTTTCTTATAAAAACATTATTATTATTATTATTATTACTACTACTACTACTACTACTACTGCTACTTACCTATCATATGGCAGGTATGCATTTGTTGTGTTATATTTAAGTCTATAGCAATACTCGCATTTAAAATCTTTAATTATTGAATCAGTGAGGCACTGAATTGTAAGAAACTGTTATCAAAGTGATGCCAACTAGAGATATATTCACAAGTTTTAAAATATTTATTCTGCTTCTTCTTTCAGGACAGAAGAGTGGAGAAAGAGGCTTCTTCCCAAATGCTAACCAAATTAAATGTATGTCTTTTATTGGTGCAGATTTGAAAAAATGGTTAGACATCTTTCCACACTTTTTTCACATGTAAAAATGGTCTCTGATGTACAGAAACGTAGACTGGTGTTGAATGCTATTATATAAGAGCACATCTGTATTCTATTGTCCTAAAAATGTTCCAATGTCTCTGCCACACAACAATTTGTACAATTTATGTTGATAGTGTTCCTATTACCTAAGGCTATTCCAGTCCATTCAGAAAGTGCTGCCTTTCTAATTATATAACAAACTTTAGAGGCCAAAAAAAGGAAAAGGTGATAAATGAGGGGGAGCCTTCTATGTAGTAAAAGTGGGCTACAGCCAAATGACAAACTGGGAAAAAATATTTAGAACTCTAATTACATACAAGAACCTAGTATTCTGATTAAATAAAAAGTACCTAGGAACACATAAGAGAAAGATCAGCAACTTGGAAACAAAATTAGCCAAGGATGAATAATCACAGAAAAAGAAATCCCAGTGGTTTCTAAACATATAAAAAAAGGCCCAGACTTTTAAAGGAGGAAATAGAAATTAAAACTAAGTCAGATACCATTTCTTGCCTATCAAAAAGGCAAAAATCAAATATACTGACAACACACTATAGGCAATGCTGTGAGAAACAAGCACTCTAAATCCATACTTATAGGAATACAAAACAACATAACACCTAGGAAGGAAAATCTGACAATATCTACCAAAATCACGAGTGTCTATACCTCCTGACCTAACAATCTCATTCTGAGAATCTCTTGACAAATACATTTACATTTGTACAAAACAACATATATGTAAATGACCTGAGAATTCTTATAGCAAGAGTGGATCTAACCTAAGTGTCCAACAATCACATGCTGAACGAATGAATTGTCACCTCCAAATAATAAACTACTATATCACAGTTACAGAAGAGAAGAAAAAAAAAAGATCTGTTATCAGAGATCTGTGAAGTAAAGAAAAGTGCAATACACATAGTAATTTAACTTTTGTGTAACTAGCATGCCATCCTTTGTGTAAATACTATCTACTTTTTGTATAAGAAAAAATATAATAATATATGATTCTTACTTTCTCATATTTTCATAAAGAAACACTGGTTACACACAGGAAGCAAGATTCTTGGTATGTGTTTTCTAAAAGAATTTTATTTTAGGGATGCCTGGGTGGCTCAGTGGTTGAATGTCTGCCTTTGGCTCAGGCGGGATTCTGGAGTCCTGGGATCGAGTCTTACATCGGACTCCCTGCATGGAGCCTGCTTCTCCCTCTGCCTATGTCTCTGCCTCTCTCTCTGTGTCTCTCATGAATGAATAGTTTTTTAAAAAAAGAATTTTATTTTCAAATCAGTAACCTTTCCCAAAAAGTGCTGACTTTACCAGATATGAGTGGGAAAAACTACTTAGCTCTTTTAAATCATTTGTAAAATGGCCATCAATTAATTAATTATTGTTTCCAAAGAGAGTAATGAAAGTAGCAAGTGTCATATCAATGCCTACCCAGTCATTAAAAATATTACTTGGGAACTTACTGTATGCAAGCCTCCTGAGAAAAAATAAATAAATAACAAACTCCAAAACTTTACTTAATGTAATATAGCATGATTAGTTTATAGCTAGAAGAAGTACACTCTATACTGGATGTGACCAGTACTTTTCAATAAAAACTGATAGAAAGGGCCCACAGCTTACATCGTATTCAATCTTGAAAGAGTAAAAAGCTTTTCTTGTAAGATCAGGAACAGAGCAGGGATACCATTTTTTTTTTTTTTTTTTTTTTTTTTGCCACTTCTGCTTAATATAGTAGTGAAAGTCATAAACAGAGCAATTAGGGCAGGGGAAGAAAAGCATCCAAATAAGAAGGTAGAAGTAAAATTACCCCTGTTCATAGATTATATGACCTTATATATAAAATACCCTAAAGACTACAAACAAAAACTAAACAAAAAAAAACAAAAAAAAAAAAAAACTGTTAGAATAAAGGAATTCAGCAAAGTTACAGGACACAAAACCAACATATAAAAAATCAGTTTTATTTCTCTACATTAACAATAAACAAAGTAAGGAAACAATCCCACATACAACAGCATCTAAAAGAATAAATTATTTAGGAATAAACTTAACCTAGGAGGTCAAAGACTTGTATACTGAAAACTACAAAATACTGTTTAAAAGAATTAAAGATATAAATAAATGGAAAGATAGCCCATGTTCATGGATTGAAAGATTCGATACTGTTAAAATGTCACTACCACCCAAAGTGATCTAGAGATCTAATATAAAACCTATCAAAATCCCAATGGCACTTTCTGCAGAAATTTTTTTAAAAAATCTATTCTAAAATGTAAATGGAATCTCAAGGAAGCCTGAATAGTCCCAACAATCTTGAAAACGGACAAAAAAAAAAAAAGAAAGAAAACGGACAAAGTTGAAGGTCTCATACTTCCTGATTCCAAAACCTATTATAAATCTACAGTAATTAAAAGTGTGATACTGGCATAAAAACAGATAGACAACAGAATACAAAGCCCAAAAATAAATCTTCATATATGTAGATTAAATGATTTTCACAGCAAGGGTGGTTAAGATCATTCAACAGAGAAATCTTTTCAACCCATGGTGCTGCTAAAACTGGATATTCGTGTGGGGAAAAAAAGGAGCTGGACCCTTACCTGGCACTACATATAAAAATTAACTCAAAATGGATCAAAGACCTAAACATAAGAGATAAAACTATAATAAAGAGTTTTAACTCTTTAAAAAAAATAAGGGAAAAACTTCATGACAATGGATTTAGCAGTAATTTCTTGGATGCAACACCAAAAGCACAGGCAATAAGAGTAAGAAGAGATAAATTGAACTATATCAAAATTTAAAATGTATGTGCATTGAAGGATGCAATCAACAAAGTGAAAAGTCAACCTACAGAATGGGAGAAAATAGAGAAAATATTTGTGAATCACACGTATCTCTAATACAGGGCTAATATTCAGAATATATAAAGAGACTTATACAACTTAAGAACAGCAACAAAATAAACCAATTAAAAGTGGGCAAGGAATGGAATAGACATTGCTCCAAAGATATACAGGGAGCCAACAAGCACATGAAAAGATGCTTAACATCACTAATCATTAGGAATACAAATCAAAATCCCAATAAGATGATATCCCATACCCATTAGGATGGCTACTATCAAAAATAACAATGTTGGCAAGGATGTAGGGAAAACTGGAACTCTTCTGCACTGCTGGTGGAAATGAAAGTGGTGCAACCACTGTGGAAAAGGTATGGCAGTTCCTTGAAAAATTAAAAATAGAATTTACCATATGATCCAGCAATTTCACTTCTGGTTTTATAACCAAAAGAACTGAAAGTAGGGCTCTTGAAAAGATATCTGTACACCCATACTTCTAGAAGCATTACTCACAATAACTAAAACATGGAAGCACCCCAAGTGTCCATTGACAAATGAATGGATAAACAAAATGAGGTACATAAAATACTATTCAGCCTTAAAAAGGAAAGAAATTCTTATACAAGCTGTGACATGGATGAACTCTGAGGACATTATGGTAAGTAAGAGGTAGTCATAAGTAGGCAAATATTGTATAATTCCACTTATAAGAGGTACCTAGAGTAGTCAAGTTCATAAAGACAAAAAGTAGAATGGTGGTTGCGAAGGGCTTGGGGAAGAAGTAATAAACCTTGTTGTTTAATTGTTACAGTCTCAGTTTTGTACAATAAAAGGAATTCTAGAGATTGGTTGATAACAATGTGAACAAATTTAACACGAGTGATTTGCATACTTAATTTTATATTAGATGTATTTTACCCACAACTAAAAAGAAGACAATTTTTAAAAGAGGTGAAAAACTGATATAAACATACCACCTTCCCACACAGTGCCACCATCAAGTTCAGCCAAGGAGTAAAAGGAGTGATCAACCAAGAAGCATCACCCCTGTACTCAAATCTTTTGAAAGAAGTAGAATGCATCAACTATTACCTCAGGAAAGAAACAATACAGACAGGCAAAAATATAATACTGAGAAATGCACAACAAAAATCTGACTTTAAACATAAGTGAAAAGACCTGGAGAATAACTGGGATTTATTTTGTCAGAAGGGAAAGGGATAATATTCGTGGAAAGAGAAGAATAAACAAAAGTGAAAACTATGAAACATAAGAATAAAGAGAAGGAGGTAGCAGCTTTTACACCTTTCCATCTATAATAGAGCTTTAACTGGTTCTTAAGCAAGCAAGTATTATCATTGAGAAACAAAGTAAATATCTTATTGATTTGTCTGGAATTGATTTATAGGTAAACCCAATGTGGAAAGGGTGACATGATAAACATAATGAGATACTGCAGTTCACATAAAAATAAAGGGGCTAGAACTAAAGAGTTAGCAGTTGGACTAGAAAAGCAAGGAATCAATCAAAGGAAACAAGACAGTCTAACAATCAGTGAAATATAGAAGACAGAAGAGAGTAAGACATAATCGCTAAAATGTTCTAGTCTATGAAACCAAAAAAATTCATTCATCCAAAAATTACTTTAGAACAATTATCAGGTGCCTAGCACCCTTCTAGGCAAAGGATACATCAGTCAATAAGGCAAATAAGCTCCCTACTGCTACTGAGTTTACATCCTAGTGGAGCAGCACAGTACACAATAATAAAGAAAAAACAGCTGACACTAGGCAAAGATTTTACACAAGACACAAAGCACTTATCACTGAGGAAAAAATGATAAATTTGACTTCATCAAAATTAAAATTTTTTGCTCTACAAAAGAAAATGAAGGAAGTGAAAAGGAAAGACAAGGACAAAAAGTAATCACAGTACCTATATTTGACACAATAACTTGTTTCCAAAACATATAAAGAACTCTTCTAACCCGATAAAACCACCAAACTTGTAAACAACAAAAAAATGGGCAAAATATTTGTACAGCTACTTCACAAAAGAAGAGACAAGAAGGACTAAAATGTACACACACACACACACACACACACACACAAAGGTTTTCAGGATCTTCAGATATCTGGGAAAAGCAAATGAAGACTACAGGAAGGTACCACTACAGACCCATTCAGAATACCTAAAGTAAGAAGTCATTACCACCTGCTGGTAAGGATACAGTCAAATGGAACTATCAAACATTATTGTACGGAGCATAAAACATCAGAATACCACTTTGTTAAACTTTTTGGCAGTTTCTCAAGGTAAGATTTAAACAAACTCTAACTATATAACCTGCTATACCAAAGGTATTTACCAAAGACAAATGAAAGCCTTTGTCCATTCAGAGACTTGTTTGTGAATATTCATAGCAGCTTTATGTAGAACAGTTAAAAAAATTGGAAACATCCAAAATGTCCATTAACAGGTGAGAGGATAAATTGTTTTATGTTTATATTTTATACCAAAATCAAATTGAGTACAACATTCTCAGAATAAAAAGGAACTAATGATCACACACACAATGTACTTAGGAGTCGCTGTCAACAATCTCTGAACTACAAATGGATCCAGACTTAGATCGAAGATAGCAAAGCAGAAAGCGAGGAGTCCAAAGAATCAGTTCCATAAATAAACCATAAGAGACACCGAATCAAATCAATCCGAAAGCCTCAACTACTTCTACACAGTTCAGTCATGAGTCAATAAACTTATTTTAGCAAGCTGAGTCAGGTTTTCTGTTACTTGCAATCAAATGAATTATAGATGATATGATGTAACTCTTAATGATTTGAATATTTCCCATTAAATAGTAAGAGAATTTAACTTCTAAGAATGAGGATTCATGACAAAGAAAATGCCAGAAACCCACTGCCCCAAAAAAATCCATCAACAAAAATAACCACTGCAATAAAACTTACTAGGAATACAAAATATAAAACCAGTAAGAAGGATAGGTAGAGTTTTTAAAAAATCAAGCAAACACAAGAGGTTAAAAATGACTCTTCCAGAATTCACAAGATGAAAGCTCACCAAACTCTCCCAAATACATAAAGCAACCATCAGTTACTTCTCCTCCTTGCCAAGCTGTTCAGTAACAAAAGCGTTTACTACCAGCAAAGCTCCAGCAATGATTTCCTTCCCAATTCCTTTGGTCATGAAGAGAAGAGATATGGCAGTTAGGAAGTTAACGTTAAAAAAAAAAAAAAAAAGCTATTATTTCATGATGCCAAGGTGCTTTGTTGGGCAATTTACATATGCTGTATCTCCGTCCATTTAATTTTCTCAATGATCAAAATAGACAGTATCATATCCAATTCTAAACAAGGGAATCAAATCTCCAAAATATTTAAGCGCTTAAGAAGGAATCCACAATTTGTAAACTGATAATGCTAAAATTGGAATCCATATCTGTCTGGCACAAAAGGTACCTTTCTGCAAAAACTCTTGGTAAGAGTAAACATCAAGCGGCAAACATCAATGAGCACCTTTCACCTGGCCCAAAGGAAAGTATCAGTTACTTTTCACAAGAAAAATACATTCCCTAATGATATGACTTAGTATAGAGTATCAAGTATTTTTTAAAGCACCTTGTTTATTCTTATCTCTGCGTCCAGGTGTTAAACTATTTGAAGGTCTCAGAAAATTCCAGCAGCAGATATAGTCACTATTTAAAAGAAAAACGAAAACATTAGGAACAGAGATAAAGAGCCATATGAAGACGTGCTTCTTGGTTTAATCAAAATCATCAAAAAAAATAATAGTAAAAAATAAATAAAATAAAAATTATCAACAACATATCATAGAAAGGGCTCACAATGGGGCACCTGGGTGGCTCAGTTGGCTAAGTGACCAACTCTTGATTTCAGCTCAGATCCTGGTCTCAGGGTCGTGAGCTTGAGCACCAATGGGGCTCCATGCTCAGCAGGGAGTCTGCTTGAATCTCTCTCTCTCTCCTTCAACTTCTGCCCACCACCATGCACTTTCTCTCAAATAAATAAAGTAAAAATCTTTAAAGGGATGGGGGCACATAGGAAAATAGAAAACCATTGAAATTTGTGGCTTTATCATTTGTTATGGATGGGAAAAAAAGATCCTAAGTATCCAGCAATAATGAAGTATTATAGAACAAGATCTATAGTATAATTTTTTTAAATAAGGACATACGCATACATATTGTATATGCATTAAAAGCTGTCTGGAAATAATTAATCAGAAGGATTAACAAATGCTTTCACTTTTCATTTTCTCTTATTCCATATTATTACAATTTCACAACCACGCACACATACTGTTTTAGGACAATAAGGGTTATTCAGGCCTCTTTTCTTATATTTCTCAGTATTTTTAAATTTTATTTTATTTAAATTCAATTAATATATAGTGTTTTACTAGTTTCAGAGGTAGAGTTCAGTGATTCATCAGTCGCACACAAGACTCAGTGCTCATCACATCACATGCCCTCCTTAATGGCCATCACAGTTACCACCATTCCCCCACTCACCTCCCCGCCAGCAACCCTCAGACTGTTTCCTATAGCTAAGAGGCTATTATAGTTTGTCTCCCTCTCTGATTTCATCTTATTTTATTTTCCCCTCCTGTTTTGTTTCTTAAATTCCACATATGAGTGAAAGCATATGATAACTGTCATTCTCCCACTGACTTATTTCGCTTAACATAATACCCTCTAGTTCCATCCACATCGTTGTAAGTGGTTAGATTTCATTTTTTGATGGGCTGAGTGATATTACATTGTGTGTGTGTGTGTGTGTGTACATATTACATCTTCTTTATCTATTCATCTGTTGTAAAGTGTCTGGGCTCTTTCCATAGTTTGGCTATTGTGGATATTGCTGCTATAAACACTGGGGTGCAGGCACCCCTTCAGATCACTACATTTGTATACTTTGGGTAAATACCCAGTAGTGCAATTGCTCAGTTGTAGGGTTATTTCTCAGTATTTTGTGGAATCCTCCCAAATATTTTTTTAAAAAATAGGCTCCATGCCCAGCATGGAGCCCAACACAGGGCTTGAAGGCACGATCCTGAGATCAAGACCTGAGCTGAGATCAAAAGTTGGACATTTAACTGACTATGTCACCCAGGAACTCCCCAAATACTTTTAAAATCATGGTTAGCTTTTGATATTTAACAACAACCTGACAGATAAATGACTAAAGGAAAAATCTTATCACTTAACATGAGACTACAACTTGTACATAAACTACCTAAGGTAATATTTTTATTCCTGCTACAAACAGGAAAAAAACCACTCAGAAACACTGGCTCAAGGTGACTCAACTAAGTAATACAGGTAATATTTAAACTTTTAATTTCTAATTCAAGCTCCAAAGCTTTTCCCATTAAACCACAATCACCTATTCCAAAAAGGTGTTTTAAAGTTAAAATGTGCTTATGTAAGTATTTCTGTTTGTATTCAGGTATATCCCTCCTCTTTCCAAAAAGGAATTGAGGCAGTTCACGGAAATAAACCCTACAAGAAAAAAAAAAGCAGAAATGTAAACTAAGGCAAGAGAAAATAAGGATAAAAAATAAAAGTTACTCTATAATAAAGGGCAGAAGTCCTAAATGCTTTGTCCTCGATGAATTACTAATCACTAATTTGTTTCTTGATTTTTAAGATGCCTGCCAAAGTAAAGAGGGAAAGGAAACTAAAATGTCTTTTATAAAATAAAGGAAAACAACTACCCAGAAGTCTAGCTTTCCTTAGTACTATGACTAGAGGGAACATTTAACTGAAAGCTCTCCTAAGGGAGGATTCTATGCGATACAGTTAATATGTTCTTATAAATATCTCAATAATAATTAAAACATTAACTTAATGGAATAATGCCAAAACTCAATTAATTGTATTTAATTTTTTAAGTATTGCAACCCAAATACTACCTAAGTACTACTGTGGCTCAATGAGACAAGTCCTTCTTTAAAAGCAAACTATCCTTATAAGCAACTAACAGAAACATCAACTTAAATAAATTTTTAAAGGAGCACCTGAGTGGCTCAGCCAGTTAAGTGTCTGCCTTTGCCTCAAGTCATGATCACAGGGTCCTGTGATCAAGCCCCACATCAGGCTCCCTCTCAGCATGGAGTCTGCTTTCTCCCTCTACCCCTCCTCCCCACTTGTACTCTCTTGCTCTTCCTCTCTCTCTCTCTCTCTCTGAAATAAACAAAATCTTTAAAAATAAATAAATTAAACAATTTTAAATTAAAAAAACAGAACAAGTCATTGTAAAGAATACATCATGTTAAAAAAAATAATACATCATGTTTTATACTATATAATAATAGCTCCTTTAATTTTAATCTTCAAAATATTTCATCTTAATTAGGTAACTAAGATGAATTAATTTAAGGGTTATCATTATAAGCAAATAAAATATTATCTATTTTCTAGATACTATCTAGATTATCTAGATGAATGTAATATTCAACATATGAAAGGCTAAGAGTCCAGGCTCTGGAGCTTTGACGGGGGTATTATTTTTCTCTGCTGGAAGCTCTTACAAGGTAAATATAAGATACAAAGAAATTTATCATGTTACTTAAAAGTTACTATAAAGTAGGCTGGCATGACCCCCACACACACAAAAAAAAATGGGTCTAGAAGCACCATGCTGTGTATGCAATTAGTACCCAAGAAATGCTTAAAAATGAATGAATGGTTAAGATACTGGGCTTATAAAAATATTTAATTGATCCATGTAGCTAATAACCACAAAGAAACCAAGGAGAATATATTTTATAGAATTATACCACATGAAACAACAGCATCATTTGTTTCCAAGCTTTCATATTATTTTCTAGGGCATAAAATGTCACTCCACTCTCAATCTCTACCTGTAAGCTTAGTTTCTAGTCTACCCAAAATCCATGTACAGTGTCAAATCTTTCTCCATTAAATTATCCAAATGTGGTTTACATTGAGAAAAAACAAGGAACAATACCATTCTATCTTTAGAAAACTATTTGATACTTCTTTTAAAAAGCATACAAGGGAGTACTATTTTGATTCTTCAGGTATACCTGACACATTATAAAATACTGAATAAACCTCAATGGAATGAACTATGTGTAGCTTCTCAAACTACAATCCTAAACATTTTCTGCCAACCATAGTTATCATTCATAAGCAATCTCACCAAGATGTATTTTGGGGAAAAAAAGATAAATCAGCACTCACTGAATGTCCTGGACTCCTTTATAGAGCAAAAAAGCATAGTTCATCAGTATAAAGAAGGGGGAAAAAAACCCATCTCCCTTTTAAATTCAAATTACATTAGCCTGAAATCACTTCATGAAACCTAATTTTATAAATATATATACAATTATATGTACATATGCACATACGCATACACAAATATGTATGAGCTTTCCAATTGGATTGAAAATCTCCTAAAAATAAAGATTGGTACAAAAATTCAATGTATATCCTACATTCTTATAAATGTGACTGATCATAACTTGCTCACAAGGGGAAAAAAATCTGTTGTAATCAGAGTTGAAATTTCCTAATTTGATCTCCGATGATATTAATTAACTCACTCAGTATCTTCACAAATTATTAGCCATTTTGAATACTGACTATTCTTAGGTATAATCAACCATATTCCCAAAGGACTACCAAAAACATGAAGGTAATATGAATATTTATCTTTATTTTACAAGGACTACATGTTAAAAAAGAAATGAGAAAAATCTACTTGTACTCAAACAAATATGCTGTTTGATTTTATTTCACCAGAACTTACTGACTTACTAACCAATCTAATGAACCAGACCAATACTGACTTACTAATCAATCTAATGAACTACACTGAGGGGGAAAGAAGACACTTTTCACAAATTAGCTCAAATCACAGGAAGTCTTAAAAATCAACATAAATATTTAATATAGTTTTTCTCCCCACCAACAGCTGTTTTTAAACCAATACTATATCCTGAAATCAGAAAAATTTAGGTCACTTTATCCTTATGAAAAATGACAATGGCTGGATTTATTATATTACTAATGACACATTAAATTGATAAGTAAAAGATAAAGGTCATTTGGTAAGTTTAAAATTCACTTACTTCCATATCTAACTGGTAATTATTTAGCTATTTCTGACCAACTACCTCTATCACCTAAAAGGGGAACTTTTCTAACCTGTACATCAAGTCACAAAATTGCCACAATTGCTATATACCAAAATTAAGAAAAGACTTCTTTCACTATTACTCTATTAAATATAATTTATATATGAAAGATGCAAACTGTAAGGGACCAACATGTAGATACTGTACATTCAATCAAAAGATCTAAGATAACATGAAAATACAGCAGAGACTATAACACAAATTAGATGTAAATAATATCAACTTTAGAAATTTATTTCTTTATATTGACTAAATTATAGTACTCTTTTTTTATTGGAGTTCAATTTGTCAACATATAGCATAAAACCTAGTGCTCATCCCATCGAGTTAAATTATAGTACTCTTAAATAATACATTAAAATATCTGAGAAAGCATGGTTTTTACCAGTTCATCAATGACCTCCTTCAGAAATCTACTTGATTAAAAACAAGTAAAAACTGAACTATTTATTGTTTAGGCATATGCCTAAACATAAAATTCAGGAGAGTGGTTACCTCTAGTTACCTATAAATGGGAGTCAGAGATAAGAAAAGGGAAGACTACATGCATAGATGAAAGTTACTGGTTAATACACCAATACTTACTTTTAGACAGGAGGTTCTTGAGTAAATGTTAAATACTCTTTAGATAAATTAACCTTTATAAGGACATACAATCACGTATGGACCAATTATGATAGTATACCATAAACCAAAGATTGTGACTAGTAAAATTTTATGTTGAGGAGGTCCATTTTGAAAAAACAACTGACATTTACGTACAGAAATTTACCTTTCACAAATGTTTCTTCCTAATAGTATTAAAATAGTATTAAAATTTAATAGTATTAAAATATCCTAATAATATTAAAATACCTAAAAGTATTAAAATGTCTTCCTAAGAGTATTAAAATATTAAAATAGCATTAAGATACTATTAAATAATATTAAAATAGTATTAAAATACCCTTCTTGCAAATATTCAGAAATGAAAGACAGACTAGAGAAATGTTCTCAAAGAACCAAGACCCAGGGACACCTGGATGGCTCAGCAGTTGCGCATCTGCCTTCAGCTCAGGGAGTGATTCTGGTTCTGGGATCGAGTTTCATATTAGGCTCCCTTCCAGGAGCTTGCTCCTCCCTCAGCCTATGTCTCTGCCTCTCTCTGTGTCTCTCATGAATAAATAAGTAAAATCTTTAAAGAAAAAAAAAAAAGAACCAAGACCCAAAGACCCAAACCAAAATTATTCTCCTCCCTAAATCAGAGTAAAATTATCATACTGGTTTGAATTGCAGCCCTTCAGAGGTTGTTGAGGGCAAACATGTTAAAAATGCTATAATGTTGTACACGTAAAACTACGTTATTAAAAAAAAAGGTAAAAAAAATGAGTCTAATTGTATTTAGATGTGTGATGCATCTGTATTAAAATTTCTTAAATTTCAAAAAGCTTCAGCTCTAGATATAGAATCTTAATTTATAAGACATTTTGTTCCAAATAATATGAATCAAGTAAAAAGTTATATCTTATTCGATGTCAACATAAGAACTAAGTCAAACTCCTTAAAAAAAAACTTAAACATATTTATGATAATTTATTAGGAAAAGTTTGTTTAAAAGCCAAATCAGAAATATCACTAGTTAGAAGTATGCCCAAATATATTATTCTGAAATTTCTTAAGCACAAAATATATTTATAGTTAACAATAGTCTAGAAGCCATTTATTAATTTAACATGAAGGTAATATAACATAATATATATTATAGTTTATATTCTCTTATATCTCTAAGTGTATAAAGGAGGAAGATTTAGGTTACCTAAGAGTATCAAAAACAAATATAAAAGTTCATAAAAAGATATAGAATTGGACAAATTATTAGATTAAAATTACTTTTAAAAGGCTGAAGCACTATGACTCTTTATTCTTCTTACTGGAAAAATCAAGAATTCCAAAAAATTCTCACTTCTAGAATTTGAGGACAAAATGTGTTAACTACTTTTGAAATGAATGAAATTCAGTAGTACTTAAAATTCCGAGTTGAGACAATGAAAACTAGTAGAGGTTAAAACTTTGTTATTAATGTAAAGGAAAACACCATAATTGAAATATTTAGAAATATGTCTCAATTGTCAATTTATCAACACAGCAAGCTAAATGAAAGATAAAAATAGCATCCTTCTTCTAGACTTTAGTCATAGGCTGTCTAAAGATGAAAGGGCATGGGAAAAGAACCATACATGTAAAACCCCAATGGGATTCTCTTTAAATTTTCTTTCAACTGACTTGATTAGAAAAGGTTACCTTAAGAGAAAATATAACAATAGCCACTTAGACAGACAGAGTGAATTCAAACTTAACTGAAATTACTTAGCAAGGTAACTTCCAAAATTTTACCATGAAGGGACCTACTATGTGCCAAGCTTAGTGCTCTCCACTTTGTATTCACTATTACAATTATACAAATGCTCTGATTAAAGTTATAACTAGATGCTCGAAAGCAGAGTTTGGTGACTTTTGAAGCCTGTTCTATACTGTACTGAAATGTGCTTGTTTGAGTACTGTCTCTAAATACATTGTGTTAATAAAGTTAGTGTGGGTAAACTAGTATTTTATTCAACAGAGAATGTCTTCTGTAACTTCTGGATAATTAAAGTAAAAAATTTAAACGCCCAAATTGCCCAAGAACTAGGAAGTAAAAATCTTCTGTACTCCAGTTAAGCTTCCATTCTGACTTCTAATTCACTGTACATCAAAGAAAATCAACTTTCCCTGACACATAAGGACTATTCCCTTCAGTGATCAGGCAGGTGTTGAGGCCAGAAAGAGAGCCTATTTTCCACAGCCCTTTTACCTTGTTTGATCACTGGTTACTTTTGATCTGACACTGCCCTCTCTCTGGTAATGACTTCCCCCTCATAGACCCTACCTCACATCTGTCAGAAAGAATAAAGGGCATCAAACTGAGACCTGACAACGCCTATGGGCCATGCGATGGGCTGCCAACTGAATGTTCCTCAGCTCCCACAATTTCCAATTCAGTTTCTTTTGTTCTGGTAGGTACAGGGTTAGGGTACCAATGACAGCAGAAAGGATTATGCAGCAACTGTGAAACCAAGCCCTCTTGAATGTGTATCTTTTATCTTTGCTTCTTCATCTTCTTAAATGCTGCAAACTTCATGGTGGTTACTATGAAATACATATTCAACAAGTGCAATAGAAAGTTTGTTTAAATCCTTTTCCAGGAGAAAACAAAGGACACAATGTATTGTAATTCAGCTATAAAGCTTTAAGGAAAAAGTTTCAAACCCATGGTGTGAGATTAGTAAAGGCCAGCTGTCGAAGAGCATGTTAATAGTAAACGAAACCACAAAAGTTTCACGGGGACCACTACTTAGTGGGTACTGCCATACAGCACCTAAAAATGGAAAGGTCTCCTAAAACAATGCACATATTCACAAGACGTGATCATTTCAATTGTTAAATTAGATTCTCGTACTAATTGGGTGTGAGAATAAGTTTCTCTAGTCTGGTCTAAATAATGTGCTGAGTTTATGTAATCCTTTTTTTAAAGGCATTAATAATCTAAATATTAGAAAGAAATCTAAATAATTAAATATTAGAAAGAAATAATAGAAATATTAATAATCTAAATATTAGAAGAAAAATCTGGTCAAATATCACTTTGGCACCATCCTGTTAGTAATTTTTCAACTGTCATTAAAATAATTGCATGAGTTCTTGAATAGTCATCAATAAATTACCCTCTCCACAAACATGCACAATAGATAGCTCATTATTAGGCATGCAATAAAGGGCTTTGTAGGAAGCAGGTTTGGAGGCCTCTGAGATCACTTTCAAAGTTAAGTCATCATTTTTTTAAGAAACAAGACTTATCTTAACTTTATAAAAGTTCAGGAGAAGAATGTGCATGATCAATATGCAAGCAAATCTAATGTACCTTTAATATTATAACGCAAAAATAAATAACCTTAGGCATGTGCAAATACAGAATTTCAAAGATGGGAGGTAAGCATTAAGGTGATTATACGTTCACTATAATAACTATAAGAAGACAGTTTCTACAACAGCTAAAGAAAGGTATGCTTTAAGAGAAAGAAACAAACATTTAAAGAATTAGCCTGTGACACTAGGCAAATACATACACTAGACTGAAAAAGATTTCCCACCATGGAAAAGATTATACATGAAATATCTCTTATACTGATCAATTATATTCTTCTTAAAGAAAAAAAAAACTTGTCTCTGACTCTGTAATCAAAAAATATCATAAAGAAAATTAGAAAATGTGACTATTTTAAATACACTTTATATATGAAAAAGATGACTCCTATGTGCTTGGACTAACTTCACAGCCAAAAGCCGTCTAAGTGTACTAGAAAAAGATATCACTTCTAGATTGAAAAAACACAACTTAATCCAAGGTTAAAATACAGTTGGCTGGATAAATACTTGCCTAATTTTTTTTCCTTAAGTTTCCCAAAGGCCACTTCAACCTCGAAGAAAAGGAAGAACCAAACTGCATTATTCTAGTAAGAAGCCTATTTATGCTTCTTTTTGGTTATTCCTTCCCCAATTTTTGACTCTACAAAACCATAAAGATATTTTAAAGAAAAGATAAATGGAATAAATGTATTAAATTAACAACTAACACTTTTACATGAAGTATTTTTGAAAGAATACTTACTTGTCAGTGTCACTTCTGCATAATATATTACCCTCAAAGCATGTAATATCTACAATGTTTTAACTAAATTTAGCACCAGATTTGTTTGATGCATTTTGTTGGCACCAAGCAACCAAGATTTATATCAAATATTATATTTAATCTATCTCTTACTGCAACAATAAAATCAAGCTTTACTAAACAAACTCATCCAGAAAAGCAATTTGATGACTTTCATCTTTTCGAGATTCAAGTTTGCCAAAAAACAAAACAAAACAAAACAAACAAACAAAAAAACAATTCTTAGCAATGTTGGAGAGATTTTTGTTAGAGCTGTCAGAAAGCAGGAAAAAAATGCATTGGTGGAAGCACTAAAGTCAAACATCCTCAGTGGGATGTAGACCAAGAAATGAAATTCGCAATAAAAAATTTTTGAAGATATGAGTTTCAACATTCACTTTTAAGAAATCACTTCCTGAAAACTACTTAATTCTTGAAGAGAACAGACATCTTTGGGATTTTACTTTCTCAAGCTATCACTACCACTCTTCTAGTATGAACACTAATGAAGAATCACTTGACACTGCTACAGAATAAAGCATATTTTACCAATTGAGTTAATAAAACTGAACCTTATGTACTAAAAGCTATATGTTCATACCAAAGTATAGTCACCTTTAAATAGGTTACTGGCATGTGTCTCATTAAAAAAGCTAATTTTTAATAGCTTTCTTCCTTGTCACAGAAGTAATTTTTCAAGAACTAAATCAAAAGGACTTAATTATAGGATGGTTCATTTTCATTAATAGTCCTTTACAAAAACTTAACAGTTTTTATGTAGGAAACCTAAAAAATATTTAGATAAAACACTGACAGATACAGTCAGATACTAACTACGTGTTTTAAAAAAAGACATCATCATTCCCATTTATAAGGAGCTTACACAAACCAAAACCTTGAAACCTACAACAAGGTATCAGTGGGTTAATAAGAAATTATAAAATACAGGAAAAGCTGAGTGTATATGGAAAGTAGTAAATGTGGTAGAATTCTTAAAGAAAGTTGGACAAAAAAATAATATTTAGCTGAGCTTGAAGGTATCGGACACATATTAGATGATGATAAGAGAAAATGAAGAGTAAATGGGCAAGTTGAGAATGTAATGAGACTAAAGACCAGTAACTAGAGAAATCTTTGAAGTTAGCCATTACGGATTTCTGAAATGATGAAAGTAGTATTTTATCAAGGACATTCCTGGATTGCGGGATGTGAAAAATAAAAGGTCAATCTTTGGAAATGTCTTAGGTCATGACTGAATTCAGGGGAATATATATCTTTACCTTTCACACTGTTTTGCATTAAGTTCTTCACTAGTAATCTTAAAACAATTGTAACTTATGGAATATATACCAGATCACATAATGGAACTGCCTACAATTATTTATAATGAGAAAAATACTTATTATTAGTCTATCAACAGTAGAGGGGTATGCACATGTGCACAAAATTATGTCCTGCAACACATTAAAACATATGAAATACCAAACTACTCAAAATTATATTCAAATATTCAAAGTAAACATTAACCTAGTAAAAAGACATAGAAATATATTTTGACTCCCCATTCAGAGAATCCACAAATCAACTTAACCCAAGTCTACCATGTTCTCAAATGAGTCAAAATGAAAAGCTAACATAACACCATGCAAATAACTTTACAAATCTGTAGGCATTTAGATAGGCATCTGAACAACAGTGAACATAAAGACATGCCTTCCTTTTATTTTCTCAAGGATATACTCAGTAAGAGGAAAATAAAGGATAATAATCACACAAATGTATTCAACTAGAAGGACTCAGATTTATAATGATTTTTCTTTGAATTACACATTCTCAACATATCCATTTACATATCATATTAAAGTGAATGATAAAGATCTAGATTTTATGCTTAAACCAAAGACAGTCCATAATAAACACTATAAATTTTCTACCCCAAGACCTCTCCTGAAATAATCCACTTCTCGGATTTTAGAAACCGAAAATAGTTAAATACAGTAGCTACTAAAGAAAAATACTATATTGGTCTTTTCTGTGACCTAGATTTGATGTGGCTACACAAGATGCAATAAAAGCATTTAAAAAGTAAGTAAATATCAAAATAGTACAGACTTCATCGGGCTTTTCAATTTCTCAACTATTGAAAACCAGAAGGTGTACAGTCCAAGGAAAAGAATTTACCCCAACACTCATGACGAGTCATCCTTCTACTGCCCAGGGGGCAACTATATGTTCAGACTTTTAACAAGAACTTCAAGAAAGACAGCAAAGGAATACAACCCTATTAATATGAACAGACAAAATCGGGTAGCAGGAAGACGAACAGTACTCACCACACGAGTTACCTAGACAGGAGCACAACTTGCACACCTTTTGCCTGAAGAAAGGATCAGTGGTGAAAGCCCAAATGGCATAACACTTTCATGGCAACTTATCTTTTTTTGATAATAACTGTAAAAAATGCTAGAAAATAAGCATCCTATCACCTGGTAGCCATTTTCAAATACAGTTTGTAAACAATATTCAGAAAGGCAAATCTAAAAAAATACACACAAAAAAGCAAACCTGCTAATAATCACTAAAATAATAAATGGGATTAAGTCTTGGATATCCTAAGACCCTAGCACCTCATTACTGTGGAAAAATAAAAATGCAAGCCAAAGCTTCTCCCTAGATCCAAAATAATAGGTCTTACTTGTTGATTGACGGTCTAGAAAGGTAGTTGAAGAACATGTGCTCATAAATGACAGGCTTAACGCACTCCCAGGATCCCAATGCTATCCAATGCTATAAAATTTCTATTTGTTAAGTCTAACAACTTGGCTCTTTATCTCAATCCACCACCTCCTGTTACCAACATTTGAGCACAAAGCCCTAGACAACACTTTCACACTTGTATCTGACAGATAATTTGATTTGTTCCAAATCTTTGATTTTTTAAACATGTAATGCTAAAAAAAAAAAAGTAAACAAAAATTATATCTTTAAAAAAAAAACAAGCAAGATCTGAACTACAGAATATATAAGTAGAAAATAACACCAGCAAAAGAATTGCAACACTAGAAATAACCTACCAACTATAAATTTCAAACCCAAAACAAGTTGGATATTTTTAGTAATCTAGAATTTCATCCAGAAAAAAAAAAATTTTAAGTATATGTAAATACCATTTGAAGTCTCCTATTTTTAGCCATAACACTGGACTATCTGTATTGGAACTCTTTTTTTAAGATTTTATTTATCCATTCATGAGAGACACACAGAGAGAGAGGCAGAGACACAGGCAAAGGGAGAAGCAGGCTCTGCAGGGAGCCCGACATGGGACTCGATCCAGGTCTCCAGGACCACACCCTGGGGTGAAGGTGGTGCCAAACTG
The DNA here is from genome assembly GCF_011100685.1 of Canis lupus familiaris. Lineage (NCBI taxonomy): Eukaryota > Metazoa > Chordata > Mammalia > Carnivora > Canidae > Canis > Canis lupus. The sequence continues at coordinate 3,662,370 of NC_049224.1, read as the reverse complement.
CTGAGCCACCAGGGGTTGCCCTGTATTGGAACTCTTAATAATAGGTTAGCTTCCTCTTGGGATGCTATTTGCATTTGAGCATCTCCTGTCATCAGTTGATAAGTCCCAAATTTGTGAACTAATTTTAATTTTACTAAACTAATACAATTAAGCAAGAAATATGCTAGGTAAAAAATTACTGCATTCCCAAGAAAAATTATTTGGATATTATCCAAGTCACTACCTGCCCTCCATGTCACACTAGTCCACAGGGGAGGAAAAAATAACACACCACACACAAACCCCCACAGATACACATTCTTTATGATTTTTTTTATTCCTTTCAAATGATGGAACACATTTCATTTATGTTCTAACCAAAATACCTGATAAAGATACCCACAGAAGTACAGTTATGATGACAATGAGTAATGTATAGAATTGCTGAATCACTATATTATACATCTAAAACTAATATAACATTGTATATCAACTATACTGGAATTAAAATTAAAACTTAGTAAAATTTTAATAATTTTTTAAAAGGAAAAAATAATTTTAAAAAAAGGATACCCACAGGAGAAACATATCAATAGATTAAAAAGATAGGATAAACTTTAGCAGAGAGCATATAAGTAAAAACATATTCTTCAGATTGAAAAATCTGCAAATAACTTTTAATTAAAGTAGGTCTTTCAAATACCATTCAACAAAATAAAACCAATTTTATTAACAGTACAAATGTACAAGTCCATGTAATTCTGACAAGAATATAAATTATATTCTAGTTGCTCAGAACTGCATGTCATTAAAAGAAACCATCCTAGAAAATACTCCTTGAGCACATTAATGACTGTGGCTAGATAAATCTGATACATGAAGCACTAATACAGTGTCTAGATGAAAGAAATTTGCTTATTTGAGAAGTCAGAAAACGACTGACTCTGAATCTTCAAGCTATTTTTCAAGCTTTTATTTATACACTTAAATTCATCTACTTTTTAAAGCATATTCCCAAAATACTTGAAAAAGTACATTTTAAAAGCATGTTCAATTCACTAGTAATCTATTTGTCACTAAACCAACATTTATTGAATGTCTATTATGTGCTTGATGAGGAGGGATGGATAAAAGACTAACTAGATACTACTCCCTGCCCTCAAAAGAGCTGACAATCCATCAGCGAGATAAACCTGTAAACCATGATTTCAATTACTCATGAAGAGCAATTTGGAATGATATAGTAAAAATTTGAAAATATACATAACTTAATTACATTTCTAGGTATAGATCCTAGAGAAATTCTTACAGATAAGCACAGGGGACTTACACAAGGATTTTCCTGCAACACTGTCTCTAATAAACAACACTGGAAAAAATACAAATGTCTTTCAGTAAGTAAGGAATGAATAAAGAAGAGATATATACCTATATAGAACACTAACAGTTACAACGAACAAATTATATGTTCATTATGGTTAGATGTCAAAACACCTTAAAAGTAAAAATGTAAATTATAGGCTGATAAATACTTTGTAAAAACCAATATTTAAACAATCTGGCATCAAATATAAACTATATATAACTACAAACTAAACAATACTATATTGTTCATGGTATCCATTATGTATGTTAAAGTTTTCTTTTTAATTTTTAAGGCATTTTAGGTCATCAGAGTAGTTATTTCTAGGAAAGAGTGGGAATGACATGGGGAGCAAGACGATAGAGATTTAAAGGTTATTTGCTCTAAGTTCAAAAAGAAGCAAATTTAATAAAATGTTAAACAATTGTCATGTGTACATAATGGGCATATAGATTTTATTACTTAAGTTCTCAAAATTAAAAAAAAATACAAGACTCCAAAATTTGATCACATTTCACATGTGCTCAAATCCCCATTACCTAGAGACATACAAATGCCTTAGCATGACACTCAAGTCTTATACTGATGCCTACCTTCCTTTATAGACCCAAATATGAACACTTCCCCCAACTACCCAGCATATAAAATTAATCTTACTTTAATGCCCACATGTTAAACATTCTATATATTTTCCCAATCCTTGTCTAAGTGTTGCTTTCTGACAATTGGAATCACCCAAAAAAATGTTCACCTGCATCATAATCATATCACTATATATCACTCAAAACCAAATTCATATGTCATGTACTATTTACATGATTTCCTGATTCTTCTCTTATCTCTAATATAAGTAACTACTTTTGTAATTGGCATTTCCGTAGCACTTTTATAACTAGACAAGGATCTCCTCCCTTTAGCAGTATATCTTGATTTCTCAAGACTTCTCATAGAGCCTGGTAAATGCTAGGTATTCAAATATTAAATGAACCGAATGAATATCTGAAACAATATTAAGGCACAGAGTAGTAAGTTATCAGTTCATTGATTCATTCAAATTTCTTTTAAATCTGCTGGACAAAAATGAAATGGTATTTAGCTTCTAAATCCAAATTTCACAAAAAATATAAAATACTATGCTTTTACAAAGTAAAATATTTTGCATAGAGTATAATTCTACTATTAAAGTTAGTTATGTTCATACTCATATAGGTTTAAGATGAATATTAAGCACATTTTTAAGACCGTTTTCCTTTGATAATTTTACTAATTTTCCTGGAAAAGATTTCAATATGTCTTCACTGGTACCTCCTCTGAAATTGGTTATCATCCTAGCAAAAAGATCCTCTGCTCATGCTAATAATTAACTTCTTCCTTTGATGTCTCACAGCACCTGTCAGTAAGTGTTTTAAAGGGGGCAATGTCTTTTGGAAATTACTGCCTGGTTAAAAGGCAAATACATTAGCTCCATCTGTGATTTCATGGAATAGCTTGAGGACAGAAATTTGGGTTACAAATTGTAACAGGTTACAATCCTGACTTTGACACTTATTTGTTATTACTTAAACTCTCTAAGTCTCAATTTCCTCATCTGTAAAATAGAATAGACTGTTTCATATGGTGGTTTTGAGGATTAAATATGTAAAACTGCATATTGCCTAGCATATTATAAATATTCAATAAAGAGTAATTATTAAATATTTTTAAATATCAACAAATGACAGCAAAATCCTGATACATAACATTCAATAGTAAAATAAAGCTCTATATCTTTAGGTCACCTTCTTTAGAGTGCCACATTCAAGCACCAGTGTTTACTGGAAACTACTACTCTGGGTGTAAGTAAATGCCTCATCCACTAAGAGGGGTAAGCGGGAATGCCTGGGTGGCTCAGTCAGTTAAGCATCCAACTCCTGATTTCAGCTCAGGTCATGATCTCGGAGGTGTACGATCAAGCCCCACATCGGGCTCTACGCTGGGCATAGAGTCTACTTAAGATTCTCTCTCTCCTTCTCTCCCTTTGCCCCTCCTCCACTTCTCTCCCTCTCTAAAAGAGAAAAGAAAAAAGAGGGCAAAGGACAATGAAGGCAAGTATCTACTCCAGGAGATTTGGAAGTTGACATGAGTATAGAGAAAAGGAATCCCTCACAAATGTAAATTATTTAAGTCTGGGATTACAAATAAACTCACTTCACAAGGAGTGTTTGAGAAATAAGATGTAAGAAATGAAGAAATATAGTGGGGGAATTGAGAGGAAGAGAGGGTACTAATCCCGTAATATATTAACTCTAGGTTGAAAAGCAAAAGAGTGAAGAAACACAAGCCTTAATGTAATGTTGAATTAGCTACTGCTATTTAAACTCTGATGCAAATGTTTACCTTCTACACCCCTGTTGATGATAACATGGCTACCAGTGTATTTTCGTAGCTGCTGCAACAACCTCAAATCACACCAAGCAGCAAAGAGGAATTAAACTGTGAATAGCTCAAGGGTGAAATCAAAATACAGTAGGTGATATTAGTCAATGACAGCCCAATTCAAACTGGACTCCAGAAAGTAAACTCTGGAAGGAAGATGAAGTAAAGTAACCTATATTGAAGACTTTCTATATGGGGACCATAATACACATTTGGTTCTTTACCTCCAAATCTCTTTTAGTCTGATGCTTGTAAGAACATGTTTGAAGTAGTATTATATCCCTTCTGCAAACAAGGAAATGAAGGTACAAAAATTAAGAAAACCAACCAAAAAAAAAAAAAAAAACCCAAGTTACATGAGTAAGAAACATTGGTATGAACTGAATTTAGTTCATCTCAAATAGGGCATTTCCATCAATCACTCCTTAAAATGCTTCCGCCCTATAAGGAGGCCTGAAGAGGTGAATTTGGATCCACTTCATATATGTAAGCCTCCAAAAAAATAATAAAAAACAACATCATAAAAATTGTCATGCCAGCAGCCAATGAACTCTATGAGATGTCATGTAATTATAAAACTAAAAAAATAACAATTCATCAGGAGATTGAAAAACTTAAAATTCACAATTAATTTTCAAGACATCAAGTTTAAATCAAGAAATATTTATCACTTCCCTAAAACTTTCTAAAATCTATTCGCAATACGTTATGTGTATAACCATATACATAATACATTACTACTTTCTTGGTAATTCAGAAACCTATACTAGTTCATAACCCAAAGCTATACAGAAGGTGTAAAAAAAATGACTAAATAAACAGAACATATACAGATCTAAATAAAATATACTGACCAACACAGAAGTTATTTTTTAAATAAATTACAAAATCCTAGTACTTCAAAATGTCAAGTTGTATAATAATTGAGAGATAATCCAACTGATCCCATTGCAACTGAATAAGAAGCTGCCCAAAGAGCTTCTGTGTCCAAATTTTAGTAAAGAAGCAGAATCTAGAGCAAGAAGAATAAAGAAGCAGAGAGAATATACTTAAAGAGGTGTCTAGATCACCAATAACTGTAAACACAAACTAAATAGAACTTTAAAAAAACTTTGTAGGGACACCTGGGTGGCTCAGTGTTGGAGCATCTGCCTTTGGTTCAGGTCATGATCCCAGAGTCGGTGGATCAAGTCCCCTATCGGGCTCCCCGCAGGGAGCCTGCTTCTCCCTCTGCCTGTGTCTCTGCCTCTCTCTCTGTGTCTGTCATTAGTAAATAAATAAAATCTTTTAAAAAAGCAAAACAAAAAAACTTTGTAGCCAGTACTGCACAGAAGTGATATAAAAGCTATCACCAAAAAAAAAAAAAAAAAAAAAAAAAAAAAAAAAGCTATCAGAATTAGAAACATAGCTAGCTGTATACAATATGTTGGAAGCTCACCATAGTTGCATTCTTCAAATCTATTTCTAAAATCTATACAACAGTTTTTCAGCAAATACAAAATACATCATATAGGAGCATGGCACTTGTCTCACTCAAAAATGACTAAAACAGAAATCCATTCTCTGTCGAGGAAGATTCTACATGTAAGCTCTCAATTCTTTACTTCACCACAACTCACTGAGTCTTAAAATGTAAACTCATTGTTCTCACTTTCCAGCTGAATAAAACTTCCCCCTCTGACAAACACAGGAATCCTTCCCTTAAAGTTTATCTTAGTGTAAATCAGTGTTGCAAAAAAGAATATTCAAGTATCTTTCTACTTTGTATAAAATAGCAAGTTTATAACATTCCAGATGCAACTAATATTTCAAATTGTTTTAAGAAATTTTCCCACTAAAACCACCTAAAGGACAAAAATTTAAGATAAACCCTAATACCTACAGAAATTACGTACAAGCATTATATCTTTCTAGTTAAATCAAGGACACAAAAGCTGTCACCAAAATATACAAAGACAATGCTGCCATCTAAAGGCCAAGACAGAATATGAAAAATATGTATACTCTATTTCTGCTTATACATAAAAATAATTTGATATTTTAAGTCAGCAAAGTTTACACTTTTAAAGAAACACTATGATTATTTTTAGACTACACAACAAAGCTCTAAAACTCTTGAGAAGATTCAATAGTGACTGATATCTGCACAAACCAAATTCTGTTGCCATCCTCTCACACACAGCATTTTCCTAAATATCTCTATTAGTTAACTTAAAAAAAACTGTCATATTTATTAATATTTAGTGATATTTCCTGTCTATAATTACATGTGCAGTATAATATTCTAAATACATTCTGTATAAATATAAAATACTACTTGCCTTTAACCAGACTGCTATTATTTCTACTCATCCCATATAAAATATTTGTTGTTAAAGGACCAATAAAAACAGTCCTCAGAGTGAAAATATCTAAACTACTTAAAGAATTCAATTATTTCTCATTTCATAAATTCTAAAACTACAAAGCAAAGCTCCAATGGGAGGACAGTTATCAATATTGCCCAGTGCAATGAGCTCAAATGATTCTAAGTTTCCCTTTCTAGGACCTTAAATGGAAGGAACTGTATTGAATGGAAAGAACTTTAAGATTTAGCAAAACTACTTCAATTTTCCAATGAAATCACATGTTTACTGAGTAATACTACATACAAAACTGATTCCTTTAGCATTTAAGTATATAACATCTTTTTAATGGACCACAACACTAGATAAAAACAAATACGAACATAATTATAATCTTCAAAACATACAGTTAATCCTTTTGAGAAACTACTAAAAATTTTAATGTGTCAAGAAAATGCTTCTCCATGTTTACTCAACAAGAAAACAAATAAAACCACTCAACAATTATTCCTATTATGTGAAGAATATAAAAATTTTAAGTTGGGTTTACCATCCTTCAATTTATCTTGAGTATAAAAAGGAAACTAAAAGACAACAAATACAGACAGAATTTCATAAAAATTACTAGTTTTTTAGTGCCTACAATAGATTAGAGTTTGTATTACACAATTTAAGGACATTACATTATTTAATCCTCAGATCTACATCCTGCAAAAAAAGCAAGTATAACCTTGTCTGTAGAGAAAGTTCAGAGAGCTTAATAAGTAACTTCCCCCAGAATCACAATACAGGGATCCCTGGGTGGCGCAGCGGTTTGGCGCCTGCCTTTGGCCCAGGGCGCGATCCTGGAGACCCGGGATCGAATCCCACATCGGGCTTCCGGTGCATGGAGCCTGCTTCTCCCTCTGCCTATGTCTCTGCCTCTCTCTCTTTCTCTCTCTGTGACTATCATAAATAAAAAAAAAAAAAAAAAAAAAAAAAGAATCACAATACAACTGAGTGAATAACCAGGTTTTAAAAACTCATTCCGGGGGATCCCTGGGTGGCGCAGCGGTTTGGCGCCTGCCTTTGGCCCAGGGCGCGATCCTGGAGACCCAGGATCGAATCCCACATCAGGCTCCCGGTGCATGGAGCCTGCTTCTCCCTCTGCCTATGTCTCTGCCTCTCTCTCTCTCTCTGTGACTATCATAAATAAATAAAAAAATTAAAAAAAAATAAAAAAAAAAAGAATCTAAAAAAAAAAATAAAAAAAAAAAACTCATTCCGGGGATCCCTGGGTGGCTCAGTGGTTTAGCACCTGCCTTTGGCCCAGGGCCTGACCCTGGAGTCCCAGGATCGAGTCCCGCATCGGGCTCCCTGCATGGAGCCTGCTTCTCCCTCAGCCTGTGTCTCTGCCTGTGTCTCTGCCTCTTGCTCTCTCTCTGTCTCTCATGAATAAATAAATAAAATATTTAAAAAATAAAAATAAAATAATAAAATAAAAACTCATTCCCTCTGACCCAGATCTTATTCATTTTACAAGATCATACTGTTTTAAGAGAAATTATTAAATTTGTATTAAAGAGAAATGTGAAGGATTTTTACTATATAATTTCAGAAGAAAACCGAATTTACTGGAGGCAAATAGAATTCAATATAGTAATAAAAGCATTTACTTTTAATTCATAGTGTTTTGCTTTTTCTAACTGGAATCTTCTTTTGAAATGGCATTATCTCAGTGTGCCTGGATGGTTCAGTCAGCTAAGCGTCAGACCCTTGGTTCTGGCTCAGATCATGATCTCAGGGTTAAGAGATCAAGCTCTGCTTAATATTCTCTCCCGCAACCCGGGTGGCTCAGTGGTTTAGTGCCTTCAGCCCAGAGCCTGATCCTAAAGACCCAGGATCGAGTCCCACATCGGGCTCCCTGTATGGAGCCTGCTTCTCCCTCTGCCTGTGTCTCTGCTTCCCTCTCTCTCTCCCTCTCTCTCTCTCTCTCTCTCTCTGAGTCTCTCATGAATAAATAAAGAAAATCTTTAAAAAAAAATTCTTTCCCTTTCTCACCTTTGCTCTCTCTCACTCTGTTGCTTTTAAATAAATAAATACCACTATCTCATTTGAAGTGTTGACACTTCTAGAGACTTTTTAAAACTCGTTAATTTATGAGATATACTTATCAAATTTTGTAAACTAATTCCAAGGGACAACAAAAAGACCTCTTTATTTAGGGAATACAATTAAATAGCAGGTCTCTTTTGTAAATATGCAACATATTCAGCACCATCTTGTCTACATTTTAAAGTACACTACTTTTGAACATTGAGAAATCTACTAGTACCTCCCAAATGACAACTTTTTCTGTTAACTTGTACTATGCACCTATCATCAAAATTTAAAAGATCTGGAGTATTACTTAACCATTTAAAAGATTGAAGCTCTGATACATGCTACTACATGAATGAATCTTGAACATTATGCTAAGTGAAAGAAGCCAGACACAAAATACCACATACTATGTGATGCTGTTGGTAGGAAATGCCTCAAACAGGCAAATCCACAGAGACAGAAAGCAGATTATCAGGTTCCAGGAGCTGGAAGAAGTGGGGTGCAGAGCAACAATGAATGAGCACAGAGTTCCTTCGGGGGTAAGGAACTTGCTCTAGAATTAGTGATGATGATTGCACAACTTTGTGACTATATAAAAACCACTTTAAAACCCTTTAAAACCGTGTATCTTATGGCATGTGAATAAAAGAAAATTAAATGGTTTTAAATATAAATGATACATCAAATGTGAACGACTTATATATGTATGTTCTTAAAGTATAAAATCTATATAACTACCAGAATTATCTGCCTCAGTTTACTAAATCCCATTTTTCACCCTACCAAGTAAAAGACTGTATTTCACATGTGTACATCTTCCTGAAGAGTAAAAAGTTCTAACTACCTAGAAGTATTACGGTCCCTAGGGAATCAGAGAGAACCACCACCACATACCTATGTCTAGCAACTAAATATAATTTTTTTCCAATTTACCTGAGTTAGTTCACTGTCAGAACTTAGACAAAAACATGTTAACACATCCTAATGAGGAATTTTTAACATGCAAGTACCACATGAAAGCACATAGAGAGTTACAGGATCAATTTAAAAATCACTGCTTTGAGGGGATTCTTGATTTAAGTAGTATTTGCCTCTAAAACGCCAAAATAACCAGATAAAAATTTATAAGCTAAGTTATAAGGAAATCAAAAGTTAGAAACAAAATGTACTTACTAATTTGTTTTCCTGCATGTATATTCTTTGTAATTTCAGACAGCCCTTAGCTATGACGATCATGCCTTCATCTGAGATCTTGTAACACTGGCCGAAATGAATATCTTTGAGTTCTCTGCACTTTGATCCCAGCTGTAAACAAAGAGATTGGCTGAATGCTCAGAAAAATAACAAAAATAACATATTTCTAGTGGGATTTTCATAAATATTTTTAAATAGCCATGCCAAAGTTATATAATTGCTTATGAACTACTTTTAAAACAAAACAAAACAGAATGGAGGCAATCTATAACTTAAAATGAAATTGTGTAAGCTGTATCATCTTCGAATTACTTCCTTGCTCCAACTATCTCATACTATATGCCTACCCAAAGTGCCTAGATTCTTTAACGTTTGCCTTAAATTCACATTTTTATTTCTCTTGAATCAGTTATATTGTTACACTGGTGGGGCTCAGTTCCAAGGAATAAAACAAAGGTCCAAGAAGTGAGGCAAAGGTCTAAGGAGTGAAAAAATATTTCATGATTAGATTCTACTTCCACTTCTGATTAATGAAATCCCAACTGTACCTTAAATAGTAACTGAACAGGTACAATGTTCCCATTAAAACCACTAAGTATCACAAAGAACAAATTACATACATTTCTTTTCAAAAACTACAGTGGAGATTAGACGGTCAAAGCAAATTACAAATGAATGCTATTTCATAAGTATTACATATGAATAGGATCACTTTAGAGATAAAATATAAAACTTATTTAGTAGAAACCTGTATATCAAAACCTGTATACCAAAATTATTTTAAGAATTACATTAAATAAGACTCAGTGTCAGAAAGGATTCAATGTGTCCTAAAAATATACCACTGGTAAGTGTGTAAATTAGTACTAAAAATCTTCCTGGAGGTCTACCGAGCATAAATGAAAAAATATGACTCAGCTTTACCAAAAAATTAACTACAGAGGGATAGATAATTGGATAGATTACGTGATAAAGTAAACATATTAAAATGTTAATTATAAAAAAATAAAATAAAATAAAATAAAATAAAATGTTAATTATAGGGTGGAGGGATGGGAGAGAGTTTAAGGAGTGCACTTGTTATGATAAGGACAGGGTAATGTATGGAACTGTTGACTTATTATATTGTACACCTGAAACTAATATAATCCTGTATGTTAAGTGATTGCAATTAAAATTTAAAAAGAAATAAAGATGTTAGTTATATAATCTAGGTAGTGGGTATATAGGTGTTCACTGTAGAATTCATTCAATTTTTCCATAAATGTTTTCATAATAAACTGTTGGAAATAAATGAAAGTCTATAAGCTATAAGAAATTAGCAAAAGGGATTTTTTAATATTAAAATATAGAAAACCTAAAGATACAACTTGCAGTGTTTTCAGAAAATTGAATATAATACAGCCATTAAAACTGAAGTAAACACTTGACAAAAATGAAAATTTTATACAAGTTTTTATAATATAAACCAATTTTTGTAAGCAAATTATACATATTTAAATATATATATATGTGCATGTGTGTATACAAAAGAGACTGAAATTACATCATAGTGTTAACGGTGCTTTGTGATTAGTGTAGCATGTTTTTTTTTTTCTACCAATCTTCTCAGATCTTTTTAAAAATAAATGTTACTTTAGTAATTAAAATTTTCAAGCTCTCTTTCAAGTAAAGTAATGATATGTGAATTCAGTTATTTTTCCAGGAGTGCTGATACAGTTATACTATGTTATTTTCATCTCAGCCACACTATAACCAATTATATATTCCACTAGAGATGTAAACTCTATGAAGAAAGAAGTTTGCCTAATAACTACCCCTGGAGCTCAGTGTCTTATGCTTAACTTAGCTGATACTCAGGAAATATTTGTTGAATGAAGACTGATCTTAGAACATGAGAGACTCCTAACTCTGGAAACAAACTAGGGGTGGTAGAAAGAGAGGTGGGTGGGGCGGTGGGGGTGACTGGGTGACAGGCACTGAGGGGGGCACTTGATGGGATGAGCACTGGGTGTTATTCTATATGTTGGCAAATTGAACACCAATAAAAAATAAATTTAAATAAGTGTGAGGGAAAAAAATGGCTGATCTTAGTTACATGATGTAAAGAAGCCTCTTTGAAAAATGAACAAAATACAGGAAATCATGATTATGGTCTCACATCACCATGTTCCAGTTAATTCAGGAATTCTGAATTAGGTCCACAGTTAGACTGCAGGGATGCCACAAAAGCAGATAAGAAAAAGGGAGTACATTTTTATTTTCATATTAATTGCTTCACTAATTAACGTAAGAAAAAAAATCACAATAGTTTAACAGTACATGTGACTTTGAACAAGATATCAAAGATAATTTTATATTACTGCTGTTGCAGACATCATGAAATACCATTTTTGTTCATCAGTATTCATTATATTCATTAGATCCACTACCAGATCTTATAATGCATAAAAGAGGCACATATATTTCTAGAACAAATATACAACAGCATGTTACATAGACCTAAAAATGCTGACTTCAAAACCAATAGTGGGGAAAGTAGAAAAACAACTTGATAATAATTACAAAACTCCTCATAGGCTCACACAGGTTGGGCATTGAGGGTGAGGTTAGTATTAAAAACACCAAGGTTCTTTATAGTCTATTTAAGAAGTAGTTAACCACTCAGATCACCTCCCCATCACTGCAAAGCCCATTCTCCACAAGAGCAAAAGACTGGAGTTCACTGGGATGAGTAAAACACAGAGTTTCTGGACTAGGCTACACCATGCATAGCTGACAGCAAGAGCATACTGCTAAAAATACGGGGATGATGTGAAAGTTTATAAGGTGAAAATGAAAAAATTCAAATAAATAAATCTATAAAATGTTTCAGGATGAAAGGGTATGAACTGAAAGGGCTCACTCACATATCCAGCACAAAGGACAAAAACAGACCCATGGCAAGGCAAATCAACATAAAATGTCAGAATTAAAGAGTATTTAAAAAAAGATTCTACAGACTTCAAGACACAAACATTTCGTACAAAGGATTAGGATTAAAAAGCCATCAAACTTCTTAATGATAACACTGAAAGAAAGCAACAAAGCAATGCCATCAAATTCTGAAGGAAAAGTACTTCAAACCTAGAATCCTATAGTCAGGATTCACCTATGAATTAAGTGTAAGGATAGAAGAGAGATGTTTTCAGACATGCAAGTTCTCAAAAGATTTACCTCCCATACATTCTTTATCAGAATCTGTGCTCTACAAGACAAGAATATACCAAGAAAAAGATTTGACATCTAGGTAATAGGATATCTAATACAGCTACATGATCAGGAAAACCTTAAGGATAATGATAATGGTTAAGATACTCAGATGACCATTAATGCAAGAACACTGGGTATACAAAAAGTCCAAAATGGAGCCTTCAGACTATCCTGGGAAAAGCTGCTCTAAGAAGATATATTTAAGTATCTACATATCTTGATATATTAATGCAATTGTGGAAAAGCTTTTAGTTCCATTTGTGTGGAGACCATTAAAAATAAGTAAACTAAAGGAGATGAAAAGACATCTATTAATTTCAATAACAAAATTTTATAGAGAAAAAAGTAGGTACAAAATTGTAAAATGTAAATACCAAATACTTAATCAAAATTATTAAAGAATTATGTTGGGAGGATGAGAGAATAGGAGACAGGGAAGGATAACTAAGCTAAATTCTCATCTTCCATAGTAAGGAATCAGCCTAGGTCGTCTAAAATGGATAAATCAAGAAAATATAGATGGGCTTGGAAGGTAAATGCTTCCTTCTTCTGAAGAAAGTTCAATTAGTCTAATTCCTTGTCTCTACACGGATTAGTTTGTGTTTAATAATTATCCTTTTTCCTCCTGGAAACAAACTGCCCCAAACAAGCATCCCTTCTACATTTGCAGGCCACTCTGCTGGTCTGGCTTAGCTGATGAGTGAGTCTGCCAGACAAATTCCAGAGTTGAGTTAACAAGCCCATTTAACTCTATTTCTAAGCAATATTCTCCAATCTAGCCTTTCTGAGTAATAAAGTTGATTTGACAACTCCATCCCTATTCCCTTCTCTTGTTAATTTGTTCAGATCCTAAGAAGTAAGGAGGCCTCAACACTTAGCACACCAACCAGATCACTGAAAAATACAACAGAATCTATACAGGAGCAGTGAACGAAGTATCGGGGGGGGGGGCGGGGGGGCTTAATGTCTAAGGCCATTAGTTTGTGCAGACAAGTTGTCAGAGTCTCAGGTTAACACAGGTAAGTCACAACCACTGAAGCCTTTGAGAAAGACCTAGGCTGATTACCTGGTATTTTGACTTTAGCAAGTCTCTCTGGTGGATTTATATACAAACAAGTGACTTTCCACATAAGTAGGAGCTACATGGATAGCCACACGCAAATAAGAATGATGTGGATGGCTTCAACAGACATTAGCAGCAGGAGAGCCCCAGAAACTTATCAGAAAAGCGTGCCTCAGGGAATAATTACTGTCATTTATTCTCACTGCAGAAACTGATAGTCTATTTTAGATATCATCACTGAGCATAATAGGCCTATCTGAACTAATTACATTACCCCAACCATAAATATCCTAAGGTTCCAGACTATCCAGTCATTGAAGAATCAATCATTTTACCAGGTATATTTCCCAGTTTTGCTAATGTTGTTCAGATCTCTCAGTGCTACAACTATCTTGTCCATCGTCCACAGAAAACATTCAGAAGACATCAACCAAAGCCTACATGAATATCCCTGTCAGCATGCCCTAAATTTATTTCAATTAGTCCTCTACCTAAAAACCACAGAAGCAGTATATAACTCTTTTAAATATGGAATTCTCTATTCAGAAAGACAGTGCTTGAGACACTGAAGCTCTGGCCCTACCTGATGAGCCCTGGTGACCAAATAAGATACCAAAAAGGTGGTACTATGGAGTAAGAACCAAGCCCCAGTATAAGGCCTATTCTAGATTACTCAAGTTAGAAACCTTGGACTTTCCACAACTATATCATATTAAAGGAAAAACTGAGTGTAAACAAGATCAAGATCATCATACAGTAATGGTAATGCCTTTAAAAATAAAAATAAAAATCAACCTGAAGCTTCCAGGCCACCATGTGAGGAACTTAGAAGTCACTACTCCATACTAACAACAAGTAAAAAGTTGAACTGAAAAATCAACAACTCTTCTTAGAGAAGTGAGGTTACAAGGAAAACTGCTGTCCCCAAAATTGGAGAGGCAAAGGGGTAGACATAGAAAAATAACCTGCCAGAGCAGAAACCCATTGGAAGAAACCTCCACAGGAACAGTGCCAAGGTAGGAAACCCTAAATTATAATCCATCTCCTGCTGTATCAAGTAAATAGTTTATCCCCATTAATTCTTATCCCAACAAAAATCAGTACCTAAAGGATCTACAAACACCTCAAAATTATCTCCATAATTACCTTGTACCTTACCACAGAACACTCTGAAATGATAACTACTCATCATCAGATAAAAATACCTATCTGCTTGATGTTGACTAGATGAATATCACCACTTACCTTGGTTGAATACAGAAAACTGCTGCCTGAGGGCCCTTCCGGGTAATGGAGATTATCAACTTTGTGGAATTTTAGCTCCAACCATATCTCTCCATTCTCACTCAGCCTGCCCTTCATTGCTACTCAATCTGGCACTCATGCCAAGTATGAATCCTAACTCTCACTCTTCACCCAAGTAAATGGTCTTATGGACCTAAGACATAGAACACAAGTGTATCATTTAAGAGGTTCTGAATTTTTACCAACATCAGTTCAGTATCTGGGTAACTATGAAAGGTAAAAGTCAGATGAATAGTGATAGAAAACCCTCTGTAACATGAATAATAATCATGTGTCAAAGGCATCCACTAGTCAATCCTGAAGGAAAGTGTTTAATAAAAGGGTGCTGTGATCACTCTGTCACTTGAAAGAATCCACTCCATCCACCCATGAAGCCATAGTTCATTTTCACATGTAACAGCAATCAGAATTACAAATAGACTGAAGAAAATAAATAGAAAGTGGATTACTCTTCATTCATTCTCTTCTTCTTTATAATAATCATCCAAGATTATTCACAAATTTGCTCACAAACATCCAAAGGTATTTTTCAAACTTTTCTACAATGTTGGGAGATGATTTTCCCACCATCTCAAATTTTAATTAAAATATTGCACACCACCCTTGAGAATTTATAAAAGAGAATCTATTTTAAAAAGCCACCTGTGGGGCACCTCGGTGGCTCAGTCGGTTAATCAGCTAACTCTTGGTTTCAGTTCAGGTCATGATCTCAGGGTTGTGCGACTGAGCCCCACATAGAGCTCCACACTAAGTGGGGAGTCTGCTTGAGATTCTCTCTCCTTCTCCATCTGCCCCTCCCTGACCTGCTCACATTCTCTCTAAAATAAATAATAAATATTTTTTAAAATATCTGTTATCCCGGAGGGTATTATGCTGAGTGAAGTGAAGTAAGTCAATCGGAGAAGGACAAACATTTTATGTTCTCATTCATTTGGGGAATATAAATAATAGTGAAAGGGAATATAAGGGAAGGGAGAAGAAATGTGTGGGAAATATCAGAAAGGGAGACAGAACATAAAGACTCCTAACTCTGGGAAATGAACTAGGGATGGTGGAAGGGGAGGAGGGCGGGGGGTGGGGGTGAATGGGTGACGGGCACTGGGGGGGGGGGGGGCACTTGACAGGATGAGCACTGGGTGTTATTCTGTATGTTGGTAAATTGAATACCAATAAAAAAGAAATTTATTTTAAAAATTAAAAATTAAAAAAAATAAAATATCTGTTATCACCAGGTGATTTTTATAATAAAACAAACACCTTAGGAAGAGCATAGTTCAATGGACAATGAATCTAGACACCTGAAACCACAACAATGTTATGGGATAAAAACAAAATTAGGTTTTCCAATGCCACATGCTTTTCTTCCTCTTGCCTACAGCCTCCCCTTTTCTTTCTCTTTGCCCATCACCTCTTGGATCCAGCCAGGGATTCCCTCCTGGGCCTATGAGAGGTGAACTAGGTTAGAAGCAGACACCAGGGGATCCCTGGGTGGCTCAGTGGTTTAGTGCCTGTGTTCAGCCCAGGGTGTGATCCTGGAGTCCTTTGATCGAATCCCATATCAGGCTCCCTGCGTGGAGCCTGCTTCTTCCTCTGCCTGTATCTCTGCCTCTCTCTCTCTCTCTATCTCTCTCTGTGTCTCTCATGAATAAATAAATAAAATCTTAAAAAAAAAAGGCAAAAAAGTTGCTCAAAACCAATATAAAGAAAAGATTTTTAAAATATGCTGCCTTCACTAGATAAGGAAAGTTATTCCTTCTACCTTCCATTCCCAATCTGTTACTATAATTATTATACACGTGCAAATAAGAACAGTTAATAAAATTCAATCCATGTCTTTTAACAACTTCACCCAGTAGTATGCTGTTCATATTTATAAAATCTGTTCATATTTCTAAAATCATAAGGACAATTTTATAATTTGACTCATTAGTTTCATCATTAGTAGTACAGTAGCACAGACAATGAGATATGGAAGAAAGCAAGGCAAATTTTTCAAAATGCCACTCATCTGACCCACTTTAAGGACGTAAATTTGAATATTTTCCCTACACTTGTATCATTCAACTTTGCCTTTTTTAAAAAACATTCCAATCAATACAATGAAAATATGCCACATAAACTCCCAAAATATGTACCAATACTAATTACTTTTCATTGTATTGCAATGGTATATAATTAAAACTCAGAGTAAATGAAAATTCATATATGGAATAATATATTTTAACATATACAGAATGATCATTGGATTAATCTATTACACATTGAAAAGATTTTTTTTAGAAAACCAACAAAGGTGCGGCGCAGCGCATCGGCCCGAGCATCATGACGTCCGCCCTGGAGAACTACATCAACCGAACCGTCGCAGTGATCACTTCCGATGGAAGGATGATTGTGGGAACACTGAAAGGGTTTGACCAGACCATTAATTTGATTTTGGATGAAAGCCATGAACGAGTGTTCAGCTCTTCACAGGGAGTAGAACAAGTGGTGCTAGGGTTATACATCGTAAGAGGTGACAATGTTGCAGTCATTGGAGAAATTGATAAAGAGACAGATTCTGCGCTTGATTTGGGGAATGAATATTCGAGCAGAACTTCTAAACTCTATAGCACACTGAGGAAGAATTACATACATTGGACATCTGTAAATCTTTGTATAGAAACTGATTATAATGAGGATGATGTATGGAATTTTTATGAATGTAATTTTGGACTTTTGACTTCATATTGATTCATTGTAATATGATATGTAAATTAAAATATTTCTACATTTCCTTGAAAAAAAACCAACAAAAATGCTATTTTACCATCAATACACAAAAATTCTGTCACTGTTTCAACTAAGAAATATTGTGATTAAAAATTTTCCAACTTAACTTTAAAAACACAGAACCTATTAAGTGTCCATCAACAAATAGAAAAAAAATGTAGCTTATACATACAATGGCATATCATTCAGCCATGGAAACAAATGAAACTATTATATGCTACAACATACATGAACCTTGAAAACATGCTAAGTGAAATAAGCCAAACACGTAATAATTAATCTTGTATAATTCCATTTCTATAGGATAACTAGAATAGACCTAGAATTTACAAAAACAGAACTCAAAGCAGAGCTTACTGGGAGATGAGGAAGAAAGGCAGGGATAATACAAAGTAATTGTTTAATTGGTATAGAATTACTCTTTGAAATGATGAAAAAGCTCTAGAAATAGATATTGGTGATGGTTACACAACACTGTAAATAAACATAATGCCACTGAATTGTTTGCTTAAAAATGGTTAAAATGGTAAATGTTATGTGCATTTTACCACATTAAAAAATCAACACCCTGAAATAGCAAGTGCCAATAAAAGTAAGAAAAAAACTGCCAAGAAGTAGGGAAATTTGTTCCCATACTGGTTTTTACTAATTTTTATAACATAATTACATTAAGAAATAAATAAACTGGGGGATCCCTGGGTGGCGCAGCGGTTTGGCGCCTGCCTTTGGCCCAGGGCGCGATCCTGGAGACCCGGGATCGAATCCCATGTCGGGCTCCCAGTGCATGGAGCCTGCTTCTCCCTCTGCCTGTGTCTCTGCCTCATTCTCTCTCTCTCTGTGACTATCACAAATAAATAAAAATTAAAAAAAAAAGAAAAGAAATAAATAAACTGGCTTAAATGAGAAGAAAAAAGAAACCTGTTGCTATAAAAACTAGGTTGAATAATTTTTCATTCAGTGAAAGCAAGCCATAAAAAGCTGCTGTTGAACGAGTTTTGGGTAAGACAAAAGTATGGTCCCTAAATTAGGCTGGTTTGACTTAAGATTACTTTGAGACGGTGTGAAAGCAATACGAGTTCAGTAGAAACCATACTTTGAATTTTGAACTTTGATCTTTTTCCAGCCCTGCCATATGCATAGACTCTCCTGACGCAGGGCAGCAGCAGGAACTGCAATTCCCAGTGGCCACACAATCATGATGGTACACGACCTGTACACTTACAATCATTCTGTACCCCGACAGCCATTCCGTTTTTCACTTTAATAAATTATATGAGATATTCAAGACTTTATTATAAAATAAACTTTGTGTTACATGATTTTGCCCGACTGTAAGCTAATATAAGGGTTCTAAGCAAGGGGATTTTCAATTTACAAACAGTTCATCAAATATAATCCCACAGTAAGCCGATGAAGATCTGTACTGGAAAAATCATGTTCTAAACAAAGCCACTGGGGATCCCTGGGTGGCTCAGTGGTTTAGCGCCTGCCTTCAACCCAGGGCATGATCCTGGAGTCCCAGGATCGAGTCCCATGTCGGGCTCCCGGCGTGGAGCCTGCTTCTCCCTCTGCCTGTGTCTCTGCCTCTCTCTCCCTTTCTCTGTGTCTCCCATGAATAAATAAATAAATAAAATATCTTTAAAGGGCTTAAGAAATGTTTATATATCATTATTAATCATTTTTAATAGGTAAAGATGGAAGCTATTAGAAAGGTATTCATTAGGATCTATGCAAAGGGAATTTTCAGAAATGCTATAAAGATGAATTTCTAGGAAAAAAAGAAGCCTCTTGGCATTATATAAAGACTCTACATTTCTAGTTATAGATGAAAAATACTCTCTAGTCATTGGACTCTCTAGAACTGGATATCGCAGCTTAAAATCCTAGATATGGGGCACCTGTGTGGCTCAGTGAGTTAAGTGTCTGTCTGCTTCAGCTCAGATCATGATCTGAGATCCAGCCTCATGTCAGGATCCCCGCTCAGTGGAGAATCTGCTTCTCTCTCTCTCTCTCTGCCCCCCCCCCCACCCTGATTTGTGCTCTTTCTCTCAAATATTTTTTTTAAAAATCCTGGACATGATACCACATGATATGACTCATGCAGATTTTAAAGAGAATACTGGCTCCACATCTTCCCAGCTATGTGAACTTGGGCAACTTACTTAACTTACAAGAGATTCCATTTTTCATCTTGAAATATCACCCCCGTGCTGTTGTGAAGATTAAACAATGTAGCATATACAAAAAACACCCAACATGTATATATACATATACTTCCTTTTGCCAATTGTGATTCTAATTTAGAAAGAGAATACTTAAAATATCCTTTAATTAAACATAACAGTTTTGATTTTTAAAAAAGGCTTTTCAACGACCTCTAGTTTTTCAGTCTTCTTTTATGAACATTAATTATTATTATAGGGATAAAAACATGTGCCATATCATCTAAAAAGTGGAGGGAAAGAACTAAATCAATTTAGTATGAACACAAGACACCCTTGGATACGAATGTCAGTCCTACCACTTAACTACTTCACCTCATATAAATTACTTATTATCTCTCTGTAACTGCTTCCTCATCTATAAAAAAGGATTAACACCTAACTCATAGAGTGGATGTGAATCAAAAAAGAAATTAAACATATGAACATATAATTAGAATATACAAATAATGCCTAATACATGGTAGATGCTCAATACATACCTGCTCATTCCCTAACTGACTGAACATCACTGGGACACATAAAGATAGATTAGAGGGACAGATTGACTATTTTCCTTTATCTTATATAAATCTAGAATCTAAAAACGTATTTCTCTTCTCCTTTAGTGGGATAAAATATATAGAACATAAAAATTGCCATTTTGGTCATATTTAGGCATATAATTCAGTGACATTGATCACATTCAGTGTTAGGCAACCATCACCACCTATTTCTAAAACTATCATCACCCCAAACTCTCTACCCATTAAACAACTCCCCATTCCCTTCTTCCCCCAGTCCTTGAAAACCTCTATGTTATATCTCTATGAATTTGTCTATTTTAGGTATTTTATATAAGTAGAATCATACTACATTTGTTCTTTGTGTCTTGCCTATCTAACTATGCATATGTTTTCAAGATTCCTTCATGTGGTAACCTGCATCAGCATTTCATTCCATTAAATGGCTGGATAATATTCCATTACATATATTATATTATTGTTTACTCACTCATCTCTCAATGGACACCTGGGTTGTTTCCACATCTTGACTCTTATGAATAACATTGCTATGAAAATTAACAGAAACAAGTAGCTATTTCAGTCAATGTTTTCAATTTTGGGGGTATATATTTAGGGTGGAATTGCTGAGTCATATGGTAATTCTGTGTATAATCTTTTGAGGAACCATCAAAATGTATTCCACACCAGGTGCACCATTTTACATTCCCACCAGCAATGTACAAAGTTCTAATTCCTCCACATCCAAAGCAACACTTTGTTATTTGTTTTTTGGGTATGTTGGGCTTTATTTACATCAGAGTAGGTGTAAAGTGGTATCTCATCCTGCTTTTGATTTGCAATTCTCTAATGGCTAATGATGTTGAGCCATTTGTATCTCTTCCTTGGATAAAGGTCTATTCAGGTATTTTGTTCATTTTTCAATTGAGTTCTTGGGGAGGGGTTTTGTCGATCTGATATTATTAAACTCTTTCCAAATATATGATTTGCAAATATTTTCTCCATTATATGGGTAGCCTGTTCACTCTCTTGAGAGTATCTATTGAAACACAAAATTTTTTATTTTAATCAAGTCCAGTTCATGTTTTTCACATTGCTTGTCCTTCAGTTGTCACATGTAAAAAATCAGGACCAAATACAAGATCATAGAGATATACATTTATACTTTCTTCAGAATGAGAAGGGGAGCCTGAAGATGTGACTGAATTGCTTCAATCTCATGATAAAACATTAACAGATGAAGAGTTGCTTCCTATGGATGAGCTAAGAAAGTGGTTTCTTAAGATGGAATCTACTCCTGCTAAAAATGTTGTGAAGATTATTGAAATGATTTAGCAAAGGATTTAGACTATTACATAAAATTGGCTGATAAAGTAGCAGCAGGGTTTGAGAGGACTGAATCCAGTTTCAAAAGAAGTTCTACTGTAGGTAAAATGCTATCAAACAGTCTCGCATGCAACAGAGAAACCATTCATTAAGTAAGAAACAACTGATTCAGCAAACTTCACTACTGTCTTATTTTAAGCAACTACTACAGCCACCCCAACCTTAAGCAACCAACACCCTAGTCAGTGCAACAACATCGAGGCAAGACCTTCCACCTGCAAAAAGATTATGACTCCCTGAAAGCTCAGATGATGGTTAGCAGTTTTCAGCAAGAAAAGTAGCTTTTAGGATCCCTGGGTGGCGCAGCGGTTTAGTGCCTGCCTTTGGCCCAGGGCCCGATCCTAGAGACCCGGGATCGAATCCCACGTCGGGCTCCCGGTGCATGGAGCCTGCTTCTCCCTCTGCCTGTGTCTCTGCCTATCTCTCTCTCTCTCTCTCTCTCTCTCTCTGTGTGTGACTATCATAAATAAATAAAAAATTTTTAAAAAGTAGCTTTTGATAATTAAGGTATGTACATTATTGTTTTAGACATGATGTTACTGCACACTTAATAGACTACAATTAAGTGTAAGCGTAACTTTTACATGCAGTGGAAAATCAAATCAGGGTCTCCTGGGTGGCTCAGTGGTTGAGCGTCTGTCTGTCTGCCTTTGGCTCAGGGCGTGATCCCGGGGTCCTGGGATTGAGTCCCATATCGGGTTCCTCGCAGGGAGCCTGCTTCTCCGTCTGTCTGTGTCTCTGCCTCTGTGTCTCTCATGAATAAATAAAATCTTTAAAAAGAAAAAAAAAAGTATCCTTCTATTCCTACTTTGAGTGATTTTATTATGGACAAGTACTGGAATCACCAAATGTATTTTCTATACCAATAAAATGATTTTGAGTTTTTCTTCCTCCATTCTAGTAATGTGGTATATCAGATTGATTTTTATATGGTAACCCACCCTTGCAATCAAGGGATAAATCACTTCTAATATGCTGCTGGCTTCTGTTTGCTATTTTGTTGAGAATTTTTGCATTTATACTCATTAAGGATATTGCTCTGTAGTTGTCTTTTCTGGTCCTTGTCTGGCTTCAGAATCAGGGTAATGCTGGCCTCATAGGAGTTAGCAAGTACTGCTGCCTCTTAAACATTCTCGAAGAGTTTAAGGATGAGTGATATTAATTCTTTACATGTTTGAGCAAATCCACCAGGGAAGCCAAATATTTGGTCTCTGTCTTTTCTTTGTTGGGAGGATTGTTATTACTGGTTCAATTTCCTTACTTGTAGGTCTATTCATATGTTCTATTTCTTCTTGGGTTGGTTTTTGTAATTTGTGTATTTCTAGGAATATACACCAGTTTGCTGGTGTATAGCTGCTCAGCATTTTATTGTAGAACCTTTTTATTTTTATAAAGTTGGTGATAATGTTCATACTTAAATTTCTGATTTAGTAAGTTGAGGCTTCTCTTTTTTTTTTTCCTTAGACTACTGAAAGGTTTGTCATTAATATTTTCAGAGAAACTAGTTTTGGTCTCACCCATTTTCTCTATAGTTCTTCTTTTTCAATTTCATAGGAAAAAATGAGTAATCACAAACCAAAAGTGAAGAAAAACTATCTTTTATATTTACCTATGCAGTTATCATGTTATTTTTTTATTCATTCAGCTTTCAGTTACTAGCTAGTGTCTTTTTTATTTAGCCTAAAGGACTCCTTTTTTAGCATTTCTTGTAGGACAGGTCTCCTAACAGTGAATTCCCTCAATGTATTTTTTAAGATTTTTTTTTAATTTTTTTAAGTAATCCCTATACCCACAGTGGGACCCAAACCTACAACCCCAAGATTAAAAATCATATATGTTCTACCAACTGAACTAGCTAGGCTAAGTTCCTTCATTTTTTATCTGGAAATATCTTATTGTTGTCTTCATTCTTGAAGAACAGTTTTGCCAGATATAGAATTCTTGGTTGATATTTTTTCTCTTAGCACTTAAATACATCAGTCCAGGGGCACCTGGGTGGCTCATTCAGTTGAGCATATGCCTTCAGTTCAGGTTGTGATCCTGGAATCCCAGGATCAAGCCCCACATTGAGCTCCCCACTCAGTGGGGAGTCTGTTTTTTCCCTTTGCCCCTCCCCCTGCTCAAGCTCTCTCTCTCTTTCTCTCTAGTAAATAAAATCTTTAGATAGATAGATAGATAGATAGATGATAGATAGATGATAGATAGATTAGAGATGTGAGTCCATTGCTTTCTGATTTCCATCTTTTCGTATGAGAAATCAATTATTAATCTTACTAAGGATCCCTTGTACACTATAGGAGTCACTGCTCTTGTTGCTGCTTTCAAGATTCTCTATTTCTCTTTGACTTTTGACAATTTTTATGTGTCGCATTGTAGGTCTCTTTGAAATTAACCTGCTTGGAGTTGAGTTTCTTAGATATATAGATGCATGTCTTTCATCAAATTTGATACTTTTGGTCATTATTTCTCCAAATACTCTTCCTGCCTCTTTCTCTCTCCCTTCTCCTTCTGGGACTACAATAATGCAAATTATGTTCTCCTTTATGGGATCTTACAGGTCCTTTAGGCTCTATTGACTTTTCTTCATTCTTTTGTCTTTCTCTTCTCAGTTGCAATAATTCATTTTGTCCTATCTCCAAGTTCACAGATTGTTTCTTCTGCCTTCCCACATTTGACGTTGCATTCCTCTAGCAAACTTTATAATTCTCAACTCCAGAATTACTATTTAGTTCCTCTGTATTATTTCTAGGATCTTTACTGATTATTCTCAATTTTTTCATACATCATTTTCTCTAGAATTCTTTCAGTTTCCAGAACTTTTAGTTGTTTGTCCATGCTTTCCTTTAACTCTTGTACAATGTTTACAATAATTGATTTAAAATATCTTCCTACAAAGTTCAATGTCTGGACTTCCTCAAAAATGGTTTCTTTTTTTTTTTTTATTTATCAAAAATGGTTTCTATATGGGATGCCTGGGTCGCTCAGTGGTTGAGTGCCTCCCTTCCACCCAGCATGTGATCCTTGAGTCCCAGTATCAAGTCTCACATCAGGTTCCCTGCATGGAGCCTGCTTATCCCTCTATCTGTGTTTCTGCCTCTCTCTGTGTCTCTCATGAATAAATAAATAAAAATAAAATCTTAAAAAAAAAAAAGAATGGTTTCTATCAATTATTTTTTCCTCTGGGTGAGCCATTCTTTCCTGGTTTTTTTGTTTGTTTGGTTGGTTGGTTTTTTTTTTTTTGTTTTTTGTTTTTTTGCATAACCTTGTGCTTTTGTTGGTGGTGAAACCCGGACATTCAAGTATTATGGTATATTATAACATGGTAACTTTAAAAATCAGATTCTCACCCTTCTCTTTCTATAATTATCAAAGAAATTATATATAACTGGCTTATGTTCAGCCACTGTTTTGACTGGTATTTCCTTGAGTACAAAGAGCTTAAAAAAAAAGAAAGAAACAAAAAAAACATGTTTCTTAGACTAGACTAGTTCTGTGCTGCGGTACTCCTTCAACACTTAGCCATAATATGTACAATGCTGTCTTGGCTGTCACTACCTGCATCAAGCCAAGAGAAGAGCCAGGGAAAGCTTAAGGGTTTCTCAAATATTTCCTGAGCATGAGTCCTACCTTGGGTATACACGTGGTTTTCTAAATTCCCCTGTATACACTGGCACTTTGACTACCCTAATTTCCCAAAGAAATGCTCTCCCTGGCTTTTCTTCTCAGGTCTAAGGTAAGACTCAGCCATAATCTTTTGTCATGAGGATCTGCAGTTTTTGTTTGCCTTACCATATTTCAGTTAATGCCCACTGCTTCTCCAGCCTCAGTTAGGTGAAACAGATATAAGCACCTTGCATCAATCCTTCAAGAAACTCCCAGACAGGTTAGAATAGGCAAAGATGATACTTTTTAATAAGCTCTGCTTTGCTCCCTCTGGAACCAGGCTGCTACCTTCAAGACTGTTGCCAAGCTGGGGAGGGTGGGGGACACAGACAAGTAAAAATGCCACAAAGCCTTCCTACCATTTTTCAACTGTCTTTTCCTTGGTTCAACATTTGCTTTAGTTGCTGGAAAGTACAGACATTTTTCCAGAGTTCTGGCAAAGTTGGTTCTAAAAGTGTCTGCTTGTTTTTGATGTTTCTCTTGAGGAGGATTTGGAACTGCCTACACACTGATATTAAATATAAATATTAAATATTTATATTTAAAGACCTAAAAACTCATAATAAAGCAAGATAAATTTACTAATGCAACATTTATTATTTGGGCGCCATTTTAATCTGAGAAGATATCTATAGTGACGATTTCCAAATTTCTACAGAAATCCATGAATTGTATTGAGGTATTAAATAGCTAAGATTAAATACAAGTAGTCACATAAAATAGTAACTTAATGGATATAAATCCTTAGATTTCTTTGAATACTGTAGCTATGTCTATCTGTTCTTCCTGACAAGTGTTCCATGGCAATGAAATACTAGAAAAACTCAGAGTTTATTACTCTTAATATTTAGTGCTTTCCCCTATCACATATGTGATTGTAGTTTTTATAAGATGTATATGACAGATACATTCCACTGGTAAAATTACTTGGGAGTTATTTTTATGGATTTCAAGGAGGTATTTCACAAAGAATATATTGTTCAGCCAAAAACAGTCTGATATTTAGGTGCTTCACATAAGTTTTAGAAACACTGTTAAGGAGAATGCAATAATTAAAATAATAAAATTTAAATCCATTAGAACTCCACACTGAAATACTTTATATAACTACTTTTATAAACATATAGAACTCAAAAATACATTTCATGTATTTGCTAAAGTCAATTAAAATTATAGTTGTTATGATGGAAATATATTTTAAAGATATTATCAGGGCAGCCCGGGTAGCTCAGCAGTTTAGCGCCGCCTTCAGCCCGGCGTGTGATCCTGGAAACCCCAGATCGAGTCCCATGTCAGGATTCCTGCATGGAGCCTGCTTCTCCCTCTGTGCCTCTGCCTCTCTCTCTGTGTCTCTCATTAATAAATAAATAAAATCTTTTTTTAAAAAAAAGATATTATCAATAAAATATATGCATACCATTCTAAAACATTTGTCAGTTTTTACAACAGAAGAGGGAAAAAAAACCTTAAAACCCTGCAACTTTAACTGCAGGATCAACAATTCAATCAAATGCTATGTTTGAGTAAAAAAGAAAAAATGATCCCAGGAAAAGCCATCAATTATGAACAGTTCCATTCTAAGTCTTTTGGAACTTTGTTATATATTTCTAAATTGTTAGTTCACTAAAACTATAGCATATGCCACAGCACAGCTCACCAAACATCAATGGGACTTGAAGTAAATTTACTGAGTCAAGGCCAACATTTATATAACATAATATAGAACAAAAAATATTAATGTGCATATAATGCTATGTATTGCTTCATAAAATTTTTATTCTATTTTATGTATAAATGAAAGCCATTCTCTTTCTACTATACCACAACACTATTCCATCAGAAGAAAGAAGCTGAAATAGGACACACTCTGCTACAGTATATAATACACTGTGTATAGGAAAGTGTCATGTATAGGAAAGTATACTGCAATGAGGTTCTTATATAATTA
The DNA here is from genome assembly GCF_011100685.1 of Canis lupus familiaris. Classification (NCBI taxonomy): domain Eukaryota; kingdom Metazoa; phylum Chordata; class Mammalia; order Carnivora; family Canidae; genus Canis; species Canis lupus. The sequence continues at coordinate 3,634,881 of NC_049224.1, read as the reverse complement.
CTTAATGTAATTTAATTATTTAAAATTACTTATGGATGAAAAAATTTAGATTGTTTTACTACTTTTATCAGATTATTACTTCATATATAACTAATTCAGAAAACATGAAAATCTGAAGCAAACATCTAATCTATCATAAATTAATGGGTTTCAAAATACCTTACATTCTAGCAAAGATTTAACATAATTAATCTCAAAGTTGTAAAGATGGATAAATTCATGATACTTGACTGGCATATTTAAGTGTAGTTCCTCTAGGGATTTTTTTTCCATCTATTTTAACCATAACTATGGTCTTATTCTTATAAGGACACCCTTAATAATCTGCTCGACTGGTACCTATCCATATTATATCTTATTTAAATACATAACAAAATTTAGTCCGTTTCTTAATAAATACAGAGAACTTTAAAAATGATTCATTGTGAAATATAATTTGCTGGGACTTTTCCATCACAAAAAAACCATGCCATGTTGGTAAAATTTAGAATTTCCCCATTAAAGATTAATTTGTTGTAATACATTTAAGAGCTTCATATTGCTAGTGAGTAATCCTATATATAACAGAAATGGATTAGGACAAATATTAAAACAAGTAACACTGTTACTGCACAATTTCCCTTTGCAGACAAAATAGGCTCCCATATACATTTTAGCATTCATAATATATAAATTGGACTGACACACCCAGTACTATTTAGGATACAATATTCCAAGATTTCTTCTAATACTGAGCTTTTGATTAATCTATAGTATTTAAATTTAGGAATCTTCATTTATTTCTAAGTTCATCTCGGATCAAACTTAAATCTAGGACTTCACTGATACTCTACTTTTATTGGGAAATGTAAGAACTGCACTCCAATTCTAAATTTAAACATTAATCCTAACAAAGTTTTTAAATGAAATTATCAGTTCTTTCTTCCAAAAGTGTTTGCCAAAAGCAATGGTAAGTAGAATGGCAAAGGTGCACGGCCTCTACTATCAAAGAGCAAGCCCCTTTATTCAAGATCTTAGAGAAGGTCTTTTAGTCTATTAGAGTGGAACAGTGGAAAGATGGAAGAGATTTTGAAGAATCTAGGCTTTAAATCCCAGCTCCATCATTTGCTAAACATCAAGCAAGTTAATTAATCTCTCTAAGCCTTAATTCAAAATAAGTTTAACACTAACTATTTCACAAAGTTATTTCAAGGGTTAAATGTTAAAATACAGTAAGCACCCAATACAATAGTGGGAGAATTACTAAATATTCACAATATTCACAAATTCAGGGCCTGGCATACAGAATCCATTGAATATTTACTGAATGAATAATCCACTCTGAGACAAGAAATCTTAAATGCCATTTCCAAAGAAGTGCATCAAAGAGAAAATACTTATATAATAGTATTTTAAATCAAATTATTGTTCTAAATATAGGTGATTCCTACCTTTTATTTCATTTTATACTCTTTTAATTTAGACTTCCATTTATGCCTTACAACATACATTTTAAAGCACATAATTGTATCATCTAGTAACATAAAAGGTAAATTAAAATTTTTAAAACCTCATGCTGACCCAAACTGTACACCATTGGTACCTGAAGCAAAATTTGGTGTAAAATTTAAGTAACAAATGAATAAATTAATAAACAGTTTGTCACAGAAGTTCACAAATACACTATAAAACACAACAAAGTTAATTTATCAGTTATGACCCTGACACTCTAGTTTACTAAAGAAGACATTCATGGATACAAGAGAAAAATAAGATGGCTTATTTTAGTCTCTGCACATTATTTTTAACATAATAATCTTTTAAGGCATAGCTTCAAGCAAACATTTTTAGTTAATCAGAGTAAAATCATTTTATAGATGCTAAAATTTACCTGTTTGAGTCCTTCATCAGTAAGTTTGTCCTGGTTGCCTACATGAACTTTCTGAAGTAAAGGACAGTGAGAGGCAACCGCAATAATAGAAGTGTCAGAAAGCTGTTTACACCTGTAGGCTGTATACCTAAGAAGTCCAGGACACTTAAATGCTAGAACACATACGCCAGTATCAGACATACTGCGACAATCAGAAATGTTGATTTCAATTATATTCTGACTTCTTGATGCAATTTTTTCCAATAATTCATCAGTGACCTATGAGAGGAAAAAAAGCAATAAATTTAAACTTTGCTGCAAGTGAAACTTACTTTCTATTCTTTAATTAAATTTTCCCTAGTAAATAATATAATAGCACAATCAAAGGAAACCTTCTTATTTAATATCAAAGCATAATAAGGGGTGCCTGGGTGGCTCAGTCAGTTAAGTGCCTGCCTTGGGCTCAGATAATGATCCCAGGGGCTTGGGATCGAGCCCCACATTGGGTCCCTGCATGGTGGGAAGCCTGCTTCTCCTTCCACCACTACCCCTGCTTGTGCACTCGTGCTCTCTCTCTCTTTCTCTCTCTCTCTCTGTCAAATAAATGGATATCTCAAAAAAATAAATAAAATAAAGCCTAACAAGAACTGTGGTATAATAGAAAATACATACTTGGTCTTTGCTTCCAGTCCCTGGAACAGAGCTCCTATAACTCTTGTAATTTCCTGATTAAGAGGAATGTCTTTTCTTATTCCTAACAAGCCCCATACATTTTGACCACATTGGAGTTTATACTAATGAAGCAGCTTAAGTTGGGGCTCCCCGAACAGCATCAGAATGGGGTCTGGTCACCAGAAAGACCAAACACCATGTGATTAGAAGGTGGTCATTTTCAGCCCCAAACCCCTGACTTCCTAGGAGCGTAGGGGAGCTAGAGACTGGGTTATAAAAACTCTTGAACACTGAGATTCGAAGAGCTTCTGGATTTGTGAACACCTTCAAGTGCTGGGAGGGTGACATGCCCACAGACGGAATGGAAGCTCTACATCTTCTTCCCCTGCTTATTTTGTCCTATGTATCTTTTCCATCTGGTCAGTCCAGAGTTGTATCTTTTACAATAAACCAGTAGACATAAGTATTTTTCTGAGTTCTGTAAGTATTTCTAGCAAATTATCAAGCCTGGGGAAAAGGTCAAGGGGACTCCTGAATTTACAGCTGGTTAGTGAGAAGTACAGATGACTCCTGGGACTTGTGACTGACTGGCCTATGAAGTGGGGACAGTCTTATGGGACTAAGCCAATAACCTGTGAGGTTTTGCACTACCCCCAGGAGTTAATTTCAGAATTGAACTGAACTGTTGAACACCCAGGTGTTAACAGAGAATCTGTGAGAACAAAAATAATTCCACACATGTGGTGTCAGAAGTGGTGTGGAAAAACACCAAGCAAGAATATATGTGTTAGTTTCCATTAAAAGCCAAAGATATAGATCATTCCTTACTAGGAAGGTTACTTTAACTTTCAAACTCACCAAAAACTCCCCATAAACAAAACTGTACTGAGATTTTAAACATTTTGTTCTTATTTTTAATTCATCAAATAGTGTATATCTCTTATCATGCTATATGAATTGTAACTTATAATACTTAACCAAATTAGATGATATGTACCACAAAATATAAACTTTAATTGTTTTACTGCTTCTTTAAGAATACTACCTCATAAAAAAAAAGAATATTACCTCATATATAACTAATCTATGGCTTAGAAAATATATCATTTTTCTTATGAGCACATCAAAGATTACATACAGATGTCCATATCAAATAGTTCTTATCAGAAAACTCAAAACTAAATATAAGTAAGCTTAAAATTCATGTAGTAAAAAATTTACGTGGCCATCTGAATTTTAAACATACTTTAAAAATCAACCTCTACATATTCCTTACCCAGTGATGACATGAATAAGACATCAAGATGAAAGGTAAAGCACAGGGAATATAGTCAATGGTGTGGCAGTAGCATTATACGGTGATAAGTACAGTATAACATACAGAATTGTCAAATCACTATGTTGTACACCTGAAACTAATGTAACATTGTGCATCAGGTAAATTTCAATTAAAAGGAAAAAGAAAAAAGAAAGGAAAGTTAATATTATTCAAGTCCCCTGAGTACAAATAATGGTGAAAGAAAATGCATGTGATGAAATTTAGAACAGAAGAAGGAAAGAACTGGAATGTTCAGGAGCTATAAGAGGAAGAGCCAAACTTGCAACTGCCTTTATGCTTGCTGGAAAAAGCAAATTGCAGACAGTTACCTTCAAAGCTACAACTCTGACATACCTCTCCTTCTATTTTTTTTTTCTTTTTTCATCTCCAGACCTAAGTACCAGTAGAGGTGAAAAGCTATTCTTAGTCTGAGTTTATAACAAATAGCTCAGATATCCAAGCCTAATGAAGGAAAGAGCCAATGCATTATTTCACATTACTTCTTTCCACTCTACCAGCCACAACTAACTAAATACTCACCATTTTCTTAGACACAAATTTCATGGACCCAGGCAGGGAAATGACTAATTCTGTAATTATTTCAACCTCCAACCAATGAGGCGGAAAAACAAAAAGAAAACTTACATACAATGCTCAGGAATTTGCTTATTTTGTTTAAAGCATATAGTTATATACACATACACTACCACCAGTGGTGTGCTAAAGTTGGCTTGTACCAACTCACAAGAGCCTGTAATGTGCACCTCTTTCCAAGTCAGTGACATCAGTACACAGTGATATCACATTAGTAGCCTGAAATTGGCTATGGTGGAACATTTGCACCAAAAAACTAGCAAATACCATAAAACACAGCTTTCTGTTTGTTTCTGAAAGCCAGTTGTTCAGCATGTACCAGCACCACTACCTAAAAATATCCTGGAAGGGTTTAGAGCAGGTTCAATACTCCAATAAAATCCTATTCTTATTGGATATTTTATGTATTTCCAATGCCAAGTACTAACAACCAAGTCTAAAGAAGAATCCAACAAGCCCAACAAATTGTTTGCAATTAACACTATTAGCTCTTTTTTTCTAATTTATGCCACCATATAAACACATTGGGCAGCCAGGCAATAGGGAGGATTGGAAAATTAAAGCAAGATATCTTAGTCCATTTTGCTTCTATTTTTTCAATTATAACAACTGTACAAGAATATTTATTTACCTACAACAATAGCATAAGGATACTATTATTAATAGTATAATAATAATAGATTAAAAGGAATAATGATAGTTTTGACTCATAACATTGTTACAAGGATCAAATGCTTTAGTATATGTAAAGCCCAGAGAACAGTATATGCCATATCAGCACCATTATATAAACACTTGCCATTATTTTCTACTATTAAACTAATATTCATGATATAACCCCTCTAAAAAATGGGGAAAAGTTTAATAACTTTCTTTGAAGGTAATGAAAAAAGGGAGAAGATATAGAGGATTTAGACAAAGAGGATTAAGAAGTAAACCAAAATTACCAATCCACATTAAAACATATCTTCTCCACCACAAGAACCTAGCTTTAACATAATGCACACACAAAAATTACTATAGCAAGGAATTATAAATTATAATCACTTGAACCATCTTGAAAAACTACAACATTAAAAGAAGTGACTTCTGAAGAGAAATAAAGATATTCTTTTAATAGGTCAAAGTGAGTGTTTCTCAGAATTAGATTCCATACCTGCTGACGACTACTAAGATCCAGCTGCTTCCAAAACTGGAAATCTAAACAAAGGTCACGCCAGTACTTGCAAACCAATGAGGCAGAAAGGCAACGCTCATCCAGGGATAAATTGGAAAATATCTGTGAATAAAAGGGGAACCATTTAATATGTGCTAAACACTTTAAAGACACTGGAAAAGGTTTTTATTAGGAAAAAAGAACATTTTAAAACAGAAAACCATCTTGAATACAAGGGCCATGATTAGAAAAATCATTATTAGGGAATGTGTCCTGAAGAGGAAGTATGGTATAAGAGTTAAGAATATGTGCTAAAGGGGATCCCTGGGTGGCTCAGCAGTTTGGCGCCTGCCTTTGGCCCAGGGCGCGATCCTGGAGACTCGGGATCAAGTCCCACGTCGGGCTCCCTGCATGGAACCTGCTTCTCCCTCTGCCTGTGTGTCTCTGCCTACCTCTCTCTCTCTCTCTCTCTCATAAATAAATGAGTAAATAAATAAATAAATATTTTTAAAAAAAGAATATGTGCTAAATATCACCTTTTATGTAAAAAGTGGGGGGTGGGAAAGCAAAAGAGAGAGAAAAAGAGTTTGGCAGTATTAAAAAAAAAGAGAGATGGGAAGGAGAAGCCAAAAACTAGTAAAAATGCTTACCTTTAGGAGAAGGGAGAAAAAAGTAGAGGAAAAAGGATCAAAGTAACACTAATTTAAAGATAGATAGCTTTTCAGTTTTGACCTTGGAATCTTGTGAACTTTTATATAATTTTTTGAAATAATGAAAATAAATCGTAAGAAAGATGCTTTACCTCTATAATTTTTTTCCAGAAATTCACAACCCCAATCAAATCCTGAGAAAAAAGTCATATATGTTAATGATGGGACATCCTACAAAATCCTAATAAGAACACCTCAGGGGCACCTGGGTAGCTCAGTCAGTTAGGTGTCTGCCTTCGGCTCAGGTCATGATCCCAGAGTCCTGGGACTGAACCCCACATCAGACTCCTTGTTTAACAGGGACCCTGCTTCTCCCTCTCCCTCTGCCTGCTGCTCCTTTGGCTTGTGCATGTGCGTGCTCTCTCTCAAATAAGTGAATAAAATACTTTTAAAAAATTTTTAAAAACAACTCCTCAAAAAAGTTCAGAGTCAGAAAAACGAGGAAAGACTTAGAACCTATCACAGACCAGAAGAGAAGAAAGAGAAAGGACAACTAATACAATCCTGAATTAGAAAAAGAACAGCAACAGAAAAACTATACTGATACTGATTTCACGGTTTTGGTAAATGTACAATGGTAATAATGGAAGATAATCAAATTAGGGAAAATTGAAAGTAGCTGAGGAATATATGGGAACTCTACTATCTTTGCAAATTTTCTAAGACTATTCTAAAATAAGAGGCTTAATTTTCAGAGTTTTAAAAAGTTAAATTCGGGGATCCCTGGATGGCTCAGTGGTTTGGCGCCTGTCTTTTGCCCAGGGCGTGATCCTGGGGTCCCAGGATCAAGTCCCACATCAGGCTCCCTGCATGGAGCCTGCTTCTCCCTCTGCCTGTGTCTCTGCCTCTCTCTGTGTCTTTCATAAATACATAAATAAATAAAATCTAAAAAAATTAAAAAATAATAAAAAAAGTTAAAATCGGGGTGCCTGGGTGGCTCAGTTGGTTAGGCATCTGCCTTTGGTTCAGGTCATGGTATCGGAGTCCTGAGATCAAGCCCCAAGTTGGGCTTCTCGTACATGGCAGGCAGTCTGCTTCTCCCCTCCTCTCCCCCATGCTCATGCTGTCTCTAGCTCTTAAATAAATAAATAGCTAAAATCACAAAAAGATGGCTAGGTTAAGGGTTAGGACCAGTATAAATTTTTACAATTAATATATGTATCAACAGGGACGCCTGGGTGGCTCAGTGGTTGAACATCTGCCTTTGCCTTTGGTGTGATCCTAGAGTCCCAGGATCGAGTCCCACATCAGGCTCCCTGCATGGAGCCTGCTTCTCTCTCTGCCTGGGTCTCTGCTCCTCTCTCTGTGTCTCATGAATAAATAAAATATTAAAAAATATATATATGTGTGTGTGTATGTATCAACAAATAAAATGTGTAGACCATATTGAGATCCGGAACTGAACTGACTATAAGAAAATTCTTCTGAGACAATCACATTAAACTGAACACAAAATATATATTAGACGAGTTAAAGAAAATTAGTCTTTACTTTTTAAGTTTTCATTATATTGATTATATTCATACTGTAGTTATATTTTTAAAAGCTATTGTGCATTTTAATTTAGATACCTTAGTGTTTTTACCTTAAATGATATTTAGAATTTGCGTTCAGTTATTAATCAAAAGCAAAAAAAGTTAGTGAAAGAAACAAGAAAGGGCCAATATTGAAAACTATTAAAATTGGTTGAATGATACATAGCAAGGGGCAGGTTCATTATAGTACTTTCTATTTTGCTCTGTATATGAAAATTTCCATAATACTAAGTGAAAATTTCAACAAGACCATGTGCTCTAACACTAAATTGTCGGGGATCCCTGGGTGGCTCAGCGGTTTAGCGCCTGCCTTCAGCCCAGGGCCTGATCCTAGAGACCCGGGATCAAGTCCCATGTCAGGCTCCCTGCATGGAGCCTGTTTCTCCCTCTGCCTGTGTCTCTGCCTCTGTGTGTGTGTGTGTGTGTGTGTGTGTGTCTCATGAACTTAAAAAAAAAAAACACTAAATTGTATTATGCTAGGTTTAAATCATGGTCCCATCATTTATTATCTATGTAGCCTTGCACAAATTACCTAACCTCTCTGTACTTCAATTTCCTTATCTTAAAAAAAAAAAAAAAAAAAAAAAAAAAAAAAAAAAAAATTTCCTTATCTTTATTTTCTTTTTAAGATTTGAGAGAGAGAGAGAGAGAGAGAGAGAGAGAGAGAATGTGGAGAGGAGGGGCAGAGGCAGGGGGAGAAGCAGACTCCTTGCTAAGCAGGGAGCCTGATGCAGAGCTCAATCCCAGGATCTTGGGATCATGACTTGAGCCAAAGACAGATGCTTAACCAACTGACCTGTCCAGACACCCCAATTTCCTCATTTTTAAAATGGAGATAATAGGGATGCCTGGGTGGCTCAGCAGTTGAGCATCTGCCTTCGCTCAGGGTGTGATCCCAGAGTCCTGGAATCGAGTCCCACATTGGGCTCCCCGCGTGGAGCCTGCTTCTCCCTCTGCCTTTCTCTCTCTCTCTCGAATAAATAAATAAAATCTTTTTTTTAAAAATGAAGATAATACACTACTGACCTGATAGAGTTACTGAGAGGACCAAAAGAGTATAAATAAAGTTTTGGGAACAAGGTCTGGAACAGAGTAAGCAGTATATAAATGATTCCTATCACAACTATGACCTAAAATGGTAAACCTCTGTGCAGCCAAAAGTTGTAGACGTCTAAGCTAAAATCTCTACTAAGCTTAAATCTTCAACCTGGGGAAAATAATTGCCTTCCCTTCACAACTATCATTCCTCTTCCAAGGACCTAGTGAGAAAAAAAAAAAAAAAAAAGCATAAGAATCCCTGGCAAAGATGGACTTAAGCCCACTCCAGCCTCACATTCCCACTCATGACAACTAAAACCACTGGACAACATACAAAAAGCAGTTAACTCAGGATTCTAAAAGGTTAATAACAGATGGACTGGGAAGGTGAGCCAAAACTTAAAGAATGGCCAATAACAGTAATGAGTTTCCTGAGGTTTTCTTCCCTTTTATCTCCCATCATGGAACAGGATGGCCCCTGTATGGAAGCATACATAAGACACTACTTAAATACAAGCAAGAGAAAGGGATCCCTGGGTGGCTGGCACAGCAGTTTGGCGCCTGCCTTTGGCCCAGGGCGCGATCCTGGAGACCCGGGATTGAATCCCACATGGGGCTTCCGGTGCATGGAGCCTGCTTCTCCCTCTGCCTGTGTCTCTGCCTCTCTCTCTCTCTGTGTGACTATCATGAATAAATTTTTAAAAAGTAGTTTTAAATACAAGAGAAAGTTATCTTTCTGGACAGAATGTGAAATAAAGAATATGAGAACAATCCTCACTTTGGGTTTTCTTTTCTTTCCCTTTTCTCTTTTCTCTCTGCTGGCCATGTCCCAAATACAGCCTCAGTCACAGAGCTGAAATGTGGCAGGTACGTAAAAACCATCTTTCTGGACAACAGAACCAGCAAAGAGAACTCTGGACCAAAGAGTGTGAAAGGAATCCTTACTACTTTTTTTTTTAAGATTTTATTTATTAAAAAAAAACAAAAACAAAAAAACAAAAAAAGATTTTATTTATTTATTCATGAAAGACACAGATAGAGAGGCAGAGACACAGGCAGAGGGAGAAGCAGGCTCCCTGCAGGGAGCCCGATGTGGGACTCGATCCCGGGACCCTGGGATCATGCCTTGAGCCAAAGGCAGACGGTCAACCGCTGAGCCACCCAGGCATCCCCTTACTACTTATTTCTTAACACATCACCATTAAAGTAGCCCCAGGGGTACCTGGGCAGTTCAGTTGGTTAAGCATCCAACTATTTGGTTTTGGCTCAGGTCATGACCTCAGGGTCACGGAGTCAAGCCCCACTTCTGATTACACATTCAGTGGAGAGTCTCCTTGGGATGTTCTCTCTCCTCCATTTGCCCCTCCACCAAAATTAAATAAATAAATAAATCTTTTAATAAAAAAAATAAAAGTAGTCCCAGTTACACAAAGGTAATAGCAGCAGAGGCAACTCTAGCGCAGAGAAATTCCATCTTTCCAACCAGAGAACCAAGAAAATGGGCCTCTAAGAATGTAAGGAGGGGCACATGGGTGGCTCAGCTGGTTAAGCAGCTGCCTTCAGCTCGGGTCATGACCCCAGGGTCCTGGGATCCAGCCCCACATGCGCATCTCCACTCAGTGGAGCCTATCTGGCCCTCTCTTTCTGTTGTTCCCCCCACTTGTGCTCCCTGACTCTCTTTATCAAATAAATAAATTATTTAAAAAGCAAAGAAAAGTATAAAAGAAGGATCAGAAAAGATCCCTAACTCTGTGTATATATAGTGACAAAAATCCTGAGTTAACCAAAAAGCTATACATGTGCAAGAAACCCAAGCACAGGGCAGCCCCGGTGGCTCAGCAGTTTAGCGCCACCTTCAGCCCGGGGTGTGATCCTGGAGACCCAAGATGGGAGTCCCACGTTGGGCTCCCTGCATGGAGCCTGCTTCTCCCTCTGCCTGTCTCCCTCTCTCTCTCTCTCTCTCTCTGTCATGAATAAATAAATAAAATCTTGAAAGAAAAAAGAAAGAAAGAAAGAAAGAAAGAAAGAAAGAAAGAAAGAAAGAAAGAAAGAAAGAAAGAAAGAAAGAAAAGAGAAAGGAAAAGGGAAGGGAAAAGGGAAGGGAAAAGGGAAGGGAAAAGGGAAGGGAAAAGGGAAGGGATTATGAAAGTGCACACACCATTTCCCTGGCCTTCCCATTTCTTTCACCCTTCCTGCCCCTTTCCGGTACCCTTTCCTGCCCCTTCCGGGCCCCTTTCACTGTCCCCTTCCTTACCCTCCTTCCCTTTCACCTTTCCCCAATTGCCTTTCCTTTCCGTTGACTTTCCTGTCTTTCCTTCCCCGGAACAGCCGCCCAGAAAGTCTTTTGAAAAACTGAGCTAAAACTGTATCATAGGCCAAGGAAGGTAAGATAGAGATTTCAGTCTAAGTATAACAATGCTGAGATACCTGGGCAGCTCAATCAGTTAAGCATCTGCCTTCAGCTCAGGTCATGATCTCAGGGTCCCTCAGGTCCTCAGGGGATCAAGCCCCATGTTAGGCTCCCTAGTCAGTGAGTTGTCTCCCTCTTCCTCTGTCTCTCTCCCCCTCCCATTTGTGCTTGCTCTCTCTCTTTCTCTCTCATGCAGGGAGCCCAATGTGGGACTGGATCCTGGGACCCCAGGATCACACCCTGGGCTGAAGGCAGGCGCACAACCACTGAGCCACCCAGGGATTCCCTAAAAATAGTTTAAAAATAAATAAACAATGCTGATCCCTGACAAACCTGATGAAAGAAATGAATCTAGACATTCATAAACACAATTAACACCAGTAAGATTAACTCGAAGACTCTACACCCAGACACATTATAATCAAATTGTCAGAAGACAAAGGGAGAACCCCAAAAGCAGCAAGAGAAAAGCAATTCATCAGGTACAAAGGCTTCTCAAGGTTAACAACTGATTTCACACTAGAAACTATGTAAGCCAAAAGGCAATGAGATAACACATCTACAGTGCTGAAAGAAAGTGCTCTGTATCTGGCGAAACTATTCTTTGAAAATGATGGAGAAATTAAAATATTTTTGTTTATCTAAACAAAACTGAGGGAATATGTCACTAGCAGACTTGACTGTAAGAAACGCTAGAGGGAGCTCTTCAGGCTGAAAGGAAAGAGCATGAGCCAGTAGTTTGAAACCACATAAAGAAATAAAAAACACAAATAAAGATAGGTACTTATGTAGGTAAATTAATTTACCTGAGATTTAATATATTTTGGGCTTGTATCCCTTTTATCTTCTACATGACTGAAAAGACAACTATATAAAAAAATAATTATAAATGGATGCACAAAGCACATAAAAGTGTAAGTTGTGGCAACAATATAAATATAGGAACTAAGTTTTCACATACCATTGAAACTATAGTTATTTATAATTTAAGTGTCTGACAATAAGCTTTTTTGATCACAGCACGTCTAACACTAAGCTTTTGACTGCCATGACATCCACTTCAAATAAACATATTGTCAGCTGTATGACACAGCTACTAAAAAAACAACCACATAAGGAACCAGGCTACCACCATCCATTAAGGTCTTTCAGAAAACCCCAGGTAACCTAGATAACAGACTGCCTGAGTGACCCTGTTTCTCCCTTCTCATGCCCAAATTCTTTTTTTTTTTTAATTTTTATTTATTTATGATAGTCACAGAGAGAGAGAGAGTGAGAGAGGCAGAGACACAGGCAGAAGGAGAAGCAGGCTCCATGCACCGGGAGCCCGACGTGGGATTCGATCCCGGGTCTCCAGGATTGCGCCCTGGGCCAAAGGCGGGCGCCAAACCGCTGCGCCACCCAGGGATCCCCTCATGCCCAAATTCTGACTTTTCTGCTTTAAATTAGCCAATAGAGAATAAATCTGGAAAACCCTAGACACTCCAGCCTTGAACCCTAATAAAGGCAGAGCCCCAAGACTGCTCTTTCTCTTCACCCTCAACCAGCTAGATGGTTCTTGGTGTGCTATATATGGCATAGTAAGAACCAGAAGACCTCGCCAGCTATAAATAGGGGCCCTGGTAGCAGAAATATCTGTGGAGCATGCCATAAATAATGTGTGCCCAGGCAAACACTACAGGCATTTCTGACATGGGGTATTACCATCAACAGGCTCAACATCAACGGAACTGTATTAACTCAAACAACATTGTTATAAATTATAGTATTAATTATAACCACCACAGTAAATATTAAGTAACTAAGTATATATATATATATATATGTATGTATATGCTAGAAGAAAAGAGAAGGGAATCAAAACAGTACACTAAAAATATCTAATACAAAGAGCAACAACAGAGGAATTGACGAACAAAAAGTATAAAACAGAGAAAACAAATAAGAAAATGGCAGAAGTCTTTCCTTATCAGTAATTACATATAAAAACGAACTCTCCAATTTAGAAACAGGATGAAGGAATGGAACAAAAAAATGATCAAATCTATAAGAGACTTGCTTTAGATCCAAGAACACACATAGGTTAAAAGTAAAAGGATGGAAAAACGTATTCTATTCAAATACTAACCTAGAAAGAACTGCAGTATCCACGCTAACGTGACAAAATAGACTTTAAGACAAAAACTGTTGCAAGAGACCCAAAAAATTACAGAATGATAAAAGGGTAAATCCACTAAAAAACATATAGCAATTATATATATACATGTAACAATAGAGGTCCAAAATAGATCAAGCAAAAACTGACAGAATTGAAGGGAAAAATAAACAGTTCTACAATACTTAGAGACTTTAACACTCCATTTCAATAATGGATAAAACCACCAGACAGAAGACAAACGAGGAAGTCAAAAAAATCTGAACAGTTAAATGAACTGGGCCTAACATATTTATACAACACTCAACCCAACACAAAAAGCATACATTCTTCTTAAGTGAACATGCATAAACCTAAACCGTATGTTAGCTACAAATCAAGTCTCAATAAATTTTAAAAGACTGAAATACAAAATATTTTTCTTCTCTAACTACAATGAAATCAGAAATCAGTAGAAAAGGAAATCTGAAAACGAGTGGAAATTAAACAATACACGTAAAACAATTAGTAAGAAAAATTCACAAGGAAAAATTTAAAATACTTTAAGATAAATGAAAACAAAAATACATCCCAAAACTTATGAAATATAGCTGTAAACAACTGTATTAAGAATAAAGATCTCAAACCAATAACCTACACTTCCACCTTACAGAACTACAAAAAGAAGAAGAAACGGGATGCCAGGGTGGCTCAGCAGTTGAGCGGCTGCCTTCCCCCCAGGGCGTGACCCTGGAGACCCAGGATCGAGTCCCACGTAGGGCTCCGTCCATGGAGCCTGCTTCTCCCTCTGCCTGTGTCTCTGCCTCTCTCTCTCCCTCTCTCTGTCTCTCATGAATGAATAAAATCGGTTTTATTTTGTTTTGTTTTGTTTTTAAAAAGAGGAAACTAAATACAGGCCAAGTAGAAGGAAGAAACTAAAAATCAGACCAAATAGGGCAGCCCCAGTGGCGCAGCGGTTTGACGCCGCCTGCAGCCCGGGGTGTGATCCTGGGGACCGGGGATCGAGTCCCACATCGGGCTTCCTGCATGTATGGAGCCTGCTTCTCCCTCTGCCTATGTCTCTGCCTCTCTCTCGCTCTCTCTGAATGAATAAATAAATAAATCTTTAAAAAAAATAAAATAAATAAAAATAAAAATCAGACCAAATATAAATTAAATATAGACTAGAAAAATAATAGAAACTATGAAAACCTAAGTTTAAACTTTGTAAAGACCAACAGAACTGACAAAACTTTAGCAGACTAAAAATAGAGAACACTCCAGTTACTAAAATCATGAATGAAAATAGAGACATCATTGCCAACCTCACAGAAATAGAATTACAGAAAACTATGCCAACTAAGTAAACTAGATCAAATGGACAAGTTCCAAGAAGAATACAAACTACAAAAGAACTAACTCAAGAAGAAACAGAAAATCTGAATAGAACTGTAAGAAGTAGAAACATTAACTCAGTAATAAAAAAAAAAAACTCCCAACAAAGAAAAAGCCAAGGAATGAGGATATAATTAGTGATACAGCCGAAGAACTAATACTAATCCTAAAATTCTTCCTAACTGGAAGATGACGTAAGGCTTCCTAACTCATTCCATGAGGTCAGGATTACCCTGATACCAAAGCCTAATGATGCCATCGCAAGAGAGCTACAGATGTCCCTTATGAATACAGAAGCAAAATCTTCAATAAAATATGAGCAAACTAAATCCAGTACATATTAAAAGGATCATATGCCACGCCCAAGAAGGATTTACCCCAGAAATGCAAAAGTGGTCCAAAATGAAGAAATAAATCCATTTAACACACCATATTAATAAAATGAAGGGGGTTTTTATTTTATCAAATTTTTATTTTATTACCTATGAATTCCACGTCCTCCCCCAGTTACATAAAGAAGGCAGATGTAACAGCATTTTCGGTGATTTTCATTCCTTCTAGAAGACAAGTTTCTATCTGTTTCATTGCTCTTGAACCCAAAGCATATCTTTTAGGATTTCTTTCAGCTCAAATGAGTTGATGAACATTTTCTCAAGTTTTGTTCATGACATATTATCTTTGTTTCTTTTTTCCTAAGACAACTACTGCTTGTGTACAGAATTATGAGTTGACAGTTTTGAGGTTAGTCCAGTATTCTCTAAAATCCATTATTTTTAACCCATGAATCCTTTGAAATAGTGTTCCATTAATATACAGTGTTATTTTCCTTTTCAGTGCTTTTAGATGTTATGAAAGGTCTGTTTTTTTTAAATAACCATCTCAATAGACACAGAAAAGGCACTTGACAAAATCCAATACTCCTTCTTGATACAAATACTCAGAAAACTTGAAATAAAAGGAATCTTCCTTTCTTGGTAGATGGCACATCTATTAAAAACACTCAGCTAACATTATACTTAATGGTGAAGGACAGATTTTTTTTTCCCTTGAGATGAGGAACAAGGATGTCTGCTCTCTCCATTGTACTAGAGATTCCAACCTGGGCAACTATTCAAGAAAAAAAAAATGAAAGGCATCCAGGAAAGAAGAACTAAAATGTTCTCTATACGCAGATGTCATGTTTTTTATATAAAAAATCCTAAAGAAAAAAAAATCCTAAAGAACACACACAAAAAAATTTAGAGCTAATAGGCAAATGTTTCCACACATTAACAATGAATAATTCAAAAATGAATTAAGAAAGCATTTCTGGGATGCCTGGGTGGCTCAGAAGTTCAGTATCTGCCTTTGGCTCCGGTTAAGATCCCAGGGGTCTGGGATGGAGTCCCCCATCAACTCACTGCAGGGACCTGCTTCTCTGTTTCTTTCATGAACAAATAAACAAAATCTTTAAAAAAATAAAAAAAAGAAAAGAAAAGAAATAGAGAAAGAAGGAAAGAAAGAATTTCCATTTATAATAACATCAAAAAGGTGAAGTATTTAGTTATAGATTTACCATTTTTTGAGTATCCTCATATTCTTCATTATACTTAATGTTTCCTTTTATTTTTTTAATATTTATAATAGCAGTTTAAAGTTTTGTCTTTTAAGTCTAATATCTGAGCTCATTCACAGTTATTTTCTATGAACTACTTTCTTTCAGTATAGGTCACATTTTTCTGTCTCTTGACATGTCTCATAGCTTTTTAGGGGCACATTTTAGGGGCACCACAGTGGCTCAATCAGCTAAGCGTACAGTTCCTGATTTTAGCTCAGATCTTGATCTCAAAGTCATGAGCTCAAGCCCTGCAGTAGGCTCCACGCCTAGCATGGAGCCTACTTTAAATACAAAAAAAAAAAAAAAAAGGGACAACCAGGTGGCTCAGCCATTGAGCATTTGCCTTTGGCCCAGGGTGTGACCCCAGAGTCCCGGGATCAGGATCGAGTTCCACATCGGCCTCCCCACATGGATCCTGCTTCTCCCTCTGCCTGTGTCTCTGCCTCTCTAAGTGTCTCTCATGAATAAATAAATAACATCTTAAATAAATAAATACAAAAAAACCTAGACATTTTAGATAACTTATTATCAAAAATATAGCAACTCTGGAATTTTTCAGAAGGTTTTTTTTTTTTTTTTAAGATTTTATTTTTTAAAACCTGAACAGGCCAATAACCAGGGAGGAAATTGAAGCAGTCATCAAAAACCTCCCAAGACACAAGAGTCCAGGGCCAGATGGCTTCCCAGGGGAATTTTATCAAACGTTTAAAGAAGAAACCATACCTATTCTCCTAAAGCTGTTTGGAAAGATAGAAAGAGATGGAGTACTTCCAAATTCGTTCTATGAAGCCAGCATCACCTTAATTCCAAAACCAGACAAAGACCCCACCAAAAAGGAGAATTACAGACCAATATCCCTGATGAACATGGATGCAAAAATTCTCAACAAGATACTGGCCAATAGGATCCAACAGTACATTAAAAAAATTATTCACCATGACCAAGTAGGATTTATCCCTGGGACACAAGGCTGGTTCAACACCCGTAAAACAATCAATGTGATTCATCATATCAGCAAGAGAAAAACCAAGAACCATATGATCCTCTCATTGGATGCAGAGAAACCATTTGACAAAATACAGCATCCATTCCTGATCAAAACTCTTCAGAGTGTAGGGATAGAGGGAACATTCCTCAACATCTTAAAAGCCATCTATGAAAAGCCCACAGCAAATATCATTCTCAATGGGGAAGCACTGGGAGCCTTTCCCCTAAGATCAGGAACAAGACAGGGATGTCCACTCTCACCACTGCTGTTCAACATAGGACTGGGAGTCCTAGCCTCAGCAATCAGACAACAAAAAGACATTAAAGGCATTCAAATTGGCAAAGAAGAAGTCAAACTCTCCCTCTTCGCCGATGACATGATACTCTACATAGAAAACCCAAAAGTCTCCACCCCAAGATTGCTAGAACTCATACAGCAATTCGGTAGCGTGGCAGGATACAAAATCAATGCCCAGAAGTCAGTGGCATTTCTATACACTAACAATGAGACTGAAGAAAGAGAAATTAAGGAGTCAATCCCATTTACAATTGCACCCAAAAGCATAAGATACCTAGGAATAAACCTAACCAAAGATGTAAAGGATCTATACCCTCAAAACTATAGAACACTTCTGAAAGAAATTGAGGAAGACACAAAGAGATGGAAAAATATTCCATGCTCATGGATTGGCAGAATTAATATTGTGAAAATGTCAATGTTACCCAGGGCAATATACACGTTTAATGCAATCCCTATCAAAATACCATGGACTTTCTTCAGAGAGTTAGAACAAATTATTTTAAGATTTGTGTGGAATCAGAAAAGACCCCGAATAGCCAGGGGAATTTTAAAAAAGAAAACCATATCTGGGGGCATCACAATGCCAGATTTCAGGTTGTACTACAAAGCTGTGGTCATCAAGACAGTGTGGTACTGGCACAAAAACAGACACATAGATCAGTGGAACAGAATAGAGAATCCAGAAGTGGACCCTGAACTTTATGGGCAACTAATATTCGATAAAGGAGGAAAGACTATCCATTGGAAGAAAGACAGTCTCTTCAATAAATGGTGCTGGGAAAATTGGACATCCACATGCAGAAGAATGAAACTAGACCACTCTCTTGCACCAGACACAAAGATAAACTCAAAATGGATGAAAGATCTAAATGTGAGACAAGATTCCATCAAAATCCTAGAGAAGAACACAGGCAACACCCTTTTTGAACTCGGCCATAGTAACTTCTTGCAAGATACATCCACGAAGGCAAAAGAAACAAAAGCAAAAATGAACTATTGGGACTTCATCAAGATAAGAAGCTTTTGCACAGCAAAGGATACAGTCAACAAAACTCAAAGACAACCTACAGAATGGGAGAAGATATTTGCAAATGACATATCAGATAAAGGGCTAGTTTCCAAGATCTATAAAGAACTTATTAAACTCAACACCAAAGAAACAAACAATCCAATCATGAAATGGGCAAAAGACATGAAGAGAAATCTCACAGAGGAAGACACAGACATGGCCAACACGCATATGAGAAAATGCTCTGCATCACTTGCCATCAGGGAAATACAAATCAAAACCACAATGAGATCCCACCTCACCCCAGTGAGAATGGGGAAAATTAACAAGGCAGGAAACCACAAATGTTGGAGAGGATGCGGAGAAAAGGGAACCCTCTTACACTGTTGGTGGGAGTGTGAACTGGTGCAGCCACTCTGGAAAACTGTGTGGAGGTTCCTCAAACAGTTAAAAATATACCTGCCCTACGACCCAGCAATTGCACTGTTGGGGATTTACCCCAAAGATACAGATGCAGTGAAACGCCGGGACACCTGCACCCCGATGTTTCTAGCAGCAATGGCCACGATAGCCAAACTGTGGAAGGAGCCTCGGTGTCCAACGAAAGATGAATGGATAAAGAAGATGTGGTTTATGTATACAATGGAATATTACTCAGCTATTAGAAATGACAAATACCCACCATTTGCTTCAACGTGGATGGAACTGGAGGGTATTATGCTGAGTGAAGTAAGTCAGTCGGAGAAGGACAAACATTATATGTTCTCATTCATTTGGGGAATATAAATAATAGTGAAAGGGAATGTAAGGGAAGGGGGAAGAAATGTGTGGGAAATATCAGAAAGGGAGACAGAACGTAAAGACTGCGAACTCTGGGAAATGAACTAGGGGTGGTAGAAGGGGAGGAGGGCGGGGGTGGGAGTGAATGGGTGACGGGCACTGGGGGTTATTCTGTATGTTAGTAAATTGAACACCAATAAAAAATAAAAAATAAAAAAAACAAAAAACAAACAAACAAACAAAAAAAAAAAAGATTTTATTTTTTAAGTAATCTCTATACCCAACGTGAGGCTTGGAATCACAACCCTGAGATCAAGAGGTACATGTTCTAACCAACTGAGCCAGCCAGCCACTCCAGAAGGTAACATTTTAATTTCCCTGCAATTAAACCGTGGGGTCTATGTCCTCCGCAGGGTTGATGCCTCTGCCCGGGTCAGTACTCACATACTCCTCGCACTCTAGCTTCCCGACGAGGTGACCCCATATCTACGTAGCTGGGGCTCAGGCATGCTCCGCCTCTCAGGCCTGCTCCTCGACCTCTGAGGGGACAGCAAGAGCACATTCGAGGCTGAGCCAGTTCTCCGGCTGAGCCCTTGCCTCCTGCTAGACCTTCAGGTCTCCTCTGCCCCCGGGCGTGGCCTCACCGGGAGCGCTTACCCCTTTACGGTTTTCTCATTTCCAAGGTCCGCCTGTTCAACTCCTGGCTGGTCCCCCGCTCATCCCAACTGGCACAAAAACCTAAGACTCGCAAATATGTGGATTTTCACTGTTTCCTATCAAATTTGTCACTTTAAGTTGACAAACACAGGTTTTTACTCGTTGCCACAAACTGAATTAGCCTCTGGCAGCACGGCTGCCGGTCTCCCAAACTCCAGTTCTTGCCAAAGGAATTGGGGAAAGCAAGAATGCCGCAGACATCGACTGTTCTCAAAAGCTCTAGCACTTTTCCTAAAAATAAATGCTTCTCAATTTTTTTCTGTCTTCGGTCAATTTCCAAAGCCCAAATAGTTTTAGGCAATTTTGCCTAATTTTACTTTGTTTTTGTGGAGAGGAATCACCAAACTCTTCATGCAGCTATCCCTGGAGGTCCCTCTCTTCTGAATATTTTTATGCTCTTCATTTTATGAGATGAAAAAATAAAGATTCAGGCAAAGTAGATCATCTGTTTAAGGTTAAAGAACAATGTGGTTTTCAAGAACTAAGTTGTCACTTAACAAATAGAAGTTATGTAGAAATGGTCACCGGAACCAAGAAGCATCTTGTTTTGTTTAAGATTTTACTTATTTATTCATGAGAGACACAGAGAGAGGCAGAGACACAGGCAGAGGGAGGAGAAGCAAACTCCATGCAAGGAGCTCAATGTCGGACTCAATCCCAGGATCCCACGATCACACCCTGAGCCAAAGGCAGACGCTCAACCACTGAGCCACCCAGGCGTCCCAAGAAGCACCTTGTGGGCAGCCGGGGAGGCTCAGCAGTTTAGCGCCACCTTCGGCCCAGGGCGTGATCCTGGAGACCCGGGATCGAGTCCCACCGTCGGGCTCCCTGCATGGAGCCTGCTTCTCCCTCTGCCTGTGTCTCTGCCTCTCTCGGTGTCTCTCATAAATAAATAAATAAATAAATAAATAAATAAATAAATAAATAAATAAATAAATAAATAAATAAATAAATAAATAAATAAATAAATAAATAAACCAACCTTAAAAAAAAAAAAAAAAAGAAGCAGCACCTTGTTTAAAATATATCCGGCTTTAGGGGAACCTGGGTGGCTTAGTCTGTTAAGCGTCTGCCTTTGCCTCAGCTCATGATCCCAGGGTCCTGGAATCAAGTCCTCACTCTCTCGCTCTCTACTTCCCTCTCAAATAAATGAATAAAATCTTAAAAAAATAAAAATACAATCTAACTTTGGATTGTTCTTTCTTTGAATATTAGTTTTCTCTTTTGTTAAACTGAGATGACCATGAGAATCCACAGATAACTGACTAAATCTAGGTGGATTTCCATGAGTCTTAGTTATCCAGCTGAAAGGAAATTTAATAAGTGGGTGAAGGTTAGATGAAACCAGTACCAGCAAAGATGGGTAAGAATAAAAGGCAAAATTCTAAGCTGATATCGCAGCGCATATTTAATAGATCTTTGCACATTGATCGTGTCAGCAACCTGCACAACGGCCCCCAATGAGCTCACGGCCTGATACTTATTTACGGTTGTATAATCCTCTCCTTGAGCAGGAGCTGGGTTTAACGACCGAGTCCCTTCTACTGGACACAGTAGGGCACAACTGATAGGACACCAGTTCTGAGATTAGGTTAAAAGAGGTGGCTTCCGTTTTGGGGTGTTCTCGGATCTGTTGCTCTAGAGGAGCGAGCTGCCACACGGCCATTCGCCGATGGAGAAGCCACAGAGCCGGCAAGGAACTTACGCCTGCCGCCCAGAGCCAGTGAGGACGTGGGCCTTGCCAACAAGTTCACAAGTAAGTCTGGGCAGGAATTCTTGAGCCCCGGTTGAGGAGCTCCAGCCAACACCTTGAATACAGCCTCAGAAGAGCCCCCGGATCAACTGGGACCCACCTAAGAATCACAGAGGTTATTACCCCACAGAAAATCTGAAATAATAAATGTCTGTGGTTTTAAACTGCTTAATGTTGGCATAATTTGTTACATAAAAATAGATAACACAATATTTAAATATTTCTACTTTCGGGCAGCCTGGGTGACTCAACGGTTTAGCACCGCCTTCAGCCCAGGGTGGGATCCAGGAGACCTGGGATCGAGTCCCAAGTCAGGCTCCCTGCGTGGAGCCTGCTTTTCCCTCGGCCTGTCTCTGCCTCTCTCTCTGTGTGTCTCTCATGAATAAATAAATAAAATCTATAAATAAATGAATGAATGAATGAATAAATAAATAAATAAAATATTTCTGCTTTTCTTTCTGTCATTAAAAAGCCCTCTCTCAAAAAAAAAAAAAAAAAAAAAGCCCTCTCTCCCTTGGGATCCCTGGGTGGCTCAGCAGTTTAGCACCTACCTTCGGCCCAGGGCATGATCCTGGAGTCCTGGGATCGAGTCCCACATCGGGCTCCCTGCACGGAGCCTGCTTCTCCCTCTGCCTTTGTCTCTGCCTCTCTCCTTCTGTATCTCTCATGAATAAATAAATACAATCTTTCAAATAAATAAATAAACAAACAGCCCTCTCTCCCAAATCTTAACTCTCAAAGTTAACTACTTCTCCTCCAAACTATCGTCTTAACTCCTTTAACCAATATTTGTGCACGTGTACCTGGGTTTCTGTGGGAGACCCTAAGACTTGAGAGGCATTCACTGGCTTTAAGATTATATAGTCAGGGCAGCCCCGGTGGCACAGCGGTTTAGCGCCGCCTGCAGCCCAGGGCGTGATCCTGGAGACCTTGGATCAAATCCCACATCAGGCTCTCTGCATAGAGCCTGCTTCTCCCTCTGCCTGTGTCTCTGCCTCTCTCTCTCTCTCTCTCTGCATCTCTATGAATAAATAAATAAAATCTTTTTTAAAAAAAAGATTATATAGTCAGAGGCATTTCTGAATTATCTTTGGATAATCTGAGATTCAGGAGAAAGAGTATTTCGAAAGTTGATTTGCAGAAAGAGAATATAGGTCTGTAAAGGACTGACCCGTAACAACATTTTTGTTGAATACAGAAAACTACAAAGGGGAAAGAGGACACTGAAAAAAACTGGGATGTCCCTTGCATCAAGCCAGGAAACTGCTTACTCTAACACAGGCCTGTTAGCAAAGCTTGAACATGAGAGAAGTTCAAACTAAGTAGGTGTAGGCATCCTGCAGATGTAGAAGATCCAGGTATCCATCGCCTGGCACCTTGCTGCTCGCCATCGCTGCCTTCGGCTACGGCGAGGAAGACCGTGCCTAGCCCTGAAAAAGGGAGGCAAAGGGCAAGCGGCTGCTCTCATGGACACATTACTTCCACTCACATTCTATTACCCAACATTTAGTCACATAGCTGCGCCTCGCTACAATTAAGGCTGAGAAACAGCCTCTAATTAGGTGATCTTGTGCCAAGCTAGAACATGGTAAATTCCACGTCTAAAAGGAAGATGAGGGGAATGGATACTGGGAAACAGCAGTGACTTCTAACCAGGACCTAAGTTGAAAACTAACTTAAGATTCTTTATCTTTAGGGGCAGATCTGGAAAACACAACTAAAATACAAATTACCGGATCCCTGGGTGGCGCAGCGGTTTGGAGCCTGCCTCTGGCCCAGGGCGCGATCCTGGAGACCCGGGATCGAGTCCCCAATGGGGCTCCCGGTGCATGGAGCCTGCTTCTCCCTCTGCCTATGTCTCTGTCTGTCTGTCTCTCTCTGTGACTATCATAAATAAATAAATAAAATTTAAAAAAAATAAAATACAAATTACCAGAAAAGGTACATGTTATAGATACAATCTGAAATAATCACTACCAGAGACATCCAAATATTCCTGAGCCTTCAAAGACTCTATTTTTGAGCAGGGCATCAGTGTAAGATTTCAGAAGATACTTCAGACGGAGAAAAAGTCCAGAAAATGCTTTGTTGTCTAACACTTGGTCATACCTAACCCACAGAACCTTGGAGTATTTGAAAATCAACCAAGCCAATACTTACATTTGGCCATTTAATTTTTGATAAGATCTTATCTGCTATCAAAGATTACTGCAAAAGTTTATGAGTAAGCAGATGGCATGCAAGTTATACAAATAATACTTTGAAAAGAAGTAAACTGTGTAGCTATTTTATCTAATATTGACTATACTAGGTGTTAAGAGAGAGAGATACAGAGGTATGCAAGATAAAACACAATATTCTTGACTATATACTGTATGATGACATTTATATGAAATTTCCAGAAAAGGAAAACTCTATAGGCAAATAGATCAGTGGTTGCTTGGGGCTAGGGGTATGAGCAGAAATTGTTAAGAGGCACACAGAAACTATTTGAGGTGTTCCAAAACTGGATTATAATGATGGCTATATAACACTATACACTTATTAAAACTCAAACTGTAGGGACGACTAGATGGCTCAATTAAGCATCTATCTTCAGCTCAGGTCATGATCCCAGGGTCCTGGGATCAAGCTCCACATGGGGCTCCCCACTCAGCGGGGAGTCTGCTTCTTCCTCTGCCTCTCCCTCCACTTGTACATGAGCTCTCCCACTCTTTCTCTCTGTGCTTATACTATAAATAAAATCTTAAAAAAAAAAAAAAACCTCAAACTGCATACTTAAAATGGGTAAATATCAATAGAGTTGCTTTTTTAAAAAATGTCCACAAGCTCTGTATTTCTCTCATTCTATTTTTCTTCCCAGAATCTTTGAATTCCTTTTTGAGAAGACATTCACACACATACACAAACACTATGTTATAGTAAGGACTAAGCAAATAATATCAGATATTATTTAATTATAATTTAGAAAGAATCCCTCTTTGCAATCTTCTCAAAATTAACTATTTCAATCAAGTTCAACTTTTCTGCCCTTTTCAATTTTTCCCCATATGTCATATCTTCCCTCTTAAATATTCTACTTAAATTATCTGCCAAAAGCTTGCAAGTAACATTTACTAAGTAGTTTCTTGAATAGAGACTGTTCAGAAAAACAGAAACACAAAACATATTTCTGGTACTTTTCTAACCACATAACCAAAGGGAAGTCATAGGCTCTAAAATTATTTCCTAATCTATAATTTTAAATAATTCTTGCAATTTAATTATTAAAATTTAAGGCACAGCAAACTTCTACAATCCCAATGCTTACTACAGAGTGCTATTTTATAGTAGTAGTCAGGTATTATGAAATGTACACAAGAGTAAGTTTTATTCTAAAGCCAGTCACAGAATTCAATAAAATACAAAACTTTTTTATGTATTTTGGGGACGTCTGGGTGGCTCAGAGGTTGAACGTCTGCCTTTGGCACAGGGCGTGATCCCAGGGTCTTGGGATTGAGTCCCACATCGGGCTCCCTGCATGGAGGCTGCTTCTCTCTCTGCCTGTGTCTCTGCCTCTGTCTCTGTGTCTCTCATGAATAAATAAGCAAAATCTTTTAAAAATTTTTTTAAGTATTTTGGGAAGAGATACTATAAAATGACATGTCCTTCTGACATATATCCATTATTCTTTGAGTACTTCCTTGTGCTCTGGCACAAAATATTCTAGGCTCGTCTAGTACTTTCCTGGTACCAGCTTGGTAATCATCCATTTCTCCTAGAACGCTGATTCCTTTTAGCAGAGAATGGTTTTTAGAAGCTAAGATCTAGCTAAGTGCGCAGACACACACACTGTTTATTGGGCATTGCTTCTCTAAGGCCCTTTCAAGTGGACAGAGCTAGAAAATACATATATACGTATGTATGTAGGTTGCCAATCACCCATCACTACTCTAGAGTCTTCCTCCACATAGATGCCCTGAGCATATTATGTGGCTCCAAACTGGCCAAAACTTGGGCAGGACTCTTGACAAACTTAAATTAAGATATTCAGCCAAAATTAAACAACTTTTCAGGAAACTATTATGGTAACACTAAATGCTTCCATATATGCCTTCACTTATCTTCTCATATTCCCTATCACTTATACAACTTGGTATTCCAAAGTTGGCCAAAAAAGAAAAAAAAAAAAAAAAAAAAAAAAACGCCCAGGTTTATTCCCTTGACAGCTACTCATTACAAAGCACCAAAATTTATAGACCTCTTAAGAGGTAAAAAGAAAATAAATCTCACCTTTTGCGGCTTGATTAAGTTAATCGAGATTACTTGACATTCTTTAGCTAAAAAAAAAAATCTTGAACCTGACTTCCTAACAACATTCTATTTCAGAGTTGACTAAACTCATCCCCAGAACTACAGAGACATACATTCTAGAGGTGAACTGGCCCTGGAGTAGTAAGTCAAGCATTCATGAAATGCTACATATAACTTAGTTCCTCTTACCCACTAGTAATCTACATTCAAAACTTTAAACAGTGGTATTGCTTTTTTTTTTTTTTTTTTTGAAAGAAACAGGTCGAGCACATAAGCCTTCCCCCAAAGCACATTTCTCTCATAAAATTCTTCCTTGATCACTAAAGCAACCTGTTGGTAATGAAGCTGTAAAAATAAAGATCTAATACCTAACACGTTATCAGGGGTGCAGGCATGGTGAGGCGGTTTTCCCAACTGTGTTGACAGACTCTGGGGTCTCTAGCCTGGTTTCCTTTGGAAAGAAACAGGTCGGGCTGACAGAGAGCAAGAAAGATACCTAAACATAAAGCACACAAAGTCTCTAAATATCTCAAAATACCTGTTACTCAAATAGTAACACTTAAAGAAAAGTATTCCACTGCTATCATTTGGTAAAACTGTTGCATAGGGGCTCCACAATATAAAAACCTGTGATATCAGAAGGCAGGATTGCTTGAGGTTATGAAGGCAACAGGTACCAAAGACTGAAGCCACCTTATTTGATCCAAAGCAATCCCTCAACCAAAGACCAACTAGAACAGGCCTAAGGCCTTAAGAAAATGCTATTTCCACAGTTGATCTGTGAAGAGCCATTCCCTACTTCTCATATTTCTTATATTTAAGGACCACAATTCAACCCTACAGGCCCAATTATAAAATTAGCCTCTGACTCATAATAGCTCCGAAGTTGTCTGGTATAAGCTCCTCCCTGCCACCACCAATTCAGGAATCTCTTTCATACAGTCTCTGAGAGAAGATTACTGAGACCCTCTTCAACAATATAGGGAAAAGATCTCCTGGCCTGGAAACACAGAGAGGGGCTCCAACCCAGGGTCTGCCTTTCACTACCTAAAATGTCTTGGGGTAAGCCATTTCACCTCTCCAGGCCGGTTTTCTCACACAAAAGAAGTGGGGGAATAACCAGAAGATCTGAGGTCTCTTACTGCTCTGAAGTTAAATTATTATCTCCAGCGAAGCCACTTCAAGAAAAAATTCATTCCACGTTTACACAGTTCTTCTTAGAAAGGATTTTCTAAATTTCCAAATGTACACATTCTTTAACCCTAAAGTTCCACCTTCCTGAAATCTACCCTACAAGAAAATGACTATATGCGCACAGAAAACATTAGAACTCTCTACAGTAGCAATAATTTGGAAAAATTCAATAATAGAAAACTACAGTATAACATTACAGAATACTACGCAGCAGTTAAAAAGAATGAAGGAAGAGCTAAGTTGGTTGAGCATGTAGCTGTTGATCTCAGGGTTGCAGGTTCAAGCCCCAGATGACGTGTAGAGATTACTTAAATAAAGGAATGAAAGAAACCATATACACTACTTACTAAAAAGGAACGACTTCCAACCCATACTTTAACAAAACACGTACATTTTGGTGCATTTAAATAGCTATGAAGGTCTACACAGGTCTTTCTGCAGCGACAGAAATGTATCTGCATCTGCACAGTCCACTATGGTTAGCAGCCAGGCACCCGTGACTACTGATCTCTGAAATGTGGCTATTGTGACTGAGAGACTGAATTTTAAATTTAATTTTAACCACTTTCAGCTACTGTACTCTACAGAGCAGTTCTAGAAGAACAATCTAAACTGGTAACAGTGGTTAGTTACCTCTGGAGAGGAAATTAGATGGGAAGGTAGGAGTGAATCTAGGCAAACTTTCGCCTGCCTAGATTATTTCGCCTACCTGCATTATTTTAATGCTTTAAGGCAAGTTACAAAAAAACAAAATTTAAAGAGAAAATCTTGTTGAGGGATCCCTGGGTGGCGCAGCGGTTTGGCGCCTGCCTTTGGCCCAGGGCGCGATCCTGGAGACCCAGGATCAAATCCCACGTCGGGCTCCCGGTGCATGGAGCCTGCTTCTCCCTCTGCCTGTGTCTCTGCCTCTCTCTCTCACTGTGTGCCTATCAGAAATAAATAATAAAAAAATTAAAAAAAAAATCTTGTTGATACTGAACCAAAAATTTGCCCTATGAAGCGCCATAAAAAGAATCTAGGTGGGGGTATTTTTGTTGCTTTGTTTCATTCTGCTTTTTGCCTGGAAAAAAAATTTACCTGGAAAAAGTTGGTAGTTTTTCTTAAAAACAACCTTTAAATCACTTTTCCTTACATTTCTCTTCCAAACTCTCCCTCCTCCACACACCCTCGCCTTTTTTTTTTTAAAGAACTACAGTTAACTTCTGGTACAAAAGATACAGCAAAACATCATAAAGGCTACTGACCCATCATTAGGGAAGAAGGGCCATGCTTTCCAAGAATTTTTCCAACAGAGGTGATGGATTTGTACTTCTCTCTGCAACAATTCTTCTCGTACCATGAAAATATCACTATAGCTCCTAAAATCTTCTCTTCTCCAAGCGGAATATCCCCAGTTCTCAACCAAAAAACAGAGCAAGAACACTTTCACCATCACGTGGGTTTTATTGTAGCGCAAAACAACGCAGGTCAGGATATAAACATTTCGTACAGGCTTCTCCTAGTGGCATGGCATACGCACCCAGAGTATCAGCCCAGACTTCCTAAACACCTAGCCATTCATTTCTTCAAAAATATTTACTCGGACCTACTAAATACCAGCCACTGCACTTAGGGGAAGGGATAGAGCAATGAGCACAATCTATGTTGACAGAGACTCTACCACCCAAAGCCCTGTTCCTAAAAGTTGGAATCAGTAGGTAAACCCTGAACCACCTCAATTTCAATTCATTCCAACAGTCTAACTCCATGCCGAATACCACTAAGACCATGACACCCACACAGAGAATCTGTACTCAACTTTATAATACAAGGAAATCTACCTGACATGTCTTAAACGGCCCAACAAACCGGGCAAATTCAATGGGTAAAATCCTCAAATGTCCGTTAGACCAAGTTTTCAACAGTCCACAGCTAATTTGAAAAAAAAAAAAAAAATGTTTTTAGCAGGTAATCTATTCTAGCAAAACTTAATCTACATAAATTTTCTTTACTATGAGATCATGTACTACTTTACTTATTTATTTTATGATTTTGGTATTAAAATGTTCCCTACCTCCTGAAATGATGGTTTGGGTAGAAAGCAGAAAGTATCCGGGTTTTGTTTTGGTTTCTAAAGTCTTACTTGCCAAGTAACAACACAGTAATCAAACCTCTATACCAAATATTTGTTGATACTTGTCATTTGCTGATTTAAAGGACTCAAGGAAGCTCCCTCTGCCCTAAAATGCACACCCTGAACACAGAGGAAGTGATTACTCCTCCAAAAAGTACACTTCCATAAGAGTTAAATCGTTACATTTGACTCAAGGGAAACTTAAGCTTTCCCATTCTCTTGCTATATTATTTGCAAGAACGCTAATATCCTGGGGATTCCTGGGTGGCTCAACGGTGGAGCATCTGCCTTCAGCTCAGGATGTGATTCTGGGGTCCTGGGATCGAGTCCCACATCAGGCTCCCCACAGACAGCCTGCTTCTCCCTCTGCTTTGTGTCTCTGCCTCTCTGTGTCTCTCGTGAATGAATGAATGAATGAATGAATGAATGAATGAATAAATAAATAAATAAATAAATAAATAAATAAATACATACATACCTTTTAGAAAGAACACTAACATCCCAGTAAAACAGATCTAAACACACAGGATTATAAATGTGCAAAAAAGTCTAATTAAAAAAGTACATTTGTGACAATAACAATTGTGACTGATGACAGTTACTTCCTTAACAGTAAAAGTAGCCAAATTCTTATCTAGGTTATTTTTGACTGGTATTAAACATCTCCACACTGAAAAAGGTCTATTAAGTTTGGCGGGGGGGGGGGGGGGGGCATAAGGAAATAAGGAAGACACAACTTGCTAGTAATAACAACACTAACTTTGTCACTCAATTAAAGTTCCCACTATCATGGGCAGCCCGGGGGGGCTCAGCCGCTGAGCACCTGCCTTCGGCCCAGGGTGTGATCCTGGGGACCGGGATCGAGTCCCACCTCGGGCTCCTTGCATGGAGCCTGCTTCTCCCTCTGCCTGTGTTGTGTGTCTGCCTCTGTCTCTCTCTGTGTCTCTCATGAATAAATAAAATCTTTAAAAAAAAAATAAATTTCCCACTAACATAAACTAAACTGTAAATTTTACTTAGTAAAGTGAGACAAAGCTCCCACAGGACACACAGCTCCACTCACCTCCATCCCTTAAAAAAAAAAAAAAAAAAAAAAAAAAAACACTTTTCCCTACCTTCTGACAAATTATAGGTTTCTACATAAGGATTAAAATGTAGTTAGGCCACAGAACACAGCGTGACCCAAAGGGTTTTCAGGTCCTTAGGAAGGCCTGAATCCCCAGGTGTGCCCTCACTCTGTAGTGTGACCTTGGACAAGTCCTCCGACCCAGATTCTCAAGTGCACGGAGCGCGGAGCGCCCGGCTGTGTCCCGGCACTGGGGATCCGGGGGGGGGGCGCGGGGTGCCGCCGGGCACCGGGGGCAGCGGGCTCGCTCCTGGTGGATGTTCGCTGAACCCGCAACCAGCGGCCGCCGGGGCGGGGACAGTCACGCTGCTCCCAGGCGAAGGCAGCTGCAGCAGCCAGTGTCAACTGCTCAGCTGGTAAGAGTATACACGTGCTCTATTTGTATATTCGTAATATATGTGTTTATATGTAAATATACATACAAATAAGAATACATATATTTATACACATAAATATACCTACATATAAAAACGTATGTTTATATATGAAAATATATATTTATACATAGTTATATATTTAAAATGTATACATTCATATACAAATGTCTATTCATATACTTAAAAAGTGTATATTTTATATATAAATGTATTCATATATTAAAATGTATATATTTATATGTAAATATATATTCATATGTTAAATGTATATATTTATATATATTCATGTTAAAATGTGTATTATGTTTATGTATATATTTATACATTAAATGTATAAATTTATATATTCATGTTAAAATGTGTATATTTATGTATAAATGTGTATTTATATATTAAATGTATATATTTATATATATTCATGTTAAAATGTGTATATTTATGTATAAGTTTATTTATACATTAAATGTATATATTTATATATATTCATGTTAAAATGTGTATATATTTATACACATTTATAAATGTATAAATGCATATTTATATATTAAATATATATATTCATGTTAAAATGTATATATATTTATATATACATATGTATATATTTATTTACAGAAATGTGTATACTAATATATAAAAATATATTTATATCAAATGTATATATTCATATACATTTACATACAAAAATGTATAGATTTTATATAAAAATATATTTATGTATAAAATGTATGTTTAGGGATCCCTGGGTGGCGCAGCGGTTTGGCGCCTGCCTTTGGCCCAGGGCGCGATCCTGGAGACCCGGGATCGAATCCCACGTCGGGCTCCCGGTGCATGGAGCCTGCTTCTCCCTCTGCCTGTGTCTCTGCCTCTCTCTCTCTCTGTGACGGTCATAAATAAATAAAAAATTTAAAAAAAAAAAAAAATTTTAAAAAAAAAATAATAAAAAAAATAAATAAAATGTATGTTTATTTTTTTTTAAGGTTTTATTTATTCATGAGAAACACGGAGACAGAGGCAGAGACACAGGCAGAGGCAGAAGCAGGCTCCACGCAGGGAGCCGGATGTGGGACTCGATCCCGGGACCCCAGGATCACGCCCTGGGCCGAAGGCAGGCGTCAAACCACTGAGCCACCCAGGGATTCCCTAAAACGTATGTTTATAAATATATTTACATATAAATGTGTATATATATATGTGAATGTGTGTATTTATATATAAAAGTGTTTTTATGTATCTATAAATAAAACATGTTAATAAGTCACATGTTTATAAATAAGACATATTTATATATGAAATATACTTCTATGCAAAACATATTCATGTCTAAAACATACATGTGTACGTAACACACCCGCTCGTACATGCAGTGGACAGGAGTGGCCGCCGGGCCGAGCCGGGAGCCGGGAGCCGGGAGCCGCCGGGCTGCGGGGCGGGACCGAGGGAGGCCGCAGCCCGAGCTGCTGAGCGCGAGCGGCTCCCGAGGTCTCGGGCTTCCCACGACAGGCCCGAGCGTCCTCCCGAGCGTCCTCCCCAGCGGCCTGTCCCCCTCGGACTCCGGCTGCCGGGGTGGGGGGGTGGGGGGCACTGCGCTCAGGGGGCGGAGACCAGCGAGGGGGCGAGGGGGTGGGGTCACGGGGGTCGCGGGGATGGGGGGGTCACGGGGGTCTCGGGGATGGGGGGGGTCACGGGGGTCTCGGGGATGGGGGGTCACGGGGGTCTCGGGGATGGGGGGTCACGGGGGTCTCGGGGATGGGGGCTCACGGGGGCCGGAGGGTCACGGGGGTCTCGGGGATGGGGGGTCACGGGGGTCGGAGGGTCACGGGGGTCGCGGGGATGGGGGGTCACGGGGGTCTCGGGGATGGGGGGGTCACGGGGGTCTCGGGGATGGGGGGGTCACGGGGGTCTCGGGGATGGGGGCTCACGGGGGCCGGAGGGTCACGGGGATGGGGGGTCACGGGGGTCTCGGGGATGGGGGGGGTCACGGGGGTCGGAGGGTCACGGGGGTCTCGGGGATGGGGGGGTCACGGGGGTCAGGTAGTCACGGGGGTCTCGGGGATGGGGGGTCACGGGGGCCGGAGGGTCACGGGGGTCTCGGGGATGGGGGGGTCACGGGGGCCGGAGGGTCACGGGGGTCTCGGGGATGGGGGGTCACGGGGGCCGGAGGGTCACGGGGGTCTCGGGGATGGGGCGTCACGGGGGTCGGAGGGTCACGGGGGTCTCGGGGATGTGGGGGTCACGGGGGTCAGGGAGTCACGGGGGTCTCGGGAATAGAGGGGTCACGGGGGTCTCGGGGATGGGGGGGTCACGGAGGCCGGAGGGTCACGGGGGCCGGAGGGGCACGGGGATCTCGGGGATGGGGTCACGGGGGGCCGCGGGGTCACGGGGGCCAGGGCCGGGGCCGGGGCAGCCGTCGCCCGCGGCGCAGACCCACCTTGAGCAGGATGGACGGCGGCAGCTGGTTGATGTCCGGGGTTTCGGGGGGCGGATCCCTGTGACAGTCGCAGGGGTTCTCGGGGGGCTCCCGGCGGTCGGCGTCGCCGCAGTCGTGCTGCTGCTGCTGCTGCTGCTGCTGCTGGGCGGCCGAGGGGGCGGCGCCCCCCGCTCGCCCCGCGTCCCCGCCGGCCGCCGCGGGGGCCCCGGGGGGCGCGGGGGGCGCGGGGGCCTCGGGGGGCGCGGGGGCCGCGGGGCAGCAGGCGGCGTCGGGGGGCCGCGGCGGCGAGGCGCCCCCCCCCGCGGGCCCTCCGTGCGCCCCTGCGTGCGCCCCTCCGTGCCCGCCGCGCCCGCCGTGCCCGCCGCCGTGGCCGCCGCCGTGGCCCCCGCAGCGGGGCTGCTTGCAGGGCGTGCAGGCCGGGAGCCCGGCGCCCTTGCGCTTGCACACCATGTCGGCGGCCGGCGGCGGCCCGCGCAGGAGCCGCAGGGCGGCGGGCGGCCCGAGGAGGCGCACGGGCCCCACGCCCGCCAGGAGGAGGCCCGGGCCGCGGCGCTCCCAGGCGGCGGCGGCGGCCAGCCCCAGCTCGCGGCAGCGGGAGGCGGGCGACGCGGCGGCGGGGGCCAGCAGGAAGCGGCGGGCGGCGGCGGCGCAGTCCTCGGCGGAGGCCCGGGCCCGCGGCGGCGGCGGCGGCGGCGGCGGCGGCGGCTCCTCCTCCGGGCCGGCGGGGGCGGGCGCGCCGGGGCTGTGCACGATGAAGCAGAGCATGCAGGGCCCGCGGAAGAAGCAGTCCCGGCTGCGGGGCGGGCGCGGGCGCGGGCGGCGGCGGCGGCACCAGCTGCAGCAGCGCGGCCTCCTGCGGCTCGGGCGGCTTCGCGGCTCCCGGGACAGGAGGTGGCCCATATAGGAGGCCGCGCGGGGCGGCGGGCGGCGGGCGGCGGGGACGGGGACGGGGACGGGGACGGGGGCGGCCGGCGGGACGGGGCGGCGGGGCTCCGCGCACTCGCGCTCGGGCGCACACGCGACGGGGGGGGGCGGGGGGCCGGGGGGCTACATGCTGTGCCCCGGGGCCGGGGGGGCCGGGGGCCGGGGGCCGGGGGCGCGGCGGGGGGCCTGCGGCCGGGGACCGCTCCACGCCCGGCCCGGCGGCTCAGTCCGGCAGCGCGGCGGCGGCGGCGGCGGCGGCGGCGGCGGCGGGGGGGACGCGGGGTCCCGCTCGGACCATTTTAACTGCGGCTCCGCCGGCGGCGCGCGCGCCCGCGACACAGCTCGGAGCCGCAGGGGCGCGCGGCCCGCTCGGGGAGGGGGCGGGGCCGCTCGGGGAGGGGGCGGGGCCGCGGCGGGCGCGCGCGCGGAGGGGGCGGGGCCGCGGGAGGGGCGGGGCCGCGGGGGCCGCCGGGCGGGACCTGCCGGGAAGGAGCCGGGCGCGCGCCTGCCCCGCCGCCGGGACGGGAGGAGCGGCTTCCGAGCCGGCGCGGTGACATCCGTTCGCGCGGCCGCGCTGACGTCGGGAGGTGTGAGGTCAGGAGCCGCCATTGGCCGGGAGCCGCCGCGCTCCCCGCCCCCACCCACCCCCCCCCCCCCGCGCCGGGAGAGCGAGGTCCCCGAGGAGCCGGAAGCGGAGGGCGCGGGAGGCCGCCTCTGCCCTGGCTGCCAGGGGTGCCGGGGGGCGCCGAGGTGCGGGGGCCCTGGGTGCTGAGACCCCGAGGTGCGGAGACCCCTGGGTGCTGCGACCTTGGGTGCTGAGGCCCCCGGATGCTGAGACCCTGGGTGCTGAGGCCCCTGGATGCTGCAGCCCTGGGTGCTGAGGCCCCTGGATGCTGAGGCCCCTGGGTGCTGCAGCTCTGGGTGCCGGGGCCATGCTCTCAGGGAGGGGCTGATGGGTGGGGCCGCCCCTTCTCTGTTCCGCTTGGTCGTACCCTTGCTGTGGTGTCTGCTGACTCCTATTTCAGTGAAAGCACCTGTCGTGTTTCCAGGCCAAGCCCTAAGGCACGTTGTCAACTGGTTGAGTCCTCAGCCTTGCAGGCTGGGGGCTCCACTGGCCGTCCCTACGCCCTCGGGGTGCCGCCACCCGCCATCCACCCTCCTGTCCTACTCCTGAGAAGTGACTGTAGAGCCTCCCAGGAGATAACCGGTTGTAGGTGGTCCTCGTGGCCCAGATGGGATAGAGGACAGCCAACCATCTGGAAGGTTTATCAGGCACCCAAGCATCAGGGCAGGGGTTGGAGCAGCACCTGGTGTGCAGAGAGGACCTGGGAGAGGGCTAGGCAACCTGGGAGAGGCCTAGCTGACCTGGGAGCTGACCTGGGAGAGGCCTAGTTGACCTGGGAGCTGACCTGGGAGAGGCCTAGCTGACCTGGGAGCTGACCTGGGAGAGGCCGAGCTGACCTGGGAGAGGCCGAGCTGACCTGGGAGAGGCCTAGGCGATGGGAACGGGTCAGCGTAGAGGAGGGTCATGAAAAGGGCCTGGGGTGGAGGAAGAGCAGGGCCACGCCGTTGCCTTGGCGCCCTGAGGGACTGGCCGCTGAAGCAGGGGTACCTGGGGGCAGAGGGCAAAGTGACGAGGTCCCTCTCACTGGGGCCCCCTTCTTGAAGGGGAGCCTGTTACCTGCTGAAGGGGCAGCAGGCAGTGGTGGGTAGTTTTTAAAAGCTGCTACGAATGACTTGAGAGTGAGTCGGAAGCAGTATTTCAAGCCTCCAGGCCCCCTCGGCTCTGAGCCCACTTTCCCAGCCCTGTGGCCTCCCACCCGCCTCCGCCCAGGTCGGTACCCCCCAACCTTGGCCTCCCACCCGCCTCCGCCCAGGTCGGTACCCCCCAACCTTGGCTAGCAGTGGCCTCCTGGCGCACAATGACTGGTGCTTTAGGGCTGTCAGCACCCAGGGAAGCCGGTCTCTGAGTTTGATCGCAGCGAGGTGGCGTTCCAAGAAACCTAGAGGCAAAGATTTGTCAAAAGGTCCTACGTACTTAGTACTGTACTGTCTGTCGAATGCGCTGCCTACACTGCATTTCTGCAGTTGCCGGACATGGAGCTATCATCCCTCTGGGACCGCGTGGGAATCTTCCAGGGCCCCGGAGCTCCCACACTGAGGGGAGGTTAGAAGGGACAGGACTCACCAGAGGCCTTAGGACAGGCCCTTCGCCATCTCTACCAAGCTGCACTTTGAGCAAACGGAGAGGGTGTTCTAACTCTCCTTATCACTTCATGTCGAAATTATGGACCCATTAGTTTCACATTAGTTAAATATACACTATGACCTAGGAATTCCACTCACAGAAATGCACCGAAAAATAGAAAAGAATGTATCCACAAAGAAGGCCTGCGCAGAATAGTCATAGCTGCTTTATTCACGATCGCCAAAATCTATAAACAGCCCAGATGTCCATCTGTAGAAACTGGATAAATAAGTTGTTACGCTCGTTCTATAGAATACTACTCAGCAATTGAAAAGAAAAGAAAAAAATTTTAAAGATTTTATTTATTCATAGAGACACAGAGAGGCAGAGACACAGGTAGAAGGAGAAGCGGGGCTCCCTGCAGGGAGCCTGACTTGGGACTAAATCCAAGGTCTCCAGGACCACGCCCTGGGCCTAATAAGGCAGACGCTGAACCGCTGAGCCACCCAGGCGTCCCAAGAAAAGAAACTTTTAAAACATGGATAAATGTCCAAAACTCAGGCCGAATCAGACTCTGGATTTGGGGCCCTAGAATCTCTACCTGATTTTAACCAGCTCGCCATCTGATTACTGCGCAGCTTGGCACCATGGAGACCTATCGGAATTTCACATATAATCTAACTCTAGCGTCTTGTTTTCACAACACGAGGCAAGTGACAGATTTTCAAGTAGTTTCTGAAATGTACAGCCCTAGCCCTTCCAATTCCAGAGCTGTTCAACCGCAAACAGGTGGCTGTTCTTCTCCTTACCACAGCTTGTAGCAGAGAGTCTTGGGTATTTTAGTAATGATGAAGCAAGCCACTGCTGTGGTCACCAGATCCCTGGTGAGTTTTCGAACTAATTACCCCAAGTAATAACACTGATAAATATTTTAAATATTCAGGGAACAGAGTTATGAGTAAGAGATATAAATAGCAATTTAGAGACAACTATAGCACTTGATGGTTTTGTTAGAAAAAGCAAAGCAGCAACTGGGAGCTATTAGCTAGGCCTCGATGTTACTGGCATTCTCCGCCAGGACTGAGTGTTGTGTCGAACATCAAAAATCTCACAAAACATCAACATCAGTCGTGGCCACTCTGTAACCATAATGGACCAGCCAAAAATAAGACCCCTCTATAATCAGGTCTGAACAAGAACACAAAAATACAAGAACATCCCCCAAAGCACAAAAATGACCAAGCATCCTGGCTAATATTAATGACTTCTGGGGATGCTTCAGGGGGGCTCAGTTGGCTAAGCGTCTGCCTTCAGCTGAGGTCATGATCCCCGGGTCCTGGGATCGAGTTCCAGATCATCAGGCTCCGTGCAAACACTTCTGCCTCTCCACTGTTCGTGCTCTCTCTTGCTCTCTGTCGGTCTTTCTCTTTCTCGAATAAATAAATAAAATATTATTTAAAAAATAAATGGCTTCTGTTTCTCAACCAATTATAACCTCGCCTTGCTCTGTTCTTCCTACCTTCCAGACAACAATTATTATTAAAATATTCAATCGTAGATTTACCTGCTTTCTAACAGCATCCGATCCAGGGCAAAGTCTTGAACAGTCCTAGAATCACCTAACACAATCCCAATCCTATAATAATAAGCCTTTTACAACACCTTTTTGACTGAGACTCTCCACAGTTCCTCTTGGTGTGCTATCTCTGTTCTTGTGACAAGTCAATAAACCCAAGTTGGTTGGACTATGGGCGTGTTCCTGCTGGCCTTTGGCTGAAAGTCATTAACATTTGTTATAATCAAGACTATCACCCTACCTAAAATTATTCCTTCCTAATGCATATACCCTGAAATTATATAATGCTGTCTTTTTTTTCCCCATTAAAACTGAATTACTCCCACCTTTACTCTTCCTTCTTATCCTGTCTTTATTTATACGTCATTACCACATTCATTTTGACTTTTGTAAACTCCAGGAGGACAGTGACTTTGTTCAGTTTTTAGGAACATAATCTGGTAACTAGAAGAGATGAACTAGAGAAGGAAGAGGCTCCTAGCAGCAAGAAGAGTTAAGATTGTCCAGTGGGTCAACAGGGAAAACATAAAAGTATGATAAGGCAATTATTGCTGGGAGAATGAAGTAGGGGTAGGATTCAGAATTATTTCTTATGTGGAGTTTTCAGAATTTTGTAATTTATAAATGAGGTAGAGAAGAGGGGATGACAGGAAGAAAATGAACACTGAAATAATGACTTGTTTATTCAAATGATTTTTTTTTCAACGTATAACTACTTGTGGTGAAATAGTGGGCTTTATAATATAAAATATTTTCGTATATGGATAAAATTCAAACCTGAGGTAGACTTGTGTTATGACGTAGATTCGCAGTGAAAGCCAGTCTATAAATTTAAAAAGTTGAGTTTATTTTTTTCAAAGATTTTTATTTATTCATGAAAGACACACAAAGAGAGAGAGGCAGAGGGAGAAGCAGGCACCCTGCAGGGAGCCCGATGTGGGACTCGATCCTGGGACCCCAGGATCACACCCTGGGCCAAAGGCAGGCACTAAACCACTGACCCACCCAGGGATTCCCTAAAAAGTTGAGTTTAAATAAAAGCTTTTCTTTTTTTTTTTAATTCAAATATATTTTATTGAAATGCTTTTTTTAATCATTCAGTCATCCCTAACAGAAAAGCCTTTTCTTTCTTGTTTGCTGACATACAATATACTCCCTTTGAAAGTCACATTTGCCAGTAAGAAGACACTTCAGGATAAAAAGTTGTAGTGCTTGCAGTTGGGTAATGATCATCATTATAAACAGCTGAGGGATCCCTGGGTGGTGCAGCGGTTTGGTGCCTGCCTTTGGCCCGGGGCGCGATCCTGGAGACCCGGGATCGAGTCCCACGTCGGGCTCCCGGTGCATGGAGCCTGCTTCTCCCTCTGCCTGTGTCTCTGCGCCTCTCTCTCTCTCTCTGTGACTATCATAAATAAATAAAAATTTAAAAAAATAAAAATAAAAAAATATATATATAAACAGCTGAAACATCCTCTGGCACCAGTGACCCGGGTAGAACACGGGGATCGTGCTGTCGACCCCACTGATGGGGGTGGGGGCAACGGAAGGCCTAGTAAACACTCTTCGGGAGCAGAAGACATTGTCCTTTGTGCAGAAAAACCATGCAGCGCCCCAAGGGTTCAATAAACTTAATTCCTTATTGGACTGTGTTTTTGAAATACTCAGAACCAAAGATACCACACAAATGAGCTTCTGAAGTGCTCAAAGCCAGAGACAGCAGGCTCAAGTCCCAACAACGGGCACAAAGCTTATTAATAAAACGTTCAGCTGCTGCCTGCACTGTTCTTCCCTCGGCTCATCTGACCAACTGATGCTCACCTGGGTCTCAGCCCCGGTGTCACCTGTCGCAAGAGCCCTTCCCCAGCTGCCCCGTGCCAGTGCACCGTTCCTGTCCCTCGCCGCAGCTCCCACGTCCGAATCCAGCCCTACTCCCAAATTAAGCTTGCTCCCGATCGCTAGCACCTGCAGGTGCTAATCAGTTGCGTTTTAAAGAGATTATCTCGGGTAGACACGATGTTATCAGGTGAGCTCTTTGGAAGAAGGTCTGCAAGTCCGAGTACAGGAGAAGTCCGAGGTGAAGAGCAGCAGCAGATGCTTTACTGTCGGCCTGGAAGAACCAAGCTCCTGTGGCCTGGAGAAAACTACGTGGCTGGTGGCCCCGAGGAACTAAGTAGGCTGATGATGGGCGCCAAGGCCATTCCTCAGTCCCGTGGAATTCTAAAGTATGCCAACCAAACACCTGAGCCTCCGAGAAGATCCCGAGCTGCAGAAGTAAGAGCACGGGGCACGGACGCCTTGATCTCAGCCTCGTGAGAACCTGAGCAGAGAACCCAGTTGACCTCCTCCCAGAACAACTGATACACGTAACTATGAAATAGTATATATTATAGCTACATTTATTATCATTTTTTTGCTATTGTTGATGTGGAATAGGAAATGTACTTGGCCAGCAAACAGTCCTGAGGAAACCAAGACTTAATGCAGTTTATTGGGAGAAAGCAAAGCAATCAATTATCCATGCCTCTTCAAAGATTAATTCAAGGTCATGCAAGGAGACACCAGGACTTACAATCCTTATTCATTGTTCTCCCACTTTTATGTAAATTAATGGGATAATTGAGGCAAAACTGGGGGTTTAAGTTTTCTTTCTTTCTTTTGCTTAAGATTCCCATATTTATCTTTTCTTCTACCTAAATGAAATTAATGCTACACAAAGATGTTTCTCCATTTATAACCCCTCAGTTCTGTGTCCAGCCATATCCTATATTGTAATTGATATTTTTCTCACTTTCCACTGCTAGAACAGGGACTTTATTTTTTTTTTTGTAAGATTTTATTTATTTATTCATGACAGGCAGAGGGAGGAGCAGGCTCCATGCAGGGAGCCTGACGTGGGACTTGATCCCAGGACTCCAGGATCACGGCAGGGCTGAAGGCGGTGCTAAACCACTGGGACACTGGGGCTGCCCAGAACAGGGACTTTAGATAAAATAGTTGAGTTGCATATATCTCCTGAACAAATGTTTTTCCTCCTAAGTTTAAAAACATTTAGGTTTCTTATTATATAATAATAATATATTATTTTATATTTTTATATATTTTAATTATACATTAAATATAATATATATTATATAAATTAAATCACTTTTTAGGGGCACTTGGCTCAGTCAGTTAAAGCCCAACTCCTTGATTTCGGCTCAGGTCATGATCTCGGTTGTGAGATGGAGCCCCACGTCTGGCTCCGCACTGGGTGTAGGGCCTCTCTGTCTCCCACTGCCCCTCACCCCTCTAAAAAGATTACTGTTAGTGACTCACAAATGGCAAACCACGATTCTTTGTGTTGACAATTTGTGGCATCCGTACAATAATCAACTGAATGTCAGTGCTCTGGCTTTGTTTGCCCCACTCCCGGGTCTGATAACCCGCAAAGGTTGCCCCTTCCTAGCCAGTTCCCTAAATAAAAAGAGTTTCATCTCCCACTCATATCCAGGATCCACAAACCAAAGGGATTAAAATGACCTTTCAAGTTACATGTGTGATGCTTCCTGGCACAAGTAGGGGACAGAGAAAGGGTGGCAGGAGTGGTGATGCGGGGTAAAACCCACCTCTGCTCTGATCCTCTGATACTGCTGGCTTTGTTAATCCCTGGATCAGGACACCTCTTGCCTCATGTTGCCTCCTTAGCTGAGTGATGGACATTGTTCTTCATTACTCGTGAGGGAGTAGATAATACTCTTTGGATATAGAATGGGGTGAAAGAACATTTTGTTTAAGGGGATCCCTGGGTGGCTCGGGGGTTTAACACCTACCTTTAGCCCAGGGTGTGATCCTGGGGACCCGGGATCAAGTCCTACATCGGGAAAAAAAAAAAAAAAAAAAAAAAGTCCTACATCGGGCTCCCTGCATGGAGCCTGCTTCTCCCTCTACCTCTCTCTCTCTCTCTCTCTCTCTCTCTCTCTTTCTGTCTCTTATGAATAAATAAATAATTTTTTTAAAGAACATTTTGTTTAAATATTTTATTTATTTGAGAGAGAACAAGTGGGGGGAGGGGCAGAGGGAGAAGCAGGCTCCCCGCTGAGCAGGAAGCCCAATGCAAGGCTTGATCCCGGGACCCCGGCCCTCCCCATCATGACCTGACCCAAAGGCAGAGGCTCAACCAACTGAGCCACCCAGGTGCCCGAAAGTACATTTTTCTTCAAGTCCTTTTTCCTCTGTAAAAATAGAAAGTAAGAGTCATATGCAAGTGTGAAAACAATGGAAGAAATTATTGGGAATCAGTTCTCTTTAACCTCATAAATTACATAAATTCCCTCAATTTTCTGGAAGAACGCTTTATCAATATCTCATCTTTGTTATCGTCAGTAGCTTTGGATTTCAGTTCTGTTCTACTTGCTTTATAATCACAAATTACATTTGTTTTATCATTTTAAATTTAGTTTGTTGTGTGTTTTTATCCACTTATGCTCACAGTAGATAATGATGCAAATATACCAACCCAGTTTGGGGGCCGTTGTTTTCTACTAATTTCATGTGAAGGTCCAAGTAGAGGGATTAAAAATTATATTGTCTTTAATCTAATTGTTAAAGCAAACCTAAACATCTTCTTGTAAGATGTTTTAGTTGGTCAGTAAAGCTTGTAAGTGAATTCCCTCTCCTACCCCCGTCTGAGTAATGGGAATGAGTGAAATTTCGATGTTAAAGTCTTTTGTCCCCTCCAAGGGAACTGATCCCCATAGCTTGACCACCACGGTTATAGAAAGCATACTGTCTTTGTGACTTCTTTACCTTTACCTTCTTTACCTGCCTCATAAATTAATTTCCATCTTATTTTGGAAGAATATGTGAGTATGTGTGTCTGCATATGTTTCTCTATGTTAGGGAGTCAGGGCTTTTTCCAGTTTCTATTGTTTCGCCAATAATTTCCCCCAACAAATCAATACATTTCTTCTATTTGCTGCCATGTCTGTAAAAAGCAACATCCCAAAACATTAATGAATTTGGTCTAGGTTGAGTAATTTGAATCTTTATTAGACCACAAATCAGAGGTGTTCACTGCTGGCTTACTGACAGATAACAAATGCGGATAGTGGTAGATGTCATTTTCAAGTGCTATGGGTATAAAGGAACTCTATTTCTAAAATTAATATAGTCATTTTCTGTGTCAATTTTGAAAGGATAAATAGTTTTTCCAGCTACCAGCCTCTACGTATTCTTATAAATTAAAAAAAAGGCAGCCCAGGTGG
Organism: Canis lupus familiaris; assembly: GCF_011100685.1. NCBI lineage: Eukaryota > Metazoa > Chordata > Mammalia > Carnivora > Canidae > Canis > Canis lupus. The sequence goes on along the minus strand of NC_049224.1, from coordinate 3,591,464 downwards.
CTCAGCAGTTTAAGTGCCTGCCTTCGGCCCAGGGTGTGATCCTGGAGTCCCGGGATCAAGTCCCACGTCGGGCTCCCTACATGGAGCCTGCTTCTCCCTCTTCCTGTGTCTGCCTGTGCCTCTCTCTCTCTCTCTCTCTCTCTCTCTCTCTCTCATGAATAAATAAATAAAATCTTTAAAAAAAAAAAAAAAAGAAGAAGAAGAAGAGGCACCTGGGTGGCTCAGTGGTTGAGCATCTGCCTTCAGCCCAGGGCGTGACCCCAGGGTCCCAGGAGGAGTCCTGCATCAGGCTCCCTGCATGGAGCCTGCTTCTCCCTCTGCCTGTGTGTGTGTGTGTGTGTGTGTGTGTGTCTCTCTCTCTCTCTGTCTCTCATGAATAAATAAATAAAATCTTTTTTTAAAAATTTTTATTTATTTATGATAGTCACACACAGAGAGAAAGAGAGAGAGGCAGAGACACAGGCAGAGGGAGAAGCAGGCTCCATGCACCAGGAGCCCGATGTGGGATTTGATCCCTGGTCTCCAGGATCACACCCTGGGCCAAAGGCAGGCGCCAAACCACTGCGCCACCCAGGGATCCCATAAATAAAATCTTTTTAAAAATAAGAAAGAAAAAAAAATTTACTTTAGAAGTCTCAGGGGCACCACGATCTATTAGGATCTTCACCAGAAAGATATGTGGAGCACATAGCCAGTGGAAAGTGACCAAAATCTATAAAGAATTACAAGAAAATTTGTTATTTCAAAAGAAACCCTAACTCTAAGAGAAATTAACCCTAAGACCTAGCTTAAATAGTATTGCCTGTTTCGTGATGTTTCATCTACTTTCATTAACAGCCAGCGTCCCTACACTCCTAAAATGTCTCATTTCTTACTATGCTTTTCTGATCCAGACGACACCTCAACAATATTGAGATTTGCTTCATAGTCTCTTCTTAGAAATGCGGTTTTGGAGAAGAGCCAATGAAGAAAATTAACAATCCTTTCCAGGCACATTTTAGGAAACATTTGCTGAGATCAAGTTGGACAATGATTACTCCAAAAAGAAATTTTGAAGAATGGATTAATGGGGGCAGCCCGGGTGGCTCAGCGGTTTAACGCTGCCTTCAGCCCACGGCTGATCCTGGAGACCTGGGATCGAGTCCCATGTTGGGCTCACTGCATGGAGCCTGCCTGTGTCTCTGCCTTGCTCTCGCTCTCTCTCTTTCTCTCTGTGTCTCTCATGAATGAATAAATAAAATCTTAAAAAAAAAAAAAAGAATGGGTTAACGGGAGAATAATTGTTTCTAAAATAAAATAGCCAGGGATCCTGGCTGGCTCAGTCAGGGGAGCATACAACTCTTCATCTCAGGGTCATGGGTTCAAGCCCTATGTTGGTTGTATAGATTACAAAAATAAAAACTTAAAAAAATATTTTTAATAAAATAAAATATGAGCCTGCTGCTCATTTTCTGGGAAGCCATCAGGTTTTAGACTGCATGAGGTATGTGGGAATGTGTATGTGTGAAAGAGAGCTTCTTGTGTATTATGCTACCATCAGTAATTATTTTCAAGAAATACCAAACAAGTTCTACCTTTAACTCAGTCCCTTCCTTTATAGAGATACACTGATACACACAAGCAAAGAAAAATTTTCAGGATTGGAAAAATTCTGGAACCCTTCTGACTAGACTGAGACAGGCCCTGGGGCTGAGCTTATAATCTTGGCCACAAGAGAGAAAGCATGATAGGAGGAAACAGAAGACAATAGAGAAATGACCTAAATGTTATGGTGAGGTAGGGTCTTTCTAATGGCACACAGCCCAGAAACTATCCCTTCCTGTCCCTGAAACCTAGACCTCAAAATTTAAGTAATTTAAATTAAACTCCTAATGAGATATCCTCACACACCTAACTAGGAGGGCTAACATTAAAAAGATTGATATAGCTGGTGTTGGCAAGGATGGGAAACAACCAAAATTTTCATATACTGATGATGGAAATGCAAAATGGTAGCCAGTTTGGAAAACATGCCACCAGTTTCTTTTAAAATTAAATACACAATTACCATACAATCCAGCCATTTCAGTCCTGGGAGTTTGTCAAAGAGAAATAAGAATGCATGTTTACACAAAAGCCATTATGTAAGTATTTATAGCAGCTTTATGTATAATACGAATATGAGATGCACACAACTCCTTTTTCCATTGGTGAATGGATAAACCGTGTTATATCCACAGCAATGGACAAATCTCAACCACATTACACTGAGTGAAAAAAGACTCAAAATGCTACATATTGTGTTATTACACTTCTATGACTTTCCCCAAAAGGCAAAACTGTAGGGACAGAAAACAGAGCCCTGGTTGCTAGAATGGAACTTTTTGGGAGAGTTAGAAGTAGTCTGTAACTTGGTGGTGGTAGTGGTTAACAAGACTAAATGCATTTGTCAGAAATCAAAGAACTATACACTGGAAAAGATGAAATTTACACTGCATAAATTATATCTCCATAAACCTGACTTCAAATGAAGGAATAGAGGATGTAAATCTATGAGACATCTAACCCAGACTCTTCAAAAATTCAATGTCATGAAAACAAAAAAGAAGAATATCTGAACTAGATTTAAATAGACTGATGAAACAAAAACACCAGATGAAATATATAAACCTAGAATGGATTCTGGTTTAAAATAGCGTAACAGAAAAAAAAAATTTTTTTAATTAAAAATAAATTAATTTAAAAAAATAAAAAAATAAAATAAAATAGCGTAATAGAACAACTAAGAAAATTATCTTTGGGGATCCCTGGGTGGCTCAGCGGTTTGGCTCCTGCCTTCGGCCCGGGGCATGATCCGGGAGTCCCGGGATCGAGTCCCACATCAGGCTCCTTGCATGGGGCCTGCTTTTCCCTCTGCCTGTGCCTCTGCCTCTCTCTCTCTCTGTGTCTCTCATGAATAAATAAATAAAATTTAAAAAAAAAAAAAAAGAAAATTATCTTTGTACAATGGTGATTTGAATATGGACTGGATATTAGATGATATTATATAATTATTGTTAATTTTCTTAGGCATCAAAAGAATATGATTATATAGAATGGCTTTTTTTCGTTAAGAGATTCATACTGTGGGATCCCTGGGTGGCACAGCGGTTTGGCGCCTGCCTTTGGCCCAGGGCGCGATCCTGGAGACCAGGGATCGAATCCCACATCGGGCTCCCGGTGCATGGAGCCTGCTTCTCCCTCTGCCTGTGTCTCTGCCTCTCTCTCTCTCTCTGTGTGTGTGTGACTATCATAAATAAATTTTAAAAATTAAAAAAAAAGAGAGACCCATACTGAAATATTTAAGATGAAGTATAATATTTACAGCTTAGTTTCAAATGGTAAGGAGGGAGACATGACAAATGCTGATTTTTACTTTTTTTTAAATTTTTTTTGAGACAAGGGCCAGGGAGAGAGGGAGAGAGAGAATCTTAAGCAGGCCCTGTGCTCAGTTCAGAGCCTGGGGCTCTATCTCACAACCCTTAGATATGAATTGAGCCAAAAGCAAGAGTCAGATGCTTAATAGACTGAGCCACCCAGGTGCCCCCAAATACTGATCATTTTTAAAACTAGGTGAGGAGTTGTACTCATCAGGAAGATGTCTTTAAGTGTAGTGATAACACTCTGACCTAAATATTCTCTTTATTATATAACAAATGCCCATAGTGGTTACGATTAAAAGGAAAATTCTAAGAAAATATGTATTGCATGATTCGAGGTTTAAAAAGTATGTGTTGGGACGCCTGGGTGGCTCAGTGGTTGAGCGTCTGCCTTCGGCCCAGGTCTAAATCCCAGGGTCCCGGGATCAAGTCCCACATGGGCCCCCCGCAGGAAGCCTGCTTCTCCCTCTGCCTGTGTCTGCCTCTCTCATGAATAAATAAATAAAATATTTTAAAAATTAAAAAAAAATCCCAGTTCCATACCCAGGTTAAGTAAGGATAGCTTTTGGATTATTCTATTCATTCAACACTTAGTGGTGACTGACTATGTGACAATGCTGGGGATACAGACCTGAGTAAGAAGACCCTCTCCTTCCTCCCGGAGCTCACATCTAGAGACCCTCCTGGTCCTTCCTGCTGACTTCTTCATTTCCTCACTCTCTCCCACCTCAGATAGTTACGGAAGCTTACTGTTAACACGACGGCTGGGTCATATTTGGGTTGAATACACATTTCCAATCTGCTTTCCTATCTTACCCACATGTCTAACAATGTTGCTGTGTGGGAAATGTTATGTGAGAGGCATTCCGAGCAGCTTTTGTTGATTAAATAAAAACATTAGGAACATTTCTACAACTTCCTCAAACAGAAGAGGAAAAGGATCTCCTTTCATAATTTTGTATCACTCCAAGATGAGTAATAATTTGCAAATGAATTTTGACTACTCTGCTGTATTGGAAACTGCCTATATTCATGGGTTGCCTGTCATTTTCCAATGATGCTGTTATTGCTGAAAATATTTCTTGAAGTTCTTTTTTTTTAAGATTTTATTTATTTATTAATGAGACACAGAGAGAGAGACAGAGACCTAGGCAGAGGGAGAAGCAGGCTCCATGCAAGGAGCCTGATGTGGGACTCGATCCTGGGAATCTGGGATCCCACCCTGAGCTGAAGGCAGACGCTCAACCGCTAAGCCACCCAGGCATCCCTTGAAGTTCTTTTTTAAGATTGCTTTGAAATGTAGAAGTGTTCTATTATGAGTACCTCAGTGTAGATATTTGTTCAAGGAGAATTTGGTTTTAGAAAGTCAAAAGTCTCTTGGAAAGGATTTTAATCTCATTGTGCACATACGAAATTAAGGATCAAAAATAAGGTTTTGGATGACCTCCTTTTCTACCTTCTACCTTGAGTCTCCTACCACAAGAACCGTAGAAATCATCCAAAAGCCTTTCAGCATTTTAAGTGTTTAAAGTATTAAGTATAGAGTACTAAATAAAATTTCTACTTAGGTCCTTCCAATTTCTGCTCCTTCACCTTACTTACCAGTAGGTACCACTACTAACATTATCGTGTGTATCAACACCAGATTATTTAGGAACTCATAAAGATTGATCTATATACAATAATCACATGTATATTTTTATTTGAATTTTTTTATTTTTTAAAGATTTTATGTATTCCTGAGAGACACAGAGAGAGAGAGAGAGAGAGAGAGGCAGAGACACAGGCAGAGGGAGAAGCAGGCTCCATGCAGGGAGCCCGATGTGGGACTCGATCCCCGGGACCCCAGGGTCACGCCCTGAGCCCAAGGCAGATGCTCAACCACTGAGCCACCCAGGCATCCCCAGAACTGGACTTTTATAGTAAGTCATGTTTGTCTTAACCCATTGCTAAAGGATTCTTTTTTTTGGAGCTAGAATCATGAACCTTGTAGAAAAATAAAATAAACCTGCGTTAAGGAATGTTTCAACTCAATTACTGAAGGAACTGGAAAAAAACGCAAAAGTCCACTTCAAGGAGATTGGGAAGACAAGACACAAAGGCAACGAAGAGTGCTCAAATGATTTGTTAAAAAGGGGGGGGGGGGGGGGGAAGAGGTCGAAATTCACAGGGAAATCATCAATTGCATCTTCACCAGCAAAAATCATTAGTATTGGGCCCCTGGCAGGCTTCATCAGTAGAACCTGAGACTCTTATTTTGGGGCTGTGGGTTCAAGCCCCATGTTGGGTGTGGAGATTACTTTAAAAATAAAATATTTTTTAAAAATCACTTGCATTACCAGTAGCTTACTACAACTAACAGGGTGGTAAAGACTCCGTTGCAATGAAAAATGCAAATTATGAGGAAGAGTGAGCTAGGCAACACTTGGCCTTTCATAGGATATTTTTTTCAGAGTGATATTTTTTCCTTTGTCATTTCAGTCTTTCGCAATTTTTCCAGATGGTGTCTTCTCCTTGTGAGAATAGTAATTTCAAAGATTATTATTTTTTTTAAGATTTTATTTATTTGACACACACAGAGCGCACAAGTGGGGGGACCCCAAAATGGGGCTCAATCCCAAGAAACTGAAATCATAACCTGAGCCAAAGGCAGACCCTTAACCAATTGAGCCCCCCAGGAGCCCCTCAAAGATATTCTTAATCACCCCAAAAGACTGGTTTTACTGAGTTTGACTTCATTGTTTATATAGTTGAAGCAAGGGCAGGAAGAGTTAGCTGTTAAAAAAGAGACAACAGGTTCATGAATTGTTGAACAAAGCCAATTTGATATCAGATGAATTTTTTTCTTTCTTTCCTTCCTTCTTTCCTTCCTTCTTTCCTTCCTTCCTTCTTCCTTCCTTCCTTCTTTCCTTCTTTCCTTCCTTCTTTCTTTCTTTTTAACAGAGCTAGCTACAACCTGTGGGCTGATTTCCCCCCCCAAAGCCTGGTTTTGTGCCTCTGGAGCTAAAAATAGTTTCACATTTTTAAATGGTTGAAAAAACATCAAAAGATAAATATTTTTTTGTGACACACGAAAATCAAACTTTGGTCTCCATAATTAAAGGTTTATAGGAACACAGCTATGCTTTTTCTTTACATATTGTTTGTGACTGCTTTCCCACAGGCTCACAAAACAAGGCCAGATCTAAGGTGAGGCAAGCGAGGTTCTTTTCTTTGGTACAAGGCTTGAGGAGGCACCAAGAACTAAGTAGTAGATAGAGGTGCCTGGCTGGCTTAGTAGGAAAAGCATGAAACTCTTGATCTTGGGGTTGTGAGTTGGAGCTCCACATTAGGTGTAGAGATCACTAAAAATATATAATAATAATAATAATCTTTTTAAAAATGAGTGATGAAAAATGAATGAATTTTACATTGATGCAATGTTTTGTTCTAAAGATTTTATTTATTCATTCATTCATAGACACACAGAGAGAGAGAGGCAGAGGCAGAGGCAGAGGCAGAGGGAGAAGCAGGCTCCATGCTGGGAGCCTGATATGGGACTTGATCCTGGGTCTCCAAGATCATGCCCTGGGCCAAAGGCAGGGGTTAAACCGCTGAGCTACCAGGGATCCCCCTGATGCAATGTTTTTAAAAATCAAAGGTAATGCAAAAAAAAACCTCGATGTCAAAAATTTAAACAAAGACAGAATGTTACTGATTTTTCCATTTGCTTCAAGCTCCAATACAGTTTGGCAAAACACGGTGACATCTCACTCGCCTCACCCTGATCCTGGCTCTATTGAAAACCTAAATTATTTACCACTGGCTTTGGAGAAAAGTTGATAAGCAGCATTATTAAACAAACATATAGCTGCCTTGAGGTTTTTATTCCAACTTAAGCACTAAGCTTCAAGGCCACAAAATAAACTTCTGATCAGGAGATTTCATAGAGTCTTGGATTGGAATCTTAAAGATTCTATTACTGGCTATCCTAAGGCTAAGAAATCAAGTCCCAAAACCTTTCTCCAAACCAGACTTTGTCTGCAGTACCTATAAATTCAGTGATTGCCTCATTTTTGAGGTCCTCAAAATGAGCTAAGTTTTCTGGCTTGCCAGTAAGTGAACTTTCTCTTATCATTTGTCAACCTTTGTTTTCCATTAAAATGACCTGTCATCACTGATTTAAAAAGCCCCATTCTCAAATCATACACTCCAGGCAATTTGTCTAAATGAATCCTGGTGTAAAGGCAGACAGATTCTTATTGAACATATGCAACTATAGGATTTTGAAAAGCCACGAGACTTAGTAAAAGTTTCTGAATTTAGGTGCATCAGTGAGAATCAAATATCATGTGAAAATGTTTTATTTCAGCTTATAAAAGCAGTACACCAAATTGTTGTGGGCTACAGGGGCCCCCAGCTGGGTCAGTTGGTAGAGCATGTGACTCTTGATCTCAGGATTGTGAGTTCAAGCCCCATGTTGGGCGTGGAATCTATTTATTTATTTTTTATTTTTGGAATCTATTTTTTTTAAAAAAGAAAAATACGATAAAAACAATAAATAAACAAATGAATAAATAAATTGTTGTAGGTTACAGATTGCTTAAGAAGAAAGAAAAAGGGCTTCCTCATTTACCTAAAAACAAAACAAAATAAAAACAGAATAATAACACAACCAGCGATATTCCAAACGAATAACCACCATAAAATTCCTCTCATCACTCCACTCATTCCTCTGTAATCAACTTTCACTTGGCTGGGTCTTGGTTAGCAGTCTGCTCTCATGAAGACCCTAGTCTCTGAACTAAAAGGGATTGGAAAATTCTGACTCAGTTCATTTGTAAGGTCTGAAAGTTACCTAAGTGCTATCATTTCAGAAGTCTGAGCATGAGTCTGTTTTTGAATTGCCAATAATACCTATTATAGTCTTTTTTCCACTGGTCCCTAACACTGTCCTTGTTTGTTGAAGACACAAACTCTGGCTATAACTTTTAACAGTCCTTAGGCAAGCCTCAGAGTAAACAAAACAAATCTATCTGTAGATTACAAAGACTCCATGGCTATGGCTTATTTATTACTGCACCCAATAATATCAGAGGAAAAAAATAAAATTCTCTATTGGAGGTACTGCATAGCTATTTCATGAGTTGTATTCGGATTTCCCCTGAAAGTAAAAGTACTATAGATAACAAACATCTAGGGATGTCCTGTTAGGCATGCAAGCTCGGAAATGTATCATGAAAACGTCTCTCTATACAAATCTATGCTAAGAACAAAAACAAAAACAAAAAACAAACAAACAAAAAAAACCCCAAATCTATGCTAAGGAATATAAGAATCTCTTCTGACCTGTCAACCCTTCCCACCCTCTTCTCAAAATAGGAACATCTTGAACAAACCTAATTATTTCTAGCATTTCTCCTTCCATAAGGCAAGGAAGCAAATCTTTGTGACTTTTTTCCTGGGGTCTCTGAAAATCTCAAAGATGCTTATAGGTATAAAAGATATCCTGAAATAATTATTTATGAACCTGGGGCTCTGGTTTGAGGAAGGCAATTTCAAAAGAGTTGTCAAAGGACATGTAGACAATTAAGATAGGATCATGGGTTACTGAGAAACAATACCTAGTTACTTATTTAATCAAATTGACAATAAAAGACTTAACACAAACCTAGAAGGTTAATGTGATTGTAAAGAACCTCAGCTCTTTGAAAAGTGGGAAAACTTTGTTCTTTTTTTTCCTTAAATAATCAAGAACATAATAAAATCAACATAAGGCACAAATAAAATGATTCTGATAAGTCACAGAATCTTTGCTATGTAGGCAGATAACATGAAAAGTAAAGAGTAAGCTTTCATCTTATAAATGCTAACTATTAATCAGTGAACCAAGGAAGTAATCTATTTAAACTGAGTTAATCTTTGCCAAAATTTAACACATATTATAGCCTCTTTCAGACTGAAGTATTATAAAACCAAAGAAAATAAAATTCCCTTTATAAGTCTTCTCCATTATATTATTATTTTTTAATTTACAGTGTCTATGATCTAATTTTTAATCTCAGTCACTACCCTCAAATTATATTATTTTTATATTCTGGAATAAACTGACCTTTTTCTTAAAGATTGTCTTCGTTCATTTGGCTACTATAACAAAGTACCATGGCCTGGGCGGCTAAATCAACATTTATTTCTTACAATGCTGCAGGCTAAGACGTCCAAGATAAAGACACTGGCAGATTTAGTGTCTGGTGAGAGCCCTCTTCTTGGTTCACAGACAGCTAACTCCTGGGTCATCTCATGGCTGAAAGTGGGTAAGGGAGCTCTCTGGGTTATGTTTTATAAAAGCACTAAACTCATTGATGAAAGCTCCACCCTGATGACCTCCAAAAAGCCTCACCTCCTACTGCCATCACATCAGGGATTGGATTTCAAACCTACGAATTTTGGAAGGACAGGAACCTTCAATCTATGGCGAGGACAGAGTATGGTCTCAGGATCTGTAGGGTCCCCAAAACTCTTTTAGAAGATGCACAAAGTAAAGACTATTTTCATAATAATATTAAGATGTCATTAGCTCTTTCCATTCTCATTCTCTCAGAAGTACACAGTACGGAGTGTGGCATCACAGCAGATTGAATGCAGCAGCAGATATGAGAATCCAGCTATCTTCTAGTAAGCCAGATATTTAAGAGAGTCCCAATAGTGCAAAGTAATGCCATTCTTCTCAACTTTTTTGGTTTTAGAAAATATAGTTACTTTTCATAAAAATGTCATTTCTTTCAACATGTAGTAGGTCCCTATGATATTGCTATTTTTCCAAAGATTCAAAAAATAAATATTTTTATACATTTTTCACATAAACAAAATCTCTTTGGAATCCTCAATAATTTTTAAAGTGTAAACAAATATAGAGTTTTTTTTCAATTCCTTCTTTTTTTAGAGAGGAAGAAAGGTTAGGAGATGGGCAGAGGGAGAGAGGGAATCTTAGGCAGGCTCCATGCACACCACAGAGCCTGATGCAGGGCTTCATCTCACAACCCTGAGATCATGACCTGAGCTAAAATCAAGAGTCAGACACTCGGGCAGCCCGGGTGCTCAGCGGTTTGGCGCTGCCTTCAGCCCAGGGCGTGATCCTGGAGACCCGGGATCGAGTCCCACGTCGGGCTCCCTGCATGGAGCCTGCTTCTCCGTCTGCCTGTGTCTCTGCCCCTCTCTCTCTCTCTGTTTCTCATGAACAAACAAATAAAATCTTAAAAAAAAAAAAAAAAAAGAATCAGACACTCAACCAAGTGAGCTACCCAGATGCCCCTAAAAATTACACTTCTCATGGGGGGAAAAACCCTACTCTTCTTTGTTTTTTGTTTGTTTGTTTGTTTTTAAATTTTATTTATTTATTCATGAGAGACACAGGGAGAGAGAGAGGCAGAGACACAGGCAGAGGGAGAAGCAGGCTCCATGCAGGAAGCCTGCTTTGTGGGACTCAATCCCGAGACTCCAGGATCACGCCCTGGGCCAAAGGCAGGCGCTTAACCACTGAGCCACCCAGGGATCCCCCACTCTTTGAAAAATAAAAGCACACACATAATTTTATTTCTCTCTCACTCTTGCTCCTATTATGGCCTCAGCCACTCCTAATAATTATAATTTTAAAAAAGAAATAATTGACTTTTCTTTCACAGAGTAAAATGATGGTATAGGGATGAAGTGATTAAAATTACTTTAAACTTAAAACATCTGACCAATCAGCAGCCACAGAAAGAAACATCTAAACTGAAGCAGATACTCCCCAAAATAAAGCTGCCATTGACCATAGAGATTTTCTCATTGGGAAGAAGATTGGCCCTTACCGCCAGGAAGTACAAATTAAGCTGTTCATTAGCATCATAAAGACCAATAGAAAAAAAATAATAAAGACCAATGGAAACTTTCATACTTTCCAGTGGAAGCCCTAGACCCATCTCTTTATTAAGTTGGCATATAAACCTTTACCTCTGTCTATTCAGTGAATTATTCATTACTGGTGAGTTCTGTGAACAGATATAAATAAACCTTGTCTTTTCTCTTGTCTCTTGTTAATTTGCAGATCCCTATGAAATGGAAGTAGCTATAGGAAAAGTTTCTCTCCCAACAGGGATGGATTGCTGAACTATTTGTCCTACACAATCATTTGAATAAACTAGCACGTAACACATGTAACATAACCTCTACAGCAACATCCATCTCTTTTATACCTTGTGAAGATGGCAAGAAGGAACACTTCATTAACATGACCAAAAGTTGGGACACCTGGGTGGCTCAATGGTTAAGCTCCTGCCTTTGGCCTGAGGCGTGATCCTGGAGACCTGGTTGAGTCCCACATCTGGCTCCCGGCATGGGGTCTGCTTCTCCCTCTGCCTATGTCTCTGCTTCTGTGACTCTCGTGAATAAATACTAAATAAATAAAAACAAACAAACAAAACCATGACCGATAGTTATAGCCTTTTGGTAGCAAATGAACTAGGATGAAAAGTAGCTACATTTCAAACTTTGCTTCATAATCGATGGTTCAGTATTCTGATTTGTCTAGAAATTATCCTGGTAGTCAATGTTTATCTATTAATTAACTCAATCTAATAACAGTCCAAGGTTTTAGGTTACCCAAAGATCTTGGAAATTATCTTGAAGCTGACACACTAGAAAACAAAACTACTGTTGTAATTAAAAGTTTATCAGAATAATGACTCAATTTAGTTGAACAGTATTTACCTTTAAAAAATTATGTGGGAGAGGGATCCCTGGGTGGCTCAGTGGTTTAGCGCCTGCCTTTGGCCCAGGGCGTGATCCTGGAGACCCGGGATTGAGTCCCACGTAGGGCTCCCTGCATGGAGCCTGCTTCTCCCTCTGCCTGTGTCTCTGCCTCTCTAAGTCTATAATGAATGAATGAATGAATGAATGAATGAATGAATAAATAAATAAATAAATAAATAAATAAATAAATAAATAAATAAATAAATAATTATGTGAGACTGACGTCAGCTTATTTGATTAATAAACCGGCAGCTTGGAAAAAAACAAATCTGAGTAAAATAAAATGTACATAAAGGAATCCAAATATACCACCCACTGTGACATAAAAGTTACTTTGAGCAGAAGGCATTTGAGTTTCCAAATTTCCTTATTTGTGTAAAAGCAGAAACTCTCCCCCCGCCCCCCCATCCTCCCCTAAAACTCAAAAGAAACGAGGTGCCACACATCCCATCCCCGGGAGCAACCAGGTAAGACTGACATCACTGAGGATGAGAAGTTTTCTATTACCACCTTTAACAGATATAGTCACAAAAGTTATCTCCCATCTATTGCCTATTTGTCTTCCTAAAAAGCCATTCATTTTCCTTTAAGTGCCCTGGTCTGTAGGTATTTGCCAATGGGGGAAAAAGTCAACAAAATTAGTTTTGTTGTTGTTTGATATTCACCTGTGGGAGCTACAGCAGATGAGCTGGGAGGCTGCTTTTGAGAGGTGTGTCTCCATGGTGCATGTTCCCTGGCTCTGCAGGTGAAGCCATAGGGCATCCTGGAGGAGGATCTCCTAAACCTTTGAAATTTAAATTTTTAAACAAGGAAAATCACAGTCTTCAATCAAATGTAACATGAACACATGCCAAAGAGTTTTAAGAATCCATTAATCAGTGAGAGAATCAGGACAGTGTTAAAAACCAAGTAAAAAAGAAAAACAAAAAATAAAATAAAATAAAATAAAATAAAATAAAATAAAATAAAATAAAATAAAATAAAATAAAATAAAATAAAATAAAATAAAAACCGAGTCAAAGGAGAAGTCAAAGAGTAGACAAAGTAATAGACAATCAGACACATGGGAATACGTTTGGTAAGAGACTCAAAATGGGTAATAAAAAAAAAACTGGGTAATATTCACAGGGCAATAATCAACCATATCCTCAGTAGTGAAACTTCACTCGTGTCTCTATGGACAAGAATTATTTGGTTTTTTAGAGAGAAAAGAAGTTTTCTTCTACAAGCTTAGGTGCCTGACTGGGTCTGAAAATTAAACTGACAAAGACAGATTTGCAGGAGAAAAGCATGAATTCATTTAATATTAGTTTTATCTGGGATCCCTGGGTGGCGCAGCGGTTTGGCGCCTGCCTTTGGCCCTGGGATCGAATCCCACATCGGGCTCCCGGTGCATGGAGCCTGCTTCTCCCTCTGCCTGTGTCTCTGCCTCTCTCTCTCTGTAACTATCATAAATAAATAAAAATTAAAAAAAATATTAGTTTTATCTGACATAATTCCTTCCCAATAATAAATAACTCCTTCTTAAGGAAATGAAGACCTAAAGAAGTGATTAAACCTAAATGTTTGTATGCTAGGTCTGATGAAGAGCTAGGTCGTTGTGGAAAAATATGATGGGACAGAGACTACGAGGTAAGTGTGATAAGTGGAAAATCGAGCAAGGCCTGATTGTTTGGATGATTCTTCTTCTTTGTCTTTGTCTTCCTCTTCTTCTTCTTAGATTTATTTCTTTTTAGAGAAAGCAAGCATCAGTGCAGGAGAGGCAAAGGAACTGGGAGAGAGAGAATCCCAAGCAGACTCCCCGCTAAGTGCAGAGCCTGACCTAGGGCTCGTTCTCGAGTCCCTGAGAGCATGACCTGAGCTGAAATCAAGTCAGGTGCTGAACCAACTGCACCACCAGGTGCCCCTGGATTCTCTTTGATGTCCCTCTGTCTTGGAGATGAGGATGATTCCTTTCTTCTGGGTCTATGGAGGGCGCTTCCCACAGGAGCCTTACAACCTCACTGCAAGAAAGGCAGTGGACGGGTAAGTCAGGGAGACTTTGTGCTTCCTCAAACTCAGCTTAAAGTATTCAGTGGGCCAAAGTGGCTGCGTTTGGGGCTCTTGTGCTCTGCACTACAACTAACAGAGCAATAAGATAGCCCTGAGATGACAAAAATTGTAGATAACTGAGAAGATTAGGCCAGACGACACCCAGCACTCCACAGAGCCCCCAGGAACCTCTTACTCCTCTTTCTAAAGCTTCCACAATTTTTTTAAAAGATTTTTATTTATTCATGAGACACAGAGAGAGAGGCAGAGACCCAGGCAGAAGTAGAAGCAGGCTCCATGCAGGGAGCCCGATGTGGGACTCCATCCCGGGACTCCAGGATCAGGCCCTGGGCCAAAGGCAGATGCTTAACCCCTGAGTCTCCCAGGCATCCCTTCCACAATCTTTTCCTACAGATTTTCTCGCACCGCTCAACATGCCTCTTCTTCTGTGTCCTCAAAGGCAGCTTAGGGAGATCTCCCCTTTCTCTTCCCCATCCTTTCCCTCCCTTGGCATCAGGCCTATTCACATTTAGCTCCATCTAATTTCTCTCTATTAACTTTCAGACAAAGCACGAGGAATGAAATAATTTACATGAAGCTCTCCACCCCTATATACCTTATGTGCCCAAAGGTGCGGATATGTTAACAGTAATAGTAATGATGCTTGTTGTCCTAGTGAAATCTATAATTCAAAATATCTTTTTAGGGGATCCCTGGGTGGCTCAGTGGTTTAGCCCTTGCCTTCGGCCCAGGGTGTGATCCTGGGGTCCCGGGATCGAATCCCACGTCAGGCTCCCTGCATGGAGCCTGCTTCTCCCTCTGCCTGTGTCTCTGCCTCTCCCTCTCTCTCTCTCTCTCTCTGTGTGTGTGTCTCCCACGAATAAATAAATAAAATCTTAAAAAAAAACAAACCTTTTTTTAATGGAAGGCAAAGTGAAGTAAAAATTCTTCACTGTGCAGAGAACCAGCGTTCGATGTGGGGCAAATCGTTAGGCAGCCCAGCCCTGGCTGTTCACAACTGCAGCATCTCCGGCTTCAGGAACAGGCTCACGGCAAAGGTCATATGGGTTCCAGGGGTCAGGGAAGTAAAGGCAGGTCAGGGCCCCCCAGGGTGTATTGGTGGCTTTTTTATAAGTGGCATGTTTAGAAATGTACACTTGACTGTTCTTTGAAGGGGACAGTAATCACGAGGTAAATGACTATGTTCTTGTCATTTAAAATCTTGTTTATGCAAGTGGTCTCCTGGTGACAAAACGCTATGAGCGATATGTTCCCTATATTGTAGAGCGTAGAACTGTTATGGAGTTTTTCGTTTACTTAAAACAAAAGTAGATACTTCATTGTGGTGATTTAGATCACTTCAATTTGGTAATGTCTCCTATTTTTATTTAAAAAAATTAAAATAATTAATGTTAGAGTCTTTAATATTATTGTTTTGAGTTAAAATAATTAATGTTACAGTCTTTAATATTATTGTTTTTTTAAAGATTTTTAGCTATTTAGTTGAGAGAGACAGACAGACATAGCAAGCGAGAAGGAGAAGCAGGCTCCCTGCTGAGCAGGGAGCTCAATGTGGGGCTTGATCTCAGGACTTTGGGATCATGACCGGAGCTGAAGGCAGACGCTTAACCAACTGAGCCACCCAGGTGCCCCTTTAATATTATTTTTATTTTGCTTTTTTTCCCCCATCTCCTGGCATTTTTAACCTTTTGGAGTTTATTGAAACTTACTACCTGTGTGTATTTTTTAAGGCCAGGGAGGGGCAGAGGCAGAGGGAAAGAGTCATAAGCAGGCTCCACGTGTAGGGCAGGGCCCATCGCAGGGCTCAATCCCACGACCCTGACTGACATCATGACCTAAGCAGAAATCAGGAGTCAGACCTTTGACTGACTGAGCGACCTGGGTGCCCCTACATAATGTCTATTTTTAAGCTATTGAAATATTTTCTCTCGCTAATGATGCTGACACAGGTTCTGTGCTTCACTAATCTTTTTTTTTGTCAGGCTCCTGAAACTTTCCCTAGGCCCCTCCATGTGCTTCCTTGTGAAATCAGGTTTTACCAAGAGCTTTGTTAACTTAGTTTAACCAGAACCCCCTACTCTGCCTATCTTTTTTTTTTTTTTTTCTACTCTGCCTATCTAATCACTCCTGGTATCTGATCAGGTTCCTCACCGCCCTCCCTCCCACCCCCCCATCCCTATCCCACCCCGCTGCCCACCCTATGATGTTTGATCACCCTGTCCTGTCTTCAGCAAGAATCCTGTTAGGTTGATTTAGCCAGAATCACCCTCAGCCCTGATGCTTCCTGGGTAATTTCCCACCACACTGACCACCTTGCTTCTGGGCTACAGATGACCACCACCCTGTGCTGTATTCAGAGTAGAGCCCAAGCTCTCCCTCCCCACCCCTCACTGTAAAATCCCATCGCAGGGGCCCCTCCACCTAACTCGATGGCCCTGAGTAAAGTTGGCCTTGCCGTCTTCTATTTTATTTATTTTATTTAGTATTTTTAAATTTTATTTATTTTTTATTATTTTTATTTATTTTTAATTAATATATTTTATTTTATTTTATATTTTATTATTTTATTTTATTTTATTTTATTTTTTTGCCTTGCCATCTTTAATAAGGGTCACATGTTTTGATTTTCTTTAACAACAGTTTAGAGAAAGACTCCGTAAGGAAAATTACGTATTCGATTTTCATTAATTAAGTAAACACAAGGAAAGAAAGAAGTGTTGACAGGTTAGGTATCTTGGAAAAGATTCTCTGTATTCTCATTTTTAATTTTTATTTATTGATGATAGTCACACAGAGAGAGAGAGAGAGAGGCAGAGACACAGGCAGAGGGAGAAGCAGGCTCCATGCACTGGGAGCCCGACGTGGGATTCGATCCCGGGTCTCCAGGATCGCGCCCTGGGCCAAAGGCAGGCACCAAACCCCTGCGCCACCCAGGGATCCCTGTATTCTCATTTTTGAGGGAAAGCAATCAGTAAAGATCAGTATTCATCTTATCTCTTCAATCCCTACTTTCATGTCCTACTATCTTTGGGGCAGCTAGAATTCATTGCTGGCTCGCTTTCCTTTCTGCAAACTGAATTCCTAAAAATATTTTGAGGAAGTGCCAAAGGTATATGTCAAAGCGATAACATAACAAATTTTTCCTCATTCGCCATCATTTGCCTCTGACAGGAATTAATGACTTACCCTGGCTGTGTCAAAAAGTCATAAACAGGGATCCCTGGGTGGCGCAGCGGTTTGGTGCCTGCCTTTAGCCCAGGGTGCGATCCTGGAGACCCGGGATCGAATCCCACATTGGGCTCCCGGTGCATGGAGCCTGCTTCTCCCTCTCCCTATGTCTCTGCCTCTCTCTCTCACTGTGTGCCTATCATAAATAAATAAAATAAAAATTAAAAAAAAAGATAAGCTAAAAAAAAGTCATAAACACTATATACCATCACCCAGATCTTCTAAATGTTCCTGAAATCTTGTGAAAAATCAATTGTCACTTAGAAAAACACTAAAATGTTTTCCTTTTTATACATCTGGTCGAAATCTTAAGGAGATACATAGCAGTTTGCAGTTGAATATGAGCTGGCTCAATCAGAAGAGCATTGACTCCAGATCTTGGGGTTGTGAGTCCCAGCCCCATATTGTGTGTAGAGATAGCTAAAATAAACAAACTGAAGTTGAATATGTCAAGATATCCTCAGTAGAAAACTAAAAAAAGGGAGGGGGCAGGAATATACAATTAGCCAGAAAAGAGAGACAGTAGAAAGACGGTGAGGATGAAGAGTAAAACAAGTGTCTCGGAAGGGCAGAAAAAAAGGATCCACCCATCTCGAGGAGGGAAGGGGAGAGATCTTTTGAAAAGGCTTCATCAGAATAGGGCAGTAGAAGTGGTTTGTAAAGGGTGACACTGACAATGACATCAATGAACATTTGTCCATTAGATGCACTTTGGGGCTGCCTAGCGGTGGTCTGAGGCTGCAATGAAAGATAATTCAAGCAACAGCATTTAAGTCTAAGTTATGTAAAGTCTGGAATTACACCTAGAGAATCAGCAATAGATCTTGAGTGGCAAAACCTGCCAGACGAAAGTCACTGTTCTCACCCTATATCCTCATTTCTCTGTTCTTCTCAGCTTAATATATTTCATACTCTCATAAGCTGCTGTAACACAACTACCTCCTACCCATGGCTTTCTAGTGAGTTTAGTGAGCCCTTCGAAAATCCCATTTGTCACAATTAACAATCATAAAGAATACACAATATACCCACTGTATCATCCGCACACTTTTTACATGAGAGTAGGTAAAGCGGTTGTGTGATTGGTGGTGGTGGTGGTGGTGTCAGAATGTCCCAGGAGAGGTTTCAGTTACCCCTTAAAAAAATTAAGAGCTTTTGTAACCCAAAACTCACTCTGGCCCCATGCCTTGCAAATTTTCCATTTTGATTCTACCTTCAGTGGATACTTTCCCCAGGATCCCCAACACACACACCCTCTTTCGGATGGTAATAGTGCATTTAATTGTTCAATGTCAGCTATTCAAATCCCTCAGGTGGAGATAGGATCATTAACATCTCAATGATACCTATCTCTTATCTAAATCTTTCCTGCTTTGCAAAGGAAAAGTCTATTTAAATCCGTTAAATCTCTGAATTCTCCGATAGAGCCTCCACCAGAACATTTATAAAGATGCTAAAATGGATACCACCACTACTTTTTAAGAAATGAACCCTTCCACGCTTCTCATTTATCTCCTCCGTTTGCTTCCTCTCTCCAGGCCGACTTTCAGTTTTCAACAAATCCCACCCATTTCCCTGTCTTACTTCCATCAAGAATTGTAGGAAAAACTATAAAGTCACCCCTTAGTCCCTTTCAACCAGATTTTCTTCTCGGGAGAGTTCCAGTTCTTTTCATTTTGCAAAGCACCACCAACATACTGTTTTTTCGATTGGTAATCCTACCATTTATAAAACCTAGTGGCGCAGCAGTTTAGCGCCTGCCTTTGGCCCAGGGCGCGATCCTGGAGACCTGGGATCGAATCCCACGTCAGGCTCCCGGTGCATGGAGCCTGCTTCTCCCTCTGCCTGTGTCTCCGCCTCTCTCTCTCTGTGTGACTATCATAAATTAAAAAAATAAATAAATAAAATCTTGGGATCCCTGGGTGGCGCAGCGGTTTGGCGCCTGCCTTTGGCCCAGGGCGCGATCCTGGAGACCTGGGATCGAATCCCACATCGGGCTCCCGGTGCATGGAGCCTGCTTCTCCCTCTGCCTGTGTCTCTGCCTCTCTCTCTCTCTCTCTCTGTGACTATCGTAAATTAAAATAAATAAATAAATAAATAAATAAATAAATAAATACAAGGACTTTAAAAAAAAAAAAAAAAGAAACCTAGTTTAGGTGCATAAGAAAGTAAAAGAAAGTTAAGGCAAAAGAGTTAAAGAGTTAAAGAAAGTTAAGTCCTCTGGGAGTCCATTTCCTTATCTGTAAAAAGCTCTGCATCACAAATCTCTTAAATGGTTAATGGGCAACCCTGAGAGGCCCTACTTAACATACAGGCCGCAGGTTTGTAATCTCTGTTCTGCTCCAGCCCAGGTGCCTCTTCTTCCAGGCACCGTGGATCCTCCACGACTGGCTTCCGAGGCTCCACAGCTATCACAGATTTATGTAGTTTGGCCAATAGTCATTCAGTGTTACCCTCAAATGTCTTCACAGTTCCCAGATGCTGTGCTCATTCTTTTTTTTTTTTTTTTCTACCTTAAATCCTTTTCATTTAATCAAGCAGCATAGTACACACGTGCATGCATTTTTTTTTCCAGGGGAACTTGCAGTATTTTATTTATTTTTATTGTTTTATTTTTTAACTTGCAGCATTTTCGATACGAATCTCTTTTCAAGGTAGTAACTCACATGTATACAGTTGGGGAGATCATTGACTCGTTTGATCAGTGAATAGTTTCGAGCATCTTCTCTGAACCAAACTACTGTCTTAAAGTACCCGCTCCCAGGGAACTTAGATTGTAGAACAGAGAGTATGTATGTTGGGGGCTGGGAGCTATTTTACATAAGGTGGTTAAGGTATCGGCTCTAGAGGAAGTAGTATTTGAACAGAGCAAGGAATGCAATCTCTAAGTAGGCTATGCTGATACCTCTAGGGGGCAAGGGAATAGGGAGACCCAGTAACTGCAAAGGTGCTGAGGTGGGAATCCCAGAATAGCAAGGAGCAGAATCAGAGCGGAAGGCAGAGTTTAGTAGAAGTTATGGAGGTAGGTAAGGGGGCAATATCCAATGACCTTCTTTACCATAATAACCACTTCGGACTTCATTCTGAATGATATGGAAAGCCACTAGGTAGGATTCCATTTCAAGCTGGATTTCTCTGCTTTATAAAAAGGACCAATGCTGAAAATCAACTTAGCACACCATTTTTTTTAAAAGGATGAATACTTTCTTTTCTTTTTTCTTTTTTTAAGATTCACTTATTTATTTTAGAGAGATGGAGAGTAGGAGGGGCGGAGGGAGGGAATCCTCAGACTCCCCACTGAACAGAGCTCAATGTGGGGGTGTGATCCTTGGACCCTGAGATCATGGCCTGAACCAAAATCAAGAGTCATGGATGCTCAACCAAATGAGCCACTCAGGTGCCCCTCTTTTTTTTTTTTAAAGTAGGTTCCATGCCCAACATGGGATTGAACTCACAATCCTGAGATCAAGAGGTGCATGCTTTACCAACTGAGCCAGCCAGCCAGGTGCCCCCAGTCTTTACCCTTTTTATTTCTACCCTGGAGCATCCCATTAATTGTATGATAATTATCTGATGTAGAGATTAGCAAAGATTTTCTGTAAAGGACCAGCTGGAAAATATTTTAGACATTTCATTCCGTGTAGTTTCTGTTACAACGACTCAACTTTGCTATTATAGTGCATAAGTACCCATGTACAAAAGAATATGGAACACCAATAAGACTTTATGGACACTGATGGTTGAATTTCATGGGATTTTTGTATCATAAAATATTTTTTCTTTTGATTTTTTTAAAAAGATTTTATTTATTCATGAGAATACACAGAGAGGAGATAGAGAAGCAGAGACACAGGCAGAGGGAGAAGCAGGCTCCATGCAGGGAGCCTGATGTGGGACTCAATCCCGGGTCTCCAGGATCACACCCTGGGCTGCAGACAGTGCTAAACCACTGAGCCACCAGGGCTGCCCTTTCTTTTGATTTTTATTCCAGCCATTTAAAAATGTAGAAACCATTCATAGCTCATTGGCCATACAAAAATATGCCTTAGGCTAGATTTAGCCCACAGGGCATAGTTTGCCAAACTCTGACTCAGTTGTAACTTGTTACAATAATTAGGTCTTTATTTCTAGCCTACTGAAAGAAGAAATGAGAAATTATGGCAGAAAGAGAAAAGTCAATCTCATTTGAAATCTCTCAAGCAAGACAAATATATACACAAAAATGTATTGAAATCTTCTTAAGTGAATACAATACGAAGTCTATGGTCAGGGAGAAACAAGCTTATATATAAAATAGGACAAAAATAGCTTTTGAAAGTAATCTGAAAAAGACATCTATGTTTTAATAGCTCAGAAGTAAAACATAAGGTATATTCAGAAAAAAAAGCTTTAAATGTGGGTTTTTCTCAAGAATCTAAAGCCAGGGTGGACTTTACTCATAGGCAAAAGATGACGGTCATCACTGAGTGATTTCCGGGGCAATGGACAAGTTGTAGCGCTGTTAGAGAGGGCAGCTGGGTTCCGACAGGATACCTGGAGGTCAGGTCAGCAATGAGGAAGGCGTGGCCAGCTGTCAGGAAGGTCAAAGGCTTGTCCTAGAGGCCAGGCCTAACCAAACAGGCTCAAGATGATGGTTGCCATGACAGGCAAGCCCTGACCAAATTAGGAAGGAAAAGCAGGAACCACTGTTTCTCCACCCCAGGTAATAAATACCTCACCCCCAAGTAAAAGCTAGAAACCCACCCCCCAGGGCTCACAGCTCTCTCTCCCTGGAGCTCACCAGCACTCCTATCTCAGAGTGTACTTTTTGCTTTAACAAACTGTTCTGCTCGTGTTCCTCATCCCCTGTGTTGTGTCTGTCCTTGAATTCATTCCTGTGACAAGACCAAGAACGTTGGGTGACTCCTTCAAGTACCAGAGCCCAGGGACTCCCTGGTTCACTCAGCGACAGCACCTTCCCGAATATTTTCACCACCACCTTCGTGATGCCTGAAGTTTCTTTAAACAGGATAAATCTTTTTATTCCAGAAACAGAAAGTTTAAAATAGAGTTAAGTTTTAACAATAAGTATGCACCCCGTGGTGATATCTGAAAACTTTCCAGTATGTGCATTTACATGAAGACTTTTAAAAGATGTCAACATCCTTATGTACTGTTTCCTAAAACTGATCCATCTGAAATGTCTGAGTCACCATTGGTATAAAAGAATGGCATACCCATCCCCCTCTCCACCCTAAATCTCACTACCGTGCTTGGCTCAGGAATGTAAATACCTGTGAAGAGCTAAACAAAGGAATATTCAAGTTTTTGTTCAAGGAACACCCCCCCACCCCCCCACCCCCGCGCAGTGATTAATTAAGGCATATGTAGTTTACACACATTTTTGTTAAAGGTGAAGTTCTGAGGGGAAGCCTGGCTGGCCCTACCTGGTGCACCGTGTGACTCTTGATCTCAGGGTGTGAGTTTGAGCCCCAGGGTGGGTGCAGAGGTTACCTAAAAACAGAATCTTAAAAGAAAAAAAAGTGAGGATCTGAGAAATAGGATGTTCGACTCATGTTGAAGCATTGAATTCACAACAGAAAGGAAGGGTAGACGATGATTCTTATTCTTCTAAACAGAAAAGGGATGCTTTGTCAAGCTACCCAAATTTTGATATATTGGATAAAACCCATAGATAAAAATGTAACAGCGCTTCTTTAGGTGGAGCATGCTTATTCAAAAAGGTAGTTTAGACCTGTTTCATCAAATCTCATCTTCAGTCATTGGTTTCAGTTATAACCGATCCTTTATTTCATCCTATAAAATAGTTAATAGTCTGTATCTTAACAAGAAACAAACTTATTTAAATATATGATAACAATTTAGCTGTTAACTTAAAAATGAGCAGGAGGGTACACAGAGTTTCACATTTATTTTAAGGGATGAATGAACAAAAATGCTTGAAAACAATTACCCTAGAGAACTGGGAGGGGCCCTCAGTTCCTGTGGGGAAAACAAGAAGACAGGGAGAAGGGGAGACCTTGGGAAATTTGGGGAGGAGCACAAAGAGGTCGCCAAAGAATCCGAACACACATCCACTTTGCAGTTTTCCAAGAGAGCAGCCCTAATACCATCTACTAAATCTAAATCTACGCTCTTCCCACCCCTCCATGTGAGATTGGGCAAAAAGAAAGGGAGGTGGAATTAAGCTTTATCGGGGTTTCGTTGGGCAGAATAACAGTTTAGGATTGGCTAGTTTGAATAATTCCAGCCCCAAACCTACAGGGGTGGTCTCTGGTTGTCTGTACCCAGCCCTGGGATGATTTAAAGCAGGGGAAATATTGGTTTGGGATGTGAAAGTTAGACAAGGAGCTGGTTGGAGCTACAGATTTCAGATGGATTGGTTTGCATATGAAGATGTGCTCCCAGCCCAGTCTTTGCTGTCTCTGAGAATTGGCTAGCCCAGGGAAGGACAGTCTTTATCAGGCTAGCAAGCTTTCTAAGACTTCAAACATCACAAAATAGTGAAAAAAATTTTAATGTTTTTTTAAACTTTTAGAAAATACTTAATTTATTTATTCATGATAGTCACACAGAGAGAGAGAGAGAGAGAGAGAGAGAGAGAGAGAGAGAGAGGCAGAGACACAAGCAGGCTCCATGCAGGGAGCCTGATGTGGGATTCGATCCCGGGTCTCCAGGATCACGCCCTGGACCAAAGGCAGGCGCCAAACCGCTGCGCCACCCAGGGATCCCTGTTTTTTTAAACTTTTTTATGTGTATTTTTTTTTTATTGGAATTCGATTTCCTTTAAAAAATGTTTAATCGGATTATTTGTTGATATCTTTTGCTCACTTCTTAATCGAATTGCTTGTCTCCTTGCTACTGAGCAGTAAGAGTTATTTGCAAATTCTGGATAATAGACCTTCATCAGATTTGTGCTTTTAAAAATTTCCTTTAAAAAATGTTTAATCGGATTATTTGTTGATATCTTTTGCTCACTTCTTAATCGAATTGCTTGTCTCCTTGCTACTGAGCAGTAAGAGTTATTTGCAAATTCTGGATAATAGACCTTCATCAGATTTGTGCTTTTTTTTTCCAAGATAGTTTTTTTTTTTTTAAGATTTTATTTCTTTATTCATGAGAGACACATAGAGAAAGAGAGAGACAGAGAGACAGAGACACAGGCAGAGGGAGAAGCAGGCTCCATGCCGGGAACCCGACGTGGGACTCGATCCTGGGTCTCCAGGATCAGGCCCTGGGCTGAAGGCGGCGCTAAACTGCTGAGCCACCAGGGCTGCCCCAGATTTGTGCTTTGCAAATATTTTCTCCCAGGTCTGTGACGTCTTTTGCGTTAATGATTAGACAATTATTCCTTTTTTTTTTTTTTTTTTTTTAGTTAAAGATTTATTTATTTATTTTAGAGATTTGAGGAGGGGCAGATGGAGCGAGAGAACCTCAAGCAGATTTCCCACTGAGTGCAGATTTCCGTTATGGAGCTTGATCCCAAGACCCATAGATCATGATCAGAGCCGGAATCACAAATGGGATGTTTAATAGACTGAGCCACTCAGGCGCCCCTGGACAGTTGTTCTTAAAGTCACTGTGTCTTTCCATAGTATAAAATTGCTTGGTTCATTGATTCTTAATCCTGACTTACACATTGAAACCTCTTGTGCAGTGGAAATCTTTCAAGGATCCTTATTTCATTGTCAATGGACCCCCTCCCCCCATGGTGTTTGTTTGTTTGTTTGTTTTTTAAGTTCCTTCAGTGTTTACTTGCATAGCCAGGATGGAAAACTACCATGTTAGAGAAAGCATGTAACAAGGGTCTTGGAGGCATTGTTGAAGATAGTCAGAGACTGGCTTGTTTGATATTCTCTGTTCCCGCCAATCAATCGCCCAGCCAGCTGGTCAGGTCTCTTGGATGTGAGGACCTGTTGCTTCTTCTCTGGATGCCTCGTTAGGTGCCAAGTGTTCGGCACTTTCATGTATATTATCAAATTTAACTCTCCCACCAACACTGAGGGAGTAGATATAATCCTCTCTTCAGCAGATAAAGGAAATAAGGTTGAGAGAGACCAAGCAAATCAATTACAAATACACAGTTAATAGGGGATAAGGACAGAAAATATGAACTCTGTATTCTGACTCTAAAACCCATGTTCGGGATCCCTGGGTGGCGCAGCGGTTTGGCGCCTGCCTTTGGCCCAGGGCGCGATCCTGGAGACCCGGGATCGAATCCCACGTCGGGCTCCCGGTGCATGGAGCCTGCTTCTCCCTCTGCCTGTGTCTCTGCCTCTCTCTCTCTATCTGTGTGTGACTATCATAAATAAATAAAAATTAAAAAAAAAAAATTTAAAACCCATGTTCTTTCATCTATCCCTCAATTTCACAACCACAAGGCAGCACCAGGTTGAGTCAATGCTTCTCATTACACGATGTCATCATTCTTCATCAGAGAACACCATCTCATGTCTTAGGGTTTGCAGAAAGAACAGGTATTTGAAGTGGAAAGGAAGGCTACAACTTCATGCAAAACTTCCTCAATAATTAATTCCCCAGTGCCTTTGAGATTTACTAAAGCAGACTTCTCAAAAGAAGTCAGTAACTGTTAAAGGTGAAAAAGAAGCAGCGAGCCCCAGAAAATTTTCATGTTTAAGAAATTCACCCTCACTTTTACAACAAAGTTACTAGGAGGGGAAAAGCTTCATTAAAAAAAAAACAAAAAACAAAAAACACTCTTTCTAGCCCAGAGGAAGGAAAAAAACTTCTATTAAGCAGAAGAGAAGGACGGAGATTCCGGGACAGTCTCCTAAAGTATTCCCCAGAGGCTCCTATGGAATTTTCCATTTCTGTCAAGAAAGAAGGGAGGGAAAAGGGTGGAATTACTTTGAAGCCTCTCATTTAGAAAAATCTACTAAGGTCTTTAAGAATGTATATTTGACAAAGAAAGAATAACATCTTTTTCAAATTCTCCTAAATAATTTTCCAGATCCCCTAAAACCTCCATGAAGACTTTAGAATCTTTCAAGCTCTGTTGAACAGGAAAGAATTCACTGAAAATTTAAGCAAATAGGCATTTAAGTTGGGCAATCACAGTTGCAATTTGGGCTCAGAGATTCAGGTGGAAGCCTGGGTCACGTTCCCAGAAAGACAGGTGGGGACAGAGTTGCAGAGGCAAAAGGCTCTGAGTATAGTTCTCCTGCAGGCTCTGAAAGAAAAGGGAACGAAACTAGGTTAACTGGGATTACCTGGGTTGATATGCAAAAGAAAGATTGAAGCTTGTTAAAACCTTGGCTCCTTTAGACGTGAAGAAGGCAGAGGGTATTCTGATGAGAAGTTAAGTCCAAGCTGTGGGGCTTACTGATGGCTGAAAAGTTGTTTTTAAGTTCCTGGTTTCCCTGAGGAGGACTTACATAAACCCCTCATCCCTCATGCATCCCAACCTATTTTAAACAGAGACTCTCTTAGCTAGGCTGGCTCGCTCCATTTTATTTTACTTTATTTTATTTATTTTCTTTTATTTTACTTTAGATATTTATTTATTTATTTTTATTTATTTATTTATAGACAGAGACAGGAGGAGGGAGAAGCAATCCAAGGAGCCTGATGTGGGACTCGATCCCGGGACTCCAGAATCACACCCTGGGCCAAAGGCAGGCGCTAAACCGCTGAGATCGGGATCCCCTCCATTTTAAAATCTCCTTTTATAGCTCAAGTGAGGAAAATGGTAGGACTCGTTTAAAACCATACAGTCTTAGGTCTTTAAGATTCTAAGGAAATAATATTTGTGGGGAAAATAGAGAAGTTCTGTGAAAACTTTTAAGAAAGGGAGAAAAAGGGGGCCCAGAAGCAAAATACAGAGAGAGAAAAAGACAACACAAAGAGAATATGTTTAGTGGGGAAAACGAGTATATTCATGTAAAACTCTCCTGAGATGTTTTGAGGGTATAGATTATTCCAAACTGATATTTTTAGGCGAGGCTGCCAGAGGGAATAAGAGGCATCAGAATTGGATAAAAAGGTGCACAGAAATAATTATCTTAAATAAATTTTTCATAAAGAAAAAAGGAAAGGAAAAAAAAACAAAAAAGGGAAAGAAAAAGAAGAGAAAGAAGAAAAGTCCTTGTGCAAGATTTCCTAAATAAATTAATTCCCCAGTGCCTTCAATAATTAAGATAAACTACCTCAGAGGGAGAAAATATTGGAGAAAGAAAAAAGTATTGAAGAAACTACTTTTGCAAAACGGCAGCTTTTCTAAATGTACTGTAGTATCTAAAACTAAATATTTAGATGAGAGGGTTTTCAGTGTAAACATTTTATAAAGAAATTAATTTGGTATTAAAAAACAAACCCATCCTAGACTTTATGACTAAGCAAATACAAAGAAGATTCCGGTTCTCTTCTTAGCTAACTTATCAGTTTGGGTAATTGATTATCGAACATAGTCTCATATTAGAATCATACAGAGAAAAATTTTAAAAATATATGCATATGCCAGGCCTTGCCTTCCAGAGATTTTGATTTAGTTGGTCTGGTATGAAGAATTAGCAGTATTTAAAAAAAAAAAAATCTTCCCAGACAATTCTTTCAAGTTATCCTCATGAATGTAGCAGAGGTAATAAATCAATGGTTGCAAAGAATCAAGGATATGTATTAAGAAAGTGTTACAGCCGGAGAAAGACAAATACCGTATCACTTCATTCATATGTGGAATTTAAGAAACAAAACAGATGCACGTAGGGGGAGGGAAGGAAAAATAAAATAAGATGAAAACAGACAGGGAGACAAGCCATCAGAGACCCTTAACTATAGGAAACAATCTGAGGGTTGTTGGAGGGGAGTTGGTGGGGGGATGGAGTAACTGGGTGATGGACATTGAGGAGGGTACATAATGGAATGAGCACTGGGTGTTTATGCAACTAAATTCTACCCCTGAAACTAATAATACACTATATGTTAACTAAACTGAATTTAAATAGAAAATTTTAAAGAGGGATCCCTGGGTGGCGCAGCGGTTTGACGCCTGCCTTTGGCCCAGGGCGCGATCCTGGAGACCCGGGATCGAATCCCACGTCGGGCTCCTGGTGCATGGAGCCTGCTTCTCCCTCTGCCTGTGTCTCTGCCTCTCTCTCTCTCTCTGTGACTATCATAAATAAATAAAAATTAAAAAAAAAAAAAGAAAATTTTAAAGAGAAAAGGAAAAAAAAACGTTAGGGTCAATTTGACAGAATAATTTTACACTACTGAATTTAAAGGTAAAATATTTTGACTCGTATTTTATTTGCTTTTATTTTTATTTCTTTTTCTAATTCACTGATTCGTAATTTACCAACATATTGGTCTACAATCAAGTGAAACCCTAAAATTGAGAATCACTTAAATACCTTCAGCATGGATTTTAAAGATTTTGCTGAAAATACAGAAAAGTCTTTTTCTAGTAGAAAGAGCAAATTTAAAAAAAAAGAGCAAATTATTTTTTCTTTCTGATGGATGTAATAGTTGATGTAAATAAGAGTGTTGGGAAATTAACTATACAGGGAAGTGTAGATAATGCCATGAGCAAAGGCCCTGTGGTCGCCACACAGACCCCACAGGAGGTCCAAAGGGCAGGAAGCAAAAGCGGTCATGTTTATCCATGGCAGGTGGAAGTGGGTTAGGTATGTGCTTCTGTGGAAGGCCCCAGCTCCCGTCAGATGCCCTCTCCACGCCCTTCCTTCTGCTTGTATTATCTGCTCCCTTCACTTACTCTCAGGCCGAGGGATTGCCAGCCACTACCCAATTTCCTTAAATCTTACCCGCATCTTAAATTCTTGCCAAATTACCCCGTTTAAGGGTGCCATCTGTTCCAAACAGGACCCTGACAAACACCACCTTCACATTTTAATACTTAAAAAGCAAGACAAACCCCATACATTCCCAGTTTCCTTATTTGCTTGAATGTAAACATTAACTAGATGCTTCCAATCAGACACAGCCTTCTGGGATTCGCGTTTGGAGCTGAGTTTTGCAGGGATGCGGGTAGGGTGCAGGGCATCCACTCTGCCGTCACAGGTGTTTCAGTGAAGTTCATTTGGGGAAGCAGAACCCCTATGAATATCTGAAATAAGGTTTCATTGTAGGAATAGGACTGTACACAATTGGAAGAAGGGCTGGGGCAGGAAAGGTCCCCTCCAGCATCGGAAGATCAGGGAAAAGCCACGTGGTTCTCAGGCACTGGGACAGGTGAACGAGTCAGGCCTTGCGGGAAGCCAGGCACATCCAACTGCAGAAGGGGACCCCAAAGGGCTGGTGTTGAAATCTATGTCCCCTCATCCTGGCTCTCATCTCTGAGTACACAGCAAATTTGACAGTGGGGGGGTACCTGGGTGGCTCAGTGGTTGAGCATCTGCCTTCGGCTCAGGGCGTGACCCTGGGGTCCTGAGATCGAGTCCCGCGTCTCCTCGCAGGGAGCCTGCTTCTCCCTCTAGCTGTGTCTCTGCCTCTCTCTCTGTGTGTCTCTCATGACTAAATAAATAAAATCTTAAAAAAGAAAAAAGAAAAAAAAGAATTTGATGGTGGGCCTGCGATTGCTTTGGTGTTGACCAGAACTGCCAGCTGTTGGGAAGCACTGGGAATGGGGCCAGAAAGGACGAGTATGAGCCAGCTCCTCGGCACCTCCGTGCCTCTCTGTCTCATGGTCTCTAACCGCAGTGACCTTCAGAGAGCAGTGGCTGGCCTCATCTACTTGCCATGGAGTTTGGCCAACTCTAACCCGGAGCCATGCCGTTGTTCTGCAGTCTTTCGGGGAGTTTTGGGGGTCTGCATTTCCATGAATGGTCACCAGATGACAGCAGGACACTGACGACACTCAGGCGTGATGTTAATTGACTGCAGGTTTGGTTGGCTCTCCCACACAGGGTTTGGCACACCTCTACGAAGACTTCCCCAGTGGCTCCAGGGTCATGCTGACTTGTCCCTGACATCATCCCGACGCCACCTGGACTGTCACGTGACGCCACCTGGCCTTGCTGGACAGACAGCAACAGCAGGAACGTCTGTTAGCGCAGGTTCCGGACAAGCCCTGGCCCCCGTGATGGGCCAGGCTTCCAGGAGGGGCAGCACCCTGGTTTTGCCCACTTCCCCTGCACCGGAATTCTCACCCCAGTGGAAGCTCCTGAAGGACTGGCCCCAAAGAGGCCGAATTTCGAATCCATTGTCAACTAAGAATGATTATTGTCTTCGGAAGGAAAGGAAATCCCCTACTTGAGAAACACAGCATGGGTGTCATCAGTGGCGAAACAAAAGGCTTGACTAGGACCCCTGGGTGGCTCAGGGGTTTGGTGCCTGTCTTCGGCCCAGGGCCTGATCCTAGAGACCCAGGATCAAATCCCACCCGGGCTCTCCGCATGGGGCCTGCCTCTCCCTCTGCCTGTGTCTCTGCCTCTCTCTCTCTCTGTATCTCTCATGAATAAATAAATGAAATATATATTTTTAAAGATTTTATTTATTTATTCATAGAGACAGAAAGGGGGTGGTGGTGGGCAGAGGCACAGCCAGAGGGAGAAGCAGGCTCCATGCAGGGAGCCTGATGTGGGACTCGATCCATGGTCCCCAGGATCACACCCCAGGCTGCAGGCAGCACTAAACCGCTGCGCCACCGGGGCTGCCCAATGAAATATTTTTTTTTAAAAAAAGACTTGACTATATAATCTGCCTTGCAGAGAGATTTATTAGCGAAATAAATCTTATAATTCCACCTCTTTTTTAAATAAAATATTTGGCAATGAAAATTAAACATCGATGAGAGTTTATAACACGTAAAGTACAAAGAATGAAGCAAAAGCCTCCCCGTCTTGGAAGAAGGATGCCTGACCCATTCAGTGAGCCTAGGAAATGGGTAAAGACAGAGATGCATGAAGAAGGGTGCCGTCGGTGGCGCCCCGCGCTCCCTGTCGGCCAGGCATTTGTCCAGCCTCACTCAGCTGGTTTACGGTTTTGTTTTTTTTATTTTATTTTATTTTATTTTATTTTATTTTATTTTATTTTATTTTATTTTATTTTATTTTATTTTATTTTATTATTTTATTTTATTTTATTTTATTTTATTTTATTTTATTTTATTTTATTTTATTTTATTATTTTATTTTATTGGCTTATGGTTTTAATAACACCTTCTGCGACTCTCTAAATTCCTGGGCACCTTTATCTTCCCGCCCCGGGTCAGTCAAAAACTTGATCCTGGATAAACCCAACGGCCTGACCCGGTCACGTCTGCAAGAGGCCCAGTGGGACAATGATGACAGATGTCACCCAGCAGAGAGGACGGTCCCTGCCACGCACTCGTGATGGTCGGCTTCGTTGCTGCCAGCCTTACCTGGGCAGGTGGCGCTTGCTCCCTGGCTGCTCCCCGAGCCCCCCAAGCACTGCCGCCCTCCCCCGGGGCTCTGTGGCCGCACGCCTCATGTGTGTCCCCTGTCCCCATGCTCAGGTGCACGTGCTCGGGGCTGTGGCCCGCGGGCAGGCCGGCACCAAGCCCCCCGGGCGGCCCTCTCGGCAGTCGGGCTCCTGTGCAGTGCACCCCCTAACCTCTGCCTCTCCCCTGAGAGAAAGGAGAACAGGTAAGCTGCCTTCCAGCGCTTGCACTCCTCAGGGCCCCTTTCAGCACTTTGTGTTCTCCGGGGGGCGGTGGGGGGCAGGAGGAGAATGTTCAGCAGGGGCACAGCCTAGGGCCAGCGGGTCAGCCAGAGGCCCAGTCGTGAGAGGGGGAGGCGGGGGGCCGGGCTCCTTCGCCCCCTGGGCCCTGCTCAGGGGAGAGAGGCTGCCCCCATTGGTAGGGCTTGGACCCTGAGGTGGGTGGCTGGGGGCTCCCGATGGCACAGAGAGGTGTCCACGTGGAGACTGTCGCCCTGCACGGCCTCTTGGGCTGCAGCCTGCAGCTGGCCTTAGCCACTCGCCCTGAGCCGCCAGCTGGCTGCAACTGCTGCACGAGGCACGGAGGAAGCAGGGGCTCCCCTAAGAAACGGGGGGAGACAGGCCCAGGCCTGTCCCCGGGGCCTTGTGGACCCCAGTCCTCCGTTGCACGCAGCTGCCCTGCGGGCTGTTCTCCGGGCTGGACGGCCCCACCCGCGCTCACTAGCAGCCGGGGCCTTGGCCCTCTAAGGGGCTGTGTTCTGTCCAGAGCAGCTTGGAGACGTTGGCTTTTTTACTTTTTTTTTTTTTTTTTAAAGATTTTATTTATCTATTCATGGGAGACACGCACAGAGAGAGGCAGAGACACAGGCCGAGGAAGAAGCAGGTCCCACGCAGGGAGCCCGATGCGGAACTCCATCCCGGGACCCGGGGTCACGCCCGGGGCTGAAGGCAGGTGCTCCACCGCTGAGCCCCCCGGGGATCCCCTTGGGGACGTTTTCTGTGTGGCTCCTTGTAACCGGCACCGGCTGGGGGCCAGTGGCCTCCTGGGGGTGATGTCAGGGAAGGCGAGAGGGCGGTAGAGGTCAAAGGGAGACGGGCGCGGGCGTCAAGGGTGCCTCTAGGCCTGCGAGCCCCGGGAGCCGCAGGGCGCGGGCCCCCAGCCCCCTGGGAAAGGCCTAGAACCTCGGGCCGCAGCAGCTCCCTCCCGGGCCCACAGGGTGGCTCGTGGGGGAGGCTTGCCCCGGGGATGTTCTGGGGGGTGAAAGGTGGCCGAGGCTCTGGCCGTCCGGGAGACCCAGGCGAGCCAGGCCCGGCCCGGGACGAGGAGGCGGGCGCGGCCCGAGGGCAGGACAGCGCCTGGGCCTCTGCGGGATTAGATGCCTCACAGGCACCTAGGAAAGCCTTTTCCAGTCTGGAATCACTCCCAACTCCCAGAAGCGTTGCCGGGTGGTGGAGTCGCACACGCCCCTCACCCAGTGTCCCCGACGCCGGCGACCCACTGCCTGGCTGCAATGACCAGAACCAGCTGGGCCGGCTGCTGACCACCCCGCGGGGCTGCTCGCATTTTGTGGGGTTCCCCCAACGCCTCTTTCCGGCCGTCAGGAACCCTCCTGCCTTTAGCCGTGATGCTTCCTTCACCTCCTCTCATCCTGACGTCTCTTTAGTTTTCCTCTTTCATGATCTTGACACTCCGAGAGCACCTACTCGTCGGGTGTTTGGTTTTTACTGTCCTTCAGTTTGGGTTTTTCTAGTATTTTATCACGTACGGTTAGATGAGGTTATGGATTTTGGGCCAAAAGCCACAGAAGTGAAGACGCTCTTCTCAGAGCATTTTCTCAGGAGCCACGTGAGGTCAATATGGCCTCATCCACCTTCACGACCGGGTTAAAGCGCTGTCTGCTGGATTTTTCCAATATAATGTTTCTTTTTTCCCCCTTTTCAATTAATAAATCTCTTGGGGTGCCCGGGTGGCTCAGATGGTTGAGCATCTATCTGCCTTTGGCTCAGCTCGTGATTCCGGGGTCCTGGGATCGAGCCCCACATGGGTCTTCCCCCTCAGCAGGGGAGCCTGCTTCTCCCTCTCTCTCTGCCTCTCCCTCAAATAAATAAAACATTAAAAATGAAAATAAATAAATAAATAAATAAATAAATAAATAAATAAATAAATATCTTGGAGAGGCTTGTCAGTGGGTCAGTCCATTAAGCACCGACTCTTGGTTTCGGCTCAGGCCATGATGTCAGGGTGGTGAGATCCAGGCCTGTGGGGGGCTCCATGCTCAGCTGGAGTCTGCTTGAGGTTCTCTCTCTTTCCCTCTCCCTCCATTCCTGCCCCCAATTGCACCGCCCCCTCCCCAAGTACATAAATAAATGAATAAGATCCTTGGGATCCCTGGGTGGTGCAGCGGTTTGGCGCCTGCCTTTGGCCCAGGGCGCGATCCTGGAGACCCGGGATCGAATCCCACATTGGGCTCCCGGTGCATGGAGCCTGCTTCTCCCTCTGCCTCTGTCTCTGCGCCTCTCTCTCTCTCTGTGACTATCATAAATAATAAGGAAAAAATATTGTAAAAAAAATAAAAATAAAAGAATAAGATCTTTAAAAATATATCTTGGAGAGAAATTTTTTTTTAAAGATTTTATTTATTTATTCATGACAGACCCAGAGAAAGAGAGAGAGAGGCAGAGACAGAAGCAGAGGGAGAAGCAGGCTCCATGCAAGGAGCCTGACTTGGGACTGGATCCCCGGTCTCCAGGATCAGGCCCTGGGCTGAAGGCGGCACTAAACCACTGAGCCACCCAGGCTGCCAACTCCCACCCCTTTTTTTAAAAAAAAGATTTTATTTATTTATTC
The DNA here is from genome assembly GCF_011100685.1 of Canis lupus familiaris. Lineage (NCBI taxonomy): Eukaryota > Metazoa > Chordata > Mammalia > Carnivora > Canidae > Canis > Canis lupus. The sequence goes on along the minus strand of NC_049224.1, from coordinate 3,556,796 downwards.
AAGAGAGAAATTCTTTGACACGATCCTATTTCTCATTATATTTACCCACTAAGTTTAGCATCCGTTGATGGTCCTTGCCTGCCCTGTTGTCGCTGTGCTCTTGGCCTAATGGTGATTTGCTATGTCCCCCAGTCGCACGGTTGATTTCCAGTACGTGTGAGGCTGCGGGGGAGACTAAGGGCAAGAGAGGGCTGGTCGAGGTGCAGTTCTTTCCTGCACAGCGGTACACGGGGGTGGATTTCCTTCTGACCTTAGGGGGATCGTAATGTCCATGAGCATTCTTGGGCCGGTATGTAGGAGGATGGAGATTCAGAGGGAGATACTAGACTTCCTGCTAATAAGTCAGTTGGGGAACCGAATCATTAAGTTAGAAAAATATTAACCATATTTTTACATGATTTTATAGAGCAGTTTATTCCAGTTAATTAAATTTAATCTGGAATACAATGATCCCTTTAAATGTGTAGATTTAGGCATGCCTCCACTTTTTGAAAGTTAAAGAAAATTGTGTTCCACAGGGTTCATTTTTTAATTTATGCCAATTATTTACATTTAGCTTTCTTTCTTTCTTTCTTTCTTTCTTTCTTTCTTTCTTTCTTTTTTTTTAGAAGTCAAGGGAATCTTTTGCAAACTATCATACCTTATTTATTTTATTTTTTTAAGATTTTGTTTATTTATTCATAGAGACACAGAGAGAGAGAGGCAGAGGGAGAAATAGGCCCCATACAGGAAGCCCGACGTGGGACTCGATCCCTGGTCCCCAGGATCACACCCCAGGCTGCAGGCGGTGATAAACCGCTGCACCACCCGGGATGCCCTACATTTAGCTTTCTATCGTCTTTCTTTTTTATCTACTATCTTCTTTCCCCCCTACACTATCTTTCTCCTTTTGTCTTTGTCCTCTGCTTTGTGTGGATATCTTAAATGCGTCTCAATGCTATCGGTCCACTTTTCTATAGGGTAATATTTGATCCTAATGAATTTTGGGTCTTGCAATGATATCATTTTCCTCCTCAAGTATTTCACTCTATTTTTATTTCATTCTTTCACATCAGATTTTCTCTGACATTATTAAACATTGTTTTCTAAACTTTTTTCTTCTATTTGTTGGAATATATATCTTCCAGAGTATGCTCTTTGGATGCCAGTGTTCCCTTCCTTTCTTCCTTTTGCTATACTTTGCATACTGCCTCACTTTGCATCATTAAAGATCATCTCTTTTATTCTCAACTTTGAATCAGAATAGTTTATCCAGGATTATGATTTGCCCCCTCTCCCCAACGCTACATATGGCTTCTTGTTGACTTCTTTTCCTATTCCCCTGGGCAGTATTGGAGTCTTCACTTAGAGCTAGAAGACTTGATATGTTGGCTTGTATTTTCTGATCAATTATGCAGCTATGTGAGATGGGTGGGGAGGAAGCAACATCTAGGGGCAACTGTATTCAGGGAAATTTATCTCTGCTCTCTCTTTCCTCATAATTCTCTTGAAAAGTCTGCACCCACGGCTGGCTGAGTTGGGATAGTGATTTTCCTTTTTTTTTTTTTTTTTTTAAGATTTTATTTATTTATTCATGAGAGGCGCAGAGAGAGAGGCAGAGACACAGGTAGAGGGAGATGCAGGCTCCCTGCGGGGAACCTGTTGCAGGACTTGATCCCTGGGCTCAACCCCTGAGTCACCCAGGCATCCCGGAATAGTGATATTTCCTAACCAATTATGGCTTTCAATGTTTTGCTCTTCTCTTCAGGATGAGCGAAACACTTTGGTGAACAGTTACAATATTTTTTTGTTTCATGCATGAGTGTGTGTGTGTGGCTGTACCTATATCCCCGCGCTTATCTATCTTTACTTGACACTATCACTCAAGATCAAGATAGTGGTCCCTGAGAATTATTCCTGTCTCTGTCCCACTTTGTGGAGCACCTGGGGCGGGGGGGGAAGCCTCTCTTGCTTAGTTTCTGTTCTAGCTTCTGTCTTGGAGTGTTGGCTAGAGGACTTCAAAAAATATATTCCATATCTTTCTCCTGGTATGCTACTGTTGTCAGTTCTGGTATTTCTTTTTTTAAAAGATTTTATTTATTTATTCATAAGAGAGAGAGGCAGAGACATAGGCAGAGGCCGAAGCAGGCCCCCTGCAGCAAGCCAGATGCGGGACTCGATCCTGGGACCCCGGGGTCACACCCTGAGCTGAAGGCAAATACTCAACCACTGAGCCACCCAGGCGTCCCAGTTTTGGTATTTCTGAATTGGACAGCATGAAAGAAGTGGGTTTTGTTGTTGTTTTTGTTTTGTTTTACAGTATCTTACTATCTTACTCTACCGTCATCTTTCTAGAAAGGAAATTCTCTTTGACTTTTGGTATTTATTTACTGTACTCTAAATTGAATGATTTTTCATTGATGCCTCACGAAGTTTGCAATTAAGATCATATATGTTCCAACTGTTCAGTATTGAGGATATTATTTTTATACTTTGCTTTTATTTGTTGTTGGGCTTTTTTGTTTCAAATTCTTTTAAATTCATTTATGGGAGAAACCTCCAGCAAAATCCCCATATAGTTCCAAAAGAATCGATATGCTTTTTGTAGCATGGAAAGCAGGCTTTGCCTCTCCTACCAATGAAATAAGATATATCTCATTGTCATTTGTTTTGTGCTTTTGGAATTCAAAATATACGACTTAAGTTGTAACAAATCTCTTCTTACTTTCATAATCTTCTATATGTTTTACCTAAAAACAACCTTTGAAGTTCATAAAATATGAAAGTACTCCCTTAAAAGTTTTTGTTTCTACTATAATTTTTTTAAGTAACAGAGGGCTTTGAAACACAAATGAATTCCCAGATGTAGTCATATGTGATGAAGTTATATGATCACCAGATGTCAGTCTTGCTCCATGCCATATTTCAACCAGTGCCTAGAAAAGCTAACTGCAATGCTGGTTTTCAAGTGGTGAAATATTTTTATCAGCAGGGAAGCCTTATATCCTCTAATTAAACAATAAGACATAAAAGGGAGTTCATTTTGATAGTAGAAAAACAAAACAAAACAAAAAAATCCTCTCTATTGACTTTAATTATCACAAGAAAGAGGTAATTCTTTAAAACACCTGTCACTTAAGGAATGAAGAAATTATTGCATGGAGCTTAGCTTGCTGCTAATTATATACTGGCTTTATTAAATTGACATATACAACAGTTGCTTCATAGTTTTAATTCGAGCCAGCACAATTATGGTGCAAATTTAAAGTGTCATTTTCTCCTCAGTTTTGGAAGAACTGATTAAGTACAAACTAGAAATTATTGTAAATGTCTTGAATTTTCCTGTTCAGAAAATAGTGAGTGTTAATTTTTTTGGAGATCATTCTTTTCAATGGTAGGTAAGATGACGTAATTTCATAAATACTACACCAAAGTTATCTTGAGGATTTGCACGTTTCAAAAAAAATGTAATGTCAGTAGATACTGCATTTCAATTATAATTCCTGACATTTATTGTGTACTCACTGGATACCAGGCACTATTCAAAGCACTTTTTATGTTTTAACTCATTTGATTCTCTCAGTAAACCTATGAGCTCCATACTCACCATTTTTTTCTTTGTTATTTATTTATTTATTTATTTATTTAAAAACATTTGTTTTTTCTTTTTTTTTTTTTTTTTTTATTTTTAATTTTTTATTTATTTATGATAGTCACAGAGAGAGAAAGAGAGGCAGAGACACAGGCAGAGAGAGAAGCAGGCTCCATGCACCGGGAGCCCGATGTGGGATTCGATCCCGGGTCTCCGGAATCGCGCCCTGGGCCAAAGGCAGGCGCCAAACCGCTGCGCCACCCAGGGATCCCAACATTTGTTTTTTCAAGAGAGACACAGACTGAGAGAGAGAGGCAGAGTTGGAACACACTGAGTCTCAGAAAATTTCCACAAACTACTCAAGATCTGATGTTTCCACTCATGAAGTCTGGTTTTGGGACCTACTGCTGTGCCATCCGGTGAACTTTCATACACCAGTCAACTTCCAAAAATGTGTAGAAGTTGGCCTCTTCCTGCAGATCCGTCCCGGGTCTGAGCAGTGGTGCCCCTCGTGATGGCGAGCCTGCCTGGGTGGCACAGCCCAGCAGCCAGCGAGAAGTGTTCTCAATCCAGGAACGGGCCCCTTATCACACTCAGTAGTACTGGCGTAGGTGTAAGCACTTCCTGAGGCCAGTTGTGCTTCACGTGGAGGCCCGTCTGCTGGAGAAGATAGTTGGACCAAGCAGAGCCCTCCTCCTGGGGTTCCAACGGGAGTTCAAGGTCCTGCTCCAGAAGATAGACCCCAACTCCGAGGGCAAGGTTCAAATCCTCATCGTGGGGAGGCGCTGGTATCCAAAGTGTGCCCAAAGGCTGATTCACACTTGGCCGTTAAGCCCCGAGGGAAACACTATGGAGGCACAATGAGGCTCAGCCTGGAACCCAGGAAGTCTTTTGAAAGAGAGAATGTCCATTCCAGTGATTTCCTCTCCACCGCAGTGATGAGCAGCCTGGATGAAGCCATGCAGCCCCTGGAAATAGGCCAGGACACTGTCCAGGAACCTCTTACCAAGGCAGTGTAATTTTTGTCATTGGGACCTCAGTGCAGGGCATGGGTTCGGGTCAGGAGCCTTACCCTCCGAGGCCCAGTCTGAACTCTGCCTTTGCTCCAGTGGCCAAGGAGAAACCAGCATTGTCAGGGTTCTACCCACCTTTCTCCTTCGTAGATAGTTGTTTCAAATCAAATGTGAGTTAAAATAAAAAAATAGGGATCCCTGGGTGGCTCAGCGGTTTGGCGCCTGCCTTTGGCCCAGGGCGTGATCCTGGAGTCCCGGGATGGAGTCCCACATTGGGCTCCTGTCATGGAGCCTGCTTCTCCCTCCTCCTGTGTCTCTGTCTGTCTCTCTCTATGTCTATCATAAATAAATAAAATCTTTAAAAAAATAAACTTGAAATAACATAGCTATATACATTGATATAGACTAGGATTGTCAAGAAAGGCAATCCTGCTTTTGCATGCTTCATGATGGGAAAAGGCTAAGAATTAATAAATGGCTGCTTCTGCTTTTCCATAGCGTTTTGTATGAGTTGGTGTGTGGCTGGGATCTTTAATGTTCCAGGGAGCATTTGTCCAGAAGGAAGAACTTTTTTTTTTTTAAAGATTTTATTTATTTATTCATGAGAGATGCAGAGAGAGAGGCCGAGAAGCAGGGTCCATGCAGGGAGCCTGATGCGGGACTCGAACCCAAGTCTCCAGGATCATGCCCTGGGCTGAAGGCGGTGCTAAACCGCTGAGCCACCCAGGCTGCCCCAGAAGGAAGAACTTTATTGCTGTTTATACTTTCCCTAATACTAATTTTGTTTTTGTTTTTGTTTTTTTAATTTTTTTAAAATTTTTATTTATTTATGATAGTCACAGAGAGAGAGAGAGGCGCAGAGACAGAGGCAGAGGGAGAAGCAGGCTCCATGCACCGGGAGCCCAATGTGGGATTCGATCCCGGGTCTCCAGGATCGCGCCCTGGGCCAAAGGCAGGCGCCAAACCGCTGCGCCACCCAGGGATCCCCCTAATACTAATTTTGAAAAAAAAAAATGTTTCATTGATATTAAACAAGCTTTATAAACCCCCCCCCCAAAAAAAAAATTCGTAGAGGTTAAGCTACCACAGAATATTCGGTAGTTGGTTATTTTATTTTATTTTATTTTATTTTTTAAAAAAGATTTTATTTATTTATTCATTCATGAAAGACACACAGAGAGAGGCAGAGACACAGGCAGAGGGAGAAGCAGGCTCCATGCCGGGAGCCTGATATGGGACTCGATCCCAGGCCTCCAGGATCTCGCCCTGGGCCAAAGGCAGGTGCTAAACCGCTGAGCCACCCAGGGATCCCTTTTTCTTTTCTTTTCTTTTTTTTTTTTTAAGATTTTATTTAAAAAAAAAGATTTTATTTATTTAGTTGGTCATTTTAGAGTGGTTTTTAAGTGTGTTACAAGTCAGAAAGCTAGATTCCTCAGCTTACAGGCTAGGTTATTTTTGTGTCCGTCAGTCTTGCCTACTCACTTTCAGAGTCTCATGCTCGAGTGGAGAAGAAACTTAAACACTGTTCAACAGCTAGAAGAAAAAATATATATGTAAAATATTAGTTCTTAAAACTATTAATACTTCCAGGTTGATACCAAAGAGAGTCAATGATGTTGTTGTTGTTGTTGTTTTGGAAAAAAAAGTATCTTTATTATAAGGAAAATACACAGCAAAACAGAGCTGGAAAGTGGTGTGGGTAGAAGATCTAGAAAAAAATCACAAAACAAGCAGCTCAGTTACCAAACAAGCTGTTTAGACATGGCTTCCTGCTGTAAAGGAGAGTGATTTAGCTCTTATCTTTCCCACCTTTCCTGATTCAAAAAAATCTGCTCTTAGGTCTGGGCCCTGGGACCCCCATTTTCCAATCTGTTCTCTTCCTGGAGTTTGGGAAAGGTAATATAGTTCTCAGGCTTTCAAGATACAGAAGACAATACGGAGAAGGGAAGGATGTTCTAGCCCTTGGGTCCAGTGTTACCCCAGCCCTATCCCTCAGTATTTGTTGATGCCAAAGAGATGAACCCTGTGGAATTGGAGTAATTTAGGCAGCCGTACACTAAGCAATGAGGCTGTGTTGCTGAGGAAGTGAGCAGCATCATACTTGGTGTAGAAGCTGGCCAGGAGGTAGAGTACAATAGGAGAGATGCTGAGGAATTTGCAGGAAGAGGTAAATTGGAGCCCGTAGTCCATCTGTTCCCAGCGTGTCAGTAGCCGAGCCCTTCCTTGGTCAGGGGTCTCAAAGGGTGTCCCTTTCACAAATTATGGGTGACATTGCTCAGGGTCCAGACAACGGTATGCTGAAGAAGGGGATGCTGGGTAGAACCACATGCAGCAGTCCTACCAAGATGATGTAGGCCAGCCAGATGCCCCAGCTATCCATCACTCAAGTGTTGGGGTTTACTTCGCAGTATGCCACCCCCACATTCATCCTGCGGCTTCCCCAGCGGGTCCGACTCGAGGTGCCCAATGATGCTGTAATAGAGATATATGGGAGCTGAAGGGAGCCACATTTGTGGTCAACACAGGGTAATATATAAACTTGTCAGATCTATTTGTCGTACACCTGAAACGAATGCAACATTGTGGGTCAACTATACCCAAAATTTTTTTTAATTTTTATTTATTTATGATAGTCACACAGAGAGAGAGAGAGAGGCAGAGACATAGGCAGAGGGAGAAGCCGGCTCCATGCACGGGGAGCCCGATGTGGGACTCGATCCCGGGTCTCCAGGATCGCGCCCTGGGCCAAAGGCAGGCGCTAAACCTCTGCGCCACCCAGGGATCCCTATACCCAAATTAAAAAGAAAAAAGATGCTGACTGGGATAAGGTGGTAGATCTAATTTGACCCCTTACCTAAACCATGTTAAAACTATAGACAGGGTATGTTTTAAAGAATCAAAAACTCAATGTAGAGACAGCTTGGTAGGAGAAAACAGCAACAAAATTTCGTAGGATGGAAAGCAGGTGGTTGAGAGCCAACTGTTAGCCTGGAAGGTTGAGAACAAATACAATCTGTGATTTACTCTAGAGCCTTGAAAAAGTTCAGGAACTATTCGTTCCAGGTAGGTTTGGAATTGGATGCAAGGTGTGTCCACTTGTGAGGGTGTCTGTGTTGGAGTCATGCTATCATTAAAGGTATGGGTGGATGCTGTTAGATTTAAAAATGTCCTTGTAAAAAAAAAATGTCCTTGTCTTAGGACACCTGGGTGGCTCAGTTGGTTAAGCATTTGCCTTCAGCTTGGGTCATGATCTCAGGGTCCTGGGATTAAGCCCCACGTTGGGCTCTCTGCTCAGCAGGGGGTCTGCTTCTCCTTCTCCCTCTGTTTTTCCTCCTCTCTCTCAATTTATTTAATTAAAAAAATCTTTTTAAATAAAAATGTCCTCCTCTCTGTGGCTCTGGGCCATTGCCCATTGTCCATCTAGGGAGAAGACTAGAGGTTTATTTCTGGAGAGTGTAAAAGAGGATCTCTGCACAGGGAGTGAGGGGAAAGGGCATCTTCAGCACAGTTGAGGGAACATGGCTACAAAGCCAAGAACAGGGCGGAATGTATATCTACACAGATATACCTAATGTTGAATGCAGAACCCTCTGGACACCATCCCTTACTTGGTCTCCAGAATAGTCGGACAGACTCTCATTCTCTAGTCAGGGTCTGAAGATTCTTGGAACTCTGACCAGGCAAAAAGGAAATACCTACATATATCAGCACCAGGGCTTTCCTAGCAAATGACTCGTCCAGATAAACTTAAAGAGAAGCCCAATGATAAGTCTCCTTCACATGCCCAGGGCTTCCGAATGAGCTTTTTAGTTCCCTATCAAGGGCAGACAGCCAAGGATTTCCAGGTATCTGAGGAAAGCTAACAAAGAAAACGAGGACAAAACCAAACAGAAAACAGCAACTTGGAGGACCTAGAATCTCCCCAGGTAGAAGAAAACTTAAAAAACAAAACTAAACCCAAACCCAAACGACCTTTAATATTCTCAGAAAGACAAAATGTTGTAACTCTGAAACAAGAAGAGGGTGCTAAGAAATTTATAAAGAATAACAACAACAACAAAAAAGATTTGGAAATTATAAACATTATAGCAGTGGGGAAAAAACTCAATAGAACATTAGAAGATAGGGCAGCCCTGATGGCCCAGTGGCTTGGCGCCGCCTTCGGCCCGGGGCGTGATCCTGGAGACCCAGGATCGAGTCCCACATCAGGCTCCCTGAGTGGAGCCTGCTTCTCTCTCTCCCTCTGCCTATGTCTCTGCCTCTCTCTCTCTTTCTCTGTGTCTGTCATGAATAAATAAATAAAATCTTAAAAAAAAAAAGAACATTAGAAGATGAAATCGAGGCAATGTTCCTGAAAGCAGAGCAAATATAATATATAGAGATGGAAAATAGAAGGAAAAAAAAAAAAAAGACAAGAAGGTTAGAGGAATCGTCCAGGGAATCCAATGTCCAAATAACAGGAATTTCAACAAGAGAAAACAGAGAGAAATGAATCATTCAAAAATCTCCTGATTGAGGGGACCCAAGAAGCATCCAGGACGACGGCAGAGACAGACAGACAAACAGGCCTGAAGGGCAGCGAGAAGATTGGCTAAACGTCCGAATGTGGTGTTCACTGTGAGGCATCTGGTCAACGGGCTAACTGGCACCCAGCTGACTTTCTCTGCCGGAGGGGCTGCACCCAGGTTCAGCTTCCCACAGGACCAGTGACTTCTTGTCCCCAGGAAAAGGAGGGGCTATCCCTTTCCTCGGACACCATCATCTCCAAGTGCAAGCAGCTAGTGTTCACACCCCATTCCTACAAAAGCTGGTACCCTCCGCACCCAGCCAGACTATGTAGTCCCTTCCCTTGACTCTAGGCTTGCCCAAGAGACTTGCTTGACTAATGGAATGCAGGGGGCATTTGATGTCCAAGGCTAAATCCTAAGAAGCCTTGCCACGTTCACCCAGGTCTTTTGGAACACTTGCTTGTGGAGTCCCGCTGCCTGCTGGAGAGAAGCTCAAGCGACCCTGTGACAGGAGCTGCTCCCCTGAAAATGCAGCTAGCCGTCTACACAGCAGTGAGGACCAACTTGCTGGTAAGTGAGCTAACCTGGAAGTTGAATGGCCAGGCTCAGTTTAACCACCCAAGGAAAGCTGTAGGAAGCAGAAGTGGGCTGTACCTACCAAGTCCTGCCCAAACCACAGGTTCATGGGCAAAGAAATAACTGGTGTTGTTTTTTTCCTTTTAATCTGCTAATATGCTGAACTTCGTTAGTAGATTTTCTGATATTGAACCGTTATGTTCCTATGTTCTTGGAATATACCCTTTTCTGTGTTGATGTACTCCCACCATTTGGACCCTGTACTGAGTATCATCATCACTTATGGAGAAAAAAAGAAATTTACCAAACAATTTAATAATGTAAAAAAAAATGCATGGAAAATGTTTCACTTGTTTCAGATAATCTCAGACATAAGGGTAACATCATTAAGTAGGGCAGCCCCGGGGGCTCAGCGGTTTAGCGCCGCCTTCAGCCCGGGGTGGGATCCTGGAGACCCGGGATCGAGTCCCATGTCGGGCTCCCGGCATGGAGCCTGCTTCTCCCTCTGCCTGTGTCTCTGCTTTTCTCTCTGTGTGTCTCTCATGAATAAATACATAAAATCTTAAAAAAAAAAAAAAAGAAGAAGAAGAAGAACATCATTAAGTAGTCCGGAGCGATTCCTAGCTGGCAACATTGAAAAATACAGTTTGCTTTATTTTACATAATTAGAATTTTCTTTAATTTGGAATACTTACTCCAAATGAGCTGGTTTCTTCTCTATTTTTCAGTTATTTTGAAGGTTGTGTTTGAAGTTCAGTTCTTCCATTTGTCTTTTCTTGTGATTCAATTTAGGGACTTGATTAATGGTATTCTATTTAGAAAACAACTGAGGCTTCACTAATCTGAAATAATCCGAGGTGGGACTCCATCTCTCTTGCTATGTCTCTCTCTCTCCGTCTTATCCCACTGAACATTTCTTTTAATGAATGTAATCAACTGTTTGTGTAAAAAGGGAGAAACACAATGAGCCTTGAAAGTCTTTTGAAAATGAAAAATAAGAAAAAATAAAAGTAACAAGGCAGACTAGAGGCTTGGAGCTGCTCTAGTTTGAAAAATTTATCAAGTAAGGGGTGCCTGGGTGGCTCAGTCAGTTGAGCATCTGACTCTTGATTTCAGCTCAGGTCTTGATCTCGGGGTTGTGAGTTCAAGCCCCACATTGAGCTCTAGTGTGGAGCCTACTTAAAAAAAAAAACAAAACTATCAAGTGAAAAGATGTTTTCCTGCTTTTCAAAGATAATAATATTTAGGAGAGAACCTTCTACTCACACCCTACTCTCCAACTCCTACCCCAGCTACACACACACACACACACACACACACACTCACACTCACTCCCTTATATGTCCCACCCTCTTTAGGGTGATGCTCTTTTAACCAATCCCCACCCCCAAAGCATTCTTTCTAAGACAGAACTGATGGACCCTCCCCTTCCTCTACCACCCTATCATCAGCATCCTTAAGAAACTTACTTTCCAGGAAAAAAGGGGAGAGAGAGAGAGAGAGAGAGAGAGAGAGAGGAGCAGCCTTAGCAAATTCTCTTTGAGTACATTTCCATTTCTAAGACTTTTTGATAAGAATTTTCTCTCTTTTTTTAAAAGATTTTATTTATTTATTCATGAGACACAGAGACAGAGAGAGGCAGAGACCCAGGCAGAGGGAGAAGCAGGCTCCACGCAGGGAGCCCGATGTGGGACTCGATCCTGGGACTCCAGGATCAGGCCCTGGGCTGAAGGCAGGCGCTAAACCGCTGAGCCACCTGGGCTGCCCAGAATTTTCTCTAGAAGATGGCTTGCTTGGAAAATTTACTGAAGTCCCAAATAGTGAGGGACCAGCATTTATTGCCAGAAGTGACACTAGCAGAGAGTAGAGTTCCCAGCTGGGAAGCTGTCATTATGTAAATGTACCCTTGTGACAGCCCTTGGAGGAGGACAAATGACTTGTCAGTGACTTCTTAATCAGCTTGTCTCTTGCAATAATAATCTAATCACTGGTCACCTAATTAAAAATGAAAGAAATTAGTGCCTTTCCAAACACTAAGCTTCTGGAATCTCAGGTTACAGACTGTCATTAAGCAGAGAGCTGTCAGCTATTTGCATGTCACTCTACAGAGAGGCAGGATTCTGTGAGGTGCCTCATGCTCATGCTCATGTCTGTGATTTGATTACTCTTGCCATCATTCATTTAATGCATTGATCTGGATGATTTGCTACTCTGGGGCCCTCATTCATGATTTCCACTGCTAGTATTTATTGCGGTCTTACTGTATGCTAAGGGATATATCCTGGGGGTATAAAGAACAGGAAACTGTTCCAGCATTATGGTATATGTGCTGCCGAAGCGAGCACTGTTCCAGCATTTTGGAATATATCACTGTAGGGGAAACAGATCTAAAAATATTTAACTATGATGTAATGGTCAAGCCGTGGTAGAGGTAACAAATATGCATGCATATTGCAAAGCACGGAAGAGGCGAAATGGTGGCCCATTGGAACCAGTCCACAGAATCTGAGATCCTTTTTTTTGTGGGGTGGGCATATGCTCCTCAATTTACCGAAAATTCTACCACACCCTATTCTTTTAAACTTAGTCTGCTTCTTTCATTTGTGTTATATGCCTGGTCCTTGTTAAACTCTTGAGCTTGAGATCTTGGTAGAGAGATAGATTCGACAAACAGACACCTGCTGTGAGATGCTATATTATAATTGATTTAAGTACTGTTCTTTTAAATGAGTTTCAAAGAACATTTTCATAGTGGGTTAAAAAGTTCTTAATTACACTCCTCAGGTATGGAAAAAAAAATACCTCACTAGCCACCTGTGCTGCATAGCAGGGAAAATAAATTGTAAACTTGTCAGTCAATAGCATTTAAGAGTATCTGTTTCTATTTTAATGCTTTCTGAGGCTATCCATTCTCTTTGGGCTTAGTGCTTAGTCTTTCACTTCTCTTCCTTCTTACCTGCTTCTCTTCAGGTGATGTTAGGTGTTTGGGGGCTTTCTTGACTCTGCGATGGTCTGGAGAAAAGCATCCTCAGAGCCATTGCCGGTCTTGCTGCCAAGTGGCTACCTGGCTGCCCCAGACCAGTGCCCGTGGAAGGGAAGCTCATCTTTAGCCTGTTGTGAGTTATTTGGACATAGGTGCCACTGCTGAGTTCACAGTCACAATCTTTTTTTGCCCTTGGATCCAACATTTCCATTCACGGTGGCCTCCTTCTGATCTCATCTTTTGCTCAGGTATACCCAGCCCTCTTAGCACTTTTAGGCTACATTTGGGCACTGAAAACTTTTGGGATCCACTGAAATCCATGAACAGATTGTTGTTTTAATTGTACTGGGATCAAAGAATATAGTTTATGTGACATCAGTCCTTTGAAATTTGCTGGAACCAGCTCCAAGATGTTATTCGTGATCAATTTTAATAAATATTGCATGTGAGGTTGAGAAGAATATGCTTTTCTCTTTTTTTTCTTTTAAAGATTTTATTTATTTGTTTGAGAGAGAGAGAAAGAGAGGCCACAAGTTGGGGGGAGAGACCAAGGGAGAGGGACAAGCAGGTTCCCCAGTGAGTGTGGGCTGGATCCCAGGACCCGGAGATCATGACTTGAGCCAAAGTCAAATACTTAACTGACTGAGCCATCCAGGTGCCCCAGGATATGCTTTTCTAATGATAGAGTGTATATTAGTTTCTTATTCATATGGAACAAATTAACAAAATCTTAGAGGCTTAAAATGACATCCGTTTTTATTACCTCACAGTTTCTGTAAGTCAGAAGTCTGGGCATGGGTTCTCTGCTCAGGGTATCACAAGACTGAGATCGAAGCATCTAACAGTGTTCTCATTTGCACCTTAGGGTCCTCCAAACTTATTCGGACTGTTGGTAGTATTCAATTCCTTGTCATTATAGAACTGAGGTCCTCATATTTTGACTAGCTGCTGGCCTGGGGTCCTAGGGCTCCTACAGCCCCCTCTGGTTCTAGCCATGTGGTCCTTTTACACATGGCAAGTTACTTTTTAAATTTAATTTAATTTAAATTTTTTTAAATAAGGAAATGTATATATTTTTTAATTTTTTAAATTTATTTATGATAGTCACAGAGAGAGAGAGAGAGAGAGAGAGAGAGAGGCAGAGACATAGGCAGAGGGAGAAGCAGGCTCCATGCACCGGGAGCCCGACGTGGGATTCAATCCCGGGTCTCCAGGATTGCGCCCTGGGCCAAAGGCAGGCGCCAAACCGCTGCGCCACCCAGGGATCCCTACTTTTTAAATTTTAATTTATTTTTTATTTATTTTTAAAGATTTTATTTATTTATTCATGAGAGACAGAGAGAGAGAGAGAGAGAGAGAGAGAGAGAGGCAGACACAGGCAGAGGGAGAAGCAGGCTCCATGTAGGGAGCCCGACGTGGGACTTGATCCGGGGTCTCCAGGACCACGTCCTGGGGCAAAGGCAGGCGCTAAACCACTGCACCACCCAGGGATCCCAAGTTACTTTTTTTTAAAGCCAGAAGGAGAATCTCTCTCCAATCTGAAAAGATGGGGTCCTATGTAATGTCATATAATCAAGGAAGTAACAGTCTTATCACATCCATGGGCCCTATGCAAGCTAACGGGGAGGGGATTTTACAGGGCATGCACATCAAGGGGTGGGAATCTTGGGGACCACCTCGGATTCTTACTACTAAACAGTAAAAGGGTCTTTATATGTTGATTAAATCCAGCTTTTTAACTGTGCATTCAAATCTCCTTTATGCTTATTTTTCTGTCTGCGTGAGCTAATCACTAATGCAGTTGCGGTGATTATAGATTTATCTGTTTCTTCTTATAGTTCCATCTGTTCCATTTTTTTGTTTTATATATTTTGAGAACATTTTATCAGGTGTATACAGCTTAGAATTCTATTGACTTTCTTTAACTCTAACAATGGCTTTTGTCTTAAAACCTATATTTTTGATATTAATATAGAAATGCAGACTTTCATATTGTTAGTATATACCATATATATGCATGTATACATATATATACACATATAAATACACACATACACACATTCAATTTTCAGCCACCATGTACCTTATATTTTTGGTGTGTGTCGATTATTTCTTGGTCCTTAACATGCTGCTCCTAAATTTAATAGCTTAGTAGCTCAACTACTTGATTTGACCATTTTTCTGTGGGTCAGCAATGTGTGTTGGACTCAGGCAGTTTTTCTGCAGGTCTTCCATGGAATTATTCATGTGGTTGCAAGTCCCTTGACAATTTGACTGGCACTAGATGGTTCAAGATGTCCATATAGGTCTGGCAGTTATTGTTGGCTTTCGACTGAGCCACTCTCTCCACATAGTTTCTGATCTTCAAGAAGGATGCCTGGGTTTCTTCATGTGGTGTTGGCATGTGAAAACTGAGAGCAGAAGTTGAAAGGTTCCTTGAGGACCAGGCTTGGAAATTCACAGGTTACTTCTCTCCTGTTCTCAATGTATTCAGCGAATCCCTAGGAACAGTCAGAGGCTCTGGCCTTGGTGTGAAACTTTTAAGGGTCCAGGGGCATGACGGCCAATAATTTTTTTCATGGCAGTTTCTCTGAGAGGGAACAATGATCAGTGCTCCTCCATGGCTACGACATAGATATGGCTTAATTCAATGATTAAAAATGTTTCAGACTTTTGCTATCAGTGAGAATCCTTGTTATTGACTTCTATTTTGAGTTTTCAATGCTTGTGATTTCCTCTCACATGTATCATTTGAAAGATTCAAAATAAGAAAGAAGATGTACCTATTGAGTAGGGATTCACCTTTAAAAAACCAATTGTTTTAATCATTAATCAATTCATTCACACAGAAAATATGAATGTTTCCTGATTTTTGGAGAAATTCAAGTTCACCTTTCTTCTAAATAACTTGCTCCAAATGACTATCGTTAAAACAATGGAATTCTATAGTGAAGATTTTAGTTTAAAGATGTATTTATTTATTCATAAGAGACATAAACTGAGAGAGAGAGAGAGGCAGAGACATAGGCAGAGGGAGAAGCAGGCTCCTCGCAGGGCACCCAGATGAGGGGCTCGATCCTGGATCCCGGGATCACAACCTCGGCCGAAGGTAGGCACCCAACTGCTGAGCCACCCAGGCATCCCTGTAGTGAAGATTTTAAAAGACATTAAAAGAGCAATTACTTCTATCCAACTCTATTTTTCAGCCCTGAGGCTGAAATATTCATTCTGATTCTCTTCCTTCTGCAACACAGTCCATTGCTCTCAATATATGTCTGTCTTTCTTCAATTTTTGGCCGGGCATCTGGCTGCCACTAACGAAGACTAGTCGTAGTTGTATAACTAAGTTCTGGAAAGGGTGAAAGTGATAAATATGACTTTCAGAAGTGACTGTAAAGAGAAGATAAATACTTATCTCTTTCTCCTTTCTTCTTTCCTTTTGGCTTAAACAAGAGAATCAGAGCTGCGGCAGACATCTGAATCAAGTGATAGCTGCAGGATGAGGTTGACAGAGCAGCAAGGTAGAGAAGCCTAATTCTATCACTCCAAGTCTAGATCATAGATCTGAACAGTTTGATGAGAGAAAAATAAAATTCTATCATGCTTAAGCCATTGTTATTTTAGGGGCTCTGTCACTGATTGCTAAAGTGAATCCTAAGCAGTTCTTTTTTACGTGCTTGCTTTCGCTCACCATTTTATCCCCAACATCTGCTACAGGATGTGATGGAGCTGAACTTTGAAAGACAGTCATCCGGCAGGATAAACATGATGGGCTTTCCCTAGCCTGGGAAGGGGGATGTAAAAATATGAATCCCAACTGAGGACAAAAAGCATCCCTGGCACAAAACATGCAGTCAATAAATATTTGTTGAATGAATTAATGAATATAATAGGCAGTTGTCATATTTTTTAATCAAATATTATACTTGTCTAGATCATTTTCCTATAGCAGTTAGTCAACTCCTACTGATCTCTCAAGATTCAGCTTAACTGTGGCTTATCTGTTAAACCTCCCCAGCTGCTCCTGGCATTGGGGGCGTCTGCCTCCCTAAGTATGTCTGCAACCGTTATACCTATTTCTGCTATCATTTTATCATATTGGAACTTGAGAGGAGTGCCCATGACTTCTCACTTTTGGGTCCTTACTACTCAACATGATGGCTGGAAGAATGGAGGGGAAGCAAGGAAGCAATTCTTCCAAACATATGGACTTTCCTTTGAACATTTACTTCCTTTGCAACCTAGGAACTGCATCTTTCTCTCTCTCTCTAGAGGATGCATTTTTTTTTTTTTAATTTTTTTTTATTTATTTGTGATAGTCACACACAGAGAGAGAGAGAGGCAGAGACACAGGCAGAGGGAGAAGCAGGCTCCATGCACCGGGAGCCTGACGTGGGATTCGATCCCGGGTCTCCAGGATCGCGCCCTGGGCCAAAGGCAGGCGCCAAACCGCTGCGCCACCCAGGGATCCCTAGAGGATGCATTTAATGCAGCCTCTAGAGAGAGAGAGAGAGAGAGAGTTTTATTTTAAGGAATTGGCTTATGAAATTGTGGGTGTGGAAGTCTGAAATCTGTGGGATAGACTGGCAGGCTGGAGACCCTGGGATTCCGTTGATGCTACAGTCTCACGTCTCAAGGCAACCCACTAGCAGAATTCCTTCTTCCTCCAAGACTTCACTCTTTCTTTTATGGCCTTCAACTCATTGGATGGGACTTATTACAGAGAGTATCCTGCTCTACTCAAAGTCTATTGATTTAAACACGAATCACACCTGAAGATTACTTCCATAACAACATCTAGATGGGTGCTTGACAAAAAACTAGGGTACCATGGCCTAGCCAATTTTTTAAAAAGATTTATTTATTTATTCATTTATGATAGACACAGAGAAAGAGAGACGCAGAGACACAGGCAGAGGGAGAAGCAGGCTCTATGCAGGGAGCCCGACGTGGGACTCGATCCCGGGACTCCAGGATCGCGCCCTGGGCCAAAAGCAGGCGCCAAACCGCTGAGCCACCCAGGGATCCCCTGGCCTAGCCAATTTAACACATAAAATTAACCATCAGAGGAAACGTAAAGAGAAGTGAGTTTATTTAATAATTTTAAGTTCAAGTAGTACTATTTAGATGAACTTTGCCAGGAAAATTGCATTTATTATTCAGTATTATAGCAGGTCACCATGAAGCCAGAAAAAAATATTGATTATGACAAATGAGAGGTCCCATAGAAAACAATTGGAGATAAAATCAGATGTTTGATAATTTCAAATTCATTATTACCGCCTACATAAAGTTTACTCTCACAGAGCATTTGCTATGTAATAGAATTAAGCTAAGCTCATGTGAACCAAGAGTTGTGGAAGAAAAACAAAAAGAATGTGCACATCAGGAATTTCACTGAAGGTTATAAGATTTTTACAATTATTAATCAAGGATTTGAAAACTGGACGCCTGTGGGGTTCAGTGATAGAGTGGTTGCCTTCAACCCAAGGCGTGACCCCAGGGTCCTGGGATTGAGTTCCACATCGGGCTCCCCTCAGAGAGCCTGCTTTCTCCCTCTGTCTGTGTGTCTCTCATGGATAAATAAAATCTTAAAAAAAAAAAAAAAAAAGAATTAAAAAAAAAGAATCTGAAAACTTTGAAGATAATACTTCTTTGCCCAGGAAAAGAAGTCCTATTCATAGTCCAGATGAAAACTATATAAAGAGGAGGAAAGGAGGAAGCGATCCCTAGAATGTGTTGATCTAGATTAATGGTTGCAGTGTGCAATGCTGTAAATTTAACTTTTCTTGCTGTTTGTGCACTAAATGGTACTCAACTGGCCCAAAAGAATTAATGCAACTGCTAAAAGCAGGCCAACTAATTTATAGCCAATAGCTTATATACCAGGAAAACTGGATCAATAAGTAATGTTGTATTTATTTCCAAGAAACCTAGCAATATTTTTCTCATTGAGAAGTGAACAGGGATGAAGTCAGTCATGAAGTGTTTTTTTCTGAGGATGGAATGAGCATAGGGAAACACTTCTCTCTGAGGAAAGTATATAAAGCAGCGACCAGCAAGGCAAGGAGGAAGAGAAGGAAAATGCACGTGGCAGGAAAAACCTGCTAGATCTTTCTCAGTTTGACAGAGAATGTGAAGAATTTGGGTCAAAATTAAGGCCAAGGGGCACCTGGGAGGCTCAGTTGGTTACCATCTGCCTAGCCTCTCAGGTCGTGATCCCAGGGTCCAGCCACTGAGCCCCAGGTCAGGCTCCCTGCTCAGCGGGGACCCTGCCTCTCCCTCTGCCTCTGCTCCCCGCCTCTCTAAAATTAATAAGGGGGATCCCTGGGTGGCTCAGTGGGTTAGGTGTCTGCCTTCAGCCCAGGGCATGATCTTGGAGACCCGGGATCGAGTCCCACTTCGGGCTCCCTGCGTGGAGCCTGCTTCTCCCTCTGCCTGTGTCTCTGCCTCTCTCTCTCTCCCTCTGTGTGTCTGTCTGCGGTAAATATGTAAAATCTTTTTTAAAAAAATTAATACATAAAATGTTTAAAAATATTAAAGCCAACACCCAGAAAGAAAGACCAGTCCTCTGTGACATTATCATTACTAGAATCCCATTCACCTTCTCTTTAATGCATTCAGGTATCAATCTTCTATTTCTTCAGCTGTAGTTCAGGGAGCTCACAGCAGGCCGGAGTCGGATGGGAACCAGTCTACAAGCAGCCCAGCCTGGTCTACACAGTTCATGCCCAGCCCAGGTCCGTAGCCTTCTCTGGAGGCCCTACACAGTTCCCTCTACGGGCTGATGGGTCCTTAAGTTTCTCCGCTGGGGGTGTTTGAGGGGACGAGGGGGTGGAGGGGGGCTGGGGGGCATATGCTCAGAGAGGTGTTAACACCTGTGATGGGCCCTAACCAGTGATACCCAGAACACAGCTGATAAATGCCCCAGTCTCTGAACACTGGAGGACCGAGGTCCAGTTTGCTCCCAGGGGTCACCCGCTCACTGACACTCTCCTCCCTCCCCCCGGGGTTTCGGGGTCACCTCCCCATCACTAAATCTTCGGCTCTGGGGGATGAACCGCCCCAAGCCATGAGGGAGTAAGTGAGGCCGGCGTGGTCTTCCCGCGGAACCTCCCCCTTGGCAGAGGAGGCAATAAACAAATCACGGGAATAAATACCCAGAAACTGTGTTCCGGTGATCTCAGCAGCAAGGTGACCAGCAGGGCCCGGGGGGCAGGGCGGGGCCTCGTCCGGACCCGGGGATCCCCGTCCCCGAGGTCCCCGTGCCGCCCTGGAGCCTCCCCTGGTTGCGGGGGTTCCCCCTCCCGTGGCGCCCCGTTCCTGGGGGGCCGTTGGGCACCGGCCCAGGCGGGGCGCAGGGCTGCGGGGCTGCGGGGCTGCAGGGCTGCGGGGCTGCAGGGCCGGGCCTCCCGCTCCGACCCGGTCACCCCAGGACCTTGGGGCGGCCTTCGCTGCAGCTGGGCCCGGGCCTCTCCCGCCCCCTGTGGGCCGCTCGGGGCGACGGGGACACACGGGCGGGGCCTCCCGTCCGGCCCTCGGGTCCCGCCAGCACAGGAGGCTCAGCACAGCTCGCTCGCCGCCCCCACGTGCGCAGACACGACGGCCGTGCCCGGGTCGGGGGTAAACGCATCATTTCAGAACGAAAAGCCTGCCTTCTTTCTTTTAATTAGTTAATGGGAGACACGGAAAGAGGCGGAGGCCCAGGCAGAGGGAGGAGCAGCTCCCTGCGGGGAGCCCGACGCGGGACTCCATCCCGGGACCCCGGGGGCACGCCCTGGGCCGCCCAGGCGGCCCCGGACTCGATTTCTTTATGAACGCCAACCCGCGCTGCAGAGCCGCGGAGCCGCGGAGCCGGACGGCGGGGCGCGGACCCGCCCTCCTGCACCCGCCGCGCCGCGCCCCTCCGCCGCGTCCCTGCCGCCTGCCCGGCCGCGCCCTGCAGCCACGCCCCCGCCGCCCCTCGGCCCCGCCCCAGCCCCGGCTTCCGGTCCGCACGTGGGGCTCGGCTCGTCCCCGCTTCCGGCTTCCGGTCCGCACGTGGCGCTCGGCTTGTTCCGGGGTGAGGGGCGGCCGCCGGTCAGGGCGGCGGTGTCAGCAGCGTGGCCGCGGGGCTCCGTGTCCCGAAGGCGGCCCGCCCAGGTCCCCAGGGGCTGACCCCCGAGCTGACCTCGCGGAGAACAGTTTGAGCGCAGGTACGGTCCTGGGCCCGCGGTTGGGAGGTGCGCAGGGCTGGGGGGCACGTCGGGGCCAAGAAGTGTTCGCTGGCGATTGTGGCCTTTAACGAAAAAGGAGGAAAA
This sequence comes from Canis lupus familiaris, assembly GCF_011100685.1. Classification (NCBI taxonomy): domain Eukaryota; kingdom Metazoa; phylum Chordata; class Mammalia; order Carnivora; family Canidae; genus Canis; species Canis lupus. The sequence goes on along the minus strand of NC_049224.1, from coordinate 3,535,845 downwards.
ACACCCAGGAATGGGAAATGCTGGAATCCACAAGCTAAAGGAATTTTAAAATTATTTCATTTTGTTATTTTATTTATTTATTCATAGGAGACAGAGAGGTAGCGACACAGGCAGAGGGAGAAGCAGGCTCCACGCAGGAGCCCGTCGGGACTCGAACCCAGGACCCGGGGTCACGCCCTGAGCCGGAGGCAGGCGCTCACCGCTGAGCCACCCGGGCTGCCGGAGAAAGTGTAGCGTCAGCCTGCCTGGCTGAGCCACTACAGTCCGTCCTTTCTTTTTTCTTTCCTTTTTTTTTTTTTTTTTTTTTAAGATTTTATTTATTTATTTATTCATGAGTGAGAGAGAGAGGCAGAGACACAGGCAGAGGGAGAAGCAGGCTCCATGGAGGGAGCCCGACATGGGACTCGATCTGGGGTCTCCAGGATCGTGCCCTGGGCTGAAGGGGCGCTAAACCGCTGAGCCACCCGGGCTGCCCCAGTCTGTCCTTTCTTTGCATAGTTTTGTTAATGCATGAATTTCAGTTGCTGTGGTTTAGTTAAATTTAAATACCAGGCCCTGCAGGACACAGTCTGGGTTTCAGTTACCGTGTGAGTAACTGCGCAGAGGACACGAGTTGCTGCTGGCCCTTCAGACCACAGGTCTTTGTGTAAGTAATGGATACACAGCACGGCCAGTGACCCATCCCATCGCTTCTTTCAAAATCTGCTGGCGATTGGTCGGTGTATGTAGTACATCTGTTAACTCCATGCACCCGCAGGCAGTAAAGCACGTAATTATGTGGCTTCCGTGTCTCCCACGGGATTAAACCCCTGCGACGCCTTGGAAAACCGGATGATGGAAGAGAGAGTCGGCCAGCGAAGCTGAAAGAGCAGCAAAGAAACAACGTGGCGGTGCTGAAAGTGAAATTCAAGCAGAATTTCTAGAAGAAATGAGCGGCCAGGGGAACGCTGACATTGCTGCCAGTGAGAGATGCTACAGGTGCAGCCAAGGGATTGAGTGAGGCTGCGCACGCCTAAGTGGGGAAAGTGCTGGCCATGGGAAGAAGGAAGATACCCGGAGGAAGTGACCCCTGCAAACACTCCAGACACCAGGGCAGATATTTCATAACCCTCGAAGCATGAAGGATAAAATACTGGAAAGTGATCCACACCTAAAAAATGACATGACAGTTTGGGGCGTGTGGTGGCTCAGTCAGTTAAGCATCCGCCTGGTGATTTTGGCTCATGTGGTACCAGAGTTGTGAGATGGAGCCCAGGTTGGGTTCTATGCTGGGTGTGGAGCCTGCTTACGATTCTCTGTCTCCCTCTCCTCCTGACCCCCCACCCCCTATTCCCTCTCTCTAAAAAAAAATTAAAATTTTAGAAAAATAATGTTACAGTTTGCCAAGGTGCAGAAAAATGCTTCTCAACATAAGTAATGTGAGATGATAATTTGAATGAATGTTCAAACTACCTTTTTTTTTTTTTTTTTTTAAAGATTGTATTTGTTTCTTTAAGAGGGAGAGCTAGGGAACACAAGCAGGGGGAGCAGCAGCAGGAGCCCTGAGCCGAAGGCAGATGCCTAACTAGCTGAGCCACCCAGGTGCCCCAGAACTACTCTTGACTATTTTTATACGAAGAAAGCAAACACTTTTCATTCTCAATGTTTCTAATATTTAAATTGGAGTGTGCTAAGTACCATTTGCATTATAATTTTCATTTCTCTGTGCATTTGTAATGGTAATCGGATGAGTATCTGTAATCTTTATTTCTAAAAAGATTTTATTTATTTATTCATGAGAGAGAGAGAGAGGGAGGCAGAGACACAGGCAGAGGGAGAAGCAGGCTCCATGCAGGGAGTCCCATGTGGGACTCGATCTCGGAACCCCAGGATCACGCCCTGGGCTGAAGGCTGCGCTAAACCGCTGAGCCACCCGGGCTGCCCAGTATTTGTAATCTTTTGATAGAAAACTTTAAATCATTATTTTCTCTCTCTTTTTTTAAACATTTAATATATATATATATTTTTTTTTTAAGACTTTATTTATTCATAGAGATGCAGAGAGAGAGAGAGAGGCAGAGGCACAGGCAGAGGGAGAAGCAGGCTCCATGCAGAGAGCCTGACGTGGGACTTGATCCCACGACTCCAGGATCATGCCCTGGGCTGCAGGCGGCGCTAAACCGCTGCGCCACCGGGGCTGCCCAAATCATTATTTTCTCATTGATTATCAAGCTCACTTTACCATATTCAGTATGCTTGGTCACTCTATGGTCCTGCATTCCTGTGCAAAGTAAGGACCACCTGCATGTAGCTGAGTATCCTGAGTGAGTTATTTTAGCTGTCTGTGGCTCATTTTTTTTTTTCACCTGGAAAATGGAGATAATGATGGTATCTACCTCATAGGGATGTTATGATGGTTATCTGAGTTAATATCTATAAAGCAATTAGAACAAATAATAGGTAATTAGTAGGTTAATAGCATTAATTGAATGCCCCAGTATATATTATTGTATGGCCATATTTTAACTTTTAAATAATCCCTTATTGTTGGAAATTTACAGTGTTTGTAATTATCTGTGATAAACAGTGTTGCAGTGATCATCTGTGTACATGGATCTTTGAATACTAGGTGTTTCTGTTGGATAAATCCTTTAAGAAATTTTTTTTAAAAAGATTTTATTTATTTGAGAGAGAGCATGAAAGAGCAGAGAGCAAAGGTGGGGAGGAGAGGAGAGAGGCAGAGGGAGAAGCAGACTCCTCACTGAGCCGGGAGCCTGATGTGGGGCTTGATCCCAGGACCTGGAGGTCATGACCTGAGCAGAAGGCAGAAAGTTCACCTGAGCCACCTAGTGCCCATTAGATAAATTCCTGAGGAGGATAGTTGGCATTACATAAAATGACCACTTACAAATTTAATAAATATTTCTAGATTGCTTTCCAAAAATGTACAAGGACGTGAGTCCCTATTTCCCCATAGTCACACACATTCTGAAACCTTTTAAATTTCTAACTTGATAGGCAAAAATGATATCTGATTTCAACTAGTATTTCTTTAATAAGAAGTGAGCTTGATCATTTTCACATGTTTATGGACTATTTTGTATGTCTCTTCCTGAAAGGCCAGTTATAGTTCTTTGCTTATTTTCCTATTGATGTGTCGTTTTCATAGTGACTTTTTTCCTGTTTTCCTTTATTTTCACCTATTAAGTAATGAAATCAAATGTTGCAAAAACAGTCGCATATACCACCTAAATAAAAATAAAGTTGATGCAGTTTTTCCTTATTTATCAGTCCTTCATTCTAGGCAATAACCTATTTCCTTATAACTTAAAAAAACCCTTGTTTTAAAACAATTATAGAAATTGATAAAATAGCACCAGAAATTGATAAAGTAACACACAGAGCTTTGTGAACCCCTTATCCAGTTTCTCCCAGTGATGGCATTTTATATGGTTATAGTACAATATCAAAACCAGGAAATTGGGATCCCTGGGTGGTGCAGCGGTTTAGCGCCTGCCTTTGGCCCAGGACGCGATCCTGGAGACCCGGGATCGAGTCCCACATCGGGCTCTCGGTGCATGGAGCCTGCTTCTCCCTCTGCCTATGTCTCTGCCTCTCTCTCTGTGACTATCATAAATAAATAAAATTAAAAAAAAAAGGAAAAAAAAAACCCAGGAAATTGATATTGGCACAAAATTGTTGATTACAGTTTTTTTCCCTCTGTGTATGTCAAGTTTTATGCAGTTTTATCTCATTTATAGAATTGTATAACCACCACCATAATCAAGATACAGAACTCTTTCTTTTCTTTTTTTTTTTTTTTAATTTATTTATGATAGTCACAGAGAGAGAGAGAGAGAGGCAGAGACACAGGCAGAGGGAGAAGCAGGCTCCATGCACCGGGAGCCCGATGTGGGATTCGATCCCGGGTCTGCAGGATCGCGCCCTGGGCCAAAGGCAGGCGCCAAAATGCTGTGCCACCCAGGGATCCCCAAGATACAGAACTCTTATCCCCCAAAAAGGAACTTCTTTGTATTACACATTTGTATTTGCACTTATATCCATCCTCGTGTCCTAGCAACCACTGATCTGTTCTTCATCTCTTTAGTTTTATCATTTTAAGAATGGTATACAAATACAAATATGTAAGTATGTAGTCATTTCAGATTGGAATTTCTTTTTTTTAATATTTTTTTAAAGATTTATTTATTTATGATAGACATAGAGAGAGGCAGAGACACAGGAGGAGGGAGAAGCAGGCTCCATGTCAGGAGCCCGATGTGGGACTCGATCCCAGGACTCCAGGATCGCGCCCTGGGCCAAAGGCAGGTGCCAAACTGCTGAGCCACCCAGGGACCCCCAGATTGGAATTTCTTTTTAAGATTTTTTGTATTCATGAGAGACAGAGAGAGGCAGAGACCCAGGCGGAGGGAGAAGCAGGCTTCCTGCAGGGAGCCTAATGCAGGACTGGATCCCAGGACCCTGGGGTCACGCCCTGAACCGAAGGCAGATGCACCACCCAGCCACCCAGGTGCCCTGAGATTGGAATTTTCTACTGAGCATAATGTCCCTGAGAGCCATCCAAATTGTTTGTATCAATAATTTATTCCTTCCTACTGCTGAGTAGTATCCCACTCTATGGATACCAGAGTTTGTTTGACCATTTGCCCCTTGAAGGACATTTGGGTTGTTTCCTGTTTTGACAGTTGTGAGTAAAGCTGATATGAATATTCATGCACAGGTTTTTGTGTGAGTGTAAGTTTTCATCTCTCTAGGATAATTGTCTAAAAGTATGACTACAGGGTGGCAGTATGGCAAACGGATTTTAGGTTTATAAGAAACTGCCAAATTATTTTCCAGAGTGGCTGTACCATTTTACATCCCCACAGTAATATATGAATGATGCGGTTTCTCTGCATATTTGCCAGCATTTGGTATTATCACTTTTTTATTTTAGATATTCTGCTGGGGTGTAATGATACCTCATTGTGGTTTCAATTTGCATTTCCCTAAGAGTTGATAATGTTGGACATCTTTTTGTGGGCTTAGTTACTATTCATAACTCTTCCTCGGTACAATGTCTCTTTACCCATGTCTTTCACCCATTTTCTTACTGAGTTGTTTGTTCTTTTTTGCTATTGAGATTTGAGACCTCCCTATATATTCCAGGTGAAATTCTCTGTCAGGAAGGTGGTTTGCAACTGCTTTTCTCCAGTCTGCAGCTTGTCTTTTCATCTTTTTAATAGAGACTTTTACACCGCAAATGATTTAATTTTTGATAAACTTTAGCTTATATCACTTTCTTTTATGGCTTTCTTATTGATTGTTAAGTGCTCATGCATTAGGGGAATTAATCGTATGACAGGTATGTTGGAAATAGCTTTCCAATTTTTATGTTAGTTAATTCATGGCACTTTGTTCCATATCAAATCTTCATCATTTTAATTTGTTTTATCTTTTGTACTGTTACCTCTTCCTTTAAATTCTTTCCTTTTTTGCCTTCTCTCTGCTCTGTGATTTTACTCAAGTGCCCTAAACTCTTAAAGTCTTTAGAAAAAACTCTCAATTCCTGACATCTTAATACACTCACTTTTTATGCTCTGTATATTTTTTCCAGCTGATCTCATGTATTCTCACAGCTTCAACTATAATCCCTAGCTTTGATTTGTATGTATAGTTCCCAGCTGCTTGGATATTTTCACAAGGCTATCCTTCCATCTCCTGAAACTCAAATGTCCCCAGAGGAAATCATTATTCTTCCCAATTTGGTTAAGGACATTCCCATCAATCTAGGCTAGAAACTGCAGCATCATCTTTACCTTTTCCTTTCTCTTATGAACACGTGATATGTGTTCACCAGTGGTCACCAGTTCCTACTGACTTATTTTGCAGAGTCCGTTAAGTCTCTTTTTCCCTGGTTCAGACTCTGATCATCACTAATTTGAGATGACATAGTTGTCTCCTAAATGATATTCCCATGTCTTCTCCCTTTCAGTCTATCCTATACATTATTGTGATTGTTGTCTTCCTGGGACAGAATCCAGGTTTATCATTCTTCTCAAAATCCTACGATAAAAAGAGAAAGTAGGGGCAGCCTCGGTGGTGCAGTGGTTTAGCGCCTCCTGCAGCCCGGGGTGTGATCCTGGAATCCCTGAGTCCCACGTCAGGCTCCCTGCATGGAGCCTGCTTCTCCCTCTGTTTGTGTCTCTGCCTCTCTCTCTCTCTCTCTCTCTCTGTGTGTGTGTGTCTCTCTTTCTCGTGTCTCTCATGAATAAATAAATAAACTTAAAAAAAAGTAAGTAAAAAAACAACCCCCCCCCCAAAAAAAACTAATGAATAAAAATATAACAATGGGTGGATGAGAGACTAAAACTTTTATGGAAGATAAAGTATATGTATAAGTCTGACAATTTAAAAATCTGAGAATTGCTGTTTCCTTAGAAAAATATAAATTACCAAACTTGAATTTAAAAAAACCTGAAAAAGTCCAGAATAATGAAAGGGATGTAGAAGATTTATCATTTGAAATGGTACTAGACCTAGTGTTAGTTGCTATGGAGGAGGAACAAAAATCCAAAAGAAGCATACCCTCTCTGAGACCTATAATGAATTTAAAGGCCCACTAAAAGTTTTTTTCAAAATCAACACTAAGCATGTTTTACTTAATAGAGCACAGGTTGTATCTAGCAAAGCAAGAGAATGTGACTGGTTAGATTACTTCTTGATTCTTTTAAGTTTATGGACTTTATATATTTTTTTTCCAAGTCAGATCTCTTGCATATAGAAACGACAAACAGAACAGAGATTTTTTGGTTTTGTTTTTCACATTATTTTTGTTCTCTGGAAACCTCAAGATGGCAGCATTTTACTTTAGAAGGTGTTTACTGCCTGTAGTACCCATCATGCTTTTCTATTTATATTAGCACCAGGAGCCAGGCTGTCCATAGGGGGAGGGAGACAGGTTGGTGTGTGGATTTCAAAATATTCTGACCTTTTACATTCTTCTCTAATTTACCATCTACAACCTCTGTAAATTGGTACTTGAGGTAAGCCTTCAGGTAAGCAGTTTCAGGTATTTTATTCTAGCTACATCTGTCCCACTCCAGCTAAATAGCTGATTTTTCTGTTCCCAACATGCTGCTTGCCACTTAGAAGTTAGGCAGTGGAGAGTCAATAGTATAATAGTGCAATAGTATCAGACCTTGCCCAGACTGAAATGGTCTCCTTGCCTCCTTAGAGCCTCTTTTCCAAACTTCCTATCGTATCATTCTCTTTTTTTTTTTTTAATTTATTTTTTATTGGTGTTCAATTTACTAACATACAGAATAACACCCAGTGCCCGTCACCCATTCACTCCCACCCCCCGCCCTCCTCCCCTTCTACCACCCCTAGTTCGTTTCCCAGAGTTAGCAGTCTTTACGTTCTGTCTCCCTTTCTGATATTTCCCACACATTTCTTCTCCCTTCCCTTATATTCCCTTTCACTATTATTTATATTCCCCAAATGAATGAGAACATATAATGTTTGTCCTTCCTTCTCCGACTGACTTACTTCACTCAGCTCGTATCATTCTCTTACTTCCAACCATCCTATGGCTTTCCAATGCAATAAAAATAAACCCAAACTCCTTACCATGACCTGTGTGCTCTATAGGGTCTGGCCCTCCCTGCTTCTGTGACCTCATCCTTTGTCATTCTCCTTGCCAGCTTGCTTTGTTCTAGCCACTAGTCTTGCTGCTCTTTAACACACTGAGATTGTTCACCTCAGGGCCTCTGCACTTTCTGATTATCTCTCACTTTTGCATGTTTTTTTATTTAAGTCCCAAGTGTCACTTCTTCAAACAGGACTTCCCTGACCACTGTCCTCCCCCTGACCTTATCCTTGCCCTGGTTTATTTTTCTTCATTGGAAGAATATTACTATCTAATAATTTATTGTTTGTTTTTCTCAAGCAGAATTAAGTTCCATGGAGGATTAGGACTTTGTTTACTCCTTTTTCCTCTTTGAACCTAGAAATAAGCCTGACACGTCATACATGCCCAATAACTAGTTGTTGAATGAATGAAAAAGTGAAGCAAATCACATCACTTTCAGTCAATCTGATGTCTCTATTTCATCTCTTTTGTATATGGCAGTATGCCAGATACTCGGAAAGTAACAGTCTAAATCCTAATGAGGCAGTCTTACTGACACTAACTCATTGAATTTTTTAGACACCCATGATTATCTACGTTTATTAAAGGCATTTGATTTTAAAAAGTCTCTCCTGAATTGTCACTAAGGCAAAAACGGTTAGATAAATGATGGCAGTTAGGTATTTTTAGCATTTAAGTAATTTAAAAAACATTGAAGTTAGCATCAGAGTATTCTATTATAGATCTGTGGGATTATTTTTTTTTTAAGGTTTTATTTATTCACAAGAGACGCAGGGAGAGAGGCAGAGACCTAGGCAGAGGGGAAGCAGGCTCCCTGCAGGGAGCCCGATGTGGGACTTGATCCCAGGACCCTGGGATCCTGACCTGAGCCAAAGGCATACGCTCAACCACTGAGCCACCAGGCGTCCCTGTGGAATTAATTCTTAAATGAAGTAAATATCATAGAGAAGTTATGCAAGTTACCTAAAGAACTTGTCACTTTTGTCAAGAGTATCTGGATTACTAATCCCGGATGTTATTTTGTCTGCAAAACAGCTCTGAGGCTTAGAATATTGAGGCTGCAAAGAGAAGAGTGTAAATAATGAAGATGTAAATTCAATTATGGCTATGTCCCCATTACAGTTCTTTTTTTGGTAATAGCAACATACCATGTCCTCAATTTATAAATGGAATTGCATTGGATGTAAGCATGTGGAAGGAGAAATTATGAAAAGTTCTTGGTAAATAAAAAGCAATTCATTAAATATTCCCAGCCGTATGGATCTACTCAAAATATTTGATTCAGTTTTGCAACTACATAGAACCCTCAAATTTAATTATAATTTAAATAGTATTCTGTTCTGAAACATATTAAGATAATTCTCCATATTCTTTTATTTTAAGTAATAATAAACATTTGCTCAAATATATTAAATGTCTTCTTATTTGAAGTGGAATTGGGAATTAAACCAAACCGTTTGTTTTTTCATGGTAACACACTGAGTGTCCCTGTCTGTCATTTTTGTAAATGCTCATTACCTTAGCTCTTATTATTAAAAAAAAAATCATTTTGAGGTCAACTAGGTGGCTTAGTGGTTGAGTGTCTGCCTTGGGCCCAGGGTGTGACCCCGTGGTCCCAGGTTCAAGTCCCACATCGGGCTCCCTGGATGGAGCCTGCTTCTCCTCTGCCTGTGTCTCTGCCTCTCTCTCTCTCTCTGTGTCTCCATGAATAAATAAATAAAATATTAAAAAAATAATTTTGATTATTTTCATGTTTACCATATTATAACTAATAATATCTGTAAATTCTAAAGTGTGTACAATGTGTTGGACACATTAATCAAGCACATTCACATTGCTTGATTGATACTAATGGACTAGCCTTGGAACCCAGTCACCATTTCTAATACATTTTCAATGGGAAAATGGACTCAAAGTTTACTTATTTAAAGTTTTTATTTATTTGTTAGAGAGAGAGTGCGCGAGCGAGCATGTGCACGCACAAGAAGGGGTAGGGCGGAGGGAGAAGCAGACTCCTAGCTGAAGCAGGGAACCCGATTCAAGGCTCAATCCCAGGAGCCTGGGATCATGACCTGAGGCAGACGCTTAACTGACTGAGCCACCCAGGTGCCCTTGGACAAATGAAACTACTATTACTACTACTATTTTTTTTTAATTTTTTTTTTACAAATGAAACTTCTTAACACTATGTATTTATAAGAAGAGACCTACTTAAATTGGGTGACTGCAGTGAATAGAAACCTATGCAGCATAACAAATTGGATTAAGTTAGAATAACTTTTGTGTGTAGGAGCATATTGAAGCTCTTTCGTATTTTACTTCCAAATAGCGTTCTTGGCATTTAAAGATATTAATGCTGACATTGTTCTCTGCCTGTTTGCAAAACTAGAGAGTCTGATGTGTGTATTACTTGTAGTTACTTCCACAGTAAACAGCATTCTTGTGAATTCTATCTCTTGACTGTGATGTGGCAAGGTACTTTAGTAGCAGTACCTCTCTACCCTCTCTCCTAAAGTTTGCCTTTCCCCAGATAGCTCCATTGTCTGTGACTGCCATAGTTGGCAAAGTTTGTTGCTGCTGTTGCTGTATCTACACATCCGCATCGATATGATTCGGTGAAACCTTGTTAGTGCACTTCAGCTCACTCTTGCTTTGACTCACTACAGGTTAATTCATTAGAGGGAGGTCATTTTGATGGAGAACTCAAAATCTCCTTACTTAAAGTGGTATGACAAGATAGCCACTTATTCTTCTGGCATGCCAGGGTAGATATGATGGACATCTGTGCTTTATCCATACTCAGCATCCCAGTTTCCTATGTTGAGGTAGAAATATCCTTCTTTAGGGAAGCACCCTCTTTCGGTTGAGGTTCATTTTTTTTTTAATTTTTTAATTTATTTATGATAGTCACACACAGAGAGAGAGACAGAGACATAGGCAGAGGAGAAGCAGGCTCCATGCAGGGAGCCTGACGTGGGATTCGATCCTGGGTCTCCAGGATCGCGCCCTGGGCCAAAGGCAGGCGCTAAACCGCTGCGCCACCCAGGGATCCCTCGGTTGAGGTTCAGCTGGAGTTGAACCTTCTTCCTCTGGAGTCACTGTTCGATACATGAAAGCCCTGGCCATAGAGGCAGTTCATAGAGACTGTGATCCAGGCAGGCCAGTCACAGCCATAAACATCAGTTTAGGATTTTCTACTGGAACCAGTGAGAAAGAGAAACTTTCTTTTGTTCTCTGGGGTTGCTAAGCCTACACCTTCCGATGGCCATTTTGCCACCACTTGACCACTGAGAATGATAGCAACATGGGGCAAGCCACGCTGGGAGATGGAAAATCTACAAACTTGATTGCTTAAGTTAATTGACTTGGTTTCTGCTTCTTGCAACCAAAAGAATCTTGGATAACACAATGGGGATGACCGTAAACCACATCTCAAGAGCAGTGATGTTGCTCTATTTGTGTTCTCAAGGATGTAAACAGTTACAGTGAGGACTTCTGTTACTATCAAGGTGGGGCCCACTAATTCAGTTGTTGACATTTTCCTGAAGAGCAGAAAGTGTGCTTCAGGTTGCTGATGTCGTGTTTTAGAATTCTGCTTCATTGTCCTTTATCTTATTTGTAAAACTCGAGTGGCAGAGAGCGATAATTAGGGAAGGGCTTGTGGTATATCATCTTGTCAACTCTGTAATTGTAAAACAAATCTTAGTATTTGGTTGAAACGTATAGTAATTAATCAGTAGAAGGGCAAATTTCAATTGAGGTACCGAAGAGTGTCCATGTGATGGATGTGCATTTGAATTTAGGCTGTTTTCCAGCCTTACGATAATAGTCAAGTTATTTAATCTCTCAGCCTCTCAAATTTAAAATGGATATAATAATCCTGCCTGATATAGCACTTTTTTTAATAATTTTTTTAAAAAATTTATTTATGATAGTCACACACACACAGAGAGAGAGAGAGAGAGAGAGAGAGAGAGAGAGGCAGAGACATAGGCAGAGGGAGAAGCAGGCTCCATGCAGGGAGCCCGATGTGGGATTCGATCCCGGGTCTCCAGGATCGCGCCCTGGGCCAAAGGCAGGCGCTAAACCGCTGTGCCACCCAGGGATCCCACTTTTTAAGAAAAAAATAATAGGTGGATTAAATTAAGAATAAGATTAGAACAGTGCCTGGGCATAGTAAGTCCTCAAAATACGTTAGTTATGATGATTCTTCCCCCTTGTTTTTGGGCATTAGAGCATGTGGTCCAGAAAGGAACTCCAGATCTGCACGTGATGATACCATCTTCATCTGTTTCTCCAGACACGTTTGGACATGAGTGTGGCAGCCCAACGTACACAGACAGACCCTAGGCTAGACTTTAGCATGCTTTTAGTCTCTTGTGGGCTACTGGTTAATATAGAAATGCAACAAAATATGACTGCTATATCAGGATTGTATTCAGCCTTGAAGCAATTTCCATTTTTATACGTTCACTTATACCAGTTTGTATGATAAGAAATCAATGAGAAGAGAACTATCTTGGCAAGAACCCTGCCTAGTAAAAAGGTGTTTTCTTAGACTGTGTATGCCTTTAAACATAGTTATTTAAAAATTCGTTATTTCCTTGCAAAAATGTGATTACAGCATTATAAAGAACACATTGTAGTTGCACAATAGCCTTCATTCAGCTCTCTTCAAGCAAATATTGTAGATGTCTAGCGTAAGTACAACCACATGTTATAAAGGAAGTAAGTGAAAGGATGTAGCATCTAAAATTGGTCAGAAAATCAGAGAAAGGTTGGCTTTTTTGGTACATTTTTAGCCGTTATTTCTTGGCTTGAATTGCTCAATGCGAACTTCTGTGACAGGAACAAACTTTTAGAGAATGAAAATAATGCATTAAAATCATTTAATACCTTTTTTTTTTTTTTACTGAGATTGATCTTAGTTTCAAGTAAATAATTACCCGTATCTCTCATTATGACTGCCTTTAATACTTTTCAGCCTTCTTCATTGTCAGACTGCCAACTATCGAATATTATAGCTGTCAGCCTGAGTCTAGAAGTAACCCTTTTAAATTTCTTGCTTCTAATCTGTAGTAGAGAGGGTAATTAGATTTTCTTTCTTTCTTGAACTCTCCTGAAAGTGCCCAAGGGAAAGGAAAGGAAAGGAAAGGAAAGAACGGTAAAGGACGCAAGGAAAGGACGGAAAGGGGAAAGGGCAAAGTCCTTCCCCCATTATTAGCGACATGAAAGGAAAGGAAAGGCAAGGGACGGAAAGGAAAGGCATGGGAAAGGAAAGGACCACAGGAAGGAAAGGAACGGACCGCGTTCCAGGCACACAGGGAAGGCTTACCTTCAGGGGCACGTCACGTCCATTCTTCTTTTCCGTCCTACCTTTCCCTTCCTTCCCTTCCCTTCCCTTCCCTTCCCTTCCCTTCCCTTCCCTTCCCTTCCCTTCCCTTCCCTTCCCTCTTTAAAAAAAACAAGGGGCTTGAACTTAAAACTCTGAAATCGAGACCTGAGCTTAGATCAAGAGTCAGACACTTAACCAGCTGAGCCACCCAGGTGCCCCAGATTCTTTCTAAAACAAAAATGAACAGGCTCTGAGTGTGAATCAATTTTCTATTGACGAATTGAGTGACCTTAGTGTATTGGTTTGCAGTTTTTTTCCCCTAAGATTTTTTTTTTTTTTAAGATAGAGCAAGCATGAATTGGGGGAAGGGCAGAGGGAGAGGGGGAGATGCAGACTCCCAGCTGAGCAGGGATCCCCACATCGACCTTGATCTCAGGACCCCAAGATCATGACCTGGGCTGATGCCAGACACTTCTCCAACTGAGCCACCCTGGGTATTTAAAGGCTTCCATTACTTACTTCTGATTTTCTCAGCGTGTCCAGATGAGGAGCTAGCCTTTGGTTAAATAATATGCCTTTATAATAAACTAAACTTTTCAGAGACTTTTTCTGGAGCTAAGACCTATACTTAAACATAATTTATTTTCACTCGCTTATTACCTTGTTCCTGACTTTCCAACAGGAGTATTTAATGTCAAGAGGAACATATCTAGATTCTATATTTTCTATCAGCTGTTCTTCCAAATTCACCCCTTTCCCTTCCCTGCCAAGCCAAGACAATCATGACCTCATCACTATTTTCTCAACATACCTTGCTTATACATAATATTTAAACTTTTGCTTTAAAAAAAATAAAAAATAAACTGTTGCTTTGAGTTAAGGCACATTTTTCTACCCTCTCAACCATCTTCTATTTCTTTGTTTTCTTATTTCTTTTATTTTTCTTTTTGTTTCCTTATTTCTTTTATAAGTTATCTCTGTGGGCAACATGAGGCTTGAACTCATAACACTGAAATCAAAAGTTGCATGCTTTGCCAACTAAACCAGCCAGGCACCCCTCTTCTCATGTTTCTTAAGTCATCTCACAGACTAATGTTTTCATGACTCTAACTCTGGCCCACATGAATCACTTCCCATTGTAATTGCCTGTAACTACATGGTTTTTCCCATTGGGGAGCTGATGAAATACTACTACTTACCATTCTCTGTTTGGGTGTATATATGCTTATTATCTCTAAGTATGCTATTATCTACTCTGAGCAAATGTATGTTCCTCCTTCAGTACAGAGAAGAAAAGAATATTGTTAATATTCCTTTTATATTCTTCCCATTATCTTATGTCTGATAGAAAGGAAATGACATGTATTCAATGAGGGATGACAGAGCAGCACAGGAAGGCTAGTGATTTGAGCAAAATTTTTTGCCCTTCTTTGTATGTATCTTTATTTCTCTTGGCACAAGACTTCTTTGTATAAAGGAGCCTGGATATTTTCATGCTTCATCAGAGGGGGGAGGAAAAGTGATGCCTTAATCACTCACGTATATGTGTGCACAGGGCTTTAAAAGAAACCAGGGTTCAAGGGATCGAGTTGCTTACACAGAAGTGAAGTATCAGGTCCACTTGTAGACCTAGGATGGTTTCAGGCATTTTTTTTCAGATAGAAGATTTCTTGTCTGAAGTCCAAGTACATGATTGATATATTCTCTAATCATGGACACGTAATATGTCCAATTATGAAAGAACATCTGTTATTAACTTGTTATTTCCATCTCCATGTTTATGTTTTGTCAAAGGGAATCTTTTCCATTGTTTCTTCTCCATTTTTAAGCCACTCTAATGGAGAATTTGCTCTACTTATTTTTTTTACATTCCAGATGCAAGTTATTTTATTCTTACTCTACTTGTTTTTTTATTTTTATTTTTATTTTTTTCTAACTACTTGTTAATGAGTCATTTAAATCCTGTGGGTTTTCTTGACCTAAATTCCAAGTGGTTTTTTTTTTTTTTTAATCTCAGAACATGGTGGACACTTATTAGAGATGAATAAAATCCTTCCTGGAAATAAAATGTGTATCATTAATTGGGCAAGCCATCAGTCTTCACTTAATAATTCATGGAACCCAGCAAAGGATTCAGAGATATCTGAATTGTTTGGTTACAACAGGATGCTAGTGATGGTAAAGTCAGAAGAGCCTCATTTCAGCCCAGTTAGTTTTATGCTGATGAAATTTCTGCTCTAAATATGCACACTATTTTTTTTCAGTGTAGGCAACTATCTCAATGATCCACCTGCCCCATCAGGAAGGAAGGAGCTGAGTGGCAGCCTCACCACTGTGAGTGAAGTTTCAAAGCAAAGAGCCACATTTCTATAGATGCAAGGTCAGTATATGTCAAAACACGGCTATTTATTTCTAAATAATCAGAAATTAAAGATCTCTGCAATGCCGTGTTCCAGTTTGTGTTGACCCAGCCCCATTCTTTTTCTGGCACCATAACTGGCGTACAAAATGACACAAGGGATCAACCTGCTGCAATTTGACCACCTGCACTCCTACGTTCTTCCCCAAAGTTTATTATAAAGAATGTTTAATTATAGATCTGGCTAACTACACAAAGCAGACACATATAACATATAAAAAGCTTTTTATTGCCAGATAAATGCTTTCTCAGTTGCAGTCATATTGAATGGCAAGTGATGATACCCAAGGATTTGCTAATTACAGGTCTAAATTCCCAGTAGATTATACTGAGGTTATACCCTGGACTCCACCTCCTATTTCAATGCAGAGGCATGAATTCAAATTAGGTAAAACTTCTGACTATACCTATTATAGCTAAAAACTTCTGTTTCTTTTTTTTTTTTTTTAAAGATTTTATTTATTTATTCATGAGAGACAGAGAGAGAGAGAGAGAGAGAGAGAGGCAGAGACACAGGCAGAGGGAGAAGCAGGCTCCATGCAGGGAGCCCGACGTGGGACTCGATCCCGGGTCTCCAGGATCATGCCCTGGGCTGAAGGCAGGCGCTAAACCGCTGAGCCACCCGGGCTGCCCAAAACTTCTGTTTCTTGAATCAAAAAGGCAAAGGGTTAGTATAAACTATATTTAAAATACATTAAATAATAGGGTAATAGTGGCATTTGGTGTTCTTATAATTTTATACAAGATAATTCTGATATTGTCACATTTATTTCCCACCCCTTTCTTGTGAATAATGTGGTCCTTCATAGGTTCTTGGTGGAGATTTGGAAGTTTGAAGGGAAAATGTCATATAAGAGAAAAAGTTTGAAAAATAATCCAAATTTTTATTCCATTATACTTACAAGCAACTTTTGAGCTCTTATCATTCTTTAGCTGCCTGGTGGAAAATAACTGCTTATAACTATAGTGCTTAGATAGATTTTGCTGTCACTTTCTACTTTCTGGGTATTGTCCAATTGTCCATTTATTCTTTGCTTATAGAGAATCATGGTTCAACAATTATATATTAGGCCAACCTTGTAACATCAGTTTTCAGTATGGCCACACATTAATGAAAGTTCTTTCACGGAAAATTTTTATGTTCTGTTAAGAAAAAGATCTATTTGTATAGGATTATTCTATTAATAATTTTGGGTGTCCTATTAACCTCAATTATCCCATTTAAATATTAAAAATTTATGTTTAAATAAGAAATACATTCACATATAAAAATTTGGAAGTTATAAAATATATATACAGTGAAAAGTGAGCTTCTTACTCATCTCTACGGCAACTACTCTTACTAAGGGTTTTTTTTTATCCTTCTGGAGATGTTCTATGCATGTATACACAAATAAAGAAATCCATCCACTTTTATACATAATGGATGCATGATATGTTACATTTTTACACTTTGCTTTTTTGTGTAGCAGTTTATCTTGGAGATCTCTTCATATTCAGCTGCTTTATTGGGGGATATAATATTCCATCACAATTCTTAAATACACAAAGGACCCTCTGATTTTTTAAGACATATTTAAAATGAAAATACATTTCTTTTCCTGGTAATCAGAATACATGATGGTTTATCTCCCTATTCTAATTTAGTATATTTTTGCAGGAAAATTAACAGTGTGCTTATTTTATGCAAATACATGCAAATGCCATGTGGTTTCCAGTACTGACGCTTTCTAGTTAAGTGGCTTTGGACATGTTACTCTCTGAATATAAGTTTTTTTCATTTGTAAAAAGGGATAGTACATCTGAAAGGATTGTTGGAAAGATTAAATAAACTTGTGATCATGACCCACTGTAGCTTATTACATGGCACATAGTGCTATGTCTAGAACATTTACATCTGTGTTTACCTGTGTATTTATAGCTCTGTCTATGTTTATATCTAGATGCATATCTGTGTTCATAGCTAAAGGATTGTGCTCGCTTCGGCAGCACATATACATAGCTAAAGGATTGCCCGTATCTTTACTGTATGAAATTAAAATTGAGGCATCTGAGTAGCTCAGTCAGTTACGCATCTGCCTTCAGCTCAGGTTATGATCCTGGATCCTGGGAATGAGCCCAGTATCAGGCTCTCTGCTTAGTGGGGAGTCTGCTTCTCCCATCTCTGCCCTTCCCTCTGCTTGTGTTCTCTCTCTTGCTTACTCTTTCTCTCAAATAGATAACATCTTTTTAAAAAAAAGAAAAATTAAAATTAAGATGACTACCTCATCTATAACCAACCCCATGTTTCTGTATTTTCTGTGATTTTTCTTCATAGCGCTTACTGACATAAGTGACATAGCATACCTGACATTATATGTTTTTTTACTGTTTCCACTAGGATAAGCTCTAAGAAAGCAAAGACCTTGTCTATCTTATTTACCACTGTGTCCTACACAGCCTAGAATTATGCCTGACGTGTAATAGGTACTCAGTACTTAATGAATGAATGAATGGATGAATGAATGAATGAATTTAATAAATATTTATTGAATGTCTATCTTACATTGAACTTGACTCTTACAATTTAAATGTACATTGAATACTTACTTATTATCCTTTTAAATATAGGTGCATGCTGTGTGATAGGATCTTAGAAGCAGAGCAATATGATGTGCTTGATGTACACTATCACAGCTTCTGGTCAAATGAAATAATTAGTCTTTGTTAGAATCAGATTGCAGCAAGTGAAAGAGATCTGAATGATCAGGGTACAGGTTCCTCAGTTCACAACTAAAAAGAATTCAGCCTGAGGAGCAAAGCTTGAATTAAAAAATGAGGTTTGACTCAGATACTTTCTACCATATTAATTTGCCTCTTAATCACCTACTGTGAATTTAATGCTTTACAAATCACTGTGGGAATCTATGGTCATGAAGTAATGTTTCTGTCCTCAGGAGCCTTATTTGGAAAGGTAGTTCTAGCATGTGTCAACTGTTAGAGAATATTATAGGAGATAGCATGGTGCTAAAAGCTGGAAGATACAGTAAACTAATTCAGAGATAGACCAGGAAAGGCATCATGGGAGCATGGAACTCCATCTAGGCCATGAAGAATGAACTAATTTAGATGGAAAATTTGGGAGAAATATTACAGATAGGGGAGACACATGGAGAACATGTGGGGATGAACATGAGCATTTATGAATCATAAAGACAGGGATGCTAATGACACATTGCAGAAGCACATGATAGGTAAGCAGCAGGAAATACTGTTGGGAGGGGATGTCAGGCAAGTAAAACAAATGACTTTCGCAACATTTATTTCTCTGTGATGTAAGAATTGAGACTTTTTATTTTAAAAACGAACTGGCGAGGGGCACCTAAGTGGTGCAGTCACTTGAGCGTCCAACTCTTGATTTCAGCTCAGGTCATGATCTTGCATTGGCACTCTAATCTCAACCTGTCAAAAATGATCTCCTCTTCTTTCCATGCTTCTTTTCCACCTTACTTTCACCACCACAAACCTGAGAGTTCTCTTTTTTCCTCTCTCACTATTGAACCAGTCTTTATTTATTTTTTATTTTCTAATTTCTTTTTTTTTTTAAGCAACCTCCACGGCCAGTGTGGGGCTTGAACTTACAACCCTGACACCAAGGGTCACATGTTCTCCCGAATGAGCCAGCCTTGCACCGTGTATCAGTCTTTAAGTCTCATCAATTTATATCTCAACACATAATCAATTTTATTTGTATCCCCACTGACACTGACTTAGTCTTGGTTTATAGGATTACTATATTAATGCAACAGCTTTCCAACCAAACTCTTGTTTTGAATAGTGCTTTTCTAAATTGTCCTTAAGGTACTGTCAGTTTCTAAGAAGCAAAACTGTCATGTCCCTCTTATGCGTAAAATATTTTATTTGTTCCCCATCTCCTTCAATATAAATTCAGATTTCTTGGCATGGTAATAATAAGCTCTTGGTGATTTGGCTCTATCCTGCTTTCTACCTTGCCTTTTATTTATTTAATAAGTAAAGAATATGTGCCAAGTTCTCTGCTAGGCAGTGGAGAAACAGAGAGAGTGGGATGCAGTCCCTGTCTCTAAGGAATAGGGTAGAATGACATAAAAAGAAATGTTTCCAAATGGAGTAGCAGATACAATACCAAGAGCCTGGTGCAGGCTAGGCTCTGTAGTCTAATTTCAAGCTGGGCACACAAAGATACATAAAATTGGCAACTCAAAGAGCTGAATCAGGTCAGAAATGTATTATTTTCCTGTGGCTGCTGTACAAATTACCATGAACATGGTGGCATCAAACCGCACAAATTAGGGCACCTGGCTGGCTCAGTCAGAGGAGCGTGTGACTCTTGATCTAAGGGTGGAGAGTTTGAGCCCCATGTGGGGTGTAGAGATTACTTAAAAATAAAATCGTAAAAAAAAAAAAATTAAAAGAAAAAACAAAAAAACCAAGTCTGGTGTCCATAAATTTAAAATCAGTTTCACTGGCCTAAAGTCAAGGTGTTACAGAGTTGGTTCCTTCTGATGGCTTTAGGGGAGAAGCCATTTTCTTGCCTTTTCTAACTTCTGAGACTGCCTGCATTTTTTGGCTCCCGACCCCTTCCTCACACCTGTCCAGCCTCTTGCTTCCATTATCTCCTGTTTCCCATCTGTAGTCCGATCTCCTCACCCTCTCTCCCCCATGTTCTAAGAACATTTGGGGTTACATTTAGGGTTCACACAAAAATCCGGGATAATCTCCACGTCTCGGTGTAACATATGTACAGGTTCCAGGGGTTTGTAATGGGATAACTCAGACCATCATTCAGCCTACCACAAATAGATAATTTGATTTTTGCCTACAAAGTGGTAATTAAAAAAACAAACAAACAAACACCACAAGCTTGCTGACAATGAAAACTTTTAGGATATTACATGCAAATCCAGATTTCTGGCCTCTTCTGAGACCTCTGTGGGCCTGCACTCCCCTTGGCCGCTGGAGGCCGGTGCCTTCCCCAGTCTGCTCAGCGCCCCCTGCCTTTTACTGCTCTGCGCTGAGGTGGCTTTGTCATCTGTACTGACCTGGGAACCTCTACCCTAAAATCTGGTTTTTGTCCATAAGTCTCCACCTTCGTAGATGCTCACCCCTCCTCCTAGGGTTCTCTTCTTCATTCTCCCTCCTCTTCAATCACCCAGCTACTCCTACTCATCCATACAGAATGAGTAAAAGGGTCTTTCTCTGGGAACCCTTCCCCACATCTCCTGTTGATGTGAGATAGCACCTCTAGCACTGGTGTTGTAACATTTGGCTTTTGCTCCATTTGTTATCTCCCCAGAGGTAGAGTCTGAGTCTTTTTTCTGATGTTAGCACATCACTGACAGGAGGTGCTCAATAAATGTTTGTGGAATGCATAAATGTGATGGATGAAACTGGTGATACTATTGACGGACACATTTGATGTAAAGTAAAAAAATGCTATTAGAAGGAGAGTTTTCAGGGACACCTGGGTGGTCAGTCCATTAAGCATCTGCCTTGGGCTCTGGTCATGATCCAAAGGTCCTGGGATCAAGCCTACATTGGGCTCCCTGCTCAGTGGGCAGCCTGCTTCTCCCTCTGCCTGCCTTCTCCCCCTGCTTGTGTTCTCTCTCTCTCTCTCTCTCTCTCTCTCTCTAAGAAACAAATATCTAAAAAAAAATTTAGGGTTATCAGCTTATAAAACAAGATAGTTTAAATTTTCCAATATAGAGCAGCTTTGTAGAAAGACTAGGTGGGGCCAGATACTTCTGAATGAGAAAAGATTTGAATCCAGGGAAAGTGTTGGAGAATTTGGAGAGGAATCGGGGCAGAGTCAGGGCGAATGGGAAGCCCTGAGGCAAAGCTCAGTACTCTGAACTTGTTTTGTCCAGTAAGACCTGGTCAAACTCTGCTTTGCATCAGGGCCTGTGGACAGATCTATAAATCAGAACATCAGAAGCTGTGCTGTCTGGTATCATTTCAATTCTAGCATGGCTAAAGTGCTCGAAAGAGGCACAAGTTCGAATAATAAAATTGGTAAAATCTTGTGGAAGATGCAGGCAGGGGAGATGGAAAGCTTACCTGGGTCATGAATTATTCATGCTTCACCCGGAGAACAATGAGGCTGAACTTGGCTTTTATTACTGCTTCTGATACAAAGTGATTAGTTTTAATTTAGATGAGTGCACATGCTTATGTAACACACTAAATTCTATTTGGATATTAGCATTTTTGTTTTGACCAGTCCAATTTGAGACGATTTACTTGAGGTTATGGAATTGTTTCTTCCTAATGAATGCATTAGAATTGAATATTAAGATATATGGAAGACTTCTTCCCAGTCCTCACAGTTAATCAAATAAAGTAATTTTTGTCTCTGATGCGGAACCAGAGATGAATGACTCTTTGAACTAAAATTAGTTTAAAATGAAACAGTCATCTGAAGAGCAGAAATATACCCATCCTTTGCTAATATTTATTACAAGAGAACATTCTTGTTTTCCATTGTTGACCATAAAGGTGCTGACTACCCATACAGCAAAACTGAACTTAAGTCACAAGTTGAGTCTCTAAAGTTGGCAAAGGTGGTTCAGCTGTTTCCCCACAACTAAGAATGTAAGCTATATAATGTTAGGTAGGAACAATTGAATATCAGAGCTGTTGATCCTAATAATCACTTGAATTTAGCCATAGACAGCCTGCTCAATTTTTGCTGATTACCATATGCCACGGGGGTTTTTTAATCCAGAATTTTAAAAAAATTTTCTTCATATTCTGCTTGTTTTCAAGTTATAGGGAGAAGTCGTTATGGATCCCTTATAAAGCTTATTTGAAAACTCTTGGTACCTGTATGCATATTAGATTCATTTACTTATTGTTTTGCATTCTCAAGAAGAAAGTTGACTAAAGTAGAGCAAATGGTCGTTCCTCCTGTGTGATACCAGTGTTCTATTTCTATAGGGAAAATCAAAAAATGACTGCAGTAATTTAAAAGACAACTGGGCGAATTATTTTTCAGTTAACCAAGATGTATTAGTAGAACTATAACATTAAAAATGCTGATTTTAATATTAAGTATTAACCTTTAATCTTATGATCGAGACTTAATTTAGATTCTCAAGCAATTAGAAAATAACACCACTAAATGCCTTTAAGCCTCTAGTGATCATAGACATTGCAAACCTCCCTTTGTATAACATGAATCCCAATAAAATGAGTCCCAAGTGTTTTTCAAGAATTCTTGTGATAGCTTGGATCTGAAGAAAAGTTTTAACTTCTATATTTTGTTTTTGCTTTTAATATTTTATTTATTTGAGACAGAGTGCATGAACAAGCAAGGGGAGCAGAAGAAGGGGAGAGAGAAGCAGACTCCCTTCTGAGCAGGGATCCCGATGTAGGGCTCGATCCCAGGACCCTGGGATCATGACCTGAACCCAAGGCAGAAACTCAACCAACTGAGCCACCCAGGTGCCCCTAACTTCTACATTTTGAAACACCAAACAATTTAAAATAAGATTGCACCTTTTTTCACATTGATATGCATTTTTATTAATTAAAGATTAATATTTTTATTTATTAATATTAAAGATTAAGATTTTTATTAATTAAAGATTCAGGATTAAAGATGTATATTTATATCAAACAGTGATTGTAGAAGTAATTGTATATCCAAACACATGCTGTCTATGCTGTCAACTTGTCTACTTTTTTTTTTTTTTTCCTGAAATGACAGGAAACCCAGACCCTAATATTTGGAGATAATCTTTATGTCTTAATTGTATTTTCAATATGAACAGAAATAAAATGGATTTAGGAAATTTGAAATGTAATATTCTCTTCCCGGTTGTAAGGATGAAGGCTCTTATCTGTGAAAGTGACATTTCTTAAAAACCCTTTTTGATAGAATACAGGAAACAACAATCTATATTTTTTGGGACAAGAATGACAGAGGCCACTTTTTAGTTGCCCTCAGTCTGGCTCTAGCCATCAGTGGCATGTGTTCTTCTATTTTTTGTAGGTGTTTCCTGTCTTGCCATTTCAAGTGCATTTTCTCATAGCGCAAAATGGAATGCTCTCCCTCCTTTCTGTCTCAGGAGTTACTGTGGTCATGTCCCTTCCTCATGCTTCATGAGAAGCACTGGCTTTCCCGGGCTAATCAGAAGAGCTGGAGGTCTACAACATGCTTAGCCCCACCTGAATGAGCTGGCCTTAGTAATCATGCCTTCCCATCTCCCTCACATTTCCCATTCCCACACTCTGACAACCGAAGCTCATCAGATGACAGATGGCCATTAGGATATTGGTTCTGAAAGACCGATGGCACCTATACTTGAAAGATTTTGATGTGGTCAGATTCGGAAGTTCTTTCCTTTGTCTGACATTTTTTGCTTTACCTTCTCACGTCATACTTTCTCAACAGGAGAGGAAATTCAGTGGTAACTTCTATTTCCTCTCATAATCAATTCTAAGAATATTCCTTTTGTTTGCTTACTACATGAAGATTCTTGAAAGAAAACTGCTATGTACTTGTAAAAGCCATGAAACATTTTTATTTACTTATTTATTTTTGGATTTGTGAAGAGATTTACCAAATTGAATGGCTCTCAGAATGAGATTGAACAAGTTTGCCTGGAAAAGAAAACCAAGAAAATGTCAGAAAGCACTATAATTCTTCTGAAGCTTTAAAAACTCTGCGAGTTCGATTTCAGATTTTAGAGGGGGCAAAAACTAGAGTGGGAAAATGTGGTTGTGCTCAGTTCAGTGGATTTCAGCTCAAAGTTACTCTTGTTTAGTATCTTTGGACCAGAGAGAAATCCTTCTTGCCTAGCTTGAAGAGTTTTTTTTTTTTTTTTTTTTTAAGATTTTATTTATTTGAGAGAACGAGTGAGTGAGCACACCTGTGAGCTGGGAAGTGGAAGAAAGAGCAGAGGAGGGAGATGTGCACACTCCATGCTGAGTGCAGAGCCTGATAAGGGGCTGGATCTCACGACCCTGAGATCGTGACCCGAGCTGAAATCAAGAGTCAGACGCTCAACAGACTGAGTCACCGAGACACCCCTAGCTTGAGGAGTTTTGATAGTACAACAAATATACAGACTGTGATATCTGAAAACATGTGAAGTGCTCATAAGGAATTCAGTGGCTTTGATACACTGAGATGCCTACTCAGGAGAAGCATTGGGAGGGTCTAACAACCTGTGGAGGGTTAGCCACACTGAGAATTACCTTAGGGAGAAACACCACACCTTATAATGTATAGTATAAAAACTATATTCTCTTCTTACTCTGAAGAAAAAAATCCTGAATTTTAAACTTGCATGGGAGAGAAAATTGCCTGGGAGAGAAGAAGCAACATCTATGTTTTCTATAGAGTAGAGCCTGTTTATGGTGGATGTAGTTTACTCATTCACTTACTCCATCTGTAAACATTTATTGAACAACTAGTTTTATATGTGCCAAGTATCGTTAATTTATAGGTAACTAAGGCATCATACTTCTCAAAGAGGGATTCAGATTAAAGGAGGAGGGAAAAAAATCAAATAATTATAACTGCTTAGATGAGCTGCTCAGAGAATAAAGTGACTAATGTTTGTTCAGATATCCCAAATGTAATTCTTTTTTTTTTTAAATATTTAAAGACTTATTTATTCATGGTAGACAGAGAGAGAGAGAGAGAGAGAGAGAGGCAGAGACACAGGCAGAGGGAGAAGCAGGCTCTGTGCCGGGAGTCTGATGCGGGACTCGATCCCGGGACTCCAGGATCGCGCCCTGGGCTGAAGGCAGGCGCTAAACTGCTGAGCCACCCAGGGATCCCTGCCAGATGTAATTCTATGACAAGTCACACTCTGCAGACCTTACTATATCGTTTCTGTATGGATATCATAGGTAATGTTGTAGGCTTCCTGGCAAGGACTTCACATACGGCCACAGATTATAGGTGCATGATACGCTCTGGAGACAGGCAGTGCACTACCCACACAGACCAAATGTCGTGACCCTGTGCTTAGGAGGGATGATTACGGAGTAAACAACTTATATTAGGTAGAAGAAAAGAGGGAACTATGAGGTGAAGCAATTTTTTCTTGTTTCAAAATAAAGTCCTCTGCATAATAATAGAGAAAAGCTCCTTTTTATGATAGCAACAGGTATTTAAGAATAAAGTTAAGGAATGTCTAAAACTTATGCAAGGTAAACCTTAAAACACTTTTGAAAGACACAAACATGAACTTGAACAAATGCAAAGTATATTCTCTATGCTTGAATAGGAAAACATGACATTTTCCCTAAGTGAATTTATTAATGTGAAACAACTCCAATAAAAACACCACCAAGCTTTACTATGGAGTTAGAAGAGTTGACCCTAAAGTTCATATGGAAAAACAAACATGTAAGAATTGCAGGGGAGAGGAACACTAAAGACACAAAAAATGAGGGGGGACTACTCTTACCAGGCATTAAAACATAATACAAATTTCCTATAATTAAAGCAGTAGGTACTCGTACGCGAATATACAGACAAGTCTGACAAGAAAAGAATAGAAAGTCCAGACAGACATCTAAGTTCATACAGAAATCCAGGATATGATAAAGGTAACATCTCTAATCACTGAGTCAAAGATGAACTTAGGTAGCCATCTGGGAAAAGATAAAATGAGGTATTACAGTATACAAAAGAATTAACGTCAAGTTCATCAGAGATCAAAGGGTAAAATTCTCACAATTTAAGTACAAAGAAATATGGGTGAATACATCTTTAATCTTCATGTGGGAAAATCTAATTATGACTCAAAATCCAGAGACAGTAAAAAAGAGAGGGATAAATTTAACCATAAAAATCAGTATTTTTTTTTCCTCAATTCTTCTGTGCTATTCCTACCAAAGACACTTCATATGAATTTAGTCATAAGGAATCATTAGACAAACCTAAGTTGAGAGACATTCTACAAAATAACTGGTCAATATTGTTTTAAAGTGCCAAGATCATGAAATTCACTGAAAGAATGAGTCTCCTTCCACATTGAAGGGATGTGATAATTCAGTAGAACATGTAATTCTGGGCTAGATCTTTTTTCTTTAAAGGACATTTTTGGTACAATGGGCGGAACCCTGAATGAAGTTTGATGATTAGATGGTGGTAATATATCAGTGTTAGTTTCCTGAATTTGATGCTGTGTTTTGGATAGAGAGGAGACTTTCCTTGTTTGTAGGAAAATTACACTAATACTTGGAATAATGAGGCATCATGTCAATAAGTCACACTCAGAGGGTTTGGGGAAAAGCAAAACATCTTTGTATTTGCAACTGTTTAGTAAGTTTGAGATTTTATGTGTGTGTGTGTATAATGATATATAATATATATATCTATAATATTGATAAAAAGATTAATTTCATAGAAAAAATTAAATTAGCAAAACTGATCTTAGAAGAGATTTGAAAATTCAAACAAAAATTACCAGAGAAGAAGTGTGGAAAGCTGTCAAAAGGCAACCCACAAAACATTTTCGGGTTCAGATGTTCTCACAGGCAAATTTTATTTAGCTCCTAAAAGTCAGATCTTTCCAATGCTAATTGTTACAGAATATAGAAGGAGAACTAAAGCTTCCAATTCCTTTTATAAAATGAGAAAACATTGATACCAGAACCCAAATATGACAGCAAAAAAAATAAAGGAAAGCAGAAAAGAAAATGATAGGTCAGTCTTTCTTGTGACTATCTATGCGGTTAAGGCAAATAAAACATTAATAAACAAAACTTGGCAGCACATTAAAAGGATAATAAATCATGACCAGTAGCATTTTATCTAGAAGTATAGGAATAATTCAACATCAGAAAAAACTATTAATACAATTTATCATAATAATCAAAATGGAAAAATTACATGATTATCTTCCTAGATGCTGAAAATATTTAATAATAGTCAACATCCATTCTTTATTAAATAATAAATAAAACAGGAATCAGATATGTTTTATCATGTTTCCTTTTTTTAAAGATTTTATTTATTCATGAGACAGAGAGAAAGTGAGGCAGAGGCACTGGCAGAGGGAAAAGCAGGCTCCATGCAGGGAGCCCGACATGGGACTCGATCCTGGGTCTCCAGGATCACGCCCTGGGCTGAAGGCGGCGCTAAACCTCTGAGCCACCTGCGCTGCCCACATTTTATCATGTTAAGGAAGAATTCACCTCCATCTTCAAGTGACATCATATTAATTTAAGATTGTGTATGGGGTGCCTGGGTGGCTCCGTCAGTTAGGCATCTGCCTTCAGCCCAGGTCATGATCTCCTTAGGTCCTTGTCTTGGGATCGAGCCCCGTGTTGGGCTCCATGCTCAGTGTGGAGTCTGCTTGTCCCTCTCTCTCTGCCCCACTCCTGCTTGGGCTCTTTCTCTTCTGTCTCAAATAAAATCTTAAAAAAATAAAAAAGAAAAGAAAGAAAGAAAAGATTGTATACTGGAAATGGTCCGTAAGTGACAAAAGGGATATCCCTATTTAATATTGTTCCAGGAGTCCTGGTAAATACCATTAGATAAGACTAAGGAACTAAATTTTTTAAAAAATTGATAAAAAGGAGGTAAAAAGTATTGTAACTTCTAGGTAATGTAATTATACATATGGAAAATTATCGAAGCAAATGAAAAACTATATAAACTGAGTGAATTCAGTCAGGCATTAGGATTCACAATCATATGAAAAGAAGTAACCCTTCACAGATACAGGTAAGCAGTGTTGAAAAACCCAACTGCTGGTGAAGGGCTTCAGCATTTCCAGTAATATCTTTGGGATCTTTTTCTCTATTATGTGGATACACTTCAGAGGTGAGATACCCGAGCCCATTACTGTTTTGCTGTGGGGTAATCAGACTTTTCTTTCCGGTAACTTAGGATTTTCTCTGTGATTTTAATATTGTCAGCTGCACTCTGATGTGGTTATATGTGCATTGGTTTTACTGTCCCCAGGACAATGGCGTATCCCTTTTATTTGTGACCTCATGTCTTGTTACAGCTGGAGAATCTAAACCATTTTTTTTTCCTAAACCACTTTTTATTTAAATATTGCCTCTCCCCATTGTCTCTAGTCTTTATTCCTAAAATTTCAATTAGATATTGCATCTGGGGATCCCTGGGTGGCGCAGCGGTTTGGCGCCTGCCTTTGGCCCAGGGCGCGATCCTGGAGACCCGGAATCGAATCCCACATTGGGCTCCCGGTGCATGGAGCCTGCTTCTCCCTTTGCCTGTGTCTCTGCCTCTCTCTCTCTCTGTGACTATCATAAATAAATAAAAATTAAAAAAAAAAAGATATTGGATCTGATATTTCTACTCCCCATGTCTCTTATTATCTCATTCATCTTTTCAGTCTCTCTCTTTTTTTTTTTTTTTATCTTTTCTGTCTCTATTGTTGCTTTTGAATTCTCAGTGAGATTCCTAGATCTGTCTCCCAGTTCATTACTTCTTCTTAGCATGTATTTAGTTTATTCAGCTTGTGTATTGAGGCTTTAAAAATGTTTTTAATTGCACTTATTTATAGATTAAAAATTTTTAAGTTATATTTTAAGTGAAATTTTAATGTGTGAGTCAAAGGAGAACTATTTCACACAGCTCGAAACTGTTGTATGGACCAGAAGTCTCTAAACATTTTTTTAGGTATGAATAAATAGCCATGATAGCATTGATTTGTTGCTCTCTAATATGCCACTTGTTTAACATTTTCCTGTCTTTGATAACTGAGGTTATTTCAAATTTCTGCTAATGTAAATATTTTTTGAAATGAATGTCTTTATGCATGAGATTCTTCATTTTCGATTACTTTCTTAGGAACTATTGAACCAAAAATATGTAGTTTTAACATCGTCAACGCTTATTGTCAAAATGATCTCTAAAGGGATGAGCTGATTAAAATGTGGTAGCTTGCATCAGACTGCCACTTCAGCAGCATTGAGTATTTTAATTTTAATTTTTTTGCTGATTTAAATGGTGAAAACAATATCTTCTTTTTAAAAATTTGCATTATTGGATTACTGGTAGTATTGAACATTTTCCCCAAGTTTGCTTACTGGCTATATTTATTGTTTTGAGGTTTGTCTTTTATTTCATTTTGTACTTCATTTATTAGGTCTTTCTGTTTTTCCTATTGATGTGTATCACTCCTTTCATAATACGGATATAAACCCGTCATCATTTCTGTGGCACTTTTTCTTCTAGCCTGTGCTTTTATTAATCTATAAGTTGCTTTGAATGTATTCATTCTGCTTGAAACAAAACCAACCCTTTGTTCATTTTAGTCAGCTTAAAACTGAGGAATACATTTTCTTCATGGAGATGGAGAAACTGCAGTACTGATACCAGGAATGTGCTTCAAAATGGCCTGTAATGCTGTGTTTCTGAGGAGTGGAGATTACAGTGATGTGCTCAAAAGAAAGCTGCATTGCTGCAGCAAAGGACGAGGAAGGGCTGTCTGCCCAATGGTCATTATGGCCAGTATACTGTGGAGTTATTATATGCTCAGCACACAAACCCAAGCTGGCTTGAGTAACTTATTTCCGAAGCATATTCACATAATCAAGCAAAATTCCCCAAGGAATCATTGGATGTGCTGACAAGTCTGCCTGTAGTTAGGTTTCAAAACGTAAACCGTGGAAATGCACACACATTGAGCTTGAGCCTTTTCCTTGTTCAGGCAATATGGGCTTAATTACGAAATACGCAGTTAGACCACCTCCGTTTTAAGAGTAACCGTGAGGATCCACAGGTATGGGAGATATATTCAAGCAGGTGTTAGTGTGTGAATACAGAGAGTGTCACAGATTAAACAGGGGACATGGGTTGCCTGGGTGGCTCAGCGTCTGCCTTCGGTTCAGGGTGTTACCCTGAGGTTCCACCCTGAGGTTCCACCCTGAGGTTCCGGGATCGAGTCCCGGATTGGGCTGCCTGCATGGAGCCTGCTTCTCCCTCTGCCTATGTCTTTGCCTGCCTCTCTGTGTGTCTCTCATGAATAAATAAATAAAATCTTTAAAAATAAAGAAATAAACAGGGACATAACTAGGGAAAACCATTACCATATTTCACGTGGTAATCAGCATTATTCAACTTGGAGCCAATTGACGTCCAAACAGCCAAACCTGAGTCATTGCCAAGTGGCTGAAGCGACTGTGGCCAGCATCACCACTGGTAGTAGTGTAAAATTACATCTTTTTAAATGTAGATTCCCTTCCTCTTCCTGGTAGAGTTGCTTAGGTTTATCCTCAGGGGAGGTTTATTTGGGGGGAGGGTAGTGGGGAGCTTTAAATGCAAATCTAATTGTCTCTGCCGTTCTGAGTCTTTCTGCCAATGCAGGTTGACTCAGAACTTGTCTTTTGCTACGTGCAGGAGCCGTTGCTCTTCCTACTGCTCAGTAAGCCCCAGTGACCCTCTCCAGGGCCCCACACAGTCTCCCTATATACTTGCACAGACAGTCACAAATCAAAAGAAACCAGAGCCCCATCCTCATCCTTTTTATTTCTGAAAGCTAACTGGAGTGATGAATTTTATTTCTGACTTCCTACACGGAGCCACAAGATTTATTTTCCACTGCTTGGCTTCCACTTCTCAATAAAAGCAGTTAAGCTGACCACGGTAATCAGGTCTTTTCACTAGCAATAAAGCACAAATATCACAGGTTTGAGTCCATTTTTAAAAGCACAATTTTAAAACCTTTAGAAAGTTGATGCTTGGAGCCTCAGGTATAATGACCTCTCCTTTCAAATCAACATTAGACCCAGATTGTATTTCCAAGTGGAAAGGCTGCTGGGCCACAAAACGTGACCTTTGGCTGGGTGACTACTTGTTACCTTGTCAGCTTCAGTGCTGCCTGCCATTAGGAAGAACTACCAAGTAATAAACTATTTACAGCCCGCACTTATCTATCCCCTACAGGGCACTTTCTGAGGAGGGGAAAAAAAGGCAATTGATTTTCTCTATTCGATAGTCATCATCTCATACTTAGGTCATCTAACTGCCTAGTACTGCTTATGTTCAATTCTCAGGGTACCTTATATAACAAGGGCTTATTTATTTTTTTTTGTGTGACAGATTTTAAAAGCCTCATGCTTTTGTACAACATAGAAAAATACCTAAAACCATAGACAAATGAGGTGCAGAGACAAGGAAGACAGAAAGAGGCTTTCCTGTCGTAAAGGATCTTATTTGAACCACACTATAAAAGATATGTCTAAATTCTCTCCCCATCCTCTCCAAACATTTTTATTCTGCTGAACTAATAATTATCTTGGACTGTGAAAATTCCTTTTGGAAAATGTTTTCTTCTTTTTTAAAAATAAATTCACTTAGTCTCTAAATCTTGATGTTCATGGTTGAAGAATAAGGCAGTTCTTTGCACCTGTAAGATTACTTAATTCTAAAAAGTAGATTCTAGGGGCTCCTAGGTGGTCAGTCAGTTAAGCTTTTGACTCTTGATTTCAACGCAGGTCATGATCTCAGGCTTGTGAGACAGAGCCCCACAGTGAGCTCTGTGCTGGGTGTGGAGCCTACTTAAGATTTCCTCTCTCCCTCTGCCCCTCCCCATTTACACTCTTAAAAAAAAGTAGATTTGAATAACATGTAACAAGAAACTTCAACTTTTATGGTTAGTTTATATGATAGAACAAACTTTCAAGCAAGGAAGCCATTGTAATACTATTAAAAAAGAAGAATTGTATATAAATGTTTCAGCAGGTATATTCTGAAGATCTAATGTTCACCAGCATCAGGGTGGTCTGGGCACCATAGATCCCTGGAAGTCTAAGATATGGTTCTTTTCTTCAGGTATTATAGCCTTGCTGAAGAGATAAGATGTGTAGAAATGGTTTATAACAAGTAGAGACCAACACAGCACGTATTCATGTAGGGGGACAGTAGACAGAACAGGACTGCTAAGATGAGTCCTACAGTTTGGGTAAAGGTGGTTGTGAGCTGAGCCATCAAGTACAGTGAATGAGGCTTATGAGAGAGGCAGAAAGCAAGCTCCCCACACTAGTCTATAGGACCTCACGTTTTGTGGAAGATATGTTTAGAGAGAAGAGTGGTAAGAGGTTATAGAGGAGAAGAAATATGAGCTTGAACTTAGACCTATATCCTTGGGGAAATGCCTTTTATTTTGGGCCTTTAGATCAGTAGTCTTTAGTAGGGTGCATACATATCGGGAGTTGCACAAGACAATTCATTGAGATGTGGAAAGAAAATAGCAGAACTTTGGTTTATATTTGTGTTTATGAATATAAATGCTGTGTTGCAT
This sequence comes from Canis lupus familiaris, assembly GCF_011100685.1. Taxonomy (NCBI): domain Eukaryota; kingdom Metazoa; phylum Chordata; class Mammalia; order Carnivora; family Canidae; genus Canis; species Canis lupus. The sequence goes on along the minus strand of NC_049224.1, from coordinate 3,503,200 downwards.
CCTTCAAATAGTTCTATTTCTTTAATATGGTACATAACACACTGGTGTGTGTAAATATAATTTATAAAGATATGTATATATATGCACACACGTATATATATCTATATGTATATAGATATATAAAGATTATTTATTTATTCCTGAGAGACAGAGAGAGAGGCAGAGACATAGGCAGAGGGAGAAGCAGGCTCTCTGCAGGAGCCTGATGTGGGACTTGATTTCAGATCCTGGGATCACACCCTGAGTCAAAGGCGGATAGATGCTCAACTGCTGAGCCACCCAGGCGTCCCTCAAACATTTTTTTCTGATAGAAGTGAATAATCAAAGACCTTTGGAGATCATTGCTTTACATCATTTTCTTAACCATAATGATTTCTGCCATTTATTGAGTATTTAATATGTGCCAGGGACAATATTAAGTGCTTTATGTCACAACGTTATTAAGTCTAACCTGCACAATAAACTCTATAAGGTAGGTAATGTATGTGATCCCATTTTATGGTATTTGAGACTCAGATAGGTAAAGTAACTTGCCCAAAGCCACTCAGATGGTAAATGGTAGAACCAGGTTCAGACCCCAACCTGCTGACTGACTCCAGAGCCTATGAAATATGTATTCATTGTTTTGGTCTGACAAAGCCTTAATTGTCAGATCTTGCTTGATACAAGTAGTTTGGATTTTTTACCCTTTCATTTATGAAGTAAAGGTGAACTGTTTTCATAATAATAGTTTACACTCAGAATCCACGTGGTTGGAAGCTTCCAGAATATATATATTTTTAAGATTTTATTTATTTATGCATGAAAGAGAGAGAGAGAGGCAGAGACACAGGCAGAGGGAGAAGCAGGCTCCATGTGGGGAGCCCAATGTGGGACTCGATCCCAGGACCTGGGATCATGCCCTGAGCCAAAGGCAGATGCTCAGCCGCTGAGCACCCAGGTGCCCCAGAAACTTTTCTTTTTTAAAGAGAGAGAGAGAGCATGCACGTGAACGCATGAACAGTTGGGAGGGGCAGAGAATCTTAAGCAGATTTCATGCTGAACGTGTAGCCTGACACAGGGCTTGATGGGGCTTGATCCTGTGACCCTGAGATCATGACCTGAGCCAAAATCAAGAGTCAGATGCTTAACTGAGTCACCAGGTGCCCCAGCTCTCAGAATTTTTGAAAGTATTTTTATTGCATGTATGGTGTGCCAACACTATAGAGTAATTCCTTACAACCAGTAAATACAGTTGACCCTCTAGAACCATGTGGGTCCCTTATATATGGATTTTTTGGAGAAATACAGTACAGCATTATAAATTTATTTTCCTTGTGGTTTTCTTAATAGCATTTTCTTTCCTCTAGCTTACTTTATTGTAGGAATACAGTATATATTACATATAACAAAAAATATGTGTTAATCAGCTATGCCATTTGATAAGGCTTTGTGTTAACAGTAGGCTATTAATAGGTGAGTTTTGGGGGAGTCAAAAGTTATACATGGATTTTTGTCTCTATAGGAAGGGGATGGTGTCAGCATCACTAATCCTTGTGTTGTTCAGGGGCCAACAGTATTTCTGTTAATTTGTCCACTAGTCCTCCAAATTCTTTTTTTTTTTTTTTTAAGATTTTATTTTATTTACTCATGAGAGAGAGAGAGGAGAGAGAGAGAGAGGGGGGCGGGCAGAGACACAGGCAGAGGGAGAAGCAGGCTCCATGCAGGGAGCCCGATGTGGGACTCCATCCTGGGTCTCCAGGATCACGCTGTGGGCTGCAGGCGGCGCTAAACCACTGCGCCACCGGGGCTGCCCTCCTCCAAATTCTTTAGGCATTTTTGAGACAGAATTAAAAAGTGATTTAGCTATATATGTCATATGTTTAGCAGCCGGGAGAGGGCACCATCTACATAGACTTAAAGGCATGTGGCCAGACCTCCATAGTTACTTGAAGGTAGAACTATATGAAACATAAAACCAGAGAAGAGTAGAGAAGCCAAAGGTTAGATTCTGTTGTGTGGAATCCTCTGTGAGGACAGGAGTGGACTCTTCCCACTTTTCTGTGCTGCCTAGGACGGCATTGACTGAAAACTATTGAAATCCCAGGGTGTTGGGGACTTGCTGCAGGGCCCTCTCCCTTGCTCATCTTTGAGGGGCTGGAGATCCAAGGCACTTGTCAATTTCCACCCCTTTGCATGTACCGGCAACTGGGAGCTTTAGCACCTTGTACACAGATGCAGGACACAGATACAGGATGGTCCAGGATTGATCCAGCTATAGGGCTAATTGACCTGAATGAAGACTCTGAAGACAGAAAGTCTTAACTGTCTACTGAACTACTTAACAGTCTACTGATGACTTTCTGTCTTAGGAGTCTTCAGTAACAGAACATATTAGAGTCCAGTGTCCTCTCTAACGTATTTACATCTTCTGTGCTGGCATGGAAGTCCCTGGCATGTCTAAAATCATGTATATTAGGTTCATATGTGTAATGTTGGAATAAATACAACCACAGATATATCTAAGGCAAAGATACTGAGTTTGTGACTTTAAAGAAAAGGTGGCACGAGTCCATGTTTGCTAGAAAAATTGCCTAACAGCACCTCTTGACTGCCTAGTTAATGGCCAGGCTTTGGCAAATTGTAGTAATTTACACCACTTTCACCATTAGAAGGTCCATATTATTATTATTATTTTTAAAAGATTTTATTTATGTATTCATGAGAGATAGAGGCAGAGACACAGTCAGAGAGAAGCAGGCTCCTCGCAGGGAGCCTGATGCAGAACTCGATCTCAGGACCCTGGGATCACACCCTGAGCTAAAGGCAGAGGCTCAAACACTGAGCCCCCCGGGCGTCCCAAGAAGGTCCATGCTATTACAACACGCTAGAGCACAGTGATTTTTATGGAAAGTTGATTCTGCTGGTATTTATCTGTGAGGTCAAGGCAAATTACTGAACTTCTCTCAGTGTGTTTTCCATTTGTGAAATGGTTAAAATAATAGTTCCTAATTTGTAGGTTGTTGATAGAATTAAATAAAATAATATGTTTCAAATGCTTACCTCCGGGTGCCTGGGTGGTGCAGTTTGTTAAGCGTCTGACTCTTGGCTTTGGCTCGGGTCATAATCTCAGAGTCCCATGTTGGGCTCTACACTCAGCATGCAGTCTGCTCAAGATTCTCTTCTCCCTCTGCCCCTCCTGCTGGTACTGTCTCTCTCAGTCTCTCTCAAATAAATCTTTTTTTTTTTTTAATAAACAAAGTCTTTAAAAAATTTTTTTAAAATGCTTATCTCAAAAAAAAAAATGCTTATCTCAGTGCCTGTCTTAGGCTAAATGCCCAATAAATATTAGGTATTTTTGCAGTTATTTAAAAGACTTCTAAGTGGCCTCTTGTGCCTGTTAGACCCTATTCTTCAGGGAGTGGGAGCTTTGTCTTTGGAGCTGGAAGTTTTGCCCCAATGGTGGTGAACTGATGTGGAGCCAGGGGCTTGAGAGGGATAGGCCAACTTTACTGAAGACTTCCTGTATGTCAGGCAGTGTTGTAAGTGCTGGGGCTCTAAGCAAAACAGATACTGTTCCTTCCATCATAGAATTTAAGAGATTGATGAGGAAGGAAAAACATAAGAATTGATGGAATCAGTGCCTGATTCAATCAGGAAAGTTGTCCTTGAGGAAGTAACATTTGAAATGGAATCCAAAGATTTAATAAAACAGTTTACTGAAAGAGATGCCACAGGAGGTAGTCAGCAGATGCCAGAGACCTCAGGCAGGAGAAAGAATAGTGTGACCTGAAGGAAAGCCATTGTGAATGGAGTACAAGTTAAAAATAGAACTACCAGGCAGCCTGGGTGCCTCAGTGGTTTAGCGCCACCTTCAGCCCAGGGCCTTCAGCCCAGGGCATGATCCTGGAGACCTGGCATTGAGTCCAGTGTTGGGCTGCCTGAATGGAGCCTGCTTCTCCCTCTGCCTGGGTCTCTGCCTCTCTCTCTCTCTCTCTCTCTCTCTGTGCCTCTCATGAATAAATAAATAAAATCTTAAAAAAAAAAAATAGAACTGCCTTGTGACCCAGCAATTGCACCACTAGATATTTACCCAAAGGAAACAAAAATACAGATTTTATAGCAGCATTATCAACAAAAGCCAAACCATGGAAAGAGCCTAAAGGTCTATTGACTGATGAATGGATACACACACACACACACACACCACACACAAACACACAGAATGGAATATTACTAAGCCATCAAAATGAATGAAATCTTGTTATTTGCAACAGATAGGGATAGAGTGTATTATGCTATGCAAAATAAGTCAGAGAAAGACAAATACCATATGATTTTACTCCTATGTGGAATTTAAGAAACAAAACAGATGAACAGGGGAAGGGGAAAAAAAGGGGAAAAAAAGGAGAGGGAGGCAAACCATAATAGACTCTTTTTTATTTTTTATTTATTTTTTATTTTTTTTATTTATGATAGGCACACAGTGAGAGAGAGAGAGGCAGAGACACAGGCAGAGGGAGAGGCAGGCTCCATGCACCGGGAGCCCGACGCGGGACTCAATCCCGGGTCTCCAGGATCGCGCCCTGGGCCAAAGGCAGGCGCCAAACCGCTGTGCCACCCAGGGATCCCTAGACTCTGAACTATAGAGAACAAACTGAGTGTTGATGGAGGGGATGGGTGGGGGGAGGTTAGATGGGTGATGGGCATTAAGGAGGGCACTTGTGATGAGCACAGGGTGTTATGTGTTAAGTGTTGAATCACTAAATTCTACTCCTGAAATCAACATTATACTGTATGTTTACTAGAATTTAAATAAAAACTTTAAAAAATGGATTATGTAACTATTAAAAAAGTGAAACATGTATTGGAAAAAATCTGAATTGGAAAAAATGTCAAAATGGTAATGGTTGCAGTTAGTAGGCTACCCTAATAACTAATTCTCCTCAGGCTGTTCACTAAATTTTATTTTATTTACTTTATTTTATTTATTTATTCATGAGAGACAGAGAGAGAGAGAGAGAGAGAGAGAGAGGCAGAGACACAGGCAGAGGGGGAAACAGGCTCCATGCAGGGAGCCTGACATATGGGACTCGATCCCAGGTTTCCAGGATCATGCCCTGGGCTGAAGGCGGTGCAAAACCACTGACCCACCAGGGCTGCCCACTAAATCTTATTATAAATATATTATTTTTATTATTTTTGCCTGGGAATAACTTCTGAGTGGCCTGGACAGAGAGAAGTGGAGAGCTGGGGGAGGAGTCTGCTGGGTGGAGCCGTTCAGGAGCTGCTGGCCCATTAACCTCTCCCTTTTAGGTTTTTACCTTCCTGTAGTATCTGCTTCCCTCTTTATTTTTTAGTCTTCCAGAAAATTCTCAAAATCTCTCCTCCTTTGATGTGATACAGATTTGTTCCTTTTTTTGAATTGAAGTATAGTTGATGTACAGTGGGTTTTTTTTTTTTTTTTTTGATATACAGTGTTAGGTTCAGGTCTGCAACACAGTGATTTGACAATTCTGTACAGTGTGTGATGCTCACCACAATCAGTATAGTTACTGTCTGTCACTAGATTTATTCCTTTACTGCATGATTGGGGTCTAAAGAGAGAGAGAGGAAGTAAGTACTTGTTCTAAATTTGCTACTTGAACCAGAAATCCCAATTTGATTCTTGAAATATAGAAGTGTATTGTATTCCTATAGAATGTTTAATGTTTGAATAAGAGATTTAATTATTTTGCTAATGTCAAGTAGTAAATTGACACTTACTAATGTCAATTACTAAAGTCACTTAGATTGGGAAACTTTGGCCTAAGACAGAGCTTCTTGCACTGAACTTAAGCTGAGAAAATCTATTGTATAACCCTGACTGGCCTGGTCTTTTGATGAAGTTTTAACTATGGCATGCAGGTAAATGCCTTTCATAAAATATAAAATGCTGACTAAGCACACAGTTGTAAAACACTCGTCAGTCCCAGACTCAGATAAAGTGGAAAACTTCATAGGAAGCAAAAGGATAAAAGGAGTAGATGGAAGAGGGTAATGAATTCATTGAATCAGCTAGTAGAACTTTTTGTATCAGAAAAATGAACACATTTTCCATAAACATTTAATTTCCATTTGAACGTTGCTATTGAATTTGCTATAATTACCTCTTGAGGGAAATGGTTCTACTTTCTGACTGTAATTAGCTCCAGGAATATTTTCCCAATTTCAGTTTCAGTTTGCCCTTTGCTCTTGCTTTACTGTTCTTCAGGCCTCTTCAATCTAAAGTCTGTTTTCCTCTCAAGTCAGGCACTTTTTTTTTCAAGTGTTTTTCTACCTGAAATGTCATTTCTTTAATCTAAATAAATCAGATCTCTTGACCTCTTTTGGTAGCTTTCTTCTCCTATTAGCAACTGTTTTCATTTGTTTCTAGAATCTAAGGTTTCTCTCAATATTTTATCTGCCAAATTCAGTTTTCACATACTATATAAATGTCTCTTTTATCCAGATATAAAATAGCACCCTAACCATTTCATAGTGAAAACCCTTTGCATCACCTTTCAAATCACAATTGGGTGAACTTTTCTTTAATAGACACACATATTGTAATTAATACATTTGTAGATATATCTTTGGGGGTGGGCTCTGAAGGCAATTTTGAAAATCATGTGCTATTTTTCACTGCCTTACATAAGGTTTTTGCACTGTCAACTCATAGATTCTGCAAATGTTACTTTATCAGTTGATAAACCCACAGCTATTCATGCAGACTCTGCACCCAGTCATTCATTTGTTCAACACCAATATGTGCCACATGCTGTTTTAGCTACTCTGAAGCAATAGTGGATGAAAAACAAACTTGATCCCTGCTCTGTGGAGTTAGGAATCTGGTAGGGGAAAACATTTCAAATGTGATAAGTGCTATGAAGGAAAAGCATGCAATTAACTCTAATGGGACAAGAGGTTTCAGGAAAGCTGCTTGGGATCACAGATGCCATATGCAAATACATTTATTTGAGTGTAAATGATATTTGAGAAGTATCTGGAGCTTCAGCAGCAATAGGTTTTTTTGTTTTGTTTTGTTTTGTTTTGTTTTGTTTTTAAGACTTATTGGAGCTCCTGGGTGGCTCGGTCAAGCAGCTGGCTCTTGATTTCTGCTCAGGTCATGATCTTAGGGTCATGGGATCAAGCCCCACATCAGACTGCACACTCAGCATGGAATCTCTTCAGGATTCTCTCTTCCTCTGCTCCTCCCCCCTTGTTCTATCATTTTAGAAAGAGAGAGAGAACGTGAGTGAGTACATGAGTGGAGAGGAGGGGCAGAGGGAGAGAGAGAACTTCCAGGAGATTCCCTTTGGAGCAGGGCTCAGTCCCACGACTCCTGAGATCATGATCCAGCCAAAGTCATACTCTTGACCCATTGAGCTGCCTAGGTGCCCCAGCAATAGTATTTTTTTTAATTTATTGAAATATAATTCATATAATACACAAATCACCCATTTAAAGTGTATAAACCAACAGCTTTTGGTATGCTACATGAATTTTTAATTGTAGTTTTATATATATATAAATATTGTTATATATATAAGACCATAAAATTTGCCATGTTAATGATTCTTAATGGTATAATTAGTGACACTAATTACATTTGTACATTAATACAGTGTCATGCAGCCATCACCACAAAAACCTTTCATCAATCACCCTAAACTGAAACTCTATATTTGTTAGGCAGTAATTCCTAGTTCCCCTCCCCCACCCCGGTAACCTCTATTCTAAATTTTGTCTCTATGAATTTGCCTATTCTAAGTACCTCATATTTGGAATCATACAGGATTTGTCTTTTTATGTCTGGCTTGCTTCACTTAGATAACGTGTTCAGAGTTTATTAATGTTGAAGTGTGTATCAGAACTTCATTTTTATAGCTGAATAGTATTTCATTGTGTGTATTTACAATACACCACATTCTATCAGTTCATTTGTTCATGGATGCTTGAGTCATTCCCATCTTCAGCTCTTGTGAACAATGCTGCAATAAACATTGATGTGTATCTGTTTGAGTTCCTGTTTTCTGTGCTATTGAGTAAACATCTAGGAGTGGAATTGCTGGATCATATGGTAATTCTGTCTATCTTTTTGAAGAACCATCAAACTCTTTTCTATGGTGGCTACACCATTTTATATACTCATCTTGAATATATGAGTGTTCCAGTTTCTTTCTGTTCTCGCCAACACCTGTTATTATCACTTAAAAAAATCATAACCATCCTAGGAGGGATGAAGTTAACCTATTTTTAACTTTTGGAGAAACCGCCAGACTGTTTTCCAAAGTGGTTATACCATTTTACATTCCCACCAGCAGTGTATGAAGGTTTCAGTTTCTGCATGTCCTTGCTAACACTTGTTATTACCGGATGATTTGATTCTAGCCATCCTGGGTGGTATGAAGTAATACCTCATCATGATTTAAATGTGCATTTCCTTGGGGAGCCTGGCTAGCTCTGTCAGTGGAGTGTGCGACTCTTAATCTCACCAGTGTGGATTCAAGCCCCATGTTGGGTGTAGAGATTACTTAGTGAAATCTTTAAAAAAAAAATTAATATGCAGTTCTTTTTTTAAAATTTGCATTTCTTGATGGCTGATAATATTGATCATCTTTTCATGTGCTTATTGGCCTCTTGTTTGTCTTTGAAGAAATGTCTATGCAGATCCTTTGCCCATTTTTAAATTAGCTTGTCTTTTTATTATTGAATCATAGAAGTTCTAATAGCAGTATTTTTTTTTAAAGATTTATTTATTTATTTGAGAGATTGTGAGAGAGCAGAGGTGGGCAGATGGAAAGAGAATCTCAAGCAGACTCCCTGCAGCACTCGATCTCAGGACTCTGAGATCACCACCTGAGCCAAAACCAAGAGTCAGATGATTAACTGACTGAACCACTCAGTCACTCTTAACAATATTAATGTTAATTCAAAGCTACTGGGCAGTGGTTCAAAAAGGAGCCCTTCTTTAGCCCAACAGTAATATGTCTGTCTGTAATCCCTGGGATATTTTTATGAGTCTTTCAGTACTTCCAAGGATTTATGGGGGTCAGTTAGTTTCTTGATCTGATTCCTTTGGGGTTTTCACATGAAGTCAAATGATTAATTCTAAAAAAGAAGAGACTCATTTTAACCCAAAACAATAGTCAAATACCTAAATCTTACTGTTTCCCCCTATAATTTTATTATTTTTCTGTGCAGTAATTTTCCTTGGGTTTTCACAATTGTCTTGGTTTGGTATTTAGCTATGTTCCAATTATTTATAATTATTTCCACTATTTATTTCCCTTTTTTTAAAAAAAAACTTTTGGCCCTATTTTTTTTTCTTTTTCTTTTTCTTTTTTTTTTTTTTTTTAATTCATGGTAGAGAGAGCGAGAAAGGCAGAGACACAGGCAGAGAGAGAAGCAAGCTCCATGCCAGGAGCCCGACGTGGGATTCGATCCCGGGACTCCAGGATTGCGCCCTGGGCCAAAGGCAGGCGCCAAACCGCTGAGCCACCCACGGATCCCCCCACTATTTATTTCTTTGTATTTGGTTAGAATCATTGAGTTCCATGATATATATCATTTGTTTTTTTTTTTTTTTTTGAGTTATAATTGATATGCAACATTATATTTGTTTCAGAGGTACAACATAATGATTCAGTATTCCTATATATTTTGAAATGATCACCACAATAAATCTAGTTAACATCTAGTTAACATTAACATCTAGTAAACATAAATCTAGTTAACATTACCACATGTAGTTACAGATTCTTTTTTTTTTTCTGTGATAAGAACTTTTTTTTTTTAATTCTTTTTTTTTTTTTTTTAATTTATTTATTCATGATAGTCACACGGAGAGAGAGAGAGAGAGGCAGAGACACAGGCAGAGGGAGAAGCAGGCTCCATGCACCGGGAGCCTGACGTGGGACTCAATCCCAGGTCTCCAGGATCGCGCCCTGGGCCAAAGGCAGGCGCCAAACCGCTGCGCCACCCAGGGATCCCTGTGATAAGAACTTTTAAGATTTATTCTCTTAGCACCTTTACAGCATGGTAACTATAGTTAATAACACTGTATTGTATGATTACATCATTTATACCACTCCTGGGTCATGGGCAATTTTCATGTCAAATTAATTCACATTTGATTAATGTCAAATGCATTCAGGGTTATTAATGAGAAATCATACTTGGGATTTATAAAGCAATTTCTACATACAAAGTGCTCTTCAGATAGTAACTAATTATGCTTTACAATACACCTGAAAGATAGATTTATTACTAATAATATTTGTCCTGATATCAAGTTCCATGAAGTGCCCCTTGACACAAAAATCTAATATTATATAAGTTAATTGAGAAGAACCTTTGCTTCTCAGCTTGCAGGCAACTGTTTATCCAGGTATCACATCATTTATCTCTTGGCAGATGTTTTTTTTCAAAAGCAATACTCAAAAGTGTTGCAAATACTTGATGAATTATACCTTGTCTTAATAGAGGAACCGTGAATAAAAATCTCCCTTTTGCTATTTGTTTTTTTTTTTTTTTTTTTTTAAATTTTTATTTATTTATGATAGTCACACAGAGAGAAAGAGAGAGAGGCAGAGACACAGGCAGAGGGAGAAGCAGGCTCCACGCACCAGGAGCCCGATGTGGGATTCGATCCCGGGTCTCCAGGATCGCGCCCCGGGCCAAAGGCAGGCGCCAAACCGCTGCGCCACCCAGGGATCCCTCCCTTTTGCTATTTGATTTCAAGATAAAAGGGAAGGGAAATTATAATTTTTAGTTGAAAGGTGAGTGTCAAAAAAAAAAAAAAGGTGTCTTAAGAAATGATCAACCTCTTTAAAGCACTGTGAATTTCAGATGGGTTATTTGAATCCATAACAGTGGAACGAGTTCAATGATTACTTAGGATAAAGGGAGTGATAGGGTCCACGAGAATTGGGTTCTGTTTTAAACTCTCACATTGACATTGACTACTTTAGTGATGTTTGGGCAGGTCTCCTAGCCTGAGTTAGTTTGCTTATACAATCATGAGGTCACTGTAAGTCAGTTCTATAAACTGATAGTCTGAATGCAGCCCTAATTATGAGTTGTTTAGCCCACAATATATATATATATATATATTTTAATTTGATCTGGTTTCCTACATTTTTAAAAAGGGAAAAAAATCTTAAAACTGAAGGAAATTATCCTGATTTTATATCAAATAAATACCAGAAATAAATACCAGAACCATATCAAGGGAGAGCAAACAAAGAAATCAAGAAAGAAGTAATACAAATAACTTAGGCACATGGACTTCCCTTGTATACCCTCAGTTTGGAGTAGGGAAGAGGCTGGGGAGGGGGAAGAATTGCAAACAGACTATGATTTTTTTTTTTAAGATTTTTTATTGAGTAATGGCTACACCCAACATGGGGCTCAAACTCACAACCCCAAGATCAAGAGTTACATGTTCTGACTAAGCCAGCCAGGTGCCCCTATGATCACTTTTAAGTAGGTTCATTTATGTGGTGGTATGGCAAGAAATTCTGAGATGACTTTGGATGTATAATGGGATTAAGCAAGTAAGTAAATACGTTGATGTTGGAAGCAAGAGTTCTCAATGAAGAAGAAGGGACAAACAAATATGGAATATGAGCAGGGATTGGAATTGGAGTTAGTAGTATATACTCATGGTTTCTGAAATATATGTGTTTATGCACGTATTAATCTATTGCTATAAAACTATCCTAAAATTTAGCAGCTTAAGACAACAAACATTTATTATCTTATAGTTTCTGTGGGTTAGGTATCCAGGAATAGCTTAGCTGAGTGGTTCGGACTCACTGTCACTCATGAGATTATAGTCAAGCTGTTGACTAAGGCCACAGTCATCTTCAAGGTTGACTGAAGCTGGGAAACCCACTTCCAGGCTTACCAGTATGGTTGTTAGCTGACAGCTTCAATTGTGCATTATGTGGACTTTTCCATAGGCTGCCTAAAATATGGTAGCTGACTTTCCAGAGACAGTAAAGGGAGGAAGAGACAGAAACCAAAATGAAAGCTCCACAGTGTCTTTAATAACCTGATCTCAGAAGTGACATATCATCAATTCTGCTGTGTGCTATTGATCACTCAGACCAAACCTCTCACAAAACCTCCCACCAGGGTGTGAGTGCCAAGAGACAGGGATTGTTGGATGCTATCTTGGAGTTGGCTCTCATAATGCATGTGTATATATGTCTATATCTATATGTTTGCATGTATGTGCATGTACATATGGCTATGTATACATGTATTTCCTAGCTCTGTTGACCAGAAGAGCCAGAAAGCAAAGACATGGTGGTAGCAATCAGCATATCTAGCATCCAGATTTTGGTCTCTAATTTCATTCTCTGTAAAAACAACGAGAGCCTCTCAGATAAGGTTGATTCCAGGGTAGGGGCAGGTGGGTACAAGATGATACAGGAACAACCTTTGCTCTTCCAGAAAATAAAGAAATACCCAAACACACGATAGGGAAATGTCACAAGGATGTAGAAGCCAGCTGGATGGATCTACCCATCAAATCTGTGACAATTTGGACTTCTAAATAATTAAGTAAAATAAGTTATCAATGATTGAAAAAAAATACAAACTCATGAATTTTTACTGATGATCGGTTGGTAGGTAGATAGATGACTTCTCTTGCTTAAAGTAGAATGACTAGGCCTTACTGTTAAATATAGACAGAGTGCTGGATTTAGGAAATCATCATTTGCATCCATAATGGTAAAGACTGGATCATACAAGAATCATCAATGCATGCTAAATTTAGGATGAAATTTTATGAAGAGAAATTTTATGAAGTCTTAAAGTATCTCCCCCACAGACTACTTATTGATTGCAACTGAAGAAAACATCCCAGTAATTATAGAGTAGAGAAACAGGGTAACAGCTTGACCAGGTGATCAAAATCAGCCGTGAAGGACAGACATACTTTGCATGCTTCCAAACGATATGTTCTAAGAACTCTACCCAAGGATATAAAACCTGAATCTAATCAAGAGGGAACATCTGATGAACACAAAAGAAACTTTCTATTTGAAAAGAAAAGTGTCCAGAGGAACAGTATTCTTTAAAAATGTCAATATTGTGAAAGAGAGGCTGTGGAGATGTTTCAGATTAAAAGAGACTAAAGAGGCATGGCAATTACATGCAGTTACCCAACCCTAGACTCATTCCTGTACTGGAAAAGGAAAAAGTGCTATATAGGTCAGCTGAAATATGGGCAGTAAGTAGCTTACATAAAAGTATTGTGGTAGAAGAAGATTGGTCTGTCCCGTTGGCCAGAGATTGGTTTTAATGCTAGCTTCCCTATTACTAAATGTATGATTTCTGTGTCTTTGTTTTCTCCTCTGAAAATGTAGATAATTAAACCCATCTCATGTAGGTTATAAAACTATTTAGCCAGAGTTAAATACTTGGTGCAGAGTAGTAGACCTTCAATACATGTCTTGTTGTCTGCAGTGGGACCACCAACTGAAAATTATCTGCTTAGTTTTTTTTCCACGTAGGAAACCAGGTGTAATCACTACAAAATGATCTCTCTGCCCTAATGGTATGAAAAATTGAAATAATTTTCCTAAGCATTTATCTTACCACCATAGGGTGGTTAAGGCCATTGCTACATGTGGTCTGACTTTTTTCTAACTACTTTAATAAATGATGTTGGCACAGTCGCTCAGATTGGCTGTATAGCCCCACCAATTGATAATCACCTGCCAAAACCAGTTTTGATTATTTTCAGAGTATTGGATGCCTGTTGAACACAAAATAAGTTATGACACCAGCCTAGCAAGTTGGTTGTCTTAATGCCAAGACTGTCTTTTCTTGTGTCCAGTAGCTTCTATTTAGGGCATTCTCTAAAGGGCATTCTTTAGAAAGATAAGCAATATTTCAGTACATAAAATATGAATACCCACGTCCTTTAACTGATTTCTATGATTTCTTAGAGTAATGGAACTATTATTGAAAGAGACCGTGTAATTCTCTACCACAATTTTTTCCTTTTTAGTAGTCTTTTAGTAATTTGACTCTCTAGAAATATCTCATTAGGAATGTGAACAATCTCTAAGAATCAGCATACACCACAAAAATAAAAAAGAATTTCTGGAATTTTCACATAACTGTACCCCATACATTGACTGTCTCCTGCTGACCCTTTAATTTCTTATTAGAAAATTTTTTTTTTTTTTTTTTTTTTTTTTTTTTTTAGAGAGAGAAAGAATGAGCTGGCTGGGGGTCAGGATGGGGAGGGACAGATGGAGAGGGAGAGAGAGAATCTGAGAGAACCTTAAACAGGCTTCACGCCCAGCGTGGAGCACAACACAGGGCTCATTCTCATGGTCCTGAGATCATGACCTGAGCCAAAATCAAGAGTTGGACACTTAACCCACTGAACCATCCATGTCCCTCTCCTTCTGAACCTTTATAGCAGTCTGAGATCAGCTTGTGCATCTCAGTGCTGCTTAACTATTCCAATATGCAAAGCTTTTTCGGATTACTTGAGTGAAAGATATTCATGGGTATACTTTAAGAAACGTATCCTTGTATTTTGGGAACAGTACCTTCACTTGGTTCAATATACAGAAAGTGCAGAAGGTCAGTAGTGAAAAGTCTTCCTTGTACGTTCCAAGCCACCCAGTTCCCCTCTTTGAGCAGTCAACGATAAGAGTTTCTGGTATATCTTTCCAGGAATATTTTGTGAGTATATATGAAAATATTAATGTGTACTGTCTCTCTCGGGTAAATATTTATACACACTGTTCTGCACCATGTTTTATTTTTCACCCACAGTAGATCTTGGAGATCCTTCTTTGTCAGCTCATAAAGAACGCTTCCATTCTTTTCTAGGGTTAAGAATATTTCATTGTATGAATGTACCAGTGTTTAACCAGCCAAATGATAGACATTTTGGTTGCTTTCCACTGTCTGCTCTTGTAAGCAATACTGCCATAAATATTCTGGTGTATGTATCACTCTGGATATGCTTAAACATCCCTATAGGTTAAATATTTAGAACTAGAGTTCCTATGTCAAAAAATCCATTTGTAAGTATGATAGATACCATCAAATTGTCCTCTGTGAGAATGTTACCAGTTTGCATTTCTCTATAGTGGAGAAGTGTGTCTGTTGATCTCCTTGATGTTACCACATAGTGTTATCACCCTTCCTTGACTTTTGACAAGTAATAAACAAAAAATGTTGTTTCGATAAATCTTTTTTTAAAATTGTATATATTTATTCATGAGAGACACAGAGAGGGAGGCAGAGAGATAGGCAGAAGGAGAAGCAGGCTCCATGCAAAGAGCCCGATGCGGGACTCAATCTTGGACCTCAGGATCACACCAAGCCAAAGGCAGATGTTCAAAGGCTGTGCCACCTAGGCTTCCCGGGTGCCCCTGTTTCAGTAAAGTCTTATTTGTGTTTCTCTTGTTCTAAATGAGATTTAACATTATCTTTAGTTTAAGCCCCACTTGTATTTCTTTTTTTCTGTGAGCTCTAAGTTCATACCCTTTGCACATTTTTTTTTCTTGGATTGTGTATCTTTTTTATTTGAGAAGGTTTGTATATAATTAGGAAAATTAACCCTTCGTATTTGACATAATCTGAGAATGCTTTTTCCAAGTGTATTATCATAGAGGCTTTTATAGTAGCTAGTTTATTTTATTTTATTTTTTTAATTTTATTTATTTATGATAGGCACACAGTGAGAGAGAGAAAGAGAGGCAGAGACACAGGCAGAGGGAGAAGCAGGCTCCATGCACCGGGAGCCCGACGTGGGATTCGATCCCGGGTCTCCAGGATCACGCCCTGGGCCAAAGGCATATGCTAAACCACTGTGCCACCCAGGGATCCCTATAGTAGCTAGTTTAAAAAAAAAAATTGAGGTATAGTATACACACAAAACATACTTAAATTAGTGATTTTTTTTTTTTTTTAAGTGAAGACACTAGGGATGCCTGCATGGCTCAGGGGTTGAGCACCTGGTTTAGCCCAGGGTGTGATCCTGGAGTCCCAGGATTGAGTCCCACATTGGGCTCCCTGCATAGAGCCTGCTTCTCCCTCTGCCTGTCCCTCTGCCTTTCTCTCTATGTGTCTCTCATGAATAAATAAATAAAATCTTAAAAATAAATAAATAAAAGTGAAGACACTCATGTAACCACCATCCAGATCAAGAAATGTCATGTTTTCTCATTTGTGGAAATATTATTAATTCCAAAAGAAAATGTAAAAATAAATCTTTGAAAGAGGTAAACCATTTTGGATAGATTAGAGACTATAGACAATTAGCATTTTAATTTTCATTATTTAGTGGTGATCGTGGTATGAAAAAGTTGTATTATGTAAAAGAGCAGAAAATTGTAAGGAATATGATTTTTTTCTGGCTAGATTGCATATTTTAATACTAGCTTACTCATATTCTTTTCTGATGAAGTAAAACATACCCTACAGTAAGTGCTATAAAGAGAGCCTTGAAGAATATTAATTTTAGATGAGCCCCAGAAGAGTGATTCATCATTTTGCATTTGGAGCAAAGATCTGGGGATGTTCCACTGTACTCAAATTTGCTACTAATTATTTTAGGGTTTCTGATGCATTTTAAATACCATGGAAGCTTTTCTTGTTTGGGTCAATGATTCATTCAAATGCTCATTTCCTCTGAGTATTCTAAATGTTCTAAATGATTATCCATTGAAACTTCTCTCCAAGTACATCACTGAGAGCCTGCGGCAGTAATAGCCAAGCAAATAATTTCAAGGCTGAACACACAGTGTCAAAAAGGCCTGTTTTAAAAATCTGATTTTTAAAAACATGCATAAAGTTTGACCTTAGACCATTACTAATGGCTATTAAGAATGATAACAGAAGAACTCTTCTTTGAATAAATACAATCCAAACATTATCTCAAATTGATGCAATTACATTTCATCTTCCTCTTTTAACTTCATTTTAAATAAGAAATCTTCACATCCAATCTGGATGTTAGAAATACCCAAATTTATATCAGCGTGGTAGCCCATGAAAATCACAAATAAGAAACAAAAAAGCTCCAAAGGCAGGAAGTCTAAGTAAGCTGTAGCATTACAGTGTGTTCCAGCCTAAATTTGATCAGTTTTGATTTTTGACTTTGGCTGAGTCCCTGGGGAGTCATGAAAAAAGTGTATGAATTTTGTAAATTTAGTTTTGTATTTTTGCCTGCTTTGCATATCAAACCCACCAAAGACTTCTTCCTTGCATAGCATTATTTTAAACTGTCATCATGGGTGATGTCCTTTGTATAATAAGACTTGCCTGTAAATATGATGAAATCAGGAAATCAAGGGAACAGAGATTAGGAGAATAGCTAGAAGCCATAATGCATATAGGAATTTTTACAGATGAGGAAAGAGCTTTACCAGCTGTGAGAGAATTTCACCTCTCTCTTTTTGTAACAAGCAGAATGTGAAATCATGAGCCAGAAATCCTCTCTTCAACCCTAGGACAAGAATAGCATTATTCTCACTGTTGGTATTCAAATATGTGCTCTGAAGAGCCTTAGAGAATATTGCAAAACTTCACTAGGGAAGGGCACACATTGCATTGTTAGCATTCACAACTTAGGCCAAATCATTGAGGATTCTTAACCTCACTTATACTAAAACATCTGCTCTTGTCTCCAACATGAAGAGGCAGTAGGGCGAAGAAAACATTGAATGGATATCTATGTTTTTATAGTTCTGACTCTCCAATGAAGTAGATATCAGGTAAGATGTTTTTGCATCTCAGTGGTCTCTGCATCCCAAAGTGTCAGTGTTCTATAATTTACACTAAAGTATAAATGACTCACAACTAGGTTTGTTAATTTATTTCACACAGAGTAAGTTCAAAACTTAAAAATAAAAGTCTACCCTCCATGTCAGCCTGTTTGTTGGGATTAGGAGGAGGGTAGGGAAAGGAAGCAGGACCCACAGAGACATGCAAGAAGAGGGATGATAAGAACATCAGAGGTTATATGGTGCTATTTCTTTTGCTTCTATTCCTTCTAAAGAGACCTACACAAACTGGAGGTGGTCAGAAGCTGGGTTATATAGAGCTTAAATGTTGCCAGGCTAAAAATAAAATATTGGCCCATATTTCTATAGCTCGCATATTTCTTTTGATCCTTTACCGATACTATAGTTATCTTTCTCTCATCAAAATTTGACCTAAAGAACTGGCATAAAGATAGACATATAGACCAATGGAATAGAATATAAAGCCCAGAAATAAACCCTTGCAAAATAATCAAATTATTTTTGACTGGGATGGCAAGACTATTCAGTGGGGGAAAGGATAGTCTTTTTAACAAATATTGCCGAGAAAACTGGGTATCTACATGGAAAACAATGATGTTAGGGGCATGTAGGTGGCTCAGTAAGTTAAGCATCTGCCTTTGGCTCAGGTTACAATCTTGAGGTCCTGGGATCAACCCCTATGTCAGGTTTCCGGCTCAGTGGGGAGTCTGCTTCTCCCTCTCACTTTGCCCCCCTTTGCCCCCCCCCCCTTGTGCACTCTCTTTCTCTCTCTAATTAAAAAAATCTTCAAAATAATGATCTCAGACCATTGCCTTACTGCATATACAGAAATTAATTTTACATGGACCAAAAGTCTAAACATAAATATTAAAACTATAAAACTCTTAGAAGAAAACATGGGGGAAAAGCTGAATGACACTGGATTTGTCAGTGATATCTTGGATACGACATCAGAGGTACATGTAACAAAAGAAAAAATAGATTTGACTTTGAGAAAATTAAAAATGTTTGTGCATCATTGAACACAGTCAGCAGTGGAAAGCAACCTGCAGAATGGAACAAAATATTTCCAAATCATGTATCTGATAAGGGATTAATATCTAGAAAATACAGAGAACTCCTAAAGCTTAATAACAGCAACAAAAAACAACCAGATTAAAAAATGGACAAAAGACTTCAATAGACATGTCTCCAAAAAAGATATGTGAGTAGTCAACAAGTATATGAGAAGATGCTCGACATTACTAATCAACAGGGAAATGCAAATCAAGACTACAGTAAGATATCACCTCACACCCATTTACTGGATGGCTCGTATAAAAAACAAAACAAAACCAGAAAATAACATTGTTGCTGAGAATGTGGAGAAATTGGAACCCTTGCATACTGTTAGTGGGAATGTAAAATAATGCAGTCACTTGAAAGCAGCAGGGTGGTTCCTCAAAAAATTAAAAATAGAATTGCCATACTATGCAGCAATTCCCCATCTGGGTATATACCAAAAATAATTGTGAGTGGGATCTCAAGACATTTGTATACCCATGTTCCTAGAGCCATTATTCACAATAACTAAAACATGGAAGAAACCCAAGTGTCCATTGACAGATGAATAATAAGCAAAATGTGGACTATACATACAATGGAATATTATTCAGCCTTAAAAAGGAAGGAAATTCTGACATGTGCTATAATATGAATGATGAAGACATGCTAAGTGAAATAAGGCAGTCAAAAAAAAGACAAATACCATTTGAATCCACTTATATGAGGTACCTAGAACAGTAATAGTCATAGAACCAGAAAGAATGGTAGTTGTCAGGGCCTGGAGGGATAAAGCATTGGAAGATTTGTTTAATGGGAGTTGAGTTTCATTTTTGCAAGATTAAAAGAGTTGGAGGTGATAATGGTGATGGTTGCATAGCAATATGAAAGTATTAGTCTTATAGTACTTAATACCAGTGAATTACACTGTTAAAAATGGTTAAGATGGGGCAGCTCAGGTGGCTCAGTGGTTTAGCGCCACCTTCAGCCCAGGGTGTGATCCCGGAGACCCGGGATTGAGTCCCATGTCAGGCTCCCTGCATGGAGCCTGCTTCTCCCTCTGCCTGTGTCTCTGCCCTCCCCCCACCGCCCCATGAATAAATAAATAAAATCTTTTTTTTAAAAAACGGTTAAGATGGTACCATCTTATGTGTATTTTACCACAGTAAAAAACTTAAAGATTCATTTAAAGAATTCGCAGATTAATTTTAACCAAGTAAGGGTTGCACTTTGAACTTCTTATATGAAGGATGTGAGGTCATTAGGTAAGCAGTGTACTGGACCACAAATTCCTTTACCAGTGGCAGGCAATAACAACATTGGGAGTCATCTGCCGTCACTTAGTGCTGCTTGTACTTTTAGCCAAGTTACAACTACAGCACTCTCCCTCTTCAACATAACTTATGACTTAAAAAATAATTATAGCTAATATTTACGGAGTTCTTACTGTATGCCAGGATACTGTACTTAGAGTTTTATACATATTTATGTTAATCTTTATAACAATGCTGTGAGTTAGGTGCTATTATCATGTCTGTTTTACATACGAGAAGTTTTGTTCTTAGAGTGGTAAAATCAGTAAATTGTGAAGCTGGGAGACCATTCTTGGTTGTTGGGCAAGCACGTACAGCTTCTGTCTGTCCCCCGCTCACTCCTCTCCACTGACCCTCGTGTGTCAACATCCCCTCATCCTTTGCACCTGAGCCAACCCCTAAATTGACAATTTGATGTTTTTGTTTCATTGAAAGTAGCAAATAACACTGATAATGTTTATTAAATCCGCACTATGTGCTGCTCCCAGTGCTATCCTTCACTGTTGCTGCTGTGTCAGACCCATTCTTTGTGAATACCTCCTTCAGCACCACCACCTCACCACCACCTGACCATGTGACCGTCCAGGACTCCTCCATCTGAAATGTCAGAGGTAGGGACTATCAGTCAAGAGCTAGCTCTGATTGTTCTGCTAAAACTACCTCAACATGCAGACATCCAGAATGATGATCCCTTGGAGGAAAGCTGAGATTCAAATACAAAGAGAAGAGAGTTGAAGGAAAGGTTTACAGAGCTGGGGATTCAGATCCAAGTCCATGAGGTCAAGAGTTAGCAAATACTGGTAGCTCTTAACTCACATCATGGTCTGGAGGTTTATTTTACAAACGTGTTTCAAGATGTGCTAAAAGCTCATGTTCAATGTTATATTCTTACACTAGAATGATGCCTCCGTGAGAGCCGGGTTTTCTCTACTCTTGCTTATATCCAGTATCTAGAACTCTGCCTGCCACAGTGGATGATCATAAATATTGAGAAATCATAAGTATTTGTGCAGTGAATGAATGAATGAATATGTGCCTCATCATATTGTAAAGTACATGAAAAAAGTTCATTGGGCTCCTGGAGTTTGAACTCATTATGCTGAGATCAAGACCTGAGCTGAGATCAAAAGTCTGATGCTTAAACAACTGAGCCACTAGCTGTCTGGTTTATCATTTTTTTCCTTTAACACCTTTACCCCAAATAGGCTAAGGAAGAAATTTTTTTCCTCTTCAAAAATTACAGCATTTCCCCCCCGCCAAATGTCCTGTGGCACATTATATCTGAATGGTACAATCCAGAGGGTTGAATGATAAAATGGGGAAATGCTGAGTTAAAAATTATTTATTTTTAAAGATTAAAAAATATATGTTTTACTTAAGTTCAATTTGCCAATATATAGTATAACACCCAGTGCTCATCCCATCAAGTGCCCTCCTTAGTGCCCGTCACTATCTTTAAAGATTTTATTTATTTATTTGGGAGAGAGAAAAAGTGAGGGATAGAGCATGAGCCAAGGGGGAGGGGCAAAGGGAGAAGCAGGCTCCCTGCTGAGCCCCACCAGGGACTTCATTCTGGGACCCTGAGATCATGACCCAATCCCAAAGGCAGACACCCAGCCAACTGAGCCACCTAGGTACCCCATGCTGAGTTACAATTTAAAAGGATTCTTTGATGCTGGACCTCTCAGAGCTCTTAATGTGCTTTCTCATGTTGAGTCTGTAAAGAGAGGAAAGAGAGCATGTGCAATTTTCCAAAATTAATTTGCCATGGAACACTTCAATACAAAGAAACTTAGAACAAGTACTTCAAGGAAAACTTTAGAAATTCTTGTCTAGAAGTTTCTGCAGTTTTACCTTATCTAAACCAATACATGTCAGATCTCTTCCATCATCTAAATCTTTCTTGACCTGCTCCATACTCCATCAACATTTACATGATTTCCATTAATTTCCACCATAGTCTTCCAGGGGGTTGACTAATCTGATATATTCAGGTAAAATGTTAGTTCCAGATAAGAACTTTCTTACTTCCCAAACCACATTAGCATTGCAAGGAAGCTTAAGGTAGCCCCAACCCAAGAGTTGGCCAGTTCAGAATTTGAGGCAGTCTCAGTCAGTGGAATGGGAGCAGAAAAAGGGGTGAGGGTCAGGAACAGTTTGGTTTGGAGGAAAAGGATTTTGACAACCCTTTGAGTTATACCCTATAGGGATCTACTCCTCTCTCCACACAAACAGCAGGCCCTTTATATCCTCTGCTGCCAAACTGGGACGACTCTTCTTTTCCAGTATTAGAAGGAAATATCAGTAGGTGACCAACCATTCTGATTTTTCCAAAAGTGAAAGATTTCTCGGCACATAGGACTTTGAGTTCTAAAACCAGGGAAGTCCTAGGCAAACCATGACAGAACAGACTCTTCACAAAATGTAATGATTTTGTGGGTCTCTAAAATTTCTGAATCAGAAACGTCAGTATAAGCCACATATAGTCATTGTCACTGAATTGCAGAAATGCATTTGTGAGTTTTTTTTGCTCATCGTGAAGGAAAATGATGTGGGAGAAAAAGTATACAGTGTTCTCAGTCATTTGAAATCAATTATGCAGTTTGTGGAAGGCCTAGCTTTCTCCTTCCATTTCCTCACCTTGTCTTTTTGGGCACTTCACTGCCTTTTTTTTTTTTTTTTTTGTTCAAGAGCACTGGAGAGGGCATTGAAGCTGGTGGGAAAACTGTTGGTCCTGAGGGTTAGGGCTGCTATTGGTGTTATTGGACTGTTCCCTCAGTCCCCAGTCCCTCTAACCTACTGACTGATATGCATCCGGGCCTTTTGTTACTGAGTTTTTACCATCTTTCTTCTATTTTTTATTTTGTTTTGCTTTCCTAGTGTAATTGTTTAATGTTTTCATGAAAAAATATGATGCCTAACACCATGTGTCAGCTACCGTGCTATAGATTTTGAATACATTACTTTGTCTAGTTTTCACAAAACTTTAAGATAGAAATAATTGTTTATCCCCATTTTACTGATGAGACTGATTAAGCAATTTGCCTGAGGTCATAATGGCAAGGGAGGCTAGGATGCAGATCTGGGTTACCTGACTCTGCACCACTATTCCTAAGCGCTGCCCTAGCTACACTGTGCCTTCTATGGTTGGAGAGAAACCTAACTTTGCAACCCTAGGCTGTCATCACCAGGTGAGATGAGTCTGGGTGTTGGGAAAATGCTTTATCATTCAGATATTTTTATATACACAGACTTAATTCAATAGCTGGAGTTCCTCCTTTCTCATTGGCTGTTCCTTCTCAGTTTCATTTGCATACTTTGCCTTCAATCAGTCATTAAATACAGGATTCCTGAAATCTCATTCCTCGCTCTCCTCCCTTTTTATTCTTTACTCTGTCCTTAGGTTATCGGATTCATGTCTCACAAATCTACATTTCCAAACCCTCTCTTCCAAGCACCAGATCCTGTCTCCAGCTGGGTACCTGCCCTCATCGTAGATGTCCCAAATAATTCTCATACTAAACGTTCTGAATCAGACTAAAGGAACTTCTCCTTGTGGTTGCTTGAATGGACTTGGAGGACCTGGCTCTTTCCAACATCCTCCATCTTACAGCCACTGTATTACCTGGTTATGCAACCTGGAAACCTAGGACTAATCTTCATTATCTCCTCATCTAATCTATTACTACTAGTGTTTCTTGGAGAATTGATAAAGTTTGCTAATCAGTCTACCCACAGACATTCTGCCTTCCTTATTCTTGTTTTTTTTAATTACAGACAGAGAAATCGTGAAAAAAATTTTATTAAATTTTTTATTTTAATTCCAGTATTGTTAACATACGGTGTTATATTAGTTTCAGGTGTACAATATAGCGACTCAACAATCCTATACATTCGTTATTTAGTGTTCATCATGAAGGTATTCTTGCTCTCCTTCACCTCTTGCACCCATCTCCTCACCCATCTCCCTTCTGGTAATCATCAGTTTGTTCGCTAGAGCTAAGAGTCCATTTCTTGGTTTGTCTCCCTCTCTTTTTTTTCCCCCTTGCTTATTTGTTTTGTTTCTTAAATTCCACAGATTAGTAAAATCATGTGATATTTGTCTTTCTCTGATTAAGTTATTATGCTTAGCATCATACTGTCTACCTCCATCCATAATGTCACAAATGGCAGGATTGCGTTATTTTTTATGGCTGAGTAATGTTTCAGTGTGTGTGTGTGTGTGTGTGTGTGTGTGTGTGTGTATCAGATCTTCTTTATCCATTCATCTGTCAGTGGACACTTGTGCTGCTTCCATAATCTGCCTATTGTAAATAATGGTGCTATAAACATAGGGCTGCATGTTGATTTGATTTTGTGTTTTCGTATTTTTGCAGTTAATACCCAGTAGTGCAATTACTGGATTGTAGGATAGTTCTATTTGTAACTTTTTGAGGAAACTCCATACTGTTTTCCAGAGACCAGTTTGTATTCCCATCAGTAGTGCAAGTGTGAGGTGATATCTCATTGTAGTTTTGATTTGTTTTTCCTTAATAAGTGATGTTGAACATCTTTTCATGGGTCTGTAAGCCATCTGGATGTCTTCTTTGGGGAAATGTCTATTCCGGTCCTCTGCCCATTTTTAGATTGGGGGGTTTGTTTTTTTGGTGTTTAGTTGTGTCAGTGCAATATATATTTTGAATACTAGCTCTTAATTGGATATGTCATTTGCAGTATCTTCTCTTAATTGCCATTTAGTTTTTGGGATCATTTCCTTTGTTGTGCAGAAACTTTTCATTTTGATGTAGTCCCAATAGTTTATTTTGGCTTTTGTTTCCTTTGCTTTAAGAGGCATACCAGGAAAAATGTTGCTGCAGCCACTGTCAGAAACATTACTGTCTGAGCTCTCTTTTAGGACCTTTATGGTTTCAGGTCTCATATTTAGGTTCTTGATCCATTTGAAGTTTAGTTCTTTTTTTTTTTTTTAAGATTTTATTTATTCATCAGAAACAGAGAGATGTGTGAGAGACAGAGACACAGGCAGAGGGAGAAGCAGGCTCCATGCAGGGAGCCCGATGTGGGACTTGATCCCGAGACTCCAGGATCACGCCCTGGGCCAAAGGCAGGGGCTAACCCACTGAGCCACTCAGGGATCCCCTGGAGTTTAGTTCTGTGTGTTGTAAGAAAGTGGTCCAGTTTTGTTTTTTTGCATGTTACCATCCAGTTTTCCCAACACTGGATGAAGTGTTGAAGAAGGAAAACACAGTTTTCTTCAACACTTGTTGAAGAGACGGTCTTTTTCCCATTGCATATTCTTTACTTCTTTGTCAAAGATTAATTGACCATATAACCATATTAAGTGGGTTTATATCTGAGTTTTCTATTCTGTTCCATTGATGTGTCTACTTTGTGCCAGTAACATACTGTTTTGATCACTACAGCTTTATAATATAACTTGAAGCCCAGAATTGTGATGCCTCCAGCTTTGCTTTGCTTTTTCAAGGATCTTTTGTGATTCCATACAAATTTTAGGATTATTAGTTCTAGATCTGTGAAAAATGCTGGCAGTATTTTGATAGGAATTGCATTAAGTCTATAGATTGCTTTGGGTATATATTTTAACAATATTTGTTCTTCCAATCTGTGAGCATGGAATGGTTTGCCATTTTTTTGTTTCATTTTCAAATTCTTCCATCAATGTTTTATAGTTTTCAGAGTACAGGTCTTTCACCTCTTTGAGTTAGGTTTATTCCTAGGTTATTTTATTATTTTTGGTAGAATTGTAAATGGGAATATTTTCTTAATTTCTCTTTCTGCTGTTCATTATTAGTGTTTAGAAATGCACCAGATTTCTGTACATTGATTTTGTATCCTGTAACTTTACTGAACTCCTCATATGTCAGTTCTAGTAGTTTTTGGCGGAGTCTTCAGGATTTTCAATATAGAGAGTCATGTCATCTGCAAGTAAATGTTTTGCTTCTTTCTTACCAATTTGGATGCCTTTTATTTCTTCTTGTCATCTAACTGTTGTGGCTAGGACTTCTAGTACTATGTTAAATAAAAGTGTTTAGAGTGCACATCCTTGTTTTGTTCTTGACCTTAGGGAAAATGGTTTTTCATCATTAAGAATGTTTGCTGTGGGTTTTTCACTTGAGGACTTTATTATGTTGAGGTATGTTTCCTCTAACCCTACTTTGTTGAGAGTCTTTTTAATGAATAAATCTTGTACCTTGTCAGATGCTTTTCTACATCTGCTGAAATGATCATATACTTTTAATCCTTTTATTGATGTAATTTGTCACATTGATTTATGAATATTGAACCACCTTTGCATCCCAGGAAGGGTGAAAGGTGATCATGGTGAAAGATTTTTTTAATGTATTGTTGGATTTAGTTTGCTATTATTTTGTCGAGGATTTTACATCTGTGTTTATCAGAGATATTAGACCATAGTTCTCTTTCTGTGGTGTCTTTATCTGGTTTTGGTATCAGGGTAATGCTGGCTTCATCAAGTGAATTTGGAAATTTTCCTCCCTCTTCTGTTTGTTGGGATAGTTTGAGAAGAACAGATGTGAACTCTTCTTTAAATTTTTGGTAGAATTCACCTATGAAGCTGTCTCATCCTAGACTTTTGTTAGTTTGGAGGTTTTTTTTGTTTTGTTTTGTTTTGTTTTTTTACTGATTCAATTTCATTGCTGGTAATCAGTTTGTTCAAGTTTTCTGTTTCTTCCTGCTTCAGTTTTGGTAGGTTATGTGTTTTTAGAAGTTTACCCATTTCTTCTATGTTGTCCAATTTATTGGCATATAATTTTTATAATATTCTCTTAAAATTGTTTGTATTTCTGTTGTGTTGGTTATTTCTCCTTCTTCATATGTGATTTTGTCCAAGTTCTCTCTCTTTTTAGGCAAGTCTTGCTAGAAGTTTATCGATTTTGTTGATGTTTTCAAAGAGCCAATTCCTGGATTCATTGATATGTTCTTGTTTTCTTAGTTTCTGTATCATTCATTTCTGCTCTAATCTTTATTATTTCCTTCCTTCTCCTGGTTTTAGGCTTTGTTTGCTAATCTTTTTGTAGCTCCTATAGGTGTAAGGTTAGATTGTCTATTTGAGATTTTTCTTGGTCCCTGAAGTAGGCCTATATTGCTCTGAACTTCCCTCTTAGAATCGTTTTTGCTGCATCCCAGAGGTTTTGGACCATTGTGTTTTCTTTTCTGTTTGTTTCCATGTACTTTTTTATTTCTTTTTTTGATTTCTTTGTTGATCCATTCATTGTTCAATAGCATTCTATTTTATTTATTTATTTATTTATTTATTTATTTATTTATTTATTTATTTATTTTAAAAGATTTTATTTAGGGATCCCTGGGTGGCGCAGCGGTTTGGCGCCTGCCTTTGGCTCAGGGCGCGATCCTGGAGACCCAGGATCGAATCCCATATCAGGCTCCCGGTGCATGGAGCCTGCTTCTCCCTCTGCCTGTGTCTCTGCCTCTCTCTCTCTCTCTCTCTCTCTGTGACTATCATAAATAAATTAAAAAAATAAAAAAAATAAAAAAATAAAAGATTTTATTTATTTACTCATGAGAAACAGAGAGAGGCAGAGACATAGGCAAAGAGAGAAGCAGACTCCATGCCAGACGCCTGATGTGGGACTCGATACTAAGACTCCAGGATCATGCTCTGGGCCAAAGGCAGACACTTTTAACTGCTGAGTCACCCAGACATCCCTGTTTAGTAGCATATTATTTAACCTCTATATATTTGTGGTCTTTCCAGATTTTTTTCTTGTGAGTGATTTTTAGTTTCATAGTATTATGGTCATAAAAATGCATGATATGACTGAATTTGTTGAGATTTGTCTTGTGGCCTAGTATGTGATCTCTTCTGGAGTATGCTCCATTTGCATTTGTAAAGAATGTGTATTCTGCTCTTTTAGGATAGAATGTTCTGCATTGTTCTGTTAAATCCATCTGGTCTAGTATGTTATTCAAAGCCACTGTTTCCTTTTTGATTTTCTGTTTGGATGATGTGTCCAGTGATGTAAGTAGAATGTTGAAGTCGCTTACTGTTACTGTATTACTATTGATTAGTTCCTTAATGTTTGCTATTAACTACTATATTTAGTTGGGTGCATAAATATTTACAATTGTTATTTCTTCATGCAACTTTTTTTTTTTTTTAAGATTTTATTTATTTATTCATGAGACACACACACACACACACACACAGAGAGAGAGAGAGAGAGAGAGAGAGAGGCAGGGACACGGGCAGAGGGAGAAGCAGGCCCCATGCAGGAAGCCCAATGTGGGACTCTATCCTGGGATTCCAGGATCATGCCCTGGGCCAAAGGCAGGCGCCAAACCGCTGAGCCACCCAGGGATCCCTTCATGCAACTTTTGATCTCAGAGTCATAGAGATTACTTAATATATATAAAAAAAAAAAAAAAAGAAAAATTAAGGGCTGCCTGGCTGGCTAAGTCAGTGGAGCATGTGACTCTGGATCTCAGAGTTGTGGGTTCAAGCCCCATGTTGTATGTAGAGACTATTTAAAAATAAAATCTTGGGGGGAAAAAGTAATTATTATATTTCCTTGTTGGATTGTCCTCTTTATTATTGGTGTCCTTCTTTGTTTTTTGTTATAGTCTTTGTTTTAAAGTCTGTTTTGTCTGATAAAAGTATTGCTGCCCTGGCTCTTTTGACATCCGTTTGCGTGATAATTGTTTCTCTATCCCCTCACTTTTATCTGCAGATGTCTTTGAAATGAGTCTGAAATGAGTCTCTTGTAGGCAACATATAAATAGGTCTTGTTTTTTTTTTTTTTTAAATCTACTCTGTCACCCTCTGTCTTCTGATGGAGCACTTCGTCCACTTCGTCCATTTACATTAAAGGTAATTATTAGTAAATATGTATTTATTGCCATTTTGTTACTTGTTTTTTGGTTGTCTTTGTAATTTTTCTTTAATCTTCTCTTGCTCTCTAATGGTTTGCTGGCTGTCTTTAGTGATGTATTCCTTTCTCTTTATTTTTTGCGTATATATTACTGGATTTTGATTTGTGCTTACCATTAGGTTTAACATCTTCCGCATATAGCAGTCTATGTTAATTTGATGGTGCTTTAAGTTTCAACCACTCTTCGCTCCTCTCCTCCCATATGTTAGGTATATGATGTCATATTTTACATTCTTCTATTTTGTGAATCCCTTGACTAATTTTTATAGATACACTTTTTTTTTTTTCTTATTGCTTTTGTGATTCCTACTTTGCACATTCTCACTGTCTGTCTTCTCAAAGAATCCCCTTTGATATTTCTGTCAGGGCTGGTTTAGTGGTCATGAATTCCTTTAGTTTTTGTTTGAGAAATTCTCTCTCCTTGCATTCTGAGTAATAGCCTTGCTGGATAGAGGCATATTTTGCCCTTTTAGCACTTTGAATATATCATGCCCCTGTCTTCTAGCCTGCAAAGTTTCTGCTGAGAAAACCCCTGATAGATTTCTAGTATTTCCCTTGTATATACTTGTCATCTTTTCTCCTACTGCTTTAAAAATTTTTTTCTTTATCATTGCCTTTTGCCATTTTAATTACTGTGTCTTAGCGTGGACCTCCTTGGTTTGATTTTGTTGAGGGTTCTCTGTATCTCCTGAATATGGATACCTGTTTCCTTTCCCAGATTAGGGAAATTATCAGCTACTATTTCTTCAACTAAATTTTTTGCTCCCTTTTCATTTTTTTCTTATTCTGGGATCCCTATAATTTAAATGTTATAATGCTTGTTGGAGTTGCTGAGTTCTCCAAATTTATTCTCAGTTTGCATAATTTTTTTCTCTTACTTGCTCATCTTGATTCCTTTTCATTACTTTGTCTTCGTGGTCATTAATTCATTCCTCTGCTCCTCTAGCCTGTTATGTATTCTATCAAGTGTATTTTTTATTTCATTTATTGTGTTCAGCATCTCTGATTGGTTCTTCTTTTTTTTTTTTTTTAATCTCTGTTAAGGATCTCATTGTTGTCCTCCAGTTTTTTCTCAAGTCCAGTGAGTATCTTTAAGATTTTTTAAATTTGTTTATTCATGAGAGACAGAGAGAGAGAGAGAGAGAGAGAGAGAGAGGCAGAGACACAGGCAAAGGGAAAAGCAGGCGCCACGCAGGGAGCGCGACGCAGGACTCGATCCCAGGACTCCAGGATCATGCCCTGGGGTGAAGGCAGGCACCAAACTGCTGAGCCACCCAGGGATCCCCCATGATCATTACTTTAAATTCTCTATAAGGCATGATACTTGTATCTATTTTGCTTAGGTCTCTTGCTGTAGTTTTGTCCTGTTCTTTCATTTGGGCCATATTCCTCTATCTTCTCATTTTGTTTGACTCTCTGTATCTTTTTCTGTTTTAGGATAGTCAGCTACTCTTCCTGCCCTTGCAAATAATGGCCTTATGAAGGAGTTCTGTAGTGCAGTGTCCTCTGTTCCCCATGATCTGGTGCTTCAGGGAGTGTATGTGTGTGTTGCCTATGTTCTGTGTATCCTGGCTGCTTTTTCCTCCAGTTCAGTCACCTGCAGAGGTCCTCTTTGCCTGTTGTGGGCAGTGTGTGGCCCTAGCCAGGGTGGAACGCATTTTAACATTGTGCATGCTGGTCTGCTTGCAAAATGAGACATGCTTCTGCCCATGGAACCAACATCCCACAAAACACAAGGGTCAGAGTCGTGGTGTCCACAAGGTTTGCATCTGTCTCCTGTGGAGGGGCCCTGCAGCACAGGGACTGAGGCAAACTGACTGGAAAGGGTGGGTTGGAGGAAGTGGGGAGACGGGAGGCTTGGTGTAACCAAGTTAAATAGCAGGTTTCAGTGCTGCCCTGGTTCCTACAGGTGACCATATGTTTATGCTGGAGCAGATGACAATAAAATGGCACCTGCCAGATCCTTTATTCCTGGAGGGCTCTCTTTGCAATCTCATACTCTTAGATGAGTACAGAGCTCCCCCTCTTCTATGCCCAGTTTCAAAACTGCTGCTTCTGTGCTATATCTGCATGGGCTGTTTGTCTGCTGTTTCTTTAGGGCAGGGACTCAGCTTCCTACATGCTCTGGGCTCTTCCAGAGTTGAACCACTAATTTTTAAAATTCTGGGGTTTAAGTCCTGCTGGTTGTAAGAACTCATGAAATTCAGCCTCTCTTGCTTTCAAAATCAAATGTTAGGGGGGATCCACCTTTTCCTTGTGGGCTTGCCAGTGTGACAATCTGTTTCTTACCCTTCTCTATGCCACTGGCTTCCTCCTGACTGCAGAGAGTCTGTTAAGCTCCCAAACCATGTCTCTGCTCTTAATACCTTCTTCAGTATAGCCTCCTTTCTACTTTCATTTGTGGAGTTTGTTCTGTCAGTCTTTGAGTCTTTTTCTGGTTATTTATGCTGATGTGTTATCTAATTGTATCTGTATGAGGTTAGCTTAGGAAATTCAATTTCTTAGCTTAAGAAGTTCAAACACTACTACAACAGTAAGAAGAAAAGCAGTAAACGGATTCAAGCATTCTAAGCTTTGTTGACATTCTCTCTGTTACTAGGACTTCTTCATGGGTCTTACAGTTCTATGTTAGACCATGAAACATTTGCATACACGTCGTCTTTAATGTCACTTTTATCTTTTTTATGGTTCAGATATTCATCTATACGTCTATACAGGAAAAAAAAAAAAGCTGTTTTTTTTTTTGTCCTTAAAAAAAAATAAATAAAAGGGTCCTGGGCAGCCCGGGTAGCTCAGCGGTTTAGTGCTGCCTTCGGCCCGGGGCCTGATCCTGGAGACCCAGGATTGAGTCCCACATCAGGCACCCTGCATGGAGCCTGCTTCTCCCTCTGCCTGTGTCTCTGCTTCTCTCTCTCTCTATGAATAAATAAAATCTTAAAAAAAAGGGGGGGTGTCCTCCTACTCTCTAGTGTCTTCTCAGCCTCCTCACAGAGAAATCCTTTTTAAAAATCTGATCATATCAGTATGATTGTTTCCCTGCCTATATCTTCAGTCTCATCTTACACTAAAACTATTATTCTGTATCATGCAGGACTCCCTTCACAAATTAGATGATATAATCAAGTTGGACAATTTAAGGAGAGGCTAATAAAGTTATAGGCAGTGTTAATGGCTGGACCACCTGATGCCTGAGGGGTTAGGAGGGGAAAAAGTTACTATAATCAGGAGATAGTAACTGTATAGAAACATTGCCTGATAGGAGTGGTGGCTTTAGGTAGAAGGAGGCAGATAATACATGATTATCTGTCAGGGAATGTGCTAAGGAAACAATTAACTTATTCTCTTTCTACCCTCTAGTCCAACCTGGTGCCTCTCATTGGTTGAACTCAACTGAAAGTGAGGTCCAAAAGAGACCATTGTGACAGTGCATCAGCCTCCAGGAGCCCTCCAGAATAGGGCAGAGAAGGCTAGATAATGGGCAAGGGAGAAATGGAAGGTAGTTAGGATACTTAGTAAACCAGGAAGAATTTCAAATATAGAAAGTATCAAAGCAAAATAAAAACCACTTCATACATTCAGTAAAAAACAATCATAACTGTAATACTTGAACTTCAGGTGGAACAATAATTTACTTGATGTGCCATGTACAGTTCTAGAACAAGACTTTCCAGGTATCGCAGAATTCCTTTTTCCACTCTCCACAACTACAAATTCTACTTGGTTATACCATCATCACTAAAACTCCCCTTTTCCAGACATTGGGCCTTTCCTCATATCTGTGTTAGTCAACCCAATTCACAAATATTCTCTCACTAAGCCTGGCCTAACCACTTTGGAGATTGTCTTTTTCTTCTCCTTCCCCTTCTCTTCCTTTTCCTCCTCCTTCTCCTCACCCCTTTCTTCCTTCTTCTTCAACTATGTTTTGCCTCTGAAATATTTCCCTCTGTTTTTCTCCTAATAGAAGAAAAGTCTGTTAGTTTTCTTTTTTAACATGTAAGGCATGTGTTGTTATTCTTTATTTAAAAAAATTAAAAATATGTAAACAAAAATCATAAAAATATTAACATTGAAACGAAGTGAGTTATTTAGATTAACTTGATATACCTCTTTAAGAAGCTATCAAGTGTTTTATAAATATTTGTCAGCTATTTAAATTGTGGCATTCTTATGGGAATGACTGTATGCTTGTGCTGACTATAATTAAAGTATTTTGGAAATACTTTCATGAATTTTACTTCTTGAAATTTGGCAGATTAGATGTTCCGAAAAACTCTCCTGCTATAAGCACCTAGAAAGGCTGCATAAGGTCAAATACACATCTGTTAAAATTTATAGATGTGCTCACAATAAACGGTAGAAAGCTTCAAGTGTCAAAAATGGAGAAAGAGAAAAGCCCGAGTGGGAGTGGTGCCCACAGGCTGCCCTAGGGCATCTCAAGTCTTGAGGAATCTAGAGAGGAGAGATTTAATGGCTATGAGGGGAGCTGAGCCTAGGTATAGGGCCTTTTCCATTTGGGGAGCTGGAATTTACACACCTGCATGAAGTCCAGACCCTCAAAATGTCAGTACTCTTTTTCTCTGTAGAAGAGAATGATACCTTTTTTAAAAATAAAAACTGATCTTAGATTTGGGGGGAGATATAAAATATAAATACCAAATTCTGCCTGTAGGAGGAAGGCAGGAGGGAGAGTAAAGGAAGTAAATGCAATAATAAAAAAAAAAGGTACACGCAGGGCTTCTAGTATATCTGCAGTGTTTTACCTCTTGAGGTATGTGCACCTGAGTTTGTTAGACTTTTTTTATTTGTGAAATACTTTAGAATGAAAGACCATAAAGAAAAAAATGAAGTTACAAAGTAGTGAGTATGGTATGTCTTTATCAGGTGCGCCATGTATATGTGTAGAACTTCTAGAAGGATATAAGGATGTACTCTTAAATATAGACTAAGACAAATTGCAGAACAATTCATATAGTAAGATAACAATTTAAAACATGAATCAATATTATTAGTACGTAAAGATACATATCCACATAATATGATAATTATAAAGAGATCATATATACAACATGTGTGTATATATATGTATAAATACATATATATGAAGTATATATATAAAAAGAGATTGCTAAACACCAAATTAAGTATAATGGTTATATTGCAGGGGAGGGTGGGGAAGACATCTAAAAAGGGCCGGTGGGGAAGACATCCAAAAAGGGCCACACTAGATGAATTGAACAACTTTGGCAATACATTGTCTCTTAAACTGAGTGGCAGTGCATGAGTTTTAGTTACGTTATTCCTCATTTCCCTTTTTGTTTCTTAAATATTATAAAATATACTGTAAAGCTTTTTTTTTTTTTTAATATCCCACCTATTTACTCGTGAGAGACACAGAGAGGGAGAGAGAGAGAGAGGCAGAGACACAGGCAGAGGGAGCAGCAGGCTCCATGTAGGAAGCCCAACGTGGGACTCAATCCCGGGTCTCCAGGATCAGGCCCTGGGCTGAAGGCAGTGCCAAACTGCTGAGCCACCTGGGCTGCCCCTGTAAAGCTTTTATAATGAAAGATTTTGGTGTCATAATCTCTCTGAACAGCACTTGGGCATGCTTGTGGCCCTGAGGAAGTGCTGATATTCTGATACCTTTAGAGACTGATCACTTCAGCTCAGAATACCTCTTTGATTTTTTCCCTAATGCAATGATTTATTTTACTAATAGTATTTATTGAGCTTCTACTATGTCCTAGTCCCTATTTTGGTTGTTAGATATATCAATGATTAAAACAGACAAACTATAATCTAGTAATATCAGATTCAAACAATTTCAAGAAAGTCTGGACTCTCCAAGAAAAATTGCTGAATAGACTCCCTTACCTGCTGTTAATGGGGTTGATAGATGGTTGGTAGAGAGTGCTGGATGGTTTTTGGGATTCATTTCTGAGAGTGCTATACATCCTCAAATAAACCTAGAAATCTTGAAATCTTGATTAAATCTGTATCAGCATTTGATAAAGTGTACCAATAATTACCATATCACACATTATTTGGGTAGACTCATCAGGCCTGGAGTACAACTGAATTAGAGTTAACTGAATATTATGCATTTTTCACTTACCAGTTGTCCTGATAAGGTAGTCTCGATATTGCTATGGTTTAGATTTGCATCCTAGAAAATAGGCAGGAATCTGCTTCTGAACCTGAGAAGTCACCATTGCCCTCCCTCCCAAGTATTGATTATGGTTTCTTTGTACCATATTGTTGACTGATTACAACTATCTTTTTCAAAGGAGTCATGCCCTCTTGGAAGAGTAAAAGTCTACTTGCTTGTTCAGTCCACCTATCCTTGTCACTTAACAAACCACCCAAAATGATGCCTTAAAACATTAGTCATTCATGAAGCCCAAAATCTGTGGATTAGGAATTTGAACAACACTCAGATAGCCCTCTCTTCTGCCCCATGGAGTCCTGGTTGGGTCACTCAGTTGTATTCACCTAGTAGCTACTTAGATTTGGAGAGTCCAAGAAGGATTCATTCATATGTCTGGTGCCTTACTTGTATTGATTGGTGTCTGAGCTCATTTGGGCCCCTCTCTTTCTTTTACAGTTTCAGGACTTCTCTACATGAGCTCTCCACAGAGTAACTGAACTTCTTACATGGTGGCTCAAGACTCTAAGAAAGTGTGTTCCTAGAGGCAGGAAGTGCAAGCTACGGGTCTCTGAAGATCTGAACTCCATATTGGCATAGCCTTACTCCCAATGTGTTCTCTCAGCCAGAGCAGTCACAGAAGATCGGATTCAAGGGTAGTGGATATATCTTCCTAACATACACAGGAAGAATGTTGATGAATTTGTGACAGTCTTTAATCCATCATATCATCCTTTTCCCCTATTAGCTAGTGAAACT
The DNA here is from genome assembly GCF_011100685.1 of Canis lupus familiaris. NCBI lineage: Eukaryota > Metazoa > Chordata > Mammalia > Carnivora > Canidae > Canis > Canis lupus. The sequence continues at coordinate 3,467,226 of NC_049224.1, read as the reverse complement.
GGGCTAGAGTCATTGGTATTCTTTGTCAGGGCTTCATACATAAGCTTAACACACTGAGATAAACAGAACTCCGTCTAAGTAGAATAGGTCAAAATGGGACTCATGCATTAAACTCCTTCTTAGGGTGCCTTTAACCAGAAGAAGGCAAGATAATGTCATGTTGGGCAGCAGGTTAGGCAGTTAGCTGGAACAATGACTCAACAACCAGGATTTAGAAATTAGAGCCAAAATGTCATCCCTACATTTCACTTCATTCCACTTAATGAATACTTTTTCAGTACCTACTACCTGCCAGTTACTACTAGACACAAGGGTGAGATACTTGTTCTCATGGATCCTATAGTCTGTTGGAGGTTAACAGTAAATGGGTAAATTATTTAGTAATCTACAAAATATGACAGATTTGGCAGGGAGTGAAAGTCTCTTGGTGGTCAGGAATAACTCTGTAGGAGTGGAAGTTTAGTCTGATTATCAGAGCAGTACAAATGAGCCAGTGTCAGAAGGAAGTACATTCTGGAAAGAGAAAGAAGTAAGTGCAAGGTAAGACAAACAGGATGAAGGGCAGTGTGTTTGGAGCACTATGAATGATGGGAGAGTTGTTGGAAATGAAAACAGAGAAAGATGGAGAAGTCAAATAATTGAGGGGCTGGAAAGCCATGGTCAGGAGTTTGGGTTGTATTTGGAGTATAAAAGGAAGCTGGTAAAGGAATTCGATTCAGCAGAGTGGTGTTACTTGATTGATGTTATAAAAATACCTCTAGCTACTGTGTGCAGAATGGACTGTGAGGGCATAGGTTAGTGAACCCTGTGTGTGCGTGTGTGTGTGTGTGTGTCCCCATGAGAAATGAAGGCTGGTTATTAATGATGGAGATGGAAACAGTAGAGGGATTCTAGAGATATTTAGGAGGAAACCCTAGTAGGGTTAGGTGATAGATTGGAAGGGTACAGAGGAACAGGAAGACGTCGAAGGGAGAGCTAAGTTTCTGGCAGCTAGGATCCACTGTCAGCTCACCTTCTCACCCAAGTTAGGACAGAATATTTAGATCATTATTTTCACTCATCACAAGCTTGCTTTTGAGAGTGAGGCTTCTGTATCACCATGTGGCTTCTGTAAATGCTACAGCAGTGAGCCCAGAAATGTTCAGAGACACTAAATATATTTTCAAAGTGCCTTTCAATCCACTAAGGGAAAAAAAAGAGGGGACATGCCTTCCTAACCCTTTCACTGTCAGCATATTAGGCTGAGCCAAGAAACATGAGCTTTCCCCCATGTGAGTGTCATAGAGCATCTTTGAAAAGAAGCTAACCTGATTATGAAAATGAAGTTGAGAGACTCAGGCTCCATGGGAAACTATGACTTGTTCCCCTGACACAGAAATAGCTCCAGGATACCTCACTTCCCTGCTGCATGATGCTGTTCCTCTTGATTTATTTTCTCAGATGAAGGAACATTGAATGATCACAACTCTAGCTTTGTGCCATCACAACCAGCTTTCATCAATCATAGACTCAGACACTGGACCGAACAAGTTGCCAGAAAAATATCTGAGTGAGAATTATTTTCTGGGGGTATCTTTACAATTCTTTCGATTGTAGTTTATCATTCTAGTCTGAGTAGGGGTGAGTTTGGACACCACGATAAAAAAAATAGGAGTTATGGATAGGCATACCCTGAAGACACAGCAATGGAGGGAAATGAATGTGCTCCACTAGCTGGGAAGTGCTTAGGTTCAAATTTTCAGCCTGCTTAGCTTCACTGCTTAGCTGCTTGTTCATCTCCCTTGTGTAAAAATGTCTATATTCATGTGAGCAACTCGTACAAACAAATCTAGGGATCAGAGTCAAAGCACTTTGATATTCAAAACTCTGTGGTCCTTTGCTCTAGCCAGTAAATTTTGCTTTGACTGAACTGCTTCTCCAGCTCTTCACGTTCAGCAATATGCTCTGCACAACTTACAGCAAGATGTTCTAGAATTATCTCTAAATCAATATAAAATGAGCACAAAAAAATAGAAATTTGCAGCCAGTGTCTTCTGTTCTGTCTCACCTTGCTAACAGTTCTAAAGACCTTCAGTGTGCAGACTAACTATCTGGCACGCAGGACCACTGCATGGAACACCACCAGTAGACATTCATACTGTATTGTCTTTGAGTCCCAGCCACTGGATAGTTAGCCGAGGGGTGGTGCCTTTCACCTGTCCCAAGGAAGTTGTGGAATGAGGCAGCCTTGTTGCTCACTATCCATGAATCATCTCACCAACCTACTAAAAGCGCCCTTCCTGCCTGTGGCATGACCTGTAGGGCATGACCAAGAATGACCTCCCAGCATTCTTGGGCTTACCCAGCTACAGACTTCGCCCAGATGGTGCTTCTATAACTTATGACTTGGCTTTTGTCCTGTTGTACTAGAACTCTACCCTAAGCCCCACCCAGCTCTTTTCATTCTCTTCTCTAGGGGACTTGGAATCTGTTTCCTGTAGCCACCCTGTGTTCTCTAGCACTTGGCTAGAGGCTTGGCTCAGCAAGCATAATTTGCCTTAGTCTACTCCAGAAATTCTTTCTGGCAAACCTCATTTGTCAGATCCAATTAACACCAAGGCCAGGTGTGCTTCCCCCTAGAACCCTGTGACTCGCCCTCTGTGAATTCATGCCTAGCCTTGATCCTGCCATTTTGGGCTTATTCCCTCCTTTTGTAGGATCACTTTTGAGGATCAGGTGGGCAACACTAGAAATGACATTATTCCATTTTAAATCCATATCATTGGACATCTAAGTGTGGGCAGAGTTACAAATAACTTCATTTAAGACCCTCTGCCAGCAAAGTTTTTTTTTTTTTTTAAGATTTTATCCATTTATTCATGAAAGACACAAAGAGAGAGAGAAAGAGAGAGAGAGAGGCAGAGACACAGGCAGAGGGAGAAGCAGGCTCCCTGTAGGGAGCCTGATGCAGGACTCAATCCTGGGACCTCAGGGTTATGCCCTGGGCCGAAAACAGGCACTCCAACTGCTCAGCCACCCAGGTGTCCCTGGCAGCAAAGTTTTAAAATTTAGTTGATGAAACATCAATAAATGCCACTATTTTATTTGTATTTGAAAGGACAAGTATTTGGAAGATAACTTCTCAAGATTGGATCTGCTTGCATTGAGTCAACTAATGACATAAGCTTCCTACACTGTCATTCTCTCCTTTCTGTCCAAGCTCTCCTATCTTTTCGCCCCAGAGAACCCTTAAAAATTTGGACCAATGGAGGAAGTTAGATATAGGAGATGCAAGCCACAGGTTTTTTTAAATTGTGGTTTTCCTTTGTGGTAAGATGAGATCTGCCCTTGTCTTCCTAAAATGACCCATAATACTCTGGACATAATGAGTTCTTTCTGGGAAATAAACCAAAACTTGAAATTTGGATTATTTTAGAGCTGCACTCCAGTGATCCAAAGAAAACAATGAATTGAATATTTGCAAATACTGTAATGTGACTTAGTTACACCATTGTAATCTAGATACAGATTTAAGACACATGGAATCCCTATGCTCCCTGGTGGCCCCCCAAGGGTGACATCACTTGTTATGAAGTTAAGAGGGAGTAGCTCAAAGAATGTAATGGAAAAATCCCAAGTGCATATGTAATTGGTTATGAATCTCAGAAACTTCACTCTGTTTACACTAGGAAGACTGCACATCTTTTAGGAATCAGGAGTCTTTTGTTGTTACCACAAAACTATCTGTTGAAGATCCTGTTCCTCTTACACACCCAGATTTTGTTGTTTAGGAACTCAGACCTACTGAGCATGGGGAAACTTCAGCCACAGCCTTTTTGGCAGGAATGGGAGTTGGGATATCTAGGGATGAGGAGTAAAACCCCACCACTTATGTCTAACAACCTCTTCGCATTTTCACAGTAAGAGGGTTTGGGTAAGTGTCCAAAAACTGTTTCCCTGATTGTGTGCAGTAGACACTGCACAGTGAAGAAAAGCCCTGCTTGGGTGTCAGACTGACTGATCTGAGTTTAAACCCTGACTGTTAGTGACTGTGTAACCCTTGGAAAATGTCTTGATCCTCCCCGAGTCTGTTTCCTTATATGCAAAATTGGGGATAAAAATAACTATTCTGCAAGAATTGTTGTGAGAATTGAAGATAATTACTATTTTTCATGTTTTCAACAGAGTAGAAATTCATAGCCAATAATAGCTGTTGTAAATATTTGTAATTGTTATTACTACTATTATTAACTTATCTCCCTCTTCTATCACCTCCTTCTGTGAATTTCCTACAAATTCCCCAGTGACAGGGAAGTTAAGTTCTGAGGAGCATTGTTTATTCATTTATCTTCAGGTTGTCTAGCCCCCAAACTTACTGCAAACTGCTGAGAATTCCTCAGCCTGATGCACACTCCACAGGAGTCTCCCTACTCGGAAACTGAACATGCAGTAGCTGTCTTACTTCACTCACGTTTGCAGGGCCCCCTCTCTCAGGTTCACAAAGCCCCAGAGAGCATCTGTAGCTCCACTGTAGTAGTTGAGATCAGGCCACCAGCATGAAGCACTGTGTCTGTTCATGGGAGACGGAGTCATTGTTTGTGCCCTGAATAAAGGACTTAGATATAACAAACAGTCACTTATTTCTAACTTTTAGTAATTTTTATACCATGTTCATAACTCTATCTTACGACCGTAGATTTTAAATTGATAGATTACTTAGGTGTGCAAAAATGTAACTTTTTTATATCTCCATGATTTAATTCAACTAACTCGGGACCCTATCGTATCTTACCATTTCTTCAGATGTTGGAAAAAATGATTTTGGTTTTGTAGATTAAAGGTAATTTAGTCACTTTCAGTTTAAAATTTCATATCTCAGTTAATTATATTCAGTTCAGGGTTTAGAGTCACACAATCCAAGGTTTGTGGCCTTTCTTTCCATTCCCTGATATGTACGATTCCATCAGGGTAGCACATCTGGTCTACAGACCAGCCTCAGCTCTTCAGCAGCTTCCTTTGGCTCTTTAGGGATTGGCTTCTGAAGCACTATATCTGCTGCTAATGTATCTGGTCACACCTGCTTGGGGAACTTGGACAGAAATATGGTGCTGGCGTTTGTTGTCCCTGCCAGAGCTTCTGGTGACCGGTCTGTGTCTTCTGCATCTCCTCATCCTGACTGGGGCCTGTTTTATTCCTCTGGCCCTTATGGCCTTTCTCAGTACCATTTAAGGAAGGCATGAACTTCTGGATGACTGCCATATTGTGCTGAGGTCTTCTCCCTGCTTAAATATACCCTCCTACCTTCCTGCCCCACTCCATCCACCCTGTGACAATGCTGGCACACTGAGAGGAAGTCTCCTTTCACAGATTCAGACAGCAGGTGGGGCAGAAAGCTCTGTGTTCAGCCTACTTCCAAGGCATCTGGGATTATCATTCTCTGCATTCTTCCTTAGACTGAGGCCTAGGGGGTGGGAATATTGCTAATTGCTGTTCTGATTGCTCTTCTTCTTATTTTCCTGCTAAAAGAAACCCAGTTTAAAAAAAAAAAAAAAAAAAAAGAAACCCAGTTTTGTTCAGGGTATCAATGTGATTAATATCAATATTTACCTTTTCAGATTTCCTTTCACTAGGGATGGGCAATAAGATATAAATGGGATAAAAAGATATAAATGGAAAAAATTGGATAGCCTTCACAGAAGCTATTGTTTCCAGGATTTAAAAAAAAAATTAAAAGCTGATGTGTGTCTTTGCCGTTGCCTTTTCTCCTTCTTGCTTATTGGAATGCATACATGACAGTAGAGTAGCCACCTTGTAACTGGCAATCCATACGCTAACCCTGCAGTAGGATGCTGAGAGCAGTCTGGACCGTTGATAAATTACTTATCTTCAAACCGCTTGTTAAAGGGGAAAAAATAACCCTCTATTTACTTAAGCTGTCGTGATCATGTCACTTGTACATGTAGCTAAAAGCAATAAAAACTGATCAACTTGAGCACCATATATATATATCCTAGTCTTGCCATTTCTGAATATGCGTGGCCTTCCAGCTTTCACTGGTACCAGCAGACTAGCAAGTGTTTTTATTGATGTCCTATGTGTCAGGAAACCACTGTTATATCATTGTGGGGATATAAAACTTCCTTAGATTCCTCAGTGCTCCTGCAAAAACTGTAGTCTCCTGAGACATAGCATTTTGTAAAGGATACAAAGATGGAGAATATGGGCTTTCACTTCCCCTGGACACATTTTCGCATGCCATAAGTATTAGATCTGTAGCCATTTATTTTTCTAATGATGTAGCTAATTGCTATGATCTGAAAGGATAATAAAACTTCTCTTATCTCCCCCAAAGCCAAACATCCTGAGATAGGCACCTAGGTTAGCTCCTAGGTATTTATATATAAAAAGAGATGAAGCCAGGACCTCTCTAGGTTGAAACACTCCAGGCTTTCTGACACCTAGAGAGATTTTATTTACAATCCAAACAGTTCGGGTGAGAACCCAGCATCATTTCCATCCCCAAAAGATCAGAAGTTTTTTTGTTTTTTTTCTTTCTCCTCCTATTTTGGGGAAGGGCATAGAGGCAGCTGCCTCTCTCCTGTGTATACATGGAGAAAATCCATTATTCCGTGCCCTCTACCACCGAAGTTAAAAGATTCCGTGGCTCTCATTGAGAAGTCTGGGGTATCGGTGTGGGAGACAAAGGCTGTAATGTTATTCTGGTTGTTGATCTGGTTGTAGTAATAAAAAACTCTTTCCTCTGCCCAGAAGCCTCATGTCTGCAGTATCCACATATAAAAAGTAGGTAACTGTGCAAGTGGCATAACCAGTCCCCCAAAACAATCACATCTGTATCCTTACTACTCTGTGGTCTACTTTATAGCCTCCATTCTTTTTGATTTCACTAAGTTCAGGCTCATTTAATACTGCAATTTCTTCTTGTTCTAAACAGCCTGACTCTTAGACTCTTGTAGGAAGTGGACTTTATGAACTTAATTTGGAAGTCCGAATAAGAACAATTAATCTTTTGTCTCTGTTGCGCTCTTTCCTTATTCTGAAGAAGGCCTTTAAAGAAGTAATCTTACAGGAATAAAATATCTATGGTACAATATTTCCAAATATGAGCCTGTTGTACTGTTCTGTGTTACCTAGTATGACATTATCTTGTTACATGATGTTGTAATCTTTCATGATGTTGTAAATTTAACCTCTTGTGAGACTTCTTCAGAACCCCGGTAAGTAGTACCTCTACTGACCTTATTGTTCACTTTGCACTGTGCATTTCCCTCTGTCTCTTTTATAGTGTCTTTCTTGCACAGACATGGTACTTTTGCATCTTGGAATGGTGTAATAATGTGTGTCCATCAACCTCCTTATCCTTTTTTCCTTCAAATCCGGTGGGTTAAGTGGCCACAAATTCTTTGATCCACTTCTCGTTGAGAAATGAGGACTATTTTCCTTCCCTCTGTGCACCATCTATGATAGCAACATAGAATAGAGCAGAAATGACACTGCACTAGTTTTGGGGTCAAGGCCCGAATAGACCAGCTACTTCCACTTTATAGGAAACAGTCCTGCAGCTTGGAACCACCATGTAAGCAGCCCAGTTACCCTGCAGTAAAGATCATATGGTGAAGACAAGGAGTCCATGCTTACGCTTCTAACTCTCCTTGCCAAGGCATTGAGCATGTGAAGGAGAAGTTAACCTGAACCTTCCAGCTCCAGTTGAATACCCGAGTGACTCAGATGATGTCTCGTGGAATAGGAGAGCTGCTCAGCTGAGCCTTACCTGAATTCCTAACCCCTCCAAATTATGAGCTATAATTAAATTGGCTGTTGTTTTAAAGTATCAATTTTAGAAGGACTTTTTTTTTTTTTTTTTTAATAGAAGGACTTTATTACACAGCAGTTCAAACCAGAACACCCAGGCTCATCGCTGTCCTTCCACTTTGGCACCAACATCCTTTTTTCCCCTTTTCCTGAGGACAGTCTCATAGCATCCCCAACATTGATTATATCCAAATGCTATTTATTATGATAACAGTGTTTCAAGGAACCATATAGAAAGTTAATTGCCAGACAAATTGCTTAATAGCAGAGGATGTGAATTGTAATAATTATGTTTAGATATCTTTAGGATCTTGGTCTGTCTTCTACTTGGTGAGACATTGTGTTCACTCAAGTAGATTTTTTAAAAGCCCTAATCAACACTATCATTGCTTATGCTGATGAAAATTTTGGTATTAATAAACCTTAAACAGCCTCAGGGTTTGATTTCTTTTCCATTTAAATCTGTTAGGATTCATAAAACAGTTATGATTAATGCAAAGAAATACATCCAACATACAATGATGTAATTTTTGTCTAAAAGCTTAAGAAAAAAATAACATAAAAAATTTAAGGCAGAATCAAGATTGAGTACCTATACTTCTTAGAGGGATTTAGAGAGATGAGAAAGGAGGAGGTGAAGAGGTTGCAGTGTCTTTGTGTGGTCATGTCGTTTTGGTTTTTCTATTAAAATTTTAGAACCTAAGTTCCTGGACGCCTCTAGCAGTGGGTATTGACTCGATCAGACCCAAGCCCCCTTGCTGTCCTGAGGTGAAATTCATATATAACATAATCTGTCTCTGCAATATTTTGAAAAAAATACAGCACCCTAATTTTAATATAAAAGAAATAAAAGGAAATAATTTATAATATAGTATTTTAACATGAAAGAACTTGAGCTCCATAATACTGCAAGAATAATGAAGACTCAGGTGCTTACGCACACAGATACAAGCGCTGTGATATTGACAGCTACAGGTGATTGAGGTGTGGTGTACTGGTGACTCAAATACCACAGACATTGTTGCCACAGGTGATAACGGTTTTTTGGAATGATGAACAGCTATTGATAATAATACTGAACAAAAAGTAAAATTATCCCTTAATTTATATAGTTACTGCATTCTGATTTTTAAGATTCCATTGTATGTTAAAAGAAACCTCATTATACATTAAAATCATCCCAACTTAGTTTTCCTGAGTATCCGATGGGATATTCAAAAGTCATGTGGCCAAGAGACATTTCTCTATTATGTAAGATTGTTCAACATATGAATAATATCCAGCACCCCTGCTCCCTCCATCACCATGATGAAGAAATTTTCCTCCATAAATTTTGTAAAAGCTCACTAGAGTAGGGTTGCCAGACTAAATCCTGGATGCCTTATTATATTTGAATTTCAGAGATACAACAAAACATTTTTTCGTATAAATATGTCTCATGCAATATTTGGGACATACTTAATAAAAACAATTATTGTTTCTCTGAAATTAATATTAACTAGGCATCCTGTATTTATACTTGCTAAATCTGGCAACCATACCCTAGATGGAGGTACCAATCTCTTGAGAAACTCTGCTCAGCATACTGCTCTCAGGACCTCAACATCTGGAATCATGACCCCAGGGAACACTGAGAATCTCAAGAGAAGAGGCAACATAGGGTGTGAGACACAGCTTCCCTTTGTTTTATCACTGCCCGCAACACACAGAAGTTCTCTAACACCGGACACTATTTTGGGGGGTTAATCCAAACTTGCCTATGGCACTACATTTGTTTGTAATTCAGTTGTCTATGCTAATTTTAATTTAAAGGAAGTCACAAAGGCATCCAAGGCTGAATTTTTCTAAGAAACCATTGAAAACATTTCCTTTGTGAGGAGAAGGGGACAGTTAACCTGTCATTGATTTTCATGTCGGCATCTTTTTCTCTCTGGAGATAATGAAGATAAATAGAGAAATAACATAGCAGTTTATTGGATCTTTTGCTATACATATTTCTTCGGAATACCAAGTACAGATGTGGGTGATATTAAAAGGAGGGAGGGGAGAGGGGGGATGGGACAAAGGTGTACATGTCTGTCTCTCCTATATGACTGAAAGCTCTTCTGAGGAGAGATGTCATGATTCTTACTCATATGTTCCCCAAAGGTGACTTGCATAATACATTGTAATGGCAGAACTTCAGTTTCTCTCTAATGTGACAGAAAGACTCAAAGGCACCAGAGTAAAGTAGATCTATATTAAATAACAAAATGATGTATGTGTGCCTGAAATATATTATTTTTAAAGACCTAAGAAAATTTTGGAGCAAATTTCCTCGATTTTGTAGATGAGGAAAGTAAGATTCAAGAGATCTTAGTTTCTATGAATAATAAGTTGGAGCTGGAAGCCAGGCCTCCTGAAAATGTCTCTCAATTTTGTTTTTTTAGAAATATTCTCAGAAGGTTGGAGCCCCAATTTGCCCACAATAGCAGCTGTTATCACATACACATACCCATTTTTAGCTTTCTTTCCTTCCTCTCTCATATCCTCATTCCGTGTGATCACTTCTAAAATAAATACTTATACTCAGTTTCTCATCTCAGAATCTGCTTTAAGGGGAACCCAAGTTAGGACAAGGGTGTGTAATGATATAACTTTCTTGGTTATTTTTTTAAAGATGTTATTTATTTATTTGAGGGAGGTGAGGGGACGGAGGGAGAGGGAGAAGCAGGGAGCCCCATGTGGGGCTAGATCCCAGGACCTGAGCCAAAGGCAGATGCTTAACCACCTGAGCCACCCAGGTGCCCCCTTCATTAATTTTTAACCTGTTATTTTATGCACTATTTGTAACTGGTGAATTCTCCTACAGAGATCACAGTGCTTTTATTTCATAGACAAAGTGTGGTTGTCATTGGGGCTATTGACAAATGTTCTGTTTTTCCTTTTTTCTAATTTTCAAGTAGACTGCATACCCAGCATGTAACCCAATGCGGTGTGAACTCACTACCCTGAGATCAAGATCTAGGCTGAGTTCAAGATTCGGACATTCAACCAACTCAGCCACCCAGATACCCTGTTTCTCCTTTCCCTAAGCATATAGAGGATCGCTGCCCCCTCTCCCAAGACAGGAATGGCTATTTGACTTGATATGGCCTTTGTAATATAAGTGGAGGTGCTATATCTTTAAGAGCCAGTTCATGGCTTCTCATGTTCACACTATATATATATATTTTTTTTTTTTTGATGACCTCCAGTGATCCCTACACCCTGACATTCATATCCTTGTGCAGTTCCCTCCTCTTGAGTATGGGTTTTTCTGCTAACTTGATACTAACCAATAGAATATAGCAAAGATGATGGGCTATCATTTCCATTATTATATTCATTAGATTGTAAATTCCATCTTAGCACATTCTTAGCACATTCTCTTACATGCTGGCTTTAGTGAAGCAAACTGCCATGTTTTGATTTGCTCTGTGGTGAGGCTCACATGGCAAGGAACCAAGGCCCCATTCCAGCTACCTGCAAGGTACTGAATCCTGCCAGTAGCCACATACACTGGGAAATGGATCCATCCCCATTCAAGCTTTCAGATGAGACTCCCAGCCTTGGCTAACATCTTAATTGCAGTGCGGGACCAGGTAGCTTAGAACCCAGTAAAGCCATGCCTGGATTTTTGCCCCAAAGAACCTGTAGGATGCTAGTGTATATTGCTTTAAGCTGTTAAGTTTGTGGTAATTTGATACACAGCAAGAGAAAACTAGTTGGCAGTTGTGGCAGTACAGAGATGTAACCTCCTACAAAACCGGGTCCCAGTTGATCTGGTGAAAATGTAGTGCTATTGAAAAATAAAACTTGGGGGTGGCCCAGTCAATGGAACATGTGACTCTTGATCTCAGGATTGAGCTTGAGCCCCATGTTGGGTGTAGAAATTATTTTTTAAAAATAAAATCTTACAAAAAAGAGAAAACTTTGGTATTTAAAACCACTGTGGTTTAGGAGTTGTTGCTGCAGAATAGTCTGGCCTATACCTGCTGAATTATAATGCAAGTCTTTTGCTCCTCCTGCCCGCACCGCCCCCCCCCCCCCCCCCCGCCCCCTGGTTATCTACATTATTAAATAAAGAAAAGATAAAGCTGTGATATATGATAGTCACCTTGAGTTACACAAAGAATAGAATTTTGCATGGGACCAAATTTGCTTAAAAAACCTTCTTCAAATTAATATTCATCTATAATAATCTTTGTCTTTCTCAGCTGCTGGTTTTAATGTAACCTCATCAAAGTTAAGACCTATTCAAATCTCATCTTTGACATGCAAATACCCTAATACTAACGTGCTAATATCCTGCCAAATTTCTGAGTAGTTGCCTCAAAACCTAAAACAGCTAGTTCTACCCTTGTTGAAAATAACAACAACCCAGCATCTTGCTCTAGTTTGGTGATTTGCCTTTTTGACATTTTGCGTTTAGCAGGAGGTTAATTAGACACAATTGCAACACTGCTGTGCTGCCCTGGGGCACAACACAAAGGGCCAATTTGGAGACAACTGTATCTTGGAACCCCTAGGAGATACCAGCTTGAAATTTCCAGCAGGTTTAAAACTGAATCTTCTTTACAAATTTAGTAGCTTTATTGGAAACTTAGGTCTGCCGCATAAACCGTAATTGGACTAAAGTTTTCATGGCAATGATCTGCTCAAGGACATAATGAAAAGTCAACTTTTCAATGTGTTTATCTACTTTTTGACTCCTAGGCACGATTGGAAATGCTAATATCCAGATGCCCTTCTACAGAAAGAAACCGAGGGCTTTTAATTTGAATTATGGAATGCAGTTTTTTCTGTCCCCAAAACTAACTCGCATGATTAGCCCACCAGTGCAACAGAAAGCAAATGTAAACACGGAAAGTTAGTCTGGTAGAGACAACTGCTTAGCTCACTGGATGCTCTAAGGAAAGGAAGAGGTAACCGCTCCTGGGATTTGCGGCATTTTCCTCAGTAGACAGGCAAGCCTCAGGCTCCCACCTGCCAGTCCTTCGTTACCTCAGACACTAACCCTGAAGGCCCTCGTCCTTTTGGTCAAATGCGCCTTCCTTCCTCTAAGATTCTGCTTAGGTCAGGTCACTTTTCCCGAAGAGTCGAATTGACCCACTGAAATCAAGTCATTGGAGGATTCGGAGCTGGATTCCAGTCCCAGACCCGTCACTTACTCATTGCATGAATTCAATCAAATTACTTTAGCTCTCTAACTTCATTTTCCCCAAACGGGGTCAATGCTTTAGAGGTTGTGGAGATTAGGTGAGACAGTAGCTGGAAAGTCCTTGGCCCCCAGCTGGGTGCCTTGGTAAGAGTTGGAGTAATTTTTTGTACCCCTAATTCTATTTAGCAGTTAATTAGTTTGGCCTTTGAAATCTGAAAAAGTGCTAAACTTGTCATATTTGTGTCTTGCTCCTTAGCTATTTTCTAAGTTTCAAAAAACAAGGACAAATTGTCATTATTCTTTAATCCATCCAACTGCTAACACACAGTAAGAGCTGGCCTTGCAGTGTAAATGGGAAAGCATTTCTCTCACGGGTGACCTGGACCTATCACAGTGCCTGGCCCTCAAGAGTGACTTAATATATTGAATGATTGATGAGACACAATTGAAAGGTCAGAGAAGTGCTAATTTCAGTGACCTTGCTAGAATATGCCAATTTCACTAATGTGTATTGTAAATGTAAGCATTTAAAATGAATACCTTGTATTTTCAATATCTGTGGCAGGAGGCATTCAGTTTGCTGGGCTTTATAAATTTAGAGTCATTTGACTTGTCCCTGTATAAGTATTTTCAGACACACTCCTGTATTAATTAAGTCTGTTTTTTCAGGGATCTTCAGCAGTACATGCCCCATGTATTCAGGCATGAAAGGCAAGATCCTCTATACATATTCATACATTTGGAGAGGAGATTTGGAGCTTCTCAAGGGAGGGTAGAGTTGTGGCAGGAAGCTGTCAGGTGCTTGAGGCTGTTTTTCTCTTCCAAGGAGAAATTCTCACACTGGCCTTTTTTCCAGATTGTACAAAGGAATACACACATCTATGAAACTTCTAAGACCCAGAGACATTGCCTTGAATCCAGAATAAACTCTTTAGTGTGTAGCTAAGCAGGACTAGTGAATAATACAAGGATTCTAATATATTCCATTGCTGCATTAAAAATCCTTGGAAATGGAATTCGAATAACACAGAGAAATTTAAAGGCAACTTCACTGCCAGGAATTCCTGTCAGCCTGCAACTGCTCTGAGTCTGAAGAGTCCCCAAGCGTGATCCACAACGGTCTGAACAGGTGATGGACTTTACCTGAAGGCACAGATTGGCTGATGCATGTTATTCCTGTGTCTTTATGCCCTGTGTGGGTAGTATATTTGCCCTCTGTGGGTAGTATATTTGCCCTCTTTGGGTAGTATTTTTGCCCTCAAGTTTTGCTGAAACTGTCTGTTTATGGTTGTATTTTAGTACCAGTTACTTGGCAGCAAATGTATGTCTAAGAGAGAGAGAACTTGTAGTTCCACACTTTTGCCACATCTCTCCATTTTCATTTCCCACTTACATTCTAGCCTTTCTCAAAGGACCCTTAGGTATGTCACCTCCTCTCTGATGTGAACAGATGTGAAGTCTGCACATGCGTAGTACTCTGCACAAATGTGCTGCTCAGGATGTCTGCTTGCTACTGTCATTATAACCTGCACCATGTGTTCTATTGCATGTATTACTGTGTATGTTGTTATTGTGGATTTTTTAGTAAAGTAATCTTGACATGAGTAGTTTTTAAGTGGATGTATCAGGTGATAACAAATACTATATCATCACGACAATGAAAATGATGATGATACTGGTTCTTATAGTAGTTGAGGTTATCTGGGTTGTTCCATTAGTTAAGACATAGGATAAACCGTAGTTACAAAGAGATCCCAAAATACAGGGGCTTAAATTAGATAGAAGCTTCTTTCCTATTCATGTAATAAGCCAGAAGCCCACATCAGTGTGACTAAAGTGGTGGTTCTACTCTATGTGTTCATCCAGACACCAGGCTGCTGGGTTAGCCCAACCATCCTTAATATGCAACTCCATCTCTAGGTCCAACGCAGCTCCTCTGGTTGTTGCCATTTCCCCTGATGGTGGGAGGGAGGAAAAAGGGAGCCCAGAGGAGGAAGCTTCCCTTTATGGACATAATCAGAAGTTCCCACATCAGTTATATTCCCATCCCAATGACCTGAATCCCATAGCTGTAAGGTAGGCTGAGAAAAGTCATCTCTAGCTGGTCAGGGCATCTTTTTTTAAGAAAGGAAATTAAGGAGAATGAAGGATGAATAATTAGCCATATCTGCCAAATACCTTTAATACTAACCAAAATAGAGCAAGAAAGGAAGCAGACTCATCAGGAGAAGCCTTGCATCCTTTTTATGCAGTTGCTCTCTGACACTTCTATCCGGAAATGTTTGATGGTCAAAGTAAGACACATATTTCTGATTTCAGTCTAACCTAATATAGTTTATAGTATCAGTGGATCTACCAAGTAAAATATTAGTTCTTTTATTTTTTTAAAGGTTTTATTTATTCATGCAGAGAGAGAGAGAGAGGCAGAGACACAGGCAGAGGGAGAAGCAGGCTTCACACAGGGAGCCCAACATGGGACTCGATCCCGGGTCTCCAGGATCACACCCTTGGTTGAAGGTGGCGCTAAACTGCTGGGCCACCCGGGCTGCCCTAAAATATTAGTTCTTGAGAGCATAGAAGCAAGAGGCCTATTCAGACTTGAACATTCTTATCCACTTACAATAGTTAGATTTCAGACACAATGTGGCAGTCATCAGCCCAGCTATAAGCATTGTGAGCCCTGTGTATGGGGACCAGCACTACATGTCCCATTTCATGGAGTACCATCATGTGGAGAAAAGGGATAACCAATGGGCATTAACCCCATAAAAAACAACCCAGAATGCATCTATATCTGTATATGTGTTTGTCAGCTGCATAAATTACTTCAATTTATAATCTTTCTTTGGTTTTGCTAACTGGTAAGTTAGGTCACCATTTTCAGAGCTGAACCTTTTCTCTATTTTCTTTTATATCTTCATGAGGCATAGGTGGCATGAGGTAATTGATTGGTATATAAATACACCTTTCTTTTTTTAGCTCCAAAGCTTCAGTTTGTGTAACTCAGGCTTTTTTTGGTTCCTACACAAGCAGATGAAGGAACAGTCTTCTGATAGCAGAAATTTAATAATTAAAATAGTCAAATTTGTGCAGAAAACTTTTTTGGAAAGTATATTTCCAAAAAATAACTACAAAGAAAAGTAAATACTCTAAACACATTTCTGTGATTACATTTTATGCAATTCCCAAAGAATAGTGTATGTAAATGTAAGACTGTTTCTGCTATTAGATCCATAGACATATTTATATCACTACACTGAGCGAAACATATTTGAAGTTCAGAGGTAGATCAATATTTGTAAAATATTGTGTCACTTATATTTATACATAATAAGCTCCTTGGCTAGTTATTCTTTGAATGTATGATAAGACATCCTATGATTTATTTAGGAAACAACTCTCAAAATGGGAGGGATAGAAAATTTTTTGCTTAGTGTGATTACAGATCATAGAAAGACCTTTAAAGAAAAGAAAGATATGCTTGTTTTGACTCACAAAATTATAATATGGAAATTTTTTCATTATAAATGATTGAAAATTAGTATTAGGCCACTTTTCCTTTTAAATAAATACTCTGGTGAATTGAATTATATAATGCTGCAAATGAAAATTTAAACATGTACAGCAGATTGCTTAAAGTTCACATGTGATAAAGAAATTTCCAATTCTCAGATTGCTTTTCAATTTTCTTGCTGTCAGAATAAAAAGTGTCATTGAATTTACACTTTTGACTTCCTATCCTCCTATGGTTAAGAATTTCAGAGACAGAAAAGTCTGGTTGAGTGAGTTTTATAATATGAATCTTCAAATCAAATCCAATTACAGTGGCCTCAAGTACTAACCAAATGCTCTATTTATGCTAGAATTCAGCCTCAACTTGTAAAAAAAAAAAAAAAAAAGGCAAACTATACAAGCATATTGGCTGAGACTTAGGGAAATTTAAAGTCTGTAAAGATTTCTGTTGGGATGTTATTTCCAAAGTTGGGATGTAGCCTAGGGCTGAAAGAGTGAAGTCTTTGGAAGGACCAGTAGGTTAATGCTGTAACACCAAATAAAGGCCAAGAATTGGGAAGGAAAACAAAGCACAAATACAGACAGTGGTCCTAGAATCACTGATGATTAGCGATGTCAGCCACAAGCAGATTACATGACAGGACTAGAAATATCAAGGAGTGGAATGAGAGGCAGATGTTAGATGTCCATGTCATATAAAAAGAAAAGAGAAAGGTTCTCTGCCAACTGGTCATATTTGGAAGACCTCTTTATATTATAAACTGTGTTTTATGTGTGCATTTCCTCACTACTGCATATATAGTTGACAGTGCTGAGTGCTTTATTGAATAGCTTATCTTCCTAGGTGTTCTGAAGTGCCTGGTGTTGAAAGTAGAGATAATAAAATCTCATATTTTGTAAATATATTTTTGTTAAAATCCATATGGAGTATTGTTTCAGGGGAGGAGGGGTTGGAGGAACCATCTCTTTAAGCAGTACACATTGTGTCTGTGCACTGTTTTGGGAAGGGAGAAGGAAATGCAGAGAATTCTTGCCAGTGTGTTTATAATGAAGCAAAATTAACCATTGTTCCTTCTTTTGATGGATTTTTTTTTAACTCTGCAGGATATATATTGTATAAATAGACAGTTGAGTCATCATTTACAACATCCAGTCTTTCTAGATGTTGAAGAGATTGCCAGTATATGACAAAAGTAAAGTTAGTAAATTAACACATTTTGTACATATTATGCTAAAATTCCTAGGAAAGATTGTTTTTTAAATATTTGAACCCTATAGTCCGCTGGATTAGTGAAAGAGGGAAAGAAAGGAATATTTTAGGTCAGAATGTTCATATATTTTTAAAAATATTTTATTTATTTATTCATGAGAGGCCCAGAGAGAGAGAGAGAGAGGCAGAGACAGAGGCAGAGGGAAAAGCAGGCTCCCTGCAGGGAGTGTTATGTGGGACTCGATCCCAAGACCCCGGGGTCATGCCCTGAGCTGGAGGCAGATGCTCAACCGCTGAGCCACCCAGGTGTCCCTAGAATGTTCATATTTTGAAGACGCTTTCAGATTATAACTCTTGTTACATGTGTGCGGTTTATTCAGTGATTGCTGTGTATACAGTGAACAGATACAGTCCTTTTTTTGAAACATCTAGTAGAAATACTGAATATATGTTAAAGTAGAGGAGGCAGTAAAATAGTACTTTGTAATTATCTTTTTGCTAAAATTCATAGGAATTATTGTCTCTTGGGAATGGAATTGTTAAATCGCCTCTGTGAGTAGTAGACTACTGGCTGTACTTGTTCAGTGGTTTGAAGGAAGTGGGAAGGAAAGAATTGCAAAAGTTAATATGCTAATGTGTTCATTCTTTGACATTTGCAACAAAACTATTTTTATGTACAATTTTTTTTGCTGTGTATATAGTTTAATGAACAAATGAATCCTAATGTTGCAACATCTAGTCTCCAGATGTTAAAGAGGTTGCAAATCTTTGACAAAAATTAGCACATTTTGTACCCTTTGTCTTGAAACTGATAGGGAAAGCTTATCTTTTGTAAGTGGCCTTTGGATATAAATTTACTGAATTATCTCTAAGCATTACACATGCCCATGTTTGTCTAATGGATTGGTGGAAAAGAGAAGGAATTGAAGAGGAATTGTTGTAAGACCAAAATGGTTATATTGAGAAACTATCTGAGATTATAACCATTGTTACATGCATGCAGTTGTAGCTAACAAAGCTAACTTTGTACATGGCGGACAAGTAAGCTTTTATTAAAATATCTAGTCTTCCTAGATATTTAGAAGTGGTTGATATACTTGAAAGTAGAAGTAGTATAATAACACTTCCTGTAAATAAGCTTTAAAAAATTTGATGGAAAATATAGCTTTTAGAAATGGAATTCTGGGGATCCCCGGGTGGCTCAGCGGTTCAGCGGTTTAGCGCCTGCCTTCAGCCCAGGGCGCGATCCTGGAGACCCAAGATCCAGTCCCACGTCGGGCTCCCTGCATGGAGCCTGCTTCTCCCTCTGCCTGGGTCGCTGCCTCTCTCTCTCTCTTTGTCTCTCATAAATAAATAAATAAAATCTTTTAAAAAATGGAATTCTGATCCACCCTTGTGAACAGTGTACTCTCTGTTCTTGTTCATTGGATTCAAGGAGATAGGAGGAAAGAAATTGCAGAAGACCTTTTGCTAGTGTGTCTTAGAAAATTTCCGTCTATCCATTTCCCTGTATGTTATGTTGATTTCATTTCACTTTACTGTACAATTATTTTTACCCACCTATTTATCCTTCTCTCGTTACTAAGTCCTGATTTCTTCTCGGAATCTTCTCAATTTTCATTTCATGTGCATTAAGGAAGTTCAGGTGACTCAGCTAGCGCTGCATTTCCTAATTTGTAGGCATTGGTTCAGAGATGGACACACAATCAGAGCCAATAAAACTTAATCAGACTTTTTTCTGGGTCTGCTGACAGGGAGGTACATTTTTTTTTTTCTGTTAGACTTAAATAAACCTGGAAGATTATTGGCCTGCAGTTATTAGTGCCATCTTGTCACCATCTGGAAACTAAAAATGAAAAAAACAGGGAGAAAAGCAGAGCCACAAAACATTGGAGGCACACTAGATTCTGATGACGTTTAATTTTTCAAAATTCCAGTAGAGGTAACAGTGGTATATTAGTTTCAAGTGTACAAGACAGTGATTCAACAATTCTATACACTACTCAGTGCTCATCATAATATGTGTGCTCTAAATCCCCTGCTTCATTTTCTTAATATAGCTGTCTTTGAAGCCAGATCCACACTGGACCTTTCAGATATGAGAACCAATTTAATTTCTTTGTTTGTATAAACTACTTTGGGGTTGAATTTTCTGAAACTTGTAACCAAAAGAGTTATGATCAACTGAACAACATGATGATTTGCTAAGAAATAAAAAAGCCAACTAGTCTGCTTTTTTTCCCTTGTCCTAACTCCAGAAAGAGAGGTCAACACAAAGTTTCTGAAAGTTTGAGCACATCTCCCAGAGGGAAGTTAAGTGTTTTTCTGTTTCAGGCTCACTGAAGAGGCTTGCCTTGGAGCAGTAATAGTCATTTATTATCTCTTATGGTTTCTTTGAGTGCAGATGACTTGTCCCTGCTCCACAATGTTCAGAGCTTCAGATACAGGGTTTGAAACCCATGTACTGGAATAGTCATTTATTATCTCTTATGGTTTCTTTGAGTGCAGATGACTTGTCCCTGCTCCACAATGTTCAGAGCTTCAGATACAGGGTTTGAAACCCATGTACTGGAATCTTATTTATTCACCTGTTTAGCGGGTAATCCTGGCTATTGGCTGAGGACCTAGCTGAGGTAGTAGGCCCACACACGTACATGTGGCCTCTCTATATGGTTTGGGTTTCCTTACAACAAACCATACTGACTGGTATGGTTTCCAGTGACTGGTTTCCGGTGGCAAACATCCTATAAGGGAGACCAGGCAGAAGTCAGAGAGCATTATTTCCATCACAGTATGTTAGGAAATGCTGTCTACAATCAGGAAGAGAAGAACTAGATTCTGAAAGGATGAGTGCCAGAGATTTTGGAGATCTGTTTGAAACAACCATGGAGGGGATCCCTGGGTGGCTCAGCGGTTTAACACCTGCCTTTGGCCCAGGGCGTGATCCTGGGGTCCCGGGATCGAGTCCCACGTCAGGCTTCCCGTATAGAGCCTGCTTCTCCCTCTGCCTGTGTCTTTGCCTCTCTCTCCATGTCTCTCATAAATAAATAAATAAAATCTTAAAAAAAAAAAAAAAAAGAAACAACCATGGATAAGAAAGGAGAAGGATTTCCCTGACACTGGAGAAAACTGTGACTAGGGAAACTGTTACTAGGGAAAAAAACTTTTTTTTGTTTTGTTTTGTTTTGTTTGACAAACAATTCCATTCAGATTTCTCATATATATTTAGGCATCCTTGGTAGAGACAATGTGGGTTTTTCTATTAGGTTTTCTGTGCATTTTTCAAAGTAAGCTGTTGGTGATACTATGTAGTCATTATGATTTAAATTTTGAAGACTATTCAATAAGAAGGAAAAGTGTTATGAGACGTTAAATGAAAAACAAAGCATAAAATTGTTTACACTTCAATAACTGAAAAATTTATTAATACATATGAATAGAAACTGGAAAGGAACTCAAAGTTTTATTTGTTTGATCTGAGTTGAAATCAAGAGTCAGATACTTAACCAACTAAGCTGAGCCACCCAGGGTGCCCTGGAGAAATAGACATTCTTATATACATTCCTAGTAGGAGTGCAAATGTTACAACATTATGAAGAATTTGTCAGTCCACTTTAAAAAATCTACCCTGAAGTTACATCTACCGAAATGTAGAGTAAACATATGCACAAGATTATTAATTGCTACACTTTTATCTCAAAAGATTGGAAATTCCTTTTATTTGTCGGACCTCACTGTCCCCAAGGCAGTCATGAATGAGAAGAAGGAACAACTGGAGAATAAACACGAGGCAGGGACTCCTATCCATGGCCACGTCATGCCTAGGACATGTTGAGGGCTCAGTCGGTGTGTTGAATTAAACACTTGGTATTAAACTCAGTCTAATTCTTCAAAATGACAGCGAATCTCCTCTGACTCACAGACCACTAAGCCAGGAACATTCTCACAAAGTCACAACCCCAATTAAAAGAAGGCAACCAAGATACTAAATCTAATCTCTGTTTTTCGAGCCGTTTTCTCAGCTTCCACAGGGCCTAGGCTGTGTGTCTGTTGTGGCAAGGAAAGTCCCTGGTCACGCAGAGGGCCCAGAGATCCTGTTGGAGGGGCTGTTATTCACAGCGTTGAGCCGCAGTGATCACGTCTTTCATTGCCAATAAGAAATGAAGGCTGAAATCTGAAGCTGAGAAAAGCAATCAGCACGAGTGTGAAAAGCATGCAGATGGCGGAGATGCCGACAATAAACCTCGTCATGATACCAGTAGACTCCATTCAAATAGACAGAGGAGCGCAGGCACGTTATGAATCCGAATGTGGTTGCCTCCCCAGGCACTCAGCCACCTCAGCATGCTCCTTCCACGCGAGGAACAAGGAACTTCCAACTGCGAGTCTTGGTGTACTAGAGACAAACTAGTGAATAGCCCCAGAGAAGTCCAGGATCCTAAATTGGCTCAGGGGTGGGTCAAAGAGTGAGCTGTGAATGATACAAAATCAGAACCACTCTTTCTTAACATTTTAAGTAATGTGTAGCAGCTCCAAGAGGACTGGCATGCCCTGGAGCAGAGCTTTTCTTCCAGACACCTAGACACTCCCAATTACATTTACTATAAAGCTCAGAATTCATTCCCTGACCCAAGCCAGGTTAAAAACAATACATTGGGAATGATTTCTTTTGAAATAGTAATCCTATGCATGGAATATCCAGATCCATTTTGTAAGTGAGAATTTTGGAGAAAAATGGTTTTGAATTTTCTCTTAGAAAACTGGGTCAAGACAGCACACTTTAAGGACATACTAGAGAGGCATCCAGCCAACCCTTTCATTAGGCTCATCATTCTGTCCTTATTGACCACATGCTTTCCTCTGCCTTTTTTTTTTTTAAGATCTTATTAATTTATTCACGAGAGACACACAGAGGAGAGGCAGAGACACAGGCAGAGGGAGAGCAGGCTCCCTGCGAGGAGCCCGATGTGGGACTCGATCCTGAGATCCTGAGATCATGACCTGGGCCAAAGGCAGATGCTCAACCACTGAGCCACCCAGACACCTCTCCTCTGCCATTTTTCTTCCTAATTAAGTGAAACCCTGAAAATCCAGTTTATCTGGCATAAGCATTTTGGCCAAGTACAGAGCCATTAAAATCTATTATACTTGAAAGCTTAATAATGAGGCAAGCAAGCTAAGAAAGAAAAATAATTCCACCACCCTCCATACTTACCTGAGTCCAGTTTCCCATAAATGGATTATAGTAAATTGAAAAGAAAGTCAAAGAGAAAATAAATTTTAGAGAATAAGACAGTTAAGCTCTTCTCAAACATATACTTGCAGAAGAAGGATCCTCATTATGGATAATTAGTATCCAAGTTTCAAAATCTAGCTTCTAGAAGCACACTCTTTTGCCAAAGCTAGGAGATTAGAGAGCTGCCATTGGCACGATCTCTTGTGTTCTCTCTCTCTCTCTCTCTCTCTGTCTCTCTGTCTCTCTCTCTCCCCCTCTTTCTCTCTCTCTCTCTCTCTCTATATATATATATATGAATGACACAGTCTGTATGACATCAACTCTGTAACTTTAGTTCTCTTTGATAGAATTCTGGTCCATGTTCAACCATATTATAGCCCCCATGGAAAAGTCAAAAGTCAAATGTTAATTTTAATCATTTCACTCTAGGTCTTTAATCTTTTTAGGTTTTTGTTTTCTCCAAAGAGAATTTTCAGAATTTTCAAGGTTTGTCTAATCAAAAACCTGTTTGAGGGGATCCCTGGGTAGCTCAGTGGTTTAGTCTGCCTTCGGCCCAGGGCGTGATCCTGGTGTCCCGGGATTGAGTCCCACGTCAGGGTCCCTGCATGGAGCCTGCTTCTCCCTCTGCCTATGTCTCTGCCTCTCTCTCTCTCTCTGTGTCTCTTGTGATTAAATAAATAAAATCTTAAAAAAAAAAAAAAAACAGATTAAGCAAATAGGAAAAAATTGGCAAGTGTTTTTGTTTGTTGTTTTGTTTTGTTTTAGAGAGATATGGAGTGAAGGGGGAGGGGAGAGAGAGAATCCCGAGCAGGCTCCATGCCTGGTGCAGAGCCGGACTCAGGGCTCGATCCCACCACCCCGAGATCATGACCTGAACCAAAATCAAGAGTTGGATGCTTCACTGACTGAGCCACACAGGTGCCCTACCTTTAAAAGTGTAATCATAGAAGACTGGTCACATTTTGTTTTAGTCACACAATGGAGCACTATGTAGTCATTTAAATGATCCATATATATGTTTTTTGAAATTAAAGAGATTTTTCACAATACATGACTAAGTGAAAAAAGTTAGAAAACGAAGGTAGAGAAGATGTTATCACATTTGTATGACGAGAAGTTTCAGTAACCATGTCAGTCCAATTAAATGAGGGTTATCATAGCTATAGCGGTATTTTCATGGATATCAAGAGATAGGGACCACACTATAGCAGGCAGGAAATCTGGGAAGGCAGCAGGTTATGGAGAAATGTCTTCGTATATATGTTGGCCACATGGGAAATACCAAATGACCAAGTGCTACACTAAATTATTTTGTTCTCAGTTTTTCACCTTGGTGTTTGTTTTACAGATAGTTATCAATAGTTGTCTTTCATTCAAAGCTAAATAAAACCTTTAATAAAGAATAGAAAACTATAGCTCAGATTGAGGAAACTAATAATGACCTTATGTTTAGAATATTTTTAATATGCTTATAATTTATACTTGTGTTTTTTATTTCTTTTATTGAGATATAATTCATACACCCATATTCACTCTTTCAAGGTATATAATCAGTGATTTTCTAGTATATTCACACAGGTGTGCACCCGTCACCGCAGTCTTAATTCCAAAACATTTGCATTACCCCACAAGGACTCCTCTACCCATTAACAGTCCCTCTCTATTCTGCATCTACTCCAGCCCCTGACAATACCAGTCTACTTCCTGTCTCTATGGATTTACCTATTTGAGGCATTTTATATAAATGGAATCATACAGTATATGGTCTTTTGTGTCAGGCTGCTTTCACTTAGCAAAATGTTTTCAAGGGTTCATTCATGCTGTAGCATTGAAAATCCCATTCCTATTTATGAATATAGTTCACTGTGTGGATATACCACATTTGTTCATTCATTCATCAAATGATGGACATCTAGGTTGTTCCCTACTTTTTGGCTATTATGAACATGTGCAAACTTTTGTATGGACATATGTTTTCAGATACCTTGGATATATACATAGGAGTGGAATTACTGGGTCATATGTTTAGTATTTTGAGGAACTGCTAAGCTGTTCTGCAAGTGGCTAGACCATTTTACATTTCTACCAGCAAGGTATGCAGGTTCTGATTTCTTCATATCCTCACCCACAGTTTTTCCTTTTTTGTTTTGTTTGTTTTGTTATGGATAGCCTAGTGGGTGCTAAGTATATTTCATTGTTTTTTGCATTTTCCTAGTGACTTATATTATTGAACATCTTTTCTACCATTTGTAGATCTTCATGGGAGAAATGTGGATTCAAATCCTTTTCCTGTTAAAAAATTTTTTACTGTTGAGTTGCAATAGTTCTTTATTTATTGTGGATACTAGATACTATTTAGCTGAGATTTGCAAATATTTTCTCCCATTTTGTGGACTGTCACTTCACTGTTTTTGCTAGTATCCTTTGAGGCACAGAAATATAAAATCTTTAAGAAATCCATTTTACTTATTTTTTATTTGATGGTTTGTGTTGTGGGTGTTACAGCTAAGAAACCAAGGTCTAACTCATGGTTACAAAAATTTACACTTCTATTTTCTTCTAGGAATTGTACTATTTCTTCTAAGATGATGTCATTCCCTGAGATGGAGAACAGGAGAAGGAATACTGTGCTGGTGCAACAACCCTCTTGATTTGCTTTTCTTGGTTTTGCTTATAGTTTTTCCTCCCATAACTTTGGCTGTGTGTGTGGTTTTTTTTTTTTTTTTTTTTTTTTTTTTTTTTTTTTAGATTTTATCTATTTATTTGAGAAAGAGATCAATAGCAGGAGTTGGGAGAGGGGCAAAGAGAGGGAGAAGCAGACTCCCCATTGAGCAGAGAGCTTGTTGTGGGGCTCAATCCCAGGACCCTAGGATCACGCCCTGAGCCCAAGGGAGATGGTTGACAGTCGGAACCCCCCAGGTGCCAGTAACTTTGACTTTTTTATGGGTCATCAAGGCCTCTCTGTTCCTACTTTTCCTTCATTGTCACTGTTAACTGATTCAGTTTCTTGGTTTCCCAATTCCAAATTCACAGGAAAGGAATCTTATTAGCCTAGTTGTTTTTTTGAAGGCGGTCCCACAGCCTGTGGTTGGATCATCAGCATTTGGGACAATGCCCACTAGCCAGATCTAAGGAGCTTTACCTTTAGAGAGAGGAGAGAGGCTACATTAATAAACACCCCCACTAATACTGCATTTTGGAAAGAGGAAATACACTTAGAGAGATAGTTCTCAACATATGTAAAAATATATCTAATGTTGTGTGAGGGAGTTCAGAAAATAAGCTGCTAGGAATCACTTTGAATATTAAGTATTACTGCAATAGGAAAATGATCAAACACATGGCTCATTTTAAAACTCTCAAGAGAAATCAATCTATTATTATACAATGTGACTTGAAGAAAATCGTAACTTTTTTGAAGTGTAATTAACATAAAATGTTTTATTAGTTTCAGATGTGCAATATATTGGTTCAACAATTGTATTTTGACTATCCCCTATGCTGTACTATTCATCTCTATGACTTATTTATTTTATAACTGAAGTTTGTGCCTCTTACTCCCCCCATCATCTATTTCACCCATCCTCCCACCTACCTCCCTTCTGGCAGCCACCAGTTTTTTCTCTGTATTTAAGAGGCTGTTTGTTTTTGTTTATTTATTCATTCATTTTGTTTTTTATATTCCATATGTAAGTGGAATCAGATAATATTTGTCTTTATCTGACTTATTTCGCTTAGCATAATATCCTCTAGTTCCATCTATGTTGTCACAAATATGTATATAAATATATACATGTATAAATATGTACATATATACATATATAAACACACACATAAATATATATGTAGTCATGTATAGACACACCACATCTCTTTTATCCATTCATCTCTCAGTGGATATTTGGATTGCTTCCATACCTTGGCCAGTGTAAATAATGCTGCAATAAACATAGAGATGCATACATATTATCTGAATATATACTATATATATTAATTATATTTTTTGAGCTTTTGTTCTCTTTGGGGAAATAACCAGTAATGGAATTACTGGATCATATAGTATTTGTATTTTTAGTTTTTTGAGGAACCTTCATACCATTTTCCACGATGGCTGCACCACTTTACATATCTAGTGTTAGTGCAGGAGGGTTTCCTTTCCTCCATGTCTTTGCCAACTCTTGTTATTTTGTTCTTTTTGATATTAGCCACTCTGATTGGTGTGAGGTGACATCTCATTGTGGTTTCTTTGTTTTGTTTTGTTTTAAAGATTTAATTTATTTATTAATAGAGACACAGCTAGAGAGAGAGGCAGAGACACAGGCAGAGGGAGAAGCAGGCTCCATGCAGGGAGCCCTACGTGGGACTCGATCCCTGGTCTCCAGGATCACGCCCTGGGCTGCAGGCAGCACTAAACCGCTGCACCACCGCCACCGGGGCTGCCCTCATTGTGGTTTTAATGTGTCTGTTGGCCATCTGTATGTCTTCTTTGGAAAAATGTCTGTTTAGGTCCTCTGCTTGTTTTTTGAATTGGATTGTTTTATTGGTGTTGAGTTGTATGAGCTCTTCATAAAATTTGATTATTAATCTCTTATTGGATATATAATTTGTAAATATCTTCTCTAATTCATTAGGCTGCTTTTTGTTTCATTGGTGCTTCCTTTGCTGTACAGAAACCTTTTCTTTTGTTGTACTCCTGAAAGTTTTTTGTTATTTTTGTCTTTACGTTTGCTTCCCTTGCCTGAGGAGACATATTCATAAATATGTCGCTAAGGGCGATGTCTAAAGATTACTGGCTGTGTTTCTTTTATAAATTTTATAGTTTTAGGTCTCCCATTTAGATCTTTAATCCATTTTGAGTTAATTTTTGTGTATGGTCTAAGAAAGTGGTCCACTTTCATTCTTTTGCATGTAGCTGTCCAGTTTTCGCAAGACCAGTTATTGAAAAGATGTCTTTTCCTCATTGTATATTCTTGCCTCCTTAATCATACATTAATTGACCATATGAGGCTCATTTTTGAGTTCTCTATCCTATTTTGTTGATCTATGTGTCTATTTTTGTGCCAGTACCATACTTTTTTAAATTACTTACAGCTTGTAGTATATCTTAAAATCTAGGATTGTGATATTTTCACTTTTGTTCTTCTTTTTCAAGGCTGCTTTAGCTATTTGGGTTTTTTTATAGTTCCAAACAAATTTTAGGATTCTTTGTTCTAGTTTTGAGAAAAATGCTATTGACATTTTGATAGGGCTTGCATTGAATTTAAGTATTGTTTGGGTAGTATGGACATTTTAGTATTAATTCTTCCAGTCCATGAGCATGGTATAGCTTTCCATTTATTTGTGTTGTCTTCAGTTCCTTTAATCAGTGTCTTATAGTTTTCAGAGTATAGGTCTTTCACCTCCTTGGTTACATTTATTCCTAGGTATTTTATTCTTTTTGGTGTAATTATAAATGGAATTGGCTTCTTAATTTCTCTTTCTGCAATTTTGTTATCAGAGTATAGAAATGCAAGAAATTTTTGTATATTAGTTTTGTATCTCGCCACTTTACTAAACTCATTTATTAGTTTTAGTAGCTTTTTGGTGGAGGCTTTAGGATTTTCCATCTATAGTATCATGTTATCTGCAAACAATGACAGTTTTGCTTCTTCTAGTAAAATAACTTTTAGGGCGCCTGGGTGGCTTAGTGGTTGGGCATCTGCCTTTGGCTCAGGGCATGATCCTGGGGTCCCGGGATCAAGTCCCATGTTGGGCTCCCTTCATGGAGCCTGCTTCTCCCTCCACCTGTGTCTCTGCCTCTCTCTCTCTCTCTCTCTCTCTGTGTGTCTCTCATGGATAAATAAATAAAAGTCTTTAAAAAAATAAAAAATAAAAAAATAGGGATCC
This sequence comes from Canis lupus familiaris, assembly GCF_011100685.1. Lineage (NCBI taxonomy): Eukaryota > Metazoa > Chordata > Mammalia > Carnivora > Canidae > Canis > Canis lupus. The sequence continues at coordinate 3,438,390 of NC_049224.1, read as the reverse complement.
CTGGGTGGCACAGCGGTTTGGCACCTGCTTTTGGCCCAGGGCGCGATCCTGGAGAACCAGGATCGAATCCCACGTTGGGCTCCCGGTGCATGGAGCCTGCTTCTCCCTCTGCCTATGTCTCTGCCTCTCTCTCTCTCTGTGTGACTATCATAAATAAATAAAAATTTAAAAAAAATAAAAAAATAAAATAACTTTTAAGTCTATTATATTAACAACAAAAAATCCTTAAGGTCACATTGGTTGAGGGTAGGGGGAAAAGGCCCTATTTGCCACCTTTGGAGGGCCAGTAGCACCATTCCTTAGTTGGAAAATTGAGATTGAAAGAGAAAGAAAGCAAAGATTTACTAATTCTTTTTAGGAAAAACTGTAGTTTATCCCCAGTTTAGAGAGAATTCTTTATTACAGAAGATCAGCGAATAAATATAGAATGAGTGAATTAGGAAAAAAACACAGCTTGCCAATACCATTTGAAATAATATCCTTTTTTTATTTTTTATTTTTTTAATTTTTTTATTTTATTTTACTTATTAATGATAAGCACACAGTGAGAGAGAGAGAGAGGCAGAGACACAGGCAGAGGGAGAAGCAGGCTCCATGCACCGGGAGCCCGACGTGGGATTCGATCCCGGGTCTCCAGGATGGCGCCCTGGGCCAAAGGCAGGCGCTAAACCGCTGTGCCACCCAGGGATCCCTGAAATAATATTCCTGATAAAAATCATCAGTGGATGCTAAAATCATCAGATGAAAGGTTGTGAAGAGCAGAATATCTGAAGGGTCTTAAAATATCATCCCAAGGATTATTTGCTAATTGCAAGGGAAATAACATGCATTTCCAATGGAGAGATCTGGTGATCATAACCTCACCTGAAAGTTCAAACTTATATTACTAATAGTGGGAAACCTTGACATTTTGTGCTGCTTGATGTGATTCATTCTGAGATATATAGTATAACATACGGAATAGTCACACCAAAAGTTTAACCTCAATCCAATCAAACTTTAACCCTTACTGCCTGTATCCAAAATATAATGTTGATACAGAGCAAGCTAAATGACATTAAGAACAATGAATGATCAAGAAAATCCAAAATGTAATGAAGCATTATTCCTAGGCAACTTACTTGATTTCTTAAAATGCCAGCATCAGAGAAACAGAGAGAATAGAGACCTAAATACACACATATACAAACACATAAACACATATATTCTATAAAGACAATTGTACACATTTAAATTAGGAGTGGAATAAAGATAATATCATGGAATTACTGTTAATTTTCTTAAGTTTGATAATGGTACTGTGATTATGCGGGAGAATTTCATCATTACGAGTCACCTCTTTAGGATGATCAACTAACCTGAAGGAGATTCTCAAGATATAAGGCATTCACTTTTTAAAAATTAATTTGTAATGATTTTTAATTTAAATTCAATTTGTTAACATGTAATGTATTACTAGTTTCAGAAGTTGAGTTCAGTGATTCATCAGTCTTCTATATAATACCCAGTGCTCATTACCCAGTTACCCCATCCTCCCACCCCTCCCCCTCCAGCAACCCTCAGTTTGTTTCCTATGATTGAGTCTCTTATGTTTGTCTCCCTCTCTGATTTCATCTTGTTTTATTTTTCCCTCTCTTCCCCTATGATCCTCTGTTTTTTTTTTGATCCTTTGTTTTGTTTCTTAAATTCTACATGTGAGTGAAGTCATATGATAATTATCTTTCTCTGATTGGCTTATTTCACTTAGCATAATACCCTCCAGTTCCATCCACATCATTGCAAATGGCAAGATTTCATTTTTTGATGGCTGAGTAGTATTCCGTTGTAGGTATGAATGTGTGTGTGTGTGTGTGTGTGTATATATATATATATATCTTCTTTATCCATTTATCTGCTGATAGACATCTGGGCTCTTTCCATAGTTTGGCTATTGTGGACATTGCTGCTATAAACACTGGGGTGCAGGTGCTCCTTGGGATCACTACATTTGTATCTTTAGGGTAGATCCCTAGTAATGCAGGTGCTGGGTCATAGGGTAGCTCTATTTTCAATGTTTTGAGAAACCTCCATACTGTTTTCCACAGTGGCTGCACCAGCTTGCATTCTAACCAACAGTGTAAGAAAATTCTCTTTTCGCTGCATCCATGCTAACATATGTTGTTTCCTGACCTATTAATTTTAGCCACTCTGGTGTGAGGTGATATTTCCTTGTGTTTTGATTTGTATTTTTTCTAATGCCAACTAAACCAGACATTCAGTTTAAAAAGCAGGAAAATTATGGGCAAATGAGGATAAATTGATCATCTTATACCCATGGAGAACTTAGAGGTGAAGTAACATGATATCTGCAATTGCTTTTCAAATAACTTGGCAAAATATTTACACACACATATATATATATAGATTAAGATAAACAAATATAGCAGAATATTAAAAATTATTGAATTTGGGTAGTGTGTGTATGACTTATCACACTACTCTTTCACCATTTTTGTATGCTTGAAATTTTTTGTAACAAAATATTGGGGAAAATAGGCTTAGATAACAAAAGGCAATGCAAATATGATAGCAGACAGGATTCAGGTTTTAATAGGATTAACCTTATTTTTAAAAATACTAGAAACTGAAAACTATTAGAAACTGAAAATATACACTCATGTAAATGGAATGTAAGAAATAGTGAAAGTGATTTTCAGGGAATGAAGGGAACTTAGTGGGAAATTAGGGAGACAAACCATGAGAGACTCCTAACTCTGGGAAACAAAGGGTTGCAGAAGGGGAGATGGGAGGGGGGATGGGGTAATGGGGTAACGAGCACTGAGGAGGGCAATGATGGGATATGAGCGCTGAGTGTTATACTATATGTTGGCAAATTGAATTTAAATTAAAAAAAAAACGCTTATATATAATAGAGAAGATACCAGATAATCAGTGTTGGGGATGGTCAATGATTTCCTTCTCATGCATGGCACAGAAATACAGTTGTTCTGGTTTGATTAAGTCCATTAGTAATCTTATTACCATGTGTATAATAGTGATGGGAATAAAATATAATGATTATGTAAAAAAAAAAAAAACCCTGAAAATATAGCAAAAGTGAATAGCTTAATAGAAGAACTGAAAGATGAAATTGAGGAACTCTACAGAAAGTAGAGCCGAAGAACCAAAAGGATAGAAAATAAGAAAGGACAAAATGAAAAGCAAATTAAGTTTAATATTCAAATAATTGGAATTCCAGAAAGAGGAAAGAAATAAAACTAGAAAGGAAGAAATCATTAACAAAGTAATTGGGGAAGAAATTCCTAGGATTGCACAACTTAATATCTAGACTGAAAGGGTGCACCAAGTATATAGCACATATGGATTAAAAGAGAACTATACTGAGGTTTATTACTATGAAATTTCAGAACACAGGGCACAACAAGAAACAAAGAGAAAGGGGAAAAAACTGGTCAAATAATAAAGAAGATGGACTGAGAATATGTCAGACTTGTCAGTAGTAACCTTGGAAGCTCTAGAGGTTGATAGAATAATGCCTCAAGCAATTGGAAAGAAATTGATACCAATTAAGATTTCTGTGCCCAGCCAACGTGTTAGATAGCATAAAGGATCTTCAGAATACACAGGTTTCACAGAACATCACTTCCCATTTCTGTAATCTCAAGACTCTTTTAGACTAAGTCAAGAAAGAGAAAAATACCGGACAAAAGAGACCAGGAGAGCCAACTGAAGAGGAGATAAAAGAATGCCAAGATGATGCTGAGAGAAGATCCCAGGATGAGACCTGTCCATTAGAGCTGGAGTGCTATCATTCCGGAGTGGAAAAAGAGAGGCTCTGTAAGGCCCTTCATTAGGAAGAAAAAATATGAAGGTAATGCTAATAAATCTCACAGTTTTGAGGAGCTTTTGACAACTGGTGAGAAGTCAGGGGATGAATTAGTGAAAAGTAAATTTAAAAATCAAGAAAACAAAAAATTAAGACAATCATTAATTCCAGAGAAAACGAAAAGTTCTACAAGAAAGAATAAGTCACTAGAGTTTACTATTTATTTCTGCTAGAGCTAACTTTTATAAAAGCATAATAAAATTAAATCTGATATTAACCCAATTAAATTATGATATAATTATATTGGAAGGATGAGATAAAAGAAAGGAATGCATGTATGGTAGGAATCTGAAAAGAAAAGGAGCAAAACCTTTATCTTCCATAGTAGGAGGACATTAAAGTCTAAAATAAAAATCAATGATAAAAATTCAAGTACGTTATTATTATTATTTTTTAAGATTTTATTTACTCATGAGAGATCCAGAGAGGGAGAGAGGCAGAGACAGAGGCAGAGGGAGAAGCAGGCTCCATGCAGGGAGCCCGACCTGGGACTTGATCCCGGGTCCCCAGGATCACGCCCTGGGCTGAAGGTGGCACTAAACCACTGTCACCCGGGCTGCCCTCAAGTACGCTATATTGAGTCATGGAGGTAAATACTAAAATATTTAGCTGAGTTTAAATCTGTTGTCCCTTGAAGAGGTAAATTCTGGAGTGGGGATGGAAGAGTACTCCTTTTCATGACAAACGTTTGTAGAATTATTTGATTCTAAAGTGTATGCATATAAAACTTAGATTTTATTAGTTAAAAATAGGGAAAGAGAGAAGAATAAAGTCCAGATGCAGAGATGCATAAGTTATTTAAAAATGTAGTCATGGAGTGTTTTTGAAGTCTGTAGAAAAAAACATGAAAAATAGCTCTTTTTAAAATGTAGTCTGAGACAGTTATAAGACATTTATTTAATAAATCCAAAATGGCAGTGTATGTGACACACATCCAAGCATAAAAGGACCTAAATGGTGTTAAGGAAATATATCAACTAGTCACTTCCATTGAGAACTAGGGCATATTGCTGAAAACAAAGACAAGAGTATGGTGAGTGGAAAAGTGAATACAGAACAAGATGTGTAATCAGTTTTTAAGAAGCAAATGTGATTTGGGTCACTATCGTCTGGTTGTTCTTATGTCAACCGATTAAAAAGTTATGGTGCAGCTACTGAAAGAGAAAAATTGTAAACAACTAGAACACAGAGGAGCTATGTCTAACATAAAGTTTAGATCTGTGGGAAGGGTACATCCTACCAGAAAAACTCCCAGAGAGGAAAGAGGGAGAATGCTGCGTAATTGATGGACGTAGATGTGAATCTATCATTGTATGTGAACCCTCCAAATTTTATTTGCAGAATTAATTTAAAACAGACTTGAGTAAGAATCTAGTTATATTAAAAATGCTTGGGTGATTATAAACAATGGGAAAATGATTAATGATAGCATAATTAACTCTAGGGCAATGTGTAGTCAGGTGTTGCAAGGGTCGGTGTTGGGTCTGGTCTAGTTTAATGCCTTTAATGATCTGGAAAAGGGAGTGAATAGAATTTATAGATGCTACTCAATTTTCCACTGAGTTCATGGCCCTAAATAGAATGTTTTCCTGGCATGGTATGGATGGCACTCAATCTGGCGTAGAAAAGGATGGATTACAGTCTCTAGTCCTTCACCCTTGAATGCTTGCCTTGTATATTAGAATTAATATTCTTTTCACCTAGTTCATTTTGCAAGACTTGGCTTTCTCTGAAACATTTATCCTCTGATTCCCTTTACTATACTTTCTGCTGAAAGAACATGTAAAACAGCTCTCCTCTGTCCTATATGTCAGTTACTATTACTCTCTCCAGGCTTGAATTTATGCTCTGGTCTCTCATATGCATTTAGCATACAAGTCTACTATAAATTTTGTTCATATCTGACCATCTTGTTCTGTGAGTTGGACAAGCCACTTATGTATATGTTTGTATATATTTTTAAGTCGCACATATTTTTAAGTCATGTATATTGTTTCAACTAAATACTTTCATGTTCTTTTCAAAGCCTGATTCTTTAAGATCTTTCCCTTAAATCATGAGCTAAATTATGCCATGTTATCTGTTGATAAGACATTCTGCAATTTGTAATCCAATTAAGAAACTTCATTATTCTCTGTGAGATTGTGCTGTCAGTACTTCCATCTTAGTTCTGTAAGAAAGGTTACCAACCTAATTCCATTTTCTTTTTGCTTCTGATGGTTTATTGAATAAGCCTATTTAATTGAAATGTTCTAGCCATTTGAAGGTTATGACAGATCTTCTGTTATCCATGCATTGGGTATTCAGGTGGGGAGGAAATCTGCGAATACTGCAGGCCTGCATTTTAGCCAAAAATTTCAACTAAAATCAACTTTTTCCCACTGTGGATGAACACAGAAGAAAAAGTGGTGTTTGATTTTCATAATTGCCTTCTCTCTGTTCTCTTTATTTAGGGACCTAAGGAGGAAGGAACAAAAATTAGCTGGGGATATCAACTTAAGGTTTGATTATGCCATCTACTTGTAGACAGTTGACCCTAATTGCAAAAAATCTTGATGTAAAGTTAAATCAAATTAGAAGTGAGAGCAAAATAATGGAACGAGCACATGCATCTACCTCTCTTCCTACCTCAAAATTCTTTTAGCATACAAAATATATTTTGCAATGAATAAATCTTTAGCAGCACAAGAAAGCAAATCTAAAAATTGTGCTATCAACAGATGAAAAATTGTGGGAAATTTATGGAATATAGAAAGCAGATTGGACAAAAATGGAGGAGAAAATAGCCTCACACACACATACTACCACCACCACCACCAACAACAACAACTTAGGTAATGGTGCATCCAGAGAAACTTCAAGCTCAGACTGAATAAATAGTAGGTTCAGGAGGGGGTCTTGGGCACCTATTAGAAATATTAGCTAAAGAGGTCGATGAAAAACACCAGGGCCAGTGCAGCTCCCAACTCAGTCTCAGCAATAGGCTGTAGCAACACTTGATCTTAGATTAAAATCCAAGACGTACATGATCAAGAAAGTGAACTACCTACCAGAGAAGGTTTGCCATTGAGAGTGCGGAATTAAGAAAAGAAGCACGGACTTTATGGTTACTGGATATCCAATAGAATAAAGCTCCTTTATCCTGGAATAGACTGTCCTAAGGACTTTCATTCCTAATGTAAAGCTTCCTTATTTTAATAACTTGTAAAACCAGCCAGTCAGCATGCCTTCACCCCAATTCACTTTTCTAGAGTTTTCAGTTCACAATCTTATAAGAAATGATGAGTCTGTAAGGGGAAACAGATCTAGACTTCTACAAAGACACTCATGCGCCTTGTGTTTTAGAATTCTAAGATGGTATCCAGGATATCTCCCCCTGGTGTCCACATTCCTAATCTCCTTCCCTTGCATGTGAGTAAGACCTATGACTATAGCAAGATTTTGCTCCTTTGTTAAGGTTACTAATAATTTGGTTTTGAGTTAATAAAAAAGGACAATTGTACTGGGTAGTTCTAGAATTATCAGGTGAACCTGCTAAAGAAGTCAGGGAAGTTTACAGCAGCAGAGGTATTTTCCTGCTGTCGTTGAAGAAGAAAAAAGTCATGTGGTGAACTGCAAGTGTCTGGGAGGTGACAGTGGCCCTGCAGAAAGTCATCAAGGAAACAAGGACTTCAGTTCTACAACCTCAAGGAACTGAATTCTACGACAACCACTGAGGAGGGAAGAAGACCTTGAGTGTCAGATGAGACTCCAGCTCTGGGTCTTCATTTCAGCCTGGTGGAACCCTGAATAGCAGACCCAGCTGACCCACACTGATGCCTGACCCGTGGAAACTATGGGATAATATGTTTGTGTTGTTTTCAGCTGCTAACTCTGTAGTAATTTGTTATGTAGCAATAGAAAACAAATGTACTACCTTTTTTTTTTTTTTTTAATGTACTACCTTTTATTTGACCTAATTTTTTCACTCATTTAAGTACCCTGATAACCAAGGATACCAAATGCATGAACAGGAAGGACCAAACAGCATCTGATAAAGCAAAGATAGTTCAGAGGACAGAAAAGAACTATTAAAAAAAATCTTACCAACATTTGTTTCAAAGAAAGGGGAACCTCTTACGCTATTGGTGGCAAGCTGGTACAGCCACTCTGGAAAACAGTGTGGAGGTTCCTCAAGAAGTTAAAAATAAAGCCACCCTAGGACCCAGCAATTTCACTACTGGGTATTTATCCTAAAGATACAAATGTAGTCATCTGAAGGGGCACCTGCACCCCAGTGGTTATATTAGCAATGTCCAAAATAGCCAAACTGTGGAAAGAAGAGATGTCCATTGACAGATGAATGGATGAATGGATAAAGAAGATGTGGTGTGTGTGTGTGTGTGTGTGTGTGTGTGTACATACACACACATATATGCGTATATATACATATATATATACACACACACAATGAAATATTACTTAGATATCATAAAGGATGAAATCTTACCATTACATTGATGTGGATGGAACTGGAGGGCATTATGATACGCAAAAGTCAGTCAGAGAAACACAATTTTCACTCAGGAATATACGAAAGTGCAGAGAATCATAGAGAAGGGGATTGAAAACAGAATGGGAAGAAATCCGAGAGAGAGACAAACCATGAGACTCTTAACTATGGGAAAGAAACTGAGGGTTTCTGGATGGGAAGTCAATGGGGGGACTGGGTAACTGAGTGATGGGCATTAAGGAGGGCATGTGATTGAATGTTATATGCAACTGATGAATTACTGAACTCTACACCTGAAACTAATTACTATATATTAGCTAATTGAATTTAAAAATCTTACTAGTGTTCTCAGAAAGAATAGAGGGATCTTTCATCTATAATGAAAGAATGGTTTTTAAGGCAATATACAAAAAGCTTATTTTAAATTAAAAACATGATTGTTGGGGATCCCTGGGTGGTGCAGCGGTTTAGCGCCTGCCTTTGGCCCAGGGCGCGATCCTGGAGACCCGGGATCGAATCCCACGTCGGGCTCCCGGTGCGTGGAGCCTGTTTCTCCCTCTGCCTGTGTCTCTGCCTCTCTCTCTCTCTCACTGTGTGCCTATCATAAATTAAAAAAAAAAAAAAAAAAAAAACATGATTGTTATAATTTGAAAAGATCAGTAAAAGGGCTTAATAATAAAATGAATGAGACTGAAACAAAATTAGTGATCCAGAAGATCAAGTTTAGAAAATATCCTACAGAGCAAAGAAAAAGAAGAGAAAGAATAAGGGAGAAAGAGAATGAAAGCAAGAGAAGGCATAGAACTGAAGATACATGAAAAGTTATCCTAGAGTAATAACAGTAATAATTATAATATTGTCCATTAAATACATAAAAACAACTTTAGAACTAGAACCAATATGACTGACTTCCACATTATTAGCTGAAATATTAGAGGAGAAAATAAAAATTCAACCAATAAGTAGTAGGAGTATGAAAAAAGAAATAAAAATGGTCAATAGAAAAATAATACAACATAAAAAGAAAAAGCTCAAATATAATGCCAAGAAGATGAATGAGTTAAATTCCCAATAAGATATGCCAGGTTTATAGAAAAAAAAACCCAACTATATTCTGTTTACAAGAGGCAAACTTAAAACGACAGAAATTTGTAAAAAAAAAAAAAAAAAAAAAAGTGAAAAACATATTTCAGACAAAGGCTATACAAAGGAAAACATAACAATAAATTTGAAAGAGAAAGTATTAAAAGAAACAGATATTTCAATTTAGCATGAAGTTATCCACCAAGAAGTCATAATAGTTAGGAAACTATGCATCTGAAAGTATAAATTTGAAGTATGTTGACAATTACTGATATGTAAACTTAAAAGTTTACAAGGAAAAATCAATAAGACAATTTTAATAGGAGATTTCAACTTCTCTCAGAAAAGTAAGTAACAGTATATAGTATTTAAATAATAAAATTAGCAAGTTTGACCAAATAGCCTTCAAGGAATTTTGAGATTCACAAACAGAATAAGTGGAGGACATATTCCAAAAATATATAACATTATAGCAATTAAAATAGTGTGGTATTTGAGGAGCTATTTATAAATATACCAGTGGAACAGAATTGAGAGTTCTATAAAAAATCCAAGTGTCTGTGGGTATTTTGGATAAGATAAGGAAGATGTTCTTTTTTTTTTTTTTTTTTTTAATCTTTTTTAACTTTTTTTTTTTTTTTAATTTTTATTTATTTATGATAGTCACAGAGAGAGAGAGAGGCAGAGACACAGGCAGAGGGAGAAGCAGGCTCCATGCACCGGGAGCCCGATGTGGGATTCGATCCCGGGTCTCCAGGATAGCGCCCTGGGCCAAAGGCAGGCGCCAAACCGCTGCGCCACCCAGGGATCCCCGATAAGGAAGATGTTCTAAATGAGTGAGTAAAGGCAGGTTATTTAGTAACAGTTGAATCAACTAGTTATCCATTTGGAAACATGAAAAAGTTAGGTTATTACTTTAACTCTCTACGCCAATAGAAATTCTTATAAATAAAGAATGTCTGTATAAAATAAGGACCTACAAAGGTATTAGAAGAAAATATAGAGAGTATTTTTGTTACATTGGAATGGAGACTTTCTTAAACAGTTCCCTAAATCCAGAAACCATAAAGAAAGAAATCAAAGACTTGAATTACAATGGAAAACTTCTGAAGGATAAAATGACATCTTTTTTTTTTTTTAAGATTTATTTATTTATTTATGATAGACACAGAGAGAGAGAGAGAAGCAGAGACACAGGAGGAGGGAGAAGTAGACTCCATGCCGGGAGCCCGATGCGGGACTCGATCCCGGGACTCCAGGACCGCACCCTGGGCCAAAGGCAGGCGCTAAACCGCTGTGCCACCCAGGGATCCCCTAAAATGACATCTTAAAGTTAAGGGATGAGTAACATTTAACCTCAGATTATCAATATCGAAATGATATAACATTCTTACAGATCATTATGAAAAAGACAAACATTCAAACTTTAAAATGCATAAAGAAAACAAGCATTACAAAGAAGAAAATATATGAATAGCTAATAAATGTAATTTAAAACAGCCCAGTCTTTATTTATTTATTTATTTATTTATTTATTTATTTATGATAGAGAGAGAGAGAGAGAGAGAGAGAGGCAGAGACACAGGCAGAGGGAGAAGCAGGCTCCATGCACCGGGAGCCCGACGTGGGATTCGATCCCGGGTCTCCAGGATCGCGCCCTGGGCCAAAGGCAGGCGCCAAACCGCTGCGCCACCCAGGGATCCCCCTGCTCAGTCTTTTTTTAAAGATTTATTTATTTATTTATTTGAGAGAGAGAGAGTGGAGGGAGAAGAGAGAGAATTTTCTTTTTCTTTTTTTTTTAAATTTTTTTTAAATTTTTATTTATAGTCACAGAGAGAGAGAGGCGCAGAGACACAGGCAGAGGGAGAAGCAGGCTCCATGCACCGGGAGCCCGATGTGGGATTCGATCCCGGGTCTCCAGGATCACGCCCTGGGCCAAAGGCAGGCGCCAAACTGCTGCGCCACCCAGGGATCCCGAGAGAGAATTTTCAAGCATCCTCTGCTGAGTGCAAAGCCTGACACGGGACCTGATCCTCCGTGCCATGAGATTGTGACCTGAGCTGAAACCAAGAGTGGGACGCTTAACCAACTGAGCCACCCACGTGCCCCTAAACAGTCCACTACTTTAAATGTCAGAGCAGTGCATGTTAAAATAAATAAATATAATTTATTTTTTATTTTATTTGGAGAACATGAAGGCAATATCAGCTGAGGACAAGGGTATAAGGGAAACATATTCTCTTGCATTCTTGATGTATAGTGGCCAAGCTTTTTTTTTTTTTAAATGTTTTATGTATTTATTCATGAGAGAGACAGAGCGAGGCAGAGACACAGACAGAGGGAGAAGCAGGCTCCATGTAGGGAACCTGATGTGGGACTCGATCCCAGGACCCTGGGATCATGCCCTGAGCCAAGGGCAGATGCTCAATCACTGAGCCACCCAAGTGCCCGACTGACCAAGCTTTTATTAGAGGACAGTTTTATATTATCTAGTAAAATCTTTTGATTTTACATACAACCTAGAAAATCCACTTCCAGGTATCTATTCTAGAAAAATACAAATCTGGGATCCCTGGGTGGCGCAGCGGTTTAGCGCCTGCCTTTGGCCCAGGGCGTGATCCTGGAGACCCGGGATCGAATCCCACGTCGGGCTCCTGGTGCATGGAGCCTGCTTCTCCTTCTGCCTATGTCTCTGCCTCTCTCTCTCTCTCTGTGTGACTATCATAAATAAATAAATAAACATTTAAAAAAATACAAATCTGCACAAAGAGACAAGAACAATAATATTTGAAGTATTATTTATAGTAGTGAAAAACTAAAAACTACTAAATATCCATCAGAGAGATGGAATACATGGTGTGTGTGTTACTAGGAATTATTGCATGGAGCAACTTTAAGAAAAATGAGGTGGAGAGTTTATCAAGATACATTTTTAAGTGAAAAAAAGAAATTGAAGTACAATATACTGTTATATAGCTTTAGTATTTTTATATAAAAGTAAAGAAAATAATACTATATGTTTTTATGTGTGGATATATATATATATGAATAAAAAAATAAAGGTCTGAAAGGAAGGAGAAAGGGAGGAGAAAGAAGGGAAAAATAGGGGAAAGAGTGGAAAAAATCAATTCTGGTTTATCAGAGTTATCTAACAGCTATATTTGCCATTATGCTTTTATATTTGGAGCTTTCATGCAAAAGAACACAGTTCTCTGCATATAGATTTTATTTTGATATTTTATGTCTGATGTCATGCTAAGCAGAAAAACCGGAACTTTTTCCTCTCTTACAAATAAATTTATACTCATAAGCCAAGAAAATTGCTAGAAAATCTCACCTGAATATTTTGCTTGTCTTTCATTCAAGTAAATGAAGGAAAATAAGTGTGTATGTGTATAAATCAGAAACTAATAAAACTGATTACCTGCAAGTGATGGATGAAAACAGAATGGAAGGAATAGGGAATGCAGTGACCCCTTCTGAGTATATCTTTTAATGTCCATTTTTGCTTTGAACCAAATCATTATTTTACTCATTTAAAACAATAAAATTTTATCAACCAAGATGGAAAAAACCTAAAATTTAATATATGCAACAAAAAAAGAACCTAAATTTGTGAATATCAAACTTTAAACATAAAAATGAATCAATTCAGGTAATGCCTGAATACACTACAGTGTAAGTACACATATATGCCTGCAGAAAGGCAAAGAAATGTGAGATTTTACTTGTTAATGGTAGTATATGGTAGTGGTATAAGTTTAGTGATTCTGAAATACTTTTGTTATTATAGAATAGAGCCAATGATTAAATGTATTAATGTTTAGAGCCAGAATTCTCACTGTGGGAGTGGAAATACAATAAGGAATGGGGGTTGTATTGAAGTAGAATAGACAGGGATGCCTGGGTGGCTCGGTAGGTTAAGGATCTGACTCTTCATTTCAGCTTAGGTCATGATCTGGGGTTCATGAGATCAAGCCCTGGGTCGGGCTCCAAGCCGGGCATGGAGTCTGCTTAAGATTCTCTCTCCCTCTCCCTCTGCCCGTCCTCACCTCTGCTCATACACTCTCTCTCTCTCCAAAAAGTTAAACTTTAAAAAAAAGAAATGGAATAGACAGTATCTGTATGAACTCATGATTTTAAAAAATCATCTATCTTCACTTTGTCAACAAAAGGGTTCAGAAATAATGATGCTTCAGTGGCAATGAGCACATTTAGCATTCAGCTTTCTCATTGCTGCTTCCCAATCAAAGGAACCAAATATCCATAGAAAAATGACCGACTGTAGGCCTGAGGCAGGAAAAACACAAATTAAGTGTGGAAGATCTTATCCTAGATGGAAAGTGCTCAAGGACAATTGGCAAATGGTCAAAAGGTCATAGGAACCAGTTTGAAAACATTGTGACTCGTCAAATTTGGACTTTTGGACAATTTGAGCATTGAAAAGTGTAACTGTGAAAGATAATACATTGACTTTTTAAAATAGATTCAGCATCTGCTTTCTTGTTAGGATGTAGAAAATTGGAAAAATTGTCATTCCAACCCTAAAATCAGGCAGATGTTGCATACTGTATAAAGTAATTTTCTCCAGCCCCTGTAAGAGCTAAGTTTTTCAGTGTTCACTGCAGTCACCTACTGTGAAATCTAAGGGGACAAATGGGTGCCCCCAGGAAGAGACAGTACAGGAGCACTGGTCTACCTGAGGGAGGACACAGAGGAAAATAGGTCATTATACAAGCGAATTTAAGATTTCCGGTCAAGGTTTTGGGGAGGTGGCAGGGCGGGGTGGGGGGAGGTGGTTTGTTTTCCTTAAGGATTTTATTTATTTGAGAGAGAGACCGAGAGAGCACAAGGGGGGAAGGGGCAAAGGGAGAAGGACAAGCAGACTCCTTGCTAAACCAGGCTCAATCCCAGAAGCCTGAGATCATGGCCTGAGCCGGAGTCAGACGTTTCACCAATAAGCTACTCAGGTGCCCCTCAGGTCAAAGTTTTAATGAACTGTTGAAAATTGAAAGTGAGCAAGCTTACATATGGCCTTTGGGACCCTCAAACACAAGGGATGTCATAGTACTTCCAGGCTTCTCTCAAAGACCCCATGGGTGCTTGCAGAGACCAGGGGCAAGGTAGAGAAGAAAGCTTCCATCCGGGGCAGGCAGGGAAAAAGACAGCAACTGCCACTCAAGGGGCTTGACAGCTTATTGTTAGGAGCCTGACTCCTAAAGAGAAAACAAACACAAAACAAAAACTACATTATTGAGACAGTTGGGGAAATACAAATACTTAACTTACATAAGAAACGGTTAATTTTTAACATATAAGAAGAGAACTGTGGTTATGTAGTGCTTACATGGTTATGTCCTTGTTCTTAGGAGATAGACAATGAGGAATTTAGAAGAGAAATGTAGTAGTGTCTACCACCTACTCTTAACTGGCTCCGATTAGATGGGTGTGTATGTGGGTGGACAGAGGGAGCGAGGGAGAAACCAAATGGGTCATTATTTTAACTGGTGAATGCAGGTGTCCAGTATATGCATGCTTATTGTATCAGCAATTTTTCAACTTCAGGTGTTACTTGACTTTTAAATCTCTTTATTGAGGTTTACCAGCTGTAACAGATGTATGACATTTATAGAGAAGTGAACATATTATGAGGGCACAGTTGCATGCAGTTTCCCCCACAGAGCACACCTGTATCCTTCAGCACCCAGCTAAAGAGACAGCATACTGCTAGGACCCCAGACATCCGTATGAAGTAGCGATGTATGTGCTACGTAGACCCTGTATTTTGTCAACATACCGGGTGGGAAAAATGGTTATGCACCTGAGCCAAGAAGAGGTTACATGCAGCTGTCCTCAATCCTGTACGGACCAACACAAGTCCTGCCTGTTAGAGCGGGCCATGTTGTACTAACAGAAGGATGGGGGAGAAAGAACATAAAACTGTGAACTGTCTCCAAAGGTGACAAAGAACATACTTTCGACAAGTTTGTTTTACTTAATTCGGTGTGGCTTTTTGTGCGTGTGTGACCCATGAGGTTGAATACATTCTCATGTGTTTGTTAGCCATTTGGATATTCTCTGCCCAAGTAGAAGCTTATTTTTATATTGTCTGTCCTTTTCTTATTGATTTGCACTATTCTTTACATAACATGTTTCCAGGTTTTGGTTGGTTTTCTGTATTACAAATATCTTTCCTCACACCCTGGGCTGTAATTTTACTCCTAAAATGATGTCCTTTGAAACACAGTTTTTAATCTTATTTGTCAGTTGTCTTCTTCATGCAGTTAAATGCGTGGTGTTTTTTGTTTAGGAATTGTTGCCCGAGTCTCAGTCATGAAAATATTCTGTGTTTTCTTCAAGAAACTTTGACCTTTCACATTTGAATCCACAGTCTTCTTAGAATCTGTTTTTATGCGGTTGGGGAGGGATTACAGATTCTTTTTTTTTCTTTCATGTGGCTATCCAGATTACCCAGTACTAGTTATGGAAAAGATCATCCTTTCCTCCATTGCACTACGGTGAAACTTTTGTGATGGTTGAGTTCTGGAGGCCTACTGTAGAGCATGATGATGATACTTAACAATAGTGTATTGTATACTTGAAATCTGCTTAAGTGTTCTTACCATTAAAAAGAGAAAAAGTACGGTAACTATGTGAGGTGATGGATATGTTACTTAGCTGGATTGTGGTGATCATTTCACAATGTACACATATGTCGAAACATCAAGTAGTACACCTTAAATGTATATAATTTTTATATATACATATAGTTTTTGTCAATGATATCTCTATATATCTATTAAAATATATACAGCTATCCTAGAAAATAGATATTATTCAAGTAAAACCCACTGATTCATATTAATCCTAACATTATCTACTCTGAATCCATTCGTCTCACATTATGGGGTAGTCAAGGCAAATAATGGTGAATGGGATAAAGAAGAGTTTGGCGTCCACAATGAAACTTGCTAAAACCAGACATCTTTGCAATTCCAATTGATAATGTTTCACTTCCCTTCACTTTGCTCCTTTACACTTGAGCTGAAAGTTCAGGAACAAAGTGGACATTATCACTCGTGACACAGGTCCTGGCTGCCGTCAGCTTCTCGTCTAAGGAGCAGCCCCTCGTTCCCCAGCTGAGTGTGTTATCACGGACTGCAGATCTTCACTGTCTTTCCTTCTAATTTTCACATTCCACTTGCTGCTGCCGGGTTTGCTCTGTACCATTTCGGTGTTGTCTCCGAGTGACAAGTGAGTCTTCAACTTTCTTTTCACAAGAGTGTTACCTTATCTAAAACTGAAGAAGTGCGGTAATATCTTTGTGAAACTGATGGTAATACTGTCAAACCTCTGGAAAATTTCTTCAGACCAGGGAATAGGGAATAAATCTTTGTCAACAGGCTTCTCTGTTCATTAGATTGAGAATTTCATGCCAGCCACATTTAAAGTCCTGTATGATATTAATACTAATCAGTGTTTATTAACATTCAGACATGTTCACAACTGTTGTAGCAGCTGAGTGCCTGTAAGTTAAATTGATTTCAGTCCTCAGATACCCATTAACAGCACTGCTTCCCATTTCGGTAATGGAGTACAGTTGTTTGGGGGTGTTTATGAAATGACATCTATTTGATTTATAAGTAACCTTGACTGGGAAGTCTCTGTGTGTTAGAATGTAAATGATCACCTCCCCCACTTTGATTGCCACACTGCAGCTGTGCATTCCCATTTCTAAACCATAAGAGACCAAAAAAAGATCTGCAAACACAACAAATACTAAGCTAGAGTCTCTCAGCCTTGAGCAAATATTATAGGACAGATAGTGTTCAGATTTGCCCTTAACCAGCCCAGCCACCACGAGCCCACCAAGGGGACAGTGTGGTGATGTAGTGAAGTGGCCTCAGGAGATTTTTCTGGAATCAAAAGAAGAATACGTTCTGCTCTCTAGAGAGGGCAGATGGTATCGCTCTTTGGACTTCTGCCCCAAGTGGGACTTAGAATTGGTTCCGCGATTTGTTGAGATCAAGCTGGTTGTAGACGCTAGGGTCTCAGATTCTGAAGAAGTGTGCACAGAGGGAATAGAGGGGTTGACAGACTGGTTCCTCTGCTTCAGCGATACTTCTTTCAGGATCCGTGTATTTGAAGATTTTTTTTTTTTTTTAATCTTGACAGTTCGAGTGCCTTTACCAAGGAGCTCCAGGTGGGGTGCCGAACCAGGCAAACACATAGAGAGAGTTCCCATTCCAGCCCAAGCCCACTTTTAGATGAAGCAATGTACTTTCTGGATTTTAGCTTACGAACTGCCTTGATTTTATTTTGAGCACAACGGCAGGTTCAACACTGTTTTGTACTTTCATGTTTTATTATTCAAGGTTGAATCACAGTGTCCCTTACATGGGTGCTACAAAGCAAGTGTATAGTAGTGCTTATTTAATTTCTGGGTGAGCTCGTTATGGACCAGATTACTCTGTGTGAAACCCTAAAGGGGAATGTTTGTATAGAGAACAGGTTCCTATGGGCACCATGGCTAGAGAAGTATCTGGAAGCTGATATTCTGAGTGTCTCCATTTTACTTCACAGGTAATAATGCACTGATTCCACAGACTGTAAATCTTTATTTAGGGAATTTTGAGAAAAGGAGTCAGATGAATGACTCTAGAACTAAGTAGGAAATGTGCACGCATGTAAGTCACATTTGGAATAACGTAGGTAATAGAAAACATGGCAAGAAAAGGGAGGTAAGAGGATATGTGGAGCACCTGTGGGGCTCAGTCAGTTAAGTGTCTGCCTTGGGCTCAGGTTATGATCCCAGAGTCATGGGATGGAGCCCTGCTTCTCTCTCCCGCTGCCAGCCGCTCCCCTTCCTTGTGCTTGCTCTGTCTGTCTCTCTCTGTCAAATAAACAGCTTTAAATCTTAAAATAAAAAAAATATTTAAGATTGAAGTGCAATAACATGTACATCAGGAAGATTATCCTCACTGTGGCTCAATTAAGCATCTGCCCTCGGCTCAGGTCCTGATCCCAGAGTCCTGGGATGGAGCCCCACATCATCGGGCTCCCTGCTCAGCGGGGAGCCTGCTTCTCCTTCTCCCTCTCCCCTGTGCTTGTGATCTCTCTCTCTCTCTCTCATGCCCTCTCTCAAGTAAATAAAATACTTAAAAAAATAAAAAAGGAACAAATGCATTCTCTAGGGAAAAGAATAGCGCTGTTAATTGTTGGGATTGGGAAGTGCTCACCTAATGTGATATAACCACAATGACAACAGTAAAGCCCACTGCGAGTCTTTTCTGTGAGTCTCCATCCTAGGGATTTGTGCATTCCACCACATGCCATCCACCTTACGTGTGGTATGCTTCAGAGATTGAGCCATCCCAAAGTGGAAAGATTTGCATGTTCAGTGGTTGTCCTAACTCTTGTTCGGCCCCTCTCTTACCTACATTTCTGCTTCCACCAGACTAATGTCTTGGCTGTGCTTTTCTGCTTCAGTCCTACCTCTGACCCTGTCCCGCTTTTCTCCTGCAGCGTCCACCGGCTTCCTTTATCCTTTGGCTTTCTAAACCCTGTGCAACCTCAGGACAAACCCTCGGGTCCACTCCAGCAGTTTGAGCGGTGGCCAAGCCAGCCAAACCACTATGCACTTCCCATATGAGCTCCTCAGTTCTTGATGAAGTCTAAGACCATGATTTCCTTCCATAAGTTCATCAGCCAGGCTAGGAGACACCTGCAGAATTTTTCTGACGGAGTGTGTGTGTGTGTGTGTATGTGTGTGTGCTCATTCCTGTCTGATTTTTTGTGTTTGTTTGGTTGGTTGTTTTCTATTTGTTTTTTGGAATGGTGACTTCTATTTTTTTAAGATTGATTGATTGATTGATTGATTGATTTAGAGAGAATGCATGGGTGGGAGGGGCAGAGGGAGAGAGAATGCCAAGCAGACTCCACACCTAGGGTGACACGGGGCTCCATCTCATGACCCCGAGATCATGACCTGAGCAGAAACCAAGAGTCAGATGCTTAACTGACTGTGCCACCCAGATGCCCTAAAAAGGGTGACTTTTAATGAAGCAAGGAATTTTATGGGTTCTTCTAGGTGGCCACTCTTTAAGAGGAATATAATTACAGTTCTCCTAGAATGACTGTTTCATTCTATTGCGAATTCCCATGCTTATGAAAATAGGAAAAGGGAAGAGAAGGTTGTAGAGGTGGAAAAACAGGCAAGAAATTTTTATTACTTAAGTTAATGAGTCATTTGCTCCCCCTGGGCATAATATTCCATATAGTATTTACCTTTAAAATTGATCAGGCCCAGGTTGGGAAAGGTTTACTTATATCTACTTTCTTGAAGTCATATAGCCGAAATTGAAATAAGTAATGAAAAGAACATAGAGCTAGATAGGTCAAATTCTAGTTCACTCACTCTCTGCCTAGAGATTTGGTCATTTTAAATATTGTCTGCTTCATTATTCTTACCTGTAAAAATGGAAGTTTTAATTTTTATCCGACAGGGTTTTCCAGGACTATATGAGAGCATGTATATTAAAATCCCTTACAATGAGGCGTGGCCCCAAATAGGCACCTTTCACCATCTTTGTGGATGGCAAACGAGAAAGCTAACGCACTTTAATGTATTGCTCCCATTCTTGATAGGGATAACAGTTATCTGAGCATATTAGAGTGAATTGGCTATACATTCCCACTGAATTGTTCCTTGGCAGGTGTCTTTAATAATTAGCCTTTTCCCCTCCAATCATGAGGCTGGATAATATGGGTATTCCGTAAACTAATGCGGTCTTTAAACTGCATCTACTAAAAGGGAGGGTCTTTTAAAACATGTTCCGAATTTACCTAAAGAAAACTACCAAACCAGCCTCCACAATCATTTGTACAGTCATTTGTATGATTGAATTTCCCATTTTGAGGGAGACAGATGACATTTTTAACTAAAAGCATTTTAGCCTGCCTTCTATGTTGAGGAACCAGATCTACCAGCAGAATACAAAGCTTTGTGGTCCCTTTCCTTTTCAGGGCTCTTGGGTTCTCTGCACCTTAGCCTCACAGAGGATGTCACACTTGGGAGACGTACTTATTTATCCCCAGACCACAGCAAGTCCCTGGCCCTGTTTTGTGTTTCTGGCCTGTTCTCCAAGCTGGGTGTGCTGGATTTCCCCAGTGCAGTTTGCTTTTTTGGTTGCTGTTGACAATTAAGGTTTTACAGCCTGGAGTGATTTGTTTGAGGGAGGGAGCAGCAGCTTTGGGTGTCCTTTGCCGTGATTGGAGGAATGGGCTTTCAGCCTCCGTAATAATGCACAACAGCTGCTGAAGAACATCTCATTCTAAGTGACACCACATTGGAAATGGAGAACCAGCCTTCACAGTCATTTGTACAGTCATTTGTATGATTGAATTTCCCATTTTGAGGGAGGCAGATGACATTTTTATCTAAAAACAATTTAGCCTTCCTTGTATGTTGAGGAGGAACCAGATCTACGAGCAGAATACAAAACAGGTTATAGAAAGAGGAGAAGGTCTTGATGAGAGGAAATGAAGCAAACCAAACAAAGCAATAAAGTAAGGAATTTGCATCCACCTATTTTTGTACACAGTAATAACAAAATATTTCTTCTCTTGAATGCTTATTCCCTTAAATTAGCTACACCTGAGTGATCATAATAAAGAAAGTTGGGGACAGCCAAAAGTTTAATTGGTATTTATCACTTGGTTGAATTGTTGGGCATTTGAGCAGCTGGGAAAGAGGAGAGGTGTCTGGGAGAGAAGCGAAAGCTGTTCAGAGACATCATGAGTGCCCTTGCACTGGAGCCTTGAGCCACTTAGACCTGTCGTCCACAAACTCAAGTCCAGCTGTATCCGGTCCAGCAGTGGATGGCATAGTCCAGTCAGTTGTCACGACTGACATGGTGTCAGGTTGTGTTCTGCTTATTTGTGGTGTCTAAATCACAAAGGGCATTGAGATGGGGAAAGTCTGGCTTGTAAGACATAATTCCATGTATGGTCCCTAATAATGGCATTTTGGGAGAGAATTATGAACTTGAACCACCGAAACTAATAATGTCTGCTGCAACTTCTGAGCTATTTGTGTTATGTTTTCCAAATTTCCAAATTCCTTTCTGCTCTTTCTCTTCTAGGATTTCTCAGAAATTCTTTTAAGAAGGAAAAGGCATTTTCCCCCAACTTCCCCCAGGCCTTCTTCTGTATACCTCTATTCATTTCATAGATATGGAGTGAAAAAGGGTTAGACTCCTGTCTTGGACTCTGACTACATCTTCCTCATAACCTGTTTTTTTTTTTTTTTAATTTTTTATTTATTTATGATAGTCACACAGAGAGAGAGAGAGTCAGAGACACAGGCAGAGGGAGAAGCAGGCTCCATGCCCCGGGAGCCCGATGTGGGATTCGATCCCGGGTCTCCAGGATCGCGCCCTGGGCCAAAGGCAGGCGCTAAACCGCTGCGCCACCCAGGGATCCCCCTCATAACCTGTTTTATTTCCTTTTTAGTTGTACATGTGGTTGGACATTCTAAGTAAACCCATATTATACATGAGCTTCTAATACTTGAGTCTGTTCTTAAAGAAGTGGTTTGAATTCTGTTTGAAACCCATAATGTGTGTGCCTATGCCTTAGTAACAAGGAGCTGATTCTGAAATACAGCCGTGCTGGGTACAGAGGGTTCCCAGGATCCCTCTGCAGAGCTGCCATAGAGGTGAAGGAGCAGACCTCCTCATTGCAACCAGATACCTAATTCCAGGGTGTATGTGTAAGGTGGTGACAGTATCCCACCAACTGTTTCCCCTTTGAAGGATGTCTTGTTCCTCTTTCTACTGACACCCTAAGAGCAGAAGGAGAGTTGTAAGGAAGAAGTAGCATAATAGAGTGTTCTGTCTCAAGACACCCTCTTTCCCAAAGTTTTCCCATTTTTAGCAACAACTGTGTGTCCCTCTTACTCTCAGACATCAATTTGGAAATAAGAAAAATTGTTCTATTTGAGGGCAAAAGAAAAATTGAAATGGGTCTTAGAGTCTGGTAAGAGAAAATCCTGCTTAATATGAAGTATCCTGAAATCCTCACAATGCTTGTGAAAATAGTTAAGTGGACTGAGGTTTCCTGTCTCCTTATTTGGTGAGGGAATTAACATTGCGTCAGGAGGTACCTGTTGAGTTAGTGCATGAGGATGTGGAAACCATAAGCTACAACTTTGCTGTGAACCAGAGCTCCTGTCTCTCTATTGTGTGACAGAGATGATGTGAAGTTTAGAGGGAAATTTATTATTTGTAAACAAGAAACATGTAGCCTTGGTAGCCATTGGCAGCCATTTCACCACCACAACCGGAGCCAGCCTGAAGACCAAACTAACACGAGGAGGGCTGAACCAAGCAACAAACAGAAATGGAGCCAGAGCCCTGATCAAATCGTGCTTGAACCCTGCCTCATCGCCAAACTGTTTATCACGTGAGCCAATAAATCTCTTTTGGTGTTGAAACCGTTCTGCATTTTGTGTTACTTCCAACCAAATACATCTTAATGGACCCAGAATTTGTTCCCAGAAATAAGGTGTTGAAAATAACAGACTATAAAAAGTGGGAGTTGCTGAGTGGAAATTAGATGGAAGGCAGTGAACACATCTTTATTCTAGGCTGGGAAGTTGGCAGTCATTATCATGTGATAGCAAAACAATTAGTTAAACACAGGAATTGTTATCATGTGCCTGCCGAGGCTTTTAGAAAAACTGGTAGGAAAAATTCAGTAGGTTAAGATACGATGTAGTCTTCAATATGACTCTAAAATAAAAAGGCAAGCCTCCCAGGATCCCTGGGTGGCGCAGCGGTTTGGCGCCTGCCTTTGGCCCAGGGCGCGATCCTGGAGACCCGGGATCGAATCCCACGTCGGGCTCCCGGTGCATGGAGCCTGCTTCTCCCTCTGCCTATGTCTCTGCCTCTCTCTCTTTCTCTCTCTGTGACTATCATAAATTAAAAAAAAAAAAGGCAAGCCTCCCTTGGAAGCCTGGTACTCTGGAGTCTGGCAAGTGTTTAAAAAGCCCAGAGAATTACAAAGAAAGGGATGTAACCCTGATCAAACTTCACCCGAAGCCCCACACATAAATGATATAAGCTATAGGGATCCCTGGGTGGCGCAGCGGTTTGGCGCCTGCCTTTGGCCCAGGGCGCGATCCTGGAGACCCGGGATCGAGTCCCACATCGGGCTCCCGGTGCATGGAGCCTGCTTCTCCCTCTGCCTGTTGTGTCTCTGCCTCTCTCTCTCTCTGTGTGACTATCATAAATAAATTTAAAAAAATGTTTAAAAAAAAACAAAAAAAAAAATGATATAAGCTATAAATCTCCCTTCTGTGCTGAAACCACTTTGAGTTGCATTTTCAGTTATTTATAGTTACTTATTTTTCCATTGAATTTTTACTTACCCTTATTTTCTTCAAACCAATACAAGGCCTTAAATCTGTTGTTGTCAACGTTCTTAAATCTAAATCTTTATTCTGTTCTCTTGTTCTTGCCTCTTCCAGGAGCTACTCATGGTTTGAATATTCTTCCTTTGACTGCCTGGCTTCTGCTTAACCTGAAAAAAATTGATGAGCTAAATGCCACATTGTTTGAATTAGGGTAGCTTCTTAAACCACAGAATCACAAATTAGGATTCTAAAAACAAACTTGAGTTTGTACCAGAGCAATTACTGCATGATAAGATGGTCATCATTGAGGCCGTCTCTGCACAGATCGAGTATCTGAATCATGAACCAGCAGTCTATTTTTGGTGTTGGCTTGTGATTTGGTCCTCGCTTTCCCTGGTTTTTCCTAAGGGCTTGATAATTTTTCACCCAGCTGGCCAAAGTTCTTCAGACCTCTTCTGTCTTCAACTTCTCAACATTTTCTCTCCAATCTTTAAAACAAACAAACAAACAAACAAACCCTTATAGGATATTTACAACACCTATTGGGTAGTCTCTCTCCATGTTCTTAACTAAAGCAGAAGTTTGCATGGATACTCAAGACCTCAGTTGTAAGGTAGAGAAACACAGTTCAAACTATCTGAAGAAGGAATTATTTGGCTCACATTACACACCATGGAAAATCAGAGGTCGGACCCTGTGGATGATTAGATATAAGATTCAAAGGTCAACAGGACAATCTTTCTCTTGTGTCTCTAAGTTTCTTCTTTGCTTGTTTCTACACATAAGCTTTGGTCTTTCAGGCTAGCTGTCCTCACAAGTCTCTAATGATGGCCAGATTTAGGCTTACGTCCTGATAAGTTCCTGACCAGATATGAAAGTGTTCTTCCCTGCCCACTCCAGCTGGGAAAATCCTGAGGAAGGGCTCCACTGACTTGACATAGATCACACACTCCAGTGCAGTCACTGTGGCCAGAGGAAGGGATAGAAGATTTGGTTGACATGGGCAGGTGGTCACTTCTCCTGATAGAGGGGGATGATCTGCATCCCTCAAGAGAGCCACATGGTTGAAATGAGTGAGAAGGAATTCCCAAGGGAAAGGGGGGATGGGAACAGCCTGGGTAGTAGTGAGGTGAGTAATTTAATTGGTGATTCACATGCAATAGGTCCTCAATAAATGCTGCTCAATGGATGGATTAGTCTTCAGTTCTCCAGCTTTAGAAATGGTTTTTATTTATTTCTTCTTAGTCTGGATATCTCTACTTAACCTCTATCTCACACCTCTTCTCATTCTGAGGACTTTCTGCCTAACTTCTCAAGGAACTTAGATGACTCTTTCAAAAATAAAGGTACCAGTAATTCAGGCCATTTACTTGTCTCATTCCTTCTGCAAATCATAATAGTTTCTCTTTCTCAATCTTTGCTATCCCCCATCCTCAACTCTTGGCTCCCTTTTGAACTCTGGTTTCTACAGCCACAGTCAGTAGAGTGTTCTAGAAGTCTCATCCTGTGTTCCAGATGCCAGATTTACTTATATAGTATGTAAACACCACTGGCAAAAGTGCAATCACATATATGGCCTACATTTAGGAAACTAGACTACTATTCACATGGGGATGCCTCCATTTATTGTAAATCCCTGATGTGTTGCTGATGACGTGTGCAGAATGAGTACTTCCTGAGTCCTATTTCTAACTATAATAAACATGGAAAATCCTGAAGCCAGCTTTTGAGGGGTTTCCTCATTGAACTTTCTTGCCAACTGACTGCCTTATTACAACCAAACATGTGGAACACAGACAAAGTTCCGGAAGAATGATCATTAGTTGACTATAAATAACTGGGAGACAAACGTCTGCTGGAAGCACAAGGAAGATTAGCTTGGCAACTAATGTGACAGAGAAGAAATAGAAATGGATAACTGCTTCCTTCTTCTTGGTAAAAATTCAGAGAAATGGAATAATTTCTCAATGTTCCTACAAGTAAGAACATTTATTCTTCTAAAAAACAAGGCAATAGAATCTTTGGGAGAAAAGGAGACTCTGAATCACACCATCTTGCAGCGTAACTACAAATAAACTCAGATAATTTCAAATAAAAACACATGGTATACAGCGTTACCACTGTGAATCCTGCTGTCTGAAACCAACACAAGAATTTAAAATATTGATTCTGGCAACACTTGTATGACTTTCCATTACAGCAAAGTTACTGAAATGGAAACGGACTGCCATTTTGCAAAAAGGATAATCTCAAAGATATGGACATCTTGAGAATAAGAACATGCAGACATTGGACTCTATTTCTTATCTCTTATTGCTAGATTTCTCACAATTCACAAAAACAAAACAAAAACTTCGTTAGCATTTACTAAGATTGAAAAAATAAGAATCTCCTATCTGGTATGTCAGATTAGTCATTGAGAAAAATGCAAATTAGAACAGCTTGTGGGGGAAATGTGATATTCTGTGAATATATCTGACAAGTTTAAAAAGGAAAGTGGTAGAGGATAAAAGGAAGCTTATAATATTAAGAATAGCTGATATGAGTTGTCTAAAATATCTATCGGGAGGGACACTGGGTGGTTCAGTGGTTGAGTGTCTGCCTTCGACTCAGGGCGTGATCCTGGGATCCTGGGATCGAGTTCCCCATGGGGAACCTGCTTCTCCCTGTGCCTATGTCTTTGCCTCTCTCTATATCTCTCATGGGTAAATAAATAAAATCTTTTAAAAAATATCTATCAAGAATTTGTATCCTATAAGCTTCATAGCTAATCATTGAAAATATCATACTCTTTTTAAATTAAATAATGGTAATTCCAAACACTAAATTTTTATTTTTTATTTTTTTTAAAGATTTTATTTACTTATTCATAGACACAGAGAGAGAGGCAGAGACACAGGGAGAGGGAGAAGCAGGCTCCATGCAGGGAGCCCGATGCGGGACTCGATCCCAGGTCTCCAGGATCACACCCCAGGCTGCAGGCGGCGCCAAACCGCTGCGCCACGAGGGCTGCCCCCAAACACTAAATTTTTATTACTTGTATTTTTTAAAGCAAAATCATGAAAACTAGAAACTCAAGATAATTGCAAATGTCAAACCAAATAAACTTTGTGAAATTAAAACTATTTTTTTCCCAGAGAAAATCATACTTTAAATGCAAATGTACTGTATTTCTGTCATTGTTAAGAAAGGGGTGTGAACCCCAAGATTCATGTCTGGAAGGTGACATAAGTCAGTATTGGCTTTCTGCAGATAATTCCCAATCATCCAAAAAACTTGAAGGGCAGAGGGAATCAAAGTCAAGAGAAAGAAAGACTTTGAACTTCAGCAGTCACTGAGAGAGGATGATTATAACCAAAGCCACAGCATTAATAGAAAGGCAGTGGAATAAAGAGTGACAGGTTATACAGGGGCTTTTTATGTGGTGTCCACCCACAGTGGTGGTATAAAGGGAGATCACGAGTTGATTTCAGGAGTGTGTGCGATCATGGAACATTTGCCCTGGAAGAGACCTTTTTTTTTTTTTTTTTTTGGAAGAGACCTTTGATGAGCTCCCACCCCACATTTGACAGGCAGACCCATGTGGGCTGGAGGGGTAACTCCAGGTTACAGCATCTGTCCCGCTCTTGCTGGGTGATGACCATTTATAGGTGAGAACTCTAGTTCTCAACATCACAAACACAAAATCTTTGAGGGCCCTGTCCCTGGAAGTGAGTACGTAGGTTTAGTTTCATTGTATAAATGTTCATTTTCTGTCTTTTAAAGAGCAGCTTCAAATCTGTACTATAGAAAACATGTACTTTGAAGAAATCTAGAGTAACCAAGTGTTTTCCTATGGCTTGCATTTTAATCAGCCCATGGGCCACAGTGAATTTTAGAGGTGGATTTTGGAATCCCAGGGCATTTGCATTTAAAAGGCCATGGAGAGCATTTTAAAGTATATCTTTTTAAAAACTGAAAAGAGCTGATTTCACAGGAAGCTAAGTGACTGTAGAGCAGAGTGGGGCTAGCTCTCCTGACCTCCATTCTGATACTACTTCTCCTGTTCCTGCTTCCTCTTTTGCTCCCAGTTTTTCCTTAGTAGGAAAAGAAGAGAGAGAAATCTGAAATTCTCCTAGTGATCTATAGAAGCGTTTGATTTTGCTAATAGATAAAGCCTTTTAATTGTCTAACATTTTTGCCAACAATCTGCAGTGTCTATTTGCGGAAGTCATTATTCAGGCACATAAATCATGAGTCTGGCCCCCTCGTTTATAAGTGATCATTATGCAGGGACTGTTTTGGAACTGCACTTCAGAGACCACCTATGAAAAATGATTCTTTCATTCATGCATTCATTCAGCAAATGTTTATTGAGAACTTAGTCTCTGCCAGAAGCTACTAGTACGGAGGGAAAAAAGTCAAAACATAAGCCCTTGCTCTAGAGAGCTTACACTCCAGTGGGAAACAGACATGTATCAAACGTAAGTATGCTCCCGTGTCGTATATGCCTCAACAGCTGTGTAATAACACATCAGCATAGCACATAGCTACATGCTTAGGTGTGTAGATGATTAACTCACACTGTCGGAGGCATCTCACTTCTAGATACTTCTTAAAAATCACTTAACCTCTCTGAGTTTCAATTTCTCATTTTCAGAATGGGGACAAATAATAGTTCCTGTAGCATAGGATGTTACGAGAATTGAGTGAGATACAATCTGTAACATTACTAGCACCTAGTAAGTGTCCAATAAATGTTGGCCATTATTATTATTATTATTATTATTATTATTATTATTCTTTCCACAGAAGAAGTACAAAAGAAGTATCTTATTTGACTTGTGAGGGTGTAAAGATGCTTTTTGGGAAGACTGTTCTTGCAAGTCTTGAAAATGCACCAAATTTCTGCTAGATAATTGTGGGGAGAAATAGATTGTGGGCAAGAGTAGTTATGTGAGTAGGGTGCTAAAAGCTTGATACGGCCTGACGTTTTGGGAAATCTTCGGGCCTTAGGGAGTAGCTAGCGCTCAGGATGTAGGCCTGGCTGCTCTGTGCAAAAGACACAGTCAGGGCCTGGGCACCTTCTGTAATACTCCAAGGAACACCTGATACTCTCCATGCTCTGTTGCAGCCACTCTTATGTTTTGGCCTTAGGTTTCTTACTGGGGAACTAGGCAGTAAAACTAGATGATTTCTGCTGTCCTCCTAGCTCCATATTTTATGGTTTAACTTGGGATCTAATCAGGTCAAGCCAGAAGAGTTATCTTGCATCCTTGGCAAAACCAGTTAGTGTTACAGGTTGAGACACTGCTTATGAAGAAAGGCATCAGTCTGTGGGGAGTCTGTGCAGAGCAGTCTGTGGGGAGGAGGGAGACTGTGAAGAAAGGATGGAGGCGGACTCCTGAGCAGCCACTGAATTAAAGGATGGCTCATTCTTATGCATAGTAAGCACTTCCTGAAAAGTATATGATTTATAGGACTCTCCTTCACTTGTTTCACCCATCTCCTCACTCACCTCCCTCTAGCAACCATCAGTTTGTTCTCTAGAGTCTGTTTCTTGGGGCAGCCCCGGTGGCTCAGTGGTTTAGTGCCACCTTCAGCCCAGGGCGTGATCCTGGAGACCTAGGATCAAGTCCCATGTCAGGCTCCCTGCATGGAGCCTGCTTCTCCCTCTGCCTGTGTCTCTCTCTCCCTCTCTCTCTGTCTCTCTGTCTCTCATGAATAAATAAATAAAATCTTTTTTAAAAAAAGAATCTGTTTCTTGGTTTCTCTCTTTTTTTTTCCCCCTTTGTTTTGTTTCCTAAGTTCTATATATGAGTGAAATCATGTGGTATTTATCTTTCTCTGGCTGACTTATTTTACTTAGTATTATACTCTTTATACTTTCTAGCTCCATTCATGTGGAGATTGGCGAGATTTCATTCTTTTTAATGGCTGAGTAATATTCTATTGTATATATATGCCACATCTTCTTTATCCCTTCATCTGTCGATGGACACTTGTGCTGCTTCCATAATTTGGCTATTGTAAGTAATGCTGCAATAAACATAGGGGTGCGTGTATCTGTTTGAATTAGTGTTTTGTATTTTTGCAGTAAATACCCCATAATGCAATTACTGCATTGTAGGGTAGTTCTATTTTTAACTTTTTGAGGAACCGCCATACTGTTTTCCAGATTGGCTGTACCAGTTTGCATTCCTACCAACAGTGCAAGAGGGTTCTCCTTTCTTCACATCCTTAGCAACACTTGTTGTTTGTGTTCTGGATTTTAGCCATTCTGAAGGGTGTGAGGTAATATCTCATTGTAGTTTTGATTTGTTTTTCCCTGATGACAAGTGATGTTGTGCATCTTTTCATGGGTCTGTTGGCCATCTTGATGTCTTGTTTGAAGAAATATCTTGTTCATGTCTTCTGCCCATTTCTTGACTGGATTTTTTTTTGTTTGTTTTTTGGGTGTTGAGTTTGATAAATTCTTTATAGATTTTGGATACTCGCCCTTTATGGTATGTAATTTGCAAACATCTTCTCCCATTCAGTAGATAGCCTTTTAGTTTTGTTGATCATTTCTTTTGCTGTGCAGAAGCTTTCTAATTTTGATTTAGTCCCAAGTTATTTTTGCTTTTATTTACCTTGCCTCAGGAGATATATCTAAAAACAATGTTGCTTAGGCCAGTGTCAGAGAAATGACTGCCTGTAGTCTCTTCTAGGATTTAACTGTTTCAGGTCTCACATTTAGGTCCTTGATCCATTGGAGTTTGTTTTTGTGTATAAGAAAGCGGTCCAGTTTCATTCTTTTGCATTAGCTGTCCAGTTAACCCAACACCATTTGTTGAAGAGACTTTTTCCCGTTGCATATTCTTTCTTCCTTTGTCAAAGATTAACTGATCATATAATTGTGGGTTTATATCTGGGTTTTTTATTCTGTTCCATTGATTTATGTGTCTATTTTTATACCAGTACCATACTTATTACAGCTTTGTAATACAATTTGAAGTCTGGGTTTGTGATACTTTTGTTTTTCTTTTTAAAGAATGCTTTGGACATTTGGGGTCTTGTGGTTCTATACAAATTTTAAGATTGTTTTTTCTAGCTCTGTGAAAAATGCTGTTGGTATTTTGATAGGGATTGCATTAAATCTGTAGATTGGTTTGAGTAGTATAGACATTTTAACAATATTTGTTCTTCCAATTCATGAACATGGAATATCTTTCCATTTCTTTGTGTTGTCTTCAAATGCTTGCATCAGTGTTTTATAGTTTTCAGCATATAGGTCTTTCACCTCTTTGGCTAAGTTTATTCCTAGATATCTTACCATTTTGGGTGCAATTTTAAATGGGATTGTTTTCTTAATTTCTCTTTCTGCTGCTTCATTGTTAATGTCTATATCAGAGATTTTGTACTGAAGATGCTGGAAATGTGGGAAGGATTGTGGAATTTCTGTAATCACTGACCACTTCCATGAGTTTGGAAGCTCCCTAAAAAGACAATTTATATAAAAGAGATTTGCATGGCAGAAACTGTTGCCAGATTCTGATTGGTCCTGCTTGGCACAGACTTCATATTTCAAAAGCCCAAATGAGGTCCATGTTTGAAGACAAGATTCATCATTGTGGAAACTGCCCTAGGAAGGTTGCTGAACATACGTCAGAATCTCTATGACCATCTTTCCTCTAATACAAGGGTGTTATCCCTCCTCTGTTAGGCACAGCTCAGGATATTCACCTAGGTGGTGTTCTGGGATGTTTAGGCTCCAAGGTAAGAAATGCAGATTGGTAGTGAGAAATTTGAGACTAGAAAGAACAAATGTGTGAAACTCACTTGGTAACAACTATAACTGGGACTGAAATCACATACATCCTTCAGTCTGTGCATAGGGTTTAAACCATGACTTGAAAAGTGTTTAGCATTAAAAAAGACATTGTCTACTCCTGCAATCCCCACTCACCTGTACTCTTCTCACAGGTTAAACAAGGGTGGTTCCCCTTATGCCTGGTCACCTACCCATTATCAACCAGCTCCTTTTCATCCTCTGATGCCCCTAGCCCCTCACTCTGTACTAAGCTGACCTGAGTTGCATCATGGGCAATGCCTGCCTATTAAAGGAAATTAGTTTGGTTCTGTGTGGCTTCAGGGGATGGATTTAGAGCCATTCAGACTGGAATCAGCGTGGGCTCCCTATTTGTGTATTCGCTTCTAAATATCTAGAGGTGGAATGATGATCTAGATGACCCCTGGGAGTAGACATTGCTGAGGAGAAAGTGGGCCTCTGGCTTTCTTAGTGATGTCTTTTGTTCATTTTAATCAGTTAAGTACTGGATAGAACTTGGGAACTGCACAGTAATAAGTTAAAACTGAGACAATTATTGAGACATTCATATCAAATTCCTAGATGTATTTATTCATAGAGACAGAGGAAACTCTAGGCAACTTAGTAATAAAAGAAATTTCCAAAATACTTACGGTCAGAAAAAATTCTGGGGATTTGGAGTGAGTTATCAGCATCTATTTATTGGAAACACAGAAAGATGAACACTGTTTGGCAGATATTCCTAGCATTTTCTAAAAATAAAAAACAAAACCAGAAACCTTTAGCCCATCCTAGTGATACGTTTGTGAATATGTCATTCTTCTGAACTGGTGAACTCTAGAGGCCTGTGGTCTGGTGTATGGGGCCTGATTGCTTTACTTAAGTTATACAAAGATTTCATTATTACAATTTCCTTGTCTTTTTGGATTCCTCCTAGCAATACTCTTTTTGACAAGAAAATACAATCAGCAAGTAAGTTCTTTTCTCTTCAAAAATATTAATGTTAGGTCAGTAGCACTTTTTTTTTTTTTTTTTTTTAGATTTGAAGAGAGTTGTTCTTCCACTCATAAATAATTCAAGAGTTACTGTTGCGATTTTTGGTCTTTTTTTCTCCTTATTTCTTAGAGAAATCTTCTGTTTGTGGATGGATGATTGAGAAAGAGTAACTGCTTCTGTTCCTGGCTATATCTAAACTCTGAACTGAAAATTTGGGGTCCTTCCTTCAAAGTCATCACAGCTTACATGTTTGGTAATCCACAGTGTTTCATACACTGAAATCCAAAAACCACAGAAACAAATCTTGCTTAGGTGTTAATGTTGTTTAGATACTTCGGGGTAATAGGCAGCAAGTGTATGCAAATTCCATTGCATTCTGGACTGTGTAGTAGCTCAGGTGGGAAAACATCAAAGGTGAGATGCAGGGAAAAAAACAGAACTCCCCTCCCCTCAAAAAAAAAAAAAACAAAAAAACAGAACTCCCCAAGATGACCAGCGCTGCCATCATGTATGATGTTCTAGCACAAAGTCACTGCAAGGCTAGCCTCAGTCAGAAAGTCCTGGAGTCAAGATGCCAGGATGGGTCCCATGTGGGACACACACAATTTGCATGTATTATTTCATTTCATCTTCACATTAGCTTCTACTGTTTTATACATGAGGAATCTATGTGTCAAAACATGAAGCAACTTAGCCAAAGAACTAAGAAGTGACAGCACCAAGATTAAAATCTTGCTACATTATAATTTCAGGTACAGGAGAAGGAGCTTTACTGGGAGAACAAGTTTATCCCCGTTCTGACCAGTGCATGAAATTTTGTTGTTTAAATTAAATAAACTTAGTGTAGTAGTTTTCCAAATACATTCTTAGAAAAACTACTATTCTGAAGCTTTGGCACTTCTTCAGTGGTTCTGGAATGTTTTGTTTTAGTTTCATTCATGAAAGAGTTCTACTTTTGATAAAATGCATGTCTTATAAACCGACACCTAGAAAATCATGAAATTATTTGTTTCAGTTACTACAGGTTAATTTCATAAGTAAACATAATACGTTGTGATTTACAAGGAAAGGATCCTATAAGAAAAAAAAACACCACTTCTTTGTTGTACTACAATTGGAATTCTGTCGCCATCCCATTTGTCTCCTCTTTTTGGCAATATTTTTTGAAAGAATTCATATTCTTTGATTACATCTTCTGAACCTACTCTCTTCAACCCACTCCAATCAGGGCTCAATTTCAGCCACGTCACCAGAGCTACTGTAATCTTCACTACTTTATTGGCCAAATTGAGCCAGCCAAATTCAAGGTCTTTTTTTCTCTCTCCCTCTTGTTTTATGTGACCTCTCAGAAACATTCAGCATAGATTACAGCTCCATTCTGCAAACCCTTTCCTTCCTTATCTCCCAAGAATACCACATTCGCCTGCTTAGGTTTCCCCTAACACCTCTTCCTCAGTGTACACTGCTGATCTCCTTCCTCAGTTTGGCCCCTGAATATTGGAGGGGTCAGCACCGGCCCCTCTGTTCCTCCTAGCCATCCTCTTCAGTCCCACGGACTTAAATATCATCTACATGCTGAATAACTGACCCCTAGTTTCAGATTCATATACTCAGCTGCTCCCTTGATAGTCTGGGAAGTCTGTCTACCCGGTCTTACATTTAACATGCCCAAAATAAAAGCCTCGATCTTTCCCTTCTCAAACTATTCCTTGTCTGTTCTGTCCCATCTTGGTAAATAAATGCCTGACTGCATTGTCTACCCAGTTGTTGAGGATGAAAACATGAGAGTCATCCTTGACTCATTTTTTTTCCCTTATTTCTTACAGCCAATTTTATCAGCAAGTCCCATCAACTTTATTTCCAAAATATATCCTGTGTCACTTTACCTCTCTCCAACCCTCCTGCTGACATTCTAGTCCAAATAACCGTAATTTCTTCCACTTTTCCTTCTTCCCAAATAATCTATTCTCTATGCCATACGTAGCTCAGGGGTTCTCAACGACAGCACTACTGATATTTTAGACTAGCTGTTCGTCGTGGGAGCTATCCTGGGCATCTTAGGATGTTTAGCAGCATCTCACTAGATGTCAGTAGCACTCCCCAATTGTGATGACCAAAAAGGGTCTCCACACATTGACAAATGTCTCCCGGGGGGCAGAACCACCCTGTGCTGGGAACTGCTGCCATAGCCAGAACAATTTTATCCTAAATACGAATCCTGATTAATGATAATAAATATTAAAACAGTGAGTGAAATAATAAAAAAATTATGTCACTTCCTGACTTTAAACCTTGCAGTGACTCGTCGTGTCTTTCACCATGTCTAGAAAGGCTCTGCATGACCTAGCCCAAGCCAACTTCAGCTTGACTTTAAGGTCCTCATTGGCTTTATTTCAATTCCTCACATCCACTGAGCTCATTCTTACCCCAGTCCATTGTACTTACTATTCTCCATAGGATGCCTCTCCATAACTTCTGAACCTCTTCATGCGTCCTCTCCCCACATATTGGATCCAGCTTCTCAGCAAGCCTTGCCCTCACCACCCTACTTTACATTTCCAGGTCTGCTTCCTTCATAGCATCCGTAGTTACCTGAGATTACTCTATGCATATATATGCTTGTCTGTCTCCCCAACTACAGCATAAATTCTGTAGAGGAAGCTCCTAGTCTGTTGCATGCCCGTATTCCACCTCCAGCACTTAGAACAGTGCTGTGCACAGAAATTAAGTGCTAGAGAAATATTCATTGAGTTTTAAAATTCTTTCTGTCTTGGCTTAATATACTGATATGTTATGTGTGAAGCTTCACAGTCTGATGTTTGCAGGTGTTTTTAATAGAACAGAATACTAGTCACACAGAGCTCAAATGAATTCCTGTGTTGGATGAGACAAGTGTGGAGAGCACCCCTTTTGTAAGGAAAAGCTGCCAACGTAATCGGATTGTGATTGGAGCCCAAATGCCAATAAACAAAGTTTGGCAAAGTTAACACGATGAAACTCATCTTTTTCAAGTGACCTAAGCCGTGTTGAAATCCATTCCCAAAGGTGAAAGCCTAATGAATCTATCTATTGTGCCATCGAGCCTTCTGTTTGATATAAGCTTCGTCAGGGGAATGAGGTATTGACGTTTTAATGTCTTTGGATTATGGTAATGTGTTTAACTATATTGATCTGTTCAGCATTCTGTACTTGGCTTTGGCTGCTGTCCCAAAAACTCCAAGAGAAGGAAGTGTCCAGATGGCCGTAACATGGTCTATGAAAAGGGATCAAAGAAGTAGCACATCAGTGCAATTCATAAAATATTAGTCTTCAAATTTTGACACCTCACTTAAGCCACAAGCCTAATGGGAAGGTGCTTAATGAGCTAAATTAATCCTACCACTGACAAAAATCCGTGCATGTGACAAGAATGAGGACTTCCCAGCTGACCTGCAGTCTGGAAGTGACAGAGAAGTAACTTTGCATGGGCCAGTCCTTGGGCTCTGCTCTTCAGGCAAGGACCTCATACGTAATGCAGGAATGGGTCACGCAGAGCACTGGCAGGTCCAGACAGGCCTGGTAACAGAACCAAGACAGTTAGTGGAGTGAAAAGTACTCAGGGTCTGAAGGTGGGTGGACCTAGATCAACCCCCCAGTTCTACCATTTACTCCTAACTTACCTGCATGCCTGCCTTCTTTTATTTCCTTACACCTTTATTTTTTTCACCTATAAAATGAGGGGGAAATAATGATTCTTCTTTCCTAGGATGGTAAGAGAATAAACTCTGCTAATGTAAAATACCTGGACTAGGTAGGACAGGCACACAGTTCTGCTTTCCTTTTTTCCCATTCCCTTCCAGGCTTTGTAGCATCTGCTCTAATTAAGATACTGTGTGCATTACCTACCTGACCTTGAAACAGCAGAGACCTTCAGAGAGGGAGCTCAGAGTCAATCTCCTGTTCTCAGCAGCTTTTGTCAACTGCCTCAGAGGAAAGATTAGCCTGTGTGAGTTGCTGGCATTGAGTTACCCTCTGTTCTGTAAAGGTGATCTAAGGTTTGGCAGGAGCTGTTGGGGAGGGAGCGCTTGGGGAGCATCTATGCCCACCTGCCAGCCCACAGGAGAAGAGCAGGAACAGCAGACCCCTGTCCTGCCAGGCTGATCCCCACCGCAGATGCCACAGGCACTTTACGGCCGTTACAATAAAAGCTGAGTCTGCCATCCCTGGCTTCATGAGATGAGGGGATAAACAATAGCTAGCAGATTAAATAACACGGGACATTTTATATTCAAGTTTGAGAGTTTAGTAGAAACTGAGAGCATAATAAATAAAAAGGACTGCAATAGACTTTAATAAAGCAAACAGACCAAGGAGTCATTCATTTACAATATGAAGGATTTGTTTTCCGAGGCAATCATGCAAAAAGGCTTAGCCTATCCTGCAGATGAAAAACTAGCCTGACCCTATCCTGCCCAGCTGAATGAACTCTGCAAACAGGATTTTCAAAGCGCTCTTTTTCAATTAATGTTTTAATATTTTGAGCCTTTTCATGGAAATTACAGCTTTAGCTGTTCAAGATGACTTAGCGACTGCCTGATTTACAAATGCACCCAAGCAATGCCAATGGCCTTTGCAAATTAGATTTTTAAAATAATTCACATGGTGGCTTTTAATGTACTCAAGTGCTTCCCATATGCCACCTTCTTGCCTCATTCTGAAGTGCAGATTTTTTCAGAGCCTAGTACACATTTCAGCTCTCCTTTCATACTTTTCTCCTTCCCTTTTTAGATAATTCCAGCCCCGCTTTTACTTATCATTTAATGAAAAGAGAACCATAGGGTTCAAGATGAGGAGATGTCAATATTAAGACTTCCTTCCCATTGAGTCTAAGATTATCACCAAATCTTCAACCCTCTCTCATCATTTAGCATTCACATTACTGCTATAGCATCTTGCTCTTTTGGTCCTCTCTATGCATGGTGGCAAAAGTCTCCCTTTCTTTTGAAGAGATTTTATTTGTTAAGATAGCAAGCAAGAATGGGATGGGGTAGAGGGAGAGGGAGAAGCAGAGTCTTCACTGACCAGGGAGCCCTTTCCCACAGGTTGGGACCCCCAGGATCATGACCTGAGCTGGGACACTTAACAGACTGAGCCACCCCAGTGCCGCAAAAGTTCTCAAAAACCTTACTCTTAACACATGTTCCCTGCTCAAGAAGCGTAAGAGCACCCTGCTGCCTCTAATTTAAACCTTCAACTCCTCATCCTGACTTTTTCCCCCATTAAAAAAAATATGCTATTTTTTTTTAGAGTAGTTTTAGGATCACAGCAAAATTCAGCAGAAATGATCAAGAGTTCCCATTCATTCCTCGACTTCATACATGTACAGCCACCCCGCCCCCCGACTATCAACGGCCTGCACCAAAGGGATGATTTATTAAAATTGATGAGAGGGATCCCTGGGTGGAGCAGCGGTTTAGCGCCTGCCTTTGGCCCAGGGCGCGATCCTGGAGACCCGGGATCGAATCCCACGTCGGGCTCCCGGTGCATGGAGCCTGCTTCTCCCTCTGCCTGTGTCTCTGCCTATCTTTCTCTCTCTCTCTCTCTGTGATGACTATCATAAATAAATAAAAAAAATAAAAAAAAAAAAAAAAAAAAATTAAAAAAAAAATAAAATTGATGAGAAAAAAAAATTGATGAGCCTACATTAACACATTATCACCCAAAGTCCATAGTTTATATTAGGGCTGACTCTTGATGTTGCACATTCTTTGGATTTTGACAAGTGTACAATGACATATATCTACCATTGTAGTAGCATATAGAATAGTTTCACTGCCCTTAATATCTTCTATTCTCTGCCTATTTATCCCCTGTCTCCTCCCCAATTCAGGCTATCACAGATCCTTTTACTCTCTCCATAGTTTTGCCTTTTCCAGAATGTCATACAGTTGGACTCATATATCATGCAGCCTTTCCAGATTGGCTTTTTTCACCTAGTAATATGCATTCAAGTTTCCTCCATGTCTTTTTGTCCTTTTTAGCACTGAATAATATACTCCATTGTCTGGATGTACCACAGTTTATTTATCCATTCACATACCAAGGGACATCTTGGTCACTTCAAGTTTCTACAATTATGAATAAAGCTGCTGTAAACATCTGTGTGTAGGCTTTTGTGGGGACATAAGTTTTCATCTGAGCATATCCCAAAGAGTGCAATTGCTGAAATGTATGAAAAATATGGTTGGTCTGTTTGTTTTTGGTAAGAAACCACCCAACTGTCTTCAAAGTTCCAATTTGCATTCCCACCAGCAGTGAATGAAAGTTCCTATTGTTCCACGTCTTCACCAGCATTTGGTATTGCCAGTGTTTGGGGTTTTCTTCATTCTAATGGGTGCACAGTATGTCTTTTAAATCCCTTTTTAAATTCACCTTGTCCTTCCAAATGTATTTTCACTCCTCTTAAGAGCTTCCAACTGTTGTCTAGCATATGTTCTGGGTCCCACCAGTATCTGTCCCAGCTCTGTGCCTTTGCTTACCTCCACATGAAAGTCTGCCCCCTTATTTTGTGCCAGAAACATCTTCTGCCCTTTTTCATGGGATCCTCTTGACTGCACCAGAACGTTATTTTTTTTTCCCTTGTTGTAAATTTCTCTAAGGATATGGTTCTCAACCTTCAAGAACTTTAAGAGATCCTAATTGCTGTTTCCTACCCACAGATATTCTCATCTTACTGAGCCCGTGCAAGGACGTTTAAAAGTCCTCCAGGTGACTCCAAATATGTTGCTAATGTTGAAAACAAGCACTAAGACTCCTAGTCCTCACTGGACAAATACTTTATGTTAAGTACGTCGTATAATCAATACCAGCACTGGGGAGTTTTTAAAGCTCCCCCTCAAGTGATTCCAATGCATAGTTAAGGCTGAGAACTACTGGCATTCACCTTACAGTTTGCTTCATTATCTATCTTATCTACCTGATTGCCAGTTAATAAATGATGTTTCTACTTTTTGATTGCTGATCCCATTCTACTCCTTCATCCTCAACACATGCCATAACACTGAACACACTACAGAAAATAGTAAATAAATATTTAAGTAGATAGTTACTTTCTGGTGGCCTGTTTGATTTTTCCCCATATAGGGTCCATGGATTAGAGGCAAGATCATGTATTGAAATCTCAAATGGGCCACCGTCTTTGCTCAGATTAAATACCCATCTGATAGCCAAAGGCTAAATATTGACCCTCTTGTACCTGCCCTGCAAATGTATACCATCTTTTAGAGAAGAACTAGCTAAGCAAGTTTCCTCCACTGAGGAGAAAAAGAACGTAAGAGATGAGGCAAGAAGCATTTACATTCATTACCACCTTTTTGAGGATTTTGCTGCTGCTTGTTCTGTGGTTGTATTATGATGACATCAATACCAACTGCTGACTTAAAAAAAAAAAGATAACACTAAGATAATTAACAAGACACAAATGCTACTTACTGGCCCACCTGAGCTGAGTTTCTAGATTTTTATTACCCACTTCAACCCATCTTGAAAAGAGGATTCAGCCGTCTAGAAATTAGTCTTCATTTCTTTCCCAGGTGCACAATATATCAGGAAAAACCCATTGATGGTCAGTCACAGCAAAGTTTCCAGGGGATGAGTTCTTCCCCATATAGCGAGGCAACAAATTAGCCCATTGACTCAGTTGTCTGCAGTAGTGTTCAGACTTTGCCTTTCCCAAAATTCACCTCTTTTAAAGTTCTTGTTCAGTATAATACCAGAGCAGTAAGAAGGGTTATTTTGTGAAAATGTATTGCTTTTAAGGATGCAACTGATGTTGAAATGAACTAAGCTCATTAAAATGCAGAAGCCAGGTTCTGGTTCAGGAAGTTGACTGAAAACCTGTATTTACTTCTCCTCTCCAGTGTCTCATAGAAATGACAGTAAAGATACCTGAAGAGGGATAAATACCCATAATAATATGTGAGATTCATCCTTTCTTTTCCTCTTAAAAAAATAAAAAAAAAACCTCCTTCAAGAATCCTTTACACATTTCTCTAAAAAGAGTTGATAACATTTCCCATTACCAGAAGGATGTAGAAGTTCTCCCTCTTCTTTACCATTTATATGCTCTTCTAGGCTATGTCAGCTCTCCATTATGAGCTGGCTCATCTTTGACGGGTCAAGCTTTAGACTGTCTGCCATGCCCTCAACCCTTTTCAGAAGAGATCATCCCAAAGGGGGCTCACTGTTACATGTAGCCCCAGGGAAATGAACGAGGGTAGCTAATCAATAAATCCACTGGTTGCAGACACTTTAGGGGTCCAGAATGTGAGCTTTAGCTATATAGGAATTCTGAACTCACGGCATTAGAATGAACCGTTCATTTCAGGAACAAAGTGCAGTGCACAAAGAGGAAAGGTAAGACACTGAAGTCATGAATACTCAGGAGCAATGAGGGGCAATAAATAGGAGCCACGGAGAAAAGAGAGGGAAAGTAGAGAGAAGGTAGTGGGAGGAGCAGGAGCAGTAAAAGCAGAGATAAAAAGTAAATGAATGGACCAATAGAAGCTAGATGGGGCTTTGGGGAATCCTTTCAAAAGAGGACAGCCTTGGTCAGCATGCGTCTTTGGTTTTAGCCTTTCATGAAAATGAAAGTCCTATACAGTAAGAATAAGTAATCTGGTTCTGTTTAAGCCACTGTAGTTGAGTTTTCCACTACCTAAAAATGAAAGGTTTCAGGTGATGTATTTTTCCTTTTTATCTTTATGTTTATTTGTTGTCCTTTAGTTTTTAACTATGAACTTTAATGCATAGAATTGGATTCACCTTAAATCTTGCTTAGTGTTACACTACCATCATTGGTCCATTCATAGCTCTCTTTCATTTTCTTTTATTTTCTGGTAACAAACACCCACAAACCACCACACGATCCAAGAATTGGAACATTAACAATGATTTGATTCTCCTATGTCTTCCTCCCCATGGCATGCTCTTGACTTCCTGCCAGAAATATGCATTTTTCTAAAGTTGAGGTCTATCA
This sequence comes from Canis lupus familiaris, assembly GCF_011100685.1. Lineage (NCBI taxonomy): Eukaryota > Metazoa > Chordata > Mammalia > Carnivora > Canidae > Canis > Canis lupus. The sequence continues at coordinate 3,396,712 of NC_049224.1, read as the reverse complement.
TTATCTTGCTTTCTTATTCATTATATGGATGTACACTTAATCAAAATATTGTTTTTGAACTTTGCTTAAATGGTATCATGTTGTATGTAGTCTAAAATTTGCTTTTCTCATTTAACAGCGTGTTACTAAGATTCATGTATGCTATGCATGTAGTTAAAATTCATTCATTTTCAGTGTCATATAGTATTTAATAATTAATTTTGTGCATTTTCCTGTTTCTGGGCATTTTGTTTGTTTCCAGGTTTTGTTTTTGTTTTTTGTTTTTTTTTTCCTGCTGTTACAAGGTTGTTGTAAACATTCTTGTATAAAACTAACTCCTGGTGCATGTTTCTTTGGGTACATACTAAGGAGTATAGTTTCATGCCTCAGGGTATGTGAACACTCAAGTATACAAGATAATGCCAAATTATTTTCCAAACTGGTTGAACCAGTTAATACTCCTACTTGCAACATATGAAACATGCTGTTGCTCTACATCTTCTCTGATATACAGAATGCCAAATTTCTTAAATTTTACCCATAAGGTAGTTATAGTATTTCATTGTGGTCATGCTTTTTAAAGAGTGAATATGTATTGCTTGTAAAATCATGTGTAGAAATAGTAAACATTTTAGATCAGAAGTGCACATCACATACATATAAACCCCAAACTTACCAAGTTCCCCATGCTTCAGTGTCAGTAAGAGAAACATTTCCCACTGATACTATGAGCTGAATATGGACAAGAGCATAGACTATCTAGAGTTTCTTTTTTCTTTTTTTTTTTTTAAGATTTTATTTATTCATTCATGAGAGACAGAGAGGCAGAGACACAGGCAGAGGGAGAAGCAGGCTCCATGCAGGGAGCCTGGCCTGGGACTCGATCCTGGGTCCCCAGGATTAGCCCCTGGGCCAAAGGCAGAGCTAAACCGCTGAGCCACCTGGGCTGCCCTAGAGTTTCTTTTCTAAGCTACTTACCAAGACAAACATATATTCTCTGATTCTTTTTTTTTTTCCTGTTCAACTGTAAAGCATCTAGCTCTTCAAGGAGATGTAGCCTATGGGAGTGAGGGGAGAAAGGAAAGTCTGGATTTCACTCCTAAGATTTCTTTTGAATTCGCAGTCTGATTCCATAGGTTGTGTTTTTGTGACATCAAAGTCACTATTTGAACTTAAGGGGCCAAAAGTGGGTCTGTGGCATCACAAAGAAAAGAGACTTAAGGCATTGGATTGGTTTTTTGTGTTTAACCACTCAGGTTAGCATTTATAGAAAGAGCCCCTCTTCAGCCAGACTATATAATGCAGTTACTTTGAGCTGAAAATCATTTAGAATATCAACTGGCAGGTGTTATATAAACACCAAATGGAAGGGAACATTCCTTTCAAATAGTGCCACAGTAAAACCAACAAGGCTCAAAGAATTGCAGAACTAAAGATGAAAGCCATATAAAAACTTCAGAAATACTGATATTATTAGTGAAATAAATCTACAATATTGAATTTGAGGAAAAAAACCCAAACACCAGCACCATAATGACACCAACAAAAGAAAAACAAAGTCTCTGTGTAAAAGGAAGCAACCAGTATTAAAGTAAATAAAATGCCCTCCTGTAACCAGAAGTACCACTGTTTCCCACAGGTTCAAACTACAGTGCTTTTATGCTGCAAAATTATAGTTTATACTGGCATGTGTGGTTGAGGAAGTAGCAGTGAAAATGTCTCCCTATCTTTTGGAAGAAACAAAAACGAGGTATAATGTAAGAAGGATAAGCTCTTTCCTATAATTTCCCCCAGGACTTAAAGTCAATTCTATCCAACAAGTGTTCACTTCATTTCTATGTGGAAAGCCCCCTCCTATTTAGTTTGACTTAATTCACGTGAGTTTATTGAACATCTAACGTGGGTCACTGGTGAAGAATGTTAAATCTTTAACGGCATAGAAGGCTCAGTGGCAATGGGGTGATTCGAGTGGGGACAACACTCCATGTGGCTGAAAGGCAGAAGAGACACCAGATGGGAGTTATCATCTGAAAGAGACCTTGAAAGATTGGGCTTGTGGAGATGGCTGCAGACTATGGACTATGTTCCAGATAGGACAGCAGGAGCAAAAGCACGAATATGTAAAATCATTGTACCTTTAAGACAAGAGCACGTAGTTTAGCATAATTGTGGAAGGGCAGGAGGAAGGGCAGGAGGAAGTACTTTTGAAAAGATAAGTGGAAGCTGTACAGGTCAGAATTCTTTAGGTTGAAGGTCACTGCTGCATAAGTAAAACTGGGCAAAGCTCAGAAAGACATGCATCGGCCCACTTCACTGGAAGGACAAGGGCTTGCTCTGGCTTCAGTAAAGCTGGACCCAGGGACCCCCATTTTGCTCTCCAAATTTCACCTCTTTTCTCTCTGTTGGCTTCATTATCATGTTATACTTGTCAACTGCTGGCAGCTCCAATCTTTTATCATTGTTATTTCTAACAGTTTCCACAGAAAATGAGCTTCTCTCTCAAATGTTTGGGCAAAAGCTTCAGAATAGAGACTCATTGTTCTGATTTAAGTCATTTCTGCTTCTCCCTGAACCAATTACTGTATCTCGGAGGATACGTCACATGTCCACTTCTAGCGCCAAGAAGAGGGATCAGTGCCAACCAAACCATATGGATTAGGGAGGAGGGGGTCCCCACAAGGAACCTTAAAGGCACTTACCAGAAAAGAACTGGCTTCTGGGGAGGAAAAATTGCAGATGTCTCCTCCTGGGGATGTATTTTGGGGGCTCTGAAAGTATTCTGAAGAGCATCCACCTGATTTAGCAATGGAGGGCCATTAAACATTTTTATGCAGAAAAATACCATGATTAGAGCCGTTCCAGAATGATCTGATCCCAGGATGGGGGACAAGGAATAGATGAGAGTGACTGAAAAGTCAGATGAGAGACGAGAGGAACCAGTGATAATGTCTGAAAAAGAAAATGAGGATATGAACTAGAAGGGCTGGCCCTGATGTTTGAAAGATGATGGATTAGAGACATTTTGTAAGTCATATCAATTGGTTATTGGCTGAATTTTGTGGACAAGATAATGAGGCATCAAAGATAATTGTTGTTTTCAAACCTAGTCAACTGGAGAAACAGGGGCATCAGGAGAAGTTATTTGGGAATAAAGGTAGTTTAGCTTGTCAGTGCTGAGTTTGAGGATGAGTGGTACACCCGGTAGAGGTCTTATCAGGCAGCTGAGGAGTGAAGTCTAAGTGGAATCCAGAAGCAGAGGCAGGTCCAAACAGTGAGAAACACCCAGGTCATCCCAGGAGCAGAAAGGTTGGGACAGGCAAGAACAGTCCTGAAACTGGGAGTGACCAATCCAACTGGTTTCTTATGTTTGTGGCCAGAAGTTGTGTGTAAGGTTCCTACAGGTTTTGAAGAGTCATCAAGGGCCTGGGCTTTTGCCCAGTTGGTCGCTGTGGACAGGTAACAGAGACGAGGAGAGAGGACGAGGCAGAGTGTGTGACCAGCTGTTTCTTCTCTTGATCTCTCCCCTAATAATCGAAAGTTCTCATTTCTTCCACTTTCTTAACTTTTCATTCCTCATGTACATTCTGATCCTCCAAGTCTGTTAGCCAGTCTGCAGAATTTTTCCATTCCCCAGTCTCTAGCTAGTTGTTACCAAAATAGCTCCTCTGTGGATTATCAGTTTCCCCACATTTGTCATATTCACTCCAATGGCTCCTGTGAAGGAAGCCATCCTAACATGAAACTAAGGTCTTTGCCATTTGCCATAGATCAGAGTTGCTGGGTGACTGTGGCTGAGTTACTTGCCTTTTGAAACCTGTTTCCTTATCTGAAAAAAAAAAAAAAAAAAAAAAAAAGCATTAGTAGCCACACCTGCTGCATAGGATTGTCTTGAAGATTACGTGAAATACATGTGGTACAGAAGCAATAGTGTTGTGTTTAACTTGCTTGGTTATGTGTCCTAGTGAAAAATAATTGATGAGGGAGAAGTTCAAAGCTGTAGAAGTATTCAGTCTTTCTGTTCTTGAATTTTTCACTTCACTCGTTAAAGGATTTTCCTCCATACCTCTCTCCACCCCAGAATCCCGTGGACACGTTTGAGAGTCTTAAGGAGTCTTCATTCCCACAGCGTCGTTGTTCCTGGCCAGATGGAAGGTGAGATGCCTCTCCTTTCACTTCACTGTGAGCACAGTGAGGCTGTTGTCATGGTGAAGACCCTCACCAGGTTCGGGCGTGCAGGAGCAGAGGAAGATGGGAGGACCTTCCAGCCCCATGAGCTGCTATCTTTTTCCCAAATTTCATGAATAAATCAGAATACTATTTTATTTATTTTTCAGAATACTGTTTTTTTTTTAATTTTTATTTATTTATGATAGTTACAGAGAGAGAGAGAGGGAGGCAGAGACACAGGCAGAGGGAGAAGCAGGCTCCATGCACCAGGAGCCCGACGTGGGATTCGATCCCGGGTCTCCAGGATCGCGCCCTAGGCCAAAGGCAGGCGCCAAACCGCTGCGCCACCCAGGGATCCCTCAGAATACTGTTTTAGCATAAATTCTAGCCAAGAACATAGGGTATGGTGTGGGGTGGGCGGGCGGATATATTGTCATTAGATGTACTGCAGGAAGGAGCCTGGGTACCGGTGTGGGAGTCTCAGAGCAATGCGGGGGCGGGGGGGGGGGGGTGGGCAGGCCGCTGGTGATGAGCTCAGGTATACAGGTGGTCGGGGAAGACAGGTGATGTAAGCGAACCTATGCCATATGGGGGAGAGGTAAAAGGCAAGACTTTCTCCTTTGTCTGTTTGCTACAGATTAATGTCAAAATCTCCATCCTCCTTGTCTTTTAAATCTTGTATCTTGCTAGAAAGAGTAAAGCAGAAGGATGTGGACGGCCACACAGGTGACCTTGGAGGGGACCAGGAGGTGTGTGTGTGCTGCAGATGGGGACCACGCACAGCAGCACAGCAGCTACTCATCCCCACAGTGGGCCCAGGCCAGCGCCGAGTGTATGCGTAAGAATGACTCTTTAATGAATCTCGCTGTTTTGAAAAGGCTGTTCATCTGTCAAGCTGACCAAAATAAATAGAAGCCCTAAAGAAAAGCCCTTCTCTTTAGCACATGATTACAGCCAGAGCTGACGTTCCACAGAATGTAATGATTTATTCAGCCGGAAGATGACTGGTTGCAGGGCAACAGGGGGATTTTCTTCTGCAAGAATTTCTGTCGTGGCCTTTTTTGACCCTTCACCCTGGTGATTGAAATTTAAAAGTAAAATGAATGCATTTGCCATGAGTTATTGAGTTTTCCTACCCTGCACTTAGTATAGCTTGCTGTTGGGGGGAAAATAGGATAAAGGGCTCTGTTCAGTCAAATGTCTGAATTAATGATGTCCCCAAGCATCTTGGATTTAGACGGTGGATTTGAGGATGTAGAGAACTTGGGTGTTTTCGATAAGGCATGCAGCTTTACTGGGCCTTATTAGAGAAAGAGAGGCATATCAGCAAATTGATGGTGAGACTACAGTGAGGCAGGCAACTGCAGCAGGAGAGGTGATTTTAGGCTGCTCCAATGAACCAGGCAATCATAGTTTCCAAGCCCTCTCTGCTCTTGCTGACCTGGTTTTAGGAAACTGATTCCCAGAAGCACCAGCTTTGGCCTTACCAGAGGGGGTGGTAGAAAGATAACAAATTGTATTAACCTTAATTAGATATACCAAAACAAATTTGGTGATTTAATTGAAAAAGAATGGGTCTCAATTAGATCATGGGGCGGACAAGGCCAGAAGGAACCATAAGGCAGTCCTTTATTTCCCTGAAATTGCTTTAGAGATAATTTTTATATTTAAACCAAAAGTTTCCAAGATCTTTTTTTTTTTTTTTTTAGATTTTATTTATTTATTCATGAGAGACACAGAGAGACAGAGAGAGGCAGAGACACTGGCAGAGGGAGGAGCAGGCTCCCTGCGGGGAGCCTGATGTGGGACTTGATCCCAGGACTCCGGGATCACGACCTGGGCTCCAGGCAGATGCTCAACCCCTGAGCCATCAAGGTGTCCCCCAAGATCTTTTTTTAAACGATAGTCATCTGACACTATGAGAAAGGCCACATCAGAAAGTCACAACAAATGTATATTATAATAATATGTGATGGACAAATACCTATGCACCCGGGACCAGCCTGTGTTGGCGTGTTTTTTCCAGCTCTAAGTTTTTCCCTGAAGCCATCAGCATCAATGACAAGGCAACTTAAAGACAGTGAGGCTAGAAGTACAAACGTCCACATTAAACAGCTGGGATATGTAGCATAATTTAGAGAACAGTGTCTGATTGGAACTAGAAACACCTTTTTCCAAGACAGGTGCTTGAGCAGCCTTGAGCACAGCAGCCTCACACTGGAAGGGTAGAGAGACAGCGGAGAGGCTTCCTAAAATTCTTTTTTTTTTTTTTTTTTCTAAAATTCTTTTATCCACTGAGCATCCTTACTGTGCATCACGTGCCGAGGGATTATACGTGGAATCAAGGTGCTTAAGAGTTTGAAAAGAGTTTGGGACCCACTGAGCTGCCTGGCAAATCAAGATGTGACTACAGTACCTGACAAACATTAATTTAGCAGCGCCCATTAAGAAGTAAGCCCCATGGGGAAGGGAATTTTGCACGTTAGACTAGTATTATGGTTACAATAAGAACAAAGACAGCAACGATAGCAGCTACTCCCTATTGAGGACCTGTGATGCATAGCACAATGGTCCAGTTTTCAAATATTAGCTCATTTAATCTTTCACCAGCCTTATGATATAGATATGATCCTCATTTCATGGCTGAGGAAACTGTGACTTGGATTGGAAAATCAACTTGCCTGACATCACACAGAGCTGAAGGCTTAGAGGAGCAAAGATGAAACCCGAATCAGCCATTGAAGAGCAGGTAAGAGGGCACGGAGGTGGCCAAAAAAAAAAAAAAAGAAACATGGAAAAACAGTACAAGGTTAGTTTGATGCAAGTCATGGGGCAGGTTCCTGGTTTGGCAGCTGTGCCAGGCCCAGACAAGGGAATCACGAGTAACAGAGAACGATCCTGCTGGATAGCATCTGGTCTAACGTGTGTACCAGTCGCATGGCAGTCACTTTAAAATGCAGACTCTGGATTCAGCATTTCTGACAATCTTCCAGGTGATATGATGCCCTTGTCTAAGGCTTCAATTTGAATAGTAAGAATTATCCATTAGTCTCAAATGCTGGTCTGAGAACCAGTGCTCAGCAGTCCATGACGTCCATAGCTAAAACAAGGATGGTAACAAACTGAATTCTTTTATGGTTAACTTTATTCAGTTTTTCCTGATTATTTATGTTGTTATAATTCACTTTCTCTGGAACACAATACTCTTAAGCTAGACTAACTATATGAATATCAGAATTAGTCATAGACTCAAACTCTGGCAACCCTGTGCCAGTCTCCAGTTGTTTTTGTTTTTGTTTTTGTTTTTTTCCAAAGAAGCCTAGGAACCACTGATCTAATCCAAACTCTCATTTTATAAACAGGGAAATGGAGAATGGAGAAGTGCTTTACCAATTAGAAGATACCGGCTGAATCTTCTGGCCCTGAAAGGTAAAAAGCTATAGCTACAAAGAGTAGGTACACTAAAATACACCACAGAGAGCATTACTGGTCATGTTGAGAAACCTGGATTTTATAGTACAGGCAAAGGCAAATTATGGAATATTTTGATAAGGGGAAGTGACATGATGAAAATTATGAGTTAGGGGAACTGATCTGGCAACAAAGTACAGCCTAAGTGCCTAGAGGCAAGGAGATAAATGCAGAGTCTAATGCCTGATGATCTAGAAAATAGACTCTAAGATTCCATCACTTATAAAAAGCACTTATGTACCCCAAAGAAAAATTCCTATCAGTAAAATGGTAACAAAATGATGTATCATTTTATAATTTTATTTTATGCACATCGAATTGCTCTTATATACTTACTTGGACATTGTTTTTATTTTTATCATGTATGACTTTTGAGCATTTATAAAAATATGAGCCAAATGAATTGATTAAGGCCATAGTTCCCAAAACATGTAGCAGGCCTCCTTGAGGAACTTAGAGTGATATCATGGGATGGTTTATATTTTCAAAGGAAAACAGTGATACTTGGACATGGGTTAGACACGGCACCAACTATGAGTTTGAGGTTATTCTTGATTTTAACATTAGATCAGGCTACATTCTACATTCCTTTTGATGACATTGTATTTTGTGAGGCTGAAGTATTGGCCATTGCTGAGAAAAAAGCAAATACCAGATTTCCAGTTATGAAATAAATAAGTCATGGAGATGTAATGTATAGCATGGTAACTATAGTTAATGCTATATTGGATATTTGAAAGTTTACCAAGAGAGTTGATTTTTTTTTCAAAGGGAGTTATTCTTAAAAGTCTTCATCATAAGGGAAAAATTATAACTATGGTAATGGATGTTGACTAGATTTACTGTCATGATCATCATGCAGTATATTAATAATAAATCATTGTATACCTCAAAATAATATAATGTATATCAATTATATTCATAAAAATAAGCAAGTAATGCAAAAAGAGTGTGAACAGGATTAAGACTTGTGCAGTGCCCAAAAGCATACCTACTCCATTAGAAGATAATTCTAGTTTTTAAAGAATGAAACAAAAATATTATTTTTTTCAGATTTTCAAATGGCTACTAAATTGTTGGACCTAAGTATTTTATAAATGGAACTCTTAGATATTTCTCTTGGCCTCATGGTTATGAAAAAGTACTGAGACCCTAGAAATGTGGTGAACCAGGCAAGTTTGGGAATCTGTGGGTTAAGGTGTTCCTAAAGCTTTTTTGCATTCGGAGTGCAGCTCTTCTGGATCATTCTTTGATTCAGAGTATTCTGCACCCATGTTTTTATCTGTACGTTATCCCCTGTGCGGTCAGATGCATTGGTGATGCATCCTTTTTTTTAAGAATGTTCCACTAAAGTCACTGCAATTTTTTTCAAGCCCCATTCTTTCTGAAAATTTTGTTTCTGAAAAACATCTCAGGGTGTTTAATAGAGGTTTTAAGATCATAATCAGGACTCATATTCCTTCCTTAAACAGTCTGTTAGGAGATAGCAGTTGAGAACAGCGAATTCCATCCTACTACCAGGAAAAATATGTCAGAAAGAGCTAACATAGTCAATGACAAATGCACTACAACTGCTATCTGGCCAATAGCGATTGTAAATTGCCACAGGGTATAAAACCTGTTTCACTTGCAAATATGTTTAAACGTGAAAAAAGATATATTTATCAACAAACCATCTATCTATCTCACACTGTTATGGGAGTTGAGGTAATAATGTGGAAGGATGATTTATAAACCACAAAGCACCACCAAAAGTATTTTGATGAGGCACCAGGTGATAAGGGCCTGAACAATACCACCTTCAAGGGTATTGAAAGAGGCTGTAGAAAAAGGGCTACAAGGTGGAAGCACTGAAATAAAATAAAATCAGTGGGATTTTAAAATCAAAACACAAAGTAGGTTGTTTAGCAAGTCTCAGCTCAAGACTGTCCTGTAAGTGCTTGGTGAGGTAGTATGAGAAATGTACGACCCATCTGACAGCCCACTGGTCCCCTTTTTTATATCCCCTTCCACAGTTAGGGCTTATAGACTCAAGTTTTGTACTCCGGACCCTGATATTTATTCAATGGTAAAATCTAGAGTTCTTGGTAAAATTATGATGGGAGGGGAAAAAAAAGTTCTAGATATTTATAGCAAATCACTCACACATTTCAGTTTTGAAAAGCAGTTTAATTAAATTTGTAGTTACTGTATAAATTTACTGGTTTCAGTAGAACCAGACCTGGATTACATGTTCTGATGATACCTTTTAGTAGCTATATGATCTTGGACCTCCAAACCTCAGTTTCCCTATTTCATAAAATAGGACTAATTATAATATCAATCCAAAGGGTTGTAATGAGGATTGAATGAGATAAAGCACAAGTCACAGTGCTTGGCTCACATTTAGGATTTAAATGTCAAAGAGGCAAAGATACTTTAGTTCTTTTGCCACCTCTTTGGCAGGGTTGGAATACTTTCTCATAGGAATTTGTTCCCATGCTAAAAATTTTGTTTAGAAAAGTTTCATGACTGATTAATGAATGGAAGCAAATGTGAATTATATGTAGGATCTTTCCACTGATTCTATCTTCACTCATTTGCCATAGTCTGCTACCATCATGTTTTTTCCAACTCAAAATCCTTCTAGCTGGAAATCTTCTTTCCACCCTTGACTCACTGGAATCTGTTCTCCACCCTCATTTTTAAATGTTCTTCCAATTCTGTCACTACTCAGGTTAAAATCCTTCCAACAGTTTCTCATTTCACTGAGAATAAAACTCTAATGCAATACCTAGATTTTCCAAGTCTGGTGTTCCACCTCGCCTCCTACCCTATGGCTTCTCTCCAACAGCGTTCATCTGCCTTCTGTTCCTTCAGCACGCCAAGCGCATCTCCATTGTGGGGACTCTTAGGTTCCCTGGGCATAGCACTAGTCACTCTCTGATATTTTTCTCATTCATCACTTTATTTATTTAACAGCCATGTTTTCTCTACCTACCCCCCAGTTCCATCCCTCAAAGTGTGAACTCCAGGACAGCAGACATTGTCTTGCTCTTTGCTATCTATCCAGTGCCTAAAGCATTACCTGGCACATGCTAAGCATTCTATAAATGATGGCTTAATCATGAATGAACACATAAAAATTAAACATCAGCACAGTACCATTACATAGTTACCCTTTGGGGTAGACATTTCTTAAAAGACAATATTCTATAAGCAATAAATAATAGTACATTTTATAATTTATATCTGGTAGTGAATGATTGAAAGAGTCCTGCCCAGGTACTGACAGACTGAATTTGCACAAAGCCAAGAAACTGATATCTTAGGGCCATTTTCCTTTGTTTTAGAAGTATTTAGTAGCCAAGAGCTCACTGTAGTGTTTTTCCTTTTATACCTGGGAGGCCTTCTGTTTCTAGTTCCTAAAAGATTTCCTTGTCAGTTTATTTGAACAAACAATACATTGCAAAGACTTACATGTCATAGCAATTTGAATCCCAGCCAGTTACTGAATTCTCCTAGTATTTAACAAATAAGCCATTCTAAGATACCAGCCTGGAGTGTGCTCTGAATAGCCATCAAATGGAGATACATGGAAATTTATCTTTCCATGTATCTGTACATGTATGGCAATCAATCTCTGCCTTTCATTTCCTTTATTTGTTGTTGGTAGAGAAAATTTCAATTTACAATAGAAATTTATATCTTTGGGGATCCCTGCGTGGTGCAGCGGTTTGGCGCCTGCCTTTGGCCCAGGGCGCGGTCCTGGAGACCCGGGATCGAATCCCACGTCGGGCTCCCGGTGCATGGAGCCTGCTTCTCCCTCTGCCTGTGTCTCTGCCTCTCTCTCTCTCTCACTGTGTGCCTATCATAAATAAATAAAAGTTAAAAAAAAAAAAAGAAATTCATATCTTTGAATTCTTTACTCACAAAGCTGGCAAAAACTGGGGGCCAAACACATTCATTCCAGTATGAAGGACTAGTCTCTTTCAAGCACTCAGCAGTAACAGCTTATAAATCTGTCTGCATAATAGTCCTTCTTCAAGGAAAATCTTTAACATAATTACTGGGAAAGTACAGCAGAAGGAAATAGTCGTCAAACCCTGAATCAATGTAAAAAGATTCTATTCAATTTATTTACATTAAAATGTTTATTGAACAAGCACTATTACCCTCCAACTATAGGCAGTTATCAGGTCAGACATCCAAGGTGGAAGAAAGAGCCTTGGGAACAGCATGTAAAATGTCAAGCACAAGGCTAGTAGACACATGGAAGGTGTCTACTCAACAAATACTGGCTTTCCCCTCAAATCTGTTGGTTCCTCCCATGATTCTGGGGATGTGTAACTCAACTCAGATATATGCTGAAGTGGGTAAAGCAGAGGCAGCACCTCAGTGTGACAGTATTCTGTGCCTAGAACGGAGCAGGACACTTAGTTCATAAAATCTCATTTCCATCCTTGTAGGTAGATATTTTATTCCCCTTTGCCAAAATAGGAAATGGAGGCACCGAGAAACTAAATAAACTGCCAATGATATGTGGTAGACGCAGAATGCAAACTAAATTCTGATCATTCACAGCCAGATTTATTTCATTCAAAACACATTTATTAATCACCTAAACCCTTGAGGCTGAGGATTCAAACAAACAGGACATGCTCCAGATGCTCAAAGAGCTCTCACCTAATGTGGGATGAAATGTACAAAACAAGTAACATTTTTAAAGTGAAAATATTTTGGGGTATATGGGTAGCTCAGTGGTTAAGCATCTGACTCTTGATCTCTGCTCAGGTCATGATCTCAGGGTTGTAGGATGGAACCCTGTGTTGGGCTCAATGCTGGGCATGGAGCTGCTTAAGATTCTCTCTCTTCTTCTCTATCTGCCCGTCCCCCCGCCAGAAAGGAGAAAATATAATAACAGAGGTATGTGTGACAAAAGAGAAGACGTCTCAGTTTGCCAGGGTGAAGTGAGGGTGGGCGATAGTGAAGACTTCCCCAGGGTGTGGTAACAGATGAGTCTTGAGGAAATACACAAACACCCCTGGGGCAATCTCCAAGAGGAGGAGAATGAGGAGATGGGGTGGTATGGGAGTGGGGAGGGGAGGAAGACAGCCTGGGTGTTGGGAACTGCAAATGCTAGGTCCAGAGGACTTTAGGGGATAGCAGGTCTTTCCCTTTGGTCTGGAATATGAGTGTATGGCCGTGGCAGGAGATGAGCCTGAAGAAGGGAGCAAAGGCCAGGCAAAAAGGGTTTGTGTCAGACTGAGGGGTTCAGACTTTACCTTGTAGGTAATGGAGACCCAGTGAAAGATCTTAAGCAGAGAGATGACGTTCTCAGAGAGGTATTGCCTAAAAGCCTCCCATCAGTGGTACGGAAGAAAGACTAGAAAGAGACATATTCAAGGAGGCAGGGAGACCTGAGAAAAGGCTTCTGTACCAATCCTGGCAAGAGAGGCTGAGGCTCTGAATCAACAGCTCAGAAATGTCCCTGTCTGGGTGCTCTCCACTGTCCAGTTTAGCTTGGTGTGCGCCTTGTAGCAGCTCTGGACCCTTGGCAACGTTAACCAACTTCTAGGGACAGGAGAGCCCTGTTTTCAGCCAGTGTCTGGCACTCACTCTTCTGTTCAGTCCTCCAGTTGGATTTTATGTAAGTTGTTGTCCCAGTGATGTTGACCTTGCAAGGGTTCTGAAATTCGCCTATTAGTCACTACTTGCATCAAGTTAAGGAGACTCCTATTAGGGTACAGCAGATTCCCTAGGAGGAATGCAGCATTATCAGCCACTAATGCCCTGCCCTTAACTGCTTCGCCAGATTAATTGGGTGGCTCCCCAGCAGGGCCTTAATCAAAGGGAGGGCAGAACAGAGTAAATGAGATTCAGAGCATTGGACCCAAGCTAGGGAGAAAGAACTGTGCTCAGCAATCTGGGCAGAAATGGAGTATCAGATAGACGGAAGGAGAAGGTCAGGAAAGAGGGAGGAGCAAAGAACTTAAATACAAAGGAGACCAGATGGGCTCCTCAGGCAAAGAACCCACTTAAAATATCCCTTTCACGGGCAGCCCCAGTGGCGCAGCGGTTTGGCGTCGCCTGCAGCCCAGGGCGTGATCCTGGAGACCCTGGATCGAGTCCCATGTCAGGCTCCCTGCATGGAGCCTGCTTCTCCCTCTGCCTGTGTCTCTGCCTCTGTGTGTGTGTGTCTCTATGAATAAATAAATAATAAAAATCTTTAAAAAAATATCCCTTTCACCTCTCTTTAGGACGTTCCTCTGTCCTAAAGAGAGACCATCACCTGAAACAGGAATGTAGAACAATCAATATCATTCCTTCATTTCATCCAGTTCTTACAATATGCTGAACAGAGTACTGGATGCTTTCTATGCATTTTCTCAGTTAACCCTTATTACCATCCTATGAGCTAGGTTTCCAGGTTTCCCAGGAGGAGACTGAGCCTCAAAGAGCTTAAGGAAATTGCCCACGATCATTCAGCTGAGTCACAGAGTCAGGATTTGAATTTAGATGCTTCTGGTTCCAAAGTCTTAACCAGCAACCCAACAGCTTCACTACTCCAGTATGCACTACCTCAGCTCTTCTGACTGCTATGGGGTCAGCCTTTAGAGGTAGTCTTGGCCTTTAAGAACCACTGGATGCATTTTAAAAGGCTCCAGCCCCAGTTTAGCTCCCACCTGTACTACATTCCTTACCATTGCCCAGAGCTGCACTCTGTGGCTCATGAGAAGACTCATTATCCCTGCAGTTTGAGCATGAACAGAAGAACGTACATCCCGAGGAAGCTGCTGGATTCTTCTGGCAGTAAGAAGATAGAGCTGGGATTACAGTCCAGGTCTATCTAACTTTAAAGCAAATGCATGTCTACTTTCTGACTCTCTCAGGAGATGATACTAGTGTTGAACTTGAATGATGGGTCATAAAGGTAAAGAGTGAAAACTGTAGGCAGAGGCAGTACCCTAGGCAAAGACGTGTAGGCATGATGCAGGAAAAAAAAGAAAAAAAGCTTGGAGAATGATGAGGAGCTTAAGGTGCTTTTGGTAGAAAATAGCAGATGAGAATGGAAAGGTATTTGGGATGATGTTGAAAAGGTGAGGACCTGGGAAACACCCAGTGGAAGAGAATACCCTTGTCACTGAGATGATGCAAACATCTGATAAATATTGAGAGGACAAAGACTATAGTGGAGTTGGCTGGTTATTACTAAATTGTGCTGAAGCCTTACAGAGGGATAATTAGAAATCCTAATAAGATCTGTTAACAAACAGTTAAAGACTAAATGTGAAAGCTGACCTGATAGTTCACAAAAAAGCACTTCTCTCTTGCAGTGGGAGAGCAGTCACAGCTGAGGAGCAAAATCAAGATCTGATCATTGAGGTTGCTGGACTCTAGTGATATTTAAATGTTCACAGTCAAAGCTGCTCTTATGTACTAGGGTAAGGACTGATGTTGGGAAAACCTGGGACGCTGAAACATGAAATGGAGACATCTGAGTGAGTGCTTCTGTGGATCTTAATTCTGTAGAACCCCCTGAAGCCTCAGAGCTTGAAGAGGTGGGCCATCTCTCTGGAGAAAGAGTTAGGAGCTCCAGCAGGGAAGATTGTACTGAGCTCTTTTCTCCATGAAGCCATAGGTAACGGCCCCCCTCAGGAGTTCATCCCACCTTTACTCCTGGCTGCCAGGCTAATTAATTACTAGGGTTAAATCCCCACACAACTTGGCTGGGAACATGCTGAGCCTGCGAAGGAAGGAAAGAGATTTTGGTTAAAGAAGCTGGAAGAAGTAGCCAGAATGTATACACATAGGCTAGGGGAATATCCCTGGGATTGACTTTGAAGGTGCTCGATCAAAGGGCCAGAACATAAAGCTGGAGTAGCAAAAAACCAGAAGGTGATGCTTTCTCAAGACATAGAATTTATTGCTCTGGCATGGACCCAAGGGGATGAGGCAAACTTTCCACTTGGGTGACTCTTTGAAGCCTGGGGGGAAAGTGATGTCTTGTGCTAGACAATGGAAATGCCTGAGTTGCTGCGCATATGGTAGAGGAGGGAATAAAAATGCTGCAGGAAGTGGGATGCTGGAATAAATATGTGAAACCGAAAAGCCTCCTGTGGGATAAGATTCCATAAAGGGCCCCAGAGCATGTTCCATTCACCAAGGCCATCAGAAAGATGCACCGGCAGCACTCAAGGCTCAGTGGTGGCCTCCTCTGCAGGCCAGGGTTGATGGTAAGGGAGATGGTCTCGGAGCTTCATTTCTCATGATGGGGAAGCGAAGTAATGGAAGCCAAGCAGTGATGCTCAGCAACTAAAAGCCCGCAGGCCACAATTATAATAACTGAAAGGGAGAGTGGGGCAGCCAACAATGCTTGACTTCAGGGAGTTCTGGAAAAATTCATAGAGGGAAAATTGGCCAGGGTTGCCTAATATCTACAACCAGAAGCTTGAGCAAGTAGGCTACCCCTCCACCATAACTACACCAGGACCACTGTCCCAGATCATATCTAGGACTGTATGTGGGGCCCCTTATGACTAGCTGTGGGTGGAGGAAATGTCTAGACTTGGTTTGCATATGGATCAGCTTAGGATGTGTGTACGAGCTAAAAATGGATGGCCGCTGTATAGCCATATTCAGGGATGGCCTTGAAATACAATGGAAAAGGAAAATCTTCCTAATGAGCAGGTGATATGCCTCATCATTTACTTTGTGTGCAAGGACATGTGGCCCAAGAAGACAATATATGTATATATTGATAGAGATTGAGATTCCTGGGCAGTGACAAAGCTTAACCAGATGGCCAGGGGCCTAGAAGAAACAACACCGGAAAATCAGAAATAAGAAGTTCTGGGGTAAAAGCAAATAGATAGCATATGGCAGTAGGTACAAAGAACAAAGATTTTCACACATTGATGCCCAGTAGAAAACATGAACTATAGAGGAGACAGTGAACAACAAATAAGAAAAAATGGCAGTTGACATTCACTAGCTTTCATCACTGTCACCTCAGAACTGGAATGATGGGCACATAATCAGAGTGGCCCAGTGACATCAATGGAGACTACACAAGAATATGACAGCATGTATTCTCATTTGCCAACTGCTACTGTCTCTACATGTCCAACCTTTGAGCATCAGAAACTAATCAGTGCTGATCCCCAATCTGGCACTATTCTTTCAGCAAATTGACAGTCTTCTTGGTGGCAAGTGAACTACATTGAACCCCTTTCACTTTAAAAGGTTCACCCTCACAGGAATAGATATTTATTCTAGATATGAATTTGCCTTTTCTTTCCATGGATCCTCACACAGCGTCACTGTCTTGGGGCTTATAGGATGCTTGATCCCTAGGACGAAATCCATATAACATAGCATCCAATCAGGGAAGCCGCTGCTCAGCTTAGAATTTACTGTTTGCCTCACCTAGTGCACCTTCCAGAATCAGCCAACCTCAGAAAGTAGTAGAACAACCTACTGAAGACACATCTGAAATAACATTCTTGGATGCAGTGCTCTGTGAGGATGGGGTGCCACCAGGGACTGCTAAATGGCCTCTTTGGGAAGAACACATGGATCTGGAAACCAAGAAGTAGGAATGGCCCCACTTATCACTCTCAGTGACCCAGTGAAAATCTCCGTGTTTCTCATTCTTTCAACTCTGGACTCTGCAAGGTTAGAGGTCCTGGTCATCAGGGGGTGCATTTTTATGAGGAGACAAAGTAAAGACTCCCATGAACTGTAAGCTCTGACTGCCTCCAGATCACTGTGGACTCCTTATGCCCACGTACTGGCAGGTAAGATGGAGTCACCATCTTGACAGAGACAATTTAACCCGACCAGCAGGAAGGGGTAGGGCTACGTGGTGAATGGCATGTGCAGCAACCACAGCCTGAGAAGATTATGATTTCCACGAGATCAGACCCATCAGGAACAAGACTTTGGGCTGTGCCAACACGACTGGCAGAAGTGATACTTAGAATGAGAGGAGAGAAAAGATGATTATCATTGAGGCTTGAGATCAATGGTGGTAATAGGGCCTGTAGTTTATCCCCATAGGAGCTCTCCCTCTTCTAAGTATCTCTTCAGGAATAGAGGTACGTAAGGACCACAGAAAACATGAATGGAGAAGTGAATCTGTGCCGCATACGGTGTAAAGTGTGCCGTCATGGAGATGCGCCGTCCATGTCTCTGGAAACATAGTTGATGGATGAATTCTGTCTTCTACCCTGGAAACACCGAAACCCTACTTTCCACATACTGCCTCTGATCGCACGGAGCACAGCAGAGTCATAGAGCCAGCCCTGCTAGCTCAACACAGGAGTCCTCTAGCAGGAAGCTTTGGCTCAGGGATGTCGCATCAGCACAGCTGAGATTTTCTTAGAGCCGCATTTTCAAAAGCTGTGGCTTTTCCCATCCAACCCTTCTTTCCTCCTCTCCTTTCACAGTTGTCAGATCTGCAATGTGATTTAAGAGCTCTCTGCCTACTCCAACCCCTTTATCTTGGACAGGCATTTCCCTCAGTAGATCTCCTGCATGTCTGATCCCATCTTGGTAAGCATTTCCAGAGGTCCTGAACTGATGCACCCAATATATGTTCCAGAAAACAAGGATCATGCCTGTTTTATTTACTACTGTATCCCCAGTACGTAGCCCCATACCTTGTAATTGCAATATACTCATTACTAATAGCATCAGTAACATGGTAGCAGGGAGACCCAGACTGGATGGAAATGGAGACAATCTGCAAGTTCAGGACACTTGTTCAGGAATACTGAAAGGGAAAAGTAGAAGGGAAGTACGGTTGAGGGTTGAAGGTGATTAGAAAAGAAAGCAGAATTGAAAGGGACACCTTTGGGATTGGAAAGGCTTACTTGTATAAGCTGAGGAGAAGTCATTGAAGAGGGAAATACTAAAGGTACAACAGAAATGGGATAAAATTAAAGAAATGAGGAACAAGGTGAGGATGGGGGCAGGGAAGGGTGAGAAATTGAGCAACTGCCTTGGAGTCTCCGTGTTTCTAATGTTATAGGACAAAGGATCATCTACTGAAAGAGAGAATGGGGAGTGAGGGGTAGTGGAGACCAAGGGGGGACTGGATGAAACAGCCCCTAATGGTGAATGGACACAAGAACATTCTGGGACACGTGGAAGCCTGAGGTGGGGAGGGGCCTCTGCTGAGGCTGGGACCATGCGTCTGTAAAATCAGCCATAGGATTTTCTTCAGCATCCTCTAGGGGCCCCTGTATAGAACTGGAAGTGTTAGACAACTCTGATGGTACAGTACGGGTTAGACTCTGAGGGGGACAATGGTGAGCAAGAAGGGGTGCTGGTAACTTATTTTAAACAGTGATTTACCAAAATCCAGATCTGAAGGAAGGAGACTTACTCCCACTTGATGGAATAATTAACCGACCACCTTTATTCCCACATCTTGTCTAATTGTCCCACATGAAAGTATTTTCTCCCCACAGATGAAGTCTTGAAGGCTCAGAGAGGTTTAAGGAACATGCCCAAGTTCCTTCAACTTGTGTATATGGAAACACTCTTCCAAGGTTTGGAATTGACTTGAGTTGGGGTGGAGGTGAGGCGAGAAGATGCTTAAATCTCATCTATATATTATTTTATACCTATGAATGTGTACTTATTTAGGATTTTATACTTATTCTTAGGAATATTTAAGTAGGGAGGCTATGACTTATATGGTTAGGTATGGTTAGGTACTTACATGGTTAGGTCATTAAATAAGTAGTAACTACCCTGACTTGTCAAAAACTGATGAGCAAGTGTTTGGGCTGAATTCCATTTTCTTCCTCTCTTTTAACAAACATCAGGGCTATTATATATATAAATAAATAAATGATTTTTACCGAGCAGGTAGAGACAGTTTTGTAGGCAAGCATGCCAATCTTTGTTATTTATGGAATGAGACATCATATCTTCTTAAAGTAGTTGGCAATCTATGTGGATTTCGCTTTTTTTTTTTTTTTTTTTTTTTTTTTTAAGATTTATTTAAGAGAGAACAGGTGAGTAGGGGGGAAGGGGCAGAGGGAGAGGGAGAGAAAGAATCCCAAGCAGACTCCCTGCTGAGTGCAGAGCTGGAATGGTTCTGAGTCCCAGTCAGCCTGACCTCGTGACCTGAGCTGAAGTCAAGGGCTGGCTGCTAAACCACCTGAGCCTCCCAGATGCCCCTGAATTTCACATTTCTTAATGTGCAGTTATTAAGTGAGTTTATGGTTTTGACTGTTGCTCTCATGTTAACTGTAATATATCATAGATAGTAGCTGGGTCAAGGAGGTTTTTCTAAAAGAGAACAGGAACAGTTTGCCCTGGCTATGTTCACAATGGGTTCTGGTAGAATTTTAAGAAGTTTTGCAAATGAGATTGCTCTTAGCAACTTGTTTGCTCATTATGAGGCCCTTTATCCATTATCTGGTAAAGATAATTTGAGTCAAGTAAAGGGTGAAGTTCAAAATGAAAGCAATAAAGGATTTATTTTCAAATCTGATGATGACTATGTTCCCATAAGCATTCTAGTGAATTTAGATTTATGGACATATGTGACTCTGCAACACATCTTAAAATTATTGTGGATTCCCTGCGGTGCCGTCTTCGACAGCTGGCCTCCTGCAAATGTGAGACCGGACTATTAACCACACGACATTATAGACAAATATGAGAAGCATGGTTCAGGCTGTCATGCTTTTTTTAAGAAATTAACCAGAAGAAATGTGAAAAGATTCATTATACACAAAAGAGGCAATGGAATTGCTTTCCTTGTGTTTTTCCTACTGGAGCTGAAAGAAATAGTTTGCTGAATAGTGTAGCATGAATAAGCACTTCTTTGATGAGAAATTTTATTAAAATAATATTTTAAAAACCCAAAATGAATCAGATCTGCCACATTTTTAGTGAATTGTTTTTTTAAAAAAAATAGTCCAGTAACAGTGCCGGAAAAAATTCGTGCCACAAAGTGATCCTGGGTCACTGTTAGTGAGGTAAGACCCTCACTTGTGAGCGCTACACAATTTACAGTAGGTTTATGTTTCCATCTATCTGGTAGGTGGACAGTTCAGAGCTAAGGATATATCTGGCTAGAGAAAATGGACTGCCACAGAGCCAACGTGGACCAGAGTCCTATCACAATAGGAGTTTCAGACATTGAACCCTTTAGATACCCCATCCCCCACCAGTGGGATGGTTCAGGTTGTCTAAGTGAGCGTGGAGGCCCACTGGTAACCTGCATGGAGCTACAGTCAGGCCCAGCCATGTCAGTCTGGCCGTGTGTCCTGTGAGAGGGCCATGGCACTCAAGAGGAGACATAAAGCTCAGAGAGATTCTACCCAATTCTTAGTCCAGTGAACCGCCAAAGTAAAGATCACCACTTCCACATGCAAATCTTCCCTTTGGCCCAGCTCCCTTCAAACCTTGGCGCCTCCGATGCCTCCCTGGTCTCCCTTCCAGAAAAACTGAAGCTGTTTGTTGCCCACACTGGAACCGGGTTCCCCAGCAGCCTGCCCAAGGGTAGAAACAGTATTTGCCCGTGGGTTCTAAAATACATACAACTGCGAAGACTGTTTAGAAACAGAACGCACCCCAGCCCAGTTTAGTCCCCAGGCAAGAGAGAACCCGGATTTGTGGCAGTGGGCCCAAGAGCAAGAAAACTCTACAATAAGGATGAGAGATGGAAGGGTGACGAACCTCCAAGCTAGAAAGAGTCTGCACCTGCTGGGTAGTGATGGGTGGACACGGGAGGAGGATAACCTAATGGAGAAACAGGTCACTTCTTATTTTTCTTTTACAAGCTCTTGTGGTGGTCTTTAAGTAGAGCCACAAATTCTTTTTTTTTTTTTTTTTTTTAAAGATTTTATTTATTCACGAGAGACACAGAGAGAGAGAGGCAGAGACACAGGCAGAGGGAGACGCAGGCCACACGCAGGGAGCCCAACGTGGGACTCAATCCCGGGTCTCCAGGATCACTTTGGGCCACTCCGGCCAAAGGCGGTGCTAAACCGCTGGGCCACCCAGGCTGCCCTAGAGCCACAAATTCATTCACGTGCCTCTCATCAACTGGTGAAATCCCTGGCTTCCCTTTGAACCTGAGCGGACCTTGTGACTGCCTCCATGAGCACACTCTGGTGCAGGTGACATTGAGTCACCTCCAAGACCAGATTCTAGAAGGCCGTGCAGCTTGTGTTGGTACTCTGGGGATGTTTGCTGTGCTCACTCCTTAGGCTTTGGCCACCTTCTAAGAATTCTGCTACTCTAATGCTACCTGACACCACGTGGAGGGACCCCAGACAGACCGGAGGATGCCCAAGGAGTCTAGCCCCAGCTGTTGGAGCTGTCCCCATCCAGGCATCAGTTTTGTGAACGAAAAAACCTTCACGATGAAGGTTTCACACACCTTTCCTTCACTTCACACACCTTTCCACTGCAACCACGGGAGAGACCCCCACGTGAAAACTGCCCGAGGCCTATCAAGTTCCGTATTCGAATGCAAAATTAAAAATTGCTATTGTTTTGAGCCAGCTTGGTGTAGTTTGTTACTTAGCCATAGACAACCTGAACAGACTCTAGAAAAAGAGGCTTTTACTTCTCCTTTCTCAAAAGCACAAATATCCTGGAGATCTGGAGCCTTCTTTGCTCAGGGGAAAGTTAAGAAGTTTTAGTTATCAAAGCCTGCCCCCCGCCCCAGCCCCCTTTTTAAAACAGCAGGATTATTATGTAGAGAGGGAGAGCTCTGTTGATTGAGCAAGCTATAAGAACCTAGAACGGATGCTCTCCAGAGACCAGAAAAAGTAGAGGGTCGGTGGGGTTTGGTGGTTGACAATTGTGCCAGTGGCTAACTTGCATTCAGAGGTAGCAGGTGTTACAATTAGCAGAAATCCACATTAGCACTAATAAAGGTGGAGCTCAGGGCAACTAGGATGAGTGCAACACCAGATTCTCCTCTCTGAAGTTTTTTGAACTGACAAGCTGCTTGGGATTCTTACATAATAATGTTAGACGGGAGGAGGGCCTCCTAAACATGACTAATACTGAATTTCCTATCATGTGATATGATTTTGAAAACTTAAGAAAAAGAAGAAACCTTTCTTGTCCCAAAGACTGATTAAAGCAATCTCACCCAGTTACATACATACATTTGGGAATGACAGAGGTGACCTCAACCATCCCAAAGATGTTCATTATCCTTGCAAAAGGTGTTGATAGTAATAAATTAAATGAATGTCTCATTGAGAATTTTAGGCAATGTACAAAAAATGAAAACTTAAGAATAATTAAGTCATGGAAAGATAGTCATCTGGGGCTTTGGAAGATCCATTAAACTGCCCTTTGCTCTTTACTAAGGATCCCTGTTCCTCCATTTCTGAAATGACAAGATCTTTCAAAGCCCCAAGATGGCTCGAGCTTCTAAAGCTCCAAGGTGATTTTTGTTTGTTTATTTGTGATGTCAAATGTGAAGTTTGTTTGATACAAAATGCCCAGGCACACATAACTGTTGCTATGAATCATATCCTCTGGATACCAGGAAAGATATCTCAAACTGTTCCCATTTTATTTCCAGATAGCCTTTAAAATAACCAACTGAGATTAGTCATTTAGATTTAAAGACCCAGAAACTGATTGCTGGAAGCATTTAATCCTCGATGTTGCCTCCTCTTCCTTCCTGGTCTCCCTAACTAAAATAAACCAGTCATTTGTCTTTGTCCATGAAATAAAATTAGATCGACTAAGGTCCCTTCACAGTATCTTTTTCCTTCTTAACCAGGTATTGCAGTTGATCCGAGTAATCAACAGCAACCTTATCTAGGTGGGAAGGGATTCTGATAACCTGACAACCCATCTGAATTCCAACTCTGTGAAGGAGTTTTGCAGAATGTCGGTAGGGTGTTCACATATATGTGCTGTTCAAAGTCAAAGAGGGAAAAAATGAGATTCTGTGAAAAGTGGCCCAAGATGAAGGCATTGAACTCCGGTTCCTGAGAACTGCTGATGAGTTCTTTTCAAGGCAAGGTGAGCCCTTGCATGCAGACAGGACTCAAAGGGATCAAAGGAGCAAGTAAACAAACAGAATGTGTTCTCAGAACTCCCAGACTGATTGCCTCAAAGAAGAAGTAGAAATAGATCAGATCAAAGCATTTTTTTTTAAAGATGCCAACATGGCAGCTTTTTACAGATCAGCATCCTAAATGTCAGATGGCTAATGAAGGTCAGGCAGGCGACTTCCATAATTTGTCATTATGGGTTTAGTCATGTGCTTTTATTAGGAAAATAATGGATAGCTTTCTCATTAGCAACTTTTAGGGATATTTTTTCTAGAATATGTAAAAAATTTAAAATGTGGCCACAAACGTGTAGCAGCACAAAAGCAATTTAAAGTTCCTTTTTTTCTGGTAAGCGTCAAGAGGGCAAATGAACGTCACGATCAGTTTTTTTACAAAGCCAAATGAGATTAATTGCTTTGCTTACACCTGAAGGAGTCTTAGTGACTCTGAAACCACATTTTTGCTAAATTTTGACTTCAAGAACCAAAGTTGAAGAGGATAAAACTGAAGCAAACACTATGAAAGTGGCTTTTGTAGTACAGATTTTAGGGACTAGAGGGCATAATTGTTGTAGCTGATCCAAGGCAATGGAAAGCAAGATCTGTTAATCTGTTTATTACACAGTGACCTAGAGGTTTTAAAATTTGGATCATGAATGCAAGCTTGTTTTTCATTAAAAGTCCAAATCATTGTCTGCTGGAAGGAGCGGCAGAATAAAATGTGCATTTTCTGTGGTTGTTGTGGATGTTTTTGCAGAGGCCCTAGGCTTATGAGAGAAAATAGAGGACACTTCAAGGGGCCTTTTGCTTTAGCATTTTTTCCTGTCTTAAATCCACCAATCTGTCCACTTGGGTCTTCACTTGGGCTTTTCCTCCTCAAAATAGCAGCCTTCCCTCTCCCCGCCAAAAGAATATGTATGGACATATGTATGTATACAATGCGCTTGACAAGGATCTCGGTAATTAATTGAATATTATTATGAAATTACAGAGTCAATTCTAGGTAGTGAGAAATATTTTTTTATGAAAATGAAAAAATATTTTTAAATGTACACCTATCAGTAAATTTTTTTCCAAAGAGGCTAGCCAGTTGATGATATTGTGTGGTCCTACTGCTCTTTTTACCTTTGTTTGGCCTCTTCTTACATAGGAATTCCTGGATCTTTGTTATAATTTTACCTTCTTTGATACGATACACTTCTGGTTATCCCTCCTTACATAATATATGTGACCCCCACGCCCCAGATCACTTTCCTCTGCAATAATTACTTCTGCTTCTGTTTGTGCCAGCACACCCATATGGAGGGAGAACAGTGGAAAAGTGACTTCCACACTCACAAATTCCTGCTTAATTTCATCATGTTTTTGCCTCACAAACCACAATTCTCATTACCACTGTTAAAAAAAAAAAAAAAAAAAAAAAAAAACTCAACTGAGTAAATTTAAAGATCTAGTTGGCTTTATTCAGTGATTCATGAATTGGGCAGCATCCCATCCAGCAAGTAGAAAGGAGCTCCTAGAAGCATACAAGATGGAAAGATTTTTATAAGCAAAAACCAGGCAGGCCAAGGAGGTTATTGGCAAAGGAAAAGAAGGGATTGTTTCAGACAGGGCCACATTCCCTTCAGGGCAGGGGCAAGGGCAAGGGGTCTTATTTTGTAGATTACCTCACTAGAGCTGATCAGGAAATTCCAGGATGATTGGTTTAAAATCCACTCTTGGGAGAGGCTGAAATTGCAGTGAGGTTAGATATTAAGGCTTGCAGGGGCATAGCAAAAGTGACTCCATTTGGGGTCCGTTGTTTCTTTTTAATACCGCATTTGAATTTTCCTTGACTGATATGTTGTCTTTCCTGTTTTCCTACACTGAAAGCCTCAAGCAGGATATTTGTAGGCTAAGAAATGCAAGTGCTAAAGGAAATGGTGGGGGCTTTTAGATAAGGTATAAACATCTCATTAGAAAAAAAAAAAATGTTGGGCAGCCTGGGTGGCTCGGGCGGTTTAGCGCTGCCTTCAGCCCGGGGCCTGATCCTGGGGGCCCGGGATTGAGTCCCGCTTCAGGCTCCCTGCTTTGAGCCTGCTTCTCTCTCTGCCTGTGTCTGTCTGTCTGTCTCTCTCTGTGTGTCTCTAATAAATAAATAAAATCTTTTTAAAAAAATATTAAAAACTTTTCAAAACAAGCTTTTGAGTTCTACCTCCAAAGGGTATTTCAGATCCATCTATGGCAGGCAGAATTTTGGTGTCCGTGAACTTTCCCCCCTGATTTTACTCTTGTGAATGTTACTTTCCCTGGCAGAATGGATTTTGCAGATGTAATTGAGGTTGCTAATCAGATAACCTTAAATAGGAAGATTATCCTAGATTTTCCAGTGTAATCAAATGAGCTCGTAAAAGCAAAGCTGTTTCTCCAGCTTTTAGTAGAAGATGAAGTCAGATATTTATTATGCCATTGTTGGCTTAACGATGAAGGGGCCATATCAAGGAGAGGGGGGCATAGTTCTGTAAACCTCAAGGAACCGAGCTCTGCCAACAATGTGAATGAGTTTGAAAACAGAATCTTCCTAAGAGCCTCCAGATAAGAGCCCAGTCCAGCTGATAACCTTGATTTCAGTCTCAGTAAGGCTCTGAGTAGAAGATCCAGTTACGTAATGCTGGACCCAGACTTCAAGACCATGCAACTGTGTTTGTAGTTATTTACAGCAGCAAACTATTATAGAAACTATTATGTCATTAATTTTTCTTATGTAGGATTTAAAACATCTTTACTATTTAAGCTGTTTTCATTTCAGTTCTTCTATTTTTTATAGTTGAAAAAAAAGTTTGTATCTTCTCAAGCTGTGAAAAGTAAGTCCTTAAATGAAAACTCTCCCTTCTATACCAATGGGCTGTCGAATGTGTTAGCACTTTGATGAAAGAAGGCAATTCTCTTTGCATTGGCTGAGCGGTGTCTGGGGCTAAGTTCTATACTATCCTGTATATAGATTGTACTTTGAATCCTTATAGCAACTTTCATGTACTACAAGGGAATATAAATGATCAAATTGGGGGAAAAACAGTAACCATCTCTGACGATAAGAACAATAAGAAACATTAAAAAAGAAAGCAGACATATAGTAGGAAACAATTTATTTTTGAATCTGACTCCAATATGCAAAATATCTAGGATTCCAGAAGCCACCTTACAGAGCAAAAGTGTTTCTATTTTTAAGGCTTATGAATTTCAGGACACAAACTGAACTGTACAATGTATAGAAGTTTTTAATTTTGTATGGCAGCTTAATTGTTTACTTTTGAGTCTTGTAAAAGAAAAATTGTGTCAGACCTGTTAAACAGGCAAGGGAAACTTTTTTCAAGATTATTGCAAAAGGGGAGAGACAGACTGTTGCAATAGAGGAGAGAAACTGACACCTTCTGAAACTAAAGGCAGGAGGATTCCTAAATGCTGGGATGAGCTCATGGAAAAGTACTGAAGAACTTGATGGGAAGATGGCCAATGACATTAAACCATCTGCATTTACTTAAGTGTCGGGCTTTTTCGTGTTTTGGGGTTTTTTGAAGTTAAGATCCTGTCCTCCACAAAGACTAAGACAGCAGCTCTTTCTTGATGATTCCATCAAAGGGTTGACTCCCCTATCCTTGAGGAAAACATTCCCGGTTGTAGAGGATTTACATTTCAAGGAGAAAGAGAAAGAATTTACGATTGCAAATTTTCTAAAGTAAATATTCTAAGAAAAAGGCAGCCAGGGGCACCTGGCTGGCTAGGTGGGTAGAGCAAGTGACTTTTGATCTCAGGGTTATAGGTTTGAGCCCATGTTAGGTGGAGAGATTACTTAAAGAAGGTAAAATCTTGGGAAAAAAAAGAAAAGAAAAGAAAAAAAGGCAGCGAGAAGCCTGTAGTTAAGAAGAAGTTTGTCTAAAGTTTGGTCAAGTTGAAGGGAATGCTAAGGCCTTCTTGGTAGATCTCCATTTTGCTTAGCCTTCAAAATATTTAAATACAGTCTTTTTGAAGAGTTTTATTACCCAACTGCTGGATTCATTCCACCCGTACCTACTTCTCACCAATTGTTCCATGGTTTCAGCACCAAGGGCCAAGGTGAACTCTGAATATCAATTGTCCACAGCCCAGTTTCTGTCAGAGTGGTCCATAGTGCTGGTTAGTGCAGCTCCCCACAAGACCGGCAGCTGTCTGATGCTTCTATGCCGTATTTGGGGCATAGGAATTTTACTTCTAAATAGTCTATGAGCCAGTCTACCTAGATAACCAGGATGGTTTTCTCTCTAACACATTCTTCATCTGATCAAACTAACATAGCCTGGCAGAGAAATAGAAGGTAGAAGAAATAAAAAGAAAAATATAATTAATTTCTCAAACACATTTTTCTGCCACTCATCTTAAAGAGCAGGCTGATGCATTCAACAAACAGGAAAGCATTAAGACACTAATGTTGTGCATTTATGTGCCAATTAAGGAAAACAAAGAAACTAGTCTTATTAGTCTAAAGTCATTAAAGTCTGAGTTTAAGCATCCATTCATATAGTTTATATAGTATATGAGCTTGTCTGAATTGGAGCAGTAAATAATAAATATTTAATTTTTTCCACAGTAGCACCTAATAGTAGAAACCATAGTAATCATTTTTTTAAATGTGCTTTTACTCTCATATTCTTAAAAAGTTTTGATTATATAGATTGCTAGCTGTATAGGGATTTTCATATCTTAAGGTTTTTTTTCTTGACCTTTCTGATAATCACATTTAATGAAAAAAAAAAAAAGACGGCAGTATATAACATACCACCTAGAATGTATCTATTTGTGTCATTCTGCAAAGACAGAGTTTGGGTTTGCATATATTTCTGTACATAGATTGAGGACTATGATAAAATTCTTAGAGATCATTTATGTGTTGAATATAGCTCTGGTGTTCCTGTCAGGAATAAGCATTATAATAAGTCCATGGAATGATTTCTGAAGAGATTGAGTGATAAAATATCAAGAAATTTTTTTTTTTTAAGAAAACCTTGCAGTTTTAAATAACAGCAGATACCGACAAACATTAAGGTTGAACTCAATTCATGACGTTGCCATGACAACAGATCTTGAAAATTGAAAGTGAGGATAAAGATGAATAAAAATTTGGTTTGTGGACCTCATAAAAGGATCAAGACCTTAATTTTCTAAAAAAGAAATTTTCTAGCGCACAAGGTTTCTGTAGATCCCTGGGCAAGTAGGCCCCCTCCCTACTGGGTTTTATTTCTTTCTTTGCCTCCTAAGGGTTTCCTGATGCTGACACCCCACCCAGCCTCTTGAGTGTTTCTGCTTCCCTTGGCTCTTAACTGGAAAGTGGCAAAAAAAATTTTTTTTAATTCCATTTCTTAGTAGTACAACAGAAACAGCTTGGAATCCAAGGGAGATTTTAATAAGAAAACAAAATTAAACAAAAATAATATTTTAGTTCCCCGAATGACTTTTCAATGATTTCCAGGTGTGGCTCTCTTGGCTTGAGCGGTTTATAGAACTGTGACCAGGGAGACCATCCCATCCCAGCTTTCCCAGGAATTCCCTGGTTTTAGCACCAAGCTGGGAAACCTCCTGGTCTTGGGAAACTGGGATAGTTGGTCACCCTGTCTGTGGGAGGATACCCTAAAAGCCTTCTTTTCCAGTCTTAGACTTTTTCCTTTCCAACTCCTTGAGTGTCCCTTTAAAGTAGATACAGATGATAAGAAGGTTGAATGACCTGGTCTGGCTAAGATTGGAAAGGTCCCACTTACTTCAATATGTTAGTGTGGCAACAATTAGAAGGTCACTGAACCATGGACTTGTAAAGGAATATTTCACCACCTTAACCAGTATTCTTAGAAATAGATGTTCTCAAGCCCCAATAGTGGACAGCTGCCTGAAAGCTTATCACAGATCTAGCAGGTGCTGATATCAAAGATAAGCTAGATCTTTGGGTGGTGTGAATAGTCAAACAGCTGTTCAACTCAGTACTGTGTCAACAGTCCAAACAAAATGGCTTTAAAGACTTCTTGATCAAATAACCCAGGACACTTGGTCTGTTGTAGACCCAACCCAGAAGTATGGACAAAGAGAATACCTTCAAAAATATTAAAATACAATATATAGTGAGTATTTAGAGGTGAAGAATTGACTTTACTGGAATTAGAGCTGCCATTAACCTCAACTATGAACGGATTTTTTTTTTTTTTTTTAAGTAGAGTCCACACCCAGTGTAGAGCACAACAAAGGGCTTGAACTCACAACCCTGAGATCAAGAGTTGGATGCTTTTAACTGAGTCTGGAATTTTTATAAATAACTTTTATGCTTTTTAATGTGTATCCATGTAGAAAGGAATGAAAAAAAATACAAAAAAGAATAGAGAAGATACTGAAAATCATCAATAATCTTATTACACAGAGATATCCACAGCTAATATTTTATCATTTATTTCGGATCTCTCTCTATATATATACCAACACATGTATGCGTATGTATCACATAGTTACAATGTGCATGTGGTTTTCTAATCTCCCTTTTTTGACATAACATTTTTATGAGCAGAATGTTTGTGTCCCTTTCCAAATTCCTTCGCGTTAAAGACCTAATCCCCAATGTGACGTTATTTGGAGATGAGGCCTTTTGGAGGTAATTAGGCTTGCAGTCATTAGAGTGGGACCCTCATGATGAGATTAGTGCTCATAGGAGAGGAGAAAGCAGAGAGCTTGTCCTTTTCTCTTTCTGACATGTGAAGACAGAGCAAGAAGGCAACCAGGAAGAGAGCTCTCAGCAGCAACCGTATCTTGATCTTGGACTTCCCAGCCTTCAGAACTGTAAGAAATGAGTTTCTGTTGTGTAGGCCACCCAGTCTATGGCATTTTGTTATGGTATTCTGAGCAGACTAAGAAAACATATAATGAAAAATCTTTCTGTGTTAACATTCTTCAAATACAGTATGGCCAGATAGCCATCCATCATACAGCATCAGTGTACTGTACTAATTGTGCCAAACTGCTAGTTTAATTCCTTTAGATATATAATATACACTTTTGGTTGCCCTTTCTGTTTTTCAAAAAGAACAATATATCCTCCTTCTCCATGTAATAAATAGTGTATTTCAAAGAGAAATAATTCTACTAGGAACTCCAGAAATTGACCTGGTGGGTCTAAAAAAAAAAAAAGTCATAATTATTTTTCCCAGTGATTGGTTCATAAATGGCGTGTGGCCATTTCTAGCCAATAAGAAGTGAAGGGAAGTTCTGAATCTTTCTCACATCTTCAAGAGAGCCTTAGGAAGAAATAGGCTGTCTTCTTCCTGTAGACATTGTGAGTTGTGGATATGCAGCCGTCTCACTTTCTGGCAGTTCTGAAGATCATAGAGATGAATGAAACCTGGTTCTTTGATGACATTGACGAACTACTGAATCACAGCCCTGAAGCCTACCTCCTCTGTTCTTTCTGCTACATGAGATAAGTTTCCTTTGTATTTAAGTCAGCTTGTGTCAGGATTTCTGGTACTTGTATTTGGACACAAAATATTTTAAGTTTTGCTCTTATAGCCATCTTTGTGCATAAATCTTTGTCCATATCTCAGATTATTTCCCAGAATACAATGCCTGAAGAGAAATCCCTGGGTCAAAGATAATGAACATATTTAATATTTTTCATACCTATTGCTAAATTTATTCCGAGAAAGGCTGCACCAATTTGCACTGCTATCACAACATGTGAACAGCTATTTCAACATACCTTTATTAGCATCAAATATTATCCTTTTAAAACTTTTTTTTTGAAGATTTTATTTCTTTATTTGAGAGAGAGAGAGCATGAGCAGGAGGGAGGAGGCAGAGGGAAAGTGAAAATCAGACTCGCCGCTGAGCACGGAGCCCTATGTGGGGCTCAATCCCAGGACCCTGAGATCACGATCTGAGCCAAAGGCAGATGCTCAACCAACTGAGCCACCCAGGTGCCCCTCTTTTTAAAGCTTTTTATTGTTGTGGTGGAGGAATAATGGTCCCATGCTTTGATATCACAATTTGCATCTTTGTTAAAGGGATTAAACATGTTTTTATATATAGTATTTATTAGTCATTTGTATTTATTCAAATGTACATTGTCTATTCATGTCCTTGGCTACTTTTTCTTACTGTTTTCTTAGGTGAATAGGGATATGTAGTTGTTTTTAAAAGTTGATCATAATGTACTTTTTATTTTGACATATTTGTAGTTTGGATGAAAGGTATATTATCAGAGGACAGAAGTTGATCTTGGCTTTTTAGTTTATAATTTGGAAAAAAAAAAAACACCCTGAAACTCACTAGAGACATAAAAAGCTTTTCTTTAAAAGATATTCATATCTATGGAGTTTGGGTAGATTCATGAAAGAGTTTAATAGTTATGATCCAAATATGCATGGAGTCTTCTAACTTTTTTATTTCTCTAATCAGTACTCTTAAGCTATTTAACTGCCTATTTTAAAGCTTCATTTATGACCTGTTCAGCAATATTTAGGTTTCTCTCCACTGGTTTAATAACCCACTATGACTACCCTCATGCACCCTCTTGCTAAAAATTGTTTTATGTCAGGGATTAGCAAATTTATGATCAACTAGAGAGAAATATGGGTATGTGAAAGAAAAAATGAGTTCTAATAATAATATATACTCAAGGTTAGGAGGCAACATTTGTTCGTTTTTATCCTAAAAGTGCCAGTTTTCAGCATTTCTGCAATCCTGGAAAATAGCATAATGCAGTCTTCATTATTAATGTGTTCAATTATACCTTTTTATATAGGTTGGCATTAGCTAGGTACGCTCTTGAGAGAAAAAAGGAGACATGATGAATGATACTCCCTTATTGCCAAACTCCTCCCATAGTTTTGGCTGGATTGTAAAGAATATTAGAAAGTACAGCAGTCTGTATTGCCCCAGAGTCTGTTAGAAGGAAAGTCTACATCACTTTTGAGTCTTGCTTGTATGTAGGAAGTATGGCAACCTCTTCAGTGTGATTCAACTGGCCCCTCTTAGGCAGGAGTACAGGGGCCAAGAATCCTGAATGGGTGGTCCTTGAGTTAGATGGGCCTTATCCTAGAAGTCAGTTCGAAGGGCTGTAATCACTGAGGTTTGTGACCCAAAAGCAGCTGGAAAGGGAAGATGAGTGGCAGGAACAGAAAAAAGCCCATCCTGGAAACTGAAATACACAGTGGTAGAAAGAGCTTCTGTCAGAGGACAACAGGTCTCTTCCAGATTTTGCAAGCAGCAAAAGACACTCAGAAATGTGGGCTCCCAGCGGTTGACTCTAGAAAACCCAAATTTCAGATCTGTTGAAGGATAACAAATCTCTACAAAACAGTTTCAGCGAAGACAGGGATACAAAGGGGTATCATAGAACCCGAAGGCAGGAATTCAAGAAAGGATTGGAATTAAGAACAGGAAATGACCAGAACTCAATGTACATCTGCTGTGTTCTTCTCTCTGTGTAGGTGTGGATAACTCATTGTGCTCCACATGGAATGTGGCATCTCTCAGCTTCTGAGTTTTTTTTTTTTTTTTTTTTTTTTTAGTTTCTGAGTTTTTATGTCATATTCCAGCCACACAGATTCTGAATGTCTCTTTATAACCCTTTGTCTCTTGCAATTTTTTCTCTCTAGAAAGGTAAATAGATGATAGATTAAATGATTAGATAGATAGATAGATAGATAGATAGATAGATAGATAGATAGATAGTCTTACAATTTTTGTTCACTGGTCAGCTGGCTTTAGTCATTTATGTTCATGGCAAGTAAGGTCACAGTGAACAGACAGGACTATAGAAACTCAGCCCTGGGGATTGGAGTGATGGGTAGCAAGATGGGTAATTAAAAGGTTACTGTGAGGGGCATCTGGGTGGCTCAGTGGTTGAGCACCTGCCTGGGTTCCTGGGATTGAGTCCCACGTGGAGTTCCCCCCAGGGAGCCTGCTTCTCCCTCTGCCTGTGTCTCTGCCTCTCTCTGTGTCTCATGCATAAATAAATAAAATCTTTTTTTTTTTAGTAAATAAAATCTTAAAGCAATAAAAGATTATTGTGAACCATCTACTCAGAGTCTGCATCTCATTGGATTGGAGAGGAAGAATGAGGCTCTTAATGTGTTAGTTGCTCCATATTGAGATTGGGTTTTGATCTATGGACCCAGCCATCATTGAGTTAAGGATAATAGACCGAGTTACACTGGGTTAAGGTCAGTCTTAAGATGGTAACTGACATAGTTCCTGCCTTAAGGAATACTTTTGAGGAGTGATTATATAAGTGCTTATAAATTCTTCTGGTAAGTATGTACATTTTATATATATTTGTTTTTATTTTTTTATTATTATTGTTTTTTTAAGATTTTGTTTATTCATTCATGACAGAGAGAGAGAGAGAGAGAATGAGAGGGAGGCAGAGACACAGGCAGAGGGAGAAGCAGGCTCCATGCAGGGAGCCGGATGTGGCACTCGATCCCGGGACTCCAAGATCACTCCCTGGGTGGAAGGCAGGCACTGAACCGCTGAGCCACCCAGGCATCCCTATATTTGCTGTTATACTTCAATAAATACTGAAAACTTTCGCTATGATGGAGTAACAGGGTCTGGATTTGCCCTCCCACCTTCAATATTAAAAAGTCAGATGTAATACAGAAAATCATGGTTTTCAAACATGAGATAATGGTTAGTGCCAGGACTGTAATCCATGAGAGAGGGAGCCTGTGATTACCTTAGTTTTCTGCCTGGAGAGACTACAGCAGGTAAGGGAACCCAAACAGAGCCTGGCAGTTTCATGAGTTGAAAGTCCAGGGAGGCCAGGGTGGCTAGAATTTGGGGGACAAAGTAATGAAGAGAAGGCAGCTGCAAAGAGAGAGCTCTGGAGTTCCGCAAAGGGCTTTCTTCAAATCTTCATCTCTCTAATCTCTGAGTAAGCATGCATGTGAAGAAACTACCCAAGGCCAGGAAATGAACCAACAAAAAGGAATAGAAACAAGCATAAACATCACTCAAACTAATGCATAGCTAAGAGTAGGTCATGTTCACACCAGCCCAGACGAAAAGATCTCCTAATACATGAGACATTAGGTAGGCCTCTCAAATGACTGTTGCCTTAGTGGTGAGGCCACATTAGCTCTAGGCTAATGACTATTATGACTGTTCTGGGGCAAATCAGGCAAAACTTCAAAGCAAACCTCTAAATGATCAAAACAAATTT
Organism: Canis lupus familiaris; assembly: GCF_011100685.1. Lineage (NCBI taxonomy): Eukaryota > Metazoa > Chordata > Mammalia > Carnivora > Canidae > Canis > Canis lupus. Next base: position 3,361,850 of record NC_049224.1, on the reverse strand, counting down.
TAAATGTCCCTAAACAAAGCCTGACAATTGTTAGTGAAAGCAGCAAAATATAAAACTCAACAAAATAAAATTCAAAATGTCTGGCATCCAATAAAAAAATTACCAGACAGGGATCCCTGGGTGGCGCAGCGGTTTAGCGCCTGCCTTTGGCCCAGGGCGCGATCCTGGAGACCCAGGATCGAATCCCATGTCGGGCTCCTGGTGCATGGAGCCTGCTTCTCCCTCTGCCTATGTCTCTGCCTCTCTCTCTCTCTCTCTCTGTGTGTGACTATCATTAAAAAAAAAAAAAAATTACCAGACATGTAAAAAGCAGGACAATAGGATCCTTAACTAGGAGAAAAATCAAAAAAAAAAAAAACAAAAAAAAAAAAAAAAAAAACAAAAAAAAAAAAAAAAAGGAGAAAAATCAATCACACGTATTTTTAATCAAATAAAAACATTAAAACAAGTATTTTAAATATATTCCATATGTTCAAGAAGGTGGACAAAACATGAGCATGATAAGAAGAGAGATTGAAGATTTAAAAACTTTGGAACTGGGATCCCTGGGTGGCGCAGCGGTTTGGCGCCTGCCTTTGGCCCAGGGCGCGATCCTGGAGACCCGGGATCGAATCCCACATCGGGCTCCCGGTGCATGGAGCCTGCTTCTCCCTCTGCCTGTGTCTCTGCCTCTCTCTCTTTCTCTCTCTGTGACTATCATAAATAAATAAAAATTAAAAAAAAAAAAAAAAAAAAAAACTTTGGAACTTCTGGAGATGAAAATACAGTGTCTGGAATGAAATCTGAAAACAATAAAAAGCAATATCTGAGATGAAAACTACATTGGATGGAATTAGTAGCAGATTAGATACTACAGAAACAGAGATCACTGAACCTAAAAGACTAGCAATAGAAATTACCAACAGAGAGAAAAAAATACTAAAAAATTAATAGAGTATCAATGACCTGAGGAAGCATATCAAGCAGTGTCATACACATGTAGTGGAGTCACAAAAGGCAAAGTGGGCTGCAAAATCAGGGAATAAAAACTTCCTGAAGGAATGTTTTCCCAAGTTTAATGAAACCTGTGAACCCACAGATACAAGAAACTTAACATGCTTCACGAAACATGAAGAAACCCAACACTTTGATAAGCAGCATCGTGGTCCCCCAGAGATAACCATGTCCTAATCCCTGGACCCTGTGAATACATTACCTTATATCTTAAGATGGGAAGATTATCTGAACCACCGGGGAGAACCCAATATAAAGTTTTTATAAGACCCAGGCAAGAGAGAGAGAGAGAGCGGTGACAGTGGGACAGAGGTTGCGGTAATGCAAGGAGCAGGCCAGGGGCCAAGGAATGCAGGCAGCCTCTGGGAGCTGAAAGAGGCAAGGAGCAGGACGCCCGGTGGCTCAGCGGTTGAGCAGCTGCCTTCAGCTCAGGGCAGGACCCCGGGGGTCCAGGGATCGAGTCCTGCGTTGGGCTCCCCCCATGGAGCCTGCTTCTCTCTCTGCCTGTGTCTCTGCCTCTCTCTCTCTGTGCCTTTCATGAATAAATAAGTAAAATCTTAAAAAAAAAAAAAAAAGGCAAGGAGTGCATTTTCCCCTAGAGTGCCTAAAAGAGAGAAGCCCTGATTATAGGTCTAACAGACTGCTTTTTAAATTTCTGATATATGGAACTATAAGATGATACATTTGTGTTTTTTAAATTGAAGTATAGTTGACACACCAAAGTTTTGTTGTTTTAAGCCATTAAGTTTGTCATCATTTGTTGCTGCAGTGATAGGAAACTATATAAATACCCAAGCACATCACAGAGAAATTACCAAAAATAAGTGATAAACAGAAAAATCTTAAAAGCAGCAAGAAAAAAAAAGGAGCACATTGAATGTTGAAGAAAGAAAACCTTTTTCAAGAAAAGACTGTACATATGTAGAACTGTAAAATTTATGACAATATGACCACAGCACAGAGGGGTGAGAAATGAAGGCATACTGTCGTGTAGTTCTGAAAAGACACTGACATGGTACAGTATTGTTTAAAGGTATACTGTGGTAAGGTGAGGATATATATGATAAACCCCAGAGCAGGCGTCGGCAAACTAAGGCCTGTGAGCCAAATTTGTTTTGTAAATAGTTTTACTGGAACACAGCCAAGCTCATTTGTCTTCATAATCTGCATGGCCCACAAACCCTAAAGTATTTATTCCCTGAACCTATAGAGAAAAATTTGTCAACCCTGCCTTAACTACTAAAAAAACAAAAAACAAAAAACCCATAAAACACGTATAGCTAGTAAGTTAGCAGTGGCGATAAATAAGAAACATAAAAACTTAATCCAGGGCGCTTGGTTGGCTCAGCGGTTGAGCATCTGCCTTGGGCTCAGGGCATGATCCCTGGGTCCCAGGATCAAGTCCCGCAGCAGGCTCCCTGTATGGAGCCTGCTCCTGTCTTTGCCTCTCTCTGTGTCTCCCATGAATAAATAAATAAAATTGTAAAAACAAAAACAAAACTTAATCCAAAAGTAGACAGAAAAAGAGGAATAATCTCCACGCTGCGTCCCACACAGCTGAGCATGCTAACCTTGAACTTTCTTCTCCCCCTTGGTTCCTCCTCCGTCCTTTTGGCCTTCCTCTGCTCCTTTCTTAAATGTTGGCTTCCACCTACCACACTAGCTTGTCAGTCGCTTGCCCCACGCATCCCCTCTCTGCACCTGCAGAGGCATCTTCTGTTCAGTCATCTTCTGTGCTGTTCCGTGCGTCCCGGCCTTTGCCTGTGACATTCCTTCTCCGTGGGCCTCCTCACTTCACCTCTGCTCCTGCCCTCTGCCCCTGCTAATTCTACTTAATTCTAGCTCAAACTAGACTTAGACATGATGTCACTCACCCTGCAAGCCCCACGCCGCCCCACCTGTGCCACAGCCTCTTTCTGCCACTAAAGCACTTACTGCGCTGAATCAGAATTACTTAGTTACTTGTTTTCCTTCTCCATGAGATTCTTGGATCCTTGAGGTCAGGAATAATGTCTTTTTTTTTTTTTTTTTTAAATCCCTGATACTTCTATGGAGTGGGTGTTGAATAAATATTCATTAAAATAAATGGAAGATGAAATCAATATCTACTTATAAAGCAAGATATTATAAAATAATAATAACAGAAGCTAACATTTTTTGTTTTGTTTTTTGTTTTTGAAGCTAACATTTATTAAAGGACACTTCTATGCCAGACACTGTCCAATGTGCTTTACATGCCTTAGCTTATTTAATTTTTATAGTAACCCTATTAGGTAGGTGTTAATTCTCATCTTCACTATTTGGTAGGTTAAGTCTGTTTCCTAAAGTAGTGAAGAGATGACCAGCATTGGGACCTAGGCATTCTGATGCCGCAGCCTATTTCTGGAATAAGAGCTGAAAAAAAGAAACCTTTCCAGATTGTGCATCCTACCCCCTCAATTTACTGCCGAGATTCACAGAGCCAATGTGTCTTGATCTCCACAAATGATAACCAAATGTTCAGAGATATTTATAAATTCTTTGTCTTATTTAGCTTTAATGGTACCATGTGATTACAGTCGAGTTACGGGGAGCCTGCAGATAAGGAAAGCTGCTTCTCGGAACTAGTGTCTTAATGAAAGAGTGCAATGCGCATAACTTAATAAGGGTATGGAAATCCTTGGAAGAAAGATGGTGCCAGAGATAGAGGAAGAAGTTTCATTCAAAGAGAAGTTATAGGTGAAAGAAAACCAGTAGAAATGTTTGTGCTGAGAGCTGGAAGTGAAGGAGAATAGAGACAGAAATCTAACGATTTTGTTATCTATAAACAAACACTCGTAATTGACACTGTATGAACCTTTTTTTTTTTAAAGATTTTATTTATCTATTCATGAGAGACACTGAGAGAGGCAGAGACACAGACAGAGGGAGAAGCAGGCTCCATGCAGGGGAGCCCGACCCGGGACTCGATCCTGGGTCTCCAGGGTCAGGCCCTGGGCTGCAGGCGTCCCTAAACCACTGAGCCACGGGGCTGCCTGACACTGTTATGAAACTTATTTGTACTTGTGCTTATTGCAAATGTCATATCCTAAAAATCTATATGCCAGAGCCCTGCATTCCTAGCCATTCCACAGTAGTGAGGTTTTGTTTTTTCAGCTTTGAAAATAAATAAGATGGATTCTGAGATTGGCTGTTTTTACCACCCCCTAAGTAGAATTTAAAATTTTTGTGTTGTATTTTGGAAATAGTGACGTTTTATTACTTCTTAATAAGTGATTTTTTTTCTATCTCAAATATTTCTATCTGATGAGAAGATACTTTTAGCAAAATAATCCTGTATAATAATTCTAATGGTGAGGCAGGTAATATTAGTTGCAAAAGACAGGTAGGATATGTTCTGCATTCCCAGTGTCCTAACATAAACAGATTATTAAAATAAGTTGCAGCTGAGACCTAAGAAATCAATGCAGACAAAGCAGAGAATTTCTCAAGAGTAATTTCATATTTATAGGTTACAAAGTCTTGTGGGTTTATATTAAATTTTTGCCTAATGAACTTGCAGCAGAAAGATTCCCCAGCTTCCCAAAGAATAGGCCACTTAGGCGAGTTCAAACTCTGAATGTTAAATTAGAAACGTGATTTTGACTTTGATCATGATGGAAAGGGATATAGTCTTCTATTCTTTATTCTCAATTTATTATTCAGTCCAATTGTCCATTGGAGGTAGTTTTCAGATTTAAAGAAAATATCCATAGTCACAACCATATATTAAATAAAAATTACGTTTTAAAGGGCATTTGGATCCTTTGTCCACTTTTTTTAGAAAGTAAAAAAAAAAAAAAAAAAAAAAATTCCTTTGAATGAGTACACATTTCCCATCAATGAGTATAGTTCTCAACTTTCCCAGCCCCAAGCACTTTTAGTCCTCTGGGACCCACTTCGGGATTAAACACCAATCTCTCTTCTTAAGGAGATAGGCTGTGGATGCTTACTTTTTATGAGGCAATAACTGCGGTCTCTACTGAATAAACTCAGGACTGAGGTATTTATAGGAAATAAACTCAAGGCTAAAAAGCTAAGGGTGTTTTTAGCCTAGGATAGGATGATAATTGAGTATTTCCAGGAGTACACCCTCAGGTTAACTCTATCATGCTCAACTGGCGTGTGTCTCCACCTTTCCATCTTTCTTCAAGATCTTTATTGACTCTCTCCCATTTAGAAGGTGGCTGAAAATTTTGTCGTAAATTTCTCATTTTTTGCCATAACGAATGCTTTATTTTTAAACTGTCAGCCCTTAACCCCGCTGGAAGCCCGCTAATTTTTAGGTCATCACACAGCATTCAGAATGCAAAAGAAAGGGCTTGGGTCTCCTTTTCCTCAGCTATAAGAAGCACGGGGAAAACCTTGATTGGAGCCCTTGATTTAAAACCAGTTAAAAACTATTGTCATAGGATAAGGAAATAAGCGAATTTAAAACAGCCTCAAGCTCTGTCCTTTGGGGAAATTGATTCGGCTGTTTATTACCGTTAGCTTATTTTAATTCTGAAATCCAGTTTGTTACCTATATAAAGAAAATGGGCTCTGTAAATAAAATGGGGTCTCTGCTTGCTTTCGGCTACATCGTGAAAAAGGTAGCTGAGCAGATTTTACCACATCTGAAGGGTGTATTGAAGATGGTCTGATAGAACAACAACAACAAAAACAAATAACAAATAAAAGGGACGCCTGGGGGGCTCAGCAGTTGAGCACCTGTCTTCGGCCCAGGGCGTGATCCTGGAGACCCGGGATCGAGTCCTGCATTGGGCTCCCTGCATGGAGCCTGCTTCTCCCTCTGCCTGTGTCTCTGCCTCTCGACCTGTGTCTCTCATGAATAAATAAATGAAATCTTTAAAAACAAAACAGAACAACAACAACAACAAAAACAAAATTACAAGTGTGCCCGCGCAAGCAGTGCATTTTGAAAAGTCATTAAGATGGCTCTCCAAAGAGACCAGAAGGTCCTCCAGAACAACTGCAGGCTTTCAGGTTTGCAAAGGGTGATCCAGTCACATGTGCTCATGCATTCCAGATGCCTCCAGCGTGAGTAAAAACAGCGACAGTTTATTTGACAATAGTTAGTTATTGTCTAAGACAATGTTTGGTTGGCCCGCTTGACGCTGCAGATGTTTTTTAGGTGACTCTATAACCCATTCTAGTATGTTCTTAGAAATGGATATCGTTTCTGTTTCTTTTTTATATTATAGGGGTTCCTTAAGTGGGAATTTAAAGGATGAAAGCTAATTTGTTCTATGATACAGTTTCAGTAAGGCAGAAATCCATTTATTCATGAAATAGACTGTTCTAACACAATAAGGAACATTTCTGGTAATTACTTGTTTTGAGTTGATTCAGATCCCGTAGCAGATGCTGTCAGTGTCCCACTGAGATCCAAGAGCTAACGGGAAGCTCCTCCGTCACTTCAGTAGTGGTTCCCATACACACCGAGGTAGGTTCCCTTCAGCAGCGGCAAGTGTCTGCATCTCCTGCTCAGCCCACGCCTGCTGCAGGCTAGGAGAGCCAGGGAACTCATCTCCTTAGGAACAGTGGTCAACTAGAGGAGGGTGACAGTTGGTGAGATTAAGATTAATACCCCAGCTTCCCCAGCCCTCGGCAGGTCAGTTCTAGTCTCTCAGAGCTCCCTGGAGGGCTGAGGCCACAGTGATGTATCAGCGCACCCTTTCTCCTCGGCCCTCCTTTCTCTGCCCTACCTCCTCATACGTGGGCTTCTGAGATCACCTCCCAGAGGAGCTTACATACTTCCAACCCCTTGTGTCCCATTTCCTTTGAGGAGGAGCCAAACCAAGATAGACGGAAAACATTGGCAAATTCTTGATAGCACCTTTCGCCCTGCCTTTCTTTTTACATCTAGTTTGGTGGTTAAAATCACAAGCTTTTGTACTAAGCAGGCCTAGATTGATTGTTTTTTGTTTGTTTGTTTGTTTGTTTGTTTTTTTAAGATTTTATTTGTTCATGAGAGACACACACGGAGAGGCAGAGCCGGATGTGGGACTGGATCCCGGGACCCTGGGGTCATGACCTGGGCCGAAGGCAGACGCTCAACTGCTGAGCCCCCCAGGTGTCCAGGCAGGCCTAGATTTAAATCCCAGTTTTCTGTCTACTTCTGTGCAATTTGGGGGCACATGTCTTAACCTCTCTGAGTTTCAGTCTGTCTATAAAATGGGGATAATAATAGTACCTACTTTAAGGTGCTGTGTTTTGTGTCTATTAAGTTAGTTAATACATGGGATGCCCTGGGGGCTTGGGGGTTGAGCACCTGCCTTTGGCCCAGGGCATGATCCTGGAGACCCGGGATCGAGTCCCACATCGGGCTCCCTGCATGGAGCCTGCTTCTCCCTCTGCCTGTGTCTCTGCCTCTCTTTCTGTGTCTGTCATGAAAAGATAAATAAAAGTCTAAAAAATAATAATAATAAATAAATAAAATAAATAAAAATTAAAGTGTAAAGGGGGCACTTGGGTGGCTCAGTCAGTTAAGCATCTGACTTTGATTCAGGTCCTGACCTCAGAGTCCTGGGATCGAGCCCCGTGTTGGACTCCACGCCCAGAGGGGAGTCTGCTGGTCCCTGTCCCTGTGCCCCTCTCTCACACTCATGCGCACACACTTTCTCTCTCTCTCTGTCTCTCTCTCAAATAAATAAATAGAATCTTCAGAAAAATGAAGGTGTAAAAGCTTTTAAATTGCACAGGACATTACAAATATACTGTGTCGTCTTTTACCCGAACTGTGGTTCTGATACCTGGTGGGCGGGTGCCTGCAGGTCCCTGGAGAGCATGGGGGGCTGCTGGGGGGGCGCCTTGCCTCCGTGGCCCCCACAGCCCAGCCAGTTCGGAGCCAGCTGCTGGCTGGGGAGCTACATGAATCCGTCTACACCCGGTGCGGTGCTTTGCCAGGAGGAGGCTTCCCCAGATCTGCAGGCACTTTCCTGCTCGGCAGCTCGGCCTTCTTGAGGCCTCTTGCTGGGCTCGCCTGTTGGGCCCCCGCAGATACGAGCTCCTTGGTCCCGGGGTGGGCGGGGGATTCCGATGTCCTGGAACCCTGCTGACTCTGAGAAATAGGGGAGCTTCCCCCTGGGGTGGCAGCAGCGGCCTTGCCCCCGGCCAGTTCTCCACCCGGCCCAGGCCTGTCCCTCCTTCGTGCTTCCCCCAGGACCACGGTGGGTGGCCCCGCCAGCGCCCCGCCAGCGCCCCGCCAGCGCCCGCCGACGCCGGGTGCTTAGAGCGGGGCTGAGTCTGCTGCCGCGAGGGCCGACCCGGGTCCCCGAGGGCGAGGAGGGGGCGCCCCGCGGCAGGACGGACCTGTCGCACGACGAACATGAACACGGAGACATTTCAAAGCTCCGCCCTGGAAGACGGCTGAGCCCCGCAGGTCCCCTGGAGCGGCGGCCGGGGTGGGGGTGTGCTTCGTGCTTCCCCTGCGCCCCGCGCTCCCTGCCGGGCCGTGTCCCCCCGCCTAGAGCCGGGTCTTCTCCAAGATGCTCCAGGACGCCCTTCGCCGGCGTTCACTGCCACGAGGCTCGGGACGCGGAACACGGAGCGGCCTGCGTAGCACACCCCCTTCCCCCACGCCGACGCCCCCCACACCGTGGAACACGGGGCTGCGGGGGGCCAGCCCGCAGCACCCGCCTCCACCCCTCCCATCGCTTCTCGGCCTTTGGGCGAAGAGCAGGTGCACCCGGGCCCCTTCCCATCTTCCTTCCCGAGGACAGAACTGCCTCCCTCAAACTCGTGCAGCTGTAGCTCTGGGTGGGAACCTGCTTCCCCCCTGAGAGAGGGCGCCTCCTTCATCCTCCTCCATCCTCCTCCATCCTCCTCCATCCTCCTCCATCCTCCTCCATCCTCCTTCATCCTCCTCCATCCTCCTCCATCCCGCGGTACTGTTTGCAGAGCCTCTGCAGCGCTCCAGGGCTGGCTGAGCAGCCTCGTCCCCACGGAGGGCCATGTCCCAGGGCCCTGGTCACCCCCTTCCGTGGAACCTGAGGAAGGTCAGAGCTCCCTGGGGGGGCTGAGCCCAAAGGTGATGTATTAACCCACCCTTTCCCCCCTGCAGGGGAGATGCAGTTGCTGTGACAGCCAGGCCAACAGTGATGATCAGGCGTGCACGTGTTGGTGACTCTGTGATTGCAAGATGCCATCAGTTGTTAGTGGCAGCCCAATATCAGAGATGTTAAAATGTGCAAAAGCCCTCAGAATAGATGAAATATCCATTTGATCCTCAACTCGTAAGTCACTTCTGTTAGCCCTCAAGTGAGAAAACTGAGAAACAAAGAGGTTATTGAGGCGCTTTGTTATTATGAAGTAGGTCTTTTTAAAATGCACTTGGTCTGGTTCCAGTGGTTACCATCCTAACCATTAAGCTCTCCTTGTTGTTTTAGACTTCCTTTATTGCCACATAATAATCATGTTATAGCTGTTTAATATTCCATCAAAAGGACAAACCAGAATTTAATTAACCATTATCAAATAGTAGATAAGTAGATTGCTTCTAATTTTCCATCAGAAAATAGGCAATTAACATATCAATGCATATGGCTCTTCATGACCCAAAGGGCTACATTTTGTTTTCTAATAAAAATACAATATTCTAGAAATTTTGGAAAATACAGAATTTATAAATACGCAAACAGTAGTTACTATAATTTCATCATCTAGAGGCAATCAGTGCCAACAGGGTGGTGAGTTTCTTTTCAAATTTTTTCCATAGATCTTTTCAAGCTGAGATTATAATGGAAATGCCTTCCTGTGTTCTGCTTTATTCTCTTAGATTATTGTATTAGTTTCCTGTGGCTGCCATAACAAATTGCCACAAAATTTGTTTTCTCAAAATATTTATTCTGTCCCAGTTCTGGAGGCCAGAAGTCCCAAATCAGGATGGGGGCAGTGTCACGGTACTCCCTCCTTTAGGACTGACCAAAACATGTTGCTTTTATAATGTTCTAAGATTATAATCATAAACGAAGAGAATGACAACCAGTTGGGAATATTGGTGGCTCATTGCATTGTCTTCAGGAGCTAGACATACTCCCCGCTCCTCACGCAAACCTGGAACCTAGCACAGTGTGGCTGGAACAGACTCGGCGCTCGATAAATGTTTTTGAATGAACAGCCTGACAAGGGAGGCAGTGTTTTCCATTGCGGGGCAGCATCATTGTTTAGGAAGTTTTTCACATATAGAACCCACTGAAATAGTTATCTTAAAATATTTGCCTTTCTATTCTGTTCCCCTAGCATTCTCCATGAGATATTGATTCATTAGATAGAAAAAGGGGCGCTTATTAAACTTATAATTAACCTTTTCTCTTGACGTGTAATTAGCTAGGCTATATGAGATGCTAAAGGCTGCAGTGTCTGAGAAAAGGAGCATGAATAAGGATTTTTTTTTTTACCGAGCTTGGAATAATATAGTCATTTATTTTCATTGAAATATTATTAATCTGATATGTTTTTCTTTTAAAATGGCTAATGATCTTCTGAACAACTTCAGATAAATTATTCTAGTTCAATCCAGGAGTAAGAGATCTGGTTTTAATTTTTTTCCACCAAAATTGTTAAGATTCATTTTGTTAAGATAATTTTATTATTTTAATCTTCATTTTGTTAAGATAATTTTATTATTCATTTTAATAATCTTCATTTTGTTAATCTTCATTTTGTTAAGATAATTTTATTATTGAGCTCATATCATAATTCAGGATTACACTGTCAAGAGGGTAACATTTTAGATGAACCAAATAAATCTTAAAGGAAATATGTATTAAAATTTATATTGAACTAGAACTTAGAAGGGTTTGTTTTGCACTGTGTTGCAAGCAAACTTTTACCAACTAATTAATTTTTAAGAGTTCTCCTTTATTTAGGAAGAAACATCTTTCCCCTCAAATATTAATGGTCTACCCTCAAGAGAAAGAAATGCCTTATAGTAAAGAAACAGATTATAAAGCATCTAATTTTTCACTTACTTGGAAAAAATTTTAATTGACTTGCCAAATGAGATATGAGAGGTTCTTACTCCTAAACTTAAAATGACTCACATTCTCTGTGTTGTCAAGAATGTAGACATCCAACCTCCCTGCCAAACTGTCTTTTACTTTATAGTTCTTGGGCTTCTCTTGTGGAAACCTCTCTGACATCACTTAGGATATGAATAAATATTTTCATATATTCTACTTTGTCATGTCATCTAATTATGGAGGCTAAAACAAGCTACTGGACCTCTGGTTCAAAGCATCACATTTCTTTATTGATGCTATGCTAAATCACACTTAAAAAAATTCTTTTATATTCACTTTCTAAAGTTTAAACCAGAAAAAGGAGACCTTTGTAGTAGACTTAGTCTTCTGTTGCTTCCAACTTATTTCTCACATAGGAGCTTTCCATATAATTATTGTAATTATTTATACTATCACTAATCTTTCGAACATACAACTTATGTTCTGCTAATTCCCCTCCCTTCTTGCTAGTTAGATATGGGTGATCTTTTGCCTACAGGCTTTTATTATGGTCTTCACAACCCTCCTTTCCCATATTTGCTTTTCCCTATCTTTTGAATAACATTTATTTATTTATAACATTTATTTATTGTTTTCCATGATTTAACAATTGTCACCAGAGTGACTTTCATAGTACACTGTTTTAAAACATATTTTAACAGCACAAAATATGTGAGTTGAAGTAAAAATGCAATAAAAATTAAAAATATATATAGGAAAAGAAAGAAGCAAAGTTCAGTTAGCTGAATTGTGGTCTCTTGCATGGGAAGTTCCATATTTTTCTTAAGAGACCCAGCATTAAGTCAAAGATACGCTGATCTAGGTTCTTCTTGATCTGTGTGTAAGATGAGCAGGAAAAATGGCTTGTAGTTACCTGTTCCATTATCTGTTTACCAGTAACCTGGAAATAATTCACAAAATTCTGTATTTTGACTACTATCCTTGGAAAATTTCCTGTTTCCTGCGACAGCAATGGCTTTTCTCTTTTAGAGTTGCTGATCTCAGGTCAAAGCTGATTGTTTCCCCAACCCTCTTATAAGTTTTTTTTTTTTTTTTTTTAATGGCATCTGTCTGTGCTTAAATATTAGGTACCAGCGCTCTTAGGAAGGAAAGCCAGGAGGATGGCAAACATAAATATCTTTTTCTCAGATACTAGAACAAGGTGACCTGGAAGATAGTCACCATATTAATGTTAATGAGAATAAACAAGGCCTGCAATACGACTCAGAGAGCAGGACCCAAATCACAGGCACAGTAGGCACTGTGGTCTGAATATAGAGATGAATGAGATGCTCCCACCCCAAGAAGCCTGTGCAGCTTCTTTTTTCCTATGAGGCTGGGAAACCCCTATGGATCGGGGGCATTGCTGTTAGAATAATGTAGTAGAACTCTCAGAAAAAGCCAGTTGAGCATATCTTAGGTTGAGAAAGGTCAGACATCGTATGACATAAATTTTTGGGAAAAAAAAAATGGGACTTTTTACAGCTAATACCATCAATGTCCAAACTTTTATCCAACAGCCCGTTTGCCACTGCCAACCTAATGTCCTCCCCACTCAATTCCTTAACCTCTGGAGATCACCCAACCTGATCACTCCTTTGAAGCTACTTCCTGTAGTTTCAACTACATTCTAAAAGGACATAATTTCCTGATTGTTAACTTAATGATAAAGTGTAGACAGATGAGCAAGGTAGTTAATAGAATGGGCTTGGAATTAACCTGCGTTTAAAATCTGAGTCTACTACTGCTTACTAACTAGCTCTGTGACCTTGAAAAAGCATTTTGAAATCTCATCTGTGAAATTGGGATAATTAAATCAATTGCATAAGTGTATCATAAGGATTAAGAGATAAAATACGTAAAGCACCTAGCACAGAGTAAGGCACGTAGTTGTCCAATAATTTCATGATTTTTATTTTTTTTTAAAGGCTTTGAGAGTCTTTATTTCTTCGTACATTTCTACAGCAGGTGAAAAATGTCACCATTCCATACTTATGTTTTCTTTTTTCTTCTAGGCTACAAACCTTAAATAATCTTTAGTGTCCAATCCTTGGACTGCAATTCTTTATTTTCTAGGAAGCTGTTATCAGCCTTCGCCCAAAGGGATGAAAGGAGGGACTTAGAAGGAGAGAAAGTAAGGAGTACGGGAGTGGCTCAGTTGGTTAAGTGTCCAACTCTTGGTTTCAGTTCAGGGTCCCGGGATCAGGCCCTGTGTCAGGCTGAAGCTCAGTAAGGAGTCTGCTTGAGATTCTCTCCCTCTCCCTCTCTTTCCCCCTCGGCCCTTCCCCTGTGCACACTCACGTTCTTGCGCGTGCACATGCTATCAAATAAAATAAAATCTTTTTTTTTTTTTTTTTTTTAAAGGAGAGAACATTTTACCAAGTTGAGAAAAGTAACTGTCAGTGGGACAGAGCCAATCCAAGGCAACCCTTGCAGGAGCTGGACTATTCAATAAATACTCAGACCTCACTCTTCTCCTTCTCTCTGATCGATTGCTGGGGCCCTATTGGCTGAGAGCATAAGAGACAATGAATGCTGTCCCCAGAAGTCAGCCTCCCCGAGTAGAGAGCAAAGTGGAGAATGGACATGGAGAATCGAATGGGAGAGATGCCTAACACACATACATAGAAATAAATCTAAAACGTGTAAGATGTTTGCGAAAAATGTAAAATTTTCTAAGCAGAAATCCCTGTATATGGATAAGTAGACTCGATGTTCTGAGAATGTCAATCTTCCACAAATGGATTCATAAATTCAATGTAACTTTTAAAAATACCGAGAGTATTTGATGGAAGTTTTTTTTTTTTTAAGTTTTAATTTAAATTCCAGTTAACATACAGTGTAATATTAGTTTCAGGTGCACATTATAGTGAGTCAACACTTCCACACAAAACCTGGTGCTCATCACAAGTGCCCTCCTTAATCCCCATCACTTCTTCCACTCATGCCCCCCCCCTTACCATCAGTTATCTATAGTTAAGAGTCTGGGGTTTGTTTTAAGATTTATTTATTTATTTGAGAGAGAGAGAGTGTGTGAGAGCAGGGGGGAGGGGCAAGAGGGAGAGAATCCTCAAGCAGACTCCCCACTGAGCATGGAACCCCACAAAAGGCTCTATCCCAGGACCCTGAAATCATGACCTGAGCTGAAATCAAGAGTTGGCCACTTAACCAACTGAGCCACCCAGACATCTCAAGAGTCTGTTTCTTGGGTTGCCTCTCCCTCTCTTTCCCCCCACCCTTTGCTCATTTGTTTTGTTACTTAAATTCCACATATGAGTGAAATCATATGGTATTTGTCTTTCTCTGACTTATTTCAATTAGCATAACACCCTCTAGCTCCTTGATGAACTTTTTTTTTTTTTTTTTTTTTTATTCATGACACAGAGAGAGAGGCAGAGGGAGAAGCAGGCTCCATGCAGGGAGCCCGACATGGGACTCCATCCAGGGTCTCCAAGATCACACCCCAGGCTGAAGGTGGCGCTAAACCTCTGGGCCTCCAGGGCTGCCCATCCTTGATGAACTTTTAAAGCTAATTCTAAAATGTATAAGGAGGGACACCTTGGTGGCTCAGCGGTTGAACAAATGGCTTTGGTTCAGGGCATGATCCTGGAGTCCTGGAATTGAGTCCTGCATCGGGCTCTTTGCATGGAGCCTGCTTCTCCCTCTGTCTGTGTGTCTGCTTCTCTCTTCTGTCTGTCATGAATAAATAAAATCTTTTTAAAAATCTATAAGGAAAACCAGGGGTATCTGGCTGGCACATTGGTGGAGAATTAGACTCTTGGATCTCAGGGTTGTGAGTTCGAGCCCCACGTGGGTGTAGAGATTACTTTTTAAAAAATGTATAAGGAAAAACCAAAGAAAAGAAATGAACAGTGCCAAGACAGTTTTGAAGAACAAAGTACAGGATACTTAACCTAGAACTCTCTAGGCTAATTACAAACTTATGATAATTAAGACATTACCAAAGCTCCCAAACAAACCCATATATATATATATATATGGGTAATGAGTAAAAGATGAGTGTTAATGATGCCAAGAAAACTGGTTATCCATATGGCATTAAAACATTTTGACAGGGCCACCTGGCTGGCTCAGTCAGAAGAGCACTCAATTCTTGATCTCGAGGTTGTGAGTTTAAGTCCCATGTTGGGTGTAGAAATTACTCTAAATAAATAAATAAATAAATAAATAAATAAATAAATAAAATGTTAGACTTCCCACCTCACAGAATATACAAAAATTATTTTCAAGTGAGTTAAAGACCTAAAAGTGAGAAAAGAATATAAATATGTAATAAGTAAATGTAGGAAAATATCCTTATGATTTTGGTATAAGGAAGAATTTTTTTTAAGCCCACAATAAGTATTATGATCTTTGATAGGAAAAAATTCCTGAAACAAGACACAAAAGATATAACCCATTATGAAAAAGATTTTTTAATATATTTGGTTACCTTAAAATTAAGAGCTTCTGTTCTTAATTAGTAGATGTAATAAAGAGAATAAAAGACACGTCACAAATTAGGCAGAGAAGGCAAATATTTGTAATTCAATTATTGGCAAAGAACTAGTATACAGAATATAGGAAGAACTACAAAACACAGGAAAAGATAGAAAAATGAGCAGGTGACTTGAACAAGAACTTCACAAAAGAGGAAAGTCCATGGCTAATACAAATAAAGGATGCTCAGTGTCACTAGGAATCAGGAAAACGCACATTTAAATAGCAAATCTGACAATACAAGTATTAATGAACATTGGGAACTCCTAATCCTATTAGTAGAACTGTTAATTGGTACAATTTCCTCGGGAAAATGTTTAGTAGAGTTGATTATAGTCATGTTCTACCCCAAGGAATTCTACTCCTGGATAAGAATTCTTGCCCATGTCCACAAAGAAATATATAATAATATTCATACCGGTTTGGTTCATAATATACAAAAGCTGGAGGTAACTAATGAATCCATTACAGTGGAGTTGCTAGATAACTTGTGATACATTCGTAGGAAGGAATACCATGCAGAAATGAAGATAGACCCTTAGCAACATGAGTGAATCTCACAAAATACTGTTGAGTGACAGGAGCAAGAAAAAAACAATACACGAAGTATGATTCCATTATATGCACTTCAAAAACAAAAATAAACAGTATGTCATTAGGGATGCATGCATAGCTTATATAGCCATAAAACAAAGCAAGACATTTTTATCATAAAAATAAATAATGGCTGTTACTTCTGGGGAGAGAGAAAGGGATTTGTTCAGGCAAAAAGCACTAGGAGTTTCCGAGTATTGACAGGTTTTGTGTGTGTGTGTGTGTGTGTGTGTGTGACCTGAATAGTAGATACCTAATGTTTATTTTATTATTTTCCTTTAAATTGTGTGTGTACACATTATACACGCTTATGTATATATATATTTTGCAATTAAAAAAAAGAAAACTATTTTCTCCCTTTGTTAAAATAGGTTTACATATGGACATTATGCCATCAGCCCACTTAAATAAATACATTCAAACCTATTTCTTAGGGATGCCTGGGTGGCTCAGCAGTTGAGCATCTGCCTTCTCGGATTGTGAGCCTGAGGTCCTAAGGGGGAGTCCTGGGATTGGGTGGGGGGGGGGGCGCTGCTTATCCCACTGCCTTTGTCTCTGCCTCTCTCTGTGTCTCTTGTGAATAAATAATATCTTTAAAAAAAAAAAAAGATTCAAACCCGTTTCTTAAATTTAAAAAAAATAAGAAAAAATACATTTAATTTATATATATACAATAGTTGTATATTACTAGGTAAATTTAAGTACATTGAAATTAAAATAATAAAAATAGAGATAATAGACTTCTATGCAGATATAGACTTCTATCTGTATTACATATTATGTATATTCTATATTTTTATGGTTAGGAAAATATGTAAAAGTATTAGTCAGCATTTACTACATGGCTCAATTGTGACTAGTGTTTGCATATGCATATTTGTTCACATATTGTTTCTAATTCCTCAACAAAGTTAGACATCAACTATCCTCAACTTTTTTTTTTTTTAAGGTTTTATTTCTTTATTCATGAGAGACACAGAGAGAGAGGCAGAGACACAGGCAGAGGGAGAAGCAGGCTCCACGCAGGGAGCCCGACTCAGGACTGATCCAAGGACCCTGGGATCATGTCCTAAACCAAAAGCAGATGCCCAACCGCTAAGCCATCCAGGCGTCCCACTATCCTTAATTTTTAAATAAAGACCCTGAGAACCTAAGTTAAGCGACTTGACCCCAAATAACCCAGCCATTTGGCATGCAGCCAGCTCATTCCAGTAAAGCCGTTTGAATTGATGGTCTTCTGAGCCCCCAGCTGGGATGCTTTCAATTATATTACAGGATGGTATTTTTTTTTTTTAATTTTTATTTATTTGTGATAGTGACAGAGAGAGAGAGAGAATGAGGCAGAGGGAGAAGCAGGCTCCATGCACCGGGAGCCCGACGTGGGATTCGATCCCGGCTCTCCAGGATCGCGCCCTGGGCCAAAGGCAGGCGCCAAACCGCTGCGCCACCCAGGGATCCCGGTATTTTCAATTATATTACAGGATGGTCCTTCCTGTTCTTCACTCTCCTATAGGCTTTGAGTACACTTATCATGTGTTATCTGAGGGAGCTTTAGGACTTCTTAGAAAGACTTGTTACCAAAGCTACAGACAATAGAATTAATTACTTATTCTAAGCTTCATTTTCTTAATGTTCAAAATAAAGAGTCTAACAATAATTCTTTTTCTTAGATTGAGGTATAATTGGCATATAACATTGTATTTGTTTTACGTGTACAATAGTTTCTTTGAATACTAAAAGTCTGTTATTTAAGCATGAAAACATAGAACTGCCATTCACTTTTAGATTCCTTTCTTGGTTATGGGTAGGAGACTGGAAACTGGTTAAACTAGAAGAAAAGAACATAAATACAAGCCAGGGTGTCACATCAGAAGGCCATTTTTTAAAAAATTTTTATTTATTTATGATAGTCACACAGAGAGAGAGAGAGAGGCAGAGACCTAGGCAGAGGGAGAAGCAGGCTCCATGCACCGGGAGCCCGACGTGGGATTCGATCCCGGGTCTCCAAGATCGCGCCCTGGGCCAAAGGCAGGCGCCAAACCGCTGCGCCACCCAGGGATCCCAGAAGGCCATTTATTTAATGCTTGTTTGTTATAGCTTCTCTCTAAATCACATTAACTGTGAAATAGGATAAATTTATTTAATAGTCTAAATTATACAATATATAGAAAACTCTAAATTACATAATGTATTTTACAAAATGTATTATTTCCAAACTCAGGTTGGAACTATTTAATCAATCTAAAAGTACAATACCTGGTTAAGTTACTTTTATGGTCCAGATATAATGAATGATATGGACATATTTTGGCTTAGTATATCAGTTGCAAAAATCTAAATGGTAATTCAGAGTACTTAAGCATACTTTAAAATTAGATTCTTAATACTTAAACAATTAATAATAATTTAAAGATTCTTCTTGTTGGGGTCATGGGTGGCTCAGTCAGTTAAGCATCTGCCTTTGGCTAAGGTCATGGTCTCAGGGTCCTGGGATCCAGCCCGGCGTTGGGCTATTCACTCAGTGGTGATTTTCTTTATTATTTATTATTAATTTATTATTCTCAAATAAATAAGTAAAATCTTAAAAAAAATTCTTCTTGTCACCAATATACTCTTATTAATTTGTTGAAAAAGAATAAAAAACTTACCAAATAAGCAGTGACATATGTCAACATTGGCTACATCTGAATACTGACAAATTTTTAAATTAGTTTGATGCACATTAATTCTTCTGATACTAGTTTTAATATGCTATATAGGAAATGTATCTCTCATCTTACGAATGCCTGAGCATGGTATATAGAACATACACAATTAGAAATAATTATAGCAGTGATGAATGAATGATTCTATTAAAGAATCTGTTATTTTAAAATATTTTAATCTCCTTGTTTCTCACCGATAAATTTAACAGGTGTATATAGTCCTCTAATTGTTCTCACGCAGGGCTGATTTTGCCCCCCATGGACACTTAGCAATGTCTGGAGACACATATCTGTTATGGTGGGTGCGGGTCGGTGCTACCAGCACTTCGTGGGCAGAGAAGCCAAGGATGCTTCCAGGCAGCCTCCAATGCACAGGCCAGTCCTCCACAATAAAAGATTATCCTGTCCCAAACCAGGATATAAGTAGTGCCAAGCCTGAGAAGCCCTCCTGTAGCCCAAACTAAAGGACTCACTACAGATTTCTGTCTCTAAAAGTTTAGGATATTAAAAAGATAAAGGATATATATACACATATATTTGTGTTTCTATTCACAGCGAATCCACGTGTTACGAGGTGGGCTTATGGAATAACGAGACCACTTTGTGGAGAGGAGA
Organism: Canis lupus familiaris; assembly: GCF_011100685.1. NCBI lineage: Eukaryota > Metazoa > Chordata > Mammalia > Carnivora > Canidae > Canis > Canis lupus. The sequence continues at coordinate 3,342,421 of NC_049224.1, read as the reverse complement.
TAACGGTTTGCTGTTTATAAAATACTTTCTTGACACTGTCTCCCAGATAATATTGTCTATATCCGTAGAGTCCATTGTCATCTCTGTGACTCTCAGGTGTGTATCTGTAGCCCAGACTCTGGTGTGTTCCCACGTGCTGCTGATTCTGTCTTCTCTATTTCCTCTCTCCCACTCCTTGCCCTCAGCGCCACTGCACTGGGTGGGCCGCATCCTTGTTCGTGTGGCTTCCCCTGTGGCTCCCTTGTCCACAGTCACACCACCTTGCAGCTATAAAATAAGGAAACCCCTTTTTCTCAGTGCACGAAGTATAATAGCTCCCATCCTAATCCCCAGAAATCAGCCTCCGTCACATTACCTGCCAGCTGCCTCTGAGAGCTCCCAGCGTCCACCGTGCAGTGTCCCCAGAAGGTCCACTGAGGCTGGAAGCAGCAGTGTCGCCCTGAACGTCCCACTGCGAGCACTCGGCTGCGTGGGGCTCTCTGCAAACTCACAACCACACCTTGACCTCAAGGACGGGGTGTGCTGCTTTCACCTTTTCCTTTCTTTCCCAAGCAATGGGACAAGCCCTTCCCAGATTCCCCACAGCGTAACTGAATCCAGACCATAACTTTTGACAAAACTTTGCTGCAGATTTAGGAAGAAAAACAAAGGAGATCGAGTGAGGTAGTTCTGCACAACCTCCCCAGGCCCGATCCTGAAGATTCCACACAGGGATCTCATTCCTAGCCCGTCGTCCCTGGCCAAGACGGCTTCTGCTCTAGAAATGCCTCAGGAAACTCCGTGACTCGGAGCCCGTGCCAAATGGCTTCTGGCACCAGAAAAAGGAGGAAAACTTTCCCCTCACCTGTCTGAGATCTGCCAGTTTCCATTCTCGGTATGACTGACAGGTGAATTTAAATTTCTTGCAGACAGATCTTCACCACCTCCCTAATAGGGATATGATCCATCCCCCGCCCCCAATAATCATCCGAATACACTAGCCAGTATCAGTTCATTTCTTAAAGTCTGGATAATTCCGTTTTAAATAATCTCTCATGGGACATCAGTAATGCAGAGGAAGCCAGGCTGCATCAGCCCCATTCTAGCTCATTCTCAGGCTCTCCCACAAAGGGTTTAAAATCTTGCTGTCAGTCTCACCAAGAATCACACTGTAACAACAGAGGTGACTTTCCAGCCAGTCTCCTTCCCGTCTGGCCTCATCGAGTTCATGACTTGGCCGCCCACATTCCGTAAGGAATGCAGATCTGATCAGATGCTGCTGCTGCTGCTGCTGCTTCTCTTTTTAATTCCATTAAAATTGTGGTCATCTATTCAGGAGTCTAAAACCCCGGGCCCTGGGCTAAAGTTGTAGATATTGCTGATAAAGGGCCCAACCCTGATCCAGCCCAGCTTCCGATACGTGGCCCGCTGACCACCTGTTGCCAGGCTGTGAGACATGGTAGTTGATTCCAAGTAGTGTCGTGGACGGGAATGTGGGCCCAGAGTGGAGAAGGGAGAGGCGCAGCTCCCTCTGCCCCTGGGGGGCCTCAGCAGGCTCACCCACCGGGTACGAATAGGCGGGCTCCTGGGTGCTGGGACGGCCTGAGTACATACCTGCAGCCCGCCCCGCCTCGACCTGACGTGAGGGGCAGCCTCTGAGCTTCCCAGCCCTTCAGCCGGCCCCGCCGTCCAGGGCCTGAGACCCTCAGGCAGGGCCCGTCAGCCGTGTAGGCCCCTGGGCCGGGCCGGCCAGCCGGGGGCAGCCCTCCTGCCGCACCTGCGCCTGCCCCTCTTCGCCTGTGCCCTGCTGTTCCCCGAGCTCCTCTGCTCCTCTTACCACCTTCCTGGTTTGACTTGTTGAGTCATTACGTTTCTGTGAATGGAAACCTCCTGCTGCGTCCTCAACTGGCCTTTTCTTTACGTGAGACTCCACAGTGGCTCCATATGGCCTTCGTGGCTCCCTCTTGTTTCCTTAGCCCCATCACTGCTCTCTCCCCATCTACACCCTTTGCTCACGCGCAGACGTTTCGGGCTACTGCCATTCCCCGAACTTAGATTCTTTCTCACACTTCTGCCTTTACTGTTGTCTAGGCCATGCCTCTCACCCGGTCACCGGGGACATATCTTACTCACCCTTCAGGACACCATCCGGTGGCCGTCTCCTCCAGGAATTCTTTCTTTGCCTCATTCCCAGGCCTCCCTCCATTAGGACACCTTCTCTCTGAGTTGGAGCACATTGTACTCATCTCTGGCACACGTCTTACCACACCACAATGGCTTGTCTCTTCCATGAGTCCGGGCGCTTCTTAAGGGCAGAGGAAATGTTGTTGCCCTCTGTATTCTCAGGTCCCTGACACAGGGCCTCCAAATGCCAAATGCTCAAATTTCATGAAGGTTGACTCCATATTTTCGTTTGATCCTCTTGACAAACCTGGGAAGCTAGTATTATTTCCAACAGTGCCTGTAAGCGGTGAACCCATTTAATTTTTTTTCCTTTTTTTTTTTTTAAGTTTTTTTTTTATTTATTCAGGAGAGATAGAGAGGCAGAGAGAGAAGCAGGCTCCATGCAGGGAGCCAGTCGTGGGACTTAATCCTGGGTCTCCAGTATCACACCCTGGACCGAAGGCAGGTGCCAAACCGCTGAGCCACCCGGGTGTCCCGAACCCATTTATTTTAAGACTAAGACTAAAACACCCATGAAAATTATGGTTACAGAATAGAATAAAATGTATGAATCATGACAATGTAGAAACAAAATAACAGAGCAGAGGAGAAAGGAGTGAAAAAGTGGAGCCTGTGGATGATGTTGGTTAAGCATCTGCCTTCAGCTCAGGTGATGATCCCCAAGTCCTGGGACGGAGCCTGGCCTTGGCGGATCCCTGCTCGGTGGGGAGTCTGCTTCTTCCTCTCTCTGCCCTTCCTCTCCAGTAATGCTCTCTCTCTCATTTGTGTACTCTCTCTCACTTGAATAAATAAAAATTTTTTTAAAAGTAAACATTAGAAAATGTGGAGAAATAATGCAGTTAATTAAGTTCAGGTTTTAGAGGATAGGGAGTGGAAAGAGGGGGATATGGATGGCTCGGCGGTTTAGCGCCACATTCAGCCCAGGGTAGGATCCTGGAGTCCCGGGATCTAGTCCCATGTTGGGCTCCCTGCATGGAGCCTGCTTCTCCCTCTGCCTGGATCTCTGCCTCTCTCTGTGTGTGTCTCTCATGAATAAATAAATAAAATCTTAAAAAAAAAAAAGAGGGGGATATTACTCATGGTTGGAAGTGTATGTAAAATAAAAATAAATAGAAAAGTGTATTATATAAAGTTATGTTAAAAAACATGCAAATTACATGTTCAGAAGAGACACATAAAATACAAATATAAAAAACTAAAGCTAAAAAAAAAAATAAAAAGGGCAGCCCCGGTGGCACAGCGGTTTAGCACCTCCTGTGGCCCGGGGTGTGATCCTGGAGACCCTGGATTGAGTCCCACATCGGGCTCCCTGCATGGAGCCTGCTTCTCCCTCTGCCTGTGTCCTCTGCTTCTCTCTCTCTCTGAATAAATAAATAAACAAATCTTAAAAAATAAAAATAAAAATAAAATAAAATAAAGCTCATATACAGTGTAAAACAATACAAAGATGAAGTTCAGGAACGTAATGTTGGTCTAAAGAGAAAAGACTACACAGTGTCGATTACATTTATGTGAACTTCAAAAAACAAGTGGAACTGAACTCTAATGTAAGCAAATGCACACTTAGATGGTAAAAGCATAAAAACAACAGGGAAGTTCTACAAAAATGTTTCCCATCAAAATAAGAAAGAGGAAAGAGAGGCAGAGAGGATAGAGAGGATGCTGTGGATGGGAATGGGCCTGTAAATAGTGCTTCTGGAGCTTTACCAGTGATTTACCTCTTGACCTGAATTGGTGATTACACGATGTTGACAGAAGTTTATTCATTAAGCTGCATGTTTACATTTCATGCAATTTTCTATTTACATGTTTTATTTAACAATAAAAACATTTTAAAGTAAAATAAAACAAACCCTAAAAACTTCCCCCCGAATGTTTTAATAGGCTTTGAAAGATGTTTATGAATTTTCAGTATAAGAATATCCTTCTTTTAAGGGCGCCTGGATGGTACAGTCTGTTAAGCATCCAACTCTTGGTTTCAGCTCAGGTCGTGATCTCAGGGTCGTGAGATCGAGGCCCCATCCGCAGCTTGGTGCTCAGCGTGAAGTCCACTCAAGACTGCCTCTGTTCCCATTCTCTTTCTCAAATAAATAAATACATCTTTAAAAAAAGAAGAAGAAGAATATCTTTGCTTTAGAAGTCTTGAAAACAAAACAAAACAACAAAACAAAACAAAACAAAGAAGTCTTGAAAACTACAAAATCCAGGTTACAATGATAAAAAAATATGTGAAGTACATGGAAACTTCATCAAGATCATTCATTTAACAAATTCATTCCTTTCAAAGGCTATCAATCCCAATGCTCTCATGATGCTACTGTGTCTTTGCTTTGAGATAATTTTTGCTTTGTTTACTCACCATCAACTTTTACGTTTTAAACAATAACAAGTCCATGGGTCATAAAGAGGGCATATTCTAAAATGATAATAAATTCCTCTGAGTAAAAAAAAATAATAATAATAAATTCCTCTGAGTCTGGTGACATTACTTAAGAGTGTCATAAAAAATTTTAAACATCTAATTTAAAAAATATTCTAGTATTCATTTCATATTAACTACTTCTTAAAAATATATAAAAATCAAAAAGAAAAGCCATATGCAACTGATTTTCTAAAAACCATTAGGTAGATAAGTATCGAGAAAAAAATGATTAAAGTTTTATATTCTAATATATTATTATGTTAATTAATCAGCCCCTCAGGACATTTGGCAATGTCTGGAGATATCTTTGGTTAGGGCAATGACATTGGGAGTGGTACTGAGGGCATCTGCTGGGTAAAGGCCACAGATTCTGTTAAATATCTTACAATGCACAGGAAAGCCCCCTGGCAACAACAAAAAAAATGATCTGTTCCCAAATGTCAATAAAGCTGAGATTGAAAAACTCTGGAATAAATGAGCAAAGAGAGACGAGTTATGACACATTGTTAAGCAGAAAAGAAAGTTAGTGTGGTTCCATTTTTTGTAAAAAAAAAAATTAGTGTGAGTATATGTACTGTGTATCTATGTGCAAAAATGTTAACAATGGTTGGCCAAGAATGCTGCAAACTTGGATGAATTTTATTTCTTTTTGCTTTTATTTTGCCTATCTAAAATTTCTGATTATTTTTTCCTATCATTAATCACATTACTTGAAGCAGAAGAAAAATACAAAGTTTAGTTTCTACCAAAGAAAGAACACTGGTTTTGGTGTCAGAAGGAACTGGGTTTGAACACTGCTTGTCTTCCACTAAAAGTATTACTATTTTTAATGTTCTGAGACTGTTTTCTTTTGGTAAAATATGGAATTGATACCTCTCATATTGGTCCTTTTCTCTTCAAAAAAAAAGATTTTATTTAGCGAGACAGTGTACCAGTGGGGGGCAGGAGCAGAGGGAGGGGGAGAATCAGACTCCCCTGTGAGCAAAGAGCCCAGCGCTGGGATCATGACCTGAGCTGAAGGCAGACCTTAACCAACTGAGCCACTCACACGCCCCAGTTCTTTTCTTTATTTTATTTATTTATTCTTTTCTTTTCTTTATTTTAGTTTAAATACAAGCATACACACACACATCCTGACTCAATAGAAGAAAGAATTGAGTAAGAATTCATTTTACTACTATCTTAAATGTTTGAGGGGAAGTATATGTAGAGGGTAAGAAGATAGATGAAGATGTGTGCACCTTCTAAAGGTAATTTAGGCATGTTCCCAATTTAGAAATTAGCCTCCCATTTATACCTATTTCACCTAAAAATTTTGATTTAACAATGAATTCCTTTCTTTTCATTCAAAATATAATCAGTGAGTACCTTTAATGTACCAGGCATCGTGGAACCAGGCACAGTGAAAACAAATGGAAAAAAAAAAGATTCCGTCTCTTTTTTCTTTTTCTTTTTTCTTTTTTTTTAAGACTCCGCTTCTTTTCAAGGAAGTCTAATTAATGAGTGGAGGATAGCACAAAAAACTGGCCATAGCACAATGTAGCAAATACGATCATAGCCGCATGCACATAGTTTTATGGGAACAAAGAGAAGTAATCATTAGCTGTCATCACTGGCTAGTATCCTATAGGACTATGCTTACGCCATCTTCATGATTAGATCTATTTTTTGGTTCATAAAGCTGATGATTTTCTAATCATAAAGAGGAAAGAAGAAAAAAAGTCCTTGAGCATGAATAATGTAGAAGGTGCCTCAAGTAGAATTATAGTGCTGTGAGCAGCAATAGGCAAAGGAAGTTAAAGAATAAAATATGTACACTGGGACACCCTCACGCTTAGGGTGTGATCTCCAGGTCCTGGGATTGAGTCCCACGTCGGGCTCCCCACAGGGAGCCTGCTTCTCCCTCTGCCTGTGTCTCTGCCTCTCTCTCTCTCTGTGTCTCATGAATAAATAAAAATAAAATCTTAAAAAAATATGTACATAATCTCCCTTAAGGCAGAAGGTAAAGGGTGAAGCTCAGTCAGTCTCCATCGTGTTAGCATCAGATGGTTCCGAAATGCCTGGCTGGCATCTGGGGTGGAGGAGTAGGAGAGCAAAGGCTCCTGAGTGGGAAGAAAAAGAATCAGTGTATAATAAATTATGTGTTAGATTGGGATACAGTTCTTTAAAAGAATCTGCCTATATTCAATAATTGCAACTACTTGAAGTGCTAGTATTATTCTGTTGTGGGAGCAGGAAGTGGCTAAGAAACATTTTGTGGAGGTAAGGAGATATTTGGGATACCAGGAATCAATGTGCTCCATAATGTGTGATGCTTTGAATAGCTTGGGGATTAGAGAATTGAAAGGAGGTTCCAAAAGGAGTCAGCAGCAGCTGAAGAAGAGAGTGAAAGGCACGGCTGAACAGAAGCTGGAATTGAATATGGATCCTTGGCTTGATAAAGAACTTTTTAAGCAAGTTAGTTGTTTGTACAGGAGTCCCTCCATCCTTAGTTTCACTTTCTGTAGTTTCCATGGTAGTTTCGCTTTCTGTAGTCAACGTGACCATGTTACCCGTGGTCAGCTGTGGTCCAGACATACCGTGAGGTCAGCAAGTAGTCTAATGCTGTGTCACAATGCCTCCATCACTCACTTCACTTCATCACATCATGTAGGCATCATCTCACAGCATCACAAGAAGAAGGGTGAGAACAGGACAATTAGATACTTGGGGGTGGGGGGAGAGCCCACAGTCACGTTTATTACAGTACATTGTTATAGTTGTTCTATCTTACTATTCTATCTTGTTATTGTTAATCTCTTACTGTGACTAATTTTTTTAAGATTTTATTTTTTAAAGGTTTTATTTATTTATTCATAAAGATGCAGAGAGAGAGAGAGAGAGAGAGAGAAAGAGAGGGAGAGGGGCAGAGACACAGGCAGAGGGAGAAGCAGGCTCCACGCAGAGAGCCCGACGCAGGACTCGATCCAGGGTCTCCAGATCACGCCCAGGGCTGCAGGCGGCGCTAAACCGCTGCGCCACCGGGGCTGCCCTAAGATTTTATTTATTTGAGAGAAACCACGCAGGAGAGAGCACAAGCAGGGGTAGCCGCAGAGGGAGAGCGACAAGCATGGTCCCTGCTGAACAGGGAGCCAGGGCTCCATCCCAGGACCCCGAGATCATGACCTGAGCGGAAGGCAGATGCTTAACCAGCTGAGCCACCCAGGTGCCCCTACTGTGACTAATTTATACATGAAACATTATCATAGGTATTTTTTTATTGGGAAAATCACTGTATGTATATAGGGTTAGGAGGTTTCAGGCATCTAGTGGGGGCTTGGGTCTTATGTGCTAGAGATAAGGAGGTGACTACTGTATTTGATTTAGAGGACAGTAAGAAACCGTAGATGATATACTGTGGGGTTGTTTTGTTTTGTTTTGTTTTCCCAGCTTTTCAAAAATACCTGTTTTGATCAAACAGGAGACAGGAACAACCTGCATGGTGTGTTTACTGTTAAGGAAAGACTATTTGGACCAAAATTAGCTGCCAGCTTCTCTGCATACTGTGGGGCTATGGCAGATAATGGGCAGAGCAGAGCAGGTCGAGGGGTCCGTGTTGGTGCGAGGCCAGCGCTGAGGTCCTCGCACAGTCTACTCCCTGGGCCTGGCTGGGGGTCTGAGTCCCCGATTCCTCTCATCCTTCAGGTCTCAGCTGAAGCAGTACTTCCTGGAGCCCTTGGGCGGCACAGGCCGTGACCCCGGGGTCCTGGGATTGTGTCCCGCGTGGGGTGTCCCGGGTCGCGGTCCCTGCAGGGAGCAGAGCCTGCTTCTCTCTGTCTCTGCCTCTCTCTGTGTCTCTCATGAATAAATAAATAACATCTTAAAAAAGAAATAGTACTTCCTCAGGAAAGTTCTCTTTTTAGTTCTTCTGCATCTGTCTCCATCCCCTCCAAGTATCTCCCTGTAAGAAGCTCCTAAGGTTGTAATTAAATAACGTGGTGGTTAGTTCTCTCTTCCATACTGCGATGAACCTCATTTTTTATTTTTTTAAGAGATTTTATTTATTCATTCATGAGAGAGAGAGAGAGAGAGGCAGAGACCCAGGCAGAGGGAGCAGCAGGCCCCTGCAGCGGCCGATGCGGGACTCGATCCCGGGAGCCCGGGGCCGCCCTGGGCCCGAGGCAGCCGCTCGCCCGCTGAGCCCCCCCCCCCCCCTTTAAGTAATGTTGGAAAGGCCGAGGGCGGCCTCCCTGGCAGTTCTCCTCGCCCGGCTGGGCGCTCCTCTCGGCCGCGCAGGATTGCGCACGCGGGCGACAAGCGTTTACTGAAGTCCCGGAGCCCGGTGGGGTGCCGGGCGCGGGGCAGGGGGCGCCCGCAAGGACGCGGAGCTCACGGACCACACGCTTCGAGGACCTCATTTTCGTCGCCCCCAAGCCGGGAAGCGGTCAGCCGGGCCGCGGGCCCCGACGCCGGCCCCTACCTCCACCCCGGCCCGTCCCCCGCCGCCCCGGGGGAGCCCTTCCGCCGCCGCACTCAGGCGGCCGGTGCCCGGGACGCCCCGCCGCCCCCGCCGCCCCCGCCGCCCCCGCCGCCCCCGGGCCCGAGCCGCTGCGGGGCCCCGACTGACTGCACCCCCGCCCCGCCCCGCCCCGCCCCGCTCCGGGCCCCGGGGTGGGGGCTTCCTCCCGGTGGTCGGGACGGGGCCGCGCACCTGGGGGGAGGGGAGACCGGGGGTCCGTCCGCCCACCTGGGGGAGGGGAGACCGGGGTCCGCCCACCTGGGGGAGGGGAGACCGGGGGCCGCCCACCTGGGGGAGGGGAGACTGGGGTCCGTCCGCCCATCTGGGGGGAGGGGAGCGGGGGGCCGCCCACCTGGGGGGAGGGGAGACCGGGGTCCGCTCACCTGGGGGACCGGGGGCTGTCCACCTGGGGGGAGGGGAGACCGGGGGCCGCCCACCTGGGGGAGGGGAGACTGGGGTCCGTCCGCCCATCTGGGGGGAGGGGAGCGGGGGGCCGCCCACCTGGGGGAGGGGAGACCGGGGTCCGCCCACCTGGGGGAGGGGAGACCGGGGTCCGCCCACCTGGGGGAGGGGAGACCGGGATCCGCCCACCTGGGGGAGGGGAGACCGGGGTCCGCCCACCTGGGGGAGGGGAGACCGGGGTCCGCCCACCTGGGGGAGGGGAGCGGGGGGCCGCCCACCTGGGGGAGGGGAGACCGGGGTCCGCCCACCTGGGGGAGGGGAGACCGGGGTCTACCCACCTGGGGGAGGGGAGCGGGGGGGGCCGCCCACCTGGGGGAGGGGAGGCCGGGGTCTACCCACCTGGGGGAGGGGAGGCCGGGGTCCGCCCACCTGGGGGAGGGGAGCGGGGGGCCGCCCACCTGGGGGAGGGGAGACCGGGGTCCGCTCACCTGGGGGACCGGGGGCTGTCCACCTGGGGGGAGGGGAGACCGGGGGCCGCCCACCTGGGGGAGGGGAGACTGGGGTCCGTCCGCCCATCTGGGGGGAGGGGAGCGGGGGGCCGCCCACCTGGGGGAGGGGAGACCGGGGTCCGCCCACCTGGGGGAGGGGAGACCGGGGTCCGCCCACCTGGGGGAGGGGAGACCGGGATCCGCCCACCTGGGGGAGGGGAGACCGGGGTCCGCCCACCTGGGGGAGGGGAGACCGGGGTCCGCCCACCTGGGGGAGGGGAGCGGGGGGCCGCCCACCTGGGGGAGGGGAGACCGGGGTCCGCCCACCTGGGGGAGGGGAGACCGGGGTCTACCCACCTGGGGGAGGGGAGCGGGGGGGCCGCCCACCTGGGGGAGGGGAGGCCGGGGTCTACCCACCTGGGGGAGGGGAGGCCGGGGTCCGCCCACCTGGGGGAGGGGAGCGGGGGGCCGCCCACCTGGGGGAGGGGAGACCGGGGTCCGCCCACCTGGGGGAGGGGAGACCGGGGTCCGCCCACCTGGGGGAGGGGAGACCGGGATCCGCCCACCTGGGGGAGGGGAGACCGGGGTCCGCCCACCTGGGGGAGGGGAGACCGGGATCCGCCCACCTGGGGGAGGGGAGACCGGGGTCCGCCCACCTGGGGGAGGGGAGACCGGGGTCCGCCCACCTGGGGGAGGGGAGACCGGGGTCCGCCCACCTGGGGGAGGGGAGACCGGGGTCCGCCCACCTGGGGGAGGGGAGACCGGGATCCGCTCACCTGGGGGACCGGGGGCTGCCCACCTGGGGGGAGGGGAGCCGGGGGCCGCCCAGCTGGGGGTACCGGGGGCCGCCCACCTTGGCCTGGCCGGAGTCCCCGGCGCTGGCCCCGCCGCCCCCCGGCCGCCCGCTGGGGCAGGAGGCTGCGGCCTCCAGACCCCACTGCAGGCGCTGAGGTCTCTGGAAAACCCCGTCTCTAAATATCTCGGAGAGCAGCGGTCAGTTTTGCCCAACATTCCACCTCCTTTGCTGCTCGGCTGACCATTTCTTAGTTTGACTTTATTATTTTCCGGTGATTTCTTGTGTGTTCCCTTGATTTTATTTCTACTTGTTGCTGTAGAAGCTTTGATGGTGGTGGAAGCCTTGGAAAGTTACCCTGTCGCAGGTCCCTAAGCATTGGGCTGAGTAGGGCACCGGGACCCCTTTCTGTCTCCAAGCAGGGCCAACAGCCTTAAGGAGGGGGGTGCTCCTTGGGGAGCTTCTGCCTTCGGCTCAGGGCGTGACCCCGGGGGCCCTGGGATCCAGCCCCGCCTCGGGCTCTCCGCAGAGAGCCTGCTTCTCCCCCTGCCTGTGTCTCTGCCTCTCTCTCTGGGTCTCTCATGAATAAATGTGTAAAATCTTGAAAGAAAGAAAGAAAAAGAAAGAAAGAGAGAGAGAGAGAGAGAAAGAGGGAAAGAAAGGAAAGAAAAGAAAAAGAAAGAAAAAGAAAGAAAGAGAAGAAAGAAAAGAAAGAGAAAGAAAGAAAGAAAGAAAGAAAGAAAGAAAGAAAGAAAGAAAGAAAGAAAGAAAGAAAGAAAGAAAGAAAGAAAAGGATCAGACAGTTGCCCTGCTACACTCATTGTTATGCACACAAGGTGAGAGGGAGGCGACACCATTAGAACCAGAAACATTAAAGATAAGCAGACAAGAGCCCAAAGCACCGAACGCAAATGGAAATAGAAATAAATGGTAAGGAAAATAGAGGTAAATGGAAATAGCCAGGAAAACAAACTGGTATGTGTATTCCTAAATGTACAATTACTGACTAAAAGAAGCCTTCATGGTCAGGTTTATTAAGAAGTATCGGGGTACCTGGCTGGCTCAGTCAATAGAGCTAGTGACTCTCGAGCTCAGGGTCCTGAGTTCGAGCCCAATGTTAGGCGGACAGTTTTCCTTTAAAAAATGCATTGAGAATTATGAATAATTCTTAAATGTTCTGCAATTACAGCCGAGTTCCCGCGTTATGAAGGCAGTTTAGGCAATTTTAACAAGATGGTGAAGTGAGACTCCTTCATATGCTTATTCTTCATTTGAAAGGCTTTCATCAGTTTCCCAGGTCTTAAGAAGCCTAATTCCATTTATCCTCATAGGAGTATCTGATAAATACCAATACCAAAACCAAATGTTTCTTTATGTTTAATTTAGATAGGCAGAAACATTCTTGTGTGGGTCAGCAAAGAGGTATGGATACTTAACAGAAGAAAGATAAAATCGACGCCCCTGACTAGTTAAAAACCCCAAGGAATTCAGTTTCAGCTGGAAAGTGTTAGAGCTATTTCGGAATACTTATTAATGAGCTTATTATATTATCCATTTTAGGAATCTGTCTTGGCAATCTTTTATTCTTAGTGGTTCCCTCTAATAACGTCCTCGTTTTATTGCTGTGTGCATAATGATGTTCTTTAGTATATCCAAGAGAGTTTTTGATGTTGGAATATGCAATGACTCAAGTTTCACTCTAGCAGCTTGAAAGAGTGATAATGAGGTGCTCTTCTTTTTACATTTATACTCCCCTTCCAGGCGTATAATTTCATTTAAAAGTTGGTATTATTCTTCTAGCTTTTCTATTCAATAATGAAATGCAAAGCAATGATTGTTCCCCTAAGAACAACTTTAAGTTTTCTGAAAGCTATGATAAGGACTTTGCAGCAGACTCTAAAGCTATCATTTGGGAATTTGACACAATATGCTTCAAACCCAGATAAAAGGGAAGGCTCTAAATTAAAATGTGTGGATGAAAATCTATAATCTGTCACTAAATCAGTGGCGATATACTGGGTGGCAAATGGAATTGCAGGAAGAAATTGAAGATATCTGCTTGCCTGAAGCTTTTATTGGTAGGGCTCAAGTCCAGCTCAGCGTTATAGGAAAAATTATTTAGACCACAAAGAAAGAGGAAAAAGTGTTATGTGAGGGTATGAAGCTCAATACTAAAAATAACAGTAACAGTAATTAACATTTATGGAGCATTTATTAAATGCCAGGCACCATGATAAACATTTTATGTGCATGATGCCATTTAATCCTTGCAACAACTCTGTGAACTTGGTGCTTTTATGATCCTCATTAAGACTTAGTGAAGTAGTTTCACCAAGGTGGGAAATTGTGGAGCATGTTCTCAAACCTAGGTTTACCTGATTTTTAAAGCTGTACAGGGATTTTTAGATCAGCTATGTTTTTACTTTAAAAGATCTGATCACCCTTAACTGTTTTGCATTTTGCGCAGATATTGGTCATGCTTCTTTCCTATCAAAATCAGTCTCCTTCTTCTGAATCAATAGACCTAATTACCCAGGCAGCCCTGATGACCGAGTCTTAAACATTTGATTAGATCACCTGGATTCAAATCACAATACCCCTCCTAACAAGCTATGAGACCATGAATTATGCATTTAACCTCTCTGCCTTTTCCGTTTTCTTTTCTTTTTACATCTGATAATATTAGTGCCTACCCCACAGGGTTTTAATAATACTTAAATGAGAGTGTGTATAAAAACAGTGGGTAAGCATCTGAGCATGTAAATACTCAGTTTATATTATTTTTACTGAAAACCAATAGTGCATGTGATACAGCATTCTCTAACAAGAAGTCTATGAAGACTCAGGCAAAGCTGGCATTTGCTGTAGGAGAAAGAAGTGAAACGTTTACCTCCATCTGCCTTTGGAACGTGTGAGTAGTTCGCTCAGGATTGGGGAAGAGGAGATAAGTAAAAGTTTGCTGGTGACTAAATCCAATCTATGACTGCTCTAGGAGAAGCAATTTCTGTGTATCGTATATGATTAGTGATGGACTAAGTCCTAAAGAGTTCTTTCTAAATTTGAACACTCACTAACATCACTAAATACGCAGTAGAAGCTCAGGCTCACTCCTTAAGGAAAAGTTTTATAAAGAATGCCCTTGTCATACCAATCAAACCTGGCTTACTAAGGTTTCTGGTAGATCTTTTTCAACACACATGATATTGATGGTCATTACTGCTGCACTGTGGTTTGAAGCCTCGTATGAATGTGCAAATTAAGAAAACAAATATGTACATAGATTTGATTAATCTAAGTTCATTTTAAGAAGGGTTCAAAAAAAAAGGAAGGGTTCATAAAAGGATTTCTTCAAATTCATTGTTTATAACCTTCTTTGGCATTTGAATTTTACTGTGAAATAACTATAGTGAAGGTTTAGTGAACTCTTACCATTCTCAGTTTTTATACATTATTAGCGTATTTTTTTTCAAAATAATCTTTTGAGGTTGTTTGTATTGTTATCTTCATGTTACAGATTGGGAAACTGAAGTACACAGTTTCAATAATCTGAGTAAGATCACCCAGCTATGCATTAACCTGGGCAGGTTGTCTCCAGAGCCAGGGCTTTGACTCAAACATTTTCCTTGGAAAAGCGTGCCTTATTGTACATCCGTATCACATAATCTTCCAATTTGTGGCACATGGGCTCTCTGAAGTCCGATCATAAACCCCATGATAAAACCTACTACAAAGAGTGACTATCTCTTAGATTTGTGTGCGTGTATATTCCACAAATATAAGCAATCTTTTAGGAAAATGTTAATTATATAACGGTTCTAATGTTCTGTAGCAGAAAGCACCGTGGAGAATCCCCACACCATCTGTCCTCTTTTAGTGAATCATAATGAGTCTGTCTTAGCTGTTTGTGGTGGTCGTCTGTGGTGGTGATTAGCACTCATCCCATCTCTCTTTGGAGAACTACTTTGTCCACTCGAACTGTGTGATTCCAGCACAAGCTGCCATATGCTAAGCTTCTAACATGATCAGATTTTAGCTTGCTTGTAATATATTTTCTTTAGTTACATGTTACCATCTTTTGACATGGACTATTGCAAGCATCATGACAATACAGCTTTTTTTTTTTTTTAAGATTTTATTTAATTATTCATGAGAGACCCAGAGAGAGAGGCAGAGACACACAGAGGGAGAAGCAGGCTCCCTGCGGGGGGACCCTGAGGTGGGACTTAATCTCGGGACTCCAGGATCACGCCCTGGGCCGAAGGCAGATGCTTGACCGCTGAGCCACCCGGGCATCCCTGCAAGTTTATTTTAATAGGACTTCTAAATATATCTATTACGTTCACTTCTCTATTTTATTTTCATTTTTTCAAGTCTTAAAAGATTGTGCCTGGGTGGCTCAGTGGGTTGAGCATCTGCCTTTGGCTCAGGTCATGATCTCAGGGTCTTGGGATTGAGCCCCACATGGGCCTCCCTGTTCACCAGGAGTCTGCTTCTCTCTCTCCCTCTGCCCCGCACCCTGCTCATGCTCGCTTTTTCTGTCTCTCAAATAAATAAAATCTCTACAGAAATATTATCTTACATTATTAAAAGATTGTATTTGTTTTATTAAAATATATTTTGTTTATATTTTATATTAAAATTGTGTTTATGTTAAAATATATTTAAGATATTATTTCATATCCACAATGTTTATTTTATAAAGAAAATATTATTGAGCTGACATTATGGGTGTGAGTCAATGCCTTGGCTTATGTATAAGTTTGCTAAGGCCGCCATAACTCAGTACCACAGACTGGGTGGCTTATACAACAGAAATTTATTTTCTCTCAGTTCTGGAGCCTAGAAGTCCAAGATGAAGATATTGGCAGGTTTGATTTCTTCTGAGGCCTTTCTCTTTGGATTGCAGATGGCTGCCTCCTTGCTGTGTCCTCACAGTCTTTCCTGTGTGGGGATGCATCCTGCTGTCTCTGTGTACGTCCACATTTCCTCTTCTTATAAGGACACCAAGTCAAAATGGATTAGGGCCTCATTTTAACTTAATCCCCTCTTTAATGCGCCTATCTCTTAGTCATATTTTGAGGGACTGGGCTTTAACACACGGATTTGAGGGAAACACAATGTAGCTCATAACAACAGCATAGCTTTTGAGTTTTTGCACATTGCAGGACCAAGTTTATTTTCTTTCCAGACCATGCCATACAGCTTCCTTCTAAAGATTGCATAAGATAAATTACATATTAATTTTGTATATCGTACTACAGGATTCCTGGTGATATTTAAAACTTTGTGAATTTTCAACATACCCTAAAAAGATCTCTGAATCTCCTTACATGAACGTAGTTTGACAGTTTGAGAGAGAGCTGCGTTCAGACCTCTTTTCCTAAAGTTTTATTACTTATTTTAGAGATAGCCTGTGATAAAGTTTATTTTTATTTCAAGTCTCTAATAGACTTTGTTTTCAGATAACTTAAAAATTGTCCTTTATTGGAGATTGTTTTATCACTACAGATATTTTCACATATATAATACCATGCTTATTGACAGCAGAAATACCTTATTTTTTTTTTTTTTTAATTTTTTTTTTATTTATGATAGTCACAGAGAGAGAGAGAGAGAGAGAGAGAGAGAGGCAGAGATATAGGCAGAGGGAGAAGCAGGCTCCATGCACCGGGAGCCCGACGTGGGATTCGATCCCGGGTCTCCAGGATCGCGCCCTGGGCCAAAGGCAGGCGCTAAACCGCTGCGCCACCCAGGGATCCCCAGAAATACCTTATGAGTAAGGATTCAGATAGCAGAAAACCAGGGACATGTTATGTAATAAATCATTGTTGGATCGAGTTGAGTTACATTCATAATTTTTTTGTTAGATTTCTGTTCAGTTATATTAGAATCTATTATTTTATAATAATAATATCATCTTAAAGATACTTTTTAATATGCCCTGCATTCCTTCCCTGTTTTCTGCCCTAATGCTACCATGGTAATCCAAATCAACCACCATCACCACTTCCTAGACCACTTCATCAATCTCCTGGTTCCCCCTCTTGCACTCCTAGAATTCATTCCCTATGTAGCACCATAAGTTATACTTTTTCAAAAAGCAAAAATCATTATTAACTTGCTTTGAACTTTCTGTTGGCTCCTTATTGCAGTTAGAATAAAATGTGAAGTCTTGTTCCTGCTCATAAAGCCATACTCAATTTCCAGCTTATCTACCTGCCTCGTTTCCGCTAGGTTCATTATGTTCCCTTCACACTGGTCCTCTTACTTTCTGTTCATGGGACACTTTATTTTTAAAAAAAATTTTTTAAAAAGATTTATGTATTTATTTTTGAGAGAGGGAGAGAGAGAGAGCAAGCACGAGCATGGGGAGGGTCTGAGAGAAAAACTTTAGCAGACTCCCCACTGAGCATGGACTCCCCCCTCCAACCCCTCATGCAGACTCCATCACAGGAGCCTGAGATCATGACCTGAGCCAAAACCAAGAGTAGGAGGCTTAACTGACTACACCATCCAGCCCCTGCGCCCCGGGACACTTTAAATTGTTCCTATCTCAGGGCCTTTACGTGGGCTATACTTTGTAATCATTATCTAGAACATTCTGCTTCCAGACCTTCCTATGGCTGGCTCCTTTTTTCCCTTCAAGTCTCATTTCAAGTGCCACCTTCTCAGATTCTTTATCTAAAATTTAGCAGGATCATCTCTGTACCTAGTAATACATAAGCTATTTCCCGTATTACTTTGTTTCATTTTCTACATAATTTTAACACAATTTGAAAACAGTCTTATTATTTACTTGTTCATTATACTTCCTCCACTGAAATGGAAGTTTTACTGCCAGTACATATTAGAAACTTCATAAAGTACTACTTGATAAAGTAATAAACATGAAATGCAATACAGATTTCAAAGTGTGTATGTATATATTTATTTATTAATTAAAGATTTTACCCATTTATTCATGAGAGATACAGAGAGAGAGAGACAGAGACAGAGGCAGAAGGAGAAGCAGGCTCCATGCAGGGAGCCCAACTGGGACTCCATCCTAGGTCTCCAGGATCACGCTCTGGGCTGAAGGTGGCGCTAAACCACTGGGCCACTCAGGCTGCCCTATTTATTTATTTTCTTAAGATTTCACTTATTTATTCATGAGAGGCACAGAGAGAGAGGCAGAGACACTGGCAGAGAGAGAAGCAGGCTTCCTGCAGGGAGCCTGATGTGGGACCTGATCCTGGAACTTCAGAATCACGCTCTGAGTTGAAGGCAGATGCCCAACCTGCTGAGCCACCCAGGTGTCCCTCAAAGTATTTATTTAAAAGTGAAATTCTCAGAAAGCTATAGTAATTAAAACAATATGGTACTGGCAAAAAAAAAAAAAAAAAAAAAAAAACAGAATAGACACACAGACCAATGGAACAGAATAGAGATCCCAGAAATAAGCCCCCACATATATGGCCAACTAATATTTAACAGGGAAGCCAAGAACAGTCAATGGGAAAAGGATATTTCTTCAATAAATGGTATTGGGAAAACAGGAGAAACATATGCAGAACAATGAAATTGGGCCACTATTCTTACACCACTTACAAAAATTAACTCAAGGGATCCCTGGGTGGTGCAGTGGTTTAGTGCCTGCCTTTGGCCCAGGGCGTGATCCTGGAGACCCAGGATCGAATCCCACGTCGGGCTCCCAGTGCATGGAGCCTGCTTCTCCCTCTGCCTGTGTCTCTGCCTCTCTCTCTCTCTCTTTCTCTCTGTGTGACTATCATTAAAAAAAATTTTTTTTAAAAATTAACTCATATTGAATTGAAGACTTACACATGAGACCCTGCAAGAAAACAGGGAAGAAGCTCCTTAACAATGGTCTATGGAGTGGTAATTTTTTTTGGATGTGACTCCAAAAGCATAAGCAACAAAAGTAAAAATCAACAAGTGGGCTATATCAAACCAAAAAGATTCTGCACAGCAGAAGAAAGTAAAAAAAAAAAAAAAAAAAAAATGAAAAGGCAACCTATTGAATGGGAGAAAATATTTGTAAACCATACTTTGGTTAAGGAGATAATACTCAAAATATACACAGAACTCATCCAAGTCAATAAAATTTGACTAGAAGATTGTGAAGGAATTAAATAGACATTTTCCCAAAGAAGATATTCAAGTGGTCAACAGACACTTGAAAAGATGCTAAAAAAAAAAAAAAAAAAAAAAAAGATGCTCAGTGTCTCTCATCATCAGGTAAATGCAAATCAAACCCACAATGGGATATTATTTCATACCTGTTAGAATGGCTATAATCAGGAAGACAAGAGATAACAAGTCTTGGGAAGGATGTAAAGAGAAGGGAAATCTTGCACACTGTTGGTGGGAATGTGAACTGGTGCAGCCACTATGGGAACCAGTATGGAGGTTTTTCAAAAAAATTAAAAATAGAACTGCTATTGATCCAGCAATTCCATTTCTGGATCTATATCCAAAGGACATGAAACAGGATATTGAAGAGATATCTGCACTCCCATGTCTATGCAGCACTATTTACAATATACAAGTTACAGAAATAGCCTAAGTGTTTGGCAGTGGATGAGTGGATACAGATGTGATATGTATTAAATATAAAATATTATTCAGGCCACGAAAAAGAAGAAAATCCTATCATCTGTGACAACATGGGTGGACCTACAGGGCATTATGCAAAGTGAGATAAGTCTAACAGAGAAAGGCAAATAATGTATGATACCACTTATATGTGGACTCTAAAAAAACCAAACTTGTGAAAACAGAGCAGAAAGGTGGTTACCAGAGTTTGGGGTTAGGGGGACTGAGGATATATTGTTTAAAGGGTGCAAACTTGGTGCTAGTAAATAAGTGCTTGGAGAGCTAATGCATAGCTCAGTAATCTTGGCATAGTAATTACAGTCCACATTATGTCTTATAAACTTAAAGGTTGCTAGGACTAAATCCTGATTGTTCCTACCACAAAAAAGAAATGATAATTACGTGATGTGATAGAGGTGTTAACCAACACGAAGGCGGTAATCATACTGCAATATATAAATGTATTGAGTCAACAGGTTGTACACCTTCAACTTACACGACATTATGTATTAATTACAGCTCACTAAAATAAAGAAGGAAAGTCCCATTAACTACAATTAAAAAGCAATTTTCTCTTTGTAAATGAACCATAACGATTTCTGAGAAAAAAACAAAACCAAAACTGTAGTTTTAGCCAGAGTAGGGTAAGGAGGGGAGAGGCAGACTATAATTTCTATCATGCTTATTTGGAGAAAGTCTCTCAGGTTAATACTTTATGATGAATTAAACATTTTAAATATGAGTTATTTAAAGACCTTCATTTTGCATCACTTACTCAGTTTTGTCTTAGCGATAATGAAGCTGTTACAGAGCAGACTATGTTTCAGGTAAAGACAAACTCAGTATTTTCCTCGAAAACACCCCTAGGAATAATGAAAAAAAAATTCCTTTGTTTAGTTTCTTTTGATAGTCTAGGTATCATACCGTGAATGGGATGACGTAGGTAAAATTACAATCTCAAATTATTTCCTTTGAACTTAGAATTGGAAATGCCATCAAACACAAACTACTGAGCTACGTATTTCACCTGCCGTCTGTATCAATCCAAGTTGTCAAGTGTGGTCATAAACTACGTGCCAGCACAGACTGGTTCAGGCCAGTGAACGGCTCCATCAGCTCTGTCAATAGCTTCTTCTCAGTTAAGGTGATGGACCTGTGTAGTATAAAATGTAATAAATGTAGTATAAAATGAAATTTTCCTCTTGCTCAAACAGGAGGAAAAAAATGCTTCAAGGTGCTAAAATGGCTTTCCCCCCCCTTCTTCAGCCTCTCTCTGGTGTTTTTTATTGACTAAGTAAAGAGAATCTTTAATTTCAAATTATTAGCATGACTTTTATTGTTCATCTTTCTATCATATAATGCCAGTTTTAATGCAAATATAAAAACATCTAGCTTGTATGTGGAACCAACAAAACTATAGAATTCATATTTTGTAACTCGCATATTAGTACTTGTTTCATTTTTACCAGGATAGTGAAAACTACACAAAATTAAGTCAACTTTTTAATTTCGCTTCTTGGATTATGTGCACATCTATCAACCCTCCCGAGCTCTGCACTCTCTGATATGTAAGAAAGGACAGAAAGGGAAATGAAATCTGTGATGTCCTGTCTTTCCTTTTCCTCCCGTGTCTTCATGTTAGTATAAGTGGTTGGCCCGTACCGGAAGTGACACAAGTGATCAAGGATGTGATGGTGTTCCTTGGATGCTCACGTTCCTTAAGATGCCACTGCCTTCTTCCTGCATTGGAAGCAAATTCTGATTTGCATGAGAAGCATGTTCTCTCAGGATTGTTAGTACTCTGTTTACTCAGTGATTGAGATAAGTTAGCCCTGACCTTATACTCATTTCAAACTCGCTGAATCTCATGCACTGTGAGTCCACTATACTCATGAGGCCCTGAGAATACTAAGGATAGAGTGGAAAGAAACAGTGGACACCCGCATTGTGCATATCTTCTCTGTTTACTCCATGCTCCCTTATCCCTTTAGATTTCATTTATAAAACACAAGTTCAAAGATAATATTATTAAACATTTCAAGATGGTAGGGCACCTGATTGGCTCAGTCAGCAAGCATGTGACTCTTGATTTCGGGGTTATGGATTTAAATCTTAAAAAAAAAAATTCAGGATGGTGATAGGAGAACATTAAGTCAAGGACACAGGGACCTGTACAACTGCGCTGTACCTGTATTAACCTCCCTGAAAGCACCCATCTCTCCTTTACTGTATCCATGGGGAGACTGAATATAGTAAACCTACTGTCTTAAAATCTTTGAAGTAAACATCAAGGTTACATATTTTCCTGGGCCCCTGGAATACCACTGCCTAAGGTATTAACTCATTAAGAGCTCTTCAGTTGATCCTTAGCAAAAGGAGCTACATTTAAATTTAGAATATCAAGGCTTTTTGACAACGTCAGAATAAATGGTCTCCACAAAGGCTAAAAGCTTTTGATTTAAAAAAATAATTATTATTATAATGCAACAGTGTATTTGGTAGAAGGTAAAACTCAGTAGGAGAATTGCTATTTCAAAAATAAATGAAATAGGGCAACCCTGGTGGCTCAGCGGTTTAGCACTGCCTTCAGCCCAGGGTGTGATCCTGGAGACCTGGAATCGAGTCCCACGTCGAGCTCCCTGCATGGAGCCTGCTTCTCCCTCTGCCTGTGTCTCTGCCTCTTTCTCTCTCTTTGTCTCTGTCTCTGTCTCTCTCATGACTAAATAAATAAAATACTAAAAAAAAAAAAATAAATGAAATAGATAACTTAGAATTTTTCCAATTTTTAAAACTTTCTATAACTGCATATAGACAAAAACACATTCACAGATCCACGCAAGACGTTATCCACAGTTGAAAAATACACCTTCTCAGCCCTACCTTCATTAGGTATAATGTCCCTCGATCTAAGTCATAATGTGAGCAGTGGGGGGTATGTAAGGTGAACCCATCCATCTATGAGTTGTTATTTATTTTAGTCAATAGAGTTTGCTGTCATTCCATGGTAACGTACTGCAATATGACAAGTGTCTGGCGAATACATCCATGTTTTCAGTTAAAAGGGAACCAGAATATTAGTATGTATTTATCACACTAGTGTATGTTTACTAGAGTATATGATTTTATAGGAAAGTAATAATGACTGAGGAATGCTCATTCATTCATCCACTTGTGGTCCAGACATATGAATTCTAGCTCCTCTGGTCGTTGAGGTTTTCATAGAGATGAAATTATAGTTAAGCCTGAAAGAATGGAAAGCGCTTTTTTTGAAAGTGGAGAGTTTTATACTGGCTACATGCCCTTTGTCAGGTGTTGTGATTTGCAGACATTTTCTCTGGCTTATCTTTTCATCTCTCGTCAATATCTTTCACAGAGCAAAATTTTCTGATTTTTGTTGTTGTTGAACTATAATTAACATACAATGTTATATTAGTTTCAAGTGTACCACATAGTGATTCAACAATTCCATACATTACTCGGAGCTCACCATGATGAATAGTCCCCATCTGTCAGCACACCATGTATTCCAATATTACTAACCATATTTCCCATGCTGTGCTTTTCACCTCCATGATTTATTTATTTTATAACTAGAAATTTGTACCTCTTAATCCCCTTTATTTCACCACTACCCCCACTCCAACCACCTCCCCTCCAGCAACCACCTGTTTTTATCTCTCTATTTGAGTCTGATTTTTGTTTGTTTTGTTTTTTAGATTCTACATATAAATGAAATTATGTGGTATTTGTCTTTCTTTCTGAATTATTTCACTTAGCATAATACCCTCTAGGCCCATTCATTTTGTCACAAATGGCAAGATCTTATTCTTTTGTATGGCTGAGTAATATTCCATTTTATATATAACATCTTTATCAATTCCTTTATGGGTGGACACTTGGCTTGCTTCCATATGTTGGCTAGTGTAGATAATGCTGCAATAAACATAGAAATGGATATATCTTTGTATTAGTGTTTTCATTTTCCTTGGGCAAATATCCAGTAGTGGAATTACTGGATCATATGGTATTTCTATTTTTAATTTTTTGAGGAATCTCCATGTAGTTTTCTACAGTGGCTGCACCACTTTACATTCCTACCAATAGTGCACAACAGTTCCTTTTTCTCCACATTTTTGCCAGGACTTGTTATTTCTTGTCTTTTTGATACTAGCTATTCTAATAGGTGTAAGGCGATATCTTCATTGTTGTTTTGATTTGCATTTGCCTAATAATGAGTGATGTTGAGCATCTTTTCATGTGTCTGTTGGCCGCCATTGGGATGTCTTCTTTGGAGAAATGTCTATTCATGTCCTCTTCCTTTTTTCTTTTTTCTTTTAAATTCAGAGTTGTCAGTTTTATTATTTACATTTTCACTCAGAATGTTGACACTTGGTATTCCCTTTGGAGTTCTAGTCCCTTGATTTTTTCTTTCTTTCTTTCTTTTTTTTTTGCTATTTAAAAAAATTTAATTCCAGTATAGTTCATATACAGTGTTATATTAGTTTCAGGTACACAATATAGTGACTCAACAATTCCATAGATTGCTCAATGCTCATCATGGTAAGTGTGCTCTTTAATCCCCTTCACCTATTTCAGCCACCCCCTTACCTCCTCCCCTCTGGTAACCATCAGATTGTTCTCCAGTATTAAGAGTCTGTTTCTTGGTTTCTGATTGTTTTATTAGTGTTCGGTCATAGGAGATTTTTATATTTTGTATATTAGCCCTAATTGGATGTATGATTTACAAATTTCTTCTCCCATTCACTGGGTTGCTTTTTTGTTTTGTTGATAATTTCCTTTGCTATGCTAAACTTTTTATTTTGGTGTAGTCCCAATAATTTATTTTTACTTTTGTTTCTTTTGCCTAAGGATGCATAGTGATAAATATTTTGCTAAGGGTGATGTCCAGGAGATTACTGCCTATGTTTTCTTTTAGTGGCTTTATGGTTTCAGGTCTCTCATTTAGGTCTTTAATCCATTTTGGGTTTATTTTTGTGTGTAGTGTAAGAAAGTGGTCCAGTTTTATTCTTTTACATGTGGCTGTCCGGTTTTCTCTACACCATTTGTTGAAGAGACTATCTTTCCTGCAGTGTATCTTCTTGCTTCCTTTGTTGAGGATTAACTGACCAGATAGGTGTTGGCTTATTTCTGGGATGTCTATCATATTTCATTGACTTGTCTTTCATTCTTTTGCTAGTATCTTTCACAGGGCAAAATTTTCTAATCTTGGTCAAGTCTAATTTACCGATTTTTTCTTTTATGTATTATGCTTTTGGTGTTGTATCTGAGAGCTCTTTCCTTAACTAAGAGTCATAAAGATTTCTTAAATTTTCTTCTAAAAGCTTTGTTTTAAATTTTATCTTTAGGTCTAAGATCCATTTTAAATTAGTTTTTGCTTGGAAGGTGAAATATGGGTCAAAGACAAGCCACAGAAAATATTTCCATGTCAATGTCCAATTGTTCCAGCACTGTTTGTTGAAAACACCCTTCTTTTTCCATTGAATTGCCTTTGCACCTTTGCCAATAATCAGTTGACCTTACTTACATAAGTATATTTCTGGGTTCTTTATTCTGTCCAATTGATCCGTGTGTCTGTTTCACCAATACCCCATTCTCTTGATTACTGTAGCTTTATAGTAAGTCTTAAAATCAGGTCATAGGAATCCTTCATCCTTGTTTTTCCTGTTCAAAAAAATCCCCTGGTTTTTAAAATGGGCAAAAGCTTTGATCGGATACTTTATCAAAGATAGTGGATTGGAAATAAGCAAATGAAAAGGTGCTCGACACTATCAGTCATGAGGGAAATGTAAATTAAGTGCTGCTGGACACTTATCAATGAGAAAACAAACAAACCCATTACTCCCCTGACATGCACCTGAAAAAAACACCTCACAATACCAAGTGTAGGGGACAATGAGGAGAATTGGAACTGTCCTGCATTATGGGTGGGAATGTGAAATGGTGCAGCCACAGTGGGAAAAGTTTGGCAGTTTCTTATCAAGTTTAATATACACTTACCATGGGGCCTAGCAATCTCATTCCTAGGTGTATTTGCTCAAGTAAAATGCAAATATGTGTTCACACAATAAAACCTGTATGCGAATGTTTATAGTAACTTTATTCCTAATTGCCAAAAACTGGAATAAAAATGTCCCTCGACTGGGAAATGGGTAAATAATGAAATGCTACAGTGCAATAAAATGGAGGAAACTGCTAACACACACAATAACAGTAGATGCATCTCAAAGGCATGTTAAATGAAGGAAGTCAGAATCAAGAGGCTACATATCATGTGATCATATGTATAACATTTTTGAAACGGAGAAACTATAGAACTGAAGAACTGATCAATACTGTGCGGGAGGAGGGCTGCCGACAAGGGGGTAACTAAGGAGATCCTGTGTGTGTGTGTGTGTGTGTGTGTGTGTGTGTGTGTGTGTGTTCATGTGTGTGTATGCGCCTGGGTTGGGCGTGCAGGTTTGGAACTGTTCATGGTGGTGCTGGTCACGTGGCTATGCAGTAGTCAAAACTCAGCACTGTACACCAAAGAGTGAATTTTACCATATGTAAATTAAGAATAAATTAAACTACCTGTAGAGACAGGATGTATTCCATTGCTGGAGGGGAAGAGGGGGAGGGAACAGCGAGGCAGAAGAAAGCCAAGATAGTTAAATTGCTTGTAGATTTGTAAAGGGTCCTGAAGCCCAGTTCAGAAACTTGGTTTACTTCTGAGCCAGAATATCTCAATGTGAGAACAACAAAATGAAAATGATGGTTAGATGGTTGACTATGCTCACAGTGTACACCAGAGAGCACGAAGGAAGCAGGCCTAGAAACCAGCTAAGAACTGACAAGGGCTCCTCTAAGGAGAAAATCTTATGTATGAGTAGGAATTTAAACATTGAAAATTCACTCATTTATTCCATCTTAATGAATCCTCAGAAGGCCAGTGAGGTCAGAATTATCATTTGTGATTAGTAGACTCAAAAAGGAGGCTGAGAAAGGTTACGAGGGGGGATTCCTGAAGTTCAGACTCTGACTATGAAGCTAAGACCTGAATCTTGGCCTTTTTGATTCTTTCCCATTCTCTTTATTCTGTCACACCATTTTATTCATTTCCTTCCTTGCATTCATCACAATCTGTAGATGGTCTGTTTATCCATTTTCTGGCTTACTGCTTATCTCCTCCAGGGGAGGAGCCCTGAGCCTGCAGTTCCCTGTCATATCCTCAGAACCCCTCACGGTGCTTGGCACATAACAGGTGCTCAAAAATCTCATTGCGTGAATGACCATCAGAGTTAGAAAGCAAGGAAGGGGCATAATTATGTCTGGTATTAGCCTTTTAAATGTGTATGCTATCTGCAGTGACGGGGACAGATGCTTGTTGTCCTGTTCTTTAACCCAGTAGTTCTCAAATCTCTCTGTACAACAGACTCGCCTGTAGATCTTTTTAATTATTTATTTATCTTTAAAACTTATCATCAGAGCAATACAAGTGAAATGATATCTTAAGATTTATAACATTAGGGATCCCCCCAGCTCTAACCACTGTTACTTTTCAGTTCCCATCACCAACTCTGCCATTGGACTCTTCTCTCAGCACTGGTGTTTATCTCTCCTACCATGAAGCATACTCATAGCACCCTTTTTTTTTCATTCTTCAGTATTAGGAATTATCTGCTGGCTTCCTACTGTAAAAGAAGTAGATTTAGCTGTCTTATATCTACTTCCACTCAATAGCCTCCCTCACCCTATTCTTAAAATATTGTTAGTATCTACAATATTGTAATTTGGGGCTAAACAATACTCAAATCTTAGATTAGGAAGATTGTATGATTTTTTAAAAAGATTTTATTTATTTATTTGAGAGAGCATGAGAGAGAGCACGAGCAGGGAAGGAGGGGTAGAGGGAGAGGGAGAAGCTGACTCCCCGCTGAGTGGGGGTCCTGCTGTGGGACTCGATCCCAGGACTCTGGGCTTAACTGACTGAGCCACCCAGGTGCCCATATGTAATTTTTTTTAAGGCTGAGTCACATGCATGCTATGATTACATTTTTAAAATGTAAAGTTTCTTAATATTTTTTACCATAGGTAATAATCGCAATCATTTTCCATTTGCTTCATTTCTTATATGCCTGCTGTTTTGTCATCTCCAAACTGTTATAATGCTAATACATCTCTCTATGTAGTCAAATATACTGAGAATTTATTGATCCCATTTTTGTTGTTGTTGTTTTTTCTTAGAGATACCAGTTCTGGAGACATTCCTTCTCCTACCTCAGTCTATACTAGTTGCTCTTTAGTTAGGCCTATCATACAGTTGTAATCCTAGAAATTTCTTTCACCATCATCCTGGGTATTCCCTTTTCCTTTCTCCAGTTTTGATCCATGTCTTCATCTTTTTTTAAATTCTCCTTTTTGGTGGAAAATATCTTCAAGTACCTCCCCGGGAAAAGGCTCCATAGGAATAAAGCTTTTTGTAATCTTGCACGTCTGAGAACACCTTTATTTTGTCTTACACTTGGTTGATTGATTGGGTTTGTAGGCAATTCTAGATGGTAAACATTCTCCCTTTGGAGTTTAAAGATATTTCTCTATTTTCTTCAGGTTTACAGTATCATTATTGAAAAGCCCAATTCCCTTCTCTGTTATCATGCCTAATCTTCCATCTGCAGTCTGTTATTCTGTCTGAAGTTTTGAGGGGATTCTCTTTATCTCTGCTTTCTGACATTTCAGGAATAAATGTCTTTCTGTGAGCCTTTTTAATTCATTTTGCAAAGCACTCACTAGATGGATTTCTTTTCTTTTCCTTTTTTTTGTAAAGATCTTATTTGTTTATTCATGAGAGACACACAGAGAGAGAGGCAGAGACACAGGCAGAGGGAGAAGCAGCTCCATGCGGGGAGCCCGATGTGGGACTCGATCCCGGGACTCCAGCATCACACCCTGGACCAAAGGCAGGCGCTAAACCGCTGAGCCACCCAGGGATCCTGTAGATGGATTTCCATCTGGAAAAACACTTCTTGGGCAGCCCCCGTGGCGCAGCGGTTTAGCGCCGCCTGCAGCCCCGGGGTGTGATCCTGGAGACTCAGGATCGAGTCCGGATCCTGCTTCCTGCGTGGAGCCTGCTTCTCCCTCTGCCTGTGTCTCTGCCTCTCTCTTCGCTCTCTCTGAATGATTAATAAATAAATCTTTAAAAAAAAAAAAAAGAAAAACACTTCTTTTTTTTTATTATTTATTTATGATAGGCACACAGTGAGAGAGAGAGGCAGAGACACAGGCAGAGGGAGAAGCAGGCTCCATGCACCGGGAGCCCGACGTGGGATTCGATCCCGGGTCTCCAGGATCGCGCCCTGAGCCAAAGGCAGGCGCCAAACCGCTGCGCCCCCAGGGATCCCAAGAAAAACACTTCTTTCACTTCTGGGAAAAAATGTCTTTCTTCCATAACTCTGCCCCTCCCCCACCCACCTCCTCTCTTTTTGGAACCCCTAAGAGGTTGGATGTTCACCTCCTGGATTGGGTTCTAGGTAGTTTGCCATAAACCTCTTTGCTGCAAGCATCTTTGCCGCAGACTTTTTCACTGCATAACTAATTCGCCCTAAAGCAGTTTTATCATAAAAGATAAAATAAAGAAAAATAAAAATGTTCTAACAAAACGTGAAAAAAATTAATAAAATTAATAATTAATTTCTTCATTCATTAAGCGAGGCATCAGTCTTCCAAATTCTGAGATGCAATATTTTTACCTGAGCTTTGTATTGCATCGTGAAAGCCGTCTACACTGTTGTTTGTTCTTCACGTAGAGTCACGTGTTCCTCATAGATGCTCTAAAGTTCAGCGAGAACTGTGGACGAGATGCTAATGCTGTAATGCGTTTCTAACTGAGCTTTGTTATCGTTGTAACTGATGTGTAACCATTTTCTGGGACAGTGTGTAATCTGGCTTTACACTCTATTATTTCACACTTCCCAATAAATTTTATCACCATTATTTTCTATCAAGTTGGTAAATGCAGTTGTTATCATCCACTGTTTTAAGACCACCACGTCTACTGTATAGACCATTATGAGGGCTAGCTAAGATTTATATAACATAGAAATGGGAACTTTGTCACTGGAGAATTGAAACCAAACTGTCAGCCAGTTATTTTATCTTTTATGGCAAAATTGCGTCACAGCTAATCTGTTAGGTGAGAAAATGCTTGCAGCGATGATGACTACAGCAAAGATGCTTATGGTGAAAACACTGGACATGCCTGGATGGATCCTAGGTTTTCTTTTCTCTCATTTTTTTTAATTGTCTTTTTTTTTCTTGTTTCGAGACTTCAAGACTTCAGTTTATCATCTTCTTTTGAACTTTAACATTTCTTATTTTGTAATTTCCAAAAGATCATTTTTTTTCCTTTGAAAATCTCTTTTAAAAAATAGCATCCTGTTTTCATCATGGATCTTTTCTTTGTTTAAGGATATCACTAATAGTTCTCAGGTTTCTTTTTGTTTTCTGCTGCGGTTACATTCAGCTCCCTCTCCCTACCTCTGCAAATTTTGTCTTGTCTAGTTTTCATGACTGGGGGTTTCCTCAGAAGTGTGGTGATCCTCAGATGTCTGTTCATGGGTAAGAGTGGAGAGGAGCTGCCTGCCTGGCTGGAACTTGAGGATTGGCAGCCCTCGTTTTGATGTGATTAGGCAGATGAATCCCCCCCCCCCCCCCCAAGATACATAAAAGTATTTTTCCTTAGGCAAGTCAGTTTCATTAAAAAGCCATCCTGATATCTTCTCTGCTGGATACAAATCTAGAAAGTGCCATTATAGGAGCTAAGTGGGAGAGGAATTTCGTAGTTCAGTGTGCAGACTTTCCCTTACTCCCTTCACCCCGATGTGCAGTAAGACTCCTCAC
Source organism: Canis lupus familiaris (assembly GCF_011100685.1). NCBI lineage: Eukaryota > Metazoa > Chordata > Mammalia > Carnivora > Canidae > Canis > Canis lupus. The sequence continues at coordinate 3,312,167 of NC_049224.1, read as the reverse complement.
CCCTACGCCCCTAAGTGTCTCCAAGTCTTCACCCTCACCACGGAGTATATCTCATTGCCTCTGGATCAGGTTAGGGCAGTATCTTACCCAGTGGCTTAGTTGGGAAGTGATATGAAGGCTTACTCCTGATATAGATTATCAACCAGTTCTGTTGTTTTCAGCCCTTCTTATCACTTCATGCCTTCAGAGATCTCTGGACCTTGCATTCCTGGTGATCTGGATCTGTATTTATGCTGTGCCAAGGATTCTGGGGAAGGAGCAGAGTTAAGCGCCTATATGCAATGCACCATGTTGACTAGATTCATTGTTCTCAGTCCAAACAGATTTTCTGAGCTCTTCCCAGACTTTTCAAGTTGGAATCTCTGGAGGGTTAATCTAGGAGTATATATTTTTGAAAAGGTTCTCAGGTGATTCTGAAGAAGCTAGTGTATTAATCCATCATTACTCCAGAACTCCCTCACTGGCACACATTTGACAGTTATCTTTGAAGTTCCAGTGAACTAGGAATCAGGGAATGAGGGAAAGGACAGGTAAATTCTACGACATAAAAAGGGACAAGCCTTGAGGGACCCAGAGGCACTTTGGGGAGGGCATGGCTTGATTGGAAATGTTGCCGGTCATATTTCTCAATGGTGAGCAGGTCAGGGAAGCAGGGGAAGCAATATTAGAGTGCTAGGAGGCCAGCCAGCCTTTTGCTAGGGACGGATGGTTGTGAGATGGCATCAATGGATTCAATACCTAGTTTGAAGATAGAAATTTTCCTTCAATTCTCCTTCACCTTCTTTCTTCCCTTATTTTTTTTTTTAATTTTTATTTATTTATGATAGTCACAGAGAGAGAGAGAGAGAGAGGCAGAGACACAGGCAGAGGGAGAAGCAGGCTCCATGCACCGGGAGCCCGACGTGGGATCCGATCCCGGGTCTCCAGGATCGTGCCCTGGGCCAAAGGCAGGCGCCAAACCACTGCGCCACCCAGGGATCCCCCCTTATTTTTCTTACACACATTTGTAAAATAAAGGAAGCCATAAAGCAATTTGGAAATTTGGAAAGCCAAAAAAAAAAAAAAAAATCCAAAAGGAAATCTCACATAAATATGACCTCTAGTGACAGTATTATTCAAGAGAACAGTTTTCAAAATCAAAGAAGTTTATATAGGCACTAAAAACACACTGCAGCACATAAAGACAGTTATGATTTCCATGTTGCACGCCTCATCACGATCTCCCATCTTAAGAGGTTTGGGCTGGTGCTTAAGTATGAATTGTGGTTAAGAGAGGCCAGAGTCATAAAGCAAAGGAGGGCAGAAAGGAGGAAAAGAGAACTATAGATCAAGGAAAGAGTAAGGGGTGAACTGACAGGTGAGTATTGAACTGACAGGGCACACAGCCAAGATTTCTCTTGAAGCCAATAATGGGAAACTATTACACAGGAAAATGGAGAGGAGGGGGTAAGTAGTGGGGAGATAGGGTAAGGGAAGAAATTTTAAAAAATAATTTTTTAGGGACGCCCAGGTGGCTCAGCGGTTGAGCATCTATCTGCCTTCGGCTCAGGGTGTGATCCTGGGTCCAGGGATCAATCCCACATCGAGCTCCCTGCAGGGGAGCTTCTCCCTCTGCCTGTGTCTCTGCCTCTCTCTGAGTGTCTCATGAATAAATAAATAAAATCTTTAAAAAAAATTAAAAAATAATTATTTTTTAAGAGTTTATTTATTTAGAGTGGGGAGGGAGGGGCAGAGAGAGAGAGAGAGACTATCAAGCTGACTCCCCATTGAGTATAGAGCCTCACACAGAGCTCCATCCCAGGACCCTGAGATTATGACCTGAGCTGAAGTCAAGAGCCAGTTGCTTAACTGACCGAGCCACCCAGGCATCCCTAAAATAATTTTTAATTAAGAATTGCTGAAATTGGGGCATCCCCGGTGGCGCAGCAGTTTGGTGCCGCCTGCAGCCTGGGGTGTGATCCTGGAGACCCAGGATCAAGTCCCACATCGGGCTCCCTGCATGGAGCCTGCTTCTCCCTCTGCCTGTGTCTCTGCCCCTCTCTCTCTGTGTCTATGAATAAATAAATAAAATCTTAAAAAAAAATTGCTGAAATTTTGACATCCATGTTATTGTATTCATTTGTCCAGGTAAATAATGTTATTAGAACAGAGAAAAATTGGTATTTGTTAAAATGGAATATATAGTAAAGAGGTTTTTTATTTTAATCTATAGCGAGGCAGAACTAGGGCCTTTTAAGTCATAGTAGTACCTGGTATAGATCTAAATTTTAACGATAGAAGAGCCTCTTAAATCCTATGCTAACAACTTCAACTAAGATACATATCCCTCTAGGCCCCGTGTGGGTGGCTAGTATTTTACAGAGCCTGTGGAACATGCACACAGGAAATTATTTTCTTTTATTCTTCCATACTTTCCTTACATTTACAAGAGGTAAGAAAAGTTGCACAGTAGTTTTGAAATCAGATGAAATCAGGTGTTTATTAAATTTGTTGCAATACAAAGTGATAATTAAAACAGATGGAAAATTTAAATTGGATTTGCCGTAATTGCTTTATTCAGCTTCAGAAATGCAGCATAGGTTTTTCCAAATTCATTTACTCACAAGTACATTCATTCAAAATTGCAGTTCTTAGCACAATGCTTGGCATATGGCAAGCAGTTTTTAAATTTTTTGAGTGAATAGGTAAGACAGGAGAAGATGGTTGAACTAGAAGGATTCTTACTATTTTCAGAGATTTGAGTTCCTTATCACACACATACACATGATACATATCAAACGTCCTAATTCACCAGTAGACTTTAAAAAAAATTATTTATTATATTAATGAGAGATTCAGAGACACAGGCAGAGGGAGATGCAGGCTCCATGCAGGGAGCCCGACTCAGGACTTGATCCCAGGTCTCCAGGATCACACCCTGGGCTGAAGGCAGGCACTAAACCACTGAGCCACCCAGGTGTCCCTATCAGTAGACTTTTATTTGAAACTATTCTGGGGGGGGGAAAAAAAAAGAAAGAAAGAAACTATTCTGCAATAAGTAATTCACCAAACAAATCTTTGCAGATTTAGCTTCTCTTTGCATAAAGGTAGAGAAATCCTCACGGTCTTGGAAAAGATATGCCATGGCAAAGCAATCTCCAAAGTTGTATTTTGGCTTTACCTAACCATTTAATGCACAGACATTTCACGGATTTCATTCATATTGACATGCTATATATCATAATATTTAGTATTCACGGAAAGTTAAATTTTTTTTTGAAAGTTAATTTTTAAGAGGTTTATTCACATATGCTTAGTTTGTGCAGTTAGCAGTCACTACAAAATACATAACCAAACATTAACTGTTATCATTTCTGATTCTATTAAAATGTAGTAGTTCAGCAATTAGGTATCATCCAATCTGAGATCATTTTTGAGAACACATTAAAAACCAAAATACAACGACTTTCCTTAGCTTCCTAGTCTCAATATTTTGGGCATAAGTATTTATGGGGAAATAGAATTAAAAACAGAATCTTCTCCCAAAACAGAAATCCTCTCCACAAAGGCAATAAAGGAATAAAACAGTATTAAACCAGAATGTGATGTGCATTACAGGCAATTAGGAGAGAGACTCTAAAGACAGAAAGAAATCGCTCACCTTTGTGTAGCCAAGCAGATACAACCCATTGCATGAGTTTTCAAGATAACCAGTTCTCAAGTACGAGGCCTTGACAATACCATTTGCACACATAATTCATCTTAATTTTATTTGGTAATTGGGTTGACCATCTGTGTTAACCAATTAGCTTTATCCAGAGGAAAAACAAACTTCTCAGATCTTTATGACAGAAGGTAATTTTGCCAAGTTGGGAGTGATTTGCCCACTGAAGTTGTATTCTTAGTCTCCCGTGGAAAGTGGGTGTTATCTCTGCTTGCTTTTTTATGGCAGTATAATTGACATATTGATTTCAGATGTTTAACATAATGATTTGATATTTGTATAGATAGCAAAATGATCATGTGTCTAGTTCATATCTGGAATCATACATAGTTACAACAGTCTTTTAACTTGTGATGAGGACTCTTAAGATTTACTGTCTTAGCAACTTTCAAAGATGCACTATAATATTAAGTGTACATTACATCCACATGGCATATTTATTTCATAACTGGAAATTTGTGTCTTCTGACCCCCTTCATCCATTTCAGTCTCACTCCCAGCTATCAGTCTGCTCTTTGCATCTATGAGCTTTTTTTTTTTTTTTAAATTCCACATAAAGTGAGATCATAGGCTATTTGTCTTTCTCTGCCTGACTTATTTCAGTTAGCACAGTATCATCAAGGTGCATCCTCAGAGTTGCAAGTGACAAGATTCCATTCTTTTTTCTGGCCGAGTGGTATCTCCTCTGTCTCGCATTTTCTTTATCCATTTCTGGGTGCTGCTCGGCTCTAGATGTTCCCATTTCAGAGTGATATCTCGGTATCTCCCAAGTCTTTAAAGACATTCCTGGAATGTAAAGCTGACAAAACACTAGCTGACAGCGACCTAACTACTTTTAAAAAGAATGTATATACAAAGAAGTAAGAATACTCAACAACAGGTTTTCTAAGGCAAACTGAGAAAGGGAAATCTCTTCCCACATCTTTAAGAGGAACAGTTAAGGTTCTTACTTAAAACTTTTTTTCTGTTTAACAGCATTATTTTTGCCTTCCTTTTTTTTTTTTTTTGACTTTGAAACAGCAGACAAGCAAAGCCCAATTTAAGGTTTGTCTCTGTGCAGGGCTGTTCGCTATGCTTAAACAGGTACCACTGCTGAAAACAGAAAATTCACCACTCTTCTTTGGCTTCCACGTAATTCAAAAGTTTCTGGGTGGGGTGGGGGAGGGTGGAGAGGAGGTTGACGTTAATTTGCTCCAGGCAAAGAATGTGGTTCCACCGACGACGGGATGCGGAGCCTTCAGAGGTGGCTGCGCGCACGCCCGGCCACAGGGACCAGGGCACCTGGGCTGCTGCCGCGGATCACCTGGTTATCTCCGTCTAGCTCACGTTACTCACTTCCCACCAAATTCTTTTGGGTGAAGGCGCTCCTGAACCACCCTCCCTGGAGGAGCCAGCCGGTCGGGGTGGGCCGCGCACCCGGGCGCTGGAAGAGGTCAGGGCGGCGGGGCCGGGTGGGGACCGGGTGGGGGCCGGGCGGCGGGGACGGGGACGGGGACGGGGCGGGGACGGGGCGGGGGCCGGGTCGGGATCGCGGCGGGCATCGGTTGGGGGGATCGGGGCGGGGGCCCCGCCGCACGCTCGGGCGCGCCCCCGCGGCAGGTCCGACCGCCCGCAGGCCCCGGGAGCTCCGGGGGGGGAGCCCTGCGTCGGCCGAGCCGAGCCCAGCCGAGAGCGCCCGCATGCACCGCGCGCGGGGAAGGGCGGAGGATTCCGGGGGTGAGCGGCGGCCCCCGGGACCGCCCGCCCCGCCCCGCCCCCGCGGCCCCTTCCGGCGGCCGCTCCTCCGGGTCGTCCCCCGCGGGCGGCCCCGCTTATCGCCCCCGGCCCGGCCACTTCCCGGTCGCGGCCGGCCGAGCCTCCCCAAGTTTCCTGTGACGCCGCCGTCCGCCTCCCGCCCGCTCCCGCCCGCTCCCGCCCGCTCCCGCCCGCTCCCGCCCGCTCCCGCCCGCTCCCGCCCGCTCCCGCCCGCTCCCGCCCGCTCCCGCCCGCTCCCGGGCTGCAGGAGGGCAGCGCACGCCCCAGGCCGTCGGGCGCCCCGGGCCCCGCCCCGCCCATCCGGGCCCCCCCGCCCTCCGGGCCTCGGCCGCGCCCCGCCTCCTGGGAGGTGGGGGAGGAGGGGGGGCCGCCGCAGCGCCCGCCCCCGGCGCGCGCCCATTGGCTGCGGCCTCGAGGTGCCCGGGGACCGGAGAGCGCCCTGATTGGCCGCGGCCGCCCGTGACGGCGGCGCCCATTGGCTGCGGCGGCCCCCGTGACGCGGGGTGGCGACTGGCTCCCGGGTCTGAGGGGCTCCTGCTTGTCAGGTCCTAGGTAGGTGAGCTCCGCGCCGCCGGCGGCTGGCGCTGTTGCCCGGGGCGACGCCGGGGGGGGCGGGCGGCCGGCGGGGGCGGGGGCGGGGGCGGGGAGCGGGGGCAACACTCCCCGCCCGCAGGGGGGCGCCGGGACGCTGCGCGGAGCCGCGGCGGCGCCCGGGGCTCTTCCTCCGCCTCGGCCGCCCCCGCCCCCGCCCCCGCCCCCGCCCCGCGCTCGGGCCGCGCCGCGCTGCCCCCGGGCCCCCGACCCCCGCCCCCCGCCCCCACCCCGCCCCGGGGCTCGCGCTCATGGGCCGCGGCCGGCGCCCCAGGGCTGAGGCGGGCACAGCGGCCCCGCCCCGCCGCCGGCTCGGGGGGCTGCGCGCGGGGGCGGGGCGGGCGGGTGGGCGGCTCCACCCCGCGGGCCCGCGCCCCCTTCTCCGGCCGCGGCCCTCCTCCCCCCTCCGGCCACCCCCCCCGCCCCCGGCGCCCTGCCCAGTGCCCCGCCAGGTGCCCCCCACGTGCCCCCCCAGCCCCACGTGCCCCCCCCAGCCCCAGGTGCCCCCCCAGCTCCAGGTGCCTCTGGGTCCCATCCCACGTCTTGGGCCCTTAGTCCCTCTCAACCCCGACCCCGGCGCCCCCCCCAACCCTAGGTGCCCTCCCCAGCCCTAGGTGCACCTGGGTCCCATCCCACCTCCCGGGCCCTGTGGTCCCCCTTGACGGCGGCGCCCTCTCCAGCCCCAGGTGCCCTCCCCAGCCCTAGGTGCACCTGGGTCCCATCCCACCTCCCGGGCCCTGTGGTCCCCCTTGACGGCGGCGCCCTCTCCAGCCCCAGGTGCCCTCCCCAGCCCTAGGTGCACCTGGGTCCCATCCCACCTCCCGGGCCCTGTGGTCCCCCTTGATCGCGGCGCCCTCTCCAGCCCCAGGTGCCCTCCCCAGCCCTAGGTGCACCTGGGTCCCATCCCATCTCTCGGGCCCTGTGGTCCCCCTTGACGGCGGCGCCCTCTCCAGCCCCAGGTGCCCTCCCCAGCCCTAGGTGCACCTGGGTCCCATCCCACCTCCCGGGCCTTGTGGCCACCCTTGACGGCGGCACCCTCTCCAGCCCCAGGTGCCCTCCCCAGCCCCAGGTGCACCTGGGTCCCATCCCACCTCTCGGGCCCTGTGGTCCCCCTTGATCGCGGCGCCCTCTCCAGCCCCAGGTACCCTCTCCAGCCCCAGGTGCACCTGGGTCCCGTCCCATCTCTTGGTCCCCGTGGCCCTCCTCGACCCCGGCGCCCACCCCAATCCCAGGTGCCCCCTGGGTCCCGTCCCACCTCTCGGGCCCTGTGGTCCCCCTTGACTCCGGTGCCCTCCCCAGCCCATCTCCGGTCCAAGAACCTCCCCGATGGCTCCCTTTTATCCAATCGCCAAGTCTGCCTGGGCGGGGGACCCCCGAGGCGTAGTCAGGAGATGAACTGTGAAGCGTGAAGCTCATGCCAGGAGGCAGGGTCTGCTCTGTACTCTCTGCCATTTACGGCTGAGGAGGGGTTTGGATGCACCTTTGAGGGTCGTTTTCTGCCCCAGAGTCTTCGTATCAACTTCCTGAAACGCTGGTTGGGTTGGGTTGGGTTGGGTTGGTGTAGGTGTAGGTGTTGGTGTAGGTGTTGGCTGGGCTGGGCCCGGGCGTCGTGGTGCACAGATGAACTGTGAAGTGGTCGTTCTTTTACTTTGTACACTTGTGATTTTGATATGTCGTGCTATGCAGCTGTGAATCTAAAAATTGACTAAGGCTGATAGTCTTTCATTTACATTCACCTGAATGGTCAAAAAAACCCCTGTTATCATTTTAATTCGTAAGAAGCTACATATATTTATACTGGTCTCACTGTCACTTTGACATGAACTGCTCTGAAAGTGTAGTAGTTCCATTTCCCACTTTCTCCCAAGTATTTTAAGACAATAACACAATTTCCCCAATGGAGTCGTTATATATAAAAGTGTTATGGAAAAATTAATAAGAAAAAGCCAAAACTTTTAGTGATTAAAGACTAGGAAAACACTTTTTAACCTATGGAATGAGAACAGGAATCAATAACACCCTTGCAAAATTTAATGATCTCATAAGTTTGGGGATGTAGTTTTGGTATACCTTATGGCCCTTAGAAATACTCAGAAACCACACATTTGTCAGAATGCAAAGGAAGGCTGAATGTCATCTTTTGTAAACCAAGAATCCTTTATGCTAGTACTCTCGAGCCAAGGGAACTATACTTCCAAAGGTGCTGAGAATATATTAAGAGTATGCGACATACTTGGAAACCTTTTCTCTGTTTTCTTCCTGAAAGACCTTTGGTAAAGATCTGTTTCTCTTCTGCACCAATGGCAGGAAGCATTAACTATATACCAGGTAAAATTATGTTAATGCAGCTCCTGCACTACGTTAAAGGTTGATGTCGGTAGTTTGGAAGTAAGAATTCATACTTTTGGTAGACAAATCACTTGCATTTCATCTTCAGTTATTTTTTTTTTTAATAATTTTTAAAAAATTTATTCATGAGAGACACAGAGACAGAGAATGAGAGAGAGGCAGAGGGAGAAGCAGGCTCCCTGTAGGGAGCCCGACGTGGGTCTCCATCCCCGGTTTCCAGGATCACGCCCTGGGCTGAAGGCGGCGCTAAACCGCTGAGCCACCCGGGATGCCCATCATCTTCCGTTATTAACATAGTTATAACTCTGGCCTGTGAACATTTCGAGCTGCCATTTTTTTCTTCTTTATTCTATAAAAAATTTCAAATAATGGAAGAATGTTGAATTTACAGTAACTACCCAACCACCTACACAGCAATAACATTTCCAAGATAGCTATTACACAGTAAAGAAAGAGGAACAGAGGAACTGAAATGATCCAGTTTGAAAACCAGCGTAAATATATGACATACTAAAAAAAATATATAACATATAAAAATATATGACATATATATATATGTGACATACTAAAATATTGTAAGGAGCTTAATTTCCATTTGCAGATGGGAATAGTGTTTATAAAAACTATAGTAATTTAATTTCCATGAGTCTTACAAAGCAATCTTGTGAGTGATTAGGAAGTCATGTTTGTACATCAAGGCCCAGAGGAGTAAGTTGCATTTTGGTAATACGAAAAAAAAGAAATCAAATGAACTTGTTACACAAATAAAAGCTTGTTTTAAAATTGGACGCCTATGTTAGTAGATGATAGTTTTGTACTTGATTTTTTTTTAATTTTTATTTATTTATGATAGTCACACAGAGAGAGAGAGAGAGAGAGAGAGAGGCAGAGACACAGGCAGAGGGAGAAGCAAGCGCCATGCACGGGGAGCCTGACGTAGGACTCGATCCTGGGTCTCCAGGATCGCGCCCTGGGCCAAAGGCAGGTGCCAAACCGCTGCGCCACCCAGGGATCCCCCTGTACTTGATTTTTATTTTTATTTTTATTTTATTTTATTTTATTTTTTTGTACTTGATTTTCAAATGAGCATCTTCTTTTGAAGACAGGTCCAAAGAGCTATGAATTATCCAGCGTTTCAGTAACATACTTAATAAATTGGATCAATCTCATGTATGTTGTATTGGAATAAGTGTATTTTTGTAATGGAAAAAGAAAGCCTATAAATGGGAACTTATTTTAGTAGAACTATTTCGTGGAAAATGAAGTAATTAGACACATTTAAGTCAGTGTTTTGATAGGACTCAAAACTATCTTGAGTATTGTTTCATGGTGTTGCCAGAAGAATGTTTTAACATAGAACTTTATAGTAAAAGAATAATAAATGAACATAAATTCATGTATGTGTATATTTGTAGTTTTTCCATACTTAGGAAATTTCTGCATTCTTCTTTAAGTAATTGAATCCTGCTTTTCGGTGTTCATATACCCTAAATCTGTTTTTCATGCTTAGCTCATGTATATAACTAATTTCTTAAATATTGAAATTAAGAACTATGTCTCAGGATTTATAGATCTTAAATTGCTTTGTCATTGTTTCTCCATATCTCATTTGACTTTGACATGCTTAAGTGTGGTTAATTTACCACACAACCTGAGAGATGAAGAGAACAAGCAGGTTACAGTTTTGGAACTTCAAAAATAAGGTGTTTAGATATTTTTTAATTGAGGGTCCAGTTTTTTTTTTTTTAACCTACCTCTCTCCCTCTTTTCTTCATTCTTTACTATTTTTATCTTTTTAAAAATAAAAGTTAAATTTTTTATGATCAGCTAAAAAGACTATAGAGAAATGGGGCACCTGGCTAGCTGTCAGTAGAGCATGGGACACCTGATCTCAGGGTCATGAATTCAAGCCCCACGCTGGGCGTAGAGCTTACATTAAAACAACAGCAAGAACAACAAAAGAGTATAGAGAATAAGTAATTCCATGAGTCAATACTTTGGAAAATAACGGAAACTTTTGTTTCTTCTGTAATACACTACCGATCACTACAGTTCTGTGGGCTTTATTGCAGTAGATCTGCATCTGCAGTTCCTGAAGTCAAAACTTGGTTACCCTAATTTAGAAGAGGACTCCCAAGATATAGAGGAAAAATAGAAAAGAATAAATAGAGGACATATTAGAGTTAAAACAAAAGAAATCAGACAAGCAATTTCCCACTTTTCCTTAAAAGCATAATCCTAGTTACCCATGCAACGCTGCTGTGTGGCTGACAAAATAAGGGACCGCTCACGTTTTTCCTTTGGGTTCAAAATATCTAGGTAGGATCAAATTTACTTAGTGCCCTTCTACAAAATTTTTCAAATTTCTGCATTTCGGGGAATAGTAAATATTTAGCTTTATAAAATTTAATGTTATGGATGACTTGGAAATATTTTTTAAACATTTGTGTATAGTTATCAAACTATGACTAATATTAGTCTATATATCATCACTTACTATAAACCTGATATCATCTCCTCCTTTTGAAGGTTTTAATTAAAATACTAAAATTTTTAATGCAGGTGTTTTTTTTTTGCCAGGTTGCAGGGTGTAGTGAGAGAAGGTTTATTTCTTTTGGAGCCAGCTAATCTGGGTTTCAGTCACAAATCAGAATTTTCTTCTGTGGGACCTTGGGCAAGATATTTGATCTGTTTAAATCGTAGTCTCCTCATCTGTAAAATGAGGATGATAAGATTGCCTCACAAGGTTGTCATGAAGAGGAATTTGACAGTCTTGGTAAAATGTCTGAATTTAGGAAATCCTCAGCTTTCATATTCACTTCCTTACATGGTAGCTTTCATTTTATCTCTTCTAGTATTACTGTGCTGCTTCTACCATCCTAAAAGTCCTCAAATTTTAGACTTTGGATGTTCAGTAATGTACATTAAATTTGAGTAAATCAAATGACATTTGTGTTTGTACAGAGGAAATAATTAGCTGTATCTCCTACTAGCTGTTCTTTTATAGTTCTTTACTGTGTCTCAGTAGGGGTAATTGGAAATTCACTTTAAATGCTTTTTTATCCCAAAATATGTCTAGTTTGTCTGGATTCCTGAATTATTTTTCTTTCACCTTAGATTATCATCTGTGGGTGGATGCTTTCCCAAAATTCCTCTCATTTTAGCCACAAATATTTGCTTAAAAGTGGTACAAAAAAGCTAAATGTTACTTCCTTTAATGTCTAACTAGTATTATCCCCTTCCTTAAACAACATTTACTTGATCTGACATTTTATTTTTCAGAGATAACGGTACTTAAAACTCTTATGTGCATCTTTTCCTACTACTATTAATGTGTATAATTGTTCTTTAGGGAACAATTATTTTTATAAATATCTCCATTTCAAAATGTGCATTCTATAAGTGTAGGATTCTAATTCCTAAAAAGCACACACTTGTAATTTAAGTGCACAGAGCAGAGTGTCATGAAAAAGCACTGAGCTGAATGAAGAGTTAGGAGTTGGATCACATAGTTTTTATGTCCTATTCGGCAGTAAAACAAAATTTTGCATCTAAGTGATTTTCAACTTTTTTCCCACTCGAGTATGAGCTATGTACATGTGTGACATATTCTAGTGTGCAGTTTCCCAGCATGCTCTCTGTGACTTCGTCTCACCCTCCTCCACTCAAGAAAGCATAGCAGAATGCAAGTGATTGAGGGTGACATCATCATGGGGATAAATTTGAATCTACTCTGATGTCCCAAGGAAAGCAAGTCATTTAAAAATGTGTGTAACTGTTATTAGTGAGAGATCTTTGAGACACACCTAGTACCAGAGTTGAGACCCAAGTCACTTCGATGTTTTTCTGAAACGAATGCCTCTTCACTGGTCAGTCTTGTAATGCTCCCGAAGAAAAGATGACTATTACTTTTATGTAGCTGATAATGAAGAGTCTGACATTTAAAAATCAGAGTAACTGGTAATGAACATTTAAAAATAAGTGAGCAGTAACTCCATGGTCTTTATTATAAATAAAATAATGTGAATTGTAGAAAAATGGAAGTTTTCCAGTATAAATTATTTTACTTGCAGAAAAAAGTATTTCTGTAGTGGTACAAATGGTTTTATTAGGGATCCCTGGGTGGCGCAGCGGTTTGGCGCCTGCCTTTGGCTCAGGGCGCGATCCTGGAGACCCGGGATCGAATCCCACGTCGGGCTCCCGGTGCATGGAGCCTGCTTCTCCCTCTGCCTGTGTCTCTGCCTCTCTCTCTCTCTGTATGACTATCATAAATAAATAAAAATTAAAAAAAACAAATGGTTTTATTAATTTTTTTAAAGAAAGATTTTATTTAACAGAGCAAGAGGGGAAGAGAGAGAGCACAAGTAGGGGGAGCAGCAGAGGGAGAGGGAGAAGCAGATTTCCTGCTGAGCAGGGAGCCTGACTGGAGGCTCCATCCCAGGGGCTCTATCCCAGGACTTTGAGATTGTGACTTGAGCTGAAGGCAGATGCTTAACTTACTGAGCCACCCAGGTGCCCTGGGACAAATGGTTTTAGGAAAGGGGGAAGTCCTTAATGCTCAAATATTTATATTCTAGGAGTTTAGTGTATAAAAATGCTCTTTACATCAGTTCAGTCAGAAAAGTATCTTTATATTGCTGTGAATGAGATTGCTTTTAAACAGGTCTTCCTGGATAGAGGTGGTATATATAATATATAGTTAGAGGTGAAGACTTAGAAAACCTATGTTCATTGGACCCTGGGCGTTAGCGAGTGTTATTTCTCCAATGCTTTGTGGGTCTGGGATATAACTTCATAAAATACAGTCAAATTTCATTGAAAATTTTTAAGTGATCCCTCCAGACCCTAAACAATTCTATTGTTAAACAGTTTTTTTTTTTTTTTTTTGCTTCTAAAATGAAGTCTGGAAGATTTTGCATTACATCATTAGTGTATATTACAGCAAAGGTTCTTATTCTTGACTCCTCTGTGTCCTGGGGTTTGCAGAATGAAAGAGTATTTCAGATTTGATCGTGAAGGCTGCTGCGTTGTTGCAAAGATGAAGAGTGAGTTCTTGGTAACTGCAATGCCTGATACTTGCTGCTGTTTCTTGGATATGGTGTCCTTGGAATGGAACATTTCTCTAGTTTTTGTGTCCTTTCTGCTCCATGAGTATCCAGCAGGGCAGGATTTCCCAAGCTGCTCTTGTTAGTTGGTGGGGGCTCTTTTGTTATTTTCACGCTCTACAAAAGAAAATGCATTTGACTCTTACTAATACTCAGTTTGGATGGTAACTGGAACAGCATCTACCCTAGCCACCATACCACCTCTTACTTCATGAAAATGTTTATACAGTGTCCTCACTTTCTCTTAAATTATATTTCCTTCTGAATCACATGCTTTCTGTATATACTATTATACAGGTTAACCATCATTTCAGCTTTCATTAATGTTTTGCAGATTTGCTAGGTGCAAAGGAGACATTTTCAAGCATCACCTTTTTTTTCCCCCCAGTATGGAATCTGTGGTTTATGGTAGACTTTCTAACGATATGGATCTAGTCACTGTCACATTTCATATCCATTCTTAATTCAATCTAAATTTGTGTATTCTGGTTAAGTAGACTTTGTGAGGCCTATTAGCTTTCTATATATTGAATAAATTGTCAATAGTAAAGTAATTAAAGGGATCTAAACAATGCAGTTGTCTTAAGTAATCATTAATGGCAACTTGTTAGATCGCTATTCCAGTTATATATAAGTACTCACTCTATGTAAGGACTTACCTTATATATAAACAGTTATATTGGGCAAAGTATAGGATCTTTATCTAGATTATGTATAATAGAACATTTTTACAAAGCAGGGAACTAATTTCTTTCTCTTACTACCATATACAAGTATGTATATATATGTATAAATAATGTAACATATTGTATTATGATTAAGTGTTCATATATATTACTTTTTCCCTCCCCCCCACAAACATTTTAACCTTCAAGGTAGAAACAATTTCTGTCAGTAAAAGTTTTTAAGGAAATTACATGGATTCAGATATTGTTATGGGGTGGGATATTAACATTTGGTGCCTGCTGAAAGTTTTAGACACTCCTTATGCATTTGTTTTGATTTTCTTGACAACTCTGTAAATCAGTTACCTTGTATTTTCCTTTTTGTGATCTGAAACCAATGTCAGGTCACATCCTATTTCCAAGGAGACCCAGCTATAAAGTGTTAACTGGGATTTGAATTTAGTTCTTCTCTATGCTAAACCTGAAATGAATGCAAGTGGTAAATGTCTAAATAAAATAAACTGTTAGCAATCCTGGATTTGACAGCAGTTTCAGTTATCTGGGAGTGATTCTCAGGGTCCATGTTGAAATTCTTGCAGTTTTGCTCCAAAGAATTCTTACTGGAAGTGAGACCCTTGTACATGCATGACCCTCTAGCTAACTGCCCAATGTTCACTTCTTGTCTTGGCTTTGTTTTGTGTTTGAGGTTGTCCTATAATATAACTTTTGTCAAGTGCTGAAACATTGTGTCTTTGTAAGAAAAATTTTCCTGACAAAGAAACCCAGCTGCTAGAAATAAAGAAAAATAAAGAAATCTAAGAAAGTGGTAGATGTTAGCCAGAAAGTAGATATTTTTGAGAGGGTGTACAAATGGAATGTTGAATCCAGTGAGTCCTTTGACCTGGTTGTGAGTCAATCCACCATCCCTCCCAGGGAAAACAAAAGTTGACCTGTGAAGCATTGTTACTGAGGGTTCCAGCTTTGTCAAAAATTCTCATGGTTTTAGACAGATTTCTTGAAAATGTCAGGGATCCTATATTCATAAATCCTGTCCCACTTCCCTTCTCTGTCACCCTTAATAATATTTGAAAGAGATTTGGCTGTTTATAAATAGCTGGTACTTTATAGAAGTTGTTGTAGTTCTTACAAATATCTTAAAATATTAACATGAATAGCAGTATTCTCACTTAATAGAATAATCTGTGTCCTTTTCTGAATTTCACAGTTTATTTTAAAGAGTGGCTAGACCTTGGTGATGGTCTCTTTCTAGGGTTCTGACTTCCCATTTGTGCGTTAGAGCCTATGATTTGATTTACCCTATGGCTGGAACTGGCATTCTAGGATTGAAGTGGCTTGGTTTAGAGACACTTGCTTTATTATATATATTGATACAGTTTTTAGAGGAGGGTGAGGGTGGTAAAGAAATAGACATGTCCTCAAGTTGGCCTATGTTATAAAAATAATTCAGAAATGTTCTGCATAACATAAGAGGTAGGTTGGACAGGAGAAGGACAGAGAATAGGAGGACATAAGACTCTTCCTTTTTTGGTCATGCAGCAAATGTTAATAGAGTACTCACTCTATGTAAGGACTTACCTTATGGCTCCGGATAATTACAAACTGAAGAGAACTTTCAGGCTGTTTTTCCTGAACAAGAGTATGATGTAGTAGAAAAAGCATTCATATTAAAACCAGACCTGCCTAGGGTTGAATCTACACTACTTGTAATTTGTTGTATGAATTTAGGCAAATAATTTAACTCTTAGAGCTTCAGGGTTTTTTTTTTTTTTTTTTTTTTTTCATTTGAAAATTGACTATCAGTTTCATTTGATAACTGATAATTAAAATTTTCAGTTCCTTTCAGTTGTATGAGATCGAAACCCTACTCATACTAGTTTGGGCTACTGGCACAGACAGTAGTGTACTTTCTTCAAATGCAGATGGTTTTAAGGGCACAAATAATGGCCTCAGCACCTACTTAGTGGCTATCTCTTGTGTTACAGGTACTTTCAGGTAGGCTTTCTCCATGTAGAGCCCTCTGATGGCTCTAGGCTTACATTTTTTTTTTTTTTTTTTTAAGATTTTACTTATTTATTCATGAGAGACACACAGAGAAAGGCAGAGACACAGGCAGAGGGAGAAGCAGACTCCCTGCGGGGAGCTCAATGTGGGACTTGAGCCCAGGATCACACCCTGAGTCAAAGGCAGATGCTCAACCACTGAGCCATCCAGGGGCCCCGAGGCTTACAATCTTGAATGTAGTGGACCCAATATAAAATATGTTTCCCTTACCTATAGTTTTAGTATAAATCCTAGGATTACATCTCACTGAATGGATTGGGTCACATTTCCATCTTTGATATCTGTGGCCAAAGGGATAGCATCTGATAATAGACTAGGTCTGGATCAGGTACTAACTGCTGGAACTGGGAATAGGGAGTATGGTCAGTCACATGGTCTGAATCATGTGGACTGAGGTCACTGAAAGAAAGACTGTAGTGTGACTTGGGAAGGGGCAGTGGATACTGGGCAGGCATAACTAAAAGACTCCCTACAATCCTCAGTGTGCATACATGTCCTTCTACACATACATAACCTTAAAAAAAATGCCCTCACCTGACAGTGCAAATTTTTCACTTACAACTTCCAGTGCATTTAGCACCTGTCCCCCAACAAAGGAAGGCAGCTCAAAGACTCCTTTAAGTACTGCATCTAACTAAGATCTCTGGGTAATTTCTCTGGGTTTTGTTTGAATAGATACACTTAGGGTTTAGGAAGTTACTGTTAAATGATACGTATAACTAATGGTAATAAAGCTTCTATTCAGTGGTAGAAGGAAAATAGCATAAAGACAATAAAAACTCTCAATTAGAAAAGAGAAACAATCTACAGAGATTTTCCATTCCATGACATGTGCATATTTCACTGGACAGGTATGGCAAAGACTCTTTGCCCTGGCAGCGGAATACGATTTTTTATTTTTATTTTTATTTTTTTTATTCATGAGAGACAGAGAGAGAGAGAGAGAGAGAATGGAGCAGAGACACAGGCAGAGGGAGAAGCAGGCTCCATGCAGGAAGCCTGATGTGGGACTCGATCCCAGGTCTTCAGGATCAGGCCCTGGGTTGAAGGCGGTGCTAAACTGCTGAGCCACCTGGGCTGCCCGGAATACAATTTTTGATTAGCCAATATGGCTGTCTTTGGTTGTACCAACCAGGAAGGTCTTTTTTTTTTTTTTTTTTTTCTCCTAGTTAGAGACAGGGTGACTACTGAGAGATTCCTGTACTGGGGACTACATTGCCTCAACAACTTACTTTATATTGATGAGGTTTTGTGGTCCCAGGAGCTGTATTAGGGGTTGAGCAGTAACAAATCTTTGTGAGGAGTTTCTTGGGCAATACAACTTTTTAAAAATTAATATTTTATTGATTTGCATTTGATCAGATTCTCTCAAGTACCTAAAGTCTGAATCCTAGTTCTGGAATCAAATCATTGCCTGGTATGCCTCTAAAGAATTTTCCCATCACCGTCACCCAGTGGTTCCACAACATGGAGCAGTTCTTACCTCAGGGGACATGTGGCAATGTCTAGAGACATCTCTGTTGTTATAATGGGAGGTTGGGACGGGGAAATTAGGTAGATGTTGCTAGTATCTAGTAGGTAGAGCCCAAAAATACTGTTAAATATTCTACAATGGACAGGACAGCCTCCTACAACATAGAATTTTCTAGATCAAAATGCCAGTAGTACTGAGATTGAGAAACCATGCAGATCGTAGGTTTCTCAGTTTTCTTGTTGGCTTCTCTTTCTAGCCATTGAGAGCAGCTGCTCTAGGTAGTAACTCAGAGCTAATGTGTCCCTTCTTCCAGGATGGGTGACAGGGCATAGTTCTTCTTCTTTTTTAAAAAAACTTTATTTATTTATTTAGAGAATGCAAGTAGGGGGAGGGGCAGAGGCAGAGGGGGAATCTCAAGCAGACTCCCCGCTGAGTGCTGAGCTGGATGTAGGGCTTGATCTTGGGACCCTGAGATTATGACCTGAGCTGAAACCAGGAGTCAGATGCTCAACTGACTGAGCCACCCAGGCGCCCTGCGGATAGTTCTTTATAATGGGTAAATATCTTCTCTGCTAGGGTGCTTGGGGATGAGCCTGGAGCATTAGGCTTCTCTCATATTTTGTTTCTGATGGTCACATGCTCTAATTTTAGTTTAGGTATATTTAGTTTTCATCCTTGTAAATTGGAAGATTATCAGCCATCTTGGATTTGTGGTGAAAGACTGAAAAGATTTATTAAGACTTCACTCAAAGTATGCTGCTTTTTTGAATGACCTTATGAAGACTGCTGCATAGTTGGCAATATACCAACATCCTAAGATTTTTTTTTTTTTTTTTTTACTAAATATCCTATAGTTCCATCTTTAGGAGGCTCATAGTCTAATTTACAAGACATGGCAGTTTACCAGCTGCTTTTTTTATTTAGGATTGCCGACTTCTTAACCTACAATGGAGGGATGCCAAACACCCTCCACTTTTATACTGACTCAGTTCCACATTTTAGGACTGTCACTTGTATTGCCTCATTTCTGGCATAAATTTTATATTTGTCCAGCTTCTTTTAGATTGGAGTGGTAGAAACCCAGTTAAGAAAAATTATTCCCACATCTGTAACTGGCACCTTCATCCTTGTTCTCGCTCAGACCTCAAACCTTGAAGTTATCCTTGATTCTTTTTCTCTTATTTACCCCACACAATCAGCATATTCGTTGGCTTCAAAATACATCTGAAATCTGACCCAGTTCTCACCACCTCCATCTGGGGTTCACTCTGGTTCAACACAATCCATCCTGTCTTCCTCGTGACTCCTAACAAGGTTCCCACTACTACTTTGGCTCTCAGATAATTAGCCTCAGAATATTAGTGTCATCCTTTTAAAAAGTAAAAGATAATTTCTTTCTTTAGAACCTTGCAGTGGCCTCCCATGTAACTCAGAGTAGAAGCTCAAGTCCTCAAAATGAGCTAGTTTTGTTTTGCTCTCCTTCTCATGCAGGATCTTTCTCTGAACTCAGATTTTTCTGTTGTCTCTACCATTCAGGGCTCCTTGCTTGTCCTTACACAAGTGCTTCACACTTATTATTCCCCTGGCCTGGTATGTTCTTTTCCAGTTATCTATCCGTAGCATACTTCCTTATCTCCCTTAGGTTCTGGCTGAAATATCACTTCATGTTCTAAGTCGTTGATGAATAACATCAGTTTGAAATTGCCTACCTCTCCCATACTTCTTGTTACCTTTTCCTGCTTTTTCTTTTCTTTTAAAGGTTTATTTTATTATTTTTTAAAAATATGAGTTCAGATAATTAACATACAGTGTATTATTAGTTTCAGAGGTAGAGGTCTCCAGTGATTCATCAGTCTTACACAACACCCAGGTGTTCATCACATCACATTCCTTCCTTAATGCCCATCACCCAGTTACCCCATCCCTTTTTCTCCCTTCCCCTTTAGCAACCCTCAGTTTGTTTCTTATAATTAAGAGTATCTTATGTTTTGTCTCCCTCTCTGATTTCATCTTCCCCTATGATCCTCTGTTTTGTTTCATAAATTCCACATATGAATGAGATCATATAATTCTTGTTCTCTGATCAACTTATTTCACTTAGTATAATACCCTCTAGTTCCATCCATATTGTTGAAAATGGCAAGATTTTATTTTTTGATGGCTGAGTAGTAGTCCATTATATATGTATACACCACATCGTTATCCATTCATCTGTCAATGGACATCAGGGCTCTTTCCATAGTTTGACTATCGTGGACATTGCTGCTGTAAACATTGGGGTGCAGGAAACCCTTCGCTTCGCATTACTACATTTGTATCTTTGGAGTAAATATCTAGTAGAACAATTGCTGGGTCGTAGGGTAGCTCTATTCTCAACTTTTTAAGGAACCTCCATACTGTTTTCCAGACTGACTGCACCAGCTTGCATTCCCACCAGCAGTGTAAGAGGATCCTCATTGCCTCCTTGCCAACATCTGTCATTTCCTGTCTTGTTCATTTTAGCCATTCTGACTGGTGTGAGGTGATATCTCATTGTGCTTTTGATTTGTATTTCCATGGTGCTGAGTGATACTGAGCATTTTTTTTCATGTGTCTGTTGGCCATTTGTATGTCTTTGGAGAAATGTCTGTTCTTGTCTTCGGCCCATTTCTTGATCAGATTATTTGTTTTTTGGGTGCTGAGTTTGATGATTTTTATAGATTTTGGATACTAGCCCTTTATCCGATAAGGCATTTGCAAATATCTTCTCCCATTCTGTTGGTTGTCTTTTGGTTTTATCAACTATTTTCGTTGCTGTGCAAAAGATTTTTAGCTTGATGAAGTCCCCATAGTTCATTTTTGCCTTTTGTTTCCCTTACCTTTTGAGATGTGTCTAGCAAGAAGTTGCTGCATCCAAGGTCAAAGAGGTTGCTGCTTGTGTTCTCCTCTAGGATTTTGATGGATTTCTGTTTTACATTTAGGTCTTTCATCCATTTTGAGTTTATCTTTGTGTCTGGTGTAAGAAAGTGGTCCATTTTCATTCTTCTGCACATGGATGTCCAATTTTCCCAGCACCATTTATTGAAGAGACTGTTCTTTTTCCAGTGGCTATTCTTTTCTGCTTTGTCAAAGATTAGTTGACCATACAGTTAAGGGTCCATTTCTCGGTTCTCTGTCCTGTTGTGTTGACCTGTGTGTCTGTTTTTGTGCCAGTACCATCCTGACTTGATGATAAAAGCTTTGTAATGGAGTTTGAAATAGGGAATTGTGATGCCACCAACTTTGGATTTCTTTTTCAAGATTCTTTTGGCTATTTAGTTATTTTTTTTCTGGTTCTATACATATTTTAGGATTATTTATTCCAACTCAGTGAAAAAGTTTATAATACTTTGATAGGAATTGCATTTGAATGCATAGATTGGGGCAGCCGGGTGGCTCAGTGGTTTTAGCGCCGCCTTCAGCCCAGGGCCTGATCCTGGAGACCTGGGATCGAGTCCCACGTCAGGCTTCCTGAATGGAGCCTGCTTGTCCTCCCTCTGCCTGTTTCTGTACCACTCTCTCTCTCTCTCTCTGTGTCTCTCATGAATAAATAAAATCTTTAAAAAAAATGAATGTATAGTTTGCTCTAGGTGGTATAGATATTTTAACAATATTTGTTCTAATCCATGAACATGGAACACTTTTCTATTTCTTTGTGTCTTTCTCAATTACTTTCATGAGCGTTCTATAGTTTTTTGAGTACAGATCCTTTGCCTCTTTGCTTAGGTTTATTCCTAGGTATCTTATGATTTTGGGTGCTATTGTAAATGGGGTCAACTCCTTAATTTCTCTTTCTCCCATCTCATTGTTAGTGTATAGAAATGTGACCGATTTCTGTGCATTGATATTATATCCTGCCAGTTTGCTGAATTCCTGTATGAGTTCTAGCAATTTTGGAGGGGAGTTTTTGAGGTGGAGACAGTGTCATGACATCTGCGAAGAGTAAGAGTGTGTTCTTTACCAATTTGGATGCCTTTTATTTCTTGTTGATGTCTGATCACTGAGGCTAGGACTTCTAGTACTATGCTGAACAACAATGCTGAGAGTGAATATCCCTTCCATGTTCCTGAGCTCTCAATTTTTCCCCATTGAGAATGCTATTCACTGTGGGCTTTTCATCTATGGCTTTTATTATACTGAGGCATGTGTTCCCCCTATCCCTACACTGTGAAGAGTTTTAATCAAGAAAGGATGCTGTACTTTGTCAAATGCTTTTTCTGTATCTATTGAGAAGATCATATGGTTCTTCTTTTTTTATTGATGTAGTGTATCACGGTGATGGATTTATGGATTTTGAACCACCTTTGCAGCTCAGGAAAAAATCCCACTTGGTCATGGTGAATAATCCACGTAATGTACTTTTGGATCCTAATGGCTAGTATTTTGGTGAGAATTTTTGCATCCAGGTTCATCAGGGATATTGGTCTGTTAGTCTCCTTTTTGGTGGGGTCTTTGTCTGGTTTGGGGATCAAGGTAATGCTGGCCTCATAGTAAGAGTTTGGAAGTTTTCCTTCCATTTCTATTTTTTAAAAGAGCTTTAGAAGAATAAGTATTATTTCTTCTTTAAATGTTTGGTAGAATTCCCTTGGGAAGCCATCCAGCCCTGGACTCTTTTTGGGAGAATTTTGATTACTGCTTCAATATCCTTGCTGGTTATGGGTGTGTTCAGGTTTCCTATTTATTCTTGTTTCAGTTTTGGTAGTTTATATGTATCTAGGAACACATCCATTTCTTCCAGATTGCCTAATTTGTTGGCATATTGTTGCTTATACTATGTTCTTATAATTGTTTGTACTTCCTTGGTATTGGTTGTGATCTCCCTTTCATTCATGATTTTATTTGGATCCTTTCTCTTTTTTTTTTTTGGATAAATTTGGGCAGGGGTTTATCAATCTTACTAATTCTTTCAAAGAACCAGCTCCTAGTTTTGTTGATGTATTATGTTCTTTTGGTTTCAATTTCATTGACTTTCGCTCTAATCTTTATTATTTCTCTTCTCCTGCTGAATTTAGGCTTTACTTGCTGTTCTTTCTCCAGCTCCTTGGGGTGTAAGGTTAGGTTATGTATTTGAGACCCTTCTTGTTTTTTGAGAAAGGCTTGTGTTGCTATATACTTCCCTCTTAGGGACCACCTTTGCTGCATCCCAGAAGTTTTGAAAGTTGTGTTTTCATTTTTGTTTGTTTCCATGGATTTTTAAATTCTTTAATTTCCTGGTTGACCCATTCATTCTTTAGCAGGATGCTTTTTAGTCTCTATTTGAATTCTTTCCATGTTTCCTCATGTGACTGAGTTCCAGTTTTAAAGCATGTGGCCTGAAAACATGTAGGGAATGATCCCAGTCTTGGTACCAGTTGAGACCTGATTTGTGACCCAGTAAGCGATCTATTCTGGAGAATGTTCCACATGCACTAGAGAGAAACGTGCATTCTGTTGCTTTAGGATGGAATGTTCTGAATATATCCATGAAGTCCATCTTGTCCAGTGTGTCATTCAAAGCCCTTGTTTCCTTATTTATCTTTGCTTAGATGATCTGTCCATTGCACTGAGTGGGATGTTAAAATCTCCTACTATGATTATATTATCATCAATGTGTTTCTTTAATTTTGGTATTAACTGGCTTGTATAATTGGCTGCTCCCATGTAAGGGCATAAATATTTACAGTTGTAAGATCTTGTTGGATAGACCCTTTATTTATGATATAGTGTCCTTCCTCATCCCTTATTATAGTCTCTGGTTTAAAACCTAATTTGTCTGATATAAGGATCGCCAACCCAGCTTTCTTTTGATGTCCATTATCATGAGAAATGGTTTTCCACCCCCTCACTTAAAATCTGGAGGCGTCTTTGGGTCTGAAATGAGTCCCTTGCAGACAGCATATTGATGGGTCTTGCTTTTCTATCCAATCTGATATCCTGTGTCTTTTGATTGGGGCATTTAGCCCATTTACATTCAGAATAACTATTGAAAGGTATGAATTTAGTGCCTTGTATTACCTGTAAAGTCACTGTTTCTGTATATTGTCTCTGTTCCTTTCTGGTCTGTGTTACTTTTGGGCTCTGTCTTTTCTTAAAGGATCCCTTTTGATATTCCTTGTAGAGCTGGTTTGGTGATCACAAATTCTTTTAGTTTCTGGAAGCTTTTTAGCTCTCTGATTTTAATGACATCCTAGCTGGATAAAGTATTCTTGGCTGCATGTTTTTCTCATTTAGCACCCTGAATATATCATGCCAATCCTTTCTGTCCTGCCAGCTCTCTGTGGATAGGTCTGCTGCCAGTCTATTGTTTCTACCCTTGGAGGTTATGGATCTCTTGTCATGAGCTGCTTTCAGGATTTTCTCTTTGTCCCTTAGATTTGCAAGTTTCACTATTGTGTGTGTGTGTGTGTGTGGGGGGGGGGGGTTTGACCTATTTTTATTGTTTTTGAGGAGGGTTCTCTGTGTCTCCTGTACTTGAATGCCTGTTTCCTCCCCAAGATTAGGGAAGTTTTCCACTATAATTTGCTCCAGTATACCTTCTGCCTTTCTCTCTCTCTCTCTTTCCCTTTCCTCTTCTTTTGGGATCTCAGTTATTCTAATGTTGTTTTGCTTTATGGTATCACTTATCTCTTGAATTTTTCCCTCATGATCTAGTGTTGTTTATCTCAGTTTCCTTATTCTCCATCAGTTTTTATTCTGTATCACTAATTCTCTTTTATCATTTATCCTAGCATTTAGAGCCTACATTTTTTATTGCATCTTATTGGTAGGTAGCCTTTTTAAAATTTCAAATTGATTAGATTTTAGTTCTTTTATTTCTCCAGAAAGGGATCCTCTAGTGTATTCCATGCTTTTATTTCAAGCCCCACTAGTATCTCTGTAATCAACATTTGAACTCTAGTTCTGACATCTTACTTGTGTCCATACTGATTAGATCCCTGGCAGTCAGTACTCCTCTTGTTTTCTTTTTTTTGAGGTGAGTTTTTCTGTCTTGTCATCCTGCCCAGAGAATAGGTGAATGAGAAAACAAAGTACTAAAATGGCAACATCAACTTCAGAGAAATATACTCTAAAGAAATCAGAAGAGACCCAAACCAAAAAAAAAAAAAAAAAAGAGAGAGAGAGAGAGACAGAGAGACAGAGAGAAAATTTAATTAGGTGAACAGAACAGAGCAATACACTGGATTCTGTATGAATTTTGGTACATTTGTTAGAAAACTAGATCCCAAAATTGAAAAGAAAGAAAAACATATATGTACAAAAATAAAATTAAATATAATGAAAGGATAGAATGTAACTGTAAAAATGAAAATTAAAAGGGGCACCTGGGTGGCTCAGTGGTTGAGTGTCTGCCTTCTGCTCAAGTTGTGGTTCCAGGGTCCTGGGATTGAATCCTGCATCAGGCTCCCTGGGGAGCCTACTTCTGCCTCTGCCTGTGTCTCTGCCTTTCTATGTCTCTCATGGATAAATAGATAAAAAATGTAAAATTAAAAGACAAAATAAAGACAATATAAAGAGACAGGTGAACAGAGCAGAGCAGTACACTACATCATGGGTGTATTTTGATCTGCTAGAGGAAGTTATGTCCCAAAATCGTAAAGAAAGGAATATTTACATATATATACAAAAAATAAAATTGACCAAATTAAAACTATAGAATGTGATTGGAAAGATGAAAATTAAAAAAGACTTAAAAAAAGAGTATCATCAGACACTAGATTCTGGATGTTTCTTGGTCTGTTAGAAGAAACCACATTCCAAAATCATAGTCAAAGAAAAACTTATAAATATAGAAAAATAAAATTAAATACAATGAAAGGATAGAATGTAACTGTAAAAATGAAAGTTAGGAAAGACTTCAAAAAGAGTTGATAAAAGAAGAAATTGGCTGGAGAGAAAAAAAATTTAAATTGAAAGACTAAATAATCAGGAGAAAAAAACCCCATGGATTCTATATACTCTCCCCTTGACGCTGGAGTTTTGCATTCTGTGTGACTGGGCAAAGTTGGTCCTCAGGCCCCTGGGTAGCTCAGTGGTTGAGCATCTGCTCAGGGCGTGACCCCGGGGTCCTGGAATCGAGTCTGGCATCAGGCTCCCCGTAGGGAGCCTGCTTCTCCCTCCGCCTGTCTCTCTGCCTCTCTCTCTGTATCTCTCATGAATCAATAAATATGATCTTTAAAAAAAACAAAGTTGGTCTTAGCCAGATGCTGTTGCCCTTCTGCGGGAGGGGCCTGTTGTGCTGATTCTCCAGTGTTTGGGGTAGTGGACTTGCACCCCCCCCCCACCATGTGGTGGACTTGCTTGCACCCTCCCTGCTAGGTGGTGGACTTGCAGTCTCCCCACCAGGTGGTGGACTTGCACCCTCCTCACCAGGTGGTGGACTTGCACCCCCCCGCCAGGTGGTGGACTTGTATACCCTCCCCTGCCAGGTGGTGGACTTGCACCCCCCCTGCCATTTGGTGGACTTGCATCCTCCCCCTGCCAGGTGGTGGACTTGCACCCTCCCCCTGAGATGTGGTAGACTTGCACCCCTCCTGCCAGGTGGTGGACTTGTATCCCCTCCTGCCAGGTGGTGGACTTGCACCCCCCTGCCACGGCGCCGGGCTACATGTAAGTGGCTCCAGGCTGCTCTGTGATCCCTGAAGGGTGGCCGTGCAGCTTTAGAGGGTGGGGTACAAAAGCAGCCTCCCAGTGTCCAGGTCAGAGTGGACAGCTTGGGGCCCCTCCTCAGCACGCCCTCAGAGGTAAGCAGTTACTCCTCCCTCTGCTCTCTGTCCACACTCTGTGCTCACCCAGCCTGTGACAGGCATTTCTATCTCAGGCACATGACCCTATTTCTAGTCTCCAAATCCTGCAGACTCCTGGGCTTACACCCCCGACCCTCTTTTGGGGGGTGGTCTTTTTAAATTTTTTTTTAAAAGATTTTATTTATTTATTCATGATAGACATAGAGAAAGAGAGAGAGAGGGGGGGTTGTGCAGAGACCAGGCAGAGGAAGAAGCAGGCTCCATGCAGGAAGCCCGACGTGGAACTTGATCCCGGGACTCCAGGATCGCGCCCTGGGCCAAAGGCAGGCGCCAAACCGCTGAGCCACCCAGGGATCCCTGGGGGGTGGTCTCGTGGTGGTCCTGCCACTTGTTGGGCCCCTTGACCCATCCTGCAGGGGTTCATGGTTTGTGGCCACCTGGAACTGGCACCCTTGGTCTTCGTGTGACCCCCAGGATCCTGAGACCACACTACCCCCCTTCAAATTCCACCCCCTCTTTGCTGCCTGAGCACCTCACAGGCAGGGATGTCCCTCACCAGAGCAGACTTCTAGAAGTTCTGATTTTGTACTCTGCTGGTCCACCAACCACTTTCTGGTAGCCTGCTGCTGGGGGCTCCCTCCCCTTCCCTCATTTATCTTCCATATATCACCTTGATTCACTTCTCCACACTTCCTACCTTGCAGAAAGCAGTTGCTTTTCTATTTGTAGAGTTGCAGCAATTCTTAGATCTCCAGTTGAGTTTGCAGGTGTTCAGAATAGATTTAGTAGTTATCTAGCTGGACTCCTGAGACCAGACAAAACCAAGGTCTCCTGCTCCTCTGACGTCTTGGACTCCACCTTTTTTTTTTTTTTTTTTCCGATTAATTTATTTGTTTTGGAGAGAGAAAGAGAGAATCTTGAACAGATTCTGCACTGAGTATCGTGTCGGATGCAGGGATCGATCTAAATTTAACCGGAATTAAATTTTGGTTAATCACAATTGAGTGTTACTTATTCGAGAAGTAGAAGGGATAGAGGTGGGAAATAGAAGTATGTGCTATGAGGGTGAGAGGCAAGGGAAATGCCAAAGACACATAATTTTAGACTGGCTTTCAGGGTCATGCAGCTATAGGGTGGCACTTGTATGACTCTGAGAGTGGATGTCTCCATACATTTTGCACCCCAGTTACCTTTCTTACCTCATGAAGAGAAGCACATTTAAGGAATAGGAACTATATTTTTACTATGATTGTAAGTTAAAGATGGTAGCCTGTGTGGCTGGGGAAGTTGGTGGGGAAGATTAAGGTGCATTAAAAAATAGTTATTATGCATTTTCAACTTGTCTATAGAAACCTTTGCTGAGCTCCAATGAGGAGGATAATATCTTGGAGGTAACCCGAAGAATATAGTTTTTACTCATAGGTTTATAGTCATTTAAAAAAAGAAATGTTCCATTTAGAAATGCTGCCATGGAAATTGCTACTTCTTTTTAACCCAAACTATTTCGATATCTTTTGGAAAATAGGGTTTTTATTCATTGAAAAATAAAAATTATAGAAACACATCACGTTGGAGAGTGACACATAAATAACACGTGGGTGTTTTGACTAGCTTCCTTGAGCAAGACACTCGAAACTGCTCAATGTTGGGTATGAAATCTTAGTTGAATAGTTACATTTCTTGTTCTTAGGTCTTTAAAGATAATTTTCTATATCACAGTGAAGGACCCAAATATGAAATTCTAGGTATTTTCAGCTATCTTTTTTGATAGAGAAATGGCTAAAAAAAATTTCAAAGTAAATGGATTGTCCAGTAATTTTGGGGTGTGTCTCTGGAGTGGAATTAGATACCATATCTAATAGATAACATAGAATTACATTTAGGTGCACACTCATACCTTTTGTTCTTTGGATCTATAAGTAATCAGGTTTACTGTATTATATCTAAGGGGTTTAACTGAAGATACACTAATGACAGCAGCATGATTAAAATTTTCACATTTAGGGCAGCCCGGGTGGCTCAGTGGTTTAGCACTGCCTTCAGCCCAGGGCATGATCCTGGAGACCCGGGATCGAGTCCCGCATCAGGCTCCCCGCATGGAGCCTGCTTCTCCCTCTGCCTGTGTCTCTGCCTCTCTCTCTGTGTTTCTCATGAATAAATAAAATCTTAAAAATTTTTTTTTTTCACATTTAAGTATCCTTTAAAGTCATGAATTTTATCATTTAATGTAAAAACTCTTGTCAAAGCCTTCCTTTACACCAAAGTGTACAAGTTGGGAAAAGCCATGATCTCCCTTGGAAATTCGTTCATTCAGTATTTACTTGTTTGGTGGCTGCAGTGTTCCAGGGATTATGTAGGATGCTGGCTCTGTTAAGATGATAACCCCTGTCCTCAATCATGTCACAGTTTAATGGAAGAAGAGGGATGTAATAATACTTTCATTATATGTAGGTTAGATTTCCAACCAGTTCTAGCTTTGGGAACCTTGCCAAATCTACAGGACAATATATACTTGTCCAGGGGCCAAGAAGAAGCCCTTTGGAAATGAGCAGAAAGCTTAGAAAAGTAGGAGACTTGGAAGATATTCCTGTCATACTTTGGCTAGTTTCTTGACCAGAGGGAAGGATTTATCTTATAGGTAACCTTCATGAAATGTCCTCTGATTCTTGTGAAAGTCAAGGAAGTAGGGGAAATGACAGGAAAAAAGAATAGGCAAACAAGAAAGAGAAGCTTCAGAGAATGGGAGGGCTTGGCTTATAGCCAAGAAATTGGGATTAGAAATACAAGGCCCTGGGGCAGAAAATGAGGCACAGTGACAGAGCTGTAAGGGACATATGTTGACGTCAGTGGTAGAGAAGAGAGCGAGTGACCAAGAAGCACCTTAGGAATTCTCCTAGTTATAAGAATTGAGAGAAGAGCCGATGGAGGAGTCAGGCTTTGGCATGCTTAGGCATATTAGAGACAATACGAGTTTGTTGGGAGAATCTTTCCTAAACCTTCTCAGCCTTTCAGAGGTTTTCTTACGCAGTTAATTACTCCTTTAAGCTGCAGTAATATTTTAACAAATGTACTTACTTGCTGCTTTTGATATGCTTCAAACCTGAAATTAGTTTTATGATCTGAAAATGGAGAAAAACATGAATTACCTATTCAAAACTGAGGGGCTAGGTTAGGGGAAAAGGGAAGACATGTTACTCATCGAGAAGGTTGTGGGAAGAAAGAGGAGAGTAAGCAGGGATAGAGACGTTTGGTAAATACAGCATTCTTCTTATCGCGGTGACTCTGCTACACCGTCACGGCTAACTTCCGATGGTAGCCTGCCCTGTGTGCTCCACGTGTGCATTTTCGCTTTTTCTCCATAGTGAACATTGCTGACTCCTTGAATTTCTTCTTGCAGCTCCTGTTTTCTGGCCAGACCTGTGGTCGTTCCAGTGAGACTCCACTGCACATTTTCTCAAGGGTCTTCCTCATCCCTAATGTGTAATCCTTCAACATGGACCTGCTGCTTTAGCTAAGACATGACCAGCAATGAACAGTAGTAAGGTAGGATTACTTCACTCTTTGTGAATTGCTAGGCTCTGAAACCATGAAAGAGTTTTGACTTGTCTTGATTTTGTGGTGTCTGTGTTATTCTATTTACTCCACCATTTCCTATTTCAGTTATGTATTTTTTGTCATTTATCCTACTGAATTCTGTCTCATTTGCGATATAACTATTGGTTTTTTCAGCTAACATTTATGATCATCAGAATCCCAATCTATAACCCTTTCCAGCTTGTGTGTCCACTAGTCCTGTATTTTCAACCACCTGACACCAAACTCAGTATATCTTATTTTCTTCCCAGTCTCTCCTCTGGTTTTTGTATTTCAGTTAATAGCATTATTAGTCACATTGTTCAGTAAGTCATATATTCATTTACTGTTTCATTCATTTGTTTGCTGTATATCAATACACTTCTATTAAGTATCAGGCAGTTTGCTGCTTCTGGGGACATGATGATGCATAAGCTGGACAGTCCATCCTTATAGCTTATATAAGATCTGGGGATCTGATGTGCAACTGGGTGGCTGTAATTAACAGTACTGTATTACGTACTTGAAATTTGTTAAGAGAGTGGATCTTAAATGTTATCACCACACACACGCCATCATAATTATGTGGAGAGATAGAGATGTTAACCTTATTGGGGTAATCATTTTGTACTGTATACATAGATCTGGTCATCATGTTGCACACCTTAAAACTTACCTATGTTGTATGTCAGTAATATCTTAATAAAGCTGGGGGTGGTGGAGGGAAAGAAGGAATAGGGGGTATAAGCACTTTATGCAAGAGTTTGGTGAGTTTGAGGAACATCAAAAAGCCCAGTGTTGCTGACTTAGTGAGAGAGGCAGAGATGGGTAGGAAGAGGTTTTAAAAATATGCAGGGTTTTGAACAGTTTGGTAGGAAGCTTGTATTTTATTCTAGATTATATCATCGTTTGAGCTGTCGTGTGAGGAATGGACTGACCGGCCAGGTGAAAGTGAAAGCTGGCAGTTGTAGGAGCGGAGGTGAGATAGTGGTGGCCCGGTAAGGTGCCAGCAACATGGAACAGAGAGGTGGATGGATTTGAAACACATCTG
The DNA here is from genome assembly GCF_011100685.1 of Canis lupus familiaris. Lineage (NCBI taxonomy): Eukaryota > Metazoa > Chordata > Mammalia > Carnivora > Canidae > Canis > Canis lupus. Next base: position 3,281,078 of record NC_049224.1, on the reverse strand, counting down.
AATCAGAATTTGTGGGACTTTGAATAGTTTGGGTATGGAAACATAACATTCTGAAGGATGACTCTGAGATTTTTGGGTTTTAAGCAACTGGGTGGATGAGCAACTGGGTAGATGCTGGCATCATGCCCAGAAACCTTTTAGACAACTATCTTTGCCATTATGTCAAAGATCGGTTATTTCACCGAAAGGGAAATTAATTATAATGTTAGAAATAATGTTAGTGCTGGAAATAAAACCATCTGGCAAATTTGTAATATGTACTGGTTAATACTTTGTTTTGCTTTTTCCCTTGAAATTTAATTTATATGACTTTCTGTTTTTATTTTATTAAAAATCTTTTTGATTTGAGTATAGTTGACACCCAGTGTTACATCAGTGTCCAGTGTACCACAGAATGATCAACAAGTTTATACATTATGCTGTGCTCACCACAAGTGTAACTACTCCCCTCTGTCACCACGCAGTGCTGTTATACTATCATTGTCTACATTCCTTGGTGGTGGCTTTTAATTTCTATGACTTTTGATTGTTTTTTAAGGATTTTATTTATTTATTCATAAGAGACAGAGAGGCAGAGACACAGGCAGAGGGAGAAGCAGGCTCCCTCCGGGGAGCCTGTTGTGGGACTTGATCCTGGGACTCTGGGGTCATGCCCTGAGTTGAAGGCAGATGCTCAACCTCTAAGCTACTCAGGCGTCCCTATATTTTTATATTTATATAAGTTAATAAATTATGTAGTTTATATATAAATTTTATATATAAAAAATAGTTAATATATTAAATACTTCTGGAGTTAATATAATAAAAAGTTAATAAAGATATATTTATGTCCTTATATATATATTTTACATGTTTATATATATTTTATAGCTTTATTTTATATATATTAAAGATTTATATATATTTATATATTTTGAAGATTTATTTATTTATTTTAGAGAGAATGAGGGAGAGAGAGTGCAAGGAAGGGAGGAGCAGAGGGAGAGAAACTCAAGTAGACTCTGTACTGAGTCAGAGTCTGACTCAGGGCTGGATCCCAGGACCCTGACCTAAATCATGACCTGAGTCAAAATTAAGAGCCTGGCGCTTAACCTACTGAGCCACCCAAGTGCCCCGTTTCTATATTTAAAATCATTTAAAACTATATTAGAAAGATTGTGATAATATAAATTTTTTGTTATGCCTATCCTAATAATTTCCTGCATGGTTATAATATCAATATCACATATAAGAAAATTAACATTAATTTAAGAATATCTTTAAACATAATGGTCCTTATTCAGATCTCCCCAATTGTCCCTAAAATTTTTTCTTTAGAATTTTGGATCCAGGAGTCAATCAGGTTTCATGCATTGCAATTGATTCTTTTTTTTTTTTTTTAAATGTTTATTTATTTATGATAGTCACAGAGAGAGAAAGAGAGAGAGGCAGAGACCCAGGCAGAGGGAGAAGCAGGCTCCATGCACCGGAAGCCCGATGTGGGATTCGATCCCAGGTCTCCAGGATCGCGCCCTGGGCCAAAGGCAGGTGCCAAACCCCTGCGCCACCCAGGGACCCCCGCAATTGATTCTTATGTCTCCTTTATTCTCTTTTAATTTTGAACAGTCCTTTTTTGTTTTTCATGATTTATATTTTCTTTAAGAGATACAGTTTGTGTATACTTAATGTCTTTCTTGGGAATTGCCTGGTTCCTTCGAACCTTATTCATCTAAAACTTACTTGCAATTTGTTTCTTTTCCTTCCAGTTCTCAGAGGTTGCTAGAAATAAAAGTGTTTATTCCAAGCTTTTTTAAAAAACCGTCATTCCATCATTAAGTAGACATTGGCTGAGGTTTTTACATTTGGTTGCATTAAATTAAAGATAAGGAAACTGTGGGAGATCCATGTTGTATTTGATCCACTGACACCTGTCAGCAAATGAAATTCATTTAAAACAACAGAAGTCTGAAGGAGCTCCTCCACTACCTACCATTACCCACTCCCACCTTCTAACCACTTGGTTATACCTAGGAATGTATATCTAGTTGCCATGGACGTTATAAAGCAGTATCAGTCTAAGGTTCTGTCTTTGAAAAATGCCCAATTTCAAGCAGGAAGCAGATTAAAATGCGAATGATGAATAAACCCGTTAGTAGAGACAACCAGAGCTAAGCATGAAGAGGTCCTCTCTGGTGCTTGTGTGGAATGGCATTCAGTTCTCTCCTTTCTTGCTCGCTTCTGAGTTTTACAGATTTGGTTGGTTTTCTTTAAGTGTTATATGGCATTTAGGAACAAGTGGTGTTTTGGGGGGAAGGAGTAGGAGGAACTTGTAAGCAGCATTTTTAAAGAGGGGAAGAGTCCTATTTGGTTGAGAGGATAGAAAAAAGTGTCAGTGAGGAAGGGACTACTCATGGTGGTTTAGGGAGGTCTGTGAAGCCTTCTCCTTCTTTTTGTTCCAGCTGGGTTTAGGTTATACTCTGTGCTTTTACTACACTTTATCCTGGGATCCCTTATAGCAGTTATTGCCGTGTGTTAAAACTGCCTATATAGTAAGCTCCCTGAGGCTGCGGCCAAATTTTTTTTTTTTTTTTTTAAATCTCTGTGTACCCAGGGCCTCACTCATTGCCTGGCATATTGTAGACATTGAGTAAATACTTATTGGATAAATGAATGAATGAATGAATGAATGAATGGAAGACTTTTACTAAGCCCTAGTACAAAAAGACAGGTTCCTTTTTTGGGCAGCCACAGTAATGGTTGGACCTGATTTGATTGATTCATTGTTGAGGTGCTCAGTTAGAGCTGGAATTCATTTAGGAGACTAGGAAAGGGACAGAGATGAAACCAGAGCACTGTATGAGTCGTGATACAATTGGGAGATTTTTCAGAGAAGTAGCTATCATGAAGATGTAAGCACTGTTGTCATTTGGTAAATAAAATAAATATATTTGAAAGAGAACATTTTTTTAATATTAAGCATTCCATCTGTGAAATTTGATCTTTACTTTCTTAACATTCAGTCTTGAAATATTTGTTGAGGAGTGGTTAGGTGGCACCGTCAGTTAAGCTCCTGACTCTTGGTTTTAGCTCAGGTCATGATCTCATGGGTTTTGGGATTGAGCCCAGCACTTGGCTCTGTGCTTAGCGGGAAGTCTGCTTAGAGAGTCTCTCCCTCTGTCCCTCTGACTACATGCTTGTGCACACGCACATGTTCTTTCTCTAATGAAAACATCTCTTAAAAAAAAAAAAGTTTGTTGGGAAGTCTTTTCCTTATATTTTTTTATGTTATAAAACAGATACATGCTTAGGATAAATACGCAAATTAGAAATAGATAAAATAGAAAGTGACATTCTTCTTACTATTCCAGGTCTCAGTCTTCAGAAGGAGCTAATGTTAACAGTTTGATTTATATCAAATTGGTTTTTGAAAAAAAAATATATATTTAGAAGCACATGTTTATGTTTGTATAATTTTAAAAATAGGTCACTGATGTACATGTTCTGAAATTTGCTTTTCCTGTTTATCCTTTGATTTTTATCTATGTTCCATATAATTCCAAAAATTTTTGGATATATAGGAGGACAGAAACACCAGCAGAGAGTAATAGCATACAACCAGAGCAATTGGATATATAGGGAAGATAAAATTTAAGGAGCTCAGAATAAGAAAAATACCTGCTAATTTATATTAGTATAATTGCTTTGATTTAGAAGTACTTCTCTTTGACTTCTTTAACCTACCTGAAATTATAAAAGGAATTATTTTTTCTTATGCATTGTAGAATAAACACGTAAGAGATAGAGTAAAACTTTAAGATTTATTGAGTACATTTATTGTGAATAGGACACCCTTTCATTACTGAGTGGTATTATAACAAAGGGCAGAGGCCAAGAAGCCATCTGGAGTAGGCGATATGAACACAGTCCTGAAGGTACTGATTAGTAAAGCTTTTTTAAAAAAATGGCTAGAGGAAATGAAGAAGGATTGACTCAGCTGAAAGTTGTTAGGGCAAATGCAATAGAAAGATAGGAGGTCAGGGAAAATCAACTGATTTAATATTTATAGGGAAAGAAGTAGGGAAGTTACATGCCCAAGTTTGCCTGGGACAGTTCTGGAATAATAAAGAACAGCACCTCATTTTACTTTTAAAAATATCCCAGTTCTGGATGATCGGTGGCATCACCCTTAAAGGGAGAGAATATGGGGGTCCCGATAAATTTTAGAGAATATACTTCAATCAGTGGGTGGCTGGAGATATTTTAGAGGTTAAAGAGTGGATGTGGTAATAGTTAACAGTACTGGAAGAATGGTATAGTAGGTTATGGCCTAAAACTAGAATTTTGAAGTTTACCTTTGCAGAGATGAAACAGTTTAAGATTTAGGCTATGGGCAGTAGCAGTGGGTGGTTGAAATGAAGTTGGGTTGAATGGATCTTTGGAGAAGAGAAAGACTATAGAGGTTAAAATTTCCATGGATGAGGATATGAATTGGGTTAGAGAATAAGATTTGGGGGCAAGTGGAGACTGGAGACTGAAAGGAAGATTTGGAGACAACAAAGCTAGGTGGGGTAGGACTTGGTAGAGCTGAATGAGAAGAGATTTTTGAATGAAATTGGAAGGGCAGTGATTTGGACGTGGCACTAGGGAATCAGGATAATATTACCCATCCATCTACCTCCCAAGCCCCCCAGCCCCATGGGTAGAGGTGGTACAATGTAGGGAAGGTTTATCCTCCGCCTGTGAACACTGTGTTTTTGGGGATCCAGGTTTCAGATAGGGTAGGCAGTTGAAGGGTAGAGATTTCGGGAAGTTCATTTACAAACTAAATGGAATTCTAGAGGAACAACTTGGGAAGACAAGACTTTAGAGAAAGGATGGAACAGGAGTGGGAATTAGACCTTGCCTTTCGAGAAAGGACTTGTCTTATAAAAAGAAGCCAAGAACGGAACAGACTCTCCTCGGTATTCTAAACAGTGGCATGGGCAGCTCTGGTGGCGCAGAGGTTTGGCGCCTGCCTTTGGCCCAGGGCGTGATCCTGGAGACCCGGGATCGAGTCCCGCGTCGGGCTCCCTGCATGGAGCCTGCTTCTCTCTCTGCCTCTCTCTCTGTCTTTCTCTCTGTTGCTCATGAATAAATAAATAAATAAAATCTTTAAAAAACAAAACAAAACAGTGGCGTGAGGGGCCCTGTCATTGCAGGGTAGAAACTGGCTTTGGATTAGTTCATTTAAATTATAACTTAGGAAACCTCTATGGTTGCCATTCTGCTACTGTGTGCCTTTAATGAACCTATGTGAAAGGAGACATAATGGATTTTGAAATTATTTTGACTTCTTCCTGTATTGCTCTTCTCTTTGAAGGGAAAAAATTGCTTGGCCTTAATTTGAACACTGAGCTCTTTTTATAATAATTGATCATATAGGAAGAGTAAAAGGTTAAGAAGTGTCTAGATAATGGTTGTATCTCAATTTAGACCATACAAGGTCGTGTGCATTGTGGCCATACTTAATGTTTTTAATCTTTGTTCTCGTTTTCCTTCAGATCAACAATTTTTCACCAACATGTCCCTCATTTTCCTACCCTTGTGACCTTGCTTGTGTTTAAACTTCTACTTGGAAAGTAACCCTCCTTCATCACTTGCTTTTCCGTGTTCTGTCTTGTGTGGGTGCTATCTCTCTCTCTCATGCTTTATTAGTAATGACTACTTTTTAATGTCTCTCCAAAGCCAGGCACGTTATATATCCTATCTCCTATAATCTTCATAACAACCCTGCAAAGTAGGTGTTACTATCCCAATTTTATTATTATTTATTTTTATTTTTTAAAGATTTTTATTTATTCATGAAAGACAGAGAGAGAGGCAGAGACACAGGCAGAGGGAGAAGCAGGCTCCATTCAGGGAGCCTGATGCAGGACTCGATCCTGGATCCTGAGATCACACCCTGAACTGAAGGCAGACGCCCAACTGCTGAGCCACCCAGACATCCCTACTACCCCAATTTTAAAGATAAGAAAATCAGGCTTCCAGAAGTTTAATTAAAATGCAGTTATACAGCTATTAAATGGTAGAGTTACCCAGAACTGTTTCCAGGGCCACCTCCTGTGTACACACTTGCAGATAAACACGTGTATATGTGCTCTCTTCTTAAGTATCCCTCAAGGCTTGTTGGAGAGGTTCTCTCCCTCTTTCTTTTTTAATATTTTATTTATTTATTCATGAGAGACTCAGAGAGAGAGAGGCAGAGACACAGGCAGAGGGAGAAGCAGGCTCCATGCAGGGAACCCGACATGGGATTCGATCCCAGGTCTCCAGGACCAGGCCCTGGGCGGAAGGCGGTGCCAAACTGCTGAGCCACCCAGGCTGCCCCTCTCCCTCTTTTTTATTTTTTACTTTATTTTTATTTTTTTAAAGATTTTATTTATTTATTCATGCGAGACACTCACAGAGAGAGGCAGAGACACAGGCGGAGGGAGAAGCAGGCTCCAGGGAGCCCGACGTGGGACTCGATCCCGGGTCCCCAGGATTACGCCCTGGGCCGAAGGCGGCGCTAAACCCCTGAGCCACCCAGGCTTCCCCGTGTCCCTCTTTTTTAATTAGGAAATGCTCTCCAGCTTTCCTGAGGTGTAAGTGAGGTATAACATGTGTGTTTAAGGGGCACCATGTGATACAGGTAGATGTTGTGACATGACATTCTCCTCTTAAAAAGCCTTTTGGAGCTCTCCTACTCAGCTGAGCTCTTTCCCTTTTCTGTGTCCTTGTAGCACTTTATGCCTCATGCTTTTGTCTTCTGTGAAGCCTTCCTGGATGGCCTCTAGAAATGCGCACGCTTGTGTATCCCCGCTGAGTTTATAACACATTTGTCTTTGGGAACCTATTGGATGATAGGACAGTTGTTTATTTCCAGGTTCGTTACCCTTAGGAACTTGTGGGCCTTTGAGACTGGGGACTATAATCTTATGGATCTTGATATTCCCGGCACTGAGAAATATATCTGACACATAGATAGATGTTCACTACACGTTGCTGAATGAATTTTGAATGACGTGACGTGTATCATCATTACCCATGAAGTTGTCTGTTTAGTCTTAGTTCACCGTAAATTGTTTGACGGCAGTAACTGGAATTTTATTTTTGTACCCTTAATAGGATCTCTCCCAGAATTACTCAATAAATGCCTACTGATATATATTAGTACTTTAAAACAAAGAAAAAAATTCTGTTAATAATTCTTCTCTCCCCAAATAATTTTAAATGTCAGTACTTCACATACATTTCTAAAATTAAAAAGTAGTTAATTCAGAAACAAACATATTGTTCATTTGTGTATAGATCATGCAGTGTTCCTTCTCAGTTGGATATATTATCCGTTAATGTTGTTCCAGTAGGCTGGCTGGACAATCCAGTGCTGTTTCAGTTAAATTAACTTTTATTTTAAATTAAGCTAAAAGCAACACTTTCAAATAAAGCATGAGAGGAGTTTTAAATACTGAATCTGTAAGGTGGCCAAGGTCAGCATATATTAAGTGGAAATGAATGATGTGTCTTTATAGTTAAACTTTGGTGACTCCTCATTCCTGCCTGTATAACTGCTTATGAAAAAAACAGCTTACTTTGTATTCATATGACATCAGTTTTTTGGTTTGTAAATCTATTAGTTGCGTACTTGGTGGCTGACTTTGTTTTTGTCTTGCTGCAGGCAGCTTAAAATTTTGTTCCAATAGAGTCACCGTTTCTGATTTCTGTCAGTATTGAAACTTAGGAAAGGTAAGAAATACCATTAGATAACTACATTTGTACTTCAACTGATAAATGATTTTATATAGGCTTTATCAGTGAGCAAACATGCTAATAAAGTAATTTGAACCATAAACTGATTTTGATGGGTTTTATGAGTCAAGGATTATAAATTCCAACTCAGCTGAATTTCTTGCTAGCTTGTGAAAATATCTCTTGGGGGAAGAATGAAATACTTCCTCTTTCTATTACATAGTTTTTATTCACTTATTTGTATGTTTTTAAAATTCAGCATAACTCCATGGTGTATTTGAATCTCTTTGTCAATGTTAAAATAAAGAAAATACTTTGATCATAAGACATCATCTATGTTAAAAATAAATGAATCTTATTTGAAAGAATATTCAATACAGATGAAAATTTCTTTATGCTACATAAAAACAATATTTCCATCTGTATTCTCACAGAACCTAGAAATTGCCCGTTGTGAAGAGAAAAGTTTAAAAACAGGAGACATTTTAGAGTAAATACTTGCATATACCCTTATACTTAAGAAATACTATGGGAATTCTGTTATCCTACCAAGGAAACTAGTTATCTGTTTTATATTTTGCTATTTAATAAATACCTATTTTATTTAAAAGTATGTATGGATTTCTTTTATACAGTATGAACTTCTAATTTTTGAAAATATATCAATTTTTAATGGTTAAAGTTTTTGATGACTATGGTAAATTGAAAACTCCGCATAACTCATTTGATTCTTAATAACAAGCTGAATAAAATTAATTTAAATAAACCTAAATAGTCAATAATTCATTAGTTTCATTATCTTCACTTTTTAAAAGATGCTATTTAAAGTAGACATCTTTACTAATACATGCATGCATTTTTGTTTAATACTGTTCCTGCTTGATTTGTACTTACTATCTACTAAATTATAGATATTTTTATTTTAAAATTTCATGTACAAATCTCTTAAAAAATGGCTTCACTCTTGAAATTGTTTGCAATAAATTGAATGCCTACTGTATTCTGGCTTGTAACTTAAGCCCCAGTGATGCGAAGATGAAAAATATGTGACGTTTCATAGTTTAGTGGGAGAAAGATATTTCAACGAATAGCTAATGTATACCGTGAGAAGTATTTATATTAATCACAGATACATACCTGACCCCTGAGATCTGCGGAGTCGGCCCGGGTGGTTCTGATTGTGGGGATAGCCAGAGAAGCCTCCACAGAGAGTACTACTTTAAAGTTTCACTCTCGAAAATTCTTTAGGCAGACGAGGGAGGAAAAGCCTGCAGCCTGAAGGGACATCTGCAAAGACACAGAGACATTTAAGGAACCCTGTGCAGTAAGGTGTGGTTCTGTTGCTGAGGGCGGAAGGTTGTGTGCGGCCGGCTGGCTTTGACTACTAGGCAAAGGGGTTGGAATTTGAATCTGTAGGGTTAGGGTTGTAAAATTAATACCTAGTATTATCAAGTATCCTAAAGAACGAAGACTGAGAAGTCGTAGGGACTGTGGGGCATGAGAGAATGGGTGTAGCATTCCAGTGCTGTGTGTACCTAATTCGTTCAACAGTTTTTTTTTTTTTTTTTAATTGCAAACTGCATGCAAGGCCCAGTTTTAAGGACTGGAGTTACATGCGGGGGGAACAGAGCAGAGGACTTCCCTGATGGATTGCAGCTCACATGACAGATCAGTCCTTGATATACCAGCCCGTCTGATCCCTTCTATGTCTCTGTCTCTCTCTGTAAGTTGTGGCTGCTGCATAACTGTATACTTTCCTTGCCCTTTTTTTTTTTTCGTCTTTCTTAGGGTTAATGGGCAGCTCTTTCCTATTATTAATGGAAGAATGTAGCTGAATTTGTGATGCCCTCTCCACATGTTGTTCTTCCTCCAAGCTATACTTTGAGATTTGGGCGTTACTTTTTTTTAAAAAATTAGAACTTCTGTGGAGGTAATTGTAGACTCACATGGAGTTGTATGAAATAATAATCCCTGGTACATTTTGTTCGGTTTCCCCTATTGATAACATTTTCAAAACTATGTATAAGATGACAACCAGAATATTAACATTGACAAATTCCACTAATATTATTCATAGAAATATGCATTTTAATTGTACTTGGTTTTAATTGTATTCATTTGCTATGTATGTATTAAGTCCTATAAAATTTTATTACCAGTCTAGGCTCATGTATCCACCCACCATCAAAGTACCAGTACTAATACTAATAGAAACCCTTGTGTTCCTCTTTCATGACTTTTCCCTACTCTGTTTTGCAAGCTTTAAACCCTGGCAACCCTTACTCTGTCCTTTTCCCAAAATTTTGTCATTTCAAGAATGTTATATAAATGGAATCCTACACTATGTGACTTTTAGGGATTGACTTTTTTCATTCAGCAGAATTCTTGGAGATTCATCCAAGTGGTTGCCTGTATCAATTTTTCCTTTTTTACTGTGGGTCGTATATATTCACTCATTGAAGGATCTCTGGGCTGATTCCAGTTTGGGGCTATTAAGAATGAATCTGCTATGAACATTTGTGTACAGGTTTTTGTATGAAGATATGTTTTAATTTCTCTGGCATAAATGTCCAAGAATGCAGTTGCTGGGTCATAATGTAGTTGAATGTTTAGTTTTATCAGAAACCAGAGTTGCTGTACCATTTTGTCTTCTGACCAACACCAAATGAGTAATACGGTTTTTCTCATGTTCCCACAACCATCTGGTCTTGTCATTATATTTTATTTTAGCCATTCTGATAAGTGTATAGTGCTATATCATTGTAGGTTTTTTAGTAATTTTATTTTCTTTTAATAATTTTAAAAACAATTTTATTTATTTTCTTTTAATAATTTTAAAAATAATTTTATTTATTTTCTTAGGTAGGTTCCATGCCCAACATTGGGCTTGAACTCATGACTTTGAGATCAGTAGCCTCGTGCTCCACCACTGAGCCAGCCAGGCTCCCCTCGCATTGTAGTTTTAATTGCATTTCCCTGTAGGCTAATTATGTTGAATATCTTTTCATGTGCTTATCTGCTATTTTCATATCCTCTTATGTGAGATGTCTCTTCATATCTCTTGCTCATTTTCTAGTTGGGTTGTGGTTATTGTTAACTCTTGAATTTGAGAGATTTTTCTATATTCTAGATACTAGTCTTCTGTCAGATATATCCTTTCCAAATATTTTCTCAAAGTCTGTAGCTTGTCTTTTTATCCTGTTCACATGGGCTTTCACAGGCTAAAGTTTTTACTTCCAGTTTCTTGATTTTTCTTTTTTACGGTTTGTGCTTTTGTGCCAAGAAGTTTTTCTAGAAGTTTTGTAATTTTATGTTTATATTTAAGTTTATGATCCTTTTTTTTTCTTTTTAAGAGAAAGAGAACACTTGTGCTCACGTGACGGCAAGGGAGAGGAAGAGGCAGAGAGAGAATCCTAAGCAGGCTGCACACCCAGTGCAAGCTTGATCTCATGACCCTGAGATCATGACCTGAGCCAAAATCAGGTCACACAGTTAAGATCGAGTCAGACGCCTGAGCCATTGAGGTGCCCCAGTTCATGATCCTTTTGAGTTCATTTTTGTTTAAGGTGTTAGGTCAAGATTGTCTGTCTGTCTCTTGCTCTCTCTCTTTCTTTCTTGGCTTGTAGATCACCAGCTGCTCCAGTACCACCGAATAGCTTTTAGACCTTTGCCAAGAAGCAGTTGAGCATATTTGTATGGGTCTATTTCTGGATTCTCTGTTTTTCTGTATTTCTAATTCTTTGTTTATACTCTACCAAGATCACACTGTCTTGATTTCTGTAACTTTATATTAGCTTATTCCCCAAGATGCACATACGTCTTTGAATGATCTTTCAGTCCCACTCTCTTCCTCCTCTCTTTCCAGAACTCAGGTGGTATAAATGTTGGATCCTTTGTCACTGTCCCACAGGTCTCCAAGGCTTTATTCTTTTTTGTCAGTCTGTTTTCTCTCTGTTGTTTGGATTGGTTCAATTCTATGGCTCTCTCCTTACTCACTGATTATATCCTCTTTCATCTCCACTCTTCTATTGAGCTTATCTAGTGAGTTTTTTCTTCCTGTTTTTGCATTATTTTAGTTCTGTGATTTCCATCTGGTTATTTTTATGACTTCTATTTCTTTGCTTAGATTTTCCATTTTTACATTTGTTTTTAAGAGAATTTATAACTGATGAAGCATTTTTAAGAAAGCCGATTTAAAATCCTTTTCAGATAATTCCAAAATCCAGTTCATCTCAATGTTGGCATTAGTTGATTGTCTTTTCTCATTCAGTTGTGATTTTTCTTGGATCTTGGTATGAGAAGTGATTTTTCAATTGAATCTTAGATATTTTATCTATTAATGTCAGAGACCCTGGGGTCCCTTTCAATGTTTTGTATTCACAGGAAGTTCTTCTGTTTAGGTTTAGCATGCAGACCTTTTGGCCTATTTTTATGGGTTGTGGTTTCAATGACAGTTAATTGTCAGAGTCTTTGTGCTGTTATCTTGGTTTGCTTTGTTTGTCTAATATAACTAGGACTCCCACAGGTTCCTGCGGTGTTGCCTGATAGAGTAGAAGATGTTTTTCATGGGCTGAGCCACTTAGGTATCTATTGGTAGAAAAGAACTAAGGTAGAATTTCCTTACTGTGCCCCCTGGCTGTCCCACTGGCTCTGAGTAGGAGAGGAAAGTCTTAGAGAGCAGCAGTTTCAGCTCAGATCCTTTTGTTGGTTCGGCCTGCCCACTATGCTGTCCTTGGGTGGGGAAGGACATCCCCAGACCTGAGAAGACGAGGAGGCTTCCTGACCTGATAGCTGGGTCGCTGTTGCTGGCTCTTCTTGCCTCTTACAGTTTCTCTTGGTGGAAAGGGGATTCTCAGGCCTAGCAGGTAAGGAGAGTGCTTTTCCTGGCTCTTTGTTTTTGGTGGGGCTCATAATTTCTCTTTTTGGTAGGGTCTGGCTCTCTGACTGTCATCAGAGTGATTTCTGTTGCATCCTGTGGGAGTTAGCCTATGTAGATGGGCTGCCTTTTGTTACTAAGTGGGAGGTTGGGAAAAGTTGGGTCTCAGTGACCTTCTGTTGGGTGGGGAGAACATGAAATGCTCCGCCTTTGTGCTGTTCTTCTAGTCCTAGGGCCAATGGAGGTTGCCTTCTGTCCCTCTTCCAGAGTTCTTCTTTGGTAGTCTTTTGTGCTATTTCCTGTGTCTATAGCTATGTCTTGGGCATTGGAACTGGGAAAAATGTTCTGTGTCATCTTATCTGTACCAGAAGCTTGGTTCTGCTTTTAATTTTGGTTTCTTTGTTGTAGGAGCTTGAAGGTGGTTGAGAGATATTGGCTGGGGCTGAGTTTGGCCTAGTTGGAAGCTCTCCGATTCACTTTCTCTTAGGAAATCCCATAAACATCTTCTTCTCCTGGATTTAATTTCATCCACCAGTTCTTCACAGAGCCTGGTGTATGGCAAGCTGAGGCTGACCTTTCTACATTTTGTAATGCCCTGCCCTGGTGCAGGGAGGCTTCTCTCTTCAGGTATTTTTTTGACTTTCACTAGATTGGCCTGCTTCTTTTCATATTGGAGTATCTAGTGTGAATTCTCAGGATTTTGTTAACTCTGATTCCTCAGAAAGTCTTCTGGAAGTTGGGGTAGTATTGGGCATGTTGCCATAGTACATAGAGCACCAGAATTTTCTCTTTCTTTTCCTTGAAACCGTGCTGTGAAACTTGTAGCATGAAGTTGGTATTTGCTTTATTATGTTTAAATTTTTGATCTTTCTTAAAAGCAGTTTTTTGTTCTTTATATTAGTTATTAGAGGTAGGAGCTTCTGAGATACTGCTTCACTATATCAAATTTATCCCCACATTCCAATAATGACTTTTTTTTTTTTTTTTTTTTGCAATTTTCACATCTTTCTCTGACATTTGGCATTGTGAATATCTTCTTTTTCATCCTGGTATCCGTAACTCTACCAAATCTCTTTTATTTTTTCCTTAAAGGAGCTCCATATTCTCATTCTTCCAATTCCATTGATATTGCCAACATTTCTTTCTTTTTCTTTTCTTTTTTTTTTTTTTTAAAGATTTTATTTATTTATTCATGAGAGACACAGAGAGAGAAAGGCAGAGACACAGGCAGAGGGAGAAGCAGGCTCCCGCGGAGAGCCTGATACAGGACTCGATCCTGGGACTCCAGGATCACACTCTGAGCCGAAGGCAGATGCTCGACCGCTGAGCGACTCGGGCATCCCAGTTGTCAACATCTCTTATTAAAAGCTTTGAAGTTGTCATTGGATCATCTGTCTCTCTTCTGTTCCCTAAATTGATACACCAAGTCAAGAATCTTTCTTCTTAAGTCTCACTGATATTGTCAGTTGTAGATTCTCATTTTTCAAGTTATATATTGCTATGACTTACTCATTTATCTTATGTTTCACTTTATGTTTTTTTCCTCTTTCTTCAGGCTATTTTATGCCTAGCTATTAGATTAAAATCTATTTCTATGTCCCTCTTTATATTTATTACTATAACATACAGATAGAAAAGTACCTGAATCACAGATGCTCAGCTTGATGAAATTTCACAAACTGAACATACTTATGTAAGTAGCACCAGTAAATTAGTCATTAAAAAAAAAAATCACATTCATGACCATGTTATTATTTTGCTTTAAAAACCGATTAATTCAAGGAATTTGATCCTTAGTAGTTTCCTGAACAGTGGAATAGCAGGAAAACTGGTATGGCATCTTCTATCACTTGCCACATATAGCTTGATTTTGGAGACTTTTTTTCTTAGCTTTACCTCATATTCCTTTTTTTTTTTTTGTCCCATATTGCTCCTACTTCCTGGAATGCATTTCCTCTTTGACTTTTTATAATCTAAATTATGGTCATTTTCCACTCCTATCTCAAATCTTGGTATTTCTAGGAAACTTTTCTGGGCTAATCTAGCTTTCATTATTATTATTTTTTTTCTTCAGAAATTCTTTATTTTTTGAAAAGGTAGTATGAATATAGTCAGCACGAGTCAAATGTACAAAAGAGAATATAATGAAAAATCCCTCTCCCACTCCAGTGCCCAGCCATTGCGTGTTCTTCATGAAATATAAATATATTTTATATATATAAAATATATAAAATATAAAATATATTTTATACTTACAAGGAAAGTTGATTTCTATCATTCTTCGTCTTTTTTATACGATGTAAGTTCTGTGTCCCACTTTTTTTCAGTTAGAAGTTTTTAATGATAGTTCCAGATCAATACACAAAAGATTTTGTCATTTTTTATTAGGACTGAATGATATTCCACTGAATGAATATACTATGATCACATCTACCACATATGATTGTAAAGGTTGGACACTGAACACATTCACATAGACTGTGATTTGAATGGCACTGCCTAGGATTGTTTCATTACAATCAGATGCAGCAGACTTGATTGTAATTTACCTAGTCAGTTCCTTTTTTTTTTTTTTTAATTTTTTTTTTAATTTTTATTTATTTATGATAGTCACAGAGAGAGAGAGAGAGAGAGAGAGGCAGAGACACAGGCAGAGGGAGAAGCAGGCTCCATGCACCGGGAGCCCGATGTGGGATTCGATCCCGGGTCTCCGGGATCGCACCCTGGGCCAAAGGCAGGCGCCAAACTGCTGCGCCACCCAGGGATCCCTAGTCAGTTCCTTTTGACTAGGGATCCTATTTCTTCTGTTATTATTACTATAAACACTACTGAAACAAATAGTTGTATTTATGTCATTTGACATCTATGGAAAAAATTGTAGGATATCATTCCCTTAATTCCTAAAGTATTTATAATCTCTACAAATTTAACAATTAGAAGAGGTCTTAATTTTTTAAGGAGTCGTTTTTAAAATTCTTATCATTTGTCATTCCTTAAGGAGTGGACTATAAATGAAATTATTTTATATTTCTAGACCTAGAATTACTGCCTTTAGGATGGGCTGGAGTGTTTCTCGTATAGCTGCTAGATTCTAGTTCCCTCTTTATCCTTTTGAGCTCTTCATAATCCTTTTGAAGTTCCTGATAATGGAAGAAAAAAAATTATCAAAGTTAAGATGAGAGCTCGATGTATTTAGAAGTAGAAGTGATATTTTTTTTTCAAACAACTGCTCATTTATTAAACTGTTTAAATGTCAGTTTTATACAAGAGTAATAATACAGGAAATATGTTCGTTCAGGAGACATCAGTAGGCCATGGGTACTCAAAATATTAGTTATCTTGGAAAAATATATTATGGAAATAAAAGTCCAATTATGTCATTTACTGCATTAAATAAATCTATATTGACTAACATAAATGTTGCACATTAGCAGATGCACTTTCTTTCAAACTTTTTAATTCTCCAGGATTGTGCTCAAGGGCATAGGGGTGTCTGGATCTCTGGGAAAAGGAGTCACTTGAAGGCTGGGGTCAGTTCTCATCCTGGATGAGGCTGTCCTGTGCACCCAAGGTCCCCAGGATGTCCTTCAGGGTTTCGCTTCTAGGACATCCCCAAGGACTGGAGTTTGGATCAGTGCATTTCCAGGAGCATGATGTCATCTTTCCTTCATTTGTTCATGCAATGAGTCCTTCTGGGGTGCACGCTGTGTGTCCTGCACTGCACCATGGGGATGCTGGGATGCCCCAGAAATATAGGGACCCTGCTTCCATGGAGGCGACATTTATTATCTGTTGGCTAATAAAGGCCACATCAGGAACAGCCACGTGGAGGAGTACAGAGCTTCCATGCCTTGTCTGGGTGTGCCACCCTCCTAGCACCTAGCTGGCGGTGTGTTCAGCAACTTGGGACTAGAAGTGATATTTATCCCAAGTTATAGAATAAAATGAACCACAAACTCAGATGTATTTATTTATTTAAAAATTTTTTTTTTAAAGAGAAGATTTTATCAATTTATTCATGAGAGACACAGAGAGAGAGAGGCAGAGACATAGGCTGAGGGAGTAGCAGGCTCCCTGCAGGAAGCCTGATGAGGGACTCCATCCCAGGACTGTGGGATCACGACCTGAGCTGAAAGCAGATGCTCAACCACTGAGCCACCCAGGTGACCCTCAGATATAGTTCTAAAAAAAGGAAAATATTTCACATTTCATTGGTTTAAAAAATAATTTATTTTTTCATTGAAAACAGGTTGAAGTAGAATGTGTCTTTACTAAGGCTTAGATGAGCTGTAGGTAAAAAAATAGAAAAATCTTCTTTATAAACTTTTGTGTCCTATAAAGATACACTGTATGAAAGTAAAATTTTTAAAGCTACTACATCCAAAGTAAAAAAACTGGAATTCTCTTATTCCACATTAAAGTAAATAAGTCCATTACTTTGTATTGACTTAATTATAATAAGGTCCATTTGGTTGGACCTGGTTGCTACTTCAGGAGCTTTGATGTAGTACAGTTTTCCACAAACTTTTTTTCTCTCCTCTACTTATTTGATAGATCATAAAACTGGACAGTTTTCTGTTGGGAAGAAATTGTGATTTGTTCTCTATTTGGAAAACCCATATTTTTACCATCTCTTTAGATGTTACCACTGAGGTTAGAAACATAAAACTCTTTTCATTTTTCCTCTATAGCTTAGAGGATCTCAGCTGAATTAACAAAGTGACTTCTGGTATGGATAAGCCAGAACTAAAAATAAGAAGTGTGTTTTTTCATTTCTTTTAACAGGCCCTGAAAGATTCATTGCCTGAAATTTTAGAAGTCTGGAGAGCAAAATAAACGCTATCATAGTTTTCGGGATTTATAGCAAACAAGCAAGATAATTTGAGGAAATTTCTGAGAACTGACCTTTAGATGATTATAAGTTATGCTGTAGTGATTTTTTTAAGCAACTTTATTGAGATATAACTCACATGCTGAAGAATTCACCCATTTATTTTATTTATTTATTTATTTATTTTTAAATTTTTATTTATTTATGATAGTCTCACAGAGAGAAAGAGAGAGGCAGAGACACAGGCAGAGGGAGAAGCAGGCTCCATGCAGGGAGCCCGATGTGGGATTCGATCCCGGGTCTCCAGGATCGCACCCTGGGCCAAAGGCAGGCGCCAAACCGCTGCGCCACCCAGGGATCCCGAATTCACCCATTTAAACGGTATAATTCAGTGGTTTTTATTCTGTTCACAGAGTTGATTGATTATATTGTAACTTCTATCAATACTTTGTTCCTTTTCATTGCTAATATTATGTTGTATATATATATATTGTGTTTTATTTATCCATTCATCAGTTGATTGATATTTGGATTATTTCCACTTTGTAACTGTTATGAATAGTTTTGCTGGAATATTGATGTATGAGTTCTGTGTGGGCATATGTTTTCATTCCTCTTGGAAATATATGCCAGAGTGGAATTTCTAGTTCATATCATAGCTGCTTTTAACCTTGAGGAATTGCCCCATGTTACATTTCCACAAGTAGTATATGAGGGTTCTCATTTCTTCACAGCCTCTAACACTGGATATCATCTGTCATTTGATTAAAGACATCCATCCTAGTGGTGAGATGTGGTATTTCATTGCGGTTTTGTTTGGTATTTTCCTAATGGCTAATGATATTGAATATCTTTTCATGTGTTTATTGGACATTTGCAACTCTTGTTTGGAGAAATGTTCATTGCCCATTTTAATTGGTTTATCTGCCTTTTTATTATTGAGTTGCAAGAATTCTTTGTATATTCCAGATGGATGTTCATTATCAGATAAGTATTTGCTAGTGTTTTCTCCCATTCTGTGTTCTTTTCGCTTTCATAATGACCTGTAGAGTACAGAAGTTTAAAATTTTGATTAAATGTAATTTACATATTTTTTTTGTTGCTTCTTCTTATGGTATCATATCTAAGAAATTGTTTCCAGAGCCAAGATCACAAAGATTTACTACGTTTTCTTCTGAGAGTTTCTTATTTTTTGTTTTTGTTTTTTTTTCTTCTGAGAGTTTCATAGTTTTAGCTCTGATATTTAGATCTATTATCCCTTTAGAGTTAATTTTTTTATGGATGGCCTAAGGAAGGCATCTTGCTTCATTCTTTTGCATGTGGAAATCCAGGTGTCCAAGCACCATCAGTTGAAAGACTTTTTATTCTAAATGAAAAGACTTGGCATCCCTGTAGAAAATCATAAATGTGAAGATTCACATCTAGACCCTCCATTCTATTCCACTGATCTCTGTCTGTGTGCCAGTACCACAATGTCTTGATTATTGTAGCTATTTATTAAGTTTGAAATCAAGAAGTATGAGCCTTCTAGCTTTGTTCTTCTTTTTCAAGATTTTTTAAAATTAAGTTTTCAATCTCTGAAAAAAAAATCCATATGTTAGTATGGATTAAGTTAAATCTGTAGGTCAAATGGGAGGGGATTGCTTTCTTAACCATATTAAGTCTTATGCATCCATTGACATGAGTCTATTTATTTAGGTCTATTAGGTCTTCCTTAATTTCTTTTAACAATATTTTGTAAATTTAAGAGCACAGGTTTTTAATGTATTTTATAAAATTTATTCCTATTTTGATCTTTTAGGATTTTTTTTTTTTAAGATTTTATTATTTATTCATGAGAGACACAGAGAGAGAGGCAGAGACATAGGCAGAGGGAGCAGCAGGCTCCATTCAAGGAGCCCAATGTGGGACTCGATCCCAGGACCCTGGGATCACGACCTGAGCCAAAGTGCCTCGCTCAACCACTGAGCCACCCAGGTGCCCTATAGGATTGTTTTTAATGCCATTTTCAGATTGATCGTTGCTAGTGTAAAGAAATACAATTGAGGGGTGCCTCAAATACAATTGTCTTTGCCTCTCTCTCTGTCTCTTATGAATAAATAAATAAAATCTTAAAAAATAAAAAAGAAATACAATTGATGTTTATATATTGATCTTGTATCTTGTGATCTTATAAAGCTCACTTTTAATTCTAATACTTCTTTTTTATTACATTCCTTAGGATTTCCTCTATACAATCTCATGTCCTCTGTAAATAAAGATAGTTTCACTTCTTTCTTTTTCAATTTCCATGGAGATTATTTCATTGATCTCCTTGTACTGGCTAGAACCTCCAGCACAGTGTTCAGTAGGAGCAGTGAGAATGGGCATCCTCATCTCATTCTTGATATTTGGGTGATGAAAGCATTAATTTGTAGTGATTTTTTTACCCTAAAAATAGGCCATAACTTTCCTTTGAAGATAAATTTCCTTTTAAGACTTTTTTTTTCTTTCTGTTTACATACACAGATATGTGCTGATTAGAAGGCTCACAGCGCAGTGTGGAGGATAAGACAGTGCCTTACAAAAATGGGGTTTGGGAGTGACCTGAAGAATTCACATGAAGCTGTGCTAAAATTGCAAGACTGGGAATTACGGTTACTGGAAACAGTGAAGAAATTTATGGCCCTGAGAATAAAAAGTGATAAAGAATATGCATCTACTTTACAGAACCTTTGTAATCAAGTTGATAAGGAAAGTACTGTTCAAATGAATTATGTCAGCAATGTATCCAAGGTAAGGAGAATAATTTCATTATTTATTGTGGATAGCATCATAATTGTGCTTAGGGCAAATAGATCACACTGTTGAATGAGCATACCCAAGGTAGCGCTCTCAAATAGTAGTTTGAAAATCTTGTTGATTATCAGAGTCTCATGGGGGAAGTTTCAAAAATTATACATTTTGTACCCTACCTCTTGAATCTGAGTTAATAGGTCTGAAATTTTTGAATTTCGAAATTAAAAAAATAGATTATTATAATGATTTTGGATGAGAGCCACTTTTACAAATTTTGTTTCCTTTATTACTCTATTTCCTTGTGTCTCTTGAGACTTACTATTATCTTTTGAAACAAACATCCATTAAAACCCACCTTCCCTGAGTTCTTCCATGAATCATTCGTGTAGTGAATCATATAGAGGGTTTTTTAAAAAAAATTTTTTTTTTTTTTTTTTATTCATGAGAGACAGAGCGAGAGAGAGGGGCAGAGACACAGGCAGAGGGAGAAGCAGGCTCCATGCAGGGAGCCCGACATGCTACTCCATCCGGGGTCTCTAGGATCACACCCTGGCCAAAGGTGGCGCTAAATGGTGAGCCACCCAGGCTGCCCTCATAGATAGTTTTTTTTTTTTTTTTTTTTTTTTAACACATAGCATTCTTTGCTATCATTCATTACTAAAGTAATAATATACTGATGAGTTCATCACACTAAAAAACTCTTTGGATAAACAATGTGGTTTTTTAACTCTCAGATTATAAAAATATAATATAAAATTTAAAGTTAAGTGCCATGAAAATAAAGGCCAAATTGCACTGTTAATTGTTTTTTGAGGGCATTAAAGATGAAATATTATACACCTTAATAGTTCTTAGGATTTCTTCTTTATTTATTTCCATTTTCTTACTTAAAAATCACATTTCACTATACTTATTTAAAGTTAAAGAAAATCTTCCTTGCTTTACTTTGGAAAGTTAAAAAGTAGTGTATTTCTTTTACTGTACTGATATGTCTTAGGATTTGAGTAAATTTTGGAGGAAACTGTTCCCTGTGGAACATGTGTATGTGTCTGATTGTATGATCAGGTCAGGATCTGTGATTTCATTGAGAGTTCCTTAATGTTGGCATCTTTAATTTCCTTTCCTATGGCTAATCTAGATCCCCAAAAAGGAATTCTCTAGTCTCTAGTCTGCAAATGGGGTTGCCAGACATAGCAAATAAAAATATAGGACAGCAGTTAAATTTTGCATACAATATTTGGAACATACATGAACTGAGAATTATTTATTGTTTATTTGAAATTCGTATTTAACTTGTCTTACGGGCAGCCCCGGTGGTGCAGCGGTTTAGCGCCGCCTGCAGCCTAGGGCGTGACCCTGGATCGAGTCCCACATCAGGCTCTCTGTGTGATGCCTGCTTCTCCCTCTGCCTGTGTCTCTGCCTTTCTCTCTCTCTGTCTCTATGAATAAATAAATAAAATCTTAAAAAAAAATAAAAAAAAATTACTTGTCTTACATTTGGTTTGACCACCCTGTCATGTATGAGAATTGATAGGGAAAGTAGGTTGAGTGTTCTAAGAGTCATACTTCAGTTCATCTTCCTGTTTTTGGTAAGCTGCCTGATGTCTCTTAGTCCAGAGGCTCTCTGGTTTATTTTCTCCTCTTGTTTTATTCTGAATTGGGGAAAGAACAATTACATGTTTGTGTGGGCTGAGCAATAGAAATGAGAGTTGTGTCTGCTCCTTATAAAGACTTTGAATCAATTCTTCTGTTTTAATATCGTCTCCTCTTCTTTCATATAGGTTTCTCCAGTTTCTGAGCTTTACTTTGATTATAGATCTGACCCTATTAATTAGCCTTTTCTTCTTTTTATTTATTGAGAAATAATTGACATACATGCATCACTGTGTAAGTTTAAGGTATACAGCATGATAATTTGATTCTGATTATTACAGTATGTTTCATTAACATCCATCATCTCATATAGATACAATTAAAAGAAAAAAATCTTTCTGTGATGTAACTCTTAGGATCTACTCTTAACATTTCTATATATCATATAGCCGTGTTAATTATAGCCATCATGTTGTATATTATACACCTAGTACTTCTTGATTTTTTTTTTTTTTTTTTTTACTTGATCTTTTAACTAGAAATTTGTACCTTTGACCACCTTTTTCCCCTACATGGCCTTTTCTACTTGACCTACCCTTGACCTACATTTTGCTGAACACTTGTGTTTCTTTTTTTTTTTTTTTTTAACACTTGTGTTTCAACGTTTCTTGATATGCTGATCAGTTACCATTTACCTACTTTTCATTTTCTTATGTTTTTTTGGCATCATATTTTATCTGTTGTTGCCCCTTGTTCTATTTTCTTTGTTATTGTGAATTTATACTTTAAATAACTACATTATTATAATATCCCATTGTTTTAGTGGGATTTTGGGAAGAAGTGGAACATAGCCATGTGTTCTATTTACCATGTTGAACTGGAATTTTACTCTTTAGAGAAGTAAGATAATGAAAGAAGCAAGAAATAGAATTAATAAGTAAGAAGGTTGAAGATTTATGAAGTCAGGCCAATGGAAGAATCATCAGTGTAGACACTGCAGTGTCAGGTATTTTGATGAGGGATAGATGGAGACAAATACTAAAATAATTTAGAAAGGCAGGAGAGTTTTGGGAATGGGAAAGGGGGCTAGGGAAAAGTGATAAAGATTGGGACGGATGGCTTAAACAGGCAGGATTGCCTTTCAAAGAGTAAATGTTGAGAGATAACAGTGAACAATGGTTGAAAACCCAAAGAAAAGCAAGGAATATGTCAGCCTTTCCTCTTAACACTGAAAAGTCATCATTTATTCTACTTTAAACAAGTCCAGTATATCAATTTTTTTTTTCTTTAGAGTGTTGTGTCATTAGTTAATTTTTGTGTAAGGGGCAAGGTATGATCAAAGTTTTTTGCAAACGTATCCATTTGTTCTAGCAGCATTTGTTGAAAAGATTAAGCTTTCTCCTTTGCTTCTTTGTTGGATGAAATCAATTGACCATAATTTGTGAGCCTATTTCTACACAATTTATTCTATTCCATTTGTGTTTTTGTCTAACCTGACACCAATAACACAGTTTTTATTTTGATGTTTTATAATAGTCAAAGTCAGTAGTGTAATTTTTCAGTATTTTTTTTCTATCAAAATACTTTTGGCTATTTTAGTTCCTTTGCAGTTTCATGTGAATTTTAGAATTAGTTTGTCAATATTTATTTTAAAAAATGCTACTGGAGGGATGCCTGGGTGGCTCAGCAGTTGAACATCTGCCTTTGGCTCAGGGCGATATCCTGGGGTCCCGGGATCGAGTCCCACATTGGGCTCCTGTGGGGAGCCTGCTTCTCCCTCTGCCTGTGTCTCCGCTTCTCTCTCTGTGTGTCTCATGAAAGAATAAGTAAAATCTTTAAAAAGGCTACTGCAGGGCAGCTCTGGTGGCCCAGCGGTTTAGCGCCGCCTTTGGCCCGGGGTGTGATCCTGGAGACCCGAGATCGAGTCTCGTGTTGGGCTCCCTGCATGGACTCTGCTCCTCCCTCTGCCTGTGTCTCTCTCTCTCTGTCTCTCTGTCATGAATAAATAAATAAAATCTTAAAAAAAAAAAAAAGCTGCTGGATTTTGACTGGAATGCAGTGACTATATAGATACATTTGGGAAAAATGTATACCTTAACAATATTGGGTCTTCCCGTCTATAAATGTGGTATTTATTGTCTTTAACTTTTCTGAGTAGTCTTACAGTTTTTGGTGTATAGGTCTTTCAGATTTATGTGTATTTCATATTTTTTGATGCTCTTGTAACTGTATTTTTTAAAATTTAATTTTCTGACTGTTCGTTAATATATATACACTAACCTCATAACATAAACTTTGTGAAACTAGCTTATTTGTAGCTTTTTTGTAGGTTCCATTGGATTTTCTATACAGGTTGATTGGGTCTTCTGCAAACAAAGACAATTTTCCTTCCCTTCCGTTTGTTTGCCTTTTATTTGTTCTTCCTGAGTTTTTGCACTGGCTAGGAACTAGCAAAACCTAAATGCGAGTATAGACAACAGATGCCCATGTCTTGTTGCTGATCTTAAGGGAGACACATTTAGTCTTTTTACCATTAAGTATGCTGTTAGCTGTGAGTTTTTTGTAGCTATCTAATATAAGCTTGTGGAAGGTTCTACTACTTAGTTGAGTTTTTTCATGCATTGATGTTGGGTTTTGTCAAGCGGTTTGTCTTTTTCTGCTTAGATGATTGTATTGTATTTTTTTTCAGTTGATATATTGAAACATGTTCACTGATTTTCAGATGTTTCAAATGTTAGAACAATCTTGTATTCCTGGATTAAACCCCACCTAGTATTATATATTGTATCTTTTTTTAATCTTTGGATTCAGTTTGCTAAAAATTTTTTTTTGTTTTTGAAATTCTTGTCTCAGTTATATTGGTCTGCAGTTGTCTTGTCATGTCGTATGGTTTCGGTATCAGAGTAATGCTGGCCTTATTGGACAAGTTGGGAGAATTTTTCTCTTTAGTTTTCTGGTGAAGTTTGTGTAGAATTGCTTTTATTTCTTACTTAAATGTTTGAAGAATTCACCAATGAAGTCATCAGGGCCTAACATTTTCTTTGACAGGAGGTTTTTAATTAAACATTTAATGTTTAGAAGGCTATTCAGATAGTCTTTTTCTTCTTGAGTGAATTTTAATAGATTGTGCTTTTCAAGGAATTTGTTCACTTTTGTCTAAGTTGTCAAATTTTTTATGTTGGTTATTATTTTCCATTATTATCCTTTTAATACCTTTTTCATCCTGATATTGGCAGGTTTGTCTTCTCTCTCTCTCTCTCTCTCTCTTTTTTTTTCCTTATCAGACTGGCTAGAGTTTTATCAACTTTACTGATATTTTCTGAGAACTACCTTTTGATTTCATTGATTTTGTTTTCTATTGCATTGATTTCTCCTCTGAAATCCATTAATTTTTTCCCCACTGAATTTGGGTTTTATTTGCTCTTTCTTACTTTGATTTTACCTGAATTTAATATTTTTTTTCCAGAGACATTTTTTTGTTACTGATTTTGAACTTAGTTCCATTGCTCTGCAAGAGCCTATTTTGTGCCTTTAAATTTATGAATACTTGTTTCATGGTCCAAAATATGGTCTGTCAGGGTAACTGTTTCATGTGCACTGGATATCCTGTTGTTATTGGGTGATATGTTCTATAAATGGCAGTTAGGTCAAGATGGTTGATAGTGGTGGTCAAATCTTTTATTTCTTTACTCATTTTTGTCCACTTATTCTGTCAATTATTGAAAGATGAATATTGAAACTCTTGATTATAACTGTGAATTTGTATCTCCTTGCAGTTTCATCAATTTTTACTTATCATAATTGTGAATCTCTGTTAATTAGATAATAATACCTTAATTAGGTAATAAATGCTTAGATTTTTTTTGACAAAATGTATTAGGGGACTATTTTTGAGGATTTTTAAATTCTTATGAATTGACTCATTTTTAATTTATGACATTACCTTCTTTATCACTTACAATATTCTTTGCTATGAAATCTACTCTGTCTGATATTAATAGGACCACTTCAGCTTTCTTTTGGTTAATGTTAGCATATTATGTGTTTATCATCCTATATAGTTGTTATATTTAGAGTGGGTTTCTTATCGGTAGCATGTGGTTGGGTCTTGCTTTGTTTGTTTCCTCACATGACGGTCACTGCCCTGTAATCGGTGTGTTTAGGCTGTTTTCATTTAATGTGATTTTTTATATTGTCAGAGTTTAGTCTGTCAGTTTGCTGTTTGCTTTCTCTTCTGTGTGCTTTTTCTTTGTTCTTATTTTCCTTTTTTCTCTTATTTTAATTTTTTTTCATTCTATTTTTACCTACTTTACTGGGTCATCACCTATCATTCTTATTGTGTTATTTTAATGGTTGCTGTAGGATTCATAGTATATACATCTTTAACTTTCTACACTTTTATAAATTAGTCCTATATAGAACCTTATCTATAATAATATACTTGCAATAGTATACTTTCATTTCTCCTGCCTATACTTTGTGTTACTATCATGAAGCTTTTTAATTCTACTTGTGTTATAAATCCCACAATACGTTATTATTATTATTGCTGTAAATTGTTGATTATCTTTTGGATAATTTAAATAAATAAGAACATGTCTTTATATTTACCCACTAAGTTACAACTCATGGTACTCTTCATGTCTTTGTGTAGATCCAGATTTCTATCTGGTATTATTTTTTTCTTCTTGGACTTCCTTTAATATTTCTTATAATGGAAGTCTGCAGGTAATTTATTTTTTTCAGGTTTTGTAAATGTGAAAATGTCTTTATGTTGTGTTGTTTTTGAAAAATATTTTTGCTATATACAGAATTCTAGGTTGGTGGTTTCTTCTTTCTCCTTCCTTCTTTCCTTCCTTCCTTCCTTCCTTCCTTCCTTCCTTCCTTCCTTCCTTCCTTCCTTCCTTCCATTTATTTATTTATTTATTTATTTATTTATTTATTTAATTTTTATTTTATTTTTTAAAGATTTTATTTATTTATTCATGAGAGACACACAGAGAGAGGCAGAGACATAAGGAGAGGGAGAAGCAGGCTCCCTGCGGGGAGCCCAATGTGGGACTTGATTCCTGGATCTCTGGATCAGGCCCTGAATCAAGGCAGATGCTCGACTACTGAGTCACCCAGGCATCCCTATTTATTTGTTTTAACAGTGCTGTAGGTATATTTATTGAAAAATGTCTGCACATAGGAAGGCCTGACTGGCCCTGAAATGGTGGGCCAGGCCCCTGGGAGATGATGTTCTGAAGTTGGGTAGCTTTTATTAGTGGCAGTTACCAGGCAGGCTGTGGGTAGCAACAGTGGCTGCTTTTTTCTTTTAATACTTCAAAGGTGTTTTATTGTTGTCTGCATTATTTCTGATGAAATAATCATGCCTAATGTTTTTTCCTCTGGCTTGCTTAAGATTTTTTTCCTTATTACTGATTTAAAACAATCTGTTTTATGCTGCTGTGTAATTTTTTAAATCTTTCTTGTGCTGGGTGTTTGTTGACCTTTTATATCTGTGGGCTTACAGTTTTAATCAACTTAAAAAATATCAGCTATTATTTTTTATAAAAATATTTTAGTCCTTTCTCTCCTTTGGGGACTCCAATTATAGATATGTATATATATTTTACTATTTAAAATTATCCTAGAGTTTACGGATACTCTGTTTTTCTATTTTCTCTCTGTTTCATTGTGGTTACTTTCTATTTTAAGTCTTCCATTTCACTAGTCTTATTTTATGCAATGCCTAATTGTCATTAATTTTATTTTTCATGTCAGGCATTTTTCACTTCTGGTGCCCTTTTATAACCCTATCAATGAACTTAACTCTCTCTCCCTGACCTTTCCTTTTCTAGCAGTGTAACTTCCTCTTTCCTCTTCCTCTGGCAATACCACTTACTGTCTTGCCAGAATTTAAATTTAAATAAATTTAAATGGAGCAGCAGCGGTTTAGTGCTGACTTCAGTCCCGGGCGTGATCCCAGAGGAGTCCCATGTCAGGCTCCCTGCAAGGAGCCTGCTTCTCCCTCTGCCTGTCTCTGCCTCTCTGCACCTCTCTCTCTCTCTCTCTCTCTCTCTGTGTCTCTCAAGAACAAATAAATAAAATCCTTAAAAAATAAAAATAAAAAAATAAATTTAAATGTGTGTGGGAGCCTG
This sequence comes from Canis lupus familiaris, assembly GCF_011100685.1. Taxonomy (NCBI): domain Eukaryota; kingdom Metazoa; phylum Chordata; class Mammalia; order Carnivora; family Canidae; genus Canis; species Canis lupus. The sequence goes on along the minus strand of NC_049224.1, from coordinate 3,253,111 downwards.
GGTAGCCCAGTTGGTTAAGTGTCAGGCTTTTGATTTTGGCTCAGGTCATGATCTTAGGGGTCGTGAGATCCACCCCATGTTGGGCTCTGCATGTTGGAATCTGCTTAAAGATTCTTTCCCTCTGCCCTTACCCCCACTCACCCATATGCTCTCTCTTTCTCTCCTGTAAATTAATAAATCTTTTAAAAAAATGCCTGTCTGTACTATTCCTTTATCTTCTCATACCTGCCCAAACCAGCTCTTCCTTTTGCTGTACACCTGTGGTTTAGGGTGGGGGAGATGGAGAGAAGGAAAGAGAAATTGAGTAGCTGAGCCATTTCCATGTTGAAAATGAACAAGTCCTAAATAAATGAATTATCTATAATAGTTCAATTTGAATCTTTTTTTTTTTTTTTTTTTTTTAATCTTCCATGTGTCTACCTAATATTCTTTCCTCTAGTTTTTTGGAATGTAGTTACAGTAGCTTTTATTCTTCTTGTCTTTTATAATCTCTGTTATTTCTGGGCCAGTTTTGATTGATTGTTCTCATTTTTCTCTTGCATCTTTATACTTGGTAGTCTTTGATATGATGCCAGGCATTGTGAATTTTACCTTTTCAGGTACTGAATATTTTCATTAAAAAAAAAATATTCTTGAGCTTTGTTTTGGGATTGTTGATACTTGGTTACTTGGAGACAGTTTGATCTTTTTGGCTCTTGCTTTTAGCCAACTGAGCCACCTGGGCACCCTTGGCTCTTTTACGTTTGCATCAAATTCCTGACTTCAAACTTTATTATAAAGATATAACAATCAGAACAGTATGATATGGCATACAAACAGGCGTGTAGACCAATAAAACAGAATTTAGATCTCAGAAATAAAACCATGCATATATAGCCAACTAATATTTGACAAGGATGCCAAGAATAATCTCTTTAATAAATAGTTTTGGGAAAACTGGATATTCACATACAAAAGAATGAAATTGAACCTCTCTGCTATACCATTCACAAAAATGAACTCAGAATGACTTAAAAACTTAAATGTAAGACCTTCAATTCTAAAACTACTATAAGTTGAAAACATAGGGGAGAAACTCCTTGACATTGGTCTTGGCAACAGTGTTTGGATAGTTCTCGAAAAGTACAAGCAGCAAAAGCAAAAATAAAAATATTCTGCACAGCAGGAAACATTGGGCAAAATTAGTAGGTAATGTTAGGAATGGGAGAAAGTATTTGTAAATCATCTATCTGATAAGGAGTTTAATACTCAAAATGTAAGGAACTCTTACAACTCAATAGCAAGAAAAACCAATCCAACAAAAAAAGAAAATGGATGAAAGATCTGAGTACAGTTTTCCAAAGAACACATAACAAATGCCCAAAAGATGGGTGAAAAGATGCTCAATATTACTAATCATCAAAGAAATGCAAATCAAAACCACAATGAGATGTTTCTTCATAACAATTAGAATGGCTGTTATCAGAGAGACAAGAGATAATAAGTGGTGTTGGCAATGCTGCGGAGAAAATAGAGTGCTTGTATACGGTTGTTGGAAATGTACATTGGTACAGCTACTTTGAAAAACAGTATGGAGGTTCCTCAAAAAATTAAAAATAGAACTACCATATGATCCAGTAAACCCGCTTCTGGATATATATCTGAAGGAAATGAAATCATTATCTTGAAGAGATACCTGCAGTGTCATGTTCATTGTGGCATTATTTACAATAGTCAAGATATGGAAATAACTTAAACATTCATCACTGGATGAATGGATACAGAAAATGTGGTAAATATACACAATGGAAGATTATTCAGTCATAAAAAAGAAGGAAATCTTCCCTTTTGTGACAACATGGGTGGACCTGAGGGCATTATGCTTAGTGAGATAAGTCAAAGACAAATAGTACATGTTCTATATAAGCCAACTCATAGAAATCAAGATTAAAATGCTGGTTGTTGAAACCAGCATAGGGAGGTGGTGGAGGTAGGAGAGAAATGAAAAGGTATTGATCAGAGGGTACAAACTTCCATGTGTAAAATGAATAATCTCTGGGGTTGTAATGTACAGCATGTGACTATATTTAAGAGTACTGTATTGTAATACATACTTGAAAGTTGTTAAGAGTGTAATCTTAAGTAGTTATCACCAAAAGATAAAAAGGACAATCATGTGAGGGGATGGAGGTGTTAAGTGACTTTATTATGGTAATCACTTTGGTATATACATATATCAAATCATTACGGGTACACCTTAAACTTGCATATGCTGTATGTCACTAATATCTCAGTAAAGCTGAAAACCTGTCAGATGACAGTCAACTGTCTTCTGAAATAGTGTAGTGATACAGATAATTCTCAGCACAACATCTTTGAAGGGAAATATTGGTTTATCTTTTGAACATGAAGTGGACTGAAATATTGGCTATATTCCATATACTACTTGGGAATTAAAAGTAATGAAAAATGCTTTTTGATGAACCAGCCTTATTATTTAGTAGTCACATAATAAATATGAATTGTAACTAGAACCTGTATAACTAGATTTTCAACTGTCTGTATTTTAAGACAGTAATTCTGAAATCTGGCTGTGGAGTCAATTCTGCTATAAAGCTTGATTTAAAAAAAATGAATTTGTTCTAATGCAATTGCTATATTAGGGAACAATTTGAATATTATGTGAGTTTGTATTCATTTATGCACAAATCTGGAAGAAGTACCAGACGAATGCCAAAAACTACCCAGATGAATAGAGCTGCCTAGGAATGCATAAAACTCACACAGCCACACACTTTCATCATTTATTGGCTACCGCTGTTCATCTGTTGTGTTATGAGTCACACCTATCCACATGTGGTCTTGCAGCTTTCTGTCCAAATTCAGATAATTCTTTCTACTACCTTACAAAAACTCAAAAGCTGCAACCCTGTTGACATTTTTTTTGAAAAGCACACCTCAGATCTTTTCAAGGTAAAGTGCCTTGTTTTTCTATAGTACTTATGTGTTTCTTAACCATTTAATATATGTAAAACCATGCAAAATGTTTTTTAGGTTTCTTTTTTTAAATGCGTTCCTGATACATTTTTTTTTTTTTTTTACTATTGTGCCTCTAACACCAATTTTTTTTTTTATAAGTTCCGTGGTTTTTATTGTGTGATTTTTGCATAACCCAGTGATTATTAGTGGCACAAATGTTTTGTTACAGCAGAACTTGTACATTAGAAATACTTGGAGAGCTTTGAAATACTGATGCCTGGACCCCATCCAAAACCTATTAAGTCAGAATCTCTGGTCATGGGATTCAAGGTTTGGTATTTTAAAAAAAGGCTGCCAGGTGATTCTCATTGTAGCAGACTTGTGAACCACCGGCCATGGGAAACTAGGAAGCTTTGAAAAAAAATGCAAAGACAAGCTCTTGTGAATGGAAAGTACTTTGCACTTGAAATTCAGTCTTTGAAATCTTCAGTTTTAGGGAAATATAATGACTTGTATTCTGGATTTCTATATCTCCTGAGGACTCAGAAATTCCAAAATCATTCTTAGGAATTCAGACAAACTCTGAATTAAAACTGCTGTTTCAGAGAACCATTTATTTTGAATTATTGTGTGGCACAGAAACTGTGCATTCTTCATGGAATTTTATTGTTGTGTTTTAAAAACATTCAAGCAGGAAAGAAAGCAGGTAGTTGGAAGATATAATCTGTAGAGAAAACCTATTTATAACAACTATTATTTAGGTATTTTTTAAGTTTGAGTCATTTTGTTGATATTTTCAGTGTTGCTATAATTATAGCTACAGTAGTTGTGTGTTCTTGGACTCATTATTCAGGATAAATACTTTTTGGTATAATGAACTCAGAACTTTAAATTACTACCTGTTTATGGAATACTGATTTATGTCTGTGCACATCTGCTGGTTCAGAGGTGGAAAGCATGATTTGTGTTTCTAAAGGATACAATTTTCCCCCCATGTGTAGTTTTCTCTTTTCAAAAATTGAGTGAAATGTTTAATTTTTTAATACTGTGTATTCATCCTAATATAACTGACACTATTCACCTCCATTGGTTTCCTAAGAGTAAAATAGGCATTTTAGGATTTGTCCTAATTATTTTGGAAATCTATGATGTTATGTAATACATGCTATATAGTGTATGGTTTCATTTTTTAGGGGTTGGAGGGATAAGAGAGAATAAAATTTCTATAAATGGAATTATTCCTCTTTTTTCATTGTGAAATAAGAGATGCATTTGTTTCTAGGAATTATTTTTGTTTTAAATTTTTTTTTTTTTTAATTTATGATAGTCACACAGAGAGAGAGAGAGAGAGAGAGAGGCAGAGACACAGGCAGAGGGAGAAGCAGGCTCCATGCACCCGGAGCCCGACGTGGGATTCGATCCCAGGTCCCCAGGATCGCGCCCTGGGCCAAAGGCAGGCGCCAAACCGATGCGCCACCCAGGGATCCCTATTTTTGGTCTTAACACCATAAAAGTCACATATAAGAATTTGAAAATCTACATTTCTACTTTCAGGTAGAAACAGCATCTTATGATGTAATATTAATATCCTTTAATTTACAGCTCAAAATTCTGAAAGATGTTCCAAAACTCAAAAGTCTCAAACCAGTGCTTCTGTCTCCTTGGGAATAGGGAAATGTGTATTATATGTATGTCTGTCATAAAGTGGTGCTATTTCTAATTATGCAGCGTGGTGGTTAGATAGAAGAAGATGAGGATTTATTCCTTAATTGTTCTGCTTAGAGGGATTTGAAGTGTAGATCATTATTCTAGTTAGAAACCCAAATATAGTACAAGGCCACTTTTATTTTTACTTTCATATCAAGAATGACTCAGTAATCCTGGCCCAGAAGGACTTACTCACTTTAGATGTTACTCATGCTGCAAAGTAGGTAGCCTAAAGGAGTGGATAGATTTTACTTGTGGCTGTTGACCTCTAATTTAATGATAAAGTACTAAATAGAGATTAATTAAAAATTACAGTATAATTTGTAACCAGTTTATAAAGTACTCTCATTAGTTTGGCGTTTAGCTTACTAGCTGTTCTTTAGAGGCATGTATTTTGGGTAAATAGGGAAAGAGGAAAGCAGTCTTTAGATGCAGGTGCCTTTAGGTTCCCATACTTCTGTATCCTCCAGCATCTTAGATGGTATTGGGTCTAGCACAGTAAGAGGTTAATTTATTAGCTGTGTGACCTGGGCAGATTATTTAATCTCTCTGATACCATTTATAAGATGAAGATATTTGCCTCAGAGTGTTGATATGAGGAGTATATAAAAGAAATCCTGTGAAAATAGAGGAAGTCGATCATGTTAAGGAGGAGGAGCAGAAGGTCGTCCAGACAAGCAAAATTAGGCTCGATAGGGGTGAAGTTGGGGAGAAGTAATGGAGACCATCAGCCCCTCCTCTTGGTTCTGTGTTCCACAGAATGTGAGAGAAGAAAACAGCATTTATTTGACAGAGCTTCAGAAAAAGAGAGGGTCTAAGTATATAGTCTGGTTTATAAGTCCTGGGAGCAAATACAAAGTTTTAACTGTATTTCCCCAGAGGTTTATATGAGAATTTTTAGAAAACGTTAGATTGAGCAGTAACTGGAAGAGTTGGTTGGCTCCCAGGAGGAAAGGGAAGTCTGCTTTTAAAGAAATGTTAAGGAGCTTGAGGGTATATAGGAAATAGGGAATAACTAAACAACTGTTTTAGGACGCGGGTGGGGAGTGAGAATGGGATGCAGCAGGGTGAGAGTTGCATATCACACTGAAGCAGGAGGGGTTTAGGCAAACATGTCCAGAAGCCTCGCCATAATGTATTTTCCTTAAAACAGCCAAATGGATCAGCCCTGTAGTAACAAAAAAGCCACCAGTACGAGATTAACAAAGTAATGTTCTGTAGACATGAGCTCTAAGACTTGAGTTTATGAGGATGACTATGTAGAGAGAAGTAGCCAAGGAGAGAAAGATTATAGGGTGCAAGAGCTTGGAGGAGAAAGTTTATAGGGTGCAAAAGCTTGGAGGAGTCAGCGCCTAACTTTTGGTAGGAGTAATTGCCGAGGTGATATGATTTGATTCTGAAGGGCAAAGGTGGCTCTGGCCCGTTACCTTTGTGGATATTGTTCCTCCTCAGAAGAACAGGACTTGCAGCTTTGTAAGTCCAAGAACAAAAGCCATTGAGGGGCACTGAGTCTGGGAAGCTGGAAGAAAAAGTAGTGGGAAAGAAACGATGTGCAGTTTCTCTCCTGGCCTCCTAACCTATGTTTAGATATCTAGACTGACCCTTTTTAATAGCAATAGTAATACTTTGGTAGTCGTGTAGTTTCTGGAAGTAGCTATCTTTTGAGATTGGGCAATGAGCAAGCTAATGTGTGGCTCACTCCACACCGTGTATGGTACTGGTCTTTGGAACCCAACTATTGACTTTATTGATTATTTTGATTTTATTTTATCTTAAAAATATTTATTTAATTATTATTTTTTTGTTTACCTACTATTTTTCATTTAGTATTTGTTTTGGTTATTGCATTAGTGTTTGATATCTAAGAATCTGTTCTACTTGAAATGACAAGGTCTTAAAAGTTTCAATCTTTCCATTACTAGAGAAGTGCATTAAATAGGGAATTCAAAATTCCCTTGATATTGGAGGACATACTTAATACAGAAGATCCATCCCTCCCTGAGTCCCCAAGTAACTTCAGTTCTTTGGTTCTTTAAATGAGATGAGAATGTACCTGCTGTTCTAGATGCTGCAACATACGCTATAGAGGGAAGAGTCGTGTTTCCCTGCTCCATTTACAGGGGAAGAAATTGCAAATGTTGTAAGAAAAAATAAGATGTCCGAGAAGTCATCAAATGAATTATAAAATCTACGAGGTTTTGTGTATATAATCAGCTTATTTTATGAATATTATCATTATGACATGTTTTGAATGTCTAAAACTATTTGACTTGAATATGATACTAATAGCATAGTTTTTTTTCATCCTTCTTGTGCTTGGATTCATTGACCTTCTTGAGTCTGTGGGCTTTTTGGTTTTTATCAACGTTTGAATGTTTCCAGCCATTATTTCTTCAAACACTTTCCATATCCCTCCTCCTTCTAATTACCCGTATGTTAAATGTCTGGAAGGTGTCCTGCAGCTCAGTGATGTCCCATTTATTTTTTTCTCCATTATTTTTTCTTCTCAGTTTCATTTTTGGTAGTTTACATTGCTGTTTTGTTGAGTTTTGTTAGGGAGCACAGTTACGTTACAGGGAAGGAGCTTGATGCTTTGGATCTTGACTTTAAGATTTGTTAGGCAAGGTCAGAGCAGTGCTAACTCCAGGGCTGATGACTCCAGCCAAGGTCCCATGAATTATGAATTATGAATTTTTCATGGGGGGGTGCTGGTGGAAACAGACAGTAGTCCAAACCATATAGGAACCATATAGGAACTGCAGGAACTGTTCCCTGACATATCCCCCCACCCCCCACTCCCGTTCATGCAGAGTCCTCACGGGCTTGCACTGGTCAGGGTTCTGCAGATGCCCAGGCTTCTCCGGGCCCCTCCGTACGCTCACCTCCCCTTCTCTGTCTCCTCCTCTCAGGTCAGTCAGTCAGGGCCACCGGAGGCCTCATCTTGTTTGTTTTCTTTCTTTCAGGGATCCCTTTGTGTCTTTCATCGCCCGAGAGCCAGTATCTTGAAAACTGTTATTTTTCATTTTTTTGGACAAAATGAGAAATAATGCTTCTCAAGATTTTTTTGTCCATTTTTTCTTCCCAGTTAGAAGTGTAAATTTGGTTCCTGTTATTTCATCTTGGCTGATTTTATTTTAAAATCTTTTCCTAATGGCATTATATTTTTCTTCTGTTAAGGTATAATTCACATTTATGAAACCAGACTATTTAGGCTTCAAGATAATTCATATGAGGTGAGGCTTTGCATTAGTATTTTAAAAAAAAAAAAAAAGAAAGAAAAGAAAGAAATATCTACAAGCAGTATGAGGGCCAGAGAGTTTTCTTTTTGACTTTCTAATTTACCATCTCTAATGGCCGTGTCACTCCCTTGCTTAAGGTTATCTACTTGGACATCGTAATTAGTTTAAAGTCAAACTTTTCTCTCTGACTTTTCAATTTATACTCGTTCTGGATTTATATTCTGATTTTTTTCTCTACACTTCCCTTCAGAAAGACTTCCAGGCAGAAACCTGGGGCAATTTCACGTGTTTCACTACTCCTTGGGATTCCAGTCCTGTGCTGGAATCTGAAGTTTCATACATTATGTTCAGTTTTCTAGTTATTTCAGTGGGAAGATTAACTTGATTCCAATTACTCTGTCAAGGCTGGGAGAAGTGCGTTACTTTAATTTCTGTCCTCTTTCTGGCATTCTTTCTAGCCCAAAGGAATCATGGTCAACGATCTCTGGTTTCCTTCAGCTCATTTCTGAGTATCTGCTAATATGCATGATTAATTTGTTAATTGTAAATTACTAATACATAGACATATAAGCAGTTCCGGCAGGATCTGTACTTCACATTTCATACCTGTTTGCTACTGTGTAGGCCTCAACGGATTCAGGTTCCATCTGTGGAAGTGAAGCAGGAGAGCGAGGCTCTGGTCCCAGGGAGTTAAAGGATGAATCCCAGGGACACAGGAGAGCAGGAGAGTGATAGAAGTTTATTCAGCGAGGAGACAGAGCTCTCAGGAGGGAGAGGGGTCCCCACAGGGTTGCCAACGGGGGCCTCCACCGACAGTCTTGTCTTTAGAGCTGACTGGGGAGCTATGGCCTTATTACCATTTTTGTGATGTCCTTGGTTTGAGTAAGGACTGGTGAGAACATCTTTAATGGCTTCCTTTTTGGGTCTTGTTCCTTGTTGGTCACAGGCGACCGTCATAAAAAAAAAAAAAAAATCTTCCCCACGCATACCTAGGGCAGGATGGTCTGGTTTGTTGTTCCCTTATCTTTAGTTTCCTTACATGTCAGCATTTGGGGGATTTTGTTTTGTGAGTCTGATTCCATGGCCTGTTTTCCTGACCCAGCTCTGCCTGTCCCTTACTCAGAAATAGTCTACCTTACTTATTTTCTTTCTTTCTTCTTTCTTTCTTTCTTTATAGGGATGGAGGTGATGGAGGAGGAGGAGGGAGGGCGCTGAGTGCGGGAGTCAGGGAGGGATAGTTCTGATTGAGTGAGTGCGTGAGGAGGGTTTCGGGCGGGAGGATTGCGGGATGGGCTTCATGGCCTTCTGCATTCCATTCCTGCCTCCGTCCTTCCTTCCTTCCTTCCTTCCTTCCTTTCTCTTTCACTTCTTTCTTCTCTTTCTCTATCTATCTATCTATCCATCCATCCATCCATCCATCCATCCATCCATCCATCCACGTTCACGAGACCAGAGCAGAGGGAGAGGCAGACTCCCCGCTGAGCATGGAGCCCAAAGTGGGGCTCCATCCCAGGACCCAGGGATCATGACCTGAGCCAAAGGCAGATGCTTAACCAGTTGGGGCACCCAGGTGCCCATAGTCTAACATTCAATTTAAAAAATTAACTTAGACTTTATTTCCCCAAAGTAAGTTAAATTAATGGTGAGTTAAGTTAATAATGAGTTTTTACTTTCTTTATGGAAGAGCTGCTATTATTTTCTATTATATTTAACTGGATATTGTTTCATATTTCCTCACACTACCAAGTAATGATTAAAAAAAACCCCTCATCTTCTATATTATTTTACTTTTTTTTTAAAAGTATTTTTATTTAAGTCATCTCTACACCTCACATGGGGCTCAAACTCTCGAGCCTGAGATCTAAGAGTCACATGCTCTTCTGACTGAGCCGGCCAGGTGCCCCTATATTATTTTACTTTAGATATTATTTTGGCTTCTAGTGCGATATGAATGTTTCCTGTTATGCATGAGGGCTGTGATTTAATTTCATGGAAGCATCTGTACTAAATTTGGAGTGATACATTTGAGGCTGGTGTTTCATATTTTAGTAGGCTCTATATTTGGAAGTGCTATTGTAGTGTTAGGTCACAGTGTGTGTCTATTTTGAACAGCTAGTGGATGGAATTTGAAATGGTACATAAATCATTTTGGTTTTGATTAGTTCTAATATTTAAATTTTTATAAGGCAATTCAGATTTGAAGACAAAAATAATATTGTTATCTTTTCTATATTTTGCATATAGTTATATTTATTTTTATTCTTTGTATTTTTTTGATGCATATGCCCACACAAGATGTTTATTTATCTTATAAAATAGGATTGTGTTCCCTAAACTATTTTGCACTTTGACTTTTTAGCCTCATTATATACCTTGAGCTTTCTCTATATCATTTCACATTAAGTTACCTTAATTTTTTTTTTTTTTTTAAAAGATCCTATTTATTTACTTATGAGAGACACACACACAGAGAGTCAGAGACACAGGCAGAGAGAAGCAGGCTCCATACAGGGAGCCCGATGTGGGACTGGATCCCAGGACCTTGGGATCATGCCCTGAGCCGAAGGCTCAACCACTGAGGCACCCAGTGGTCTCAAATTTACCTTAATTTTTAATGGCTGCATTTCACTGTAATTCATTTCTTTGATTTTTTATTGATAGACTCTTTTTGTTATGAATAAACTGTGATAAATGTCCTTGTAAACATAATCCATATACTTGTGCAAATCTTTTGTGTGAAATAAATTCCAAGAAGTAGAATTTCTGGGTATAAAGTTTTGCCTACTTACTATTTCAGTAATTCACCTTTCCACTAACAGTGTTCTAGAGAGCCTGTTTCCCCAAACTATTACATTTAGAATGTATTGTTTTTTTTTTTTTTTTTTCTTTAGAATGTATTGTTTTATTTAATTTTGTCAACCTGAAACATGAAAAATAATAATTCCAAATGGCTTAATTTGTGTTTTTTTATTATTAAAAATGTGTAAGCATCTTTCTTTAAAATATTTTTACTCATACTCTCTCTTTTAGAAGCATTTTGGAAACTATATTAAATAACATTGTTGACATTAAGTGGCCTTCTTTGTCTTTCACTTTTATGGAAATACTTCTATATATGACTATTAGACATGCATATTTGAAATGTCCCCAAACTGGCCATGAGATATTTTTCTTTTAATGGACTGTTTTGATCTATTAATATTTTATTTAAGATTTTTCTTTGGCACTTATAAAATATTTTTATAGTATCTTTGCCACTTTTTGATGTCTGTGCTATGATTTTCAGAGCTTTTTTCATTCTCATTTCTTAGAAACATTTTAGGTAGTAGTATCAAAGGTATCTAATTCATAAATGTTTGGAATTATTCATTAGCAAAACATTTTGAGCTTTTTATGCTATTGGAGATATTTTGGTGATTGGTTTATGATAACCATGTGGTTATTGGTCTCTTAGAATTTGCTGTCTTTTAATGTTAGGATTCAGTTAGGAAAATAGAACCTCCAACAGGTAGGTTGCTTGATTTCTTCATTTCATTGTTTTAATAGATAGGATTTGATTTGGAGATAAATGTCTAAAAGTTTTAGGGTGGGGACATCTGGGTGGGTCTGTGGTTGAGCATCTTCCTTGGGCTCAGGGGTGTGATCCCAGGGTCCCGGGATCGAGTCCCACATCGGGCTCTCTGCGTGGAGCCTGCTTCTTCTCCCTCTGCCTGTGTCTCTGCCTCTCTCTCTCTCTCTCTGCCTCTCATGGATAAATAAATAAAATATATATATAAAAAAATAAATTACTTATTCAGATACTCTATTATTTATTTTTAAAACTTAACTGCCACAGGTAGAGATGAATACATTTAATTCTCCCACTACTTTTGATTTCTCATTTCATTTTCCACTGTTTTGCTTTGTGTGTTTTGATGTACTGTTTTCTGGATCGAAAAGATTCGTGACAGTTCTATATTCATTGTAATTGATATTCTTTAACATGATAATATGCCCTTGTTTTATTTTTTTGTGTCTAAAATTCATTTTTAAATCATTTGAACATAGTGACTGCTGAATCTTATCCTTCATATTTTTCTGGGGAATTCTTACTTGTCTTTCTGTTGTTGTATATTATTTTATTTTATTGATGTTTCTTATTTATTGTGTGTAGTGAAGTTTCCCCCCAATTTGATAATGCTTTCCTTTTCTTTTTTTTTTTTTTGCTTTCCTTTTCATAGATGTTTAGCAGATAATGTTTAACAGATGTGTTTAGTATAATTTTTATTTTGCAACTCATTTTTAATTGTTAGTAATTTTTTGTTTCTTTTGTTTTTTTTTTAATGAACAATGTTAATTTTCCTCAAAATCACTTTTGATTGTTTAGAAGATCTGTATTGTATGTTTTCTTCCTACACATTCACTTAACTATTTATTGAAACTTACAGAATTTTAATGTCTATATTCCTTTATTTACGAACTTTAGAAATAAAGTTGTCTATTGACTCTTCTATTTGAAAAGTTAGGAAATGGACACAATTACACTTTTATCAAATTTCTCATTCTTTTTTTTTTTTTTTTCAAATTTCTCATTCTTGATTTTTGTTACTATCTGTTAGGATTTTTGTCTAGTTTTTTATAGTTACATTATTACTGCATTCACATGTAGTAGCTTATCTCTCAAAATTTATGATATTTATATTCTGTTTTATAAACTTAAAGTGGTTTTGTTGTCATATTGTATTATTGTTCTTTATGACTAATTTTATTCCAAAGTTAAACTTTAGATATTTTTATTTTTTTTAATAATTCTTGTATGGTTTTCAGCATCAGTGAGTGACTACTGGTAAATTCCCCTTATGAGGACCTTTATTGATAGAATTATTACCATGAAGCAAGATTCTGTATAATAAAGCAATTCAAATGCCTGCCAATGGCCTAAAGTATTTTGTTTATTAGGTTACAAAGAATTATCTTGTACAAATTACCCTGACCAAAGATAATTTATCTATGCCCTGACCATTCCTATGCTACCAAAGAGCCATATCTGCAAAGTGCTATGCTCGTGTTACTGCGAATGTTGAAGTGCATCTCTATTTTTTTTTAAGATTTTATTTGTTTATTCATGAGAGACATGAGAGACAGAGAGAGAGAGAGAGAGAGAGGCAGAGACACAGGCAGAGAAGAAGCAGGCTGCATGCAGGGAGCCCGATGTGGGACTTGATCCTGGGACTCTAGGATTATGCCCTGGGCCGAAGGCAGACACCAAACCCCAAACCGCTGAGCCACCCAGGGATCCCCCATCTTTACTTTACTTTGTCAAACAAACAACCTTTAATGTTTTACTCTCCTCTCTTTACAAAAATATTCTAGCCACTCATGTAATTCAAGTTGTATGCTATCTAGACATTTTCTTGCACACTCATGCCTTCTTTTTAGGTGGTGTTTCATACTGTGTTATGTGCTGTTCTTATTCCTCAGTTGTTTTATCAGTTGAAGATAGGCTGTCAGTTTTTCCTTCTCTCTCATAATTGGCATTGCTACCATGCTATCCAATTCCAGTTTTAAACAATTAACACATTTTTTAACAGCATATATTTAGCTCATGGTTTTATTTTATGTTTATATCCCTTGCCTCTCTTTCTCCTTTCCTTTCTTCTTTCAAGGACTATTTAGTAGCTATTGTTTAAGGCATCACAGTAAGTACCTAAATTGGTGAGGAAAAAGACATTCTAGTTGGGGAGACAGGAGTACAAGAGAGGACACCAGTTTGGAGGTTTTCTAATAGTCTAAGCCAGAGATAGTTGTAACCTCCAAAAGGGTTGACAGCAAAGATGGAAAGAAAGTGGGTGGATTTGTGGTAGACTTTGGGGGGAGAATCAGAAAGATTTGCTGGTGAATTGTTGGGAAAGGGTGACCTGAGCTTCAAAGGAATAGAGACTTTTTTAGAAAGAGGAGGAATAAAGAGAAGGAATATTTATTAGCCATATTATAGATGTTGAGAGTGAGATAAAGCCAGATTTTTGTTAGAGCTAAAAGATAAATGGAAAGTCCTGTTAAGAGGTATAAATGGTTTTCTAATAATAGAGCAGGAGTGTTTGAGGGGATGGGATTCTCTAGAGAGTACCCTGGGTTAGATTAGGAAATATTGAAGGCAATATAGGATTGATAATTGGGGTGATGATATGTATCTTGGAAGGCTTGGACTTGGCACAGTGACTAACAGTAAACAGGGCTCTAAGGCAGGATGAAATGTATTCTGGGAGGAGGAAGGCAAACTGACTTAGTTGTGTTATCTTTAACGTTGGGTTCCAAGAAGGCTTTTCTCTTAGGCTGCAAAGACTCTCATATAGAATTAGAAAAATTTGTTCCTACAAAGCACTTGGAGAATATTTATTTAAAAAAAAAAAAAAAAAAGAATATTTATTTTTTGAAGCTAGATAATGAAACACTTGTTCCCCTCACTTTCTTTTTGGTAACCTTAACATTCTATATATGCTATGGAATGTTTTCCCAGAAATGTGTTTTTAGAGAGATATATGTGTATATATATTTATACATAAAATAATATAATACATATATTTATAAGTAAAATAATATAGTATAAATATAAGATGAAAAAGACAAAGCTACAAGAGTTACTAGGACATTTTATTTGTTTTTAATCTACGTTTAGTTTTTCTCCTGCTGTTTTCATCTTTGTTAAATTTTATATTTTATTTTATTTTTTAAAAGATTTTATTCATTTATTCATGAGAGATGGGGGGTGGGGCAGAGAGATAAGCAGGCTCAATGCAAGGAGCCCAACGTGGGACTCAATCCCGGGACTCCAGGATTACGCCCTGGGCTGAAGGCAGGTGCCAAACTGCTGAGCCACCCAGGGATCCCCTAAATTTTATATTTTAATGCTTTGTGGTATTTAAAGCACATTAGTAGTTAGATTTTTTAATTTGAAAGTAAGTATGATGAATTCATAGGCCACATTTTATTCCATGTTCATAATAGCATTCCACAACTACAAATGGTCCTTCTCCCTAAACAAATGTCCTCAAGGTATAACTTTTAAAAAATGTACATTACAGTGTACCAAAACAAGATTATCAAGTTAGACCCTGATAATTTCTTATTATGACTAAGAATTTGCTTCCTTTAGGCTATTATTTTTATTTGGTGCTCATTCGATTTTAATTTAGGATTATATTGGAACATTAACAGATGAAGAATAATTCTGTTCATTCACAGGTCAAAAGTAATGGCATAGAAAATTATTCTAATCTTCAGTAAATATCTAAAATCATACCTTGTTAATTTTTTAATCTTTAAAATGGATCTTACATGACCATGATATATCTCCAATAATTGTTTCTAAATAGAATTTTGAAGACCTTTAGTGAAGAGTATTCCTCAGTTACTTTTTTTAGTATCTAGAAACTAGAATGTCTAATAACAAATGACTTGTTCTTCCAGGAGTATTCATATACCCACTTGTCCCAAATCCGCCATTACATATGTCTGCTTTAATGAAATGTGCTGGAAAAACCATTGAGAACTAATGGTATATGCTAAGAAATGAGAATGGAAAGAAATCCAGACATTACCAGTATTTAAGACATAAGCAACAAAAGCAAAGCAGGTACAAAGATCGAGAAGGGATTTTTAGGAAGAGGAGAAGACAAGTTGGTATGTTGGAATATGAGAAGCCATGCAAACTGAAAAAGAAGAATTTCAGGAAGAATTGAGTCAGCAGGATCAGATCAAATGGTACAAGTAAAAATGGTTAAATTTCTGTTGCATTTGACCACTAGGAAATGGTGACCTTACTGAGGCAGTAACATGGTGTAGGCAGAAGCTTTATATCAGTATGTTGACAGACAAGAAGTGGTAAAATGAACATTGCAAGTGTGGACTCTAAAAAAGCCTTAATCCCTTTTGTAGAACATTACATAGTCTGATTACTGAATTTTGAAGTATTTGTACTTGAAGATGTTAAATATGAACCATTCATAGCTCATTGCACGATTGCCAGAAACCTGGCATTTTTATATTAATATAATAATTTGTGTAAAATGAAGTATTTAAAATTCCTGAATACTTAAAGCACAGTAAAATGGAAATGTTTAATACAGCTGCTAATTTTACTTTTTTTTTTTTTTTTTTTTTTAAAGTCTTGGCTACTTATGATTCAGCAAACAGAACAACTTAGCAGAATCATGAAGACACATGCAGAGGACCTAAATTCTGGACCCTTACACAGGCTCACCATGATGATCAAAGACAAGCAGCAGGTGAAGAAAAGTTTTATAGGTGTTCATCAGCAGATAGAGGCGGAAATGATCAAGGTTTGTCCTTCTACTCTGGAGTTCTTTTTTAAATATGATTTTTAAATTCACTGACATATTTTATCTTGTTTGTTTTTAAAAATTGTTTAGTCATCATTTTATGATTAATAAGTTTTGGTGTCTCTAGTAAGTAATATTCTTATTGAATATAAAACATGATTGATTATAAGATGTACTGTTACTTTATGTACTCTGAGAGAAAAAGAATGCTGCCAATTAAACTATAATACCGTGCTTTCTTATCACTTAGAATTTTTATTTTTTGCTTACTGAAATAGCTTCTAGTTTTTATTATTTTTATTTTTACATGTAATAAAAAAGAAAACCTAGACAAAGTAAATTAGGATATTTAAAATTTTACTTTATTTATACTGAGAGTTTGTCCCTTCTGGATAACTATTTACAATATTTTTATTATGAAATTTCGAATGTACAAAAGAATAGAGAAGACAAATTCCCATCGACTGATCCACCTACATAGTCAAGGTTCTTTTTTTTTTTAATTTTTATTTATTTATGATAGTCACACACAGAGAGAGAGAGAGAGAGAGAGAGGCAGAGACACAGGCAGGGGGAGAAGCAGGCTCCATGCACCGGGAGCCCAACGTGGGATTCGATCCCGGGTCTCCAGGATCACGCCCCGGGCCAAAGGCAGGCGCTAAACCCCTGCGCCACCCAGGGATCCCACCGCTGAGCCACCCAGGGATCCCTCTTTTGTTTTTTTTAAAGATTTTATTTATTTATTCATGAGAGAGAGAGAGAGGGAGAGGGAGGGACAGAGACATAGGCAGAGGGAGAAACAGGCTTCATGTAGGAAGCCCGACGTGGGACTTGATCCCAGGACCCCAGGATCACACCCTGGGCTGAAGGCGGTGCTAAACTGCTGAGCCACCTGGGCTGCCCAGTTTTTTTTTTTTTTTTAAATGTATACTCACCCAATTTTTCTAATACACTGAATCATTTTAAAGAAAATTTCAGGTATCATTTTATCCATAAACATTTTAGTTTATATTGCTGAAATAAATACTCATTAAAAAAAAGTTAACCATATTATCATTAACCCACCTAAAAATAACATTAATTCCTTAGGATCATTAAAAATCCTGACTATGCTCAAATGATTGTTTATTTGTATTTTACAGTTGATTCATTTGAATCATGACCCAAACATGGCTCACACATTGCATTTGAATAGTTTTCTTTTAATCTATAGGTACCTCCCCCCAACTTTTTAAAAATGCCATTTATTTGTGGAAGAAACTGGGTAATTTGCTCTATAGAACTGAATTTAAATTTTATTTTATTGTTAGCATTTTTGTGATGTTATTTCACATATTTCTTTATCCTTTAATTTTCCTGTAAACTACTTGAGAAAATTCTGGCTATTTATTTTGGGCAAGAACACATTATAGGTACTAGTATAGACTTCTTATTTTTTCCATATCAGAGATAAGTAATGTTGTTTAGCTTTTGTGATGTTAAACTTGATTGTTAGGTTCCGGTGCTGAGAGCCTGATCAACCTATTAAAAAAGTTTTCCTTCAGCCATTCACCAAATAATTTTTAGAACTAATTGGTGTTTGCTGCTTGGATCCATTATTTTGGTAGTTGTTATAAAATGACAATATTTTGCTTCTGTCATTCCTAATGTGATTGTTAGCTGTAATTTTTCAGAAAAAGTTTTTCCTATGGCAAGTGTTTGGCAACCCTGAGATATATAGGTCACATATAAGAAGCAGGATAAATGCTTGCTTTTTGCAGTTAGTCAGTTTGGGGAACAATGAATTGGTTCTTTAGCAATTTCAGAAGTTAAGAGTTCAGTTTCCAGTGTGGCACATAAGAAGTTTGGAAGTTGTCACTCCATCCTAACAAAGAGTTAAAAATTGAACAAACTGAAAAGTGACAGGGCATATGGCTCCCCCTAAATTAGAGAGACAGACAAATGAATATGCCAAAGCGTTCCGTTCTTTTTTTTTTTTTTTTTTTTAAGATTTTATTTATTTATTCATGAGAGACAGAGAGAGAGAGGCAGAGACATAGGCAGAGGGAGAAGCAGGCTCCATGCAGGGAGCCCAATGTGAGATCGATCCCTGGTCCCCAGGATCACACCCTGGGCTGAAGGTGGCGCTAAACCACTGAGCCACCCGGGCTGCCCACGTTCCGTTCTTAATAAAGTCTGCTCTCAGGAGAAACTATTTACCCTTAACCTAACTAATCTGGGGGAAGGGAAATTCATAACTCCTGTTCTCTTTGAGTGGGGATTGGCCCATCAGCTGAGGAACATGTGTGAAGTTCATAGCCAGAGGCACAGCCTGAGATCGAATCAATAGGTATAAAATATACCTATTTAATATACTAAAATAGGTATAAAATAGCTTTTCTGACAGCTATTACCACATTAGTAAAGTCCTATATAATCAGTTTCTTTTACCTGATATATCCTGCATAGCAATCAAGAAAAAATAACAAGGGATCCCAAAAGGCAAAAATACACAATTGGAACCAGACACAGTAGGGATGTTGGAATTATCAGACCAGGAACTTAAAACAGCTATGAATAATAGGCTAGGGGCTGTAATGGATAACGTAACAATTATGAAAGAGCAGATGGGTAATGGAAGCATAAAGATGGAAATCCTAAGAAAGAAACAAAAAGCATTCTGGCATTCTAGCATTGTCTAGTATTTTAGAGAGCAAAGATAATGTACTAAAGTGAAGAATGACTTTCATGGGCTTAATAGGAGATTGGACACAAGGAAAGAATTTCTGAAATTGAGAATATATCAATAGAAATCTACAGAACTGAAAAGCAGAGAATAAGTATTAAAAAAAAAAAAGGAACAGAGTATCTAAGAACTATGTGGTAACTACAAAAGATATAACATGTTTTATGTTATTTATGGGAATACCTGAAGGAGAAGAAAGAAAGGAACAGAAGAGATACTTGAAATTATAATGACTGAGAATTTCCCTAACTTAGTGTCAGACACCAAACAGCAAATCCAGGAAGCTCAGAGAACACCAAGCAGAAAAAATGACCAAAAAACTACACATAGGCATATCAATTTAAAACTACAGATAATCAAAGATAAAGAAAAGAATCCTGAAATAAGCCTGAGTAAAAAGCACCTTAGTTATAAAAGAAATATAAGAATTATATCTGACTTCTCCTAAGAAATAAGTAGACAGGGAAGTGGTATGAAATATTTAAGTTTTGAGAGAAAAAACCCGCATGATCCTAGAATTCTATACCCTGTGAAGTTTTCCTTCAAAAGTGAAATAAGACTTGGTTGAACAAACAAAAATTGAGCAGAAAAGCACTTGACATGATTTTACAAAACCAGTACTCATTCATAATGAGTAAACTAGGAAAAGAGGAATCCTTCCTCAACTTGCTAAAGAATATCTACAGAAAGTCTACAGCTAACATCATGTGTAATGATAAGAAACTCGAAAATTTCCCACTAAGATCAGAAGCAAGTCAAGGATATTTCATTTTGCTGTTGCTTGTTAACATTGTACTTGTAGTCTTAGCCAATGCAACAAGACAAGAAAAAAAATACATACATATTGGGAACAAAGAAATAAAGCTGTATTCATTCATAGATGACATAACTGTCTATGTAGAAAGCCCTAAGAGAATCAACAAAAAAAACTTTGGAATTAATAAGTGATTATGGCAAGGTTACAGGATACAGTGTTACCATACAAAAGTCAGTTTCCTTTTTTTTTTTTTTTAAAGATTTTATTTATTTATTTATTCATGAGAGACACACACAGAGAGAGGCAGAGACACAGGCAGAAGGAGAAGCAGGCTCCATGCAGGGAGCCCGATGCGGGACTTGATCCCAGGTCTCCAGGATCATGCCGTGGGCTGAAGGCAGGCACTAAACTGCTGAGCCACCCAGGCTGCCCAGTCAGTCAGTTTCCTATACATCAATAGGTATAAAATATACCTATTTAATATACTAAAATAGGTATAAAATAGCTTTTGTGCATGAGTATATGGGAAACCTCAAACAATAAACTTGTGGAATATGAAATTAAAAACACAATGCCATTTTCATTAGTACCTCAAAAATGAAACACTTAGGTATAAATCTAACAACATATATACAAGATCTGTAGGAGGAGAACAACTGAATTCCAATGAGAGAAGTCAAAGAAGTATTAATTGGAGACGTATCCCATGTTTGTGGATGAGAAGACTCAGTATTGTCAAGATACCAGTTGTTTCCAGCTTGCTCTTTAGATTTAACACAGTCTCAATCAAAATACCCAGTAAGTTATTTTGTGGATATTGACAGACTCATTCTACAATTTATATGAAGTGTCAAAAGACCCAGAATTGTGAACAGAATATTGAATATGGAATATTATTGAATAGCTCAAATAAATGAGCTATTAAGCCACAAAGAGACATGGAGGAAACTTACATGCGTTATTACCAAGTGAAAGAAACCATTCTGAAAAGGCTACATGCTGTGTGATGCTAAACTGTATGATATTCTGGAAAAGGCAAACTATGGAGACAATAAAAAGATCAGTGGTTGCCAGGGGTTAGGAGAGAGAGGAATGAATAAGTGGAGCCCAGAGGATTTTATGACAGTGAAACTACTTTGTATAATACTATAATGGTGGATATATGTTGTTATATATTTGTTTAAATCCATAGATTTAATCCACCAGGAATAAAACCTAATGTAAACTGTGGACTTTGGGTGATAATGATGTATCATCTCAAGTTCATCTATTGTAACAAATTTACCACTTTAGTGGGGGGATGACTGTGCATGAGTATATGGGAAACCTCTGTATTTTCTACTCAGTTTTGCTCTGAAACTCAATCTTTAAAAAATAAAGTCCATTAAACAAAGTTAATTACTGAATTTTCTTTGTTTTTTTTTTAAGATTTATTTAATTATTTGAGAGAGAGAGAGAGAGAATGAACAGGTTGAGGGGGAGAGGGAGATGGAGAAAAAACCCTCAAACAGACTCTTCACTGAGTGTGGAGCCTGACACAGGTCTTGCTCCCAGGACACTGAGATCATGACCTGAGCTGAAACCGAGAGTTGGCCACCCAACCAGTTAAGCCACTCAGATCTCCCTTGAGTTCTTTCTCTCTCTCTCTCTCTTTTTTTAAGGAATGCTTCAGACTCATTTATGTCTGTATCATAGCTTATTGATATTTTCGTTTTTTTATATAATGTTACCCTCCGGTCAAGAACAATGGTAGTGCCGAGTTTGTTAAAAGTTGACTCGAATATTCTTCTAAGTTGTTTATGCCCCTTTTGCAAGTTTTTGATGCTCCTGATTTCTTAGTCTTCTCAAAGGTACATTAGATGTTTTTCAGATCCCATCTAAGACCCCTGTTTTTTCCTTAAATGCTATTTAAATGGGTTTTGACTATAGAATCAAAGATTTGCATGTTTAGTCTTTCCATAGAAATAATAACCAAATTCATGTATGTATGTAATGACCACTGTTATGTATGTAGCCAACAGTGATTGTTAGATACATCTTTAAAGTGACATTATAATATCCCAAATACCCAAATCAAAAATACCCATATTAGAATTGGTAAATTAGAACAACTCCAAGTTACTCTGTATAATTAAAATGAATATCTAAATTAGCTTTTTTATTAGAGTAAATATTTATATACATAGTATATTAATTTATTGATCTTTAAACTTTAGATGATGGCAGCATTATTTCTTGACTTACTTTTCTAAAAATATTTTTTCTTTTTTCATATGTTGTTGAATTTATCATTGATTTCTAAACTGATTTTTATTTTTATTTTTTTAAACTGATTTTTAATATATTGTCTATAATGTATATTAAGGAGCAACTCTGATCTGTAAGTAATAAAATATAAGGTAGTACTTCTGGATTTAAATTCTTAGCAGTGTAAATTTAAGCTTTTAAAATGTGTTCTTTATTTTTCTTGACAGGTTACAAAGACAGAATTAGAGAAATTAAAATCCAGCTATAGACAGTTAATAAAAGAAATGAATTCTGCCAAAGAGAAATATAAAGAAGCTTTAGCTAAAGGTATGAAAAAATTGTGAAAAATGTTTATTTTAGTGATTTTTATTCTTATCATTTGAATGTTGTCTTTATAAGTAGGAGAATGATTCCACTTAGGACCAATTCACATTTTAAAATTATCAAAATAGACTAATCGTCAAATTATCTAATAAGTCCTTTTATATTTTTGCTTTATTAAAATGCTGTAAAATATTTTTGAGTAGTTTATACTAAATGGAATTATGTAGCACTTGTAATAGAAAGCAAAGAGTGTTCAAAATTTTCTTTTCGCATCAGCTTTACTTATTTAATTACTGAATATTAAATAAGAAAAATAAGGTTGTATTTGTTTAGACACCTTTTTTAGCCTTATTTTTACCTGTGGTATTTAAAAGCCACTAAAATACAAGATCATTTTAAAGCATTATTTTGTTTTGATTGCTTAATTTTATTTGCCCATATCATCCTAACACTTTCATAAGAACCTTTGGAAGCAAATAGAAAGAGATGTGTATTATTTATGTTTTAACCAAGTATTTATGGTTATGAGTCTTTAAATGTGAGTACACAGTCCTCATATTTAAATTTTTTTAAATTATAAAAGTTGGTGGTTTTTTAAAAAATTTATTTATTTATTCCTGAGAGAGACAGAGAAAAAGAGAGAGAGATAGAGAGAGAGAGAGAGAGGCAGAGACACAGGCAGAGGGAGAAGCAGGCTCCCTGCAGGGAGCCTGATGGGACTCCATCCCAGGTCTCCAGGATCTCGCCCTGGGCTGAAGGCAGGCACTAAACCGCTGAGCCACCCGGGATGCCCAAAGTTGGAGGTTTTTAAAGGAATTTTGTAACTGTCTAAATAATAAGCTTTATTAGCAGCTCTGTCTTATTTTTCTTTTTACATTTACCTTTTTTTAAAAAAATATTTTATTTTAATTTTTATTTATTTATGATAGTCACACACACAGAGAGAGAGAGAGAGAGAGAGAGGCAGAGACATAGGCAGAGGGAGAAGCAGGCTCCATGCACCGGGAGCCTGATGTGGGATTCGATCCCGGGTCTCCAGGATTGCGCCCTGGGCCAAAGGCAGGCGCCAAACCGCTGCGCCACCCAGGGATCCCTACATTTACCTTTTTACTAACATATTGTCTCTTGGTCTTTTACGTCTCATGTATATATTCTTATTTTGTGGAGGTAAGCAAAATAAATAGCTTTACATTTGAATATATCTTGCACAATGGAAATACCATGCTTCTGTTGTTAATCCCAGTAGACTAAAAGAAATACTGATTGAGGTGCATTTCTCCTTCCCCTTTCTTCTTTCCTTTGTCTCCATCCCTACTCTTCCTCCTCTGGCTGTTCTCTGCTTGCTTCCTCCCCTTGCTTCTGGATGTCCTTCCCCGTTCTTTTGCTCTCCCTCTCCTTCTATTTTCCTTCCAAAACATACACATTTTCTTTTTTAGGGAAGATGAATTGGTGTTTAAAGTTCTCTTATTTTCCTTCCAAAACATACACATTTCATACACATTTTCTTTTTTAGGGAAGATGAATTGGTGTTTAAAGTTCTCTTATTTCTAGTTACTTATTTATCATGTACCCCAGCCAGTATTTTGAGATCATGATCTCTTGATTAATGTAAACATATCTTTTGAAATGCTTCTGTAATTATCTTAAATCATTGAAATGATAAAATTTAAAATATGGTATGTGTAAAGATCATATACCTACTTTGGAGTCAGAGGTTCCAACACTGGATGATTATTTTATAGATTTTTCAAAATTTAATGTACCTAATTATTATTCCTTTATTATTTTAAGAAAGGTTTAGATAATCAAATATTTACTGAGCATTTGCTGTTTTTAAGTTATTGAAATTCAAGCAGCATTTCCCAGATATTCATGGAGCTTACCCATTTGTAGTTGATATTCTAATTGATGAACTACAAGTCTTACTCCGTTTCAAAATTCCCTTTATGTGCAAGGGATCCCTTACTAAATCAAGAGTAGTTTAGAAGTAGTTTTGTTTTAAGCATTACTATTCAACCTGTCAAAATTGTTAATTTTATGAAGTCTGTTACTTAATGCGTGGCTACCATTCTCAAATTAGTGCCCTGTATTAAAAATATCCATATTTAAATTCATCCAGAGCAAGTGATGATGTAATCCAACTGTATTGTAATTCAGCTATGCTAAGTATTTCACACTAGGTTTATATCTGTTGGAGAATGATTAGTTAAAAAAGAAATAATTACTCTCTGGTCTTTGGTATCCATTTTTTAATGATTAGTTTATTTGGTTTAAAAAAATGAAATCTAATTCTGATGTCGTAATAAAATTTTAAATAGTTCTTGTACATAGTGCTTACTTATCAAATATTTTTCATAGATAATAGTTTACTTTTTTATTACGTTTAATGTAGATAAAATACAATTTAGTGTTGTAGTAATAGTAGGAAGGCAAGTAGAAAATTTGAAGATTATAATTTTAATTGGTCCCAAGAAGTATACTACTTGGCTGAATCTCATGAAATTAAAATATGTGAATTAATTTACATTTCTTCTTTCAAAGGTATTAGTGATATTTTTCTATTTTCAAAAATTTGGTTGCTGCCATTAAATCAATTTGTAACCTATAGAATACGTTTTTAAAATAAGTTGTCATTCTATTTTCAAAAATTTGGTTGCTGCCATTAAATCAATTTATAACCTATAGAATACGTTTTTAAAATAAGTTCTTATGTAATTGTTCTCAATACATGACAGATACATAAATTTATCTTTCTATAATCAAAACTATCTTTATATGCATGTTTATGTGAAAAGGTATAAAATTATATTTTTGAACACTTTGTTATCAGACTGCATTTTATTTTTTAATTATTATTATTTTTTAAAAATTTTAAAAATTTATTTATTCATGAGAGACAGAGAGAGAGAGAGAGAGAGGCAGAGACACAGGCAGAGGGAGAAGCAGGTTCCATACAGGGAGCCCGATGTGGGACTTGATCCCTGGTCTTCAGGATCACACCCTAGGCTGAAGGCGGCACTAAACCGCTGAGCCACTGGGGCTGCCCTCAGACTGCATTTTATGTTTAACATGGAAATAGGCATTCTTTTGTGAAGTTATAAGGATGATGTGGTGGCAAAATTTCCAACATTTGCAGATGTCAGAATCCTGGTTCTTCTGTTTAGGCCAGACCGGACTCATTGTGGAATGGTTCCTAAGGACTGCTGGGCACTGACAGTGAATACCTTGGCAATGGCTTTAGCAACCATAGATATTAGGAGGTCTTAAAATCCCAGTCTGACATACAGCTTCCAGATAGAGACACTTTAGGGAAAACAGGCTTTGGGGGAAACGAGGCCTGAAAATAATTCCCTATAATTAAGGATTAAATTCTGAATTTGAGGAATGCCTGGGTGGCTCAGTGGTTGAGCATCTGCCTTCTGCTCAGGGCAAGATAATGAGGTCCTGTGATTGAGTCTCACAAGGGGCTTCCTGCAGGGAGCCTGCTTCTCCCTCTGCCTGTGTCTCTGCCTCTCTCTCTCTCTCTCTCTCTCTCTCTCTCTCATGAATAAATAAATGAAACCATTAGAAAAAAAAATTCTGGATTTGAGAGTAGGTTCAGAGTCAAGGGCTCAGTTACAATGCAACTGGAGGTTTAGCAGTTATAGGAGGTCAGGAGGAAGGCTGGGTTAATGCTGAAATTCCAAATTCCTGACCCTTGCTGTGTGGATTACTCAGAATACTTCCAGTTTTAAGTATTAAAGCTTTTATCCAAAGGAACATTAGTTTATATTGTCTAATGTAAAATATAATACTCATTTGCAACATAAATGTAGCATTTCTGTTATTCTTTTGTAATATATTTTGAATATTAAACTTGTTTTGCTTTGTGCTGTGCTGAGAAAGCAAATATTTGTCTTAAATTGACTTGAACTAATTTGAACATTAGTCTATTGATTATTATTTATAACATGTAAACTGAGAACACCTGAAATCATTTTAGTCTATTAAGCTGAAATTAATAATTCAGAGTTTTCTTGATAGCAGCATAGAATAATGAGCTCTTGAATACAAAATGCACAGGTTTTCCTTTTCCATTGCAGATTAAATTCTGTATACTTTAAGTTGGTTGAGCACTTGTTTACGTTTAGCCATAAAACAATTTTGTGAATCTACAAAGCTTGTATCTGAACCAAGGTCTTGATATAATGCCTATAAATATTGGCAAATTTTTCCATCACATTTATCCATAAATGTGCAAATGTGCAAATGACTTCACAAAAGAACTCCTACAAATTTCTATTGTCTTTGAATAAAGAAAATTTATCTTTTCCTCTCCAATCTAGATATATTTTTATTTTTATTGCCTAATTGCCCTAGCTAGAACCTCCAGTAGAATGTAGAATATAAGTAGAAAGAAGCAAAGGTGTTTTTGTCTTGTTTCTGAACTTAGGGGGAAAGTCAAAATTAGGTATTAAGTTAGTCATAGTTTCAAAGTTTTATCAGGTTGAAGTTCTTTTCTATTTCTGTTTTAGAGTAGATGTATTTTGTCAAATGTTTTTCTTTGTATCTATCAAGATAAATATTTTTTTCTTCTTTTTGTTTGATATGAATTACTTTGATTTTCATGTTTCAAATATTATACCAATCTCACATTCTTGGGATAAACTCCTCTTGCTTATGATGCATTATCAGTTTTTATATTGTTGGATATGGTTGGTTAAGTTTCGAAAAAATTTTTGTTTATATCTTTGTTTCTTGTATTTTTGCCTCAATTTATTATAAAGATAATGCTATTCTGTGAATGGTTACTTCCTGTTCAACCTTTTATTTTTTTATTTTTTATTTTTTTTCCTGTTCAACTTTTTAGAAAGGTTTGTGTTCACTTGGTATTTTTCTTAAATATTGTTAGAATTCACTTGTGAAGCCATCTGGGTCTGCTTGTTTTTGTTTTTTACTTCTTGGCAAAGATTTTTAAACTATAAACTTATTTATTTTTATTAAAGCAGACTATTAATCTGTTTCTTTTTTTTTATTAATCTGGTTTTTTTTTGAGTTTCAGTAGGTTGTGTCCTTCAAGGAAACGTCCATTTTACCGAAGTTGTTGAATTTATTGGTATTAAATTGTTCATAATATTTCCTTATTTACCTTTTTAATTTGTAGAATCTATGGTGACTTTCTCTTTCCCATTCTCAATACTGGTATTTTATGTCTTTTTACTTTTTTCATAATCATTCTGAGTAGAGGTTTATCAATTTTATTAATCTTCTCAAAGATCACTTTTGTCTTTATTGCTTTTTTTTCTATTTTTCTACTTTCTTTTTAATTGATTCCTGCTCTAATATTTGTTATTTCTGTCCTGCTTGTTTTAGGCTTAGTTTGCACCATTTGAAAAATTTAAATGTTAATGTGGAAGCTAAGATCATTGGTTTGAGAACTGTCTTTTTTTCTATACAAGCATTTTGGGCTGTAAATTTTCCTATGTACTGTTTTAGCAACATTCCAAAAATTTTCATGCACCATCTTCATTTTCATTCAATTAAAAATATTTTCTAATTTCCCTTTTGTTTTTTTTCTTGGATTTGTAGGTTAAAAGTACGCGATTTAGTTTCTAAACTTTTGGCATTTTTCTAGCAATGTTTATGTTTTTTTATTTATAATTCTGTTTTGATTTGATAATTTTTTTATGAGTTCATTTCTTTAAATTTATGTGTACATGTTATCTGGCCCACAGTACGTTCTGTTTTCATAAATGTTTCATATACACTTGATGAGAATGTATAGTCTGCTGCTGTTGGTTGAAATGGTCTCTATTGTCAGCTTAGTCCAGTAAGCTGATTGTGTTTTTTTTCTTATTATTTTTAACGTTCTTACTGATTTTCTGTCTCTTTAAGGATTAAGAGAGGGCAATGGAAATCTCCCACTGTAATTGTGGATTAGTTTAATAGTCTATTTCTTCTTGTAGTTGTCAGTTTTTTGCCTCATATATTTTGAAAATTTGTTACTAGGTGAATAAACAGTTAAGATTATTGTATCCACTTCATGACATGACCCTTTATCATTATAAAATGGTCTTTCTTATCCTTGGCAGTATTCTTTGGTGCATTGTCTGTTCTATCTGATATTAACATAGCCACTCCATCATTACTTTGATTAGTGTTTACACTAATATGTACATATATATTATTTTTTTCATTCTTTTATCTGTTTTAGTCTTTGTTTTTGAGTTACATTTCTTGTAAACACTGTATAGTTAAGTCATGCTTTTTTATCTTGTTAATCTCTACCTTTTAATGGGGATAATTAAACTATATTTAATGTGACTTTTGATAATACTAGGTTTAAACCTGTGATCTTGCAGTGTGTTTTCTCTTTGTTTCACTTTTTGTTTTTTTCTCCTTTTTGTTTTATCTGCCTTCTTTTGAATGAATTGAAACATTTTCTTAAGATTCCTTTTAAAGACTGGGCAGCCCTGGTGGGTTAGTGGTTTAGTGCTGCCTTCGGCCCAGGGTGTGACCCTGGAGACCCGGGATCAAGTCCCACGTCGAGCTCCCTGCGTGGAGCCTGCTTCTACCTCTGCCTGTGTCTCTGCTTCTCTCTGTGTCTTTGATGAATAAATAAATAAAATCTTTAAAAAAAAAAAAAGATTCCTTTTGACCTCTTTTGTTGTCTTTAATACCTATAACTTTTTGTTTTGTTATCTTTAGTTTACCATAGTATATCTTCAGGTGTTGTTATGACATTTTGCTTTTAACCTGGGACTCTTACATTAGTATAGTCGTCTGGTCTGTGTGCTATCGTTGTAATATATTTTACTTTTGCATATGTTGTAAAGTCCACCCTACCTTGTTAATATTTTTGTGTGTGTTTAAGTAGTCAGTTATTTTTAAAACTACAACGGAACATCTCAGATATTTATCTATTTAGCTATTTTTTCTAGCATTTTGTATTCCATCTGGTATCATTTTACTTTTGCCTGAATGACTTACCTTATTGTTTCCTGTAATGTAAGTCTGTAGGTAATAAGTTCTTTGTTTTTGAATGCTTGAAAACGTTATTATTTCACCTTCGTTTTTGAAGTATATCTTTGTTGGGTATAGAATTCTATTTTGGCATTTTATTTTCCTGTTTAGATCTGTAAAGATG
This sequence comes from Canis lupus familiaris, assembly GCF_011100685.1. Lineage (NCBI taxonomy): Eukaryota > Metazoa > Chordata > Mammalia > Carnivora > Canidae > Canis > Canis lupus. The sequence goes on along the minus strand of NC_049224.1, from coordinate 3,223,710 downwards.
TTCATATCATGTATCATGTCATAGAGAAATCTGCTCTAATCTTTATCTTTGTTGTTTTGCACCTTTTTTTTCTTTTGGTAGCTTTTAGGATTTTCTCTTTATCATTGGTTTTAAGCAATTTGATCATGATGTATATTGCTGTAGGTTTTTTTTTTCTTGTGTTTGTGGTTTTTGAGCCTCTTGTATCTGAGAGTTTATAGTTTTCTTTTTTTTTAAAGATTTTATTTATTTATTCATGAAAGACACATAGAGAGAGAAGCAGAGATACAGGCAGAGGGAGAAGCATGCTCCATGCAGGGAGCCTGATGCAGGACTTGATCCCGGGACTCCAGAATCACGACCTGAGCCAAAGGCAGACACTCAACTGCTGAGCCACTCAGGTGTCCCATTTGCCAGATTTTAAAATTTCACTATAGTCTTCCACTTGTTTATGTTGTAAAAAAATATATATGATCTTTACCTGTGTACCTATATGCAGTCCCTTTGTTCATATGACATGTAGCATTTTTTTCCAAAGTTAAAAAATATATTTTTAAGAGTAAATGTAATGCGTGGTAATTTTATAAAATGTAAGCAACACTGTATTACTATACAGTATTGAATTAAGTGAGTTCAAATACATACAGTGTTAATTCGAACTTTTAATTTATTTTATTTTTATTTTTTTTAAAGATTTTATTTATTTATTCGAGGAACAGATAGAGAGAGAAGCAGAGATATAGGCAGAGGGAGAAGCAGGCAGAGGGAGAAGCAGGCCCAAGCCAGAAGCCCAACGCAGGACTTGATCCTAGGTCTTCAGGATCACACCCTGGGCTGAAGGTGGTGCTAAACCACTGAGCCACCTGGGCTGCCCTGCTTTGAACTTTTGTAGTTTGCTTGAAGATGTACTGAAGTATCAGAAAAGGTGTTCAAAATAACTCTCATAGTTACGTATTTTTATATAGCCTATTTAATTGATTCTGTGTGACTAGAATTATGCTAGAGTTTTACATTTACCAATCCTCAAAATACTCACAATAACGTTTGTGGGAGTTTCTCTTATATGAGTAGAATTCTCAATTCTTCTGATTTGTCATACATCATATTCAAGAAAAAGAAGACAGGATGAGCTACTCCACATTACACATGCCCGTAACAGTCTAGTGAAGTTTAGAAGGAGCTCTCTTCACCCACTTTTATAACAAGAGTAGGGAAACAAACTCTCCTTCAAATTTTCTTTCTTTATGGGAAACAAAACAGAATGCTAAGAGATTTGTAAGCTCCTTGATTATTTACAAGCCCTCACTTATTCTGTGCAGAGAGAACAAGAGGATACCTATTGCTAGAACTGTGGGGTGTTAGCTACAAGTCTTATTCAGAAGTAAATTTTTCTGTAATTGGGAAGTAGATTTTCTTAAATTGCCTCTTCATACATTATGAATAGTTCTGTGGTATTTTATAGCCAATTAAAATTGATTAGATCCATTGAGTTGTCTCTTTAGAGTACTTTAATTATGAAAACCAGTTTGAAATGAGTCCAGATTTGAGACAGATGGTTAAATTTATGTTTAAATAAATCCAAATTAAAAAGAATGAGTAAAACTTTTTAAAGACTCTTTTAGTTGATTTTCTCATTTTCAGTCCAGCAAGAATGGCAACTGGCCTTCCTATTCAATAATCTCTAAGTCTTGGAGATTTTTAAATATTAAAATCTGATATATGGAGGTCCTGTAGACAAATGTTCTGAAATTCAAATTTACCTCTCAGGTCAACATAAGGAAGAAATCCATTTTGGATACAGGACTTGTAAAGACCAAAAGCCAAATTCAAGCAATGTTTGTTGATCATCACTTCTATTGATATGGCTTGAAAATGAGAGGTTTTCTCTTTTTCTTTTCTTTCCCCCTTTTTTTTTCTTTGGACCTATGTATTAATACATGATATATCAGCAGCTTACTTATGGCATGAATGCTTTTCATTGCATGGAGCTTAATATGATAGGAATTTTACAAGGTCATAAAGAGTAACGACATTCTTCATTGTTAATCTAATTTGCATTGGGTTAAAGTTGCAGAAATTGGAGTGACAGTTATAATATTCTCATTAGATGCTGAAATATTATGTGTGATGGAATATGCTACATGATTCATTTATATTCTGCAGATAACTTCCTAAAATTAAAATAAAGTGAAAGCACAATAATTTGTCCCTATTTTTCTTAGTTTTATTGAATAAACAAAGCTAAGTTTCACATACAAAAAGATTAAAAGAAATGATATCCTTTTGCTGATTTTCCTCTATATTTTATAGGTGAGCTCCTTAACACTATTAGTTTTGGACTTGATTACTAGAAAGATGATATAAACAGATGCAGAAGGTAAAATTGTAATTTTTCTATAACTTTAACTTTTTAAAAATTTTATTTAAGCCTAAATTTATTTTTTAATAGTAAGAGCTATATCAATTTATGTATTTTCTTTTTATGTGCTAGGCATCATTATTTGTACTAGGAATCTTGTAGATAACAAACCATACAACAATTCCTGCCTCTATCAGGCTTATATTTTAGAGAAGTTAATTAATTAATTCAACAAGTAAGTGAAACGTATATTAGATGGTGATAAGTACTATGGAGAAAAATGAAAAATGGTAGGTGGATAGGATGTTGGTAGGATGATTGGGTCAAGCTTCATGGAGAGAGCCATAAATGAAGGGTGAAGGAAGTGAGGAAGGGGAGTGTATAATTATCTTGGGCCAAGAGTATTCCAGGTAGAGGGAATAGCCAAAGCAAACTCCTTGAGGGGATCATGTCTGGCATATTTGAGAAGTGGTACAAATACTTTTGTGACTGTAACTGGGGGACCAATAAAGAAAGACATGGAGTATGGGATGAAATCAGAGAGGAAGACTGATGGCATATAGCAAGGACACCCAGATTTTGAAGGATTTTGGTCATTCTTTTAAAACAGTTTGGCTTTTACTCCGAATAAAATGGGAAGCCATGGTGGGTTTTGATCAGAAGAGTGACATGAACTGACTTACATTTTAATAGGATAACTCTGGCAGCCTTGTTGAGATTATGAGGGGTGGAAGGAGGATGGAAGTAAAGAGATTGGTTCCAGGCTATTGAAGTAGTCCAGGCAAGGGCTTATGCTTGCCTGGACCTGGGGTGGTAGTAACAGAAAGAGGTTAATTTCTGGATATACAGTTGATTCTTGTTATCTTCAGTGGTTATATTCTGTGAAATCACTCTGAACACTAAATTAGTATTAACTGAGTACTGATTCATTACCCTTGGTGGATGTAGCATAAAGGGTTAGATTTCTATCAGCAAGGTCACGACATTTTTCATGACTGATCCAGTACATCATCTTGTTTTATGTCTTTTTGTTTAAAGACACCTTGTTGATTTGTTAACATTGAACCCAAAGCCAACAGTGCTATAACTCATTACTAAACAAAGCTATCTGATATGCGTATTTTCTCTAGAAGGTACATTATAGCCTTCTTGGTCATAAGAATACTAGACAGAACTTGAGCACTATGGTTAGCCATTTTAAACAGCAAAATCATCAACTAAGCACAAAAATGTAGTCAATGTGGAGCTAAACCGACTGCAAAATGGACAGCTCACAGTATGAGAGCTGAAACAAAAAGGCAGACATGGCTTTATTTGACCTCACTTGGGAACATGTATATCAAATGACTCCTTTGCTACTCTGTGCATGTGCCTATCTGTAATTGGCCTGGAGAGTACTGTGTGTAATGATTTTGGGATTACAAATAAGTTTAGACTGTAGGCATATTTAGAAACATGGAATACATGAATGTATATATTGAAAATAGAGCCTAATGGATTTGCTGATGAATGGATGTAGTGTGTGAGAGAAAGAAATCAAGGATGATTTTAAGATTTTTGGCCTGAACAACTGGAAGGATGGTACTATTGTTAGCTGAGATGGAGAAAAATGTAGGAGTAGCAGATTTGGAGGTGAAGATCAGGAGTTTGGTTTTTAGGTACTTATTAGATATCTTAGTACAAACATCAAGTTTGTACTTGAATCTCTAGCTCTGGAAAATTCTTGGGAGAGGTCTGGAGTAAAAGTATAAACTTGAATATTAGGTATTTAAAGTCATGCTGTTTGATGACATTACCAAGGGTATTAATTAAGATAGAAAAGAGAAGAGTCCCAAGACTGAGCCCCACATTAAGAAGTCAGGGAAATGAGGAAGAAATTGAAAGAACTCCAAGATAAAAGGAAAATCAAAAGACTGTGTTATTCTGGAATCCAAATGGGGGAGGAAAGGATTTCAGGGAAGAATAGCAGATCCATTAGGTTAAGTAGTGCTTAAACATAAGGTGAGGACCAAGATTGGGATTTTGTAAAGTGTCGGTTATGGGTGGCTTTGAAAAGAGCAGTTTCAATATTGCAGTAGAGGGAAAAGCCTAAAATGGGATGAATTTAAGAAAGAGAGAGGAAAGAAAGTGGAGATCACTGGTACAGACAAATCATTTCAGTAGTTCTGCAGTAAAGGAAAGAGAGAGGGAAGTAACTGAAAGTAGTTAAGGGAGGTTTTTTTTTTTTATTTTTTATTTTTAAAGATTAAGAGCAACTTCAGCTTTTTTGCTGATAACAATGCTCTAGGAGGAAAGGAAAAGCTGATGAGGCCACAGAATGAAGGAAGAATGGCTATAGCCGTGCCCTTGAGGAGGTAAGAGGTGGTGAATCTAGGCCCTAAGTGAATGGATTCCTTTGGAGCAAAGGCAGTTTGTTCATAGTCATAGCCTAAGAGAAAAGCCTGAATGCCCCTTTATACAGGGGAGAGGGTAGAGGGTAGATAGGCTGCTTAGAGCTTGTTGGTTTTCTTGAGATTTTTTTTTTTTAATTTTATTTATTCATGAGAGACACAGAGGCAGAGACACAGGCAGAGGGAGAAGCAGGCTCCCTGTGGGGAGCCTGACGTGGGACTTGATCCCAGGACCCCAGGGTCACGCCCTGAGCTGAAGCAGCTCAACCACTGAGCCCTCAGGCATCCCTACTTTTTTATTCTTAATGGGATTCTTGGGCTCCCTCTTCACACTTATGTGATTCCAAATTCAAAATCATAAGATAAAAACAAACAAACAAACAAACAAAAAAAATCATAAGATATAAACCAGTAAGTGTACAGTGAAGAGTTTTCTATACCCCATTACCTATTTTTTTTTCTCCAGAGGCAGAAAAATATCTTCTACATATTTTTTGTATATCCTGCAGCTTTTAATCCCCTTAATTAAAGGTATTCACCAACTTACTAGATAATGTTGTGTGTTATAGCACATTATTCAGTTTGAGGTCACTTACTGGTTGGCTATTCATGCTAAATAAATGGTGATCTCTACACTTCTTCCTCCATAATTATATCCTAACATTATTATGACTGTTTTGTGAGCCATTGTTTTAAATTTCTTGTCAAGCATCTTTAAGGCAAAGACTGTCCCTCACAGAGCATCCTTTAAAGATTTACAGGATAAAAGCCTTTCATTTGCTGGAGACATTGTTATTCCACACACTTGACTAGTCTTATAAAGTAGAATGATAGTTTTGTTTTTTGTTTGTTTTTTATTCTGGCTAGCTTTGTGTACTAATACTGCTTAGTGTGGAAACATACCTGCTTTGAAACACATTTTGAAACTAAATTTTCTTTTTTCTTTTGGGAAGTAAGAATTTTGATATTTAAAGAACAAATCATTGAGATGTTTCATCTGTAGACTAACTCCAATTTTTTAGACTTAATGAATATTCAGATGCTTTTGATTTTTTATCAGATTTCCACAGCTTTTGATTTAAAATTTTTTTTAAAATTTAAATTCAGGGATCCCTGGGTGGCGCAGCGGTTTAGCGCCTGCCTTTGGCCCAGGGCACGATCCTGGAGACCCGGGATCGAATCCCACATCAGGCTCCCGGTGCATGGAGCCTGCTTCTCCCTCTGCCTGTGTCTCTGCCTCTCTCTCCTCTCTCTCTCTCTCTGTGACTATCATAAAAAAAAAAAAAAAATTAAAAAAAAATTTAAAATTTAAATTCAATTAATTAACGTATAATGTATTATTGGGTTCAGAGGTAGAGGTCAGTGATTCATCAGACTTATATAACACTCAGTGCTCATCACATCATGTGCCCTCCTTAATGTTCATCCCCCAGTTACCCCATCCCCTCACCTATAGCTCCTCCAGTGACCTTCTTTTTGTTTCCTGTGATTAAGAGTCTCTTATGATTTGTCTTCCTCTGATTTCATCTTGTTTTATTTTTTCCTCTCTTCCCCTATGATCCTCTGTTTTATTTCTTAAATTCCACATAGGAGATAGATCACATGATAATTATCTTTCTCTGATTGACTTATTTCATTAGCAACACAGCTTTCAATTTTTAACCTTTATTTTTGACATTGTTTCAACTTACTGAAATATTGAAAAAATAATACAAAGAATACCCATATACCGTTCACTCATGTTCCCCAGATATTAATATTTTGCCACATTTATTTTATCTTTTCTTTCTCTGTATGTGAGAGAAACTGAAAGTGACTCCTCTGTCCTTTTGATGTGTTCCTGTCATTCATTGAACACTTATTTTCTGGCTTATCTTGTACTTTCCATGCTCTAGATTCTGCTCCATGTCTCTAAGGAACCACAGTTCCTTTTAATGGTCTTCCGTTTAGTATTTAGAAACCATTATTTGGACACTGGGTGTGTTCATTGCTACTGGGGTGTCTTTGTTCTATCTAGATCCTCTCACTGGACAGAAATGAAAAATAAGTAAATGTTTATACAAACATGCACACAAGTATATCTATGCCTAATTTCTATATCTGTTTATATTAATTCATTTCTTCCTCACTCCTTTCATTGTGATTACATTATTCACTGGAAATAAGGGTTGATTCATTTGTTTCTGTTCTATCCCATTTTTAGTTGTTTTCTCCTCTCTTATTCTTACTGCTTTTGTTTACTTGTTTCATTAATGGTTAAACATTAATGATTCCAAAAGTCAGAACTGTATAAAACTATATACTTAGAGAACTATATTTTCTTTAATTATTTCTCTTTCTTACACAAAAACTATTATATTTTTTCACTTTGCTTTTCTACTTGACATTGTGCCCTAAAAATAACAATACTTCAGTTTGTAGCTTTATTTCTCATTCTTTTTTAACTATTGCGTAGCACTTCATTTTAAGTTTATTCAAGTGCTTCCTGTATATGGACATAGAATTTTTTCTAATTTTTCCAATTAGATACACTACTACCATGAATAACCCTGTGCGTGTGGGTTGTTGTTTTTTATCATTGGAGAAATGTCCTAAGCATAAATTTCTAGAAGTCTGTGATTGTAGTTGTAAAAGGTAAATGTATTTGTAGTTTATACCTTCTATAAAGATTGTTCCAATCTGCATTCCTATCAGAATTGTGTCAGAGTACCAGTTTCTCTACACAGTTGCTAGTATGCCAATTTGCTAGGTAAAAAAAATAACATCTCATGGTTTTAGCTGGCATTTCTTTTATTATGAGTGAGGTTGACCATCTTTTTATATGCTTAATGTCGCATTTTAAAGTATTTTTTGTTTCTGTGAGTTGTCTTTTGCCCATTTTTTTCTTTCAACTTTTTGGTCTTTTTCTCCTTAAATTTTAAGAATATATCTTTATCTGTTATTCATGATACATATATTTTCTACTAACCTTGTTGGTTTTCATTTGACCTGGTATAACATGTTTCCCCCCACTGACTAATGATGATACCCTAGCTACTGATACTGCTATGAGAAATAAACTGTCCTTTGTCTCTGTCCCAGGAGACTTGTGTCTTCTGCCCATGTCCATGAAGTTGAGGCGGCTAATTTGTTAGCTCACATGTAGAGTAAAATCTTGTACTCTTCATGCTCTTGACAAAGATTGATGTGTCTTTTTTATTCTATTCTATTCTAATATATTTCTCTTTCTTTTTTTTTTTTCTGTAGGATTTATTTTTTCTCTCACTTCTTTTTTTCCTACACAGTTTCCAAAGTTTCTTCATTTTAAACATTTGCCCCCTGGCGTGTTACCTTTATAAGACTGTTTCGTTTGCCTATCACATGCCCTTTTTTTAGTTCATTTCTTGCAGTCAATTCTGTGGTTGACCATTATGCTTTTCCAGTATTTTCACATGTACAATGAACTTTGTTCTTCTGATAATGGCTTTATTTTTTTTTTAAGATTTTATTTCTTTATTTGGGAGAAAGAAAGCCGAGAGAGAGAGAGAGAGAGAGAGAGAGAGATCGATCAGAAGCAAGAGGGAGGGGCAGAGGGAGAAGCAGACTCCCTGCTGAGCAGAGACCCTGACTCTGGGCTCCATCCCAGGATCCTGGCATCATGATCTGAGTCAAAGGCAGATGCTTAACCAAATGAGCCAACCAGGTGCCCCGATAATGGTTTTAGATCAGTCTTAAGCACACTGCTAGGTTTTCTCTTTTTCTTTCTCTGTTTTTCTTCTTTTTTTCTGAACAGCCCTTGGTGTCCATGGAGGCTTGCAATGGGAGGGTGAGAGATCTTTTGCAGAGATTTGGTGTTTAATTTTCTACTCACAGAAAATTTAAAATTTGGACATTCTCTGCCTATTATGCTGAGGATGTAGATTTATTTATTTTTCTTTTTGTTCAGATGCTATGTGGGAAATTCAGAATTATGCTGTTACTTCATCCCAGCTACCTGGAATCCTCCCCTTCACAGCTTTGTTATATTATAGAATATAGATTTGAGTATTGTATACCATTCAATTTCTAGGTTTTTGAAAGATTATTGGTCAGTTGAATCTAGCAATCACTGTATATAAGGAAATGATATTGCACAGAGTTAGAGAGCCTACTCTTTAAAGGTATTTTGTTCAATTTTTAAATAAAATACCACTGTTTTTAGTTACTTAAACAGTTTAGAGACCTAACACATGTCTAGTAAATATTTCTGGACTGATATATCAGTTGTTCTTATGCTGGGAAATTTATTAAAAGTAGCACAGTGTGGATATACTTATAGTATTTTTTAGTGCTTTATAGGAGTATCTGATCCAAAGATTTTTTTACCATCTCTCCAAATTCTGTGCCTTTGGTGTTGTATTTTGATGGTTTGCCATTCAGTCTTCATCATAACCCAATGAATTGTTAAGGGCAGATTATTTAACTCCCGGGACGGGAAATTAGAAACTAAAATTTAATTATAAGACTTGTTTGGGTTGCACAGCTAATCAAAGGAGCTGAGAGAAAAACTGACTTCTTGACTTTGCTTTTGTCTGAATAGCATTGAGTAAAATGGGTAGCTCATTGATTGTTCCCACGTGTCATACTTGAATTTTAACTTCCATGTGAAAAAACGTATGTGGGCATTTGCCCCGTCACTCATAAGTTAGGATTAATTCTTGTTCATTGTTTTCTTATTCAGAGTAGTAAGCAGAAATTGTATAGTTGAGGAGGAATGTTTTGAAAGGAAGGAAAAATGTAAGGTGGTAGGCTGTTTAGTAACCCAAATGAAAGCAGAGTCTACTTGCAGGCATTTGCTTTTCGAAAATAATCGCTTCTCATTTATTATCAGGAGGCTTTCCATCATAATATTTAACAAATGGTAAACACTTCTGAAGTTTATAATAAAAAATACTTGACTTTCTAGACTAGTTTAATGAGTAGTCTTGCCTGTCTCTTGTAAATGTCAAACTTGCATAATTGAGTTTAGCTAGCTTCATAACATTGTTTATGGCATGACATGTTGTATATACACTCTGTTATTACAAACATTAAACAGATTTGTCAACAAGTGGTGGCAAAGAATTATAATTCAGTCTCTTTGTGAAATTCATTATGTGGAGGAGGAAAATTGGACTTTATCCTCCCTGTTAATTGACATATAGGACAGCTTCATGCCCTGCCTCAGTGCCTCTCATCATTTTTTTTTTTAAGCATCATATGGCAACAGAGGTATGATTCAGTTTCTGTCAATAAAAAGTTACTTGCTCTGCACACTTCACATTAATTTTAAGCTCGAATGTAGTTATTTAAAAGTTAAGAAAGAGTAATACTGATGTGAAATATTCTGCACCAAGATGCTATGTGGCAAGAATCATGTTAGGTAGTTTTTGCAACACATTTTAGTAAGTGAATGGAATTGAAAACAAATTTATTTGGAACTTTGGTTTTCACAGAGGATTACTATTTCTTGAATTTTCTTATATAGTTTCTGTGGGACCTAAGTAATTATATTAAAGCAAATCAGGAAAAAATATAATAGAATCCTGTTTAAAATCATGGCAAATAAGCATGTTTTTGAAACTTTTTGTTCGTTTTTACAGGGGAGGGAGCATGGGAGGGAGATATAGATAGGTTAATAGATCATGTTCATGCACAAGTACACCACATAACAAAACGCATAAGTGTATGTGAGCTAGCTAAAGAGTACAAAAGCGAACAAACCAAAAACCTACTTAGACATACCCCTAAATTCAGTTTTAAACCCAAAGCTCTTTTTAAATACTTTATTAGTAACAGTAGCATTTTAATGTAATGGATTTTGCCTTGGATGTTTTCAAAGGCATTTAATTTTTTCTAAATCATGTTAATGACTGCTGTTAAGCTATTGATAATTAGGTTTGATTGTAACAGTCTTTTTCGGATTGTTTATCGTATTTTAGATATGATAAAGAAAGAGAAATCAGAAATTCTTAACTTTTTTTTTAAAATTCTTAACTTTTTAAATGTTATTTTAGATTACAAAATCTTAGCTGAGTATTGCATATTTAGTGCATCATTTTTCACTAGTTAGAAAGACAGATGGGCAGTGTGCAGTTTAAAAATCTGTGCAAATAGGAGGACAGATGGGTGGTTTAAATGTCTCTATGAAAATGTTTGTATGCAGAGCTTGACTCCTGAAGTTATACTAAAAAACCCAAGTAACTAATTAGGAATAATAGAATTCATATAAAAAGTAATATTTTTAAAAAAGACATTACATATGGAATTAATTGAATTTACTATAGTTAATCCTTTTTGAGTTTACAATAAAAATTAACAAATTAGAATACAGTACTTAAATGTTCTTGCTTGGTAAATGCTTGCCTTATTTTCTTATTATCAGTGTAGACCCTGGAAAACTTTACTATTTGGAATCAATTTGTGTAATTGTATATAACTTTTTGAACTCTTGTTAGAATTTGCTGAATTAAAGAAAAAACTTTTGCTGAATTTTAAGTAATGTATCTATAAACTAGCTTTAAAATGATAAATGAAATTTTAAAAAGAACACAAAAGCAAGGGCCTTAGAAAGGGCTCTCTTTGGCAGCTTCTGCAGCAGGTGTTTGTGGACTTTTTGCTCTGATTCAGACATTAATGTGACTTAGCTCCCAGCCAAGAAAATTCATTCCAATTTGGTTAGGTATGCACTTTGGCTCTTGGATATTAGCTTCATATAGGAGTCTCATCCGGACTTATGTGGATAGGGAGAAAAAAAGGTTGTTGCTTTAGTGGCTGGCCATAGATGCATCATTGCATTGACTCTTGGGGACATTTTTTGAGATTTATTTTTGGAAGAAGGATGCCAAGTAGCAATATGGATAGTATTCTTTTTTTTTTTTTTAAAGATTTTATTTATTTATTCATGAGAGACACACACACACGCACAGAGAGAGAGAGAGAGAGAGAGGGGCAGAGACACAGGCAGAGGGAGAAGCAGGCTCCATGCACCGGGAGCCTGATGTGGGATTCGATCCCAGGTCTCCAGGATCACACCCCGGGCTGAAGACGGTGCTAAACCTCCTGAGCCACTGGTGCTGCCCAGCAATATGGATAGTATTCTATGAAAAAAAACTATCATGGTGATTGAACATGTAGGAGAATGTATTTCTGAGAATCTTAAAAATCATTCATGATTAGTATTATTGAAGTGATTTGTTAATTGTGAAGTTAAAAAGATTATCCCTAATGCCATACAGTGTGAGGGAAAATTTCTCTAGGGATTTATATTAACTGAGGCAAAAAAATGTATTGTTTTTTTCAGTGAAGATTTAAAAAAAATGAAAAATTCAAATAGAATTTTTAAAAAATCACAGGGCATCCTTCATAGTAAGGGGAAGAGTTATGTCATGAATTTATTTCAATTACATATTTAAAAATGTATATGGCTTTGGCTCATGACGTAATATATATTATCTTGTGATTTGTAGTCAAAAAGTGAGAAAAATCTTCTTTAGTGGCTCATGTTGTTTTTTTCTGATCCTTTCAGATCAGAACTGAGTAAATATATTTACTTCCACCCCCTCAGTCTGGTGTTAGAACCTGTTTCCAAACAGCAGTGAGAAGGGTTAGGAAAGATACTCTGGTGATTCAAATATTTTCTCCTTGAGAAGTTATTTATTTTATAAAGCAAAATAAATCATCTAGGGTAGCAATTTCAAATGACTTGGGTAATTAATAGTATCCCCATGTGCAGGAATGGCTAGAGATTAAGCTCCGTGAAATAATCGTGTGCAAGAATTCAGTGGTAGTTCTAGTACTTGGAACCAGTAGAATTTCCAGCTTCCAGCATGCTGGAAAGATTTCCTTTTCCACCAGCTAGATGTGGTTCCTCTGCTTGAGAATTGGAGGGGAGATGAGAAAGGCAAGGGAACTGTTCTCATTCTGCTGCCCTGCCTGTCTGTGCACTTTGGAGGGTCTGAGGTTTCCTCTCTCCACAAAAACACTGACTTTTTCTCTGCTTTTGGCTCTGAGCTAGAGACATTCTCCAACAGGGAATGCTTTTCCAACTCCTACCTATCAGGAATATTGAGATGAGGGGCAGCAGATAAGAGCCTGTGGCATCAAAAATTCTCAACATAGATCTACTTTTAGAGGATTCTCCTTGGAAAAGAGGGCAAAAATTAATAAATATTTTGAAAAGTTTATTCCTTAGATCCAAATAATTGACAAGAAATATTCAGTTGGCACTGAAAATTGAAGATCTGCTTAAAAATTTTATTTATATAGTCATTTATATTGTTAATCTGTAAATATTTTCTGAATGATTTTAGTGGAGGTACACACAAAATTTTAGTTCATAGTATTGTCAATATCTCCTGGACATCTCCCATGTCAAATTTAAATTCTCTGCTTGATTTTCAGGTCATTTACAACCTAAAATTGCCCTGCCTCTACAGACACAGTTCTTTCACTTCCTTAAAACTTCCTCTCTTTGAGCTTATTTCTTTGCCTGCCTATGGAATTTTGTTTATTATCTCCATATTTTCACTCAGTATTCCAATTTACCAGACCAGGGGCTCTATCGAGGACTTGGTTTTGCTAGGTACTGAATTCCTAATGTTTAGCACAGTTCCTGGTGGTGATGAGTTAATACTATTCATCGAATCAAAGGCAGAAAGGCAGAAAGAGAGGGTGAGAGGGAGGGATTATTGTCCATTCTGTCTTTCTTTTACCTTCCTGTACATACCCCATGTTTGGTTTTTCTACAAAGCCTCCTTGCTCCCGTGGTCTTTATTGATCCCTCAAATACAGGCCTCAAAATTTAACATTATTTACAAGTTTTCATGTTTTCTTAGTTACACAGTTTCATGTACATTGTTGTCCAGTTTGGTGTGAGCTTCTTAAAGATAAGAATCATTTTTCTGTAAAATTTTATTACAAAAGTATCCATTAACTATCAAACATTTACTGTAATATATGCCTCCTTCATAGCAGCCTGTGTGCACAGGACTGGCAAATAAGTGGTACTTTGCATAAAGCTGAGCATATCATTTATGTCCAATAAAATTTTGTTGATTCTTCATAAAATGTGTGAAATATAAAATAGTAGTCACTCAGGTTGCATATAGTTAGGATAAAGCCTCTTTATCTCTTCATTAACTTTCTTCAATGTCTTCTCCAGGGAAAGAAACCGAAAAGGCCAAGGAACGATATGACAAAGCGACAATGAAACTTCATGTATTGCATAATCAGTATGTATTGGCACTGAAAGGGGCACAGCTTCATCAGAATCAGTATTATGACACCACACTTCCTTTGCTTCTGGACTCTCTTCAGAAGATGCAAGAAGAAATGATAAAAGCACTGTAAGATACATTTCCTATTTGGCATAAAATCCCCTTCCTGAAATGATTTTAATGTTATTCTCTCTCCCGGGTAAGTTTTCGGATAAGAGTTGTCTGCGTTTTGTGAGCCCAGTGTGTTTTTCAGATCTGTTTTACCTTGATCCTTCTTGATTTTCACTTCTGGTATACATTCATTTTATTATCATCTCTTAGAACTTCTAGCTAGCCCTAAGAATGGTCCTTCTTTTTGTATGTTTTTGTTCTACTCCCATTAGCTGGAAATTTAGGTAAAAAAAAAAAAAATTCATTAATTGACAGGTGTTAAGAAGTGAATATCTATCTTCAGAGGGTTGAGTGTTTAAGTATTGAGCAACTAAGAAGTCCAAAGGAAATAATTTTTTAAAGTTTTAAATTTTAATTCCAGTCTAAGTTAACATACAGTGTGATGTAGGTTTCAGGTGCACAATGTTGTGACTCAGCAATTCTATACGTTACTCTGTGCTCATCATGATAAGTGTACTGTTGATCCCATTTATCTATTTCACCTGTCACCCCACCCACCTCCCCTCCTGTAACCATCAGTTTGTTCTCTAAATTAGAGTCTCTCTTTCTTGGTTTCTCTCTCTCTCTCCCTCTTTTTCCTCATTGCTCATTGTATTTGTTGTTTCTTAAATTCCATATGTGAGTGAAAACATAGGGTATTTGTCTTTCTCTGACAGACTTAAACACTTACCCTTATGCCCTATAGCTCCATTAAAGAAAATAATTTTTTGAAGTTTTCTTTGCCGGCTTATTGTATGAGAGTAAAATCAACAAATGTTTATTGACATTCTACAGTATGCAAAACACAGTCTGTGATTTGGCCATGATTTTTGCCTTCAAGGAGCTAACAATATACTTTGGGCAATACATCAAAGGTACACGTTAACCGGAGGTATCAATACAAGACTACAAAAGGATAAGCCACCCTTCGGCAGACTTCATCTGCCTTGTTAGATGGTTTAGGTGATCTCCCATTTTCTCAGTAAAAAGATGAAAAAGTGTTTTTAGTTGACTTGAATATGTAAACTTTTAATGGTAGTGATAAAATAGTAAAATATCTCCCTAAAATATTTAATCTATGGATTTAGATATGTGTACTTTATTTTTTTAATTTTTAAAAGTTTATTTAGAGAGAGAGTGTGCAAGTACATGGTGGAGCAGGGGTCGCAGATGAGAGCTCCATCTCATGACCCTGAGATCATGACCTGAGTTGAAATCAAGGAGTCAGATGCTTAACAGTCTGAGTCACACAGGAGCCCCATAGTTATGTCTACTTTAAATTATATATTGTTGATTCAGAAATACTTCCTTCCCTACTCTGATTTCATGAGTATTTTTTCAAACTCTTCACATGAATCATCAATAAGGGCATATTAATCATCAATAGATGTCTTTTTGAGACATGGTAGTTTTCTATAGCATATTATCTTTCACAATGAATTATTTTAGATCTAAAATATCCAAGCATGATGATTTCACTGAAATTGAATTCCATGTCACATTTATACAACAGCATTAGGAGAATTCCTTTTTTAAAATTCCATCTGTCTTAAAGGTGGATAATAATCGTCTCTACATCACATTATGGCATTGCTTTATGAGGGTTATCTAGATGGAGTCATTTACGTTAATATCATTCAGCACTTTTACCTCTGTGGTCAAAACCCCAGGGATATTTGCTAAATTGGTTTTAAATTTCTCTGTCTTCCCCTTTTCTTCAAATTTTGTCAGGTGATTTCTGTAATCATTTCAAACTAGCATTGCCTAAAGCAGTTAAATTTTTTTTTTTTTTTTTTTTTTTTTTTTACCCAAACAGCATTTGGCTATTGGGAAAATACTAAATAAGAGAGATTTTGTAAGTACTAAATTTTTACGACTGATGATTTTGAAAAAGAAAGGCAAACTATGCCTTATATTTATTTGGGAAAAGGCAGGATAAGCTTGTCTGTCCACACTTGTAGAGGGCACTCTTGACCAATGGCATATCTTTACAGCATAGCATTCTTAAAAGGGAGATCGGGTCTTTGCTACAGAATAGTTTTTCGTTTTGTATTCACTGGTAAAGCTAATACTTTTATGATGACATTTTTCCTGCTGACTGGAGGTCAGGAGAAGAGATCTAGATGTCATCGAAGGTACACAACCAGTTGAACTCTATAATTAAGTGTACAGAAAAGAGCCGAGGCCCAGGAACAAGAGAAAAACCAGAGGTAGGGCTTTTGAGGCACTAGCAGCCACAGGAGAGAAACCCCAAAGAGACTGGAGTCAATCCACAGTTTCGGGTGATGGAATTGAACATTTCTATGCCAGTATTTAGAAATAGAAAGTGACCAACCTGATCCAACATTTTGGACCTGTCAGATACATGTGGAGAAGGTAATGTCATATTCTAGATCACTTGCAATGATTCTATCAGATGTAAATTGTTAACACGTGCATTTGTGTAATCCCTTTACTATCCAGGTATATGAAGTAAGGTGGTGCATGAAATCACCATCTGTAAATATTGGTATGACATTTCGTATGTTCTCAATCCTTTCTGGGCCTGTGTTTCCCTTGAATACTAAAAAACGTAAAATTTTGTTTTTGTTTTCAGAAAAGGTATATTTGATGAATACAGCCAGATAACCAGTCTCGTTACAGAGGAAATAGTGAATGTCCATAAAGAGATTCAAATGTCAGTTGAACAGATAGACCCTAGCACAGAATATAATAATTTCATAGATGTTCACAGGTATGTATACTATTTTCATTCTTCTTTCAGTATTTGTGACAGTATTACTTTTTTCTACTCTATTAATATTTAACTAAAATAAGATATTAAAGAGTTTGTTAGGACATATATTACTGATTAATTTGTCTGCTTTTAATTATTTTTAAAGTTCTTTTTCAACGATAACTAATTTATGTAGTTATCTTTAAAAATTTATCATTGTTACTATATCATTGCTTACACCTATATTTAATCCATGAAGTCATATTTTTTAACATTTTTATAACGACAATACTATGATTTTATATGTGTATTAAATTTATGATGCATCAGTCATTTATCCTGGCACACTTATTACCACTGTGATAGGAAACAAAACAGGTTAATATCCATATTCTACAAATAAAATTAAGGTTTAAGTTATGTGACTAGATCTTGGTGCCAGGGGTTTAATTTGATTTATTTTATTTGTATTTACTCTCTTTTGTAAACATAATTTTGGATAATAAATATTCTGCCTTTCGTGTGCGCTAAGATATATTATAATAGTATGTTCATATTGATCAAAATTATTTGGCATGCTTTATTAGAACAACGGCTGCTAAAGAGCAAGAAATTGAGTTTGATACTTCCTTACTAGAAGAAAATGAAAATCTTCAGGCAAATGAAATTATGTGGAATAATTTAACAGCAGAAAGTTTGCAAGTAATGTAAGTATTTAGAAAATCTGAACAGTTTAAATATTAGAGTTATTATTTATCAGATTCAAAATTCCAATCTTTATTTTTTACAAGTAATGAAAAGTAAATTAAAAGTGAACTGGTAAAAAAAAAATAAAAATAAATTAAAAAAAATAAAAATGAACTGGTTGTTTTTTGGTCAGAAAGAAATGTTTTGAGAAATATGTTAGCTTTATTCATTGTGATCACTAATTTTGGTAATTCTGAAAATCAAAATACTATGTGATGTTATATTCATTTATCTAGTTATTGCTAATATCTTATATTGGAATAATGGTTCATTCTTTTCAAAACTTATTTATTTGTTTATTTATTTATTTATATCCCATTAAATACTCAGAACTTCTTGGCAGAACCATTTTGGAAATGAGAACCCTGAATGTTAAAGAAGAGACTCAGGTGTCATTAGTGTTGAGTACAAAAATTTGATTTTTAATTGGGTTCTTTTCTCCTTAAGCAGGGATGTCTTCTAATAGAGGCTTAAAATAAATTCATTCTTCACCTTATTATTGTTGCCTAATATTTTAAAGGAGTTTTGAGAAATATTAATGTGTTTTTACTCCTTTTCAAATATTAGAGTCTATCAATAGTATTTATTTATTTAATTTATTTTATTTAAAGATTATTTATTTATTCATGAGAGACACAGAGAGAGGCAGAGACACAGGCAGAGACACAAGCAGGCTCCCCGCATGGAGCCCAGTGTGGGACTTGATCTCGGATTTCGGGATCAGGACCCAAGCCAGAGGCAGATGCTCAAAGGCTGAGCCATCCAGGCATCCCAATAGTATATTTTTAAACATAGAAAACATAGGTAAACCATTCTTTTTTTTCTTTTTTTTTTTTAAGATTTTATTTATTCATTCATGAGAGACTCCGAGAGAGAGGCAGAGACACAGGCAGAGAGAGAAGACTCCATTCAGGGAGCCCGATGCGGGACTCAATCCTGGGACTCCAGGATCATGCCCTGGGCCTAAGGCAGACGCTCAGCCTCTGAGCCTGTGCCCAGGCGTCCCAGCATTCTGCTTTTAAATATTTAACTCCTCCCTTGATTTGTTTTTTTGTTTTGTTTTGTTTTTTGTTTTTTGTTTTTTTTTAGCAGCAACACAAACTTTTATTAAGCACTATAGGTATTTGTCTTCTGGTTCAGAACCACAGCTAGGAAAGATTATGGACTCATTTTATCTTCCATATTGGACATAATATCATCTGACTTGTTGGTGCTTTACCTCAAAAGACTTGGCTGAAAGGCCCCACCTGATAAAATTAAACAATCTCCTTTCTATTGTTCAGTAATATCATAGTGTTACAGATAATTTACTGAGTGGTAGGATCCTGGGACTAACTCTTGGAAAGGGGTTTAATAACTTTACAGTTGGGCAGGTGAGATTGGAAAAACTAACAGATGCTTGTCAAATCACCTGAGCAAATGAAGGCTTCAAAGTTATGATGGATTGACTGTTGAGGAGTGGAAGGGAGGGGTGAGAGTACACTGCATCAGGGAGGAATTTCTCTAGGAGTCATAGTGGGATTCTTGAAGCTGTTTCCAGGTTTCAAAGTCCTTCACTAAAGTCCCACTTTGGTTTTAGGTATACTCTTGTAATGTTAGCTGTCTTTAAACCAGTGGTCTTCACCCTAGGTGACTTTTTTTCCCCCCCAGGGAACACTTGTTAATATCTGGAGACATTTTTGTTAGGTGGGAAGGTAGTGCTGGTAAGTAGTGGGTAGAGGCCATGTTTTGTGCTAAATATCCTATAGTGCATAGGACAGCCACGCACAACAAAGAATTATCTGGTGAAAATGTTCATAGTGCCAAGGTTGAGAAACTCTGCTCCAAACAATAGAGTTGGATTCATGGCACAAAATAGTTTCTCAATTCATGTGCAGTGAGAAATTTCATTTTTTGATTCCTGTCCTGCTTTGTGAAGGAATATAACATAAATTACTCCTCTTTTCTTAAAAATCATTGTATTGTTCCCAAGTAATGTATTCATTTATTCATCAAAATATATTTACTGTATATTTAAAGTTGCAAGGGAAGGGCTAATACCTTTAAGGTGTTTATGCTAAATGTAACAAATTATTAAAATTTATTTTAATAAACACCAAGAAAGAATGAGCATAGAGATACTGGAGTATAATATGGTAAAATTAAAAATAACTACCTGTTATAAGCTTATGTAAAATAAGAGATTTTGTGACCAAAGAATAATTTGTTTTATTGCTTTCCAGCGTATAATGAGAACAAAACTAGTTATGCGCATAAATCATTATTTCTTAATTATGGTGATGAAGCAATGAACAAAAATATAATAAATTAAGGTAATAAATCTTTGATAATGTGATAGAAGATTTAATTGCTTATATCTTACTGAGGCAAAACTTTAGCTACATTTCATTGAACAGTGTCTAAATCAGGATAGAAGTTTTAAAGAACAGTTTGTCTTCAAGAATTTTATTCCAGAAATGAGTTATTCAAAGTGTTGATTGGCACTGGTAAAATAATCTAAGGTAATTCCATTTAAAAATTTGTGTTTATACACACACACACACACACACACACATATTTAATATGATGCAAAGTCTTTCTTTTTACCATCATAATTGTGCTTTAAAGTTCAACTAATTTCTTTCTTGAGGCATTAATTTATTAATTTTGTTGTTGAATGTGTTGAAATATTATGTCCAGTAGAATGAATGAAGCAAATGAACAGATAGCTTTGCAAAAATTAATACGAATGACCAATAGTCCTATGACAAAGAAATACTCATTTTTTAAAAAGAAGCTATTCCACCTACCAGATTGGCAAGAAATAGCTTGATAATACACACTGTTATGGAGGTTACGGAGAAAAAAGCCCTCTTATAAAGTCTTGGCAGAAAGGTAAATTAGTGTGAGCTTTTTGAAGGACAGTTTTGCAACATACATCAGAATTCAACATGCTCATACACTTTGTTTTGTTTTTTAAAGATTTATTATTTATTTATTTATTTATTTATTTATTTATTTATTTATTTATTTATTTATTCATGATAGACACAGAGATTGAGAGAGAGGCAGACACACAGGAGCAGGCAGAAGCGGGCCCCATGCCGGGAGCCCGATGTGGGACTCGATCCCGGGACTCCAGGATCGCGCCCTGGGCCAAAGGCAGGCACCAAACTGCTGAGCCACCCAGGGATCCTCTGCTCATACACTTTGAATTAGAACTTTTACTTCTAGAACTTTAGCCTATAGGTAAGCAAAGATATATATGTACAAGCTGTACAAGCGTAACATGGTGGGTTGCCTGGTTCTGAATCCTGACAGTATGGCTTATTACCTCTGTGAAACTGGACAGATTACTTAGTCCGTTTAGTGTCATTTTCCTCAAATATAAATTGGTAATAATAATGGCACCCAACTCATAATGTTGTTGTAAAGCTTACATACATGAATAAATGTAGAATACTTAGGATAGTCCCTGGCACATAGCAAGTTATATTGTTATTGGTTTTCGTTGTTCTTTTAATTACTGCTTGAGGTGTTTTATACATTGAGGACTCCAAGCACCATGCTTAAGTTTCTCCCAGGCCTTTCGAGATACCGGAGGTCTGAAAACTTTTTGTTAGTTCCTAAATATGAGAAGAAAACTATGTTACAAGGTATATTATGTCTCTTTCATTAATTAAGTTCAGTAAACACAAAAAATTTCAAAATACATAGGTTAGATTTTTTTTCTTTTGGTTAACATAGTGTTATATTAGTTTCAGGTGTACAATATAGTAGATTTTAATAATCTGCAATATGTGGATTTCTGAGAAATCCCATTTTCGTATATGCGCTATTAATTTGAGTAGAGGGCAAGGAGTATGAAGGTGTCAAAACAGTCCCTTTGTTTTGGCAAAATACTGGAAATGCCCTAAATATTTATCAGTAAAAGATTGTTTGAATTATGGTATATCCATACGATAGCCACAGTTTTTCTCCATTATGTAGTTTTTAAATAAAAACTAGGTTTTTATGTAGGTTTATGTATATATATGTGTGTGTGTGTGTGTGTGTGTATATGTATATATGCCTTTATGGAAAGATCTCCAAAGTATATGATAAAAAGCAAAAACAAGGTATGCAGTAGTATTTAGAGAATTAGTCTATTAATTAAAAAAATAGTACATATATATATATGTAGATGGTATGTTGGAATGGAGGTGAATGGATGAGGTGAATAGGGAAGCTTGTTGGGGGCAATGTTTATAATAACGTTAAATAAATGTGGTTTTATTTCTCCAATCTTTGCATTTTTACTGGTTAGCATGACTCTCTTCAGAGTATTAATACTTGTTTTTCCTCCCATCGTGTCCATTCCTTATCCTTTCACTAAACGTTTGTTCCCGAGTAATACTGCTCTATATAGTTTTAGAATAGAACACTCTCAAAAGCTTTATTTGAAAATGCCAATATTTTATGGCCCGTGCCTTCCCATGTTATGCATTTTTCCTGAGACCATTTAAGAGCTGTAACAGAAATAGTATAGGAAAACTTTGGAATCGTTTTTTGTTTGTTTGTCTTGCGTTAGTTTATGTTTATTCAAGTGACCTGGTGACCCTGTCCTTTGTGAAAGGTTACACTGGTTTGAAAGTGAGAATCATTAGTATTTGACTCCTGGAGAATTTTCTAATAATGCAAGAAGCCATACTGGCAGTCTGATAGACGCTGATTAGTAGTGACTGAAATAGAGGAAAAATTGGACTACATTTCTCTTGGACTCTTCAGAATCTTTGGTTAAATGTCAGATGTTGCAAATGATTAATTAACATCTTTGTTGAATGAGCAAGTGAATGAAGAGGGTTTTATGGAGAGATTTCAGGGAGTTTTTGAATAGTGGATGTCATCATCTCTGGCTTTATGTTAGGATCACTGAAGGAGCTTTAAAATATTCTGATGTCTGCAACCTAACCCAAACCAGTTAAATCACGTTTTGTGAGGCAAGGTCTAGGCATTGAGATTTTTTGTAAACTTTCCAGGTGATTTTAACGTGTGGACAGGACTGAAAATTTGTATCATAAACCCAGTAAAATTATGTGTGGAAATGTGTGTGTTACTTTCTGGGGGTGGGTTCCTGTGAATTTTCAGAGGGCATCTAAGGACTGCTGCTCTACTTGAATATGTTATCTTTCATGTTTAAAGAATGCCTTTTTGTTAAATTTTGTAATGTGTTGTATAGTGTCACTGGAGAATAGCATTTTTACAGTAGACTACCTGGAATTCCCTTTTGACGCTTTGTTTTTTCTTCTCGGCCATACTTCTGGGTCAGCATTAAATTATAAGGTCTTTGAAGGTCAAGTAGATGTCCTTTCCCTATGGTTACATCTTTCACTTGCTATTGATAAAAAGATGCCTTTTAATTGGGGGGAGGAGGAACCTTCTTCTTCTTCTTCTTCTTCTTCTTCTTCTTCTTCTTCTTCTTCTTCTTCTTCTTCTTCTTCTTCTTCTTCTTTTTTTGATTCCTAAATGTAGCATACAAATTTTCATTTTTATTAACAGAAACTTACTCATAAATTTAATAATTTCTATTCTTGGTTCCTGCTTATGGTATTATGTAGAGTTTTCTCAACTAAATGTAAGAGGTTCTGACATTATCACCCACTGGTATTTACATCCAAAAGGAGGCTTGATGGAAATCTAATGCTGTAATAATAGCAAATGACAAAGTTCCTGCATTTACCCATTTAAATATGTGCCTTGAAGCATTTTCTCACGTTTTCATTATATGTATCAGTTACATTTATAAAGGTATGGATATATAGAAGATTTAAACTCAAATATTTGTAGGATTGGTTTTCCCTACTTACTGGAAATTTTTTTGCCTTGTAGATCATGATGTGTAGAGAGCTGCTTCCTCAGCCTCTGATAATTTCTAGCACTGGACACTGGAGACCGTATACTTCCTATCACACATACATTTAGATTCTATTACCTCCAAGCTGCAATCTGAGGTTGTTTCCTTTTCTCTGTGATCTACAGTCTCTCTTCTTCCCCTTCATCACCCTTCCCCCATCTGCCTCTGTTTTGAATCACTCTTCCAAATCTTGAAATAGATTCTTTTCCAAAGCTAGGATAGTTACTATACTTTATTGATTTTAGTCATCCGTTTATTAAAATGATATATGCAAATATTTCCTCACCTAATCACTATTTAATTGAATAACTTGGGGACTCAGTAATTTTAACTCATCAGAATAATTTGAAGACAGGTCTCTAAAAATTTGAACATTAGAGAAATATATGTAAGTATTCATTACATTGGTTTTGGCATTTAGAATAGATCATCCATTTGTGATCTGTGCCAAACCTAAAGCAAGGTAAATGGAGTTACGAACAAGCACATCAGTAGTTTAAGGCAAATTCAAAATAGCAGGTTATTTCAAAATAAGATGAACATTAACATGTCTGCCCAAAGAGAAATATTCGTTAATTTTAGCAAAATGATAAAGAGTTATGGTACTTGAGGAGGGCTCTTGATGGGATCAGCACTGGGTGTTATACTATATGTTGGCAAATTGAATTTAAATAAAAAAAAGAGTTATGGTGTATTTACATCTTCTTTGACTCTGGTTTCTGGTTTGAAATGAGGTCTCTTTATTATAGATTATTATTACTTATCGGTAGGACATAATATTTGAATTCCAAAAGATTGTGTGCAATAGTCTTGTATTCAAAATTAACGCCCAACCTCAAGCCTTGTGTTTCCTAATACATCTTTTTCAAAATTTAAAGTGTTTAGCTTTTATACTGGGATATAAATAAGATTTCTTTTTTTTTTTTTAAATAAGATTTCTTAATTGAAGAATGGTAACTATCTATGTGGAAAAGTAATTCTTTTGGACTTAATGGGATATGAATTAGCAAACTACAGTCTCTGGGCCAATCCAGTTTGCTACTTATTTCTGTGCAGTCTGTGAGCTAAGACTACTGTTTACATTTTTAAAAGTTTTAAAAAAAATCAACAGAAGTACTATATTTTCTGACACAATGATTATATGAAGTTTGAACATCAGAGTACATAAATAAAGTTTTATTTAGCACACAGCCATGCTCATTCATTTACCTCTTGTCTATGGGTCATTTCTTGCTACAATGACAGAGTTGAGCGTTTGTGACAGAGACCATATATGGCATTCCTTTTACTTCCCATTGCTGCTTGGAGCACTTCAGATCGCAGTGAAACTTAGAACTCAATAGCATTTTGAGTGCCACACATATTGCTGTACTACAGGATTTTAATGCTTTATATTATCAGCCCATGCCTATCATGTCAAAACAAAAAAGAGGGAATAGATATTGAACGTTACACTTTTTAAATTTCTAAAAAAATTTAAAAATTTTAATTCCAGTGTAATTAACATGGAAGTGTCATATTCGTTTCAGGTGTAAAATATAGTGACTCAACAATTCTATGTATTACTCAGTGCTTATCAAGATAAGACGCAGTGGAGTGTGGATTATTTTGTTATTGAAATAGATGGCAAACTCCTGTGTTTATTGTGCAGTGGCACTCAGGCTGTGCTAAAACGATACAGTGTACGTTGACATTACCAGTCTAAATACCCATTTCAGTGTCAGAAGGTCACAGGAGAGCACGGGTCAGAAAAATGATAACATTTAAACCGGAATACCTAATCACAGCAGACTTCCTTCAGAAAAAGTACAAAAATGAAGATGCGATTGAAGTAAGTTTCTGGGTGGCTCATTTGTTATCTGAACAGGGAAAGTCATTTACCACTGGTGAATTCATTAGTGTTTTACTGCAGTAACTAAGGAATAGGAAATCTGTCTGGAGAAAATACATTTGCTTATGTCTATTAGCCTTTCAGTGAGAACATTCTCTTCAAGAGTTGAGAAGATTGGGAGGCTACATCATTAGTTTATTAAAAAAAAAAATGATTTCAAGTGGTTTTCCCTGCCTCCTGGTAAGTCAGCAGGTGTGATCCAAACTGCTCAGTTGTTTATTTGAGGAGTCAATGCCAAGTTTGAAGTGACTAAATTACTCTCTACGAATAGTCTACGTGGCTCAAATAACAGAAAAGAAAATAATATTTTCAAAGAGATTGAGAAAACACGAATTTAGTACAAACTGAAGTGGTTATCTCTTAAGGGGTATTCCAACTGATGGTGTTAAAAATGCATGGATCAGAAAGAGACTTAGTTGAGGAAATTTACAAAACTTGTGAAAATGTTAGGTGCTCACACAATATGATTATTCCCTGTATTTTTTTCATCAGCAGGTACTTAATGGAAAAAATATTTGAATATAATCATGTGTTCTTAAACTAATAATGTCAGTAAGGACCTTCATTTGGACTAATGGACTTGACCGTCATCAATTCCATGAATTTTTATCAAAAACTAAAATTGAATATCCCACTTGCCCTATCACATAGGGCTTTGATGAATTGGAATACTAAAGTTTTATTGTGATTTTTTTTTTTTTTTTGGTTTTTTTAAATCATTTTTGAGGTCAGGAGCCAAGACTGAAATTTTTCTAAATAATCAGAATTTCCCTCAACCACTGTTACTGAACACTGAACTCCAAAAGCTTTGGAAAAACTAGCTTGTGCTAAAGACTTAAATATTTTCCTAATGAATTCAACCTAAAATTACAAGATAGTACACTGCTTATATGCAGGGTTTATACTGTAGTAAAGTCATGTAGATGACAACTACTGTTACTTGAATCCTAGGTAATATCAGGCTATTGTATATACTTGCTGTGCCATCAAACATTGAAACATGAAGCAAGATTACCATTCCCACCAAATTTGTAGCTGATGTATTTTCTAAGTTCAAACTACGTTTGTAGCAGTGAATTTTGGACCTCTGCAAATACTTTGGCATTTCAAAAATCCATTCAACTGTGTAAGGAGCTCCCACCTAACCCTCAGGAGCAGTGAGTCTGCAATGTAATGACATGCTAAAAAGCATGCAATATAATTTTATAAATGTCTTCTAAGCAGTAAATATACTCAATTAGATTCATTTGCTTATGGCCGTTATTTATATTTGGCAGTACCCACCTGTATGAAAAGATCCTTTCAAAGATGAAATACATGAAATCTCATTATGTATCGGCTTTAACAAAAATTTATAATTGCTCTTGATGATGAGCACTAACTTTGAACCCTACTGAAGGGAAAAATTATTAACTTAAAAAGATTTCTATCCTTCCCATTAATACACCGGTGTTACAATGAATCGTTCCTAGTTATTATTATATTTTTGGTTTTTTTTTTAAAGATTTTATTTATTTATTCATGAGACACAGAGAAAGAGAGAGGGGCAGAGACACAGGCAGAGGGAGAAGCAGGCTCCCTGCAGGGAGCCCGATGCGGGACTCGATCCTGGGACTCCAGGATAATGCCCTGGGCTGAAGGCAGGTGCTAAACCGCTGAGCCACCGAGGCTGCCCTATTTTTGGTTTTTCAATAAAATATTTGTATTTGTTTTCTCTTTTGTTGTATTAATACCTACATAATATCCTTGATTTTGCTTCTTGGTGGCAAAGCCTAAAATATTTATTTTCCAGACCTTTACAGATAATGTTTGATGACTCCTGTTGTAGGGAATGACACCAATTTAACCCATTAGACTGAATCAACTTTGTCAATCAGTGGGATGATAAATAATGCAATACTCTTCCATTTTAAGCAGGACTGTGGTTTTTTCAAATTTGCTTTTTGCTGTTCTCATTTATAGTCTTAGCTTAAGTTTGATGTTTGGTTGATCATGTACTACAATTATGTTAGATTATATTAGGGGAATACTTTTTGAATGAGTGACTCGGAAAGATTTAGAAATCTGTAAAATATTAGAAGGCAGGTGACATGTTAAAAAGATATTTTGATAAGGGACACAAAGAAATCACATGGAAGAAGGCAGATGGATTTGTTGGTTGGGGTGGATTAGGTTTTGTGTTAGGATATAAATATACTTAATAGGAACTCTTAACTGGTTGACTTAGGAGCTGTCTTCTGTTTAATCATGAGAAAAGCTAATAAAAATTTGTGTCATGGTATAGAAGATCATCCATAAATTGCTATGCTGCTGCAATAATATTTTAAGAGAGATTATAAGAAAAGTTTTATTTTTTCAATTTATGTTGCTGTAATAGAGAAAAAGAGATACCAGAAAAATTACCTCAGGCATTGTAACCCTTTTCTATTTATTTATTTTTTAAATTAACCAAAATGTCATGACGAATGTGACAGTATTGCAAGTTTATAATATATAATTTTTTAGGAAGTTAGTTCTCTTACAAGAGTGCTGTAAGATTTAGATAATGATGTCCAATGGTTTGAGGATAGAAAAGTCATTGTATGAGTACTGACAACTTGTTACTATCTATAATTGTTTTTGTTTTTTGTACCTTTAAGTAACATTAAGTCTTTAAAAAAATCCAACTAATGTTTGCAGAGGATAAAATCTTACAAAAGGGTGTACAGTGAAAATCAAAGCTCTTCTTTTTATAGACCCCATTTCTACCTTCTGGTGGTAATTGGTAAAAAAAGTTCATGTTTCTTTCCAGAATCTATATACAAGCATAGGCACGTATGTATGTGTGTGTATGTGTATATATATATATATAAATAAAGAGGGCTTATTTTATGCATACCATTTGCATTATCCTCTTCTCAACATATATGACATATTAATAGTGTACAGTGTTTTAATGCTTACATGTAATAACATTTCCTTAATGCAGTTATTTATATATGGGCATTTATTTTCAGTTTCTTCCTATTACTAGGGGTGGGTACAGGTCTTGTGGAAGGGGTGTGTGTGTGTATGCGTGCACGTGCACATCATCCTTAAGGAAAATTATAGTGACTTAACAAATAGAAAAGTGAATGCAGAGTCTGGGAAGAGATCTTGCAAGTGTAGTGCTTGAAGGTTAAGTGTCATTAGTATCACAGTGAGTTCACCTTGGTTATTCTGATTACAAGCGATGCTTCAATAAATATTTTTGTGTTTATTTTTTTTTTTTTTTTTTTTTTTTTTTTTTTTTTTTTTTAATTTTTATTTATTTATGATAGTCACAGAGAGAGAGAGGCAGAGACATAGGCAGAGGGAGAAGCAAAGCAGGCTCCATGCACCGGGAGCCTGATGTGGGATTCGATCCTGGGTCTCCAGGATCGCGCCCTGGGCCAAAGGCAGGCGCCAAACTGCTGCGCCACCCAGGGATCCCTATTTTTGTGTTTATATATATGCTTTAACAAGTGTGTGTGTGTACACACACACACACACACACACACACACACACACACCAGATAAATTTTATGAGGTGAAACTACTAAACAGAGGTTATTAGTTGTTAAGGTCATGGACTCAGGATCTAAGCTGCCTGGGCTTTAATGTGTCTTCCCACCTACCAGCTTGGTGACCTTGGACAAGATCCTTAATCCTTAATCTCTATGCCTCAATTCTTCATATGTAAATGGAGATAATATTGTTATAAGAATGTTATGGATTTAAGTACTTTAAACTGGTTAGCATTCAGGAAATGTTAAGTATTTATGTCGGTTTCGTAAGTTTTTTTTTTAAGGTAGTCTCATGACATTTAACTGTTTTGGATCAAACTGTTTAAAGTGCAACATATTTAATTTAAAAATGTAAAGAATAAGCCATTTGAACTGTTACTATTATATTTATGGGCAAACATATGTAACCATGATGGCATGGTGAATAGTGCTTTGAAATTTGCAAACTACCCTAACATGTATTATGTCATCTATACATAAACTGTAATTACTAGAATGTTTTCCTCTTCACTGGCTCCATCCCTCTCCAGGTTTTTTTTAAGGAATACTGGTAAAGAAGGGAAAATACTTTCCCCACAGGATTCCATTCTTCTAAATCATTGGTCTTTTCCACTTTGAATTTACTACCAAGAATCTTTA
Source organism: Canis lupus familiaris (assembly GCF_011100685.1). Classification (NCBI taxonomy): domain Eukaryota; kingdom Metazoa; phylum Chordata; class Mammalia; order Carnivora; family Canidae; genus Canis; species Canis lupus. Next base: position 3,194,228 of record NC_049224.1, on the reverse strand, counting down.
GGGATTTAGAAATATTAAGAAGTTTTGACTTTAAAACTTTTTTTTTTTTTTTTTTTAAAGCCAGGGTGCTGCCTCACAGTTTAGGAGGACCATGTATTTATTTTGTACAGTGAGAAGAATTAAGCAACTGTGGAAAGGAAGCAGTAGTAGTCAAAGAGAATAGAGAAGGAGGGCAAAAGTTGATGTTTCTTCTACTAGAATGTAAGTTTCCTGAGGCCACAGTTGGTTCTTGTTATCCCCTAACAACAGCAGAATGCCAGATACAAGGTATGTGCTTAGCAAACAGTTGTTTAAATGAATGAATGAAGAATTGAGAAGAGGTCAAGGGAAGATTGAGCAGAGGGAGGAGAGAATGAGAGAAGGCATAGGAGAGAAGTCAAAGAACAGAGGAGTGAAAAGTTGTCAAGAGAAGGAAAGAGCTTTCTCTCAAATTCAGCTTTTATGTAATATGGCCAAGGCAATACGGAGAAACTGGTTTTTACTCAGTTGCCTCCAGACTAGGGTGACAGAAAGTAGTTGGGACAGGTCCTGAGGTAGTGTCCTGTGATCTGGACTTTCATGAGATGGTGTAACAGGCAAGCCTTATGTGTAAGTGCTGTTTACCTGCTTATGTATAGTTTAGTAGGTAACTTGAAACCAGAGGTTGAAATGTAGCTTTCTTGAGAATGTTCTCTAATTTTAACATAGTAATTTTTTAAAAAAAAATCTGGTGCTAAGTGTAAGTCTCACAACCCTGAGATAACTACCTGAGCTGAAACCAACAGTTGGGATCCCTGGGTGGCGCAGCGGTTTGGCGCCTGCCTTTGGCCCAGGGCGCGATCCTGGAGACCCGGGATCGAATCCCACGTTGGGCTCCCGGTGCATGGAGCCTGCTTCTCACTCTGCCTGTGTCTCTGCCTCTCTCTCTCTCTCTCTCTGTGACTATCATAAATAAATAAAAATTAAAAAAAAACCAAAACCAACAGCCACTCCGGTGCCCCATTCTAAGAAGGCTTTTGCTTCTACTTTGCACTGCAAATATTTCTTCATAGTTCAACGCTTGTTTCTGACTTTCTTTATCATCTCTTTAACTTCCAATGAATTTAAACTTTCATAGAGTTGGATTATTTAATATTTACTTTTGTATATTTTGGGTTTCATATATTGCTTTAAGAGGCTGAAGATAGGGGATCCCTAGGTGGCTCAGCGGTTTAGCGCCTGCCTTCAGCCCAGAGCATGATCCTGGAGTCCCAGGATTGAGTCCTGCATCGGGCTCCCTGCAGGGAGCTTGCTTCTCCCTCTGCCTGTGTCTCTGCCTCTCTCTCTCTTTCTCTCTCTCTCCCTCTCTGTGTCTCTCATAAATAAATAAATAAAATCTTAAAAAAAAAGAGGCTGAAGATAAAAATTTTAGTGTGATATGATAGTTGTGTGTGTTTTTGTGGCAGGAGTATTTCTACTCAGGACCACGTGCATTTAATGCAGCCCAAAATTATCTATAAGTACATAATTAATTTTATGTATTTAATTGTTGATATCTATATGTAAAATATCTGTAAAGCATCATTACACTATATGAAAAGAGAAATAGCTTACTATCCACTTAAATTGCCATTCAACTAAGCCTCACTTTCTTTTCTTTAAAATATTGGTATTGGTTGTTGTGAGAATTAAATGAGATAATCCCTGCAAATAATACTAGATACCATTTACTCAGTACCTACTAAGTACTAGTCATTATATATACATTAGTTTATATGATCCTCAAAGTACTGCTTTGAAGCAGGTGCTACTGCACTCAAATTACAAGTGAGAAAATATATTTAAAATGAGCTTATGCAGCTTGCCCAGCATCTCATAGAAAGTGGCAAAGCCAAAATGTAAATACACGTTTATCTGAAAACAAAAACCATAGTCTTTTCACTATACATTCTTCCTGGGACAGTACAGCTATTTATTTGCTTAAATCCTTTCTTCTTTTTAAATTTTCTGTTTGTCTTTTTCTATTTGATGACTAAGACTCTCAGACTGCCCTGAAGCACTACCTGTGATTATTGAAATATTCTTCTCTGCACTGTCCAGCAGGATGGCCACTTGCCACATGTATCTGTTTAGCAGTTGAAATGTGGTTAATGCAACCAAGGAACTGAAGTTTTACTTTATTTTAAATTAAATTACACGTGGCTACCATTTTGGACATCACTGCGTTAGATGTCTGAATGCTCAGGTTTTGTGCATAAGGTGAGTGTAACTAATGTATTGATTGATAATGAGGAAACTGTTCATTCTAGGTTGAAAACTTTAGCAGAGGAACTTATACAGACACAGCAGATGCTTGTAAACAAGGAGGAGGCTGTCCTGGAGCTAGAGAAGAGAATTGAGGAGTCCTCTAAGACCTGTGAAAAGAAGTCTGAGTGAGTAAAACAAATAATTTGAAGGAAGAAAGTTTAATTGATAGAATTTTACAGAATACTTCAGTCGCATGTTATCATGGATGTAAAATTTCTAGAAGCTAAATTTTCATTTTAAGTGTAAAATGTGGTATCGTTGAGTTGCTCTTTAGGACTCTGGAAAAGCGATCTGGGTTTTTTTTTTTTGTCAGTTTAGTGTACTGATCACGTCTCAGTGTTTTAACAGTTTGAACCACTTTCTGAAAAATCCTGTTAGAAGTTGTGTTTATTCCCCTCATCAGTGTCCACTAGGTTTGCTGTGCATTCCTTGTTCAGAAAGTGGCAGATCAGTGTTAATCCAGAAATTGGCCTCTGTGTTAGAAGGAAGCAAACACGCTTATTAGGAAATCCCAATCTTCTTCAGTTCTAAAAATCCCTAAGATTTGCTGTGCTGTTTTGTCTTACTATTGTTTTTCTTGCTGGTTTGTGGATCTGTAAGTGTCCTGTTGGATCCTCCTACTGTACTGGTATGGGGATACTATTGTTTTCACTGATTTTACTAATTATGTATTCTGCTGTTTTTTTTTTTTAATGTTTCCATTTTGATCTATAATTTAAAATTCACATTTGGCTTTGGTTATTGTTTGAATCTCCAACAGGAGTAGCTAGTATCGTTTCTCTACTCCTGACTAGAGTGTATAAATTTGTCTTATAACTGGCTTGATTTATCAAGATTCTCAAGGACTGGCTTGATTTATCAAGATTCTCAAGGAATTGTGATGTGTCAGATTTCTCTGGTCTATACTCATTCTTTCTACATAACTTCTCAGATATTCTCCTCTTCTCTCAAATCTATGATCCTCTCATCTCCTCCATCATAGGTAGCAGATGGACCTTTCTCCATTATAGAAAAAATTAGAATCCTCAGGTGGCAGCTCCCTCATTTCTTGTGACTAGATATCCACATCTACTGCGTTTGTACCCATCTTCTGTACTTCTATTTCTTGGGCCTATTTTTTTGTATCTTGTCATTCCTACTTTATCACAAATTTTACATTATTTTTTATATTATGTTCACCCTTTCTTCTCAGTTGGGTCCAGTGCTCACTTTTTATTTTATTTTTTTAAAGGTTTTATTTATTTATTTGAGAGAGTGAGGGAGCATGAGAAAAAGGGGAAGAGGAAGAGGAAAAGGGAGAGGCAGGCTCCCTTCTGAGCAGAGAGCCCAACGTGGGGCTCCATTCCAGGACCCTGAAATCATGACCTGAGCCGAAGGCAGATGCTAAACTGATCACTCTTAGTATTACTTATTTCAGTGAATGGCAACACCATCTATTCTATTATACAAATCAGAATATTAGAGTTCTACCTCTCCCACTTATACTGTGACTCTTATTATAACTTGGCATTAAATATTATATTGTAATCAGTGAGCTTTTTAAAGATGAGAACAGGAAAATCTGAGTTGATCTGGGCGTTCGTTTAATCTGGAAAATTTCAATATTGCATCAACAGAAGATTCTATTTGCATTATAAAAATAAAATTTATCAACCATTGCACATATGATATTCAAAACAAGAATTATGGGATCCCTGGGTGGCGCAGCGGTTTGGCGCCTGCCTTTGTCCCAGGGCGCGATCCTGGAGACCCGGGATCGAATCCCACATCAGGCTCCCAGTGCATGGAGCCTGCTTCTCCCTCTGCCTGTGTCTCTGCCTCTCTCTCTCTCTGTGACTATCATAAATAAATTAAAAAAAAAAATCAAAACAAGAATTATAAATATATTTTTGTGTTTGGGAATAAGTTCTTCATATGTTTACAGATGACCAGGTAGTTGTACTTTTTACAGTTTTGTAAATGCATACATTATAAATGACCCCTGTTTTAAAATGCGTAGTGAGTATGAAGACTGTTAGATGCTGACCCTCTTTCTAGCATGTCTGACCATACACTGTTGGAGGAAACAGTGTTATTTTTAAGTGTTATCTTAATCTAGAAATTGTGAGATTCTTTGATTGTTTTTTTTTTGCTATATTTTCTTGACTCACATCTTTGACTCTTTCTTCATCTGTGTAATGAATGTGATCCACTCTCCTCCACTTATTTGTATTTATTAGGAAGTGAGAATGGGTGTATAGGAGTTGGGGCTTAACAGGTAGTAGATATGTGGGAAATAACTTATATTGAGTTCTTACTCTCTTCCACATGTTACACAAGATGTATGTACGTTATCACATTGAATGCTGTCTTCACTATGCCTGTATTTTACCTTTATGACTTAGAGAATTAAAAAAAATTATAATTACATACCTAGGCAGTGGTGGAAAATGCATGAGTTCCTGGCTCCACAGCATATGTCTCTTTGATCACAGCATCAGCTTGATCTTGTTAAATAGTGTTCTTATGAGAATAAGTTAGAAGGGATAAGTATGTCAAGCAGTTCAGGGGCTGAGTCCTATTTAACTCAAATTTTGTTAGCCCATATTATTCTGATATTTTTATTGTTAGCTTTGTGGCATAATCTTGAAAATGTTAAGTACATTTATATAACTATAAGCAGTCATTGTGAAATCTCAGTAATTTAGATGCTAGTAGAGTTGAAGTTTGTCTTTCCCTTATATGTTAAAATATTTTGTGAAGCAACCTGAAGCAACCTTTCATTTCTAGTGAAAATGTTTGCATTTCAGTTTCTTAAGAATTCATAAACATTTCCTTTTTGTGTGTGTGTATGTATGTGAATCTACATACAAATCTACATATAAATTTAAATACAGATATAATTAAAAGCTTTTTCAATCTAGTTTTAGAAATAGATTACATTTTTTTTTTACGAGGCAGTACTTTATTAGCTTCATGTACTGTTAATTGGAAGTAATTAAACAATAAAACAGAATTATAGTTCTTCACAAATGCTAAAAGTATTCTATAAGTCAGATATTTATATTCTTAAATTATTGCAATTCTACTGAATTTTTGCCTAACAGAAGACATTATTGGTTCTGTTGAATTATAATAGGGAACTAAAGTTAAAACCTTTACATTTGAGTTTAACATAAATGTCTTTAAAACATTTTATGGTTACAGGGAAAAAATAAATTCTATGACAAATCATTTGATAGCTTTGATTCCTATAATTGAATAATCTAAAATGAAAAATAAACTTAAAGAATGGTTTTTATGTGACATTAAATTCACACTAACAAGTAGAGTTTTAGCTTATATAAATAATGCAGTCTCAGTTGAAATGTAGCTATTGTAGAATTATATTTAAAAAAAAATTAGAGTAAAAGCAATAAAACCAGCCACTTGAAATGGTATAATTTTAATACAATGCAAAATGTCACTCTAGTATACATAACTTTACTCATTACTTCTAAAGCATATTTATTCAAATGGAAATAATATCAATCTTCTCCTGATTTATGATCCTTGTCTACTGTATTAGAAAATAGTTTATGGGAGAGTATACCAAGCATATGTTATTTATGACTCGGTGGCATGAAGAGCAAGTAATATTACTATTGGTTTTAATGTTTGGCTTGACTTCCAAAAAGTGAACGATTATTCAATTTTGTGTTTTATGCCATTATCACCTAATACTTAAAAATACTTTATATGTTATAAAATCAAAACTCAGCGCCATGCAAAATCTTGAGATCATTTGATTTAACCCCGGTCTTTCAAATTGTGTATCATCTGAGGCCCTGAAATTTTAAGAGACTTGTAAAATCACCTCTGGCTTATAGTTAATTAAGACTTGAAAGAAAAAAAAAAAAAGACTTGATCCATCTAGGGTATTCTAATCTGCAAATTCAGGGATCTTTTATTTTTGTCTCAAGATTTGAAAATTATGTGTATTTCAGAAAATAGTCCTGCCTACATAAGGGATTCATTCGATAATACTTATTGCATGTCTGCTAGGCACTGTGAATACAATGAAAGGTAAGATATATATCATCCCATGTCTCATGACGCTTACACTTTCTCGGAGTAGACTAATACAAATAAGAAATGAACAATTATGATAATTGTTATCAGATAAGTTCAGATAGAAGAATAATAGAGGAGCACCTACTTACGATAGGTAGTCAGGGGTCTCCTAGAAAGTGGCATTTTTGCTAGGGCAACAGAAGTTGCCCTCCATGTGAAGAATGCATGGAAAGAGTAGTCAGTGATAGGGAGTAAGTTGCACGTGCAAAGACCATGATCCCATTCACGTTTTAAATTTATTTATTGGGATGCCTGGGTGGCTCAGTGGTTGAGCGTTTGTCTGCCTTTGGCTCAGGGCATGATCCCGGAGCAGAGATCGAGTCCCACGTCGGGCTCCCTGCATGGAGCCTGCTTTTCCCTCTGCCTATGTCTCTGCCTCTCTCTCTGTGTCTCTCATGAATAAATAAATAAAGTCTTAAAAATTAATTAATTTATGGCTTCCAATATATCTTGTATTATACAGTTGTTCATTTTTCTATAATTTTCTTCTTACTGTAGTATGTATAGCTTGTTTACTCAATGGTATTATAAACATAAAATAATTGAATAATATGTGGTATAGTGATTATAGCAATACTTTTAAAAAATTAACTATTGAACAAAAGCAAGATGTTAATGTAAGTGAAATTTTATCATTATGTATAAAACTCCATGAGATTAATTAGAAGAAGCTAATGTTGCTTATTAATTTCATGATCAGACATGTTGATTAAAAAAGCTAGGACTAGAACCTTGCAACAGGACATATTATTGCTCCTAGGAAATCTTATTGTTCTTCAAAACCACTAAACTAAAAACCAGGAAATGTATATTTTTACTTAATTCCTGGTATTAGGATAGTGTCTCAGAATGACTAAGTGATTGCCAATATGATACAGTACAATAGATATTTTAGAACTCCTGAAGGAGAATAAAAAAGGACTATCCCTAAAACAGAGTATTTAGGAACCCAAGACATGTATTATTAAAACCTTCTTTCACCTGAGGAAGCATGATGCTGCAGTAATGATATGCATTTTTTAAAAAAGATTTTATTTATTTAATCATGAAAAACACACACAGAGAGAGAGAGAGGCACAGGCAGAGGGAGAAGCAGGCTCCATGCAGGGAGCCCAATGTGGGACTTGATCCTGGGTCTCCAGATCATGCCCTGTGCGGAAGGCGGCGCTAAACTGCTGAGCCACCGGGGCTGCCCTGATATGCATTTTTTTTTTAAATATTTATTTATTTATGATAGTCACAGAGAGAGAGAGAGAGAGGCAGAGACATAGGCAGAGGGAGAAGCAGGCTCCATGCACCGGGAGCCCGACGTGGGATTCGATCCCGGGTCTCCAGGATCCTGCCCTGGGCCAAAGGCAGGCGCTAAACCACTGCGCCACCCAGGGATCCCTGCATTTTTAATTAAATTTTTCATTTTCAGACAATTATGGATTGACATATAGTTGTAGGAATCAATACAGAGAGATTCCCAGGTACCCTAAACTCAGTTCTCCCCAATGGTAGCATCTTGGAAAACTACAACATAATACTATAATCCAGATATTAACATTGATGCAGTAATGGTACAGAACATTTCCAACATCGCAAGGATCCCTCATGTTGCGTTTTTATAGCTGCACTGCCTTCCATCTCACACCCTTAACTCCTGGCAACTTTTAATCTATCCTTCATTTCTACAGTTTTGTTTTTCCAAGAGAGAATGTTGTGTAAATGGAGTCACAGTGTATGCAGTCTCTTGAGATTGGCTTTTTACATTCATCATAATCCACCCAGGTACTCTCATTCCTTTTTATTAAGTAGCATTCCATGGTATATGTGTGTTAGTTTCCTAGGGCTGCCAGAACAACGGACTGTAAGCCTGGTGGCTTAAAATACAGATTTATTCTCTCATAGTTCTGGAGGCCAAAAGTCTGAAATGAAGTGCGGCAGTGGCAGGTTGGTTTTTTCTGATGGCTCTGAGAGCAAAATTGAAGGGGAGCTTGAGGGACCTTCCAGATAACCCCTGTCCTGACTCATGCATATCTTCCCCCTTATCATTATCCCCAACCAGAATGTTACATCTGTTACAACCGTTGAACTTAACAGTGATACCTCTTTATCGCCTAAAGTTTTACTTTAAATTACATTCTATTCTGCATTCATTCTGGTTGGCTCAGGTCATGATCTCAGGGTCCTGGGATCGAGCCCCATGTCAGGCCCTGTGCTCCCAGCAGGGAGCAGGGAGTTAGCTTGAGGTTTGAGGTTTTCTCTCTCCTCCTCCCTCTACTCCTCCCCCCACTTCACCCCAGTTCACACATTCAGTGCTCTCTCAAAAAAAAAAAAATCTTTAAAACTTTACATTTACAAAAAAATGAATTACATTTCACTCTTGTACATTTTGTGGGTTTGAGCAATGCATAATGATGTGCGTCCATCATTATGGTATCATATAGAGTAATTTTTGCTAAAAATCCTCCATACTCCAGTTACTTATCCTGCCCCCATCCATCCTCAACTGTTGTCAACTGCTAATCTTTTTATTATCCCTATAGCTTGCCTTTTCCAGAATGCCATGTATTTAGAAGTAGACATGATGTAGCCGTTTCACATTGGCTTCATTCGCTTAATACACAGAGAAATTTCCTCCATGTCTTTTTGTGGCACGGTAGCTCATTTGAGCACTGAATAACGTTGCATTGTCTGGATGAACCACGGTTTATCCATCCACCTACTAACAGACATCGTGGTTGCTTCCAAGTTTTGGCTATTATGAATGAAGCTATTATATAAAACATCTGTGTGAAGGCTTTTGTGTGGACATAAATCTCTAATTCCTTTGACTAAATACTAAGGAGTGTGATTGCTTGATCTTATGGTCAGAGTATTTTTAGTTTTGTGAGTAACTGCCAAACTGCCTTTTAAAGTGGCTGCACCATATTGTATTCCGACCAGCAGTGAATGAAAGCTCCTGTTGCTGCACATCCTTGCCAGCATTTGATGTTGTCAGCATTTTGGAGTTTGGCCATCGCATAAGTGTGTAGTGGTAGCTCATTGTTTTAATTTGCACTTCACTGAGGACCTATGATGGGGAGCATCTTTCCATGTACTTATTTTCCATCAGTATATCTCCGTTGGTGAAATGTCTGTTAAGGTCTTTGACTGTTTGTAAATTCAGTTATTTGTTTTCTTATTGTTGACATTTAAGAGATCTTTGTATATTTTGGATAACAGTTCTTTATCAGATACGTGTTTTTCATCATTTTCTCCCAGTCTATGGCTTATCTTATTGTTCTCCTGACATTGTCTTTCAGAGACCAAAAGTTTTTAATTTTGGTGAAGTCCAGTGTATCAAATATTTATTTCACAGATTGTGCCTTTGGTGTTATCTAAAAAGCTATCGTACCCAAGGTCATCTAGGTTTTCTCCTATATATCCCCTAGGAGTTTTATAGTTTATGTCTTCTTTTAGGTCTATGATCCATTTTGAGTTAAGTTTTATGAATGGTATAAGGTCTGGTTTTTTATTCATTTTTTTGCATTTGGGTGTCCACTTGTGCTTGTACCATTTGTTGAAAATAGTAACTTTTCTCCTTTATATTGATCATTTTGGAATACCCCATTTATTATCTGGAGTAAAATAAAGGTGAAATAGTAGTAATATTGAGACTGTAAATGCCATGAGATGTCATGTTTAAAAATAGAGCTTTTTTTTCTCTAAACTGAATCTAATATATAGGACTTCAAAGATTTTAATTTATTAATTTATTATTCTTGTTGAACTATAGTTGGTATACAATATCCTATTAGTTTCATGTGTAAAAAACGTAGTGATTCAGCACTTGTATACATTGCAGAATGAGCACTATGATAAATCTAGTTACTGTCACCAACAAAATTATTATGATACTATTGACTAATATTTCCTGTGCTGTATTTTACATCTTTGTGACTTATTTGCTTTATAACCAGAAGTTTGTACCTCTTAACTCATTTTGCAAATTTTGCCCATCCTACTAACCCTCTCTCCTCTGGCAACCACTTGTTTGTTCTCTGTATTATCAAAGTTTTTGTTTTGTTTTGTTTGTTTTGTTTTTTAGAGTCTACATATAATTGAAATCATATGGTATTTGTTTTTCTCTGTCTGACTTATTTTACTTAGCATAACACCCTCTAGGTCCATCCATATTGTCACAAGTGGCAAGATTTCATTCTTTGCTTATGGCTGAATAATATTTCATTGTGGATTTATATATTTAAATATATTTATATATAATATATATGAATAATCTGTATCCATACCACACCATACCACATCATCTTCATCCACCCATTATTGATGGACGTTTAGATTGTTTCCATATCTTGGCTTTTTAAAATAATGCTGCAGGGAACATAGGGATGCAGATATCTTTTTGTATTAGTGTTGTTGTTTTCTTTAGGTAAATACCCAGAAACAGAATTGCTGGGCTGTCTGATATTTCTATTTAAGTTGTTGTTTTTTTTTTTTTTTTTTTAATTCTAACTTCCTATGATGGTTTAATCCTTCAAAAAATGTGTTTAGTATTTAATGAAGCTAAAACTAATTTATTTACATCCTTCATGTAATACAGCCTTTTTTTCCCCTGGCTTAATAATACTTCTAACTCTTTAATATTTTTCTCCTAAGTGTATATTCTGGTTGTTATTGGCTACTGCACAACCATATAACAATCCTTCTAGTTCAACTGCTTAAAATGGTACCATCTCTCTTAGGGTTTGTGTTTGTTTTCTTTTCCTGCCATAACAAATTGCAATAGACTGGGTAACTTAAAACAACACAAATTTATTCTCTTATATTTCTGGAGATCAGATGTTGGAAATGAATCTTACGGGTGTAATGGCAAGTTGTTGATGGGGCTAATTTCTTCTGGATACTCTGGGGCCCACAGGGGTCGGGGGGGAGAATCTACTTTTTCTGTTTTTCAGCTTCTAGGTACTTTCCTCATTCCTTGGATCCTGGCCCCACATCACAGTGCCTTTCTTCCCTTTTTGTTCTTGTCACATTGCCTTCTCTAACATAGTCCCCTTTTTCTTCCCTCTTATCAGATGCTTCTATTGGGCTTGCCTGGATCATCTAAAATAACTTCCCCGTTCCAATGTCCTTAAACTCCCTTTTGCTATGTAAGGTAATATATACACAGGTTCTGGAGAGGAGGGTGTAGTCATCTTAGGGGGCCTGCCATATAGTTGAAGAGATAACAAAATGTATGTTTTACTTCCCATAAATGTATTTCTTTGAATTTTGTTCAGATGTTCAGTTAATATTGACTTTTTTTGCAATTATTGTTCCTTATTTGATATTTCATATTTTATTTTGAAGTTTATTAATCATTCCTTTGATTATTGTTTTGCCTTTTTTCCTATTTATGAAATTTATTTACAAAAGGCTAATGGTAGCAGCAATGGTTTTACAGTGTTATTATTTTCAAGTATACTTCTCTAATAATTGGTTCACATTTGTGAAATCATTCACCCTGTTTTTCAGACTCATCCTATGTATGTATACAAATACGTGTTTTTACCATCTTACTTCGTACATTTACTTTGTCATTCCTTGTCCTCTTGTCATGTGATTCTTTGGTGGCTAGGAGGTACAAAGAAGGAACTCCCAAGAAGCTTTAGGTTCATATGGTTGTAATCTTAGCCAGAACCTAGTCCTCATGAATTTATGTCCACAAAAGTGGTTGTTTTAAAAATCTGAAGAGATTTATAGAGAAAAAAAATATGTAACTAACTTAGTATGTAAAAGGACTTACTACCTAATAGGCAAACCAGCATGAATTTGTCAGAAAATCTGTGTGGGTTTAGAACCCAGGTCACAGATGGCTGAATGACGGTGATATAAATGATAATTGCTATTTACTGTATTCTGACTTTATGGTAGGTATTGTGCTAACAGTTTTTCAAGAATTATCTCATTGTATTCAGAACAACCCTGACAGTTTGGTATTATTATCAATTTTTCCGATGTTAAAACTGAAGATGAGAAAAACAGCGTGATTAAGTCATTAAGTTGAATCTGTTCTCGTTCAGTGTAATTACACTCTTTCCATTATGCCTCGATGATTTTACTTGGGAAGTGTTAATGAGCTCTGATGGTATGTATACCCTTCTTCATTACTCTTGCCGTGAACTCCACTGGTTGGAGGGGCTAATCTTTTGAACTGCTAAGTTCTTGTTAAAAATAATCTTAAACGTTAGTTTTACTTTTTCCACATTTCACTCCGTTCTCTACCTGAGTTCCCTTTTTTGTTAGGATACTCACCTGAAACTCACTGCAGTATAATGAGGAGATTATAGCTTTCTTTATAGCATTCACCGAGGTGGCACCCTGCTCAATTTGATTGGAATTGAGTTTTCAAAATATTGATCAACATCATATTTATAAACAAGTCTCTCTTAGTGGGCTCTTTCTGCCTCTGATTACTTATTCAATCAATATTGATCCATTTAGATTCTAATTTAAGAAGGTGACATTTTCTGATCTTATTCTCCAGTTTTGAAGTTTTCCCTTATTGACAGTTTAGTGTCACTTACATTTTAATGACCTGTTTTCAATGGTACATCACACCGTTCTTTAAAATATTAATATGCTGGTCCCCTGGGTGGCTCCGTGGTTGAGTGCCTGGCAGGGTCCTGGGATTGAGTCCCACATCAGGTTCCTTGCAGGGAGTCTGATTCTCCCTCTGCCTGTGTCGCTGCCTCTCTCTCTGTGTCTCTCATGAATAAATAAATAAAATCCTAAAAAAAAATATTAATATGCCATGTATGACAGTGTTTCCAGAAGGTATTCCTTGCCACCACTACCTTTTTCTTGTGGGTGAATTTGAAATAGTTTGAAATTCCCTTTAGGGCAGATTTCAGGGGTTCATAGGTCACAATAAAAGAACATGTGGCCTATGCAGTTCTCAAAAGAAGAAATGGGGAAGTCACTTATCTTGGTAGCCTTGGTATTGGGAAGATCTGGAGACTTGTGTTCATTTCCTCAGTCACAGCTCAGTCCTCAGTCCTTGTCAGAACAGTTTTCTCCAACTCTAAAAACACACCCCGTGCAATATAAACACAGCTTCGTCCTGGGTTGTCACCTTGATATGATTTATTTTACCCAAGGCACAGGTCTTCCTTCAGCTACATTCCATTTGAGATTTGAAATAAACTGAGATTCTGCTTCAGTCGTATTAATTCCCCTTAGGCGCCACACTTCTCAGCCTAAGTGTCCGTACTCTGTGAGGTAAATGGTTTAGCTGTTGAATAGAATGAATGCCATAGATTACATTAGATTTGAAAGCATCCAGAATTTGGGTTTTGCTTCCAAATATTTTCTTCCATTTTGTTGTTTTTTACCCCTTTCATTTTGTTAATGCTAACATTTAGTAAATATCGTGATGTGCAAGCTGTTTAGTTTTATAATTCTAATGATTCTGAAGGACTGTTACAAAGATGAAAATGAAACAGAAGCATAATGTGCCTATATGGTTTTCTTTAAAGTCTTCATTTTTTAAAGAAGTTGAAATAATTTATGTCTAACGTGTTCTCTTTCAGTATTGTGCTTCTGCTAAGCCAAAAACAGACACTAGAAGAGCTGAAACAGTCAGTCCAGCAGCTGAGATGCACTGAGGCAAAGTTTACAGCACAGAAAGAATTACTAGAGCAAAAAGTACAAGAAAATGAAGGGAAAGAGCCACCTCCAGTAGTGAATTATGAAGAAGATGCACGATCAGTTACATCTATGGTAAGCCAAAAAGTAATCAAAAGAAAAACTTGAAAGAGTACTATTTGGGTAACAAGTGAATACAAAACTTAATTCTTTTGCTATGACAAATTATTAGTCTTGTTAATGTGCAGATCCTATTAAACTTGTCCATAAATGCAAAGTAGGCTTGTCAGTCACCTCAGGTCATCTGGAGAACACTTTCTGGAACCACTTCTAGAGTCAGAGGAAAAAGCTCTTCTCTTGCCTTCAGAACTGAGTGCAAAGACCGTAGTATTTTTCATCCTGGGAGACAGCAGGAAGATAGAGTGTTGTTCTTAAGATAGAAGTAAGAAATAAGGAGAAAGCTATTTATTTTTCCTTCTTAAGTACAATACAATCTTATTTACCTGAGATTGATGATGTGTTTACTATTTGACAATACATTTGATTTTGTTTAAAAGTAGGTTTTTCATATAAATATTCTTAAACTACAATAAACACATTCAATTGCACCATCTAGAAATTCAGCTTCATTTTATGTAGTTTCATTAACTGTTTAGAATGCCTAGTTATAAATACTTTCCTCCCTCTCTTCCTCCCTTCTTTCCTCTTTTCCTTCTTTCTAGCCATTTTAGGTTGGTGGTTCTCACCAAGGCAGTAGTTTTGCCCCCCAGAGGACATCTGGCAATGTCTCCACATATTTTTGGTTGTTACAGTTAGTAGGTGCTATAGCGGTATCTGATGGGTAGAGGCTACTGATGCTTCTAAGCATCCTATGATGCACAGGACAGCCTCTGCCTCACACCCTCAACACAAAAGGATCCAGCCCAAAATATCAGTAGTGCCAAGGTTGAAAAAGCCTTAGCTATGTCCTTGGCTTTTTCTGTGAGTAGCTGAATGTAGTCCATAGATAGAACTATCATAGTTAATGATACTATAGCTGGTATTATCGTCATTTTTAGTTTATGTGGTTCTAAATAGTAAAATTTGATTGTTAAACATATTCCAGTGTCTCTGTAAGAAAGGAGACACTTTTTGTTGTTGCTAATAAAAACATTTGTTTTGCATTTTATACAGAACAATCTGAAGTCTGGATCATGATTTGATAGTTACCCAGGGTTTTACAGACAAGGTGTCCATCCCAGCGTGGTTCTGGGGATTGGAGGTCCACACAAACACAGGCAGGAGTTGTAAGGGAGGTAGAGGGCACAGTGGGAGTGTATTTCACTCCTTTCTTAAAGAAAAGGCAGTAGAGCATTCTGAGTCACTGAAAAACTGTGCAAATGGGGCTTCTAAAAAACAGACACTGATTTCTTGGGGAAGGGGCCAGATAAGGATCTCGATAAATTAAAGGACTTAAAAATGTGATAAATGTGAAAATATGAAATATTTAAATTATTGTGATTATTCCCATATTTGTTATTAATTGAGCCATACTAATCTGTATATTACATTGTTGTGAATTATATTTCCCTTCTCTCTTTTACTGTCCTATCAGATAATAAAGATTTTCCTCTATGTACTAAGGGCCCTTTCTGATTCTTGATAATTATCTGTTATATGCATTCTTTCAGAGGAACTTCTGAAGCTTTTTCTTTTACTTGGGTTTTAAAAACCTTGGCTAGTAAATCTTTGTTCCCTGAGTGTAGTTTATAATACTTCCTTGTCTCCATGTGGGTGTGGAATTGGATACTTCAAAGCTTGATTCAGTGGCGGATAGTTTTAGAACTGACTACCTAATTTATTTTATTTTATTTTATTTTATTTTATTTTATTTTATTTTATTTTATTTTATATTTTATTTTATTTTTTATTTTATTTTATTTTATTTTTTATTTAATCTAATTTAATTTAATTTATTTATTTTAAATATTTTATTTATTTATTCATGAGAGACACAGAGAGAGAAAGAGGCAGAGACACAGCAGAGGGAGAGTGTAGGGAGCCTCATGTGGGACTTGATCCCGGGTCTCCAGGGTTAGGCCCTGGGCTGAAGGCGGTGCTGAACTGCTGAAACACCGGGGCTGTCCCCTAATTTATTTTAATTAATTCTCTGTCACATGACCCATATTGGCATTATTATGACAAAACAAGATACTCAACTCACTGGATGATAGCATATCCTCATTTGGTAACTATGACTATAAACCAGACCTTGAAACTTAAAATATAACAATCAATTCTTACTTCTTTAGGAACTTGCAATCATTTGCAATTTTATCTTTCATAATCATTGAAGACAAAATTTTTAACAAATGAATAAATAATGTTTCATAGAGAACATATAGCCGTTTATGAGAACAAACTGCTTTCTAGCACTTTTAAACTTTCTCTTGTACCCATTATTAAGTGATGGTGAATAACACCCTGGAAGTTTTTACAGAGTGATGCGACTCATTTCATTTTATCCAATTTATTTTAAATAATTGAAATGTTAATCATGAACATATCTCTTCCTTGAGGCAGTGCCTCCAGTAATTCTTTAAGGAATTTACAGTGGAATGCCATAATATATGGAGTTTAAAATAATAAAATAACATTTTAAGAATCAATGGGTCATTAAAAAATCTAGTTGAATATCGAAGAATTGGAAGAACTAAAAATAAAACTATGGTATAATGGAAAATCTTGAAAATTTGGCCTAAATATTATTTAAGAGTAAGAGAGTCCATTAATTAACCCTTTTACAGGATCCTAATTATCGGCAGTGTTAACCAGGACACTTACTCTTACTCTTCAGTGGTGAATGCTTTTGTGGAAGGAGTGCCGTATGGTGCTACAGCCCATCTTAGTGATCTTATAAAATATTATACAATTTTTAAGGTGATTCAATGTGTAATCAGAGTTAAGGTTGTATCGTCAGGTTCTTAGATGTATTAATGTTTATTTTGGCTGTATTATACAGTAAGTATGACAGGCTGTTTATTTAAAGAAATCTAAAAAAATTGTGGAGACAGATAATATAATATATCTCTGTCAGGAGGTCATCCTTTTTTTTTAAAGATTTTATTTATTTATGAGAGACACACAGAAAGAGAGGCAGCAGAGACACAGGCGGAGAGAAACAGGCTCCCTGCAGGGAGCCTGATGTGTGACTCCACCCTGAGACTCCAGAATCTTGCCCTGGCCCAACCACTGAGCCCCTCCCCTCCCCAAGGGTCCCAGGAGAAGTCATCCTTCTTTTTTTTTTTTTTTAAACCTTGGCCTTATTTTGGTCAAAATACCAAGGAGAAAATAATATTAATGAATAGTAAGTATTGCACAGTACTTCTCTATTGTCTGGGCATAAGTATATTTCATTTATTGATTCAAAAAATATTTACTGAGCACCTACAATGTGTCAAGTACATTTCTAAGTGATTGAGATACCTCCGTGAATAAAATTAATAGAAAAAAAAGCCCTCTCTTAGAGATCACAATCTTTAGTGAGTGGCAGTTAATAAATAAGTGGTAAATTATATATTATTACTAGAAAATGATAAATGACAAGAAATAGAAACAGTAGAGTAGAGGGTTGAGTGTCTAGAGGTTGGGACAGAATTTTAAATTCAAGTCAGGATAAGCATCATTGGGAAGTTGACATTTGAACAAAGACTGGTAATGGAGCTATTAAATCCCTTAACTTCGGGAAAGAACATTTCAGAGGGTACACCTGTTGCAGAGGCTATTATGCAGGAGGATGTTGGACTATTCAAGGGGTGGTTAAGGAAGTCTGAGTAGAGGAGAAGGTGAGAGTATAGGGAACGAGTTTAGAGAAGCATTGGAGAACAGTTCTTGGGGCTTTGTGGACCATTAACTAAGGATTATAGCTTTTCTCTGAGTGAAGTGGGGAGCCCCATTGGGTTGGAGAGCAGTAACAGAGGGATGACGTGCTTTGACTTTTTATTTAAATGGATTACTATGGCAGAAATGTTAAACTACTTAAGGGGAACAAGATGGAAGAAGATTATTGCAGTGGCCCACGTTATAGTTTACAGTTTGAGCAAGGATGGGAGGAGCATGGGAAGTTGAAAGAAGTGTTTCGCTTCCAGATGTATTTTGAAGGTTGACCCCAGGAAATTTCCTATGGATTAAATATGGGATATGGGCAAGAATAGGCAAGGATGATTTAAATGTTTTTAGCAGGCAGACTAGAAGACTAAAATTTGTTTTGAGTGCATGGAAGGATTATACCTCGAGCAGCTTTGAAGAGGAAGAGCAAGATTTTAGTTTGCCTTTTTAAGAAAAACAAGTCATTGTCAAAATTTGGTATTTGGGCCACAAGTTCAGGAGTATGATTTGGACTGGAGATATAAATTTGAGGGTTGTAAGTTAAAATCATGTGACTGTATGCAGTCACCAAGTAAGAGAGAATAGAGAAGAAAAGAGAAAGAAGGATCGAACTTTGGGGCACTTCAAGTTAAGTGGTCTAGGAGAGGAGGACCCAATAGGAAACTAAGGGAGTAACCGGTGAGTAGAAAATCAAAAGAATTTGGTGTTCTCAAAGTGTTCCGAGGAGAAAGGAGTTCCAGAATTTGGGACATGCTGGGCTAAGACAAAAGAAGCCTTTGTACTGACTGCTGGAATTTTCTAAACTTTTAATATCCAATGCCTGGTAGGGGAAATGTAGCGTGGAAGGCAGTGTCTCTGAAAATATTGACCCAATTCCTTTTCAAAGAGTGTCTTGAAGGGGCCACAGTGCAATGGAACATACTTTGGGAAATACTGAATTAGAAGATAAATCTTTCATAGCTGATTGGGTTGTTGGCAGATTAAATGTGCTGAGAAATCTGTAGGAATCTTGAGTTGTTTAAATGTTCTATAAAACCAAGGATTATTTTATTTCATTCTTCAATTCTAGCTCTTCAGGGCAGAAGAATCTGCCTTTGGAGCTTATGAGGAAGGTGAATTCTTTGTTGGCTGTCCTTGGATAATGATGGAAATACCAGAAATTTCTAATCCCTGAGTAACATTGATTTTCCTATTTTTAAAATTAATTAACTTAAAAGCATCACTTTACTTTGTTTGTTTTTATCTGTTTAGTTGTAAGAAGATAAGTTTTCAGTCAGTATCTGTTGAGTTGAGAAATTGGACTTCCTTTTCATTCCAGAGCAACCTAGTTGTTTTACTTTATAATAGCATGTGCTATGCACAACGTATAATAATTTTTGTTGACAGAATCTTTCTTATACGTCAGATATATCTAGAATTGATGGTACTTCATAATGAGTTCTTACTTTTTAAATATGGTTAGCTGTTCTGAGAGATAATTGCCTTTACTTTGATGTTTCTGAAGTTGCACATTTTTAAGCTCTTTTGCTAGACTAATATGCAATGTCTATTTATCTTCTGCAAATCTTCTTAAGTTCTGCTGAGTTGAACAGCACTGTCAGTAAAATCCTGTTTTGTTATATTTGCAACCAACAAAATATCTGGTTTGTTTACTAAATATTGTCTGTCATTATGACTCATTAATAGTCCATTTTATAGTAGTATCTGATATATTTTCAATTTTATAGTTAAACTCTAAAATGGACTGATAACAGTTGAGATTGACAACATCATTGAAGCTTTATCTGTTTTCCTCATCGGGTACACTTTCTTTCTTGAAATACATAAGATCAATATTAATTTGAAGCCTCTTTTCATCAAATATATTGAGAAAAGTACCAGACAAAAAATTAAGAGACCCGAATTGAGCTTTGCCTCTGCTTTCTAACCACAGTCAGGTTTCTTAACCTTTCTGACTTTTCTTTTCCATAGAAAGAAGGAATGAATATATATCCACCTTGCCTGACAGGATTTTTATGACACTGAAATGAAATAATGTGTGTTATATATTATTGAAACACGTAAGATTTTATTACAGTTTTATTCTAATATTACACTTTGGTTCATGTATAAATTAATTAGTATTCATTGAGTTAGGTATAGATTGTAGATTTTCCTGCAGGATTATCTTGTGTATATCTTATTCATAAAGGCAAAACTTTAATTTCTCTGGATAGGTAGTACATGTACAGATATAGGAATCTAAGTGTCCTTCCTTGGTCTCTCCGTTTCCTACCTCAGAGGTAACATTCCAGAAGCATTGTATACAGATAAAAACATAAACGTTCATTATATGCCTCCTGCTCTTACAGAAATGGTAGTGCATAAAACAATATTGTTCTGTACCTTACTTTTTAATGTAATATATTTTAGGTATCATTTCATAATAGTGCATATACAGTTGCTTCCTTTTTTTTTTTTTTTCATTTGTTCAATCAATGAATTTTTGTTGTCAGGGGTAATGGTATCATTTTAGGTTTTGAGGAATAGTAGTGCACAAAGTAAACATAATTTTTTCTGTTCTCCTGGACCTTTCACTCTTTAGGTACAAACAGTTCAATGTATATATATTAAATAGTAAGTATATTAAACATTTAAACATATATGTATGTCAAGTAATGATTAGTTCTTTGGAGAGAAATAAAGCAAGATGGAAGAAAAAGAGTGATGGCATGTATTTTTATATATGGGGGTTATCAAGTCTTCACTGATAAAGTGGCATTTATGCAGAGATCTGAAAGAACTAAGGGCGCAAATGCTGAGACTGCCTGAAATGAGAATATTTCAGAACAGAGTGAGAGAGAATAACTCAAAGATGGGATCAGAGAAATAATAGGGATTTGGATCATACAGTCATGGAAAATTATTGTAAAGACTTTGATGCTGTTAGATATATGAGAGAACATTGAAGATTTTGAGCAAAGGAGTGACATATTTACATGGTTTTCAACCTTATGTTATTATAAAGAAAACTTTGGTAAATTCTTTATAATACTATTATGTATATAAATGGAGTTTGTGTGTGAGACACTTTTTAGAAGGTTTTGTGCAACTTTATAGGTTTAGATTTTACTCTCAAAATAAGTGTTTAATATCAGTGTTTAAACCTGATAACAATGTCAGTTATAGATGTTAATTATTATATTAACCTTGAATTAATATATTAGTTTTGTAGATTAATAAACTTTGCTTCTAGCTTTCCTAAGGCAGGAATTTTATCATGTTGAACCTTCAGTGGCTTTGTAGGCCATTAATATTATTGAATTATCCTAAGATCTGATACCTGAAGTATATTTACAGCTATATCTTATGCTTGATGTTTATTTAGTATATAAATTTCTAATATTTAAAACAATGAAGTTAAGAGATGGTTATGATTAGGTTACAAAAGCCTTGTTGGCTTTTCCAAATGACTCCAGTCAAGATTCCTTAACATTACTAATTGTCAGAGAAATGCCAATCAGAACCAGAATGAGGTATCACTCCATGCCTGTTAGAATGTCTATTATTAAAAAGATGAGAAAGAATAAGTGTTGGTGAGGATATGGAGAAAAGGAAACCTGCTTACACTGTGGTGGAAGCTCAAACTAATACAGCCACTGTGGAAAACAATATTGGAGGTTCCTCAGAAGATTAAAAATAGAACTACCCTATGATCCAACAGTTTCATTTCTGGCTATTTATCTGAAAGAAGCAGTACTAACCTGAAAAGATATCTACACGCCCATATTCATACCAGCATTGTTTACAGCAGCCAAGAAATGGAAACAACCTAAGTGTGTATCAGTGGATTAAGTATGAAGATGTGGTATATATTACACAATGGAATATTGTTCATCATTAAAGAGAATGAAATCTTTTCCATTTGTGATGATATGGGTGGACCTTGAGGAATTATATGCTAGATGAAATAAGTAAGACAGAGAAAGATGAATACTACATGATATCTGTGGAATCTTTTAAAACAAAAAAAATGAGCTCGGGACACCTGGGTGGCTCAATTCGTGAAGTGTCTGCCTTCAACTCAGGTCATGATCCCAGGGTCCTGGAATTGAGCCCTACATTGGGCTCCCTGCTCAGCCTGCTTCTTCTTCTTCTTCTGCTTGCTGCTCCCCCAGCTTGTGTGCGCGCTCTGTATCTCTCTCTTTCGCTTTCAAATAAAGAAATAAAGAAAATCTTAAAAAAAAAAAATGAGCTCATAGTTAACAGAGAACAGATTGGTGGTTGCCGAAGACAGGGTTGGGAAATGGGGGCACAGGTAAAGGTCATCTAAAGGTACAAACTTCCAGTTACAAAATACATAAGTACAAGGTATGTAATATGCAGCATGGTGATTATAGTTAGTAATACTCTATTATGTATTTGAAATTTGATGAGAGTACTTCTTAAAAGTTCTCCCTATAAGAAAAAAAAAATTGTCACTGTTTGGTGATAGATATTAACTAGACTTACTGTGATTCTTTCATAGTATATACAAATATTGAATCATGCCCGAAACTAATTATTTCTTCTTTTTTCAATTATATTTCAATTAAAAAAAGGATTCCTTTAAATATTCATTTTTCTTTGGTTCATACAAATGAAATTATTCATATGGGCCAATTGATGATGTTGGTGATGTTCTTTTGGGTTAAGTTGGATCTTCTATCCAGGAAAAAGCCCTTAAAATTTCAAAATGTTTTCAATTTATACCTTTGTTGCCTGGGCTCATATGCATATGCAGTATATATATATAGGCCAAATCAAGTAAATAGTTAAAAAAAAGTAGCTTTTTCATTTATATATGTATACATGTGTGTGTATACGTGTGTGTATAAAAACTACTTTTCATTTTCATTTATATGTGTATCTTCATAGGTAAATAGGCCTATGTGTATATATATTTCAAACTTACTCTTTAAATTATGAATTTCTTAATATCTTTTTTTTAAAGATTTTATTTATTCATGAGAGACACAGAAAGAGAGAGAGGCAGAGACACAGGCAGAGGGAGAAGCAGGCTTCATGCAGGGAGCCGGATGCGAGACCCAATCCCGGATCCTGAGATCACACCCTGAACCAAAGGCAGCCACTCAACCGCTGAGCCACCCAGGCGTCCCTGAATTTCCTAATATCTTAGCACAAACTAATGGCCAGGGATTAATTAGCCCTAAAAGGGTATAATAAAAGAAGAAAGGCAAGAATTAAATATCTACTATGATTAATGAAAAAAGGATTAAACATTGAGATTCATATTGTTATTTAGGATTCCTCAAGTATTTTATGATTACTTAGTACATGAATATTATCTATGGGTTTTTTTTTTTTTTTTGAAGGGTGGGTCAAAGATAAAATAGATTTAGACTTTGTGAGAGGGTTTGGTGGGGGAGATGGAACAGAAGAAATCAATTAATAACTGAAAGTTGACTGTATTTTTACTTTGATGTATCCGTGTATTAAAACATCTCAAGAAATTCAGGTGCCTTGCAGTACCTAGGTGCACACCTAGCAAATGATTGTAGGTAGAGTAAATGAATAGGTAGGGAATTTCAGGATATCTTCTGGCAGGTTGTAATTGATGCCACTCAGTTTTAAAAAATGGCTTAAATGTTAAAGTTCGTTTCTATCAAATATTTCTCACTTTATAAATAATCATGGCAGTGACATTTTAAGAGAGTCTCAAGTGGTCACCGAGATAATGATTAACGTGTGATTGCAGTAGAATCATCACTGGAGAGAGCGGTCACTGGAGCTGCAGAGCCAGGTCTCTTGGGTTTGTATCTCTGTCTCGTCACTTAAATTGTGTGATGTTAGGCGAGTCAGGGGCTTTTCTCACCCTCATTTCCCAATGTCTAAAATGGGAATTACAGTTTTACCTACTCTTGGGTTCTCTGTGAGAATTGGTTAAGTCTACACATTCAAACCACCTAGAATAGTCTCTGCCACTTAGCAAACTGCTATTGTCTTTTTTTAATAGTTGATTATTTGATTATCACAGAAAAGATTTAATGTGTGTGCTTATTTCCCGGCTAGTCATTATTCCTTAGTCGTTTTTTTTTTTTAATTCCTTAGTCTTGATATTATTTTTCATTAGGCATAAATCTTTTCTTTTAAAAATCTATGCTATTAATTTTTGCATTGATAGATCAACATGTTTGGGTCTGTACTTAAAATATTATCTTTTGTCCACACGAGATTACAAAATATTTTTTATTTTTTTTTTTTTTTTTTTTTTTTTTTTTTTTTTTTTTTTTTTTTTTTTTTTTTTTTTTTTTTTTTTTTTTTAGATTTTTTTTTTTTATTGGTGTTCAATTTACTAACATACAGAATAACACCCAGTGCCCGTCACCCATTCACTCCCACCCCCCGCCCTCCTCCCCTTCCACCACCCCTAGTTCGTTTCCCAGAGTTAGCAGTCTTTATGTTCTGTCTCCCTTTCTGATATTTCCCACACATTTCTTCTCCCTTCCCTTATTTTCCCTTTCACTATTATTTATATTCCCCAAATGAATGAGAACATATAATGTTTGTCCTTCTCCGACTGACTTACTTCACTCAGCATAATACCCTCCAGTTCCATCCACGTTGAAGCAAATGGTGGGTATTTGTCATTTCTAATAGCTGAGTAATATTCCATTGTATACATAAACCACATCTTCTTTATCCATTCATCTTTCGTTGGACACCGAGGCTCCTTCCACAGTTTGGCTATCGTGGCCATTGCTGCTAGAAACATCGGGGTGCAGGTGTCCCAGCGTTTCATTGCATTTGTATCTTTGGGGTAAATCCCCAACAGTGCAATTGCTGGGTCGTAGGGCAGGTATATTTTTAACTGTTTGAGGAACCTCCACACAGTTTTCCACAGTGGCTGCACCAGTTCACATTCCCACCAACAGTGTAAGAGGGTTCCCTTTTCTCCACATCCTCTCCAACATTTGTTGTTTCCTGCCTTGTTAATTTTTCCCATTCTCACTGGTGTGAGGTGGTATCTCATTGTGGTTTTGATTTGTATTTCCCTGATGGCAAGTGATGCAGAGCATTTTCTCATGTGCATGTTGGCCATGTCTATGTCTTCTTCTGTGAGATTTCTGTTCATGTCTTTTGCCCATTTCATGATTGGATTGTTTGTTTCTTTGGTGTTGAGTTTAATAAGTTCTTTATAGATCTTGGAAACTAGCCCTTTATCTGATATGTCATTTGCAAATATCTTCTCCCATTCTGTAGGTTGTCTTTGAGTTTTGTTGACTGTATCCTTTGCTGTGCAAAAGCTTCTTATCTTGATGAAGTCCCAATAGTTCATTTTTGCTTTTGTTTCTTTTGCCTTCGTGGATGTATCTTGCAAGAAGTTACTATGGCCGAGTTCAAAAAGGGTGTTGCCTGTGTTCTTCTCTAGGATTTTGATGGAATCTTGTCTCACATTTAGATCTTTCATCCATTTTGAGTTTATCTTTGTGTATGGTGAAAGAGAGTGGTCTAGTTTCATTCTTCTGCATGTGGATGTCCAATTTTCCCAGCACCATTTATTGAAGAGACTGTCTTTCTTCCAATGGATAGTCTTTCCTCCTTTATCGAATATTAGTTGCCCATAAAGTTCAGGGTCCACTTCTGGATTCTCTATTCTGTTCCACTGATCTATGTGTCTGTTTTTGTGCCAGTACCACACTGTCTTGATGACCACAGCTTTGTAGTACAACCTGAAATCTGGCATTGTGATGCCCCCAGATATGGTTTTCTTTTTTAAAATTCCCCTGGCTATTCGGGGTCTTTTCTGATTCCACACAAATCTTAAAATAATTTGTTCTAACTCTCTGAAGAAAGTCCATGGTATTTTGATAGGGATTGCATTAAATGTGTATATTGCCCTGGGTAACATTGACATTTTCACAATATTAATTCTGCCAATCCATGAGCATGGAATATTTTTCCATCTCTTTGTGTCTTCCTCAATTTCTTTCAGAAGTGTTCTATAGTTTTGAGGGTATAGATCCTTTACATCTTTGGTGAGGTTTATTCCTAGGTATCTTATGCTTTTGGGTGCAATTGTAAATGGGATTGACTCCTTAATTTCTCTTTCTTCAGTCTCATTGTTAGTGTATAGAAATGCCACTGACTTCTGGGCATTGATTTTGTATCCTGCCACGCTACCGAATTGCTGTATGAGTTCTAGCAATCTTGGGGTGGAGACTTTTGGGTTTTCTATGTAGAGTATCATGTCATCGGCGAAGAGGGAGAGTTTGACTTCTTCTTTGCCAATTTGAATGCCTTTAATGTCTTTTTGTTGTCTGATTGCTGAGGCTAGGACTTCCAGTACTATGTTGAATAGCAGTGGTGAGAGTGGACATCCCTGTCTTGTTCCTGATCTTAGGGGAAAGGCTCCCAGTGCTTCCCCATTGAGAATGATATTTGCTGTGGGCTTTTCATAGATGGCTTTTAAGATGTCGAGGAATGTTCCCTCTATCCCTACACTCTGAAGAGTTTTGATCAGGAATGGATGCTGTATTTTGTCAAATGCTTTCTCTGCATCCAATGAGAGGATCATATGGTTCTTGGTTTTTCTCTTGCTGATATGATGAATCACATTGATTGTTTTACGGGTGTTGAACCAGCCTTGTGTCCCAGGGATAAATCCTACTTGGTCATGGTGAATAATTTTCTTAATGTACTGTTGGATCCTATTGGCCAGTATCTTGTTGAGAATTTTTGCATCCATGTTCATCAGGGATATTGGTCTGTAATTCTCCTTTTTGGCGGGGTCTTTGTCTGGCTTTGGAATTAAGGTGATGCTGGCTTCATAGAACGAATTTGGAAGTACTCCATCTCTTTCTATCTTTCCAAACAGCTTTAGGAGAATAGGTATGATTTCTTCTTTAAACGTTTGATAAAATTCTCCTGGGAAGCCATCTGGCCCTGGACTCTTGTGTCTTGGGAGGTTTTTGATGACTGCTTCAATTTCCTCCCTGGTTATTGGCCTGTTCAGGTTTTCTATTTCTTCCTGTTCCAGTTTTGGTAGTTTGTGGCTTTCCAGGAATGCGTCCATTTCTTCTAGATTGCCTAATTTATTGGCGTATAGCTGTTCATAATAGGTTTTTAAAATCGTTTGTATTTCCTTGGTGTTGGTAGTGATCTCTCCTTTCTCATTCATGATTTTATTAATTTGAGTCTTCTCTCTCTTCTTTTTAATAAGGCTGGCTAATGGTTTATCTATCTTATTAATTCTTTCAAAGAACCAACTCCTGGTTCTGTTGATCTGTTCCACAGTTCTTCTGGTCTCGATTTCGTTGAGTTCTGCTCGAATCTTTATTAGCTCCCTTCTTCTCTTGGGTGTAGGATCTATTTGCTGTTTTTTCTCTAGCTCCTTTATGTGTAAGGTTAGCTTTTGTATTTGAGTTCTTTCCAGTTTTTGAATGGATGCTTGTATTGCGATGTATTTCCCCCTTAGGACTGCTTTTGCTGCATCCCAAAGATTTTGAACGGTTGTATCTTCATTCTCATTAGTTTCCATGAATCTTTTTAATTCTTCCTTAATTTCCTGGTTGACCCTTTTATCTTTTAGCAGGATGGTCCTTAACCTCCATGTGTTTGAGGTCCTTCCAAACTTCTTGTTGTGATTTAGTTCTAATTTCAAGGCATTATGGTCCGAGAATATGCAGGGGACAATCCCAATCTTTTGGTATCGGTTCAGACCCGATTTGTGACCCAATATGTGGTCTATTCTGGAGAAAGTTCCATGTGCGCTTGAGAAGAATGTGTATTCAGTTGAGTTTGGATGTAAAGTTCTGTAGATATCTGTGAAATCCATCTGGTCCAGTGTATCATTTAAAGCTCTCGTTTCTTTGGAGATGTTTTGCTTAGAAGACCTATCGAGTATAGAAAGAGCTAGATTGAAGTCACCAAGTATAAGTGTATTATTATCTAAGTATTTCTTCACTTTGGTTAATAATTGATTTATATATTTGGCAGCTCCCACATTTGGAGCATATATATTGAGGATTGTTAAGTCCTCTTGTTGAATAGATCCTTTAAGTATGATATAGTGTCCCTCTTCATCTCTCACTACAGTCTTTGGGGTAAATTTTAGTTTATCTGATATAAGGATGGCTACCCCTGCTTTCTTTTGAGGACCATTCGAATGGTAAATGGTTCTCCAACCTTTTATTTTCAGGCTGTAGGTGTCCTTCTGTCTAAAATGAGTCTCTTGTAGACAGCAAATAGATGGGTCCTGCTTTTTTATCCAGTCTGAAACCCTGCGCCTTTTGATGGGGTCATTAAGCCCGTTCACATTCAGAGTTACTATTGAGAGATATGAGTTTAGTGTCATCATGATATCTATTCAGTCTTTGTTTTTGTGGACTGTTCCACTGAACTTCTTCTTAAAGGGGAATTTTAAGAGGCCCCCTTAAAATTTCTTGCAGAGCTGGTTTGGAGGTCACATATTCTTTTAGTTGCTGCCTGTCTTGGAAGCTCTTTATCTCTCCTTCCATTTTGAATGAGAGCCTTGCTGGATAAAGTATTCTTGGTTGCATGTTCTTTTCATTTAGGACCCTGAATATATCCTGCCAGCCCTTTCTGGCCTGCCAGGTCTCTGTGGAGAGGTCTGCTGTTACCCTAATACTCCTCCCCATAAAAGTCAGGGATTTCTTGTCTCTTGCTGCTTTAAGGATCTTCTCCTTATCTTTGGAATTTGCAAGCTTCACAATTAAATGTCGAGGTGTTGAACGGTTTTTATTGATTTTAGGGGGGGATCTCTCTATTTCCTGGATCTGAATGCCTGTTTCCCTTCCCAGATTAGGAAAGTTTTCAGCTAGAATTTGTTCAAATACATATTCTGGCCCTCTGTCCCTTTCGGCGCCCTCGGGAACCCCAATTAAACGTAGGTTTTTCTTCCTCAGGCTGTCGTTTATTTCCCTTAATCTATCTTCATGGTCTTTTAATTGTTTGTCTCTTTTTTCCTCAGTTTCCCTCTTTGCTGTCAACTTGTCTTCTAGGTCACTCACTCGTTCTTCCACCTCGTTAACCCTCGTCGTTAGGACTTCTAGTTTGGATTGCATCTCATTCAATTGGTTTTTAATTTCTGCCTGATTAGCTCTAAATTCTGCAGTCATGAAGTCTCTTGAGTCCTTTATACTTTTTTCTAGAGCCACCAGTAGCTGTATAATAGTGCTTCTGAATTGGCTTTCTGACATTGAATTGTAATCCAGATTTTGTAACTCTGTGGGAGAGAGGACTGTTTCTGATTCTTTCTTTTGAGGTGAGGTTTTCCTTCTAGTCATTTTGCTCAGTGCAGAGTGGCCAAAAGCAAGTTGTATTGGGAAAAAGAGAAAAAGAGAGGAGAGAAAGAAGGAAAGAAAAGAGAAAGAGAAAAAAAAGGGAAGAAAAAGAAAAAAAAAAACGAAAAAAAAAAAAAAAAAAAAAAAAGAAGAAGAAAAAGAGAAAGAAAAAGAAAGGAGAAAAAAAGGGGGTGGGGGAAGGAAACAGATCAAAAAGCAAAACAAAACAAAAACAAAAACAAACAAACAAAAAAAGAACCACCGGGGAGTATCTTCTGATTCTGTGTTCTTTAAGTCCCTTGGCTTCTCCTGGAAGTTGTCAGTCTAGCTGGTGTTCTGGGGGAGGGGCCTGCTGTGCTGATTTTCAGGTGTTAGCAGTTGGGGGAGCTGCTGTGCCCCTGCCTGGTGCAGGGCTCGGTGGGGGTTGTTTACCCCGTGAGGCCGCAGGAGGAACAGCCCCAGTGGCGGGGCCGCTCTGGAAACCTGGATTCAGCTCCGGCAGGAACTCCGTCTGCAGGGCCTGGAGGCTCCGGGCGGGGCCGCTGATGTGCTCAGCTCCGGGCAGGAGCGTCCTCGCTGTCCTGGGCCCTCCCGGCCTCTGCCTGTCCCGGGGGAGGCCGGATCCTGGGCTGTGTCCCGGCGCCCTGTGCTCCGGAGCCTGCGCTGGTGGATTCGCGCTCCCGGGCCGCGCAACCCCCTCCGCGGAGCCGCCGCCCGAGCCCCTCCGAGCTGCTCCTGGAACCGCGCAGCCCCCTCTGCACCGAGCCTCTTCCTCTGCCCGAGCCCCTCCGAGCTGCTCCCAGGGCCGCGCAGCCCCCTCCGCGGAGCCGCCGCCCGAGCCCCTTCAGCTGCTCCGGGTCCCGCCGGGTCCCGCCGTGCGCGCTGCAGCCCTTAGGGAGCTCGGCGCACTCTCCCGGCGCGCAGTTGCTGTTCGTGTCCCCGGGAGCCCGAGGGCATCCCCGCCCTCCTGGGTCCTGCTCCAACTCCCCGCGAGCCCCTTTCCCCCGGGAAGGTCGGTGCAGCTCCTGCTCCTCCGGGACGGGGCTCTCCTGTCCTGGGGACACTCCCCCGGCCTCAGCCCGGCTCCTCGCGGGGCCCCTCCCCCTCGGAGGCCTTTGTTCCTTTATTTCTTTTTCCCCGTCTTCCTACCTTGATAGATGCGCGAACTCTTCTCACTGTAGCATTCCAGCTGGCCTCTCTTTAAATCTCAGGCCGAATTCATAGATTTTCAGGATAATTTGAAGGTTTTCTAGGTAGTTTGGTGGAGACAGGTGATTTGGAGACCCTGCTCCTCCGCCATCTTGCTCCTCCCCTACCACAAAATATTTTTTAAATGAAGTATCATGTTATTAGCTTGTGACTTATGTATTACTGACATCAATAGGGTTGACCATGTAATTTTTTTGAAGAAAAATTTTAGTGTCATTTAACTACTTGAAGCTCACTTTTTTCTTCTCCTACACTATTGAAGTTTGTGTTTAAAATTGTGTGCCAAGCAGTTTTTATAAAAATACCACTCAGAATTGCATTTTAATACTAGTTTTCTTTTATAGTTTAATGTGAATGAAAGAAAAAGAAATCCCTAAATGCCATTCTATTTTATGATTACTTATTCATTCTGGAAATTAACATTTTTCTTTTAAGTTTGCAATTATGGAGCACTTAAATTGACTTTAAAAAATAAAAAATAAAAAAAAAATAACTCTTATGCGATACTGTTAATTCACTCTATCAGTAAATCAATTTTCTGATTTTCTTTGTACTCCGTTTGTCCTTTTCCCTCAGTGTTATTTAAAGGCTCTCTTTGTAGCAGCAGGACAGGGTGCAGAAACTGGGCATTTGAATGAAATCATTCTGAGTTTATTTGCCTTTATGTGAATTTTTACCTCCCTCCCAACCTCAGTTTCTTCATCTGTAAAATGTAGTTGGTAATAGGCACCTCATAGCATCATCGGGACTAAAGAAATGCAAAGGCAGAGGCTTGATATAGAGCTCCAGACATAGTTAGGGTGCTCAGTACACATTTTGATTTTGTTCCTTTTCTTTCCTCTGTCTTCGCCATTTCTCTTTCTTTACTGTCTGTTCCACCTTTGTCCCCATTTCTTCTCTTCCCTCCTGTACCTGTTAAACACTATTAACCATTTCTATGAATATTGTGTCATGTCCGGAGACAATGGGGTTAATAGACAAAAATCTCTGCACTCATGGATCTACATTTAGCAGGCAGAAAATGGCAATAAACAACTGATTAACAGGAAAACATCAGTTAAGTGCTGTGATGAAATCAGCCATTAACATTCCTGAGGCTTTAGCCCTCAGCCCTTGGTTTTCAATCCTTTCTTTGTAATCCTGTATCTGTGGCCTTTTCTCCCCTTTCTGTCATTATTTAAACAACAAATGATTACTCCTAAATCTACATTTCCAAGAAAATTGGGAATATTGGAATATCAGTCAAGATAAAGATAAAAAATGAAAGCAGAGAAATTCAGTTCACACAAAAAAGGGTTAAATGTAATAAAGCATTTAAATTTATTAACAATTTCATTATTACTAGATTTTCTTCCTCTGATTTTTTCCCCTCCCAGATTAACTGTTTACTTAACTCATGGACACACTATGAACTGGCATTCATTCTATGTTAGTTAAGAATTAAAAAAAAGGGGGCAGCCCTGGTGGCTCAGTGGTTTAGTACCGCCTTCAGCCCAGGGTGTGATCCTGGAGACCCGGGATCGAGTCCCACGTCTGGCTCCCTGCATGAAGCCTGCTTCTCCCTCTCCCTCTGCCTGTGTCTCTGCCTCTTTCTCTCTCCTCTCTGTGTATTCTCATGAATAAATAAAATCTTAAAAAAAAAAAAAGAATTAAAAAAAAAAAAGAATTAAGAAAAAGAGCAGCTCCCGGTGGCTCAGAGGTTTATCGCCACCTGCGGCCCAGGGTGTGATCCTGGAGACCCGGGATCGAGTCCCACGTCGGGCTCCCTGCATGGAGCCTGCTTCTCCCTCTGCCTGTGACTCTGCCTCTCTCTCTCTCTCTCTCTGAATAAATAAAATCTTAAAAAAAAAAAAGAATTAAAAAAAAGATTTTGGACTATTACAGATTAATGCAGATACATTGAGAAGACAAAATTTAATTATCTAAGAAAAAATATTTAGTTACACGGCTAATTCGTCATAATAACTGAGAGTAATAAAATTGCTGAAAATTTCTGGGGCACCTGGGTGGCTCAGTTAATCATCCGATTCTTGATTTCAGCTCAGGTCATGGTCTCCTGGATGCTGGGATGAGCACGTCCCCCCTTGGGTTCCATGCTCCACACTCTGCAGGGAGTCTACTTGAAGGATTCTCCATCTGTCCTTCCTCCCCACACACTTGCTCTCTCTTTCTCAAATAAATAAACCTTAAAAAGTTATGAAAAATTTCTATTTATAAATGAATATAGTTTTTTGTTTCTCCTATGCTATAGTTATTTTAAACAAAGCCACTTGCAAACACCTCAGTAAATGAAGGCGAGTATCTGAGAGGCCTGTAGATTATCATTGAGAGTGAAAATGCCTTGGCTTCATTTATGCTGTTATTAAAAATACCTCATCTCTTACAAATATTTTTTTCTTATAATAATATAGGGATGCTGGTGCTTAATGCAGTACCTTGTGAAAAGTAGATGCTCAATTAACTTTTCTCCAATATGCCTGATGTTGCAAAGTGAAACAAACCATCAGTGGTTAGATTCCAGTATTTAGTAAAAAGCTAGGCTCTGTCTCTACATGTTCCAGTATATAAGCACCAAACCAAACACCTACTCAGTTATTGTAGAAGGGCAAACTATTCCAGAATACGTTTTAAAAGTAATAAAGTTTTTTTTTTAACACTGATAGAAAAAAATGCAGAAAATTAGACTCAACTAGTATATTTATTACTTCTATATGGACAAAAAAATTCAGTATTTTGTGTTATTTAAGCATGGCCAGGATGCACTTTGTTCTCGAAAATATCTTAGCGGTTCAGATATTTAGTGTAGTGATAACAACCATTTTGGAAAAACTAGTTGACAGTACCTACTAAAGATAGACATACGCGTACCCTTATCCCAGTATGTCCACTCCCAGGCATAGGTGCAATAGACATCAGTACGTATACGCCTCAAAAGACATGGACAAGAATATTCACAGGAGCACCCTATTTATATTAGACCCAAACTGGAAACTGCCAAATGTCAGCAGTAGAATAGATAAATTGTAGGATATTTACCCAGTGGAATATTCGGTAGTAATGAGAATGAACATATTGCAACTACATACAGCAGCGATGAATCTTACATAATGTTTAGTGAAAGATACCAGACATTACATATTTTGGGATTCCCTTTATATGGAGTTCAAAACGAGGCCAAGCTAATTCATGATACTACAAGTTAGGATTCTGGTTACCCACTTACCCTTGACAGTGGTTATGCCTTGGAATTGGGGGGCGGGGGTGACTAAAAGACACACAGTAGTGTTCTGGAGAACCAGAATGACTTGTTTTTGGATATGTCTTCTGGGTATAGGGATCTTGTCAATCTGTGAGAAGTTCATAAACTATCCTTTTGATATTTGTTCCCTGCTCTATGTATCTTGAACTCCACCTAAAATTTTCAGGGAAAAAAAAAATGTGTTCCAGTTTAGCATGGGCCTGGTATGAAAGCACGCTCAACTCCGGATGTGTGTATTAGTTTTTGTTCTGTGTTAGGTTGTTTATGGCTGTCTTTTCAGATTACTTGGAAGGAGTGTGAGGGGTGCTTTTAAAATTACACAGGCCGTGGGATCCCTGGGTGGCTCAGTGGTTTGGCGCCTGCCTTTGGCCCAGGGTGCGATCCTGGAATCCTGGGATCGAGTCCCGCGTCAGGCTCCCAGCGTGGAGCCTGCTTCTCCCTCTGCCTGTGTCTCTGCCTCTCTCTCTCTCTTTCTGTGTGTCTATCATAAATAAATAAAAGAATAAATCTTAAAAAAAAAAGATAAAATAAAATTACACAGGCTGTGAGACACCTGGGTGGCTCAATGGTTGAGCGTCTGCCTTTGGCTCAGGGCGTGACCCCGGGATCCTGGGATCTAGTCCCACGTCAGGCTCCCTGCATGGAGCCTGCTTCTCCCTCTGCCTGGGTCTCTGCCTCTCTGTGTCTCTCAGGAACAAACAAAAATCCTTTAAAATAAATTGCACAGGCTGCCCTTTTATCTTTTTATCTCCAATTCCCTTCATATATATATATTTTTTTCTTTGGGGGTGGGGGCCTGCATACCTTCCTCTCTTCCTTTCTCTTTTCTTAAAGGCCATAGTTAACTGTGATGTCCCCTGAGAAAGCATGGTGTCTTTCGGGTCTCTTGGGTTGAAAAGTTTGAGGACTCTTGGGCAAAGGATGTTGCTCTTTTGAATTCTGCAGCGTGTTAAGCTTCACGAGGTGGTAACAGGTACCCCGGACCCGGGGCTCAGGAGCAGGAGAAAGCGCGAGGCCCGGCGGTGGGTGGCGCGGGCGCGGCAGCCGCTCGCTGAGGCGGCCTCGGGCGGGCTGTGCTGCCGGAAGGCAGGTCGGACATTGCTGAAGATGGATTTAGTCCATCTCACAGTGTTGCCCAACCCTGGCCCTTCCCTTCGCAAAAGTAATCTTGCTTGAGAGAAGTACGTGGACAAAAAGAATAGAGGAGAAGGCGAAGGAAAAGGTCTTGAAACTTTGGAAAGGAGCACTGGCTTCTGGGTGCAGCCGGGACGTGAGAAGGCCCCAGGGGCCAACGCCAGGAGGATATGGCGGAGGCAGGGCCCTGGGAAGTAATGGAAAGAAAGGAGGCTGGAGATTAGGAAGGGGGCTGGCCTCAGGGGCCGAAGGACCAAGACCAGGACTGGTCGGGGTAGAAGGTCAGGCAAGAGAAAGGCTTAGTTGTCTTTTGAGATGTTTAATTAATCCAAGAGTCACTAGAATCTTAGATATTCCAAGGAGTCAGAAACTACTGAAACCCTGGCAGTTTAGATGGTTTGTGTTCCTTTTTTCATTTCTTTTTTTTCCCAATTAGATACAGTCTTCCTGGAGCCAGAACATCCTTCTTATCCCACAACATAGTTTTGTAGTTTTGACTAGGGGATAAATCAGGCTATTGTAATAAAAATTTGCTTTGGGAGGGAATCCCTCTTTCTTGTCATCCTTTGTCTCCTAAGCCTGTTAAGGAAGACTCACGAAGGGAAAAAAAGAGATCTGAAGAGGAGAGGACAGGAACGAGAGTAACAGGTGAAGGGAGGAAGAAGATAAATAGGGGTAAAGAGGATGGAAGGTAAAGAACATGCAGAAATAAGAGGTAGGTCAAAATTGAAGAGAAAGGGGACTAGGAAAAAGGAGATGGCACAGGAGAGCACATGAATTTAAAATAAATTAAGAGGATTCCTGGGTGGCTCAGCGGTTTAGCGCCTGCCTTTGGCCCATGGCATGATCTTGAAGTCTTGGGATCGAGTCCCGAGTCGGGCTCCCTGCATGGAGCTTGCTTCTCCCTCTGCCTGTGTCTCTGCCTCTCTCTCTCTCTATGTCTATCATGAATAAATAAATAAATAAAAATCTTAAAAATATTATTGAACCAAGCTAATTTTAAGGTGTCAAAATTTTTGCTTTAAAGTGTTCAGTAAAATCTATCAAGGAATACGATTTGTGGTTCAGATACTTGGTAAGATTCGTTCTCCTATTTGCAAGTTTTAGGTCAAGAGCCAATTTTTTTTTTTTTTTAAGATTTTATTTATTTGAGAGAGAGAACGAAAGAGCACGAGTAGAGGGAAGGGACAGAAGGAGAAGGAGAAGCAGACTCTGCTGAGCAAGGAGCCCAACCTGGGGCTCGATCCCAGGACCTTGGGATCATGACCTGAGCCCAAGGCAGATGCTTAGCTGACTGAGCCACCCAGGCACCCTCCAAATTCTAATATTTCAAGAAAATTTGTTTGTGTCTAGTTATTTTAACACTAAATTATTGATTTCCAAATGGTTTTTGGGTGGTAAGAAAATACTCAAGTGGAACATTTTGATGTTTACTTTAGTAATGTAATCCCTCCAAACAGAAATCTGAAAAATCATAATTTATTGTAGCATTTGTGGGCAGGAGGCTTGGAGGATTATAGACTTTCATTATCAGTTTGCTATGAATTATGTCACCATCACTTAGTTAGGGTTTATGTTAACAGAGTTTGGTTCTTACAGATATCTATACTTTTTGATACAGTGAGCCCTTCTCAGTTTTATTACTTATAAAATATTCATAGTCTTTGCCATTTATTAGTCTCCAGTGCAGGTGTATTATTAGAAAAGGAAACTGCTAGATGACTCTATCGTGTTCATTCAGTTAGATGACACAGATGAAATTCAAATCATCATGAAAACTCTTGCTGAGATACCTTTTTGTCCACGCTTTGTGTAAAATATAATTATATAGACTTTTTCTATAACTGTAATCAATTTAATATTTGATTATATTTGATCATGTTTTCAAGGACTTAATTTCTGAATTTAAAACTAATAAAAATTAATTGAACATGGGATCCTACATTTTTTTTTTGTTTTCTTTTGTTTTTGTTTTTTTTTTACATTTTGGTTAGGTATTGTTTGTCGTATGCTGCAATGAATATTTTATATCATCTTCTATTTGTATAGCTGTCATAGTTTATTAAAAATATGTTACAATCAGAAAGGCTCATTACCAGCTTCTTTTGATGATAATGGAAATCCATAAGGCTTCTCTTCTCTCTCTCTCTCTCTTTTTTTAAATTTCAGAGACTCTCTAATGGTATAGATATGCTATACAAACACGTTAATTCTGACTTTTCACTAGCTCTTTAACTCCCTGAGAGAAGTGAATACCTGTGCACCTTCTAGCATCTTAGGAGAGCCTACAATTTAGAGGTCTCATTTTAATTTGGTGGTTCCTTATTATAATTGCAAAAACAGTGGTAAGGAATGAAATCATAACCATTTCTATCTCAAAAAATATACCATGCTTCAAAGGTGCTGTGGTAAATTGTGCGGATACTTCAGATACTTGGTGTATGTGTAACTGAAACCAACATGGGCCAGAGACACTGAGAAACAACACTGGCCTTTTTATTCTCTGTAGGAATTTGAAAACCTAATTTAATTTCTGTCATTTCCGATAGGCTTCTCGGGTGTTCTTTTGGGATGTTGCCTCTCTGTCCTCTCCGAAAGTCAAAGTCAGGGACAGCTTTGACCTCTTGCTTAGCAGCTGTTCAATGTGCTTTGGGATTCAAATGATTAAAAAAACAAACAAAAAAAAACACAAAGAACACCCGGGGATCTTCCCGTGTCCTTCCAGCTTTCCTGAGTCCTCCATCTGATGGGCAGGAAGTGAAAAAATGCTGATGGCTTAAGATTCAGCTGTACCTGAAGATGGCAGGGAGCATGATGTCATCATATATAGGTAATCACTGCAGATGGTCAGGCTTTTGTCTTAAATAGTCAGGAGGAAAGTATGTCAGCCCTGGGAATGTGTAAACTGCACGTTGCAAGGTTTTTCATATATAGATTTATGTGTGCCTGTGTTCATTTCCGCATTCGTTCTTTTTCTGTCTTTGTCCCCTGAATATTTGAGGTAGCTAATGCTAACGAGATTTCAGTGAAATATAAACAGAAACTAAAATCACAGCCAGGAAAAATAGAGGCTGTAACAGGTTATCACGACTGGGGGGAAGCCATATAGATCATAGCACATGTAGTTACTACGCCAGAGCTGTTATTTGGACTCTAAGCTTCCCAAAGGCCAAAATGAAAAAGGAGATAAAGTCATATAACACTTAGTATTAAATAAAAGAAAGCATGTCACATTGCAGGGGAAGCAAAGCTTTTCATTGCATTTAGCTCTAATAGAATTTCTTCCTGGAGGCTTTAACACTGACTTTTGCGGTGACAGTGCCCTTGACAGTATCAGTACAGCTAACGCAGGAAGGAGATTCATAGGGCCATGTCTGCAGAACCTATAGTCCCTCGGTGGAGGTGGAGGCCTTAACACCAAAATCAGCCCTGTGGAGGTTTGAGAATGCAGCTGGCTATAAACGGATTTTATCCAAGAATATAATCTAGACATAGAATAACGTATGCTTTTAACAGGTCTTAGTACTATTTTTCTCAGCTGCAGTTGGCTGTACGATGGATGGTTATATTACTTAGGAAGAGTGTTTTTTTCTTTTAAAGATTTTTTTCATTTATTCATGAGAGACACAGAGAAAGAGGCAGACACAGGCAGAGGGAGAAGCAGGCTCCATGCGGAGATCCTGATGCGGGATTCGATCCCGAGACCTCAGGGGTCACCACCTGAGCCCAAGGCAGACGCTCAACCACTGAGCCACCCAGGCGTCCCCCTGGGAAGCGTTCTTTTTTTTTTTTTTTTTTTCCTGGGAAGAGTTCTTTCTTAATTGCAGGCATCCTCTACTTGTTTGAAGGTGAATCTGTAAGAATTTATTAGTAAATTTATTTGCTGATTTTTTTTTTAAACTGAAGGGCCGTTTTTTCTTTGAAAATTATTGGAAATATGTATTAAAATAATTTGCATATGTGTGTGAAACACATAACCAACTCCCAGAAAGTTATTTGAAGCTTGTTCCTCGATATGCTTAAAAACTATTCTTGATGATTAAAAAGAAGTCAGTATTAAACTTCAACTTTTGCTTGTAATTTCTGTGATATACTCTACTTATTGA
The DNA here is from genome assembly GCF_011100685.1 of Canis lupus familiaris. Lineage (NCBI taxonomy): Eukaryota > Metazoa > Chordata > Mammalia > Carnivora > Canidae > Canis > Canis lupus. The sequence goes on along the minus strand of NC_049224.1, from coordinate 3,155,397 downwards.
TGCCTCACTGTTTTCTACCTCATTCTTAATTTAAGTTTGTAGATTGTTTTGTTGGGTTTGGTTGTGGTCACTCTTTGTATAGATTGTAGAGGTGAGTGGTCCATGAGTGCTGTAAATCCAAGTCTTGTATGAAACGTGTTCCATTTTGGAGGGAGTAGCTTTTTATTTTTATTTTTTTAAGACTTACGTGTTTTAGAGAGATGGTGCACATGCGTGGATGTGTGCAGGCCTGAGCAGGGAGAGAGAGAGAGAGAGAGAGAGAGAGAGAATCCTCAAGCAGACAACACCCCCCCCCCCCCCCCCCCCCCCCCGGAGGAGACTGACAGGGTCTTGACCCTGCGATCCTGAGATCCTGACCTGACCCCAAATCAAGAATCGGGCACTTAACCAGCAGAACCACCCAGGTACCCCTGGAGGGAATAGTTTTCTAAATGGAATTTAAAAAATCCAGTGCAATTCAAGATTCAAAATTTCCCAAAAGATCATTCTTTGCAAGTCACTTGATTTGGGCCATTAATATTTGCCATTGTAAAGTCGCTAATATGTCACTTAAGGAAAATTACTAAAAGAAAGGGACTTTGTGCTACATGTATAAAATATTACTCCTGGCAAATAATCCCGCAGGAAAGTGGTTTTCCTCATACTGAAGCTTGAAGAGGTTAAGGAATTTGATCAGAACCAGAGTGGCAGATTCAAACTCAAAATTTTCTGACAAAGTTACACTACCTCTCTGAGCCCAGGTTCCTTATAGGTAAAATGTGCCAAGTCCTAGAAAACTCACAGAATCATTTTGGAGATTAATGAGATCATACTTCTAAAAATTAGCACAGTGCCTGGCATGTAACTAAACTCAATAACTTGTAGCTCTAAAGAAAGAAGTTGTTACCATGATATCTCCTAAGTGTGGTTTTTCAGTATACTGGGTTTGGAAGCTCACTTTAACATAGTTTAGTTCTTTTTCATGATATAGTATATTCAGAAATTACCAGACCTAAAGGTAAGAAATTACCAGCAGGTGGAGCTCAATGTCAAAGAAACCACATTTCTGAAATTGGGATGTTTTTCACCTTATGTTTTAAAAATCAAACTAAATGCACACAGTTCGGAAATGTAAATATGAAGTTTTTCTACGTTTAACATGTCTACCAGAACTCATCACCCTGCAACATAGTTCTTCAACATGTAAAAATAATGCTTAGTTACTGCTACCATAGTGAATTCTTTGTTATATCATGATGACGATTCATATGGATGACTAAGACACGCTGAAGGTCAACCTCATTTATAGAGACTGGCTTAGAATTTGATCATTTCATCCAGTAATCGGACTGATAATCTCAAATTTAACTTGTCAAAACCACCAAATCTCCCACTCTCACCGTTTTCCACTTCTTAGTAAATGGTATCCCCTTGAATAAGCTACTCAAGCCAAAACCTTGGGAGAAAAGCATTGTTTTTTTCATTTTTTTCTCAAATCTTACATCCATTCCATCAGCAAGTTCTCCTGATGCCATGTCCAAAATATAACCCCAAGTCCCACCTCATGCAGCATTTCCACCGTGAGCATCCTAATAAATGTGACCATAAATGTGGCCTGGACTACTTCAGTCATGCCACCTGCTTGCCCCCTTGCCCATCCTACATTGATTTTCTATCAGTAATTAGAGTGATCTCTACGTGGTCTAATCGGTCTCCTGCTAATGTCCCTCCAGTGGCATCTCTCTGTAATCAACCTAGAATTCAGATTTTGTACCATAGAAATGATCTTGTCCCTGCCTGTCTCCTCCCAGTGAGGCCTCCCTCCTCTTCTCCCATCTCCAGCCTTTCTGATCGGATTGTCCTTGACTTCCCAAGCTTCTCATCTCAAGCCCTTTTTGTTTCCTCTAACATATATATATATATATTTTTTCTTTTTTCTTTTCTTTTTTTACCAGGTTTTCATATGATTGGCCTCCTTCTTTCCATCACTTTAGCTCAAATACCATTCGTTTGAGGCATCTCCGACTGCTCTAGCTGTAACGGGCTACCCTGCTGTCATTAGGTATCCTGTTGCCCGTTTTCGCTTCTTACAGAGCACTTCTAGCGTCTTTACTGCCCCTCCTTCTCCTCCTCCTCCTGCTACTATTTTGTTGGGTAACATTTACTATGTAGTAGGGTTCTAGAAAGCATTTCTGTGCATTAGATACTTTAATATGTGTATTTATATTTAGTAACTCACTTAATCATGGTATTTGTTTATGTGTATATGTTTTTAGTATCTGTTTTCTTTCCCTGTAATCTCTGCCAGCTTCCCAAACTGTAGCTCCAAGAAGACAGTTATTTTCATTTTGTGTACTGCTATTTCCTTAGTTCTGTGCAGTACTTGGCACGTAGAAGAGGGTCTGTAAATATTTTTTGAGTACTTGGCCAGCTCTTAGAATCCATAATAACAGATAGTCATTAAATATTACAATAATCTCCTAGGAGAAGAACATTTTCTTTCTTTTCTCTTTTCTTTTCTTTTCTTTTCTTTTCTTTTCTTTTCTTTTCTTTTCTTTTCTTTTCTTTTCTTTTCTTTTCTTTTCTTTTCCTTTCCTTTCCTTTCCTTTCCTTTTCTTTCTTTTCTTTTCTTTTCTTTTCTTTTCTTTTCTTTTCTTTTCTTTTCTTTTCTTTTCTTTTCTTTTCTTTTCTTTTCTTTTCTTTTCTTTTCTTTTCTTTTCTTTTCTTTTCTCTTTCTTTCTTAGACAGAGAGAGACAGAGGCAGAGACACAGGCAGAGGGAGAAGCAGGCTCCATGCAGGGAGCCCAATGTGGGACTCGATCCCGGGTCTCCAGGATCAGGCCCTGGGCTGAAGGTGGCGCTAAACCACTGAGCCACCTGGGCTGCCCAGGAAAACATTTTCTAAGGAAGAAATCATGCCTGACCGATTATTCTTAGAGTTCTTTTCTATGAAGATAGTAAGGTATAAACTTAGGTTTTAGAAAAGACTTTGACAATGTTCTCTACCAAGGATTACTAAATCGCAAGTCACCATTGGATGGGAAATATGCTTTTAGCATGACCCAAGAAAAGGCTTAAAATCAAAAGCCAAAAGATAAGCATCAATAGATACTCATTTAACTCTAGTGTAAAGTGTAAAGATCACAGCGCCTCATTATGGGTTGAATTGTATCCTGCAAAAAGAGATGTTAAAATCCTGATACCCAATACCTATAAATATGACCTTATTAGGAAATAAGACCTATAGATATAATGAACATAAGACGGGGTCATTGGAGTAGGATGTAATCCAATAGTACTGGCGTCCCAATAAAGAAGAGAAGGGAAGACAGCCATGTGAAGACACAGGCAGAGAATGGGGTTATGCTATAAGCAAAGGATTGCCTGGGGCTACCAGGAGCTATTAAGACACAGGAAGGAAGGATCCTCCCCTAGAAGTTTTGGAGGGAGCATGGGTGGCCCTGCCAACACATTGATTTCAGACACTGAGCTCCAGATCTGTGAGAAAATAAATTTCTGTTGTCTTAAGCTGTCCAGTTTGTGGTACTTTGTTATAGCATCCCTAGGCCACAGCTTTAACGTCCATTGTGTTTATTATCTTTATTACTGATCTGGAAGTCTGCCTCATAAGGCGGCTCGATGACATCAAAATGTCCTAGTTCTGAAAAGCAGAACCAGTCAGTATTAGGTGAGCAAAGGAGACATAACTGAATTAACTTTTCTCTGGGCTAGACCAAGAAGCAAGACATCGAGCTACTTCAGATTCTTTATTCCTTGACTGTAAACATTAGTTTCGATTTACCAGATTTAAATTTTGCAGTTTTTATGAGCCTGTGAATTTATATGCCAGGTACCTAGCCAATGCTAAGTGAACATTGAAAGAATAAGTGAGTAAGACCAAAAAGAAAATAGGAGGTAAAGATAGGAAAATACAATTAAATTTGTAGGTGTAATAATATGCATTACTATGTTTAAAATGATCTAGGGGGGAAAATGAGACCAAGGAAAGAATATTGAGCATCAGTATGCATTGTCTCTTGAGTATGTTAACCTATAGCAGAAAGATGAGTAAGTTGCCACTACATCCTGTGAGACTCTTTTTTTTTTTTTGGCAGCAGAATGCTTTTGGTGAGGTGGAGCAGGGACCGAGCCCAGGTGACATAGTATAATGGTTGATTGCGTGAATTCTGGAGCAGAGTTGCTTGGACTGGAACCGTACGTTATCCCCTTATTGGCTGTGTGACCTTGGGCAAGTCATTTCAGCTTCCTGTGCCTCCGTTTTCTTATCTGTAGACGAGGGCTTGTAATAGAGCCTGTCTCACAGGATTATTCTAGGAGATTCAATGAGGGAATCCACTTCAAGTACTTAGAACAGCGCCTGGCTCATAAGAAACTCCCCACCCCATGTTGTCTGTTATTATTTATTAAGTGTAAATTTCATAAAAATTATTCTCAGGAGGTGAAATAGGACTTTTCCCTGGTGGACGTGACATAAAGAAGTATTGTTGTTACGGGCAACAAAATAAAAATGTGCATGTGTTTAAATAGAAAAACAGGAAACTAGGAAAGAGATAAATTCTATTTATTTTTAAATTGCATTGAATTGGAAAGGGAGGCTGAGGGTTTAAAGGGAGGAGATGTTACGATGGAACTGTGACTCCAGGAGAGTTTTACTGAGTCTGACTCTTGTATAGTAGGTTTCTTTTGCTTTTCCTATTTTGCTTTTTTTTAAGGAGTTCCTTAAACTTTGGCCCATTTTACTTTATTTATTTTATTTATTTATTTTGGTCCATTTTATTTATTTATTTTTTAAGATTTTATTTATTTATTCACGAGAGACACACAGAGAGAGAGGCAGAGACACAGGCAGAGGGAGCAGCAGGCTCCATGCAGGGAGCCTGATGTGGGACTCGATCCCGGGTCTCCAGGATCAGGCCCTGGGCTGAAGGCAGCGCTAAACCGCTGAGCCACCTGGGCTGCCCTTTTTGGTCCATTTTAAAGAATGTTCTGTCCAGTATCTGGGTATGGCATCTGGCACCTAATGGGTGCACAGTATCTTCTCTTTAAAAAAGAAAAAAAATGAATGAAGAAAACCAGGGTTTACGTAGCAATTCACAGATTATTATAGAACAGAGGATCAAAACAGGAGCCCCATGTTCAGATTAAAAATTTTGGATTTTTTTAATAAAGATTTTTATTTATTCATTGAGAGACAGAGGGAGAGATTGAGAGAAGAGCAGAGACACAAGGAGAGGGAGAAGCAGGGTCCTTGCAGGGAGCCCGACGTGGGACTCGATCCCAGGACCCCGAGGTCACGCCCTGGGCCGAAGGCAGGCGCTGAACCTCTGAGCCACCCAGGGATTCCCCCCAAATTTTAGGGTTTTAAGTATCCCAGACGTCCTACCGTTTCTCCAGTCCTATCACCTCATTATATGTTGTTAAGCTCAAAAACTCTTGCTGCTAGGGAGTTTTTAATTTTTATTTTTATTGGGACCTTGAAGATCATTTACGCACAATGGAATTTCTTTCTTTCGGGCTCATCGGAGTCACAAAGCATTGGCGAGCGAGGCCTCAGTCACGGCAGCGTGAGCTCCCTAGGTCAGAGGCGCTCGGGCGCAGCCGCCCGCAACGAGCTGTCTTAAAAGTTAGGCGCATTCTCCGAGGTCTCAGGATCCAAGTTCCCGAAGCACAAGGACGTGTTCGGGTGGTAAAGGAAGAAAGCGAGTGATCTTACTTAAAAAGGAATCAGCAGGTCGGTGTGTTCCTGAGGCCCGGGTGGCGGGGCCCTGGGTGGCGGGGCCCTGGGTGGCGGGGCCCTGGGTGGCGAGGCCCTGGGTGGCGAGGCCCGCCTGGCAGCCCCGCCTGGGCTCCCTCCAGAGGCGCCTGCCTCCAGCCAACAGGGGGAGACAGCAGCGGCCGGGCCTCAGGCGGTGGCCCTGGGCGGCGGGGGGCTCGGCGGCGCCCCTTCCTCATGGAGCCGGGGAGCAGGTGCCCGTGCTGTGAGCGGCGCCCGGAGGCCGGCTGCTCGCAGGTCTGCAGGGCCTGCGCCCTGAGGCACGGCTCGGCCGCTCCTTCCACCTCAGGAGCCGGGAGAGACCAGGTGAGGGGGAGGCCGCCTGCCCAGCGCCCAGCACCTCGGCCCCTTGGAAAATCAGGAGTGTTTTGTCGCCGCTTCTGTTTAATTCTTTATCTTTTAATTCGCCGCTCAGCTCAGATCTGCGGAGAATCTGTGCTTTCCCCTCTGCCGAAGCCCAGGGAGCGGGGCGCACTCCTGTGGGGAGTCTGAGGGGAAGCCGTGCTCATTCCACAGTGTGCGACTGTGGAGGTTTTCGGTTCTAAAATTTCGTTTTTTTTTTTTTTTGTTTTGTTTTGTTTTGTTTTAGTCAGTTGGGGGAGGCCGACTTTACCTTCCTATTTGTGGTTTCTGTGAGGAAAGGAAAGTGATATTTCTCCTGTTAGGTGTTCAGCGATCGTGAGCGGCCGCCCGGGACCCGACTCCGTGACGTGCTAACCTCCAGGCTGCCGTCTCTGTCCCAGATCTGCTGTTAGCCAAGAATTCTGTTTGCCCATTATTTTGCGGTTTAAACCTAATTGCCTGCGTCGGCCCAGCCCCTTAATTTACCCCGTGTGTGGTTTTGGGCCGTCGCTCCTCCACCTCCTCGGTCACGAAAGACACATTCGGGCCCTCAGGTAAGCACGGAAAACGCCCCGATGGTCTCCAGTGACCACACGCCTTCGGGGGGGATTTTCTTGCGTTGCTGAGAGTTGCAGCGGATCCGTGATTCCCGTCTTACTGTCCCCAAATCCAACATTTCAGTGAAGGGGCTCTGAACACTGGTGTCCTGTCGTCACCGAGTAGGTCCTGTTCGTCAGCGGAGGATCACTCCGTACACTTGTAAGTTCTGAGTGATCGAGATTCATGGAGGCCGCCAAGTTTACAGCGTGTGGAGTCCATTGGTGTCCTGCTGTCCATCTGTCGTTTCATGTGGAAGGATGTGATGAAGCCCAAGACAGTTAGGGACTCGCAGCCTTGCTGGTGGCTTGTACTCCTCTAGTTTTCTGTAGCTTTGCAGGAGAGTCTTGCTTCCTTTTTGCGCTTCGTTTCCTGATATGTACCTTTTAGGACACCTTTTTTTGATATATTTATTTGTATTTTTATTTTGTGTTCGAAACGATTGTTCTCTATTTTTTGGTTTTGGAATTGTTTTTGATTCTCAGTTTTTATTCATTTTCTTTTATATCCACTCGTAACTGATGATTTATCTTTAGTTATTCGCCATTGACCTAAATATACTAAAGATTACTGATGGTCAATCTCTATCCTTTTAAACATTTAAACATGTACTGTTGTTGGTCTGCTCAGTCCGATGTTACTGCGCTCAGTCAGACACAAACATATTCAGGTTCGCATATAATAGTTTCTGTGGTGATTTCGTACCTGAATTGATCAAAGGAGGGTTTTGGGTTTTTTTAAGATTTTATTTATTCATTCATGAGAGAGACAGAGAGGCAGAGGGAGAAGCAGGCTCCATGCAGGGAGCCCGATGCGGGACTCGATCCCTGGTCTCCAGGATCACGCCCTGGGCTGAAGGTGGTGCTAAACCGCTGAGCCACCCAGAGATCCCAAAGGAGGGTTTTTTTTTTTTTTTTTTTTTTTCAAAGGAGGGTTTTTAATTCTTAAGGGGTCACTAACCATCTTACATAGGGATGTTCTGACATCTTTGGTTTTTACTCTCTGATATTCTTTTTCTTTCTTTCTTTCTTTCTTTCTTTCTTTCTTTCTTTCTTTCTTTCATTCATTTATTTAGGGACACCTGGGTGGCTCAGCGGTTGAGCGGCTGCCTTTGGCCCAGGTTGTGACCCCGGGGTCCTGTGATTGAGTCCCGCATTGGGCTCCCTGCAGGGAGCCTGCTTCTCCCTCTGCCTGTGTCTCTGCCTCTCTCCCTCTCTCTCTCATGAATAAATAGATAACACTCTTTTTTTGAAAAAAGATTTTATTTATTTATTCATGAGAGACCCACAGAGCGGCAGAGACACAGGCAGAGGGAGAAGCAGCCTCTCTGTGGGGAGCCCAGCCTGATACGGAACTCGATCCTGGACTCCGGGGTCACACCCTGGGCCAAAGGCAGATGCTCAACCACTGAGCCACCCGGGCGTCCCTCTCTGATATTCTTTTAAGATGTTTCTAGTGAATCCTGATGACCACAAGATGCATACTGACTCATGAGGTCTTATTTTAGGAGGGAGCCTTCCTCTTTTACCAAACTTGGATTCCCCTGGAAATGGGACCTTGTCCAGGGCTGGTTTGTCTTCCCTTGTGAGCTGTCGCCTCCCCCCGCCCCAGCTGTGTTGCCGTTGTTAGCCATCTGTTCTCTCCTTCAGATAGTCTCACAATGTGAGGCTAATTCGGTATTGTCTCTGGCAGATCCATACTTGACTTTTTCACTTCCCTAAAGCCTCCTCCTACAGCTCTCCATCTTGTCCAGGGTTTTTACCGGGCCCTCCACAATCTTATTCTAGTAAGCAGACTTCCTTCTCAGAGAAGATCCCTCATTCTCCCTTATTCCATGTAATTCAGCATTGAGAAGTGGTCCGTGATGCTCCTTCATTATCCTTTCACCTTTGTGTGGAAGCCTCTGTGTTTTCAAGGCTCCCGGAGTTTGATTTAACTCCTTCTTACTGATTAGCTCTTTTATACCTTTTTTCATTCCCCTTCGTTTATCACAGAATAAGTTCTCTGGTTTCCTGTCTCTTTTTATACCCTGAGCCCTTTGGGATGACTTGCTCCGTCATGTGGAATACCCATCCGAAACCTTAGTTTCTGTGTTCATCAACCTGATCTAGTATTGACTGAGGGGTGGTAGCTGATTAGCAGGAGGAGGTCGGGGAAGAAAGCTCTTTGGGCCTTACTGTCCCTCCTGGGTAACTGGGCCCAGCTCTGGACTACTGACTTTACAGACTGCTTGTTTCATGAGAAACATGAAACTTTATTTAAGGGTAGGTTTTCTACAGATCTCTGCCACACTTACCTGAATTTAATCCTGACGGAAAGAATAAACAAAATTTTAGTGAAAGTAGGAAAATACACTTGGTGTAGCACTGCTGTTTTCACTGTTGTTTTTTATGTGTTTGTATGTTTTTTTATTAAGATTTTATTTATTTATTCATGAGAGATACACAGAGAGAGGCAGAGACACAGGCAGAGTGAGAAGGAGGCTCCCTGCAGGAACCTGATGTGGGACTCGATCCCGGGACCCCGGGGTCACGACCTGAGCCGAAGGCAGACCCTCAACTGCTGAGCCACCCAGGGGCCCCGGGATTCTTTATTTTGAAGATGTGGAATTTTCTTTCCCCCCAGATCCCTAGTTTCTGATTTAATTCTTAAGAAGACTAATTGGCCCTGCCAATTGACAATATGTCAGAAGATGTTTTAAAGTTATATACATATTTCAGTCTCACTGATGTGATAAGTAATTAAGTTGATACATTCTTTTTTTTTTTTAAGATTTTATGTATTTATTTTTGAGAGAGAAGGAGCACGAGCCAGGGGGAGGGGCAGAGAGAGAAGCAGACTCCCCGCTGGGCAGGGAGCCCAATGCAGGACTCAATGTGGGGCTGGATCCCAGGATTTTGTGATCATGACCTGAGCCAAAGGCAGACACTTAACTGACTGAGCCTCCCAGGTGCCCAAGTTGGTATATTCTTGATATTTATTGGAGAACTTAGTTTTTTTTTATAAGAATGAAAATAAAGATTATAAGGATTTTAATAGGTATTATATGTGTTCAGAGAAAACAAGAAAATTATACGTATTTCAGATTGTCCTTGCTAATTGTGCAATTTTAGATAATTACTTTATATGCTCCATTTCTTTTTCTTTATTTTTTTTTTAAGATATATTTAGGTATTTGGGAGAGAGTATGAAAGAAAGCACAGGTAGAGGGAGAGGGGCAGAGGGAGAGGGAGAAGCAGGCTCCCCACTGAGCAGAGAGCCTGATGTGGGACTTGATCCCAGAACTCCGGGATCACGCCCTGGGCCAAAGGCAGACACTCCACCCCTGAGCCACCCAGGTGTTCCTATTTGCTCAATTTCTAATTAATTTCATGCAAAAGATTTATTCTAGCTATGAATAATGTAGTTTTTATAAGGCATCTCCCTCCAAAGTACATATATATTAAGACTAATTTTTACTCTTAAGAGAGTAAGAGGGAGTAGAAATGGTAGAAAGTATGGCCAAAATTTTAAAATAAAATGAAAGCATAGATGATAGGTGACTACTTTATCTATCTATCTTTATCTATCTATCTAATCACTTAGCCAAATAATTACTGAGGCCTTTATCGTTTACTTTTTGTTATGCTTTTCTGTGGATTTAAAAAATATTAATATTATTTTTAAAGATTTTACTTATTTATTCATGAGAGACAGAGAGAGAGGCAGAGACTCAGGTGGAGGGAGAAGCAGGCTCCCTGCGGGGAGCCCAATGTGGAACTTGGTCCCAGGACCCTGGGGTCACGACCTGGGCCAAAGGCAGGCGCTCCACCGCTGAGCTACTCAGGCGTCCCTTGCAAGTCAGTTCCTATCACCAGATGTTCCAGCTGGAATCTAGACAGCATTTGAGATAGTGCTTACTAGAATTCCAGAAACCCTTGGTAACACGGTTTATTTACTGCATTATTTCATGCAGTGAAAGTTAGCTTTTCTTTTGTATTCAAGTTAACCGAAATAAAGTATTGGAGCATCATACGGAGTTGAGCTTGTAAAGATTATAGGGTTTGTGTGTGTTTGTTTGCTACAGTAAAGGTCACTGAGAGTGGATGGCCAACAAGAAATGAAAACTCTTTAATTTTCTAATTATGGGCTATAATGAGAGGAGAAATAATAAAGAATTGTCATGAAAAATGGTAGGCCAAACTATTATCTTAAAATTATACTTCTCTACATAAGCACATAGCTATGCTATCATTTATTTAGAAATATATATCGAATACTTATTATAAACATAAAGCCTTTAAACTCCACAGTTAGTTTATAGTTCATATAGACTTAGCTTAGGCTTTGGCTAGATGTTAATGTTTATATTTTATAAATTATCATAGATTTTTGAAATCTAAGGCAAGAAAAAGCAAGTATGATTTTGAGGGGGTAGGGAGAGCAGGAAAGACTGAATAACATGGCTCTACAGAGCGAATGCGAGGGAAAGGCGTAGATGTGAGTGGAGGTGGCTGCTGGACACTTGGGTCACTGAGGTCCTGCTGTTGCTGCTCAATAAGTAACTGAAGTGGGGGGAGCAGATGGGAGGGAGCTAATGGTTTCAATTTGAGGTGCAAAGTTTGATGTGTTCTGAACTTTCTTGTAGACGTGACTGGCAGGCAGTTGGGTATGTTCTTTTGAAGCTGGAGATTAAGACGGGAGTGAGCAGTATAATTAAAGCAGAGAGAGGACAAAGAAAGGGAAGAAATATGAAAGATAAAGACTGAAAAGCTCTCTTTGATTTTGGCAATTTTGAAGATGTTATTAGTGACTTCGGTGGGAATAGTTTCTTTGGAGTAGTGAGGGCGGAGGTCAGATCGCAGTCGATGTGGGTGTGCTTGGGGTGAAGAAGTGACGTTTCAGTCCAGGAAACAGTTTCAGAATATTTAAGAATAAGGTGCATTTGCATTTAAGTCTAGAATGTGGGGCTTTAGACAAATCACTTCACCTTTCTGAGTTTCACATTTGTAAAATGGAGATAATAATGATTTTTAAAATTATTTTTATTTTTTTATTTTTTAAAAATTATTTTTAAAGGATTAAATGAAAAAGCAGAAATGTTGCCTTGTAGTTTGCTTCATACAAAAGAAATGCACCAAATAATTGTAATTATTAGCAGAAGACAATGAATACACCACTCAGGAGAATTTTGGGTAGGCAGGAAAAGGGAGTAAAGACCTGGTGTTTGAAGGATGCCCAGGGTCAAGAAAGTATTATTTCTTAGTTGTAAAAGCATAGGAGAGTTGACTTTGCTCCCAGAATCGGTAGGCAGAGAATTACAGATGACTTCCGCCTGCAGAATTTCATCTGCAGAATTACAGATGAGGCTGCTTACAAGGATGAGTAGAGAGGAGGATGTTGAAGACTCAGATGAAAGAGGAGATGAAGGGAGTAATTCACGGAGGGAGAGTGAAAGGAAGGGCAGCGTGGGTAGGGGAGGGAAGTTGGTCTCCAAGAGAACCCAAGCCACCTCCTGAAGAGAGGGAGGGACGGGAGGACGGACAGGTGCGTGTGTAGCTGCATTTGAAAGTGTGGGATAAAATACAAAGTTCAACGAAAAGAGTAAGTGCCTGTGAGAGACTCCTGGGGACGTCTGTGGAGAAATCTGCAAAACATCTGGCCGTTCGAGTCTGGAACCCAGGGGACAAGTCTGCTCAAGTCTGCTTGTCAGAGAGAAAGGAGTCCTCTCTGAACACTCCACAGGAACAGATTTTTTTCTTTTTTTTTCTTTTTTTCCCCCACTGACAGCTCCCTAGGGCCTGGATTACCCTGGAACAGTGTAGTTGTTCAACACAATTTTTGCTCAAAAAAAAAAAAAAATTAGAGGAGATTGCGTCTTAGAGGAGAAGGCTAAGGCCGGAAGTTTGGGGGACAGCGGGCGGGCAGGGCCAGCCAGGCTGACCGGAGAGACTGGGAGTAACAGGAGGAGAGCCGATCCCAAAGAAAGGGGCAATCCGTGGGAGGCAAATACCGGGAGACCTCCTCTTGCTTTGCTGTGCTGTGTAACCAACACCCACAAACTTCACGGCTTGAAAGAAAACCCATTTATTGGTTTGCCATTCCGTGAGTCAGAAGCCCAGTCACCGCATCTGGGGTTTTTGCTCAAGGTCTTGGGAGACCAAGGTCGGGGCATTGGTGGGGCTGTGTTTTCAGCTGGAGCTTGGGGTTTGCTTCAGGCTCCGGCGTTTGTAGAACTCCTCCTTTGCAGCTGTAGGACTGAGGTCCCCATGTTCTCGCTGGCCATCAACTGGAGACCACTTGCGGCCTTCAGAGTCCACGATGGTACCTGGCCGCAGAGCCTCCGCAGCCAGCCTCCTCATGTGGAATCTTCTTGTACGTTGAATCTCTGCCTTCAGAAAGAGACCAGTCTCAAAAAAAAAAAAAAAAAAAAAAAAAAAAAAAAAAGAAAGAGACCAGTCTCTTTTAAGGGGTTACCTGGTTACGTCACAGACACTCGGCAGTCTTGATGTGATTTCACAGGCGCACATAACCAAGTTCATGTCATAAAGGTCATAGACTTTACTCATCAAGAATCTTAGAACTTGGGATCCCTGGGTGGCGCAGCGGTTTAGCGCCTGCCTTTGGCCCGGGGCGCGATCCTGGAGACCCGGGATCGAATCCCACGTCGGGCTCCCGGTGCATAGAGCCTGCTTCTCCCTCTATGTCTGTGTCTCTGCCTCTCTCTCTCTCTTTCTCTGTGACTATCATAAATAAAGAAATAAATAAATTAAAAAAAAAAAAGAATCTTAGAACTTTTTGCTCATATTTAGAAACAGTTCTGATAAACTTACTTTCATGATTTCCAAAAGTACCATAGATTAGAAACAGCAAATGGTACATATAGCAAGTGCCCACATGGGGTAGGTAGATAGGGGAGTGGGGCCAGGCATTGTCGTCAGTAGCAGAAGTCATAACCCACATTATAACACCAAGAGAGAAATATGGGGGAAGGGAGAAAGGTACAAAATACAGATGGAAGAAATTCCAAAATTCAGTCCCACAGCCTTGACTCCGCAAGATAAAGTCAAATTACATGCATTTTGAACTCTATAAGAAGACAGAAATAATTTATTTTGTGAGGATAACCGTTTTTAAAAGGTGTGGCCAAATGAGACATCCCATTAGTGCCACTTACTTCCGAAGTAAATCATTCTTTTAAGAATTTTGATTTTTTTAAAAAAGATTTTATTTATTTATTCCTGAGAGACACAGGCTGAGGGAGAAGCAGGTTCCATGCAGGGAGCCCCATGTGGGACTCGATCCCGGGTCTCCAGGATCACACCCCAGGCTGAAGGCGGCGCTAAACCGCTGAGCCACCGGGGCTGCCCGGTTCTATTAATTATCTTGTTGCTGGCCAGTCCTTATCGGGAGGGGAAGAAGTGATTTGATTTAGGTTACCTTATCGAAAAGTATTTTTTATTATTATTTCCATTATTGGAAAAGTTATTTACTCCAAACCTTGGCTTTCTAATCTATAAAATGAGGATAATAGGACCTACTGTATAGTGTTGTAGGTAATTAAATACACAGAACAGTGCACGTAAGTACAGAGCACAGTTAGTGCTCAGTAAATGTTTGCTACCTTCGGGGTAGAGCCATTTCCTAAGAAGGTCAATGCTCTGCAGGGAAGTAGAGCGGTGACTTATGTTGGTCTTCTCCGACTTAGCCCTTAAAACCTAGCAGTAGTGGCATTGCTCTTGTCTTCATGTCTTGGACAAAACTTAACACAAAAATAATTTGGCTTTTCACTGAACTGCTTTGAGGTCAAATAAATAAGCCACTGAATGAGGCATTTCTGAAATAGGATCCAGACTTTCCCGTGTCTGTATTCAAAAGCCTCTTGGCTATTTTAGTGTTTTATCCTTAATAATAATATTAAAAAAATAGATCATTTTATCTGTCGTTTTTAGTCCCGTCTACCCTTTCACCGTTCCACCACAATGGCTCTGTGTGTGCGTGTGTCTTCACGTTACCAGGATTCCTCAGTCTTACAACGTGTTTAAGTTTTACTGGTCCATTTCTGTTTTCTTTATATTCTTGAGATGTGGTATAAAAAATAGTGCATCTTTTTTAGGTGTAAGTGGACCACAGTTTTGTACTGACTGTTGTAAATTTGAGTGTGATAACTGTTTTGGTATGAGATTTGACATCACTGTAATTACCCGCGGCCCCCTCCCCCCCATGCCTTAAATTTTTTAATGAGTGACCAATTCCCTGCATTTGGCTGACTTTCTGGATGAGACATGGGCGATGCATTACAGTGCAAAGGAGAGTAAGGGAAGAGGTAGCTTTGTGATCCTATGTGTGTCATGGGGCGAGTCATTTCACCTCCTCTGGCATCTCATTTTCTCATTTCTTGTGAAGTGAAAAGGTTAAAGTAGAAAATCTCATAGTTCAGAAGGTTCCTTCTGTTAAATGATTCTATATGAAACAGTTTTGTTTGTTTTCTAACTGCTTTTTTGGGGGAAATGTGATAGAATAAAGACTACGGCCCAGTAATTATTATACTTAGTTTCAATATTAATTTTTTTGATATTATTTTCTATTTGCGTAAACTTTTATTGATCAACTTACTTTTTGTCCTGGGAGTTAGTTGACTTTGAAATTTCCTTTTTACTTGCTGGCACCTTATTATCAGAAACAGTATTGGGCCCCAGAATATCAAAAGAAACTTCAAACCGCGTGTGCTAATTAGTGTGAAAGTAGATGCTAGCAAAGCAAATGAAAAAGCCGGTGTTTGGCTACTGCACTGTAGGTGAGTGAAACCCAGACAGAGAGAGTCTTGGGACCTCAGGAATGCTGAGCTGCGAGCATTGCTGGATAGCTTCTGGAATTATTAGGGCTCTTGCTGAGAAAAACTGTCCTTGGGACTACAACGATGCCTCTGACAGTAGATTTTGGGGCACAGTGTTGTTCCAATCAGAGATAAGTTTCTAAAAACTGCAGTGGGAAATGAAAGAGAAAAAAAAGCACATTATGTGCATTTTAATCTTACTGTATGGAATTTGAGAATAGATTTTTGACTCGTTTTCCTGATTAAGGGTCCTTTTTATTCTAAACCCTCTTTGGTTTATTGAGGGTAGCTGATGATTCCTTTACAAAGGAAGTATCTGTTGTTTCTGTGTCAGCAATGTATTCGTTTCCTAACAAATTGCCACAGAGTTGGTGGCTTAAAAAAACAACATGAATTTATTCTCTCCCAGTTATGGAGGCCAGGGGTCCAAAATCCAGGTGCCTGCAGAATTGGTTTCTTTTCGAGACTCTGAGTCACAACCATTCCGTGTCTCCATCCCAGTTTCTTGGCGGCCACTGGCAATCCTTGGTGTTGACGTGTCCCAAATCATAGAGATTGGACGTGGTGGGGCTAGGACTTGAACTCTCTCAGTCTGACTCCATTGCCTGTCCTTCTAGCAATGGCCTGTATAGCTTCTGTGTGTAGTTTCTTTCTTTCTTTCTTTCTTTCTTTCTTTCTTTCTTTCTTTCTTTCTTTCTTTCTTTCTTTCTTTCTTTCTTCTTTCTTTCTTTCTTTCTTTCTTTCTTTCTTTCTTTCTTTCTTTCTTTCTTTCTTTCCTTTTTTTCTTTCTTTCTTTCTTTCAGATTTTATTTATTTATTCATGAGAGACACACACAGAGAGAGGCAGAGACACAGGCAGAGGGAGAAGCAGGCTCCATGGAGGGAGCCCAACGTGGGACTCGATCCCAGCACCCCGAGATCATGACCTGGGCCGAAGGCAAACACTCAACCGCTGAGCCCTCCAGGCGTCCCTGTGGTGTAGTTTTTTTAAACGATGTAATATAACAGTGGTTGAAAAGCTCTCACCCATGGGCCACATCTGGCCAACTGCCTATTTTTTAATGGCCTACAAACTAAGAATTGTTTTTACATTTTTAAGTAATTGAAAAAAAAACCAAGACTATATTTTGTGACATACAAAAATTATGTGCAATTGAGATTTCAGCATCTATAAATAAAGTTGTTGGAACATAGCCACGCTCATTTGTTGATGTAATTTTTGTGGCTGCTTTCATGCAACAGTGCTCTATGGGCAGAGTTCAGTATGGTGACAGAGACCATGTGGCTGAAATATTTTCAGATATTTACAGAAAAAAAATGTAGCTCTTACAGAAAAAAAATGTACCAGCCACTGTCATATAGCTGGTTATTTATTTGTTATTTTTGTCTTTGTGTTGTTCTTATAAAAAAGACATGAAAGGTAACTTTTCATGTTATATAGTATCTTTTTAAAAAAGCATGTTTTAAATAAAGTTTTAGATTATTTCAGATTTCTTTTTTTTCACGTGTGACTACACAGTCCTGTGTTTTTAAAAGTTTTTTGGATATATAATTGACATATCACATTATATACATTTCTTTTTTTTTAAATATACATTTCTTTTTAATAATGTGTGACAAAATAAACATTTGTCAGTAACTCAAGGAATGATTAAATATTTAGGATGTTTTATTATTGAAGATTGTGTATGAAAAATGTATGTGTAGGCCTATTACTAATAGTTTATAGATTTTCATAGGCTATTATATAAACTTCATAACACAATGTCCAAAAGTGTATTCAATATCTTCCCTGTTTGACGTTATTTTATATCTAGTATAATATCTTTTGTTTCTTTTGATGACTCATATTTGATGATTCATATTTGAGATTCACATTCTTCATTGATATACTTAGTTTATCCTTAATATGAAGAAAGTAAAACCATCATTTAAGGCTCGAGTGAAAAAATTATTAGTTTTTTGGTAAACGTAGTAACTGTATTTAAATTAATAATCCATTTAGCTAATCACAAATAGCCATTCCACACAGATTTCTCATTTAAATCTACCTCAGGGGGACACCTGGGTGGCTCAGTGGTTTAGTGCCTACCTTTGGCCCAGGGCGTGACCCTGGGGTCCCAGGATTGAGTCCCACGTCGGGCTCCCTGCATGGAGCCTGCTTCTCCCTCTGCCTGTGTCTCTGCCTCTCTCTGTGTCTCTCATGAATAAATAAATAAAATCTTTAAAAATAAATAAATAAATCTACCTCAGATGTCTTTTTAAGAAAACTACATGTTGTATTTCTGGTGAAATTATATTCTTGCATTAATCCACCAAATGATTCTAATGAACATGCCTGTTTAAGACAGACTTAAGTATGAAATTGTAATAGATCTCATGCAGATTTGCCAGATGAGTGTTAATCTTTGTACTTGTACATTTTTTTTCCTGTCCTGGTTTAGGTAAGCATTATTTACATAAAAACAAAACTGGTTAGGAAAGCATTTTCTTGGGACACCTGGGTGGCTCCGTCATTGAGTGTCTGCCTTGGGCTCAGGGCGTGACCCCGGGGTCCTGGGATTGAGTCCTGTATCGGGCTCCCCACATGGAGCCTGCTTCTCCCTCTGCCTGTGTCTCTGCTTCTCTCTTGTGTTTCTTGTGAATAAATAAAGAAAATCTTAAAAAAAAGAAAAGGAAAGCATTTTCTTTACTATGTTAGGCATTCTGATTAGGAATCATCGTTTCACAATACCCAATGAATTGAAGTCCAAATAATTAGTATTATATCTGCATGGCTTATATTTGCTTCTTTTTTTTTTTATATCTCTTTAACAGGAATTATAAGATGACGAGTTCTTGTTGATTTTGTTATACTCAATGTTATCTAAATAACATTGCTCTCTGTTACGGTTAAGGGAATATAAGGATGAGCTGTATGTATAATAGAGTTATTTCCAGCTGATTTGAATGTGGTTTCTTAAAAATATAGTTTTATTTAAATTTATTTTTTCAAGAGTCTTTTACCAGTCCAATGATTCAGTATGCTTGAGTATTTTGCTGGTTGAATTGCTTTGCTAAGAATTCATTTGCTGATACAGTTTTATTTTACTTTTAACTTGTTCACTCTTACGTAAAGGTTTTAAAATAATGAAAAGTATGTGTAATGCTCCAGTCAGCATTTAATTTATGTATTTTTATTTAAAATTTTTTTCCAGGGGATCCCTGGGTGGCGCAGCAGTTTAGCGTCTGCCTTTGGCCCAGGGCGCGATCCTGGAGACCCGGGATCGAGTCCCACGTCGGGCTCCCTGCATGGAGCCTGCTTCTCCCTCTGCCTGTGTCTCTGCCTCTCTCTGTGACTATCATAAATAAATAAAATTAAAAAAAAAAATTAAAAAAAAAAAAACCTTTAAAATTTTTTTCCAGTATAATGGTGCTTTGTAATTCAAATAAAAGAACTTCTGAAGAATAATTTTTACAAGTAAACAGAAGTAAATGGTAGGGTAAATATCTGTTTACATTAAAATGTAAAGACACAGTTAAAATATTTTGTTCTAATACGGAGATTATTACTTTGTGTAATAGCTCTAGAACTATCTGTCTCAGAAGCAGATGTTTAGAAAAGAAAATATGGCTTAAGTCAGTAAAGGAACTTAGGTATATTGAATTTTATACTAGGAATTTGGACAAGCTAAGGGGAAGAAAGTTAACTATTTCAGTTAAAACTTCTCATCCAAAGAGAGATAGGAAATTGAAGATGACCAAGGAAAATAATTTAAGAGAGTTATGAATAACTAGAGCTAAGTTTCAAGTAGATTCAGTACTTCATTAGCCACTTTCCAAGTTTTTTTTTTATGGGATCATGTTTCATCTTCACATAACGAAATATCATGGTGTGAAATGGAGATTATCCTGTGTGATTCCATAGAAATCTATCAATGAACTTGAGAATATCTTTAGGTTTGTAGACTACCTTTAAATGCTTGCAGGGTCCATACCCATGCCTTCATCTTGCTTTGATCACTTATTAACTGTGGTTCAGTGTCCTCATCTGTATGAAAGAGAAAATAGTAGTACCTACCTCATATATTTTTGTGAGGATAACATGAGTTAATATATGCAAAGGCCTTTTGAAAATTTTATTACATAGTAGATATTAGCTCTGATTATTTTTATCTTCATCATCACCCTCATCATTATTTTTCTATTTAAATACTCATTATTCCTTCTCCTATGAATATATTTAAGATTTAAATTTTTTTTATAATTCCTGTTTTCAAAGACTCTGAATTTAAGAAATATATGCATGTAAAAAATAGTCATTTATCTTCCTTTTTTTTTTTTTAAAGGATTTAATTTATTTATTCATGAGAGACACACAGAGAGAGGCAGAGACACAGGCAGAGGGAGAAGCAGGCTCCCTACGGGGAGCCCGATGTGGGACTTGATCCCAGGTCTCCAGGATCACAACCTGAGCCAAAGGCAGGCGCTCAACTGCTGAGCCACTCAGATGTCCCTGTCCTCCCTTTTCTATATGAATTATATTACTAAATAACTATTACTGATTAATCAGATAATAGATGAAGGGAAAGCATCTTTTTACAGAAATATTCCAACTAATATAGTGGAAAAGAAATAGAATTTGAAAGAATATCACGATTTTATAACACACAATCAGTTAGTAGGTGTAGACATTGAGCATTATTAGCTGCAGTTAGAACCAAACAAGAGACAACCAGACATTATTTAATCCCCTGATGTATGGCACCTTGATCTCACTTAAAGTACTAAGTCTGACCTAGCCTCTGATCCCAATTTATAAGAAAGAGGAGAGAGGGCATGTTGGACTGCCCCAAGAAACGAAATCCTCAAAATACAGGATGTGGCAAACTGTCAAGTGGCTGGGTTTTTTTTTTTTTTTTTTTTTTTTTAAATTTATTTATGATAGTCACTCAGAGAGAGAGAGAGAGAGAGAGAGAGAGAGAGAGAGAGAGAGAGTCAGAGACACAGGCAGGCTCCATGCACCGGGAGCCCGACGTGGGATTCAATCCTGGGTCTGCCAGGATTGTGCCCTGGGCCAAAGGCAGGCGCCAAACTGCTGCGCCACCCAGGGATCCCAAGTGGCTGGGTTTTTAAACAGCTATATTATAAGGAAAATAGAGGGCTGAAGAAGGAACTTACAGACTAAAAAGATGCTTTAAAGATACATTGAATAAAACTTTTTGTAATCATCAAAACTAAACTATAGTGTGTAGGGATATACACAAAAGCCTAAAAATAAGATTAAAAATAATGCAAATGAGTGATTACTACAGAAGTCATGATAGTGGTTCCTTTGGAGGAAGGGATGTAGGTGGTTATGATTAGAAGAGGTCACATGGAGGCCTTCTGCAGTATTTGGTAAAGTTCTGTATATCAGGCTTGATGCTAATTACAGAGTATTTACTGTAAGCTACATATTTTTTGTTTGATTTTCTAAATCTATTTTTATAATGAAAAAAGGCTATGATAAAAAAGCTAAGATAATATAAATATCCTAATTAGAATATTTGGTAATTGTTCTCTGCTAAATCCACCAAATCTAACTTATGTAGCATGTTTGATTTGGAAAATTCACTCACTGATTCACCGAACTTTGTGTGTCTGTGTGCAGTGTGTGTCTGTGTTCTGTGTGACAGGCACTGTTCTGGCTATCTATTACTATGTACCAGATCACCACAAAACTTGGAGACTTAAAACAATAATAATCCTTTAATTTGCTCATGAATCTCCATTTTGGAAGAGTTCCACACAGAAGGCTTATCCCAGCTCCATATGTTGTCAGCTGGAACAGTTGGACTAGAGGCCTCAGGATCTACTTCCAATATGGTTCTCTCACATGACTGGCAGTTTGGATGCTGGTGGCTAGGAGCCCAACTAAGCTCTGTTCACCTCCTTGTAGCATCTCTCCATGAATTGCTTGAGCTTCCTTTTAGCTGGGGTGTCTGGGTTTAAGAATGTGTCCCAAGAGAACTAGGTGGATGTTGTTTTTATGACCTAGCTTTGGAAGTCCTGCAGTAGTATCACTTCTACAACAGTCATGTGACTGCCCAAATTCAAGCGTAGGGAACACAGACCCCACTTCTCAATGCAAGGAGTTTCAGAGTCTTTATTATAAGAACATGTGTGTTGGAAATATTGTTGTGGCCATTTTACAAACTACAGTATGCCATCTGCACTGTCTTAGCTTCGTATATAAAACTAAATGAGATAAAGCTCTATCTTGAAGGAGCTCACAGTTTAGTGAACGACAAATCAAGAGATAATTATAACAAAAATTATAACAAAAGTGTGATGAGTTCTGTAAGTGTAAATGCTATCAGAGTACATAGAAGGGTGCTCTAGATTTTGGGGGCCTGATCTCAGGGTAGAATTTTGGATGTCTGCATTGGGTCTTAAAGATGGGTAAACAGTGTCCAGCCACCCCTGCCATCCTTCTGCCACCAACACACATCAAAAAAAAAAAAAAAAAAGTGGGACAGTATTTCAGGAAAAGGGAAGACACATCACATATTGCTCAAGGAAGTGAAAATACTGTGCATTCTAAATCTTCAGTATTTATATATATGACTAGATAGGCATGGAAGGTGGAATGGTAAAAGGGGGGGATTAAATTAAGTCTGTAGAGGCTGTATTACAGAAGAACCTTTATGTGTGAATTGGGATTTTATGGTGAACTCAACAGAAGAGCCATTCAAAGATGTTAAGCAGCAAAGTAAAAGGATCTGGTTTACCTTTCTAAAAGAGCTCTGCAAGGGCTGTGTAGGGAACTGTAGCAAAGAGCAATCCAGGAGGATTGCTGATGCCTGAACTAGTCATGCCGTGGAGTACCGAAAGAAGGGGACTGGTTTTAAGGTTACTTTACGGATACAAATCTGGATATGAGGAAGAAAAAATAGTTAAAGATTGGCCTTCAGATTTCTGTATTGAGAATTTTTGTATTTCTTTGTGCAGCCCACAAAAGTAAGGATCATAGGTAGAGAAATAGAGTAGATGTGGGGAAGGCTGATGAGTCCTAGCTAGAGGTCTGGCCTTGAGACGCAGCTCTTCAGAATGATCATCAAGTAGATGGTAACTGAAGTGATGGAGATAAATATGTCCAAGTAGGGAGGAAGAAAAGAGAGGCTAGCCACGGATAGGAAGGTTGGGTCATCAGCATTCAAAAGGCAGGCAATGAAAAAGGATGTTATAAGAGACAATGAGGTGGAGCAGTCGGAGAGATGGGAGGAAAACCAAGAGACGACGATGTCACTGAAGCCTAGGGAAAAGAGGGAAGGCTCCTACAGGAAAATGTTCTGGGGAAAAGCCAAATAAAGTAGATAAAAAGTTTAGTGATGTTGAAGTTGTATGGGGGTTGGGGGGGGTGGCAAATGGAGCCGGTGAGATGAGAAGCAAGTAGATAATAAGGAATAAGCCGACATGGTTATATTGGTTATATAATTTTTTTTTTCCTTTCCTACAGTTGCACTTTCAGGTAGCTAAATTTTGGAGGGAGGGCAACATTAGAATAATGATCTATGGGCAATCTAAATGATTTATGAGCAAACTAAAATCTGGTAAGATTTTTAAAAACATTTTTATTTTAAATTCAGTTATTAATGTATAATGTATTATTTTTTATTTAAATTCAATTATTAATGTATAATTTATTATTGGTTTCAGAGGTAGAGGTCAGTGATTCTTCAGGTTTATATAATATTCGTTGCTCATTACTAATAAGATTTTAGGTTTCGTTAGTTTAGTTTTTTTTTTTGTTTGTTTGTTTGTTTTTTTTTAATAGTGTCGGAAGCAAAGAACCCATAAAAGGCAGGGGGAGCCTCCAGGAGAGTGAGGACTCCCTGATAGCTCCCAGTTCTTTCCCCCAGCAGGAAAGAGAGAGCAGGCTGGAGAGCACTGTCAGGGGGACAGGGGCCCCTCACCCAGCCGGGTGGGATGGGGGTTACGATCGTCAGTGGGAGGATGAGGAAGAAACAAAGTCCGGAGAATTCCTGCCCGAATTTTCATTTTTATTTTCTGTGAAGAGAAGTGAGGCCATTAGTGAGGATATAAAGGTGGTGGTGAAACAGGTGCTTAGAAAAAAGATAGTTTTTGGGGAAAATTGTTGCTATTGAGAAAAGTTCATAGAATGTGGAGTAAGAGGTGGTATTTGCCGTAATAATTTTTCAGTCCGAAAAGGGCTTGACTATCCTTAATTTAAGAAATTATTTCAATTGCTGAATTATGTCAGATAATTTTAGAACTCTGTGGAAAATAAAGTATAATTTAGTTGGGCTACTATGCCAGCATTGAGATTGATTGTTGTAGGTGTCGTTGGCCTTTCACCCGTTGACAGAGTATGCCCTAATTGTGTGCTGTTCTTGTATAATTTTCCTCAGTTAACTTAATCTGCTTTATTTTATAAGATGAAGCAGAAAGGAAGGAAGCTAAGGTGCTTTTCAGTAATGCTTTTATATTGCATCTGGTGTGTGTGTGGTGTGTGTGTGTGTGTTTTGTTTGTTTCTTAATGAGAAAGAAACTACAGATTCCTTTCTTAAATTTTTTTTTTTTTTTGGTGTTGAGGATTATTGTTTAATTAAGGGTCATCCTTATAGAATTGTTGTTTCTCTTGGTGTTATTTCAAATGAAATATCACGTATCTGTCAATGAATTATATAGATACTAAACTACAGTTTGAGTAGTAGTAATAAAAGATCAGGATTTTACTTGGAATAAAGCATAGCTATGCAAAGATATTCTGGTTAGAAATAATAGAAAAATAGGGGATCTCTTGGTGGCTCAGCGGTTTAGCGCCTGCCCTCGGCCCAGGGCATGATCCTGCAGTCCCGGGATCTAGTCCCTGCTTTTCCCTCTGCCTATGTCTCTCATGAATAAATAAATAAAATCTTAAAAAAAAAAAAGAAAGAATAGAAAATAATATAATTTATAATTTCTATGAGACTATGGCTAAGGAAATCATTGATATTTTTTCTTTACATTAAAATTTAGAAAAAGTAAAACCTGTCTTCTTTCAGCATCACATCAGTTAGAGATAAAGTTCTTTACGTTCTTGGCATTTTAAATGCCTATTGTAAATTTATCAGGAATTAAGGAGGTTTAAAATATGCCCTGAGGAGTGAATTTTGACTTCTGAAAAGCTCTGGTTGATTATGGCTAGATGGCATTTTGGGGCTTTGGAAGAATTTTTGCAGTGTCTAGGGCTATGAAAGTATATATTAGAATCGAATACCCTACACCTATAGAATATTATTCAAATTCCCTTGGATATGACTTAAAAAAAAAAAACCTGCTGAGCTTGCCGTGGGCTCTCGGGCATAGCAGCTAGTGTTAAACGGGCCTAGATTGGCTCTGAACAACTTTCTCTTTTTTCTTACCCATCCTAGAAATTGTGAATCCATCTGATTACAACAAGACATTACAAATATTTACAGCAGCTTTTCTCCTTCTTTACAGGAAAGTTTCTTCTCCCTCACCTTTTCTGACTCTCAGATAAAACACGTTGCATCTGCTTTATAAAGCTTGGCAAGGAGAGAATATTTACAGTATAGATCTTGAAATAGGAGAGCTAGCCTGACAAAGAACTGAAATAGTGAAGAACAATTATGGTTCCTGCAAACGTTATACTTTATAAGATATGTAGGTCATGTGAGTGTAGGGAAATTTAATCAAGACATGCATAAGAATATATACTCCCTGTGGCCATCCTTTTAATAAAATAGAGCCTCTCCATATTCAGTGCTGCTACATCTAATTCAACAAATCAGTTTTTTACTTTAATTACATCTTGATTCAGAAAATATATAATCAGAGCCAAAAAGGATGTTGTGGGGTGGAAAACTCATCAGGAATAAAAATTTTGAAGTACCATTCAGAACTTTTCAGATACTTTATTAGAATCTTCACAAGCTTTTGCTCTAAACGAGTTAGTGGCAGGAAACCTTTCCAGAGAGGCTTTGTTTAGGGGTTTAGTGAGCTCTGTCGTCAGAGCTATATAGAACCTTTGCTGATGGGTGAAAATGAGATTTGTTATTTTTTCTATGAGCATCTCCAATAGGTATAGATCGCAGTATTCTTTTCTGTAAGGACAGAGATGGGCAAAGCTAGTTATGAAATGTCTGGGGAATTCAGTAAGAGCAAAGGGATTTAGCGAATGTTCAAATTATCAGTCTTTAGACTTTTTCTTCAATGTAATGATTCTGCTTCATAAAAAATACCGTTTTAAATAATAGTGGACATTGCTGTACCTTTAGTAATTTTGTGAAACTTTGATATGGTTATGTGGTGAACACCCATTTTTAGTTTTCAGATGAAAAACTGTGGTTTAAATGTTCACACCTAATCAAAGATATTCTTGATTTCAAGCCCAACTGCTCTAGGCCAGTAGTTTAGTATGTTATTCATTTTTGTTGACTTTACACTGCTCATTGCCTATTAATGAAATGGTTAATGAACTTACAAAAATACCAGGATATCCAGTGGGTGCTTTATTAACTTAAGCAGATTAGAGCCTGTTATGTAAGGAGTAGAAACTGGGTGCTGAGATTCTAGGCTTCATATTGATAAAAAGTAAGTCCTGGAAGTAGTGTTTAACTTTAATTGGCAAATTATGATTAAAACAATAGTTTTATTTCTAGATACATATTATGCCATTCCTGAACCTGTTTTTAATAAGCTAAATGTTCTTTGTTCCAAAATTTTGAGCTATTTATAAACACAATTAGCTAGTTTGCAAATCAAAATCATTAGAGGAATCAATATTTTTGAAAAATGCTAAAAGAAAAAAATATTTTAACTCCCAATATATTCTTCCGTTGTTTTTGAGGATTTCCCAAGATTTAAGTAAAGGTAACTGCAGATTTCCTAAAGTCTGTTTGAGTTAGAATGTTATGTGTAATTGGAATGCCTGGTTAAATTTGAGTCTATCAGTTTTGTTTCTTTCATATAAGTCCTTTGAGGTTCTTTAGTACAAGAGTAGTTCAAAGAAATGTACCCGTTTGTCTATTTGTTACATGATGTCTGATAGCTACTGTCTTGCTTAAATATGTCATTAATATGTAGCATTTATTTGGGGTGCCTGGGTGGCTCAGCTGGCCAAATGTCTGACTCTTGATTTTGGCTCAGATCATGGACTCAGGGTTCAATCCCACGACCGTCCCACACTGTGGGTTCAATCCCACACTCAGCGGGAAGCCTGCTTGAGATTCTCTCTTCTCCCTCTCCACCCCCTCCTCCACTTGTGCTCTCTCTTTCTGTCTTACTCTGTAAAACAAATAAATAAATCTTTAAAAAATATGTAGCATTTATTTAATATTTAGATAATTGGAATAAAAACCTGATAAAGCCCTCTGACCTTTGGAATACATATCGTGAGTATGAGTTTGGGCTTCCAGATACCTGGTTTGTATAACAGAATGATTAGTACCATTCGTTGAAATGAGAAACTCCCCAAAAAAGGGCTGTTTGGGAATTAGGAATTCAGCATGAAAGGTGTTGACTTTTTCTGTTTTCTCTAGTAGAAAAGTCACATGGATATTTTGATATATACAGGTTTAGAGCTCCATGGTAAAGTCTGATTTGGAGACTGAAATTCTGAGTGGGCTTGGCTTAGGTGGTGAAGGTGGCCCATGTTAAATATTACCCAGGGAGGAAGTATGGAGTGAGGAAAGAGGAGACCTGAGCCAATAGATCTTAGAATAACATGACCATGTTATGCCTGTTGGGGGAGAGTACATCAGGTTAATAAATGTTTCATGTAGGAGTATATGGAAAATAGAGGAAGATTCTCCCAAGAGGTCAGGTACAGTAAGTAAGAAATATCTCTGTTGGATTAGTAAAATAGAGTTTGTTAGTTTACTAAAAGCATTTGTTTTGCTTGAGTGATGAGATGAAAGCCAATGGGAACAGATTGAGGAATGGGTAGGAGGAGAGGAAAATGGAGATAGGAAGCATAGAGAACTCTTTTAGGAATTTTGTTTATGGAGAATAAGCAGCAGCAGCAGGAGAAGGAGGATGTGTGGTGACGGGAGAGGTTCATCCCTTCCTCTCTTCATTCCTCCCTCCCTACACATCTCCATTCTTTCTCTCTTACTGCTTCTCTCTTTTTTTCCCTTATAACAGCAACTTAAATATATATAAAAGTTGTTGGATAGGAAAAAACAAATTTTCAAAGACAGATCTGTGGAGTTCTTGTTAAGGTTGAAGGTTCTTGGAAGAGCGGGAGGGAGTGCGATACAAAGTACTAGTAGAAAGGTCAGCCATAGATTGGAGACAGCTCCGTATTTCCAAATGGTGAAACAAATTAGAAGGGCAGAGAAGTAATAGATTTGTAGATTTGAGAAGGCAAGATGAAGTGGTTCCAGGCTTATAGTTTCTTTCTAAAGAAGCTGGAGGGGTTAGAATGAAGCAGTTTCAAACACAAGAAAAGTGGGAAATATTTGAAATGGTTAATAATCATTAGGAGAACAAGAAGTGCATTAGCCAGAGAAATGTAGATGTATTGTCAGATATTTGAGGCCCATTTGAAGTTAAGAATCATGTGATTCTCTCCAGCAATAATGAATTGCTTGAATGTGTGCTCAGAGAGATAGTTGGAGCTACCCAAGTATCCAGGGTTGGGGTTTGCTACATGGGGACAACTAAGAGCTAGGACAGCAAGGAAATTTAGAATATTGGAATATTGGCAAGAGTATCATTGGAATGATATATTATGGTATCTCAGTTAGATAAAGAGAAGAAGAAAAGGTGATTCATTGGGTAAAACAAAGAGACTCAAAGCCTTAGGGTCCAGTGAGGCTAAAAAGTGGTCATCGTGGTACTGGTTGAAAGCAAACTGATGAGATAAAAGATTGTGGCCAGAAAGAGAGGCGCTTTAATTAGTTAATTTGCATCTGTTATATATGATGGCAATATCCAAGAAGAAGCCCTGACTAATGTGAAGTAGAAGAAAATGAAAGCTTTGTGACAACATTTTTTGAAGTGAATCTTGCAGAATAAATATTTCCTCCAAAAATAAGAATACATGTGTTATTAAGGCCCTGAGACATACCACATTTAAGAAACCTGTTTAAATTTGATTCATGGGGCAGTTCTAAAATCCATGGGACTACCGAACCTTTTGCGATATAACATGTTAATCATCCAAACTAGGGTTTTTCCAAACATGTTTAGCAATTATTTTATATGTCATGTGCTGAAACTGTTTTCTTTTTAAAGATTTATTCATTTATTTGGCGAGGGCAGGGGAGAGGGAAAAGGAGCAGACTCCCTGCTGAGGACTGTGGGATCTTGATCTGAATGAAAATCAAGAGTTGGCTGCTTAACCCACTGAGACACACAGGTGCTCCTGAAACTCTTAAATTAATAGGAGTAAGTAAAAGTAATTATCACAACATAAGACAACACAGTGTTGTTTTACAAAGAAGTTTTACGTTTATGTTAATTATTTCAATATTAGAAGATTTGTGTTCCTATTAAAAGTAAATATATGTCTAAAGCATATGTTAGGTTATTATTTGGTGAGTGAAAATTGTGACTTCTTGTAATTCCTTATTGGAAATCCTCAATTACTAGTGGATAGTCTAGGAAACTCTGTATTTGTTCCATGTAACAGTCAACTGAGGCAGTAGAGATAAAACACATAAGAGAGTTCGTTTACTCACATATGTAGATATATCCAGAGATTCAAACCACGTCATCAAGAATTTATCTATCATTTTTCAGCTCCACCCTCTGTTGTATTGACTTTATTCTCAGGCAGTCACAACCAATAGTCCCATGGTTTAGCAGCTTCTCTCCGAAGGTCAAGGGTGAGGCAAATGCCTGGAACCTGATTGCCTTCTTTCTAACACAGGTCTCCCAGCCGGATTTTATTTGTTGATAATAGAAATACAATGTTATAAGCACCACATTCCTGTTATTATTGACTTCTATTTTCCAAAGCAGTCAATTACCACAAAAAGCCTTTGGAGTTCAAGCCTATATTCCTCAGAAGATCATTTAAAGGGTTAAATTCCAAATACCTAAAGAGTCTTCATTCTTATTATTTCCGTTTGATTTGGTTTTCTTTTGTTAAAGGGTTAAATACGTTAAATAACATTAAAATGTTATTATTTTTTATTTTGTTTTGTTTTTTAAAAATATTTTATTTATTCATGAGAGAGACAGAGGATGCAAAGACATAAGCAGAGAGAGAAGCAGGTTCCCTGCAGGGAGCCCGATGTGGGACTCGATCCCAGATCTCAGGATCATGACCTGAGCCAAAGGCAAGACGCTCAACCACTGAGCCACCCAGGCGTCTCAAAAATTATTTTTTATTTTTAAAATTAAGTCTCAGGATATTCTTTTAGGTCCCAAAGTTTCTGATTCCATTCTAGTAAGTAAAATTTTGACTGAGGCCTTAAAACTCCAAACATTCCCAATTACTAGTTCCAGTAATGAAAGGAGCGCTGAATAGATAACAGGATTATTGATTCATGTGCACTGTGAGAATACTAAGAAGCCAGACCATTCAGGGAATGTTTTATTTTATTATTATTATTATTTTTTTTTATTTTTTATTTTTTATTTTTTATTTATTTTTCTATTCTATTCTATTCTATTCTATTCTATTCTATTCTATTCTATTCTATTCTTTTAAGATTGTATGTGTTTATTTGAGATAGACCATGAGAATGAGTGAGGAGGGAAGGGCAGAGGGAGAAGCAGATTCCTCATGGAGCTGGGAGCCCAATGTGGAGCTTGACCCCAGGACCCCGGGATCATGACCTGAGCCGAAGGCAGACACTTAACCAATAGGGGCCCCTCAGGGAGCTTTTTAGATGAAATTAAAAACTTAAAACATAGTTCATACAAAACTGAAGTATGTACATAGTAGACTTTATAGTACCCTTCTAAGGTCCTCTGCCCCGGATACAAAATCAGTCAAATTCATTTTCCCTATCCCTCAAAAGCAATCAACAAAAGAAAACCAAATCAGAAGGAAATAATAAGAATGAAGACTCTGTAGATATTTGGAATTT
Organism: Canis lupus familiaris; assembly: GCF_011100685.1. Classification (NCBI taxonomy): domain Eukaryota; kingdom Metazoa; phylum Chordata; class Mammalia; order Carnivora; family Canidae; genus Canis; species Canis lupus. The sequence continues at coordinate 3,124,838 of NC_049224.1, read as the reverse complement.
AACCCTTTAAATGATCTTCTGAGGAATAGAGTCTTGAACTCCGAAGACCTTTTGTGGTAACTGACTGCTTTGGAAAATAGTAGTCAAATACAAGTCTGTAACTTTTGATGAATTAATAGCGGCCTTTCCTTGGTCATACTGAAGATCCTTAAATTGCGTCTGTGTGTTTTCTTGGTTTGTGAATAAAGGTCAATAAAATGATGACTGGTAGATTACTTGTCTTAATAAAAATGCAGATGAATTTCTGTATCCAGATATGGAAAGCACAAGAGACCATACAAAAGGGCTGAAAATTATCTTCTTAGATGCATAAAGTCAGGGGTGCCCCTCCCTAGCATGCCTCCCCCCCTCCCGCGAAGAGGCTACAAAGCTTGGAGAGGTCTCCTCTAGTTCCTGAAGCTGGTGGACGGACTTTGAAGCTTAGCCAGGATATTGCAATCTTCCCGGGGCTCAGATTCCATTCTTAGCTGAAGGAAAACTGATCTAGCTCTCAGAGTGTTTGAAGCTGGTGGTGAACTGATTCAAACTCAAGCTGCAGCAAAGGCCAGACCCAGCTTATTACCGAGTCCCAGTCTAGCAGCCCGAGAGTAAAAGGAGTACGCGTCCCTCTTTATTGAATTCAGATTCTGCAGTTCTTTTATATAAAACCATTCGGCTCACAATCAAAAATTCTATGACACACTCAAAAGTGAAACAGAGAAATAAGAAATGGGACTTGCGGCTAAGAAAATAAACAGACACAGGTGGTCTAAGTATTGGAGTTATCATGGTCTTTAATACAACTATTACAAGGGGTTCCTGGGTGTCTCACTCGTTAAGCATTTGCTTTTGGCTCAGGGATGGAGCCTCAGGTCAGGTTCCCAGCGCAGTGTGGTGTCAGCTTCTCCATCTGCCCGTCCCCACTACCCCCTCCTACTCTCTCTCTGTGTCTGTCTGAAATAAATAAAATCTTTAAAATACATACATAGCTATTACAAAAATGGTAAGCTATCTAGTGGGAAAGATGGCAGTGTGTACGAAAGGTGGGGTATTTCAGCAGTGATACGGATGTATAAAAAATGGGAATTCTGGAAATGAAAAATATATCAAAACTAAGGAGTTCATTAAGTGGAATTATTAATAATGGATCAGTGAGATGTGATTATAGGTTGATAGGACATATCCCAATGGAAAACAAAAAGGAAAAGAAAAGCAGAGTATTTGAAATCATAGGGTGATATCCAATGGACAAACATACAGGTAATTAGAATCTAAGGAGGGTGGAAGAGAGAGATGGGAGTAGAAAACATCTGAAGAGATAACGTTTGAGTGTTTTCTAACACTTTCAACCAACAAGTCCGTGAAATTTAACAAACTCCAAGCAGGATAATTAAAATGAGATTACATTTACTTATATCCCTGTCTATTATAAAAGCAGGCGAGGAAAAATATTTATTATGTATAGAGGAACAATGCTATGAATCAGAGCTGACTTCACACCAGAAACCGTAGAGACGAGACAAAGTGCCAGGGGAGAAAAAGAAAAAAAAAAGGAAGAAAAACATCAACTTTGAATTCTGTAACCAGGAAAAAAAGAAAAAAAATCCTTTAGAAATGAAGACAAGGAGTACTTCACACCCACTAGGATAGCTATGATCAGAAAAATGGAAAGTAACAAGTTTCAACAAGGATGTGCAGAAATTGGAAGATTCCTATGTTGCTAGTGGGAATATAAAATGTTTCAGCTGCTGTGGAAAATAGTTTGGCTGTTCCTCAGAAGGCCAAACCTAGCGATTCCACTCCTACACGTATTCCCAAAAGTGGTGAAAGCAGGTACTCAAGTACATGTGTATCCGTGGTTCTGGCAGTGCCATTCACAATAGCCTAGAGATGTCCTTGTCAGTATTAATACAACTAAAATAATAATGGCTAATATTTATTAGTATTTATTATGTTAAGGGGAGAGAGGGAGGAGAGGAGAAGGGAAATGGAAGGCAGAGGTAGGAAAGAGAGGAGAGCAAGCTGCTTTTGGAAGGACATGAGCAACTTATTCAGGAAATGGCAATAGGGTTATTTTGACCTGATCAAAAGAAGGTGTTACGGATTTTTTTTTTAAAGATTTTATTTATTTAATCATGAGAGACACAGAGAGAGAGGCAGAGACACAGGCAGAGGGAGAAGCAGGCTCCATGCAGGGAGCCTGACATGGGACTTGATCCGAGGTCTCCAGGATTGCACCCCAGGCCTTCAAGGTGGCGCTAAACCGCTGAGCCACCGGGCTGCCCGAAATAAGGTGTTAAATAGAGTGGCAAGTTTGGAGTTTGTGAGGGTGTGGCTGCAGCTGGCCTAGTGCCTTGATCACTAGACACGGGGACCGCTAATGACATTTCACTTTCCCTCTCATTATCATGCACTCTGTTTTAGAAGTCCCTTGTTTAAGCAAAGAAGATAAATTTCTTGCCTTATGAGTATGTCCCCTTCGTTGTTTTAAAGGCAGCATCTTGGGGTACCTGGGTGCTTAATTGGTTGAGCATCTGATTCATGATTTCGGCTTGGGTTGTGGATTATGTGTCATGAGATCAAGCCCCACATTGGGCTCCACGCTCAGCAGGAAGTCGACCTGAGAGCCTCTCTCCCTCTCCTGTGTTCCTCCTCTCTACTTGGGCATGCTCTCTCTCTCTCTCTCTCGCTCTCGCTCTCGCTCTCGCTCTCTCTCAAATAAATAAATCTTTAAAAAAAAATAAAGGCAGTATCTCAACTGAGTCTTGATAATTTAACTCAGAATAGTATAATTAAAAAAAAAAAAAAACCTGAGATTTACAGTTGTTTACTGAGCAGAGCCTATCAGCACCTAAAATGCGGGAGTCAGTGAGGTGCTTGTAAGGAAACAGGTTGGTGTGCATTTTGTACTATTGGATAATTTACGGAAAGAGTATCTATAGCCATTTTGCTCATCCATTTGAGAAAAGCACCTGGAACATGAATCGTACTTAGATATTGAACAGGAAAGGAGCTGATTATAGCCTCCTGCTGGGATCTTGTTTCCTCAGAGACATAATCTTAGTTAAGATACACACGTTCAAGAAAGCAAGAAAAATATGATGTTTTACAACCTGGGTTTCAGCAAACTCTACTCTCTCGTCCTGTAAATTCTCTTCGCGTTGTTATTTTAAGACAAAATCCGAATAATCATTCAAATATTCCTTTTGCACGTGTGGTTTCCAATTTCGTTATTTCAGCACATGAAAGTGGTTGACTTGGCAAGCAGGCTGTCTTTCTTTAAAAAAAAAAAAATCTTAATATGCAAGCATCAAAGAAAAACAGCATGACAAACTCGGTTACCAGGCAGCGAATACTCCTAAAATGATTTGTCTTCAGTCAGAACCCAATTGCTAAAATAAATCATTTACAAACTGTTTCAGTACTTAAATTCTATATCCTGATGGGAATAAAAACCGTGTATTCTTCATTCTCCCCCAGCAAATCAACATCTGCAAAAGACTAAGTTATTTGTTTATTTATAAGTGCATTCCTTTTATGAAAGACGTACCGATATTTGCAGTATTTCATTTACATTATGGAGTCATTTATCAACAGACTCGAGTTTTTTTTTCAGGAGACAATCTTCTCTGAGCTTATAATTTCCCTGTAGTTATTTCTCACAAAATCCCTCCCAATTTCATGGCTGCTTTGCATAAGCAGTCTCAAAGATGCTTGGCACTGGGCCTGGAGCTGCAGCGTGACTGTCCTTACCCCTTCTTGATCCTCACTGCCTCCTGGTCTGAATGTGTATGTGACGGCGCCCCCGGGGCCACATCATCACTGTCCTTGTTCCTTTTCGGAACGTTATTAGATTGGGATTATTTACAGACGGCTGTGAGAAAGAATATTTGGTCCTGTTCTAATGACTTATCATCCCAGTGGCACCTCTGACTATCGTTCGCCTGTCCGTTGGAGGTCGAGTTCTGGGGACACGGAGGCGGAGGGTGACTAACCACCCCAGGGAGGTACCTCCAGGGCTGCCCGCCGCGCAGAACTCGTGTGGGGTCCTTCCGATGATCAGGGCAGTGACCTGACCGGGAGCCGGACGGTGGGCACCGGAGCCTGAGATGAGGAGATAGAGACCGAGACATGCTAGGGAGTTCGTTTGCCCAGACTCTGCTCAGGTATGTCTTCAGACATCAGGGCCTTATGCTTCCTACCTCGGCACGTCGTTCCACGGCCTTCTCCTGAGAGCCGGTAGCTTCTTTTTGGTTAAAGTCGTTCCTTTGTGACTTGCTCTGCCCTCCAGTTAGGCTGTCACTAGGAAGAGCGGCTGATTGTTGTCACTTACTCCACTCAGCAGGGCTTTGGTTCTTGCCTCTTAGGTGCTTGCCTCACCGAGCAAAGGGAGCAGGTAGCCTGACAGCCTGTTTTACTGCAGTTTGGGAGTTTTAGTGAAGAGTGATTTAAAAACCTAATAGATACAGTTTTTACTGGAACTACAAGTAGTCTGCGTATTATTTCTTAGAGTTCTTTTTTTATAAATTGGTAATAGGAGAACTTTTAATTATTATTATTATTGTTATTATTATTTTTAAAGATTTGTTCATTTATTTATGATAGACATAGAGAGAGTGAGAGGCAGAGACACAGGAGGAGGGAGAAGCAGGCTCCATGCAGGGAGCCCGACGTGGGACTCGATCCCGGGACTCCAGGATCGTGCCCTGGGGCAAGGCAGGTGCTAAACCACTGAGCCACCCAGGGATCCTCGAAAACTTTTAATTATTAAGAAAGTTTTCTCTTTATTATGAAAAATTTCCATATATATTTATATATATATGTAGGGAATTTCATATATATATATGGAAAGACCGAGAGAAAGGGATAGAAATTGTGAGACCCTTCAGTCAATTTTAGTTTTTATTTTATTATTATTTTAAAAGATGTTATTTATTTATTCATGAGAGACACAGAGAGAGGCAGAGACACAGGCAGAGGGAGAAGCAGGCTCCCTGTGGGGGAACCTGATGGAGGCTCAATCCCAGGACCCCAGGGTCATGACCTGAGCCGAAGGCAGATGCTCAACCACTGAGCCACCCAGGCGCCCCATTTTATTATTTTTTAAAAGATTATTTATTCGAGAGAATGAGAGAGAGTGTGGCGGGGAAGGGGCAGAGGGAGAGAATCATCAAGCAGACTCCCCACTGGGCAGGGATCTTGAAGTGAGGCTTGATCCCATGATTATGATCTGAGTTGAAGCCAAGAGTCAGACACTTAACTGACTGAGCCCTGCAGGCGCCCCAATCCTTCAGTTAATTTTAAAATAATGAAAATGAAACACTATTCATGAATAAGATTGAAAGTGCATCTAGAACTTTTCTTTCAAGATAGATTTATACTTAGAATGTTTTCCTGGGCATCTCGTCAGAATATTATTTCATAACATCGTCCCTCCTTCCCCCTTTCTCTGGTCCCCAAGTCCTTCTGCTATGAGGGGACGTCTTGTTGCCTGAATGAATCCCCGTGTTTGTTACCTGGAGGAAGCGCTTTACCTTGTCGCGTCTTGAGGGGGATAAAATGAGTGCAGCTGCAGCCCTAGGCGGCCTACGGGCAGTATTAGTTCCTGTTTCCATGGTAATTGAAGGGAAACCTTTTAATTTCTAAAAGTAGCCATTTAAATCATTAATAACAAAAGTCAACTTGTCAGTGAATTCAGCACAGTCCGAAGTATTATTAGGCCATAATTTAGCGCTGATACATGATGCTGCATAGACCAGCGTTAGCAAGCGAGTCTCATGTTTTACTTTTGGAAGTCTGGGCACCAAGGGAGCCCAGATTAAAATTGTTTATAAATTTCATTTTTATTTGCTTATTCCTGTATGAAACTGAAGGTCTACTTAGTGTTTGTGAGAATTCATTTTTTAGATCAACCTGTTTAAAGAGTACTTTAAATGAAAGGGTCTTGGGGTATTTGGTAACTAATCATATCCCCTAAACACACAGTAGTATATTATGCTTCATCACTTAATACAAAGGAAGCACTTTCTGACGTCTTCCTTGCGCCACACGCGGACCTGCCCAGTAGACTTATCTGGTGTTGGTTTCTGTTTTGATATTATCAAACGGTCTTGAGGGAAATGGTTCTCTTTCCTGTTTGATGACCAAGATGTAGCTCGAAGAGAATTCCTGTTGTCATTTCAGTGCATATTATTTGATCATGGACAAATAAAGTGCTTTCTAATACATAAAACTCTCCCCTGAACTTTCCACTTTTCTGCATAACCTCTCAGTGCTTCTCAGTTCTCCTGGTACTCTTTCCTCGGCACCCTACTGTCTCCCGTATTTCAAAGCATTAACTCAGAGGAGGAGTCTAAATTCGCAGAAGAGGTGCTTGGTGCTCTCATTGCCAAACAGGTCAAGTTAGCACTTCCACCTCCCTGTCAGTAGTAGCAGCAGCAGGATCAGCAGTAGCGTTACTGCTTCTACTGACATTTCTGCCCTCTCCACAGCCACTCAGAGCCGGGGCAAGAAATTCTCCACAGGAAGAAATGAGTAAATTAGGCTGGGAAGTAGAAAACTATAGCCTCGACGGTACTTTCCAATATGTGTGCTACATATAATTATACTGTTCTATAAAAACATACTGCGCTATATATAATGCCAAAAAAAATATAAATATTTGTAAACATATTACATACTATGAGTATACTACATATAAATATATTGCAAAGCATACATGTGTTACCATAATATAACAAATATAATATAATATAATATAATATAATATAATATAATATAATAATATAATATAATACAACTGCTGTGTGTATCTTACTCCCTGACTCTTTTATTCTCCATATTCTGGGTAAACCTTTTATTAGATTTTACCTTCCCAAACATTTTTTCTTTTTGGAAGATTTCTTAAGCACCAGAGTTAGATTTGTTTTTTTTTTTTTTTAATTTTTTATCCTTTAAAAGATTAATTGATTGATTGATTTGAAATAGAAGAGCAGAAGGAGAGGGAGAAGCAGAGTCCCCACTGAGCAGGGAGCTCGACTCAGGACTCGATCCCAGGAGCCTGGGGTCATGACCTGAGCCAAAAGCATATGCTTAATGGACTGAGCCACCCAATGCCCCCAGAATTAGATTTTTTAAAAAACCCCAAACACCCAAGTCGAAGTTGGCCATGCATTAAAGAAAGGTCTCACTATATTCTTTCGGTGGTTCAAGGCTGTCTTTCCTTCAGCGCCTCTTGTGACTCCGCACACGAATTTTTACTAGAAAGTAAAGTGAAGCTACAGCTAGGATTAAGCCTATAGAATGTATGCTCACATTCCTAAGGTGATGGCCATTTGTGCTATAGTAAAGATTTCTCTTTTAAAGTAGATTTTATTAAATATATACATGCTTTTGACATGTTCCTTTATAATCACGTGCAATAACTTGTAATTGTGCTCAAAAGAAGGTTTGTATTAACTTTTTCATTTCATAGGTGATCAAAATGAGGTATGGATAGTGATTTACATGAGATCGTAAGCAAGTTAGTAATGTAAGTAATGATGAAAAAGAAGTTGAGGTCATTTGTTCTGTTAGGTTATTATAAGATTAAATTATTAACGTGCATATATGTTTGTAGAATGATAAGAATATTCGAACTGCAACCATTAGAATGAAAAATAAATAAAGTAGAAGTAGTCAATTGGAGAGACAGAGGTTGAATTTCAGAAACTACAATGTTTATCAGAGAGCATATGGCTAAAAATGTCTGCATTTACGGTGTGGAGACACGTCCTCTAGGTGTTAGGGACAAAGGAAACGAGTGATGTTATTTGTGGCCTGTTTTACTTATTTTCCACTGATCGTAAAATTGAGCATCACTACTGTTGGAAGACATATTGAAATCCAGCGCATGGCAATAGGACCTTGAGTTCTTTTGTCTGCTGCTGATTAAACAGTTGAAATGTCGTCATTATTGGAAAATTGACCAGAGCTTGCGCAGCTGCTACGTGTGTACGAGTGCATGTGCACATCCACATCTGTGTGTCTCCATGGCTGCTGTGGACCCCCTGGGGGCTGCCCCTACTTGGGCGCTTGTTGGCCAACAGTGCACGAGGGGTTCCTCCTGTCGTCTCCAGCCCCCGGCACACAGGCCCGGCCCCATCTCTGTTGCCTCCTGCTGGCCACCTCCATGGCTGTGGGAAGAACGGGGCCTCACGCTGTGGCCAGGGGAGCTGCTGGGTGTTGCTCCCCAGAGCAGGAGCCAGAGGAAGCAGGAGGTGCACCCGCTCCTTTTTTAGGGGGGAGGTCCCACATAGGGTCTGGGCTGCGGTCCACCTGTGGCCCACTCACTAAAGGATGCTTCCCAGGGGAGGCAGAGGCCTTGAATTGGCTTCCCGTCTCCACGTCTGGCACCCTAGGCCTCCAGGCCCTTCAGTATGGGTCGCATGCAGCCCTGCAAAGGGGGGCTCCCTCCCTGACCACATGTGGCTCCTGGGACCCAGGAGGGGCCCCAGGCTGATCCTACCCGTGCCAAGGATTTGAGCTGTGACTGGACAGATCACCCCAGGCATTGCTGGGCCTCCGCGTCCTCCTATGTGATGAACAGTTGAGACCAGAGACCTCTGACGGGCCGGCTGGATGCCCTGTGCCCCGCGGTGTGGCCTGCCTGCCTGCCTGCCCGAGAAGTCACCCCAGGGCAGTGCATTCCCCGGCATTGAGGTGGCTGAGGCTTGCTTCCATGGCCAGGAGGGCTGCCTCTGCGCTTCACATCTTCTGACACCCGCCCTGCGGGCGCGCTCACCCTCCTGTACTCACCATAAGCCCCAAGCACAAAGCCGGCCAAGTATGAAGGGAGCTGCGGCCCCAGGAGTGAGGAAATAGTCACCCTCTCCTCCATGCGCGGCAGATGCCACCAGCGCCTCGGGCACCTCCCACGGTGCCCGTGGGCGCACCACCCGCCCTTCCGTAGAGAAGATGGCCAGAGAGGGCCTTCGCCGGCCCTGGGACAGGGTGAACCAAGGCGAAATGCAAAGGACCCAGTGAGCATGACCTTCAGATACCCCTTCACTTAGAGAAGGTGGGAGAGGCCTCCAGGCTGTCCTTTGTGGCCCGGTGAGGACGCTGCTGTGAGGCCTGGGCGTGCGGCAGTACCTTCAGGTTCAGTAGGGGCGGGGGGTTTGCCTACCCTCCGCAGAGGAAGGGCTGGGTGGTGACCGCCATCAGGCAGGGCTGGGTCGGGTGAGGACCCCCGTGACCCGAGGACCCACTGACTAACCACAATTACACGACTTGAGTGTTGAACCCTGATTATAATGTGTGTACGGCGCCTTTCCTAGTCCAACCCTGATGCCTGGGGAAGCGGGAAAGTGTGGCTGGCCTCTTGCACTGCTTTGTCTCCAAAATAAACTACTGAAATCAAACCACATTTCACACGTTTACAAAAAAAAAAAAAAAAAAAAAATTGACAGGCCCTCACAATCCTTCCTTATTACCTCCTAGTTCTCATTTTTGTTCTATTTCCTCTTGTGTCTACCCTCTTACCTAGCCGTTCGTTTGCATTTGTTAAATGGATCTAAAGATATGAAATTATAAGGAAAAGTTTCTTTCGATTGTGATATATGATACCCAGAAATATACCTCCTAAAGCAAGTACAATCTGAATTGACTTTCTTTAGTGGAGTTCTCCCACCACCTCATCCTTTTTTTTATTTTCTTGTGGTCCTCTTCTGGTGGTGTCATCATCATCGTCATCGTCATCATGAGATCATGTGAATCTTTGGGAAGGTTCCTAGCTACTTAAGTGGAATTCACTATTTAAAAAAATATGTTCAATATAGTTCTCCTCCTGTTTTCCCTCTCTTACTGTTTCCTTGGAAATCCCTCACAACTACACTCTGAAATCTATATTAGACTGGTTCCTCATAGCTTGTGTCTTTTCTTTTTTTCACCTGCATGTTAATACTTGGTTCCCTATGGATTTCCTTTGCATTTCTTCTTTTCTCTCTTCTTAAGAATTTTTATTTCTTTCTTATTTTTCCCCAAATCAAGACATTTATTAAGGGACCAAAATACTATAGAGTTTATATGCATTTGATGATTTGTCACCTTTAATGTCACCTTTAATGTTGTATTTTATTTAGTATTTAATGAGCTGTGGATAAATACCTAATTACCCAGCATAACTGTATAAACTAGCTTACTATTGTTGAAGGCTTCTTTCTGTATCTTTCCAGGAAAGAAAGGAGAGGCTATCCAAATTTGAGTCCATCCGTCATTCAATTGCTGGAATAATTAGGTCTCCAAAGTCTGCACTGGGCTCTTCAACAGTAAGTAGGATGAACTCTATGTGCTACTGAAAATAATCATATTCTAACTTCTTTCTGATAACAATGACTATCATAGGTAAATTTTTCCTTACAGATATAAAACTAAGTACATAATAATAACTTTTTGTATGTATATGAGTATGTTCATACATATAATTAGGTATGTATAATTTACAAATTCTATGTAAAACTGATACAGGGAGGAAGGAAATAAACTTGTATTCCAAATCTCCTGTACTGCATATAAATGATCATAGGAAACATTTTAGGTTTTTTGAGGCTTTATTAGAAGAAGAGCATAGACAAATTTTTTTTCCAGTGAAACATTTTTATAATAGGGACTGTTGTATATGTATTTTTTAAATGTATTAATTTATATGTGTGTTCATACTCTTTAGAACATTTCAGTCATTAAATTGAAGTCTGTTTGAATTTTGGGTTTGACATATCAGAGTGGTGCATGAAATATTTCAGATCTGTCGTAATAGCAGCTATAGCCAAGCAGGATAAAGTAAATTCTTTTTCCATTTATATGGTAAAATTTTAAAGCATTTTTCTTACTTCATTACCTTTTTTTTTTTTTTTAAGATTTTATTTATTTATTCATGAGGGACAGAGAGAGAGAGAGGCAGAGACATAGGCAGAGGGAGAAGCAGAAGGAGAAGCAGGCTCCATGCAGGGAGCCCAATGCAGGACTTGATTCCAGGACTCCAGGATCATGCCCTGGGCTGAAGGCAGGTGCTAAACCGCTGAGCCACCCAGGGATCCCCCTTCATTACCATTAAAATTGAATTGTCAAACTTTTTTTCCCAGCTATCCCTCATTCACAGTAGAGCTTTAGAATGATAATGAATGATGGTCAAAACAACAATATTCAGTACAAATTAATTTTGTGCTCCGCCCTCCATCTTTCCAAGTTTCTACATAGTATCTTAATATTATTTCTTATTACTGAAAAGCTCAGCTTTTTAAAATAATGTGACCTAGCCTTATTTAGAAAATCATGGTATTTCCTAACCATAGATCGGTTAAATCTCCATTCACACTTTGGATTTATTTGCTATAATTCCTTTTTAATATGTAACACATGTTCCTGTATTTATTCCACTCAAGCAACACTCTTTTATACACAATGGAGGCAAAGCATCAGTTATTTTAATTAACAAAAATGAAGAAAATTATATTTTAACATGAGAGATTTTCTCCTTCAGTGTTAGCCTTTGGTGCTCCTATGGTCACTTCTGGCCTCCAGAAGTGTTTAATGGGAACAGGGAAGGGCTGTGAACTGATGCAGACCGTCTCCTGTGGCATTAAATAGCCAATACGAAAATAAAAATAATTTTAGGCAAAAACTATATGACAGTAAATCTCTTTTAAGGCTCATATCCTAATCTTGTTCTCTTAAGTTAATGATTTATAACTTCACGGATAGATAGTAGTGCATAGGACTTGGTTTATTATGATTTTACATTCAGAATAAAGTATAGGAGGCTTGATTAGGCACCTGTGACATATTCTAGAGACTATGAGGACAGGTTTTCATGACTTAGAAGAAAAGAAAAAGAGTTCTAGAAAAGAAATACTCAAAGTTTTTACAAAAGAGAAAAATAGTTCCTGAAAGGAAATGTTCAAATGTGTTCTTCAAAAAAAAGAAAATCAGTTCTTAAAATGTTCGGATACCTCAGTTTGCGCTTCATAAAATTATTTAGCATTGAAATAAGTCAGTGAAACACATGACATCATTGAGTTGTCATTAACTCACCTTTATTTCACTTAGTCGGAGGTCTTTGTGCCAGTGACTAGTAGCAGTTTATTTGTGGACTAATTCACGGAAGGTGTTTCCCCACTTGATTTTTCTGTAGTCAACTCTTGTAAATACTTGAGCATGAAGGCCTATTATAAATTCAGGTTATCTTCACCTTTATTCCCAGGTGTAAAATTAGTAGAGAATGGGGGACGCGTGGGTGGCTGAGCTATTGAGCATATGCCTTTGGCTCGGGGTGTGATCCGGTGGTCCCGGGGTCGAGTCCCACGTTGGGCTGGAGCCTACTTCTCCCTCTGCCTGTGTCTCTGCCTCTCTCTGTGTCTCTCATAAATAAATAAATAAATAAATAAATAAATAAATAAATAAATAAATAAATAAAAAAAATCTTTTAAAAAATTAGGAGAGAATGGAATTTAGAGCTTCAGATTTTAGCCAGCGACAGACAAATAAGAATTCGATGATAGTGGAAAAGGGATAACACTCTCAATGTTTGCTTGTTCATTTTCTTGATAACCTGGGATGCTTTTAGCTGAAATGAAGTGCCTTTCCCACAAAGTATGTACCTCATTCAAATATATGTTGCAATCTATTTTTCATAAATTATCAATATCCTCAAAGCTATGAAATGCCCATTTTGTCCAGGAAAATGTTCCCTCTGTAACTGAGGATTCTAGAGAACGTTCACTTCAATGCCCAGTTTGGTCTATTTGTATCTTCATGCTGTAGGCCATCATTGCTTCTATCAGTTAAGTGCTCCTTGGTATTTCCTGATTTATTTAGAAATCTCGTGAACCAAAAAGACTGGGGTGGTGTATAGTTTATAACACTATTGTTCACTGTAAATAAACGTACACAGCTTTTTCTCTAAATCATTAGGTATCCTTGTATTTGGAGAAAGGATTTCTCCCTCAAAGACACAGGTAATTGAGGTCTTGGGTCTTGTTTATGAATGTGAAGGTTTCAGGTGTTAAGTATGATAATCTAAGAAGCATAACAATTTAGAGACTAATCATAATTAAAATTCTTTTCTGACACAATATAGTATTTTTTAGAGAATTCTAACTTTGTACATGTAAAATAGAATTTTTTTATTGCTCTAAACAATATTTTTCTCTATAAAAAAATAGAAAAAAAACCTTGCCAAAATGATATAGTTAAGCATATTTAAAATATTTTTTAAAAGATTTTATTTATTTATTCATAAGAGACAGAGGCAGACATAGGCAGAGGGAGAGGGCTCCTTGCAGGGAGACCAATGTGGGACTTGATCCCAGGACCCCAGGATCATGACCTGAGCTGAAGGCAGACGCTCAACCACTGAGCCATCTAGGGGCCCCATATTTAAAATATTTTATGGTGATACATGTCACATACTATGAAATTCATCATTTAAAGTGTACACTTAATGGTTTTTAGTGTACTCACAATGTTGTGCAACCGTCTGTGCTGTCTACTTCTGGAACATTTTAATCTCCCCAATAAGATTCTCCATACCTAGTAGTGGTTAGCCTTATTTCCCTCCTTTTCCAATTTTCTGGCATTCACTAATCTACTTTTGATCCCTAAGGATTTACCTCTTCTGGATATTTCAGATAAATAGAATCATATAATATGTGACCTTTTGTGCCTGTTTTTTCCTGATCAGTGTAATGTTTTCAAGGTTCATCTGTGTTGTCGCATGTAACAGCACTTCATCCCTTTTTATCACTGAATAATGTTCTATTCATGAATTTATCACATATTGTTTACCCAAGTGTAAATAGCAAATACAGAATTAAAAATAGTTTTAGGCAAAAACTATATGACGGAATAAATCTCTTTTAAGACTCATATCCTAATCTTGTTTTCTTAAGTTAATGATTTATAACTTCACAGATAAATAGTAGTTCATAGGACTTGGTTTATGATTTGATCTTCAAAATAAAGTATAGGAAGCTTGATTAGACATCTATGATATATTCTAGAGACTATGAGGACCGGTTTTGAGGACTTGGAAGAAAAGTCATCTTTTGTAATGGACATTTAGGTTGTTTCCACTTTTTGCCTATTATGAATAATAATATGAATATGAATGATGCTGTGAACATGGCTGTTCAAGTTTTTATGGGGACGTGTATTTTCAGTTCACTCTGTTGTATACCTGAGAACTCCTAGGTCATGTGGTGATTCTGTGTTTAAGTTTTTGAGGAACTGCCAAACATTTTTCCACAGTAGTTTGGTGTTTTACATTTACACTAGCAGTATACACATGTTTTAATTTCTCTACAATGTTGTTATTTTCCGTTTTTTTAAAATTATATTCATACTAGTGGATGTGAAGTGATACATCTTTTATTTGCATATTCCTACTGACTACTAATGTTGAGCATCTTTTCATGTACTTATTAGTCATTTGTGTATGTTCTTCAGAGATATGACTGTTCATTTTCTTTGAACACTTCTAATTGAGTCGCTTTTTAATTCTTGAGTTGTAAGAGTTCTTTATATATTTTGGATACAGGCCCCTTAACACATACATACTTTGCAATTTTTTTTTCTCATTTTATGGATTGTCTTTTCACTTTCTTGATAATGCCATTTGACAGAAGTTTTTGGCAAAGTCCAGTTTATCTATTTTTCTTTAATGGCACATGTTTTTGGTGTCATATTTAAAAACCCACCATTTAATGCAAGACCATCCAAATTTTCACCTTTATTTCATTCTGAGTGTTTTACAGTTTTAGCTTATACATGTAGGCCTTTGATTCAGTATCAGTTAATTTTTGTATATGGTGCACGACAGAGGTCCAGATCCATTCTTTTATATGTGGAAACATATGTAATTTAAAATCTTAAAAAAAGCAACAACTATGAAATCCCTGTTTCTTCATTCAAATGAACATATAAAAATTGAAACTTTAAAGCATAATTTTAGATAAAAGAAGGCAATTAATTCCAGTATACATAGGGAAATGAAACTAGAATTAATCTTAATATTATTTCCATTGGACTTGTCATAGCTATTTATTTCAACATTTTTAATAGTGGGGCTAAAATGTAGAGCCTATTTGAAGGCAGTCATGGAATACTTTGACCTTGATGGAAGGAGAATATCAGGTAATCAGATGATACATGAATTTGGCTTTAATCGAATATGGTGTATCAGGTGGTAGATTTATAATATTTTTTGTTATGATCTGAGTAGTTTTTAAATGTTTTAACAGCTCCTAGAATGTGGGCTTTTTTCCAATATAGTAAAAGGCTTAAATAACCTTTCATTACTACCTCTGGGCTCCAAGAACTACTCTATATCCAGCATCTTCCTGTGCTGCGAGAGGCCATAAATTCGCTTTGAGAACTACTTCTCAGAGACTGCTTCTGAAGTCAGGGCTAGAGGTTTTAGGATTACTGGCATAATCTGGGAGCCTACTGGTAATCATGTA
This sequence comes from Canis lupus familiaris, assembly GCF_011100685.1. Taxonomy (NCBI): domain Eukaryota; kingdom Metazoa; phylum Chordata; class Mammalia; order Carnivora; family Canidae; genus Canis; species Canis lupus. The sequence goes on along the minus strand of NC_049224.1, from coordinate 3,109,365 downwards.
TATCCATTTCCATTGGAAGTCTTTCAAGCCACATTCTATTCAATGACATCTAGTCATGTCAAGAATACTTCCCTTTCTCAGAGCCATCTTTTACTGAAGAATTTCTAAGTACGTGGTTGAGCAAACAACTTGCTCCATCTCACAGCCCCTGGTGGCTCCTAGTTGTATTACTGCTCTGTGCAGTGGTAACACCTTTCTTATAGTAGCACTCTTTGAAAAACATTCTTTAAAATCAGAATAAAGCACACCTTGTCCAAATAATTGTTCTTAAGACCTTAGAAGAATTATTATTAAACTCTTGGGGCGTCTGGATGACTCAGTTGGTTAAGCATCTGACTCTTGATGTCTGCTCAAGTCTTGATCTCAGGGTCATGAATTTGAGCCCCATGTTGGGCTACATGCTTCATTATTTAACTGAAGAATAATAATAATATGATTAATAATATATAGTAATACAATAAATAATATAATACATATAATAAAGAATAATAATTTAATTATTTAACAATTATTTAACTCTTATTTCCTTAAAAATCATATTTTTCTATATTGTATTGGCGTATATGTTATTTCAGTTTTAGAATCACTGTACTTGAATTTTGAAAAAAAATGGAGAATAAAGATATGCTTCCATTATATGGAATAATATAGTAAATAAGTTTAGCTGGCTTACTTCTCTTTAGAAAATTTGAAAATTATAACGCAGCTATGTTTAAGTTGTACATCATGTGATGTTAGTATTAAAATGCTTGGCTTCTCTTGTTGGCATAGGGAAATGTAGTTCTTTTCATGCATAATAAACTACTTATGGATTTTAGTATTCTTCAAGCCTAGCAGAAAGCAACATTGTACTTCTTTTAACAAGACATGTTGTTAAATTCAGGTTAAATATTATATATTTTAAATCTTCATTGTCTTTCTTTATTCTTAAGATTTTAACTTACCTCCTCTCTTTCTAGCCACTTCCACTCCTCGGACACTAGAGTGTAGAAGAAATGAGAAATAAAGGAAAATAAAAATAAAAATTCTTGTATCATCTCACTACCATATGTACACTGCATTCTCTATGTAGTTAGTCATGTTCAGGAAAACTAAATATTCTCAGAATTGCTAGTTTTGAATCATTAGCATTATCATACATAATTTTTAAGAAAGGCTCATTGGGTTTATTTTCTGCAACCAGTAATTTTACTGTATAGGGAGTACATCTATTCTTTTAGTTGTTTAATCAAATGCTTAAAACAAATGATCTGATCATGTCCAAATGATAATGTATTCTTCACCAGAAATCCCAACTTACTGATAAATGTTTAAATTTATTGAGATATGACTCCTTACAATAATTAATAATAGTTTCATTTGATATATGTAACATGAAATTAGCACTGTTAAAGTTAACTGACTAAAATGTGTTATTATTGACATTGTGGCACATTTTATATATAATACTGTCAAGCTTAAATAAATCCCCTTTAAGGAAAGACTATTTGCTACTGAAAGAAAGAAAACTGTAGAAAACATGGAGTGAAACGATCAGATGAGAGAGGTTGAATGAGAGTCACAAGTACAATTGGAAAAAGTAAATGGATAAAAATAATAAAGTGAAAAAAGAAAATGATTATTAATAAAGAAAAGAGGGAACTAAAGAGGCAAGAAAAAAAAAAAAAAAGACAAAGCCAGAGGAAACCAGAAGGTATAGGAAAAAGCAGAGGCATTAAGCTAAAAACAAAAACTTTTAAGCAGATATGCTTTGCTAGAGGGAGTGTCTCTGTGAGAGATCCAAGAAGGTATACAAAAGGGCAGTCAAGGAAATGGAAAGTTGTCGAAGTAAGGTATCTGAGTTTGGCTTACTTGTCTATCTTTTTAGGTAAAGTTTTGGAAAGAATTGTATGAGAATGCAGATCTCTAATCAGCATGTAATTCTACATAGTTATTGTGCTGGAAGAAAGTTATATTATAGCTAAGACTAAACAAACTCAGGTTCTCAAAAAGTACAACAAATTGTTAATCAAGAAATTTATGAATAAGAGCTTTGTTGCTAGTTTATTTGTGGAAAATAAAGAGTAGATGAAGTATCTTTGTTTTTCCTAAGATATCAGTACATAAAACAATGATCAGTTCTATTTTATTGCTAAAAATATTAGAATTTGTAGAATTACAGATAGGCCTTAGGACCTCTTAAAGACAAAACACTGTTTAATTTACATCCTTTGTCTAGCCTGAGGCAATGATCATGAAGATCAAATATCTAGAATATTTTTTATTTTTCATTGTTTTAAGAATTAACTCGTTCCATTAATTTAAGAAGGAGTTACTTAGAAATTTTGAAAAATATAGCAAGAAGAACATTATTAATTCACGTTCTCATTTTATGTTAAGTATTTGTTCAACTACCAAAACCTAAATGGTAGAAAATATGCTTTCTACCTATGATTACATTTTCCTTTCACTGAAAATAGCTTTTACCACCACCAGGCCGATTCCTATTCAATAGACTATTCCAATGTTTTGCAAGGAGGTGATTCTCTTACTTCTAATTCTAATATATTTGATTCCTAATCTAGAATTTCCCAGTGATACATAGCTTTAAAATTGAAGAGGTCTTTACACAATTTTTTCGAAATGCTTAAAATCTGGAATTGCTTGTTTTCACCCTAGTATAATATTAAACTAGATTTGAAATAATTGTTTACTTAGACTATAAAATTAATGACTAAATTTATATGAGAATAGAAAAAAGAATTAAATGTCATTTTTATGGGTAATAAAAATTCATAAAAACTTTTTTATGTTGATATGGAAGTTTTATTCAGCTTGTTCAAGCTCCTTGAAGGGTTTACTTGTATATTTCCATACTGTTATATTTTCGGGTTTTTTTTCTAATCATTTATTCGTGCCTGATTTTCATAGAATTCAGAGTTTGATTTTTTAAAATTTTATTTTATTACTTTTAAAGATAAAGATTTTATTTATTTATTTGAGACTGTGTGTGTAAGTGGGGGAGGAGCAAAGGGAGAGGGAAAGAGAGAATCTCAAGTAGACTCTGTGCAGAGCATGCAGCCAGACGTGGAGCTTGATCCCAGAACCCTGAGAGCATGACCTGAGCTGATATCAAGTGTTGGATGCTTAACTGACTGAACCACCCAGGTGCCCCAAGATTTTATTTTTTTCAAGTCATCTCTATACTCAAAGTGGGGCTTGAATCTACAACCCCAAGCTCAAGAGTCACATGCTCCACTGATTGAGCCACACAGGTGTCCCTGATATATATATACAAATGGGAGAACCTGGGTGGCTAAGTTGCTTAAGTATCTGACCTTGGTTTGGGCTCAGGTAATGATCTCTCAACGGTTGTAAGATGGAGCCCCATATCAGGCTCCCCTCTCAGTGCAGAATCTGCTTGAGATTCTCTCTCTCCCTCCTGTCCCTCTCCCCTTGACCCCTCTCCCTGCTCCTTTTTCTCAAATAAATTAAATCTTTAAAAAAAAAATAAAGGCATACAGATTTTCATTACATACTTGGAAATTAAGCTGAATGAGGATAAAAAAAATAGGCCCATATTCTCCACCTTCCCCCCAAATATTTTTATTTTCTAGTATTGACTCCTCATTGCCTCTTCACTTAAGTGAATCTTTTTATTTCACTAAGCCCGATATGTTTTTACTGGAATGTTCTTTAAGAACAAGACCCAGGGAAAAGAGCTAAACAGCTAGCCCAGTCAATGAGGAAAGCTTGTCTTATTAAGTACAACTAATAAACTGTGTTAGATTAACTATAACTTCAAAAAGGAACCCCTCCCCCCATATCTTGGGCAATAATCTTAGGTAACTTCCTGACAAGGAAAAATCTTTCCCTACTGAGCATTAGAAAGATACAATATTTGAAGTAAGAAGCTTCATTTCCTTTTTGATGTAATTATGGTGGCTCTTGGGATGTTGGATTTTGTTGCTGATCCATTCTACATTCTATTACTAATAAGCTTGCAGAATTGTGTTGGAATTTAATTGACAACATGTTCATAAAAATGTTCCCTCCAATGCTTGCAGGGAAATCTCTGTAAAACCTGATAGACCCAGACAGGGCCTATATAGGGCCTTTCCCTGTGTATGTGTGTGCACATGCGTGTATGCACACATATACTCACAAACTGTTCAACTTACACTTCTTAAAGATTATATTTATTTGAGAGAGAGAGAGAGAATGTGCACACTTGTGCAGATGAGCAGTTCACAGGGAGAGGGACAAGTGGACTTGCACTGAGTGCGGAGCTCTATGTGGGGCTCGATCTCACAACCCTTAGATCATGACCTGAGCCAAAATCGAGAGTTGGATGGATGCTCAACTGACTGAGCCACCCAGGCGCCCTCAGCTTATACTTTATAACGGTATTGTGTAGGAGCTGGTAACAACAGATTTCTATTTCAAAGAAACTAATAAATCCAGAGAACTGAGGTGTAATCCCTGTGATAAAATAATGTAAGTTCCTTCCCATTCACTTCTTTTTTAAAGCAAACAAATAGATACAGATGTTTTTTCGCAATGATTTTTTTTTTCCCCTCCAAACAAATTCCTCACATTCAAATCCTTAAATGATTTTCTCTGTGTTAGCTGAGCTTTTGTACTTCAAATGCCCTTCTGACTTAATGAATTCTCTAGGCTCTCCATTTTACTGTACTAAATAAATCAACATTTGGGAGGATAGGTTGAATAGGACAAGAAATCAAGCACATGACATCCTTGTTTGTGACACCTTTCTAATATGTAACCTTCTTGAAAGATAATGATGAAAACAAGTTCTTTGCAAGGAGGTGACATTGAATTTCTTATTTTATTGATTTTTTTTCTAAGAAAAAAAATCAATAAAACACTTTTGCCATTGACAACTCTTGGAAATATTTCTATTATATAAAAAATTTGGTATTTGTTATAGTGAGATACAGTGTGATAAAATTTTGAAAAGGCTATATTTAATAACTGACTAAGAATTATAAACCATTGGTATCAGTATACATAAAAAGTTAATTTTGTGTAAATTATGCATTTGTTTTTACTTCATACTTGTGACTGATTCCTCTATATAATTTCTTCTTTAAATCCACTTTTGGATTTAAAAGTTCTTTGAAATATTATATTTATCATGATTAGTACTAAAAGAAAAGGCTTATTAGTTTACAAAAAACTTCTGTGTAAGTCACACCATGTATATATTTAAAGAATTAAAAAAAAAAAAAAAGAATTAAATGTATCATAAATGGAAGAAGTAAAAACCAAAACTTCTTTGAAGCCCATTTGGGATTTTTCAAGGTTCTTTTTTTAAATCAATAGGATTATAACTTGTAAAATGGAACTTTGACCAGTAAGTTTTGGGCCTTTTTAGTGGTGCAAAACAAGAAGGCTTTCTTCAGAACTAGTTTTCTTTTACCACAAAGATGTCATATACTTTGTCCCTATATAGAGTTCATGATATCAGCCTGAGAAACCCTATGTATGAATATTTGCCTTTCATTTATTATTAATTCTAATCTCTCCAATTTATAAACTACTTTTTTTTTTTTATAAACTACTTTCTCATGAGACATTGTGCATATTGTATTCTAAGTATCTTAAGAGTTAGTGCACATTATTGTAGCTTAGCCATATAGTACTCTTAACCATCTGGAGCAATTTAGTTCTTTGGATGATGAAAACAAACTTTTTACTCTTACCAAGAAAATAGGTTTCCATCTATGATCAGTTAGAAACATTTCAAGGAAATATAACTAGCTCCCTTGGTATTAGCATGTGGCCTCCTAAAATAACAGATAATTTGCTTTTTCTGCCATGGTCATAGCTTATAGTCCTCTCTTGTTTTTGCCACGTGTTTATAATTTCACATTGGTGATTTTCAATGATTGCTGTTTCTCCTAAGGCTTTATTGTCCATTGCTGTACAGGATCAGGACCAGCCATGTGGCAGTGGTAATGGCTAAGGAAGTTGGGGGAATGAGGGTAAGACTGGGAAGGGGAAGGCAAGAAGCAGGGCAGCATCAGATGAAATCGTAGATGTTGCTTCTGGAACAGAGGACATGGGCAGTCTATAGCCTGTGTCACTGCAAGTTTATTCCATAAAAATAATTAACTTTTAATTTAAATAAAAATGAAATTGTTTTGTGACCATTCTCTGGTAATATGCCCTTTTACCGTAATCCTCTGGTTGGTAAATTTTAAATATATGGATTTCTTTTATAATATGGTGAATAAGACTATAAATTCTAACAATAAATGCTAATTTTGTGTGCATCTATGTATGATAGGTAGGATAAACAAACTCAAAGTACTGAAAGATATGTATTTGAGCTAAACTTCAGCACCAATATTCCAGGAGATATTTTCTTTGAGAATTAAGAAAAATTCAGATTCATCCTGAAACTTTTAATTGGTTGATTTAAAAGGAGGAGCAAATGTAAGAAGTATTTATAATTGCTATGAATTTTACCAGGAAGAATTCCTATTTTATCTAATTTATTATTATTTTTTTTCTCAATGTTTGTTCAAGTTCTCTGATACGATCCCCATAAGTGAGAAGCCCTTGGCAGAACAGGACTGGTACCACGGTGCAATTCCCAGAATAGAAGCGCAAGATCTATTAAAACAACAAGGAGACTTCTTGGTGCGAGAGAGTCATGGGAAACCTGGTGAATATGTCCTTTCTGTATATTCTGATGGACAAAGGAGACACTTTATCATACAATTTGTTGATGTACGTTTCCAATTTAGTTTATATGTATATTTTTATATTGTTCATTATGGTATAATTATAATAAAATGGTGAATAGTATGTGATAAATGCCCATAATACTTTAGTTTAGTACTTAATTTTACTTTTTTCTGAATTCCTTCAATACAGTATGCCAAAATTCACTAAAATGTTAATCTTATTAAGGACATACATGTTTTAAGATGCTATAAATTAAAATAGTTGTTACAAATTTAACTTAAAAGATTTTATTTATTTACAGAGAGAGCACAAGCAGGGGGAGGAAGAGAATCTCAAGCAGACTCCTAGCTAAACAGAGTCCAACATGGGTCTTGATCTCATACTCCTGAGATCAGTTAACCAACAGAGCCACCCAGGCGCTCCAACATTTAAAATATTTTAAGTTAAACGTGAACATTAAATCTATTTTAACAAAAAACAAAAATAAAAAAATAAATCTATTTTAAATTAAAACATTTAAAAATATGATTATCATAATTTCCGCCCCTTTTCTGGATAAATTTAATAATGAATTTTATGCTCTTGAAACTGGCCCTTGAAAAAACAAAAACAAAAACAAAAGAAACTGGCCCTTGAAATTGCTATAAAAAATGTACCATGAGAGATTTTTAAGAATTATGTTATTAAAAAAAAAAAAAGAATTATGTTATTAAATAGGGATAATAAAACTCCTTAATAAATGGGACAGTGATAGTTGAATTAGCTTTATTATTAATTTTGGTTTAAGGTTTTCCCCCTTTATGATGAAAAATTTCATCATATGAAATATTCACCTTGCCTGTTTTAATACTAATTTACTTATTTAAATTTATTTAAGTATTGCTAAACTACTTAAGTTTGTTATATTCTTGATTAAGCATTGAACAGATGAAAAATAATCTCAAAATTTTGTTTAACTTTACCCACTGAGAAATTTTAAATATTCTTGGCATATGAAGTCCTCTATTTGTCACTTTTTACTCCAACATTTCAAATAGCATTATGTCCAGGCACTCAAATGATACTCATTACCTTACAAAAAGATTGAACGATTATCATTAGACAAACATCAGAGGGTTTTAGGTAGATATGTTTATATCTGCATATCTGTCTCCATGTATATATCAATGTATCTATTTATAATTCTGAGGTAAAATTGACATACTGTGAAAGTGATCATTTCAGAGTATAGAATGGCATTTCATATATTCACACATAGAAATTATATTTGAATGAAAATAGATGCCATTCAGATGGATTGAAAGGAATAAATCCATTAAAGTTTGTATTATAATTTTCACAGCATTGTTAATTTTGTGTAGTATTCAGACCTCAACTTCATAATCACATTTTCCTATGTTCGTACATCCAACCTACTGTTTCTAGTAGTATGTCATTCCTCATTTCCTTGGCAAACTCTTTTCTAATTTGTGTGTCTTTAAGTTACGGATTGTGTGTCTTTAAGTTATAATATATTTTATATTTTATAAGCTTCCCTATTCCAACCAATGACCATGCTGGCAATATTATAAAATGGTATGCAAATTGTAGAAGGCAAATTCCTACGTAAAGTATAAACTAAAATTTGAGTGTCTCCCTCTATTTTCTAAGCTCTAAAAGTTACGATTTTAAAAATATGTCTTACATGAAACAAGACTGAGATATTCCCCTTATTACCACTTACAGTTTAAAATGTAACTGTATGAATTTAAATTACTATTCTTAAAAACAAAAAGGAAAAGGTCTACTTGCAAATTATCATTTGTCGTTAATATTGCCATTTTGTTTTAAGTGACTAAAATGAGCGGCATAATATATTCTGAAAATAAGACTTGCAGGTTCACATTTGAAGATTTTTTTCAGCTTCCTTCTGTCATTGAAACTTTTCAAAGATCTCTGTTAAAGATGAGAGTGCTTGTATTTCTGTGAGTGCCTCAGGCATTAATGCTTAATTTTATTTAGCTAATTCTCATTATATAATGTTGAGTTCTTCATTCAGTTAAAAGTAAGAGTCTTAAGGTGATCTAGACTTTTTGGAGACTTTTTAATTCTTTTTCATTTTGCGTAGGTGAATCTTCCTTGAGCTAAAATTATCCCATTTCCTTCCTCATATACGTGTTGCCTGAAAAGAGCCAATAAATGGGGAAATTTATTATCAGATATTTAATGATTGCCTATTATAGTCCAATCAAGGAATTTATAATCTAAAGTAGGTTGTAAAAGATGTACATAAATGAGGGGATAGGTGTCTTAAGAGAGGAAGACATAAAGATAGATGAGATTTTAGAAAATGAGAAAAATAGCAAGTAACATGAAAAAAGCATTGAACTTGGTATCATAAGACTTGGGATTTCATCCCAGTTTGGCACTTTAGAAAGTCTGTGGTTTGGAAGGTAATGGGGTTAATAGCCTGTATCATAATTGTGGGAAGCAAATCAGTAAATATATATTTTATAAGGTATAAAGTGCTATGCAAATATTAGGCATTTTTGCCATTGTTTGATGACTTTGAAAAAATACAAATGTACTTTGTAAGAAATATCCATGTAATTGGAAAAATTAGTTTAAAAAATGTCTTTCTGGTTTCCATGAGATTTATTTGTGAAATTTAAATGGTAATGAAAGTGTTGTTTTAGAATTTACTTATTTAGGTTTGAGGTATTCATCAATCACAAATAATGGTATTTTTAGCAACATTGTCAACTGCAGTGTAGGATGGCAATTATTTTGAGGCTGGGGTTTTTTTGTATGCATATCACAGTTACTTTATAACATGCTGTGAAACTCTGCATGCTGTGAACATTATGTGAACATTATGAATGATCAAGATGGACAAAGATACTTTGAATTTTTACATTTTCTACTATTGTGGCAGAGAATATCTTTTGTCTTAGCTCTTCAGGCAAGAAGAGTTGTACTTTTTATTGGAACTAAATATATTAATTTCATCAAGTCAGATATATTAAGCATATCTAGGAGTATCTGAATCTCATTGTAATTCTGGCTTTAGGTACAGACCTGTTCCATAGTTATTAGCCTGTTTAGGGTGTTTGATACAACAGAGTTTATACCTAAACATATTTAGGGTTTGTTTCTAAAACTGTTTGTGTCATAAATGTTGATAGATTTTCAGAGATTCAAATAGCCTTATTCCATTTGTTTAGTAAATATAGATGCAAATCCTTATTGTTGTGTATGATAAAACAAAAACACATGTAGTAAGAAGTGCTCTGGAAAGATCTTATTATTAAGGGAAAAATGCCAAGTTATATTTCTCTCATTTATTTATATGACAGGCATTTGCTAAAACCCATTTTGCAAAGGACCATGTTATTCAGTGTAAGGAGATGAAACTGAAAAATGTATGGCTTCCCAGTGAACTTAAAACCTACTAGGTGAGACAGGTAGAATTCATGTACAGGGAAATATTAAAGATGCAGAATTAAGGATGATTGAGCCAAGAAATTTGAAATAATATATGATGATGAATTAAAAATAACAATATTGAATATTTTAGAATAAAACAAAAAATCTTCTATGTAATGGCATATCATAATCTTTTATTTCTTTATCCATTTATTCAGGAAATACTAATTGAGCAAGTAATGTGTAAGGCCCAGGAATATGAGTCAATAAAACAAAAATAACCCAAAAGTGGAGATTTTAATTATTGTGTGAAATTGGGTAGCCCAATTTGTTAAATCATTGATTCATTCAGCAGGTATTTATTGGATGTCTATTATGTGCTGAATTCCACTTCAAGCTGGTAGATTTAGTCTTTGCGTGTACTAGACAGGTTTACTTTGTTCTATTGTTGTCAAAATCTCTAGGCTTTTTGAACGACATGTATTTTTAAATTCATGCCATGAGTCTTAAGGAAGACTAAGTGAAGGTGAGTAAATTCAAAACTTGTTTGAGAATGAAAGACCTAAATGTGAGACAGGAATCCATTAGAATCCTAGAGGAGAACACAAGCAGCAACTTCTATGACCTTGGCTGCAGCATCTTCTTGCTAGACACATCTCCAAAGGCAAGGAAAACAAAGGCAAAAATGAACTATTTGGACCTCATCTAGATAAAAAAGACTTCTGCACAGCAAAGGAAACAGTCAACAAAACCAAAAGGCAACAGAATGAGAGAAGATATTTGCAAATGCCTCATCAGCTACAGAGGTAGTATCCAAAATCTATAAAGAACTTATCAAACTCAACATCCAAAGAACAAACAATCCAATCAAGAAATGGGTGAACAGACATTTCTCCAAAGAAGACTTACAGATGGCCAACAGACACATGAAAAAAGTCTCAACATCACTTGGCATCAGGAAGATACAAATCAAAATTGTAAACAAATCAAAATCTCACGCCAGTCAGAATGGCTAAAGTGAACAAGTTAGGAAACGACAGATGGTGGCGAGGTTGCCAAGAAAGGGGAACCATTGTACACTGTTGGTGGGAATGCAAACTGGTATAGCCATCCTGGAAAATATTCTAGAAGTTCTTCAAAGAGTTGAAAATAGAGCTACGCTGCAACCCAGCAATTGCTTTACTGGGTATTTACCCCAAAGATACAAATGTAGTGATCCAAAAAAGATATATATTTATACATACACACACACACCTATCTACAATGGAATAATACTCAGCCATCAAAAATTGAAATTTTGCCTTTTGCAACCATGTAGTTGGAATTAGAGGGTATTATGCTAAGCAAAATAAGTCAATCAGAGAAAGAATTATCATATGATCTCACTTATATGTGGAATTTAAGAAACAAAACAGAAGACCCCAGGGGAAGAGAAGAAAAAATAAAACAAGATGAAATCAGAGAGGGAGACAAACCATAAGAGACTCTTAATTGTAGGAAACAAACTGAGGGTCACTGGAGTAGAGGAGGGTGGGTGGATGGGGTCACTGGGTGATGGATATTAATGAGGGCATGTGATGTAATGAACACTGCATATTATATAGGACTGATGAATCACTGAAGACCTCTATCTCTGAAACTCATAATACATTATATATTGATGGATTGAAATTAAAGAAAATAAACATTTAAAAAACAAAACTTGTTTGAATGACAGTTCATCCCATGTTTATGCCTCATTGTATATTTTGAATTATTTTAATCACTCTACTCCTACCCTTCAAGTATCCAAAAGAGGTGATAAGTACCTTGAAGTCAAAAGAAACTGCCCTAGGTTATCATTTTCTGTGCCCTTGACACACAGTTAAAGACTTAGGGGACTTACTTTCTTCTTAACAATTAAAGCCTTAACAAAAGCTCATTAACATTAATTTCCAGGAAAGACTGAGTGAGTACTTTTAAGGCCCAAGGATACAATGGTGGAGCCTATAATCTAGGAGGGAGGCCCACAGTCATTTGTAAATCACACATGTTATATATAATTATAAACTGTAAAGTAATAATTATAAGCTGTAAAGTAGATGCACATTGCTATAAAAGCTTTTGACTGCGAAACTTAAGGAAGTTAAGTTTGAGACAACATCTGAATAATGAGTAACAGTTAAGTAGGAAAAGACATATAGAAACCTTATTAATAAAAAAAAAAAAAAAAAAAGAAACCTTATTAATACGATTTCCCAAACTCTCCAGCCACCCTTCCTGTGTACTGGTTTAATGAGTTACTTACAAGTATTCCATGTGCTGTTTTTATTGGAGAAAGCTAAAGCTTATGTTTTATGTTTCCATTTTTAGGTATTTTACCAAAAAAAGGGAATGTTTTATTTAGCTTTTTTTTTTTTTTAAATTTAGGTTATGCATCTCAGCTGCCCTCTTTGAGAAATCCTTTCTTTTTTTCTCTTTGAGAAATCCTTTCTTTTCTTTCTTTTTTCTTTTGTTTTTTCTGTTGTTTCTTATTTATGGGAGGTAACAGCAGGACTTCAAGGAAGCCTGAATTCGTGAGGGGCTTGGGTGGGGTCTGTTTTGGTTGTTTTTCTTTCTTTGTAGTTTATTTCTGCTCTCCTTCTTTCTTTCTTTCTTTCTTTCTTTCTTCTTTTCTTTCTTTCTTTCTTTCTTTCTTTCTTTCTTTCTTTCTTTCTTTCTTTCTTCTTTCCTTTCTTCTTTCTCTTTCATTTGCTTCCTTGCTCCCTTGCTTTTCCTTAAGCCTTCTTGTTCTCAATTCTTTTTCAGGGGATCTTCTCAGGCATATGATTTCAGATTACATTCATTGTAACCCCCCACATTACATTCATTGAACCCCCATCTCATTTTTGTATGCATATTCTGTTCTGACTTCTTTGTATAATAACAGTACTCTGGAAGTATGTATAGCAACAAAATCTGATGCTGTTTTTTATGGGTTTTTCATCCATATGATTCTTAAGTAGCACAGTGATAACTCAGAAACAACTTCTAGATGTAGCAAATGTTTTCATAAGACCACCTTATGGGTTCAGTGTATATTCTTTGAGTATTTTTTGATATATTCTAATTATAGGCATCTATATAATTTTTATTTTATAAAATTTGAATTATCATATTTTATGCATACTTTTTTTTTTTTAATTTTTTTATGATAGTCACAGAGAGAGAGAGAGAGAGGCAGAGACACAGGCAGAGGGAGAAGCAGGCTCCATGCACCGGGAGCCTGATGTGGGACTCGATCCCGGGTCTCCAGGATCGCGCCCTGGGCCTAAGGCAGGCGCCAAACCGCTGCGCCACCCAGGGATCCCTATGCATACTTTTTAATGACCTATTACTTGATGCTTAATCATGTAATACAAATGACAATCAACAAAATGACCTTTGTGGAAGTTTGCAAAAATTTATTCTCTACTACTATTTTTTATTGCTTCTTTTGGAATTCACTTAAGAGATCATTAGTAGCTCCAAGGAAAAGTGTCTTACTTAAGATTAGTCTGGATTCTCTCATTTGTATTATTTTCACAGCCATGTAGAAAACTTAAAAAAGAATCCATTTTTTGGTGAACCAAACCTTATCATCTGAGCTATAAGAAATTTATACAGATTTGTAACAAGATCAAATTTTAATATTTGGAATTTTGAGAGTATCAAGGAACAAGTCCTCAACAGTTTTCTTGAATGTGTTACTCTTGACCTTAGCTTGATGCTTAGCTGAACTTGGTAAGCATATGTCATCTTAGCATTGTTTTTAGATTCATTATTTTATCTTCATAGTTAAGAAAGCGAGTTAACTGGTTTTGCACAATTAGGACTCTGAGAACTTCACTGATGTGAACTGATTGCTTTAAAATGATAATTGCTAGAAACCAGTTTCTTATATCATCCCTTGTATTCACTGTCTTCACCCATCATGATTACTATGTCAATGACAGAAAACTCTCTTTAAACTTAAAATCCAGGTATGTTCTTAAATGAAAATTCCCATTATTCTATTCACTGTTTCTCTAGTTATACAAGTGTTTTAGAATTTTGTACAAGACATTATATTATGACACTAGTGGCTGATTTGAAATTTGATTCTCTGAATTTTATCATGTTACTTACTGTTGAACATTATACTTCAGTGTCTTGAGCTTGGGTGTGTGTTGTCAGTATTCATTTCTAAGTTGAGTTATCTTACTTGTGTCTTTAACTTCACACTCATTTTATATGCATTATATTTCATTTATTCGTACGTATTTTTTGATCCAGGCAGTACATGTCAGGCACTGTTCTAAACCATGGGAATACTGTGATGTTAAAAATTTATTAACTCATGAACTTACATTCTAGAGGAAGAAATAGACAATAAACAAGAAAAATAGCTATGATATTAGATGGTGATAAGTTCTGAGCAAAATTTCAGTAAGAGAAAGGAGATTAGTTTAGTTGGGGCGAGAAAATGGAGTATTGAATGTTGTATGGGGTGGTCAGAGAAGACCTTACTGAAAAGGTGACATATGCTGAAAGACTGGAGCAAGTAAGAGAGCAAGTAAGGGTCGTTACCCGTACGACCATCTGAGGAACTATTCAAGCAGCAAATTCAAACTCCCTGAGTAAGGAGTGTGTATAGTGTGTTTCACTAAAATTATGTGGCTGGAGGGAAGCTGGGAGAGGGGTGGGTAGTGGTAAGAGATGATGTAAGAGAGATGACAGAGGACAGATGAGTTTCAGAGACCATAGTAAGGACTTTGGCATTTATTCTGAGGGAAGTAAGAATATAAGCAAAGTAATGGAATGATCTGCTGTAACAGGATCACCTGATGCTATGTTGACAGTAGACAGAAGGAAGACAAAGGGAAGAGACATATGGGTTTTTAACTTATTTTTTTTTTAAGATTTTATTTATTTGAGACAGAGAGCCTAAGCCGGGAGGAGGGTCAGAAGGAGAGGGAGAAGCCAACTTCTCGCCCCGTGGAGCTCTATCCCAGGACCCTAGGAATCAGACCTGAGCGGAGGCAGTCACTTAACCAACTGAGCCACCCAGGCGCCCCTACATTTTTAACTTTATGGGGGAATGAATTGTCAGTAATTATTGACTAATAGAATTGTATGTAAGTGTACAACATGATGATTTGATACACATTGTAAAATGATTACCAGGATCAAAACCATTAACACCTCACAGTTAATGTTAAATACTCTTCTTGTACGCATGGTCAGAATGCTTAAGATTGACTCTCCGCAACTTTCAAGCATATAATACTGTATATTTGGTTGAAATATCCCCATTGTTACTATTGTTATTATGCATTACACGTCTATGAACTTTTTCATTTCTTTATTTTTTAATCAGTTTAATGTAAGAATGGCTTTCAGTATATCTGATTATTTACAGATAATGATTATTCCTTGAGAAAAGGTAATTTACACTTTAAGTTTCTTCTTCTTTATCTGGATATGGAATTATTTTTGTAACCCAAGGATTATTATTGCTTTAGTGATTTAATAATTGAACGTGTACCAGTGCCATATACTGAGCAAAGGGGTTTGTATGTTGATACTTGGTCAAGCCTCATACTTACTCTTTGAGGAGATCCAAATATTATTTGTTTCACCGATGAATAAACTGAATGCTGAGAGAACTTGCTTAGCACATTGCATGACCAATAATAGATTAGTGTCTTCAGTATGAAATATTCTTAAGCATCATTGTTAATATATCATAGTAGGTCTGGCCGGTGTATTCAAAAATTCTTCAGGCAACTTATCAACAGTTGCCCTGAATTTACTCTAACACAACCTGCCCTGAATTGAATGATATTCTATGATTAGTTTTACAGTAAACTAACTCCTGTTTGTTCCTTACTTGATAAAACAAATGTCCATTTAAAGGTGGTATATAAATCAGATTCTGGTAAATTGAATCTTACTTTTTGCTATGGAAAAGGAACCTTAATTTTTTTTTATCTTTTAACTAAGAAAATAATCTTCCAGTGACATAAATAATATCCAAATTTAGGTACTCTTTAAATATTCTTATTTCTTAACATAGAGTTTTCTTAGAGCACATTCATATTGGTATCTGTATACATCACCTGCATATATATGGGCAACCTTTGTGAACTATCAGAAGTTTTTATTCTATTACTTTGGATTCCAGTGCTTCCTGCATTGAAAGGTGTGACCAGTAAGATATTTTTTATTTGCTAAATGTATTGCTATCAGTTCATCCATATGACCTGCTTGCCTATTTGAAATATAAATACAGGGAAAGGGAATGTGACAGAGTCTGAGAAAATGTTACTTATCCTATGTTATGAAATCACAAAGTGCAAGATTTGAGCATGCCGATATTTGTAGTTTTGTCACTGTGCATTTTCTTTCTTTGTCAGTGGTGTGTAAGATGACGAGGTGCTTTTGGTGAAAGAATAATGTGTGAATAACCCCACCATAGAAATACCAATTACTACTGTATTGATAAGGAGGAAATGGTGATCTTTTATTTTTACTTTTACCATCTGATCCTAGTATCAAGTATATTCACACTATTGTTGTGCAACAATAGTTTTTCTTAGTGGAACTTAATTTATTACTGAATGGAGTCTTGCTGAAGCAATGTCTTCATATTTATTCTTCTTTATTGTTTTTTTTTTTCTCCAGAATCTATATCGATTTGAAGGCACTGGTTTTTCAAACATTCCTCAACTTATAGATCATCACTATACAACAAAACAGGTCATCACTAAGAAGTCAGGTGTAGTTCTGCTGAATCCTATTCCTAAGGTAAGTACATTTGTGTGTATATGATGTGTATATGTATATAAGTTTCTTAGATTATTTATAAATGTTTGGAAACCAGAGGGCTTTGTGATTACCAATGACACTAATGTTGAAGCATAGCATTTCCTTGGTTTTATTAAGGTAGGCTGCCTTTTTAATCTGCATTTGCTGGGTTTCAAATGGCCTATTCTTCTTTTTTCTTCCCAGTTTTCCTTGAAAGACTTGAGGCTTTTTTTCTTACTTTATAAGGTTTGACTTTGAGTTCAGTTTATAAGAGATTTTAAGATGCAGAAAGTCAAAGAATATGTCCAGCAATTATGAGTGAAATAGAATTTTAATTTTGGAGGTTAAGTTTACAATATATTATAAAGAAATTTTAAAAACTACCTTACTTTTCTCAAATATAATAAATCATAAGTTTCTTATGTGGGGCTGGCAGGTAGCTAGCTGGGTGAGAAATTGTTCTAGGTAACTTTTACCTCTAAGATCTAGCACAGAACACATTACTTCCATGTGCTTTAGGAGATTTGTGAGGTAAACAGTGGGTATAAAGATGGTTTGTGTTTTATGGTAAAACCTGTGGGGTCTGGCTCAAAGTAGAGCAATAGAGCTGGCTTGGCCTTTAAGTACTTTTGATGTATCAGAACTTGAACTGGGGTAGTCAACTGTCCTTTTCTTTGAGGCCATCTACTATGAAGTACAGCAGAGGGATAAACAGCCATAAAATCTGGTAGGTTAATACCTGCTAATTCAATTTTTATATATCTAAGGATGACTTTTAATATGAAGCAAGCGCTATTCCCAAGAATGCTAATATGTAATCCAGATTCAGCGAAAGAAATTAAAAAAAAAAAAAAGCAACAGTTATACTATCCTTTGTTGGTCTAGAACTCATGTTGTATTACTCGGTCATCACTGAGGGGCTGAGCCTTAACCTTCCTTTCACGGAAGATTTTGACACTAATTCTGTGGCTAAGAAATTAGCCTTCTTGCCAATTTTTCTAGAATTATAAGATTGGCTCTTTTTTCCTTTGTATTTTTCCATTTGCTATTACCCCCATTTCAATTTCAGAAACCCCTATAAAAATTCTGTTAGTTTGAAACAACTTGTCATGTTTTTCTCTAGGAAACAGAGAACTCTGTCAATGTTTCTTCCTCCATCAATGAATGAATTTTTTTTTCCCTTCAAAGATTTTAATGGAGATTATTGCCTAAACATTTTTTAATCCATCTGAGAAAAGTTTTAGATTCAGAGAGCAATACAAGCACAGAAGCAGGAAGTCTTTCTAGTTTTGAGGATACAGGAGGCAAGATAGAGGAGTAAAATCTGAAATGGTTTTCTTAACCCAAAATCTTCTAGAAAGCTCAAAAGATGGATACTAGGAAAATTTCACTTTTCTAGACCTTGGTAGGCAATGAATGAATAACTGCTGTTGTTCTGCAGAATTCTAGTTCTTTTCTTTGCCTAAGATGATCTACTCCTGCCGCTCCATTTACTATTTATATACCAGAGACTTAGAAACTTATATTTCTAGCTTACATTTACTCTTTTTCCTGAAAGACATAGACTTTTCTACTCTTTACGTAAAACTGAGTTTAACTCCAAACTTTGTTTTTTCCTTTTTCAATAAATGGCACAAGTTTTCCCCACTATCCAAAAATAGAGCGTTCCTGCGAAATCTTTTGTAAGTCAAATGACATAAAACACAGAAGCAATTACCGTTTCACAAAAGCAAAAATCCTCTTTGAATTTCTTTTAGTTAGCAAACATAGGTGCTAATATAAGTCTTTTGTAAAAGCAGAGTGGCATAAAGCAAACATTTGGATAATGAGGGAGCTAGTACCACCCAATAGCTGCTCAAACCAAAAATGTAGGGGGTTGTCTTCAACATCTCCTCTGCCACTGCCCTCCCTCTGTCCCTTAAATGACAGGAGTTTTGTATACTTACCGGTACATGCAAAAGTATGTTCTTTAATTCCAGTATAATTCCAGCATGAAATAAAATTAAGCACAGTGAGAATACTTCTTACCCCTGTTAGGTCAACAAGATATGCAACTGGGTTTTCAGAGATATTGATATCCTGTTTTACAGCCAACCAAATATTTGCATTTCCTACTTGCTGAGCCAGGTCTAAATTGAGAGACCAAAGCCATAAAAGAGGCGCATAAAAATGCAGATCTGGGCTTGAATAAGAATATATAATTTCAAATAAAGCTATATCCTTCTCTATATGAAATTTTCCCTGAATCGAGCCTAGATAAATGGAGTAGATTCTGTGGACTGTTACATGGCCAATTATTCTCTTTCTCCCAAACCCCCAACACTGGCTGTGGAGCTGATTGTCTCATCATTTTATATAGCATTTTATACTGCTGAAAGCTAGAGAAAATTAAGGAGCTATGTATGATTGTTTTATGAGGTAGAAATTTTGAAGTTTATCTAGTCGACTATTAACCTGATCTACAGTGCTGGTATTTGAAATAGGCAGATCATTATCTGTTTGTTGTAAATATTATTATGCACATTATTTAATGAATCATATTATGCTTTTAAAAGAAAATCACAAAGCAGAGGTTGTGAAAGTTAGGCAGTTTTCAATTATGAGTGAAGAACAAATTGATATGGATTTTATTATGGTGGTATTATCTGTTATGTATCTTCCTTTGAGAAATTATTTATACTCTTATAACGGGAATCTATTTCCTGATTTAATTTGTGTAAGAAGTTAATGTCTTTGACCATATAATATGCTGTAAAACATCTCATTTCCATCTTGCCAAGACTTCATTTTTAGCCTCCATAAAGAGTGCTATTTTGGTCTCAATATAATTTCTGTTTATAGCAACTTACTGCTTACTTCCTATTTATTTCATTCCTACCCATGAAAATACAAGTATATCATCATGCTGCCTAACTGGAGGACACGGTGGCCAAAGGATTCTCTTATTTATCTTTAGAAGTACAGAAAACTAGACAATCTAGAATTAGGATTTTTTTTTTTAGAATTAGGATTTATTTAGCTTTCTCGGGATGATAAAGCTCGTGGGTGCCCAAGACAGCCCTCCCTCACTTTCCCCTGGCAGATTTCTCCTGTGCTGCTTCCCAAAGCTGGTGAAAAGGTATGGAAGACGCAAGACATTGTTGTAAACAGGGATTATTGATCACCCAGCACCTCCCTTCTTATGTTAGCAAGCACACTGGCTATGCACGGAGTCCGTCCTGGGTCAGTCAGTTTCTGTTCCTATCACTTATCACAGAGGCCTTTTCTGACTATTTTGTGTGAAATAACACCTTACGCCCTTTGGTTCCACTCTTCTCCTTCTTCATATCTGTTTGCTACAATTGTGTATGCTTGAAATTATTTCATTTGATGTATTTTTACTTGTCTGTCTTCCCCAAGTGGAATGTAAATTCCAATAAGGGCCAGAATTACTTTTAACAATTAGTGCAGCTGTAGCCCCATGCCTAGAACAGTGTTCTCCCATAGTAGGTGTTCAGTAAATACTTGTTGAAGCATTGAATTCATTGAGCAATTGCTAGAAACCAGGTACTTGCTGAGCTTTTCATATGCATTATCTCATTTAACCCTTACATATTCCTATGAAGTATTATAATTAGCCCCATACAAAGTTAGTGTTGTTTTTAACCTCAGACAATGTTATGAATGAGGAGCTGAAGCTTAAAAATCATAACTGACTTGCACAAGATGACACAATAGGTAAGAGGCAGAGAGCTGAGATGGGAGCCTATGATCTACCTACTATCTGTCTAGACTGTGGAGAACAGACTTCAGAGACTAGAATAAACTGCTTATTCTAAGGAACAAGGGTGTGGATTTAAGGAAAAGGAGGTATCTTTGATTCCATAAAATGTTAAGTTGAAAAAGGCTGTAACGTCAAAAACTGTACTACGGGTTTTTATGAAAGGAAAATCAATAAACAGTAATACTGGGTGATAGAGCTGGGACTTGAGGTAAAATATAGGGATTGATAAGGTGTAGTTAAGAAAGACACCTAGTTCAACTTTACCATTTAAACAGTGACTTGAAAGTTTATTTACCTTGTTAAGTTTGATATTTCTTCAGATTTAGCTGTTTTTTTTTTTATTAAGAAATTTCTTTCAGAATGGAAATTAAAGTTCATGAATAAATTCAGGTGAGTTAAGGCAATGAGCCATTAAGAACTCTAGAACTCTGAACTTCAGACAAATGAGTTGCATGCCAGCTGAAATCAGGTACTTACTGCTTTTCATCAGAATTTAGTGCAGGAGGCCAGAGAGTAGAAGTAGATTTTTGCAGAGAGTAAGTCTTTCTGTGACAGACAGGTTTGAGACAACAGCTTTCATGTTGGATACAGGCAAGCAAAGAACAGTTCATACAAGACAAAATTGTACTTTTAATTAGACAATCTCTTCACGGTGTTAGTTTCAGGTCATTTAAAGACTGTTTATTTTATGTAGCTTGTTAAGTAACATAGCTTGCTTGCTTCGTCCAGTATTACTGCTTAATGATTTTCCTTCTCTAGAGGCTTCTGATACAGTTTTTGATCCACTGAAGTCTTTTCAGTTTACCATTTTGTGGAATGAAAGAGACTTATTTTTCCTTAAATCTATATCCATAGTCTCTAATTACGTAATTAGATTGTGAAAATAATTTAAAATTTTAATGAAGCCTGGAAAGTATATGTGATTTAGTATTTATTCATCTAACAAATATTTCCTTAACACACACACACACACACACACACACACACACTCTGCTGCACAGTGATCTACATACTATGTCAGAGTGCAATAAATACTATGAAATGAAACCTGTTAAGAAGATAATGACCTGGGGATCCCTGGGTGGCGCAGCGGTTTGGCGCCTGCCTTTGGCCCAGGGCGTGATCCTGGAGACCCGGGATCGAACCCCACGTCGGGCTCCCGGTGCATGGAGCCTGCTTCTCCCTCTGCCTGTGTCTCTGCCTCTCTCTCTTTCTTTCTCTCTCTCTGTGACTATCATAAATAAATTAAAAAAAAAAAAAAGAAGAAGAAGAAGAAGAAGATAATGACCTGAGTGTGACGATGAGGTCAGGGGTTGGGTGGTGTGTGTGTGTGTGTGTGTGTGTGTGTCAGTGTGTAGGGGCAGATGCTTTTTAAAAATGTTGTGATCCAAGCAGGAAGGCCTTCTAATGAATTTTGAAGAGAAACGTGAACCAAACCAAGGACTTCTCTGTATGGTTATACATTAAAGCCTTTAACAACACATCATGCTTACTGACCTATGAGAACAGATGACAATTCTAAACCACTAGAACCATGCTGCTGCTGGCTGGATTTCTTCCATGAGTGTCTGGGGGAAGAGTGTTCCTCGTTGTGAATGAGGAGCTGCAGAAGCTAGTGTGGCAGGAACAGTGGGGTCTAATGGAAGAGTGATTGGAGGTGAGCACAGATTTGGATTAATTTAATAATTAATGTATATCATCTTAAAAGGCCAATTGTTTATTATGTAATTTAAGAAATTCCCTTCATTTGAATAGAAGCTCAGTATAAAATTTTATAACGTTGCATAGTGAGTCCCTTCAAAACAAAAGATCTATGTTTAATAGTGCTAGTAATTTCAAGGGAATATTTTTGCAATAATATGGCCGCCTAAGTAAATTAGAGTAAAACATACGTTATTAATTTCTAAGAACTTTTCTCCCCAGCCCATTGTTATTTTTTCAGTTTTTGTATTGCTTGATTTTTGCCCCTCCCCCCTCCACCAACCAGTTAGCTCAATTCTGACACTACCTGAAGATAGAATCAGCTCCCGTAATTTAAGGACTTAATTCTACAAGACCGTCCCACCTCCTCTGCCCAAATTCAGATGCCAGTCTTCAGGTTGTCACCTGTGCTTCTGACATACTGGTGATAGATTGGAGGTTCCAATGACCCCGTCTGTAGGTTCAATTAATTTGCCAGAGTGCCTCCCAGAACTTCAAAAAACAGTCTACTTAGTAGATGACCAGTTTAATATGAAAGGACATAATTCAGGAACAGCCAGATGTTTGAGATTCATGTGAGACAAGGTATATGAGAAGGGGAATGGCACTTTCTTGATTTCTAAGGGTACAACTGTTTGCGAATTTCCACACCATTACCAACTTGGAATCTCTCCCTAGCCTGTCTTTCTGGGTTTATATGGAGGTTTTATTAATGGGCATGATTAATTAAATCATTGGGCACTGGGGCTTGAACGCAATCTCTAGCCTCTCTTCCCTCCCCTGAGGTCAAGGGGGTGGGACTGAAAACTCCAACCCTCAAATCACAGGGTAAGTTTTTTTTTTTTTTTTTTAAACAGGGTAAGTTTTTATGGCAACTAGCCCTATCCTTAGGTTACCTAGAAGCCAGCCAACTGTCACTTGTTAACATAACAAAAGACACCTTTATGGTTCTCAGCATTTAGGAATTTCCAAGGGTGTTAGGAGCTCTGTGCCAGAAATAAAGACAAAGACAAAATACAATTTCTTACTATAAATCATAATATCACACTCAGTAATATTATTTTAAGAGGCATCTAGCTAGCTGTGCTTTTGCAATTAATCCTCTTATGCTGTCAATTTGTATAGGATTTTTAAAAAGTGCTGTCTGTTTAAAAAATGTGAAGATAAATAAGTGAGATTTTTTTTTTTAGCTCTTGAAAATGAAATTTAGCATGTCAAATTAGATTTCCAATTATGGAAGCCACAGTTTGGGGGAAAAAAAAACTTCTGATATAGAATGCTCACTGTTAAGATTTCTATTTAATTGCCTCTTAGATCAATAATTAGGTCTGTTAAGAGTAGAAGAACACAAAAAATTACAACATGTCCTCCTCAGGATAAATTCATCAAGAATGTAATAAATCTCCATGTGGACCTCTGAATTGAGCAGAAGGAATCCAATAGATTTTATTTATTTATTAGATAGAGACACACACAAAGAGAGCAAGAGGGGCAGAGACATAGGCAGAGGGAGAAGCAGGCTCCATGCAGTGAGCCCGACGTGGGACTTGATCCCGGGTCTCCAGGATCACACCCTGGGCTGAAGGTGGTGCTCAACCGCTGAGCCACCGGGGCTGCCCAGAATGCAGTTTTATTTTATTTTATTTTATTTTTTTAAAGATTTATTTATTTATTTATTTATTTATTTATTTATTTATTTATTTATTTATTTATAATAGACATAGAGAGAGAGAGAGGCAGAGACACAGGAGGAGGGAGAGCAGGCTCCATGCCGGTAACCCGATGTGGGACTCGATCCCGGGACTCCAGGATCGCGCCCTGGGCCAAAGGCAGGCGCCAAACCGCTGAGCCACCCAGGGATCCCCAGAATCCAATTTTAAAAGCCAGTTTTCACTACACTCAACCATGTGATCTGGAGCAAGTCAACCGCCTACAGTAACCCTACATGGTTGTTGTAAACATCATGTAAGAGAATCCCCAGATATATGTTGGAAACTGTAAAATACCATATTCTTACTTTAAAAACTTTTTCACATGACAAATCACAACAGAGGGCAAATTTGGAAGATTTTAAATTATGAAGGAAGAAAAAAGACATTTATTGGGTGCATAGTCATCAAAACTACAAAAGACATTTATTGGGCGCCAATATTATTTGCACTCTACTTCTATTATTTTATTAAATCTTCTCAACAACTGTGAATTGAGGGAGGAAAGTCAGAGTTTGTAATTTATCCTGAATCATATTTCTTGTAAATTTTCAAGGTGTGTCCTGAAACTGATTCTGTTCCATTTATCATCTTTCTACTACAGTCTCCACTGGCATCAATTATAATCTGTGGTCTCAGTCATGTCAGTAGTGTAACAACAACTTGTTTCTACACTCCAGTATTCTAGCACTAGGAAGTAACAGTAAACTTGACAGTTACGGTGTCATCCTTTATGAAAATTAGTCCAGCAGGAACTATATAACCTGTTGTGCGCGGTAGCTTTGAAACTTTCAGCCTTCATTTAGCATCATCTGGGAAGTTGTATTAAACTTGGGTTTTAGACTTGATCCATTTAGTAAAGTAAAAGAAGCCTGTCAAACGACACATAATATGTAGACTGACTTCCAGTTTCTTATCTCAAACTTGACCAGCAGTTAATTTAAGGAAGAGCAATGTTAGACTCAAAATTAATAGGCCCTGGAGACCTCTGATCTTCTTTAAATGACCTCTCAGGAGTATTTTATCATAAGCCTACCTCATATTTTCTTAAATATTATGGTTTTTTTCAGTCTAAGGAGCTAAGTTTTTCAGTAATCATTCCATATATATATTTATTTACCTTGTAAATATTTTAGGGATGATCGGAACAGGTAGATGAATCCCAAGAAGCTAAAAGAATAATTCACTGGAATTTTTTATTTATTTTATTTTATTTATTTATTTATTTATTATTATTATTATTATTTTTTAATGATAGTCACACAGAGAGAGATAGAGAGGCAGAGACACAGGCAGAGGGAGAAGCAGGCTCCATGCACCGGGAGCCCGACGTGGGGTTCGATCCCGGGTCTCCAGGATCGCACCCTGGGTCAAAGGCAGGCGCCAAACCGCTGTGCCACCCAGGGATCCCCTGGAATTTTTTAAATGCAAGTAGAAGGCCAGATTTCGTTTTTATAGCACAAACATTGCCTGAAGTGTGTCATTTCACCATTTTAAAGTATTAATGGGAGGTTTCTATGTGCACAGGACCAGAGAAGCATGTAGAAACATACAAGAAAATATATAGGAGGGTTTCTGGCATAAACTTGGTTGATGACTTCGCAATTTTTACCCCATTCCCTGCTGGAAACCACAGTGAAGAGAACAACAAAAGCAAAATATCTATCAACTGCATTTTTCATGAAACTAAGAACCATGTATAGCTTGATGAAGTTTTGGAATATAGGTCTGGTGGGGGGAGGTCTGGAGCTGACGACCAAGAAAGAATTCTTGAGACGTCTTTGGTGCAAAATGATGGTTTTATTAAAGCACTGGGATAGAACCCGTGGGCAGGAAGAGCTGCTGCCCTGGGCCTATGAGGGGTGGCTGATTATATACCTGGGAATGGGAATGGGAGGGGTTTGAGGATAGCGTCCTCTCTAAAGAATTTTGGAAGCAAGGTTTCCAGGACCTTGAGGGGCCGGCTATTGTTGGGAAAGGTCATTTATTACCATCTAATAAAACCTGAGCCATGAGGTGGATATCGATGGGCCATGTGCATGGGGGATGATCACCAACATGTATCTTGGGGGGTAGAGATAAAGGAAATTTCTAAAGGAATTTATATATGTTAAAGTAGACTTACAGGCTCCTGGGGGTGAAGCTAAGATTGCCTCTTGCCCTTAGAAAAGTCTGAACATCCCGGCAGTTGAGACCATAGAGGAATGTCCCTCTGCCTGTTTCAGGGACTTGTCAGTGTGCTGCCCTGGGCTCGTGCCTTATCCTCAGCTAGTCCTCTGTTCCCCCATCATAATTCACTGACTTCAAAGTACATGTTATGGTAGCCAACCTTGATTGGGCAGAAATTGTATAGCACAAAGTTAAGACATCTTCAGATAGCCCAGCTGCTATCGATGTTACCAAGCTCCAGCAAAAATACCTTTTGAAAGAGGAATTTACCCTAAAGTTCTCAGGCTACATTCCTTGCTTGCATCAGTGAATGTGGGAAATGGGTGGGGAAAATAGAATTTTACAAATAACTTAAGTTGATGCAGCCAAAGCTACACTTGGAAAAAAATTTAGAGCCTTAAATAGTTACATCATTAAAAAAGTGAAATAATTGAGTGAAGTATATAACTCAAAAAAATTAAGAGAAACAAATCCACAATTAAATAAAACAAAGCAGAAGGAATTAATAAAGATAAAAGCATAAAGGGATGAATGAGAAAAAGAGAAAAAAATATATATAATAACTGCTTTTAAAAAGATCAGTACATAATTTAAAACATTTGTTAATTTAATGACGAGAAACCCATACCACAAAAGTACCAATCTCTTAGTATACAAAGAGCCTCTAAAAGTTGTTTAAAAAGAGAGAGACAACCAAACAAAAATTGGCAAGGGGTGTGACCAAATTGCTCAAAAAATAAAACTGCATATGTCTTTTAAGGATATGGCAAATAATTACTTCACTCAGTGGAATAAATGGAGATTAAAACTATAACGAGGTATCATTTTTTCACCTAGTAGATTGGCAAAACTCACAGTTTAATAATTCACTTTCTTGGCAAAGTTGTGCAGAAAAGGCTCTTAGATACTTTGGTAATGAGAGTATACGTTAGCGGAATCTCTGTAGAAGGAAAGTTGGCGAAATCATCAAAACTACAAAATATATATACCTTTGACTTAGTATTAACAATTCTGTAATCTATTCTTTAATTATATTTATGTACATATGAAATGGTGTCAGTACAAGGTTAGTCACGCAACATTGTTTGTAATATCAGGATATTGGAAATAATTGAAACCTTCATCAGTAGGTGTCTAGTTAAATCAACTATGGTACCTCACTGGATGGAGAACTGTAAATGAGGAAACTTTCTGTATACTCACTGAGGACAACTCCAAAGTGCATTGTTAACAAAAGAAACTAAGTTATAAAACAGACTTTATGTTACATTATCTTTTGTATAAAAATTATAGAGAACATAAAATTATATGTCTGAATTTACTTTTTAATGATAAAGAAACTTTAAAAATATATTCAAGATGCTGCTATTGATGATGATATCTAACAGAGGATAAATTTTTTGGTGGTTTTGATATCAGCAGAAGAGGTTTCAGGGAAACTTTTTTACTGTTTGCAATTATTTTATTTTACGGTTTAGATTTTATTTTTTGAAAATACTGTGAGTGTTTTATCCATTCAAAACGTAAATTAAAAAAATATTGAAACTATGGTACCTGCCCTCAACAGTTACAATTTTTCAGGGAGATCGTTTATTAAAAAATTATTGTTAGGGGACTCCTGGGTGGCTCAGTGGTTGAACGTCTGCCTTTGCTCAGGGCGCAATCCCCAGGTCCTGGGATTGAGTCCCACATCGTGCTCCCTGCATGGAGCCTGCTTCTCTCTCTGCCTGTGTCTCTGCCTCTCTCTCTGTGTCTCCCATGAATAAATAAATAAAATCTTAAAAAAAATAAAAAATAAATATTGTTAAAAGGATAAAATATTCATCTTATGTGTTGTTAAAGTAGAAAAAAATTATAAAATAGTGTTAAGATAGTATCCCATTTTCAAAAAATGAAATGAGCATACACATAGAAAATGTGTGTGTGTGTGTGTGTGTGTGTGTGTGTGTGTGTACAAAAAAGTTGAGGGATCCCTGGGTGGCGCAGCGGTTTGGCGCCTGCCTTTGGCCCAGGGTGCAATCCTGGAGACCCGGGATCGAATCCCACGTCGGGCTCCCGGTGCATGGAGCCTGCTTCTCCCTCTGCCTGTGTCTCTGCCTCTCTCTCTCTCTCTCTGTGACCATCATAAATAAATAAATTAAAAAAAAAAGTTGAAAAACTGTACTCCAGAATATTATGATTATCTGATTATCTCCAGTAGAGGAGTTATGGATAATTTTCTTTTGGCTTAAGTTTGGTCTTTAAATTTTTGTCATTGAACATGTTATTATTTTGGTAACATTAAAATTTTTCTAAAATAATATTATATAATAATGTTTAATAGAATACTACAGTGGTGTTTTTAAGACTCTCCCCTACCCCCATGCATAGAAAGAAATTGTATTTTATACAGGACACACAGAATTATAAGTATTGATATGTATGTATGCCTATGCCTGTAACAAGTTTTATAAAACAATTTTTTATGTTTCTTATATGTGATTCATTCTATTATCTTTTTTAAAAGTCTACGTCAAAAAATTGATTTTATGAAACTCAATTTGAAAAATACTCATATAAAAGTTTTTGGTTGTTTTAAAAAATTTTCTGTATGTATTTGACAGCAAGAGAGCACAAGCACAAGGGGAGCAGCAGAGGGAGAGGGAGGGACAGCCTTCCTGCTGAGCAGGGAGTCCCGGGTAGGGCTTGATCCCAGGACCCCGATCATGACCTGAGCCGAAGGCACTTAGCTGACTGAGCCACCCAGGGGCCCCTATAAAGGTTTCTTAAAAACCAATAAAATTTATTTTTAAAGTACTAATATGTGCCAATATATATCAATTCAGAAGAAGAACAAATGGCCTAGGAATGGTTTACACAGGAAGCTGGACTTGAAGTTGGTCCTGAGGATTGGCAGAGGGTGTAGGGAAATTTCTTGTGGTTATAATAAGGGAATAATCCAAGACATGGGAAATGATGGTAAGGGAATAATCTAAGACATGGAACTTGTTTTAAGGAAGTCCAGGTCAGTTTGACGGAAGCAGATGATTTAGAAAGGTGAGTAATCTTAAAAGTTTTGGCTAAAGTCAGACTTTTTTTAGATCACGAATACCAAGATGAGGATTTATCTCTAGAAAATGTCATTCCACTGCAGATTTATAAGCGAGGGGTAAATGTGAACTAAACATATCTAAGGCATAGTTGGTGATACCACATTCCCCACTAAAATGTTGAAGGCTAGCTAAGGCCTTTATTGGCACATTTAAAAACAAATCAATTTTTATCTTACCATGTTTCAGAAAGAATGTATATAGCCATAATCAAGTTATATTCCAGTGAAAGATGTTAAAATAGAAATAAATTACTAGCGCTGGTGAAAAAATAAGTAATGGCGGACATTTAACAACGTAAATAAAATACAAAATGCAGGCTCTTAATGACCTTTAATAACCTTTATGTTGAGCTTGAAATTTAGGTGTAAACCATTACAGAAAAGAGTTCACTAATTTCATGACTAGAGAGGAGGAAGGATATTAATTTGTTTAAAGTGAAGTTTTACTTACCAGTAAGTTCCAAAGGAAATTTCTCTCTTGGGATTTTAGATATAACAATGTCTTTGACAGCATTTCTGGAAAAGTTTAGGAAGACATTTCATTAGTTGCTGCTTTTAGTGTCCTTTAATAATAGCCAAAGGCATAATATAAAATACAACTTAATATAAAAAATTCTGCATCAGCATTTCTTTCTCTATTTTTAGTTTTTGCTGAATAGAATAGTAAAAATCTGTAAGACCCAGATTTATGATTAAAATATTAATAAAATTAGCATCAAATATATTAAAAAGTTTAAAGAAGTTCCAAAATACCAAAAGATTACCCCTATGACATTTACAAATATCTTAAGTATATACCCGAACAATGTAACATTTAGGTTAGTTTGTAGAAAATCTGCACACCCAGTGGAAAAAAAAGTTTTTTCACATGGAATGGGGTATTGTTGAATTTTGTTTTCATTCACACTTTACCCAAACACAAAAAGTGCACAAATATTTTGCCCATAATTTATTTGAGAAATTATCTGTGCCATACAATTTAGTGGAGGATCATCATCTCTTTTTAATGTCTTTTCAAAGCTTAGACAGTGAGAACTGATCTGATATTTGAATGGACTAAAGAGTGAAAGCAAGAAGTCCCTACCAAGAAGAAGACCAAGGCACTCACTCTGACTGAGACTGTGCTTGATGTTGGCACTTGTGTAATCCAAGCAGGAGAGAAGGGGTCAATAGAATAGAAGTGATACGGGTCCCTGGAGTCCCGTGGGACTCCCAAGAGTCCAAGAATGAATCTCGTGGACACAGGAGAGTGAGTAAGGGACAGAAGTTTATTAAGTATGGATACAGAGAAAGCTCTCTGGAGTGAGAGGGGTCCCGCCTGTGTTGCCACTGAGGGCCTGTAGAGTTGGTCTCTTATTGGAAGCCAATTAGGGATCCTAAATTCTTTTAATGTCTCCATTGACATCACCATTGAGTAAGGACTGGTGATAACATCCCTAATGACTAACTTCCTCTTTGGGGTCTAATTATTCTTTGGTCTCAAGTAGCTGTCATAACAAGACACCCTCCCCACCCACACCTAGGGCAGGGCGGTCTGGCTGTTTCCTTGATCCCTGGTTTCCTTACACCTCAGCATTTTGGGGGTTTTTGTGAGCCTGCTTCCCTGGCCCCCTACCCTATCACTGCCCAGCCCTGTTTGTCCCTAACTCAGGAGGGGCAAGGAGAGGTAAGGTCAGGAGTGGAGAGGGGTGTTGGTAAGAGGTAGAAGTACACCTGCAAGAGGAGAGTGCGGTTTGCCTGTGTGTGGCTGGTCTCTTGAGCCACATCACCCTTCTCCTTCACAACTCCGCTCCTCCCCTCTCACTGGCCCCACAGCCTGCGGCCCGCAAAAGCATCGCAGGTAGAAAACCTCCGAAAATGATGTGTAATTGCCATGTTAATTATTTGTCGACTTCACAGAGCGTAGATGTTCGTAAAGTATTCCATAAAAATATCGTCTTGTCTCACGCTCACATTGGACTCTGCAGGAGTTACAGCACTTCTTCATTCAGCCAGCTGTTGTTGTTTTGTCCGACATCCCCATCAGCTAATAAGCCCCTTGGATCTAATAAGGATATTCCCATTCATTTTTGTGCATCTCAGTGTCTGATGCATAATTCAGTAAGTACTTGATGTTATTTTTGAGAAAATCTGGATATTTAATAAATACTTGATGTAATTTTTGAAAAAATGTTATAACTGAGACTATATTTTAGAACAATATAGAAATTTTATTTAGTTCTTAATGTTTCTAAAGTGTAGCGTGGTTGAGGTTAATGAGTGAGCTCCCTTTGGAAATAAGATAGGTTCTGTTTTGGTTCCATTTGTGTAATAGTTCATTTTCCACATTTTCATTTTCTTCTTCTATGGTTTTATATTAGAAGTTACTTTTTCAAGGGGTTATCATGCTCTTAGCAAACTTTGTAACTGTTTTTAAGTAGAGAGGAAAATATTTCTGATGCACGCATACTCAGCTTGTCTGTATTTTATACTATTGTGAACCATGTTTGATTGGTTCCATAACATTAATTTAACACCTTGATGAGACTTCTCCCTGCTGTTAATTTAAAGCGGTCAAGCAATCTTACATAATATTTAATATTCCTTATTTGCAAATTACTGTCCTGTATTAACCTATTTCAAAAGTGAAAATGAAATACAAGAACAGGCGTTGCTTGTTTTCACTTTTTAAATGAGCCATTTATCTTTCTTTACCGTATTAACAAAATTAGTGTTAACCTTCTGCTACGTTGTCCTTGAAGGGAAGAATATAATTGTGCCACACAAGACTTGTCCCACATCCTACTTTACTTTTCGTAGACAAAGTACACATGCTAAGAATTTCAATGACTTCAAGATAATAGCATTTAAATTAGAAAGACCAAGGACATTAAAAAGATATCTGCAAGTGATTTTTTAAAATAGGATGCCTCATTCATCTATGAGCCTTAGAGAAAATGAAACTTTAAGTTTTTCCTTCTGTTATTTATGTAATAACTGTTACATATATTAAAACTAGACCATTAAATGGTCTACTAAAAATGAGGTCTTATAACAGAAATACCCATAGAGAGAAATTATCTTGTGGGACATCCTGAAGCCTTTGATTGGTGACTATTTAATGAGAAATAGAATCAAGATCAGCAAAGTTCAGTTATAATTTCTTGTGTGTCTCTTAGTAACAAAGAACTCTCATGTTCAAATCATGGCCCTTGTTGTTTTGTGGTTTACCATACAGATATTTCCTCGTGGTAAACCTAAGAGTTAATGACTTTTAGCAATACTTTTTGGCAATGCTTATATTTTCTTTTGAGTAATAAATCTGTATTTTCTTTTCCCCCTGGACTCACTTCAGTTGGTGACAGTAATACTCTTTTCTTTCCTTCTTTCTTTCTTTCTTTCTTTCTTTCTTTCTTTCTTTCTTTCTTTCTTTCTTTCTTTCTTTCTTTCTTCTTTCTTTCTTTCTTTTTTTTTTCTGCAAAAAAAGGTGATTTGATTTGATCTGATTTTTATAAAAGATTTTATTTACTTATTTGAGGGGAGGTGTGGAGGGGGAAGCAGACTCCCTGCTGGGCAGGGATCCTGATGGGGGAACTTGATCCCAGGACTCTGGGATCATGATCTGCAACAAAGGCAGCCTCTTAACCAACTGAGCCAGTCAGGCACCCCAAACAAGTGATTTTATTAAAGTAAGTGATTTTACAGGACCCGTGGGCAGAAAGAGCTGCTAAACTGGGACTGTGAGGAATGGCTGATTATATACGGGAGTTGGGGGAGGTAAGGAAAAAGAGAAATATCCAAAGGACTTTTATATGCCAAAGAAGACTTAAAACATACTGGAGGCCTTGCTATTGTTAAGCTAAAGTTGTTTTTCTCTCTAAGCATTAACATTGTTAGTTGGAAGTTTCCTGGAGAAAGTTATACCCTGCCTATCTGAAGTATTGGCCAATACTTGAGGTTATAATGAAAGTTAATTTTATTTACATTCCCTTCTGCCTTCCTTTTAGGGCAGCCAGGAGTCCCTGAGGAGTGGGGTGGGGCAGGGTGGGGTGGAGGGAGAGGTTTGGGGTGTCACCTTGTCCCTGCCTGCCTTCTGCTCCCTCATCATTTCCCCCATGTACATTTTTGAACCTTCAATCTTTAAGGTTGTTGAAGGCAAAAAGGTCTTACCTTGTCTAACTTCTCTAACTTCTTCCTGAATAGGGGCATAGAGATGTCTCTCCCTATGGGTCAACGTTAGTAGGGGTATTTATGTACATACTAATTACCAAAGTCAGAGGAGCCACTCCAAAGTAGACAACATATATGAACCTCCTCGAGTAGAAAGGATCACCTGTCATCTGGAATTTATAACAGTGAAGGAGTCTTGGCAACAGGCAGGGAGACCCCGGAATTGACAACAAAATAAAGTTAATGCTATTAGGAGAAAGAGAAGCCTAAATAAAAGACCTTTGATAGGTGACCATAATTTTTCTCCAAATCAACAAGATTTATAATCACTGAAGGGAAGAGAGATCGTTTAAAGCACTGATTTGAGTATCTATATCTTTTAGCAATCTTGTTACATTTTAGTGATACTTGGAATATGTACATAACATTTAGTTTTTATGCTAGCACATGTTCCACGTTGTGTAGCAGTGCCATTCTATGCCATTCTATTTTATAGAACCGCTTTACACATTTGTGTTTACGTCAGTATTTAATAGAGAAATCCTATTTTCAGTGTCATTTAGGGCTTTGACCATATACTTATTAAGAGTTTCTATGTACCAAACAACATCGTCCAGTCCTAAAGAGGGAACAAAGATGGATATTAGGTGGTCATACCAATGAAACACAAAACATGTCCACCATTGCTTTAAATTTGGAAGGTCGGCTGGGTTGGTAATGGTCTTAATAATGTGTCCTTACATCCAGGCAAACCCCAGAGTACAGCGAGCAGTCTCTCCAGCCTCAGGGAAGCTGTGGACACAGGTTGGAACTGCATAGGCATTGGGTCCTGGTAGGAGCCAGCCATCTGATACTAGGCCTCCTTGAACTACAGTCAGCCTATTGGGTTTTGGAGGGCTATCTTTTGGATTTATGGGTGACTGCGTGTTAGGCTTAGTTAAAAGGTGGTCACTGTGTGCTTGGCTAAAGGCTTTATGTACAATTTTACATCAAGAGGAGTGGCCTCTAGGATAGATATGACTAAGGAGGAACCATCAAGAAGCCCTCTTTGTTTGAGGCCTAGCTTTATTCTAATTTTGAAGAATCACTGGCAAAGGGGAGAAAACTTGTCTCAGGAGATAAGGGCATCTCCAAGTGTATCATCCAATCCAGTCATAGGGAAAGTAGGATCATCCATTATCTCCACAGAATAACAAGCATGGAGATTGTCTGTACATGAACTATAGTGGCAGTTTCTCTGAAGTTTACCTCAGGTTCTCCAGCATCAGTTTTTAGGGTTAGGAAAAAAGGCAATTTTAGTTTTTTAATGACTTCTGGTCAAGAGAATGGAAGAAGATTGGAAACCTGAGTTGGAGAACCAAAGGCCAAATGTTTGAGGAAACCAGAAGAATTCAGGATTTGGTCTAGTTTATAATAAAGAGCATTAAAATGTAATATTTACAAAGATTTGTTAATGAAACATTTTCTCTGTATAATAACCCTCATTTTTAACTAGAAATAGCCAAATCAAGACTAATTTATTTGAAAAGCAAGTCCGGTTTTAACACACTTGGCTTAATTATTTACATAAGTTCAGCAAGAACAGTGATTGACTGTATAGACCAAAAAAATTTGCTTTCCTGGAACTTTAATAAGGCATCTCTAGATTGAACTTTTAATGGCCCCTCTAGGCCAGAAGCCAAGCCAAATACTTCCCATCAGACATGTCTTCAACACTTATACATTTGGGCAGATTTCTCGAGGACCCCAAAGTATCCTGAGGTCCTGTACCTCGAGGAGGTGACATTCTTTATTCACCTGGTAGGACTGATGAGAACTCTTTCAACAAGGTATCAGGCCAAGATTTTCAAGGGCTTATGGCTCTATGCTTCATAAGGTCAACCTCCATTCTTTTAAGTTGCATGGTCATATCTGAGTCTATGCATATCTCTCAAATATGACATTTCAGTCAAGACCTTAGTAAAGTGACCAATGTTTCCAATGGTGTCCTGTTACAAGGAGAACAGATTCTTACTGAACTTATGCTTAACTGTAATTGCCATGAAAAAGAGAATGCTTACAGTTTTTGAATTTCAGAGGGTTCAGATGGGGAGAAAAGTTAAATGCTCTAATTTGTTCACAGAAGAATGGTCTTTTTTCTTTGTTTGTTTGTTTTTTACAGAAGAATGTTTTATCACATTTTTGTGAGTTACAGATATCTTAAAGTTTCCTTCATCTGGAAGAGCAAACATTAGAGAACCAGCAGTGTTTCAAACAAGAGTCACAAAAACTATAATCGTCTTCTTCAGTTCATTACATGTTACTAATTTTACTTTTAAGTTTTGCTTAGTTTAAATGCAGCTTTTTACTTAGTTCTGGAAATTCTTACCCATTTTAAAGATATGGAAAAACTTGTCATAATAACCATTTTTAAATATCCTAGTATGGGACTATGAGTTAATAGATTTTTTTGAATCCTCTCTAGAAATAACTTTAAGAGACTCCTCCACTGCTAGTAAAGTCTTGAATGTGGGGTTTCTGGGAAGTCATCAGTGTTCATCTGAAATAAATAGGTCAAAAATTTCCAGGAATCCATAGGTGCTGAGCATGTCTCTGGCTCTTCAGTTAGCATTAAGTGGATACATATTGAGCACCTACTATGTGGTACTCATACCACGAAAGAATGACAACACACAAGAAGTCACTGACTAAATAGGTCAAAAATTTGGAAATTTTGGAAACTATGTACTGAAGATACTGTGATTACTCTGACGATCTGTCCGAAAAGCAGTTAGTCTGTACAGATTGGAATAGGGTTTATCACCTCAGTCACCATTCTTTTTTTTTTTTTAATTTTATTTATTTATTCATGAGAGACACAGAAAGAGAGAGAGACAGAGACACAGGCAGAGGGAGAAGCAGGCTCCATGCAGGGAGCCCGATGTGGGACTCGATCCCGGGTCTCCAGGATCACGCCCTGGGCTGAAGGCGGCACTAAACCACTGAGCCCCCCGGGCTGCCCTCCATCACAATTCTTATTTACTTGTCTGTCTTCCCAATAAGACTAATTTATTTTTTTTTCAATTTATTTATTTGAGAGAGTGAGAGAGTGTGTGATTCTGTGCATGTGAGTGGGGGGGATAGGCAGAGGGAGAGAATCTCAAGCAGACTCCCCACTGAGCACAGAGCCTGATGTGGGGCTTGATCTTATGACCCTGAGATCATGACTGAGCCAAAATCAGGAGTCAGATGCTTAACTGACTGAGCCACCAATGTTCCCCCAGACTTGTCAAAATCCCTTTCATTTTTCAGAATGTGATCTGTTGTTTCATACTTTTAAAAATCTTTGTAATGCTGCCTTCTTTTCCTGGAATGTATTTTGAGCATCATTTCTTATTTAAAGTCTTTCTTAATCCTACTAGTTCAAATTAGGTCCTCCTTTCCCTGTCTTGCATAGAATTCTGCACAAACCATGATTAGTATCAGAGCTATTTTATTTTATTTTTGAGTAAGCTCCACACCCAACTTGGGGCTTGAATTTATGACCCCAGGATCAGGAATTGCATGCTCTACCAACTGAGCCAGCCAGGTACCACTATTCTTTAATATACTTCTAGTTGTGTATCTGTGAAGTCAAGGACTATATTAATTTACTTTTGTCTCCCTTGTACTGGTTTAATGGTGGCACATAAAAGGTGATCAATACTTACAAGTTGAAAGAATATTTTAAAGAACATAGAATGATATGAACTCATAGATGCAATTGTATATGAGAAGTCCAAAAAAATCTAGGTTTTAATAGGTATATAGGAATAGGACTTAAATGATTTAGGTTATAATTCTAGTAGCCACTTTCAAGAAAGAGCAATGAAACTAGAAAAGACCTGGGGTACCTGGGTGGCTCAGTTGGTTAAGCACCTGGCTTCACCTCAGGTCATGATCCCAAGGTCCTGGGATCGAGCCCTGCATCTGGCTCTCTGTTCAGCTGGGAGCCTGCTTCTCCCTCTCCTTCTCCCTGCCACTCCGCCAACTTGTGCTCTCTTTCTCAAATAAATAAAATTTATGAAAAGAGAAAAAGAAGAAAGAAAGAAAGAAAGAAAGAAAGAAAGAAAGAAAGAAAGAAAGAAAGAAAAAAGAAAAGAACAGAAAAGAAAAGAAAAGAGAAAAAAGAAAGGAAAAACCAATTTGGGAGAATTATAGGGATTACTAATTTGGAAATGTCATATGACTAATAGTTAAGGAAACACTTATTTTAATGATTCAGTGACTTCTTGTGTATTGTCATTCTTTCGTGGTTTATTTGTAGATAATTGAGTACATTTCTAAGCTGGTAAAAATGTGAAAGTTATTCTCAGCTACCATATATCTTGTGAATCAAAGTATTTTTTTTTAGATATGTAGAAAAGCCTAAATCTGGAAAAGCCTAAAATCACTGATTTGATTGATGGTAAATTGCATTTTCTTTGTTAACCCCTTAGAAATTCTAGTTTGGAGTTAGAGGCCATAAAAGCAATGTTCTTCCCTTAAGGATTTTCCCAATTATTTCCTGGAGCTTACTAGGCAAGAAAGGCTGTTCAGAGGCCAACAGCTTGGTACCTCCTCCACCAAATGTACCCTTACTAGATTGTTTTTTTTTTTTTTATAAGACTTTAGACAATATATTTGATCACTTTGAAACCTAAATTCTTTCTTTGTACTTACTTCATCTACCTGCCTTATTGTGGTAAAGACAAGGTAATGAAAGCTTTGTGTAAACTCTCAAGTACTTTAAAAATATCACTTATAATATGTATGCAATTATGGCTCTCTGGGTTGGAAAGTATAATATCCATTGACTTGGGAAACTGTTATCCACTAAGCGTTGGAAGCTTTAAAAAAAATCAAGATGTCTGAATACTAGGTCATCTTTTTCATAATAGCACTAAATTTCTTAATATCTGTTAGGTTCCTGTTACAGAAAAAAAATTTGACCTAGATATATTAAACAGATATGCTTGCAATCTGGGACAAAAGACAGGGGAGACTCTATATCATTGCATGGGTTAGAGATTGAACTAATGAGTTATACTGAATTCATTCTGAAAATAGAAAACAATTTAGATGTATTTTGATGGTGAGCTCTCTCATTTAATAAACTTTAAGAAAAATAGTGAAAAAAGATATGGAGGTCAAAGTTTTTAAAATGGGAAAGTGGAAGAATAATTGGAAAATGCACAATTCAGAAAGTTAGTGTTTGTAAGTTATAGCTTGAGAAACAGATGTATTTCACAGTTAAATATCAAGTCAAATTCAGTAGTTCAAGAAATGTTCTACAGCACTGAGTGAAGTAGAAGACACAATTTGAAAAAATCGTTTAAAAAATAATCCATGTTGTAATATTCATTTCTTATATAAGTATATCATTAAGTGTGATATACAATCATCCTAATCCTATTAGTACTAGATATTATACAATGTTAGTTCTCTCCATTATTGGCAAAAAAATAATTCATATTATAGGCCAATTTTACTCTTGTCAACTAAATGGCCTTGAAAGACATCATCTCCTGTTTGGATAAACTCTTGTTAATTGTTCCGATTTCTCTAATAGAAATCATCCAAACCAAAATGCCACTTAAAACCATTTCTCCAATGTCATTTCACGTGATTTTTATAAACCTATAAAACTTTATCCTAGATTTCCATGTCAAGAACTAATGTATATGAAATTGTTTTGAAATCGGTTGTCTATTCAGACTTGTTGGCAAGAACATAGGATACAGTTAGAAGTCATAATGAAGAAACAATTTGCAAGTTTGGACCAATAAAAAAACAACTGTGAGTCTCTAGAAATTCTGCAAAAGACTGAACATTTTGTTATTGTCACCGGAATCCCATAGTCTTTAAGTGGTTGTCAAAATCCCCAATGGCTCTAGCATCATTACTAATGATGTGAAGAAGCAAAAGAAACCGGTAAATTCTGACCTTAGTTTTTTGTTGCACAGATATGGCATGCAACTTAATAAGGTCTCTAGCTATTTCCTTACATTTTAGTAAAGACTGAATGTATTTTTTAAAAAGCAAAAGAATGACTTACTAGGTGGGATTTTATATATGTACATATATGTATACATACATATATATATATTTTTTCTTTTTTTTCTAGAAGGGATTTGAGTCATCTTTTGAAGTAAATGCACGGATAGCATAAATACTTCATGATTGTGTCAAAGGCACTAAAAGCTTAGCTGAAGTCATTTTTTTAGTTCTATAGTACAAAATGTTTGAGTTTACTTTTGTTGTTTAATAGTTGCAGTATTTTAAGATACAAAAAAGTCAGAGCTTTAATATTTATTAGCAGATTGACATACATATTATGCTTCGTTCCAACAGAGGATTTGGAGACTCTTGCAAAAATATGTTTAATAAAACAGACTAAAAATGAGGGGTTCATAAAACTGGAGTGAAGAGAAAAAAGCATAAAATATTTAAGGAAGATGTAATTATCATATAGAAGTTTTACTAGAAGCTCCTCTAAGTGGATGTGGGCTGGAAATTCCATTCTGAGTTTATGAATAACAAAAGTAAGATAAGAAGGAAGCTGCTCAGGAGGACAGCTATGCACAGTTCTGAAATCTCAGGGAAAGTATCAGAAAGTCTTTACTGAAAAGACCAGCTTTTATTTAATAAACACTACATGTACTTTAACTCAGACATCATTTTAAGTGCTTTCCTCACGTAAATCTCATAAATTAACTATGAGATGGACATTATTATTTTCCTACTTTTGTACATAAGGAAACTGAGGCACAGGGAAGTTAAGTAATTCTCTCAAGAAAACATAGTTGTAAAGAAGCAAAGCTTGGATTCCACCTTGAGTGGTTTGCCTTCAGGCTGTCTGCTGTCACACCCTGTGCTGTGCTGACTCCCAGGGAAGAAGTGGAATGGTGCCTGTAATTTCACCTTTATAATAAGTATCCTGAGTTTTATGTGACTGTTTCTCAGTATGACCATCAGTAATGCTAATTACGGACCAGAGAAATTTAGTTAATTTAGGAAATACAGATACTTTTTCCACTTTTAGTTGCATATACCCCTATGGGTCAGCTGCTAGATGTGTGGTTTTGAACGTGCGTTCCCTGGAGTGGTGGTATCAACATCCTTTGAGAGCTTGTTAGAAATGTACATTTTCTAGCCTCCCTCCAGACTCACAGAATAAGAAATCCTGGAAGTGGGGCCTTTAACAAGTCTTTTAGGTGCTGCTGCTGCTTTCTAAAACGTGAGGACTGCTAATCCAGATAGGAAAAAAGAAAAAGAACTATCCTGAACCTATAAATTCTCTTCATTACCTTATTTCTGTAATTTAGATAGGGAGAATATAGGACGAATTTGGAATAAAAGTACATGTTTTCTACCCGTGGAAATAAGAGAAGTCACATTTATCAGGGAATAGACTGGTAATTATTTGAGGTATAAGCAATGACCTCTATAAACTTTAATCATCTCAAAGCATTCTAATGATCAAGAATCAGTGAAGCAGAAATGCCTATTTTATGGCTTTTTGGAGAAGTTGATGTTCCAAAATTGAATTTCACAGTCTCATCAGAATTCAAAAGAAGATATCTAAAATGATATTCTGCATGAACACTATTTTTTTTTTTTGGTCTTCCCTTTATGAGCTCTATATTCACTGCAATCATTCTGAAGTGATTCCAAGACAGAAAATGGTAAAATTCATCTATTTAAGAATTACAATTTTTAAGCCTATATTTGGTCAGTCACATTTTAGATTGAACAAGAGAGCTAAACTGTAAACATTACTTTTTCAGAGGAATGTCCCTGACTTCTAAGCAAAATCAAATACCCCACCACACAGTTTAAATTTCCTTTTCAACACTTTTATTTTTTTGTAATTATACATTTAGTAGTGTGAATCTTTTTAAGCCTCACTTCCTTACCCATAAAATAGTGATAATATTACCTTATCAGCTCTATTATCTCAAATGAGATAACACAAGCATGGGAAATTCATAGTTTCTATAGTTATTTGTTTATACTGCTAATAATGTAATATTACTACACAGTAAGCCTCATGAAGGTGAGGATAATCTATATCTTGGGCCATTGTGTTGCCTAGTATTTAGTAAGTACTCGGTGTTCGTTGAATGAATTGATAGATTGAATGGTTCTTTTTTTTTTTTTTTAATTTATTCATGAGAGACACAGAGAGAGGTAGAGACCCAGGCAGAGGGAGAAGCAGGCTCCCTGCAGGGAGCCCAATGTGGGACTCTATCCCAGGACCCCGGGGTCATGGCACCCAGGTGCTCCAGATAGATTGAATGATTCTGATCTTGATGAGATGCCTGAGCAATGTGAAAGTATGTACAGGGCCAGAAACAATTTTAGAGATAATTGATCCTCACATTTGGCACTTCTGGGGAGGCCGTTACTAGCACAAAATTACAAGACTGATAGCATCTCTGACCAAGATTTATTCTTAGACCATGATATAACATATTCTCCCAATTTTACCCTTTTTCTGCTTCCTCAATACCCCCTATTCTCTTACTTTACTGTCCACTTCCTTAAAATGTTTTGTTGCTTTGGGTGTAAAGCAAGTTGAAAATCTAATGATATTTTAAAATTGGGTTGGTGTTTTTTTTTTTTTTTTGGGGGGGGGGGGCAGAAATCTGGACAGTTGACTCATTATATTCTTCTAGGTAGGAAATACATGCAAAGTAGTAAAATAACTTTTGTCATCTTACGACAGTGAAGCATTTGACATGACAGTCATTCCTAGCAGTTTCGTCAACACGGCAAGCAGATGAGTGGTATTTTTCTAAGCCATATGGAGCTCCTAATATGAGAGCAGAGAGAACACGGAAGTTACTCATCTGGAGTCTGTCAGCAAAATCCGATTTTAGGCACTTTGAAATTTTAATAGCAGAATCAAGGTCACAGAGGAGCAAGAGAATCAACAGAATTCAAGGTCAGAAAAGACCAAGAGAGAAATGGTGGCTTAAAAATTGTTTCAGGTCATTTTGCGTCAACTAAAGTACATTACCCAGGTCCTTCTTCCAAAAATGGGTAGGATTGTGAGACAAGCTGATAAATCCCAAGGCATACTGACACACGTACACAGTCACATTTACACGGTCTTTCTCTATCACCTTCTGTCTCTGTGCCTTTTTGTCTCTCTCGTACAGTGAGCACATACTCACTGAGTACCGCCTATGCGCCTGGGGCTGGCAGTGCAGTAAAAGACAAAACAGACATTTTGCCAACTCTTCTTGAGGTGTCTATTGTTGGGACTGTCACACAATTTTTCAAAAAGCTTCCCCTAGGTTCCTTAATCCTGCTAGTATTTGTCTTGTCTTAGCTCCTGAATACTTTCCTAGAAGTAAAAGATAGCTAAAAGACTTCCTAAGCCTACTACTCTTTCTTCTTAAACTTCTTATGTAGAGTTAAGGTTACTGAAGGCAAAGATCTAGAGGAATATGGAAAAACGAATTGAGAATATGCTCACCAGATATATAGAAACCACTTGATCAGTCCAGTTAGTAATAATTTAGTAGATAGAAATATAAAAATTGACTAAAATGCCTCCCCCAAACTAGGTAATTACATGCATAAATATAAGTACCTTTAGAGGTTAAACTAAAAGTACAAAATTGGAATGAAGAATTTTTTTTAAAGAGTTTATTTATTCACGAGACACACACAGAGAGGCAGAGACACAAGCAGAGGGAGAAGCAGGCTCCCTGCGGGGAGCCCAGTGTGGGACTCGATCCCAGGACTCTGGGGGTCATGAGCTGAGCCAAAGGTAGATGCTCATCTGCTGAGCCACCCAGGCATCTCTGGAATGAAGACTTAATGAAGAATTAACTAAGCATATTTTTAAAAATAGAAGAAAACCATCTAGGAGATGAAACTGTTCTTAACCCAAGACCTGATGTGAAAGAATATGTACCTACAAGTCAGTAGCTATTTTTGTACATTCCTCATAGTTAGATTTCCTTGAGTATTATGCTCAGGTCTTCTCATTACACTTAAAAACACACAGATGTGACAAATTACTATTCATATGGAAGTATATGGGGAAAATATGATCAAGGATGTATCTAAAGTCATTTGGGAGGGATCCCTGGGTGGCTCAGCGGTTTAGCACTGCCTTCGGCCCAGGGCATGATCCTGAAGTCTTAGGATCAAGTCCCGCACTGGGCTCCCTGCATGGGGCCTGCTTCTTCCTCTGCTTGTGTCTGTCTCTCTCTGTCTCTCTCTCTGTGTCTCTCATGAATAAATAA
This sequence comes from Canis lupus familiaris, assembly GCF_011100685.1. Classification (NCBI taxonomy): domain Eukaryota; kingdom Metazoa; phylum Chordata; class Mammalia; order Carnivora; family Canidae; genus Canis; species Canis lupus. Next base: position 3,065,634 of record NC_049224.1, on the reverse strand, counting down.
ATAAAATCTTTAAAAAATAGAAAAAATTATTTGGGAAGAGGGGATTATCTTTCAGACACTGATGGTGAGGTAAATTGGTTAGCAGTTTTGTAAAGCACCAATTTAGACACGGCTTCTCATAGTCTTACACATTTATAATTTATTAGAATTACATATAAATGTCAAATCATAATAGAGAAGAAAGTTAAATTTAATATTTATAAAATTCTAAAGTTGGAGATGAGACTTTCAAAGGTTTGAATGTATACAGAAAATAAAAAAAATAATGTAATTTTGAGTATCTAACAACAGGCTAATCTTAAATGTTAAAAAGATCCAAGATAATAAGATAAATCACACATTAGGACTAGTACATATCATAGAAATAACCCATAAAAAATGAGGAAAAACGCTAAAAATCCAATACATAAATGGACAAAGGACATGGGCTGACAGCTTGCAAACGAGGGACTACAGTTGTTTAAACAAATATAGAATGTATTGGTTCAATATAAATATATTTGCAGATAAAGGCATAATTAGGTTTCATTTTTTCAAAAGATTTTATTTATTTATTTTAGCGAGAGAGAGAGCATGGGCAGAGGGAGAGAAAGAAGTAGACTCTCGCTGAGCAGGGAGCTCAGCACAGGTACCCAATCCCTGCACCCCAAGACCATGACCTGAGCTGAAAGCAGACGCTCAACCTACTAAGCTACTCAGGTGCCCCTAATTAGGTTTCATTTTTAAACATTTTTAACAAAATTAAGAACCAATAGGATGACATCAAAGTGAGTAGTTATATAAGTTGTCCCACTGTTTGACCTCTTAATCTTATTGCCAGGAATCAATCTGAGGAAAATAACCTTGAAATGGAAAAAAAAAACTGGATACTCAACTTCACTCATCATGTTATTTATAATAGGAAAAAAATTAGAACTAGTAATTATTGAAAAGGTTATGGGAGTGCATAAAGGGTTGATAATGTTGATCTCTTATTCTTTTTTTTTTTTAATCTCTTATTCTTTGTGGACTCCCTAGTATAGAGCCACAAATATCACTAAAGTCCATTCTACAAGAATATTTAAGTTCAGGTGGTGTATATTACAAATATATGAAAATAATGAAAAAAATATTAGGTTCTAAACAAATATTATATCTGTAAATTCAGTGAAATATTGGCATTTATGAGCATAGCAAATACTTTTAAAAAATCCTAGATCATTTAGCACATTCTTTCATGCTATGAAATATTATCCATCTTTCCATTATTTTTTAAAGATAAACTAAGCTATATATGTATATTATTCCTTACTTGATCAGTTTAAGATTTCTTACATTTTGTATTTCTTGTGTCTACTTCTCTCCCTCTGTGTCTTGATGATTAATAGAAGCCTTTGAAAAGTGTCCAAGAAGGCAATTATGCAAATATAGTTATTTTAGTGGTATTTCCATGATAAAAATTGTAAGTGGAGCAAGCTTGAGAATACATAACTATTAATATGAAGGGATTTAATATGATATAGCTAGGCACCTAATACATTTGTATTCATTTGAATAAGACCATTTGTACTCTATTCACCAATATTTGTTTTGTTATTTGTAAGCATTCACATTGTCCCTGTAATCAGCCAAAGATCAAGGATATCATAATAATTTTATATCCCTATGGCACCTTGTACTTAGTAGGGATTCAATACATTTTTCAAGAATTGATTAGGTGATTCAGTCTTTGCCACAGATACAATCCATTTAACTCTTTTCTGTTACAAACATACAAAATATTACCATTTACTTATATCCGTAAAAGACAAATTTTTGTTTAAATTAGTTATGAAATAAAATATTGATGAATCTGACAGCAAGTTAATACCATATGATTCCTTTAGAAGTCACTCAACTCAGGCAATATTAGAAAAAAAACATGATTTTGGTGACTTGTTTTATCCTGGTGGTTCTCCATTATACTCCACTTGTGCAGATAAATACTGTAATCAAATTGAAAAAGTGCGTTTGATAATTAATGAGTCTCAAAATGCCAGAAGGCACAAATTGTGCAAAAAATATTGTGAAAGACATCTTGACTTAAAGAAAGCACTATCTCAGCTTGGATGCTTGTTATAGTATTGGTGTATACGTGTGTACACTTGCCACCCTAATGGCCTACTTAACGCAGTTCAAAGGAACACAAATCGAAAAGTAAGGGTATTTTTTTAAAAATTCCAGGTGAAGACAGAATGAAGGAAACGGATGAGAGGATAACAGAAACTATGATAATACTGTATAAATATTTTAGAGGTGTCAATGGGAATGACATTTTTGGTAGTTCAAAGAGATGAAATGAGAAACGGTCTCAAAATAGACATGGGAGATACATCTTTATAAGCCCAGAAATAAAAGAGGAAATTATGGGTGTAATTATTCAGTGAAATAGAGAGCTGTCATCTTCGTTTGCATCTGTAAAATGAAGTTTAAATGAAATGAAGCAGTACGGAGACCCTCTGCCCAAGTATGCTGCAGATCTGAAATATGTTTTTATATTAACATTCATGATTTTTCACATAGATAACCACTAAAGTCATCTTAGTACTCTACTCTTTTTTTTTTTTTTTTTTTTTTAGTACTCTACTCTTAACATTAAAATACGTAGATAACTTATGTGACATGAAATAAGGTTCTGCTGACAATTAGGAGTATTTATATATTGTGCTTGTGAATTTGACCTAAATATTTTATATTGATCCATACATATGTGTATATATGTGTGAATATATAGCTCATATATATGTATATATATATATATTCGTATATTTGAATACATAACATATATGTATATATACACACATGCACATACATGTATACACAGGTGTACCCTTTGCAGTTGAACTCTTATTTATAATGAGACAGAAAGAATTTTAGTAATACAATATATTGGAGGAATTCACTGGCTTCTAGCATATCACTCAGGAAGTTGATTAGGTTATTTCCTATTTTTATTGCTTCAGTTATCAGTAGGCAAAGGGAAGAAAAAAGTATTGGCATATTTTGTAATCCTGGATAATTAGAGACAATGAGCTCTCATGGCCCCTCCAAAATAAACACACTGACAAAACTCAAATTAGCCAGAAATTATTTATTTGATCATCTACATGTGAGGCTTTAAAAATTTAATGAAAAGATACAAAGTCAATTGAACTAAGCTTTCCAGATGGTTGGATCAACTTTGATCTCCTATTTTCTAATGGTTATATATGATTTTTAGGATTGCCACTCACACTGTGTTTGTATAAACTTTGTCATTTCAAACAGATGAACATTATTTTGGTACTTTGAGATCTTCTGTATTCATTTTTCATTCATCCGTTCATTTAATAAACTTTTATTAAATGCTATTGTCTTTGGTTTTTTAGTACTTGCAATTTTACTCAGGAAAAATTCTAAGCGATGTCAAGCCCACAAATTATAGCTTAGGCATGGAAATACATTATAAATCATCTCAAATTTTTCTCTTTCATTGAATAATTCCAGTTCTTTTCCCTTTTCATATGTCTCAGATTCAAGATGAGCATGTTCTTCTGGTATTAAATAGTTGAGTGAAATATATTGCCCCCAAACCTAAAGCTATCTGTCTTTATATCGAAATCGTTAATGTCAAACCTGAGACAGTTTTGAAGGTGAATGAAAGGACAGGACCTTTGAGCTTGATATTTGACATTTAAATACCATTTTGTGCCCTGTACATTGTGGGGATGCTTGATGAACACTAAGCAATAGTGATAATAAATAAAATGGATAATATGAATTGAGGTGAAGCTGTAACTGGAAACAATCTTACAGAGCTGCAACAGATACCAAAATCATTAAGGAGTAAAATCTGGTCTCTGTAAAAAAGGAAAATAATAATTAAAAAAAAAAAAATAATAAGGGCACCAGGGTGGCTCAGTGGTTGAGCCTTTGGCTCAGGCCATGACTCCGGGGTCCCAGTATTGAGTTCCACGTTGGGCTCCCTGCAGGGAGCCTGCTTCTCCCTCTGCCTGTGTCTCTGCCTCTCTCTGTGTCTCCCATCAATAACTAAATAAAGTCTTTAAAAAAATAGGATAAGGGATCTAACTTAGATAAGAGAATTAGTAAGGGAAATCAGTGGTTATTTTTTCTGTATCTAACACCTGAAAAAGAAAACAGAGACAATAGAAAGAACATCCGATTTGGAGGAAGGAACACCAAATAACATGAATATTTTAGATCTGTGAAATTCCTTCTATCCTGTCACTACCAAAATTAGTTTATTGATATTTTCATGTTAGTTCTATATTAAGAGATCTATGAATGAAGTACAGCATTTCATTGGTGAATGTTTTAGATTTTTTAGTGAATGTGAACTTCCAAGCAGCTTTTTTGAAATTGGAAAATATAAATTTCAAATTAATGTTTTTATATATATTTACTGTCTTTAAAGTTAAATACAATAAAATTCACTCATCTTAATATACAGTTCTCTGAGGTCTGACACATATTTTGAGTCATGTGACCACTGTAGGAATCAAGATGCAGCACTGTTTTCCCCAGCTTTCAGAAATCTTCTTTTTCTTTTTCTTTTTCTTTTTTTTTTTTTTTAGCTCTCAGAATTCTTTTGTGTTCTCCTTCTGTCGTCAACCCCTCCCCTCAGCCCCTGGCAATTACTGGCCTGGTTTTTGGTCCTATCATTTTGCCTTTTCCAGAATGTCATGTAAATGGAATCCTAGCGTATGTGCAACTGGAGGGTGAGCATGGGACTTGTGTTTCAAGTGGTCAGGCAGTTTTGAAGAGCAGCACGTTGGGATGCTGCTAGGTTTGTTTGCCACACTTCCATGAACTTGGTTGGTAAGGGAACAGCAGGCCAATGGGTGCAGACAGTACCTTAGTCATGGTGTTGCAGGCAGCCTGAACTTTGCTTGAGTTCTCCTTCCACAAGTCATGAGGGGACACGATCCCTAGTTTCTTTTTTTTAAAGATTTTATGTATTTTTTTATGAGACACACAGAGAGAGGCAGAGACACAGGCAGAGGGAGAAGCAGGCTCCCCATGGGGAGCCTGATGTGGGACTTGATCCCGGGACTCCAGGGTCATGCCCTTGAGCCAAAGGGAGATGCTCAAGCACTGAGCCCCCCAGGTGCCCTATCCCTAGTTTCTAAGGCTGTCTGCTGTATAAACATTCTTGAAAAGATAGTTTGAAATGTGTGGAAATGCTATAGACGTACACCTCCCAACATAGCGTTGTGTAATATACAAAATTATGGGATCATCTTCTCTAGCTGTTTCCTCCTCAAGATGACTGCCATATCCTCTTATTTCCATACCTTCCAGCTATGAAGAAGGGATTTCTCTTGAGTTTCAGCTGTTTGACCTGCTGCGCAGTTCCACTTGACTAGGGTCATAGTTGGAGTAAAGGGCAAGAGAAAAGCAATAGAAGAAAATACCAGAATGTCCCCACAGCACTTTTGGAACTACTGAGTTGCCTTTCCCTGTTTCCTTTGGTGTGCTTCAGTGCTCCCCTCATTGCCACCACTGCAGGGTAGGTCTGTGACTGCAGCACTGTCAGGGGTAGATCTGCTGGGAAAGAAGGAAGAGGGAAAGAGAAGGGAAATTCTCTGCCCACTCTCTGGCTAACCAAGGCCTGCTTTCCTGGTTCCCTGGCCAGGAAGGCAGGGTTTCTTCAATTTTTTTTTTCTCTTTACTATTAGGCATTTGCTCTCTGAGTTCCTCTTTGGGTCAGAGTCAGGAGACAACAGAAGAATAACCAGCAAACTCATCCTTGCCATGAGTTTTTATACGTTTTTGCATCTCCTCCCCAGTCTGCCTGTCATTGTTAACTTTTCATTGTCCTCAGGTAATTGGTTCTGCGTTTTGTCCAGACTTCTGGTCGTAGGAGCAATAGCTGGTAATGGGATTTCTCTATCTTCTTTGATACCAGAAGTCCCGTGATACAGCTTAAGTCATTTGTGTACATTTTATTTTGGAAAAGGTTTTGGAGAATTCTTTGTAGGTTCTTTTTTTGTTGTTCTTTTTATCATACATAAATTACTGCGAATATGAAAAAAACACAGAGAATGAAATTGTAAATACCCATATCTAAAATCATTTTAATTTTTTCCCCAACATTTTACCATACTTAAATTTTTTTTAGAAATAAGAATTGAAACAATTCAATAAACTTGAAGCCCACCTTGAATCTATTTACTTTTCAACCCCTAGTGCTATTTACTCCCCTGATTTATCTTTCCTTATATTTTTAAACTGTGGCCATACTATGCTATTTGTACTATCCATAAGCATTATTTGTTTTTAATGTTTTGCAGTTATTGCATGTTTTTAAGATATTACAAATGGGGGACGCCTGGGTAGCTCAGCGGTTGAGCATCTGCTTTCGGCTCAGGGCTTGATCCCGCAGTCCCAGGGTTCGAGTCCTGCATACGGCCTCGCTGCATGGAGCCTGCTTCTCCCTCTGCTTCTGTCTCTGCCTCTCTCTGTGTATCTCATGAATAAATGAAATCTTTAAGATATTACAAATGTTTGTCATTCTGCAACTTACTTTTTGTACTTAATATTTAAAAATTTTGTTTGCTCCTATTAATAGGGAAGTTCTGATTTAAAAATCAGTTTTTAAATCAGTTTTTAAATTTTATGGGTATTACACACTCCATACATTTTCCTGTTAATGAATATTTAAAAATTTTGCTTCTAGTTTTCACTAACACAAACAATCCGTAGAGAACATCCTAGTATAGGTATGATATGTGTCTCTCTTATTTCTCTTATTACCTGAAAGTAGAGGAGCAAGATGAAAGGGTATGCACATCTTGAATTTAGTTAGACGTTGCCCAAGTTGTTTCCCACTGTGTTTGTGTGTCGATTTATCCTCCCATCAATAGGGTGAAAAAAAATCCCATTTCTTTACATCTAGTAATACTGTGCTTACAATTTTTGCTATTCTGATAGATGATAGTTTCACTTGTATCCCCTGATAATTAGAGACCCTTCTGGCTTCCACCTCTATGAATTGTATTTTTTGCTGTTTTAAGCAGGGATCCTGGATCTGTTTTTAGTCCCTTTTACTAAGTAAGAGGAAAGCCTATAATTAAAATTATCTAATTCTCGACACATAAAAAAGAAACACACCAAGCCTGTAGCATCAGCTGTACTTAATGCTTTGTGTCTTTGTTTTTTGAAAATATTTTGTTTCTGAGTCCTGGACAGCCTTTTCGATTAATTCTTTTTATATTTTATCCATCATTACTATGTGTTTGAGGCAGGGATAAGGTTTTAAAGTATAGATCCACTATTTCTTCTTAACTTTTTGTTTTAATAAATGAATGATTGTATTAAAATATAAAACTTTCATATATCAAAGGGCAAATAAGTACATTATTTGCAGCAGATATGGCAGGCATTAATTATTTAACAGATAGAGTGCATATATTTTAAGAAAAACAAATTTACTCTCTTGCAGAAAAACGGGCAAATTCATGAAGGAAAAACAATACATGAAAAAAAATTTAACCTAAGCATTCAAAGAAATATAAATGAAAAAGTAATTATGCTCTATCTTTTCCTAACAAATTGACAAATATTGGAAAACAATAAATGCTGATTAAGGTCTGAGCTCTCTGCTGATGAAATGTAAATTGCTGCAACTTTTCTGTCTGGTAACTAGGCTCTAGGTAGCAAGTGCTGTGCTGTGCAATACTAAATAGCCGCTAGCCAAATGGGCTATTTAAGTTCAGTATTTATTTCCTCAGTCTCATTTAACACATTTCATGTGCTCAATGAACACACTGGGCCAGGGGCTACATACTGGACACAGCAGATAAAGCATTTCCATAATCACAGAATATTTTATTGAATATCACTCATCAGGGATTCAAAAGAATCATATCCTTTTCCCAATAACCCTACTTCTAGGAATATATTCTAAAGAAATATTACAAGTTTAGGGATTATCACAAAGCATTGAAAACAATAGTAAAGATTTAGAAATAATCCAAATGTCTGCAAAAAGGTACAGATAAATGATTATAAATTCATATAATAAAATGTTATGCAGCCTATTAGATGTGTTTTTGTATTGATGTTATGGTAATATGCTCATAATATGTTCTTAACTGAACAAACAGGCTCCAAGATATTTACGGCATTCAGTATAAATTTTCTTTAAAATGTTTTAAAATTTCTGTTACAAAGCATGGTAGTGTTGGCAGTTTCTCTTGCAATATTTTCTATCACACACACACACGCACACACACAGACACACACATACACATTACTTTTATAGTCCCAAAAAATAAAAAAAGTACATGGTTTCAGTATCTGTGTGGTTTGAACCCCCGAAGCAATGAGTAATTATGACCATTTTAGGTGGTTACTATCTTTTGAAATTTAGTGTTGTTGGCATGTTCATATCCTGAAATATCATATTACATATGTATAAGTGATGTCTGTGTGTGTGTGTGTGTGTGTGTGTGTAAAGTACTGATAGAAAAAAATTCAACTCAGATGGCCTAAATGAAGAGTTTTTTAAAATAAAAGGAGCTACTAATAGAATCACGGGCAGGATTAAGGGAGCAAACTAGGGGTGGTTAGTTGTGGAGAAACTCAACACAGTAAGAAGCTGTTACTATCCATAGGAATAAAGGGATGAGGGGCAGAAATAGCTTTGCCAGAGCACAGTGTGTGCTGGAACTCTATCTACACCAGGCTTCCCAGCAGAAGTTTTAATCATGAAGAGATGCAGCAAGTGCTGAAAACACAGCACCAAATGAAGAGTACAAGTATACCTTGTTTTTTTTTGTGCTTCGCAGATACTGCATTTTTTACAAATTGAAGGTTTGTAGCAATCCTGCATCAAAGAAGTCTTTTGGTGCCATTTTTTTTTCAATAGCATTTGCTCATTTCATGTCTCCACATCACATTTTGGTAATTTCTGCAATATTTGAAATTTTTCATTATTATATTTGTCATGATCTGTAATCAGTGATCTTGACTCGCTAAAGGAGCAGATGATTATCAGCGTTTGTACCAGGAAAGCATTTTTTAATTGAGGTATGTACATTGTTTTTTTTTAGACATACTGCTATTACTTACTAGGCTACAGTATAGTGTAAACACAAGTTTTATATGCACTGGGGAACCAAAAAATTAGTTTGACTTCCTTTATTGTGGTATTCACTCAATTACGGCAGTCTGGAACAGAACGTAATATACATATATCATGGAAAATAAAGTAATTTTGATGTGTATATGGCGAAAAGCTCTTCTCTACCTCACCCCACTGAGTTCAGATCATTAAAGAAATATATTGATTCTGCGAGCAAGTTTGTAGAGGAAAAGCTTTGGTAAAAATCGTCTGCAATTCTTTCTCTTAAAAGTTAAACTTTGGTATTGAATACAATTAAAACACTATGGAATCTACTTTATATACTATGCTATGCTAAACAAATGCCATTATTATTGGAAAAGATCTAGTGTACAGTTTTTTACAGGTTATTTGAAAAAATGAGAAGTAATCTTTAACTTTACTTCATCTAGGATTTATTTTTTTTAAAGATTTTACTTATATGAGAGAGACAGAGATAACAGAGAACACGAGTGGGGAGGAGTGAGAGAAGCAGGATCCCATTATGTAGGGAGCCTCTTGTGGGGTTCAACCCCAGAACCCCGGGGTCATAACTTGAGCCAAAGGCAGACGCTTAACCTACTGAGCCAGGTACCCGTCATTTAGGATTTAAAAGCAGGATTTAGGATTTAAAGAGCAGTTTTAATTACACGGTATATTGATATTTGTTAAATGGGATCTTAAAATAATAGTTTACATTCTAAAATACATAAGGTTGTAATATATTAGTATAGGGTCCTGTTGTTTTGGGGCCAAAAATAGTATAAGACAGCAGTCTTTGTAGCATGATTTTGAAATGGCACTTTACATTGTTTCAGTCATCTGTTTGGAGGGATAATTTATATGCAGATAAATAGAAATCCTTTTAGCCAACATTCTAATAAATTTAGCTAGACCGATGCATATAGTTGCATAATCAACACAACAATCAAGTTATAGAATAGTTCCATCACCCTCCAGAACTCTTCTGTGCCCCTCTGTTGTCAACCCAGCTCTTTGAAACAAATCAAGAATGTCATGAAAAACGAATCATATAGCATGTATCCTTTTGAGTTTGACTTATTTCATTGAGCAAAGTGCAACTGAGATCCAGATTGTTTCATGGATAACTAATTTTCTTCTTTTTATTGCTGAGTAGCAGTCTATTGTGTGGCTGTACCACAGTCTGTTTATTCCCCAGTTGAAAGATGTTTCCAGTTTTTGACAATTTTGAAGATAACTGCAAATGCTCAAGTACAGGTTTTTGTGTGAACTTTTCTTTTTTTCTTCTCTTGAGTGTATTCCTAGGAATGGGACTGGTGGTTTGTTCAGTAAATGTGTATTTATAAGAAACTGCCAAACTGTTTTCCAAAATGGCTATAGCATTTTGCAATCCCTGCAATAGTACATGAGCATTCTAGTCACTCATTCTTGTCAGTTTTTTAAAGAGTAAATCAATTACCACTAGCCATTCTCATATGTATGTAAAGGTATCTCATTGGTGTTTAATTTGCATTTCCTTAATGCTAATGATGTTGAGCATCATTTCATGTGTTTGCCATCCATATATCATTTTTGTTGGGTGTTTTACTTTTGACAACCACAGAAGAGAGAAAACAGGGAATTAAAAGGACAATCCTATACTCATGGAGGAAATAACGTGTTCTGCCCCCCACCTTTTTTAAAGTAGGCTCCACACCCAGGGTAGAGTCCAACGCAGAGCTTGAACTCACAACCCTGAGATCAGGAGGTGGACACTTAACTGACTAAGCCAACCTGCCCCAAGTGTGCCCCCTTTTTAACATTACCTTATGAAGTTTATTAATACATGAGATTTATTTTTAAAATACTGTCCTTATTGTCTATTTAAATGAGAAAATGGCCATTCTTCTCCCTGACTAACTCTTACCAATACAGATATTCACCATGTTGTTTGAAATAATAGTTCTCACATCTTTTTGATTCTTCTCCCCATTTCCACAGCTGTTTCCATAGGTCACCAGTTTTTTTCCCCCAGTTCTTAAGCTATTTTCTGTTCCTCCCATCTTAGCAGGTGATCTTGCTTCTTTTACTAAGAACCTGGATAAGTAAGAAACTCTGGTGTACTCTCAACGATTATTTTCACCTGTCCTAACCTCCATCTTTTTCTCATCCCAACTCTTATCAACTCTCCTCCCTGGCTGATTTTTTATTTTTCTCTGGTTAACTCATTGTTATGGACTGCACATTTGTGTCTCCCACAAAATCCATATGTTGAAACCCTAAGCCTTATGGATGGTATTAAAGAAGTGGGGCCGTCAGGAGGTAATTAGGTTTAAATGAGGTTATGAGGAGAGAGCCTCCAAATGAGGTTAGCGTTCTTATAAAGGGAGAAAGAGACGCACACTCTCTTCTCTGCCCTGTGACGATGCAGCAAGAAAGTGTTCCCCCCATTGTGTCTGCCAGTGGCTTGATCTTTGACTTCTGGCCTGCGGAACTGTGAGATGTAAATATTTATTGGTTAAGCCTCCTAGTCTATGGTATATTGTTGTGGCAGCTGAACTAAGACACTCCTCAAGCTAATGCCAGGTCTTCTCATCTCCCTTAGGAGGAGTTTGGCGTTTGATCTATTAATTTTCTCTGTTTTTAAAAAATATTTTTCTTGTCCCCTTACAGTCTTTTTTCTCAACCACTCCATCCTAATCATAATAATAGCCAAAGCTTTCATTCAACTAGTCTCTTGTAGTCTTTGATAACAACTCATGTCTTTATAAAGTCACTTATAAGAATAACCTGTCTTACCACGTTGATTTTTCTCATCAGTGACTCATTTGAAACCCATGGAACAAGACTTCTTCCCTGACCACTGTACTGAAATTGAATGCAAGTCTCCATGATGACTTCCCTTTACTGGCCTTAGTAAACTTCTTAGGTCTCAGCCCACATGAAACCTGTGCTACTTTTTGAAAATTCTTATTACTCTTTATGGGAACTCTCCTCTGCCTTTGCTTTTTGCTTTTTCTAGTATACAGTACTCTGTTGGTTCTTGTTTCTGTTATTTACTGCTATATAATACACTACCTTGAAACTTAGCGTCTTAAAACAGTGTTTCATGATTTGTGATTCTGTGGGTTGCCTGAGAAGTCCTGCGGACTTAGCCTGGCCCCTTGCTTGTGCTTACACTCAGCTGGCAGGTTAAGGGGCAGGCTCTGCTGAGGCAGCGTAAAAGGCTGGTCTTTCATCCCAGGCTTCTTCACACCCTCGTGATCTCAGGGTAGTGTTCCTCGATGGTGAAGATGGAAACATCAAGGTTTCTTGAGGTCTGGACTTGGTCATTGGCCAGCAGTCTATTGTGACATTAAGCAACATGGCAAGCAAAGATTCAAAGTGAGGAAGAGACTCCGTGTTGGACGGGAGGAAGAGGAAAGTCACATTTCACAATCTACCACCATTCTTACCTTTTGAAAACCTACTTTCAGTCTTTTCTTAGATTCTCCTTTTCTATCCCTCATGATGTGTGTTAGGCTGCCATTCTCCTACCAGTTCTATAAGCTTTCATCCCATGGTGATTGTCTCCGAGGATCACCACCTGGATCGGGTGTCCCAAAATAAAATAGAAGAGAACCACACCATGATGGCTTTTCATGATTTATTTCTTGATCCATGAGCCATGGAACTATCATCTGCTCAGTTATGCAAACTAGATTTCTGGAGTAGTGTCCCTTCTCTCCCATACCTAGTAGCTCACTAGTTGTGCTGACTATAAATCTTAAATGTCAGCCTGCTCTTCTTCTGGTGAAGCCATTATTCAGGTTTCTATTGTTCTCTTTACTTGGCTATTATTTTTGTAATTTTGAGTTTTGAACATTTTTTAGCACAATAAAATTCATTTATAAAGAGAATATGCATATGCAAAAATAGGAAAGAAGTTTATCATTCTCTTCTGTTTTTGGCATTTAGTTCATAATGCTAATGTAAGACATTATTGTATTTATTGTGAAAATGCCTGTGATTGTGAGCTTCTTGAATGTAGAAATCCTACAGTAATGTAGGCTTGCTAAAAATGCCTAACAAATTAGTAAAGATAATGATAACACCAAAAATAATGGATCCAGAGATCAATAAAACTCAGCTGGGTTCGTGATTAAATGTAGAGAGAATGCTTGTGGAGAATTGGGGAATTGCTTATTGGCTTTTCTTAGCAGGGGTAACAACATTGTCTCTTGTTGATTGGCAGGTTTGAGCTGTGGCAATTAAAATTTCATTTGCTTACTTTAAGGCTAGACCTGAAACCCTACTGATTGAGTTTGTTTTAAGAGGTACTTAAAGTCCCATCGTCTGCTTTTTGATTCATTTGTTTCAAAGTAAGAGGTTTTATTTTTAAAACAATGGCTTTTCTTTAGGTAATGTGATTGCCAGAAAGTCTTTCCAAAGGTTGCACCTTTGTTGTGTTAATGTGATGGTGCCATATCAGTAGTACAGGTAGGACTTGATCCTGGAGAGGTTTGTTCAAAGAGATACTTTTGTCTTGATAGGACATTGAATGGATAGAGATATACATGGTAATAAATGCCAAATACAATTTAAATTATGAAGTGTTGCTCCCCCCCCCCCCCACCTTTTCTAAAGGAAAAGACTGCATACTTAACTCACTGATGATTCACATAGCTGAAAGTGGGAAGTGGAATTATCTGTTGGAATTGGTGATGATGGAGTCTTAAATGCATTTTCTGATTTTAGTGTTGCCTTTGTTTTTAAAGTAATTTTTAATATCTTTTTAATATATATATTTTTAAGATTTTATTTATTTATTCATGAGAGACACAGAGAGAGAGCGAGAGCGAGAGGCAGACACTGGCAGAGGGAGGAGCAGGCTCCATGCAGGGAGCCTGACACCGAACTCGATCCTGGGACTCCAGGATCACACCCTGGGCAAAAGGCAGCGCTAAACCGCTGAATCACCCGGGCTGCTCTTAATGTTGTTTTTTTTAAAGATCATTTTGTTTTAAATGTCTCTGTAGCTCTTAATGTGAAAGTATGGTATTTGTGTCTCCAGAAGTAATATCCATCTCAATCTAGTTATAGGAAAAAGTTGCTCTTGTTTTTGACAGTTACATGGATCTTGACTCTTGTGTATATATGATTTCATAAGCTCCTTCTAACACAGCAATACAGCATTTTTATCAAAACAACATCTGCTAGACCCTTTGCAGTCATCACAGTGGTATCATCATCATTTTCATTTATAAGATTTGCTGTTCAAGGCTTTTAACAACTGCTATCTCAGTTTCCTTTGTAGTAAAACTTGAAATATCAGTTCTTGGCATCAAATAAGTTTTTCTTTTAAAATTGATGTTCGGATAAATTTAAAAAGGTTAAGATGGTTATGGGGCGGCAAATTCTTGACTTTTAAAAAAAATCCTATTCCTTCCATCATCTATGCAATATTAATTGAATGCCCATTATGTGACAGCTTCTTGACAAACTCCGAAGCTACAATGATGACAGAGACGTAGTCTCTGCCCTCAAAGAGCTACCAGTCTGATCAGGGAGCCTGACAAGTAAACAGATAATTATGATACAAGGTGATAGGTGAATAATGCAAGCATTTTAACAGACAACTGGGAGAAGCATTTGATATTGTAACATGGTAATTCAAATTGAAGTAGGATCATGAACAAAACTACATTTTTGAGCAGAAATGTGGTTTTCTTACTGTAAATCGAGCCACTTTTTTACTATCTACTGTTATGTCTGTGACTTACCTTTGGTGTCTTCAAGGGCCCCTGAATTCAGGAGAGGAGTATTTGCAGTTCCTTCACTCCTCTTGGAAGTGAGTCACATTTAGTTGAAGGATCACTGTACATGGACAAAGAATTAAGACACAGTAAGCTGAGAAAGCCCTGTTCTAGGCAACCTTTTCCTCTAAGGCCTGGGTTGTCCACCTTTTGAAAAGGCCAGAGAATACAATTACATGTTTCTGCATATCCCTATCTATATTTGTTTCACAAGCTCTTTGCACACCAGAGCTGCTTGGATAGGAGAGTGCATAATAGATTGTTAATTTTGGACCACTTAATTAATCCATTTCAATTCTGTAGACTGATACTAAGCTGCTGGAGGAACAGCTTCCAAGTAGCTAAACTTTTTGCTAATTAAAAATTTCATTGTGTAACAACCATTCTGTTTAGACTTGGGCTGAGAAGGAATAACTACAAAATGAACCAGTGCTAAAAGGAAAGGTGAAGTTGCAAGCGGAGTATGTGGGACACTGTTTTCACTTTAACCAAAGAAACTTCGGTCCATATGCCTGTAAACGTGTTTGGTGTGTCTGATTTTTGTCAGACCAACTTTTTGTTGATCTTTGATAAAAGAGTAATCATGAATATAAATCAGACGCCTTACTTTTAGATCATATCTTTTGAAACAAAAAGCTGTTATTGAGAAACAATACTCAAAGTGTAAAGTGTCTATATAGTCAGTGTTTAGAACCTAAAACTATCCTTTATTTGAGAACTGTATATATTTTCCTTAAGCTTATTCTAGACTTACACCATGTGTCTGACTTTGTTTCCCTATCTGACTTCCCATTTCATATGTTGAAACCCTAACTCAGAATGTGTCTCTGAGCTACTTAAGTTTAACTGAGGTCCTAAAAGTAGGATCCTAACCCAACAGGATGGGAATCTTAAAAGAGGAGACAGGGAGAGACAGTTCAATCTCCACATACATGCGTCTAGAAAAGGCTGTGTGAGGACACAGGGCTGCTTTCTGCAAGCCAGGAAGAGAGCTCCCACCAGGAACCCAAGTGGCTGGTATCTTGATCTTGGACTTTCCAGCCTCCAGAACTATGAGAAGATAAATTTGTTGTTTATCTACATAAACCATCTATGCCCTGGTATTTTGTTATGGCAGCCTGAGTGGACTAATATACATTGTAATAATCATGCTGTTTTTTTCCCCTGTATTTCTTATTTGAATTGTTTTGGATTGTTCGAAGCAAAACGTTGGCTATGTCTTCAATTCATGATTGTTAAGATAACACGGAAGGGACATAAGATTTTTATGCTCATAAGTATTATACATTAACGCATATTCTGTTATTTTTGAACTCTTTGAAATATCGTAAGAAAAGAGAATTTTTGCATCATATGGATGGAATTTTTTTTTACTAAAATATAATAGATGTATAACATGGTGCAAATTAAGGTATACAGTGCATTGCTTTGATATATTTATATATTGCAGTATAGTTATATATTGCAGTGTAAGTTAACCACTGTGAGGTAATAACTCATTACGGTTTTGATTTGCATTTCTCTGATAATTAGGGATGTTGCACTATGTCATGGATTTTCAGCCATATGGATGTCTTTTCAGAAAAAATGTCTATTTAGTTCCTCTGCCCACTTAAAAAATTGTTTTGTTTTGTCATTGAGCTGTAGGATTTCTTTATATGTTTAGATATTAACCCCTTGTCTGTTACATGGTTTGCAAATGTTTTCTCCTATTTCATAGGTTGTCTTTGTGTGTATGTACAGAAACTTTTAAGTTTGGTGTAGTCCCACTTGTTGATTTTTGATTTTGTTGCTTGTGCTTTACATGTCAAATCTAAGAAGTCAGGTTATCCACAGGAATTTTCTATACTGACTGGAAAGAATAATGATCATTAAAGTTACTAGTTTTACTTTATCTTGCCCATTTAAAAAGAGATTTGTTTTCATATTCATCATATAAATATTTGGAACTGATGAAACAATCAATTTAATATGGCTTTAATATAGATTTAAAATAATATCATTGGGGGTAGTACATGTAGAGGACTTCAAATAAACGAGAATTTTATACCCCTTTTAAAGGGTAGTGAAGAACACAGGCTTTACTATGAAATTCTTGATCTCCTATGGTAAAGATGTATAGAATGGGTAAATTACTTTATCAATCTAAATTTCAGAGTTTTTTTTTAAATCTGTAAACTGGACTTAAAATTACGTAGTAGACTAAAATGGAAACTTACATATATAAAATCATATGAATCATATGCATGGAAACATTACAGTGTCTGGCACAGTATAATCTTTTAAAATGTCATGGTTATAATTCCCATTTTTAAGGATTCAGTGTGTTCTTTAAAGAAAATAACTTTTAGAAAGGACTCAAGCTGTAGACTTGCATTTTCCCTATGTTGTTTTCTGAATAAGTATCTTTTCCTAGCCTTTGACTGGACAAATAATTGGCAAAAATGCAAAACCAGAATATTTGAAAGCTTGATTGCTAGTTTGAGTAATACAGCTATTAACCACATGACTTTGACAAGCCTCTCGTCTTAACTCAAAAGACGAATTGTCAGAGCTAATTCATGCAGATCATCGCTAATACAACACCAAACTATTAAAATAATTTAAAGGATAGAAGCAGAAACCACACAAATTAGTATGTATTAAGAGTCTTGAATTCCATCTTCTGTAGCTTCAAAAAGTGTTCCTTTGCATTTAGGTTTTGCTATTGGATTAACAGATAAGCTTCAGACAATGTATGCCAGTTGATTTGGGGACTTTTCATTCTGTGGCTCATTAATTTCATAGAAAAGCTCTTTTATGTGCCTATTTCCTTTTCTCCATCTAGCCTTGCCCTCATACATCCTGAAATTACAGGTTTATTTTTAATGAACAATCTGGAAGACCAGTTATATCCTGCTAAAATATTATACAAATTGGAGAAAGTTACCAGGGAAGACCTAAGTAAAGGCCAAACTATTATGAGTTAGTAATGTCATAAGGGGATTGTAGAGTGGCAGCATCAACATCACCTGGGAACTTTTTAGAAATGCAAATTCTTGGGCCCACTGCCAGACCTACTAAATCAGAGATGGTGGGAGCCATCAATCTTGTTTTACAAAGTGCTCCAGATGATGCAGGCTAACTTTTGAAAAATACTCTTATAACTTTACAAGGAGGTCTGATGGATGCCATTCATTTCTTCTGGAATCCCAGAGAAGAAGTAAGTCATAAGCATACTTCTGTAGAGTATTAAGACCAATCTCAATACTGATGATAATGATACAAGCTTATTGTCAGGATTATCTTGGAGATATGTTGCACACCTGAAACTAAGGTAACCTTTAATCTGTATGTCAACCTTACTTCAATTAATTAAAGATCATTTTAGGGGGAAAAATTTAACAGTGTGGCATCTTCCTAGAAATTAAATTTTTAAATTTTTTTTTAAGATTTTATTTATTTATTCATTAGAGAGACAGAGAGAGGCAGACAGCACAGGCAGAGGGAGAAGCTTGCTCCACGCAGGGAGCCCGACAAGGGACTCCATCCTAGGATTCCAGAATTACACCCTGGGCCGAAGGCAGACGCTAAACCACGAAGCCACCCAGGCTAATTCTTCTAATTCTTTTAGAATTAGCTTCCTTTGGAATTGCCTTCTGAAAAGGGTAACTTATCAAGTGACAAAATGGATCTTATTCCTTTGCAGTCCAGTTTTTTTTGGCCAAGGTTGACTAGCACATCTACCAGTTCTGGCTGTTAGTGATTGACCCTGTGTGAATATCTGATCTTGCAAATGTTCTTAATTTCTGAAGGCAGTTTTTATTTTTTTTTTAATTTTTATTTTTTTTAACTTCTATTTATTTATGATAGTCACAGAGAGAGAGAGAGACAGAGAGACAGAGAGACAGAGACACAGGCAGAGGGAGAAGCAGGCTCCATGCACTGGGAGCCCGATGTGGGATTCGATCCTGGGTCTCCAGGATCGCGCCCTGGGCCAAAGGCAGGCGCCAAACCGCTGCGCCACCCAGGGATCCCCTGAAGGCAGTTTTTAAAAAGGATTTCCAAAGTTGTTTGGTGAAATAAGATTACTTTGAAACCGTGCTTAAATAATACTACTTTATAGCCATATATAATAAAGCATAAATTTGATAGTGTTTCTGGTCTCAGTTGTAGAAATAAGTTCAAAATTCCTATATATAAATCTATATAAAAATCTATATATATAAATCTATATATATATATATCTATATATATATAAATCTATATATAAATCTATATATAAAGACCAGCTTAAAAGAGAAATGAGCCAACATTCTTCAGTATTTGTTATATAACAAGGAAATCATCAGGGCACCTCAGTGGCTCAGTGGTTGAATGTCTGCCTTTGGCTCAGGTCCTGATCCTGGCATCCCAGGATTGAGTCCCACATTGGGCTCCCTCTGGGGAGCCTGCTTCTCCCTCTGCTTGTGTCTCTTCCTCTCTCTCACTCCGTGTGTCTCTCATGAATGAATAAATAAAACCTTTTTTAAAAATAGAGAAATAATCTATCAAATGACTAATTTGAGGACTAAGGGGAGAAAAAATAAGTTTTATAAATATTATAATTTCTTTCATGACTTGGAGGAGATTTTGGGTTATTAAAGTGGGCTTGCTGAAAATCATTCCAGGATAGAGAACTTGACCTATGAGAAATATTGTTTTATTCAGTTATACCTTTGTGGATTTGGGGGTCAGAATTTGTTCTCTTGTTCTGCTTTATTTGTGTTTGTGCCACCAGAAGTTTCAAAGTAGAAATAGGATTCTGGCTTTCATAGAGTATATAAAGATATCTCAGAGTTGGTTTTCAGCCACTTTGCCAAACAAGAAGCCTTTTTACTGGAACTAATTCCTTTTGATTATCTGAATAGTTGAGTATTGTGGTGCACTATAATTGGCTCAAGAGTTTTGGTATTTCCTTCCTTCCTTAGAAACCCATGGTTTGGTATTAAAATATGTTAAGAAGATCCTCTTTGATTTGATACTATAAATGAAATTGAAGGTTTTATTACCTTCAAAGTATAAAGACCAGCATGTTATTGGGATACCTGTAACTGGGAGTTAAGGAACCATTTGACTTTTATTCTTTTTTAAAGGCAAGTCATTCTAAGTGTGTTTGCGTCACATAATAAGAATAATTTCAATGTCACTGTGTAACACATGTCTTATTACACATGCCAGAATTTCACTGCATGATCAGATTCAGAGACCAATGACTCAGATTTTTAGCAGATATGTAAGAGCATTGTAAAATTTAAATTTTGACTAAGTGTATGTCTTTTAGGTTTTCTTGGACCTGACTAGGAGTGATGTCAGGGACTGTGATATCGGATTCTGTGCTGTGGAATCCTACTGGATCTCTTAATCTTGAAATCTAGAAATTCATAGTCAGATAAAGTTTGTCCTAGGAGATGCAATTTGATACAAAATACATAATACAGTAGTTTATATACATAATTATCAAGTAAATAAAATTCCAACTGACAAATGGAATTGGCTTTCATTTTTAGTAGTCTAACATTTGCTAAGTTCTGATTTGCTAGAAGCAGATTTTCAATATGCTAAATATAGAATCTACTAGAATATTTTCTTCTAAACCTAAGTTTTCTTATTGCCTAATTCTTAACTACTAGCCTTTAGTTCAAAGTGAAAGATTCTCAGTATTTATCTTACTATTTTATGAAACCACTAAAACTTTTGGATAAACAAATGTATATCCCATGTGATAAAGTAGACTGGTTGTATTTTCATGTTATGTCACTGTAAGAAGTAGGACTCATTAGGTGTTTATTAAATACCTACCATGTGTGTATCAGACATTGCAGGATAGGCAAAGCCCCTATGAGTGTGCAGCTTATCTTTTAGAGGGAGGAGATACAGAAAAGGAAAAAAAAAAAAAACGTTGAGATAATCATAGAAAATTAAGTGAAATGGTGAAGTGGTGATGTCTTTAGACCCAAAGGAGTTCACACAGCTCCCACTGTGACCTTATCTGGCACTTCACCAGTTGCACTCTGCCTGTAGTTGAGGTGTTTGTAGACCCTGGCATATATGTCCACGTGTAGTTTGAACATTCCCTTCAGAGTCTCTGAGACTTGAGGTTCCTTGTCCCTGCAACCCTCAGTCTGCCTCCATGGCCAGCCCAGACCTCTGACTCAGGTCTATTTTCTCAGGGTGGACTACCTAAGAGTGTCTAATGAGTGGTTGTTCACAGGCTCTACAGATGCAGCTTGGATGTAGAGGATGGAGTTCATGTAGGCATATACATGAGAGGCTCCTTGAATGTTATGGGATCATGAATGGGAAGAGAAAAGGGCAGGCTAGGAGCATGAGGCCTGGAGCAGACTCTCATTGTGCTGTCATGTTCTAGTGCAGATCCCTGCAGAAGTGAATATTTGACGTTCCAGGTTGTTAGGGAGTTATCTTTGTCCAAGTACAAATACAACTTTATCAAGTTTATCAAATACAGATTTATCCAGTTGAACTTGATAAATCATTCTGCATGTTTAGATATGTGATAATAGGCCCCACAAATCTTAGTAATCTAATGTATAAATAGAGTACTACCTTTGGAAGTCCGTTTTGGATAGGATGGTCAAGTAAAGTTTCTCTGAGGAGGTAAAATTTGAGTCAAAGACCTGGAGCATAAAAATGGGTCACCTATGAAAGAACTTACAGAAGTAAGTTCCAGGTAAAGTGACTTTGTAGTACAAATGTACAGAGGTTCAAAATCAACGATAACCAAAGGCTCAGTCTGTATAAAGAACAAAAAGAGACCCTTGAAGGAGAGAATGGAATGAGAATACAGATCTGTAGGAACAAGATCATGCCTCAGTATGCTGTTGAAAAGAGTTTGCATTTAATCTAAGACCAATGAGACACTATTGGAGGATTTTAACAAGAGGAATGACAGGTTCTTAATCGCATTAAAAATCACTTAAAACTCTCCTCATGCACTCAGAGTATACGTGAGGGGGAGATAGAATAAAGAAATCAAGTTAAGACTTTTATAGTGGTCCAGGGGAGAAATAATGTTTGCTTGGTTTTGAGTAGTGTGAGCAGAGATGAACAGAAAATAGATGTGTCGTTATCTGTTGAAAGTAAATCCAACGTTTCCTGATGGATTGTATATGGGGAATGAGGCAAAGAAAAGACTTAAGAATGACTCTCAAGATTTTTGGTTTGAGAAACTGGATGAATAGTAGTTACTGAAATGGAGAATTCTCTGAGAGGAACGTATTTCTGGGTGGAGATATAGGAGTAGAGTGTTCTATTATGAAAATGATTACTTTAAGATACTGTTAGACATTCAAATAAAGACATCAGTAGGTAATCATTAGCCAAGTCTGGAACTCAAGGGTTAAAAATGGACCCTGTTTCTTGAACATACTACCCTCTTCCCACATCTTGGAGCCTTTGTTCCAGCTCTCACTTCTATCTGGTATAATCTCTTCTGGTGTCTTCACCTGGTGTCAGTCTTTGCCTAAATGTCAGCTATCTAAGTGGTTACCTACACTTTTATTCTCTGTCTCAGTATTTGTGTTGTGTGTCTTTTTTTGTGTGTGATTTTCAAACTTTTTAAAAAATTTTTTCCTATGCTCAAGGAGCTTTGCTCCTTTCACCTTCTTCAGCCAATGTCTATCACAGTGCCTGAATAGATATTCAATAAATACTTGTTGAAATTTGGGAGAAAGGAATCATTCGAGCAGGATCCTATTTCCTAAAAAGGAAAGGCAAGGTGCTTGGGGTAGATTGCTGTGAGAGATGATGGACTCTTCTCCTGCCAAAGGTTTGAGGGTTAATGAGTAAGAAGGATGCTTGATGTTCAGTAAGCACTTATTGTATATTAGGTACTTTGCTGAGCACCTTATAAAGATTTCACTTAATAATTGGAACCGCCATATATGGCAACAACTATTTTTATCTTAATTTTGCAGATAAGGAAACTGAGGCTCAAAGAGGCAAAGTTGGTGAAAATTGCACAGCTATATTTAAAGGCCAAGCAGCTTGACTCCATAGCATCCCTCTTAACCATTAGGTAGCACAGAAGGCTCACGCCATGCCACGTTGCCAAGGATCTTTCTGTTTCCTTAGCCATCGGAGATACTGAGGAAGATTCAGTGCCACTCAGTAGCTTTTTGCCAGTGTCAGGTTCCAGAGATAAATCCACTCCCCTACCAAAGGACCATCCAGTGTATACCTTGAGGAAAGACAATTGTCATTTCCTGTATACCTCTTTCTTAGGAGGTCGCCACCACACATGTAGGGTGGAGAGAGGTCCATAGGAGCAAGCCCCTGACTTGCTTCAACTCAAAGACATGTCTCTTCCTTTCCGCTTAGCCACTGGGAAGAAAGCCAAATCCACCTGATACAGACCTCATCTTCCTGTCAAAGGAATTTGGAAGGTTTCCCTCCTCTTCTATTTTTTGGAGTAGTCTGAGAAGAATCGATATTAACCCCTTTTTTAAATGCTTGATAGAATCATTTCCGATGCCATGTGGTCCTAGACTTTTGTTGGTTAGGAGAGTTTTTTTGATTATCGATTCAATGTCCTTATTAATGACAGTTTTATTCAAATTTTGTATTTCTTCCTGGTACAGGAAATTCCTAGTATGTTTCTAGGAATTTATGTTTCTTCGAGGTTGTCTAATTTTCTGGCATATAATCATGCATACTATTACAATTCTTTGTATTTATGTGGTGTTGGTTGTTATTTGTCCTCCTTCATTTCTTTGAATCCTTTTTTTTTTTTTTTTTGTTAATGAGTCTGACAGAGACTTTATCTACTTAATGGCCAAAGTGTAAGTAGGGAAGAGCAAGGATAGATGCTAAACTAAAAAAAAAAAAGGCTAGAAGTCTCGTCTTTTTTGCTCTCTAAAAATAAAGATACTCTCTAGTTTCCCTTCTTCTATTCTCACTGGGTAATAAATTCCTGAGAGCAGAATCTGTACTTTGCCTTAATCTTAAGGAATTATAAATGATAGTGTTTAGAGATGAATCGTAAGTTACTTCTTACAAGGATTTGATAGACTAAGTTGAATCTGCCTATGTTTCTGGTTGATTATTTTCAGTTACTCAGTTTCCAGAACTTGGAAAGGGTCTGTATCAGCATTTTTTCACTTAGGGCACCTGCACTCCTTCCTTTGGGAGGGTGTAACTGTTGGCTCTGAGCGTTTTAGTCAAGAAAAATGACACCTTCTAAAGTCAAGATGAATAAAAATGAATTAGGAAATTAGTATATGTACAGAGTTGTACAGCCTTTCCCCCATAATAGTATACTGGTAGATAATTATATAAGTAGAGAAATTCAATAGACATGAATTTTAAAAAGAAATAAAAGTCTCTCTAGAAAGGATAAAAGTATACGATACACATAAAAAAAAAAAACTATATCATGTAACTTGCACCTGTAATGAAATATCTTCTAAGGTGATAAGTCTTTCCCAAATAAAAATCATTTTAGGGGAAACAGCTTTTGGATGATTAATTTACAGAGCATTTAAAGAAATATTCAATTACTTCTTAAATGGATTCCATACATTCAGACTACTGTGCATACTTGTCAATAAGGATTTTCACTCTGATGTAACCCTGATAACTTCACTGACAAAGCTGAACACATTCTGAGTAATCCTTGGACTCTAAAAATAAGCAATGGCTGAGATTTAAAGTGGAACAAATGTGCTTAGCAGGCTAAGCAGGTAATGAAGCAAACTGAAAACTTGTGTACAAAAGAAAAGTAGAGATACCAATTATGTCTCAGTATGAATAGTAGAAAAATTATAGACTCTGACAATCATTTTATGTCCCGTATTGTGGCATTTTGTTAATTATTCTAAGATGTTGTGCTGTGGCTTCAAAATAAAAGCTCTGAAATGTCAGTATGTTCAGAAAGCCCATCCATCTACTTTAGGTGTTAATCTTCAGAGTGAAAAAAATTTCAAAGCATGTATTTAAATGTGTGCCTTAAAAAAAAAAATACTATGACGTTGGATGATTCCTTCCATCCTTTTGACCATGCTGTGGATAAAACTTTATATTTCCGCTATTTCTGATAACTAAATTCACAAGCTAGACCTACCTTACATTAGCTCATGCTAGGAAATAGGTTGTAATATTAGTGAGTTGTTTTGCATTTGTTTAAGGCAGAATTATCAAAACAACCTGAAGAGTGAAAATGTTGCATTAAAATAGAATTCACTCTTTCCTCAAAAGAACTCTCTTCATTTGAATTTTGAATATGGGCAAGAGCTATAGGGCTAGATTGAGATCCTTCTGCAGTAGTAGAAGTATTTTCTTTAGGGGAGCTTTCTTCTTATAGAACTAGGCAGGAATCAAAGTGAAGCATTCACTTACATCACTAATTACTCTGATTTACCTGTTGGAGATCTGACTTTAAGCATGTCCCTCTATCTCCATAAAGCCCTTTAAAAGGATACCTTTAGAAAGAAACACACAGCCATCCTGGAGGGATTTGGCAGGGCTTGGTTTGCATAATAAATAAGGACCACCTGCACCCTGTGGCAGTCCACCAAGAAGTGCCATTAGTCCCCTGCAGCCCAGGCCAACTGTGGGTAGTTGTCTTCAGCAGGTGAACAAAGGAGAAATGGCTTATTTGGTACTTTGTTCACTTCGTTTTAAATAGCTACTTTTGTGAGGCCAAAGTAATTCTGCGATTTAGGTTTTAACATTTTAAAGCTGTAATTAGGTTTCATTTCTGGTTATTTTTATAGTTCATGCCTACTATTACACCTATTCATGTGTGAAGATGGAGGATTTATAAGAACAGTGTTTTCATGAAAGTGGGAAATACTATAATAATGGCTTAATTTCATTGATTGCTTTTTCATTGTTTCTTTAAATCTCATAGAACAACTGGTACAGAGTCATTATAGGAAAATGGATGGAAGCTTTGTCATATATTATCTAGTGGAAATTAGTGGTCTGGAGACTGAAGTGTGAGCTCCTTTTTTAGACTGTAAATTATATAATGATTATACAAAATTGATTCATAATTTGGCCAGCTATTTACTTAAAGCCATTTCACTTAATTACAACTTGAAAGTTTTATTGTAATATGTTTTTGATGCCAAAATTGTGAATGTGCGAAATGTAAAGCTTTAAATTAGATTATAATCTAGTAAAACCAGTGAGTGAAGAGCAATCCGGAATTGATTTACATAGCACTTGTTTGCTGAAAGCCCTGTAACCACCAGTCAAATCCTTTTAGGACTAGAACTTGAAACTTGAAATAGAATGTAGGACCCACTTTGCTTCAGTTAGTTAAAACTATTAATTGCATGATAGTCGTTCTCTGCACTTGAGTCATAGGCATTGTTTTAAGTTATTCCAATTTGGGAGGCAGTGGGAGGCCATGTTATTGGTTAGAAAAGACACAGCCTTTGGAATCAGAAAAATGCAGATTCAAGCACAGTTTCTGTCATCTGCTACCTCAGGAACTCCTTGCTCAGAGCCTCAGAGTGTCCCACCACCACATGGTAGTTCTCGGATGCCCTGGAGAGATTCCTGCAACTTAACCTAAAGTTCTACTCAAGGCTCAGGTTTATCCCAGTGAAGGACATACACAAGGACAAGAGGAACAGCAACGGCGAGATCAGACACAGGCTGACTTGCCTCAGTTATGTGGCATTTGCGCGTTCATGTCTTCCTTTCCACCTGCAGGCTGCAGAGACATTTGTGATAAGTCATTGCTCAGGAGATCCTCTCTGGGTCTTGGAGTCCAGGGTTTTTAAAGGTAGCTGATCACACGCTGCCACATGAGCAGCCAAGGGGAGGACCCCAGACCAAGCCCCAGGAGCACAGCATGGCTCCTTGTGTTTGCCTCAGACGTGCCGACAACGTGTTCATCTTGGCCTGCTTCGCCAGGCCTGTGGACTGACATTACTCAGTAACTTTGGAACATTCCAGTAGTTTAGCTAAGGGTCATCCCCATGCCTTTGGCGGTAATCAGGAATCCAGTGAAACTGTCCTGCTGTGTGAACCCTTTCCTAATCAGGAGCTGCGAAAGTCCAGCATGATAGAATTGTCCTACAGACCATTTGTGTTTTGTCTCTCCTGTCCTGATGAACCTCCTGACTGCGGTCTGCCCCACTGGAGCACCTGGGATATCCAGAGAAACTCACTGAGCTGCAGGAAGGACCGGCTACCACTCACTTCCGGTTTATTGTTGACTGAATCCTTTGAGTATTGCTTCATCTGAGAATGTCTGTTTATTCTTTTCCTACTTAAAAGATAGTTTACCTCACTCAGCGGCCATTCAGTTTGGGTTTTTTCAACACTTGAAAACTCCTGTGCCACGTTCTCCTGAACCTCATAGTTTCAGAGGAGAAATGTCTCCCGTTCCAATCGGTGTTCTCCTGTCGGTAATGCCTCACCTTTCTAGTTGCTTTCAAGACTTTACATTTCAAAAGTTTAATCATGATATATGTCTTAGCTTGAATTTCTTTGGGTTTATTGTAAGTAAGTTTCTGTCCGCTTCTTGAATTTGTAGGTTTATATCTTTTACCAAATTTGGGGAGTTTTCAGACTTTATTTCTTGGATTTGTTTTTTAATCCCATCTTTCTCCACTTCTTTTGGAATTCTGATGACACAAATGTTCGATCTTTTCTAATTGTCCCCGTGGCTCTGTTAATTTTTTCCAACCCAATGTCTCTTTGTTTAAATTGAGTAAATTCTCTTGATCTGCCCTGAAGTTCAGGGATTGTATTCTGTTTTTTTTCACTTTACCGTTGAGCCCACTCAGTGAGTTTATTTTTGTTACTTTTTAATGTTATAATTTCCATTTCTTTCTCTTTTATAACTTATCTTTCTATTGTTGAGATAATCTGTGTTTCCATTTGTTTCAAAAGAATTTATGATTGGTGATGGCTGCTTTTAAATCCTTATCAAAATTACATCTGATCTGTTTACATGTTGGTGTTAGTTGACTGCTTTTTCTCATTCAGGCTGTAATTTTCTTATATACCGGTGTGATCAATGGTTTTTTATTGTAACCTGAACATTTCATCTATTTTGTTGGGAGACTCTGGGTCCTACGTAAATCTTTTATTTTTGCAGGACTCACACTCACATCGTTTGGGTTTAACATGCAGGTGGACTGTGGCTTCAATGATGGTTTAATTTTCAGAGTCTTTGTGGTGTTTTGTTTGCTGGTTTATCTGGTTCCCACTTGCTCCTTTAGTGCTGTGTTGGGATGGAAAGAATTTCTGTAGGTTGGGCTGCCAGATGTTTCACTGTAGGAGAAGGGAGTATCAGGCACATGAGTTCTTTGGTTCTTTGCTTGTCATTATTTCCCTGCCTGCAGGGAATACGGTGCACTGTCTAGGCTGGGTGCTTGTGGTGTTCTCTCTGTCAGGGTCCTCAGCTGCCTGTGTCTGGACAGGAGATAGAAGTCTTAGGTCTGTAGGGACAAAGAGGCTTCACAGGCCAGGCTACTGTTTGTGGTGGTATTTTCCTTGAGAGTACAGCCCAGCTCCCTTGGTATTTCTTGGTGGGGGGTAGAACATATACCACTTTCATAGGAACAAAGAGACTTTCCAGGTTTAGCTGCTTGTGTACAGGCTCATCTTACTAGTGCTTCTGGGGCCCCCCAGTATTCTTTCACAAGGCAGGGGAGTTTCTGGTCCAGAGCAAAAGAGAGCGTTTCTTCTGACAACTTACTCTTGTCCATCCACCTGCTTTTGGTGCTGAGTTTACCTAGTATTGGGGAGGACTACCATTTGATCCAGGAGAGATGGGTTTCCCTGGACTGCCTTCTACTGTGAGGTAGAGAATCGAGCCTCCTTCTGTTGTGTAGATGAGACTTAAGACACCCTGTTATGTTGTTCCCCCATTCCTGGGTCCAAAGCAATTCAATTCCCTCACCACCTTTCAAAGTTCTTTCACTGTCCCTCACCTTATCTCCATGGTTTATAGTTATACTTAGTGGAAAGGAGCAGGAAGGATTGTATTTACACCAATTTGTCTAGTAGCCGTTTCATTTTAATTTCTTGTTTTGAGGAGGCTATATAATATATATTATGTATCAGTATAGTGGAGCAAATGCTCGCATTTAAAGAAAAATTTAATGGGTTGAATAATAAAAATTTAGGGACTCCTGGTTATGAAATTAAGTGAATACTAGATGGCTTGTCATTTTATTTTATTTTATTTATTCATGAGAGACACAGAGACAGAGATAGAGAGAGGCAGGGACACAGGCAGAGGGAGAAGCAGGCTCCATGCAGGGAGCCTGACGTGGGACTCGATCTGGGGTCTCCAGGATCACGCCCTGGGCTGAAGGCGGCGCTAAAGCGCTGAGCCACCCGGGCTGCCCGATGGCTTGTCATTTAAAACACCATGGTTTGGTCAGAAAGTGTACTTCTAGTTTTCCATCCAACACTCTTCTCCTTTAAGATTTCTTTTCTTTTATCATGATGTTGTATTTACTCTTTAGAAGATTCTCCCTTCTTTCTATGCTTTTGCTGCATGTATTTTTCTCATTTTAGTGTATTAGAATTACATTCATGGTCAAGGTTATCTCAAATTCTACCTCTTTGTGAAGCTTTTTGTGATTTCTCTAGCAAAATACGGCTTCTTTTTCCCAAGTCTTTATCATCTGCTAGATTTCTCATGTGATATTTTAAGTAACATTTTGAATAGTATACTCTAAAAGTTTATTTCATTTTTTTGAAATGTGCTTTCTTCGAGAAGCAATGCTAGCAGTGATTATTGGTAATGTATGGAACGTATAGATCTTAACCACCATTTAAAAGGGTCTAATGGAATATACACATATGCTTTAGGAGTTCTGTCTTCAAATTCCAGGACTATGTTCCTCCCCAGCCTTGCATCTTTTCCTTTCCAATATAGTCCCATAGAAGTGGTGGCTTGGGATGGAGGGATGGCACAGTCGGTAAGTGTCGGACTCTGGATTTCAGCTCAGCTCATGGTCTCAGAGTTGTGAGATCAAGCTCTGTGTCAGGCTATATGCTGGATGTGGAGCCTGCTTAAGGTTCTCCTTCCCTCCTCACCGCCTTTTTCTTTCTTTCTCCTTCTTTAAAAAAAAATAATAATAATAGTGACTTGGGACCCATTGCAAAGACAGCATGGTAGACTAGGAGAAAATTTGTTGGGAGTGAACTAGAAAAACAAATCCTTTAGTTTGAGAGGAGTCTGGAGAGAAGGCAGGTGTTGGTAGATGATGGCAATTATCAACTAGTAGATAATAGAAACATGGATATTTCTGCACAGCCTCTCTGCTTCATTCATGTACAGTTATATATACCCTACTGTGTCTCATTTTTCTACCCAAAACAGCATTAACTTAACCTTTTTTTTCCCCTTTGAAGAATCCTGTAGAATAGCATAGAGTTTTCTTCCCCCCAAACACTGTGTATGACTTCTGACCACCTAGAGCAAGAGCTTTATGGTTTTCTTTATTTAGTAACTTGTAGAAATTTTTTTATAGAAAAAATTTTTATTATTTATTTTTTTTAATTTATTTTTTATTGGTGTTCAATTTACCAACAGACAGAATAACCCCCAGTGCCCATCACCCATTCACTCCCATCCCCCACCCTCCTCCCCTTCTACCACCCCTAGTTCGTTTCCCAGAGTTAGCAGTCTTTACGTTCTGTCTCCCTTTCTGATATTTCCCACACATTTCTTCTCCCTTCCCTTATATTCCCTTTCACTATTATTTATATTCCCCAAATGAATGAGAACATATAATGTTTGTCCTTCTCCGATGACTTACTTCACTCAGCATAATACCCTCCAGTAACTTGTAGAAAATTAAGGGAAAGTTATTTTGAGAAACCTGGGAAACTTTTCCATGTGTTGTCTGCCTCTTTTAACCATGTTCTTTATATGGACCACATATACCTCAGTGTTCAAACTACATACTATTCACACGTTTCTTTCAGATTCGACTTTCAATATGCTTATATTAAAGTCCTTAAGAATAAAGACCATGTTTAATTTAGCTTTGTGTTCACTTATCTTAGAATTTCTAGTATAACTGAGCATATGTATATATACAATAGGATATGTTTGGGGCCAGGCTCTGAGCTTCCACTCTTTATCCAGCATGCTATTTCAACATTTTGGCTTTCTTTTAGTAAGTTGGCATAGCATGGTATATTCCAGACTGTTTTGTCTTCTTATTGTAATACAACTATGCCACAAGTGAGTCCTGGAAAAAATCTTTCCTAGTAGTCTCTCTGAGTAGAGTGAGCTCATTTGTATACACTATGAGCTAGACCAGACCTCTTGACTGCTCTGCTCTCTTCAGAAGTCCTGCTTTCTTCCAGAAGAGGGTATTTACATTCTGTTGTCTTATTGCTATGGTAGTAGCAGACTAGCTTTGAACAGTGTCTCAGGTGTGTATTTCTAGTTTTCACTATTCTTTTCACCATTTATATGGTAGTCCCTTTCGGGAAAGGAAAAGAAAACGATGAATCTCAAGTCAGTTAATTTTTGCCATTCTGGGGCTAGAATGGATGAAGTTTGAAGTTGTAAGCTATAATGAATCTACTGAATAAACTTTCAAGTTTATATTACACTAGTATAAACAGTTAAATATACTTACTGAGTTTCTTCAGCATACAGTTGCTTTTTAGGATTCTTTTTAAAAATTTGTCGTTTAGATTGTGTATTTTGACAATTTACATTTAATGTACTTATTGATACATTTGGACTTAGGACTACCATTGTATATTTTATTCTGTTTTTTGTTTTCCTTTTCCCCTCTCTTATCTTCTTTTGACTTATTTGAACACTTTTTTACTATGCCATTACATTTTTTTCTCTTGTATTTTTGATTATGTTGCTTTGTAGTTTTATTCTTTCGTTGTTTTTTTGTTTTTGTTTTTTCGTACTTGCTCTAGAAACTATCAAAAACATTTAACTTTTCACAATATACAAAAAATCAATACCCTAACACTTCAAGTAGAATGCAGAAACGTTATTACAGTGTGGGTCTCTATAGCTTTCCCTCCTTGTTGTACTTTTCATATGTATTGCATCTAAGTCGAAAAATTCATCAGAAAATTTTATACTTTCTGTTTGTCAAGCATATTTTAAAGAACGCAAGAGAAGTAAAGTCTATTATATTTACTCATCATTTTTGTTTTTATTTCATTATCATTTTGGTAAAGAGCTTCATTTAGTGTGTGTGTGGTTGTTTATTGTTGTTGTTTTACCTATTGCCTGCTACTTTCAAAATCAACATAATCTAAAGGTAGCCCAAAAGGTCTTGACTTTTGGGTCTTCTTCTTCTTTTTTTTTAAGATTTTATTTATTTATTCATGAGAGAGAGAGAGAGAGAGAGAGAGGCAGAGACACAGGCAGAGGGAGAAGCAGGCTCCCTGCGGGGAGCCTGATGGGGAACCTGATCCTAGGACCCCAGGATCATTCTCTGAGCCGAAAGCAGCTGCTCAACCACTAAGCCATCCAGACATCCCTTTCTTTTTTTTCTTTTTTTTTTTTAAGGCCATTTCAAGCTTTTCTTTTTTTTCTTAGAATTATTTATGTATGTATGTATGTATTTATTTATTTATTTATTTATTTATTTATTTTTATCAGAGTTCAATTTGCCAACATCTAGCATATCACCCAGTGCTCATCCCATCAAGTGCCCCCCTCAGTGCCTGTCACCCAGTCACCCCACCTCCCATTCTACCACCCCTTGTTTGTTTCCCCAGAGTTAGGAGTCTCTCATGTCTGTCTTCCTCTCTGATATTTTCACTCGTTTTCTCTCTTTTCCCTTTTATTCCCTTTCACTATTTTTTATATTCCCCAAATGAATGAGACCATATAATGTTGGTCCTTCTCCAATTGACTTATTTCACTCAGCATAATACCCTCCAGTTCCATCCAGACATCCCTTTCGTAACATAAATTTAACTCTTCTCTACCTAACTTGACTTTTGGCCTTCCTTTAACCTTGATTTAGCATCGCAGCTATTCTTATTTCAGTAGCTCTTGAACAAAAATTTGGGATTTTCTTGCTTTTGTTCTTAAATTTTATCTAGTGTTTTTCAGTGGTTTGCAGGGAAAAAGTTGATGTGATCTTCTTATGTTACCACTGTTTGAGGTGGAAAAAGTTCTCAACAAATCAGTTTTGTAACTTTAATAACTCTTCTGCCTGTCAGACTTCATTTTTTTTTAATAGTATACTTTTATTAGTGTATGTGGAGTGGAAATTAAACCCAAAAGTGCTACTGAAATGAAAAGTAGCATTTTTGTAATATTTCTTTTTTACATTTTTCATTTAGAAAAATCAGCTTTATGGAAATAGTTTACATGCAACCAAATTCACAGGTTTAAATGTATATAGTTCAATAAAATATCAGTAAATTGAATCTTTCCATAAACCCCCCAAATTCCTTCTTGGCAGTCCATCTTCCTTAACCCTTGCCTTAGGCAACCACTGATCTGATTTATATCATTATAGATACGTTGTCCATTTGTAACAGTTTATGTAAATGGACTCATTATGCCTGCATGTATTTAAAGTATATTTGGCTTTAGCTAGCTTGGCGAAATGTGCAAAAACCTCTGTTTCATGTATTTGGGATAAATTCCTATTTATTGCTGAATAATAACTAATTGCCTGACTACACTTTTTCTTTTTCTTCTCTTTATTCCCCCAGGCTCCTGTTTTTCCAGCCCTCTTTCCTTTCATTTCTTCCTTTCTCTCCTTTTTTGCTTCATTATTTGTTCCTTTTTCTTAAAAAAAAAAAAAAAATGTATATATATATACACACACACACACACACACACATATATGTGCCTTTTTTAAAAAAAATTTTTATTTATTTATGATAGTCACACAGAGAGAGAGAGAGAGAGAGGCAGAGACATAGGCAGAGGGAGAAGCAGGCTCCATGCACCGGGAGCCCGACGTGGGATTCAATCCCGGGTCTCCAGGATCGCGTCCTGGGCCAAAGGCAGGCACTAAACCACTGCGCCACCCAGGGATCCCTATATGTGCCTTTTTAACCTTACAGTATTGTGTTGTTTCCTAGCTGATTTTTTTTCTAGATGAGATTTTTATATGATAAAATATTCCCTATGTAGTAATTAGTTCTTGAGAGCAGATAATAGGATGCTCTTTTATAATGGCATGTTTGCATTACTAATCTTGTGTACCCTAGCGATATTATAATTGATACTTGTTGCTTTATATATAGTATAAGAAAATACTTGGGAAAGATAAGGACCTACATGTAAAGAGTGTCATAGACAGCTAAAACTCTGGCCCGTTTACATGTGGAAAAATTAGCTGTTAGTAATGTAATCTTAGATGATCAAGTGGGAATTGGACATTTTGCATTGTACACGAATATTCTCTCAAGTACTTATGACACAACTGTTATGAAATGACAAATTTAAGTATAGCCTAAGCTTTATGATGGGAGGGAAAGGGCATGTTCTGTTTTGGTTACAAGGATACTGTCATTTTGAAAGCTGAGATTTCTGATAGAAGTTAGTAATGTAGATTTTAAAGTCCAATTGTTTAGTAACATTTCTTAAATTTGTTTCATAACCTCCTGAAGTTACAACTGGTTAGTATGCTGTTGATTTAATGGTCTGAATGAAATACCCCTTAGTTCTCTTGGCTACAGCCTCAAGTGCATCTTACAGGAAATGCACTCTTGCTTGGGCTAAAAAGGTTGTTCTTTTTCTTTGCCCTAGGATAAGAAATGGGTTCTCAATCACGAAGATGTCACATTGGGAGAATTACTGGGCAAGGTACGTAGTCAGCTGAGCTAAATAACCACAAGCCTTTACAGTGACTTTGCACTCTGTAGGTTTCTCCGTTCTCTCCAAAGCCTTTCTTACATTCCAGCATGCAGCAAGGCACATCCCACGTGAACCCAGAAGAACACAGTACCACATCTGTTACAAATACTGCAGTATTCAGTGGAGTAGATAGGTGAAAGTCTTTGACAAGTTCAAGGATGTTTCTTGGCTTTTTAAAATAGTCTGTTTTCCTCTGGAAGGACTTAAACCGTGATGCGTTCATTACAGTGTGGTAAAGCCAAAACTAGTGATCAGAGATGGGAATGAAACGGAGGGTAACAGAAGTTTAAACACCCAATAGTTCTATTCCATTTGTTTCTGGTTACACAAGATAGGCTTACTGCTCTCTGAGATTTCAGGATCGTGTATAGAATCATAGCGTGTGACAGCACTGAATGCATGATTTCAGTCTAACAATTATGTGGATAAGACAGCTTTTTATATAAAGATTCATTTTATAGCTAGTTCTGGTAGTGGTCAGAGAAGGCATAGGTTGAAAGTCCTTTTTTTCCAGTCTAGTTTGAAGTTTCTTCCAACTCCTAGGCCATACGAAAGTGTATTATGCTTAATAATAATGGCAGATATTTGGTAATCATTAATCAAATGGACTATTTGCAAATTTATTAATTGCTGATTTATGATTGAGTCCCAATGGGTAAATATTAACATCTTTGTTGATTTAATTGATGTTTCTTTTTGAGAGTTTGAATTGAATATAGGTTTATAGTGCAATGTAAAAATAATATAAAATTTACATATTTAGAGAAAACTATCACTCATGTATTTGAGTGATCAGTACTAGACTTAAGGCTCAGCATTTTAAGTAAAGAAAGCAATGATTATTAATTTTTAATTCAAATGTCAAATTGATGAATTGACAGATTTTTCCGGTTGTTTTGTTTAGTTTTGTTTTAAGCTCTGATGTATGTTAACAAAGTAAATCCCTGTTGAAATAATCCACTTTGTAGTATTCTTCATATTATTTAAAAATATCCTTTCTAAATGGGAGCATTAAATTGCTATTGAAAGCAGTTTCTATTGACTGCTCATACTTATTAGTAAGTAAATTCTAAAGAATCTCAAACTAAAAGCAGCAGTTTATGCATTTATTTCTTTTGTGATGTGCTCCTCATTTTTAAGGAAGTAGTCCTTCTTTCCATTGCTTTAGGTCAGTAACAAGTACCAGTAATTGGGCCAAAAATTATTACAAAGAAATTTCCATGAAAATATAACTAAAAAAAAAATTGTAAAATAAACCACTTACTGAAATAGAATATATAGAAAGGACTAAAAAATATATATAGAAAAAAAGGCTTTTTTTTTTTGTACCAAGAAAAAATATTTTCACTTAAAAAGAAATATTTCAGTTATTTTGATGTCTGGTTTAATATGTGAGATATGGTACCTTAGGAGGGATTTTGACCTTTAGATCATTGCTAGAGCCATTTCAAAGAATAACATTTTCTCAATGACAAGGCAGTAACACGAGGTTATTTTAAATAAATTTAATCATCTTAAAAAGACTGCAACTTTAGAGACACTGTGTAGCTTAATTTCAGCTAATATTTTTGAGTATAAGCTAATTTATGATTTAATATTTTCACTACCTATTCCTAATGAATATTTACAGTATACTCCTTCAGAGTGCATGAGCAAAAAAGAATTCGTCATGGTTTCTATACTAACAAACTTGGAAATTCAGTGGTAATAGAAGATTGAGATAGGAACTCTTAACTTTTTTATCCTTTTTTATTCTTCAATATATAATTAGACTGCATTTACTATATAGTTGGTATTCAAGAAATATTTTCAAAACTAACAAAAAAGAAATATTTTACTCACTCCTGACAGATTTATTGAATGTCTCCTTTGTACCAGGTACTATTGTAGACGTTTGGGATACATCAGCCATCAAAGCAGACAAGTTATCTTTGCCCTTAAGGAACTTACAGTCTAACTAGCAGGGGAAGATAGATAAATAATAAACATAACAAATAGCTAAATTTTATAATATTAAAGTATTCTAAGTCCTGTGAAAAATGTAGGGAGATTGGGAGTACTGCTGGCCAGCACTGCTGTTTTAATAGGAAGTTCTGGGTATGCTTTATTAAAATTGTTACTTTTGTATAAAAACTCAAAGGGATTTTAGCCATGAGGACATCTCAGAAAGAGGGTTCTAGAAGGCAGTAGCCAATACAGATTTTCTTTGAAGAGCAAGACAGACACTTTGGCCATAACTGAGTTCAGTAAGCAGGGAGGAATGTGATAGGATACGAAGTAGGTGAGGCATTGAGGGTGTAAATCATGTAGAACCTTGTATGTAGGCCATTATAATTGCTTTGGCTATGATTATGTATAAAAAGATCATCTAGTAGATGACTTTGAGTGAGGGGTGACTTTGAGTGGAGGGGGCGGCATGATCTTATTAAAAAGGTCACTGTGGCTGTTGTTTGAGTATAGACTGAGAAGTTGACAGGTTAGGAGGCAATTGCACTCACCTAACTAATAGATGATTGTTGCTACATCGGGGTGGTAGCAGGGGAGGTGGTGAAAACTTGTGAGTTCTGGTTATATTTTTAATGTGTGAACCAACTGAATATCCTGATGGAGTCTGTGTGGGGCATGAGAGAAGGTAGGTGTAGCAAGTTTACGGGGAATAAAATTAGGAGTTAGGTTTTGGATATATTCGGTTTTATCTGTTTTCTTCCAATGAAGAGGTTGGGAAGACAGCTGGCTCTCACTCAAGTCTGGAGTTTAGAAAAGAGATCTGTATGAAAAGTACAAATTGGCAGTGGTAGCATGTATATTTGGTAGTTATATGTAGCAGTTATTTCAGATTTTTAATTGAATATATTTGACATAACGTACATTTAAGGTACACAATATATTAAATCAATAAATTTATATACAGTAACATTGTCATTGAAGTAGTAGTTAGCATCTATAGCACATTATGTAATTATTCTTTCTTTTTTGTGGTTGGAAAGTTGTAGCCTCTTAGCAAGTTTGATTACAACATATACTGTTTATGTTCACTATCCTGTATATTAGATCTCTAGTGCTTGTTTCTCAAAAGTTTAGTTTATGCCCTTAGACAATGTCAGTCCTATATGCCCCCGCCATCCTCTGTAACCTCCATTTTACTCTGTTTTTATGAATTTGGCTTTTTTAGATTTGGGTTTTTTTTTTTTTTTGGCTTTTTTAGATTTCATAAATGTGATAGTATATACAGTATTTGTCTTTATCTGACATCATAAAGTGCTCAAGTTTCATCCGTGTTATGGCAAATGGCAAGATGTCCCACATTCTTATGGTTGAATAACATTATGTTGGATATATACACCATATATAGATGGCATTTACAGCCATAAGACTAGATGATTTCAGTACGGAGTGGTTCTCTATCAGAGGAGAGAATCAGAGGCTGAACCCTGGTCACTATGTTAATATGAGGCTTTAGACAAGAGAAGAAATCACCAAAAGAGGCTGAGAAAGCAATCAATTACAAAGGTAGAAAACCAGAA
Organism: Canis lupus familiaris; assembly: GCF_011100685.1. Taxonomy (NCBI): domain Eukaryota; kingdom Metazoa; phylum Chordata; class Mammalia; order Carnivora; family Canidae; genus Canis; species Canis lupus. The sequence continues at coordinate 3,027,402 of NC_049224.1, read as the reverse complement.
GATCAGATGTCTTGGAAGCCAAGAGAAGAGAGTATATCAGGGAAAACAGAGTGGTCAGTGATACAGAATTATGCTGATAGGTCAAATGAGATGATTACTGGGAATTAACCATTGAATTTAGTAACAATATGGCCACTGGTGATTTGGCTGAGCAGTTTCCTGAGAGTGTTTTAGCAGAAAGCCAGATTGGAATAGACGAAGAGAGAACAAGAAGAGAAGAATTAGAGATAGCAAGGATGAAGCTCTTTGAAGCTTTGTTGCAAAAGGAAGTTAGAGATATGTGGTAGTAGTTTCGAGAGAATGAATTGTGTTGTTTAACCTGAGAGACCCCTAACTCTGGCAAACAAAGGGCTGTGGAAGGGAAGGTGGGTGGGGGGATGCAGTAACTGGTTGATGGGCACTGAGGAGGGCACGTGACAAGATGAGCAGTGGATGTTATATGTTGGCAAATCGAATTTAAATTTAAAAATTAAAAAAAAAAAACACCTCAGACACAACAGCATGGTGGTTTGCAGTTGGAAGTAATTTAGGGAAAAACAGGTGATTTTAGAGGGAGAGATGAGAATTGGTGGAGCAGCATTAAGAGCTCCGTGGAGGGTTGTGCCCATGAATTTAAAGGGAAACCAGTCAGTGAGGTTGTGGATTTTCTTCAGCCACATTTAGCAGCATAGGTGCAAGTTAGACAGAGTGTTGAATTTAATCAGGATTGTAGATTTGACAGGGGAGTTTTATAAATTAAGAGGAGCAATGAAGTTGAGAATATATGGTAAGCAGTTATATTTGCTGACTGTACAATTTAAACTGGATAAGGAGGGCAGCCCGGGTGGCTCAGCGGTTTAGCGCCGCCTCAGCCCAGCCCCGGGATCAAGTCCCACGTCGGGCTCCCTGCATGGAACCTGCTTCTCCCTCTGCCTGTGTCTCTGCCTCTCTCTCTCTCTCTCTCTCTCTGTCTTCCATGAATAAATAAATAAACTTTTAAAAAATAAAAAATAAACTGGATAAGGAAGGAAGGACATTAAGGGTGGTGTTAGACAACAAAAGTGGTAAGACCTAAAGACTCAGAAGTTCCCATAGAGTCAATGGATTTTTGGCGTCTAGATACTAGAGGAAGTAAGCTGCGAATGTAGAAGCCAGCCAGAAGATGGGATGAATAAAATAGGTATTACAGTGGAGTTCATTATTGGCAGCTGTTTTGTTTGTTTTTATTTAGAGAAGGGGGGAAGGGACCAAGGGGGAAGGAGAGAGAGAATCTTAAGCAGGACCCACATCCAGCGTGGAGCCCAGTACGGGGCTTGAGTTCAAAACCCTGAGATCATGACCTGATCTGAAATTAGGAGTTGGACACTTAATGCACTGAGCCACCTAGGCACCCCGACAGTGGCAAAGTTTAAGGTATGATCCTAGAAAATAGGTTGGAGTAGAAGATTATTGGAAGAATTATATTCAAGAAACTGAGGGTTTGAGGAATTAGAAGGTACTCTTAAGTGTCTATTGAAATTGATAAGAGCTAAGACAGGAGTAACACTGGGTACTGTGTTCCAGGAGTTCAAATTGTTAATAAACAAAGGAAACTATTTTCAAATTCAGTAACTGAATTTGAAGGGAGCAGTGGATATATAATCAAATGATAAGGTTTCAAAGCTTGGTTTTTGGGAATGCAGGAGCGAAAATGGTTTGAAAGCAGTGACAGGGAGATAGTTGACTTTATATCATCTCCAGGGCAGTGGAAGGAGGAGGGGTGACAGGGAAATCATCACTTCAGTTCAGAAGGGAAAAGGAAGCTCAGCCACCATTTGAGTGCTCAAGTGAGAGCCAAGTTGGTTGGAATAAAAAGGTGAAGAGAATCACCGAAGAATACATTGAAGATAAAATGTCAATGATGATGGGCTGTGAATTTCAGTATGACTGAATTCCAAAATAGAACTACCCTATAATCCAGCAATTACATTACTAGGTATTTACCCAAAGAATACAAAAATACTAATTCAGAGGGAGGGATACATGCACCCCTGTCTCCATAGCAACATTATTTACAACGACCAAGATAGGGAAGCCTCCCAATTATCCATCGATTGCTAAATGGATACAGAATATGTGATATATATATATATATATATATATATATATATATATATATATACACACACACACACACACACACACACACAATGGTATATTCAGCCATAAAAAGAATGAAATCTTGCCATTTGCAACAACATGGGTAGATCCTGTGGGTATAATGCTAATAAGTCAGAGAAAGGTAAATAGCATATGATTTCACTCATGTGTGGAATTTAAGAAACAAAATAAACGAACAAAGAAAAAAAAGGCAAACCAAAACCAGACTCTAAGTATAAAGAACAGTTTCCAGAAGGGAGGTGAGTAGGTGATAAGTGATATAGGTGAAGGGGATCAAAAGTAGACTTAGGACGATGAGCACTAAGTAATACGTGAAATTGCTGAATCACTACATTGTACACCTGAAACTAACATAACACTGTTAACTACACTGTAACTTAAAAAAAAGAAGAAAGAAGTTAGGAAACTTTGCTGACAGAAATTAAATGTAAAATGTAAATAAATGTACAGATATTAAAAATATATATTGAAATATTTCAGCAATTTTAAGTTTATTGATGACATAAAATCTACACACCTTGAACTAAGAGTTAAATTGCTCAGGGCACCTGGGTGGCTCAGCCAGTTAAGTGTCTGACTCTTGTTTTCAGCTCAAGTCATGATCTCAGAGTTATGGGATTGAGCCCTGCTTTGGGGCTGCAAGCTCAGCAGGGAGTCTCCTTGAGATTCTCTTCCTCTGCCCCTCTCCCGGCTCTCTGAATAAAACTAAATAAATCTTAAAAAAAATAAAAGAGTAACAGTGCTCGTAGAACCCAAACCCAGGGACACCTGGGTGGCTCAGTGATTGAGCATCTGCCTTCGTTTCAGAGCATGATCCCCAATGCGGGGATCGAGTCCCGCATCAGGCTCCCTGGGGAGAGCCTGCTTCTCCCTTTGCCTCTGTCTCTACCTCTACCTCTCTCTCTCTCTCTCTCTCTCTGTCTCATGAATAAATACATAAAATCTTAAAAAAAAAAAAAAAAAAAACAGAAACTCAAACCCAATAACCAGCAGGCTCCTAGTTCAGTTACTTCTTGCTCAACAATAGCATTGAAGCTTATTTTAATGCTTTAATGCTTGCATATTAGTATTGTAATTATGTAAGAAATAGATATGCATACATAAAAACTTGAATACTAAAAAATTAGTTTTCTAGATCTTCTTTGTAATACTTTGGAGTTATTTGTTTTTTATTATTAACAGGAAACAAAGTTGAAATAAGACATGTTAAGTCAAAATAGGTTAGAGCCATCGCTTAAGGTTAGGGATTCATACATTTGATACAAACTCAACATGGGTGACCCTGGCATTTGGGTAAGCACCTCCTCTTCCTTAATGTCTTTCTGAAATTGACAATCTACTGCTGCTTGGTGACATTCCTTAGTCCACCTTGTTCTCTTGCCTCTCCCCTATCTCTTTATACTCTTCAACTGACATTTAGCTTTGTGGATCCAGACCAGCGGTCACCTCTTGGAATATTTGCTGTATCTTGAAACATTAATGGATAACTTTTTTAAAAAAGATTTTATTTATTTATTCATGAGAGAGACACACAGAAAGAGAGGCAGAGACACAGGCAGAGGGAGAAGCAGGCTCCATGCAGGGAGCCCAACGTGGGACTCCATCCCGGGTCTCCAGGATCACATCCTGGGCTGAAGGCGGCACTAAACCGCTGAGCCACCTGGGCTGTTGATAACTAATTAATCTAATAAAATTTAGAACTTGGGGGGGTAAAGAGAACTAAGAGATGTGAAACTTAAGTGCTTCTGATGGCTTCGATTTGAGTTTCTCCTTTTATCCTAGTCTCTTCGAATTTTTTCCCCCTTTTTTCCTTTTCAGTTCTCCTCAAGTTTCAATCCCCAAAAGGGTAGGTAGGTTGAGTACTATTTTTAAAGTTGGAGGATTGGTAAGAGCAATATTTCTGATCTTTATTTCCACTTAAAATTCTGAGTAAAGCTAACAGAATACTTTGATGAACTCAATTCATTATTATGTGCTTTCCTTGTGTTTTGCAAAGATTGATAAGGCTGTATTATACCCCAAACAGTAAATGTATTTGTATTTTCAGGGGAATTTTGGTGAAGTATATAAGGGCATATTAAAGGATAAAACTGCTGTTGCTGTTAAAACATGTAAAGAAGATCTTCCTCAGGAACTGAAAATAAAATTTTTACAAGAAGCCAAGTGAGTTTGCAAAATTAGTATTAAATGTGTGTTTATAATCTGTGAACACTTTAAATGTAAAGTTTGGAATTATCTTAAATTATGATTTACTGAAGTGTAGAGGTAAGCACTTTTAGAACCCCCATAAGTAAACACTTAGACAATGTTCTGACAAAAAGTTTGTTTTTGAGTTAAACTACAGATTAGTTACACAATCATAGTCAGAAGAACCAGATGCTAAAAAACTGAGTACTCTACAGTATTGGAATATTGCAGTATTTTTTGTTTTTATCACACGCATATATCATAGGCATGTATATGTGCAATGTCATGATTGTCTTTGTAATAAAAATCCTATATTCCATATACAAATACATAATTTATACACATATATTTAGATATGTATAATTATATCTATCTAACCCTCCTTAAGTGTTTTCAGTTGATTGTCTTTTCTGAGCTCTTACCTTTCTTTTTTGAGAAGCTCAGATTCTTCTTCATCTCGTGGTTGGGCATTTGTTCCAAAATCTGCACATCGTTTCTTTTCTAAAATCTTCTAGGTCGATTGCCTTTTTTTTTTTTTTTTTACTAACTAAAATTTAATGTTCTAACTTGCTACTCCTGTATTGCGTATGATTAAGACTATTCTATTAGTGATTAAATCCAGTATATACAACATAGTATGAGACAAATGGGAAGATGTTTTTGCCAGAGTAATGATGGACTCTCATTCTGAGATGCAAAGAAGGGGAATACGTGGATATTTGCGGTATAAAGGGAGAAAGGGAAAGGGGTATGTGTATGTATGGAGGTGTGTCTCTATAATGGCATAGTATATAAGATTGAAATTCCCATAAAGTGGTGTCAGAGAAGCAAGGTGATGGCAACAAGAGAACTAAGTGCCATAGGATGGAGTGTTTTGATGTACATTTCTCCATTCATCATCTAAAAATGAGTATCAATAACAATGGATTAACCTAGTTGGATGCATTTATTAAGTATTATTTATAGAATAATGTTGTAAACTTTTAAATGTCCATTATTGGCAGGTCAAAAAAAATGCTATGATAAAGCATGCTATCACAATGGAGATTCACAGGCTTATTATTTTATAGTTATTCTTAGGGATTGTTAAGATATTTTGAAAATTAATTTTCTTGCTTTCTAATTTGTGATTGTTTTATTGTAAGATAAAGTATTAAATTTCATAAAGTCCAATGGAGAAGTCCATTTTCTAAAGTAGAATTAGGAAGTCTTAAGTTAAAAATGAGAATTGTACACATGGGAACTCTCAAGTGTCATTAAATAGACGATAGAGTTATATATTTAGACTTAATATTGAGTTCAGCCTGGCTATTTTGTGGGCTTTCTTTACTAAACAGTTTCCAACTTAAGAAATGACATTTTGAATTAAAGTCAAACCATTCTAAGACTTCATTTTTAATTCTTTGTAGAAGTTGCAAGCTCCAAGCTAAGTGACGATACTTTCCATATCTCTAGAATTTTTCCCACTCTATCTTTTCCCTTTATAAAACTTTATATATTTTCAATCTAAAACGTTTTTCTTAGAGCTATCTCTGCTTTAGTTGGGCTTGTACAAGACATTTATAAACTATTTTATCTTTCTCCCAATAGTCATTTTTTCATTCTTTTAGGAAAGAAAACTGCATTTTTCAAATATGAGTGAATTAATCTGGAATAAAATTTGGTAACAGAAATATTCAGAGTAGACAGGCCTATGAGGGAATATAATTTATTTTTAACTTATGCCTGGAGGGCCATGGATGAGGCTATGCTATTTTTATAGCTCTGGTAAAATTTTGTCTTTATCCAAGTAGAGTCCCTCTGCTTCAGCTCAAGTCTATATTGAAACTGTTACTCAATTATTGTTTAACCTTTGGTCAGTTTTCTCAAAACTCAAAAGTTATTATTTTGAAATTGAACATGATGAAGAGAGTATTTTATAAAACCTAACACGATGATTAGCCATTTGCATTTACTGATACGAATTAAATTATTTATGTATTTTCATTAAAGTATGTTCTAAAATACAACAAAACAAAAAGATGCCTTCCAAGCAGCTTACAGTTTTTGGTCCACTAATATTTGTCAGTTATGCTTTCATGGTAGTGGCTTAAACAAGATACTTTGAAGGGAATTATGTATGTTTGGGACTAAGTTGTTCATACTTGGCATGGTTGTTAGTTATTCAAAGGAGATAGTATATATTAAATGAAAATTTAATTGAATCAAGGAGAATTGTTTGTACCTGTAGTTTGCCAGTATTTACGAAACTTGTATACATCCTATCATTTATCATAATTTGGCTTCATACAAAAATTTTAAAAAGAAAATTATGTTGAATAAAGTATATTCTACTTGGCCACACTATTCATGATTTAATGCTTTAGTTTTTAAACGATAACTGTTTTTATACTTTTCTCTCATCCAGAATTCTCAAGCAATACGATCATCCCAATATTGTCAAACTTATAGGCGTTTGCACACAAAGACAGCCTATCTACATCATTATGGAACTGGTTCCAGGTAAGATTTTAGAGGTTTTCTCAATGACATTTTAATGTCATGTTTTATTATTTTTATACATTCAATCTCTTTGATTTCTCCTTGTAAAGTTCTCAACAATTCTGTTTAGCATTTTCCTGATGACAAAGATCTGTACATATGCTCGAAATTTTAAAGTCTGTTACTTTGCTATTGTCTAGAAAATGTCAGCCAACCTTTTTTTTTTTTGAGAGATTATTATAGTGCGATTACACATTGAATTTAATTATGTATGTTTTTGTTAGGAAAGCTGTTTATAAAAATAGTCTACTTGGCTTAACTTTATAACAGTGATAGTACTAACTTATATTTTGTTCCTTGTTATTTTCCAAGTACAGTACCACACATCCTCTTGTTTGGCTGTATATAAAATTCCATAGTGTTTTGAATTCCTTATGAACTACAAATGTCTTTCATAAGTGAACAAATAAAACAAGTAATTTGTTGAGGAATTTGTCCTCTATTTCTTTCTGGTCACTTTCAACACCTTCAGGTCTTATGGTTAACCACTTTTGCCAAAAATCAAGGATAACCTTGAACTGATGGAGTATATTTTTAAGTTACTATCTCGTATATCATCTTGGTAGAAAATATAAAATTTGATCGTGGTAAAATTTATAAATATTTAATAATTGACAAGGATTCGCTTAAACAAGTATTTGGTCATCTTAAATTTGAGGGGATGCCTGGGTGACTCAGTGGTTAAGCGTCTGCCTTTGGCTCAGGACGTGATCCTGAGGTCCCAGGATCCAGTCCCCCATCAGGCTCCCTGCAGGGAGCTTGCTTCTCCCTCTGCCTGTGTCTCTGCCTCTCTCTGTGTCTCTTATGAATAAATAAATCTTAAAAAAAAAAAAAAAAAAGAAATTTGAAGGAACATGAAAAATAGGTCTAACTCATTATACAGTAAATAAAACTGATATTATAGATTGCCCATTAGATATTGCTCACATAGTTCTATTATTTAAGGCTAGTTGTTCCCATTTTTATCACATTGATTTGCTTGCTATTGAAATAGTTCTTATTATTATATAACTGCAGGGTTTAGGATCATCATCCTTTACATCCTCATCAGGATAGCACTGTAAGATATATGTTTGCATGGTTTACACTATTTATGATCCATATCTTAAAGTAGCTTTCAATATAGTTATCAAAAATGATATGGTCTAAAATTTTAAAAATAATAGCTTATAGTTTTAACTAAATGTAATATACATATACATATTTTCAGATAAGTGCAAATGAAGTCCCCAGTTGTTAATAAGGGATGTTACTGAGAAACTTAGATTTGAAAGGTAGAGCAGAGTTGTTGAGGAAAGGTGATTTTGGTCTCAGCATGGATGACAAATGCCAGATAGTAGGTTCAACTTGAACAAAAGAAGATAGCTTTGCAGGAGAGGGAGGTTAGTGTTTATCTGACACTAATAACCTGTATTAATATTTTTAAATGAATGAGAATAATAGAAAATTAGAAAATTGAAAATGTAATGAAAGACAGAAAATTAAAAATGAAAATTTCCCACTCAATAATCTAACCCTCTCCCAAAGCTGATTGCTATCTAATTCTGTGTGTGTGTGTGTGTTTTTCCAGGAAAATATTTAATGCAGATACCTGATTTTTATGCACATCCTTTAAATTTAATTATAAAGATATACTCTAATACTCTTCAGATCTTTTTTCTCTTATTAATATAACTTAGAGTTTCATATTTATCCATATAATTCAGGTGCCCCTCAAATACCTAATTTTTAATCGGTGTAATTTGTCATTCATTCTTTTTGAAAATGACTTTGATATATTGACACTTTAAATATGACAAACTTTATTGTCTCTATTTTGACTTCTGTATACCCTTCTCTACCCTCTGTCCCAGTCAACCACTGAGGTGCCTTCTATTCACTATAAGTGAGTTTGTATTCTAGAATTTTATAAAAATGGAATCATACAGTCTGTATTTTTTTCTGGTCTGGTTTCTTTCATTTAGCATAATTTAAAAATTGATCCATTTTGTAATGTGTATCAGTTCACTTTTTATTGCTGAATAGAGTTCCCTCATAGGGATATACCACAGCTTACTCAGTTATTGATAGACTTTTGAGTTGTTTCTTGTGGGCAACTACAAATGAAGCTGCTGATAATATCCATGTACAAGTCTTTATATGGACATGTACTTTAATTTCTAAAATTCTAGGAATGGAATGAATGGATACTTGGAAATATGCATGTTTAAATATGTTGGAAGCTACTAAACTGCTGTCTAACGGGATTATGCTAGTTTGCATTCCCAATAGCAGTCTATGAGAGATCCCCTTTCTCCATCTTTTCATCAGCTCTGTCTGGTCAGTCTTTAGCCATCCTGATATTTGTGTAAAACCTTAATGTAATTTATTTTTCCTAATAATGTTGAGCATCTCTTTATGTGCAAATGTGCCGTTTGTGTATCTTCCTTGGTGAAATGTCTATTCAAATCATTTGCCCATTTTTAAAAATTGGGTTGTTACAGCTGAGTATTGATTCTTAACATACTCTGGATGTAAATCCTTTATTGGAGGGATGCCTGGGTAGCTCAGTGGTTGAGCATCTGCCTTTGGCTCAGGTCATGATCCTGGGGTCCTGGGATCGAGTCCTGCATTGAGCTCCCCATGTGGAGCCTGCTTCTCTCTTTACCTGTGTCTCTGCCTCTCTCTGTCTCTTATAAATAAATAACAGTTCCAATAAAGGATTTATTTAAAAGATGTTATTTTTCAAATATTTAATCTTGGTCTGTGATTGGTCTTTTCATTCTCTTAAGAGTGTCTTTTGAAAGCAGAGATTTAAAAAATTTTTAAAATATTTTATATAAATTAAATTTGCCAACATACAGTAAAATATCCAGTGCTCAGCCCATCAAGTACCCTCAGAAATTTTTAATTTTGATGAAGTTTAAATTATCAATTTTTTTCTTCTATAGATCATGTTTTTGTTGGTACACGTAAGAAAGTTTTGTTGAACCCAAGAGCACATAGATTTTCTTCTATGTTTAGTTCTATATGTTTTATAGTTACAGAATTTATAGTTGAGTTTGTGATCCACTTCAAGTTAATTTTTATATATACTGTGAAAAATGACTTGTTTATATTGTTGACACACAGATATGTAATTTTTCCACCACTACTTGTTTAAATATTTTTTCTCCACACTTATCTTCTTACCTGCATTTTTCACATATATGTGTAGATCTTTTCCTGGACTCCATTCTTTTCCATTGATCCTTTTGTTTGTCTTCGTGCCAGTACAACACCGTTTTGATGACTATAGCTTTATAATGTCTTGATATCAGGTAATGTTAGTCTTATAACTTGTTTTTTAACTGTTTTGGCTATTAGAGGTCCTTTGCACTTCCATATCAATTTTAGTGTTAGGTCTTCAGTTTCTAACTAACAATTTCAATCCTAGGTATTTAGCCAGGAGAATTGAAAGTGTTTGTCAATACAAGTGTATGTGGGTGTTTATAGCAGCATTCTTTATAATAGCCAAAAAGAAATAACATAAACACCCATTAACTGATAAATGGATATACAATGTAGTATATCCTAACAAAAGATATTATTAGCCAATAAGGAGAAATTAGGTAATGCATGCTACGGTATACATGAACCTTAAAACAAGTCCAATGCAGAAGACTACATGTTCTATGTATGATTCCAGTTCTATGAAATGCCCAGAAAAGACATCTATAGGTAAAAGGGATTTGTAGTTTTCTAGGGCTGGGGATTCTGATGGGATTGACTGTACACTTGATCCTTGAACAGCATGGGTTTGAACTGTGTGGGTCCATTTATTCAGATTTTTTTACAGTATGGTAAACATGTTTTTTCTTTTTTCTCTAGCACTATTGTAAAACTACAGTATATGATACATAGAACTTATAAAATATGTTAATCGACTCTGTTATTAGTAAGGCTTCTGCTCAACAGTAGGCTATTAGAAGTTAAATTCTTGGGAAATCAATAGCAGATTTTCGAGTGGAATGGGGTTGATGCTCCTAAGTCTGTTATTTAGAGGCCAGCTGTTTACAGGTATGAGTTTTTTTTTTTTTTTTTTTTTTTTTTTTTTTGTGATGAAACTGTCTCAACTGGATTGTGGTGAGAGTTGCACACCTGTAAAATTGTCAAAACTCATTGAGTTGTACATTAAGATGGATAAATTTTATGTATATAAACTGAACTTCAATATGGCTCTTAAAAAAAAACAAAAAAACAAAAACCCAAGAGCCAGGCAGTGTTGTGTGACCTTGCTCGACTTACTTAACCCTTCTGTGCCTTAGGTTTCTTGCCTGTAAAGTAGAGTTAATAGGTTTGTTGTAAGGTGTAATGTGCTGTGATTTTAGGTAAATACATATATACATGTTATGTATCTCTGTCTATAGTGTAGTGCTTCACACATGATGACCACTTTGTGTTATCATCATCATCATTTTTTTTTTCCGGTTGGCTAAGACAAAAAAGTGATTGATGAAAATGTCTGCTATCATCTAGCCCAAACTTTAACCCAAATTCTGAACGTGCCTCAATCCCTAACTCTACTCCTAACCCTAGATGTTCTAGCCAGGAATGACTGAGAACAAATTGGGAAGTATAACATTTGTTTTCAGTTCTGCTCTTTCCACCATCGTGTGTGACTATTCTGTTGATATGTTTTGTGTTTAACCTTCAAGAATTTTTTTTTAAAGATTTTATTTATTTATTCATGAGAGACAGAGAGAGAGGCAGAGACACAGGCAGAGGGAGAAGCAGGCTCCCTATGGGGAGCCCAATGTGGGACTCAATCCCAGGATCCCGGAGTCACGACCTGAGCCAAAGGCAGATGCTCCACCACTGAGCCACTCAAGTGCCTACAAACTTTCCTTATTATGTAAAATTCAAGCGGCTAGATAATTGGACTCTGAATTTTAGCTCTAACCCATATTATTGTAGTTGTTAGGAAAATGTTTAAGTTTGAAACCTCAGTTCTCAGACTACTTCAAAACAGTACCTTTCTGTTTTTTCCTCTTTATACAAGCACGATGTGGAAATAGCCAGCTAGTTTTATAAAAGCCTAATCTACAAATTTTTACACTTACATAAAATTTTATAGTTGTCAAAACATTTTAATATTAGGTCATTTGTTCAACCAGGCTATATTGTTATCTTCATTTACAAATGAGCTAAATGAAGTTCAGGGAGCTGAAAGTGACTTGTCAGCATTAGTTAAATAGCAAGTAGGAAAATAGTGATCTTTCTATTTTGTTATGTCTTTCAATTTATAAGTGGGTCAAAATATGTAATCCTTATATGAATTGAAAATACAAATGAAAATTCAAGCTAAATGTCTATGCAAGATCCCCTGTGGGCAAATACATCAATCTCTGTTCCATAATTTCTCAACCTTGTGCACAGATAAGTAAATAGCTTATTGCAGTAAACAGGGAAATTTTTGTTTGAATTACTTCTTTCTCTATTGGGAATCAAGCTGTAGAGGGAAGATTTAGGAAACTGGTAGGTTAAAAGCAAGATTTAATAACTGCTTAGTGTCTAATGTGCATGCCATTTCAAAACTGTATTATGCAGAGACTTAATATGCTCCTGTTCTCGTCAGATAACTGAGCCCTTTGAAATCATAAATCCAAAATATACTTGAACCAGAGCAATGTTTAAAGAGATTAGAAGCATTTGAGGATTCAAGTTTAGAGTGAATATGCCAAGATGATCCTGTCTTCATTTGAATCCTCTCTTAAATTACTAATACTTTATTTACTTGCTTGCTCATGAGTTGCTGGATAAGTAAAGTCAAACAAAAGGCAATTCTAAATGGCATTAGGAAAAACTAAAAACAAAAACAGAAAGCTCTAATATGCCAAAAACAAACCATTTTATTTTTACAAACATATCTAGTACTTAGAAATTAAAATGAGGGACACCTGGGTGGCTCAGTCAGTTGAGCATCAGACTCTTGATTTTAGCACAGGTGGTGATCTCAGGGTCATGAGACTGAGTCCTGCATTGGGCTTGAGCTCAGCAGGGAGTCCGCTTGGGATTCTCTCCCTAGCCCTCTGCCCTTCCCCACTACTCTCTCTTTAAAAATAAGTAAAACTAAACTAAAAAAAAAAAAAAAAATTGTAATCAAGGAAATTGTAAGAGGATTTTTTTTAAGTGATAAGCATAACTTAATATTTATGGTCTACGCAGGTATCATTTATTTTCATATATGTGGTTAAATTAGGGCTGCCACCAATTCCTGGATGAAGAGGACACTAAGTACCTTAACTTCTAAATGCAACAAAGTTTGTGCAGATCCTGAGTAGAGGGAATTAATTTTAGTAAGCCTTAGAAAATGTCAGTCTCCATGTCCTTTCACTAGAAACTTGTAACTGCCGCCTTCTTTCTGATCTGGATGTTCTGTGTTCAGAACTTTCTGGAACCAAACGTTAAATTATGTGATACATTCCTTAGCTCACACAGATGCTGCCCTTTGGAAATCCCTAAATTTATCTTAATTTTATAATTGCTTACGAACTTGAAAATTTTAGAATTATTAAAGAATTTTTTGTCAGGTTTTAGATACCATTAAAATAGATCTCCTCTCTATAACATGTCTTTTTAAAAAATGAGCTCATACAGTTTATATGGTCTAGAGATTTTTTACTTAGAAATCTCAACATGATTTTTTTTCTCTCCTAAATACTTTTAACCTCTCAACTGAAATATTTGCACTGCCAAAATTTCTTTTCTTTTATTTTTTTTAAGATTTATTTATTTATTCATGGGAGACAGAGAGAGAGAGAGGCAGATACATAGGCAGAGGGAGAAGCAGGCTCATTGCAGGGATCCCAATATGGGACTCTATCCCAGGACCCCGGGATCGTGCCCTGAGCCAAAGGCAGACACTCAACCACTGAACCACCCAGGTGTCCCAAAATTTCTTTTCTTTGAATTCAGTTGTGGGGTGCTTAGGTGGTTCTGTTGGGTGACCAACTCTTGATTTTGGCTGGGGTTGTGGTCTTAGGGCCTGTACTCAGTTCAGGATCTACTGGAGATTGTTTCTCCTTCTTCTCCCTCCCTAACTGTCCCTCCCCCTGCTTGCTTGCATGTGCTCTCTCTCTGCACGCTCTCTCTCTCTCTCTAAAATAAATAAATGAAGGGGTGTCTGGATGGCTTAACTGGTTAAGTATGGGCTCAGGTCATGATCACAGAGTCCTGGGATTGAAGGTAGAGCATTGAGCATTGGGCTCCGGGCTCAGTAGGGAGTCTGCTTATCTTTCTCCCTCTGCCCCTCCGCTATTCATGCTCTTTCTGTCTCTTCCAAGTAAATCTTTAAATAAATGGATAAAATCTTTAAAAATAAAAGCATTTCAGTTGATCATTTCTATGGATAATTTCACTAGTTTTTGCTGGGATGTTTAATTCTTTTTTAGTTTAAATTTTTAAAGATCTTATTTGAGAGAGAGAGAGAGTGCTAGCAAGAGCAAATATGAGCAGGGAGGAGAGGGGGAGAAGCAGGTTCCCTGCAAGCAGGGAGCCCAACATGGGGCTGGATGCCGGGACCCTGAGATCATGACCCGAATTGAAGGCAGACACTTAACCGACTGAGCCACCCAAGCCACCCCTGTTAAATTCTTTCTTTTTCAAAAAGAAAAAATTTATCCCTCCGGTTCATGACATTTTATATATATGATTTTAGTATTTATTTATTTATTTATTTATTTATTTATTTATTTATTTATTCATTCATTCATGCATGCATTCATGCATGTGAGTGGGAGGAGGGACAGAGGGAGTGAGAAAATTCTCAAGCTCGCTCCTCACTGAGCACTGGGCCCCATGCAGGGCTCCGTCTCAGGACCCCGGAGATCATGGTCCCAGCCTAAACCAAGAGTCCAATGTTTAACAACTAAGCTACCAAGGTGCTCCTTGTATGTATGTGATTTTTAACCAACTATTTCAGTTATGTGACATCACAGCTATGAAAGGCTATTCTGATAGTCACTGGAAATGACAGCTTCTGCTTCCTTGGGAACAAAGGTTCTGGATATTTGCCTGGCATTTCTCTCATCATAAATGTAGCAAGGGCAAATTGTGCTGAAAATGATTAAGGAAAATGCCTCCTGACATTCACTAACAGAGAGCCCTCAAAATCTGAAGAGGCACTTTGTCTTACGTGCATCTAACCCACGGCTGGTTGCATAGTAGTATCACTACACAGCCGGAAATTTTGAGCTGAAGGGAAAGGACAACATAGTAACTCTCAAATTAATACCTTTTTACTGAAAATTATAAGATGTTAATTCAGTGGCTGCATTTTTTTTGTTAATAAGAAAATTACCACAGAAGAACCTAATTTTATGGACTTCTGTTTGGAGCAGTTAACAGAGTACTCTTTTAAAACAACTTTGGTATGAATGAATCTGAGTGAAATAATTAGTGAGTTGTAAATTTCAGTTTGGGAACATGAGTAACTTTTAAATGTTAACTGATGTATCTAATGTTAGCATTTATTTTATAATCCAAGTATATTACATTAATGAAAAACAAAATAAATGCTGTCTGTTGCCATTTTCTTACAGATAATAGTTTGATCTAATTTAAAACACTGCCAAAACATTTTGAAAAGATAACATCTTTAAATCGATGTTTCTTTCTCAGCCAAATGACACGTTGGTTTGCCTTCCTGTTTCATTTGCTGCCTAATATCCCAAAGCAAATGCAGATGGAATAGTTTAAACGGCCATTTCTTCAGATGCTAAAAGCACTAACATCCTTTGAAATTACTTTATTGACACATGACATAAATCGATAACCACACATATGGCATTGGCAGTTTCCTATTGTTTTTCAGGTATGTCACTTTCTTTTAGTAGTGGATAATCTTTCCCTGAGGTGGAGCAGAACATTAAAAGCATGAACCCAGGAGGATATGAGAAATAAAACCTAAAATAAAATGTTACTGCTTCTATATCACCTTTTGGCTGGAGTGACTCTAAAGTGTACAGGGATTTTTTTTTCTTTTTATCAGTGAAATGAACAAAAGGTTGATATGTGGTAATAATAAGTTTTCTTGGTATGTTTTATGCATTGTGTGTATCTGAGCAATATTACTCATACGCTTTCTATGTTCTAAGCGTCTGATGGTGCTGATGCCTGTAAGTACCTCTTGCAAGGAGCAGATTGTCTGGTGAGCAGGACAGAGTGTGTTCTGAAGTATATATTCTTTATCTCAGATTGGGTTTTTGAAGTGACTTAGTGGTAGTTGAAGTCCCTTCATGATGGAAAGGGAAGTGTAGGATGAATGAATACCTGTGCCTTCTTTCACATGGACAAATAGTTCTTTAAGGTACTGATGGTTTTAACTGATTTTTTTGCTAATTGTTTTTAAGTTTTTGTTACTATACGTGGGAAAGTCTTAAAATTCTCAGATAAAGTTCAAAATACATTGTTAAAGAAGAAAATTTGGGGCACCTGGGTGGCTCAGTTGGTTAAGCATCTGCCTTTGGCTCAGGTCATGATCCTGGGGTCCTGGGATCAAGCCCCATGTCCAGCTCCCTGTCAGTGGGGAGTCTGCTTCTCCTTCTCCCTCTGCCCCTCCCCCTGCTCATGCATGCATGTTCTCTCTCTTTCTCTCTCAAATCAGTAAAATATTGAAAAAAAAATGCTTTAATGTCAAAAGCCTACTTATATTTGTTGCAAATGTTAGAAGTACAAACAGGACTAGTAAAACTGAAGAATTAAACTGAAATAAAAATAAAACTTTACGTGTAATGTCTTTACAAGTAAATGAGTTTTCCCTTATAACTTATCTAGTGAATATCAATCTGAAAGCTATTAGTATGAGATTTTTCCTATTTAGGGTTATAAGGTAAACAGTTAATAAAACAATGAAGAGCACAAACTATTTTTCCAATATTAAGACTATTGAAAATGGATTGAATTAAAGTTCTTAGAAAATACTTTGATGAAAGTTGAATAGTGAATATTTAGATTTTTTTCTACTTTCTTTGAGGTACCCCAAATGCTCAGACTAATTTATGTAGAAAGCAAACAAATGCCTCTGGTCAGCATTAGCCAAAGATACAGCAATGCTATCTTCTTACCATAATTTGTAAATTATATCCGTTTGTAGTTGTAAGTTATTCTTTGTATTCAGAAATGATAGCCAGACAAACATTGGCTGTTAGGTTATTCCCTCAACAACCAGTTGCTGAATGCATAGTATATATGGCAGGTACTGGGTATTTAGCGTCGAAGAAAACCAAAAGACCCCACCAAAAGCCCAAATCCCCTTCTCATGAAGCTTACGGTATATAGTAAGGGAAGAAATATGTTGGACAAATAAGTAAAATACATATTATGTTCAATAGCACGAAGAAATGCTCAAAGAGAAGAGGATAGCAATTTGAGGGGGGGAGGATGATTTTGAAGTCATTGAGAAAGCAGCCAGGGAAGGTTCAGTAGGGGCAGCGCATTGAGTTAAAAGCCTGAGGAAAGAGGGGAGAGCAAGCTACAGAGACGCTGGAGGATGGGCATTGCAGACTTGAGAGGCAGAGAGAGAGCAGTGGGGATGAGTGAGGGTGAGGGGAGAATAGTAGCAGATGAGGTTAGAGAGGCAGTGGGGTTCAAATCCTGCATAGCATGGGGTTCAAATGCAGCATGCTAGATTCTTGGTCTTTGTCTCCTTTCAAGGGTAAATGATATAAAGAGGGCTTCACATTTATTACAAATTTTGTGGAAAATGCTGGGTATCTTTGAGGCTCTCTGGGCCACATGGTCTTTACTTTGTTGTGCCAAGTGGTTGGGAATGTATATAGTTTTGCCTTCTCTTCCTTTCCCTTCATAAATTTGAATGACTTTGGGGAGGTGAAATCAATCTTCTTGCTAAATGTTCATTTTATGACCAGTCAAATTAATTACTTCTGAAAATCCATTATGCATTTTTCTTTTCTCACTTTTCCACTAGTTTTCTGGTCATATTTAATCTCTCTCTTCTCATTTAGGTATCCCTTTTTCCCTTACTAGGTTTTCAGATGCTGTGTAACATAAAACCTCTTCACAAATTCATCTTGAGAGATTGCACTTTATATTAAGCATTGTGTAGCCTCTTGTCATGGAAAATGTGAACATAATATTTGAAACTGTCATAACAAGGTTTTATGTATGTGGAACTCTCCTGTTCTTTATTTGCCTTCATTTGTCCTTCTCTGTAAAACTAAAGTAGATTGTCACTGGTGCCTATTTATGGGCATGAATTTCAAAACCAAGAAGAATGTGATTCAGTACCTGACACAGCTGGGCCTGAGGTGGAGCATCTAATAAATACACCTAGAAAATGTAACCTTTGCTGGAAAGAACAAGTTTGCCGAAATTGTTCTGTGTCAAACTTGAGAAAACAGTATTATATTTGACAGGTTTGCATTCAAAATGACAGGTTTTCTATAGAAAACAGATTAAAGAAGTGGCTTCATATAGCATCTTTAATAATTTTGTATTTTAAGAAATTACATATATTAAATATTTTCAGGTTAGCACCTGGTTTTTAAGATTTGGGTTTATTTTGTTTGGATTTCTTTTTTTCCTTCTCTTACATATCAGTCCTGTCTATGGTGGTACTGGGAAAATTTTCAAGTCTTTGATAAAGACTTCCAAATAAGCTACCAGCAAGTGTTGGATCTTTATATTTTTTTATCTTGGCTATTAAAATTAAGAAACCCTTCTTATAGCTAGTATCTATAAGGTGTTGAATAGAATGAAAGACTTTGATACCTGGCTTGTAGGTTTTTTTACATCTTTCAATGTGCTTTTTCAACATAAAGGATAGGTCATCATATATGCAATTTATAAATATGTTATAGAGATTATTTACTTTTAAGAGTTTATATTAAGTTCTTTTTAGATTGAAATTTCTAAGCTAATGAGGCAGTAACTTGAAGTAGATATATTCTTTCAAAAATATTCTAAACTAGTCAGTTTTGACAAAAAAATGGACTCCCAAAATGACTATTTTTATTAGAAACATATATCACCTTGTATTAAGTGATTTTGAAACTTAAAAATATACCTGTTACTCCTCATGATTTGTCATTCTTCATAAACCATTTATTGTAAGGTTTGGATTAATTACTTTATTTGATAAGAACTAGTTGATTAAGAGCTATGTTCCATATGCTATAAATATTGGTGAAAAATATATTGGTGATCTCTTCCTTCACTGAGTTCAGTGATGAGAGACATAAATATTTAAAAATAATTTTTAAATAAACTTATTATTGCAAACTGCTGTAGAAAAAGATTTGCTCAGAGTTGGTAAAAGGTGGCATCTAAGAGGCCTGAGCAAAAGCGACATCCATGTTAACACCTGAAAGGTAAAATAACCTGCCTTTGCAAATTGTGGGTAAAGGCACAGAATAGCAAGCGCAAAAGACATTGGTAGGAATGGCTTTTGTGTTCCAGAAACAGGAAGGAGGGTAGAGCGACTGAGGCACCATGAGCCCAGGTGATGAGGTTGGAGGGAGGAGAGGTGGAATGATGAAGGGCCTCCTAGGTCAGGGTAAGCCATTTTCAGTTTAATTCCTGCTACAGTTGTGTTGTAGGTGGTAGAAGAAGTGTTACTTTCAAAGAGTATGTAGGGAAACACAATGAAAGACCCCTTTTCTATCCCTGCGTATGTTTTTATGCCCTGCTCGCTCATTGTTTTTCTCTTCATCTGCTGCCACAAAGAGCACTTTAGGAAAAATGTTTGTACATCTATGTTTACTCACGTGAAGATAAATTTTAGGTAAATTCTACTGTTTATCTAAATAGGTATGTTATAGGAAAAGTTCATGAATATTTCCCAAACTTAATGTCTCTGAATCAGCAGTTCCAGAAGCATCCAATTTGCACTCCAGAGATTTCTCTAAAGAAGCTCTTGGCTCCTTGTGAAACCTGTTGTTCCAGAAGCCTTCAACAGTATTTTTGCATAAAAGTAGGTCCATTTATAAGAGATGAGTTTAGGGCAGCCTGGTGGCTCAGCGGTTTAGTGACACCTTGCAGCCCAGGGCGTGATCCTGGAGTCCCGGGATCCAGTCCCATGTCGGGCTCCCTGCATGGAGCCTGCTTCTCCCTCTGCCTGTGTCTCTGCGCCTCTCTCTCTCTCTCTCTCTCTCTTTCTCTCTCTCTCTCTGTCTCTCATGAATAAATAAAATCTTTTAAAAAAAGTTTATAAATGGTCAACAAAGCCCCATACAGTAATCATAACAACACAGATTTAAGTCTCTATGAATAAGACTATCAGAAAATATTCTTATCTCTATATAGTGTCCCTTTCTACCAAATTAATATCATCCCAATATATTTGATTATGGAATGAGGATTGCTTTAGAAAACTTATTTAAGGAAGTTCAGTGGGAAAAGTCCCCCAAAGTGTTTGAGACCTTCATACTGATCAGTTATCACAACTGGTATTTACCAGCTGTCTCGTTACTCACTATAACGTTACAGTAAAAGAAATGCTCCGTGGTATTCAATGTGCACTCTCTCATTTGGAAGCTGGGGTTCTTTAGAGTGACTTTTGCCGGTGTAACTATGACCACTATGGCTCTGGAGCCTATAGGAGTTTGTATTCCTACTCTGTCACTTTCAGCTGTGTGACTTTGGGAAAGTCACAGTCTCTGTAAGCCTCAATGCCTTTACTTATAAAATGAAGGATGAGAATAATAATGTTTCCAAAATTAAATGAAATAACATGTGTAACGAGGGTGGCACAGTTCCTAACACATTCTAAGTTCTTAGTAAATACTATCTGTTACTAAGTTAGATTCTTCTGAGCTGAGACTAACATTAAGTAGACTGGATTTTCAATTCAATGAGCTATCAGATTCCTATAGTGCCCAGATATACCAGAGTAAACAATATCCAACCTTTGAAAATTGTCAGTATTTTCAGAGCATTAGGAGTTACTTATGTAGGCCAAAACCATTGAGTGCAAATGTTAGTTGACTAATTAAAAATGCATTTGAGGCATTCATTTCTTTTTTTTTTTTTTTTTTTTTTTTTTTTGTGTGTGTGTGTGTTTAGGAATAACTGTTTTTTTTTTTAATTTATTTTTTTATTGGTGTTCAATTTACTAACATACAGAATAACACCCAGTGCCCGTCACCCATTCACTCCCACCCCCCGCCCTCCTCCCCTTCTACCACCCCTAGTTTGTTTCCCAGAGTTAGCAGTCTTTTTGTTCTGTCTCCCTTTCTGATATTTCCCACACATTTCTTCTCCCTTCCCTTATTTTCCCTTTCACTATTATTTATATTCCCCAAATGAATGAGAACATATAATGTTTGTCCTTCTCCGACTGACTTACTTCACTCAGCATAATACCCTCCAGTTCCATCCACGTTGAAGCAAATGGTGGGTATTTGTCATTTCTAATAGCTGAGTAATATTCCATTGTATACATAAACCACATCTTCTTTATCCATTCATCTTTCGTTGGACACCGAGGCTCCTTCCACAGTTTGGCTATCGTGGCCATTGCTGCTAGAAACATCGGGGTGCAGGTGTCCCGGCGTTTCATTGCATTTGTATCTTTGGGGTAAATCCCCAACAGTGCAATCGCTGGGTCGTAGGGCAGGTCTATTTTTAACTGTTTGAGGAACCTCCACACAGTTTTCCAGAGTGGCTGCACCAGTTCACATTCCCACCAACAGTGTAAGAGGGTTCCCTTTTCTCCGCATCCTCTCCAACATTTGTTGTTTCCTGCCTGAGGCATTCATTTCTTTTTCTTCCTACTTAAAGCATTACCAATTACATTTTAACACTAGGGTGTTAATGTGTCAGTAACTTTTTCCTTCATATTTTTAAATAGAAAAACTTTTCATTTTAGGAAAATAATATGCAAACACAGAGTGTCAGCAGTTTTCAGTGGATCAGACATTTTATCTGAAGTTAACCATAAATGTGCAAGGGAATATGATTGAGATGAAATCTAAAGAAAATACCTATTTGTAATAGGAAAGAGTTTGGAAAGTAGTTCAAGCCAAATCATGTTGAAACTCAGAAACTCATAACGAGAAACAGACAAGGCAAAGTTCGAAGACAAGTGGATACTAAGTAGCTGGTTTGGAAGACAGGTGATCTTTGGAGAGCTCAAAACCTGTCAGAGATGGAGAGGAATGAATAAAATAACGATTTCTGAAATGTGTTGGGATGTATAGAAAACCAGAGTACATGAGACAAGGTTAGATGAGGAAATAATTTGGCTGAACTGTCTCCACCCCCTGAGTGTACTGAAGATAGATTTATGAAGAGCTTAATTTTAATAGTTGAGCTGGGAAATGATTAAGCTCTGAAGAGTGGTTTTGGATCCAAGTTAGGATGGTTTCTGGACATATTCCAGGGAAGATGACAAGGTTTTTGCCAAAAGGAAAGATGTTGAGTTGATGTCAAGCATCTTTCAAAATGTCCTTGTATTTCCAAGATAATGTTGAGGTACATGTGACATCCATTTCAGCAAGATGAGCCATATGGGTTTTTCTATTTGAATAATACCTAAGTTGCTAGGGACATAAAATTGTTTTAATGTGGCAGATAAAAGATTTGATCTGTTTTATTTCATTGTTTTTAGACAACTGAAATTTTCGATGTAGAATGGGCATTGAAGTTGTTTTATATAATCCACAGGCAGGTATAAACTTAGACTATTGAATAATTCCAAGAATGTGCTGCTCCAACTTTTTTACAGTAACTCAAATAAATAAACCTTGGGATATGTGTGTTCTCCTGTTGGGTGTCAGTCGGACTCACTGACATAAACTTTTCTTCAGATACAGTATGTTACTGATTAAGCAATTTAAATTGGTGTAAATTTTAATTGGCAATGCTAAGTATTCACTAATTTTAACGTAGAACTTCATTTGAAAACTCATGATAGTATAAACAGAGACAAGATTAATGAGATGATGACTTGTTCTTAAATATTCTTTCTAATATATATATTACATACTTATATATCAAATTGAAATTTTATCTGAGCCAGGCATTTCTAATTTAACTAAAATCAGTTTATTTTTTATTTTTTTTTATTTATGATAGTCACAGAGAGAGAGAGAGAGAGAGAGAGGCAGAGACACAGGCAGAGGGAGAAGCAGGCTCCATGCACCGGGAGCCCGACGTGGGATTCGATCCCGGGTCTCCAGGATCGCGCCCTGGGCCAAAGGCAGGCGCCAAACCGCTGCGCCACCCAGGGATCCCCTAAAATCAGTTTTTAAGCATCACAATGCCACATGTATGATTAGGGTTCTTTTTCTGTGTCTCCTCTGTGTATTCACCCTCCTAAATCATTCAGTCTCTCATTTCTCATCATGTCTCACCCCTCTTCCCTTGGTCTTTCTTAAAGCAAAGGCAATTTAAAAAATTCTGATTGTTTAAGACTTAGGAAAAAATTTAATGTAAGAAAACATAGCTATTCCATTAACACCCTTGCTGGCCATTTTTCTGTTTTTATGGAAGCCTAGTATACTGTGTTACACCTGGCTTAAAACCGATCCATAAAATCAATACCAAAAATATGAAAGTACCTAACTTTTTAATATTACCTTCTAGATAATTGCTTGACTAAAAATATCTTGAAATTGGCATTTGCTTAGCATTTTTAACATGTGCCTGTTCTCCCCCTAAAACATTTAAGCTAATCATGATTGGGAACTGATCACAGTTACAACTTGCTATAAATTATATTTTGTAAGAAAGAAGAATATTATCTTTTTCAGTTTAAAATGTTCCTTCACTTTGTACAAGAATAGTTACCTGATAGTCTTCATGTTTTGGTGGCATATATATCTATGGGCATAATTTTTATAAGCATTTTTATTTTTTCTAATGCATTTTCAGAAAAGAATCATAGAAAAATGGTTTGGAAGTTATCTCAGCAAGATATACTCTCTTAATCATTAGCTTTCACTATTTAATCAGTGCGTAATTTTTCAAAGATTAGGGTTTTTTTTTTTTTTTAATTGGAACCTTTTGTAACACCCAGCTAATTTTCTATACTAATTAAGTTATTTTTCTTTGTGGCTGTTGCGGGGTTTCTTGGGTAAGGATTTATATCCTCACATAAGCCAAATTGCATATGAGGAAGAAGGTAGCCAAGAAAACGGGCAGAGAGCAGAGCTGGCAACAGAGAGCAATAGAATTTCAGAAACTAGACCCTCTTCTGTCCTGTAACAGAAGAGTGACAATCTGTTATAGGATAAGTACAAAATTAGCAGCATATCACGTTAGACTGAACACAATTCTTAGTGTGCTCTAATAAAGTAAATTGTCTTACTTTTTTTCTCTTAGTCTCAGCATTAGGTTTTTGTGATGAGTTTAGTGGTCACTCTGAATGGCCGCCTTCTGTCTCCTTGCAAATCAGTGAATACATACGCTTTCTATAACCTCCTGCTGCGACATCGTTCTCAAACTGGAAATCTGGGGGAAGTTCAGTATCGTAGCAGTAACCATATTAATAGCCACAAGAACAAATATTTTTCCAGTTTAGCTTTCTAGGTGTCCAACCGTGCGCTAAGTTCTGAATCTTCATGACAGCCCTCTTTCTTGGTTATTAGTTGGCCACAGTTACGCATGATGAGGCTGAGGCTCAGAGAAGTTGGTGCTTTGCCTGGGTCCTGGGTGATGAGCTGGAGGCATTATGCAAACTCAGGTCCTCCAGCTCCACCAGTTGTTTATTACTAGTGAGCCTCTGAAGGCGACAAGCCAGCCTTCTTTGCCTACTTTTTTTTTCATTCGGTTTTGAGATACGATTAAAATTCAGCAGTGTGTGAGATTCAGGTGTACGGCATACTATTTTGGCTGACCTATATTGTGAAACGATTACCACTCTAAGTTGTTTAGTATCCACTATCTCCTACAATAAAGAGAGAAAGCAAACCAAGGAAAGCTATTCCCCTTGTGGTGAGAACTTCTAGAATGTACTCTTAGAACAACTTTCGTTTATATCATGCAGCAGTGTTATCCGTAGGCATCATGCTGTGCAGTAGATCCCTGGTACTTATTTACCTTATAACTGAAAGTTTGTACCTTTTGACCACCTTTCTCCTCTTCCCCCCTCCATTTCCTTCCCTGCTAACCTCAGATCTGATCCCTTTTTTTTAAATTAAAGATTTTATTTAATTTTAGAGATTGAGAGTGCAGGTGCATGCACAGCAGGGGAGAGGCGGGGGGGGGGGAGAGAGAGAGAGAGAGAGAGAGAGAGAGAGAGAGAGAGAGAAAAGCAGGCTCCACCACTGAGCACAGATCCCAACGTGGGGCCCCATCCCCCGACCCTGAGATCATAACCCGATCCAAAATCAAGAGTCTGATGCTCAACCAACTGAGCCACATAGACGCCTCTGGTCCCTTATTCTATGAATTTGTTTTTTTGACTTTGTTTTTGTTTTGTTTTTAGTTTCTACACATAAGTGAGTTCAGACAGTATTTGTCTTTGGCCTATTTCACTTTGTATGATGTGCTCAAGGTCCATCCATGTTGTCGTAAAAGGCAATTTCCTTTTTATGGCTGAATAATATTCCTTATGTTTTATGGCTGAATAATATTCTTTATGTGTGTGTATATGCCAAAAATTCTTTATCCATTCATCTGTTGATGAACACTTGGGTTGTTTCCGTATCTTGGCTGTTGTAAATAATGCTGCAACGAACATGAGGGTGCATGTATCTTTTCAAGTTTATGCCTTTGTTTTCATCAGATAAGTACCCAGAAGTGGCATTGCTAGATCACATGGTAGTTCTATTTTTTAATTTTTGAGGAACCCCTGTACCGTTTTAATAGTGGCTGCACCAATTTTCATTCTCACCCACAGTGAGAGAGTTCTCTCTTCCCCACCTCCTCACCAAGACTTGTTATTTTCTAATGTTTTTAATAATAGCCATTCTAACAGTCCTGAGGTGATATCTCATTGTGGGTTTGATTTTCATTTTCCTGCTAACTGATGTTGATCATCTTCTCATGTGTCTATTGGCCTTTCCTAGATCTTCTTAAGAGAAAGGTCTGCTTAGATCTTTTGCTCATTTTGGGAGGATTATTTGGTTTTTAGTTTTGACTTTTTTGAGTTCTTTATATATTTTGGGTGTTAACTCCTTATCAGATAGACAGTTTGCAAATATTTTTTTCCCATTCTGTAGGTTATATTTTCACTTTGTTGGTGGTTGCTTTTGCTGTGCAGAAGCTTTTTAATTTGCTGTAGTCTCCCTTGTTATTTTTGCTTTCATTACTTTTATTTTGGCGTCAGATTAAAAAAAAATCATCATCCAAACTCATTACAAAGAATCAACACCTTTTTTTCATCTAGGTTTTATGATTTCAGGTCTTATATTTAAGTTTTTAACCCATTTCAAGTTTATTTTTGTGTATGCTGTAAGATGGTGGTCTATTTTCATTCTTTTACATGTGCATATCCAGTTTTCCCAACACAGTTTATTAGAGAGACTGTTCTTTCTCCATTGTATATTCTTGACTCCTTGTCACAAATTGACAATACATGCATGGGTTTATTTTTGGGCTCTCTATCCTGTTCCATTGATCTGTGGTCTGTTTTTATGCCAGTACCATACTGTTTTAATATGATAGCTTTGTAATGGAGTTTGAAACTAAGGACTGTGGTGCCTTCAGCTTTCTTCCTCTTTCTCAAGATTGCTTTGGCTATTCAGGGTCTTTTGTGGCTCCACACAAATTTTAGGATTTTCTATTTCTGTGAAAAATACCATTGAGAGTTTGATAGGTGTTCCATTAAATCTATAGATTACTTTAGGTAGTATGGACACTTTAATAATATTCTTTCAATCCATGAGGATGGAATATTTTCCCATTTATTTATATCTTTTTCAGTTTCTTGCCTTAATACCTTATAGTTTTCAGGATAGAGCTCTTTCACCTCCTTGGTTAAATTTATTTTCAGGTATTTTATTCTTTTTGATAGAATTATAAATAAATGAACTTGTTTTCTCCTCTTATATTTTCATTAGTGTATAAAATAGCAGATTTTTGTGTATTAATTTTATATTCTGCAACATACTGAATTTATTAGTTCTAACAACTTTTTATGGCATCTTTTGGATTTTCTGTACATAATATGACATCTGCATATAGTGATATTTTTACTTCTCTCTTTCTATTTGGGATGCCTTTTATTTCCTTGTTTTTCATAATTGCTCTGGCTAGACTAGTGTGTTGAATAAAAACAGCAACAGTGGACATCCTTATCTTACTACTGATCTTAGAGGAAAAACTTTTAGTTTTCCACCTTCAAGTATGATATTAGCTATGGGCTTGTCATATATGCCCTTTATTATTTTGAGATACATTTCCTCTATTTTTCACTTTGTTGAAAATTTTTAATCATAAATAGATATTGAATTTTGTAGTGCTTTTTCCACATTTGTTGAAATGGTCATATTTTTATCCATTTCATTATGTGATGCATCATGTTGATTGATTTGCATATGTTGAACAATTTCTTGCATCACAGCTATAAATCCCACTTGATCATGAATGATCCTTCACATCTCTTAAATATGTTACCTTTTATACACTTAATGTCAGGTACCTCATTTGCCTTTTATATATTCTCTTAAATATCAGCTACGTTCTTAAAAGCAAAATGAAACTACATGGGGTGAGATTTTAACAGTGGTAAAGTAGAAGAAATTGGGAACTTGTGGGGAAATGAATTTGTGAGGCACCCTATCAGAGAGTCAATTGTCACAGAGGATTATTCCAAGAGAAGTTGTATTTAGGACACAGGATCACTTGTAATGAAGTTTTGTTACATATTCATACTGTTTTGATTTTCCCATACTATATTAATTAACTCCTAAATCCATTCTAGTTGGCCATTTAACCAGAAAGTCTTAAAAAAATAAAAAAGTACCTTAACTTAAGGTAAAATAAAATACTTTATAGCATCAATAATTACTGCCTTCAGAATATTTTTTGCAATTTTAAACATGTTTTCTTATTGGGAATTACTTGTAAAAAGCATACTGCAGAATTTAATTGTCAACAATGTTCTCTCCATTTACAACTCATTTAAAAAGTGTATCAATGTGTTATGGGCCATTTACATTTTAAGAACTTTTGGAAACTCTGTCCTTTAATGTAATTGAAGCAGACCACTTACTCTGGGCCATCCATCAGGGTGATACTCCTGGTTTCCTGGCCTTTTCTGGACAGCCCAAGGGTTCATTTTCATTACTTATATTCCTTCCCCCTTTTATCTAGTTTCACTGCCTTCTCATTAATCTGCTTATTTGACTTTCCTTCCTCCGGGGCCAGTAATCACTATGCATGCTATGTGTGTCATTTGGGTCACTAACAACAAAAACAGTCAAACAGAAATAAAAGAATAATGGCAGACAATGGATATGACACAGCTATCATTATTACTGTGACCTTTTTAAAAGAAACTTTCACAAGGGCACCTGGGTGCTTAGTGGTTGAGCTTCGGCTCAGGTCGTGATCCCGGGGTCCCGGGATCGAGTCCCACATCGGGCTCCCTGCATGGAGCCTGCTTCTCCTTCTGCCTGTGTCTCTGCCTCTGTGTCTTTCATGAATAAACAAATAAAATCTTAAAAAAATAAAACTTTTACAAATTTGACAAAAAGTTTTTATTTTATATAAGATTTCCAAACTTGTTATCTGATTAGGTTTTCATAATCATAAATAATCTGTTTTATCCTATATAGCACTGAGGTATTACTATAATTTCTATTTCATAGAGGAGAAAATTATGGCTCATAAATGTTATTCAGTGTAAACTTAAAATTCAAAAGAGTTCTGATATACACTAGCTAGTACCAGTGTTAGCTATCACTAGTACCCCAAGGAGTTGTTACAGTCCAAGGCTGGGCCCAAGAAGCATCTGAGAGTGTTTCAGAATGATCCAACAGCTATGTGAGGAATATCTAGAGTGTAAGAATACAAAAGGAGCAATTTAGACATACACTACTAGTGACATCTCTCTTCATCTCTCTTCACCTTGCCCACAGCAAGGGCTTAAGGATTTGTCCATGGAATCTACAAACTAGCATAGCAGTAGTAATCCTAAAAATAATGCTTGTAGAGATACTGGTGGTTTATTAGTTCATTGCTAACCAGAACTTCTTTTCCCCCACTCCTCAGTGTTAAGAACGTGACCAAAATCTTCATGACCAACTTAATATTGCATTGTTTATAGATTCCTATCTCTGAGTAATTTCTCTACATCTGTCTTAAAATGACTAGTCATTGTCAGACTTCCAGTTTCTTCTTTTTCTCATTTATTTTGGATAGATTTGGAAAATGGAGTCAGCTCACACTAATACTCTTTTTTCTTAGACTTCCCTCAAGAATAGGGAGTTACCTCTGATTGGGTCTGTTGACTAATTCCACTTCTTTCACATCATCCAAGCATGAGAATAAGATGTTGATAAACCACTTTAGAGTAGACAACTCTTGTAGAAACTTGTTGTACCTTCATTTTTTTTTTTTAAGATTTTATTTATTTATTCATGAGAGACAGAGAGAGAGAGAGAGTCAGAGACACAGGCAGAGGGAGAAGCAGGCTCCACGCAGGGAGCCTGATGTGGGACTCGATCCTGGGTCTACAGGATCAGGCCCTGGACTGAAGGCGGCACTAAACCGCTGAGCCACCAGGGCTGCCCTCGTTGTACCTTCAGTAAATATTTACCAATTCACTCTTAACATGATGGACACAGTTAAACTCTAGGCATGTGAAAGATCGTAGACTCTTTACCATCTAGGAGTTTATATCTGGAAGATTTTGCCACCAACAGATACACACAGAAGATCCACATTATTTTCTCATATTTGAATACTGTCAAGGTATTCCCACATTATGTATTTAATCCACAAGAGAAGATAATTCTAAATTGGATTTTGAAATACAGCTACCTGCCAAAATTCTTACTCATTCTCTGGGACAAAAGGAAGACAACAAAGTGAAATTACATTCACTTTTTTTCTGGGTCCCATGTATCTACAGACTATATTTGAGAGTCCAAAATCTTATAGCCACACCCACCAAGTTGAATACCAGGTTGAGTGAGTGATGGTAGGGGCAAGAGGAGATTTAAACATAAATTTCTTTAAAATGTACTTGTCTATTTTGTTTCAGTAATGAAAGAAGAAGACTAAGAAGAGCAGATATTTACCAGAACCTATTTTATCCTAGTTGAATAGGACAGACCTATTCAAAAACAACTTACTATTCAAAACCATCCTAACCATTGCTATACCTGGGAGGAAGGCAGGAGAGAAATAATCCATAACAGTTCAAGAAAACCTTCTACAAAGGGTGATATTTGGATATATAGATAGATATAGATATAGATATAGATATAGATATAGATATAGATATATAGGTATCTATCTATCTATATATACACACACACCTTCAGCAACTTCCCAAACTCTCTACCTCTTCCTAGACAGTATTTATATATGTGTAATATATGATATATATAGACATATGGTATCTCCATACTGGTGTTCTGGAGTGTGGATTGAAACATATTCTCTCATCTTAAGTCCTGACTTGCATATCATGACGAGTGCAGCAATCTGAGTGAATGAATTGCAAAACATGGTGGTATTTTTTTTCATTTTTCCCTAACATTAATAAAATATCTTTTTCTTTATGTATATAGTTGGAAGTCAGATAAACAGTGTGCTGGTTGTAGAAAGAAGACCGATCAGTACAGATACTAGAGCCCCTGTGAAAGATTCCTGCTCAAGGGCACTGTAGCCATGCAAGAATAGGTTACCCAGAGAAGGTTATAATCACCTCAAAGAAATGTATTCAAGGCAGGTGTCATGTCAGATTAGATCCTGCAAAATTTTAGGGTCCCCTTCCCTTGTGTGCTGTCAGATACTGTAGCTAAGCCATTGGTAACTCTGCAGCTCACTCTCATCCTGACCTCAATTCTAGACTAAATGCAAAATTTTAGGGTCCCCTTCCGCAGTGTGCTGTCAGATACTGTAGCTGAGCCATGGGTAACTCTGCAGTTCACTCTCATCCTGACCTCAATTCTAGACTAAATGCTAACATGTGCTCTTGTAATCATTTCCGGCACATTAGGAGTTACTTTAAAAGGACTCATGTCCTTTTGCCAATCTACTCAAGTTATTTGAATGAATCGTAATCTCACTATGGTCTACATTTAAGATGATAAGGTTTTTACCTTAATAAAACTACTTTTTAAAAATAAATACAAATTTTTGTTTTAGGTAAAATGAAAAAGTTTAATAGTGAAAGGAAAATATTAGTTATTCAAGGCATTTTTCTGTCTGCTTACTCATGACGCTTGTATTCATGTCATAAAATGAAAATAATACCCGATAAGAAATGACTGACAAGAACTTGAATGCCTGTGTAACCTAAATTCTTCTGATGCTCTCTCTGTGGCATTTAACCCATCATTTTATTTGAAAACAGTTGTAGTTGTGTATTTGAACATGGTCTTGTACAAAATGACTTACCTACTAAGCTGTAACTTCTGGGAATTAATGATAGAAGACCCTGATTATTGCATGTGAGTGGTTGTGAAGAGGTCACAAAGAGAATAACTTAATTTTAAAAATCTATATAAACAGATAATGAAATGTTAACTGTTTGTAAAATAAAGTTACATGGGTTGTGAAGGGAGAGATGTATTACTCGCTTTGGATTGATGATATTGGTAAAAGCCATCTTTTGTTGAATGAGGAAGGAAGATACTCAAAGATTTTCAAGTCTGAACAATGGGAGTGAATTAGCTTGCAAACTGTAAGGCAAGATCATTCCATTTTCTTGCTAGGGTTCGAGATCTAAAAAGAAAGTTACTAATCTGAAAGTGAGTAATTAAAGAGTTTAGGCTGAAGCAGTTAACAGTAAAGGTTAAATGGCCGAGGCACAGAAGGGGATTGTAGACTGGACATATAGAATGAAGTACAATGAGTAAACAAGTCATTATTCTCAGATTGTTAAAATCAGGTATCCAAGAAATGATAGCACTGATTATTGAGGAGGGGAGAGTTGGGAACAGAACTGCCGAAGAGCTCCAGCGTTACCAGTAGGTCATCCACACGGGTTGTAGTGCTACAGTCCTCATGGAGAGAGATGGTATTGGGTAGGAAGAATGGAGGATTCCTACAGTTAGCAAAATACGATCAGGAATCCAGAAATGGTGACTCTATAATCCTCACACTCCCACTTTCTACTGGACTGACCTTCTGGGTCTACATTCAACCTTAGAGGTCATTCTAGCCCCATCTCTTTATGTAATGGATGAAATCCAGAGAAATCGAGCACCTTCTCTAACTCCCTACAATTAATTACTGACCAAGTTGGGATGAGAAGGCCTTCTGCAAATTTACATAGTGAAATCCTATTAAGGTTAATCTTTTAAAAAATCTAGAAATTATTTTTCTTTTTCCTTAGATTACTAGAATTTGACTGCATTCAGGGTTATTTCTTTCCTTAAAGTACTTGTCCTAAGAAAAACATTTAAGATGAAATTAATGTATCTTTTTCCCCCACTTAGATTTAAGAGCATTCAGCATAATTGGGAGCCTCTTCCTTATGATCTGAATAAGGAAAAATAACTGTTGATCGTCAAACTTATATTTCTAAATCATCATAATGGTTTCTAGCACAGACTTAACATTCTACTAGATAAACTCCAAATAAGGCATTAATGTATATTTCATATCCTAAATGAAGTTTTTTAAAAATATATATTTTCATTGATACAGTGAATCTGATTTAGCTTTTCCTCCTAAGCAGTTACTTAGGAGAAAACTTCAGTATTCATCAGTGGTAGTGCCACTTTAGCACAGAAATTTCAGCAAGATAAAAATAAACAAACACAAACAGAAATTTGAATCTTGGTTCTATGGATGTTTACTTTCTCTCTTTTAAATTATTCTCTTCCTTTAAAAATAAATGTAGGTTCTCCTTCTTTGCTTTTACCTGTTGAAATCATGCTCTATCATTCAAAGCCTTACCCACCTTCTGAGTCCTTGTCAAGTCATACACGTCAGATTTCATAGCATGTTTATAAACCATTCCACGGTATTATTGATGCATATTTTTAGCTATTATTTCGCTAATATTTTACTTGTGGTTTATTTCTGATATTTCTATCTTACTGGACTGAAAAACGTAGAAAATAGAAAATATATTTTCATTTTTAGTAGGCTTTCAACAATTTACCTGGAATTCTGTAGAATTGAAGTAAACATGCATGTGTGTGTATATATATATGCACATCTATATCAGCATGCACATATATGTAGCATGATATATATATATCAGTCTTATGTTTTCTACTATAGAGAGAGTGTATGTATAGTAGTACTCATATTTTTTCCTACTCTCAAATTCTTTGAACATTATTCATTCTTCTGTCCTTTCTAGGTAGAACTCTCTACTTCTGCCTAATGTATCACAAGAGCCTGTGAGATGGTTGGCAGAAGAACTTAACTGTCACCTGAGAGGCTACACACTGTGAAGCCTGCCAGGAATGCCCCACAGCTCCCTCTCGCGTGGCACATCTTGATGTTGCTCACTGTCATGCGTGTCCCACTTGACATATGACAAATGTTTGCCCTTTCAGGACACATTCCCTGCTCTATACTTGGAAAGCTGCTCTAGCCAAGAAAAGTCTCCTCTCTAGACAAATTACATGAATTTGAGACCTAGCACTGCCCATTTGTAGTATATTCTTAGGAAAATCAGTTAAGATTTATAATATTATTAATAGCATTCAGTGAGACAATGCCTATGACAATAGTCATAAACTATTAAGTAGATGAGAGATGACATTATTATTTTTAAAAATTATTTGAGAGAGAGAGTGACACAAACGGGGTGGGTGGGGTACAGAGGGAAAGGGAGAGAATCTCAAGCAGACTCCTCACTGAGCACAGAGCCCCACTCAGGACTTGACCTCATGACCCTGAGGTCATGACTTGAGCTGAAACCAAGAGTCAGCCACTCAACCTACTGAGCCACCTAGATACCCCTGAAAGATGATCTTAATATTAAACTCCTCTACCAAGTGTTTTAATTCTTAAGGAAGGGGAATATTTTCCCCAATTCTCATTGAAATCCCAGTGTTTGTGGCCTAAGTACTACGTGTAATAAGATATTGCCAAATAATTATATTTGCTGTACTTTTTTAGGATGTCAGTAGTCATAATATATTTGCTTAAGACAGATCAAATTAAGGATTTAATAGCTAGGAAAGTCAGTCCATCCTAGGAAATTTTAATACCTCTAAATCCTTTTAACCAGTATGAGAAATCATTTTTTTTTTATCATTAACTATCCCTCTTTGTGGAAATAGACTCATCACTTCATACTTTTTTATTCTAAATGCTAAATGACTTTACTTTCTGTTCTAAATTCTCCTGAAGCAAATATTTGAAGTTAGAAAATAATATAAACCCATACATGAGGATTTCTCTTAGCTTTTTTATTTTTATTTTTTATTTTTTATTTGAGAAAGAGAGCAAGTGAATGTATGTGGAAGAGGTAGGGGCAGAGAGAGAGGAAAAACTTGAGGACACTGTGCTGAGCAGGGAGCTCAATGCAGGACTTGATCTCCAGACCCTGAGATCATGACCTGAGCCGAAACCAAGAGTCGGATGCTTAATCAACTGCACCACCCATGCTCCTTTCTCTGTGTTTTTGAAGAAATAATGTAGACGTGGTATCCTAGTACACTTAAAAACAAAACCTTACTTGAAACCTGAAATTATACAGAAAATAATCAACTTCTTACTACATAAAAAAGGCTCTTCACTTACTTGAAAGCAGTTTTATATCACCTTAAATGGTTTTTTCAGGGTATCACAACGATTCCACTTAATTTTTTTGTACTATTTATAGAATACCTTTTATGTCCTCATCCAAATTCTTGATGAAGAGACTGGGGGAAAAAAAGGATTAAGCCTGCAATTCCAAGTCCTTTGTACCCCTGATAACTTTCTCACAGATTTCTCTCAAACCTTAAATCAAGATTCCATGGCTATCATGCCTCAGCCTACAAATACACTTAAGTATAATTCTATCCAGCTTACTTCATCTCCATTTTCACCATCATTGTAACGATGGGTCATATGGCTTGCTGAAATCTTGTTGCATTATATTTATGGCCTTCCTCTGAGCTACTATTTTTATGGTACAAAAAAAAAATCTAGTAAGCTTTTTATTAAAGTATGTCGAGAGATACTCCTGATGGATCTTTGCATTCCTGTTTGTCTTAGTGGGTATGCTCAGAATGCAGGGCCCAGACTGATCTTTACCTAGGCCATCTCTCAGGGATGTGTTTGTAGTGAGCAACTTTGAGGGATGAGGTAATGTCTCTGAGACAAAGAGCAGGCTTGCTCACTGCCCGGAGTAACATGGAAGCTTTCCCAGACTCAAAGTTCCTGTCCTGTAATGTATCCTACTCTGTGCGCAGGAGTCCCATCTAGACTTATCCACAACACCCCCTTGTTGGGCTGTGAATAATAAAGCCCTTCATCTCTGACCCATGCAGAAACAGCAGGCTAGCTTATTGGCTTGTAAATATGACAAAATCCTAGATCAAACAAAATAATACCTATACAGGAGTATGCTAATCACAAGTTATTCTGTAAGTCAGGAAAACCATATATATACTTTGTGATAATTTGGCATGTTTTTTGAACTTGGCATAAGTGGAGTCAAACCTTATATACTCTTTTGGTCTAGTTTTTTCTCAAGCTCCATGTTGATAAGATTCATCCATATTTTGGTTGCAGTAATTCCTTAATTTTCATTGCTGTATGTTACTCCATTGTGTGACTACAACACTGTTTTTCTCTTTGACCATTTATGGACATTCGTATTCCTTCCATTCTGGGGCTACTATGAATAATGTTGCTTTGAATATTCTTACATATGTTTTTTGGTGCACATGTCTACTGGATACATCTACCTGGAGTTAGACATCTACATACATATGTAATAGTATATACATAAGTTTACATCAGTAGAAAGTGCCAAAAAGGTTTCCATGGTGGTTGCACCTACTTACACTCCCCACTAAGAGTATGTGAGAATCTGTTACTCCACACCCTTGCCAAAATTAGGTATGATCAGTCTTTTTAACTATAGCTATTCTGGTTGTTAGGAAGCACTAAGATATTGTGATTTTGTGTGTGTGTGTGTTTTCTTTTTTAAAGATTTTATTTGTTTGAGAGCAAGAACACAAGGTGGGGGGTGCACAGGGAGGGGCAAAGGGAGAGTCAGACTCTCCCCTGAGCAGGGAGCCTGCAGTACTCTATTCCAGTACCCTGGGATCATGACTTGAGCCTAATATAGACGCTTAAGCAACTGAGCCACCCAGGTGCCCCAAGATATTGTGATTTTAATTAGCATTTTTAAATGACTAATTATATTGAACATATTGGCATATACTTCTTGGTTTTTTGAATAGCCTTTTTTGTGAAGTGCCTTGTTCAAGATTTTTGCTCCTGTTACTCTTAGCTTGTCTTTTTTACATTATTTTATAGGAGTTCTTTATGTATCGGCATATGATTATTTTGTTCATTACGTTAATTATAAATATCTTCTTTTATAGTGTGGTTTACTTTTTGATGTCTTATGATGTCTTTGTATGACCTTAATGATGCCTTTGGATGAGCAAAAGTTCCAAGTTTTAATAGAATTTGTCCATCTTTTCCTTTAGGAGTACAGTTGTATGTATCCTATCCTTATAGGCGTATTAGAAGCGTTACTGTT
This sequence comes from Canis lupus familiaris, assembly GCF_011100685.1. Taxonomy (NCBI): domain Eukaryota; kingdom Metazoa; phylum Chordata; class Mammalia; order Carnivora; family Canidae; genus Canis; species Canis lupus. Next base: position 2,990,765 of record NC_049224.1, on the reverse strand, counting down.
TTATCTTACATTTGGACATATGATTTACCTGGAATCAATTTTTTCATCTCTAGTATTGCATGCATTAACATGTATTCCTTTTATTTCTCAGTATCATTCATTGTATAAATAGGCAGCTGTCTATCTACTACTTGAGTTTTCTTGTTTGTGGCTGTTATGAATGCCAGTGCCATAAATACATTTGTACCAATCTTTCTGCAGCCATGTATTTTCATTTCTTTTAGGTAAATACATAGTAGAATGTTTACTTTAATAGATGTAAGTTTAATTTTATTATAAACTGTCAGTTTGGAGTGGCAGGGTAGCTCAGCGGGTTAAGGGTCTGCCTTTGGCTCAAGTCATGATCTCAGGAGGTTCTGGGATCGAGTCCCACATGGGGCTCCCTGCTCAGGGGGGTATTTGCTTCTCCCTCTTCCCCCCTCCCCTGCTCATGCTCTCTCTCAAAATAAATAAAAATCTTAAAAAAAAATGTTAGTTTTCCAAAGTGGTTATAGTATTTAACACAACTACCAACAATATATGAGAGTTTCAGTTATTCGACAACTTTGTTTAGCTTTTCGTGTTGTCATTCTTTCTGATTTTCACCATTGTTGTAGTATGTGTAAAGTAATACCTCATTGTGGTTTTTATTTGCATGTCCTAATCATAAATGACATTGAACTCTTTGTGCTTACTCCTCTATTTTTCTTTTGATGTTTATCTTGCCCATTTTTACTTATTTTTTAAAGATTTTATTTATTTATTCATGAGAGAGACAGAATGAGAGACAGAGACACAGGCAGAGGGAGAAGCAGGCTCCATTCAGGGAGCCTGATTCGGAACTCGATCCCAGGACTCTAGGATCACGCTGTGGGCCGAAGGGAGGAGCTCAACCTCTGAGCCACTCAGGCATCCCTATCTTGCCCATTTTTATCATGTTGTTTATCATTTTGTTACTAAATTGCATATAAATATAACCTGGAATAAAGCCAGTTTTGAAAGTTTGGGAGATCTGTTGCATGCAAATGTGGATATACTTAGCACTACTGAATTGTAGACCTAAAAATAGTAAAGTTGCTATATTTTGTTATCTGTTATTTTTTTACCACAGTTTTTTTTAATTAAAGAGAAAGCCAGTTCTATGGCTTACCTATTAGTTGTTCAGTTTTACAATGTCTTTTGATAAGCAAAAGCTTTGTTCTGTTTGGTTTTAATTTGGGTGCAGTTCATTTTAATTTGCTTTCTTTTCCTTTGTTGTCCTTTATGGTTAGTACTTTCTGAGTTCTAAGAAATCTCCTCCTATATCAAAATCTTAATAAAGATATTTTCCTACATTTCCCTCTTGGAGCTTTGTAATCAGTTCTACAAGTCATTTGCATTAATTTTGTTTATGATAGGAGGTAGAGATTGAATTTGTTTTCCCAGGCAATCATCTAGCTCTTCCACTATTAGTTCTTTACAAGAATTTCCTTTCCCCAGTGAATTGCTTGGTGTCTGTGTGGTAAATGAGTCGGACACAGGTAGATGTGCTTATTTCTGGGCCCTGTTCTGTCCCATTTATCTACTTGTTACCCAGACGCCAAAACACTTCTTTGACTACAACTTTATAGTAGTACTTTTCTTCTTTATTTGTTCTTTTTCAACATTTTTCTTTATTTTAGATCTTTTGCATTTCCATGAAAAATTTAGAAGCAGATTATAAAATTCAACCAAAAAAGCCTGCTTGGAATTTGGTTGAGATTGCATTCATTCTGTTGATCAATTTGAGGAGAATTAACTTTTTTTTTAACTTTGTCTTTTTTCTTTTTTAATGGTTTATTTGTTTGACAGAGAGAGAAAGAGAGAGAGGGAAAGGGAGAGAATAAGCAAGGGGAACAGCACGGAGAGGGAGAAGCAGGCTCCCCACTGAACAGGGAGTCTGGTGTGGGACTCAATCCCAGGACCCTGGAATCATGAGCTGAGCCAAAGGCAGACACTTAACTGTCTGAGGCATGCAGGTGCCTTTGAGGTGTTCTTATTAGGATTTTGTAGGATGTCCTATAGTTAGCCACCCAGGAGAACTGTCTCTTAACACTCAATATTAACCTTCCATTTTATGGACTTGATATATTGTTGCATTTAATTTGTACTTCTTTAATTCTCTTAGCAATGTTTCAAAGTTATCTTTAGAATTATTTCTAAATATTTTGTTGTTCATGCTGGAATTTTTTTTAATGCTGTTATAAAGGGTATTTTTCTAATTTTGGACCTTCTCTTGATTCAGCCAATACAATTCAAGGCAAATTACAGTTAAGATAACCCCAGGTGGATGAAATTATCAAAAGCTACTTCAGAAAAGAACTGTCTGTCACTGAGAGAACCACTTGTACAGAGACATGTGGCTCACATAAATAATCAAGTTTTATGGTTAGTGAGTCACAAAGTCAAAAGAGATTCTGCTGTAGGCTACCTTAGGTTTCTGATGAGTGATTTAAAAATTTGTATACTTTGCTCTTTGATGAGTGTGGATGGCAGTTAGAATTTGACACAAAAGTAGGGAAAGAAACAGACATTCAGACTTTGTTTTAGTAACAGACTGTAGATTGTGGATGGGAAGGGTAGCAGGAAATTTATGTTCTCTTATATATGTGTTTCGTGTGTAAGTATGATATAAGGATAATTTAACATATGAAAATATATAAAAGTAGTATATCACATTTACAGAACAAAGGATCAAAATCAGGATCGTCTTCATTAATGCAGAAAAAGCATTTGGCAAAATTCAATCAATGAAGGGAAATTACCTCAATGTAGAAAGTTCATATAAGAAAGCTCTCAGCTTACATTATAATCAGTGGTGAAAAACTGAAAGCTTTTCCCTAAGATCAGGAATAAGACAAGTGTGCCTATTCTCACTTCTGTTCAACAGAATGCTAGGAGTTTTAGCCAGAGCAAGTAGCCAAGAAAAAAAAAAAAAAAAAGACATCCAAATTGGAAAGAAGTAAAATCATCCGTTCTCAGATAAGTGATCTTATTTGTAGAAAACCCTAAAGATTACACACAACAAAACCCTGCTAGAACTAATAAATTCAACAAAGTTACTGGACACAAAATCACTCAAATCAGTTGTGCTTTTATACAGTAACAATGAAAAGTTCTCGAAGGAAATTGTTCTTTAAATCCATTTACTGTAACATAAAAAAGAATAAATTAGGAATAAATGATGAAAGAGGCATAAGATTTGTACATGGAAAACTACAAAATATTGCTGAAAGAAGTTAAAGAAGACACAAATAAATGGAAAGTCATCCTGCATTCATGGATTGGAAGACTTAATAGTGTTAAAATGTACATATTACCCAAAGCCGTCTACAGATTTGATGCACTCCCTACAAATCCCAGTGGGTTTTTTTTTTCTTCAGAAATAGAACGAAGAAATTCTAAAATTTACATAGAATCTCAAAGGATCCTAAATAGTCAAATATGGACCCTTATCTTAAGCCATATAAATAAATAAACTCTACATGCATTAAAGATCTAAATATAAGACATGGAACTATAAAAATCCTATAAAAAATCATAGAAAATCTTCATGACATTGGAATGGGCAATGATTTCTTGAATATGACGCCACAAGCACAGCAAAAAAAAAAAAAAAAAAAAAAAAAAAGAATAGACAAATGAGACTGTCAATAGAATGTAAAGGTAACATACTGAATGGAAGAAAGGTTTGCAAACCATTTATGAGATAAGGAGTTAGTACCCAGAATATATAAAAAATTCTTGCAACTCACTAACAAAAAAACAAATATCTCAATTAAAAAATAGGCAAAAGGGATCCCTGGGTGGCTCAGTGGTTTGGCGCCTGCCTTGAGCCCAGGGTGTGGTCCTGGGGTCCCAGGATCAAGTTCCACATCAGGCTTCTCCATCAGGCATGGAGCCTGCTTCTCCCTTTGCCTGTGTGTCTCTGCCTCTCTCTCTCTCTCTCTCTCTCTCTGTGTCTCTCATGAATAAATAAATAAAATCTTTAAAAAAATAAAAAATAGGCAAAGAACTTGAATACACATTGCTCTGAAGAAAATAAACACATGGCCGACAGGCACAGGAAAAGATGATCAATGTCACTAATCATCAGAGACATGCAAGCAGGCGGTATTAACCTTATACCCATTAAGATGGCTACTATCAAAAAACCTGGAAAATAAAAAGGTTTGGCAATCATGTGGAGAATTTGGAATCCTTGTGCACTTTTTGGTGTGATTATAAACTGGTGTAGCCATTATGGAAAATGGCATGAAGAATCTTCAGATATTAAAAATAGAAGTCCAATGTGATCCATCAATTCATCTTCTATGCATATATCCAAAAGAATTGTAAACAAGATTTAGAGATACTGCACATCCATGTTCATTGCAGCATTATTCACAATAGCCAGAGGTTGGAACAGCCTGCATGTCCATCAGTGGTCGAACAGATTAGACAACGTGCCATATACATACAATGGCCTGTTTTTCAGCCTTAAAAAATGAGAAAATCCTGTCGTATTCTGCAACATGGTTGAAACTCAGACATTAAATGAAATAAGTCAACCACAAGAAGACAAGTACTGTGTAATTCCACTTACATGAGTTTTTTAAAAGTAATCAAACTCACAGAAACAGAAAGTAGAATGGTGGTTGCCGGGGCTGCTGGGAGGAAGAAATAGGGAGTTGGTCAATGAGTATAGAATTTATCATGCAAGATGAATAAAATGCTAGAGATCTATTATATGATGATGTGCATAGAGTTAAGAATATTATACTTTACACTTAAAATTGTTGAGAGATAAGTTTATGTGTTTTTTTACCACAACTTTTTAAAAAGTGAAAAAGTCTCTTCTTTATTATGGTTCATTCTGATTTTCTCTCTGACATTGCTCTTTGCAGTAATGTGTTTTTTTAAAAGTATATTTTAGGGCAGCCTGGGTGGCTCAGTGGTTTAGCACCGCCTTCAGCCTGGGGTGTGATCCTGGAGACCCAGGATGAAGTCCCACATTGAGCTCCCTGCATGGAGCCTGCTTCTCCCTCTACCTGTGTCTCTGCCTCTTTCTGTGTGTGTGTCTCTCATGAATAAATAAATAAAATCTTTAAAAAATAATAAAAAGTATTTTTAAAGTAATGGTTTGTAATCTGTTAGAAAGTTTCATAACTGGTGAATGTATTTGTGATCAAAACCTTTGCATAAATTCTAACTATAACCAACAAAACTATGTGAATATGAACATGGAAATACACATTTCTCATCATTTTAAATAATATTATGTAATAGGTCTCATAAAGTAGTCATTGATATCACTGATTTGGAGACCTTAATGTCCCTAAAATATCTAGCCTATGATAAATTCAGTTTCTAAAAATATTTTTAACTTTTATAAACCTATTTCTCGTATTAAATATAAATTTACTTTTGCATGTCTTTTTATCTCACATCTGTTTAAATTCTATATAAAGAAGCTGAAATTGATGCCCTCTTTTTTCTCTCTGCAAGTTTTCCTATAGCAGAGAGAGGCATCAAAACAAACATTCCATTGATTATTTTTAAATGCCACTGTAGCATCCAGGTAGTTGTAGCATGTTCTCTACCTGATTTTCCTGTCCATTCTTGTCTTTATGCTTTATATCAAAGACAGCTTTGGGAGACACAAGCCACAAAATAGAAAAGTGTGAGTAGTTTGGCATGAAGGAGAGAGATGGACGGTAGAACTTCTCTGCCTTGGTGGCCGACAGTGCGCTGTGGATGGTGGGGTGGCAAGGGATTTACAATCTTATTGTACGTATTTCTGAGTGTGTAAATATGTTTATAAACCTTAGGGGTAAAATTAGTTGGTGAATCTACCTTTCTAGCTTTCTCTTTGAGCATTAAAACATGTCATTCTGGGGACACCTGTGGGGCTCAGTGGTTGAGCGTCTGCCTTTGGCTCAGGGTGTGATCCCAGGGTCCTGGGATCGACTCCCATGTCGGGCTCCCTGCAGAGAGCCTGCTTCTCCCTCTGCCTCTGTCTCTGCCTCTCCCTGTGTGTGTCTCTTGTGAATAAATAAATCTTTTAGAAAAAACCAAACATGACACTCTGAGCTGTGTTGCAACAAACATGGAGCAAAAAGTAAAATCTTGGTTGAAAGTAGACAAAGCAACCAGTAGGAATCATTTAAATGAAAGGGGCTACAGCTGTATGGAATACTGAGCAATAAATATCTTAAAACAAGAGTCAGCAAACTTTTTCTGGGAAGAGCCAGATAATAAAATTTTTAGGCTTTACGGCCCATACAATCCCTTATTGCAACTCTGCTGTCACAGCATGAAAGCATTTATAGCAACATGTAAAGAAGTGAATGTGGTAATTTTCCAATAAAGCTTTATTTACGAAAAACAAACAAGAAGCTGGTTTTGGCCTCCAGACATAGTTAGCAAACACTTGCCTTAGAATTTGAGTAATATCACCAAAATCACCACCATCAAAGGAAAAGTCAGGTGAATTCTGTTCCCTCCTGTGTAGCGTGAAGAAGCTGATTACCTGCCAAGTGGCATCTAGTACCGACGTCTAGTACCGACATTCCGAGAGTTTGTGAAAGTTGACTCCGGCATCTGTTGTGGCAATTCATATCATGTCTGGCAAGATTATAGCTGGTGCCCCTTGAACCAGCAAGTTAAACATACTGTGAAATGTACTCCTCATTTCATAGAGCCATCATCCTGATGGCTATTGAGTTATGTTCTCAAAGAGCATCTGCAAAGGAGAAATGCAAAAGGTTCCCACTATTTTGCAGTGTTAGCAGAACGTGGGTGTTAAGGAACTTTGTCAGAAAAGACTGATGTCACATATTAACCCAAATTGGGAAAGCCATACACTCAGCTCCGCGTGTGGCCTAGCTGAATGATATTACTGAGGTAGCAAGCTGTTCCATAAGTGCTGCTTTTAGGAGGAAGATGGAATCAGGAGAGCCAGTATATTCCTGGAGTCATTTTTGGTTATTCATTGCTTCATCTTACTCATCTCCACAACCTGACCATTTCTGGCTTGTTACTGAGTCTTTTCAGATCTAATGCTTTAGTCTTTATTTGGATAGTTCTTGATCTAAGCCCTCGTCACCTCACCCGACAACTAGAGCATCCTCCTGGCTAATCTCCTCTGGGCTGTCCGTCTCTCCTGAGGGTACCCTATATGCAGCAATTTATTCTTCAAGAACTTGTTTTGGCTTATCTCCTATTATATAAAATCTATCCTGTGTTGGGGCACCCGGGTGGCTGAGTTAAAGCGAATGCCTTTGGCTCAGATCGTGATCCCGGGGTCCTGGGATCCAGCCCAACATCGGGCTCCCTGCTCAGTGGGGAGCCTGCTTCTCTTTCCCCCTCTGCCCCTCTCCCTTCTCCTTCTCTCTCTCTCTCTCAAATAAATAGTCTTTTTTTTAAAAAAAAAAAAAAAAAAAAAAGATAAAATCTATTCTGTGTTTCATGGAGAACAAGCTGCATTACCATTCATGGTTTATGATCATCATATGTATTTTTCCTCTTTATTTTTTTATTTTTTTTAATTTTTATTTATTTGTGATAGTCACACACACACACACAGAGAGAGAGAGAGAGAGAGAGAGAGGCAGAGACACAGGCAGAGGGAGAAGCAGGCTCCATGCACCGGGAGCCTGACGTGGGATTCGATCCCAGGTCTCCAGGATCGTGCCCTGGGCCAAAGGCAGGTGCCAAACCGCTGTGCCACCCAGGGATCCCTTTTCCTCTTTATTTTTAATGGTCCAGCTAACAGCCATAATTCACTACAGGTTATAGAGAAAAAATTGATTTTTTAATTTTTTATTTTATTTTTTTAAGATTTTATTTATTCATGAGAGAGAGGCAGAGACAGAGGGAGAAGTGGCTCCATGCAGGGAGCCCAATGTGAGACTCAATCTCAAAACTCGAGGATCATGACCCGAGCCACAGGCAGACGAGCCACCCAGGCATCCCAAGTTGATTTTTTTTAAAATAAAACTTCTGAACAATGACATAAATGGGGCCTCCAAAATAGGTTCCTACAATTTAATAGTTGCTTTATTATCCTATTTAAATTTCCTGGTGAACACAATTAAACTTGACAGGAATAAATTTATATCCTAAAAGACAAGGGCAATGAGTTATATATTTCATATATTACTAGGGACTGATATCTCTTAATTTAATAAACCTTGAAGTTATTTGAAGATGAATTAAAATCTCTACATGACTCAATGACAAGAAGTCATTAGTGGTATACCCCTGATGATCCCTTGATAAATGATAAATTAGTGTTCTTGTTTATATAATAATCTCTCTTTGAGTCCCATGAATAATGAAAGAACAGGTAGGATCAAATTTCCACAAGAGTAAGAAATCTTTTGAGAAAGTGCTGTTGAGAGTAACAGCCCTCTCTCCTCCTACTAAAAGTTGGCCTCAAGTAATAATAAACATTTCTACTTACTGCTTCCGACTTGTTCCAGACATTTAGTATCTATTAACTTTTTAAATTCTCAAATAATATTCTGATACAAATATTATTTTATCCATTAGGAATCTTTGAGTTGCCAGCACAGAAGATGTATTAAAAATTACAGAGATTTGGGGCCCCCAGGTGGCTCTGTCAGCTAAGCGACCAACTTTTGGTTTTGGCTCAGGTCATGCTTGCTGGGTTGCGAGATCAAGCCCCACGTGGGGCTCCGCACTCAGCAGGGCCTCTGCTTGAGGCTCTCTTTGCCTCTCCCCCAGTCACTTGTTTGTGCGCACACACACTCTCTCTCAGATAAATCTTTTTTTAAAAAATTAGAGGTTTTATTCACTTAATTGAAAAGTCTAGAAGGGAGTCACCATTGAGGCAGTTTGATCCAATGGGTCAGGCATGTCACCGGAAACCATTCTCTTTCCTTCACTCTCTTCTGCTTTCCATGATGATTGCTTCACCCCTCATCTGCCAGTCCCCATGATGCTACAAACCATCTTATATACTTCCAGGGGCAGAGAATGCTGCTTTCCTGGTGCTTCTCTATAAAACCAAAGTTTCTTTCTCCTCCTAAGCATCTCCTTGTGTCTCAGGTCCCAATGTGCCTCTCCCTGAACCAGTCACTTGGAGGGGGGCGGGGGGAATGGGCCTCATTCATTGTGTTGAAGCCAGTCTAGGGCCACCTTTATTGTTGAGGGTTAGGTGAACACAAAAATAGAAGGGCAGGAAACTGAGGTGACAAAGGAAAAATAGGTATGTGACAAGCAACCAATCAATACTATAACTCTTTCTTTCTTTAGATGCCAAATAGCTTGAGCAAAAATAAGTTGTAGTAGTATTGTGTGTGTGATGCTCTAGGCAGAGGCTTAGTGTTTTAGATGCATTTTAGTCTTCAAAACCATCTTAAGAAATAAATGGAATTTATCCTTGTTTTAAAGAAGCTTAGAAAGATTAGGAGCACCTGAGTGACTCATTGATTAAGTGCTTTCAGCTCAAGTCATGATCTCAGCATTCTGGGATTGAGCCCTCTCCATTGGGCTCCCTGCCCAGTGGGGAGTCTGCTTCTCCCTCTCACTCTGCTGCCACCCCCTATTTGTGCTCTCTCTCTCTCTTAAAAATATAAATAAAATCTTCATAAAAAAACAAAAAAACAAAGATTGAACAACTTACCTAGGGCCACATAGGTATTCAGACCTAGGTCATTCTGACTTCACTATCCACGCTCTTTTCACCATGTCATGCCATCTCCGTGATAAACCAAAAATGGCCTATAAAAACAAATATTGTCTTAGAAACCTATCACTGATGAAGTATTCTTGAAAATAATCCATCTGGTTTTGGTTTAAATGTACAGTATATCTGTATAGAGACAATCCTTGTTAAGACAGATTTACAAAAGTGAATTAATATCTTGTTTTGCCCACTTTGAACACCAAGATCCTTACTATAGTGGGAATGGTAGTCTATACTCTCTGCATATGCACACACGTACATATATGCAAACACATATAAACATAGGAAGAGTATATATATTATTGTGTATATCACAGATTCTAAGAGAGGCTCTTTAACTGGGCACGTGATGAAAATGACAGGAGAATTTCAAAGGAACAGATACTATCCTCTACAATAAGTGACAGTGCTTACTAAAAACTCTATCATCTGATGTCACTCTCCAGGTGTTCTCTGCTTAATTGTAATAATCAAGTATTGTGCCTCAGGAAACATCCTGGCCCAGTCTGAACTATTTCCTGGGTAACTTAGCTTTAGTCTCAAACTCTATCTCCTGGGGAGTTTACTTCTTCTTACGCTTACATTTGCCCAAGGCTCAGGCTTTCAGGACTGAATCACAATTATTTCATTTTCATAGAAGGCTTTGCTTCTCTGCAGTGCTCTTTAAGACGCTGACTAGGGCTGTGGCATGGTGCAGCTTTCCTCCTTTACTTCAGATCATTCTGTGTCTCGAATAACTAGAAGTTGGAAATCAGTTTACAATTTGCTCTGATAATTTAATGATTTTAAGCAAGGAATTTCTCTAAGGCAGAAATATTGTTGGATTAGCTAAGAGGCAATCAGACAATCCTTGGTCTGTATCTTTGGCTGTGTCTCAGTATTTGGAAAGAGCTGTATGTCATTCTCCTTTCTAGTACTTTACCTTTCTTGACTTGGCACCATTGTTCAGGCAATTTGTAATGCTAAGTGTTGTCTTTTCTTTATTATATTATGCATTTGTTATTTTAGTTTGATTTGCAAAGAAGCAGTCCTTGGTAGATAATGTTTTTTTAAGTGACGCAGTTTTTAAGGCATTAGTGTTACAGAAGCATCTGTCAAAATGAGCTCAGTCTTAAATGCACTAAGTTTTATTGTTGGAATTTAAAGAATTTTATGGCATCCATCCAGTGCCATTGATAAGAAATGTAATATCCTTTTCTCAACACTATTTTAACATTGAACAAGTACTTAAAAAGCATAGGTCTCACCATTAGTGACTAGGGAAGAAATGTCAAAATGAATGAAAAATGATTCTTGTCTTCATGGGGAGCTAAGAAGCTGCAAAAAGAGATATGTACACATTGTTTACCCATTCATTCCAGAGATGTTTATTGAGGTATTATTACATACTAGACATGGTGTGGTAGCCTCTGAAATGATAATACCGAGCAACAGAGGCACAATTCTCTTCCTAGGGTTTACCATTTGGGGCAGCAGTTAGGGGGTAAAGGAGGATTCACTGAAGGACTAACTTTTTTTTTTTTTTTAAGATTTTATTTATTTAATCATGAAAGACACAGAGAGGCAGAGACACAGGCAGAGGGAGAAGCAGGCTCCCTATGGGGAACCCAATGTGGGACTCGATCCTGAGACTCCTGGAACCCCAGGATCATGCCCTGAGCTGGAGGCAGATACTCGACCACTGAGCCACCCAGGCATCCCCAAAGGAGTAAATTTAAAAAGGAACAGGAGGCAGATGGAAAAGTGCTTGAATTTGAGCTAACTTTTGGAAAGAAATATTACAATTTCACAGAACACTGAGGTTATGTCATAGGCTGCTTTAGCCCAAATTCCAGAAAAGCTCTTTTCATTTGAAAGCTATTCCAAAGCTTAAACAAAATGCTATGTAGTTTCAAGACCAGAAGTCTGCACTTTTTCTAAAATAAGCCACTACATATCTAACAAAATAATAAATACATGTGAATATTGGCCCAAGGAATAACTTGAACTAAATATTGATTTCAAGTCCACTTAATTGACACACCTATTAAAGTAGAGAAATCATTGGTTAACTTTGCTACTTGCTGTTGCTTTTGTGTATTTTGTTCAGAAAATTAAGTTAAGCGTAATAGACTATTTCAATAATCTTCTTAGTAATTGAATACATTTAATACTCTTTTTAAAAGAACAGAAAAAAGAAATTATCTGTCACTGTTAAGGTTATTTTTAAGCATATAGCTATTGATTTTGTAAATGTCCCACCTAAATTTCCTAACACTTGATTTGTGAATAAGAGAAGTTAGAGAAAGACAACATTATAAGTAGAGTTGGGCAATTGTTTATTTTCCAGGTACTCTCATTAAAGAAAAAGCCATTAAGTCTCCACCTTTAGAGTTGCTCTTTTTAAGGAAACCTGGATCCTTAAGGACTACAAAATTTAGGAAATGGCTATTAAAATGCTAATCCCTCTTGTAAAATTCTGGCTTAAAATCTGAGGGCCTAATAGAGAAAGTGGGAATAATTTGTTTTGACAGAATATTCATTCTAATATATTTAACTTAAAAAAATGCAATGTACTCTATACTAACAAGGAAGAATAATCGAGCCTTCCCATAGCCTTTAATGCTATGTGAAGAATGAATGGACAGTTGAAGGTCTACACTATTTTAATATGGTTGTCACCAGTGATAGGTGGCTCCTCAGCTTCTGAAATGTGGCTAGTGCTTCTAAGAACTGAATTTTGAATTTCATTTAATTTTAATCAATTGAAAATGGGTATGATTCAGTTATTAGAAAATTTTAAACATGTTTGAAACAACTTAGGCATGTGAATCTTCTTTTTCAACTATAAATTTTATGAAATCTAAATACAGATCAAATATTTGAGATGTCCCACAAAGTGTAAAATAAACCATATATTTTAAAGATTTAGGATGATAAAATGTAAAATATTTCCACTGTAATTTTTATGATCCATACTGATATATTTTGGATATATTGGGCTAAAGAAAACATATATTATTAAAATGAATTTCATCTTTTTTGTTGTTACGTTTCCAAATGTGGCTACCAGAAAATTGAAAATTACTGTGTTGTATTTCTTCTGGACTGTGCTGGTTTAAGGAGTTGCTCTAAGATATCACTCTGCTCAGTTTCATTTTCCCTAAGATAGAAGACTTCTTCTAGTTCAATTTCCTTTGAGATCTAAGTTCTTTACTTTTATTATGAATTGCTCAAAAGACATAACACTACTAAGGGAAATTTGATGCACAAAAATACAGTCTGGCTCAGCGATTAAATCATATCAAAACCACAGCTCCCTCACCCCACCTCCAGCTCTACCACCAGTGACATAATTATCATAAGCAGTCACTGAATCTGGTAACTAATTTGATATAATTTACATTTTAAACTCATAATAATTATAATCTTTTATTTGGTATTAGAGAAAATAAAACTTCACAGAAAATTTTAGCCAGGCAAATTAGTGAGAAATTACAAATAGAAGAATTGCGTGAGTTTGATTGAATGTTGTGTGTTGGGTAAGACACAGTGTGAAGCACTTAAAGTACTTACGTTATATCTTAGGTAAGTTTATGCTGTTTTCTAATAAATGTGTTCTTTTCATATTTTGTTTTATCCTCACGTCAAACAAAATGGGCAGAAAGTGTGGCCAAACGTGTAATTTTTCCTGTTCTGTATCTCTAGTAAGCCGTACATCATGATTATATCTCATTGCTCGTCTGTCAATTCTTCTAGGAGGTGATTTCCTGTCCTTTCTGAGAAAGAAGAAGGATGAAATAAAACTCAAACAATTAGTGAAGTTTTCATTAGATGCTGCTTCTGGTATGTCCTATCTCGAGAGTAAAAACTGTATACACAGGTAAGGAGAACATTTTTTAAACATTTTCTGGTTTTGCCATTAGAATGTTAGGAAAGTGACATATTTGCTGCAATACAGCAATGAAATTCTTTCGCAAAATTGTTTTCTTGTTTTTCATATTTTGTGGGAAAGCCTTCTCTGATGGTTGTTTCATATAGTTCACTGAAACACTTGTTTTTTCTTACCTGAAGTGAGTCCACCCAACTAGACAATGAGCTTCCTGATTAAAGTCTATTGTATTATTATCATGAATGACATACCGATAAGATGTACCACAAGTTAGTCACGTAATCAGCTGTAGTCTTACAGCTAAATAAGATTGCTTCCTGTGCTCCCTTATTCTCATTTTGCAAGAAATTACTTATAAAGTCATGGAAGAGCATAATAGTAAAACAACAGTTGATGATAGTGAATCGGCCAAGGGTAGAAAATATTAACGTAATGGTCATTTCAATGGAGATTTTAGAAAACGTTATCTAATCACATTAAGAGCAGTGACTTGGTTGTAATGCTTTTATAGATTGTGGTTTTAGTTGCTTAATAGCTGAAAATGTTCTTCACTGCTGAATGTCAACACAACTTAAGATGTCTTGCAGAATTCATGTGAGATCCCAAGTATGGCTACGTGTATACAAGCAAGATGAAGTGGGGCATTGATGCAGTTCTCATTCATGATACACAGCACATGATACTATTTGACTTGGAACAGAGTTCATTGTCACATTGAACTGTTTTGGACTTTATCTAAATTGGTTCCGTTGTTGAAGTCCATTTTTTTCTGATGTGTTTCATTACGTAGGCTTTGACTTCACATTCTGGTAAAATCGTATGACTGATGTATTTTTCTTTTACTTCTTATGATGACAGATCAAATCACATTATAGCAGAACAGAGGTATCTTCACCTGAGATGTATGTTTATGTGCTCTCAGTGTGTGAGCGGCGCGTCCCATCTATCCCATCTCTGGCCCCTGGCCCCTGCCTCAGTTCCTGAGTTTGGCCAAGAAAGAATCTAGATCCAAACTCTCAAATAAACAAGAGTTTAATAGCAATGACAGCAAAAGCCCACTCTCGAGGTGGACAAGCAGGCAGGCCCAGAGACAGCAACTGCACCAGGGGCTGGAGTGGTCTTTCTTTTTTTTTATGCCTGCAAGGGTATGGATCATAGCTAGGTGGTCTCTGACTAGAGTTGCCACCAATCATCCAAGGTCTCCTCCTGCAATAGGGATGGGAAGTTTTTGGCCCTACATGATCCTCCTCTGAGCTGTCATGGAGCCATCCCCCTGCAAGAGGAGGACGAGGTCAAAACCACTATGCAAATGTGTTATCGTGAAACTATAACTTATTGTAGGGCAGCAGTTACAGGGAAGAGTATGCGTGTGCCCCCAGTGTTTCCCCTGGCTGGTTGAAACTTGCTTTCTGCCCTTCTTAATGATCAGAAAATACCTGTTCCCTGCTTATGTCTGGCTAACTGCCTACTCTATCAAATTGATTTTTCCAAAAAATTTTGCCACCTACTCAATTTTATTCTAAAATTAAAATTATATCCTGTGTTTCCAATATGGCTCAGCAGTCACATATATTTTAAAATACATTTCAATAAAGATACTGTATTTCTGGAAATTAAGACAACTAAACTTAACCACTGTCCTTGTGTTTTTCTTTTACTTCCTATGATGAGAGATCAAATCACATTATAATAGATAATTTTAAATACTTTTAAAAAATATTTTATTTTGCACAAGAATTGCATTATCATTCATTTCATTAGGAAAACAAAACATTTTTTGTTAAAAGGGACAATGCAGGGATCCCTGGGTGGCGCAGCGGTTTGGCGCCTGCCTTTGGCTCAGGGCGCGATCCTGGAGACCCGGGATCGAATCCCACGTCGGGCTCCCGGTGCGTGGAGCCTGCTTCTCCCTCTGCCTGTGTCTCTGACTCTCTCTCTCTCTCTCTCTGTGTGACTATCATAAATGAATAAAAAATAAAAAAAATAAAATTTAAAAAAAAATAAATAAAAAAAAAAGGGACAATGCAGGGTTTTGCTCTTCATTTAGAGAAAATCTCTAATGTTGGCTGCTCATATGTTAAAGCTACTTCAGGCATCAGATTCTCTATCCATAGTTATTCATTTTGTCTCAGGTTTGTTTTCCCAAACCATTAGACTATCTAGAGCCTTAGAGTCAGTGAATAAACAGTACTGAAACTACTTAATTAATTGTCAGTTACCAGTAGCAGTCTTTAATTTCTGTTGCATTGTGATTGAGGGAATTGTTTCAATTTCTTGCTACTTTTGTGGTGATTGCTTTTCTTGCTACTGGTTGACTATATTTTTTTAAGTGCCTGTATCATCAGAATTGAAACTGTTCTGTTGTAGATGACAGTTAGCTTTTAAAAATTGATCTTACTCACCGAATCATAACATTGTCTGCTGTCATGTTATTTTTCCATTTTCCTTGTTTAGAATTTTCATGCATTCAAAAATTTTAACTGTCAACCCATGCTTGAGCATGTATCCCAGAAGGTTGTACCTATACCTTTAGGATTTGCCTGTGGGGAAGGTTTTTGATTGACTATCTTAAACAATACCACTGAAAGCAGGTTTGACAAATAGATTTCAGTTTCCAGTGGCTCTCTGTGTTGGGTATTGAGAAGGATTCCGGAATCAGCAGCAAAGAATCCAGTGATTGATCAGTCACATCTGTTAGGGCACTGATAAGCATTAACACCATGCCCCATATTTGTTGTCTGTGGCATGACTATTTTCTTTTTGTCTTTAATCAATGCTTTTCTTTTTTTTTTTAATGGTTTTCCTTATTAGCTACATAACAATGATGTAATGTTTTTTCTCCCCTCACTTCCATTGATGCCTTCTAAACCACCTGCTTTTCTATTTGTCCTTCTTAATCTTGATTAGTGGTTGAATTTTATGATCCCTCTAGCCAGTGGTCTTTTGTTACTCTTGAAATTTATGTAAATGCTCTTTTGGATGAATTCATTTTCTTTTTCTTTTCATTTCAATACCTCACCAACACGTGACACTATGTTGAGTAAATAAAATATTCTTTGTGTTGAATTTTTTATAGAAGTGAATTGTGCCATAAAACCCTATTCCTATGTGTCATCCTATGAAACTGTTTCTGTGGTAGCAACAGTAATTGCAATGGATGTCAATTGATTTATAGTTAAAAGATGCACTCAAGATACGTTGTGTTTTTTTTCTCCTAAGAAATACCAAATACAAAAATATAAATATATAGTATTTACTACAGCGAAAAGTATTTTTTCCTCATTGGAAAACTTTCTAATGAGGTATGTTAAAAATTGATTAAACATGATTGAAAGTTTTGGTTTCCAAGTAGTGAAGAAAGGCACCAAGCCATATTCTTAACATCCCCAAATATTACTAAAATATATTACTAAAATATTATAAAATATATTTAAATTGTGAAGTCTTTGTCCCACAGATCAAAGCAAACATTTTTAATGTGCTTTAAATTTAATATGAACTTATATACTGTACCCTGTTCAATGATTCAAAATCCCTGGAATTCTTAAAAATATTTTTAACTGTCTCTCCTCAAAATAATATCTTAAATTGGGGGAGGCACACATTTTCTTTCTTTAGCTTTGTTTTATTGTTTTGATTACTATGAAAAGAGCAATGTTTCATTATAGGTAAGTAAGTATGACAGCTGTAAAATGGAAAGGAAGTAATTGCATAAACGAATGGCCTGCTTTTGGAAATGTCCTTGTTGTAATTTCCATTTAACTTCCAGAAGGGTTCTCTTGATACCCTAATTTCTAATTGAAACTATTTCTGTTTATAGCTAGTGAATTGCTGGATATTTTGTGTTTCAATGTAGTGATAATCATCTGCATTTTCTTTATAATTATACTATAGGCCAGTGTGAAGTCTTCTTTCCTACTTGAACTTTATATGAAGATTTGAAGTATGTTGATAAACTTTGGGCTGTGTGTATATGGTATGTTACTAGATTGTTAGATGCCACTCTAGGAAAAGCATTAAACCTGATTAATTTTGATGTTAAGTGGATTGAAGCTTGGCATTATACTAGATATAAAGGGAGTGGCATTTATGGTTTTATTGCTGATGAATCTTACTCTACACGATTTATTTTTATTTTGGTTTATTTCTAAAAGTTGTCTCTCTGCCATGTTCTTTGGTGTCTGAGGAAAGTAAAAAGAGGATAAGCTTTTGATTGCATGTGTTTGCGTTAAAGATCAATCTGTGGGGAATTTGGGGAGCATTTCTTAATTTCATGATATTGTACGTTAATACCAGAAAAGTTGTTTTTGGAGAGATGCTTATAGAAAAGGATTTTATTTTCTAATTTTAAAACTTGGACCGATTTCTCTTTGCTTTTGGCCACTTTATCACAATGATGTTCTGTCATTATGGAGTAAGGCTATTAACTCCACAAATTAAAGTATGTAAGATCAGATAGATTTATTGTTTAATAAGGGTTTTGCTTATCCATTGAGAATGAAGATATTTCCAGTACTTCACAAATGTGAACATTTGCCTACTCTGTGCCTACTCTGATGTCAATAAGAATATCATTGTCCCTGCCTTCGGGTATATGTAATAAAAAATAATTATGCAAAGAGATAATTAATTTAGTGGAAATAGGTGCAAAATGCCATCAGAGTACTACTAAGAGGGTCCAATATAACCTTTCAGCATGGGGTGGGTATCATGGGAGTAATCAGGACTATGTTGAGAGCAGTCAGTAATTGTAGAAGACACTGTTTGAGTGAGACTTGGTGTTGCTGAATGGAAAAGGAAGGAATATTCCAGCTAAGGAAAAGTTAACAATATTTTTCATGAAAAAGCAGGACTTAATCATGAGACTAAAGAGTTCAATATTATCAGAATGGGAAGTCTGAAGAATGGAGCCAGGTAAACAGGGTCATTCTCACCAAGGGCCATGTATACCATTTAATTCGGCTAAGCTGCAGGAGTATCAAGCCACATACTGGGATGATTTTATTTATTTTTTTAAAGATTTTATTTATTCATGAGAGAGAAAGAGAGAGGTAGAGACACAGGCAGAGGGAGAAGCAGGTTCCCTGCAGGGAGTCCGATGTGGGACTCTATCCCGGGTCTCCAGGATCACGCCCAGGGCTGAAGGTGACGCTAAACCATTGAGCCACCCAGGCTGCCCTAGGATGATTTTAAGAAAGTTAAAATGCTAGGATTTTTAACTGGAAAAGAAAAGTAATTTGAGTAAAACTTACAAAACTTGAAAAATGAATAATTTATGAAAAGAAGTAGATATGGATCAATTTTATTTTTAAATTTCATTAGAAAAACTACTTAAGGAAAGCTAAGATTGTCCAAAAAGGAACAATATTACACTTCACCTAAATATATTCTAGAAAGAGATTGTTTGATCCAGTGGTTTCTGATTAGGCTTAAGGAATGTGTTACTTTTTAAGAAAAATGTAAGGGGCTACTTCTATCTCATTTTGGGTTTTTTGTTTGTTTGGTTTTGTTTTTTTGTGATTTCATGCTTTGTGAAGCCAAAGATTTGGGTATAAGACTGATTATCTGTATTTTTCCAGTGATTCTTGAAGATTTCTCTATTTTTTTAAAATTGCAACTGAGAACCTAGTATTTGAGCTCTCTCTTTGAAAGCTCTGCTTTCAATGTCCTAAAAATATATTCTTGTGCTTAATGTATCTTAATATCATTTAAATAGTAAGATAAAGCTAAAATAGGCAAAGGGAAATAGTTCCTTTAATGTTTTTAAAACTTCACCTGTTATGTCTCTCATGAATTGCCATGTATTCAATAAAAGGGACGTTAAGGTCAACTTACCGATTAAATAATTGAGGCCCAGAGATTAAATGAAAGCTATCTAAACAGTTAGTGGCAGAGCCATGGCTAGCTAGATCTTAAATGTGCTGACTTCGTTCCAACACATTCCCAGTCATTTGAAGGCAGGTGTTTCACTCTGTCTCCATTCCAGCATTCGTAATCCCAACAGTTGACTTTTAGAACTTAGAGTACTAGGCACTGTGCTAATTAGATGCTTTAGATGGAATATCTGAGAATGTAAGCTTCATGAGGGCAATGATGTTTAACTTGTAGTGTTTACTGTTGGATTCCAAAAGCCTGGAATGGTGCCAGGCACTTACTGGTGAATGAATAAATCCTCAAAACAATGGTAGCTATTATTGTTAGGCCCATTTTTTACATGAGGAAACTTATGGTTAGAGAGGTTGATTATCTTTCCCAAGATCATATGAAAAGAAAGTGGCAGCTCCAAGATATGGATCCCAGCACTCTAGTTCTAGAGCTCATACTCTGAATCACTGCCGTGGACTCAGCTGCTTTCCGGAAGAAATTCATCTTCTGACCAATTAGGAGATTCAGAGACGAAGGCCAGATGGTACTTGGTGTGATGGCTCAGCTTATATTTAACATCTGGACTCTTTATGTTCGTGATTAAAAACAGAAGAGGATGCTGAAGCCTGTGAAATGTAATTTTAGAAAGATATACCAAGGTGTTTTTTGTTGTTTTTGATGAAGAATTGCTGGAATGAAGCAGTATTTTGTTACTGTTTCTCTATTCAATTAGAACTTGAAAATTTATTTTTGCATTTTTTTACACACTATTGTGTAGATACTCCCTTCTGCTCTATCCGTTAATTAAAAACACAGGATTAGCATAGAAATGTGATAGTTAGTTGACTAAGCATTTATGACTGATTTTCTTGTTCCAACATTTGATTACGATTTTGAATATATTAAGCTGCACTTTCATTTTTAGCTTCTAAACCAATTTTGCTACAGTTCAGAAAGGAGTGTTCAATAATTTCAAATATGTAAAAAAATGCAATCGTTCCCTAACATTTTTTTCTACTATAGGTTGATATGTGCATATGCAATGTGATTATCATACAAAAGATATCACAAAAGCACCTTTCTAAAAATTATCCTGCTACTTTATTCAGTGTCAGAGTTTCCCATCACTAGTTTCATTCATTTTAATTAAGGGATTTTCCCCTAAAGTCACATATATGTTTCCAGGAATGAAAAAGGAGATCTTCTCTTACATTAGAATCAATTAACGTGTTGGCTTAAGTTAACGTAGCAGAGGATCTAACTGCCTTCTTAGAAAACAAAAATGAAGGATTTGGGCGAAAGGATCAAAGGAAGAGAAGTTTTGATTTATGGTCACTGGTAGGAAAGACACAGCATATATAAGACACTGTTTGAGAATTCAGGGCCATCTAGTAAACAGTCCTTGAAAATGAGAAGGGAGGGGAAAAAAGGGAATAGCATATTGAAGCTATCTCATAGTTTGGTTGGGGCTAGCTTTGTCCTATGTTACATTGAAATGATCAGAGGGGAGTTGGTTTATATCTCTTCTCTGTTATTTCTCACTTTTATTCAGTTAATTACCGTAAATACATTCCTGGTTCAGAATGTCAAAAGTGAGCTTTCCCATTAAATTCCTATAAATGTTCAAGTTACCACTTTTTCTAAGGACCTCTTTGATCACAAAGAACAGAAACCGCTTAAGCTAACTTAAGCAGAACATTTATTATAAGAAAAATAGACTTTTCTCACAGAACTCAGGACACAGGAAGTTCAGCCATCCTTGGAAGCCATTGGAATTAGGAACTAGGAAGTGTTCAGGGACGAAGACAGCATCTCTTTCTGTCTTTTCCTCTGTGTTTCTGTTTTACCGCTTCATTTCCCTCTTGCTATGAAGACAGCATTCCTCTGCTTCATTTGTAAAGGGCTCTCAAGTGACATTTGAATCAATATAACTTTCCAGGCCTGGCATCTGCAGATAACTAATGAGTCTTTGAGGTCCAACTTCAAATTCTTGGCAGAAAGAATTGATTGGCCCAGCTCATATAAGGTGTCTACCCCTGTTTTAATCAATAAGATGGCTAGACAGGGGAGAGTGTGCAGAGTCATTGTTACACAGATTCACAGGAGCCAATCTCGATATGTGAGAGGATGATTCTTAGAGGTTGGGGCATTTATGAAGCAGGCTCCCCAAAAGGTTATTATGTATTCATCAGGTGTTTACTATTTGGCAAATACGTTCACTATTTTATTTAGTCCTCCTGTTTCAATGAAAATGGTACCACTCATCTTCGTTTTATAGTAAAAGAGATTGAACCACAAAAAAGCATGCATAACTTGTCCAGTGTCATACCAGGTGGTAAGGGGAAGATTCACGTCTAGATTGAGTTAATGACAAGCCTGGGAATCTAAGCAAAACATTTAAACTATGTGTTGAATATATTTCCAGTTTCTTCCCGTTTGAGAGTATGATCAACCATGTGGAAATTTCTCTCATGAAGCAAAACTTAAGACCATTAAGTAATGATTTACAGGAAAGCCTATTGTAGGGATAAGAGAATCCTTTTAGGTCTTATCTCCATATTTTCCCAGGATGATTCATTCCTTCACAGTACCATGGTTTAGGGCTGTCCAGCTTGACTCTTTCCTGTACTCAGTCCTTGCAGTCTTCTTGAATCCTAACTCATACTGAGTCTAAATAACAGGCAGGAGATCACACTCAGAACTATGGAACTCAGAACACATCCTACACATTACCCCAGAGATTTGGGTGACCACTGGTTGTATTCAAGTTCTCAGGTCAAACATGATTCATGTTAGAGTAACTAGCTTCTTCTAATTAGTCTTGGTCAAATGGAAATTCTGGCCTCTAAGAAATCTGTTAGAACACAGATGACGGAAAAACAAGCCTAACCTTCTCACTTGCAAATTGCTTCCTATTCTCTGGCCTTCAAGGGACCATCAGAGCAGTCAACAAACATATGGATCTAGAGAACCCAAGCCTGTGCTGTTTACCAGACACTGACTGACCTTATTAATTTTGAGAATTACTAGGGGAGGGGCAGGAGACTTGCCTAATTTTTGTTTTCAAATATTATCCATTCTGTATTAGATACCAAGCACCACTAGAAGCCCTTTTCATGCTCAGATTTCCCTGTCAGAGTGTTTCTGTCCCCATCAGACTGTCTCTCTCTGCATTGCCAACTCTAATAGGCTGGAAGGTTAGCATTTGCAGAGCCACTTAGCAGCTTCAGCATAGTTGTTAAAACAACAGATTTGACATTGGAAGGCTCTATGTTTGAATCCTGTCTCTCTACCATGTTAGTTGTGTGACTTTTGGAACCTTCCCCTACCCGCATCATGGCATTTCCTATAACCTTTCCCTGCTTTATTTTTCATCAGTCCTTATCATCACCTGACATTTATTTATATCTACATATGCATATATGTGCATGTATAAATATATACATATGTATAAGAGTGGTGGTGGTGGTGGTGGTGGTGGTGTGTGTGTGTGTGTGTGTGTATCTATATATAAAATACTGGTTTGCTTTTTTGTCTATGTCCTCAACTAGAATGTGAGATCCATGAGGATATTGACTTTGTTTTGTTCATTCCTCAATACAGAGAATAGTTACCAGCATCTAGTTGGTGATCAGTTAAAAAAAAAAAAAAATCATTGCATGGATAAATGAAGTTACTTATTGTGTTTCTATTTCTTCTAATATAAAATGAAAAGAATAATAATTTCCCTGACACACTGATTTGGATTAGAGAAGGCAACTCTATTATTTGAGTAGAAAAGAAGTATTTCAAGGTTCTCCACTATGAAATATCCCCCACAACATTTCAAGGGGACCAAAACATACCTAGAAGGGATCACACATGTCCACACTATTGTAAGATTAAATTCAGTTGTCTAGTTAGCCAAGGATACAGAAACTTTTCAGAAAAAGATGGCCTTATAAAGAAAGAGCAAATGCAGGATATCTCTTCATTTTACCATGGTCCTCAGACTTCCTAACGGTGTCTGAGCAGATTTGGGCCTTGTTGAATCTCAGAAGCTCATTTTCATACTAACATGAGAGTCTGGACCAAAATAAAACCACTCAGGGAGCATCTATACATCTGTCTGATTTTGTTTAATGTTTTAAGTATTGGGCTAAACATTTCTTGTACCAAATTTGGTGTCAACAAGGCCACATCCTCACTCTAGTTAAAGCCTAGGTATCTCTGGGCAGCTGATCTCTAGCTACAGCCCATAGCTCTGTAGTTTGCCACCTTACTCCCATTACCCTCTTGTCTGCGTGTCCCCAATCCTGGGTATGTTTGGGCCAGGCCCTAGTCTAGATACTGTGGCTGCAGTGGTAGAGAGGAGGAAAAACTAATTTTCCCTCTAATCTTCTAGGTTTTTGTTCGAGACACCCGTGTAATAGAGGGTTAACAGGAAAAACAGAAGTCAAACAACATGTATGCCTACTGTAAACGTGGGAGAGACCTGGGAAACCTGAGTAACTTCCCAGGTTGTCTAAGCCACCACCTTAAATACCAACTCCAGAGCTCCAGCTAAAGACTAAAGAAGATGTGTAGATGGTGAGAGGGAGGCCAGTTGTGGGAAGTTATCAGGCAAAGCAGTAAACAAGGGTAGGATTGGTAACACAGATTCAAGTTAGTGTCTTCTCTGTTGATAAGATTTTCTAGAGATTTAGAGTCCACTTTCTCTTCCTGGTACAGGGAGGCAGACAGTCCTATAAATGGAGAGCTCCCTTGTAAATATCTCTTACAAAAGGGTAACTTCTACTCCATTGTAAAACTTCCCCTGTATCTGCTATTTCTGAAAAAATACTCAGCTGAAAATAATCCTTATGCCAAAAAGCATATTTTGGGGTGACCATCTCTGTCTCCCTTCCACAGTGCACGAAGCCCCATCCTTCTGGAGCTTACACAAATGAAGGGAAGAAGACAATGCACTTAAAAAGTAATAAGTAAATATAAAATATTCCACGTGGTAATAAATATTATACAGAGTAAGAAAATAGTATAAAAGAGAATGGGAGGCTGGAGCGGACACTATAGAGAAGACCCAGAAGAGAGAAAGGAGTGAACCATGTGAATACCAGTGGGTGTAGCAAGGGCAAAAAGATCCTGAGACGGGAGCATGTTGGTGTGTCTAAAGAAGACCAACAACGGAGATAGAAAATGAGGTTACTTATTGAGTGGCCGGATCATGAAAACCTTGTAAGCCATTGAAAGGGCTTTGCCTTTATGCTGCATGACATGGGGGCTATTAAGAACTGATTTGATCTATCCCAGGTTTTTGAAAGATCAGTTGGAATTCCTTTTTTTTTTTTTTTTTTTTAATAGACTGTAAGAGGCCAAGTGCAGAAGCAAGACCAGTTAGAGAGTTATTGAAATAATCTAAATGGGAAACAAATGGGAGTTGGACCAGGATGGCAGTGGTGGAGATCTTGAGAAGTGGCCAGATTCTGGGTGTATGTTGAAGGTAAAGCCATTAGGGTTTGCTGATATATTAGATATAGTCTCTTACAGAGAAAGAGAGAGTAAAAGATGACTTTCTATTCTCACACAAACTTCAAAAAATGGTCTTTCTGTATTTTCCTCATAAATTCGGGTGACTCTAAGACAGTCTCCAATGTTTTACTTTCTTTAATCCTAATAATTCTAACATTACTGCTTCAAACTATTATGAGCCAAATAAAAGCAGGCTGTATAACTTTCATTTTACTGGGAGCCTGCTGTATGCGGAGAACTGTGCAAGGGCTTAGTGATACAGCCGAGGTTGGGCAGGCTACCACCACTTCTGGCATTTTCATTGTACCACACTCTTGTGTTCTAATTCTTTTTTTTTTTTAAGATTTTATTTATGTATTCATAAGAGACACAGAGAGAGAGAGAGTCAGAGACACAGGCAGAGGGAGAAGCAGGCTCCTCATAGGGAGCCCGATGTTGGACTCGATCCTGCAACTCTGGGATCATGCCAGACGCTCAACTGCTGAGCCACCCAGGTGTCCCTCTTGTGTTCTCATTCTTGTAATGGAATAAAAATGACCTTGAAAGGAATGGCACCTAAAATATCATCTGCAGGGTTTTGTTGGGTTTTTTTTTTTTTTGCATTTAAATTGAACATATGTTTTCTAAATAAGTTATAGATCTTTAAGACCTGTACCTTGCAAATAGTATCCTAGTATGCCAACCCACTGATTTAAAGAGATAAGTAAAATTAAATCTATGCATAATTTATCATAATTTATAGTGGGTCATATTTTCCCCCAGAGGTCTCTGGGCTTTTGACTTGCCAATGAAAATAATTATTTTCTACTGGACTGAATAACCTGATGTTGCAACTAGTGTTGCTAGTTAATAATGCTAGTGGATTGTACCTGATTCTTGGAGAAATAATGTCATCTGTGGAACCAAAGTGGCGTGAAAGCGAAGATGTTGTTCAGTTGCTATGTGTTTAGTATAAAAAAGGTCATTTCCTTCTAATGGAGGTTATGTATTATAGAATAAAATGACCTCTATTATATTAATTATTAAATATAAAATGGCTTGGAAAGAATAGTTAGAGTTTGTGGTCTAGTACACTTATTTATATTTCTTCTGGATAGATATTTTTGTTATGGAAAAGAAATAGTTGGCTATTTTGTATTCTTAGATCAACCTTTTAAGGCTGAACTTTTTTTCATTGCACAGTCTGATTTGCTTGGGGGAGAGAAATACTGCAGATTTTCTGTGAACCTTTTTTTATTGGGTACTTTTCATGCAGCGGGAGTTTGATAAACATCTGACATGCGAATGAATAAATAAATGGATAAATTAATGAAAAAATGAAATAGGTCTTTTATCTACTGTCCAAAGTGCTGATTGAATGCCAATACATGACTAGGGACTTTCTAGAATAATAATCATACGTTGTTTCACCCTTACGTGTTCATTTTACATTTTTATTTTTCTCTGATTCATTTCTTTGTAATGTGTAAAGAAAGAAAAAATTATATCTTACACAAACCTCTGTGTATTGTACCAACAGACCAAAATTCTTTGCCTGCTGTGCATTAGTATGAAAATTTTAGGATACTAAAGGCATTTTTTGAATTATTTGAATGTGATTATTTCAGAGTTTTAGTGAAACAGTATCACTGCTCTTGTCAGAATAGTGTCATCCTCCCAAGAGTCACAAAGGGAGAATACTATCCTGGTTCAATTTGGTTTTCATCTACCAGTAGTTATTTATTATATTGACCCTGTCCTATCTCAGACAATAACCATGGCTTAAGCAAGCAGTAGTTTATGACATGCCAGAAAGTATTAATTTTTAACATATACTTGGAAATAATTGTCAGTAAACAACAGATGTGTTATTATGTATTAGAGTGCTCAGTAGGCACATATTTCATTTAGCCTCTTTCTCCCTTCCCTGCCCTCTGTCCATTCATTATGTAAATAATGTGAGAATGTGAATGTTATAGCTAGAACACTGCCAAAGTACTTAGTTCCTTACCATTTAATATCAAGAGTATGCAACAAGTAACTTTAATTCTCAGTTAGTACTATTTTCCCCTTCATCCTTAAAATTTCCATTATGCCTCTTTAAAATTAGGCTTCTAGTTACTTACATAAATTAGTGAAGGAATAAAATTAAAATAATTGTATCTGCTGTTTGAGATATTTTAAAACCCAAGGCAGGACATAACCATATGGCATGATATACAAATAATCTATAAACTTCTTTATAACCAAATGAAAATGTAATTAGTATGTCATTTAAAATTTAGTGTTTTTTTAATCACATCATGCCATGTTATAAATTTTTTAAGTATTGTTTTTTTCCTTAATATATATCATGTAAAGGAAGGAAAATTACAATTTTCATGTGAAATTTATACTTAGGTACATATCCTGGTAGAAACAGATTATTGGAGTGCTTGCATTTTTGCTTTTATGTTATATAAAACTGCCTGGTGAAATTTCTCATTTTATTCGTAATTTCTAAAGTCCCTCTCTATAACACAGATTAAATCAGTCATAAACTGTGTATCAAATAGCCTTCTTTGTAAAAGGCTCTGTGTAAACATATTCCCTACTCTCAAGGAAAATGAGAGAGGAGAGTTAAAGATATAAAAATACCTCTGTAATTTTATTAACAGTACAGGAGGGAGGGGGGCGAACAAGACAGAACAGGAGGGTTTCCAAAGCTGTAAGAGCCACCCAACAAATACTGGGGCAAATTATTGATTTCTTTTATGTGATCAGCTGTATTAAAAATAAGCTTGATTCCCAAGGGATTTCCTCACTAAAGTTTTACCATATTTATCAGAACTTTAAAAGATTTTACTTTTATTCCCCCCATAACTTTCTTAAAGAATACTTTATCTACTTTGTAAGCATCTTGGTGTTGAAAAGCAGTCATGTGGCAAATGTCCCATGATGTTTAACTGAAGTCGTTCAGCATTTACTTTCTATGTGTCAAGCACGGGGTTGGCATTTGGGATAAAATGCTGAGCAACGCAGATGGGGGTCTCTGTCCTCATGGTGCCTCAAGTCTAAGGAATGAGACCTATATTAACAGATCATCATTCCAGAAAGCAGGTGCAAGCAGGAAATGCCTCCATCCTATGGCCATGGGAGGCGTCTCAGAAGTGACGTTTGAACGGACAGTTAAGAAGTAAGAGAAGGTGGAAAAGAGAGGAAACAATCCATTGGGAGTAAGAATAGCCTTCCTAGGCAACCAAAGGCAGTCGGAGTAGGGCCAGGTTAATGCTGACGTGAGATGTGACTGAAGAGGTGGCAGGGATCAGACCCTGTGGGGGCGGGCCAGGTCCAGGAGGTCGGTCTTGCCCCTTACAGCAGTGGGAAGCCACTGGAGGGTGTTGAGTGGGAACAGTCAGATTTCTCCTTCAAGCAGATAACTCTAGCGACAGTGTAGAGACGGGACCGGAGGGAAGAGCAGATATAGACCAGGGAAGCTTTTAAGGAAGTCAGTGCCAAAACATCTGGGTTTCTGGCTTGTGCAGCTTGGCGGACAGGTCTCTATTCACTCAGGAAACACAGGAAGAAGGATGGGTTTCCTTGAGGAGAGGAAGGTGGGGGCAGGTTGTAGATGGAAATGATGAGTTTAGTTTGGTGCGTGTCGAATCGGAAGCGCCTGTAAAATACTTGTGAAGCAATTTAGTAGGCGGATGAGTATTTGGAGCTAGAACTCAAGGGAAGGGTCTGACCTGAAGATAACAATGTAGAGATTTTGGAAGGAAAATGAATACATGAATGAGTGAGTCTTGAAACTTTAATTATGAATCACTGAGAGAGCTGGAGAAGAAACAAACACAAAAGAATGTATCTGTGATTTTTCTGAACTCTACACATACATATTTAAAAACAGTTCATTCTGCTTCTAGATTTTTAAAATAAGACAATTTCAAAAGTTACTTTTAACTTTGATGGCAATACCCAATATTTGTCATTTCTGGTGCTGCTCACGTAGTTTGATGGTACACTAACTCTAGAACAACGTTTATTTAACTTATTTGCTTTGCTTAAGGAATCATTCTGAGGTTTAGTGCTTCCTTTAAAATCTTACATTATATCAGCCTTGATAACTTTATATTCCCACCTATAATAATGACAACTAGAGAAGGAAAGAGAAAATATATATTTTCATTGTATTCAGGTATATCCCGAATTCTGTACAAATAAATTAACGGCAGGAACAAGAGATTTGTAAAAAGCACCATTCATAGAGGGAAGCCTGTTTCCTTTGGAAAGTTTTCCTTTCTGGGAAGAAAACCAGGAGAATGACTGGTTTTCCTTCTTGAGAGACTTGCCCAGCAGAACTCACTGTGACATGTGGGATAACAATGACATATGTGAACACAGACTACAGCCTTGTACTAATCTCTACTGACTACAGTTTAACAATAGCAACAGTGAAAGTGTCTCTTGCTGAGTCCCCCCCCCACACGTCTCAAGGCATGCATATTTGTTTACCTAAAATAAAGATATCTCCCTAGTTTTTCAGTGTTAAAAAACAAAGCCAAAAATAATTATCATGTGAAAGAAAAAGAGTATTTCTCACTATGCAGACTCCGTCCCCCTTCTCTGTTAAGAGAGGATGAACAGAATCTATCTACCTCATGGCCAGTGACTGTAAGGTTAAATTAAAATAAGGAATATGAAAGCCTTTGAGAAAACTGAATGGCAATTCATTTATACGTAGTGTTAAACTCTATGCAGGTAGGAGGAAGGGGCAATTGTGCTCGAAGGCGTGCGAGAAGAGGAAAAGAAAAAAATGAAGGAAGAGGTGGATTAAAGGTGGGGGCAAAAAATAAGTTTTGGATGAGTTACAAGCAGATGGTAATCTTTCCTTCGTATTTAGAACGTGGCCTCTCTGGGTATCTGCTGCCAGGAACCATCACGTCACCTGACGGCCTGGTGGTCTGAGGGAGAACCTGCTGGGGCACCTGCGTGGCCATGTCAGTGTGTCTTCACGTTTTCCCTGCGCCGAGGCTCCAAAGCAACTACTGAAAGAGGTCGCTCTGCCCAGGGCTGTTTGAATGAATGTAACTTCTCTCTTATTTTCATATTTCCATTTTCTTTCTTTTTTTAAAGATTTTATTTATTTATTTGAGAGACAGAGAGCAGCAGGTGCATGAGTGGGGACGGGGAGAACAGAGGGAGAGGGAGAGGGAGAAGCAGACTCCCCACTGATCCATCCAGGACCCTGAGGCCATGACCTGAGCCAAAGGCAGATGCTCAACCGATTGAGCCACTCCATCGCCCCTCGCATTTCTATGTTCAAAGCTTTATTTCTTTAGAAGAAAAACACTACAACATAAAGACAGTTTCACCTGACGTATTTATTATGCCTGTTGGTTTTCTTTATGAGAAGGGAGAGGAATTCGCTTTCTCTCCACCATCTTTATTAAAGCTCTGTTTTAGAGCTGAATTGAAACCATTTTACGAAACACTTGAGTGTTACTTAAAAAGGGATATCTAACGCAGAAGGGCCACTGCAGTTTTCCAAGCTCCTGTTCTACGTCCTGTTCGTCACGAGGCCATTTGTCCGTACCTCGCTGAAAAGAGCAGCCAGCCGGTGTTCTGACCTGACACATCGGGTATGCTGCCCCTTTTTGGTAGGATGGAACCTTTTGTGTTTTCATGGATGTCCCTGATCCTTTGATGCATTGGTCTTTCCTGATCCACCTGCCTGTCCGTCATTTTTCCATGCAAGAAATCATGGTGATGGTCTAGAGTCCTCTAGGTTCTGAGAAGAGATGGGAATAGACCCCCATCTGTGCTGAATGGAGGATCAACCCGGTGATGCCACAGTCCAGTGCTCGTCTTCCACGATGAGTCAGTTACCTGTTGCAGAGTTAATCTTGTTACTCCATTGCTGGAATGACAAGCGGTTCTCTCCTGCCTGAGCTCACACGGCCCTAGGATCTTCCACCTGCCTATCTATGACTTAGACATATCAGTAGTCCCTCAATTAAGCAGGAGGAAAATATACAGAAGAAATGTAAATTTTATATATATATAAATCTTTTTCCTACGTTTTTTGACATTAAGAATCAAGGGCAACAGTATTTCAGGAACCTTTTTACATTACATGATGAAAAGTTCTAAGAACCACTGCTTTGAGATGGTGTCTGTTGAAGGATCTTTTTATTTACCTCCTGGGGCAACAGAAATTTGCTTAAATTTTTCATTTGAAACTTCTCTTTGAGTAACTCATTTCTTCTAAGTCGTTTAAATGCGGTTGCTTTCTATGTACACTCATGCACAACAAAGGCTAGGAACCTCTGGAGGGGTGAGACCGTACTTCATTCATGTTAAGGCCCTAATCCTACTGCCTAGCACAGTGTCTGCCACATAATACAACTGAGTAACTCATGCATCAAAGAATGCAATGTAGATTTGTTGTCGAGGAATCTTAATTTTTTTGCAGCAGAAAGTATATCTGATTTTTTATAAATATTTGTTCTTTGATAATGATATCTGGTATCAAAAAGCAAATTTCCCCAATTTGTACCCAAGAGCATAATATACTCAAAATGTCATCTAATGTTAAATTATTTAATATGCAAAAAAAAATAATGGAAAATAGATAACAAATGAAACAAGATACCAAAAAGAAACGTCTGCATCAAACACTTAAGGGTGGATTTTTTAAGATAGTGTTGCCCTCACACTTTCTGGTGTCTGTGGTAATGATGGTGCCAAGGGACATTTTTGGAAATGAAGTCTGTTGTTTGTGCACACAGTGTGCCACTTATAGGCCACGATGCGTGTTCATTTCCCTACCCACTACATTAATGTCCCTTACTCTAAGGTATAAAGATCTGTCACAGAATTGATTCCTTAGGCCATGTCTTTTATAACTTACCCTGAGGCCAATTGGTGAGCATAGTGTACCCAGAACTAAGTTTAATACCAGCGATTTATTTTGTTTAAGGTTACTAAAGCTGTCAGTGATTTTCCATTTGTCACTTTTGAATTGAGCAACACAGCAAATGCTTAAAGAGACAGATCTAAACTTGATTTAATTAATATTCTCTAAATGGCACTACTATCTTCATTTTCCATCTACCAAGACCTCATTGGCTATAAAGACATCTATAATAATGTATGCAAGATTTTGATGTGGAACTTTTAAGGATAATATATTAGGCAAAAATGGATGATCCTTGCTCTAGAACTTTTTCTTTAGGGCCAGATGTTAAATATTTGAGGTTTACCACAGTATATGGTGTACATCACATCTACTCACCTCTGATGTTGTAGCACAGAAGCAGCTATAAAAAATGCATAAACAAAAGGGTGTGATCATGTTCCAGTAAAATTTTATTTGCAAAAACAGGCCGCAGACCAGATTTGGCCTATGGGCCGTGTTTTACTGACCCCTCCTCTAGAATAATTAAAAACATTTAAAAGAGAGTTACAGTCCTTTTCTCAGCCTTTCTGCATCTGATTTTGCTTTGAGACCATGCTCAAAGCCCACCCCCCACCAGCTATCCCTGCCTCTCTGTATCCTTGTTACCTGTCCTGTATCTTATTAATTTCCAAAATCAGTGTCCTGTCTCTTCATCTACTTTGTTAGCTATTGATTTCCTTCCTTCCTTCCCTTCTTCTTTACTCCTTCCCTCCTTGCCACTCTTCCTCCTTCTTACCAAATAAGCCAGTAGATACTTGCTGCTAATAATAACTATCTTAACTATCCTTATAGGAGATATTATGAAAATAATTATTTTTCTTTAATTTCTCAGGCCCTAGCAAAATAGCCATTAAATGTTTGTTACTGATAATGAAGATCTTAATTTTTTTTTCCTAATAGTTTTTGTTTTGCCTTTTAATTTTGAACACATGAGACCAGGGAGACCAATTAGGCAAACTATTCCACAGGCCTACACTATAGTGGAGATGGAAAAGAGACACGTAAAATTAAATAATTAGTAGATAAAATTCACATTGATCTGTTTTTTTTTTAAAGATTTTTATTTATTCATAGAAACACAGAGAGAGAATGAGAGGCAGAGACAGGCAGAGGGAGAAGCAGGCTCTATGCAGGGAGCCCAACATGGGACTTGATCCCGGGTCTCCAGGATCATGCCCTGGGCTGCAGGCGGCGCTAAACCGCTGCGCCACCGGGGCTGCCCACATTGATCTGTTTTTAATCTAAATTTTTTTTTAATTTGCATTGATTTATTGAGAGGAGTCCTTTATCTCAGATCCAAATTGATACCAAATGTTTTCCAAGTAATACTACCATACATACTAACCAGCCTGTGCAGTTGTAAGTACAAAGAGCTTACCCGGGCATAGCAAAGTAAGTGGCATATTAACAAGTTATCTCTACATTTAGGAGTTTTGTGAGATTCATTTTTAATAATGGTTGTCTCATTCTTAGGGTTTTCAACCTAAAGTTATGAAAACAGTCCAGATTATTTTTAGACATCCCTATAAGTAAGCTTATTAAAGTTAATACTTTATCAGACAGATTTTGTGGGGTGCAGTTTGCCAGGAAAAATTCTGTAGTTAGATTTTGTAGTTAGATGCTTTCTCTTTATAATTCAGAATTATAAAAATACACCTCACAAAAATATTAAAGTCTTCCATTTTCTTCCGACTCCTCTTCCTTCCTTTCCCAAGCCATGTTAGTCTCCCCTGTTCAAGGCATACCCTGTTCTGATAAGAGAATTCTAAAATGAACAAGAAACTCCCATCCAGGGTGTTGTTCACATAAATGAACCCTTAAGGCATGCGCACGCAACCAGAAAATGATGAACTTTAGAACCCAGAAAATGATGAACTTTAAAAGAAGTCCTAAGTGGTTTGAACTGGGGAAACATTTACTTCATCAGGTCACATGAGTGCCCCGAGAGAGTCAGGACAGACAAGTTAGCGGATCTGTGCTCCCTTGGCTACCCTCTGACTAATGGTACTAGTGTCCTGAAGAGGTCGCCACACTTCCAAAAATGCTTTTCACCTACACTGGATGGAGAGATGGAAACCTGTGAAATGTGACTGTCGCCAGTTTTCCCAGCTGATAGATGTTGACAAAATAATGTAATACTATTGAATCTAGATATCAGTTATAATGGAATTAATTTTTAGCAGTAGCCTTGGTAAAAGCTTTGCTCCTGTTGCTTCATGGATTTTCTTTGCCCTTCCTAAGGAGGATGCCCCATCAGATCATCAGAAAAAAAAAAAAATAACGGGGTCATTGCTTTATTTCCATTTGCAAATATTTGCAAATATAATTTGACAACGTGTTACGTAAAATGTTAAGGAAACGAATCACCCTTCCAGTTCTGGAACCTACCTGATGAACTAAACCAAATCTGCGTCATTGTTTAAAATGTTGCTGTTCTGTTTTATGCTAAGAAACAAGTGGATATTTACATTCTGCTTATGCTGGTGTCCTTGATTATAGGCTGCTGCCATATTTCAAGATAATTGTTACTGATGCCGCCTGTCTTCATGCACATAAAACATTTGCATTGCATTTTGCCATTTGGGATGCCACTCTTTGTAAGCAAAGACAAACACAGTTTGAGTGAAGACAAATGGCATCTTAAGCATAATGTGATTTTCTACTTCTTCCTCATGTATGATTTAAAATGACTCAGCAGTTCAGAGTAAGGGCCAAAGCGAAGTGAATGATAAAAAAATACATCTATATGTGATTATGCTTTTTAAAAATGTCAGAGAACAGAGAAGCAATAGAATCTCTAGGTTTGCGATCAAAGGTTTAGCTGTATGTATGTTCAGCTACGTGTATGTTCTGTTAATATTCACGTCAAAGCTTTTTGGACAGGAAGCTATTGCGAGACAGTTTGTCCCAATTTTTAGGTTTCCTTTTCACCTGCTGAATAGTAGATTTTACCTTTATTTTAAGGTACTTTGTTGATAATACTGACTCTTTCTCAGTTGTGTGTTTAACTCCAGTATGATCATAATGTTACAAATTGAGAGAGGTTCTCTTCCCTCTGGGATAATGTTCTAGAAAGGTAAAGATCCTATGAAATGGTACTCCCATTTCTGTATACTTGGGAGTGATCGTTGTATGAGATTCCATGGGTCAGCAGTGTCATTAATTATAACATAACGAATACACATGAATCATGTGTATTTTAATCCTGTACACCCTATAGTTCTACAATTTCATGCCCAAGTCAAGCTCTTATAAATCTATGGGCATTATAGTGTACGGTACTAAGATGGAAGTAAATGTACATCTGCCATGTGAACTTTAAATATAATTGGTGGTAAACCTCAGGCAAAGTGGGGTACCTGGGAGTAAGATTTTCAGATGCTTGAATTTTTGTTGCAGTTAGCTGTATATTTTTCTGACATCCTCCCTTGATAGTGAAAGTTGATAAAGCTCTGTGTCTTAATCTCTGAGCATTGGACTTTGCATAAAGTCATGATCTACCAAATATTTATTGACTAAATGATAATGTTATAATGTAAAGAAAAGTAGTTTATAAATGGTGAACTATACAAATAAGTAATGTTATTATCTTCCTTGTGTAGGATCAGACCTAGAAGTATTTTGTTGAAATAGAAAATGAAATTATTATGTATTCCTCATCAAATATATATTT
Organism: Canis lupus familiaris; assembly: GCF_011100685.1. NCBI lineage: Eukaryota > Metazoa > Chordata > Mammalia > Carnivora > Canidae > Canis > Canis lupus. The sequence continues at coordinate 2,955,238 of NC_049224.1, read as the reverse complement.
GTTTTAATATACTCAGGTGCACCTGACATAGCTCTTATACCCATGAAGGACATGGTTTAAATATTTTCTCCTTATTTTCTTAGTAGCATTGCATTTCACATTTGCCTTTCAGATTAGAAGCTGAGCAATCATTTTATGGTACATTTAAAAATTAAAATTTAATTCTAAGATCAATAAGTGCTAGACAAAAGGAGGTGAATTTGCATTTTCATCACTTTTCCTTTTAGCTAAAGAACATTTTAACTTGTATACTGAACATCTCTGAACAGTGTCTGACTATACTTGTAGGCTTCTGTTAGCAGTGATGATGGCCAGAAACATCCCACAAGATCAGAAAACTAGGTGCTTGGCAGTTTCCTTTACTCTAGTTAAAATAATCTATTGGAATTGAGAAACAAAATGCAGTGGGAAATTATCAGCAGTGTTTTCCATTCAGTGGCTTGTGCTTCATAGGAAGTATGAATGCTTTGTGTGCCGGTCAAATGGAAGAAATTTTTATTTAGATGCCTATGTAAATTCCTAAAAAGCACTTTGTGGATCCTTCTCCCTTCCTCTGTATTCAGAAAAGCATCAGTTGTTCTTAGAAATATAGGGATCCCTGGGTGGCGCAGCGGTTTGGCGCCTGCCTTTGGCCCAGGGCGCGATCCTGGAGACCCGGGATCGAATCCCACATCGGGCTCCCGGTGCATGGAGCCTGCTTCTCCCTCTGCCTGTGTCTCTGCCTCTCTCTCTTTCTCTCTCTGTGACTATCATAAATAAATAAAAATTAAAAAAAAAAAAATTAAAAAAAAAAGAAATATAATACCTTCCAGCTACACGATTTTGCTTTATCCTTTCTTAGAAGAAAGACACTTTTATTAGTGTGCTTTTGCTACCTTCCCTGATGGACAGCAGCCTTAAATTGAAATCTCAAAACTGTGACACTGAGCCTTAGCCTCTTGTGGAAGAAAAAACTTAATAGGAAGAAAATATAAGATTAGAAATATAAGTTCTCCTTTCAAGACAGAAGGCGATTGCTAATCAGTAGGGAAAGTCTCAAAGCAAAAAATAATTTTTTCCACTAAATTATTCTCAAGGTCCAAACACCCCAGGAGATAAAGATTTTGAATTATTGGTTGTCCTTTTCTCTTATATGCATCAGAATTCTTTACATCATATAATGGATCCAAGTGATTTGTGAACTGTTGTTTGGATATAGCCAAAAGTCATAGTTGCTGCGAAAATTGTAATTTGAACATCTTAAGGGTTTATGTAAATTCTTTTACATAAATAAGTTTACTGAGTTTTTTGTAAAGATGCATTATATTTAAATAGCATAAAAACATCTGCAGTTATGCTCTCTCCTATTGCAACACGATATTTTAAAACAACAAGATTTTTTTTAGTACATCTTCTCCCCCTTTCACCTCTCTGTCCCCAAATTTCATATATCACAGTCTGTAAAATTAGAATAATGGTAATACTTAACAGAATTTTGGTGAAGGTGTGTTTAGCACAGCGCCTAGAATCTTTTAATCACCCCATAGATGTATTAGTAGTAGTAGTATTGTTTCCGAAATGTTAAAGTAACAGACAGGAACTGGATTTTTTTATTTCTTCTATGCTTCTTCTAAAAACCTGATATTCCCATGTTTTATATTATAAATCTCTCATGGAAGACTAGGAGCAGCTTTAGGGTAATAGCATCCACATGATGTCTTTAATATCCTTGTTCCTAGATTGGAAATTCTTTTTAGGCATCATCTGACTCCTCCCGGAGTCCTTGTTCAAGCGCCTTGTCAGGATGAAACAGTGAGGGCTGAGAGCACTGCTCCAGGGGTGGCTCATTCATTCCTTAGCACTGGGAGCCTCATGCCTACTGCTGTTTTTTCTTTCCTGATGCAGCCAGTAATTGGCTCATTTCCAGAAACCATACTTTGGGTCTGAGAGACTCCCTGACCTTTATTGAATTCTCTATAGATAACTACAGTTATGTGCTTAGAAATAATTGTACTTGTTACCTTTGAAACATGGAAAAATGCCTCTAAATATTCACAGCGTGGACTGGGATAGCTACTGAAGTCCAAAGAGCATGTCCTGTCCCCTGCCCTTGCACCCTATCACCGAGTCATCTGAGCCCCATCTTCTGTGCACAGGGGCTGAGGAGCCTGCACTTTGCCAGGCTGGCTTTCACTTCAGATAGCCTAGCCTCCGTCCCTCTTGGAAGGCCTAGAGCAGCAGGAGCAATACTCCCTTGCTTTGCCTTCTGTTCACTTACTCACCTCTTCCATCATATATGGAGCCACCACACAGAAGGTCCTTGGGGGAAAAAAGAGTGAAATAGTGATGTCAGAGCTGTGTCTATCAAAGCCCAAGCATGGATACCAGGAAAATTTTAAAAGTTAAACTAATTAGATAATTTTCATTTTCAATAAGGGGATTGATTGATGCCTAAGAACTCATCGCCTGTGACATCTCCCACAGCCCTGAACTGTCAGTCAATGGAGACAAACCTCCTCAGACCTAGTTTCTACTTTTTCATTCACCTTGTGGCAACCAGATTAATTGTGCCAAGCATCCCAGTAGGTACTGGCTAGATCGCTCCTTGTGATTATGTAGCTTATAATCAGGTAGGGGAGGCAGATAAAAAGGTAAAGAAACACATAATAAGATATGCACTAGTTGTGATAAATGCTGTGAAGGAAGTAACAGGATGTAGTGATGAGAATAAATAGTATGGAAGCAGGAAGGGAAATGCACTCATCTAGAGCATCAGGGAAGACCTAGAGGGCTCTACATTTTGGTGAGAACTGAAGGAGTTAGCTGTAGAAAGACGGGGGGGGGGGGGGGGGGGGGGGGGGGGGGGGCGGGGCGGGGAACGGCGGAAACTGCTCTCCAGGCTCTTTTTGAAAGGTCACGAGGGGGCCCACCAGCCAGCAGAAAACATGGTCATCTTTATCTTACCCTTTCCAGAAATCACATGCTTTCAAAACACAGAAATTGATTAACTGCTGCATTCTTACTTCGAGGAAGTTTCAAGATTTTTTATAATGTTTCAAGTATTATTAGCCTTTATTATACACACTTTCATCTATTCATGGATCACCTTTGAGTATAGCCACTTTGGGGAAACAAGAAGGCGTTGTCACCCACCTGTATTGAATGCCAATACAAAAATCCAAATAGAAAGTGTTTTAAGATCATCTACCTTTGGGGATGATCTAGGCTGCTGTTGCATTAGAACCCATAATGAGAAGTTGTATGTGTGTTGTATGTTTGTCATTCCTAAACAAAAATGATTCATTTTGATCCATACAAAGCATACTTCAACTCTGTTTACGTTTTTATTTTTAAAGATTATTGTTTTAAGAAATATATTCCTAATTAACTGAATATTAGGAGTTAGAAAAAGTGAGAATTCCCTTCATGTTTTTATATTCAAACTTAATTTTTACATTCCACTGGGGACATACTACTTTGAGGAGTAAGCCCCTGAAATCAATACATCTGTTCTCCAAATAACAGCTGTTGTCTTCAGAATAATATTGAAATTCTAACTTATATTCTTGCTATTTTTTTCTTCCTCCTCTCATTTTCCACGTTTGACTTTACCTGTAGTATACAGAAACTACTAAATGTGTTAGAGTAATTCATCATTCACTGAATAAGAGCCTGCTGTGTACAAGCACCTGTGCTGTATGTCAAAGGCACAGATACCGAAATAATTTGTGCGTCATACCAACGTCTTATTTTTTTCCTGAGTACACTAAATATACATGAGTATTAAGTGATGCTAATATAAGCAGATTGTTCATCCATTCACTGTTGCTATAAATTTGTAATCACTTTATAACTCACCTGTCATTCTGTTACGAAGGTTCATCACCAGTGGGAGGAAATAATCATGTGTATACAGATCAGGCCTTTTATCTCCCCCCCCCCCCGCCCCGCCCCCCAGCATTGCTTCATCCATGTTTGATTTTAACTTTCCCCAGTTTTATTGAAAGTTAGAAATTAGAAATTTTATAAGCCTCTGACTTAGCATTTAAATTGCTATGTGAAATATAAAAATGGCCCAGCCAGCAGCAGGTTAAGTGTTTTCTAGGATGGACAAAGAACACATACTTCCTCAGACTTTCCTTCCCCACCCAGTTATTCATCATACAAATCTTTGTCATACCTTAGTTGATACACAGTTCTTTATAGGAGAGAAATATAAATAGCTGTTTTCTTAATTTTGAAGTGATATTCTTTAAATGTTCAGGTTCTCAGAATACATTTTATAAATGTAATCAGGAATCTTGGCCTATTATTAATGCCTGTGACCCCTTTCAAGTGTCAGTTTTGTGGACATAAAGTGCTACGTCTTCATCTAAATAAGGGAACCGCATTAAAAATGTTTAGTATGAATATGTGACGTTAGACTCTTGTCTTTAGCCTCATTGATTATGTGATATTTCTAATTCATATTTGGAAGTTACTTAATTAAAACCAAGAAAAATGCAATTAGGATAGTTTGTCCCCATTTGAGTGTTTGCTGCTCCAAACACATGCTTCATCATGTGCGTAATCTCGACTGCAGCAATGCAGAGTGGGGATTGCAATGTTATGATGCCCACACTAATATTCGGCAATATCCATGGGTTAATCAAGCATAAATTTCTAGTGTTCGTGGGTGGTAATGTACTTAAAATGATAAATTCACATAATATGCAAATAAAAATGACTCACCTTTTATTTTAATATCTGACATGTGCATTTAATATATACTCTCAATCCAAATGCAGTTTTGGTTTGGAAACTTTATAAAATGATTCTAAAGTATTTATGGGAAAAGCAAATATGCCACAATAATGAAGAAAACATTGTAAAAGAGGGATAAAGAATTTTTCCATTTATATGTCAAAACATAGTATAAAGCTATAGTGATTAAAACAATGTGTGAGCATAGATACATGCAAAAATATTGGTGAAAATATAATGTCAAGAGATAGAATAAAGTACAGGTAGAAATTTAGAATATAGTAAAAAGTGATGTTTTAAATAGTAGGAAAAACTTATTTTAATAAATGATGTTGGAACAATTAGCCAACCATTGGTGGTAGGGCTGGAGTGAGGGCAGAGCAATACAGTTAGATTCTCACACCTCGTGTTAGGACACAATAAACTCCAGGTGAAAAATCTTCATAAACAGTTGTAAAGGTTAAAATAATAATTATCGGTTTAAAAATAGAATCCCACAAATTGGCACCTTAATATTCTCATTAATTCTCCTGAAACTTTCCATGTCTCCTACACTTACTTGTTTTGTACTTCTTCTGGTTTAATCTTAAATGTGGTATGTTAAAGTCTCCTATTATTTAGTAATTTTATCAGGACCTCCTTGAATTTCTGAGACTCTTGGCTTTCTCTTTCACTGCTATATACTTCCATATACCAATCAACCAATCACGGTTAAATGATGACCCATAAACGTAGGGGAAAAGATTTGAAATATATGTGATAAACTAAGTCTTAATATTCCATAACATATAGAAAGTTCTTTAAAAAAACAACAGAAAAGCAGATAGAAAAATGAACAGAAGATGTGGACAGGCAATTAATTTAGAACATTAACAGGTTAATTTTTAATTAACATTTGAAAATGAAATGCAAAATAAAAACTATAAAATACAACTTTTATCAGATGGGTAAGGATTTTTTAAATCTTTAATTCCTATAATTAGTAAGTAGAGAAAAACCTACACTCATAAACTTCTGGAAGAGGTATAAATTGAGTTTTTTGGACTAAAATCATTAAGATGTCCTAATCATCTGTAAGAATGCTTGCCCTTTGACACAGCAATTCAACTTTTAATAATTTACCTCAAGGAAATAATTAAAGAAGATGTTTTATTTATATATATATAATAATATATATAGTGGCATATATATAATATATAATATATAATTATATATATATAATATATTATATATTATATATAGTGGCATGTCAGATATATATATATATATATCTCCAGGGGCTCATTGGTTCTCTTCCACTGTTTTCTGTTTTACTTTATGAGCAGGAGCTAACAGAAGTCACTGCTCTGTGTTCAAAGAAACATTTCTAGCAAAGGGGAGACACAGTTTTAAAATGTTACCATTAGGGCAGCCCGGGTGGCTTAGCGGTTTAGCGGTGCCTTTGGCCCAGCGCAGGATCCTGGAGACCCGGGATTGAGTCCCACGTCGGGCTCCCTGCATGGGGCCTGCTTCTCCCTCTGCCTGTGTCTCTGCCTCTCTCTCTCTGTCTCTCATGAATAGATAAATAAAATCTTTTTAAAAAATAAAATGTTACCATTAAAAAATAAATAAAATAAAATGTCACCATTAAATTTAAGCAGTAAAATATATATGTATATGTGTATGTGTATATATATATATATATATATATATATATATATATATATATATGCAGTTAACCCTTGAACAACATGGGTTTGAACTGAGCAGGTCTACTTACACTTATATGTGGGGTGTTTTTGGTTGTTTTGTTTTTGGTTTTTTCTTTTTTTTTTAAATATAGCCTAGTACTGTAAATGTATTTTTCTTGTGATTTTTCATAGTAATATTTTCTTTTCTCTTTTAGGAATACAGTATGTAATACACATAACATACAAAATATGTGTTAGTCAACTATTTATGTTATTGGGAAGGCTTCCAATCAATGATATGCTTATTAGTAATTAAGTTTTGAGGGAGTCAAAAATATATATGTGGATTTTGACTGAGTGGCATGTCAGAGCCAGTAATCCCTGAGGTGTTCAGGATCAACTGTATGTGTTTTTAGCTGTCCATCATATTGATGTGTATTACAGCAAATTTGGGGAACTATCCTAAATATCAGCATACATGGGGTCCTACTTTTAATATTGAGAGGCATCATCACAATAAATAATAGATATGATATGTAATTTTTATAAAAACATATTTATATTTCATCTTTACATAAATATATAGAAATACATTAATAATTGTATTTTACAATTATAAATATTTACATGATTATAAATATTTATATAAAATATAATATTTTATAACTATAAATATAATAATTGCATAAGTAGGGGTTTTTTTACGTTTATACTTAATCTCTGATTTCAAATGATTCACATAGTAATTTACCCGTATTTTCTAATAGGTATGTCCAGTATGAACCAGTATGCTGCTTAATTTGTTGTAGTAATCACATGAAACATATAAAAAGAAAAATTTAAAGTTGATTTTAATAATACAGTTCACTCATTCAGCATATGAAAATTTTCTCATTTTAACATGTAGTTAATATGAAATTTTTAATTGAGGTATTTTGCATTTTTGTTGTGCAAATTTTCAAAATCCAGTGTGCATTTCAAACTCCTAGCTCCACTGGACCATGTGGCTAGTGGTTGCTGTAGTGCCCAGTGCACCATTAGACTGTTAAGCTCTCTGAGGACCAGGGCATCGCTTTTATATCCCCAGTGCCTAATACAGTGCATGGAATTTAATAAGGTCTTTTAATATTTGAATCTGCTTCCCCAAACAGTGTTTTTCTTGCTAATCCTGATTCAGGAGTATCACTTGCTCTGTTTTACTTTACATTTACATGCCTGACTCCTGCATTAAGCTGTGTAATCTTGCAGAGGGCAACCATGTTTATTCAGCTTTTTATCTCTGACATGGTAGACACACGATATATTTATTAAAAGGAAGTCGAGAAAAATAAAAGGAAGTTGAGGAAGAAGAGAAAACTATTTTTTTTTTTACATCAAAGAACTGTTTTCTAGTAAATCAGTCTCTCGAAATATTATATGTTAAATTACAAGGTCAAATATATAGCATCATAAAGCACTTAGCAATAGAAATTGAAAAATCTCAACTCTTGATTTACCTGGGCTTTAAATGAAGCCATCCCAAATGGCTGATGGCTGATTTTCTTTTTGAAGTTCAGTAGGGGTTAGAGATTCAGCAACCTTACTTAATATAACCTTGTCCCATGTTGAATACATTTTACAGCTACAGAATTCTTCTCTGTCAATCCTAATAATCCCTTACTGTAACGTAAGACTTCTCCCAAGTGATCCTCTGTGGAGACAGACAACAGTTGGTCAGCATTAATTATATAGTGAGCTTTCATTATAATGTTAACTTTTTATATTTCCCTTATTATACTTGATAATAAGTAATGTCACTTCTTATATTTTTCTTCAACTTTCTTTTTCCAGATTATAGAACACTAATTTTTAAAAACTTACACCATGGAATTTTACAAAAAAATATAAAATTTACAAAAAAATATAAAATTTACAAAAAAAAATACATTTTAAAAAAATGTATTACAAAAATACATTTTTGTAATAGAAAAGATAGATGAGTAATGTATTTGTTGAGTTTGTGAGTTCTCCTCACCGCATAAAAGATGATATAAATAACACTAGTGAGTACTTTCATTCTGTCAGTAATAACTGAACTGCCATCATATGCTAATACGGTGTTAGGTAATTTCCTGCTCTTAGTGACTATGTTTATTTTCTGATGTGCTCTGAGATAATAGTTTTATTTTAGATAGGGGCCTAGGAATCATTGCTGAACCATGTAAGCATCATGCATACTGCTTATTAGAGCATTCAGATATGTAAATTAAAAATGGGTTTGCTCTCAGACCCAGTTCAATTCCTGGCTTTGATATTTGAATGGCATCTGTATGTTCTCAACCTCATAAAGTTGTTGCAAGAAGTATAGGAGAAAATGTGTCTAAAGTACTTGGCCATAGTAAATATGCGGTTATCAGTTGCTATTACTGTTATCATTAGCATTAGCAATACCAAGTTTTCTTTGAAGAATCAACCAAGCATGTTCCTGTCGAGATTGGAAATGAAATGCTCAGATCTTCAGAAACTTAAAAACTACCCAAAACCTGAAAATAAAACCAAAAGAGGCAAGTGGTAGTAAGCCAAATGCCACATTCGAAATATGGGCTGAGACTTCTCAATCTTTCCTCATAGGACAGATGCAACAAGCTAAGGAAATTCCCCAAAGAGGAGAAAACTAAAATAAAAATGCAGATAAATTGCACCCTCAAGGAAGGCATTCATTCATTTAGTCTAGTGAGTGCTATGTTGTGGGCCAGGCACTAGTCTAGGAGCTTGGGACATAGTGAAAATAACAAAAATACCTGCCTTACACTTTTTCCAGTGAAACTTGTACTTTTAGCTTTAACCCCAACAGGCTTTGCTTTTAGGCTGGGATAGAGATGCAGTTAGCTAGAAACAGGTGGACACAGGGAAAAGGAAAAGATGTCAACTCCTCCACTGTCCCAAACTGAAGACCATCAGGCCAAAATCCAGTGCCCATTGCCTTAGGAGACAAGTGCCCTTCAGTCCAATTCAGGTTGATATTGATGTCAGAGAGGCCTGTTGGTCTGTGAGCATTGCCAGTCTGTGGGGAATGCCAGGAACAGTTGGGAGGTAGAGAAAGGGATGTATTATACTTACTGAAAAAGACCAGGGACAACTTAGAATACACCCCAAATGGCAGCTCCTAGGTGAAAGGGCACTGTCAAGTCATCTGAGCTACAGTTAATGGGAATCAGGGTAGACTTCAGGTTCTTCCTAGTAAGGAACCAAAATAAAGAACAAACCAGGAGCAGAGATGGACTGGATAGTGGTGAAGAGAAGGGCTGGGGGCAGATTGAAAGGGAAGGGAGGCCTATTGCTAAATGGCCGAGCCACGTTTATTTACTCCTATGTAATTTCTAAAATGATTTCTTTTTAATCTAACATATAGGAGTCAGTGCATAAAATGTTTATGGTACTGAAGTTGGAAATCTTTCAAACTAGAATTTTCAGTTTAAATGGAAATAGTGTGTTTTGGGGAGAAAGGTTCTCTAGTTGGATAAAGTTTGTATCATAGATTTGTAAGTTTGCAATTAACTGTTGGAATTAACTGAAAGCGAGAAGTAATTTAATAATTTCCTATCCTTCATTTCAGAGAGTTCTCCCTCTTAGAGGAGAAAAGTACTGTCATGAAAATATGCAAGCAGTGTTAGAACATTTGATAATGTGGCTCAATTAAGAAAAGAAGTTTGTCTTAACTATTAAAATGCATCTGGCAGCAGCAAAAACATTGAAGCTATCAGCCAAAATTATCATTAGCTATTTTAAGAATTATTTTGAAATATTTATAAATGATAGTAGTTTGGTAGAAAACTTAGAATAGTAAAGGTCACATTTTAAACCATATTTGTTTTTTTGTTTGTTTGTTTTTATTTATTTATGATAGTCACACAGAGAGAGAGAGAGGCAGAGACATAGGCAGAGGGAGAAGCAGGCTCCATGCCCCGGGAGCCCGACGTGGGATCCGATCCCGGCTCTCCAAGATCGCGCCCTGGGCCAAAGGCAGGCACTAAACCGCTGCGCCACCCAGGGATCCCTAAACCATATTTGTTATGGATAGTTTTAAATGGGAGAAGTTTTACCTGATACTGGTTCATAATCAAAGTCTTAAAAACAATTGCTAATATATCTCTGAGATAAAAAGAAAGCACTTGTTATCTTCATTTGACTGTTTGAAAAATTAAAGCAAGATCCTGTCAAGGAAAATTGATGAAACCTCCATGAAATCTTCTCCATTGGTCTGATGATTGCTCTCTAAGATCCAAATTTCCACAACCAAACTACATGCAACGTGTTTCTCATAAGTCAACTAGTTTCCAGCTGTTTCCAGCTCCCTTGTAAGGGCTATAAAAAAAGTTAGTATAAAATTCAGTAAAAAACAAAATTTAATAAGATATTTGTTCTTAAAGCCTAGATTTTTTTAAAAAAGATTTTATTTATTTACTCATGACAGTTCCACAGAGAGAGGCAGAGACACAGGCAGAGGGAGAAGCAGGCTCCCTGTGGGGAGCCTGATGTGGGACTAGATCCCAGGACCCTGGGGTCACGACCTGAGCTGAAGGCAGATGCTCAACTGCTGAGCCACCCAGGTGTCCAAGACTAGAATTTTAGAAGTGTTATTTTTACCTCTGATTAATAATTGGAACCTTAATTAATAGTAATAGCTGAAAGATTTTGATCAAGACATAAGGAATAATTTTTCTAAGTTATGGTAAGTGAATAATTTTTCTATTTTTAAGGAAGTGCCATCCTCTTATGAGCATCTCCTTTCTCTCATTTGGAAAGACAAATGTTTTATTTTCTTGTGAAGTGGAAATGTGGAAAAGTTCTGAAGTATCAAAAAATACCGTGTTGGTATAATAACGAAACCACAAGTACTAAAGAAAAGTTCCATACTGATGTTGTATTTTGTGACTTGGTTTGTCTGCAGTGCTTTTAACACTAAGCACAGAACTATGACATATCCCAAATAATCATTATTATAGTTTTCTTTTAAAAACTGAAGCTAACCACGTACAAATTAAAACATTTATTGAATTTCTCTTACAGTATTTATCAAAAGTAAGTAAAATAGAAATGTAACATCAAACGAGGCTTTACAATCTTAGGTTTTCCTTCTTTTATTTATTAAAAATAATTTTAAATGGCATGCTGATATGATTATGATCCTTCTTCCTACCCCAGCTGCTTAAAGCCCCACCCCAAACCAGTAACTTAAATTTAGATTGTTATTTTAAATTTGAGAGTTGGCTCCCAGGCAGACTTAACTTTGGTAATCAAGCCAGGTAGTGACCAATGATGCCTCTATTAAGAGCACTGCACCTGGGAATTCCGTCGAACACAAAAACCCCTGAGAAGAGGGACATAGAGACCCTGTTCTGACAGAGTTCATGATCTTTTCTAGAACGAACAGCATATGAATGTGTCAGTGAGACAAATGCAGGTGCTTTCTAAGGGTACATTCCTAGAAGCAGAACCAATGCACAAGAGGAATGGTTTACCTTGTCTGAGGACATCAGGGACCACTTTGTAGGCTACATAGCTCAGCGACAGAGCCTTAATATCCACATGGGAGGTCACCACCAGTCTTTAACCAGCCAAGTTTCTCTCGTTAGATCATGAACTTCATAAGGGCAGAGATCATGTGTAGTTTATTCACCACCATCTCTCCAGAGCCCAGTATACTTACTAGTGCCCGGGGAGGCATTGCTGAAAGAACCCAGTGAGCACAAGAGAGGGCACACCAGACAGAAGGGTAACCATCCACATTGGGTGTTCAGGAAACCGTAACTTGGGGGTGCTCTCGGAACAAGTCAAGGGAAGTAGCAGAATGGTCGGAGGTAAAAAGAAGAGAGACGATCATAACGATAGGTTATACTTACATAGTGGTAAGATGACATACATTATTTTAAGCACTAATATGTGTGTGTGTGTGTGTGTGTGTGTATTAATTCATTTAACCTTCACAGACACTCTTGAAGTATGTGTTATCCCTCCTTTTTTTTTTTTTTTTTTTTTTTTTTTTTACAGATGAGGATATTGAGATTCAGAGGAGGTAATTAGCCCCATATCATGTAGTTAATTTTTAGTGCAGCAGTGCCTAGCTCCAAGTTGACACTCTTAATACTGTTGGGCTTTTTGTATTTAGTCGAGACATACGTAATTTTAAACATCAAAAAAAAAAAAAACGGCTAAATATTACTGTTTTAAAGTTGTTTAACCTGCTGTCATGCAGAGAGTTTGGATATTACAGCTGTAGATGGAACACTTGGAGGGCTTTGAGCAAGGGAAACAAGATGACATTTATTTTGAGCAGTGAACAGAGACTCCCTGACTCACCAACATCTCATAGATAAGGACACAATAGAGTTATTCTCTAAAGACTATCCGGAACTCTCTCATTCCAAGCCTGGTTTATTCCCATTGCTTTATAAACTGTCCTTAATCCTCACCCTTTGGTCTCATTTCTTTGGCATTTACTGTCCCGTGAACTTTGGCTGACTTCCTGCTGTTGTGGGTGACGATTGCCACAGCAGGGTAGGGTTTTCTTTCCTTTTTTTCTCTTTAATTTTGTTTTCCTTAAATTCAGTTAATATTTAGCGTATTAATAGTTTCAGAGGTAGAGTTCAAGGATTCAGCAGCTGCATGTAACACCCAGTACTCATTACGTCATGTGCCCATCACCCAGTGACCCCGTCCCTCCACCCACCTGCCCTCCAGCAACTCTCAATCTGTTTCTTATAATTAAGAGTCTCTTATGGTTTGTCTCCCTCTCTGATTTTGTCTTCCGCTGTTATATTTCTTAAATTCCACATGCAAATGAAATCGTAAGATAATTCTCTCTCTCTGACTTATTTCCCTTAGCATAACACCCACTAGTTCCATTCACATCTTTGCAAATGATTAGATTTCAGTTTTTGATGGCTGAGTAATATTCCATTGTATGTATACATCACATCTTCTTTATCCTTTGATCTGTCATTGAACATATGGGTTCTTTCCATCATTTGGCTATTGTGGACATTGCTGCTATAAACACTGGGGTGCAGGTGCCCTTTCAATTCACTTCATTTGTATCTTTGGGGTAAATGCCCAGTGGTGCAATTGCTGGGTTATAGGGTAGCTCTATGCTCAGCTTTTTGAGGAACCTCCATACTGTTTTCCATAGTGGCTGCACCAACTTGTATTCCCACCAAAAGTGTAAGAAGTTCCCCTTTTCTACACGCTCACCAACACTTGTTTCCTGATTTGTTAATTTTTGCCATTCTCACTGGTATGAGGTGGTATCTCATTGTGGTTTTGATTTGTATTTTTCTGATGACAAGTGATGTGGAGCATTTTTTCATGTCCTCGTTGGCCACGTGTAGGTCTTCTTTGGAGAAATATCTGTTCGTGTTTTCTGCCCATTTCGTGACTGGATTATTTGTTTTTTAATTTTTTTTTATTTTTAATTTTTTTATTTATGATAGTCACACAGAGAGAGGGAGAGAGAGAGAGGCAGAGACACAGGCAGAGGGAGAAGCAGGCTCCATGCACCGGGAGCCCGACGTGGGATTCAATCCCGGGTCTCCAGGAACGCGCCCTGGGCCAAAGGCAGGCGCCAAACCGCTGCGCCACCCAGGGATCCCGGATTATTTGTTTTTTTAATGTTGAGTGTGATAAGTTCTTTATAGATCTTGGAAACTAGCTACAAGGTGAGGTTCTAATAAACAAATGCTTAACGTGGAAAAGACAGTAAAGAAACTCTTTGTAAAGTTCTCCTGGACTAATTGCTTCCCTCTGCTTGGCCTGAGCCCTCCTAGGTCTATCGTAGGGCATATTGATATAAGATTGAATAGGAGATCATTTCAACTGTAAGAGATGGAAAAAAATTAGTGCAGATGTATAATAAAAGTATTTTCATTGGGTTTTCTGTATTTTGTAAATGTCTTCAAGTATGCATGCATATCACATACAAAATAATTTTGAAATGTTTCTCACAATTATTCTCTAGGCCATACTCTTTTGAAAAACAGTCTTGAGATTAATGATAGCAATTACATTTATTTAGCTAGTTATAACTTACAAATTACTTTCATGAATAGCTTCTCATTTGATCCTTATAGGGAGGTAATTATCACCATTTTATAGGTGAAAGAACAGAGATTTAGTGAGGATTCCTATGTTTCTAGGGCTTCAATCTTTACTTCCTACTTTCAGATCTGTCCTTTTTTTCCCTACAATTCAAAATATGCCCATGTTTTATAAATTTAATAAATCAAAATAGTGTTTTATTAATGATGGAAACACATGGGTTTCTAGTCCAAATTTTAACTTCGTTATCTCTTGTATTTGTATAAGCCAAGTCACCCCTCAACTCTTTGATAAGTACTAAAGTTTCCTGTAGTATTTTTAGGTCATAAAAGAAATTTTGATATTGTCAATATGAAGCAAAGAAGCCTCATCCTAATTTAACATTAAAGTAATACAGGCTGTGCAATTTGTATAATCTAATGCTATAACTTAAATTTTCCTAAGTTGCTTTATTTCTTTGAGAGGAAATGTTTTAAGTGTGTCTTAATTCTAACAGTGGCTTTTATAAATTGAGTACCTGTTCAGTTGGGGCCTTACTGGACTCTCTGAGGGAATGGAGAGATGGAGAAGGAAACCTCCAACCTAGACCACATCATAAAGGGCCTTGAGATTGGCTTTTAGAAGAAGAAAGGGGATATTCCAGAGGCTGCTTGTGATTTCCTGGACACCATATCAGTCATTGTGCCCATACACCATGCATTCATTGACTTTCCCTTCACACTCACTGAAATTGTATAGTTGTGCCGTGATTGTCCCTGACCAGCTTTCATGCCAGGCCTCTCTTTCTCTGTTGAAATGTCTCTAGAGGCTCTGCTATGGCACCAATCTTGATCTAGCTTTTAGGAGTTTGGAAAAGGACAAGAGGAGGGCAAGATGGCTCCCAATTACAGGAAATAGGGCTGTAGGGGGAACCCAAGACGGTATCCAAGGTGAAGTCCAGCTCATTAATCACAAACTGATCTAGTGAGCCTTCCATCTGGAGAAACCAAAGAGGAAAAAGAACTAATGTCTGCTGGAAAGGAGTGACAAATAGGGGTAGAAAGATCAGTAGTAGGGTGCTGGTAGGCAGCTGAGAATGGTGAAAGGCCCATAAAAGATAAGCACTTTTTATAGTGCCCCTGTGTCATCAGCCCTATGAGGAAAGAAGCAATGAAGGACACTAGAACCTATTTTTCAACCCTACTCCAGTCTTTGGGGCTTGATCCACCAGACTTGATTCTACTCCTTTATGAAGTTGGCTTCAAGCCATTGAACTTGGGAAGGATGTCCTGTCGTTTCTTCCTGAATACATTAACAGCCCACCCTCCAGCCCTAGCCCCCAACTAATGCACTGACTAGGTCTTCTGAGTTCCCTACATCCCAACTCAAGCCAGGAAGCTTTCTGTTACATTGGACCTGGTGGGATTTCTGCCTCAGGAAGTGTAGGGGAGGATGTCAAATGTAGGACATCAGGAAAGGAAGGTGGGGAAAAGAGAAAGCTACTCTACCTCTCAGTTTAAAAAAGAGGAAAATAATTCAGCTCACAGGATAGTTGCAGATCCCTAGGATGTTTTATAATTCGTAATTATCTTACATGTTTCTCGTCATGGCCATTATCAAAGACAGTAAGGTATTCGAAGGGAAATTCACGAGACCTTAAGAGCAGTTAGTTACTTTCCCCCAGAACTCCTTTTTTTAATGTTTGACGCAGTATTATGGCCTCAAAAATTCTTCACTTTTCTTGTTCCTCCTACTCACTTTGAGTATGCAGTCAACTGTCCCTGGGTTTCTGTATGATGCTTCATAGATTGGGGGCTGGGAAGTCCCTGAGTCTCTATGAGTGGTTAGGAGACTGTTAGAGTAGTTCTGGGAAGAACTAGGGTCCTATACTATGACATGTGCAGTGTGAGTGCCAAGGAAGGGGTTAACTCAAGGGCTTTTGGTAGGGTGAAGGAGAGAGAGGAATCAAAGATTTCGAGACTGGATTTCTAGTGTAGGTAGGGGGCCTATGGCAACCCTTGAACCAAGATAGGGACAGATTTTGAGGGGAGGAAAGATTTGACATTTGTTTTGGACTTGTTGAATTTGACAAACTTTGGAGGAGGAATGTAGAAGAGTCCCCCTGAAATACTGGAGTGCTTCAGTATCTAAAACTGGGATCTGTTAATGCCTCTGCCATCTTATAAGCCATGGGGGAGAATAAGATTGCCTGAGGAGAGGGAAGAGAAGTGGCAGCAGGCTGGAACAACATTTAAAGAATGGGAAGCAGAGCCATTGAAAGATACTAAAAAGCACAGAGAGGCCAGGTTTCTAATATTGGTTATCAAAATCTTCCTTGTCTCCTAGGGGCTCCATCCCCACACCACATCCCTAAAGGACAAGGCTCCTGTCTTTACCTCTCAATCTGTAACTTAGAGACCATACTAAAGGATGGGGAAATTATTCCTATTGAGCATTACCCAGAGAGCATTTTTAAAGAAATATAGTTTGTCACTTCATTCTCAGATGTCAGAAGTGGTTTTTATTTCATTTTATCCCCCATTAAAATTTAGAGGTGTTTTGGTGAAAGCAGCATAAAAATTATAGTAACTTATACACCCTGTTCTGAAAGCAAACCCCCCAGTTTTCTTTTGGATATGATGTGTTGATATGGGAAAACACATTTTGCTGACATGTTCTGAAGCTTAGTATGTTGATGAATTGACCTGGGAATAAGAATTGATCGAAAACTTCTCATTTCTACAATGGTTGAAGTAAGTACTAGTTAGGAAGATGGGCGGCCAGTTAGCTGACTGGATCTACACAGTGCTAGATGGATTGCAATAAAAAAAAATAGAATTGAGGGGAGAAAACTGCTAATAATTACCAGCTGACTGGCAAATATGTTGTTGAATCATATCAGAAATAAAAGCCAAAACTTTTTTCTCTGACTCCCCCAAAAGCTAAATTGCAGAAAGCTGTAGTACCTGGTAAGCAAAACAATCTATCTGCTATCTTATCTACTGTGAAATATTATTATAGATAAAGCACTTAGTTTTTTGTTACCAGTAGCTTAAACCTATACTTATCTCTGTGCGTAACAAAGGCATATTTACACATAAGAAAGCAATGAATTATTTTAGTGGCTCTTAATAACGATCCAAATACAGCTTTTTAAATAGGAAAGAATGGGTTAGAGTAGAACAGGATTTTACCTTTAGTAAAATGAAGTCACATTTCCCTTTTCATTATATTGGATAATTGTACCAATACTACAAATAAAGAAACAGTACAGAATGTGTCCTTTCTGAAACAATATTAAATTCATCTTGAACTGGGCAGCTTACCCCACACCATTAACCATAAGGTCCATCCATTTCATGCTCATACTGACCAAATTTTTCATTTAAATTCCCTGGGAAAGAATTTAGCTCTTATCTGTAAGAACATATATAATCAGTGGTATTTTTACCAGGAGCCCAGAAAATAGAAACAGCATTACGAAAGACCTATGTATCCAGAAAATACGTCTTTTTAAACTTGTCATCATAAAACCATTGATGTTTGAGAGAGCAAGAAAGAAAAAAATAGTAAGTACTAAAGCCTGTTGAATTGATGCTGGCATTTGATTTTGCTTCTAATGAAAGTCTTGGACTTCAAATGCTTTTTCCTTTAATACTGGAGGCTGATCATAATGTTAAAGTCTCCATCTTCTAACTGGAAACATTAGGAATGCACAGAATGTGCCTTAGTCTGAGTCATCTGATGATAGATAGAGTATATTTCAATTTGTATTGAATTGAGAGGCAAGATATTCTTACGTGGTGGACATAGACATCCTTATCATTTACGTAAGTGTAAATATGTAGGGAATATTTGAGAGCAGAGCAGTCACCTCATAACTTACTATTGCCCTTCAACTCGCAAGCAGGTCTTCTGAGAATCAAGACTCTCACAAGCAAGAGTCCAGTGAAAAGTCTTCCCAGTTGGAACTCTGGTCCACGCTCTGTGATAGCTCCTCCTCGTCCACCTCTCTTGAGCATATCATGTTTAGAGAATGGGAAAAGTTGTAGGAACCCGTAGGTAAATGTGAGCAACTCTTAGGATCTACAATCAAGGGTGGGACTTAATGGAGGCCTAACTGTATCAGTCTGTCCAGAGGGCATAGAGGCCGTCTGTCTTACCTTGTATCCCTAACATGATGAGTTCTACGGGGCACTAGAGAGGACCTTTTTCCTGAATAGATAGATATTTCATATTTTGAAAATATAAATTCAACTTCCTTTCTCCATTCTATTAAGCCATGTTAATATCTTATTTCATCAGGAGTATCTGAAGGAATTATTAGGAATAAAGAAAACTCCTAAGAGTTTCAAGTTATGATAAAATACTTAGACATAAAGATAGCAGTTTTAGGGTTTTTGGTTTTTGTTTGTTTTTTTTTTTTTTTTGGCAATTTTCCGTTTATTTGTTTGTTTTTAAGCTTTTCATTCAGAAATAATTTTCTATTGACAGATTTGCAAAAATAATAGAGTTGCTATACACCCTTCACCCAGCTTCCCCTAACATTGGCATCTTACGTTGTTGTGCCCAAGATTGCGAATCCGAGAAACCACCAAGGAGCTGACACCGATGCAAACACACGAGGGTTTATTTACAAGCTCGAGCTTGGGTCCAAGTATACCCGACACAGCGGAGCAGGGACTTGGACCCTGAGGTGGGTTTCAGCTTAGTTTTAAGGGCTGGTCTAGGGGATCTCCAGAAAGGGTGGAGGAATTTCTCAAGGTCTGTTTACATTCTGATATGGGGCTTTCAAGGGCATTGAGCTCTGTTCTTATTCTAATAGGGGCTTCCTGCCCTTGGCTTGTGCTGTTTTTATTCCAATATGAGGCTTTCTCAGACGTTAAGCTGTAACTGAAGTAAGGTAAAGTTCAGCTCTTATTCACAGGGCCCTGGGATGGCTGTACTTGGGCTAACGCTGAACTTAAAGTGGAATGGCCTTAATTTTCTCGGCCTCCACATTTCCCCCTCTCAGAGGAACCTAAGGAAGGACCCAATCATGGGTCCAGGTTGCTCTCAGAGTGAGCCAGGGGGAATGATTAAACCAGGATTCTAACCAACCTTGTTGTTGTTCTCGCTCCCATTTACATTCCAGCGAAGAAGCAACATCCTAGTTTAAGGCCGCACATAACCCCCCCTCCCCCTTTGTTGTAAGACTAAGTCTAATCCCCTTCTATTTTGAAGGACAACCTCAGACCAGGGCGTCTTATTTCCCACCTCCAAGGTTTTTTTGTTTTTGTTTTGTTTTTGTTTTTTTTCTGCATTGGGCTTGACTGAAGGTTCCCTAAACTGAGAGGCCAAATGAGGTACTATATACCAACTACAAGTATCAGCCATGCTCTAGGCATCGCAGAGGGCAGGGAAGTTTTGGCTTTCATATCAGCCGGGACAAGCTAGATTATGCTTCAGTACAAACGATATGAGAATCTTAGAAACTTAAAATGCCTAAATTTATTTCTCACTACAGTCCATCATGGGTCAGAAAACTGATCTGCTCATAATAATATAGGAAGGGACACAGGAAGATGGAGAGTCTATTGCTTCTACAATCTCAGAGGCAGAGAACTTGCCATGCCACGCACTCGCTCTAGATGTGACAATCAGCACTTCTGCTCAGATTTCACCGACTAAATCAATTTAACTGCTTCTCTAAAAATGCTGGATAAACGTTAAAATTTTTAAGAAGATTAAAAATCTAGTATCAATAAATAAATAAATTAATAATAATAAAAACCACCAGCTTAAAAAAAAAATCTAGATACATCAAGTGGGAGAAGCCTTGGATTTCAGGACCTGCTCTTTCCATCATGGCGACCAAGAGTATGGATCCCAGAATCCTTTCTTCCCAGCTTATCAGTGAGTTTTCCTTGAAAATTATCACCCCTTCCATGGATTTCTCATGGTAGCTTTGGGCTCAGTGGAAGAAAGCATTCATAGTCATCTCTGTTAGGAGACTGAAAATAAGAGAAGGGCACAATGAACACTGGAAATGCCTGTTTACCTCCTGCTGGGTATTTAATGGGATTTGTCATTGGGAATTGCTTTTCCCATGAGTTACAAAAAAAATTTAAAAAGAAGTTATCATTGAACCACACTAGAACATTTGAAAGCTCAGTTCCACTTCTTCCTTTGCTTGACTCTAATAATCTAAACCCAACTCCACTCTCCAATGTCTTTATTATATAAATTATGTACATGATAGGTGGGGGCACTGTTTGATAGCAAGCCACTGAACAGGTGTGGGAATTACACAAACAAGAAGGCTTCATGCGAAGTTTTCACAGACAAGATAGAATCTAGGGCTACGAAGCTTATTTTCAAAATTAAAATGATGAAGTTACTTGGGTGAAGTAAACAAGAATGACATGCCTCTATGGAACATTTATTAAATAACTGCTATATAACAGGCTCTGTGCAGGATGTCAGGAAGTCAAAGAAGAGTAAGAAATGATCTCTTCTTGAAAGAATTCCAGAAGAGCACACCTAGCCTATGGCGTGGTTTGGGGAACTTTAGAGGAAGATTTATCCAAAGGCAAATTCAGCTAACGAGGGACAAGATGGCCTGGAGAACAGGAAGAAATGAAGTCGCAGACCTCTCAGAGGCTCATCAATATTGAATATATAGGTTAGCTCCACGCTCCTTTCCATTTCATCCTGACCCCTTCTGTGAAGTGCAGTGTTTTGTATAAAAATGTGAGAAATACATAGAGTATTAGGATTGTAGGCTGTATCATAGGTAGCAGACACTAAGGGAACCTGGAAATTTTACGTCTTCAACGTTAGGGAGATTGATACCAGCAGACAATGACAAAACTGTCTTTGTTTTTGTTTATATCCTGTCACTAAAGGGGGGATGTGGTTACCTTATTTCAAAAGCCACATCCGTGCCTTTCTTCTGGCTGCTCTAATTTAAGCAAGAGCCCGTCTATGTTGAGTGATCTCTTCCTGTCTCATTAAAAGGAAGTTCGGGGTCAATGAAAAATGCTTGCAGCTCTGTCCTGCCATTAAGTAACTTGGACAGTGCCAGTCAGCACCTGCAGCGATCTCGGGAGCATCAGGAAGAGTATGGCAGCGAGTAAGACGTTGTGCGGCTTGAGCCAAATCCACCGTGGGGTGCAAAGAAAAGAGCTTGTTGTGTGCAATGACATGCTTGATCGTAGTCACATACATTTAGTAGTCTTGCCGGCCTAAAAAACGGATAGTCTAATCGGTCTTGTGAGAGCTGAGTTAAAGAAAAGACAGGCAAAAACATGTGAGGAAAACAGAGCCCTAACTCGAGTCCAGCCTGAATAAGCATTTGTTTAGCCTGACCTATTTTTCATCTCAGACCTTCCCACTAGTCAGACTGGAGCTCACACTTCCAAATTCAAAGGTCTCCTCTGCTCAAATATCACCTCCTCAGAGGCTTTGCTGTCAACCCCATTGAGTCTCCACCACCCCCCACCTCCCTTAGACTCTATCCCCATAGCTGCTCTGTTTTTCCTAAGAACACGTATGACTATCAGGAATTGCATTACTTATCTTCTTGTTTGTTGTTTGTGTGCCCAACTAATTTATAACCTGCACAGGGGGAAAGGAATCGCTCTGCTTATTGCCACATCTCAAGTATATGTTAATTGTCAAAACCATAACGTACCACAAAAGCATGTTTGAGGACGACACATCTTCCCTGATGTTTCATGTAGCTGAAAGTAGAGAATTCTCTGGATTCTGAATCCCTCCTTCCCTGCCCTCTTTTTTTCCCTCCTATTCTTCCTGCTTTTTTTTCTGATCATTGTTTTTATAAAAGTAAATGGTATTACCATATTGAACATTTTACAAGTTGACTATGACTGTAGCACCCTTGTCTCGGAGCCTGCGTGGGGATCCTTTATCAAGTACCCACTAGAGGTTGGTAAACATGCATTCTGGCCGTGGTGGTTGGTGCCTCTCACCAGTCATGGGGCCCTGGCTGCTTCAGGATCTGAGACTTCCCTCATTCGGGAGGAGCTTTGAGTGAATCTTGTAGGGCCTTCCACTCCAAAGCCTGCAAACTGTGATTATGTATGTCTGGATGGTCTTTTCTCACCCTCATTCATATCCTTAAAGATGAGAATATGTGAGATATGGAATTTGTATGTTTATTTGTTGTAGGGTTTGATTTGGTTTGGTTTACTTTTCCTGCTGCTGAGTTAATAACCAGAGCATGAAAGTCTTTTTAAGGATGTAGGCAATTTCCCTTCATTCTTGGAGTTGCTAAGGGCCAGAGAGCTAGGATTAGACATACCTAGGACACAGCGTGTTCCTTTCAAGAGCTTGCTGCATCCATACACAGGCCAGGAAAGGAGGTGTAACCAGTACGAAAATGAATATGAATGCCTTTTGTATTGACTCTAATTCTAAATTAAGAAAATTGGAGACTATGAGAAAACATTGGGTATATAAGTTGTAAGAGTTTCTCTTTATTTCTCCCCTCTAGGAGCCATTTTCAAGTTGTAAAGAGACAAGTGTTGCTGCTTTTCTCCGTGCCATCTCCTTTTCCTGTTCTTTCAGGGTCTCAAAAAATCTGATTGGAATTATGTCCTTTGTCTTATTTTTTAAAATATTTAATATATTTATTCATGAGAGACACACAGAGAGAGGCAGAGACACAGGCAGAGGGAGACGCAGGCTCCTTGCAGTGAACCTGATGCAGGACTTGATTCCAGGACCCCGGGATCACGACCTGAGCCGAAGGCAGATGCTCAACCACTGAGCCGCCTGGGCGTCCCTATTTCCTTTTTTTTTTTTTTTCCTATTTTCTTGATTGAAAACATAACCAAGAGTTTATTGTCCTGTGTAAGACAAGAGTATACGTTTGTGCTAATAATGTGTGAGGCATTCAGCTATAGAAAGCTTTAATCTAACAAAATTCTTTTCTTAGCTGTAAACTGTGTAACAGCTCCAGTATGGCAAAGCAACTCTCTCCTTGAAGGAAATGTTCTCTTTGAGCATCTAAGCTTAAAAATAGAAGAAAAAAAAATTCCCCTGCAGAGTTTTACTACAATGACATGAAGAGAAGGAAACAGGATGTTTAAAGAAAATTTTTTTCATGTCATTTTATGAAGCTAAATTTACCTTCAAATTATGTGCTTCAGTGCTTTATGTTTGCATTACAAATGTCTCCTTGCCTGAGTTGTTAAAAAAAAAAAAAATTCTCCCCACCCCTGCTTAAATCACTCATCTATGTTTTGCATTTACTTGGCATCAACTAATATCTTTCCATGGAGGCAGACTAGGAGGCAGCCTGATTGCTAGCAACATTGAACATTCAGAAGCAAAACAATATTTTTCTGGGGATCTTTATTCAAGTGGGGTAGAGCGCTCTCTGAGATATTCAGGGTTGAGATTTGTGGAAGAGAGGCTGTATATAGAGAGAATGTTGTTACCGGGACCTTCTTATTGTCACATTGATGTTGCCGTTCTCAGGAAATATGCTAATATGTTTCTACAAGCTGCTTTTTTTTTTTTCTTTTTTTTTTTTTTTAATAAGATCTAGAGTACATACTACATAAGCCAGTGATGTGACTCTTTGGCTACCTAGATAATCGACCTTACGATTTATAAACTCCATTATTATGTTTAGAAAATAATAATCTCCTAGGACTTTGTATAAATAACGGAAATAGAGAAACTTAGGTGATTTACATCTTGGTGTTTAGTTTTTAAGACATATACAGATGGCATACCAGGCAGGCAATGAAGAACTATGTGAAATAAACATCCCTCCAGAAAATTAGGAGAATTTTTTTTAAGACTCCTTTTCCATTTTAATTATCCTAATTTAAACAACAAAGAAGTCTGTTCGAATTACATGTTTGTAACAAAAATATCTTTTGTTTTTAGCACTTACCTACTGGTTTTCAAATGGCTTTTAGACATGAGTAGAGACCTGGGGTAGTAGCCCCTTCCCATTTCAGAAACACAAGCAGAGAACTCTTGATCTAATCCAACTGGCAGTACAAGAGATTAAGTATGTGTATTCCACAGTTACTGACTTGAGTAATATTATTGATCACTAATCTTTGCATGATTTAGCCATATTTATCCATCTGTTACATCTCTTTCATTATCATAATTGTTTCATCTGGCCAGTTCTTTTATTTTTACATGTAATAACACTTCCTTGTACATCAAAATTTCTGAATTATGGTTTTGTGACATTTATCCATGTATCAACGTGTATGAAGTGCCTATGATTTATAAGACATTCCATGCATCGTATAATTATGTGTGCTTCATAGAAGACACAGAGTCCTTCCCAATCCACATGTCATAGATGAAGTACTAACAGAATGAACCACAGAGTTTAAAATGTTGCTCCATATGGCAAGTATGGCATTGGCACAACTTTACTTACCATGTTCTATGCGTCATTATCTCAGAACTGATGGGTTGGGAGGAAGTCCAAAAGAAGTTAAACAACAACCAAAAAAAGCAAAGGAGAGCCTTAGAAAATGTATCAAGGGACTTAGTACTGTGGTAAAGGAAAGATTAAGAGACAATAGTTTTTGTTTTTGTTTTTTTTAAACACCAAGAATAAAATTAAGAGATGAAATTTTGGGGTTCCTGGGTGGCTCATTCGGTTGAGCTTCTGCCTTTGATTCAGGTCATGATCCCAGCGTCCTGGGATAGAGTTCCACACTGGAGTTGGGGGGGGGAGGTCCCTGCTCAGCAGGGAGCCTGCTTCTTCCTCTCCCTTTGCCTGCCACCCCCCCCCCAACTTGTGGCCTCTGTCGAATAAATAAATAGAATCTTTGAAAAATAAAAGGGAGCTGAAAATATTGGGGAATATATAATATATGTAATTGATAGCTTTTAATCATAAAGCTTATTTATAAATCAATAAGACAACGCAATAAAAAAGTGGTAAAGGCAATTGAAAATGAGGAAAAAGCAATTTACAGAAAAATGATTATACAAACACCCCATCCTTAAAAAATTTCAACTTAACATATTTATGTAACAAGAATCTAACATATTTGAAAAATGTTAAGATTCATTGGTCATAAAAAAATATAAATTCAAAATAAATAAACTATCATTTTTCTCCTGTAGATTATTAAGAATGAGAAAGAATGCTATGAATCAGTGTGGATGTGGGAAAGCTGACATACATGTGCAGCTGGTGGGCGTAAAATAGAAAAGCCTCTTTGGGCAGTAATTTAAGAATGTCTCTGAAACTCTGCAAATTTGCATTCATCTTATCGCAGATATTTCACTTCTAGGAATATGCTGTGTTAAACCATAGATGTGCAAATACATGTGTGTGACCAGGTGTTCATTGCAACATTCATGGTAGCCAAACAAGAGGGGGATATCTGGAAAAATAAAATATCCAATGATCAAGTGTTAGTTATGTAATTTAAGTTATGCCCATTGATGGAACACAAATGCTGACATTATAAATCCTGTGATGCAAGAATATTTGTAGCAGAAAATGTTCTCTGTTCCTAGCTAAATAGGGAAGATAAATTTCAGACCAATTTTTACAATTGTGTATACACACAAAGATAGATTCTCTATCCAAAAAAAGAAATATGTATCTATAGAGAAAATGCTAAGAAAACACACCAAAACATTAAGAGTGATATCTTTAGTTAGATTCTAAGTATTTGGGATCCCTGGGTGGCGCAGCAGTTTGGCGCCTGCCTTTGGCCCAGGGCGCGATCCTGGAGACCCGGGATCGAATCCCATATCAGGCTCCCGGTGCATGGAGCCTGCTTCTCCCTCTGCCTGTGTCTCTGCCTCTCTCTCTCTCTCTGTGACTATCATAAGTAAATAAATAAAAATTAAAAAAAAAAAAAAAGATTCTAAGTATTTTTTTCTTCTGATTTGCCATATTTTTTCCACCAAGCAATAGCTTTTGTAATTAGAAAAAAAAATTAATTTCTCCATCCGTACTTAAATGTATTTATTTTGGAATTACATATAATGTCAGTCGTCTTCAATTATGTACTTGTTTGATTATTCCTGCATTTTACATATATATGGTTGACCATAGTAAGGGCATCTGTTGTAGCTGGGGGCACTTAGCCATTGGAATCTCTCTATAATAGCTCATTTACCTGGGATGCAATGAGTTATCAACTCCAATTATCCAGAGAATAGTTAAGAATGAGAAATAATCTCTGAAATATCTCTCTACCCTAAATAAATACCATCCGGTTCCCTGCATTGTAATCCTGGCACTTCCAATATAGGAGTTTTCTTCTGGGTCATCTTTACTTTTACTTTAAGCAGAAGTCTCATAGGTTTGGCTCTCAGATTCTCATAGATTTGAATCAGCAAATTAGAAAGGCCATGGGGAAGGGTATGGACCAGGGAGAGAAGAAACATAGACACTAAGGGCAATACAGAATTCCTACAAGAAAGAGGCAAAGTTCTTTTTTTTTTCCTTCCTTGTATTAAGATTTTATTTAAGTTAAAGTTAGTTAATATACGGTGTAGTATTAGTTTCATGTCTACAAAGTAGTGATTCAGTACTTCCATACAGTACCAGGTGGTCATCACAACAAGTGCCCTCCTTAATCCCCTTCCCCTCTTTCACCCGTCCCATCACCCACCTCCCGTCTGGTATCCATCAGTTTGTTCTCTAGAGTTAGGCACAGTTCTGAAAACTGCCGAGAGTATGTGAGAAGAACCCCACTTGCAAATCTCACTCAGGCATCCTGCTCTGACACCGGATTTTAGCCCTGTTGCTCGTGATGATCACCCTGAGTCCTGAGGGATGGTAAGAGGTTCTTTTCAGTCCACTTAGGAATATAAGAAAATGTGTGCTGCATTTTAGAAAATGTTTCATTAAGTTTAGACATTTTTCTCAGAGAGTATTTAGCCCTTAGTTACTTGGATATTTTTCTGACATAAAATACCTTTTTCCTTGGCCAGGCCAGTCAAAATATGGCTTTGCTGTGTGTATGTATTCTCACCAAGCAGGAGAGTCACCTGCAGCATGCCTTATGGTTGGGATTGTAAAATACCAAAGTGTCAGTGAGCGTGAGAGATGATCTTGGAGACGGACAAAATAAGGATCTTAGAGGTCTTAAGGATCCTTTTAGATCCATTTTTACCTGAATAAATTGTAATATTTAGGAAAGCAAAATATTACCAAACTGTATCTGCTTTACCCATTGTTATCAATTATCACCTAACCAAGTTTCAGAGTCTTAGGTCAAAATAGTTAATCAGGTCACTTTCATTTTTTTCTGCTGGTCCCTCATTTCCTGTCATTCACCCCTGCCTTCCTCCAAACCCATTTGTCCCTGTATACATCTCTTGTCCCATGCCCTTTAAACATAATTTCACTTCCCCAGCAGCATTCTGCACCCATCTCACCTCGTTACCTCCTTCAGGTTCTGATTAGTCCTCATTTCTCTCAGCAAGCCCTGTTTCTCTACCAAATCTTGGTTGGTTGCCTGTCTTACTAGCCTGTCACAGCACTTTCTCCATTGACTTGTGATTGTTTACTTTGTTATCTATTTCCCTGCAGACTTCTGCGACATTGCTCTAGAATATCAAATACTAACTCCCATTAATGAGGAAGTAGAAAATCAGCAAACAAATCCATAGAGTAGCATGGAAGGCTGCTAGGTGGTTCTTGAGAGGGGGAAAGAGAACAGTAAGTTGTCCCTTTTCAGGTCACAGAGCCAATACCTCTTTGAAGTGATTGTTGTTGTTTTAGTCCCTGTCATTAGTGTTCTCCTGGCGTACAGATTTATTGGGAGGTTATTGAAAATGGAGTTTCGTGGGTCTTTTCTGTATTATTATTAAGACAATCTCTAAGTTATATGTGACATTTTAAATGTTGGACCTTGAAGTAGAGCTCATTGCAAATTCAAATTTCTTATCCTTAACTCTGAGTCATCCTAACAGAATACGTTATGATTTAATTTTAACTAAATGATTTTAAGGTAGTCAAAGTGGCATTTTATAAAATGGCTATTGTATTGGAAATAAGTAATGGGTTTTATGGAATAATGATAGGCAAGTATTTGCAAGAGTTTGTATCTTTGACTAGTTCTTTTTACCTTTGAAAGTGGAAAAATGGTCTAAAATGGCACCATAGCGTGGAAAATTGTTATAATTCACTACATGACATTCTACTGCTGTGCTATACTTTTATTTGATGGAGGTTTCCAATTTTTTTATTTTATAGAAAACATTTCCTGTATTTGTCTTCTCTATTTTTTTTGAGTGTTAGGGATAATATTTTTTCCACAAACCACTTGAGACACAAGAACTAGAATCTTAAGGTTAAATTCAGTCAAATTGTATTGGTGGCAAACTACTGAGTTCAAATTAAAATTAGTTTTTTTTTATTGTATATACAATATACTTATTATCATTCCAAAGATCATAATCAAGAAACTTGTTCAATAAGAAGAGAAAATGCAGAGGTCACTAAATTTAAAAAGTACAAAAGCTACAGACATACATTTACCCAGGTCCCAAGATGAGTAGAATTTGCCGAGTTAGAAAATATCTCCAGGGTGTGTAATCTGTGTTTTGCTTTTGCTAGTGGGATCTATTTTCCTTTACTGATAAATTAGGGCATTTACCATATCAATTTATCAGAGAACTTGACCCCAGGAGAGCTTGCTTTTTAGAATCTGTCATCTTTTGGTAGATAAGTCTCACAATGACTGTGGTCAAGGCATAACCTGACATCAGCTCAAAGTATGTTTCATATTTCTGGTGTTTTTGACAGTCCAATGGACAGATGTACAGACATTTGAAAAAATTTTCCAAGTCTTGTCCCATAATTAACTTGCAAAAAAATTAACTGCATTAATATTAGATCCTTAAAAATACATCTTCACAGTTACGTTTTACTCTGGTGACTCTTGCTCTTAGGGGGAGGGTTGGTGTAAGGATTGTTAGTTCATACAGCATTTATGAAACTTTTGGGCAGTCGTAATTGAAGATAAACATCGTTTATTCTAGGAGATAAATGCTATTTCCACATGAGTTTAGTTCAGGAAAAATTTGCACGTACAGATGATTTTGTACATCATATGAGGAAAAGAGGCTATGTAATCCACATATTTTTCATTCTTAGTTCCCAAAAGTGAAAAATTAGAATGAGTGCCTGAATATGATAAATCTGCTTTATCATCGGCTCCATATTCCACTTAATATGGTCTACATTTTTTTTGTCCCACTTCTGTGTTTTAACCTACCAGACAAAGTCATAAATATAGTTACACAGTTTATACAGGCAGCATCATCAGTGTGTATACTAGGAGTGCACAGAAACTAAATGTAGCCTGTGATCAACCCAGAGTTCCACCCAAATTTTCACAAAGGCACCATAAGGCTAAAGGTGGTGCCAATACTGTAAAGCCCTGAGAAATGGAATATGAATCATTAATAAATATAAATGTTAGGTTTAGTATAAATGCAGTCCTCTGGAAAAAGGATTGAATTATGATTGCTGGCAGAAGGTCTATATGTCTCTGATTTATGTGTGTATAAACTAAATAAAACAAAACAACATATATTGAAGTCTAAGCATTTATAAAATAAGCTCACTGTGAAATTATTAGCATATGTATGCCTATCTTGTACTTATGGCTACATTTTCTATTTAATTAGCATGTTCAGGAAAGCACAGCCCTTCCAGTGGACTTGTAGAACTGGGTCAAGGAGGGAAGTATGAAACGAGCTTTATTTACTACTCAATTTGTTGTAGTTTTAATGAAACAGAATTGTACATTAAACCACTAAAATGTATAGTTTTCAGATTTTATTCTATAGTGTTGAGCCGTCAGACCCTTTATGTTCTGTTAAAAGAAACAAATTAATAATGGATTAATAGTGTACATTAAAAAGAAAAACAAAAATATAGGAAGAAGGTAGCATAGCTTTATATGTGTACATAGCCAAACTCAAATGATATATTCTTTAGAGTTAGAATTTGTTAACTATCCAGACAGTCAAAGTGGAGTTGAGCATGATGCCTTTTTAATGACCTAATGAAGCAGATAAAATTCTATTATATTGTGTTGGTGCTGTTTCCCTAGTGAACTATTAAACGGAACTTCAGAGAAAAAAAAATCAATTCAAATATCTATTTGGGTTTCCATTAAAAAGTAGCATTACAAAAAAAAAAAAGTATTACAATCTGATTAATAAAATTACTTATCCAATAATATAGGAATGTTTTCTGTATCCATTTATACATAAGGAGATGTAAGTGAGAGGATTTCAGGTAATATATATATATTTTTTAGTTTTCTATCATTGCTTATATTCTTTATCAAAAATCTGTAGTGTTTTACCAAAACAATAAAAACATGCTAACATTTTTTTAGTTTGGCTTATGGTTGCATTTTTAGTAATGAAACATCCTACCAAGTCAAGTATATCATCTGGCTTTAAGGACCCAGAATAGGGTAGTGGAAAGAGTACCAGGTTCACTTCTAACACAGACTCCATCACAAACTTACTACATAACAAAATAAACTTAAACATATATGTAGTGCTTTCTATATGCCAGAGTCTGTTTTAAATCTTACTTAAGGTGAGGTGGGTAATATTAATTTCCCAATTTTACAGACAAGGAAAATAAGGCCCACAGGTATACAGGTAGGCATTAAGTGACAGATTTTGTTTTTATTTTTTAATTTTTAATTTTTTGCATTTAAATTCAGTTTTCCAACATATAGTATAACACCCAGTGCTCATCCCATCAAGTGCCCTCCTCAGTGCCCGTCACCCAGTCACCCCAACCCCCCGTCCACCTCCCCTTCCACAACCCTTTGTTGGTTTTCCAGAGTTAGGGGTCTCTCGTGGTTCAAGGGACAGAATCTGAATTCGAACCCAGATCCCAGAGTCCTTATTTTTAATCATTAGCAAGATTCTATCTCTCGTCTTAGAAAAGCCACTTTGAAGCCTGTTTTCTCACTTCAAAAATTAAGGTATTGGCTCCAAAATGTTATGGACAGTTTGCCTGGAAGCCGCAGAAAGAGTCGAGTAGCAGGGGAGCGCAGTGAAGGATCCTTTTCTGTTGAAGTCTCTTAGAGATTCCAGCAGATGTTTTCTCTAGTCCTTGTCTTATATATAAGTGTATCTAGGTTTGCAGAAACCAACAAGAGCACAATTAATAATGACACATTGTTGGGGGAAAGTGCAAAAATCACAGACTGCCAGAAGGATGGACCCGCCAGTGTGTAAGAGTTTAATTCTGAGAAGTCTCCCAATTGGAATGAGAAAACAGATGTAACGGTTATTTTGCCATTATGCATCTTTCATCAGGTGTCAGGAATATCTATAACATTTATGAGCTTTGCCCAGCAGTATGAAAACTGAAGGAATGGGAACAATCCTTCAGAGATTGTACCATGTGTATCTTCTTGCTGGAGGATATCCCCAGCGCTGGGAATATTAAATGCAAGGTGAACTTCACAGTGTAGAGGGTGAAGTGCTTGATGAATTGATCTCTGTGTTCTAGTTTATTGGGGGAGCGTAGAATAAATAATTCAGAAGTGGAAGTAGGAAAGAAATCTTTTTATGGCAGATAAAGAAGCAGCAAAATGCATGCCTCTAAGATGAAAATGGTAAAATCAGTGAGTTTAAGAAGAAACCCTTGTCCAGTAGCCCTTAACAATCAGCAGTTAGATAAGGAAAAGTGGAATATATTTAAGACATAGTTTTTAGATATGTTTTCCTTAGACTTTAGAAAGTCATTTTCAAGATGTTTCAAGGTAGTGTTTGACATCTGTGTCATCATTCCTGTATTATTTCACCTCAAAGTTAGTGGCTTAACCCAGTACAGATTTATTCTCTTAACAGTCCTAAGGTCAGAAGTTCATAATAAGTCTCACAAGACTAACATCAAGATGTTAGCAGGACCACATTCCTTCTGGAATACTCCAGGGTGGTATCTGTTTCTTTGCCTTTGCCAGCTTCTAGAGACTACCTGTCCTCCTTGGCCCACGGCCTCCTGCTCCATACTCAAAAGCATTATTACTCCAACCTCTGCTTTCATTGTCACATTTCCTTCTTCCAACTGACTCTATCGCCGCCTTCTTATAAGGATGCTTGTGGTTACACTGGGCCTGCCCAGGTAATCCAGGACATTGTCCCATCTCAAAATCCCAAGCTCCTTTTGCCATGCAAGGTAACATATTCCAAGGTTGGGAGGGTTAGGACAGAGGATGGCTAATTATTCAACCTACTGTAGCATCCTAAAATCTTAAAGGAGGGAAAAATTCCATTAGAATGGGAGACCTTTAAAACTGAAATTTTGAGAGACGCCTGGGTGGCTCAGCGGTTGAGCATCTGCCTTTGGCTCAGGGCATGATCCCAGGGTCTGGATCAAGTCCCACGTCGGGCTCCCTGCATGGAGCCCGCTTCTCCCTCTGCCTGTGTCTCTGCCTCTCTCTGTCTCTATGTCTCTCATTAATAAATAAATCTTTAAAAAAAGGGAACTCTCAGTTTAAAAATAAATAAAATAAAGCTGAAATTTTGAAATAATAGTGAAAGATCCTGTATTAGCCAGGAAAGGTTGAGCTATATGCTGCAATCACAAATAAATACTACATCTCAGTGGCTTAATATATAAACTGGATTCCTTGCTAGTGGAGAACCTGCAAGTAGTCCTGTAACTCTACAGAGCAGATCCCTTCTACACAGCGACTTGGGGATCCAGGGTGGTCTCATGAGTCTTACATCTCAGTACATGCAATTGCCTTGGCAAGGAGAGAGATGGCTGTATAGGAGCTTTTCACTCCCTTGACCCCAAAGTGACACATGTCACACATCCCCATGTTACATGGTCCACCTCACGGTAAGGAGGCTAAGAAGTACAGTCGTCACATTTTCAATAACAAACAAACCAGATACTGATGTGACTTAGGTAACTCGTGTTACTGCCAAGGATACTCTCTAGTGAGAAATTCAGTGAGGATAGCATCAGCAGGTACAAATTAAAATGAGCGGAGGCTATTGACAAATAGCAAGAGTCGTCAAAAATGGAGATGGGTATGTTTTTTGATAGAAAGTAGTGTTCAGATTAGGAAGAAAAGAGCCAGTACTTGGAAAAGGTGATCATTTTAGCAAGTGGCAGGGATGGTCGGGAGAAAACAAAAAAGGAGGACGGACCTTGCTAAGAGGTCCTTACCATTCACAAGTGATGAGGAAAGTGTAACTGACTGGGATGGGTTTCCTGGCTTAGCTGATTGAAGCCTACGAGGCAAACAAAACCTACTACTGAGAGCATCAAACGGCTTATGGTGACCTAAAGATCCCTGGTGAATAGAAGAAAAACTAAAGCACTGGGGTCTGCAAAGATGGTCTTCATTTTTCACAAGAATGAAAAACATATTTGGAAACCTTCATACCAGTGAGCTTGATGATGCTCTTACAAAATTCTCAAATGGATTATCAAATGGATGAATCCATAGAAGGTAAAGAGATGTCAACAGGAGCTGGCATGAACTCATAAAACACTTCTGTTTCTTTGAGCGTGCGTATGCTGGTAGATTAGGGACACTGTGGTTACGACTAGATTTCTCCAAGGTATTTGATGAGGTTTCTCATGATACCTCTGGGGATGAGGAGCGGGAAAGGGTTTTAATTAAGTTAAGTGGGTTTTTAATTAGTAAGAAGTGGGAAAACATGTTTTTTAATATGAATGGAAAAATAAACTAGTGCCAAATCATGAAAATCCTTGTAAGCTATTTTAAGAGATTTAGGCTTTGTCTTGAGAGGATTTGGACTCATGAAATAACGTCGTGAGATGATTCGATTTGCCTTGTAGAAACACCACTGTCTCTGCAGTGTACAGAATAGGCTAAAGGAGGCTAATACCAAGCAAGCTGGCAGGCAAGTGGTGATGGTGGGCTGAAATAAAGGAATTGCACTGTGAACAGACAGCCATTGATGAATTTAAACAATATGAAGCTGGTAAAATGGACAGGGTTTTGTCATTGATAGAATGTACGGGTGGAAAGGGGGTGCAAATATGCACACAACACTCCCGACTGTGACTTGAGCAACTGAGTGGACAGTGGTATCCTTCTTTGTTGAGGGACCAACGGGGGGGCCAGGTAGAGTCATGGTAAATTTCAGGTTGCCGTAGGGTGGTACAGTGGAGATGTCTAGCGACGTAGAGGTGAGCGCCGAAACAAAGAAGGGATCTATAATAGAAGGATTTAGGAGTCATGAGCTTGTAGATGACAGGTAGAGCCATTGGAGGGGATGAGAGCATCCAGAGAGAGCCTGTAGACTGAGAAGAGAGTCTTAGGGACTCTCTTAGGGAGCATTGGTGTTTTCAAGATTAGGGAACACTGATGTTTTCAAGATTTCACGGGCAAAAGAGACCAAGAGGGTGTAGTTGAAGGTGGTCTGGTATCCTAGAAGCTAAAGGAAGAATTTCAGGGAGGCAGAATCAGTAATGTCAAGTGCCAGTAGACGTGCCAAGCATTAAGAGGCCAGGGATCCGCTATGTGCAAAAGTGTGCAAAGCATCTAGCCGTAGGAGACAAGAGCACTTCTCATGAAGTGACAGGTAAAATCGTATTGTAGTGCCAAGAAAGGAGCCGAAGGAGTAGAGACACAGAGAAGAGAAACGGGAAGCCGCCAGAAGGGCAAGGGCAAGGTTTTGTGTTCAGATGCTAATGGAAAAAGTCAGTAGAGAAGAGAAGAGAGACAAACGTGATAAAGTTTGATAAATAAACTGAAATGAGACCCAGCCAGTTGTATCTTATAGGCCATTTAAGCCAGAAATATCAGAGTGTTTTTGGAAAACTGCTAAGCCATGTGGATTTCATACCGGCGACATCGTGATGGAGCCCCGGGCACCTCCCGCTATCGCCGCAAGCCAGTCAAGCCTGTGGAGTTACTATTTTTCAATAAATCAAAAATATACACACAATTAAATTGAATTAAATCCATAGTAGCTTCTCAGAGACACTTGTGTCTTAAAATCTGCTGGAGGTTCAGCGTTACACGGATTTTCTTCGTGACTATTTCTCTGAAAACCCTTTAAAATGCAATTTGCTGCTGTGATCAGAGTAGGGGAAGGCTGTAAAATCTCCACCGTTCTAAATTCCATCCCCCTTGATCTGCCGTGCCTGGACTATAATTTTTTTAGACCATCTATCTTCTTGTTGGACCCTCTTGCTGGAGTGTACATGGCTACTGGTTTTATTTGATCACTGGCAACGAGCTCTGATGCTCTTGTTCCGATATTGAGCATTTCAAGCAATTCCCTAATGAGTCTGCCTCTGGGCTGCAGTGCTGTTAACTTTGATAGATTTCCTGTTGTGAGAATAAGCTTCCAAAAAATAACTGACTTGTTTTCCTTCAGGATTCTCAATTTTTCTGGCATTTTATTATGTCTAAATTGTAAATCTTAGTTTGCCTGCCCAGGCCTTCTCTACTATAAATGTAGCTCTCCAATATAAGTCACATTTAAACACTGGGGGCTGGGGGACACTGAGGCATTTATTTAGCAAACATGTATGAGAAGTACTGTGTCCCATGGACCTGGGTGTTGAGGTGCCAGACTCTAGTGAGAGGCTCTGCACGGAGCTGACACTTAAGACCCAGTCAGTCTGTGATTACCATTCATTGAAACACATGCTGACCTGTGTTGTGGTACGTAACCAGCAAGGACTTTCCAGAGGTAATGATTCTTGAGTTAGATTTTGAAGAAATGTGTAGGATTTAGCTAGACGAAGAAGGGAAGGAGGATCTGAGTAAGGAGAACAAACTGCTTATTGAAAAAAGAAAAAGTCTGCATTCCACGTGAAGAAGCAGCTGAGGACTCTATGAAAAGCAACTGAATTAGAAAAATGATGGCAGGGGGAATGCCTCCCTTAAGAACACCAATCTCCTACAATTATGGTCTCTAA
Organism: Canis lupus familiaris; assembly: GCF_011100685.1. NCBI lineage: Eukaryota > Metazoa > Chordata > Mammalia > Carnivora > Canidae > Canis > Canis lupus. The sequence goes on along the minus strand of NC_049224.1, from coordinate 2,918,878 downwards.
TTCCTTTTCTTCTATCAGCTGCTTACCTTTCCCTGGATAATCTTCTAAATCCCAGCTGTATTCGTAATATCTCTCTCAAGAAATCCTCAGTCGCTCAACATGGCTGTGTGATGACACTTGGACCCCAAATCCAGTCTTCATGGGCATAGGGCCCACTGATGATCCCCAAAACCCAGAGTACTTGCCATTCTCTGAGCCCGCTGTGCTCTTCCCTCTCATCCCTCTGCCCAGGTTGTACCCTCCGCTCAGAATAAACTTTGTTTCCTTCTCCCTCCCTTCTCTGTATCTTTCCTGGTTAAGATCCTACCCAACCTGAACAGCTAAAATTCATGGGGGTGGATAAAACACATCCATGTAATGAAAAGTTATTCAAAATAATTTTGTCATTCAAGTAATGTTAAGTCCGGGGTGGATAATTCTTACAGAAAGATCATGTAACGTGATAGTAGGTAAAACAAACAGGTTGCAATATAGTTTAAGTGCATTTTCAAAAATGACTGCGCAGAATAAATGGCTTAGGGTATACTCAACATGACGTGAGAAGTCATTCTCTCTGGCCGGTCGGATAACAGCTGCTCTTTTTTCCCCTACTTGGTCTTTATTTTTCAGTTTTCTTTTTATTTATTTATTTTTTTTCCTAGCAGTAAACTAGATACTTTTCCAGTAGGAAATAAAACAATAGATGCTATTTTCAACTTTTAAAAGAGTTTTTAAAACCCTACTCTTTCTTCAAGGGGCCCAAGTTATTATTTCTTCTTCCATTGCCCCACCATTCACCAATCAGAAATAATCTTTACTGTCTGTCTGCCACCATGACCTATTTTTGTTCTGCTCTTGTAACCCTACACCACACTCTACCACCTGACATATATTAGTGATGTGCTGCAACCCCCAAAGTGACCAACTGGGACTATGAATAGAGATCCCCCTATTTGTGGAATGAATCAATTAACCAAAGAACGCTTATGGGAATGAAAAGTAGAATCATTCTTTTCTTTATGGAAACTAAAATCTTACTGGGGAGACAATACGTATAGTCAAGAAAACTAGAAATGTTCATTTCTAAGACCATAGAACAATCATTGTCAAAAAGCATGTAAATGTGGAGTGTGGGACACAGCAATAGAGGAATCCTATAAACAGCTTCAAAAGAATCCTGTTTCCCAAAATGAGATTCTAGGATTGTGACTTAGACAGGTGCCAAAAGAAAGCACTTTAGCTGTGAAACGTACTTCAGTGACACTTGAAGGTCAAATTATGAATGCGGAGTCACGGACTCGAGTCTGTGAATAGTCTCAGCCCACCCTCCCCAAGCCTCTCACACTGGCTCTGCACAAAAACAGAATGTGACTGCAATAACCTACAGAGCAGATCATCTGCACTGATAACAGGCCATTGACTAGTTTTAATTTACCTGCCTATTGAAATTCTGTTTTCCTAGTGGTGGTTATTAACGTGACGAAGAAAAGGACAGCATTTCTCTCTTTGTCCCAACTTGAATATTGTAAGAACCTCGGCTGAGAGGAAAGAAAATGAACCTGAGGCATCTTTCTGTCTCAGATCAAACAAATATTCTGTGATAAATTGGACTGCCATTCATGCTTACTATTTTAAGATGTCATACAACAGAAGTAAGGTGTCCTGTAGAGGTTTCTCCCCCTAAAATTCAGAGCTAGGCTGTGAAGCTCTACAGCCAGCTCTTAGGGATTCAGGCAGATTCTAGACTTAGTGATACAGATTTTGTCTTCAGACCACATGGGAAGAAAGGGTGATGGATCAAATGACAAGCAGGAGGGAGGGAGTCGGGAGGCATCCTGTCCACCAGGAAGCCCTGCTGGCTGCCAAATGCAGACCAGGTTTTGTCTCATTTCCTTTCTGTGGTGGTATCTTAATAGCTTTCCTTGAAGGAATATTATATATGTGATTGCAAATTGTCCATGTAAATGTTCCATAAGAAGAAAAATCCTATTCTGGAAGCTTGGGGTCAAATCTTCTGTGCAGTATAGCAGCCCGTCACGTAGATGCCTTCCCTAACCTCATGTATTCCTACCCAGAACTGTTAAATTTCAGTTCTCTGTACCATGTAAGTTAATTTTTCAAAAATCCTTAATTTACTGAAATAAATGTATCAAAATTTATTCAAACCACCTTCTCCTCTCAGTCTGTTTTCTATTGCCTTAAAGTTTATATTGCCTCATTTTAAAACGAAAAGTAAATGTGACTTGGCAGCCCTTGAGCGACACCACGTGAGCTGGCCTGAGTCTCACTTCATGAGCGCCGAGTCCCCTGTCTCGGTCGTAGATGGAGACAGACTTTTGGGACCAGACCAATTGTGTGACTTGGTAAAACACGGTGAGAATTTTTCAGTCTGGGTTCTGAATTTAAGCTAAACACCGACTTCACATATTCGAACTTTCTCTGGGGAATCTCATAGAGCGGAGAATGCAGCACGTGGGAGGGTTGTGACAAAACCACGGTGCGGTGTATTATTTTTGTTCTTGCCGCTCTGAGCATAATGACCTTTCTCAAATCCTGTCTCTTTGAGGTGCACGTAAAGGCTTTAGAGGATTTGTCACACATAAACACCAAATGCAAAGACCACGAGCAAGGGGGGAATGTGTAAGATTAAAAATAGGAAAAACAGGACCAGTTGCATAATGCAAAGGGTGACATTGATGCTGTGACCGTATTCTGTTCCAGCATCATTTTTTATAAAAGGTTCACTATTTAATTGTTCTGTTCTAATAGTTTCTATAGGTAGGATTTTTTTTTACATATTATGTGCTTAATAAGTAATTTTAATTTACATCTTAATTTTGATTCCAGTGTAGTTAACATACAATGTTATGTTGGTTTCAGGTGTGCAATAGAGTGATCGACAATTCTGTGCATTTCTCAGTGCTCATCACAGTAGGTGGACTCTTAACCCCTCCCCACCTATTTCACCCATCCCCTCACCCACCTCCCGTCTGGCAACCACCTCTTCTCTATATGTAAGAATTTGGGTTTGTCTCTTTTTTTCCTTTGTTCATTTGTTTTCACAAATTCCATATATGAATGAAATCCTATGGTATTTTTCTTTCTCTGACTGATTTATTTTGCTTAGGATTATACCCTCTAGAACTCTCCATGTTGTTGCAAATGGCAAGGGTTCATTATTTTTTTATGACTAACATCCCATTCTTCTTTTTCTGTTCATCTGTGGTTGGACATTTGTGCTGCTTCCATATCTTGGCAATTATAAATAATGCTGCACTAAATATAGGGGTGCTTTTGTCATTAATATTTTTAAACTATTTCTAATTTTGAGGCCATGAAAATCTTGAAATAATTTATTAAATGTTTCTAGTGATCTAGAAAGGTACATACTATCTCAGGACTACCTTGCTCTCAAGGTATTTTTGTACCATTAGTATCTTTTTAAAAAATGAACTAAAAAAAATAAATGATAAATTATATAAAATTAATTAGTATAACTCGATCTTTAAGTTACAAGAGTTCAAGTTCTTAGTTTCTTTTGTAAGAGGCATTATAAGCACTTAAAGGAAAATAAAGGGATTTTATTTGGTTATTAATGTAAACACAATTTTTAATAGGATAATATCCTGAAAGTAATACAAAAATGGTTTACTGAATTTTAGTTTGTTTTACAAAAAAAGGCTACAAAAGAAAATGTAAGCACCATATAGATCAGTTAGCTCTTCAGTATTGGAGAAAGCCACATACTTTTAATGTGCATACTTTTGTCCAAACTTCCCTTCTTCTAACAAATGCTCATCATGGGGGGTGCTGATCCTGTGAAAATAGCTGGACAAAAATCTCACCAAGATAATAAAGCAGAATATGAATCCTCAGAAGAATTTTCATATATTAAAGAGAGACAATATTTTAATGTACTTATTTGCTTAGTTTAAGTTAAAATTTGACAATAAATTATTTGCTTGATCCTTAAATTATTTTGAAATTCCATGTCAACTCATATTATCACATTCACCCAAGTTTTTTATACATAATAATACCATTAACTTTATAATGATGAGACATATTTTAAGGCTCTTAGGGTGCCTTATATACTCTACCTTTATTGTAGTATAACTTAAATGTAATAAAAGGTACCAATTTTAAGGGTACAGTTTGATGAGTTTTACCAAATGCGTATAATCATATAACCAGCAGCACGCTTCCAGCACCCCAGGAAGTTCCTTGTGTTGCTGTGTATTTAGTCCCCTTCTCCTACCCTTGGGTGGGGGGGGCACTAATCCATTTCTTCTCACTGTAGATTAACCTTTTCTAAAATTTCATTTACTTGGAACTATTCAGTATATAATCTTTTGATTTTTTGCACTGAAAACATAAGTGCTTTATAGATCCATCCGTGTTGCCTAAATCTTGCCTTTTAAATTCTGCGTGGCATTCCATTTTATACCATAGTTTGTTTTTCTGGTCACCAGTTGACGAACATATGGATTATTTCCAGTTTGGAACTATCATAAACAAAGTTGCTATGAATATTCATATGTAAGTCTTTGTATATGTTTTTGGGGAGGTTTTTTTGGGTAAACACCTCTAAAAGTTGAATGGATGGGTTGCATGGAAAAAATTAAATTTAATGTTACGAGAAACTACGAAGTTGTTTTCTAAGTGGCTATTCCATTTTGCATGCCTACCAATAATGTGTGGGATTTGCAGCTTCTCCATACAATTAAGCAACACTTACTATTAGTCTGTTTTTAGTTATTCTGGGGAATGTCATGATATCTTGTTGTGGTTTTTATTCTGTTTTCCTAACAACTAATGATGTGAGCTTCTTTTCATATGCTTGCTTGCCATTCATGTCATCTTTCTGTAAAGTCTTCAAATCTCTTCCCCATTTTTTGTTAATCACGCTATTGTCTTGTCATTTAGATGTAAGCATTTGTTGTTGTTGTGTGTTTTTTTTTTTTTTTAAGATTTGATTTATGTATTCATTCATGAGAGAGGCAGAGACACAGGCAAAAGAAGCAGGCTCCCTGCGGGGAGCCCGATGTGGGACTTGATCCTGAGCGGAAGGCAGACACTCAACCACTGAGCCACCCTCATTTGTTACATTTTTAATACAAGTCCTGTATCAGATATTTTGCAAATATTTTCTCTCAATCTGTAGCTTGTTCTTTTTTTATTCTTCTCAAGAGAAGTTTTTAATTCTAACGAAGTCTAAAGTTATCAATTTTTTCTTTTATGGATCATGCTTTTGTTAGCAAATCTAAGAACTCCTTCATACCCAAGGTCATGAAGATTTTCTTCTATGCTTTTGTTTCTAAAATTTTATTTTTTTAAAGATTTTATTCATTTATTCATGAGATAGATTAGATAGATGGATAGATAGATAGATAGATAGATAGATAGATAGATAGATAGATATAAAGAGAGAGAGAGAGGCAGAGGGAGAAGCAGGCTCCATGCAGGGAGCCTGACGTGGGACTCAATCCCGGGTCTCCAGGATCACCCCAGGCTGAAGGCAGCACTAAACTGCTAAGCCACCGGGGCTGCCCTGTTTCTAAAATTTTATTGTTTAGTTCCAGCTTCCAGATCTCAGACCTACACAGTGCCTACCTCTTGTCCTTGCTGATTTGACCCCCCTTCTGACTCTTCACATTGGTTCTTTGCTTACTGACCTGCCTTATTTCTGATTTTGCGCCTTCTATTCAGAATATATTCAGTTCCTCTTCTGGGGACTCCCATTTCCAATCCTATCCCCTCTCTTCCTGGAAGTCAAAAGACATTGGGAATCCCCTTTTAAATGTCTTTTTCTTTTCCTTTTTTTTTTCTGTAACATTTCTCATAGTATTTCCTTGGGTGTCAATATACATAACTTTTCCATACCATTCTGTAGGAAAAAATGGCAAATTTTTTTGGCCTGGTGAAATATGTTCAGACATGCATAAGGCTTTGAAACAACAAACATTAAAATTTGACCAGAACTTAGTGTGAATGTTTAGAAAATTGTGTCATTTTAATTTGATAACTCCGGAAGCGTTATTTAGTACGTAATGATAAGATTGAGAGTCGTCCCCCCCCCGCCCCCCCCAGTACATCATGTCAAACACAGTCTCCATGTCTAGATAACTGCCCTAGCAAATGTGTGATTATTTAGCAACGTTCTCCTTAAGCATGAAGCATTTCTTTTCTTTAAGTAGGCACCACACTCAGCATGGAACCCAAGCATGAAGCATTTCTGATCATCTTTGCCCATCATGCCCTCTGCAGACCCCCATTCTCTCTCCTGCAAGATCGCTTTTTACCACCACAGTATAAACTCCTTAAGGACAGGAACACGGTCTTTTTTTTAACACTGTCAATGTTTGCCACAACTTTGGTGTCCAGAAAATGTTTGCTGAATCAATGATCTTATCCTTTCTTTAACATTCCCAGAGGAGGCAGTTCTGTCCTCCATCTACATGCTAACATCCTAAAAATTCCTATGGATGGACATTCTGCCTCATTTGCTATTGAATTTAGATCCACTTTCTTCAGCATTGTCTCTTTTTCTTACTCATAATCATGCTGTCAACTAAAATGTTCATCCACTATCACTCTCATGAATGCTATTAGCATTTTACTACGCGCAGTAGATGCTTTTTGCGTTTTTAATAAATGATGATCCCTTCTTTGAGTTTGGGCCTTAATCTTTCTGCCGTTTATCTTTTGAAACAGGAGGACTTTTCTATTTTCATAAAGCATCTTCCTGAACCACTTATTAGTTCAGCTTGAGTGGAATTCTTTGTTGTTATTGTTGGACAGAACTTTGCTGAGACCATTTGTAGAGGAAAAAAGTTAGATGCTGGTAATAAAAATGAGGAGCTGCTCTTCCACTATGATCAAATAAGAATTACTTTTATGCAAACAATTCAACTTTATTTTTTTTTAAAAGCATTTTTTGGAGGGGAGGGAATGGACAGAGGGAGAGAGAGAATCTTGAGTAGGCTCCATGCCCAGAGCAGAGCCCCATGCAGGGCTTGATCTCACAACCCTGAGATCATGACCTGAGTTGAAATCAAGAGTCAGACACTTAACCCAATAAACCACCTAGGTGCCCCAGAATCCAACTGTATTTTAAAGAAGATACTGAACATTCATTTTAAAACATTACTGCTTAGTATATTCTCTGCTAATATGACATAAATAGGATCCAGAATACGAAGAAAACTTTTATAGAATAGTCAGAGTGCCTGATATGGTTTTAGACAATAACTTCATTATTTAACATATGACAGTTTGATGAGATTTACATGTCTGTTTATAGTTAATATAATGGTCTATAGAAACATCCAGAAAATAAAGCCAATTCCTTATCTGCATAATGGTTGTGTTGCCGGTTATATTAATAGAACCAGTCACCAAAATAACTAAATTGCGGAAAACCTAAACTAGCTTTACAGAAATCATTGGTTCTGAGGTTACAGCTGGAGAGGCCCTAGAGAAGACTCACCCCTTCTTTCTCAAAAACACATTTGCTCCCAGTGAGGTGTCCCCAGAGGCCCCCATCACCCTTGCCTTCTACAAGCCAAGCTGCGAAGCTGGCACAACTACACAGAATGACATCACTGCCTGTTTAATAATCAGACCACACATGGCTATAGTGTGGGATTCCATAATGACTCTCATTATTTCCACATGGATCAAATCTGAATGACCCTCTCTTCCATTAGCGAAGGTATTATGAAAACACTCAAAGGTGGCCTCCATTTTCCTTTGTTAGTGTTTGTTGAGTTGCTGTTTGTGTAGAAAACAGGTCCTCTGGCCCCTGTGTGATACTTCCTGCTGCCGTCTCCCTTGGTTTCTGCTGGTATTACTGACGCCCTGTCTATGACATGTTTTATACATTACCCTCCTCTGATTGGTTCTGTGTCTGGGTGGAATTGTGCTGCTTTTGTTCTTGCCCTTAACACATAGTGTATCTAAATGGCCCTTTGTTCTCACTGTTTGCTGCATTTTCATTTAAGATCATTGACATGTATCTTTTTTTGGTAAGTTCTACTTTTAGGCCTATAGAGTAGGTTCTTTTTATTCTAATTGATGCCCTTCTTCCCCCCATTATAATGGGAAGTACCACACCCACTTTTTTGTGTGTTAGCACCCTAATCCTGATCTCTTCTAGTGTCAGCAGCATGAGGACTCGAGCCTATTTTTCCTTATACCCCTCTGCTTCCTCCCTGCCACAAGCCAGCTTGAAGCCATCTAGATTTTTGTCTTCATTTTCTTTTAACAGAAAGAATCAACAGTTACTTAGATATAATGTGTCACATATTTCTTTACTCCCCACTCCTTCCCCCTTTGATGGATCCCCATTTTACATTATATGGAATATGTCTTTGAGTAATTATTTCCATGTGTCCTATGTGACAATGCATCATTTAACTAGTTCAAACCAGAGGAATGAACATACCCCCACCCCCACCCCCGGGACATGAATTCTTGTCTATTTTGTCGCTGCTTTGCCTAGAACAGTGCCTGGCAAAAAGCAAGTGCTAAATAGATTTTTTTTTTTTTTTAAAGGAATCAAATCAATGTAGCCCTTGGCCTTCTCTCCCTCAATTTTAAATCTTTTTAATGGAAATCATAAGCTGTCTACCGCATTTTTCTGCTTGGTGATACCAAATATACCCCACAATAGCTAACCATTATTGATGACTCCGAGTCATCAATATCCATGTCACTTACTGTATTTGTTCTAATCTGATATCAAAATTCCCTCAAAGCATCCAAGGCAAGTTTACCACTAAATCAACTAGCTTCCATATGCCAGTTGTTTAATATTTATTCTTCTTTTCATATCAGGTGAGACTTGGTAGTCCAAAAGCTTGGAGCCAGGTAGATCCCTGTGGGAAGGGCATTGGCTGGACACAGAGATATCCCAAGAAGCAGAATTTAGAAGACATACCAGTCAATAGCCTAGAAATCACGAGTTCAGAAAAGCTTGAGAGAGGGCAAACTCAGCTTATAAAAAGCTAGATGCTAGAGAGAAAGCAAGTTCAAAGCTGAAGATCAGAAGCTAAACCAGGAGAGATCATTGCACCAGTAAGAACGCCCTGCCACAGTTTTCTATTAGGGATGGATGAGAAAGAAGGTGCTCTTTATGAACAGTGATGGTTTTCCTTGGTCTCTTACCTCCAACTCCGTCCTACCAATCCTTGCTGTTGAACTGTCATTCTCACTGTTACTAAATCTAGTGCTTCATAAAATACCACCCCAAATACACTGAGGGTCATCATTCGGCCTGGGCTCAGCCAGACAGCTCTCTGCTATTCTCCCTTGGGGTCGCTTATGTGGCTTCAGACATCCAGTAGCTTGACCAGGCCCACAGAGTTTAGTTGAGTCTTACTCACATGGCTGGAGCCTCCCAGTGGAGTGTAAGCTTCCCTCTGCCCCCACACACATGGCTTCTCACTCAGGCTTCTCTACGTGGTATCAGGAGTGTTCCAGGAAGACGAAAGGAGAAGCTGAAAGTCCCTGGAGGCCTACACTCCAGAACTTGATGACATTACATTACTTCTGCCAAATTCTGCTTGTCCAAGTGGCAAGTTAGCCTAGACACAGGGTGGAGAAGTACAAAATAATATGGTCATATTTTTCATACCAGGCCTGTCTGTGAGAGCTTACTCCTAACCCTCACACTTGTCATTTCCAATACGGTAGTTTATGTGCTTACATAGCTATCTCTTTTTATAAAATTGAACTTCTTAAGGACAGGAGTTGGCTTATCTTTATTTGTAGCACATAGCAAAGGCCCTGGTATCTAGTAAGGCCGTGATAAAGGAAAGTTGAACCAATGATAGCCTAATGGGTCAATGTGTACATACATCGATAGTAGTAGTAGCTACATTCTGTAATTATAAGATTAATGGGATGGTACTTTAAAAAAGTGCAAAGTAAATTAGAAGAAGTGTCTTGGTATATGTAAAATACTGAGAATTTGGGGGTACCTCGGTGGCTCAGTTAAGTATCCAACTCTTGATCCCGGTTCAGGTCTTGATCGCAGGGTCATGATTTCAAGCCCCATGTTGGACTCCACACTGGGCATGGAGCCTGGAAGGGAGGGAAGAAGGAAGAAAGGAAGGTTGATTGCGCATATGTCAAGCGGCACCCGAGAATCCTTAGTAGTGTTTCCTTAATCAGTTCCTAGATCAAATAGCCAGAAATACTTTCATTTCCTTTTTCCACCATCATTGTTATCAAAGGTGGTGGGCCTCATGGTCTAAATTATATATTATCTTGTAGCATGTACTCAACAGAATGACTATCTGTGCCAAAATAACAAGGTTGTAATAAGGAAAGTGTCGAATGTAGCCCTAATTACTTGGCTCTAAAAATAATTTGAATAATCTAAAAGGTCCGTCTATTACTTAATATCAGCTCAGATTCAGTTGATGGCACTAAAATGACAATTTGGTATTTCATGGAATTTTAAAACCCTGTGCTCTAATTAAGTTCCCACACAGGTAATTATTCCATGTGTAATTTCATCAGGATACTGTGATACTCACTTTGATGTGCTGCTATTGCTGCACACTCACAGAATGCCATTAAGCCTGTCACATTTTTGCTCTGGTAGTTTGGAGATCACTATAAAATTTGCCAGAATTTTTTGGAATTTTTCGTGAGCAGGTTTTACATTTATATAAATTACTTTGTCCACCTTGAATCTTTCAGGCACTTTTGTTTTATGTCACTGGTCTGCAAATGGGCAAAAGAAAATTTCATTAAGAGACCAAAAGGACACATGTATATGCAAAGCTAATATTTGCTCAGACAAGTAATCCTTCATGAATGCAAAATACAGAATTTGTGTGACTACATCAAAGAATCACAGAGTGAATAACAACTAATTATGGAAGGACGTTGGATGAATATTTTTAAACTTTTGTAGAATTACAAGAAGAGAAAAACAGCTACCTATATGAAATCAAAACCTAAGACTTTATTTTTATAGCATTGGATTATCAAACAGAATGCAGAATTAAAATTGAACGAAGTTAAAGCAAGCTCTCCTGACTATGGAAAGAAAATATAGAGAGACAGAAAAGAAATTGAATTTCAGATATTTCTTTCAAGATAAAAATGAATTATTACAAAATAGACCTGTATTCGTAACTTAGACCCTCCTATTTGGATTTCATACACTGAAAGCAATCATAGAACTGAAGGGAAATTTATTATAAAGTCACCTGGGATATCGGTTCATAAACACAGAAAACAACATTAGAAATTGAAATGGGAATGATGAAAATTTCATTTAAAAGAATGTAAATGGGAGGCAAGGAAAGAACAGTTGAGGCACACCAGAGGCATTATTCCTCTTGAGCTCCTGTAAATACTGAAAAGTCTTCTCCATTAACAGGATACTGGTGACACAAAAAATAGGACTGGATGCTTCCCCTCTGTCCATAGGGGCTCAGTCTATGCTAAGGACACTTTCTTTGGTGGTACACTGGATGAGGCCGTCTCCCTGCCTCAGGCATACAGCCTGAGAGTCTATTAGGGATCTCCAAACCAGAGGCAAAAGTGCCAGCTGGCCAGTAGCTCTGACCGTTGAGGGAGAGAAGGGGTTGGTCAATGGGGCATTGCGTGGAGGTCATCCACTGCCGACCCTCTCAGCAAAGTGCAGAGTTGGTGCCCTCCATGGTGCAGAGACGACGATCCTGCAAACAGTTAACCACAGCCGATCATTCAGTATCTAAATCTAGGTGCCTTCCACCATAATTAGAGTGTGTTTGTTCATCAGCAGCTGAACATTTTGCAGACTGTAAAAATGTAAATGATCCCGAGGTTCATTATGGCACCGTGAGCATCACAGATTACACAGTCACTCTGCTCCTTTATGCGTCTTTTATATCTTAATTTGGGCCCGATTGTACGTATATCACATCATGAAAGTATGAGCTATAATGAAAAGATTGTGGAGGCATTGTTATGTGCCTTGATACAGGATAGAAAAATAATGCATATTTTAGTCCTCTCAACATATTCTATATTCTAGAGCCTAAGTATTGAGTCAGGGATTCTGTTCCACGAAACTTAAATGACAAAGAAATCACTTCCCAGGGACAGAATGCCAGACACGCATGTCATCAGGTAGTGCAGAAGATTACCTTTGTCATGATAAAATTAATATTTCAAAGAGACCAAAGGAACACTCAGCTTTGTAAAACACTAAACATGGGCCTTGGAGTAAGAGAGATTCTGTACTCAGTCACTTAATATCGCTGTGTTCTTGGGCAGATTCCTTAATCTCATAAACAAACACACAAATCTTTATCTGCATAATAGCTACACTCAAATAGGGCTCATGTACCCTCAAATTAGGGTTAGGGATAACAGGTGTCTAATATCTACTAAGTGCTTAATAGATAATTAATATTAATTTTTACGGCACTGGGAAGTGCATTATCTGGTTTGCACCCACAGTTATTCAGCAGAGTCAGGCAGGAGGACGCCTGTACTATGATTCTTCGGTCCTGGGGCAGGTGGGACCGTTGGGTACACGGAGTGGCGCTCTTGTAGCTTACCCTCCAGCCTTGACTTCCATTCATCAGCTGTTAACACTTGTTGTTGCCCCAGAAATGTGGAAAACTCTTTAGCAGGACCATCTAGCACCACTAGTGACTAGTTCCATCCAGCTGGTGACAGGAAGACAATGCCTTTAAGCTGGAGTATAATAGGATGTTAGAACTGACCTATATGGTGGTGGTCAACCGGCGGACCATGGACTCCCGGTTCCTCCAAGGTATTGCAGGTGTTGCAAGTGCACATCAAGCATTTGAGACAGAATAATATCTTGTGTGTGTGTGTGTGTGTGTGTGCGTGTATGCATGTGTGTATGTATATGCAGTACTATTTTTACTATTGTGATTAATAAGATATAAATTCATTTCAGAACTTTATTGAGTACTTAGTAGCTTACTATCACGTTGGATTTCCTCTGTCAGCCATTATAAAACATACAGCTCTTAGATCAGGGTGGATATGGTACGAAGAAATCATAAAATTCATATTATACCCACTGTGTGCATGACTGCTTCTGGAAAAATCTGAGATTTTAATGTTCAGATTAGTATGCAGGCCGTTGAGTACTGATGGAAAATGGGTTACATGGAAAACATTTAAACCAGTACCTGACACGTATAAGGCCCTCGGTAAATGACAGCTGTTACCATGATGGCTTTTTGGTAAGGAGTGGTTTTGTCGCTTTTTTTCTCCCTTGTGCTCAGAGGAACCTGAGCCCCAGGTCTCACATTCACATTCCAAATGTAGTATTTTAAGTTACATCATTTGTCACTCAAGCATCCATTTTTATTTCTCGTACTCTCCTAGTGGGAGAAGTAGGTATTTTAAAAATCTCCCTTCCAGAAGTCTTGTAGGACCAGAGGCTCTTGGCGTCAGGACTGAGGCTAACATCAGAGCCCAGTCCTGCAATGCATCTTACTGCAGCCTCAGACCGCTAGTGGCCCCGGATGTGAGCTTGAGACAGAAGTTTCGATTTTGTTGCTGAATCACCTGTTGGGATTTGGTATATTTCTCTGGACTAAACAGATTTAGGCATTTACTTTCCGTCAATATTTTTTAATTTGTCCTCCCCCTGTTCCCCTATTCCCTGGAGCAGATGGGTTTTTTTTTTTTTTAATTTCTTAAGAGATTTAACATTAGATCACGACTTACTGAAATTGTGTACCCTCAGCTAGTCTCTAGAGGTTTGGTGTCTTGTTGCACAATGTGGCCGAGAGCTGACAGCAGAGAGCAGTGACTGAGAGAGGTTTATACCTGACTCTACAAATAGAGTACTCATTTCCTCAAACTACAAACCGTACAAAGAACGTTCCCATTGGGTTCTGCACGTAAATGTAGGACTGAAGCCGGGGTCATCACTACCCGTGTGTGGTCCTGAACTTGTTGTCAGTATCCATATTTAGTAGGACTTCCTCTGCTTTAGCTAACCACCTAGGGCTTTGACGTCTAAGCTAAACACAAGAATATGGGGGATCCCTGGGTGGCTCAGTGGTTTGGCGCCTGCCTTTGGTCCAGGGTGCGATCCTGGAGTCCCGGGATTGAGTCCTGCATCGGGCTCCCTGCATGGAGCCTGCTTCTCCCTCTGCCTATCTCTCTCTCTCTCTATCACGAATAAATAAATAAAAATTAAAAAAAAGAAAAAATGTGTGGAGTGGGTGTGTGTGTGTCGCCCCACAGAATTCCCTTATGGGGGACTGGCCCCAGGAAAGGAAACCAGAGAGCCAGAAGAGGGAAGCACGTCCGCAGGTGCTGAACACAACACGTCCATTGTAAGTAAAGGAAGGCGACCTCCAGCAGCTTCCATAAATAGTTCCCGTTCAGTCGGCTGTGCCAGGCGGGGACCCGGCCGTTGTGTGTCCCAGCCGTTGGGCAGCAGCCTCATTAGAGGAAATCCCCAGAGGCTTCGGTGTCTTCACAGGATGCCTCTCAGTGAAGCATGACTCCCCCAGCGGGTTGAGGCGTTCGAGCCCCAGCGATGGTCTCCCCTGCAGTCGGGAAGAAGGTGACCTGCTTTAGGACAAATACGCAAGAGCCTGCCCTAGACAGACTTTTGAGGAGTCACCTGTGCCTCGTGGCCCTCACCTAGTGCCACAGCACGCCTTTAAACATCCACCCCCTGACCTTTCCCATAGTAGCCCACCGTGTGCCTGGCCCGGGCCTGTCTTTAGCGGGTTCCCAACGCTGGTCCCCTGTCTCTTTCCCCCTCTGCTCACAGAACCGCCCTTTCATCCCCATTTCCCCTGAGGCTTTGTATGTCTTTATCCATATTTATCTGTTCAAATCATTAATGCTCAAGTAGGACTCGGGGATACTACATGCCCCCTTCCCCGCGGGTCACCTGTCTGCATTTCAGCAGTGGCTTTAAGTAAATGAAGGTCCTGCAATACAGAGGACTCTGCGCCCTGACAAAGCGGGGGAGCGGGGCTCGAGAACAGGGAGACCTGGGGCTCTCACCGCGTCTGCCCGCGGGGCCTCGCACCAGCCCCGGGCAAATAAAAGCATAAATTACGCTCTAGCCTGCCCTGCCCGCTGGCCTGTTCCCGCACCAACGGAAGCCACACTTCTGTCTCCAACCTCCCAGAAGTCTGTGACACTCAACAGTTTTTCCAGGGAAGAGAAAAAGCCCAGTTCAGTAATGGGACTGATTTCCGCAGTTTTGCAGCTGGGGCTTCCCTTGGGAGCTCTCCTTTAGGACACGAGCGCCGCAGTCGGAGTGGCGGGGAAGCTGTGGGGGGGGGGGGGGTATGCGGCACGTGCAGGTAAGAGCCTCGGAACACCGGGGTGCAGTAGTCAAGGTGCGCTTGGAACTCACGTGGGGGAGGTTTTCATGCTCACCTGTGCCTTTCTAAAAGATCTATTCATTTTAAATCTGGCTGCTCATCTCTTTTTTGGCGGATCACTGATCCCATCGCTGTCGGCCCAGTAGCGGCTGTGGTATTGGCCAGTAGGAAATGGTCCCCCCCCGCCCCCCGGCCCTGCTGTCGCCCAAGACCCTCCACCTTGCCCAGCTTCAGTTTGCTGGCACGCCCGGTGGGTCGTTGACTGTTCCGCTGGGCGCAAGATGTTGCCCCCAGAAACTGGCGTTCATGCTCCCTCCCCATCAAAACGCTCCTATCTCCTGTTTTAGAGCCACTGATGATGACCTTTGGCTTTTTCAGGAAACCGGTCTTCGTATGCTTGTTACTCAGTTTCTGGTTTGTTTGCGTTTTTTCTTTTTCCTCTTTTGAGAGGGGAGGGAGTTCGACGTGTCCCTTCTTAAAGGTAACAACTTTAGCTCTTCAGAGTTCACACGGTGCAGCCATGGGACAGGGTTAAGCGGTACATGATTCGATTACGTCAAATACCTGCTTCGTTCACTACCCACCCACCCCCACCACACTGAGGTTGGTTTTATGCCATGTTTTAAGCCAGAATAAGGAAAACTTAGGGCTGCCTTAAAGAGGTTTTCTCCTCCGAAATGTTGCCAGTTATTTGTGACTCCATATTATCCAGACCCAATGGGAATAGATTTTGTATTAAAAAAAAAAAAAAAAAGAAAACAAAGGCACACACCCCAATTTTTCTCTAACTTCTTCCCCGTGTGAAGAGTGAGCCCTGACCTTGTGTAATCCGAGCCGCAGGCAGGGAAGTGACGCCTAGGATCAGGCATCCAGGAGAGTGCAGGCCTGGCCTCCGGCCACTCCTGCTATCCAGCAGCCTTTGCTCCGAGGAGCACCGTGTCCCCAAGCAAGACGCCCGCTCTCGGGCCTTCCAAATGGCCGGGGAGAGCACCTCACGGCCTCCACCTGCCGCAGCCCGGTCTCCTCTAAGGCTCTGCAGCCCCCTGGGATCCGTGACTCATGTCTGTACGCCTCGGTAAGACCCCTCCTCCGGTTCACACCCCGAGGGTGAGCTCCTAACCTGCACTTGCGAGGCGAGTTACTCAGCAGACCTAAGGAAGGCTCCCCTAGCGCCGCGGCCGGGCCAGGCGAGGTCGTGCGGGACCTGCATGGGGAACACCGCGGCCCTAGGCCTCTCCTCCAGCGGCTGCATGCACAGAGGGGCTCCTATGCCCCCGGGCTCTGAGCTGGGCCGCCCCAGCTGAAGAAGGAAAGGAATGGAGAGGGAAGAGGAAAGGGGTATGGGGTACGTCTTCCTTATCTCCCAAACTAGATGGTCAGCGCCCCAGCCAGAGGTCACAATCTGCTTTTCCGGACTCCTTTAGACTTGCTCGGGCACTGGGCAGGCAGCGAGTGTGCGGGGTGTGCTGACTGCCTGAGGGCCTAAGCTTTCATTTTTAATTCATAGACTATGCCCAAAAGATACTATTTCCATCCACTTGAACTTCCTGCAACCCCAAAAAGAGTTTTTGGTAAATGTTACGGAACGGTATTTACATCGAATCGGAGGTACCTCTCAATTGGTTTTGGACTGATGGGTCCCAAGGCCGTAATCCTCACTGCAGAGAAGGAACCCTGTAAGCTGGTGGTGCAGGGAGGATGGTTGTGACACCAGAAGCACAGGTGTTGACTGACGCCGAAACTCTGAACCGCTAAGGTGGCGCAGTGAAGAAAGGCTCGTTCCGACCGGGAGTAATGGCATGTGGCCCCAAGAAGCACCCGCAGCGCAGCAGGAATCAGAGATGTGTACTGTGGCACCACTGGACTCCTGTCAAAAACGAGCTGACACTGGGGCGCCTGCGTGACTCAGCTCGTGGTGCGGCCAAGTTTTGATCTCAGCTCAAGTCATGATCTCAGGGTACTGAGATCGAGCCCCTCATCTGGCTCCCCGCTCAGCGGGGAGTCTGGGTGAAGATTTTTCTCCCTCTGCTTCTCCCCCCACTCATTCTCTAAAATATTTTTAAATTTTTTAAAAAATTAAAATAAATTTTTGAATTAAAAAAAAAAAGAGTTGACCCTACATTTGCGGATGTATTTCTGGACCTTCTACTCTGTTCCATTGAACTATCATATCTCTTTGTATTTAATGAACTATGTTGATAACAGTAGCTTTAAATTAAGATTTACAGTTTAGGTAAGCTCTTCAACTCTGTACTTTAAAGAAATTATCTTGATCATTTTACGATCTTTGCATTGCCATAGTCATTTTGAAAGCAGCTTGTCTAATTTTACTAGATCTTTTCTAATTTTACTAAACTGCTAGACCAATGGTTGGGAGTCCATTGAATTTACAGATTTGGGGGGAAATGGCCATTTTAACAGTATTGAGTCTTCTACTCAATGAGCATGGAATGAATGTCTTTCCATTTGTTTATTTGCTATTTTTTCTCAGTCAGGTTTTGTAGTTTTAAGTTTAATGGTTGTCTTTTGCTAGATTTACTTGTAGGTATTTGTTTTATTGGCAATACTATAAATGGAATTTATTTTCTAATTGTTGGGCTGCTAGCATACAAAAATTTTTTTATATTAGACTTTTATCTTGCAACCTTGCTAGATTCATTGCTTTTAGTTCTTTGTATGTAAATTCCCTATGATTTTCTCATTTTTTCTTTTTTAAAATTTTTACTGAAATTCCAGTTACCATACAGTGTAATGTTAGTTTCATTAATGCAATATAATGATTCCACTATAAGTGATAAGCACCTACCTATTCAACCCATTCCCCACCACCACCTCCCCTCTCTGGTAACCATCAGTTTGTTCTCTATTAACAGTTAACATTTGGTTCCTTGCTTTGCCTCCCTCTTTTTTCTCCCCCCTACTTTGCTCATTTCTTTTGTTTCTTAAATTTCAGATGAATGCAATCATATGGTATTTGTCTTTCTCGGACTGACTTACTTCACTTAGTGTTATACACTCTAGCTCCATCCATGTTGTTGTAAATGGCAAGATTTCATTCCTTTTCATGACCAAGTAATACTCCAGTAATATACACACCACATCTTCTTTATCCATTTAGCAGTCAGTGGTCACCTGAGCTGTTTCCATAATTTGGCTATTGTAGATAACACTGCTAAACACATTGGGGTACATGTATCCCTTTGACTTAGTATTTTTGTGTTCTTTGGGTAAATAGTAGTGCCATTGCTGATTCATAAGGTAGCTCTATTTTTAACTTTTTTGAGGAACCTCCACACTGTTTTCCAGAATGACTGCACCAGTCTGCCTTTCCACCAAGAGTGTAAGAGGTTCCCCTTTCTCCACATCCTCACCACCACCTATTGTTTCTTGAATTACTGTTTTTAGCCATTCTGACAGATGTGAGGTGATAGCTTATTGTAGTTTTGATTTGCATTTCCCTGATGATGAGTCATGTTGAGCATCTTTTCATGTCTGTTGGCCACCTGGATGTCTTCATTGGAAAAATGTCTATTCATCTCTTCTGCCCATTTTTAATTGGATTATTCACTTTCTGGGTATTGAGTTATGTAAATTCTTTATGGATCTTGGATACTAACCTTTTATCAGCTAAGTCATTTGCAAATATCTTTTCCCATTCTGCAGACTGCCTTTTATTTTTGTTGATTACTTCCTTCACTGTGCAGAAGGTTTTTATTGATGAAGTCCCAATAGTCTATTTTTGCTTTAGTCTCCTTGCCTCAGGAGACATATCTAGAAAGAATTTGCTACACTTCATGTCAAACAGGCTAGTTCCTGTGTTCTCCTCTAGGCTGAGATTTTCTATGTTAAAAAAAAAAATCATGTCTGCAAATAGTGCCAATAAGGCTAGTTTTACTTTTGTCTGAAATTTGTACTTCTTTTTGGGTTTTTTTTTGTTGTGTGTGTGGTTTTTTTGTTTGGTTGTTTTTTTGTTTTGTTTTGCTTTGCTTTGCTTTGCTTTTATGCCTTATTTTGAAGCCTAGAACCTCAAGAATAGAAGTTGGTAAAAGCAGGCATTTTAGTCTTTCACCATTAAGTATGATATTGGTAGTTGAATTTTTTGTAGATGCCCTTCGTCAGGTTGAGTAAGCTCCTTAGTATTTCCAATTTGCTGAGCATTTTATCATTAACAGATATTGAATGCTGTCAAATGCTTTTTCTGCTTCAGTTGGAATGATCAAATGGTTTTGTTCCCTGTTTTCTGTCAATCTAGTGGATTACATTTATTAATTTTCAGATGTTAAACCAACCTTGCATAATTGGGTAAGCCCTACTTGGCCATGATGTGTTATCCTTTTTATATATTACTGGATTTGATTTGATGATATTTTCTTTAAAATATTTGGCTCTGTCTTTATGATATTTTCTTGTATTTTGATAGTGTCTGTCAGCTTTTGTATTAGAGTTCTACTGACCTCATGAAGTGAGTTAGACAGTTACTCTCTCTGTTTTGAAACAGCTCCTATAATATTGTTATTATAATACGTACATAATATCATACATACAATATGTAAATTGTATGATAAAACCTACTAATGAAACCATCTGAGTTGAAATTTGCTTTTTGGGAATATTTTTTGATGCCAAATTATACTTGTTCTTAAATATAGAACTATTATTATCTATATCTTCTTCTGTCTGTAGAATCAGTATTAATGACTACTTTTTAGTCTAGATACTGATATTTTGAATATTTGATATTTTGACTATATAATGTTTGATATTTTTTAGCATCCTATATAATTATATCTTTTGATGTTTTAGCTGTTTCTTTTTATATCTTTTTTTTTAGGAGTTGCTCTATAGATTGGAATATGCACACCTAACCTTTGACAAATTATTAAGAGTTAATACTATATCATTTCATGGGAAATGTAGAAAATTTTCATCCATATGAGTTCCTTTGTACACACTCAACCTCTGTCTTTTCTGGTAGTTTTTATGTATAACATTTACATACACTGAAAACCTGATCAGATAATGCTGTAATATTTTCAATATTCAGTCACATTTTAAAGAACTTAAGAAGGAAAAAATGTATATTTGCCTGCATATTTACCATTTCTGTTGTGCTTCCTTCTATCCTGATGTTTCAGATTTCTTTCTGGTATCATTTAGTCTGAACTACTAGTGTTTCTGGTAGAGTGGATCCACTGACCGTTAATTCTGTTTTCTTTCATATGACAATGTACTGCTTTCATTTCTGTAGGATATTTTTGCTGGCTATGGAATTCTGGGTTGACAGAGACATCTGCTTGAATTCTAATTGGGTGTACATTAAGTCTATAGATAAATTGGGAAAAATTGCCACCTTAACAAATGAAAGATGTTATTCCATAGTCTTCTGCCCCCATCTTTTTTTTTTTTTTTTTGAGAAATTGGATTATTTGAATCGGTTTCTGTATCGAATGTGTCATTTTCTCTATCCACTTTTAAGACATTTTCTTTTTCTTGGATTTTAGCAGCTTGATAAGGATATGTGTAGGAGGGTTTTTTTGGTTTTGATTTTTTATTTATTTTTACCCTGTTTGAAGATTCTTAAATATGTAAATTTATTTCTTTCAACTAAATTAGGGACTTTAGTCATTATTTTTTCAAACAGATTTTCTGCCTCAATCACTCTGTTCCTCTACCTCTGGGAGAAGTAGGCTCCCAGACTCTTATTTCCTCTCCTCCGGTAATAGGTATTTTCCATATTTTGATATTGTATAGATCCCTGATACTCTTTTCACATTTTTCTATTTTCTTTTCTTTGTGTTCTTCAGCTGGGGTATTTTATATTGGATTATCTTCAAGTGTATTGACTCCTCTGTTATCAGTATGCTTTTGATCCTATGCAGTGATTTTTAAATTTTAGATACTGTATTTTATTTCTCAGTTTCTCCATTTTTATAATTTTTCTACAGTTTCTATTCCTCTACTAAGGATGTCTGCTTTTCCATTAATTTCAAATATATTTCCTTTATCGAACGGAGTATAGTTATAATAGCCACTTTATTATGGTTACTACAATGTTGGCATTTGTTGATTGCTTTTCCCTTAGAATTGATCACATTTTTCTGGTTTTCTGTATGTTTAGCAATTTTGAGTTGTGCCCTAGATATTATGAATGTTATACTGTACAAACTCTAAGTCCCTGTTATATTGTGCTGGAGATTATTAAGATTTTTGTTTCTGTAGGCAATCAACCCTGTTGGGTTCAGAATGCAAATTCTGTCTCACAGTGATTCAAATCACAGTTAACTTTCTCAAAGCCTGTGTTTTAGTACCCTGTGTGAGACCGTGTGAGACAGCCAGGAATTACTTTGAGACATGGTTTAAAGGAGTTTTGTTCTCTAAACGGGCTTAGGTCTGCCCATCAAATGTGTAGCTCAAGGATTAGACTGAAACTTGTGTGGGTTCAAACATGGAACCAGGTAATCCTCTTCTCTGGCCGTTTCCTCTCTATGATTTTCCATACACTTATAAGGACCTCTTTTCCTGATTCCTCAGGTCACAAGGATTTGGTTTCTATTATGTTTCAGACACTAATGTTGCCTCCCTTGTATTCCTGTGTAACTGGAGTACACATAAGAGGAGCGCTCCAAGAGAAATGAGGGGGAAACAACAAAACAGGCAACTAAATGATGGCATGCCTTGAACACCTCTATTTCCTCTCTACACTCACTCTCTAGGTGAAAGCATTCTGTAATTCTATAACCTCAAATCTGAAAGCTGACAACTCTTAGACCTTTTCTAACCTCCAGACTAATAGACCCACTTGCCTAGTCTATATCTATACTTGAAAATCTAATAAACTATACATGTCCAAAACTAAGGCCTTCCCCCATCCATACTGATTACTTTTGACTGCAAATATAACATACACACACACACACACACACACACACACACACAAAAGCCCACAAATACAGAGATAGACAGTCCAGAATATATATAGCATACTCATTAGGCACCCAGTCTCCTTATCTCTTGATGCTTTTACAACTTTAGTATGCTTCCTCTTTATGACAGCAGGAGAGAGAAGTGTAATGGTAATTTATTTTTTGTTTTTTTCTAAGCTTTTATTTAAATTCAAGTGAGTTAACATATAGCGCTGTATTGGTTTCAGGAATAGAATTTAGTGATTCATCACTTACCTTTAACACCCAGGACTCACCACAAGTGCCCTCCTTAACCCATTTAGCAGACCCCTACCTACCTCTCCTCCAGCAACCCACAATTTATTCCCTCTAGTCAAGAGTCATTTATTGTTTGCCTCTCTGTTTCATCTTATTTTTCATTCCCTTCCCCAATGTTCATCAGTTTTGTTTCTTAAATTCCACACAGGAGTGAAATCATATGGTGTTTGTCTTTCTCTGACTGACTTATTTCACTCAGCCTAATAGCCTCTAGTTCTATCCACCTTGTTGC
Organism: Canis lupus familiaris; assembly: GCF_011100685.1. Lineage (NCBI taxonomy): Eukaryota > Metazoa > Chordata > Mammalia > Carnivora > Canidae > Canis > Canis lupus. The sequence goes on along the minus strand of NC_049224.1, from coordinate 2,896,103 downwards.
AAATGGCAAGATTTCTTTTTTTTTTTTTTTTGATGGTTCAGTAATATTCTAATGTATACATACACTACATCTTCTTTACCCATTCGTCTGTCAATGTGGACCTCACTGCCATGAATATTGGGGTGCAGGTACCCCTTCGAATCACTGTTGTTTTCGAAGTGAAAACTTCGAAACTTAGTGGTACAACTGCTGAGTCATAGGGTAGCTCCATTTTTAACTTTCTGAGGAATCTCCATGCTATTTTCCAGAGTTCCTGCACCAGCTTGCATTGCCACCAACAGCATAAGAGGGTTCTCTTTTCTCTGCATCCATCCCAACATCTATTATTCCCTGAGTCGTTCATTTTAGCATTCTGACCTGGGTGAGGTGTTATTTCATTGTGGTTTTGATTTGCATTTCCCTGATGATGAGTGATGTTCAGCACCTTTTCCTGTGCCTGTTGGCCATTTGTTTCTTCTTTGGAGAAGTGTCTCCATGTCTTCTGGCTATTTCTTGACTGGATTATTTGTTTTTTGGGTGTTGAGTTTGATAAGTTCTTTATAGATTTTGGATACTAGCCCTTTCTCTGATATGTCATTTGCAGATATCTTCTCCCATTCTATAGATTGCCTTTTAGTTTTGCTGACTGTTTCCTTTGCTGTGCAAAAGCTTTGTATCTTAAAGAAGTTCTAATAGTTCACTTTTGCTTTTGTTTCTCTTGCCTCTGGAGATGTGTCTAATAAGTAGCTGTGGCCAAGGTCAAAGAGGTTGCTACCTATATTCTCCTCTAGGATTTTGATGGATTCCTGTCTCACATTTAGGTCTTTCATCCATTTTATTCATTTTTGTATATGGTGTAAGAAAGTCATCCAACTTCACTATTCCGCATGTGGCTGTCCAGTTTTCCAACACCATTTGTTGAAGGACTGCCTATTTTCCTTTGGATATTCTTTCCTGCTTTGTCGAAGATTAGTTGACTATAGAGTTGAGTGTATTTCCGGGTTTTCTATTCTATTGTGTCTTTTGTCCCATTATCATACTGTCTTGTAATACAGCTTGAAGTCCAGAATTGTGACGCCTCGACTCTTGGTTTTCTTTTTCAACATTACTTTGGCTATTTGGGGTCTTTTCTGGTTACAAATCTTAGGATTGTCTGTTCCAGCTCTGTGAAAAGTGTTGGTATTTTGATAGGGATTGCACTGGATTGCCTTGGGTTGCATAGACATTTTAACCATATTTGTTCTTCCAATCCATGAGCATGGAATGTTTTTTCATTTCTTTGTGTCTTCATCAATTTATTGCATGAGTGTTCTATAGTTTTCAGAGTATAGCTCCTTTACCTCTTTGGTTAGGTTTATTCCTAGGTATATTACAGGTTTTGTGCAATTGTAAATAAGATCCAATTCCTTGGTTTCTCTTTCTTCTGCCTCACTGTTAGTGTATAGAAATGCACCTCACTTCTGTGCGTTGATTTTTATATCCTGCAACTTGGCTAAATTCCTGTATCCATTCTAGCAATTTTTTGGTAACCTTCCCCATTTCAGTAAATGTCCGTTCCATGCTTCTAGGTGCTCAGGCTCAAAATATCCTGGAGTCATCCATGATTCCTTTTCTTTCCTTTTCCACATCCAGTCTACCAGCAAATATTATTGATTGACTCCATCTTCGTGCAGGCTATCGTTGCCATTCCTGGACTTCTGAAATAGTCTTCTAATGGAACTCCATCAGTTCATTCTCTACACAATAGCATATGGTTCTTCAAACCTTAAGTAAGATCACATCATTCTTGTGCGCAGAACTCTCCAGTTACCTCCCAGCTTACTCTCAGTAAAATCCAAGGGACTTACTAGTAAAAAAGCTATACATCATTTGGTCTTGGCTAACCTTCTGATTAAATTGACTATTTTCTTCCCCTCACTCATTTCATACCAGTTATACTAGCTTCCTTAATGTTCCTTGAGTATACTAAGTATGTACCAATTTCAGGGTCTCTATCATGAATGCATTTCTTCTAGATAACCCCATGGCTGGCTTCTTAACTTCCTTCATGTCTTTGATCAAATACCATATTATCAAAGAGATCTTCCCTAACAGCCTACCTCAAATAGGATTCCTGCTAGTAAATCTCTCCCCTTATACAACTTTTTTCTTCATACTCAGACTATTTGACATATTATCTGATTTTCTGTGTATATGTATAGATTCATACACTCATATACATTCTCTGTCTTTACATATATAAATATATAAAAATGTATAAATAGGTACATATATGAGTTTGATTATTGAAGGGCTTCTCACTAGAATTAAAGTAGGGATATCTGATAAGGAAGACCGCAGTGATGAAAAGAGATGGTCAAGACAGATTTCTCTGAGAAAAGGGCATTTGAGCGAAGCATGAATATGAGCCAGCTATAACATAGCCTAGAAGAAAAGCACTCCAGGCAAAGAGAACAAATAACAAATAAGAGCACTCCAGGCAAAGCCCTACAGTGGAAATAAGCTTGTCACATTAGGCACATTAGGGGATTGTCCTGTATTTGAGGAGAAAAAGAAACCCAGTATAGGTAGAATTTAGAAATTATGTAGAGTAGAACAAGATGAGGTGAGAGAGACAGGCAGAGCCAGATCATTGCAGTTTTGCCTGTCCCAGATGCAGTAGAAAAAGAATTGCAAGCCTCTCTAGCACCTCAGTCATTCTCCACCCTTTGGGAAGCTCTAAGTCTACAACAGCCAAAGGCTGTCTAGCAACATGCAGCTATTTAAATTTAATTAACTAAAAGTACATTTAAAATTGCAGTTTCTCGATCGCATGAGTTCCATTCCAAGTATTCAATAGTCACACGTGCCAATGACTTACCTATAGGGCAGCACAGATAGAGAACATTCCATCATTACAGAAGTTATGTAAAATAGTGCTACTCTAGGAAATCTAGTCCAGTGAGAAATAAGGCCAAGTTTGCGTAGCCTCTCCTCTGTGATTTTCTCTTAACCCTAGAATCAGTACTTTTCTATTTAAATGGAAATATATGTGGTGCCTAGAAAATTAGCATGGGGCCTGTTCCCTATGCAAATACTCTCACTGGTGATTTTTGCCTATGACAGAAAAGATGAGAAGGACTGGTAAATCACAAGCATTCTTAACCTCATTATAAATACATTGCAAATGTAAAAATGCAAAGTGTGGAAGTCATAAATGTGAAAGCAGCTTTCAATTTGTTTTAATAGGCATTTTCTATACCTTATTGTAACCTAGGGATCTGGCTGCAAGAAACTGCCTGGTAGGTGAAAATAACGTTCTGAAAATCAGTGACTTTGGAATGTCTCGTCAAGAGGATGGTGGAGTGTATTCATCTTCTGGCTTAAAGCAGATTCCCATTAAATGGACAGCACCAGAAGCTCTTAATTATGGTAAGAATAGACTGTTTTTCTTTTTTGTGGTAAAAAATGTACTCCATCAGCACAAAACATTCACAAGCAAAGTTACAGGAGTAAAGTAGAGCCCAAGTTAGAATGATTTGAAAATCAACACAATAATGTGTAAGTATTCATATTTTGTACTTACACAGGAGCAGAAACTTAATTCATTAACCTTATTGGTCAGATTTCTTCATGTAACATTGCTAAATTTAACAGATGAGTATACTTATAAGCACTTTGGAAAGGGTTTCTTTAATCCCTAAAAATTATTATTTTTTTAAGTGTTGCTATGGCTCTAGACCACTGCTTTGGAATGTCTTATAATTGGCACAATAACCTCACCTAATATGGTTTTAAAATATTATCAAGTCTATAGTTTCTCACTAAAAATTAACATAGTTTCTTAGCATTTCTGTCTCTGGAAACTGTATACATCTTGTGGGGAGAGAAGGGAAGTTACACTTTTAAATTCGCAGGAATTTGTGTGTGTGTATCATTGCAATTGGAAATAAATACAGGTTGCATTATCTGTGGTTGGGATAAAATGGGCTGCAACAAGATGGGTAACGGCTCAAGGATTAAAAGGAGAGAGATTGTGCTTTAACTGAAATTATAAATTACATTTTAACTGAGTGAAGTGGCATATGAGCCATGAGTTGGTAAATGGGTACAGTATGTTTTAAATTGAAATATCATAAAATTATTCTTGACTGATTTAAAATGAAAATTACTTCATCATGACGAATAGGGCATTTATAAATGCCTTAATTCAATGCTGAAATTAAAGATAAAGCTTTGTCAAGTGAGGTACAATTCTTCTAACTTAAAATTAAGCATTTTGAAGTGAATAATTCAGTGGTATTTAGTACAGTTGACAGTACTCTACAACCACTACTACTTTCTAGTTCCAGCATTTTCATCACTCCAGAATAGTAAACTTTACCCATTTACTCCCCATCCCTCATTTCCCCCCAGCCACTGGCAACCACATGTCTGTTTTTTGTTGCTACGGATTTACCTGTCCTGCATATTTCATGTAAAAGGAATCATCCTACACATAGTATACATTTCTTAAATGTTTTGGAGGTTCATCCATGTCGTAACATGTATAATTAACTTCATTCCTTTTTGTGGCTGAATAATATCCCATTGTGTATATTAATAATTTGTTTATCCATTCATTCATTGGTGCATATTTGGGCAGTTTTCACCTTTCGGCTGTTGTGAATAGTGCAATGAACATTTGCGTATAAGGATCTGTTTGAGGACCTGTTTTTAGTTATTGTGGGCAAGCACTAGGAGTTGTATGGTAAATTCTACACATTTAACTTTGTGAGGAACCGCCAGATGTTTTCCAGATAAAGCTTTGTAAAATGATTCGTTTGGAAGACAGTTGGGGCTGATTCAGACACCAGGACCTATTTGGTATTTTGTATATTAATGATACTATGGAGTATATGTTGTATGTAGTTGTCATTACGAGAAATTGACTAAGTTGTTCTAGTTCCCAGTAATGAAGTTTTTGAGCTTAACTCTCCATAGATACGAATCCTCACCCTAATTTGTCTTCCCATGTGCTAGCAAGAGAAGTTTTTATAAGCTTTCTAATGATCACAGACTAATTCCACTCTTCCTCAGAATCTAGAGAAAATGGCACCCCTGCTATTTTCTACAGCGATATTAGTCTACGGTTGTATTCTTAAGAAGAATCACAGGCTAAAAGACTGTAACTTGTTATTTACGCAGAGGTTTTCTTTAAATAGCAAGACATTGTTAACCCCTTCTTGTACATTTAGAGCATTCCTGTAAAGGGGCTGGAACTGGACTTGGGAGACCCTGAAATCCAGCTCTCTAGAATTTATTTTAACCCTGTTGACCAGATCCTCTTGGTTGCCTTGAGTGTCCTCTTAACTATCATGCCAAGTAAAATTCTGTCTTTTAATCAAAATGTATTTTAGTTGAATTTCAAGCTGACTAAAGTATTTACAAATCAAAATTCTATTTCTGGATATCTCTTAGAGCCAGACCTACAGCATTTTAAGTAATAAAGAGAGCTGTGAAGATCTTTGGTTGGAGGGACATTCTTTTTTTATCAGTCTTTAATATTAATACAATGCAGAACAATTTACATGACAGAGGGGGAGAGATTTTAACGGTAGATGTGGAATAAGTCTGCCATACTTATTACCCAGCCCAGGAGGGAATTCCTCAGAGTTTAACCAGAGTGGAAAATATATCTATTGAAAGACTTATTTCTTGCCATACTTCTTTCAGGTTTTATGCAAATATCATTCTATGATTGGTGGTAAGATTTTTACCTCATTTCCAAGGGTTTTTTTCTTCCGTGTTGCCTCAGAGTAGCTGAAATACTACCCAAGTTTCCGATGACATGTGGGAGCAAGGCTGATAGAAAACTCCTTCAGTCTAAGGAACCTCTCAGAAATTTTGCCTTAGGGCCATACTGTTAAATTTATTTTTACCATTATTTTGTCATTAGTGTTGCTGTCATTTGATTTTTTTTTTTTTAAATGACACATATATTTGTTTTTTAAAAAAATCAAACAACAGAAAGGAGCCTACAATGACAGGTAAGCCCCTCTCCCTCCTGTCTCTGGCCACACAACACATAATTGCATATATCCCCTCCCCCACTTTTTAATCACAAAATGGCAGCATACTCAATAGTCTTTTCAGCATATATTGCTGCCATGCTCAATATAGCTGTTACAAAAGATACTGTGCTTGTAAAGGGCAGCTAGGATACTCACCTTCAACATAGAAATAATCTAAAAGGGAAAATTAAAAGATATTTTTTTGTTTGTCATCTAACAATTTTGAGCTGATGCATCCTCTAATTAGCCTGACATGACTACTCTGAAATGAGAACGAGGCAGGATTTATAGTGAAAAGAGTTCTGGATCAACCATCAGGGCCAGATTTCCTATCAGTTATATCATTAGTTGCATGACCTTGGCAAATCATCTACTTCTGTGCACCTATGTTTTCTAATTTGAAAGATGAGAACATAGTGCCTTTTCCATGTAGGGGTATCGTGAAGATCAAATGAGGTGGAGAAGTAGCAAAATTCTGTACAATTGTAAGTTGCTCTTAGCCCATTAAAATTCAAGATGGAGATCTAAGAAGAGCCCAAACTCACACCTCCTCTCACAGACACACCAGGTCTATGGAACAATTCTCTCAAAAAAAAACCCTAAAAACTAGCTAGCCAAGTGCTACATAGTAGGCAAACAAGAAAAGAAAAAACCCACATCACAGCAGGTAAGAGAGGCTAAGACTCAATCTCACCATAAACCTCATCCACAGCACAGACAACCATAATCAGGAGGAAACTAAAAACCTAGAGCTTCTCCCTGAAGAACAAAGGGTTTAAGCGCTCACATCAGGCACTGCAGCATTTAAGACCTGCATCTGAGAGGTAAGCTCCCAAAATATCTACCTTTGATGAGTGATGAATTGGTGAACACTGCATCTGAGACTAATGATGTACTATATGTTGGCTAATCAAATTTAAATTAAAAAAAAAAAAAAGAAAAAGGAAGTCAACAAGACTCACATCCACGTAACCCATAAGGCTACAAGGAATATAAACACAACTCTTAAAGGGCCCCATGCTTGGAATCACCTGCCCTAGAGCCCAGAGCAGCAGCAGGCAACAGACAGGCTATGTGAAAGAAGCTCAGATGCTAGTCTGAAAGCATCAACCTGAGGGGCATCTTATTTAATACACGTCTACAGGTCTCCTGGGGATGCTTTCCAGGGATGGAGGCTGGCAGATGCCATTTTCACATTCTACTTCTGCTGCACCCCTGAGCACCAGTACCTGCCAGATACACAGTATCTGGTAGCCTGGTTTTTGCAGCTGCCACACAGGGAACAACCTTGATTATTAGGTTTGGAGGCTAGGGGGTTTGCATGCCTGTGTTCCATATGAGTGTAACAATCCGAGAACACCCTTTGGCAGGCTACCACCCTAGAGCTCTGACAGCAACATACAGTCTTTATCTGTTTGTCCAGGAGCTGTGGCCTGAGGGCAGACTTCTGGTATGGCACCAATCTATAGGCCTGTGGAGGTTCTGTCTAGGAATAAAGGATGCTATATCTGCACTCTCCCTCTCCTTTGCTTCCCAGAATCTCCCAGAAAGGAGCTTATACCCTTGTCCGGTGCTCAGATTTTAGCAGGTGCCACCTGGAGATGCCTCGATAGCACCTGGCTCTGGTGGTCAGCAGGGCTTACTTTCACAGATCCCACAGGACTGTAACCAATGGAGAAAAAATTCTTAACCAGCTGCCACCCCTAGGGCACAGCAAGAGGCAATAGGCCCAGAGCTCTGCCTTTCTATGAAAGAGACCTATTAGCTTATTATCAGAGCTACAGCCAGAGGTGCAGGCTTCTGATTGAACACACATCTAAGACCTGACTGATCCTTTCCAGAGACATTAGAGGGCAGGCATCTGCCCCGCTTCATACTCTGTCCTGCTATATACTAGAGCACCAGTATGTCTCAGAAGAGAGCTCTTACACCCAGCTTGTGGCCCAGTTTTAGGGGCTGCCATCCAGAGAATGCCCCTTGATCGGGCTCTATTGACTAAGGGACACTCGCATTCCTGTGTCCCAGAGGACAGTAACAATCAGAGAGATTGTTCTTGGCAAGCTACCCATTCCCCAAGGCACTGCACCAACAGCCAACTATGAAAGAAGCCTATGTGCTTGTCGGGAGCTTCAGACTGAGGGGTAGGCTTCAGGTTTGGCACACATCTAGAGCTTGAGGTAATGTAGACGGTGGACACCGCCTTTGCGTTCTCCCCCTACCTCCCTGGTATCTGAACTTATGAGCTTATGCACTCATCTAGAGCCCCAAATCTTTACACCTGTGCCCAGGGGACAACTCCAGATCAGCTGGCTCTAGTGGTCAGTGGGGCTTACACTTGTAGTCCTACAGGACTGTGGGACCTTAGCCATTGTTTAGGATCTGGCTGCAAATCAGTTACAGTGGTGAGATTCTTTTGGACATGATAGATCTAAGAGTACCCTCAACTACTATGATCTATTAAAAATAAAATAGTCTGTATGGGCAATCACAAGCATTTGAAAGACAACAAGGAACTAGGGCAAAATTGATGACATTCATGTAATACATGAGGCTACTTCTTCAAGATTGGGAGAAATGGCTGTTCCTCTAATGCATAAAAACCAACAAAGAGTCAAACAAAATGAATAAACACTGAAATATGTTCCAAATGAAAAGACAAAAGAAATTCTTAGGAAAAAAAATTTAGTGAAACAGAAGTTACCAGATAAAGACTTCAAAGTAATAATCATAAAGATGCTTGCCAAACTCAGAGAAGAATGGATGAATATAGTGAGAACTTCAATGGATAGAAAATCTAATGGAGTACCACTTACCAAATAGAAGTCACAAAGCTGAAAAATGCAGTAATTGGGCTAAAAAAAAAATACAGTAGAGGGGTTTTACTAGCAGACTAGATGAAAAAGAGAGGATCAGTTAACTCAAAGACAAAGCAGTGGAACTCACCAAATCAGAGCAACAAAAGGAATTTTAAGAAGTGGAGATAACTCAAGGAATTTTCTTATAGGACACCATGAAGCAGACTAACGTTTGCATTATAGAAGTCCCAAAGGAAGAAGAAGAATAAGGGACAGAAAACTTAACTTGAAGAAATAATGGTTTCAAGCTTCCCTAATTTAGGGAAAGAAACACATCCTGATCTACAAGGCTCACTGAGTTCCAAATAAAACTAACTCAAAGAGACTCGCACCAAGACACATCATAATTAAAATGTCAATGGTTAAAAAGAATAAAAGAATCTTAAAAACAGCAAGAGAAAAGCAAATTGTTGTTTATAAGTGTGCGTCCATAAGACTATCAGAAGATTTTTTAGCAGAAACTTTTAAGCAGGAACTGGTTTTAGCAGACCAGAAGAGTGTAGTAGCACAGTATATTCAGAGGCTGAAAGTATATTCAGAGGCTGAAAGTATAACATTTGCAAACAAGAATACTCTACCTGGCAAAGGTACCATTTAGAATTGAAGGAAATACAAAGCACAAGTTAAGGAGTTGATCACCACTAAAACAGCCTTCCAAGAAATGCTAAAAGGACTTCTCTAAGGACTTCTCTCTAAGGGGTGCTTATTGTAACAAGAAAACACAAAGTATAAGTCTCACTGGTAAAGTTAAATATTTAGTAAAGATAGGAGATTAATCATTTATAAAGCTAGCATAAAAGTTAAAAGACAAAAGTAGTAAAAATGTAACTAAATAATGAGTTAAGGGGTACACAAAATAAATGATATAAACTGTGATATCAAAAACCAGACATGAGGGAGAGTAAATCTGTAGAGCTTTAGAATCCATGCAAACTTAAGTTGTTATCTTAAAAGAATGTTTAGGTTGTTAACTTAAAATAGAGTGTTATAAATATAGATTGTTTTATGTAACTACTACGGTAACCACAAAGCAAAAGTCTATACTAAATACACAAAAGATAATTAGAAAAGAAATTTGAGCAACCACTAAAGAAAGTCATCAAACCACAAAGGAAGAGAGCAAGAGAAGAAGGGAACAGAGAGGAACTGCAAACAGCCAGGAAGCAATGAACAAATGGGCAATAAGTACATACCTATCAGCAATTTCTTTAATCATAAATGTACTAAATTCTCCAATCAAAAGACACAGACTGGCTGAATGAATAAAAAAACAAAAACAAGACTCATCTATGTGCTGCCTCCAAGAAACCCACTGCAGATGTAAGGACATACACAGACTCAAAGTGAAGAGACAGGAAAAGATATTTCATGCAAATGAAAATCAAAAGAAAGCTAAGGTAGCTCCGCTTCTGTCACACCAAATAGACTTTAAGACTGTAGTCAAGGACAAAGAAAGGCATCACATAATGATAAAGTGGCCAATACCACAAGAGTATATAACATTTTTAAATATTGATAAATAAATAATATATATTTGTGCAGCCAACGTAGGCTCACTTAAACATACAAAGCAAATATTAACAGATCTAAAGAGAGAAATAGCAATAATGTAGAAGTGTTTAATATACCACATATCTATGGATAGGTCATCCAGACAGAAGTATCAATAAGGAAATATGGGCCTTAAATAACACACTGGACCAGATAGACTACATAGATATATACAGAACATCTCATTCAGAAGCACCAGAATACACATCCTTCTCAGGTGCACATGGAACATTCTCCAGGGTACATCATATCTTAGGCCACAAAACAAGTCTTGATAAACTTAAGAAGATCTAAATCCTATCGTGCATCTTTTCTGACCACAGTGGTATGAAATTCTACAATTACTGGGAAATTAAACAATATTCTACTGAAAACCAATTAATTAAAGAAGAAACCTTAAAAAAAGAAATACCTTCAGGAGCACCTGGCTGGCTCAGTTAATTAAATGCCTGACTCTTCGTTTTGGCTTAGGTCATGATCTCAGGGTTGTGAATTGGGCCCCACAGGGGGTACCTCACTCAGCATGAAGTCTGCTTGGGTTTCTTTGCCTCTTCTTGTCGCTCTGCCCCTCCTGCAGTGCTTGCACACTCGCTCACTCTCTAATAAATAAATAATATCTTCTTAAAAATAACTTGAGACAAATTTATGAGATGAACAAAAGCAACTTTAAGAGGGAAGTTCATAGCAATAAATAAAGAAAAAAAATCTCAAACTAACATTACTCATCAAGTAACTAGAAAAAGAAGAAATGAAGACCAAAGTTAGTAGAAGGAAAGAAATAACATAGCTCAGAGCAGAAATATGAAATAGAAATTAAAAAGGTAATAAAAAGAACAATGAACAAAGAGTTGGTTCTCTGGAAAAAAAAAAAAAAAAACCTGACAAACCTTTAGTTAGACTTATCAAGAAAAAAGAGAGGACTCAAATAAAACAAGAAATGAAAGAGGAGCTGTTACAACTAGTACCACAGAAGTAAAGGTCATAAAGGACTACTGTGAACAACAATGTGCCATAAAGCATGGACAAATAAATAAACTCCTAAAAATATACAACTTACCAAGACTGAATTACAAAAAAATAGAAAATCTGACAAATCAATTAGTAATTCAGTTTCCTTAATAGTAAACAATAACAACAAACAAAAGTTCAGGACCACTTGTTTCACTGGTAAATTCTACCAAACACGAAGAAGGATTTATGTTAATTCTTCTTTGGGGCACCTGGGTGGCTCAGTGGTTGAGCGTCTGCCTTTGGCTCAGGCCATGATACCAGGGTCCTGGGATTGAGTCTTACATCAGGCTCCTTGCAGGGAGCCTGCTTCTGCCTCTGCCTCTCTGTCTCTCTCATGAATAAATAAATAAACCTTTTTTAAAAACATTGTTAATTCTTCTTTAAAACTTTTCCAAAAAAAAAAAAAAAAAAGGAGGAAATACTTCCAAAGTCATTTTTAAAGGCCAGCATCACCCTGATATCAAAACCAGACAAGGACACCACAAGAAAAGAATATTACAAGCCAGTATCCCTTATGAACATAGATGTAAATGCCTCAACAAAATTTTAGCAAACCATATTCAACAATGAATTAAGAGGTTATACACTGTATTCAAGTGGGATTTATCTCAGGGATGCAGGAATGTTTTATCCTCCACAAATCAGTCAAAGAGATGTGCCATATTAACAAAAGGAATGATAAAAATTATCATCCCAGTAGTTACAGAAAAGGCATTTAATAAAATTCAACACCCATTTGTGATAAAATCTCAACAAATTTGATATAGAAAGAACATATATGAGTATAATACAAGCCATATGACACAAGCTGTGTCATATAGCTGTGACACAAGCCCACAGCTATCACCATACTCAACAGTGAAAAGCTGAAAGCTTTTCTAAGATCAGGAACAAGACAAGGATTCCCACTGTCACCACTTTTATTCAACATAGTATTGGAGGTTGTAGCCAGAGAAATTAGGTAAAAATAAAATAGAAAGCATTACAACAGGAAAAGAAATAAAATTATCACTCTTTGCAAATGACATTATTGTATATAGAAGCACTAAAGACTCTACCAATAAACTGTTAGAACTAATCAATGAATTCAATTAAAGTTGCAAAGTATAGTATGCAAAAAATCTGTTGCATTTCTATACATTGAAATGAACTGTCAGAGAACTTGAGAAAACCATTCCATTTACAATTGCATTAAAAGGAATAAAATGCCTATGGATAAATTTAACCTAGGAGGTGAGAGACTTGTACGCATACACTGTAAGATTTAATGAAAGAAATTGATGACTATACGAATAAATGGAAAGATATCCTATGCTCCTGGATTAGGAGGATTAATATTGTTAAATGTCTATACTACCCATAGCAATCTGTGGGTTTGTTTTTGAAAGAATTAGGACAAAAAAGCTTCTAAAATTTGTATGAAACCACAAAAGATCGTGAATAAGGCAATTTTGAGAAAGAAAAAAGTTGGAGGCATTGTGTTCCCTGATGTCAAACTGTACTTAAAAAGCTATAGTAATTGAAATAGTACAGTATTGGCATAAGAACAGATAACATGGATCAATGAAACAAGAGAGCCCAGAAATAAACCAACGTATATATGGTCAATCAGTCAATTTACAACAGAGGACCCAAGAATATACAATAGTGAAGGGACAGTTTCTTCAATAAATGCTGCTGGGAAAACTACACAATCACATGCAAAAGAATGAAACTTATCTTATACCATACACAAAAATTAACTCAAAATGGATTCAAGACTTTAACAGAAGACTCAAAACCACAAAACTCCTAGAAGTAAACATAGGCAGTAATTTCCTTGACTTGGTCTTGGAAACCATTTTTTGGTCTGACACGAAAAGCAAAGGTTTTCTACTTTAATAAGCTAGTATGACTACATCAAGCTACAAGTTTCTGCATAGCAAAATAAAGCATCAACAAAATGAAATGGCAACCTGCTGAATGAGAGAAAGTATTTGCAAATCATGTATCTGATAAAGGGCTAATAATATCCAAAATAATTCATACAACTCAATATCAAAAAAATATTCAATTAAAAAAATGGGCAAACTTGTATATTCTTGGATCCTCCATTGTAAATTGATTGACATATATACATTGGTTTATTTCTGGGCTTCTCCTATATGTTTTCCAGAGAAGACATACAGATGGCCAATAAGTACATGAAAGATGTTCAACATTATTAATCATCAAGATCAAGGAAATGCAAATCAAAATCACAATGACATACATGCCCCAGATGCTCTGTGATACTGGGAAAAAAAAAAAAAAAAAAGCCTGGTTAAAAAAGCAACTAGAATATAAAAGATCCAGCTCTGGAACTCTTCCTAATAGCAGGGGAGCTGCTGGAACTCTCTCCGAATCAGAGGGGCTGGCAAGTGCCATGGTTTATACTCCCCTCCACCTTGAAAGCCAACCTACCTCCTCAGTGAACCCTGAACTCCCAGCCCATACCAACACAAGCCATCCTACCAAAGCAGCCCCACCCAGCACAGCACACACCACGACACCCCGATCAGTGCTCATTACATCTGTAGCTGTCTTGCCAAGATGACAAAGGTGCAATGCACCCTGAAAGACACCAGGCCCATACTACTGTGGCTCCAAATGACTTGCTAGGATCCTCCTGGGTGCAGAGTGCTCTGTGACCACTCAGCCTATACCTTGTCCTGGCTCAGCCATCCTACCAGGATGCATCCTGCATAGAGCATCCCAGGACCCCCTGGCTTTCACCCACTTTAGCCTCAGCTCTCCTGTCAAGATGATCTGTGTGGAGAGCCCCAGGATCACCCTAGCCCATGTCTACTTCAGCTTTAGCTGTCCTGCCAGGGCACCCTCTGCACAAAGAGTCTAGGATTGCTCTGTCCCATGGCCAGTTCTGCTCCAGTCATCCCATCAGGGAAGCCCAGTATAGAGTGCCTGGGACCCCCAGAGCCTATCAGCCACAGCTTCAGCCAGCCAGAAACACACATTCTACACAGGGGATGCCCATACACATGACCATTTTCTCAAGTTCAGGAGACATAGCAGTTTTGCCTCATTTATAAAAAGAAACACAGAAAGATATAGAAGACATAGCAGTTTTGCCTCGTTTATAAAAAGAAACACAGAAAGATAAGCAAAATGAAAAGACAGAGGAAGATGTTCCAAATGAAAGAACAAGACAAAACCTCAGAAAAAGAACTAAATGAAACGGGAGATAACCAAGTCTATTTGAGAAATAGCTCAAAGTACTGCCATAAAGATGCTCACCAGACTAGAGAAGAATGGATGATGAACTTTGTGGGAATTTCACTAAGAGGTAGAAAATGTAAAATAGAAATAATCAGTTGAAGTATACAATAACCAAGATGAAAAATATACTTAGATGTAATCAATATTAGATTTGAGGATGAAGAAGAACAGATCAGCAATTTGGAAGACAGGGTAATAGAAAGTACTCAAGTAGAAAGGCAAAAAGTAAAAAAAGAATTTTAAAAATGAGGATAGGTTAAGGGATCATAACCTTCCTCTTAACATCAAGTGAAAAAATACATTATAGGGGTTCCAGAAGGAGAAGAGAAAGGAGTAAAAAACTTGTTTCAAGAAATAATAGCTGAGGGATGCCTGGCTTAGCGGTTGAGCATCTGCCTTCAGCTCAGGACATGATTCTGGAGTTCCAGGATTGAGTCCTGCATTAGGCTCCTGCATAGGGCCTGCTTCTCTTCCCTCTGCCTATGTCTCTGCCTCTCTTTCTGTGTCTCTCATGAATAAATAAATAAAATCTTAAAAAAAAAAAAGAAAAAGAAAGAAAGAATAACTGAAAACTTACTTAACCTGGGGAAGGAAACACATTAAACAAGATAAATCCAAGGAGACCCACACCATGACACATATAATTAAAATTTCAAAGTATAAAGATTTAAAAAAATGTTACAGCAGCAAAAGAAAAAAGCAACTTGTAACATACAAGGGAAATCCTATAAAGCTTATTTTTTCGGCAGAAATTTTGCAGGCCAGAAGAGAATGGCATCATGATATTCGAAGTGCTGAAAGGAAAAAACCTACAACCAAAAATACTCCACCTGGGAAGGTTATCATCCAGAATTAAAGGAAGAGTAGTGGGCAGCCCAAGTGGGACTTTTTTAAGTGGAAAAGGACATAATTAGAAGAAAAATATGGAAGGAAAGGGTAATATTCATATAAGACAACACAGACTTTAAAACAAAGACTGTAGCAAGAGACAAAGAAGGGCAATACATAATGATAAAGGATCAAGAGGATATAACAGTTGTAAATATCTATCACCCAATATTGGGGCACTTAAATACATAAAGCAAATATTAACAGACATAAAGGAAGAGTTTGATACTAATAAAATAATAGTAGAGGACTTTAAAACCCTACTCACATCAATGGAGAGCTCATCCAGGCAGAAAATCAATAAGGAAACAGTGTCTTTGGATGACACAATAGACCAGATGGACTTAACAGATCTATATAGAACATTCCACCCAAAGACACAGAACACACATTCTTTTCAACTGCACATAGAACATTCTCCAGAATAGATCACCTTAGGCCACAAAGTAAGTCTCAATACATTTAAGAAGACTGATGTCATATTTTACATCTTTTCTGATCACAACAGTATGCAACTAGAAATCAATTACAGGAAAAAAACTTGAAAAAGCACAAACACATGGAGGATGAACAACATGCCACTAAACAAGCAATGAGTCAATGAAAAAAATCAAAGAGGAAATAAAATATACATGGAGACAAATGAAATTGAAAACACAATGGTTCAATATCTTTGAGATGCAGCAAAAGGAGTTCTAAGGGAAATGGTTCAATATCTTTGAGATGCAGCAAAAGGAGTTCTAAGGGAAACTCATAGTGATACAGGTCTTCCTCAAGAAACAAAAAGTAAATCTCAAACAATCCAACCTTACACCTAAAGGAACTAGAAAAAGAGTAACATATATAAAGACCAGAGTTAGTAGAAGGAAAGAAATAAAGATCAGAGTAGACATAAATGAGAGACTTGAAAAAAAAAAAGAAAGAAAGAAAGAAAAAAATCAGTGAAACCAAGATCTGGTTCTTTGAAAAAATCAACAAAATTGCTAAATTTCTAGCCAGACTCATCAAGAAATAAGGAGGACCCAAATAAAACCAGAAATGAAAGAAAAGTAACAACCAAGATGACAGAAGTACAAAGGATTACAAGAGACTACTGCAAAAAATTCTATGCCAATGAATTGGAAAACCTAGAAGAAATGGATAAATTTCTAGAAACATCTTCTAAAAATTAGGAACGGGGGCACCTGGGTAGCTGTGGTTGAGCATCTGCCTTTGACTCAAGTCCTGGGATCAAGTCCCACATCAGGCTCCCCACAGGGAGCCTGCCTCTCCCTCTGCCTATGTTTTTGCCCCTCTATATATCTCTTGTGAATAAATAATCTTTTTAAAAACTTTTTAAAAATAAAAATTAGGAACAAGTAGAACATCTGATCAGACCAGTTGCTAATAACCAAATTGAGTTGGTAATCAAAAAGTTCCCAACAAACTGAAGTCCAGAACCAGATGGATTCACGGGTGAATTCTATCAAACATTTAAGGGAGAGTTAATATTTATATTCCTCGAATTATACAAAGAAATGGAAGAGGAAAGAAAGTTTCCAAAAACATCCTATAAGGTAGCCTTACCTTTATACCAAAACCAGACCAAGACACTACAAAAAAAGAAAACTATGCCACTGTCCCTGTTGAACAAAGATGCAAAAACCCTCAACAAAATTAGCAAACCATATTCAACATTACATTAAAAGGATCATTCACCACAATCAAGTAGGATTTATTCAAGGAGTGCAAGGATGTGTTAATAGTCACAAATCAATCAAAATGATACACCACATTAACAAAATAAGGATAAGAATCATAGGACCATTTCAGTTAGATGCACAGAATGCATTTGACCAAATTCAATATCCATTCATGTTAAGAATTCTTAATAAGGTGGGTTTAGATGGACCATACCTCAACATAGTAAGGCCATATATGAAAACTCACAGCTAACATCATACTCAATAGTGAAAAACTGAGAGCTTTTCCTCTAAGATAAGGAACAGGACAAGGATGTCCATTCTTGCCACTTTTATCCAACATAGTATTGGATGTCCTAACCATAGCAGTGGGATAAGAAAAAGAAAGCGCATCCAAGTTGGTAAGGAAGAAGTAAAACTGTCTCTATTTACAGATAACATGATGCTATACACAGGAAACCCAAAAGACTGCACAGAAAACTATTACAATAAATAAATTTAATAAAGTTGCAGGATACAGGGATCACTTGGTGGCACAACGGTTTGGCGCCTGCCTTTGGCCCAGGGCGCGATCCTGGAGACCCAGGATCGAATCCCACATCGGGCTCCCGGTGCATGGAGCCTGCTTCTCCCTCTGCCTGTGTCTCTGCCTCTCTCTCTCTCTGTGACTATCATAAATTTAAAAAAATAATAATAATAATAAAGTTGCAGGATACAGATTAACATACAGAAATCTATGGCATTTTTATACACTAAAAACAAAGTAGCAAAAATAGAAATTAAAACAATTCTACTTACATTTGCACTAAAATAGTAAAATATCTAGGAACAAACTTAACCAAGGAGGGGAAAGACCTGTACTCTGAAAACTATAAAACACTGATGAAAGAAAGGCATTTGAAAATGATAAAAGCAAATGGTAAGACATACCATGCTCATGGGTTAGAAGAAATAGCATTATTAAAATGTCCATACAACCCAAAGCCATCTACAGATTCAATGCAATCCTTATCAAAATACCAATAGTATTTTTCAAAGAACTAGAATAAATAGTCCTAAAATCTGTATGGAATCACAAAAAGACTCTGAAGAGCCAAGGTAGTATTGAGAAAGAAGCAAAAAGCTGAAGTTATCACAATTCCAGATTCTGATATACTACAAAGCTGTAGGAATCAAAAAAGTATGGTATTGGCACAAAAACAGACACATAGATCAATGGAACAGAAAAGAATCCAGGTATAAAACCATGCTTATATGGTCACTTGAGCTATGATAAAGGAGACCAGAATATACATTGAGGAAAAGACAATCTTTTTAATAAATGGTGCTGGGATGGAGCACTTGGCTTGCTCAGTTGGAAGAGTGTATGATTCTTGATCTCAAGGTCATGAGTTTGATCCCCATTTTGTGTATAGAGATTACTTACATAAATATTTTTTTAAAAAATACTAATAAATGGTGCTGGGAAAACTAGATAGCTGCAGCCAAAAGAACAAAACTGGACCACTGTCTTACTATACCACACAACAATAAACTCAAAATAAAGATGTAAATGTGAGACCTGAAACCATAAAACTCTTAGAAGAAAACATTGATATTTTTGATACTAGCCTTAGCAACATTTTTCTAGGTAGGTCTCCTCAGGCAAATGAAACAAAGGCAAAAATAAACCATTGGGACTACACCAAAATACTCTGCTGCACAGCAAAGGAAACCATCAACAATACAAAAAAGGCAGCCTTCTGAATGAGAGATGATATTTGTAAATGAGATATCTGATAAGGGTTAATATCCGAAGTATATCAAGAACTTACACAACTCCAAAAAACCCACAGATAATCTGATTAAATAATGGGCAGAGGACCTGAACATTTTTTCCCAAAGAAGACATACAGAGAGCCAACAGACACATGAAAATATGCTTAATATCCCTCATCATCAAGGAAATGCAAATCAAAACCAAACTGAAATATCACCTTACACCTATAAGAATGGCTAGAATCTAAAAGAAAGAACAAGTATTGGCGAGAATGTGGAGAAAAACAAGCCCTTTGCTCTGTTATAGGAATGTAAATTAGTACAGCCACTGTAGTGAACAGTTTAGGGGTTCCTCAAGAAATTAAAAATAAAAACACCATACAGTCCCATAATTTCACTACTGTTTATCAGAAGAAAATGAAAACACTCATTCAAAAAGATATATGCACTCCTTTGTTTATCGCAGCATTATTTATAATAGCCAAGATAGGGAAGCAACCTGTGTCTGTTGATAGATGAATGGATAAAGAAGATGTGGGGGCTGTGTGTGTGTGTGTGTGTGTGTGTGTGTCTATAAAACTACAATGAGGTCACCTCATACCTGTTACTAGGACTATAATCAAAAAGACCAGGGCAGCCCGGGTGGCTCAGTGGTTTAGCGCTGCCTTCAGCCCAGGGCCAGATCCTGGAGACCCAGGATCGAGTCCCGTGTCGGGCTCCCTGAATGGAGCCTGCTTCTCTCTCTGCCTGTGCCTCTCCCTCTCTCTCTGTGGATCTATCATGATTAAATAAATAAAAAATCTTTAAAAAAAAAAAAAGACCACAAATAACATGTTTGTTAGGATGTGAAGAAAGGGAAGCTTCTTGTGCGCTGCTGCTGAAAATATGTGTAGTGAAGCCACTAAGGAAAACTGTATGATGATTCCTAAGGAAAAAAAAAAAATTAAAAAAAAAAGAACTATATGATACAGTATTTTAACTTCTGGGTATTTATTTGAAGAAAAAGGAAACACTAACTGGAAGTGATAGATGCCTTCCCATATTCATTGCAGCATTATTTACAGTAGCTATGACATGTCAATCAGTGTCCGCTGACAGATAAAAAGATAGAGACGATGTGGTATACATATGCAAGGGAATATTACTCAGCCGTAGAAAATAGTATCTTGCCATTGTGGCACCATGGATGGACCTCAAGCTCATTATGTTAAGTGAGATAAGTCAGAGAAAAACAAATAACTTATGGTTTCACTTTCACATGAAATCTTAAAAAGAAGGAAGGAAGGGAGGGAGGGAGGGAAAAGAAAAGAAAAGAGAAAGGAAGAAAACCTAGGTTATAGATACAGGGAACAGGTTGGTGGTTGCCAGAGGTAGGGGATGGGTAAAATGGGTGAAAGGCGTCAAAAGGTACTAATTTCCAGTCGTGAAAAAAAGAAATCATGGGTATATAAAACAAAGCACAATGACTGTAATTAATATTCCTATATTGCTCATTTGAAAATAGCTAAGACAGTAAACCTTTACAGTTTTCATCACAAGAAAAAAAATTGTAACTAAGTATGGTGATGGATGTCAATTAGATTTACCACATTAATCATTTTGCAAAATGTACAAATATTGATTCATTATGCTATACACTAAAGCTAATATAATACTTATCAATTATACCTCACTAACATAAGTAGATAAATTTAAAATATCTTTAAAAATAAATTTAAATTATCCCAGCAAAACCAGGTTCAAAGTCAAGGTTATAGAACGAGGTTATTAACTTTCACTGTTAGAAGGTGATCTTGGTCGATAGACAACATACCCTTCTTGATCTCTACCCTGGTATTATCTTACAAAAAACAAAGTATTTAGTTTTGCGTACCTTTGACTTTCTCCCAGAATTGATCTTGTAGCCATTGAGTGACTTTCCTGAAACATATTAAATTATGGGCTGGGGAACCTGGAGAGAGTGGATAGGCAGACCAGAAAACTAATCCTACTGCCGAACAGCGTAGTGAATTTCCATAATCACTGTCTAGTAAGGAAGCTAATTCCCGCAGCTGCAGGGGAAGATCCGCACCCACACTCAGCTCGCGAAGCGCAGGCTCGCTCCCATTCTCATCTGACTTTGTTCAAGCGAGAGACAGAGGCCTCTTCTTCCTTGAAAGTAACAAGGCATTTATAACGGAGGGGTGTTCCCGGTCCTGGAGCAGCAGAGTAGAGGCGGGCAGCTAACCATGGGGATAGGAATGAAATCATGGAAAAATCCGTTTACACCACCACAGGGGCAGTTTCGTCACGATCGTATACGCTCTCGGTGTAAAACGAAAATTACAATACAAATGTGTTGTGAAAATCTTTACATTTTCTTAGCCTCTTAGAAGATGGAAAGGATTTTTCTGTTTCCACATCCATCTCCAGGAGGTATCTTGTGCTTTTTATCTCTGTGCTTCTCTACAAGACTACCAAAAAAAAAAAAAAAATTCTGAAGAGCTTATTAGTTCTTGTAGCTCAATAAAACAGGTGCAGCAAGAGTTTTGTTTTTGTTTTTGTTTTTTTTTTTGCAGCAAGGTATTTTGACGAAACACAAGGCACCGTGTAATTTAAAGAAGTTGTTTTTATCAGCCAGCTACATTGATTCTACTGTATTCAAAATATGCAGGAAAAAAATATATTTTCCATAAATAAAACCGTGGAGAAAATGAGAACTTTAAGGATGTAGGAATATCTGCACACAGTGATGAGTAAAAAAAACAAAATAAAACAAAACAAAACTGAAGAAGCTTTCATTATTGCTTTAAGTTTGTGATTTTAATGGAAAGAAAATGATGCAGGCAGAAAACAAAATTGCAGAAATCCGACTTGCTTAGTCTCCTAAGGCTTTGATGTCTACAAATTTATATCTTTTTCTACGTAAGTCATCCATCTCATTTAAATGCCACAGGGAAAGTGGGCTGGCGTGCTGGCCGGATATTTGGTTTTGGTGGGGGGAGAGCGACTTGAACGCTGATCTTGTTAAACTAGCAGCCTGCCTATTCATTTAGTTGGTAATAGTACTAGTTCTGCAAAGGAAAACCAGTGACTAGTTACTGGCGTTCCGTGGGCAAGTTTAAGTACGCTCACGTGTGCCCGGCAGAGGCACGCAGAACAGAAGTGGCCCCCGCATCACCCGCTTACCTGGTTATGGTTTTGTCCGCCTGCAGGGAGATACAGTTCTGAGAGCGACGTGTGGAGCTTCGGCATCCTCCTCTGGGAGACCTTCAGCTTAGGAGTGTGCCCCTACCCCGGAATGACAAATCAGCAGGCGCGGGAGCAAGTGGAAAGAGGTGAGCCAAAGACATGGGGTGGAAGGGTTCGCCTCCAGCCCCGGGGGCCGTGCTAACACCGGGTCCAGGGACGGCCCAGCACGAGGAGGGCGTGTGAACAAGACCACGGAGGTGCCGCTGTATCTGCTTTGGCATCCCATGGATGGTGGCGGGTGGGGGGTGCTTACAAAACGAAAACCAACAACCACCAAAGAAACTTCTAAGGATTCCAATAGTTTTAAAAACAGAGCTACAGGCTTGTCTCCCATTGCCCCAGCCTGGCATGACACCTGCAAGGCTGTGCCTCTCCCTGCCTTCAAGAAAATAGAGTAGCGTTCCCCAACCTCTTATTTTTTTTTTTTTATTCTGTGCCAACTGAGCGCCATTAATAGTATCGTAAATTGAAACATAGTTAGACTGGAGAGTGAAGTGTTTGAAAATTTTCTGACGTTTCTGAAGAAGCCATGTACTGCTCCCAGATCAGAAACGGGAACAGGTGGGTGATGGTGACACACTGGCGTGCACCTGTGTCATCTGCGGCTTGCAGCAGAGAGAATGCTTTCGACGCGGTGGTGGTGCCTGCTGATGCTCTGGAGGGGCCAGGCTGTAGACCTGGTGCAGGAGGAGGACTTGCCAGCCCCCTGCTTTCCCCTCTCAGCCATCCTCCTCCCCGCATCCGCGACCACAGGCAGGTGCGCATGGCCCGGCACACCGCCAGGTGGCTTCGAATTCAAGGCTGTTCTTGGGCTGTCAAGGAATAGAACTCCTGTTCATTTTTATTTCACGTTTGAATTAGTGTCTATAAAATCCTCATCCTCTCTTCATCTCCAGAACCCTGGGTTGTATAGATGATTCTCTAAAGCTCGGCCCACACCACCTAACAGCACATTCTAAAAGCAGAAGCAAATGCTGAGAGCAACTAAAATATGTGTTTGTATGTGATCTATCTTGCCTCAGACTTTGTGACAAATGAACACATGAAAAATGAGTTATTCCAGCCAAAAGGTAACCCGATGGCTCTGTAATACTGAATTCTGCATCACTTGTAGAAAACAGAAGTCAGTGTGCCCTGAAACGGGTTTTCTGTCTCTGTTCCACCTACTACATAAGGTACTGAAGATCACCAGCCACATAAGTCCCCATGTGCGCATTTCCGTCTTTCCTGAACCCTCTGCTCTCTTCCTCTTGGGTCTTCAGGGTACCGAATGTCAGCCCCCCAGCATTGCCCAGAGGACATTTTTAAAATTATGATGAAGTGTTGGGATTATAAACCTGAAAACCGCCCCAAGTTCAGTGAACTTCAGAAAGAGCTCACGGTCATCAAGAAGAAAGTCACACAGTGACGGAGCAGTGCCAACCGCCTCCGGGACCTGGGCGTCTGGCAGAGTGACATCGTTCTCCCCGCTAACAATGAGTTTATACCACATTACCTGCAACAGTCTTCTAAGGTGATTTTTGTTATTAACTGTTTTGTTTTGTTTTGTTTTTAAGTATGTGCCACTCACAAAAAAAGACAAGGGCAAAAATGTATTCAAGAAACAGACACTCTTACCAAGGGCTTTATTAGCTCACCGCAGCAATCCTGCCATTTCAGGCCACTGTAAATAGAAAAGCACAGCCTCTCGGTGTAAGGGAAGAGCAGATCTTTCCCACACCAGGACCACTGATGTTTGTCAGAGGTTTTCTACTTCAGGCGCAGTCCCCGGGCTGCTGCCCTATGCCACAGACCCTACTCCATCGGTGCTAAAAGCAGCATTGGTAATGCCATGTCTGCAGGACACATTCCAACCAAAGGCGGCTCTTTGCTCTGCCAAGGCAAGATTCTGTTTGTAAACACCATTTTATATTGGGAATTAGTTGGACCTCTTAGGGTTTTTCTCTTCTTTCTTGCCAGAAATAAGTGCCGTGTGGGAAGCATCACATTCCTGTATTATTAGGAAGGTAGCTGTTTCCCCTGCTCCTTTGTCTGGGCATTGGCCAGCGATGCATGGAATGTCCTCCCAGAGCCCATGCTTAGGGTTGAAATAGCAGCTCTTTAAAGGAGGTTTTTTGGGAGCTGTGCCAGCAAGAAGCAAGTTTGATTGGGGGGGGTGGTCTGGAGAAAGGAGCAGCTACTGAAGCAATCAAAGGGAAGAGAAGGAAAATATAAAGTCTGCCTTCTTATCAGAGTTATGCCTTTTCACACACACACACACACACACACACACACACACACACACACCCCGACCTATTATTTTATGGTCTGAATTCACAACAAAAATTGTAAGAAATGTTTCCAGAAGTTCATAGTTAGTTAGAGCTTAATGGCAGCAAAAAAACTTTTTAGCGAAACTACAGAGCACAAGGTCACAGAAATAAGAGCCTACCTTTGGTTAAGTACCTTCACCTCAGAGGAGACACCCTGGTAGTTAATCCTCTTGATTTCCACCCATTTCCAGAGCTGAAAGGATTTCATGATTCTAGTTCATCAACACACTGATGTTGCCATCACACACATGCTGCCAATAAGCAGGAGCAAACCGTTAAGAAGTTAAATGAACATCGCTGAGGGCGAAGACACAGGGACAGCCCTCCCGTTTCCGCTGTCCCTTCACTTACCCTTATCCTGCTACCTGGACGTCCTTATCTTAGCTGACAGGTGTGCAGGCGCAGTTCTGGGGATGCTCCAGGTAGATAACACGTAACACAGAGCTGAGGGTAGGCTTCTGTTGAGCTGAATATTAGCTGCATCCAGGGAACTCACCCCTGTGTTCTGTATATAGTTGCCTCTCAGGATAAATATGTGTGCAGGAGATGGTCATGCTCAGGGGTAAATGTGGCTTGAGAGCTCTTAGTGAGTGCTCGGGCCTGTGTCCAGATAACTAGCACCTTAGTGATCGTTTGGTTATATCTATTGGAAGAGCTTATGGGATAGAAAACTCCCGCTGCCCCCTCCAGCTGTTTGCTGCCCACCAATACCAGTGCACAGAACCCGCACCCAGTACTCTAACAGGTATAAAGGACAATACTGAAGAGAAGAAGATGCCTTGTGTCTGTCATTTCAATTTCCTTGCAGGGTGTGTGCACATTTAATAATCACTACATCCAGACTCCAATGAAAGCTGAATAAACTCGCCCTGCAAAACACACTGCAACAGACAAAGCAACTTTTTAAAAAATCAGCATTGTCTCCCCTTCTGTCAGATACGGTAAATAAATGGAAACCTCCTTTGAAGGCATATACGGTAAATCAAAACACAGACGCATTAATTAAGTGCCGGGGTCTTCAGGCACTTGCCAGCCTTCAAAAGAACGAGTCAGATGGGACATTTTTACCTTTTGTCCGTACTTCCAAACGAGTCTCTTTGTAATATTCTTTGTTTAAAGAAAACAGCCTCTCATCACTTACTAGCCTCTGTGCTAAGCTCTCTGCAAGGAGAGGGAATGACGGTTTTGGCTTTAATTTTGTGAACAAGACCCAAAGCTTAATCTTTTGCATTCTGGTGTAAAGAATGAACGTGGCATTGATATTTCACTCATCCGGGCTGTTAGAATTTGCAATTCACATCATAATTCTGTGCTTAAATTAAAGAAGCTTTTCAAAACATCGTGACATCTGCAGCATTTAAATTCTATCTTATTCTTTGTCCCAAAGCAGGCAGCAGTATAGTTGAGGATTAATAACTTATTGGGAGTCTTTCAGGATCAGTTGTATGGTATATTAAATTTAATATAGGCACATGCATTTAAGAAAAACTTATGCAAACCATTTTTTTTACTCTTAATTTTGTTGTGCTTGGAGCATAATTTATTCATCCCTTCTGTCAGTGATAATTATTGGAATTATGTACTTTAAGAGGCTAATCCATACCCAGAAAGCATACATATAAATACTGTTCTGAATTTGCAAGTTGATGTAAGGGAAAGAAGGCTTCAGAAATGCACAGGACCCCTATAACTTGTTTAGTAAGAAAACAGCAACCACAATTGCCACTAGACTGAATGTAATTAAGCCAGGTCACAAATCTTTGTGTTGTTATGGATTTTTCAAAAGAGTTGCATGTATCATTCCTACACAGCTCCTGCAAGGATTCCTTGAATTCATGAGTACAGTGTGGGGATGGGGAGAAGATGAGCCCAGGCAGCCTGACTCACCTGCATTTTTCCATCTTGAGTCCCCCAGGAACCTCTATGACAAATAATTAGGTAGCCCATCATTTTTCAAAAAATGAAATCTTTTAATGTCAAATTAATGTTTACTACCAATATCTGAAACCGAAAATTAATTTCGTATCCCATGCAATCTGAGGTTACTTCTCAAAACGAATATATTCTTTCTCTTCCAGGAAAATATTAATAAAGGATTAATAGGTTTTGTTTAAACTTCTAAAACCAGAGGCCTTATTTCAGCCCATCCTGCCCCCGAGTCCCCAGTGAGAGATTTCATGTAATCATTTCCCTCTTATCTCCCAAATCTAATACAGGCAGTACAGTTCTTCACCCATAAATCACCATTTTATCACAAATACGACATTATTGAAACATCTTACCAGCAGATCAGTACAGACCATGAGCCTAATTGTATTTGCTATTGTTCAGTGCACGTTTCACAACTTTTTCATTCGAAGGTTCTCTTTAAAAGAAAAGCTAATGTTTAATCATTGAAAGAGGTTTAATTTCCTTTAAGCCGCAACACGGTTTCCTTGTCTATGTTTTATACTCACATTTTGGTTTTGCCATATAGTTTCATATAGTTCGGCTAATACCACTAAAATAGCTGCAAGACCGTGTCAAGAAGAAAGCGTTTTAATCATAATATACGCCCCACACTGAGGCCCTCGTTCGTGGGATGAACACCAACCTTACAATGCAAAAATCAGTGACGGTGTGGTGCTGTCATTACGAGCGCGCTCAGGCACTGCACCGGAGTGTGCTTTCCTGTGAGTTGGCAGGCGTTCCAAGGGTGTACCTGCCAACCTCAGGTGCTCTGCTCTGTGGGCACTGTCATGTGGCCAGGGGTCATCTGAAGTGAGACCGACACATTCTGAAGACAGGCCATTTGTCCCAGCCCTCTGCCTTTACGGGTCCCCCCTCGATCACAGCACCCGCAGGTTAGGAGCCTCCTACCACCAGAACTGACCGTCCGTAGGCACTGTTCTCAGTCTGCAAAGACTGACTTTTGGGTCTAGGTCAGAGCCCGCACACAGAACCGAGAACAACGCAAAATAAGGGCAACAAAAGGGCAGGCATTGAAAAAAGACACGTCTTCTTTATGTATTAATATGTTAATTAAATGGAAACAAAGATTTTATATGAAAATGAGTTTATATTACATTTCCATTATACTATTAAGTTAGCATGAAAGTTTACCATCAAAATAAAGTTACCTCTTTTATTACTAACTCTGATTTGCTCAATGCATACCAGACATTTTTTTATTAAATATTTCAATTTTATTTTTCTCTGTTTTGATTAGTTTCACATTAAGCCTGAATACTATATTATTGGGGAGAATCCCGAATTGTATATTCACTTCTGCAAAAGGAAATACTCACATACAAGATTACCTACTTGAAGGAGATACCGATAGTTTTAGAGACCCACAGTATCTGGTATTAAAGGATAATACCGTCCTACAGAAGGTGCATGAACTCCGTAGCTCAGTCATAATTCAATCTTAGGATATGCTCACCCCCCCCCCCCTTGAAAACTGGCCTCCGGCCTCACACTGACTCAGAGGTTAAATTCTGAATTGTGGAGTATAGACGTTCAGAATCACTTGGCTCCCTAATAAGGATGGAGCGTCTTGGGTGGTAGAAAGACCCTGTTGACCTGAGTGCCAGTCACTTTAACCTGTCCAGGAGTAAGAACGTAGGCTTGACAGTGAAGGAGGTGCTGGGGCAGGAGAGCAAGGAGCCAGTTGCTGTCAGGGATGCTGCAGATGTGGGCTAATTCCAGGAGAACAGAGACGTAGACAGTGTCACCGGAAAGCGCCAGGAGACCGGTGCCTCCAGCCCAGATCCTTCCTATAGGAAATGAGAAGGATCTGGGAGCCAAAAGAAGCAGAAGAGGCCGCGGGCCGGCGTGTGGGCCTCTGTCCCTGTGCAGGCCTCCCGGCCTCACTCACGGCCCCAGCCCACCTGCTGCGAGGCCTCAGCGCTCAGGCTCCTTCCCTGTGGTGCTTAGAGTCCAGGTATGTAAGACCCTCATTGGTCCCACTGTTAGAGACCTCTGGCCCCGATGGGCTGCGGCCAGCCCTGTTCCCCCCACCCCCGGTTACGCCCTGAGGGACCATCGTGAGCCGAGCTCCTCCTGGGGATCGAGGAGCCACGGGGCAGGGGCCGGGTTCCTGTGTCTGTCCCCTGCTCCCAGGGCACAGCCTGCAGCCAGGCCTGCTGAGCCCGTCAGGTGATCCAGGCAACGAAGCGGAAGACTCAGGGCCCCAGGGACCCTCAGGGCTCCCTGCCGCCCGGCGGACACTGCGCTCTTCTCTGGTTCCATGGCCCTGATCGCCTCCTGTGCTCCCCAGCCTCCCTGAGGTGGACTCTGGGCCCCCAGGGGCCCCTGCCGGGTGCTGAGGTGGGATCCCTGAGCTGGGCGCTGGGCGGGGGTGGGGGGGGAGGGTGCAGGGCAGGTGCCCAGCCATGTCCTGGGGTGGGATCCCCAGTGCTGGGGGGGTGGGTACAGGAAAGGCGCCCCCCTCGCCGGCAGGGTCACAGTGGCCCGAGGTCAGCCTCGGTTGCGCTGTAAGCCGTGGAAGTCTGGCCTGCCCAGCCCCAGCCTGCAGAGGCCCAGGCCTGCAGTGCTGCCCCCAGGACCATGACCCCCTCGTGGTCCCATTGGGTGTCTCTCCTCCTTATTCATTCAGGAGACTTTTCCCGACCTCGTGCCCCGCCAGGTACGCGGCAGCCGCGCGGGGAGCAACTTTTTCTGTTAGGCTTTTGTTTCTGAGGGTTTTGTTTTCCCCTTTCTGGCGGCGTTTCCTTTTCTCAGGTTCAGTTACCTAATCCTCTAACACAACACAAAAGCCTTTACCGGCAGCTAATGTCCGAATGAGCACGCCGGAGGTGTGGGGACACTTGTAACATGGGGCGCTAGGAGGGCCGACTGGCCGTCAGCGGCGGGAACCCCTCCTTCCACCCGGTGTGCTCAGGGAGGGCCGGCCCTGGCCCCCCGGAGAAGTCCTCGTTTGGGATCACGGGACGGACACGTGGAGGGGAAATGCCGGTGTTCTGAGCACCGCAGGGTAAGCAGAGACGGCCCTCAGCAAGACCCCCAACTCCCCCGGGGAACCCCAAAAATGTGAGGGCGAAAGATGAAGCGGAGGAGTCCAGGCTCTCAGGATGAAGGTTTTTGTCACGTCGCGCTTGTCAAAGCTCATGCCCGTGGGGTCTGGGTGAGGATGAGCCGCGCCCCCGCCCCACATGGGGGCTCCAACTCCCCGGGGCCCTGAATTCAAAACTCGAGGGTCTAAGAAGGGGGCGTGGGATGCAGGGCCTGTCCGTTGGGAGAGCCCGGGCCAAAGGCCAGCCCCGCAGGCCCAGCAGCTCGCCAGGCCGGGCCTCTGCCTCTTGCAAACGGCAGAAGGGGAGTCGGCCCGGGTGCCGCCGTGTGACTTCATTACAGACCCCGTCCGGGTCCTGGGCTCCCGCGGAGGCGGCCGTGCTGGCCGGCGTCGACAGTCGCACCTCTGTGGCCAGGGTATCGGGTGGCCTGCTTAGGCGACAGGTGCACGGCCGGGGGGCGGCGTGGATCCTCAGGCCTTGTGCACGGTTGTCTGGTGTGTTTTCCTGGGTGTGTTCCATGTGTTCTCGGGAGCTTGCAGGGCCCTGAAGTTGCAGCCCCAGGACGCAGGGGGGAGGAGAAGCCAGATGAAGGTGGGGGGATAAACACCCAGTGTGTTAGAGTCCCGAGGACAGCCCCCCAGGGAGCCCGGCCGAGATGAGCTGCGCAGGCCCGGGCCTCGGGGTGGGCGGCCCACTGGCCCATGAATAAGCGACTGGGGACTGTGACCCCCGGGCCTGCTCTCGGGGTGCGGGGGGTCTGCTCTCGAGGTCCAGCTGCAGGCGTTCATCCGCCAGCATCACCAGGGCAGAGCACTCCTGCGGTTCACCGGGTTCCCTTCCAGCGCCAATAGTAGCAGGTTGTAGCACCTGGAAATAGGGTGCTGCTTATTAAAAAAAAAAAATCCAGGTGTAGAACCTACACACGAGGCCTTTGGTGAGCGTATGTGGCTTTGTGAACAAGTCGGACGATGACTGGCCGCGGACTGAGAAGGGCAGTTGGTTGTCTGTCTGTCTGTGACCATTTTCAGCTCGAATGTGTATTGAACACTCCTTTATTTGTTAGTTTTTACCCTCGGAAGAGACGCACCTCCCACCCTGGGCAACACTGTAGAATGTTTTTTGACTGTTTTCTGTTCTTTAAAACAGGATTTCATCATCTTTGTAAACTCGGATCATTTTTGAATAGCCTCTCTTCCAGCAGGCCAGTGACCGCGCACAGGTCCGCGGAGCCTTTCTACTGTATTCTCATAATAAATATTAAGTATTTGTAGCAAACCGCGCGGCGTCTCGCTGAATCTTTCCATTGTGGTTACACTTCGCTTCCTCTCCCACATAAGCGGCTCCGAGTGAAAGAGAAGGAAGGAGACAGATCTCCATGGTAACTGGCCTCCTAGGGGTGCAACTGTGCATAAAAAATTATTAGCTTTGGGTTTCTCTGTAATTAAGCTTACGAGTTCCGATGATGATGGGTGTGTGTTGCTCGCAGTCCCTCGCTGCTCCCTCCACTCGGAAGTCGAAGCCCAGGTGCACTTCAAGTCCCACTTCCCGCGCCGACTGGCCCTTTGCCAGGTGCCCTGGCTTTGTGGTTTCATAACAGGACTTGTTTAGACATAACAAAGGGCTTGGGGGCAGGAAGGTGGCCAGGGGCCCGTTCGGGAGGGAGGCCGGGCCACGGGGCCACAGTGGTGCGGCCGGTACTTGGGCCGGGATCCCCGAGCTGCCTCGGGTCACAGCCCGAAACCTTCTTCCCACCGCACCTGTGACTTCTGCAGGTGTCCGGCTCGAAGCGGTGGCCTCCCGGCCCCTGCGGCCCCCAACGCCACCTGTCCACAGCCTGGGGGGCAGGCCCGGGCTGCTGGGGACAGACGGACCCACAGGCTGGACAGCTCTGACCCCGCCCCCGGCCCCCCTCCACCCCCTGCCCCCTGGTCCTCTGTGCCCCCCGCCCCCCGGGCCCTGACCCCAACCTCCTGCCCCCTGCCCCTGGCACCTCTGCCCTCTCTGCCCCCTGGCCCCCAACCCCCTGCCCCTCTGGCCCCTGGCCCCTGACCTGCCCCTCAGGCCCGGCCTCCCTGCCCTTCACCCCCTTCCCCCACCCCCTGGCCCTCTGCCCCCCGCCCCTCTGTGCCCCCGGCCCCCCGGGCCCTGACCCCGACCTGTTGCCCCCTGCCCCTGCACCTCTGCCCCCTCTGCGCTCCGGCCCCCAACCCCTTGCCCCCCACTGGCCTCTGTCCCCCGACCCTCTGTCCCCCGGGCCCTGCCCCCGGCCCCCTGCCCCCTCACCCTCTACCCCCCCCCCCGCCCGTCTGTGCCCCAGTGCCTCTGCCCCCGGAGCCCCTGGCCCCTCTGCCCCTCTGTGCCCCCAGCCCCTGTGTCTCCCCCGCCGCCCCCTGCCCCCTCAGCACTCTGCCCTGAGCCTTAGCATTGCTCAGGGATCCTCAGTGGATCCCCGGTCAGGGCAGCGCCCAGTTGCCAGCCCGGGACCACGTCCTCCAGGGATTTTGATTTCTGACACTGCCCCCCGCACCTGTGCTCCTCGGCCTCGGGCAGCCCCGGCCGTCGCGGTGCACCCCCCACACACCCCGCCCAGGAAGGCCACCCCCCCACGAGCCCGGGGTGAGCGGGCTCCCACTGCAGGCGGCCGTGGCCACTCGGTGGGTGAAGAGCTGCCGGGACGAGAGCTGTGAGCTCCTGGAGTCGGCGCCGGATCCGAGGACCGAGCACCGAGCCCCAAGCCCCTAGGACTGAGCCCCAACCACTGAGCACCAAGCCCTGAGCCCCAAGGACCGAGCACCGAGCCCCCAGCACCAAGCCCTGAGCACTGCACACAGGCCGGGCCCGGACGCCGCCTCCCAAGGCACCTGCTGCTGACACAAGCCGCTGGGAGACCTGGGGTCGCGTCCTCATCAGCCTCTCGCTTGATTGCAAGTTTGAAAAAAGCCACCTGGCCCCTTGGGCCACAGTTTCCTCACTGTAAAATGAGGTTGGACAAAAAAATAACCTAGGACTCGGCTTTTTTTTCCTCTCCCCTCCACCTCCTGTTGTTTTGGGGTTTTTTCTTCCCATCACCGTCCACCTCCCCCCTACCCCCCCACCCCCGTTCCTAAAAGCATTCCGATTTCCAGCAGGGACTCCCCGCTGCACTGTCTGCTATGATCCCGACAGGCCCTCCCGCTGCTGAAGCCAGAGGCCCCCGCTTGGCCCGAGACCCCTTCTCCCAGGACTGAGTCAGGAAGGAGGCAGGGGCGGCTGCAGGGTGTCCCTCCCGGGAGAGGCCGTCACCCCCCCAGGAGCACCCCTGCATTCTCTGCGTTCCCAAGCCCTGTCCTCCAGCCTCCCACTGGCCCTGGAGCCTCCAGTCGGCCTTCCAGCTACCCCCCTGGTGCCCAGGTCGTCCGAGTCCAGGCCTAGTGCCTGCAGCAAGGACCTTGCCTGCCACCAGCATGTCTAGGTAGCTAAGTCCCTGTCCAGCTTTGAACTTCGTGACCTTCCGAGCCTTCTCAGGGTCGTCCTGGAAGCCCTGAATGCCCTTCCAGATGGAGTCCGGCCCTTCGCTTCTCCCCATGCAGCGGTTAGAATCCAAGGGCGATGAGAAAAATATAAAGTCCCTAAAGGTTTAGTCACCCGGGGGGCTGCTGATTAAACACAGTCTTCCAGTGTTTCCCCAGCTCTGGACACAGGTAACTCCAAATTAAAAATGTTTCTTTGGCAGCCTCCCTGTGGTGACAGTAGCACGGAAAGATAGTTAAGTGATAAGGCCAATGGACTAGAACATTGTGAGAGGCTAATTGATCCATCTCCATAACATAAATGCCAAGAATTAATAGAAAAATAAATGTCCCAGGGAGCTGAGGTCCTGACAACCTTGGAAGCTATTCTCTGCTGACCTCCACCTCCCACCCTTGAGTAGCCCTTGGTCTTACTCCATGTTCACCAAGCTCTTTCCCTTTCCTGCAAAACACACATGCACGCAGCCCAAATGCTCCCTTCTAGACCTGGATAAAAGCCAATGAATGATTTCAGCCTGTTGGGTTTTCATCCCAAGCGAATTTTCCAAGCAGCCCCTGAAGATCTCCCCTCTGCTCACAAGCCCCCTCTTGTCTCCCTGCCCAATGTCCGGGAGTTACTGTGACACGGTATCAGAGCACGGTCGGGGGGCGAGGAACAAGCCTTATGAAAGGGAAGGAGTAGGAGTGGGAAGATGTGCTCACTGGTGTCCCATCAGGCTCACCATCCTACAGACGTGGGGCAGTGAAGTCCCCGTCACAGCCAGCCCCCAGCCCCCAGCCCCAGAAACCGCACGTCGTTAGCCTTCCATGGACCAACCAGAGATGGGAACACCTCCTCTGTTATGGTTGAACTATTACTCTTCTCCTCCATCAAGTAAGGAGACCAGCAGCCATCTGCCCCGACCAGCTTAACTCCTAATTTTTTTTTTTTTTTTTTTTTTTGCATCAAACTCAATCCGGCCTCTCCTCTAAGGAGCTCTGATGTGCATAGAAACTTAGAAATGAGAGACCCCCAGACTTAAACTATCATCTCCCCTTCTTCAGTGTATTGTTCCCTCCCATTCTTTCTCTTCTTCTCATTGTTTGGAATGAGGCCTATATCCGTATTCCCTCAATTTTTTTTACCCCAAAATAGATGACCCATGAATATAGTCATCCGTGTATTGTAAACATGTATTCCCCAGTACTATTTCAGGAAGGCCAGAAGTCATCTACAAGAGTAAACATAAGTTAAAAGAAAAAAAAAACTATAAATAAAAACAATTATAAAGAGCAGAGAAAGGAAACCAAATACCTGATATTCACTAATTAAAGCAATTAGGCAATAAATTGCACTGAATTTCCTGGCAACCAAAACAAACAAAAAAATAAAAGGGAGTACTTTATAACATGAAAAGGATTGAAAATTCATGAGCTAAGCATTCAACTTAAATGTTTAGAAAAAAATGTGATTCTAGAACTTTGTCTTCTTTCTTTCTTTCTTTCTTTCTTTCTTTCTTTCTTTCTTTCTTTCTTTTTTTTAAGATTTCTATCTATACATGAGAGAGAGAGAGAGAGAGAGAGAGGCAGACACACAGGCAGAGGGAGAAGCAGGCTCCATGCAGGGAGCCTGATGTGGGACTCGATCCCGGGTCTCCAGGGTCATGCCCTGGGCTGAAGATGATGCTGAACTGCTGAGCCACCCGGGCTGTCCTAGAACTTTGTTTTCTAATATTAAACATAGAAGTCATGGCAGCTATTTCCAACCAAAAGCAATTTTGTCCCCCAGGGGACACGTAACAATGTTTGCAGACATGTTTTGTTGTGCTACAGGTGTCCAACAGGTAGAGGCCAGGTGGCTGCTACACACCCTGCAGCGCACAGGACATGCCTCCACCTTCAAGGACTACCTGCCCCCAAATGTCAATAGTGCTTTGTTGAGAAACCCTGAGTGACTTGTCTGAATTTCCATCCAGGAGCAGAGGAAGATGTTAACTGGACAAATTTTCAGAAAACAAATAAATAACATTTAAAAAAAAGAAAAAAAAATGGAAAATCCAAAGAATGCATTTTAATATATTTCCCTAAATTGAACTGTCTGCCATACTGCTTATGGGGGGTGGGGATCGAGAGGCTCAACAAAGCCAAGAGTTGGTTCTTCAGAACCAACCTCTGATGAGATTCACCAAGAAAAAAAAAAAAATGAACATCCTAGGAATTAGAAAGTAGATATAAATAACCATTGAAACAGAAGGGGCTCTAAAGGTAATAAGTGAATACTATGAACTGTTTGCTCATAAACTTGAAAACAAAATTAAACAAATTGACAAATTCCTAGAAAAAAAGATGACCTGCCAAAGCTGAATTCAAGAAGAAATATTCAGAGTAGTTTTATAACAGTTAAAGAAATTAGTAGTTTAAAATCTTGCCACAGCATTTATATCCTGTGAATGAAGAGTTATTTCATGCAGAAACTTGTACACAAATGTTCGTGGCAGCTTATTTTTCAATACTTAAAAGAAGCTGGAGGAATTTAATAATAATAATATCCTTTAACATGGTTCAAAGTATCATAAGGCCATTTCGAGATGATGTTCCTAGGCTTAGGAGATAGATGTGAGCAGCACATGAGTAAGATACACTGTTACCTTTAAAACAATTTTCTTTAAGCCTTCAAACCACAGAAGCATTCAAAATAAATTTTAACCACATAACAGTTAATTTGCTAGCTTTTGTTTTCCCGAAGAGCCAAATACTGAAAACTACTCCAATGTTCTTCGATTGATGAACTATGGAGGAAACTCTGGCGCACCCATACCACCAAGCACTAGTCAGCAAATAAAAGATGAACTAGTGATACCCGCAACGTGAAGGAACCCCAAGAAAATTATGCCGAGTGTATAGACCAATCTCAAAAGGAGACCTATTGCACCATTTCATTTGTGTGACATTCAGTAAATAACATTAACAGAAATGGAGACCAGATTTGTGAGGCCAGGAGGTAGGGGTAGAGATAAAGGATGGGTGTGGCAAGTGAGGAGTAAGAGAAGGGACTCGTGTGGGGATGGGATCACTCACTATCACAATTACAGGCCAGTTACACGAGCTACACACACACAAACACGACGAGTGCAGACATAACTTGGTGAAATCTGAATAAACCCTATGACTTATACCAATGTCCATATCTTGTGGGAGGTTAGGAGAAGCACACGCAGGATTTCTCTACACATTTCTGTGAAACCTCTTGTAAATCTACCATTATTTCAAAGCAAAAAGTTTAGAAAATGAATATATAAGAAAATAATCTTACAGAGACAATCCCAGGCCTAGGGGTACAAGTTTTAGATGTGATCCGACAAGCTTTCAAGAAACAGATAATTTCCTCTTACAAATTCTTCCAGAGAGAAAGAAGAAACAAAAAGTCAACTCTCCAATCCACCTGATGAAGCCATATAAATCTGAAAACAAAGAGCAAGAAAAGTCCAAGAAAATTACATGCCAGTCTTCCCCATGAATATGAATGAGCCTCCCCCAAAGTAAGGAGGTTACTTACCCTAGCAGTGAATAAACTATGTGAGATACCAATTTTGAATTAGATTTATTCTAAGAATGAAAGAATGATTTTATAAAATCTAGTAATGTAAGTTATCATATTACAGAGAAAATGGGGAAAACATAAAATTCTGCAGACAACCAAAAGCTCTTAGTAAACTGGGGGGAAAATACAACTTCTTTAAAATAAAGGAATCCACACACACACACAAAAAAAAAAACCCACAGTAAACAAACACTGGTGAAACATTAAAAGTGTTTCTTTTAAAATTAGAGACAAAAGAAGACAATATCTCTCATCATTTCTATCTAGCCTTGTACTGGAAACCCTCGCTAGTACAGGAAGCAAGGAAAAAGAAATATAGTGTCATAAATGGAAAGAAAATAATTTTTATTATTCATAGATGATATGATTATTTACATTTCAAACCCCAAATACTAAGAAATTATTGTAAGAGAATTTAGCTAATTTCTAAAGATAAGATCAACCATAAAAAAAAATTAACCAAAAAATAAGAGTAAGAATACTTTAAAAATATTATTGCAATAGCAACAAAAACTTTAATACACCCAGGAATAAACTAATGAGAAATGTGCTAGCCCTCTATGAACATTAGCCCCCCAATATTTCAAAACTTTAAAGATCATTAAATAAATGGAGAACTATCTTTTCATGGCAAGGAATATTCAGTATCATAAAAATATCAATTCTTTCTAACATTTACAAAAAAAAATTCTAATTATAATATTTCATGTTTAGGGACGCCTGGGTGGCTCAGCGGTTGGGTGTCTGCCTTGGGCTCACGGTGTTGTCCCGGGATCGAGTCCCACAGGGAGCCTGCTTCTCCCTCTGCCTGTGTCTCTGTGTCTCTCTCTGTGTCTCTCATGATTAAATAAAATCTTTAAAAATATGATATTTCATGTTTAGTAGAGATCTTTCTATAAATAAACAAGATAATTCTAAATTTTTAAGAACAAATGACCCAACAATTCTACTTCTGGGAATATAGCCAAAGGAAGTGAAACACTACGTATCTGCACGCCTAAGTCGGTTGCAGCATTATTTACAACAGCCATGACATGGAAAGAACTAACCGTCCACTAATGGATCAATGGGCAAAAGAGTCATGGTATATATATGGACAGAATATTATAGAAAATAAGGAAATCCTGCTATTTGCCACAACGTAGATGGACACGGAAGACATTATCTTAAGTTAAATATTCAGACAGAAAGACAAATACCATGTGATTTCACTTGTGTGTTCAATCTAATTGAAGAAAGAAAAAAAGGAAAAGGTCACAGAAAAAGAGATCAGACTTGTGCTTACCAGAGGCAGGGGTTGGGGAAGACTGGCTAGAGGAGGTCAAAGATTACAAACGTCTAGTTATAAAGAAGTCCTAGCGATGTAACGTACACCATGACTACAGCTAACACGGCTATGTGGGGTATAAAAATTAAGAGACTAAATCCTAAGTAAATCTCATCACACGGTAGAATTTCTTTTACTTTTTTTTCCTGTATTCATATGGGATGATGGATGTTAAAAACTTAGTGTAGTGATTATTTCACAATACATGTAAGTCGAATCATTATGCCACACACGTTACACTTACACAGTTCTGCATGTCAATTACATCGCAGTAACACTGAAAAGAGAAAACCTTATACCATAAGATTCCATTTATATGACATTCTGGAAAGGCAAAAAAAAAAAAAAATTACGGAAAACAGATCAGTGGATGCCAAAAATTGAGGGTTGGGGAGGACTCACTAGTAGGAATATAAGGAAACACTGTCAAATGATCTTTGACAAAGATGCCAATGTAATACAATGGAGTAAAAATCTGTTTAACAAGTGGCCTTGAAATAAAAGGGTATATATATGAACCTTTTTTAAAATATATGTATAAGAAAAAAACCCTTTTTTGGGGTCACAGCAACCCCCTTTGAGGTAGCTTGAATGATACTAAAAAAAAAAACACAATAAGTTAAAATGACTCATGAGTTAGAAATGTTGAAATGATTCATTCATTAGAGGAGAAAAAAGAGTTTGTGACTTGGGGTAGGAGAGGGATGGTCAAAAGTTTCCAGAAGAGAAAAACCAAAAACCTTAAAAATTTGATAATTCGATTTCATCAAAATTAAAATTTTATACTCATCACAAAAGACAATAAATAGGCAAACCACAAACTGAGAGAAAATAATCACAAAATACTTCTCTAACAACTACAACTCCATAAAAGACAATCCAATAATTGTAAGTGGGCAAAAGAAAGAGATAATTCGCAAAAGAAGATAGGTGATTTCAGTGAATAAGCACTAGAAAAAGATGCTCAACATCGTTGATTATCGGGGACATGCAGACGGACGCCGTCCGTAAGTGCTGCCACGCATCCACCACAAGCGCTGAGATCATAGACCGACCATACCAAGTGTTGACAAGGATCGGAAGCAACTGGAATTCTCCTGTATCGCTGACGGGAGTGTGAAATGGTGCAGCCACTGTAGAACCTGTGCGGCAGGGGCTTTGAACAGACTCCGATCCAGGTGTCAGCCCAGGCCGCGGTCTCATCAGAGACCCAAATGGGGGAAAAATTCACCTGTCAGTCCCCAGACTGCTGGCTGCTTCCAGCTCTCAGGCCACCCCCCACGCCCCCGCCATGCCCTATCACGTGACCCCTCTACCTGCAATTCACACACGGCAGCTTGTTTCTTCAAGGCCAGTGGGTGCTACTTCTCTTTCCAGGCTTTGAAGACCAGCGTCTCATATAACAAAACATCATCATAGGGGTACCTTTGCCATGTGAAGTAAATAATCAGTTCAAGGGGGTGACCTCCCATCACTTTTGCCATATTCTGTTGAATAGAAGAAAGTCACAGGTTCCAACCACGCTCACAGAGAAAGTCATTATAAAAGGGTATGACTTACTGGGGTCACCCTCGGTTCTACCTGCCATAGCTTTGGAAGTAGCAGCACGTTCCCCCTCCCATTCTCCAGGCGAACCACATGCCCGTGTCCATCAACTGTAGCCCGTGTGGCAAGATGAAAATCCCTAGCTCTGCCCTCTGTGAAGACGTCAGGAGACATTTGCCTTAGGAGGGAATGGGTGGGGAACAACCCTGGCTTCGCTGCGTCGGGGAACAGGCTCCAATGAGGAGTGCTAGACGACACGCTGGAGGCACTTCCCATTTCTGGGAAGTGAGTTAATTCACTCAACCTTGCACTCATTTTTTTTTTTTAAATCTATGATCTAGGCCCTGAATAGGGACTGGAGGTAAGGAAAAATTATCATGGTCCCTGAACACAGGATCCCAACCACCCACACTGGACCCAGATTCTACGGTTTGAATCCATTTGAATGATACCTTTGCTACATTTCTCAGCCTTGCGGCCTTTTGGAGATCTGGGAATGGCCACTCGCTGGGAAAAGCTGTGCCCATCCATTTAACACAGAGGTGGTCAAGAGCCCTTGGCCCTAGGGGTCAAGGGGAGGAAGTCGCAAAGGTAGGGGACACAAAGAAAGAGAATGGGACTAGGTCAGGGTATTGGAGTTTCAGGACTCCGTCCCAGGGTACGTTCCTGGAAATCTCCAGAGCTAAGAGTCTTCATTTTTTATGGGGAGGGGGTGGCTTGAACCAATGCATATCTAACTCTTCACCACTAAAAATCCACTTTTATTATTCCCCAATAGATAAACAGATAAACATTTTGAAAGATTAGGTCTATCTAAGTGAGCCGCACATAGTAAAAGCCAGTTAAGCGGTGCTCCTGCGGCATCAGTGGTGTTACACCGGAGGAGCCCATGTTTCTGGCAGACCTAGACAGCCAGGGCGTCTACACCAAGTGCAAGACATTTGGGAAATCGAGAAACGCTCATGGAACCAATGCTATTGCTGTGGCCCTTCGTGCATCCAGCAGCCTGGCCCACCCAGTAGCTCCTTAAAGGGGCACAAGAGCCCCAGGGTAATCCTGGAGATGACCGGGTGTCCTATCATTTTTATAGCTATGCATTTATTTTAATATGCAGTAATAAAAAGCTATGACCAGCCCATCAAACAAATGAGATACCTATTAAACCGCATGAAAAAACTTCAGAGAATAAAGAAGTACGAATCCAAGGGCTCCCTGGCTCGGATGGTCAGGGCCACATGCAAGCGGCCAGCATTTGGTAAGCCCGGGACCAGCCCGCGTCCTGCGAGGCCATCCGAGGCCCAGTGGGGCTCTCTGCCGCACTGGAAAGCGGTGCTCGGGGCGGCCACGCGGGCTCCCCAGCTATTCGATTTCTACGCTTTGAATTGGCGGTCAGCTAGTTTAACAAGAGCCCTCGCCTTCTCAGCCCTATAATTTGCTGTCAAGTATCAAAATGCAAATCAAAACATGACAATGGCCGGGGATATTTTGCCTTGAGATCTAAAAAATAATATTTTTCTCACTAAGGACCAAACACAGGCTGTTGCACTCAGAGACGCATCAGTACTGCACCCCGAGCTGCCCCGACGCTACCCCGGGCCTCCTCTGGGGGACACACGACGACACCTGCTTTAAAAATCTCTCTTCTCGCTCCTCAGCATTTTTCCTGCTAAGAAGCTGACGGTGAAAAAGCGCATATGAAGCCTCCAGCCCTGACGCTGGTGATCGCGGGGCCTGACAGCCGCCCCAGCTGCCCCGGCCTGTCCGCAACCCCCCCCCCCCCCCCCCCCCGCCCCCGGCTCAGCACCGTGGACAGAGAGCCGCAGCGCGGAGCCCATCTCCCGATTACGTGTACTCCCTCCATTCCTCAGATGCACGTTTTTCAGAGAGGAAATTGGCATTTTTATGTCTCTTATGGATGGGATGCTTTCTTCCCATCTTTTATAGTTTGGAGATGCTCTTTAGAATCCCGGATGAGGAGGAAAAGGATGAATCTTTCTTTCAGCCTTGGAGTTTCCCAAAAGGCGAAGCATGAAGGAAGGCCTTGCAGCAAGGCCCAGGGGGCAACACCATCCCCGGGGCCAGAAGGACCGAGCTACATCCTCCCCACCCCTTTGTGAGGCAGGTAGAGGACGAGGGAGTCACCCCAAACTTAGCTTCAGTGCAGCGATTAAGGGATGAGGGAGATTTGTCTTGTACCAAGGCAAACGCACCGATAATGGCTTGTAAGATGGTGGCAGTTGCCATCTGCTTATTTGTTCCAGAGTGAAATATGCTCCTATTTGAAGAAAATATAATGGGTGCTGGGCACACCATCTGGCTTACTTCTCTGAAGGATTCTGAACACTTTTACCTCTTCCTTTGATGAATGTTATGCTGGAAACTTCCGCCGCCTTCTTTTCTCCCCTTCCCTCTGCCCTTCTAGAATCTGCTTCCAGCCTGCCCCAGTTCTAGGCTCCCCGTAGCATCCCTGGCTTCCATTATACACCCATCTTCTAATGCGACTCACCTCTTGGGCTGACTGCTCTCTCTGGACCTGTGGTTTCCACACCACTCGGGGTGCCTGGAAGTCCAACAGGGGAAGACAGCACACTCACCATGGAAATATTCTGTAAGTCCTGGGAGGAGGAAAAATATAGGAAATAAAGGACACAGTGGTCAACACACTCTTTTCTTGGGAGCCTGTCCTTTAATATTTATCACTGTTGGAATTGGGGCGGGAGGGACACAGTCACCTTGTGAACATGTTTTACGCTCGATTAAGGCCAATCATGACAGTAACAGCAGCTGTAATATTTCACATTAGTAGAGCTTGAGTTACATTTCAAAGACCTAGCCCACCTATTGTCTCACACCCCCTGGTGCAGCTCCAGCACAGGATACGCTTAAGGACCTGCCTTAATTGAACCTCTTCAGTGAGGTGGTATTAACTAACAGAACTCACAAGAAGCTCCCTACGTTCACGCCCACAAAGTGGAGCGATGCCTCCAGGTCACTGGCTAACAGAAACCAAAGGGGGTTTAGGAGAGTGAAAGGGAGGAGACCATAAAAACTTATGGGACATTCTTGACAGTGAAATGGGATGCCCTTAATAATTCAGCTG
The DNA here is from genome assembly GCF_011100685.1 of Canis lupus familiaris. Taxonomy (NCBI): domain Eukaryota; kingdom Metazoa; phylum Chordata; class Mammalia; order Carnivora; family Canidae; genus Canis; species Canis lupus. The sequence goes on along the minus strand of NC_049224.1, from coordinate 2,853,470 downwards.
GGACCACGGGCCTGTCCTAGGCAAACTAGAAAGTACAGCCAGGGGCCCTGCTAGACTTTGCCCCCTGACTGGTTCCATTCAGAGCCCTTTCCCTCAAACAAATCAACATTGATGTTGAATTTATACAAACTGAGATTTATTTAGGATGCATGCAAAACACTAGGGAGGGACAGGGGTGGACTTCCAGAAAATATATCTAAAAGGCATACTGGGGAACAAAAAATATATATTGCTCGTCAGGTTGAACTATATGAGAAGGTCCTGGCAATGAAATTCAGAGCAAGATATGTGACTCTGCTGGAAGAGAGAAATGTTACACAACACACCAGTCCCTTCCATTATCTTGTCAGCCCAAGGGCAGCATGTTGGCTGCTCTGTCTGGTTGACTCTAAAGGCAGTAGGCTGCTCATAGGACTTAGTGAAGAGGGCTGCTGGGGGCTAGGAGGAGCATATCGGTGAGGATATCAGCAGAACACATGAGAAAGAAAGCTTCTCCAGCTGCGGAGTCACATGTAAGTGATGACAGTCCTCCAAATTTGGGTTACCTAATCTGTGTGTGGCAGGGGTCACAGTTTAAACAAAAACCACACCCTTGCATAATCTGGCATCAGCCCCAGTTTGAACCGTATCCTGGAGGATCCAGGTCTACCTGGGAATAATTATAGGACTGTTGGGGCAACCTTCTGGAAGCTCTAGTTGGATAAATAATTGAGGAGTCAAGTCAGTAAGGAAGGAGGGAGTGATTTCAGGCACACAGAGTCTGTCACTCAAATGACCCCCAGCTAATATAGTCCATCCAGAGGGGCCAATTTAGATATCTATATCTCTTTTTAAAATACCATCCCCCAAGGCCACAATTCCGCTAGTACCAGACCCCAGACAACGATGCCACAATAAAGAGAATTACAGATCAATAACCCTGATGAACACAGATGCAAAAATCCTCAACAAAATATTAGGAAACCCAATTTAACAATTCATTAAAAAGATCATCCACCATGGCCAAGTGGGATTTATTCCAGGGATGCAAGGATGGCTCAACATCTGCAAATCAATCAATGTGATATGCCAAATTAACAAAGGATAAAAATCATATGATCAATAGATGCGGAAGTATTTGACAAAATTCAACATCCATTGATTAAAAAAGAAGTGAGTAAAGAAGGAACATATCTCATCATAATAAAGGCCATACAATACAGTCCTACAGCTAACATTATACTCAGTGAACAGGAATAAGACAAGGATGCCCATTCTCACCACTTTTATTCAATGCAGTTATTGGAAGTCCTATCCAGAGCACTTAGGCAAGACAAAGAAATAAAAGACACCCAAATCCGAAAGGAGGAAGTAAAACTATCACTCTTTGCAGATGACAAGATATTATATACAGAAAACCCTAAAAACTCCTCCAAAAAATTGGCAGAACTAATCAGAGAATCCATTAAAGGTTGCAGGATACAAATCAATACACAGAAATCTGTTGCATTTCTAACTATCAGAAGAGAAATTAAGAAAACAATCCCATTTATACTTGCATCAAAAATAAAATAATACATAGGAATAAAATTAACCAAGGAGGTGAAAGATGTATACACTGAAACTATGAGACACTGAGGATGACACAGATAAATAGGAAGGTATTCCACACTCATGATTGGGAAAGCTAAATTGTCAAAATGTCCACACTACCCAAAGCAAGCTACAGGTTCAATGTGATCCCTATCAAAACCCCAATGGCATTTTTCACAGAAACAAAATCAAACAATCCTAAAGTTTGTGTGGAACCACAAAAGACCCCCTAGTAGCTAAACAATCTTGAGGCAGGAGAACAAAGCTGGAGAATGATACTCCCTGATTTCAAACTCTGTTACAAAGCTATAGTAGTCAAAACTGTATGGTATTGGCATTAAAAAAAAAGACACATAAATCAGTGAAACAGAACAGAGAACTTGGAAATAAACCCCCATAAATATGGTCAATTTGTTTATGACAAAGGAGCCGATGGGGAATGGACAGTCTCTTCAACAAATCCTGCTGGAAAAATTAGCTGCATGTAAAAGAATGAAATGGGACCCCTACCTCACACCATACACCAAAATTAAAGACTCTAACTTAAGACCATAAAAAAAATCCCAGAAGAATACATTGAAAGTAAGCCACTTTACATCCATCTTAGCAATGATTATTTTGGATTTGACACCAAAAGCAAAGGTAACAAAAGAAAAACAAGTGAGATTACATCAAACTAAAAAGCTTCTGTACAGCAAAGGAAACCATCAACAAGGTGAAAAGGAAACCTAACCAATGGGAGAAAATATTTGCATATAATTTCTTTTTAAAAAGATATTTATTTATTTGTGAGAGACACACAGAGAGAGGCAGAGACCCAGGCAGAGGGAGAAGCAGGCTCCATGCAGGGAGCCCGATGCGGGGACTCGATCCCAGGACCCCGGGGTGATGCCCTGGGCTGAAGGCAGCTGCTCAACTGCTGAGCCCCCCCAGGCGCCCAGCAAACCATTTCTAATAGGGGGTTAATAGCCAAAATATATGAAGAATGTATACAACTCAATGGCAAAGAAAACAATCGAATTTTTTAAATGGGCAGAAGATCTGAATGAACATTTTTCCAAACGTGACATAAAAGTGGCCAACAGGTACATGAAAAGATGCGCGACATCACTCAACAGCAGGGAAATGCAAATCAAAATAATGAGATGTCCCGTCACACCCGTTAGAAAAGCTCCCAGCGCGAAGACAAGGCCTAACAGGGGGCGCCAAGACCGGGAGGGGAGGGGACCCTGACGGTGGCGGGAATGCAAACCGGGGCGGCCACTGTGGGAAACTGTAGGGAGGTTCCTCGAAAATTTAAAAGCAGGATCCTCCTACGGACGATCCAGCTCTTCCACTTCTGGGCATTTATTAAAAGAAAACGAGAACACACCTTGTAGGAGGCCTCGGCCCCCGCGTTCACTGCGGCGTTACTCCCGGCTCCGGGGTCGGCCAGCGACCCGCTTCCGCCGGTGAATGAACGAAGACGCTGTGTCACATACACACCTTGCTGCATATATTAAGTAAATGATTCTTTTATTCATATATATTAAGTGTACGTGTGTGTGTGTGTATAAAATTCAGCCATAAAAAGAAATGAAAGCGCGACATCTGCAACGACATGGGTGAAGCCGGAGGGCATTACGGTCTGTGAAGGAAGTGACACAGGAGGACACATACCGCAGGATCTCACTTACCGGTGGCAGTTGAAGCAATAAGCGAAGGGTCGAGCTGGGGGCGCAGGGAACAGAGTGGGGGTGGCGCTCTGGGGGAGGGGAGTGCCCTGGGGGGAGGCCAGGGCGCCAGCTTCCACCTAGGGAATAAGTCAGCCACCCCTGGGATGGCGGGGCGCGGGGCGCTGATGGTGAAGGAAACCACCTGCGGAAAAAAAAAAAATAAATAAATAAATAAATAAAAAAGGAAACCACCTGCGGAGGCGACAGTTCCCGAGAGCGGAGGGTAAGGGTCCTCGAGACATTCGGTCGGTGCCAGGGGTCAGCCGGGGGGGGCGCCTTGCAGGACCCCCAGACCCGGAGTCGTCCTGCGGGACCCCTGAAGTTGGCATGTTGTGTGGCCAGGGTTCTTCACAAAAACCAAACCAAACAGCCGCACGAGCAGCGGCCGCACCTGTTCGCACCCCAGTTCCCGCAGAGCAGCGCGCCTGGGGCCCAGGGCTGCCTGGGGGGGCGGGCAGTGCTGGCAGCAAAAGCCTGAGCCAGGAAGCCCCCGTGCTCCTCCTGGGTCACAGTGCTCCCCCTTGCATCACCATGTGCCTTCTGTATCACCGTGCTCCCCTGCATCACCCTGCCTCCCTGCGTCATCCTGCCCCCCTGCATCACCCTGCTCCCCCATCACCCTGCCCCCTGCATCACCCTGCTCCCCCATTACCCTGCCCCCTGCATCACCCTGCTCCCCCATTACCCTGCCCCCTGCGTCACCCTGCTCCCCCATCACCCTGCCCCCTGCATCACCCTGCTCCCCCATTACCCTGCCCCCTGTGCCACTGTGCTCCCCCATCACCCTGCCCCCCTGCATCACCATGTGCCCCCCTGTGACACCCTGCTCCCCCCACCATCCTGCCCCCCTGCATCACCACGCCCCCCCGTGTCACCGTGCTCCCCCCACGCAGTCTCCAAGGCACCTGCAGGCCAGGTATCGGGGCACCCTCCACCCCCAGCCTCCGAGCCCTGCACTGCCCGCCGCCCGGCTCCTCTCCCGGGGCCGCCACCCCCACCGCGACTGCCCTGCGCCCCCAAGTGCCTGGCAGCAGGTCTGTGTCCCGAGCTGGGGGACGGGAGTCCTGGGCTGCGGCTCCCCCCTCTGCAGCTGCCCCGCCTGCCCCGGCGGCGCCCATTCTTGGCGCAGGATCACCATGCTCCCCCACCCCCCCTGCTCCAGGCGGTCCCCGGGGCCCTGGCCTTGCACCCCTTCCCGCGGCCCGTGACCCTCGGGCCCAGGCCCTGGAACCTCGAGCTCCTCGCGGGCGTTTCTCCCACGGTGGCCTTGGGGGCTGGCAGGAGTCTGGGCGGTGAAGCAGGGGCACGGGGTGGGGGACCTGCCACCTGCCACCTGCCACCTGCCGAGGTGCAGCCCGGCCTGCAGCAGGCCCGTGACCACAGCCCCTGCCCCGCCGTGACCTCCCACTTGCTCTGCAGATTCTGCATCACCTGTGTCCGCCCCCCCCCCCACCCCGCAGGTGCCTCTTATGGCCCCGCTTCCCCTCCCCCGCAGGTGCCTCTGACGGCCCGCTTCCCCCCACCCCGCAGCGGGAAACCGAGGCCAGGATCGGCGTGGAGCAAACGCGGAGCAGCGGGGGCAAGCCCGGGACAGGAGCGGCGGCTCGAGCTCGCCCACCGGGACCTCGCAGCCTGCAAGCCCTCCCCGGGCACCGCATCTGCCTCAGGGTCTACTGGCGTCTGCGCAGGCGGCCCGTCCTAGAAACAGGCCTGAGCTGGGGCCGGAGTCTGGGGTGCTCGTGGCTGCTCCCCGCTTGCTGCAACAGGGCCGAGGGCCCAGGTCCCCACCCAGCCGCAGCCCCCTCCCGGGGAGGCCGGGCAGCCCCCTCCGCAGCCTCAACTCCTCCCGGAGGTTCTGCAGGAGCCCCGAACGCTGCAGAAGAGACCGGGGGGCCCAGGGGGCCTCTCCCAAAGCCCAGGGCTGCGAGTCCCGGGCTCCCTCCCCGCTGCCCTCGGGAGCCCTCGGACGGCGCCCCGGTCACCCACCCCGTGCCCCCTGGCCGCCCCCGGGGACCACCGAGGAAGGGGAGGCGGGAAGGGGGCACCTCTTCCGACAGCAGGAAGGATCCCCCCCGCCCAGTCCTGCTTCTGCTTTGGAAACCAGCTGCCCGGCCATCGGCCAAGGACAGGTTCCAGGAGAGCGGGGTGCCCGAGAGCCCCGGGCCGGCCAGGTCAGGTGGGCATCGCGGGGCGCCGGGCGGCCTCGTCCCCCAGGCCGGCCCTCAGGAGGGCAGCTCGGCGCGGGGCCAGGGGGCAGCCGGGGGGCCTGCCGGGTGTGGGTGCGGGCCGCCAGCGCCTCCCTGCACACCCCACACCTGCCGAGCTCGGCGGGCACCCCGGGCAAGCAAGTGTCGGTCCCAAACCCAAGAGGGGCCCGTTCAGCCCGAGCCAGAGGCCGCCCAGCTTGAGCTCCCCTTTTTTCTCGAGCGCCCACCCCACGTTTCTTCCCCCTTTTCAGCTCATGTGCCTTGGGCCTCGTTCTTCTGCCCCCCAGTTAGTTAGGGACCCTCGCTGCCCGTCACTGTTGATATTACTGAGGTGCTCGCCTGTCTTCTAAGGACGGGCCCACCCCGGATCCTGGCCAGGGTTCCCCTCCACTCCCGGGCTGGGGTTCGGGGCGCCCCGCTTACCGAGCCTTCAGAGGCGTTCCCGCCCGCATCCGCCGTCTTGGAGCGGCTTTAGCCTGTTTCCCACCCGCGACGGTCCTGCCGTCATCCACAGAAGACTGTCCTCATTCTGATTTGGGGGGAAAACGGGAACATAATCTGAGCCCAGAGACAGGAGACTGGGGCGGCCGGGGAAAGCCGCCCCCGCCGGGCATCCAGTGCCCGTGGCCTCTCATCTCGGAAGTCGGGCTCCGTGTGCACTTGCGTGGCCACACGGCGGGAAGGTCACACGGCGGGAAGGTCGCGCAGCCGGGCCGTGGCGGGGCTCCAGGCCGAGCCGGTGCGGTGGGCGCGAGGCTGCAGCTGCTCCAACAGCAACACTGCGCGGACTGGGTTTCGTAACGGATTTAGGGGATCCTGGGCCCCGGGATGTGGGTTCTCGGGGTGCTGGAAGGTGGTCCATGAACCCCGCGGGGCGCACATGCTGCTGGAGGCCTGGAGGCCGCAGCTCTCCCCCTGTCCTTGAGCACCTGCGCGGGCCCAGCCCCCCACCCCGCCTCTCCCCTCCCAGGGCCGCGCTGATGGCTTGGTGTGCACGGCCGCCCCGGGACACTGTTCCACCGCGACCCCTGGCCTCTCTTCCCCGGGGCCCGGTTCAATGGCTCGGGGACTCGCAGCCGCCAAGCAAGCGTCAGGAGGAGGTGAGAGCGATTCTGAGGCACGATGATGGTCCCCCCGCCCCGGCCCCGCACACAACACATTAAAATCACTAAAATAATAGAACATAACCCTACGGGGTGAGGCTAATCCCTTAATAACCATCACCATCTTGTCCCAGACTTCCCGGGCTCCCTCAGCACACCCACAGTCGCCTGCGCACCTCCAGAAAGTTCCAGGTCATCCTGCAGCCTCTCCTGCCCCAGAGGCCTTTTCCTTACTCGGCCACTCTGGTCCGCACCTGCTTTCCGGGGACAAGGAGGGGGCCCTACAGGCCGCTACCTTTTACTCAAAGTATGTGCATTTGTACCGGGTTGGATTCTCCGCTTCTAGACGGATCCAGGATCCCCCCGCCCCACAACGGCTCACCGATCCCTTCCTGGCAGGCACCCGGCGGCTGTCCCCGGGATGCAGGACGGTCACGTCCTCACTAACTGGCACCGCCGCTCTCCTTGGGACCCGACAGGCTCTCGTCACCCCGATGAGCCGTGGGCCAGGGGGCCCTTCGTGTGCCTTCGACTCCCCCGGGCCGAGAGCTGGGAGCGAGGAGGGAAGCGGGGCCGGCGATGCCCGGAGCCGCGCAGCCTGAGGGTTAGCAGGCGCCACGGCGCGGCCCGTGGGGACACCAGGGGACACCAGGGGACGGGAACAGCAGCTTTCTTGCAGAAAAGGTAAAAGCCTGAGCCCTGGGCAGAGGGGGGTGCCGAGCGGCTGGCCTGGGCCCTGGGGCCCGCCTCGGTCTCACCCATCTGCACGCAAGATCGTCCGGAAAGAAAAGATGCAGCGACTGCCCGGGTGCCAGGTGGCAGGTGGCAGGTGGCAGGTGGCCCAGGGGTGCTGTCCCAGCCCCAGGCATGTCGCGCAGGCCTCGGCTGGGCTCCCCGCGGAGTGCAACCTTAGGCCCCAGGCCAGGGCCACGGACGGCGGCGGGACAGGGAGGTGACGGCTGCGGCTCACGGCACACTTGGGCTCCAGGAGGGTGGAAAAGAGACGCTCTTTTTTTTTTCTTCTGGAAACCCTGCCCCCGCCGCTAAATGGGGCTCCTATTACAGGAGGAGGAGGCTGGGCGCCTCCGGGACAGCAGAGGGGCCCGGCCCGCGGCCTCCCGCCGTCCCCCAGGTCGCACATCTTTGGTCCCGCACAAAATCCCCTTTGATCTGTGCGCTCGGGTCCACCCCATACGTTCCCACGGCCCGAACGAAAGGGATCCGAGTCTCCTGAAGCTTCCTGCGCGCAGCCTGGCTCTGCCCCCTCCCCAAGCCCGGCCTTTCTTAATCCCGCAGCCTAGCGCCTGGCTTCTTAGGCGTGACTCACACACTGCGAACACGCGCACACATGCGCATATGCACATGCACACACCTGCACACGCACACATGCACATGCACACGCACACACACCTGCACACACATGCACACGCACACAGATATGCACACAATCACACACACATGCACAGGCACACACACGCACACCTGCACATGCACACATGCACGCACACCTGCACACAGACCACACATGCACACGCACACACATACACACGGCTCCTGAAGTCTTGCTTTTCTCTTCATCTAGGGAGAAATTGTAACCGCAGATGGGGATTGTTGACGGGAGCCCGCAGCCTTCTTTTGCGACGAGAAGGCAGTAATTTTCCGACCTCCTGCTTCAGAAGAGACCCAGGTTCCTCCTCCAAATGAGAGTCATGGGGCTGCGTGCCCTGACATCCGGGGGCCACCGACAAACAGTGCTTTCTTACTCTTTTTAGGAAAGACTGCTTTTTAAAAAAAAATCATAAAAGGAACATTATAAGTAGAACACGGGGAAATGGGGTAAAAGAAAAAATATGTATTATGTATTTTCCATAAGGCTCATTCGTTTCACACAGGCACTGCTGTCATGGGCACAATTTTCTTTCAGCCTTTTTTTTCAAATGGGCGTAATATCATAAAATGTATATATACATCTTTATTTGACATGATTTCCTAACATTTTTCATATTTCTACATGAGTTTTCAATAAGCCCATTATTTTAATAACTACATAATGGAGGAGATATATCATAATTTCTGTAATGGTTCCCCGTGGTTGGCATGCAGGTTGCACCCAATTCTTTCCCTTTCCCAGAGATGATAAACACTAGGGACATAAAGATCGATCGTATATTCAGAATCCTGGGGATTCTGAATTTTATTTATTAAATGGATATTTTTTAAAAATGAGTTTACTTTTATTACACAAATAATACATTTCACAGGTTCAAAAAAAAAAAAAAAAAACCACACACACACAGTAAGGGTAACCGGAGGGGAGGGCACTAGCCCGAGTCCCCAGCGTTATGTTTCTGCTTTTAGTCTCTGGTAAGGACCTTCCAACACAACTTTAAGCAATATTTATGTGACTTTTAAATATTTACATCTAAGAGCTGGTGACTCCTGATTTTATATTGTCCTCTTGAGTGAGGATTCTGTGTGCATCCAGGTCTGATGGATTCGTTTGTATTTACTCTCTCTGCTTTCTTCCCGTCCCCTGGCTCATATTCCTCTCTCTCTCTCTCTCTCTCTCTCTCTCTCTCTCTCTCTCTCTCTCTCTCTTTCTCTCTCTCTTGTTTCTGATGCCATGAATCTTCTGGGCTCCTCACTTGTGTTTTTCTGGAATACGATTTCTAATAATGTTTCCCAAAGAATGTACTGGGGGCAGTAAACCTTGTGGGTGTCTTCAGGTTACCCGCCCCCCCCCCCCCGCCCACCGCCCCCTGCCCCTCTGGGCACGAACTCGGGGACTGAATCACTTGCTACTCAGGACTCTGAAGTCAGTCTTGTAAAGACAAACCTAACACTGCTGCTGAAAACCCTGACGCGGTGTCAGTCTGATTCTCCTTCCTTGGGACCCGGGGGACTCAGCCTCGGTGCTACTGACATTTGGGGACCAAAGGTTCCTAGTCATGGAGTCTGTCGTGGACGTGGTGGAAACGTCAAGAGCATCCCTGCCCTCAAGCCCCCTTGATGCAATGATGGTTCAGTACCTGCTACCAGAAGTGGTCATGGAAGGGTCGGGACACAGAGGAGGGTTTCAAGCTATAGGGTGGCCTTGCGGCTGGGCCTGGACAGAGGACGGGGAGTGGTCGTCAGGCTGACGCTGGGGAGAGCATGTTGCTGGCGGTGAAGAGCATCACACCCGGGAGGCTCCACGTGGAGCTGGACGATGGGGACCTTTAGGGGGTGACACAGTGGGACAGGGAGGACAGGCCGCTCCCCGAGAGAGGGCTGTGTTCCCATAGGAGGCACTCACCGGGACAGTCTGGGCAGCAGGTGACCCCTCCTGTCCTTCTCCCTCCCCTCATCCTTTGTCCTTCTCTCTCTCCCTTGGCCCGACTCTCCCACTCTCCGACTCTCCGACTCTCCGACTCTCTGATCTCTTTGGTCATTGTCAGGGAGTCAGTCGGAGACCCGGGATTCAGAGCCGGGGATGCCGGGGAAAGCCCCCGAGGCGATGTGGCCCTGCCGGGGTAGCTGAAGGCAGGCATCCGCCAGGGGCGCAGAGGCCAGGCTGCAGCGGGGGTGCAGGCTGGAGGAGGCCGAGGGCCCGCGGGGGGGCGAGAAGCACGGAGGGGGGTGGGGGGGTGGGCGGGGACGGCTGCAGGGCCGCGGCCCAGCTTGGGGGGTCCCCTAGCCGGGCCCCTGTGGACGCACCTTGCTCCCACAGCCCAGGCGCTGAAGAGCACAGCCCAGGAGGCGCCCCACAGAGCTGCGGGGCTGGCATCCCTGTCGCACATTTCCTACTCCCCTAATATAAATGTCAAATTTTTTTTTTTTTAGCAACAGAAAGGGGCAGGGAGACCCCCCACTGATTGCATCAGGGCATGTTAATTACGCATTCATAAAGAGGACCCCACCATTCACCCCACGGATCAGCCCTCGGAAAGGCGAGTGTGCAGTAACCTCCTCGGGGTGGGGATGCTCAGAACCAGACGCCTCTGCGCCACCGCGGCCGGAATCCAATCGGGAGGAGAGCACTTGACGTGCTGTCTGCCGGCGGCTCAGCAACGGCCAGCGTCTGTGGCCAAGCACAGCCCTTGGGGGGCTGCCGGCCTGGCCCGCACCCCACGGCCTGCCCTGCACCCTGTGGCCTGCCCCGTCCCTGCACCCCGCGGCCTGCCCTGCACCCTGTGGCCTGCCCTGTCCCTGCACCCCGCGGCCTGCCCTGCACCCTGTGGCCTGCCCCGTCCCCACACCCGTGGCCTGCCCCACACCCCACAGCCTGGCCCGTACCCCATGGCCTGCCCCGTACCCCACAGCCTGGCCCGCACCCCGCGGACACATGTCCACTGACCCACGGCGCGGGAGGTCAGGAGTCCCGGACCCAGGCTCTGGCCCCTTGGCTGCTGGTGGCTGCTCCCCTCTGGCTTGCGAGAGCCGCCTTGCCACAGGTCCCCGCACGGCCTTGCCCCCGCATGCCCGGGGACAGAGCCAGCCCCGAAGGCCACCCTCGCAAAGGCCTGGAGCCCTGCCCCGGGGCCCCACGCCCCGAATCTCCGTCCAAGGCCCGCTCTCTAGTCCGCCTTTGGGGCCGGGCCCTAACACACGGCCTGGGGGCTGGAGGGAGACACGCTTGGCACGAGGCAAGTAGTTTCCAGGGCGGCTGCCTCATTTCTAGAACTTCCAAGGTTCCTCGAGCTGGAAGAGGGTGGTGGCCGCAGCGGCTAGACGTGACATGACGCTGAATGCTTCTCAGTCCTTTCCGAGGCTCCCGGCCTTTCCCGTCCAGCCTCGGGGTCAGAGGGGGCAGCGGGGCCAGCGCTTCCTCTGATGCCCCAGCGTCCCCCAAACCCAGGTCTGGAGCCTTGAACCTTTATAATCTGGAGAAGCCACGACGGAGCCCGGGCCGGGGGCCACCCGCGGGGTCTCCAGGGCCTCACCGAGAGCCAGACGGCCCGGCAGGAGCCCGTGCCTCAGCCTCCCTGCGGCTCGCGGGGACTCACGGATGGAGCGAGGCTCGGGATAGCGAGGCACGGGCACGGGCACGCCGGGGACGGTGGTGACGCCAATGTGCTTATTCACGAGACACACGGAGAGAGGGAGAGCCGGGCCGGGGAGAAGCAGGCTCCGGACACCGGTGGACCTTAGCGCGGCCGTCCTCGAGCCCCATCACAGCCCGCCCGGGAGCGCCCGGAGGCCGAGGCGAGGGGCCGGGCCCCGGGGGTCCCGTGTTCCGGTGCGGGGCTCAGACCGCGTCAGCCACCCGGTCGAGGGGCCGTCAGGGGCCCAGCATCAGCACTGGCCACCCACAAAGGTCCCCGAGGCCGAAGCACTGTGACGGGCCATCGGTCACCTGCCCGTGACACAAACGCCCCCGGGCCCCGCGGCCTGACGCTGCTGCTCCCGCGGCCCGGGGAGCCCGACACTGGCGCCAAGCGGGGGCCTCGCAGCGTGGCCGGCAGAGCCCCCAGCCCGGAGCGGGGACTCGGCTGTGCCATGTACCGGGGCCGCCGAGGGCGGGGAGACACGGGCCGGCGCGGGCAGCTGAGCCGGCAGCGCTTGGCCCGGTCCCCAGGGTGCGGCGGCCCCCAACGGGCCCACGGCTGCCATCGCCCGGGCGGGCACCTGCGCCAGGCTCTGCGCCGGGCCCGCGGCCCCTGGGTGCCCGGGAGCCAACGGGAGGGTGCAGCCTGCAGGGGAGCGGCCCCTGCCGGTGGAGGGAGTCCCGCCAGTGACCCCCGGTCCTGCCAGTGACTGCTCAGTCCTGCTGGGTGACCTCCTGGTGACCTGCTGGTGAACCCCTGGTCCTGCCAGTGACCCTCCGGTCCTGCCAGTGACCTCCTGGTCCTGCCGGTGACCCCCCGGTCCTGCGGGTGCTTCCTCTGTGCGCCCGCCCCCGGTGAGCGTCCTGGCAGCCACGGCGAGCAGGGCCCGGGACCGGCTGCGGACCCCACGGCTCCTGCACCGCGTGTCTAGGGACAAACGCCAGGGTGCGGCAGGCAGCCGGTGGCAGGGGACTCAGCCCTGACGGGCGCTGGGAGGGGCTGGGGCCAGGGCTGCGCAGCGTCCCAGCCCCGCCTGCCGTGTCCCCCAGCGGCACCAAGGAGGAGGTCCCGGGCGGGGCCAGGGGCCCTAAGGGCACCGTGCTTACCCAGAGTGGCACGAGGCCTGCAGAGACGCGCCCTGGAAGTCCCCGCAGTCCCCAGTAGCTGATTCCGTCCTTGCCACGCCAACCCCAAACTTCCCCGCAATAAAATGTTTCTGTGTGAGGTTTTATCAAGCCGGGAGCTGCCTCCGTTCTCCGGCCCGAGCCAGGGGTCGCAGGACAGCAGAGGCAGATGTCCCCAAGGGCCTTCCCTGCACCTCATCCCCCCCAAATGGCACGACCCGTCCACACACGGGCCCACGTGCAGAGCAGGACCCTTCCCCTGGCGTGGTGCTGGCGCCCACGTGGTGCTCCCTGCCCCGCAGCGGGCGGTGGGCCCAGGCCGGGGGCGGGGGGGCTGCCCACATCTTCAGCCTGCTCGCCGCGTGTCCCCCAAGCTCGGTTCTACGTCGGGGCCCGGGCCCCAGGCCTAACCGCGCGCCGCCTCTCCGCCTCCTGCGGGGATACCCGAGCGTAGGTCCTCCTGTTCTTCTGCAGCCACATAAAAATTCTGATTTCCAGCCCCGAGGCACATGGAGGGGACGTGCAGCTGTCACCTGCCCTCTACCCACCCTGCGGCAACATGCGCTCTCCTCCAGGAAGAGGGCCCCGGGCCTGGCTCTAATTGCTTCAGGGAGATGAAGAGGATTCCCATGTAGCAGCCCCTCCTGCTCCCCCGGGGGGCGTCCCCGGGCTCTCGGAGCCCCGTGGAGGGGCTGTTCTGGGACGTGAAGTTTCCTGATACAACAAAGGTTTCTCTTCCTTGACCCTCTTGTCTCCCCAGAGCAGATGTGCAGGGGCAAGTCTCCAACCTAGCAGCTGCAGAGCATAAAACCGCGTTGAAGTCTACTCTGGGAAGGTTCCAGGCCCACAGATACCTCTTGCCCGAGCCCAGTCCTCCTGCTTTTCCCTCCCCAGGTTTCCCCCCTGCAGCAAAAGCTCCTGACATCTAAATACTTTCCCTTTCTCCACAACCCCCCGCCCCCCCCCCCCCCCGCCCCAGCCTGGGCTGCCTCGGGTCTCTTCCGGAAGAGTGGAAGCAAAATCAAGCCTTACAACCCACCATTACTTTATTGACGCCGAGAGGGTTTGTTAATCAAGTCAGACTTTTCCCTTTCCTTGATCAATACCGATCGGGCTTGTCCTGCTAATAGACAGTTACCCGATTACCTGTCCCTAATCGCAGGCCCTGCATCTCTTAAACCTTCGGCTTGTTTCATTGATCAGATAACAGCTGCATTGGCATCCAGGCTCCTGCAGGACAGATTTAACCCGGCTGGCAGTTGATTAAAATGCTTCACCCAACCCAGGGCCACATGAAATTTTATCACTTTTACAGCTTGCTCAGGAGTCACCGCGGCACAACATGCGACGAGGCCTCACAGGGGGACCTCGACCTCCAATGTCCATCGACCAGTCCTCGGAGACTTCCAGAGGGTCACTGGGATACACGTGTCCCGGGAATACTGAGTTCTTGGCTCTCGTCTCCTCGATACAAATTTCTAGAGTGGAATTCTTGAGCCAAAGAGGCAGTTTCTTAACACATGTGAGGATTTGTTGGCTGCGGCACAAAGAAAACCGGAATATAAATATCACCAAAATGTGACTACGGGAAAACACATTGTTCCCACCGTAAGCTGATTTATTTTTATTATTTTTTTTGAGAAGGAAATTCCTTTTTTTTTAAAGATTTTATTTATTTATTCATGAGAGACACAGAGAGAGAGGCAGAGACACAGGCCGAGGGAGAAGCAGGCTCCATGCAGGGAGCCTGAGGCAGGACTCGATCCCGGGTCTCCAGGATCAGGCCCTGGGCCGAAGGTGGCGCTAAACCGCTGAGCCACCCAGGGATCCCCCATAAGCTGATTTAATACAAGGTAAACTTCCTGGGAATCATCATCGTGTGATAAGTAATCATCTTACAGAGACCTTTAGGATGACTCCTATGTCCTCAAGCACTTATTTTGTTAACATTTACTTAACAAATCTCCCATATTGTGAAAAAAATTTTTAATTAAAATGGAACTGTAGACTGCAACTCACTCATACAGAGTAATCACTTATCCTGTCCTTGGAGATTAAATAATGAAGCTGAAGGCTTTCTAATTAACAAGGAAGAAAAAAAAATCTAACTATTATGTAGGACATTCGTTTTCACCTCAGCTTTACAGAAGGAGGAAATGCAACGCATTCATTTGCAATAATAATCTGAAACCGTGCAAGTAGAAAACCAAAATATAGCCGCTATTTTATAATGTGCGAGGGATGTGTGATGTAAGTACGAACGGGTTACACTGTGTTTGTAACAGGGGAGCAAGGAGCTCCGGGTCCAGTGTCCTGCAGACGAGGAACAAGGAGCCTTAGCCTAAGATCCTAAGATGCCTTGAAAACTAGGCGGAAAGTCTGCCCCGATTTCTGCCAAGAGCAGAAATAAACCATATAAATCGTCTAGGCAGTTGCACAAAGGAAGCTCAAAATCAAAATCCGCGCTAAAAAATACCTGAAAGGAGAGAATAAAGCCTGTTGGTTTGGGAATAACACTGTACGGTCTGGTTTACGCAGCGCGGCCGTTGGATGCGGATGGAGCACCGTAGCTCGCCATCGAGAACAAGAGGTTAACAGGAAGGAAGAGGCGAGGAGGAGGAGGAGGAGTCATAGACACACCATTATTAGCGGGTTGTTTCCCAGGAAAAAGCTAGGTGTCGACTTCCCTTCTGTACTCTGGTCACTCTCTCTTCCCCTCTTCCTGTCTCCTGCTGGTATCTGCCTGGCTGAGGTGAGCGAATGCCAGAGGACAGGGGAACCTACATAATGGGGTGTGCTGAGGTAAGCCTCTCCGGGTACAGAGGAGGTAGGGACAAAGGTGAAAAGTACATCTGGAGGGACAAAATCACTGTATCATTTTATTTGTAAAATGTATAAATTAAGTCGATTGCATTTGAAACTCACTTTTCTCATCCATCAAAAACAGATAAAGGTAATTACAACCTTAGGGCACCTAACTCTTGATTTAAGTGTCCAACTCTTGATTTCAGCTCGGGTCATCATCTCAGGGTTGAGAGATGGAGCCTTGCATCGGGCTCTGTGCTCAGTGGGGAGTCTGCTTGAGATCCTCTCTCTCCTCTGCCTCTGCCCCTCCCCACAACTCACACGCTCAGGGACTCACCCTAAAATAAATAAATTAAATTAATTATTTATTATATGGTCAGGACCGTATAACAGAGGGAGACAAAGGTCAGGTAACAGATATTTGTGACTTCTAATAACTATCAAGCAATTTACAAAAAGAAAAACCACTGGGTAGTCTTTCGTTCAACGTGTTTAAAAGCAAGAACAGCTCTGCTACCCATAATGCCTGTGATTATCACGAATTTGGTACTTTGACCAAGCATTACTATCACATCTAAAAATCGAACATAGAACTGTGATCTGTACCCGGAAAGACACTTCACATGCTCACCATGAATTACGGTTTTCTTACTACTTCGCTGGCCAAGGTCATCCCTTTGCTAAACCAAGGTCATATAGAAACATTATGAACAATCTTTAGCTTTGTCAATAGATACGTAAATTTTATGATTTTAGTTGAAAGTAAAGAACAAAGACCAACCAACACCTTCAAGAAATAAGGTCTAAAGGTAAAAAAAAAAAAAAAAAAAATAGGCTGCATTAAAGAAGTGGAAACGATGTAAATTAAGCCACCTGTCATTCCCTCAGGTGAAAGCTCATTGTCTTTTCCTTATGGATTTCTATTTTTTAAAAAAAGTTCAAAAATAAAAAATAAAAATAAATAAATAAAAAATAAAAGAAGTTCAAAGCGTAGGAGTGGGAGGCATTCAGATGATCCTTAAAGCCCTTGCACCTTTTGACAGTAAAAAAAAAAAAAAAAAAAAAAAGGGCAAGAATCTGAAGCATTTTGTTGGGGCCTGGATTTGAAGAAAGCTTTTAGTGAGGTTGGCACTCGGAGCAGCAACCGCACAGCCTTCCCGTTACGGAGGGCGATGGGTACGAGCTCTTGGAAGGCAGAGGGAAGCCAACCTTGCCTTCCGCCTTCTGCTCAGGGCTGGCCCTAGCGTGGTGTGTGGAGACGCCTCAGTTTTAAACCTAGTTCACGGTTTTGATTATCATAGGGGACTGGGCTTGTCAGTTCTGAACGAAGGCTGTGCTGAAACACAGAATAACTGGAGGATTGTTCTAACTGGAGGGTGACCAGGAAACCCACGCAACGTCCTGCTCCCCCTTCAGGGAACACGTTCCCCCTACCAAGCAAATTTAAATGGAGACCAATATAAATAAATAAATAGATAAATAAATAAATAAATAAATAAATAAATAAATAAATAAAGTGATTAAACAACAACAACAACAACCCGGAGAGACACTTAAACGAGACGTGTCCATTCTGGGTACCCCACATCTCCGTCCAGTTCAGCACCCAGCCCCGGGCCCCGGGCCCTGCACCTTGGGCGCCTTCCTCTCCAGAGTACGGAGCACGGGTTTGTTTTTCTCTTTCTTGCGGCATTCTCTGCAGCCTTAGGGGCTTGGAGCTACAAATTCAAATACCTGTCTCTTTCCTCGACGTCACTCATCATCCTGTGAGTTACTCCACTGTCAACATGAAAAGAGAAGAATGCAAGCAAGTGACTTATTCTTCTTGTTTGTCTACTTGTGACAAGTCACCGACCTTCACGAGTCCTTCAGCTGCCGGACTTGTCAACTACTGCTGCACTTTTAAGCCTTTTACTTTCAAATATTCTGCGGGGCCCCGGCGATGAAGTGATCCTACGTGAAATTTACCTGTGGACGTACCTCACATGTTTGGCCTCATCTCCCTCAAAATGTGGGCTTTGGGGCCCTTGCAGTCCGCGCTCCCGCCTTGCGTTCCTCTTCTCTTTCCGAAGCAAGCCTCCGTTACACTGCGGGGAGCTCCGTCTTTCCCTCCCTCTGTGGCAGAAGCACCTCCGCTCGTCTGCTGTGCCGGTGCAGGCCTTTCACTGGTGGAAAGGTCAAGGATCCCTCGCCGAGGCCGTGCTTTCCCCCTCTGATCCGTGACGGGAGATAACCGCCGGACGCGTCAACAGAGAGCCGGCAGGGCTGCTGCTGGGGGGTGGGATTGGATCGTCATTGTGCCTCGTCTTAAACATCTTGGCTCCGGTGGCCCCCGTGAGAGACTGGAAGGAAAAGAGAGAAGCCAAAACAGACCCCAGATCCCGCAGAAAGGGCAATAGTTTTCCATGAACTCAGGCGGCAAAAGAGAGCAATTGTAGGGCCGCAGATTTGGAAAAGCTCCTTTGCATCCCAGTGGTGTGCCACCTGCAAATATAACCAGCAAAACTGAATTTAGGTTCAGTGGAGAGGGTCAGTCGCGAACTCAAGAGTCACCATACATGGAAAACGTGTTGGCAGACTGCAGTCACATCCCGTTTGTGGCGGCTCGACACATGAGGACGCGGGTAAGAAATGCGATGGCCGAGGCCCTACTTGTGTTTACACCCAGTCACCCCTTCAGAATTCTACTCCATTCTCCCACACCTCCTTCTTTCTGAGAACACTGCTTCGCTGTTTACATGGGCTCCTTTCTCCTCTTGACATTCCTGTCGGCCGTCACTGTCACAGAATGCAATCATTTTCCTCCCTTGATTCAAGTCCAGGTCAGAGGCAGGACAGAAACAAATGACACACTCACTCAAGGCAGACATTTCTGATTGAGTTTTCTGGCCTGACCCTGACCGGACCATACCTGTGACCCTAAACACGACCCTCTTCCCTTGACCTGAAGAGTTGTCACTGCCCATTTCCATTCATCCTTAGTTCCCCCAGGTTCTTTTGGTTGGTGACATGAGCGCCCTGGAGTAGGTGGAAATCTCTGCAAAGAAACAGAAACAAGCTGATCCCTATCTTGTCCCCGGCCAACGTGGCATTACCTTGACAGCACCTCCTCTAAGGCCATCCAGTCACAGGCGAGCATGCGGCCGTGAGGACACAGAGGCCCAAGGGCGAGAGGACTGGCCATGTTGTGGGTAGTGCAGAGCTAGAGCCCAGGTTAGCAGAGCTCCCCGTACTCTCCCCCTGTCCTCCCTCGGTTCGCCCATCAGAGATCCCGTGGACAGGCCACGGCCTCCAGGATCTCATGAGCAGAGGACCACTTGCTGCATGTCCGGAGCACTGGGAGATGATCCAGAAATGTACAAAGGGATGAGCTGGGCAACTTTGTTCAGGCCGTCCCACCCCCGCCACCGTTGGGCTATCCACCCCGCAACACCCATCCTCACTTTTATTATAACACAACTTTATTGAGGTACAATCTATACCAAGCAAAATCCACTCCTTTTTGAGGCACAGAATGATAAATTTTGAGAAATCTAAGCTGGTGGACAACCGTCACAATGATTAAGGGACAGAGTATTTCCCTCATCCCATAAAGGGCCCTCCTGCTCCCACCCCCACCCTGGGCCCTGGGCCCAGCAAACTCCAATCCATTTTCTGTTCCCATAACTTTGTCTTTCTTGGGTGTCCTATAAATAGAATCGTGCAATGTGCAGCGTTTCGTGTCTGACTCCTTTTACTGGACAGAACGTGCCACGATCCATCCCTGCTGCCCCAGCAGTATCCCCACCCCCACCCCCACCCCTGCGCCGAGTGCCGTTCTGCTGCATGGATGTTCCATGCTTTGGGTTCCCTCCAGTCAGGGGAGATGATGACTATGGCTGCTCTACGGACCTTTCTGTGCACGTGGACCTCTAGGTATGTGGGGTGTTACCTAGGAGTGGAGCTGCGGGGTCACATAGGCAGGATACGTTGATTTATGAGAACTTGCTCATTGACTGCTGAAGTGGTTGCACCATGCACTTTCCTACCAGCAACGTGAGGGACTTCGGCGCCAACACACGCTACCGTCCATTTAAAAAATTTTAGGGAGTGCCCAGTGGGATCTCGTTATTGGTTTAAATTCACATCTCTTCCTTGATGATGTGGGACACGTTTCACGGGCTTATCTGTGGGTCGTACTTCTCCATTTGTGACCATCTGTTTGAATCTTCCGTGCCTTGTTTGGTGAGCTACCAGTCTTGCTGTGGAACTGTCACAGGTTTGTTGCCATTGACCTGGCTTGGCCCCCAACGGGGCTGCAGGACCTCAGAGAGCAAGAGGCCCGCGTGACGCTGTGGTGTGTGGGTCATGATGCTCTGGCACTGTCTGGCCCCTGGGGGCTGGGCTTCCTCCCTGAGCCCCAGACCTGGGAGCCTCCGGGGCCCCGGAACCTGCTGCTGGGCCCCCCTAACGACCATCCTCTGCTCCCTGGATCTCAGCCTGGGCCGTGGTCAGGAGGCCCTTACCCTACCACCCGATGTGCGCTAGGGAGCTTCTTCAGGGTTTGCACTTCCACCTCCAGAGGTGTATCTTGGCGGCCGTCCCGCTGTGTCATCCAGCCCCATCCAGCCAGCACTTGTGATCCAGACACAGCCCCGCACGCCCGCAGGACCCATGCACGTCAGTCGATCCTGCCCTCAAGCTGTCTAGCGGCTGAGACTCTACTGCCGCGTTGGACTCGCTGCAGGTCTCTGTCCCCACCGAGTCCCTAAAAAAGGGAGCCTGTTTCTCGTGTGTACCTGTCACCACCCTCCCCTCACCTAATCACGCTCTCATTTCAGGACCGTTAACATCTCAGGGTCTCTGTAAAGCTCCCCCTGACCTCCGTCCACCCCCGTCCATCCCGAAAGCCTCGCCCTCCGCCACGATCTCTAGGAAGCACCGGTTCTCCTCCCGCCCAACACCACCTCCACCTCCAGGGCACTTGGGTGCCTCCGACCTCCTGGGCACCTTGAGGAGTTTCTGTTTGTCTGTCTCACCTTCTTCGTGGCAAGCTCCCCAGGGAGGGGGCAGATGTGTCTTACTCGTCGTCACGACCGCCCCACGGTGCTCTCGTGCAGCCAGGGCCCCGCGGCTGCCTCTTCCCGTTTCTTCCATGGAACCAAACTCGGTGCTTACAGTCTGTCCCCTCCTGTGTGCCGTGGCCCACGGAGAGGCGGCAGCGGCGCGTGGGGAGGCGGCGGGCTGGGCAGACGACTGAGGGCACAGCAGGGGCCCCGTGTCCTCGGGCTGCGCCAGCTGCAGCTCCAGGCCAACCAGGGGCTGGGAGTTCGGTCCCCCAGCCTCGGGTTGAAATCCTGATGCCCGGGGGCGGCGTGAGAGCTGGGACTGAGAGGCCTCCAGCCTCGTGGACACAATGGGCGCCTGATGGGAGCCCGCGGGGCACGCCAGCCCCTCCAGCCATGGGGCACAGCGACACGGTGCCCAGCGCCTCCACGGCAGCCCCGTGGCCTCCGGCCTCCAGGACCGAGGCGCACGAGCGCAGGTCGTGTGGAGCCCCCCGGTCGCCGGGACGCTGAGCCAGCAGGTGGGGCGGGCTCGCCAGGGCTCTTCCGCTGCGGGGACCTGGCCCGCATCCCGGCCACAGAGCTGGTCTCCGGCGGGCCTCTCGGGAAGAGGGGCCTCCCCAGGCCCCGACGGCGACTCCGCTCCCTGCCCAGTGCCTTGGCCTCGGGGCGCGCCGTGGCCCCTGCTCCCAGAGGTGGCCTGGAACCAACGACGGTGCGAGGCGGACCCGGGGCCCAGTTCCCCCGCCGCTCCTCCCCGGGGGTGGGGGGTGACAAGTGTGTCCCACCCCTGGGATCCCGGCGGGGCTGAGCCTCGGATCGCCATGCCCCCCGTGGCCCCTCCCTCCCCGCTGCACCTGCCCTCGTCCCTACCGGGGTCCCTGGGGCAGCCTCCAAACAGCCTACTTGCATTAAGACCGTGTCTCAGGGTCAGCTTCCGGAGAGCCCGCACCGGGACAGCGTGCTTCCATTCTGTGGCCACCGTCGCCCGCCTTCCCGGGAGCTCCGGCTGATGCCAGCGATGCCAACGGAGGCGCAGGACGGAGTCCGACCCAGGCCCTCCCAGGTGCCCACTCGCCTCCCGGGCCGTGCCCCCGACCCCTGGGGACTCCAGGTCGGGCCGTTTCTGAGCCGCAGGGCTGCCCAGAACAGCACCCAAGCCACGCACCGGGGGGGGGGCGGGGGGTGACAAGGGCCGACGGGCCGACCGCACCGAGCGCAGCAACCAGGACAGTCGCAGGATTCGCCTCAAGGGCCTTCCCACGCGGAGGCCTTGGGAACATTTTGGCCAACAGAGGGGCCGACCGCTTCAAGGCAACTGGAAAACGTGCTGTCATCACGTAAGGGGTGGCCTCGGATCAGGACAAACTGATCCCGGCGCACCCACCTCTGAGCCAGTCCCCCCAGAACACATGACGGGGCCTTCTCGGCCGGCGACGCCACGTTGCAGTCCCCAGGGCCACGTGCCCCGAATTCGACGTGGTTTGTTGGTACAAACACATGACGCTCGGAGAAGAATTGCAAAGGCTTCACCGGACGTCCCCGGCAGCCTCCCCTTTAGAGGCGGAACCGACGGCCCACCCAGTAGGCCGCTCCCCGGGGGCAGACGGCTTCCAGGGCGCCTGGCGGCTCAGCTGCTCACCGCCGCCTGCCTTCCACTCGGGTCACGACCTCGGGGTCCCGGGATCGAGCCCCGCATCGGCGGGGAGTCTGCTTCTGCTCTCCCTCTGCTCCTCCTCCCAGCTTGTGCCCCCCCCAAATAAATAAATAAATAAATAAATAAATAAATAAATAAATAAATAAAAATCTTTTTTAAAAAGATTTTTATTTATTTATTCATGAGACACAGAGACAGGCAGAGACCCAGGCAGAGGGAGAAGCAGGACCCCTGCGGGGACCCCAATGCAGGACTCGATCCCGGGACCCCGGGGTCATGCCCTGGGCCCAAGGCAGACGCTCAAGGCCGAGCCCCCCAAACGAGCCCCCCAAGCGAATAAATAAATAATCTTTAAGAAGAAAGAAATAGGACAGATTGTACACAGGGAACAGAATCTTGCCTGAACCAAGCCTAAGGATATTCAGTCCGGCCGTTGGTGTCAGTCACCCTGACGATGAGGAAGCGAGTTCTTAGCAGATGGGGTGGGATAAGGACCCCCGTGTGACACGCTGCGGTGTCAGCGTCGACCGCTGTGCTCCCGGCACGTGAGGTCGCACCTTCGGGGCCCACGAGGCTCCAGGAGTCGCCGAGGAGCCCGGCCACCTGGCGCTCGGGGTGGCACGGCTTGTCGTCTGATGGTCGGGCCGCGGGCCTCCTGCCACGCCGTCAAGCTCTGCGGGTGTCCCCCCGCGGGGTGTGGCGGCTCTTGCCACTCTCTTCATGGCCAGACGCTTTACGCACTTGCAGGAAATCCCCAGTGGTCCCGTTGGCACAGCATCTGCGCCCGGTGGCGGGGCGCTCCACTTGCTTCCTGGCGTGCGACCTCCTGGCCTCGGGCCCTCGCCCAGGGCGGCATCTGTGGCTGTGTCCCCAGCAGCCACCTGCGGACCATCCTGGGGCGATTCATTATGCACGCTTGCCCCCGGGGGGGGGGGGACCCCGCAGGGCTCCGAGTCGTGCTAGAATGGGAACCCCGGCGCTAAACGTAGTCCCGCTGTGCAGGCCACAGAGCGGTTCTTTCCCACCTGCATCTCCTGTAAGATTTTCTGGGAAAATTAAGCCGCATCGAGCAGGTTAGGCCGAGCAGGTTGGGCCGAGCAGGTTGGGCCGAGCAGGTGCCGTCGGCGCAGGTCCCGGAGGTAGAGCCCGGTTGAGCAGGGCTCGAGCCAGTCGCTGTGTGTAAGTGTCCCGCTCGGAGGCGATGCCTGTTGTTAAAGCAATTAAAGGCGGAGCAGATGCGATAGGTCTTTAGAGGGGAAAAAATAGTTCCCCGGGTAATGAAAATCAGGTGCGTGATGTGAACGTGGGAATGGCTTCCAGAAGTGGTCACCGCGGTTTCGCATATTAGTCGCAGACCTCGGAGGACGTTAAGATGTCGTGTGCGAGTGACAGCAGCGGGCGTCTTTTCTGGATCGTATAACGTCAGAGGTAGATGACCTGTCACTTCTTAGCTCTGTTTCGTGGCTCCGGGGCTCGGAATCCTACCTAATGGGGGAAACCGGAGCTCCTTGAGCGTGAGGGGCCGGCCAGCGACATTTCTGTGCACTCGGTGGCTGGGTTTCGGCCACAGGTCAGAGGCCAGGCCACAACCATTTACCGTATTAACATCGCATCCCGGGCGGGGCCGGTGCTGCTGGTTATTCCCGCTTCTCCTCGTCACCAACCGTTCCCTGCAACTGGCTCCTTCGCATTAACGTTCAACATTTGAAAATGCCTGAGGTCCTCCTGCCTTAAAATTCAAGCGCCTCACTCCACCCCCTTCTTTTCGCAGCCACGTCTCTTACCCCAACTGGCCTCAGCTCCCCACTTCTCCTCCATTCCTCAACCCCACGTGAACACGTCCCTTGCCCAGATCACAGATGGCCTCCTTGTCATCGAACACAATGGCCACTGTTCCGTCTAAGTTTTCCTTGACCTCTTGGCCACTTTTGGGGTTGCTGACTTCCTGGAATGTCCCAGGGACGGGGTCGGCGCTGGCAGGTTGAGGGGGCCGCTCCCTGTGACACCAAGTGAGGTCCCAAGAGGCAGGGGTGTGCAGAGGAAGTGGGAGCCAGGGGGATACACAGCACCCCTAAGCAGCTGCGCCCACGTTGATACGAGGAACAGCCCAAGCACCCTGTGCTCTTGTTGCAGGGAGGAAGGGTCATGAGTGGCTTTGTAGCACCTATTTTTTTTTTGCCTTTCTCCTTTTTAAAATCCACCCAACTGAATAAGGATACGATGATAGTTTCCAGGCAACACAGAAACAAGGGCACCATCCTTCTCTGTGAACTTCTGGGAAGCTTATCAAGCGTAATGCGCTGCAGTGAAGCAGACGTTCTCAGCTGCTGAAGCTAGACCGTTAGCTCCCGTGTGTGTCTTCCCCTCCTTTTCCCCCCAGCCCCATGGCCTCCTCCACCTCAGCCCACCGCCAGCTTCATGAAATCCTATTAATAGCCACAACTTCCTGATTTACAGATGACGCCTTCACCCTCGCCAATAGATCTGTCTCCACCATGACACCGTGGCCCCGACTCCTAGCCCAGTAGCTTTCTCAGATGCCTAGAGGGGTGGTCATGAATTCGTTTTCTTTACAGTTTTTTTTTTTTTTTAATTTTTTAATTCCCTAGGCAGAGCTTTCAGCCTATAGATCTACGAGGCCACACATGGTGTTCTTTGCACTCTTCCTCTTACTTCCCCCCAAGCACATAGGTACCGTTTTGTGGTTGTGGCTCTTCTGGTTGAGCAGCTCTCTGCACCAGGAAACCCTTCTAAACGCACAGTAGCACTTGCTGTCTCGGTTGAACCTCAAACCTCTCCTCACCCCTTCTCACGTTCATTCTTGCCTCCTGGGTCTGCCTGCAGTGGCTGCTCGAGAACACCTGTGAGTTGGGTTGGACGCTGCTGTGGGTGGAACTGGCTGTTCTCAGGACAGTGAGTGAGGACTGCGGCCACGGCTCCTCTCGGCACGGGGACCTCCAAGCACTCCCTCTCTTCTGGGACAGTAAAGGAAAATGTCTTCTGCTCTGGTTAAAAAAAAAAAAAAAATACAAAGACTTTACAATGGCTTAGAAGGCCATACTGTTGTCACACAAACCTCCCACTACTTGCCCTTCTCACCATGCTCCAGCCACAGGGCCTTCTCTTACCCCTGGCGGCCTTTGCTCTTCATTCTCTCCACGTCCCACTGGGCTTACTGTTCACTCAGATGTGATCTGAGCCCCTACAACCTGCACGCTCCATCGCAGAACTTCCAAGGCTCTGAATTCTTGCTCTGCTCTTTTGTCCATGGCATAGGATATAATTTACTTATTTACTAAGTTTATCGCTTATTGCCCATCTCCCCACTGCCTCACCAAGAGGGCAGGGAGATCTGTCCCTCCATGGTCCTCTGCGCATATCCCAAGTGCCGAGGAAATGTCAGGTATGTGGTAGCGACTCATTTTTTTCATTATTATGTGAATAAATTAATGAGAGGGACATGGGTATAAAAAAGCAAAAATGCATTAATTCCTGTATAAGTGGGACGCTTCAGTGGCTCAGCAGTTGAGCGTCTGCCTTCAGCTCAGAGCGTGACCCTGGGGTCCCAGGATGGAGGCCCATGTTGGACTCCCTGCAGGGAGCCTGCTTCTCCCTCTGCCTGTGTCTCTGCCTCTCTCTCTGGGTCTTTCATGAATAAATATATAAAATCTTTAAAAATAAGAAAAAAAAACCTTTAAAAAAAATTCCTGTACAAGTAAATTTCAACTGGTTGTCTTTTCTTTTTTTGACAAACGTCTCCAACTCTATCTAGTATCCTCATGTTTTTTCACAGCTCAGAGGAAAACTAGTGTTCGGAAACACAACTGAAGAGTTTCGATTGCCAGGAAGTATAATTTGGACAAGGGGTCGTGTGGTGGGGTGAGCGTGAAAAGGAGAAGTGGGTGGCGCCCCAGATGCAAATATGGGTTGGAGGGAGAGAGACTGAGCAGATAGCCCTGAAGGGTGAAGGCGCGGAATGGCGCACCGGCCCACTGCACGGCTGGGCAAAGGCAGGGAGCAATCCAGAGCGACCTCTGCTTCTGGTTTGGGGAGGGCCGCGGGCGGGGAGGTGAGCTGCTGCGGCTGCTGCCTGGGCTGTGCGCTGTGAGGGGCCTCAGTCAGGCCAGCAGAGCCAGAGCCAGAGCGTCCCGAGACCGCGCCAGTTGTCCGGGCCCGGGCACCAGCTGGCCTCACGGAGGATAGGCCTGTCTTGGGACCGTAGCAGCACGTCTGGGGGGGCATCCAGGCCGTGCGGCTGTCGGACGCCGGGGCTCCTCCCGGAGGCGAGCGTGTTAGTGTTGACAACGAACTCACCCAAGAGTCGCCTCCGCCTCTTAGCGCCCTCTGGCCTGGAGCTTGTCACTCTCAACCTCCCCAAACTGGGAACGAGAGCGTTACTGAGCGGCTTCTCTGTGCCAGACAGGTGCGGAGCCACGGAGACACGGGCGAGCCATCGGGATGGCAGCAGCCCTTGCTCCGCCCTGACGGAGAAGACCCTTGTGATCGGCACAGCAGCCATCGGAGATGGTAATACAAGGCCTCCTGTGTGATTGTGGAGAGGCTGTTGCTGTCCGGGAGAACCGGGGGGCTCTTGTAGAGCAGGTGGTGGCTCAACTGAAATGGGAGAATGGGTGGGACCCTGGTGGTGCTGGGTGGCTCACCCCTGGCGGAGTGGCCCACGTGGGGGAAGACGTGCTGTCGGGAGAGGAAAACAGGCCGAGTCTCATTCAGTGGGAAGCACAGGGCTCTTCACGGTGGAGCGTGATGAGGAGGAGATTCTCAGGTCCAGCGGCCGTGATGTGTGGGACCCGAGAAGGTCACCGGGAAGATCACAGAAGCCCCCTGGGCCACTGCCTCTGCTCCAAGCTTTCAAGCACCCCAGCCAGGTCTCCCTCCGGCCGGGCGCACGGGGCCCCGGCCCTGAGCCGAAGGGACCATCTCCAGGCCCGGGAGGAACTGCAGTCATAGATCCGAAACTCAGGTTCCCCGGATAGATTTTTTACCTCAAATTGTTTCTGCCAGCTTGCCGATTTCTTTTTCTGCTTTTACATCAAGTCAAATGTTATGTGTTTTTTTTAATACAATCTTTAAAAGGAAACCTAATAGACATACCAAGTGAAAAATAAGCAGAAGGGAGCTGTAAATCATCTTTCTAAAAGTAGTAAGATAGAATAATCACATCCATTTGAGAATCATGGTCACAAAGGCATCCTCTAATGTCTGATTGGATAGTTCCCTTCGAGAAATAAATACAGATGTTGACAATTTTGTTGCTTTCTGTGCATGTCTTCCTAGGCCTGACTTCTTCAGAGGTTACAGGGCATGAGTAGAAAAATCGCTCCAGAAATTATCCTCTGTCATTTTTCAATTTTTAAGTAAAATTGGTTACTTGGCTTGGAAAGTAGTGCGCTAGAGATAAATCACTTTTAAGAAACGCCGAACTGCTATTAAATTTTTTTCTTTATGTGGTAGACATTCTCAGTTTAAAAATAAATATATACTTTACAAATTAAAGCATAGCAGGAGCATTTGTTCTACCAAAGTTGACAAGAAAACATGTTTAAAGGAGCATACCATCTGTTTCTCTGCCTTGTGTTGACACGTCCCCGTTCCTTCGTATGTACCTACACGCCTCGATGTACATCGTGTATTAATAACAGACAGTGTGACAGATGCTCCCATTTTTTTTTTTTTTTTGCCGCTTTTGGAAAAAATGTAACAGATTGTATTTAGCTCTTCCACGATTATATTGTCTATTGTTGAACAACCACTGTAGATTTACACTGCTCCGTAAGTAGCCAAAGCTAAGCACCAAGCCATGTCTTCTTACCTTTCCTGAGGGCTCTGGCTGTGGAGCTGTATCCTAAAACCACGAAGACTGTTCCAGTCCATTTGAGAAGCTATCGCAAGACACCTTAGAGTGGGTGGCTTGGAAACAACAGAAATTTAGGTTTCACTGTTCCGGAGGCAGGGAAGTTCAAGATGAGGTCGCTGGCAGATTCTGAGCCTGGCGGGAGCCCACTTCCAGGCTTGCACACTGGCATTTTCCTTCTGTATCCTCACACGGTAGAAGAGGAGAGAGCGCCATGGGGTCTCTTTCATAGGGATACTAATCCCATGCATCAGGGCCCTAACCTCATGACCTCAGCACTTCCCAAAGGCTCCACCTACAAATATCATCCCATCAGGGGTTGGGTTCCAACATAAATTTTGTGGAGACCCACTATTCAGCCTACAGCAAACACATCGCAGCCTGTCTGGCCTCCTCAGACACCTTCGTTCTCTCTTCTGCAGTGGCCTTAGTAGGAATCTGGGGTTGTAAGATTTTTACGTACTTTGATTGACTGCCATATGTCTGGAAATGCTGCATTCTTAATTTTAAGATGTTGTGTATGTGCACGTGTGTGCATGCTCCCACACATGCACACACACCAGGATGAGGTTGCATTTTTCCTTAAAGATATTTGGCACAAGTCCACAGGACCATTGCTGTACTGGAGATAAAATGCAGTTTAAGCTTCAATCGAGCTACACATTTTGTTTCACTTCTACTCACACACCTTTGTCTTTTCACAGGACATCTCCGGAGTGTTGCTGCTAAGTTAAAAAGCAATGCTTAATGAGCTTCACTGCTTTAACATGGTTACCAAATAGAAGCTCAGTGTGTGTCTGCTGGTGAGAATTTATAGAGCTGGTTTGACAACTCCGCCCCTCTACAACGTGTAGATATTTTAGAATGTGTTATTGGATTCTGGCTTATTTTGCAGCATAAATGCATTTATTAGTTTACATTAAGGATTTCCTGTTCACGTGCAATCATAGTTTTATTTTCTTTTTAGCATAAACACCATGTTTATGGTGAAACATCACGTATCCTTCAGTGAAGCGGGACATTTCCCCGCTTCCCTTCCTTCCTTCCGCCTTGCCTGACCTTTCATGGATCCACTGGCTACTGTTCCACTGCAGGGCATGACCAGCCCTGCCCAGGGCATGACGAATCCACTCAGAGGTGTGTCTGTAGAGAACATGGAAATACCGAGGCCGATGTTCAAGGAGGAGCAGGGGCGTTCGGGAAGCTGGAAGGAAGAAGGAATTAGGGAGCATAGGCCATTCGGAGGGGGGCGTGCATGTCTTACCTGAGTGGCCTACCTTACAGTTCCGATCCAACAAACCTAGCCTCCAGGGAACCATATTTTAAACACTCTTTACCCTCGTAGGTGATGTGCAGAGGAGTCTAGAAACTGCCACACGAAGAACAAGGAAAGTGTTGAGGACTCTTCCCTGTCTTCCCTCCCTCTAGACACACACACACACACACACAAAGAAATGGCCAACAGAAAAGGAGGGAGAAAATTGGTCCTGGGTTGTTCCTGGGAACAAGTTAGTGTCAAAGCAGGGAAGTAGAGAGGGGCCACCTTTAGCATTATGATACTGGCATGGAGTTTGTACGTAAATTTGCCCACTCATGGAACGAATGGGCTCGGGAACTCCATGGCATTGATGCTTCCACAGAAACCACTGCTGTTCTTCTCTATCGGAGGATAGAATTGGCCAAGATCAGTGGGTCTTGTTGCTGGCTGTCCTTTAGAGTCACCTGGAGAATTTCTTTAAACTGAAGATTCCTGGGCCCTACTTCAGACTTACTAACCAGAATATCCAAGGGAAGGCCCTACGTATATGTCCTTTCATCAGCTCCCCAGGGACTCAAGCGTGCAAGCAGCATTGGGTGGCGCTTGGAACACAGAACTCTCAAACACCGTTGTTCCACATTGAACTTCCACCCACATATCCACAACAATTGCAACGGCGGTAGCATCATAAAAATAATACCTCAGTCACCATATATCTGTTCCTCTTTCCAGGCCCAGGCTTTGCTTTCCTCCATCTTGGCTTCGCTTGCTGCCAGGATCTCTCCAAGGGATGATAAACTGACAACTAGCACATGGCTGCTCCCAAGTAACACTCATTTGCCAGAGTCTTATATTTCCTGTAATATGAATAGAGGGATGGAACTAAGCAGGAAGGGATTTTTAAAAAATTATGTGCTCTTAACCTTTGCACTGGCAAAGGCAAATGACGTTTGGTTCAGACACAAAGGCAAGCACCTTGTCACTAAAAGGCATCACACCTGGAATATGCAAACATTTCCTTCCAGGGATCTCTGGAAAGCACATGGGGTCCTAATGCCCAGAGAGGACTGAGTCTTGGCTCCAGGTCACAGACTCTGGCCACCCTAAATTTTGTACTAACTTTTAACCCCTCAGTGCATCTGCAACTCCAATAGCGTTTACAGGTCTAGCTCCAGGGCATCTCTCAGATAAGGTGTGTCTGTACCTGGTGCCAGGGGTGGTAACAGTAATGTGGCCCAAGGCCTGGCTCCAGTTTTCACAAAGAACCTTTATTTGCATGTTTTTCTTTGAAAGGGCATGCGCAGGTGATTGGACTTTTGTAGTTGCTTTGTTCATTCCTTTAGTACTTAGCTGCCCTTTTTAGAATGAGTTATTTTTTAAGGATTTATTTATTTATGCATGAGAAACAGAGAGAGAGAGAGAGCAGAGACACAGGCAGAGGGAGAAATAGGCTCCCTGTGGGGAGCCCGACGTGGGACTCGATCCTCGGACCCCGGGATCACGCCCTGGGCTGAAGGCAGACGCTCAACCACTGAGCCTCCCAGGCCTCCCTAGAATGAGATAGTTAAATTGGTTTGATTGGCTCAAGGATGTATATCCAGTACCTATAACTTCTGTTCAATGAATAAATCAGAAAAATAATTGGTTTGAAAACTAGAACAGAGGGAGATTAGTGACCAAATCGCAGATGCTGCTTACCTTCTCTGCAGAGACTTCGCATGCACTTGCTCAAGCTGACCAAACACAAGGTCTCTCTCTTTTCCCTTCTGGGGAGAGAAACTCTGGGCAGGCGACCCTCAGAAAGATGAACACCAAAGTTGTAGCAAACGTTATTTCCAAACCTGTTCTAACAGTTAATTTTTTCTTCTCCTCCTCCCCCTCCCCCTCCTCTTGTTCTTCTTCTGAAAAAGGCGTGTTTATTGTCCAGAAATATATATTAAAAAGTTCCCCACAGAAGATGCTGTTCTCTCATTGCCCATCTTCTTCCTCTTCTTCAACATCCCTGATACAAAAAGCATTATTATATCTTATAAAACTTCACCCAAATGTCCAGACAGTGCTCCGTCTATGTATCCTTCTGTGTTCACAAGCCGCATGTTCACGTAGCGACCTCAGGTACCAGGCAGCCTGTACTCCACTCCTCACTTGAGTTTCACCGTTCCTGGCTTTCCCGTGAATCCCCTGAGGAAAGGTTTGGGACTGAGGGGTAAGCTCGTCTCAATGACAAGCACATGCTGTGGGCCACTTGCCACCAACCCACCTGTCATCCGTCCCTCGTGACTGCGGTAACTGCAGCCAGGCACAAATCCTGCTTTTGCTGTCTTACTTATGTGTATCAGTCACATTTTCTTCTTTGGACATGTTAATGTTGCAAGTGAAAATATCTTACTGCTTTTTCCTACAAAAATTCCAAAATATTGACCCTACCTTGCCATTTCTAAGATTTTATTTGATAGACAATGTTCTGTCTTCATGAGAAGCAGTTGCAAGAGTAATCTAGGTGGTGGCCTGAGCGCCAGGAGGGCGTAGTTGGGAGACACCATTTCCCGGGTGACCTGTCCTCCCTGGGAGCTGCCAAGTGGCCTTCACTGCTCCAGCACGAATTATTTTTGGATCCAACATTCTATAATTCACACTTAAACAAGAGACAATGGAATGAACATCCTGAATTTTTAAAGAAGACTTTCTTTTGCCACCTACCATCTAAACATGACAGACCAAATCTTCTGAAGAGTCTTCAACACCCACAGCCTGGCAACTCAGAAAAAAACTCATGCACAATATACACTTTCAAAAGTATTTTTAGTTCTTCCATGATGTGACATTTTATTTTACTCTTCTTAAAAACATTTAACTGTCAGCAATGGTTCATGCCTGGTAAATTCTGTAATCCTTATGAACGACTCCCTTCGTTCTTCAAGACAACGGGCAGCTTCATCCTAATTTGCCCAAGTTATAGCAGCTCAGAGCAATCCGGTGTGGTTGGGAAACGATGGAAGTTTACCAAGGGGAGAGGTGGAATCTGCTCTTCTACAACAAATGGATCCCAAATCCTAATCTAGAAGAGGACACGCTTGCATCTACCCGGGTTCCCATATATGAGATAGCTTAGTGTCCTTGGGGGAAAAAATGGCAGATCTAAAGTAACTAATTTGAGAGTAGTTTTAAAAATGGATGCCTTACAATGGTGTGGGTGGGGGTTGGGGTAGAAAGGAGATTCCCAGGGCCAGCAACAGCAGGGAGCTACCACCCCTGGGCCTTAGAGAGATGGAACAGCTGCAGAAACTCAGGAAGAGTCGTTTTATAAAGGGAACTTGCTAGTCCAGACCTCACCCTCTTGCCCACTGCCTCTCCTTGAGCAAGGCTGTCAGAAGTCAGATGACAAAAGGGCATGTTGACCTGGCCTCCTGAGACAGGACGGAGAAGGGTGGACAACGGATTCCAAGGCAAACAGAAGATACGCGGTAGATGGGAATGGAGGGAGGCAAGGGTAATCCCCGGAGAGTTCTTCTTTATCTCTTTGTTCATTCTTTCATTCATTCCCACGTTAGTTAAGCACCGCCTGTACCTGAAAGCACTTTGGAAAACACAAGTGAAGGAGAAGGATGGTAAGTCGTCTCTCCTCTCAAGGAGCTTATGTTTTTTATTGAATGTGGGAACGAGACACAGCCATGTGGAATGTCGTAAGACAAAGCTCGCAGAGAGTGATGGTGTGGCCGAGAGCAGCAGAGGGGCGTCTGTGTGGGCCTGAGAGAAGGCAGACCAGGGAAGGCTAGAGGACTCCAACGGGGCTTTGTGGGATTCCAGGGAGAGTCTTGAAGCCTCCAGTCTCCACCTCAGTACCTCTATGGAGACTTCGCATGCACTTGCTCAAGCTGACCAAACACAAGGTCTCTCTCTTTTCCCTTCTGGGGAGAGAAACTCTGGGCAGGCGACCCTCAGAAAGATGAACACCAAAGTTGTAGCAAACGTTATTTCCAAACCTGTTCTAACAGTTAATTTCTTCTGGCCTAGTGATTTCTCATTGGATTCTAGGCCTATACAAGAACTAAATATACGTACTGTGTTTTTATTGAGTCTTTATACTGTGCCAGGCATTCCACATACAAAATCCCATGGAAGCCTTCCAATGGGATTGCTGAAATTAGTGTCATTTTTCATATCTTATGTATGAGAATAAATGAAACTCCAGGAGGTGGAGTGACTTATGTAAGGTCAGATGCTTGGTGTTAGAGGAACGGAGATTCAAAGCCAGGCATTTCTGACATAAAATTCTCAGCTACTAATCTCCTTGAAGAACGACAATAAAGGACTCAGCAGTGGCGCCTGCCTTGGGGGTCAACATTGTCCTGGTAACACCCCCGTGCTTTCTCAGATAACCGGTACTTGGAATTTTCTCCCTATTTGAGGAAGCCGCTTGACTTGAATAATAGGATATGTTTTCACAAGTGCTGCCTGCACTTAGGTACAGAATTGGCCTCTGAGGAAGCCTGAAGGGAAGTGCCATTGTTTTATCCTTCCTATGGAAAGCCATCTAATGACTTCTGATTATGCTTGGAATTAATTCTATGAACTATATGGACAAATGATCTGGCTTCTCCTACCTCTGATTTAATCTCCTACTATCCACTACTTACTCACTCGGCTCCAGCCACACTGGCTTTCTCCTCGTTGAATAAGCTTTGCTCTTCTCACCATAGGTTATTTGCCCTAGGTGTTCTCTCTGTCCAGAATCTCCTCCCCACAAATCTTCACAAACTGGCTCCTTTTGTGATCCAGTCTCAACGGAAACGTCAGAGATCCCTTTTCT
Source organism: Canis lupus familiaris (assembly GCF_011100685.1). NCBI lineage: Eukaryota > Metazoa > Chordata > Mammalia > Carnivora > Canidae > Canis > Canis lupus. Next base: position 2,819,275 of record NC_049224.1, on the reverse strand, counting down.
GACCATGTCCCATCGTGCCCTCCTACTCAATCTGTAGAACATCATCTTGTTTCATAATCACTGTAACACTCATCACCAGGTAATATTTCTTGTTGGTCTATTTAGTCTCTGTCCACAGGAGGCTTGGAAACTTCCGGTGCCTTATGCAACGCTAGATAACTTCACGTCTTGGATAGTGCCTGGATCCTTAAATGGCTGCAAATGAATGAGTAAACTCATGGAGATGAACCCTGGTTCAGAAAGAAAAGTGGTAACGGTGTGCTATATTTATTCATTATTTCATATCACCGGCCTCTCAGGTATTATTTCTACTATTACAAGATGAGAAAAGTGACATTTAGAGATGCTCAAGGTCATGCAAGCAATAGAGCAGGGCTACAACATGTACCTTTTGACTCCATCTCTATTGAGCTTTCAAAGCCACTGCTCTGTTTGTATGAGTTCCGGCCCCCAAGTACAGTCTGAAGTGAGGCCAACGCTGATTTTTCTCTCATGTGTTAATATAGAAGTGATTGTCTCCACCGCACGGTGGTGTCATCTCTGGGTCCAGGCTAGCTGTTCCAGTTATTGCCATTCCCTCGCCACAATAAAAGGGGAAAGAGGGAGGGGAGGGTCACAGCTTCTTTGTGAGGATGAATTCAGGAAGCTGTAGGCAACCCCTTCACCAGAACTACGAGAAAAGCTGGTGGATGTAACAGCTGGTTTAGAGAGTGTGTGCCCCATTAGAACTTGGCCAATTCTATCACTAAAGGAAGAAGGGGAGACTAGATATGGAGCATGGTAGGCAAACTGTTTGGTCTTATAACAACCGTGTTAGGTAGAGATTCATATCCTTTTCATTTTACATATGGATAAACTGGGGCTCAAAGAGATTAAAGAACATGCCATTAGTCCGGAAAAGGGCAGGACCCGTGACAAGATTCCATGCTGTCGCCATTTCATCATTATCATCTCTCTCTCACTCTGTCTCACATATACACACAGACACATACACACCACAGCTCAGCCTTCTATGCTTAGGTGGGATTTACTCCATTCTCATCCTTGGGATCTCATTTCAGCCTTGACCTACTAAAGAGAATTCAACCAATGAGGACAAGTAAGTAAGTAGAGGTGAAGATCCCAAGGGCTAGGTCCGGGCTGATCCTCTGCAGCAGAGCTTGCCTTCTCCTAGGTACAGAGGGTGCCTGGGGAAGCTGCTTCCAAGAGGCACGGTGTCCTGATAAGTCAGGACCTGGGTCTTGGGTAGAGGAGTTTTGTAAACAATGAGCCAGGAGTCCCTGACTCTTGAGCGCTAAGAATCAACAGGCCATTAGTAGGTACAGTGGGCACATGTCCTTGTGTACTGGGATAATCCTTGTTCACACCCCAGCATGCTCATTAAAAGTATCCCCTCAAAGTTGCCCTAGTTCAGGTGATAAATTATATGGTCACCCTACCAGTAGCCCTATGCTGCCATTGGTATTCAGCCTTAGAAAAACTGGGGCAAAAACTATAAAGATGTTGGACAGCTACCTAAGCAGAAGAGGTGCCTAAGTATGAGCCCCCGAATTTGACTGCCATTGTAAAGCCCCAATAAGAAACTGATCAATGGTTTAAATTAACAGTAATTCCATTCTTCTGGATAACCCCAAATAATCTAATTATCAAGGTTAACTTCATAATTCATTCTTAGATTACCAAAGAGAGTAAAAATGTCTTGGGGGTGTTTTATGCTGCAGTATCATTAATGATTAAAATGTCTGGGAACAGAAGCATGTACAGTCACAAATTATTCAAACCACATAAGACTTTATAAAATTCTATCTATGAGAGGCATTCAATAAATAACCCAGAATTCATCTATTTCATGTCTATGCCCTTTGGTTTCAATGACATTCTCATTTTTCAAAACAATATTGAGTTATGCTGCACATGGAGTTTCAGAAAAGTTCTTCCCAGTTAATCAAAATTTACTCAATTTGTAGCACAACAATTTTATTGCCCAGAGGTTATTATTGATGCTCTGTATCTGTGAACCTGGTTGAAAAAAATCCTAGAGGGAGACTTGCAAAATGACAGTCCTCCAGTCACTTTGTTTTTGGGGATCAGAAGCATGAAATTAAAGATCAACACATAAAAGAAGTTTCTGCTTCTTGAAGTTAGGATGAAGTAAAGCACAAACCCATTATCCAAGAATAATGGGTAAAGGGAAAAAGCAGCAATCTAAAGTGAGCTCACTTAAAATGGAACAAAATTGTACAGTTAGTGAAAAGAAAAGTTTCTGTAGGATGTAAAAAATTAAAGCCTGCAGAGTTTGGTGTTACTTCCCAACAAAACTATACTTCAACATATTCCAAGTTGCATTTGATGTTTAAATGACCCTAAAGAGGATCACTTAATAAAAATGGGTGAGGGGCTTCATTGGTCTCCCCAGGGGATTCTCTTAAACATGTTCACAGCCAAGTATTCTCTTTCGGAGGGCTTAGCTAGACAGTCTCCGTGTCCCTCTCTCCTCTTAGCTGTCAAGAAGTCTAACCCTCCGGGGCCTTGGTTATCAAAGTCTGAGCATGTGTGATTTTTAGGCAGTTTTCTAACACCACTTCCATCAACCTCATGAAACCCCATACCTTTGGTAAGATTTGCCTTTTCTCTTTGCGGTCAACGTGCACTCTATTAACAATGCATTGTTGGATATTCTAAACGACGGATGATCCTGGAGGCCAATCAACAGAGTCATTGATGTAATTGCTGGGAATCAACACTAAATGGAGCAGAATATTTGAACAGGGAGAAACTTTATGACTGTTTGGTCTGTTAGACAATGTCTTCCTGTGAAGGCCCCCATGGCAGCTGTGTAGCAGCAGGGCCTCAGGTAATAATCTCAGGTAGCCAGGACTCCCCTGTGCTTTAGGCTTGAGCCCCGACTTCATTAGCTTGTTCTGTGGTCTTGAGCAAGTCACTTCATCTCAATAATCTTACAAGCCCGAGACACCCAGATTCTTTTTCTGGGATCTGAGAAGTTCTGCAAATATGTTTTTAATATGCATGTTCTCAGGGAGTGTGCTAATATGTTTTTTTTTTTTTCAATTTTCATAAGAATCTAAACCACCAATCATGGAGTATCTCTCATGACCTCTAAAGTTGCTTCCATCTTTCACATTCTCTGACTTCTGATTTTCCCTGGGTAAAATCATCTATAGGGAAAAGTGGAAGATTGGGTTAGGCCACAGGGGAAAAAAATCTGTAAACTGTTACCTGCAATTAGTAAAGAAGTGCAGGTAGGTAATACATTAATTCTGACCATAATCCACCTCCCAGCAACCTCTGAAGCTTGTTTTGAGAAACCAGATTGAAGATTTTTGAGTTTGTTGTTTCAGAGAAGTCAGAATGCTATATACGAGATTTAATGATGTCTGTGCACATTGTTAAAGAAGTATTGGGCACTCAGCTCAATCTATTCCTAAGGATTTGAGACATCACTAAATAATTACCATCCTATATTAGTAATTAATTATGACTAAGATCATTGCAAATATCAAAACCAGAAAGATAGAAAATGATGCATACTATCTGATGTGGACAGAGCAAGTAGGGTTTCTGAAAGTAGTAGAAACTGGGCCTTTAATACAGCTATTCTAAATCTTGACATCATCATAGCCATAACTTATTACATACTAAGTGCTAAATTTACCTTCCGAATTTTAAACAGACCTTAATATGATATTCTTGTCTTGTTTTTTTTTAAGATTGTATTTATTTATTCATGAGAGACACAGGGAGAGAGACAGAGACATAGCCAGAGGGAGAAGCAGGCTCCATACAGGGAGCTCCATACAGGCTCCATACAAGGATAAGGTCACTCCCTGAGCCGAAGGCAGATGCTCCACCACTAGCCAACTAGGCGTCCCAACATGATATTCTTGTAATAGAAAATAGAAAAGAAAAATTGGAAAATTGCTTTGGTGACATCAGTTCTGCCTCCAAGACTCTTTGGAATCTCCATTAGATTTTTTTTTTTAAATCTGAGTCTCATTTATTTATTCATCAGGAATTCGGGATGGGGAAGTCTGGTATGACACTGTTGCGTCAGTGTGTAGGCCTAAACTCACAAAATCTTGAATGACATTATTCGACAGTGGGGAAGATAAGGCCCAGGACTGCAGGAAAATGGTTTATATTTTTTATTTAGCATTCACAGGCAAATAGAGCCTATCCCTCCATCAATGTGGGTCTCAAGAAGGCTTTGCAAAGACTTGAAGCACTTACAGAAAGTAAGTTAGTTCAAATATAATTAGATAGTAGAATATGAAAATTTGCTAAAATGACTTACTGACAGAATTTCTTAGCCAGGGAAATTTTTTTGATTTTTAAAGAGCTCAGAGAGACCATTTGTTGGACTCCTGATCAAACCATGATTTCTTACAGGTATGAAAAAAACATATGAACAAAACAACTGAACCTGTCTAAAAAAGACAAAGAACATGGTTTACTAATTCTAGAACATGCTAGGATTTAGATTCAAATTGGACAGAAATGTTAAGTAACTGACAGTAGGCAGAAATTATTTTCTATGGCCAAACTGCCAGGAGCATATGAAAATCACAGATTTTCAAAATTGCTCCATGTAGAAGTAAATAAATAGTTTTGAAAGAGATTGGTAGGTTTTTATGACCATGTAGCTGTGCATATTTTGGACATTTGTGGACATTTGCCTTCCTAGCACTCATTTCCCCTTCTTTCTCCTACTTTTCCACTGGGCCCCACCCTTCCCCACTGCTAGTCCATTGGTCCGTGGAACTCCATCCAAAGCTCCCCGGGTGGCCTTGTGCTCAAATATGTGACTCAGGCCTGACAAACACAGCAGCTCTTCCTGCTGGTCACAGTGATTGGAGGAGTAATGAGTACGACCAAAGTTATGCTAATAATATTGAATGTCTGGGCTACTGGGGATGCTACTGAAAACAATCCTTTTTCTAGACTCAGATCTAGGAGGGTATGCAGCAGTTTTACCAGGCCACCATCCTGGGAAGCCTGAGGATGATATATTGCTACCATCTAAGCCTCAGACCTCACTCCAGTTTAATCAAAAAGGTCCACTTCTGAACCATGCGCTGCATTTGTCATGTCTGTGAAGACCCCTTTAATGTAGAACAGTTTCTCGGATTCTCTCGACTTTCCTGACCTCATATCTCTTGAAGAGGATAGGCCAGTCACCTTTGGAATTTTCCTCTACTTGGGTTTTTCTGATATTTCTTCATAGTGAGATTTAGATTTTACATCTTTTGCAGGAATATGACAGAAGATCTTCTAGAGGCTCTCTATGAGGTGGCACAGGGTTTTAATGTGTCTCATTATTGATTATTTGTTCTCTTTGACAACTTGAGAAGGTGACGTCTGCAGATGTTTTCACTATAAAGTTACCTTTTTTCCCCTTTGCAATTAATAAGTGTTCTGTGGAGAAGTACTTTGAGATTATGTAAAATATTATTTGTCAATCAAATTTCATTTATTTATGTCTGAATGGATTTATAGTTTCCTATTTCGTTTCATGGGTTATAGTTTTTCATCATGATTATTTCTTCTGATGCCCAGATTATCCCGATTTGGCCTTCATCATTTGCTGTTCACTTATTTTTCTGGCTCTGTTCTGTAGACAGAGTCCGAACTCATCCCCACTATGGACACACTGAATCTACAGCTACGTATGGAACAATTTCCTCTGGAAAAGACCTAAACACCAGCTGAACAGCTCCTACACGTGGGCAAACAGGAAGAAGCCCACAGTGAAGGGGGCGGGAGAGGCTGAGACAGGGTCTCACCAGCACAGCAACCCACAATCAGGAGGGAACTTACGAACCCAAAGCCTCACCCTGAGGAGTGAACTGTTCACACCCCACAGCAGACACTCCAGATTCGAAGACCTGCACCCAACAGATGAGCCCCCAAAACATGAAAACCAATGAGGCTCCCTTCCGCGAGACCCACGGGGCTGTGGTGAACTGAGTGTGATGCCTCTGGAAGGGTTCATGTGTGTGGACTCGCTCACCTAAGGCCCAGTGTAGAAGCAGCTATTTGAAAAATGCCCAGACTTTACGTAAAAGAGATTCATTTGCTAATCTTAAAGCATCATCCAAAGAGGCAGGGTCTGTTGGGGTATTTTCCATGGATGAAGGAGACGGCAGGCACCATTTTCATGCCCTTGCTCCACCTTGTTAATGTTGGCAGATGCCTTTTATTTTCTAACCTTTTCCCCTCAGCAGATGACCTCTATACCCTCTAGCCAGTGGGCTCCATCTTTGCTCTCTCTCTCTGCATCTTCTGCAGGGGAGCTTTTATAGATGCCTGACGCCCTGGTTCTTATGCCTGGTGCCCTGGTTTTTGTAGCTGCAGCCCAGGGATGTCCCTTGATAATACAGTTCTGTAGGCCACAGGAGCTGAATTCCTGGGTCTCTGGGGACTGTAACAATCAGAAAGATAGTTTTAGCACCCCGCTCCCCCGGCACTACAGAGATAGCAGACTGAAACACAAGCCCACACATTCAAATAAAGAGGCCTGTTTGCTTATTCTGGAGCCTGGGGGACAGGCTTCAGGTTTGGTGCACATCTAGAGGCCTAAGGAGAGGTTCCCCAGGAACACAGGCCAGGTGACACACCATCTCTGTGCTCTTCCCTGCCACACTAGAGCTCACCAGTGTCTCTAAGAAAGGCTTGTCTGTAGCCCTGAGCTTTGTGACTGTTACCCAGGTACCCAGGGGGTACCTCCAGCTTACCTGGTATGGTAGTCTCGAGGGCTGACACCTGCAGTCCTACAAGAGTGCATCTACTTGCATACTCTAAAAGCTGCTGCCTACAGATCTGACTTCCAATCAGCCTGAATCTAGGTGCTCACTCAGATCTCCCTCTTTGGGACACTGACAGATCTTAGCACACCTCAACTACTTACTGTCACACTGAAAACCAAATAGGCTGCTTGGACAATCACAAAAGCCTGAGAGACAACCAAGAGGTAGGATAAGGCAAATGATAAGGTTTATCTTCTACATGAGGCCAGTCTAGGAGAGACAGCTGTTCCATCTAATACATAAAAACAAACACAGAGAATCAAGTAAAAAGAGGAAACAAAGAACAAGATAAAACCTCAGGAAAAAAATCGTAATAAAATGGAGAGATTTATCTATGCGATGAAGAGTTTAAAGTAATGGTCTAAAGACACTGACTGAACTTGGGAGAAGCATGGATAAACACAGCGAGAATTTCTTTCTTTTTTTTTTCAAGACATTGAATACATTTTTAGTGAGCCTTTTAGTTTACAATATGAGGTAAAAGGAAAGTAATTTCTCCTTAACCAATATTTTACATAGCTGTAGTAAAATATTTCAAACTTCAGGGAATTATAATGGATTATATATATTAGAAGTTGGGGATTGAGTAAATATCTTCATTCTTGAATTTTCCAGCTGACTCTTCCCTTACAAGAGCAACCAGCTCTAATCAGTTACACAAGTTTCTTCAAGGCCATGTTCTATTGTTGCTGATGTCTTTATATCTGAAGCATTGCTATGTCAGTCAATGTCCACTAATTCCACTTCAAAAATGAGTTTTGCATTTGGTAGAATTTGGGCATCAGGCCATCCTTTCTTTCCATAAGCCCATTCTGGTTCAATCCCTAGCTGAGCCTTTTCTCCTTTACTCATAGTGCTTCATCCCATTCTCTGATAACTTTGCCTATTTCAACTTTAAAACGTAAAGGTTTGGCATTTTTCTTCTTCTTTGAACTCTTTGAACATTGATATCAAAAACAGTCCCATCCAACACAGCGAGAATTTCAACAAAGAGTTGGAAAATACATAAAAATACCAAATAGAAGTCATAGAGCTGAAGAATAACCGAGCTGAAAATAGACTAGAAGTGTTCAATAAAGACTAGATAAAGCAAAAGAAAGGATCCCTCACTTCAAAGACAGGGGAGCAGAATTCACCCAATCAGAGCAAGAGCAAAAAAAAAAAAAAAAAAAAGAATTTAAGAAGTAAAGATGGCTCAAGAAACTTATGGGTCAATATCATGTTACAGGAGTCCCAGAAAAAGAAAGACAGAAAGGGACAAAAACCTTATTTCAAGAAATAATGGTTGAAAACTTCCCTAACCTGGGGGAGGAAACAGACAGACATCCATATCCATGAGACCCACAGAGTTCCAAGTAAGATGAACCCAAAGAGACCCACACCAAGACACATTTAATTAAAATGTCAAAAGTTAAAGATGATAAGAGAATCTTAAAAATAGCAAGAGAAAAGCAACTTGTTACACACAAGGGAGCCTCCATAAGACTATCAGCCATTTTTTTTTTTTTTTACCATGTAACCCTCATGATAACCACAAAGCAAATATCTAGTAGATACACAAAAGATAATGAGGAAGAAATCTAAGCAGACACTAAAGAAAGTCATCAAACCACAAAGAAAGAGAACAAAGGAAGAAGAAAGGAACAAAGTGGAACTACAAAGAGCCAGAAAATTAAGCTGGCAATAACTACATATCTGTCAATAATTACTTTAAATGAAAATGGACTAAATTCCTTAATCAAAAGGCACAGAGTAGCTGAGCGGGTAAAAACACAAGACCCACCTATGTGCTGCCTATAAGAGACTCACTTCAGATGCAAAGACACACACACAGACTAAAAGTGAAAGATTTGAGAAAGATATTCCATGCAAATGGAAAACTAGAATGGCTATACTTATATTAGACAGCATAGACTTTAAAACAAATGCTGTAATCAGAAAAATATTAACAGACCTAAAGGAAGAAATAGGCAGCAGTTCAATAAAAGTGGGAGGCTTTAACACCCCATTTGTATCAATGGATAGATCATTCAGAAAATAATCAATAAGGAAACATTAGCCTGAAACCACACATTAGACTTAACAGATAGATACAAAATATTCCATCCAAAAGAAGCAGAGTATACATTCTTCTCAAGTGCACAAGGAACACTCTCCAGAATAAATTATATAGGCCACAAAATAAGTCACAATAAATTTAAGAAGACTGAAATCATATCCAGCATCTTCTCCAACCACAATGGTGTGAGACTAGAAATCAATGAGAGGAAGAGAACTAGAAATTTCACAAATATGTGGCAATTAAATAACTTGCTACTAAACAACTAATGGGTCAATGAAGGCATCAAAATATACCTTGAGACAAATGAAAATGAAAATACAACTTAGCAAAATGTATGTGATGCAGCAAAAGCAGTGTGAAAAAGGAAGCTTATAGTGATAAATGCCTACCTCAAGAAACAAGAAAAAGCTCAAATGATCTAATTTTACACCTCAAGGAAGTAGAAAAAGAAGAAAATCCAACATACATAGAAAAAAAGAAAAAAGAATAGAGAAGTAAAATTGAAATAAAGACTAAAAAGACAATAGAAAAGATCAATGAAACTAAGAGCTGGTTCTCTGAAAAGGTAAATAAAATGACAAAGCCTTTAGATACACTCACCAAGAAAAAGAGAGAGGGCTCAAATAAATAAAATCAGAAATGAAAAAGGAGCCAGTACAACTGATACTCAGAAATCCACAGGACCATACGAGACTACTAGAACAATTATATACCAATAAATTCAACAGCCTGGAAGAAATGAATAAATTCTTAGAAACATACAACTTTCTAAGACTGAATCATAAAAACGCAAAGAATTTGAATAGACTGATTACTAATAAGGAGATTAAATCAGTAATCAAAAACCTCCTTGATAAATGAAAGTTCAAGACCCTATGTCTTCACCAGTGAATTTTATCAAACATTCTAATAATAATTAATACTAGTCATTTTCAGACTCTTCCAAAAAGCAGAAGAGGAGGGGACACTCCCAAACCCATTTTATGAAGCCAGCATTACTCTGATACCAAAACAAGACAAAGACATCCTCCTTCCCCCCCACAAAAAAAAGAGAGAAAGAGAAAATTACAGGCCCATATCCCTGAATAACAAAGACACAAAAATCCTCAACAAAACATTAGCAAACTGAATTCACTAAATACATTAAAGAAATTATCCACCATGAATAGGTGGGTGGAATTTATTCCCAGCGTAGAAGAATGGTGCAACATCCACGAATCAATCACGTGATACAACACATTAAAAAAAATATGATTCCTATGACCAACTCAATAGTTGCAGAAAAAGTATTTGACTAAAGTCAACATCTGTTTATGATTGAAAGTCTCAACAGAGTCAATATAAGGGAATGTACTTCAGCATAATAAAGGACGTATATGACAAGCCCATGGCTAACATCATATTTAGGAATTCCTAAGATCATGAATAAGACAATAAGACAGTTGTCACTTTTATTAGCATAATATTGAAGTCCTATCCCGGTGAACTGGGCAAGACAAAGAAATAAGCATCACATTTGGAAAGGACGTAAAACTGTAACTATTTGCAGATGACATCATATTATATATAGAAAAACCCTAAAGACTCCACAAAAAAGCTGTTAGAACTAATCAAAGGATTCAGCAAAAGTTGCAGGATACAAAAATCAATATACAAAAATCTGTTGCATTTTTAATAACAAACTATCAGAAAGGGGAATGTAAAAAACAATCTCATTTCAGGTTGCATCAAAAACAATAAAATACTTAGGAATAAAGTTAATACATTTAATAAAATACCACGAAAGTGAAAGACGTGTATGCCAAAAACTGTGAGACTCTGAGGAAAGTAATTGGAGAAGACACAAATAAATGGACAGATATTCTATGCTCATGGATTGGAAGAATTAATACTGGATAAAATATGCATATCACAGAAAGCAGTCTACAGATTCAATGCAATCGCTATCAAAATTCCAATGACATTTTTGACAGAAATAGAACAAACAATTCTAAGATTTGTATAGAACTACAAAAGACCCTGAATAGCCAAAGTAACCTTGAGAAAGAACAAAGTTGGGGGGCACCCTGGGGAGCTCAGGCTGTTAAATGTCCAACTCTTGATTTCAGCTCAGGTCATGATCTCATGGTCAAAGGATTGAACCCCGAGTCAGGCTCTGCGCTCTGCTGGAGATTGTCTCTCTCCTCTTCCTCTCCCTATGTCCCTCCCCCGCTTGCATTTTCTCTCTTTCTCTCAAATAAATAAATAAATCTTAAAAGAAGAAGAACAAAGTTGGAGGCATTGTGCTCCCTGATAGTCAAATTGTATGAAAAAGCTATACTAGGGCAGCCCTGGGGGCTCAGTGGTTTAGCGCCTCCTTCAGCCCAGGGCATGATCCTGGAGACCCGGGATTGAGTCCCATGTCGGGCTCCCTGCATGGAGTTTGCTTCTCTTTCCGCCTATGTCTCTGCCTCTTTCTATGTGTCTCTCATGAATAGATAAATAAAATCTTTAAAAAAACGTATACTAATTGAAAGGGTACTGTAATAGGGCATAAAAATAGGTACATAGATTGGTGAGACAGGAGAGCTCCAAAATAAACCCGTACGTATATGGTTGTTTAATTTACAATAGAGGAGCCAAGAATATACAATAGGGAAGGGACAGTCTCTTCAATAAATGCTGCTGGGAACACTGCACAGCCACATGCAAAAGAATGTGATCACTATCTTACACCAGACACAAAAATTAACTCAAAATGGATCAAACACCTGAACACGAGACCTGAAACCACAAAACTCCTAGAACACATAGGTGGTAGGCTCCTTGACTTGGTCTTGGAGATGAACTTTTGGATCTGACTCTAGAAACAAAGACAATAAAAGCATAAATAAACAAGTGGGATTATATCAAATTAATCTCCTACACAGCAAAGGCAAACTACTGAAAGAAAAATTTTCAAATCATATTTCTGGTAAGGTGTTAATATGCAGAATATATGAAGAACTGATACAATTCAGGAAAAAACAAACAAATAATCTGGTTTTCAAAATCGAGAGATTTCCCCGAAAGATATACAGATGGCCAAAGGCATATGAAAAGATGCTCAACATCCCTAATCAACAGGGAAATGCAAATCATAATCATGAGACGTCACCTCATACCTCCTGTTAGAAATGCAATAACACTAGCATTTTTCACAGAGCTGGAACAAATAATCCTGAAATTTGTATGGAAGCTGAATAGCCAAAGTCACGTTGAAAAAGAAGACCAAGCCTGGAGGCATGACAATTCCGGACTTCAAGCTGTAGTACAAAGCTGTGATCCTCAAGACAAGATGGTTCTGGCCCAAAAACAGACACACAGATCAGTGGAACAGAATAGGGAACCTGGAAACGGACCCTCAACTCCGTGGCCAACTAATGTTTGACAAAGCAGGAAAGAGTATCCAATGGAGAAAAGACAGTCCCTTCAACAAACGGTGTTGGGAAAACTGGATGGGAACATGCAGAAGAATGAAACTGGACCATTTCCTCACATTGTACACAAAAAATAAATTAAAAATGGATGAAAGACCTATTCGCGAGGCAGGAATCCACCAAAATCCTAGAGAAGGACACAGGCAGTAACCTCTTTGACCTCAGATGCAGCAACTGCTTGCTAGACACGTCTCCAAAGGTAAGGGAAACAAAGGTAAACATGAGCCATTGGGACTTCATCAAGCTGAAAAGCTTCTGTGCAGCAAAGGAAAGAACGACAAAACTAAAAGTCAAGTTATGGAATGGGAGAAGATATGTGCAAATGACATATCTGATGGACGGTTAGTATGCATGGATACTAAAATCTATAAAGAACTTATCAAACTCAACACCCAAAACCCAAAAAATCCAATCAAGAAATGGGCAGAAGACATGAACAGACGCTGCTCCGAAGAAGGCTTACAAAGGGCCAACAGACACATGAAAAAATGCTCAACAGCACTTGGCATCAGGGAAATAGGAATCAGAATCACAATGAGGTACCGGCTCACTCCGGTCAGGATGGCTAAAATTAATAAGTCAGGAAAGAGCAGATGTTGGTGGGGAGGCAGAGAAAGGGGAGCCACTGCACACTGTTGGTGGGAATGCAAGCGGGTGCAGTCACTCTGGAAAACAGGGTGGAGGGTCCTCAGAAAGTTAAAAATAGAGCTACCCTGTGACCCAGTAATTGCACTACTATGTATTTATTCAAAGGACACCAAAAGAGTGATCCAGAGGGGCACCTGCACCCCAATGCTCATAGCAGCAATGTCCAGAATAGCCAAAATATGGAAAGAGCCCAGCTGTCCATTGATGGATGAATGGACAGAGAGGCCGTGGCGTATATATAATGGAATATTAACTACCGAAAAGAATGAAATCTCGCCATCTGCAGTGACAGGCATGGAACTGGAGTGTGTTATGCTACGTGAAATAAGTCTGTCGGAGAAACACAAATACCATGGGATTTCATTCATATGTGGAATTTAAGAAATAAAACGGATGAACATGGAGAAGGGAAGGAAAACTAAAATAATAAGATAAAAACAGAGAGAGAGGCAAACCCACAGAGACTGTTGACTACAGGGAACAACCTGAGGGTCGCTGGAGGGGAGGAAGGTGGTAGGATGGGGTAATAGCGATGGGCATGAAGGGGGCACGTGATACCCACGTGAGCCCTGGGTATTACAGGCAACTAATGAATCACTGAGTTCTACCCCTGAATTAATAATACATTATATGTTAACTAACTTGAATTTCCATTTTTTTTTTAAAAAGAAAAAAATACCCCAAAAAATCACATACAAGGAAAAAAAGAAATGCTATTATCCAATGATAAGAAATAATGTGTCGGCAAGGATTCGGAGAGGAGGGAACCCTTACGGTTGGCGGGAGTGCAAACTGGCGCGGCCACTATGGAAACCGTATGGAGGTTCCTCAAAAATTTAAAAACAGGACCCTCATGAGCCAGCTATTCCGCTTCCGGGCATTTATCTGGAGAATGTCAAAACACTAATTCTCAAAGCTTTACGAGCCGCCGTGTTTGCTGCGGCATTATCCGCGGTGGCCAACGTCGGACGCGACCCAAGTGTCCACTGATGGGTAAATGGATAAAGGAGATGCATGAAGACACACACACACACACATGCACGCGCACACACGGATGCTACTCGGCCGCAAAGAGGAAGTCTTGCCGTGTGCAACCACCTGGATGGAGCCCCGAGGGCATCATGTCAAGTGACGTAAGCCAGACAGAGAAAGACATAAACTGTGCGATCTCACCCATATGTGAAATCTGAAACAGCGCAGAACCCCAAACCCAAGAAACCCTCAAGCTCAGAGATAAAGAGAAGCGATTCGTGGTTGGTGAGGGTGGGGGATGCGGGGGGTGTAGGCCTCATGGGTCCATATGGGGCTAAAGGGTCCGGACCTGCAGGTGGAAAATAACGAAGTCCTGGAGGCAGAGCTCGGTGACTGTGCTTAGTCCTGCTGCGTGTCCGAAGGGTCCTAGTAGGTCTTCAGAGTCCTCGTTCCAGGGACAATAGATCTGCGACCCCGTAGGACAACGAACGTGAACTGGGCTTATTGTGGGGACCACTTCACGACACGGGCAAGTGAATGACGCGCGACTCCTGAGCTGCACACCTGCCCGGGGTGTCAGACGTGGGCGGTGCCTCAGTGAGCCCGCGCAGCCCACGGTCTGAAGCCTGAGGACCCACTGCGGTGAGGCCCGGGCCGGCTCGCTGGGCTCCGGACACGGCCTGCGCCCCCCGTGGGGCTGGGCCAACCGGGAAGCCGGGGAACGGCTGATTAATATCCCGGTAAGGCTGGGGGCCCGGATATGGCCTGCTCCTTTCTTTTTCTTTTCTTTTTTTTTTTTTTTTTAAAGAAAGATTTATTTACTTATTCATGAGAGACCCAGAGCGGAGGCAGACACAGGCCGAGGGAGAAGCAGGCTCCCTGCGGGGACCCCAATGTGGGACTCGATCCCAGGTCCCAGGATCACATTCTGGGCTGAAGGTAGGTGCCAAACCACTGAGCCACCCGGGGATCCCCCCACTTGAGGTCTTTTAACAAAAAAAGGAAAAAACAAACAACAGGAATAAAAGATAAATGGAGCAAGGGCATAGCTTACATCCCTGGAAAGAATTTAGAATCGCATGTAAGGATTGAAATCAAAAGGAGGGGACACCTGGGGGGCTCAGCAGTTTAGCGCCTGCCTTTGGCTCAGGGCGTGACCCCAGGATCCCGGGATCGAGTCCCACGTCGGGCTCCCCACAGGGAGCCTGCTTTTCCCTCTGCTTGTGTGTGTGTCTCTCTCTCTGTGTCTCTCATGAATAAATAAATAAAATCCAAAAAAAAAAAAAAGGAAATCCTTTGTGCGTTGTCTGTTCCTACTGATGAAACAGTTTGGGGGTCAAGGTCCTCTACCCTTTGGCAGGAGTACAGTTGTGGAGGGCAAGCGCCGGCAGCTGCAGGAAAGGGTGGGGCTCAGTCATTGGGAAGCAGGTGTCCACGGGAGCCAGGACTCCCGGCTGAAGAGACCGAGCATGCCCCACGGCCCCCGGTGTCGGCAGAAGGATCCAAGCATCCCAGATTACGGGGCCCGTTAGGAGGTTCTCAGCAGACCTTGATGGTGCCCAAGACACTTTACCAGCCGGGACGTGAGAAGCTCGGTCAGCAGCAGGTGACTGAGGGAGCAGCAGGTGACTGAGGGAGCAAAGAGGTGATTTAGCAAAATCACGCGGCAGGGAGGCACAAAATATTTTTCAGAATTACAAGGAGCCCCCGTTTCTTTTCCTCATTTTTAAAATTCGGATGGCATCTCAAGTTATTCAAGTCTTAACACGGATCAGACAGGCTGCTCCAACCCACAAGGAAGGGTTGGAGCACAGTAAGAGTGAACCCTTGAGCTCTTGAGAACCAGGACTCATTTTTTTAATGTTTTTAATTTGTGAAGTTGGAACAAAACAATCCACCCTGCAGATTCATGATGAAGATGAACTAAAAGAGAGCCTAACACGATGTCTAATACTTAGCACTTCATAAATAAAACTATTCTTATAATGTAAATATGCATTTGTTGAGGGGGGTGGGTGCCTGGGTGGCTCAGTTGGTGAAGTGTCTGCCTTTGGCTCAGGTCATGACCCCGGGGTCGAATACCACCTAGGGCTCTCTGCTCAGCAGGGAGGCTGCTTCTGTCTCTCCCTCTATCCCTTCCCCGCACCCTGCTCGGGCTCTCTTGGTCTCAAATATAAATAAATAAATAAATAAATAAATAAATAAATAAATAAATAAATAAATAAATAAATAAATGAATGAATGAATGAATGAATGAATGTATTTTTTTCAATGGATTTTATTAAGAAGAGATGCTGTTATAATCAAAGGAAATCATACTGGTTTTGTAGAACTTCTGACAGTGAGTGGCTAAGGGGTGGTATCTTTCCATAAAGATCTCTTCTTCCCTCTAATTTTCACTATAAAACTATATCTTGACTATAAACTAAAAATACAAGATGGAATAAATTGCCATATCCAGGCATGCGGCCTTTGAGTAAAATTATTGGTTACATTTTGTTTCAGTAAAGTTCCCCTGTCAAAATCTTTCAACTTCTGAGAGGTGATTAAGATGTTTTTATGATTTTCACCTGAAGTGTTCATCAGTCCTAAAAAAATAGTGCCAAAATCAAACGATGGAAAGCAACCATATTTCCCACGACTTTGCGTATCGACAAAGGACATTTAAAAAATGTTTTCCCGTGCACAAACAGTACTGAACCTGTAATTTAGATTCATTACTTAATAAAGAGGAAACCGAGAGAGGTGGCGGGACGCGGACAGCGGCAAGGCCCGAAGCTCAGCAGACAACAGTGGGACCGGCCCTGCCGGCCACAAGCGCTCCCGCGGGCGGCAGAGCCTGACCCCCTGGCCCAGCCGTGTTAAGGGGCACCGTCAGAGCCAATGCCAGGCCGGCCCCCAGGGGCGCGAGCGCAGGGTCGGAGGGGAGCGTGGCAGCCACGGCCCGGTCTAGGCCGCACTGCGCTGGCCCAACACCCGGTGACCCTCTTCTTTTTTTTTTTTTTTTTTTTTTTTATTTATTTACTTATGATAGTCACAGAGAGAGAGAGAGAGGCAGAGACACAGGCAGAGGGAGAAGCAGGCTCCATGCACCGGGAGCCCGACGTGGGATTCGATCCCGGGTCTCCAGGATCGCGCCCTGGGCCAAAGGCAGGCGCCAAACCGCTGCGCCACCCAGGGATCCCCCGGTGACCCTCTTCTAACAACGAAACCTCCGGAAGCAGCGGCCGGGTGGAGGCCCTAGACACTTGCAGGCCCTGGCCCTGGCCCAGCAGCGCGCCCGCCGGCGTCTGGGCCGAGGCTGGTTTCCTAGCGCGTCTCCTCTACGGAGGGCAATCGCCCTTCTCAACACCTACAGCTTCTCAACACAATGCTGTCTTCCGACTGAATGTGTGCGTAACCTAGCAGCACTCCATCTACCCTTCTGCAGAGGTGAGGTCCTTGAACCCTTGGGGAGGCCGGAGGAATCTTCCTCTGCCCCCTGCCCGACCTGGAGGAAGCCCGAGGAGAGGTGGGCCTCGGTCCTGGACTCTGGAGGGTTCCTGCAGTCCTGGGTCAGTGTGGAGGGCGGGCTCTTGCCGAACCCACAGGAGGGCGAAGAACATCCGGCAGGAGAACCTTCCAGAAGTCCCTGCACCACTTCCGGACAACACTCTCTGACCGGCCTTCTTAGGTCAGAGTTCAATGTCTATAAAATCAGGTGCCCGAGAGCCTATTCCAGACTTTCTTAATACCCGTGTTCTCTGCCATTAACGCCAAATCCCCCAGGGGTTCAGATGATAGAAGTGAGGTGACTGCACACAATTAAATATTAGAAATGACCACTGAGTACATCCTGTTTATTGTTTATGATTTACACGGAAAATGATGGACTGGGGTGATTGAACAATAAACCAATCATTACATTTAGACCTGGGCTTTTGAAAACTTGCATTCCATTTTAACAGTTCATATATATTTAACAGCTTATATATAAATCCAAATCACAAATAATCTTAAGAGTTAGCTCAGAGATAAACAATTAAGAAACACAACAGAAAACCACATGGATCTACCTTTAAATATCAGCATTCATATTACAAGGAAGAAGAAAATGTTCAAAAAAATAAAATTAAGTCACTTAACAGAGAAATAAGAGAAACAGTATTTTTAATCCATATTTATACTTACTCCTAACTTACCTTCATATATTCTTAACTTTTCCAAAAGGACCCAAACAATATTTCAGAGGATCAAACGATATTTTGGAATCTGAACTTTTCAGCCTCTGCTTGTATCAACTTGTTATAATGAAAATCCTAAAGTCTCAATTTTCTTAAAAAAAATTTTTTTTAAGCCAACTCCTATTCAACTTTTCTCCTTCACAGCAGCTGTTTATAGATAGTAGGGAGCCAAGAATGAAGGATAGAAACAGATGGGAAGCAAAAAGTACAACCGCTATCTTAAGTTCAACTCTCAACACTACTGGTTGAGTTTGGAACCAAAACCTCTTAACAACTGGCAGATAACAGCTAAACCTTAACAGGCAAAGAAGAAATATTTTCTTTGGGACAGCTGCTACTAGGAGAAGAAAACTGACGTCCCTTAATACTGCCTAAATAGAATTTGTGGCTTACTATAGAGCAATCTGTAGCAATGTCAGTTTAACCAGTAAGCATCACAACTGATCAATATTACTTAACGGAAAACAACAGAAAAAGAAACGAGAAAAAGAAAAGAGAAAAATTAAAAACCACACTAGCCACAAAGTTCCACGATATACACATGAGAATTAATTTTAATCTGATTTGACTCCTTGACGCTAACTGCTCATCAGTGAAATATGGTATGGAAATATCACGGAGTAGAAAACAGGCAAAGATTAGTTTATACAACAGTGACTATATACATCAGGGGGGAACATGCTAGCTAATGCAACATTAAGGCCTGAATGTAAGCATTTCCAAAGTCACAGAAGCCCCAAAGAACCCCTAAATTACAAAGTCACCACATTACAGGCATGCAATGTTCAGTTTTGTTTTACCCATAAAAGGATACACAGTATTTTGCTGTAAATACCAGACACACATTTACAATTTTGCAAAAATTAGAATGCAAGTGTTATGTTCCTTATATTTAAGCCTCAAATGTGCCAACAGTGAAAATTCATTTAAGAACGGAGGAAAGAGATGGAATATAAATACTCAGAGAAATTACACAAATAAAATGGAATTTTGCATTTGGGAAGCCATAAATATTCCTTACGTGTCCAAACCAAATTATCAATGTACTACTCAGATGGATGTACACTCACTACGTGCTTTACAATTTTACTTGCTCAAATGCGGCATTCTGACACCTATCATTCTCTGGTGCTGATAGCAAATCCCATCTGTAGGTTAAATATTACGTGCACGTTTGCACGTATGTGCCTACTGGGTGTGACCACCTAAATGGAAAGCTGTGCAATCTCATTTGGAGGTTATATAATAATGGATGACCCTGGGGGCCAAATTTCCCATTAAGACAACTAAGGAAAGCTCATTTCCTCACTTTTATAGAAGAATCTGAACAGAACTCTTTTAGAGTGCAAATCTAGGGTCAGGATCTTCTCTCTTTTAGAGAAAGGAACCATGTTACATGTTCAGTTCTGCTCACAGTCACTAGGTGATCATGTCATCTCCTCCTTTCACCCAGGGCTTAATTTGGCTTAATTCAAAACAAACCCATTTTTATTATTTATTTTCAGGTGAATAATTTTATCAAAATAAATTAAAGAAACGCTGAAAATGCACTATGAGTAATCCTTGTTCAGGAATACTTTAAAAGAATAAATTATAACACAGTAAGATTTAGATATATTGTGAAAAGATGTGGCCAAAATCTGTCCTATACCCCATCAATTTTATGCTTTATACAAGTTGGTACAATTAACCTTCTAGTTTTTTAAGGATCGGATTTCTCCTTGGGATACAACAGAATGAATGTTTAAACACCTGATGGATGTTTTCAGACTTTCCAAAATTACTTTAAACAAACTGTATCTAATGTTTATAAATTTATAAATAAGCATATTTATAAATTTATAAATTAAAAAAGTATTTAACAAACGTGTAATGAATGTTTTCAAGTATGACTGTAACCAAGTAGAAAGGGAGAAGGATTTCATAAGGCCATCTAATTCATTTCATACCAAACACTGAGCACACGAGATTGCTCATAAGCTTTACTAACTTTACCTCAAGCACCAACCATAGTAAAACACTCATGCTTTACTAACATTACTCTAAGCACATCCACCATTTAGAAAAAGAAAAAAAAAATGTTTTACTATCTAACTATTCCAAGGGGATTACAACATTTAAGATTTTAAAATTTTGAGATGTTTTAGCCAAAATTTTGGCTTTTTTTTTTTTTTTTGGCATTTTAACTTTAAACAAACATGGAAGAGCAGACACCTTCCTAAAAACAACAACAACAACAACAAAAAAAACCCTCAGTATTATGAACCAAGAGGTTCTGATATAGCAAAAGCAAAGCAACCAATCAAAAAGCATGTTTTAGAATTCTTTTTATTTCCAATGAAACCAAATTTTACTACTGTTGTGATCACAGTCTTCACATTTGATGCAAATAGGAGAGCTTAATTATAATCACTTAGTGGCAGTACTTCAGACAAAATCAATAATAGATGCCACATATAGGATTATTTCTTCTGGAAAGAGTTATTAATTGGTAAGCTTGACATTACAACTGATATCAACATAGTCAACTAAAGAAAATGGATGCACTGCTTCAACATTCAGCTTGAAAATGTTTAGTACTTTCTGCAAACCTAAATTTAGTTTAGAAAGGTTAATATTCTTCTTTCTAAACTATGGCATAGACTATATATAGCATTTTAAATTTATTTATATATAATTATTTGCACATCAGATTGAGAAGGAATTTGCAGATTGACTTTGACAGGGCGATCTCATCCGAGGGTTAAGGTTTAGGGGGCATCCGCCGAGCTGTCACTGGAAGGGGGGGCCTCTTGCTCAGTCTCGGAGGACGCAGCTGCTGATGCCTCTATGACGGCAGGTGGGAAATGGCGGCGGCACACGGGGCACGTTCCCGACTGGAGAGGGAAGAAAATAAGGTCAGAGCCAAAGGAAGAGTCTTTAGGTGCCACCCAGTATCTTAGTAAACTAAAAAAAAAAAAAATAGTATTGTTATCCTAAAAAACTGAATCAACTCCAAACTCACACAATCCAGAGAGGTAAACTGTGATGCTATTTCCTCTTCATCCCAATCAGATTCTAATTTTTCTGAGGGTGAATAATGTTTCCTAATTGTGCTTGTGTCCTTCAGGTCAGTCATCTTTCACTTAGTATTAATGGACGGTCTACTACACCCCTTGCTCAGCACTGGTGCTACGGTGGAATGTGAGCAAGGAGTCACAGGGCATGTCCTCACCTGAACTGAATTGGTTTTATTATTTACTCCATGATGCCACACACCTAATTAATTCACATATCTGTAACACCAAATGATCCCCTAAGATGGACTTCCCTATATACTGAAGCCTCACTTAAACACATGGAGCTTAAACTTTATTAGCCACATAATTCCTTTTCAAAAAGATATGGAGAGTTAAATGCCTTCTAAATGATGAAAGACTTCAACTGTAGACCTAGGAGGGAAGATGGGACAGGGAAAGCAGTCATACTGTGAGTACATCTTCAGACCAATCAAAGACTATGGAGATGTGTCATGCTGGTGATAGATCATTCATTCCCTTGCGAATATGTCCCTGCGACCTCTCCCCCACCCCCACGAGAGATAGCCCTGACAGAAATCATGCTGTTCAAAGATAAAGATTCGTATCTTGGGGATCTTCTCCCCAGAGGAAAGGCTTTTTCTTGACAGGAAATAAACCAAAGAGATTATTACCTTGATAGTCAAGTCAATGATAAATCAAAGCGGTACAACATATATAATATTTACAATTCAAGAATTTAGCAAGCATTTATTGTGCACTTGCCATATGGACTGGGCCCGAGCAACCGTATTTTAGTGTCAGATGAGTGTGGTCCCAATCAACCCCATACTAGCTGTGTAGTCTTGAATGAGTAACAATCATTGGAAAATGGTTTTATCCCACTGTGTCCCAGAGTTACTGTGAGAATTAAATGAGAAAATAATACAAGAGTCATCTAGCCGTACCTGACACACAGCAGGAACATTTAGATCCTTCTTAAGGCTTAGATACTACCATAAGAGTTTAAATAAAGGGGATATGAAGGCCAGAAAAGGTGGAATTTAAGCTGGCCCTACCTAGACCATCTAATCTTACTGATGGTACAGGGGGAAAACTACGCCAGTTAAGCAAACATAAAAAAGTGTACAAAGGAAGTAAATATGAGCAGATAGGCTGGGGGCTAGATCACAGAAGGTCTTGAAAGCCAAGACAGAAACTCCAGATTTTATAATGGAATGGTGAACATTTCTGCATTGGATTTTACACATCTTAAGTAGAACTCTGACAATAATGAAGTGGCTGTAGAAGGGGATCAACGGCAAAGAAAAAGAAAGGAAGGAAAGAGAGGGGAGGAAGAAAGGAAGGAGAAAAGGAAAAGAGTGGTTGTAAGAAAGAGAAGGAGCTATATCCATAAGTAAACAGGTGATGAAAGGGATTAGGAAACTTCTACCTTAACTGCCTATAAATATACTTTATGTAAAAATAGAGTTCACAGAGAAGATTTAAGTAAAACCTTTTTTTCTTAAGTAATTCAAATATAGTTAAAAATTATTGGGTAAATATTTAAGGAGAACAGATACAGTTGGAACAGGAGGTATCTGGTAGGTTATTACATATTTCTCATATACATTTTCAAAGACATTGATTTGTATTAGAATATTAGTAGTACTTTGAATAGTACCAAAGGCTTTTATTTTGCTTGCGGTATTTCTGAAAATACATATTTCAGGGATGTGATTAAAGATCTACTTAGCTTTATTCTAAAATGACTTTTTGATAAGTAATCAAGCAATTAAGTGTTGTCTATATTGTTTTTTTAGCATTGTTATCAGTTTCATATCATTAATCTGTAATCATTAAAAGGTAATCAATTTTCAACACTTAATTAAAAAGTACTACAACTATGTAGCTGAATAAAATATGCTTAAAAGACATAATCATCATTAGCTTTCTGGAGGAACTATTAAAACACTAATTTAAAAACAGGTAAAAATAAAACTCACCTTCTGTAGCCAAATTGAGACACAAGGTTTATGAAAGAAATGATGACAGGGAAGCTCTGTTGCTATATCATCCTTAATATACTCACTGCAACAGATTGGACAGCACTGCTCCTGACCAATTGCTGAAAACAAGAAATCACCTGATCAATCCCATAGCATTCAATTTTAATATAACTGAAAATATATTAACTCATAGATGATACCTATGATAGAAGAACCAGACTTTGGGGCACACTTGTTCTAGCCCATGACTTAATAAATTAAAAATAGTCTTCTACTAGGTGAAAGTTTGTCAGAATCTAGTTTCATAGAAAAACTAATGAAAGCTTCTAGTACCAGTATTTTATGTTTTAGGTGTACTGATATACTTAAACATGCAACGTGTCATTTGACATTAGAGATCAACTTTGCACTTACCAGTGTGGTCTTCAAGAACAAGGGTCTCTGGAAGACCATCAATGCTTTCCTTACTGGCTGGTGGATTGGCCACCTCAACATCCACTGCAAGAGACTCTAAATGTGCCAGCGCAGTCTGCAAAAAAAAAGTCACAGTTCCTTTTTAGAAAACACTTTAAAATAGTAATAGAAAACTATTTTTAAAGGTGTGTTACAAAATTATATGAACCACTATTCTCTGCTTCAGTAGCCTGTCCTTTTTGCCTCCTCCCAAAAGGAACAACCATCACACCAAAACGTCAAAAAACATACCAGAAAAGGGTACCTTACTTTTCACAAGAACAAAAATCTATCTTGTCTCAATAATCAGCTACTTGCCCATCATACTTATAATTTCAGAAGAGTGGCTACCTCTTCCAACTTATGAGTTCCTGTATGGAATCAATAACATGAAAGAAAGTAAATATTTTGGACAGGCTCAACACACGAAAGATAAAACGTGACTGAGGTTACTGGATGAATCTTCAAGTTAGAGAAGCAAATAATTTATTCCTGAATGGCTATATCTACCACTGGCACAGAATCAGCACACCCACATGACTAGCTCACTATTATTACTAGGTTACCTGGGATATGAACTTTATTTAGGGGCTCAGTGTCTATATAGAGTCACTATTCTAAGTATGACAGGAACAACAGATCGTATGACCACCCAGTATAATCGTTTGTGGCTTGATTAGCCCTTCTGGCTACAGTAAATTAGAACTATAGATGGGACTTATATTCACAAGACCCAAAAGGTGGAAATGCGATGCGTGCCCAAGTACCCATCCACAGATGAATGGATAAAACTGTGGTTGGTAAAGGTAAGTGTACAGTCAAAATCAGAATATTATGATACTGTATGTGGTAATGTGTTAACTGCTTTGAGTATAAAGGTTAAATGACAAAAGTAATTACTATAGCTACAATAAACTGTTGATATACAATATAAAAAGAGGTAAATTATAACATCAAAAACATAAGAGGGGGAATAAAGTAGAGTTTTTGTATGTAATCTAAGTTTAGTTATCAGCAAAATACAGAGTATTAAGATGTTTTACGTAAGCCTCATGGTAACCACAAAGGACAAATCTATGTTAGATTTACAAAAGATAAAGAGAAGGAGATCAAACAATACTACTCTAGATAATCAAGTCACAAAAGAAGGCAGAAAGAGGGAGAAAGGAAAAAGAACTACGAAAGAGCTAGACAATTTTAAGATGGTACTAGTAAGTCCTTACTTCTCAATAATTACTCTAAATGTAAATGGACTAAATTTTTTAGGCAAAAGGCACAGAGTGCCTGGCTGAATTGAAAAGGCAAGACCCAACTATATATGCTGCCTACAACACACTCACTTCAGCTTTAAGGACACACAGGCTCAAAGTAAAGGATGGAAAAAGACATTCCATGCAAATGGAAACCAAAGAGAGCAGGGGTAGCTATATGTGTATTAGAAAAAATAGACTGAAGACCACAAATGCTAATAAGTGACAAAGAAGGTTATTTTTTAAATGATAAACGGTCAATTCATCAAGAGGCTACAGTAATTGCAAACAAATATGCAACCAATATTAGGGCACCTAGGTATATGAAGCAAATGAAAGCAGATCTGAAGTGAGATTACACAACAATATAATAACAGGAGGGGACTCTAATACCTCACTTTATTTTTTTTTTAAGATTTTATTTATTCATGAGAGACACACACACACACACACACACACACACACACACACACACACACGAGAAAGAGGCAGAGACACAGGCAGAGGGAGAAGCAGGCTCCACACAGGGACCCTGACGCGGGACTTGATCCCGGGACCCCAGGATCACGCCCTGACCTGAAGGTGGTGCTAAACTGCTGAGTCACCCGGGCTGCCCCTAATACCTCACTTTAAAGGATGGATCCTCCAGATAGAAAAAGAAAGAAAATATTAGACTTGACCTACGCTTTAGATAAAATAGATCTAAGAGATATACAGAACATTTCACATGACAGCAGCAGACTACACATTCTTCTCAAGTGCACACAAAACATTCTCTAGGACAGATCATACGACAGGTTCCAAAACAAGTCTTAGCCAATTTAAGAAGACTGAAATCATACCAACTCTCTTTCTGACCAAAATGGCAAGAAACAAAAAATCAATAATAGGAGATTGGAACATTTGCCAATATGTGAAAACTAAACAATACACTCCTGAACTAGTCACAGAAGGATAAATATAGTACGACTCCACTTAAATGAGGTACCTAACTCAGTAAAACTCAGAGACGCAAAGCAGATTAGTGGCTGCTGTGGGCTGGGAAGAGGAGGGCACAGAGGAGAAGAGGGAATTGTTTACGATGTACTTGATGCTGACTAATGGCTACAAGGGTAAATTTCACACTGTGTGTACATCCCTACAATAAAACGCTAACGGGCCCCCCTGCAGACCAGGAAGATTCTTCCTGAATGTTAACACTGTGCTCTCCTGGATGGCAGGCATCACCTTTGCGCACTCTTCAAGATTTAGCCTGGATAATCTCACAACGAATTATGTCTTTCCAAAAAGGATTTGAGATGACTTACAAGAGAGGATAGGGCCAAGGCCTAAGCAAAGTCAGAACTAAAACAGGAGGAAGCAAAAAGGTTCATCACACGAGTTAGTAAATATAGTTAATAATATGGAACACCAATTAGACTCTGAATTTGCAGAGACTGCAAAAAGAAAAATAATGTGCCAGAAAATGAATAGCTGACTCTTAGCTCCACATTCACCTTTCATAGATCTGGGCCTTTTGACTATTTTTTCCCTTGCTGGCTAGCATGACCTTAGGTTTTGTCGGTAGAGGGCTCTGGAGAGCCGTCACAGAAGGACTCTGCCTCCTGGTCCTGGTGGGCACGCTGGGCAGGCCCCTGCCTGACGGTGGGCTTCTGCATCACAGATGGCTCCTCCAGTGCCTGGCTACAGAAGCACACGCAATTTCTCCAGTGCCTGACAGACGCAGTAGCAGGTAGCCAGCAGTTTCCCCTGGCACCTATCTTGGGTGGCTTTACAGCAGTGTGCTTCCAGTTAGCCACCTCCCTGTAAACAGTCTCTTTAGCACTCCAGAGGGCAGATTTCCAGCAAATTCGGCCAGCAGAGTAGCACAAACACTTCTCTGAGAGCCATGGCTGTGTCCTCCCCAACAGTCTGGATCTCAGCCCTGGGTGGAGGTGGGGGTGGAGTGTGTGTGCTCTACCTCAGTCCTAAGGTTATTCCTTAAATTTGCTATTCCTGCTCCTGGCCAACAGAATGGAATATTATCAATCCAAAGCCTGATTACAAATAATCATACTAACCACAATCCAGCTACCACTGCGGTGCACTGAAATGAAGTGCCGACTAGGACATGTGTCTTGGGAGCCCAGGTACTTGTTACACTTGACTCTATGGTCATAATGTCAACTATAAAAACTAATGTGGGGTGGGGTTCTTGAAGAGTCCCCTTGCTAACCTCCAAAGAGAAAACGACAAACTCGGGTCCATTAACTCTCAGAACCACAGAGAGTGGTAAGGACCACAGAGTTTCCATGATAGCCCTAGAACAAACATCTTATTTCTTAAAATCAAACACAGTTTTTTTTTTTAAATTTTTATTTATTTATGATAGTCACACAGAGAGAGAGAGAGAGAGAGAGAGAGAGAGAGAGAGAGGCAGAGACACAGGCAGAGGGAGAAGCAGGCTCCATGCACCGGGAGCCTGACGTGGGACTCGATCCCGGGTGTCCAGGATCGCGTCCTGGGCCAAAGGCAGGCGCCAAACCGCTGCGCCACCCAGGGATCCCTCAAACACAATTTAATTGTATGAACTGCTGAATTAAAATGAGGGTTTAGTTCTGTCTTGTCAACTTTCTCAAAAGTTGTATGACGGGTTAAATCAGGATTCTGATACTTAAAATGGGAACATCTGGTTGGACTCAAGAGGAAAGAGACTATTTTGAATTCCCAAGTCACTCAGAGCCCCCTTTCTCCAGTAGACGTAGCGTGCCCTCTGCAGACCAGACTTCCTCAACTTGAATATCCTGTGATAATCTCACTTGGAGTGTACATCTCTTATTACTTCTGTGCCCACCAGTGAGATATCAGAGAATGACAACATCCAAAAAAAAGGGGGCAGGATGATTGAGAACACGTATGTTCAGGAATGTAAATCTGGGTCACTCCACTAAGTAAAGAATCCTACCCAGCTGAGATTCTTGCATAAGGCAGAGAAAATATGGAATGGGTTACTGATTTTAACAAAAAGGACTATTAGGCTTTGCATATTTTCTATCTGTTTGTATCTGCTAACCATTTTCTTTCTCTATCTCCTTCCCATTTTTATTTCATACAGCAGTTAATTTTACAAGTTAATCTTCATATAAGAGGATATTCAGTGTGGCTGAATTTGTGGAGTAGTTAATATTTAGCATTGGATATAATGACCCTTGGGAGTCTGTTCATCTGTTGATTCTTGAGAAAGAGTGAAAACTTCTTCATTTTAAGAACAGCTATATTTCATCAGGTGGAAATACAGTTGCACAGCTCTTGGGAGTTCAGATGTGTGAGAAAGGTGTATATGGGATCTAACTGGACCATTCCCCAGTTATTAATTACTGCTCTTCAAATCCAAATTCACTATTTTTGTCAGCTCTGTGATTTGGGCTATTTAAGTATTTTCCTCTGATAGCTGTCACAATGTTAATTAAGCTCTGTTCACAGAAGATGCTGAAGAGACATGCAGAAGGAAAGGGGTTTTGCTTCTAATCCCAGCGTGCCTGCTGGACTCAGAAAGGCTTCCATGGCATGCATGGTTCCCTCCAGCATCTAGCTCTTGAAATGCACGCGGCCAGGAGCTTCGCCAGCACCCACCTTGGGCAGTTCTGTCGAAGAGTGCTTCCAGTGAGACATCTCCCTATAAATAGCTTTCCAAAGCAGCACCCCAGGGTCAATTTCCAGTCAGTTTTGCCAGTGCAGCTCTACACTGACTTCTCTGCCATTCAGTGAGCCACAGTTGTGCCATCTCCATTAAAGTGTGGATCCCAGCCCTGGGGTGGAGTGGGATCCTTTATGTGATCTTAGCCCAACATGTGATGACCATTCCTTCTATGTGCTTTTTCTACATTCTTCAGAAATATCTTTATTCCTTACTCTAAGTTCTTGTTACTCTAATCCCCTATTACAGTTAATAATTCTTTATATTAAACTTTCCCATCAGGAAAATAGAAAATGGAAGGTGTAACAGCCTATCACTTGTCCCTTCTTTCTCACATAACTATAATCATGAATCTCTTCCCATTCCCTGTGTAGACAGACTGCAAGAATTCATCTGTACTACTGCCATAAATTAAAAAAAAAAAAAAAAAGAGGGCTACTATCTAGAGTAAGTACCATTTTTAGTAGGATACTTAGGCTCTGATACATGATTGTCTCACTAAGTTCATTATTTCTTTCCGATAATTATCTGCACACTTGCAGTGCTAATACATACCTGGAATTTCACGTTTGTAAAAATAATTTATTAGCTGGGTACTGACAAATACCTTAAGGTGATTTGAGTCACTTATAAGCAACAAGAGTAAGAAAGCCCACTTTGAAATGACTGCTATGAAAATCTATAAAAATACAAAAATCTATCTATACCTCAGGCTGGATATTTTCATCAGTCAGTCCACATGTCAGAAAGACAACATATAGACTAAACAGCACCAACTGGAATATGTTTAGGTTTAAAGGAGCATAATCCTTTGTGAGCAAGCACAAAGTTTAGTTTTTAAAGAAAAAAATCCAATTTCGTTTTTAAAGAATGAAAATTTATAACAAATGATTTAATACTGATTTTGAATGATCACTGAATCCAGGTTTTCTAGATGATTACCACCTGTTTGCTGATTTGAATAAATCTTTCAATATAGCCACTTACTGACAGCTTACCACTGTACCAGCTATTCTAAGTGCTTTAACATAATTTCACAATAAGCCATAAGGTATATGGTACTATTTCTATTTTGTAGATAAGGACCTGAAACTTAAGGTGGTTAAGTGAACAATGCAAGGTCACAAAGCCTAAATCAATCAATCTAACTCAAAAGTGCATGCTCTTACTTCATGTACTACTTTCCTAAGGCCGATTACTCAGTGTATATGAGGTGCTAAGTGTGTACAGACTTTCCAGAGGTCCATGGGCATAAAGAGTCTTGAGAGACTCAATTTCAATTCAATTAGCTTTCTTTCTTTTGTAACCTTTCCTCAAACTTATCTGCCTAAGAATGTACCTGTCATCAAAGTATCATGCTGGTTCTCTGTTCCCATATTCCTTTTTATACTAACATTTCCTTTATAAATAAAAGCATACTTCTGGGACGCCTGGGTGGCTCAGCGTTGAGCATATCTGCCTTTGGCTCAAGGCGTGATCCCCGAGTTCCGGGATCGAGTCACACACGGGACAACTTCCACACACGGGACAACTTCCTGCATGGAGCCTGCTTCTGCCTCTGCCTGTGTCTCTGCCTCTCTGAATCTTTCATGAATAAATAAATAAAATCTTAAAAAAAAAAAAAAGGCATCCTTCCTACCCATTAAAAGGAGCGATCTGAAATAACTGGGGTCAAACTGAAGTAATGACTGAATAATATATTTTTGTAGGTAGCTTCCAGCACCTGCTTTAAAAAAAAGACTGGAGGATCTAAAGAGTCTGTCAAGTTGATGTAATTTTGGCAAATACCTCAGAAAAACTAAGTGACATTGCTATGATAAACTCCTTCCATCCCCATCACTTTATTATGTGAACAAAGTTTCCCAAGCTTACATTCATAAAGATGAGAAACAAAACTGATGTTGAACTATATCTCATTTTAAGAATAAATAAAATTCACTCATTAAAGTAGTAAGGAAGGAAAAAATCTCCATCTATCTCATTAAGAGATACACTGCTGGGAAAATTTTATGTTTAAATACTTATCAACATTTATAAGTTTGTTCTTGATCACAGTCAGATGCTACAAACAATTTTAACCCAGTCTAAACCAGTTGTTCTATATTTAAATTCTTGAACATGTTTTTGTTGCAAAGGGATATGATATGGTCAACAATATTGCTTAGGATTTTGCTAAAAGATTTTAGGAGTCAACATAAATGTGCAAAGGGAAATTTTTTTTCCCAAAACTTATTCAGAGTTAAAGGCTTTAACATCATTGTATCAAACAGTTAAAGATCTTAAATATTTCATCCCATTCACTCAAATTTGAGACAAGATATGAGCCAAATGTTTGTTGTCAATATTTTCATCAAAAACCTCTATCTAGAAAAACAGATCAGTCTGGTATTAGGAAAATAATAGAAATGAAAACAACCAGTGCTGGAGAGAGATCAGGCTATTTGAGAAAAAAATAAAAGCACTCAGTTTATTAGTTCCTTTTGTTTCATTTAAAGAACACTGTTAAATTTAAAAGGAAAAATCATAAATTATAAATTATTTAAATTATTAAATTATTTCAGCTTAATTTTCAAAATGATTAACTGAATATTAGACATAGAAAAATAAGAATTTCTAGAGTGATAAGAAAATCGAACTGTATAGACTGTCAACTGAATTCAAGTAAAATACAGTAGAACACTAAGTCTGAGCAAGCTGTTAAACTACAGCAAAGGGAGACACCTAACACCATTTGCCAGAAGCAGAAGGACAGATGATGGGTCAGAATGAAAAGCGCCAGGTCACTGGGTTCCCTAAGAGCAGCAGCCGACAACGTGGGGACTGTACATTCCCTGGGTGTACGAACTTCTTCCTTGACTCTGTCTTTGACTGCTCAGCTCGTGCCTTTACACAGTATGACCCCTACCCACCTGACCAATCTTTCTGCTGCTTCTTTCAAGATGCCAATCAAATGTCACGTTTCCTACTGGTAACAAATAATAAAACTTTTTCTCAAAATTTCTTTTTTTTCTTTTTAAAAAAGATTTTATTTATTTATTCATGAGACAGAGAGAGAGGCAGAGACACAGAGGGAGAAGCAGGCTCCTTCAGGGGAGACCGATTTGGGACTTGATCCTAGGACCCCAGGATCGCACCCGGAGTCAAAAGGAGACAGACGCTCAACCACAGAGCATCCACAGGTGTCCCTCAAAATTTCTTTTTAAACATATCTCTATACTGTAGGAGATAATAAACTACCAGCATAATAATAATGGAAAAAACAGTTTAAGCAATGTGAAACCAGACTCAAGAATGGATATATTCCACTGTGGTCACTTAAAATTTACTAACAAGGAAGTTATCTTTATATATTTCAGATACAAGTTTTCACTCTGTACCATTATTTTATGTGTCAGAATTTAGTAGGGCAAGAAATAATCTGGGAAAAGTCCTAAGTATACTGTCTTACAATGGTTTTTCCGACTCTTCTAGTACACAGTATTCTTGGTATGGTTACTTTAAAAAAAAGAAAAGACACACCAAACAAAGCATAACTGATCAATGATCTACATGGAAGGTTACACACATGTAAAAAAGTCATGTATGTATATGTAGATAGACACGTTGGTCTACTGTCTAATTTATGACTCTAGACTTTCTAACCTCAGAAAATTTCAAGATAAAATGCTGTTATAATGTCCCTGAAAGTTCTCTCATTCATTTTTGTTCTCTCACTTTTGACTCATTCATATTATTTTTCTACTTTGGAAATATTAACTTAAAAGAAAAGACTTCTAATAATGAAATGCACTAGTGCACTGGAAGTTCCTAAATGTGAAAAGCTTGGGCTTCTGACCTTAGGCAAATACAATTATGAGTATTTGTGTTTTAGTCAAATAAGGAAAAGAAAGCAAGACAAAATTATGTGCCACACTTATTTAAGTATGTATGTGTATGGAGGTAATGGGAGTAAAAATTTTAACTTCATTAAGCAGCAAGGCAGTATTTAGAAGTCATGAGGACAAAAAAAGAGAAATGATTTGTAACATATCCTTAGAGATCGTCAATTTCCTTTCTCAAATACACCTGTGTGTGTATTTATATAGACAATCAGAACCACAAACTCAGATAATTCAATAAAGGAAAAGTGTATTTTCTAAATGTAAGCGAAACATTTTCCAATCTGCAGTTGGAAATACTGCAAATTTTAGCAAATTAGCAGAATGTCCAGAGTAATTTATATACATATATTAGTGGCAATCACTATTCAATAAATGTTATTGATGAAAAATTATTCACTTTTTAATAGAAACCCTTTAATGTTTATAATTCTGCATCCCACCAACTTATATATGGGCATCAGAGCCAGTCACTAAAATACCTCCATAGCTTGGGCTAAGCGTTCTTCTAGTGCCATGTAGGTGAGGAACTGAGGATCCACATAAGAAATCGCTTCAGCAACTCCTAATCCATCTGCAAAACCATCAAATAGGCTGGAAAAGAAAAAAAAAAGCCATGATTTGGGAAATCTTTATGAAGATATATTAGCATCCCAATAAACATACTATAAGCAGAAAATATTAAATATTTTAATGGTAAATATTTTAATATATTTTAAAATAAATAAAATATTTTCATATAAGTCTTATGCAGTGAGGGGCTCGAGGAACCAGCAGGGAAGTGAAATACTAAGCACAAGGAGTTAGGATACCACACTCATGACACAAGTTTGTAGGAAAATCCTACATTTCTGGTTCTAACTTTGAGGACTGCTTAGGCCTGGGATAAAGGTAGTACTTCTTCCCTTCTAATTCTTTCCTATATATTTCCCCTTCTGTTCGTTTGAGTTGCCAACCTAAACTTACATGAGAACATGGTAAAGATAACTGATGCATTTATTTTAAGTCTATCATTAGTGTCAAAGCCTCTTTTTCTTCTCACCTTGTCCTGCTTAATTACTTGGCCTTAAAAGATATTTAATTTTCTCAAGTGTTTCTCTTTAATCTCTTTTATTCTTCTAAGTTAGAAGTAGGCCTCCTCCATCATTATTCAGATTGAAAAAAGATTTAGCTCTTAAATGCTCATTTTTATTACCTTTTTTTTTTTCTAAAGGACTGTAGTCTCCTTGAAGAAAATCTGTTTTATTCTGGTCCTAATCTCCTTCCTCCATCCCTAGACATAGATTCCTACTTTCCTCTAGTCTTGGAAATACCACATATTTCAAAATCCAGGAATTCTAAGTATGTCCTCAGTCCTCTTCTTTCTAATCTTGGCTCCCCGGAAACTACATTCAAGTCCAGTGTCTCACTTATCCTTTCTATAGGTTGATTTCTTTCTTTCTTTTTTTTTTTTTTTTTAAGATTTTATTTATTTATTCATGAGAGACACACACACAGAGAGGCAGAGACACAGGCAGAGGGAGAAGCAGGCTCTATGCAGGGAGCCCAACGTGGGACTCGATCCCAAGTCTCTAGGATCAGGCCCTGGGTTGAAGGCGGCGCTAAATCACTGAGCCACCGGGCTGCCCACTGTAGGTTAATTTCTAACCTTTCACCTAATTCCAAACCCTCTTCAGCTGTTGACCTACATTTTTAGTTTTCTGGGGGGCACATGAGCCCAATTAATTCCCACCACCTCAAATCCACTATCTCCAAAACTGAACTTATTTTGTCCACCTAAAGGCAAACGTCTATTGATGTCCATGTCCCCAAGAGAAGCTGAATACAGTCAGGAACATCCAGTTATACTAGCTAGCTCAAAATAATTTTGATGTCAACTTCTGTGCCATCAAAATTACAGATCTATTGCCAAGAAATACAAAAGTATTCTTATGAAGATTAAAGCTTAGTAGCATCTAAAAATTAGCAGACATCACATGTTCAAAGAAACATTCTCACGCAATCACAGATTTTAAAATTAGAATTTAGTATATGTGCTGCCAAAGCGAGCACTTAAAATTAGAATTTAAACTACAAATCAGTGACTCCGATCTCCCTTGCAACACCAGAACTCCTTCACCCGGCAGTGAGATATAGTGCAAAGAGGAAGAGCCCCAGAGTCAGTGAAATAGCAATTGAACTCTACATTTAACTGAGTCATAAACAATGTGAAAAATTTATTTAACTGTTACTGTTTCTTCATGTATAAAATAAACCTACACATGCCTGGCACAAAGATGGCACCAGAGTAGGCATTCAAGAAACAGCAGAATCATTTTCTCCATGTAAAAACATTGCTTTCTGGGGTGGTATGTGCCAGTGTGGGAGAGCCCTATCAGAGTAGGAAACTTCTGTAAAGTAAGTGCTCTAGTTTTGCCTTTTGAAGTAATACAAACTAAGCCCACTTTTCCTTTGCAGAAAACTCCTTCAAACGGTTAGAGTCAACTATCTCCTAATTCTTTTCTTTTCTAGACTACGCAGAGCTAGGCATTCAAAGCAGAATATATATGCTCATAAATTTGGTCACTGCTAAATAACAGCTAATTTAAAAATTCTATTATCATTCATCTAGCAATCACCATGGTAATATAAGTGTTTCAGACAAAAATCACTAATGATACTAAAACTAGTAGATGGTAAATGGCCCAAACTTTTTAAAAATGTCAAAGTTATGAAAGACAAAGAAACACTAAGGAAATGTTCCAGGTTAAAAGTGACTAAAGAAACATGTTAAGCAAGAACAATGAATGGTCTCGGATTGGACAGAAAAAAAATTCTCTACTGGCATTAATTTAAGGACAACTATAAACATCTGAATAATTCTGTAGATTAGAGAATAGTATTGTTACCAGTGTTAATTTCTAGATTTTGAAGCCTTTACTTTGTTATATAAGAAAATGTCCTTGTTCTTAGGGACTTCATTCTAGACCATGGGTAAAAAGGCACCTTGTTTGCAACTTACTCATAAATGGTGGGGGGGAGAAATGCCATAAACATAGAGAAACAAAGGAAAGAGAATGATAACACAAATGCAGTAAATGTTAACATTTAGGGACTATTAGTGAAGAATATATGGAAATTCTTTGTATTATTTTTGCCATTTTTCTGAAGTTTGAAGTAATTTCAAAAGTGTTTTTAAAATTTTGTTATTAAACCATGGTCCTATCTATAGGGAATTAATTTCTCACAATCTTATTAGGTTAATAATTATTAACCCCAATTTCTTGCAGGAAGATAGAGAGGTTAAGTAGTTATCAAAAAACAAAAAAATGGTACAGTCAGGATTTGTCTAAATCTGAAACCAACTCCCATCACACTAGTTTATAAAATAGTCTCTGGGTAGTCTGCGGTAACACTTCTATGACATCAAAACAAATAAATAAACTTTGATAGAGGACTTTTTCCCATTTTCTTTGAAACTAAAGAATCAAAAAGCTTTAACTCTTTTTTAAGTTGTGGTGAAACAAAAATGTTAAGATTTTGGCTTCAGAGATAAGAAGTGCTGCTGTTTGCCATGGCTTTTCCTTTTAGTTGTCAAAATGACATTATTTTAATATGAAAACCAAATCATATTTTCACTTCATCAACCTGTAACGACTGCCACATAAATTAATATAGTGCCACATATGCAAATAATGAAGTGTTGTCATATCTACATAAAATTCAAAATAGTAACCTTCAAAATTTTTTCTTAAAATCAATGCTAAAATGTTTTCCATATTAAAAAAAAAAAAAAAAAGCTACTCTGAAGCTCCCCACATTTGGGGACAATCAGTAACATCTCTAAAATCTTGACAACAAACAACAGCCATGTCCAGAGGGACTGTCACTGAGTTAGAACCAACACTAAAAAGTCTTCAAGTTTAAGTTAAAATTATATTCAAGAAAGACCTCAATTATTTCTTTAAATTTTTATGTGGGACAACCTTTTTTGAAAGTTATTTAGAAATATGTATCAAGATCTTAATAAATACTACTTATCTCAGTGATGTCACCTCTATCAAACCGCCATAAAGAAACCACCTGAAGCACAGAACAAGTTATATGAGGGGAAAGAGTCACTGCACTATTTCAATGAAGAAATGATCAATTAAATTTTAGTGCAACTATAGACTAGAGCATCTACCTAATGGAGTTGTAAAAAATTATTTTCATAAAATTTTGAAAATGTGCAAAAGAAAACATTTCTTCATATTAGACCGTTACTGCCTCCCAACGTGCACAGATGAAGCGAACTAAAGCGACAAATCTGTCATCTGCTGAGCATTACAGGGAATGACTTTGCATAATGGAGACAGAAGACAGCAGTACACCAAGGAGTTCAGGAAGAGGGGGATAGACAGACATGGGGGTGGGGGTGGGGGATAAAATACCAAGACCAGCAAAGTCCAGGACCAGGTGAGCCACTGCTTTGCCACAAAGTTTGGGAAGCCAGAAAATGGGTTTTGGAGCCAGGAATGTTTATGATGGAATTATGAACTATTTGTGTGGCTGTGATGAAACACCACTTTGTACTTCCACAAAATGGTCAGTGAAAGTCTGCTTTGTGCATAAAATTATTTTCACCCTGGGAAGTGAGAGATAGGAAACAGTAAGGAGGATTTCAAGGAGATCCTGAGATTCATATCTGGAACAATTTGGAGAAGCACAAAGTAGCTACCCACACAGAAAGAGACACTAAAGATACAAAGGAGGACTCAAAAACGGAAGTTCTAGAAATCTGCAGTTATGGGGGGGGGGGGAGATATGAATGAGTTCTCCTTATCTATACTCTTCTCAATTTTCTGTGATGGAATTTTAACTGGAAAAACAAAATAAATTCTTATAATTGTATCTCTGTAGAGATGGACACAAAGGTAGTACAAAATCATATTTTCTCCAGAAAAAGTAACAAGAGATCAGTTGGACATCAGTTGGACATTATTCTACATCTCAGTAACTAGCTGCTTTCAGAGGCATACTGCACATTTGAAAGATAAATCTAACTACAAACCAAAACAAATTTTGACCATTATATCATGAGACATAACAATTCTATAATCCACTTAATTTATATGCTTCTTTTATTTGAAGTTCATTATTCCTTTCAGCATAAAGTAAACTGAATACTTTCAGCATTTCTGGGAAGGTACAATTATATTTTTCATACACAGAAGGGTTAACTATTTTCTTACGATTCTTCTCATTTAATCACAGATTCTGAAATTCTTTAAGTAGTATTTATTAAGGATTCTTTTTTTTTTTTAAAGATCAAATGGAAGGCTATATTCAGCATATACAGCTAAATTTAAAAGTTGGAAACCTCAAACCATAAGCTTATAAATAACAAGGATATAAGGTGGGCTTCAAGAGAGCCAAAAGGCCAAAGAGAAAAAGAAGTCACTGCCTGGAAAAGAAGGAGGGAGTGTCCATGTAGGAAGGGACATCCAGAATGAGATCAGAAGAGGAAGACTGACAGATGGGAAGGTGAGAACACTTCTGAGATCAGAAATATGGTTTCAATTTATCATCACAAACAAATTCTACTCAATGAACAATTAACCACAGGAATCGCACTGTTACATACCTCCAGTCCACATCTAAGTCTTCACTCACGCTGGAGTCGTCCTCAAGGTTATTGTTCCCATCCAGCATGAAAGCTTCTGGCTGTGCAAACTCATTGGCAGGCTCATTTCCCTCATCGCTGCTGCTTTCATTGACTTCATTGTACTGTAACCAAGGAATCTCTCCCTCCTCCAAAGATGTCTGTTCCCTAATATAAACATTTTAAGGGAAGAAAAAAAATTATTATTTTTTAAAGATTTATTTATTTATTCATGAGAGAGACAGAGAGAGAGAGAGAGAGAGAGGCAGAGACACAGGCGGGAGAAGCAGGCTCCCTGTGAGGAACCTGATGTGGGACTCGATCCCAGGACCCAGAGATCATGACCTGAGCCAAAGGCAGACACTCAACCACTGAGCCACCCAGGTGCCCAAGAAAAGATATTATTTTAAAACATCATAAAATTGTTATCTAAAAAGATCATAAAATTGTTATCTAAAAAGAGCTCTATTTAGTGCAAATAGATTCTTTATTCTTTGAGTTCTAAACTCTTGGTACTTTTGGGATTCTAAAAGTCTGATTTAACTGAAAAGTTATTTAAAAGGGAAGCAATTTGTTACAGGGTCATATGTATACAGAAATAGTTTCCAATTACATGAAAACCTATTTATTTGACATACAAACTACCTATGCTCCTGTATTTCTCTTTATGCAGAAGAAAAATAAGAAAAATTCATTCTAGACCATTTTAATTTTTAAATACTGCTCTTGAGGCCACCTAGGTGGCTCAGTCAGTTAAGCATCTGCCTTGATTTTGCCTCAGGGCATGATCTCAGGGTTGTGATACTGAGCCCCGCATTCGGCTCCACAAGGAGCCTGTTTAAGATTCTATTCTCTCTCTCTCTACCCCCTCCAACCCTTCTCCCATGCTCGTGCACAGTCACATGCGCTCTCTAAAAAATTAAAAAAAAAACAAAACAAAACACCATACTGCTCTTGAGTAGTTTTCCCTCACAGTTCAAATAAAGTCCAAATTCTTCAGCCTGGCCTACAAATCCCTACATCATACATGCTTTCTCCTTGGCCCTCTTCTCCAACTGTTACCTCTCACCACTCTTCCTATTTACTATATTTCAATGATTCTTTCTACGTTTGGAACACATTCTTTCTACCTTGGGGCCATTTCCTTTACCTGAAATGTTTTTTTTTTCTTTTCTTTTCTTTTAGAGATTTTTATTTAGTTGACAGAGAAAAAGAGAGAGAGACAGAGAATAGGAATGTACAAGCAGGGGTTGCAGCAGAGGGAGAGGGAGCAGCAGACTCCACCCTGAGCAGGGAGCCCAATTCGGGGCTCGATCCCAGGACCCAGCGATCATGACCTGAGCAGAAGGCACACGCTTAGCCACTCAGGTGGCCCTACAGTGTTCTTTCACCAGATTTCTGCACAGCTATTCCCTTCTTGATATTTAGGTCAGAGTAAATATCAGCTCCTCAGAAAGACCTGTCTTAACCATTCATTTTAAGCAGCTGTCCAGTGACTTACCACATAACTCTGCTTAGTTGCGTTAGAGAATTTACTTCTACTTTATCATTTTCTTACTTGTTCATTGTTAGTCTTTCTCCCACTAGAAAATAAGCTCACTGGAACAGGGACAGACAAACCAATGGTACAGATAAAACAAGGAAGACAAAAAAGAAGCATTTCAAAACAACAGAAAAAAGAATTATTCAATAAATGATATTAGGACAACTGAGTACTCATGTGGAGGGAAGGAGTTTAAATCTGTCATTACTTACCCACTAACAAATTCCAAATCTACATTTTAAAAACACGTGTGCCCCCCGCCCCCACCATTCATTCCTAAAACAAAGACGTAATGGAAAAATCATGAGAGAAATTTTTACAAAACTCTCAGTGTCATTGTAAGTATGATGTAAAACCTAGATGCCACAGACAGGATAGTTAAATTACACTACTTAAAAGTCAAAACACCAGAAGTACGAACACAAAGATCAAACTGAAAAGAATTAATTACAATACATGAGAAACAAAAGTCAAGGCTACAATGACTGAACAAAAGGTACTTTGTGAATTTATAACTAAGAAAATTATACTGGTAGGCTCTTCTTATTTATTCTATTTAACAGAAAATACTTTTTAGTATATCAAAAGGAGGTTAATTATTAGAGCATAGTTTTGATGAAGATGAATTTTAGTTCGGATTTTAAGAAGAGAAATAATGTTATACAGTAACATATAAGTTCTAATTAGAATTAGAATTATAGAATAATAATTAGAATTAGAGTTATAGAATAATTAGAATTAGAATTATACAATAATAATTCTATGTAGAGAATTATTCATTCTAATGTGCAAATTTAACTTTGGGGATAAAAACATTTATGAAAGAGATGTAGATGATGTCCACATACAAGAATCAACACATGTTAAAGGCACGGAAATAGCATCTCTTTCTACACCTAACCTATAAATGTTTCTTTAATCTCAGGTCCTAAACAACACTTTAAAATAACAGGATAATAAAATTTATTATCTAGTATTGCCTCTAGTAAAATCAGAGAAATTAGGATAACAAAATATGATTAACTTGTTGAAGGTTTAATATCTAACATACAAAGATGGTAGATATTTTCATGCATCATAACTTGGCCCAATGAAAAATGAAACCCATATGGATTTAAAATACAAAATCAAAAATTCTATGTTTACATTTTTTTTTTTAAAGATTTTTATTTATTTCTCCATGATAGTCACACAGAGAGAGACAGAGAGAAGCAGGCTCCATGCAGGGAGCCCGACGTGGGATTCGATCCCGGGTCTCCAGGATCGCGCCCCGGGCCAAAGGCAGGCGCCAAACCGCTGCGCCACCCAGGGATCCCTCTATGTTTACATTTTTATGAAAGCACTTGTCATACTGTCTTAGAACTTTTCTGGTGACTCACCGGTTTCCTCCTAAACTGGTAGCTTTCCTTTTTTTTTTTTTTTTTTTTTTTTAATTTTTATTTATTTATGATAGAGAGAGAGAGAGGCAGAGACACAGGCAGAGGGAGAAGCAGGCTCCATGCACCGGGAGCCCGACGTGGGATTCGATCCCGGGTCTCCAGGATCGCGCCCTGGGCCAAAGGCAGGCGCCAAACCGCTGCGCCACCCAGGGATCCCCAACTGGTAGCTTTCCAAAGGCAAACAGTGTGCTCTATCTCATGGTAACTTCACCCCTTTGCAATAAGTGCTTAGCACACAATAGATACTCTATTTGTGTTGCAAATGTTAACAATAAATCCTTGAAAAGCAATCTTTTAAAAAATAATTTGGGGAAATTTTTGTTATTTCTAATGTACTCCTATAAAAAAAATATTTTTTCTATTATATAAAAATCAAAATGAGTCAGTTTATATTGGTGAAAATGATTCGGTATAAGAAATACTTCTTTTTTTTAATTCAAAGAAGAATAATATTAAGTTATTCTGAATATAAATAATTTACAACATGTCATTAATATTCTTTTACTATATAAGCAATTCTTGGCTACGTATTTTGCTTAAACATTTGATTCTGTCTTTAATGACTCGTAATATAATGTAGTCATAGAGATAGCAAATAACGAGTATATGGTATATGCTTTCAACATATTACATAAGGTTCACATCAATTCTTACCATTTAACACAAAATTTACCAGGCTAGTAGAGTGGCACTGTGCTGGGCCAGAGTTGGCTTGATGAAAGAAAGAAAAGAAAGAAAAGAAAGAAAAGAAAGAATAGAAAGAAAAGAAAGAAAAGAAAGGAAAGAAAGGAAAGGAAAGCAAAAGCAAAAGCAAAAGCAAAAGAAAAAGAAAAAGAAAAAGAGAAAGAAAAGAGAAAGAAGGGAAGGAAGGAAGGAAGGGAGGGAGGGAGGGAGGGAGGGAGGGAGAAAAGAAAGATTCT
Source organism: Canis lupus familiaris (assembly GCF_011100685.1). Taxonomy (NCBI): domain Eukaryota; kingdom Metazoa; phylum Chordata; class Mammalia; order Carnivora; family Canidae; genus Canis; species Canis lupus. Next base: position 2,777,301 of record NC_049224.1, on the reverse strand, counting down.
TAACAATAGAATCAAAAGTATCTTTCATTTTCTGAGCTAACAAAAGAAACATGTACCCCCATGGGAATGTAAGCATATTATGTAAGTTTCAATGCTTCAAAAACCTTGAAAATATTTAAAGCAACATCTCAGTCTTCTCTCTCTCTCTCCTTATACATACACATTTACACACACGCCAGACATACCATATGTAACACATTCACAAAAACTTATACATTCAGTGTCATTTCATTTTGTTAATTCAAAAATTAACAAAATGCCATTATCAAGTTATACAGTAATTTACAAGATTTAAAAAGACATATTGTCTAATCGTGTCTCCAAATGGTCAATTCTGAAAAGGGTTCCAGTAGATGGAAGATGTGGAAGCATGTGCCTACCACAACCACCACTAAATTCACAAGTATTTCAACTGGGAAGGGAAACTGCGGATTTGTCCTTTCCTTCTGAGCGTTTCCAGCAGAGCCTGGAGGAAATGAATGCTGCTGCCAGGAGAGGAAGCTGAAAATGCTTCATGACGAATCCCCACAAGCTACTACTCCCAGTGAAAATCCTATAAGTCCATCAGCATCATCTAATCTCTTGACCACAGGCTACACTTAAACTCAAAGTTTCAGATACACAGACTGATGTTTCCTTTATGATATATAGGATATATATATTTCCTTAATGATTCAAGATCCCTATTCCTCAGTAATAGAAACTAAATTTAGTAATATGTGAGTAGCAATATTAAAATCATCAAAATATATTAATAAGCCAAGCCAATATGGAATATTTTAAAGACATTTTCATTAAAAAGTTTTAGAATATGCTTATTATATAACCATGCATCATAAAATTTTCTGAGAAATGAAAGGCAGACAAATCAAAAAAAATCTCTGAAAATACTAACTCTGATTTTACATTCTGAGTGGTTGCCGCCTTTAGCTAACTGATCAGCAATTTGAGTATCCATTATTTGCAGCACAAAATTTAAACCTTTGGGTTAAAGCCAACATTTTAAAGGGCTAAGGTTTTCATAAAACAATCTATATTATAAGAAATTTCATAAAATCCTGGACAGCATTATAAGCATTCCTAATTAACTGGTATTTAATTAACTGGCTTTCATTTTATAAATCAAGACACATATTAATTAGTTGCTAAACTTTAGGCATAGGCTCACTTTTAATAATTCTAATTGTATAGCAAGTTTTTCAGATTTCAAATCCTCATCTTGGAGTTAAAGTACAAAGGAAAATAACTGAAATTTGAATTAAAAGTCAAAAAAGCTTCAAAAGGAATTATAGTTTAGAAAATCAATGGTACCCTGTTCCATGTCATTTAGTCACAAAGATGGAAGAACTGTCTTCCTAATTTGAAGAACTGTCTCTTTATTCTAATAAATTCAGTGTTCACAGGAAAGGCAAAATATTAAGTTTTTATTACAATATTTTGAGTATTTATGTAAAAAATTTGTAGTCACCGAAACAGCAGGAAAAACTTAAAGAAAAATACACACGTGTGATACACTACTTTAACTTCAAAAATACTTATTTTAAATGGACATTCAATACTGTCCAGCAATTATTCAAGATTTACCTAATAAGTTTGTTGTCTAGCTCTGTGAAAGCCTATTTCCCACCTTTTTTTCTTTCCTTCAATTTTGCAATCTTCCTATCTTCCCCACTCTCAGTATCTCGTAATAACAAGAATACTAAAGGCATCAGAGACCCACCTTCCCACTGTGAACCTACAGACTTACTTACCTACACCTGTACCTACCTACTGCCTTCCCGCTAGGTACAATGGAAGTCTCTGCTCCTAAAAGCCCTCTCCTTGAGATGTGGATCCTAACCTTTCTCATCTTAAGAGTTTCACTTTATCTTTCCTGTAATTGTTACTCTCCTCTGGAACATTCTATAAGCCAACAGTCAGCTTCCGGTTTTGGGGGGTGAGGACAACATTTTCCTAGGCTCAGCATCCATCTGTGGCGCCTTCCCTTTCTAAAGAATTAGGTATGGTGACTGTCTCTACTCTCTTTCAATTCCCTTTAATTTTTAATTCCTTTTTTTCCCCTCAAATGTAATATAAACAATCTGTTTAAGTTATAAACGTTCTGTTGAACACCTATAAAACCCACCACCCAAAGCAGGAACTAGAATATTATCACTGACTAGTATACACCTTGTGCCCTGCACCTATCCTATCCCCTTAGCCTCATCCCCCAGAGAAAAGATCTGGATGCTATTGTATTTCCATTTTTTGAAACAAGTTTTCACTAGTTTTATATACTTAAGATATTTAACTTGTTTTTAAGCTTTGGGAAACAGCATACACATTAATTTTTCCTCAACTGTTTTCATTCAGCACTGTATCTCCAAGATTCCCTTGTGTTTTTGCATCTAAGCGTGGCTTATACATTCCCAGAGCTGTATGATACTCCATGTAACTTTTCTCCTATTAGTTAATATTTGGGTAATAGCCAGTTTTATAGCTTTCATGAAAAATACTGTAATGAACAATCTTGTACACAACTCCTGGGCCACGTGGGGAGGTTTCTCTTATACACTTAAAATACATACCTGATATGGCCGATAGTCTACCACGCAAATGTTAAAATTATTACATGATTTCAGTGAATCTGACCTATTTCACCCCTCAACAAGCATTCATATCCTCCAAAACACCTGACGTTGTCAAATTTCCTAATGTTTGCTAACCTAATGGGTGGGTAAAAAAATGCTACCTCCTTGTGATCTTAATGTATGCTACCTTGATTACTAATGATTTAAGTATCTTTTGATATTTTTATTCACCATTAATATTTCCTCTTTGGTCAATTATCTACAAAATGTCTGAACAATTTCCAATTAGATGGTTTTTCTTCTTGATTTCTAGGAGTTCTTTATATCCTGCACATTAACATTTTATATTCTATAAATATTTTCTACTAGTTTCTTTCATTTTCAGTTCCCTTCTTTTTGTCTTTTTGTCCTTTATTATTTTCCCATCAAGCCATGCCCACCAAAACCTCCACCAAAGATGGATGGCTGTTGAAATGGTGCTATGTGCACTCTTGATTTGATTTATTTTTTTTTAAAGATTTTATTCATCTATTCATGAGTGACACAGAGAGAGAGAGAGGCAGAGACACAGGCAGAGGGAGAAGCAGGCTCCATGCAGGGGGCCCGATGTGGGACTCGATCCTGGGGCCCCAGGATCACGCCCTGGGCTGAAGGCGGCGCTAAACCGCTGAGCCACCCAGGCTGCCCTTACTCTTGATTTTTAAGAGGAGGATTTTTTTAATCCTTTGTTATTAAAAATGATGTTTTTTGTAGATACTTTTTACTGGGTCAAAGAAATTCTGTTCTGATCCTAGTTTCTGAGTGTTTACCATGTTGAGATATTGAACATTAATAAGTGATTTTTTTCCTGTATCTACAGAATCTATCATATGAATTTTCTCCTGCATTCTGTTAAGCTGGTGAATGACACTTAAAGGTATTCTATATTAAAACACCTTTACATTTCTGGAATAAACTCAGATTGGAAATTGAGTTTTATCTTCAAAAAATATGTACTTACATATTCAGATTTCCAGTACTGTTTGAGATTTTGATATGTATTTAATAAATGTTTTCCTTCACATACTCTTTCAGTATTAGAGTTAAATTGGCCTTGTAGAATGATTTGGAGAAATAGTTCTTTTTCTATTCTCTTGAAGAGTGGAGTGACATGATCCTTGAAAGTTTAGTTTAGGAGAATTTAGTTCTAAAACCATCTGGAGGGATCCCTGGTGGCTCAGCAGTTTGGTGCCTGCCTTTGGCCCAGGGCCTGATCCTGGAGACCCGGGATCGAGTCCCACATCAGACTCCCTGTATGGAGCCTGCTTCTCTCTCTCTGCCTCTCTGCCTGTCTCTCTCTCTCTCTCTCTGTATTTCTCATGAATAATAAAATCTTTAAAAAAATAAAAAATAAAACCATCTGGATTAACTGTTTACAGTAAGATTTTAAACTACTGATTATATATCTGCAATACTTATAATATTATTCAGGCTTCCCATGAGTTTTGGTGAATTACATTTTTCTAGGAATTTGTCGATTTCTTCTAAGTTTTCAAATTTACTGGCAAAAAGTTCACAGTACTCTTTTTACCTTATCCAGTTTTTATTGTACTGTGGTTTTTCTATTTCAGTATTGTGCCTTGTCTTTATTTCTTTTGTTCACTAAGTGGATTGTCTATTTTTCTTAATCTTTTCAAAATATCACCTTCTAATTTCTTTGACCATTTCTATCATAACTGTTTTGAATCATACTGAGTTTTGCTTTTGTCTTTCCTAACTCTAATTCTGAATTTCCTTATTTTCTTTAATAGTTCTTTTCTATTTTAAGTTAAATGCACAGTTTCTCCATGTTCAGGTTTTCTTCTTTAATAACTTTATTTATTTATTTAATTAATTTATTAAGATAAATTTCCCTTTTTGAATTTCACTGCATCCCTCAAATTTTAATTGTAGTAGTATTCGCATTATCAGTAAGTAGAGAGCATTTTAGACTTTGGTTATAATTTCTTTTTTTTTTTTTTGTCCTACTGGTTATTTATAAGGATGAACAATATAAAAATGTATGGATTTTTTAAATTTTTAGATTTGTTTTTTATTTCTAAGTTAATTACATTGTGGTCAGAGAATATAGTCTGCAGGATACTGAATCTTTGAAATATGTGTATCTGTGATTTGTAGCCTAGTTCATGCTCAGTTTGTGTGTGTGTGTGTGTTTATTCATTCCATAGGGTGGGGTGTTCATTAAACCATGCTTACATGAGTTGCTCAAATCTGCTAAAGACAGATGAATTTCTTATATCCATGAATTATAGGTAATTGAGAAAGATATTTTAAAACCTCCCAATATGACAGTAAATTTGTCACTATTCTCTGGTTTGGTTAAATTTTGATTTGCTTATTTTATTTTATTAGGTATATTCAAAGCTTAAAGTTGCTACATTTTACTGATAAACTAGACTTGAAATATAATGACCTCTCATGCTCTCCAATAATGTTTTTTTATCTTTAAATCTACTTTGCTAATATTAATTTAACTGTTCCATTTTTGGTTAGTATTTGCCTAAAGTATCATTAACTATCCTTTTACTTTCAGTCTGTCTGTATACATAAGCTTTAAGTGTATCTTTTATAAAAAGCATTTAAGTTAAAAAAATCAAACTGATTGAAGCTTTGTCTTTTACAAGCAGAGATTAGGAGGCAATTTATATTTATTGCAGCACTTGTTCCATTTTACTTTTACCAATCTCTTTCTTTCCTCCTTTTTAATAATTTTCTCCCTTTCTTTACTTCTATTTGGATTGACTTTAAATATTCTTTTTCCATGTCTTAATATTTCTTATCTATAGGTTTCCAGTACATGTAACTCTATATTCTTTTGGTGGTTACCCTTGAAATTTTACCATACAAATTTAACTTATGTCCAAAGTTAACTTTGAACCCTCTCCTGAACAATATCTTTCAACTTTGGTGTCCCCTCTTTCAACTTAAATACTATTGCTGTCTAGTACTTTAGTTCTGTCCCCATCCCCCCTCACTTTTATCTTTTTAAAACAAATTATGGAGCTTTATTATTGTATGGTATCAACCCAAGTAACTGATAACTTCCACATATGTTTCTCTGTTGCTACCCATATATCTTTATTATCAACCTACAATCAGGGACATTTCCCTTAACACTTAAAAATTAAATATCTATGCATCTATTTACCATCTGCATTACACAGTCTAATAGGCACTTAAAAATTCTAGAAAGAGTTTGTACTTTCCATTCTTCTCCTCAGACCGTCCCATCTAGGTCAATGACAATAACAACTACCCAATGCTCAAACCAAAAAACCCAATCATCATTGATTCCTCACTCTCCCTCATCTCACACTCAATCCCTTCTATTATTTATAACTCAAAGATATTCTTAAACCTGTTTTTTTTTTTTAAAGATTTCATATATTTTTTCATGAGAGAGACAGAGAGAAAGAGTAAGAGAGGCAGAGACATAGGCAGAGGGAGGAGAAGCAGGCCCCATGCAGGGAGCCTGACATGGGACTGGATCCTGGGTCTCCAGGATCCCGCCCTGGGTTGAAGGCAGCGCTAAACCGCTGAGCCACCCGGGCTGCCCTGTTTACTTTTTTTAATCCTCACCACCCCTAGTCCAACAGCCTAGTCCAACTTTCTTCTCTCTTTTGTACTTAAATACCTTTCTAATCTAATTCAATCTTTGTAACAAAGCAACTAGAGTGGTCTTTTAAGTTTGTCAGATTGGGGCACCTGGGCAGCTCAGCAGGCTAAGCGTCTGTTGTCTTCAGTTCAGGTCATGATCTCAGGGTCCTGGGATCAAGCCCTCCATTAGGCTCCCTGTTCAGTGGGGAGTCTGCTTCTTCCTCCTTCCTATGCCCTTAGCCCCTGCTCCTGCTCCCCCACTCTCAAATCAGTTAGTAAAACTTTAAAATAAATAAATTAAATAAATAAATAAATAAATAAATAAATAAATAAATAAATATCAGATCTTTCACTCACAATCTCATTGTTCTATAAATAAATCCCGGATGCTATATATCCTGCATAGTTTGGTACCTACCTGACAACTTCATCTCCTACCACTCTTCTGTTCACTCATTCCCTTCAGCCCCACTACCTTTATGCATATCAAGCCCTTTGCTTTTTATAGTACCTCTGCTCTTACTATCTTTCCTTTTGCCCAAAAAGCTCTTCCTCAATCATGAATTATCTTTTAGATCTCAGCTCAATACTTAGTAAACTAAGTAATAGTGATTCAAGAAGATCAAACATAAAATCAGAAGGAGAAAAAAAACACCATTTTCAATCACTGTCAAAACCAATTATGCTTGCAAATTTCTTTCTTTACAGATTCTCTAATATATTTTATTCCTTACAGAATTAATCTCAAGCTGGAAATTTGTACCTTTTGCGAAGTTCAAATTTTAATGTTAGTCCAAGCTGAAAGAATTTAGAAAACCAAATCTTTTTTTTTTTTTTTTTTTTTTTAAATTTTTTTTATTTATTTATGATAGTCACAGAGAGAGAGAGAGAGAGAGGCAGAGACACAGGCAGAGGGAGAAGCAGGCTCCATGCACCGGGAGCCCGATGTGGGATTCGATCCCAGGTCTCCGGGATCGTGCCCTGGGCCAAAGGCAGGCGCCAAACCGCTGCGCCACCCAGGGATCCCTAGAAAACCAAATCTACCAAAATAGATTCCATTAGAGACTAAAAATTAGAACCCACCAATTATCAGAAAAAAATTTAAATTAACAGATACTAACTCACAATAAAATACAAACCTAGGTTTCACAAGAAAATACTAGCAACCTTTAAAAGAATAAGCTATTTAAGTAAAATATTTAAACGTTTGAAAAAATAAATAAGCTAAACATCAAGGGATTAAAAAAAGTATAACAGATTGTTTTAACAAAGCAATTATCACACTGTTATCTAGACAAAGAAACAATCACACTTATGCATCTCGACATAAAAATCCTATGTCAAATATCAGCAAACAGAATCCAGCAGCTCATTAAAACAACAACAAACCATGACTACGTGATCATATTTATTTCAAGAAATAAAGGCAACTGACTATTCAGGAATTTAGTAACAAAATAATTCCTCATGATCATTAGGTCAAAGGTGAAAAAATCACTAAGATCATTTCAACTGATGCTAAAAAAAACTATAATAAAATTTAACAGACATCTTGCTAGAAACCTATAAAAACAACAGCAGCATATTTCTTTAGTGTGATTTAGAAGAAAAAAGTGTGTGTGTGTATATGAGTGTATAAAAAACAACCCAGAAGTCAGAATCGTTCTTACTTAGGAAATATTAGAGCCAGGTTATAAACCATGGCCCATGGGTTATTTCCAGCCTGCCACCTGTTTTTATAAATAAAATTTTGTTGGAAGACAGCCACACCCATTCATTTACATATTGTGCATAGCCACTTTTACACTACAACACGAGGGTTGAGTAGCTGCAATGGAGACAGGGACACAAAGTTGAAAATACTTATTATCCAGCCCTTCACAGCATAAGTTTAACAACCCTGTACGAGAGCATTCCCATTAAAGTAGGGAAAAGATAAAGGTGTTTACCAGCAATCACTGATTTCAGAGATACCATCTTATGCAATTAGGCAGAAATATTAAAACTTCAACTTTTGCAACTTTCTCAATTTCTATGAATACATCACTGATTTCCCTCCAGGCTGCCCCTTCCCTCTTGCCATCATTTCTGTTGTACAGGAATAGCAGCCCTAATCCATTCACACCTAACTCAACCAAAATAATCTTTTATTTATTTTATTTTATTTATTTTTTCAAAATAATCTTTTAAATGCCCAAGTTTTCTTTAATGTGAAGTGGAAATACATACTATATCTCAATAGAAGATAATGAAATTACTAGAATTTTTAATTTTATTGTGCTTTGTAAAATACTAAAATCATAATTTAAAAAATCAGTAGGACTTACTGGTCCTACATAAGGCTTATACATGCAATTAACAGCATACCCAACATCTGAATGTGATGTATGCCGTTCTTGGGCAATACACATACAAATAATAAATCTCACTGTTAAACATACCCTTCCTGTAGAGACAATTCTTGGTTTTCTTCTTCAGGACCACTGCTATCACTCTGTAGTTCAGGTTCATTTTCATCTTTTCCTGGCAAAGTCTCCCAGCTTTCATCGCTTGATGACTGATCTTTTTCCGTACCAGAAAACCGATGAGGCAAAGAAGCAGACCATTCTCCATCACTGCATTCTGAACTGCAAATTCAGGACAGAAATACAATAACTGTCACTATTTGTGCATTTGTCATTTGGACAAATGCATCATAGTAGACAGTGGATGACTGATCCCACACATGCTTATAAATCAGGTGCCAAATCCATTTTAAAAAAATTTAAAAGTAAATAGAGAAATACATTCAGCAGAATGTAACTTTTTCAAATGAATATAGCATATGGCCAAGTTGTAGATTTATCAATTTATTATTTTCTTCACTGAAGTAATTCCGTAGTGGATAGATATAGGTTTATTTTTTTAGACCTATTTCTAAATAAAATTTTAAATATAACTTGGTAATCATAAATTAAATGCTATCTGAAATAAATAATAGATTTATTACTCATCTGACCCAACTAAAACAACTTTCTAATTACATACTGACAACTGGGGACATACCCTCTATGAATAAAAAATTTCCACTATTATCATATTTTAAAAGCTTAACGATTTTTTTCCTTCCTCTTTTACAAAAGACTTTAAAATGAAAGGAGATTCAAATTCATAAAAAACTGCACTGACAAATCTTTACTAAAGTCCTTTGATTGGACTGTGAATACAAAATAAATTTCAGGGGATCCCTGGGTGGCGCAGCGGTTTGGCGCCTGCCTTTGGCCCAGGGCGCGATCCTGGAGACCCGGGATCGAATCCCACGTCGGGCTCCCGGTGCACGGAGCCTGCTTCTCCCTCTGCCTGTGTCTCTGCCTCTCTCTCTCTCTCTCTCTCTCTGTGTGACTATCATAAATAAATAAAAATAAAAAAAATTTAAAAAAAAATAAATTTCAGCTAAGAGAATATTTAGAGAAGGAACCAAAAGCTATGATAAAAAGGTTAATGAAGGGATCCCTGGGTGGCGCAGCGGTTTGGCGCCTGCCTTTGGCCCAGGGCGCGATCCTGGAGACCCGGGATCGAATCCCACATCGGGCTTCCGATGCATGGAGCCTGCTTCTCTCTCTGCCTGTGTCTCTGCCCCTCTCTCTCTCTCTGTGACTATCATGAATAAATAAATAAAATCTTTAAAAAAAAAAAAAAAAAAAAGGTTAATGAAAAACCTCAGAAAATGACTTTTGGTTATATTTTTTAGTTAATTCGGTTACATTTAATTGCTTTTAAAGTACAGTCATCTTGTACCACAACAAAGTTAAAATATTACATATTGATGGTGAAAATAAATCTTAAATACCCCCTCCAACTGTATCAACCATTCTGGTTAAGAATCCCCTTAAAGATTTCCCTTAGTGCCATGATTTTTGAGAAACAAAAAAATTAATAAATTTTAGTTTGTTTCTGAAGGACGTGATAATTAGTAAGAAATAACTTTTCTTTATGATGCTATATTACTAATGGTCATATTATTAATGATACATTAACTAGACTAGTAAGTTCCTGATGAATCCAAGAGATCAAGATGCTATTAAGAAAGAATAGCACTAATGTAAGCTCTGAGAAATTAGAAGTAAAAATAATAAAATCAACTTCCAATTTTCAGTAAATGAGAGGCAGCAGGGGCACAAACATTCCGGAGAAGGAATGCTATATAATTCTGGTATAGCAAGTATTCCTTCAGTTGGATAGGACCCAAATTGCTTTTATTTTGTAAAATTTTCTGTAACCCCCAAAATAATCTAAGGTGAAGTAAATCACTTCTTGACTTGTGCCCGTGTAAAAATCTAACACAGAAAATAGTTTTAAAAGACTTCTTGAACTGCATTTCCTTGACTATGAAGCCTCTCAAATTCAAAGCTAAATTACCAGCTCCAATTTTGGTATGTCTTTAACAATTAGGCTAAGATTCCCTTATTAACTTATGGCAACTTTACTTACTTAAAAGAAAACCTTGTATTTTAAACATTGTTATGATCCTGTTCAGGAAAATAATACGTAAAAACTTCTGAATTTTTTTTACTTAATGAAATAATTGATGGACTATCTCCAAATTTTAATATAAAAAGAATGCCTATGATCAGTAGTCAATATATTTAAGAAGCCTATATCACAGATCGGTAAACTCAGCCTTTCTGCCAAATGTGGACCTTCTACTTTTTTTTTTTTATGGCCTCTGATTTAAAAACTTTTTTTTACAAGTTTATCTTTAATTCAGCTTCTTAGTAAAATACTAAAATACTATTTGGCCCTTTAGGGAAAGAAATCTGCAGATTGCTGGCCTGTATCATTACTCATTATATATCACCCTCACCTCTAAGTTGGTAACTTTTAAATATATATCTCTGGCCTTGACCATTTAGCTTTCATAATCACTAACTGCCCTCCAATAAGTTATAGATTTTCACAATCTTTTTCAAAAATTATAAAATAAAACTTATCTGACAGACAAGTCTCTTCTTGATTTTTCTATCTGCTAATAGTATTTTCCTGTTCTCAAGCCAAAATTCATGTATCTTTGACTCCTCACAAACTCCTATGTTTAAATCCTTTTTACTTTGCATTCTTTCTGTAAAATGTCTCCTTTCTCTCCATTTCTCCTAAAAACCCTGGCTCCAATATTCTTCTCCAAATCTATACCTAGACAATCAATTATTAACTGGTGTCCCTAAATTTAATCTCAGTCCCACAAGTCACCTTTCAAAAGATGCATTCTAAATACCACTATTGCTGCAACTTCCATCAAATAGTACATACATAATATTACTCCAAAATCCTTCACTTTTTTTAACTAACGCAGTATTTCACAGAATTAAGCCAATATATAGAGAAGAGGAAAGAAGCTTAATTTAGTCTCATGCCTACTGCCCTCACAGTTTTTGCCACAGTTATACATTAATATTGTTCTTAGAGAACAGTAGTTAAGAACACAGGTTCTAGAGTCAGTCTGCCTGGATTTGAATCCACCAATTATTAGTCGTGAAAAAGGTACTTCATGTTCACGTTTCTGTGCCTTTATCACTTCACACATCAGGTGAATTTAGTAACAATATCTAATAACTGAGTTCATATGAGAAGTCAATGCATTTATATATAAAAAACATTTTAATAGTGCCAGATAAATAGTAAGCCATCAATAACTGTTAGCAAATCTTTTTTTTAACCACTTTTTTTTTTACTCAAATACCATATTTCCTTTTCAAGTTTATGGAGATGTTTAAGTGAATACTGTAGATAAACCTCTAAAACAATTTTTGGAAAATGCTAAGCATTTAATACACGTGATAATTACTTTATTATATAAGTTGTCTGCTTAGACAGTTTCAACTGGATTTCCAACCAGCACACTATCATTTTCCTCTTTTCTCTACTGAAGAAAATCTACTCTGAATCCTTGGTTTGTCTTACTGAATGGCAAGATCAGCCTCCTGGTCACCAAAGGCACTTCAGTCTTAGTCTCTCTTTCCACCAGTGGTCAGCAAACTATGTCCTCACCCATGAGCCAAATCTGGCCACCTGTCCTTTAGTGGTCTGGAAGCTAAGAATGTCTTTTGCTTTTTGTTTGTTTTGGGGATTGGCTTTTTTTCTCTTTTTTTGCATTTTTAAATGGTTATTTAAGTACCTATAGAATATCCTTGATTTTGCCTTTTGGTCCACAAAGGCTGAAGTATTTACTATCTGGACATCCTTTTTAAAAAGTCTGTAAATCCTTAAGAGGATCCTTCATAGAAGACTCCGCAAAGAAAAAACAAATATAGGTCAATGGAAGAGAAATTATAGAGAGTGAACAAACTGCTCAACAGTAGCACTCAAGTAAAAAAACACGGGTACCAAGGCAAGTCAACTGGCTGTGAGAAGGAGGAGGTTACTGCTAACATCAGAGAATAGAGAAATAGTACTGTAAGTTTCAAGGCCTTTAAAAGTGCAGAGTGCAGGAATAGAAACAGTGGGTATGGAAAACTTATTCTGAAAATTCAGCAATGGAAGAGAAGACAAACAGGCCAGTTGTTAAAGGAAAAGCAAGATCAAGTGAAGATTTCCCCTCAGGATTTAGAAAAATACAGAATGAGGTGGACAGAAGCAATTTTGGTATAAGAATAATAAAGTCAGGTGTAAGATATAACTATAGACACAGAATGGACGAGTCATCTCTCTTCACTGAAGAAAAAATTAAAAACAGGAAAGAATACTAACATGCTGCAATATGGTGAACAGGAAAACAAGCTCAGATTTAATTATTTTACTACCCCAGGAAAGCAAGAAACAAAGTTCTCTCCTAAGAGTGATAGGAGTGTATGGAACTTAAAGTAGAGTGAGAAAAGATTTAAAAATAACTTTGCAAGTAGAATAACCAACAGAACAAGTAGGACACAAAACAATCACAGAGGGGCGCCTGGGGACTCAGGTCATGATCCCAGGGTCCTGGGATCAAGTCTCGCCTCAGGCTCCCTGCAGGGAGCCTGCTTCTCTCTCTGCCTGTGTGTCTGCCTCTCTCTGTGTGTCTCTAGTAAATAAATAAGTAAAATCTTTTACAAATTTTAAAAAAGATCACAGAATAGTGAGGACCCATTTGCCCTTGAATATAAAAGCCAATGAGTTAAATGTTTTAAATTCTCAAAATAAAAACTAAGTACCACTTTGATTTTCATATGGTCTTTTAAGTATTGTCTCCCGTTAAAATTTACAGCTATATTCAACAGCAGACAACTATTAACTTAAATGTTACATTTTCACATTCAATTGTGAACCAAAAACACTTTTTTCACATATAGAATAAAATTAATATGATTTCTAGATAAGATACTTTGTGTAGTACAAATCTTAGATAGAAATAAGATATAAAAGCATCCAAAAGCAACCCCTTATTCCTTAAATTCCCCAACGAACTGTTTTGTTAGTCTTCCCTGGCATTTACCACATCCATAAAAACTGAACTACTATGAGCCTAGAAAAACTGAAAATCTGGATAATTTTGTTACCTGACTAGCTAAGGATCAAAAATACTTTCTGAATTTTATTGAAAATACTCTGGATGGAAATTATGTTGACATATCATTTTCAGACAGTTATTACTGCATTGTCAGACAGTATAGTAAGTCTAATCTAAGCAGTTTGGGACATTTTAGCACTAACAACAACAAACTATGTTGTAATATAGTGATACAAATGGTAGTTATTCAAATCTATCAGGTGCTTAATTTAGTAAATAAGGCCCAGATGGTTCTGAATTGCGCCTGCCTTTTACAACTTTCTGGTCTTTTCCCTAAATATCAGAATACAGTAATCTGTAACTCCCTAGCATGTCTAAGGAACAAAACTCTTTATCTCTAATTTACTCCTTCTAAACTTCTAGGAATTTGGAAACAAGATAAAAAGATTTGCTCAAATGTTACAGCATATGCTTTAGGATCTTTGCTGGCTGCTCATAGATGCTTTATTTGTTGGGATACAGGGATATCAGAGAAGCTCCTGCTTGGCTCTTAGCTAATTTATAGAGAAGAGGAAAGAAGCTTAATTTAGCCTCATGATAATTAACTATAGGTCTTAACTTCCTCATAAGCCTGGTGAACACCAAGGGAACAGGAATCATTATTATTTGCATTTGCAGAGCACCTGGGAGAAGTCTGACAGGAGGATTTCAATAAATCCTTTTTGAATATATCAAACTGAAATCAACTAATAGCTGATATTCCTTTTATTTTCCCAAAATCATGAATAACAAAAAAGGTGTCCTGACATTTTTAACTTAGGTAAGGAACTTTTTACCTTTATATTTTAAGCAATGTCAAGGCTTAGGGACAGAAAAAAAACTCTGAAGGAAACCTCAAGTGCTCTAAGAAGCGCTCAGTGGATGGCATATCTCTTCCTCCAGTTAGGCCCAAGGTTAAAATGTGCTGGCATGGTTAAAGGTTCTTTTAAACTCAAGATCTTGTCCTCAGTTATTAAAGCTCTCAGGGTGTATTTCCAAAGAGCGGTATGTTAACCTTAGCTCTTTGGTCTAATTCCAAGTCTGGTAATTACATACTGCCTATTAAATTCCCCTCACAATTCTAATTTAATAAGGTGGTGTTCAGTTCCCGTCAAACAGCTCAGAGCAATCCTACCAACTGCAATGCTTATTCCATAGAGTGTAAAGTTTCAGATACGATTAAGTGATCATTTAAAAGTTTTCAGGGAGGAAACGGATCAGGCATTCATTCAAATACTTTTCACTTTTAAAGTATATATATTAACTATATATATTTTTAATTATATTTTTTAAAAGTGGCCAAAATTCCTATAACTAAAAATGTCACAGAGGTTTTAGTTAAGTTCTGGACATGACGGTTCTATTTGTAGCTATTATAATACAAACGTGACAAGAAAAATTTTCAAGTATAGCATCTTTAAGTTTTATAAAGCAAAGGAAACCCAAAAAGAACCTCACAGACTCAAGGCAAAGGGTATTTATACTTTATCAAGACACTTATTGTAGAGGAACTGTTTCCCCATTTCTCCAACCTGCTATTATCAGAATTCAGCAGGACTATAGTAAAACATCAAGCAGATGAACAAGAGATAAAAATGAAATTAAGTGTGAATGTATGGTTATTAAATTTCAACCTTTTTCTGACAGCATATTAAAAAACATTCTGGCAATTGTGATCCTTTGCAGGGAGTTGAAGGTAGAGGAACTAGAAACAGTAACACAGAAACAATTACTCAAACTGTCCAGACTATTGCAATACAGTCCTAAACCTATCTCAATACTATCAACAGATGCAAATGTGAGTGGAATTCTAGATAAAACCGTCTTCCTTGAGAACTTATTCTATGATGGTAGTCTTAAACAAGCAAACAAACAAACAAACAAACAAACAAACAAAAACCCTGTTTCTGGCCATTTCAATGTGTCTTAATGACTGCTTCAAAATTAGTTCCATCTTTTAAGCACAGCCCAACTTCAGGTTCTATAAATCAATATATTACTTTAAAGTGAAAGAAAAAAAGTTTCTGTTTACTGTATTCCCTCCTCTGTATATTCTATTTGTAAAATATCCTATCATTGTTTAGAATATTGACATATCACTTAAGGAAAAATGCAACACTCTCACACTTTCAAAAAGGTAAGTTATTTAAGACTATTAAGTTGATTTTTTTTTTAATAGTAAGCTAGAGGTATAATGAAAATTCACAATCCAATCCAAAAACCTTAGCACTGAGTATGTTTGGAATTCAGATTTTTCCCCTGAGATTTAGAAGTAAGCCAAAAAAACTCAGTAATCAAACACTTTCATATTTCTGCAGCAAAATGTTAGGAATGCTTTAAACAAAGGCCCATGTCAGCTCTGATCCAGATCTGCATCAAGCAAGCTAACAAGCAACTCAGGTTTTGCCGTCAATTTCCATTTTAAGAAGTCTGCGGATTTTACATAAAAGATTGTGGACCCAACCTAAAAAAACAGAAATAGGTTAGGCAAAAGTTCTTAACTAATTTTACCCTTAAGCTTAAAAAACAGGTTATATAAATATTGTCTGCTAGCTCTTGAATTTTATTTTTTAAGATTTTATTTATTCATGAGAGTGACACAGAGAGAGAGAGAGAGGAAGAGAGACAGAAAGAGACACAGGCAGGCTCCATGCAGGGAGCCCGATGTGGGACTCGATCCCGAGACCCCAGGATCACGCCCTGGGCCGAAGGCAGGCACTAAACTGCTGAGCCACCCAGGGATCCCCCATCCTTGAAGTTTATAAACTTCAAGATAGTAAAAGAAATTATATTTCAACTGTTTAAGTTATTTACATTGTATTATAGAAGCTTTATAACCATATGTCCAAAGAAAATCAAATATATTTTATTAACTTTATGGCATGAAATATATAAAATATCTTCCTTTGTAGTACTTTCTGGTTAAAAAAAATTTTTCCATTTCTCTTCATTCTATAATCTTACAGTGTTGGGGGCGGGGAAGATTATATACTAGAAACCAGCATGCTTATTCTAAGAAAAATTGTGGGGCACCTGGTAACTTAGTTGGTTTAGTGTCTGATTCTAATTTTGGCTCAGGTCATGATCTCAGAGTGGTGAGATCAAGCCCCACATCCAGCTCTGTGCTGGGCATGGAGCCTGCCCCTAAGATTCCTTCCCCTTCCTACTCTGCCCCTTCCCTCTCTAGTCCCTTTAGTCCCTTGCCCCAATCATGCTCGGTCTCTCTCTTACCCTCTTTAAAAAAAAAAAAAAAAAAAGAAAGAAAGAAAGAAAGAAAAAGAACAGGAAAAAAAAAGTTGTTATGTTCTCTTGAGAACAGTATATTTGGATTGGGCAATAACAGAAATGCAAATTCCAGCCCCAAAATTTACTAGCTTTGTTACCTTGTGAAGTTAACTCTCCTGTGCTTCAGTTTCCATGTCTATAAATGAGGGAAATGATAATATGCACCACACTGAGTTGTGACCAAAAACCAAACACTACATAAAAACAGGTAAAAAATAAACCTACTGATAAAAAAAGAACAACAAGAACAGAGAAACAGGGGACATTAACAAATACTAGCAAAGTTAATACAATATTATCAAAATTTTCTGTGATCTTAATCACTTTTTTAAAGATTTTATTTATTTATTCATGAGAGACAAAGAGAGGAGAGAGGCAGAGACAGGCAGAGGGAGAAGCAGGCTCCATGCAGGAAGCCCGACGTGGGACTCAATCCCAGGTCTCCGGGATCACACCCTGTGCCAAAGGTGGCGCTAAACCACTGAGCCACCCAGGCTGCCCTCTTAATCACTTTTTAAGCCCAAGATGGATTAACATAGAATCTTTTAAAAAAGTAGAATAAATGTTTACCTTTAAAAAAAAAAATGTTTACCTTTTTATTACAATAAACGTTGCAGCATTTTACTAACTGAAGTACTATGAATTGACATACATAGTATTTCTATTTTTTTGTAATAACTAATAATCATTGTCTGAACTTACAACTTCTATCAACTCCTGAAATGCCTCCAAGAAAGTTTCTGTAAAAAACAAACCAGGAATTTGCACGTGTGTTTAGCACCCAGAAAATCAGAGTATTTGGCAAGTCAGTATACCTAATTCCCCGACCAGGCACCAAACATGACGGTTACTAGAAATAAACTGCTGTGCTGACTACACAATCCTACCAGACACTGCATGAAATCTTACCTATCCTCATCTTTGTCGTACAGTTGGTAATAATCTCCACAGCCATTCCAGAAGGTGTTATCCACGACTTCTTGCCTTCCCGCGGTGGCCCCACTTTCTGCTGTGACTTGGTTATGTTCTGTTTCCCTACGAGTCACTCTTGAATAAGGTGGATCCAAGAACATGCAGTCATGTTCTCCATCGTAGTCATCACATTTTATTAAGAGGTCATCTGAGCCATTTTCCTCAACTTCCAAAGCCTCCCTCCATCTCTGAACACTTCTTTGTTTAGCCTCATGTCTATTAAAACCTGTTTCTTGGTCCACCTGGCTTGAGCTTATCAGTTTTCTAACTTTGGGCCTCACTACCTGCTCAGGAAAACTTCCCTGGTTCTTGTTCTTCTCACTAGTATTTTGTTCACGGCAGACATGCCCAGGGGCACATGCTGCATCTTCAGCTACACTTTCTCTCTGACTCTCCTGGCTAGTACTATTTTGTTGTTTCTCTCTAACACCTTCATCTTCAGAAGAGGACCTCTGAAATTCCTGATTGTTCTGACTGACAAACTCAGGATCAGCAGCAGAACTTTTGACTAACGGTGCTGAATCTAACTCTTCAAATTCATCTCTTATTTCACAGTTGAACGCGGGAACTGGTGGTGAAAGAGCAGTGTATGCCTCTACCTCTCCATTTGCCAACTCAAATATTGTATTGCCCAATGTTTCCTGATATCCACCACCTTCCACAACCTCTGCAGAAAGCTGAAGACGGTCATTGGCCTCTCCATGTGGGCCGTTTGGATCGTAAGAGTCCGTCTGAACCAGTGAAATTCCGTTTTGTACACTTGAAGCACTGCAAACTTCTGGAGTATATTCTCCCTCAGAGTGATTATGAGGATCGGTACTGCTTCCTAAAGTCTCCCTGCCCTCCTCACTATGATGCACTGCAGTGAAGGATGGACTGCTCTCAATGGTTTCATTCAATGTTGTATCACAAATGGGAACTTCAGTTTCACTTTTTTCAAATAAAGGGTCATTGGGTAAAGAAGAATGAACTTGATCCAATGGACTGGAACCTTCATAGAGAACAAAGAAAACATATTTGGAGACATTAGATATAATTTTATTTAATAATGACTATTCAAGTAGAAATTATGCCAATTACTACCCACTTGAATACAAGTGAGTTTCTCTGGCAGGACTTCTGTTCTCCCTACCTTAACTGAGAGGGCACCCTGGTTACCCTACGAGATCATTTATGCCATTGTGTAGCCCCTCAGTAACCTCTCCATCAGAGGTCTTTGGAAGTTTTCCACGTAAATCCTTATACCTAAAACATTCTGTATAGGACATTAAAAGGAGAGGCTAGTGAGAAACTACACAATGAGAGGCATAAGTCAAGTCACAGGGTAACCAATCTGCCCTACCAGCTGCTGGGGCACACAATTCAAACTTAACTTCTTTTATTACATGCAGGTAAAAAAACTTCAACAGTACTTTTGATAGATAAAAGAATAGGCTATAGATCTAACAGAAATGAAACTCTATTGGTTCGATGTCAATTCAGAAGATTATATCTCAGTCTCCAGATATATATTAGATTTGTATCCCCCAAATGGATTTTTTTATAATACATCTATAATAATGTGTTAACTTTAGATATGTGATAGCTATGATTACAAAACAACAAAAAAGACAACATGCTGAATTTCTCTGCCATCGTTTGTTACAATCTTGAGACAAGAATAAAATCATTTCTACAAATCACTTTTAAGCGACTACCTTTTATGACTACCATTGTAATAATAAAAAATGAAGGTATCTGAGAATTATTGTAATAAAAATTTGTAAGTTAGAAATAACTAAGGATCAGTCTTGTCAAATCACAGAAAGGCTACTTTAACAGAATGAACTTATCAGCTAATAATTTTGACTTTTGTTTATAAATGACAGTAAAAATAATGTAGAATTATCAAATTTACTCAGAATAAGAAGACCACACTCCAGCCCCAAAATGTACAATTATAGTACATGGGTATCTGCAAAATACTTTCTCAAACCACTGAATATTAAGAAATTTTAATTAAATAACTATTATTTGACATTTGTATCTCATAAAATGATTTTAAAAAAAACCAAATTAGCCAAGCTAAATTATTTGGGGCTACAATTAAAACAAAAAAGCTATTCAACATAATATGCAAGAAAAATATATTCAGCTCACACTGCAAATTTTTTTGATTGAGAGATGAAGATTTCCACTGGCCGAAGGATGTGAGAAGGTAATCACTGCTAAGGCAGTATAATTATATTTTAACAACTGGCTGTATTCTATTTTCTTCTAGGTTTAAATGTATATAGTATTAATATCAAATTCAATTAAAGTATCAAAATTGAATTTGATAGGAAATGTACACGATTGTACTCATAGACACATAAAGCTCACACACAATTTCAAATATTACAAGATCAATTCCTACATGCTACTAACAGCTCTTATGTAATTCCATGTTGCACACCTGTGGAATTTTCCTTTGGAACATCATCTAGTTCCAACACTTCGTAGTCATCACCAGCTCGACCTAAACTTCTTTCGTGCCTGGTCATACACGGTTTAAAACTGACATAGGCATGTCTTCTTCCGTATCTCCTGCCTGTGATTGTCTGATACCCTCCTGCTGGTTTGGGCCAGGCAGCCTTGCTGGATTCTTGATCCATTGCTGAAAAACAGAGTTGAAAATAAGAGAGGCACACAATGATTTTTATTCTGGTGACCAGCAGGGATATTAATTCAACATATATCCTATTACTTGCTACCGAACATCCTGTATACTTTACTAATACTGTAAAACATACGTGAAAGGTAGACATGAAACATTATGTTAGAGAGTTATGTGCCTCTTTACTCCTCCAAAAAAATAGCTTTTAAAGTTTGGTACTTTTAAGATAGTCTAGATTTTTATGATGTGACCTACTAAAAAGAATTTTTCATATGCCAAATTCATACACCATACTAAAAAAAGCTCATTAATGATTGGGACAATAATTCTACGAATTATCTAAGAAAGTACCTTATGTATAACTGCTTAATACTTATTTGTTGAATTACTAGCACATGAAATGCTGATTTTAATTACATTAAGAGTGAATACATTCCTACCCAAGATAACAGGTAACTTCTTTAACTGGCAGTTGTACTATCTATCATGAAGAACCAACTGGACCATAATAAAACATAGCCCAAAGATTAGGGTCAGATAAAATTCTCCAAAAGAATACAGTGATGAGCCAAGTCAAAGACATGCTACCTCAATGTTCCAAAACTACCAATGGTATACATTACGGTAGGAAAAGCCAGAAACACTTGCACAACTTAAATACTAAGTTCTGATGGCTGAAGGACACATAGCAGTAAACAGCAACACCTTTAACAAGAACATTACCATATCTATATATAAAAAAGTTCAACTTTCTTTAGTCAATTAGATTTTACATATATTACACAAGAGCTAGATAAAATATTTTGCAACAGTATATGAAACAGTCAGTTAATAGAACAGTTACGTATTTTTGTTGTATTGCATTGAAATAAGAAATATAATTGCTTTCAAGCACAAATGAAAAACATATATGTATTTATAACATACAGTTCTCAAGTTTTATAGTTCTTTAATCCCTTCAATAACCTATGAGGTAGATACTGCACTTCATTTTAAAGATCAAAAAATTAAAGTTAAAATTCAGTATTTAGCAACTTGTCCAATAACTGAATAGAATGACTTCAGAACCAGTGTCCTTAACAATTCCTCCAAAGGAACAGTCTCCAAAATGTAAAGCACAAGATAAGCCAAGGAAGTACGGAAAGAAAATATGAGAATTTGTATACTTATTTTCATATCAAAACTTAGAAATTAAGCTTTACAAATATTCAATATGTGGACCAAAAATGCCATTAAATAAGACCATGATCCCACGTTATATACTGTACTCCAGGTATCTAGAGAGGAAAACACAAAGTCCTCAATACAGAACTCACATAGACACTTCACTTACCTGCCGGCTCTTTTTCAGTATACTGTGACATATATGGCAGTTTTCGTGGGCCCAGTTCAGTGCAATTATGGATGTGATTTAGTTTTTACTCACACAATAAGCTGCAGACAATTCCTACAAAGAAACAATGGATGAAACAAAATAATAATACAAAAAGCACAAAACAAAAATGACAAAACTAATACTCCTCCTAGTGAAGCTCTTCGTTAGCCCCATTATCAGAAAAATATAATCTGATCTGACAAGGCCATCAAAAAACCTTTAGACTACCAAGATGGCTATTTGAAAAGTTACATCTCCTCTTGAAAAACCTTGTTGTAAATATGCATCATCCTTAAGACTGACAATGATAACAATGATAAATGATAATTTAAAAGTAAATAAGCAAATACACTGGGATAAGCGTTGAATGAAGTATCTGACCAAAATATCTGGGAGTCTACCACACTATGCTATCTTTGCTTCTCCATCAAGCACTATAGCTCCTTTAGCCCTGGCACTGTTAAAAGAAGTTAACCCTAAGAATACAGACTTTATTTTAAAAATGTATAATCGAGATGCCTGGGTGGCTCAGCAGTTAAGCATCTGCCTTTGGCTCAGGGCGTGACTCCGGGGCCCTGGGACCGAGTCCCACATCGGGCTCCCTGCATGGAGCCTGCTTCTCCCTCTGCCTGTGTCTCTGCCTCTCTCTTTCTCTGTGTGTGTCTCTCATGAATGAATAAATAAAATCTTTAAAAAATGTATAATGGCTTATGACGATTAAAAATTAATGTGTATAAATAATGATATTTGGGCAGTCCCAGTGGCGCAGCAGTTTAGCGCTGCCTGCAGCCTGGGGTGTGATCCTGGAAACCCGAGATCGAGTCCCACGTCGGGCTTCCTGCGTGGAGCCTGCTTCTCCCTCTGCCTGTGTCTCTGCTTCTCTGTCTCTCTCTCTCTCTCTGAATGAATAAATCTTAAAAAAAAATGATATTCTTTACAATAATCAATTTACCATTCAGATATTTTTATCCCAAATAAGAACCTAAATTGGAAAAACTAAATATTATCATGTAACAAATATAAAAAGACCTTTTTTTTTTGAAATTAATCCATTTATTATTTCAAAAGTTGCAAACTGTGCTTTTTAAAAAACTGTGGTACGGGCTTACGTTTCAATTTAAACACCTTATTTACTTAAACACTGGAGCTATTGCTAACTGACCATCACCACTTATTAGAAGATGATAGTTCTTTTACAACCACGAGGATGGAACTAGAGGATATTATGCTAAGGGAAATAAGTCAATCAGAGAAAGACAATTATCATAAGCTCTCACTCATATGTAGAATTTAAGAAACAAAACAGAGGATCAAAGGGGAAGGGAGGATAAAATAAATCAAGATGAAATCAGAGAGGGAGACAAACCATAAGAGACTCTTAACCAAAGGGAAGAAAGAAACAGGGTCGCTGGAGGGGCGGGGGGAGGGGATGGGGTAACTGGGGGATGGACATTAAAGAGGGCACGTGAGGGATGTAAAGAGCCCTGGGTGTCATATAAAACTGATGAATCCATGAACTCTACCTCTGAAACTAACAATAATACATTATATGTTAATTGTGTTCAAATTTTAAAAGTAAAAAAAGAATACAAAAAAAGATAGTTCTGCAAATGAGCTTAACCATATATGTTATGTGTCTAGTCATAGATTATTATGTATTAATATACAACTAGGAGTACAGATATACACTCTCCCATTAAATTATAAATTCAGTAACAGGTTGTGATCCTCTAATATATCTGAACCAAGTCATACTGTTAGCAACAGCTAAAGGGTAAATAATACCAATAATAATAAAAAAAAACTTACCATACTGGCAAAAACATAAACCCTAATTAATATTGTTTTAGTACTAAGAAAAGCGACCTGAAATAACTTAAATCTTCACATATTCACAGTACAGTATGTGGCAATTGTAAAGGATGACCATGGATTTAAGTTCACGAGTATTTCACCCTAAGTCTTTTATTTTTAGGGATTTTATTTATTTGATAGAGACAGCGCATGCGCATGCACAAGTAGAATGGCAAGCAGAGAGAGAGGGAGAAGCAGACTCCCCATTGGGCAGGGAACCTGACCCAGGGTCCATCCCAGGACCCTGGGGGTCATGACCTGAGCCGAAGGCAGACACTTGACCCACTGAGCCATCCTGGCGCCCCCAAAGTCTTTTCTTTAGAATAAAGCTTTATTTCACCATGTTCCAGGCACTATTTCCAGTACTGAGGATACAATAATGAACAAAGAGGACAAATACTTGTCCATATTCCTGTCCTTCTAAAATTATGGTATTAACACTATACAAAACAAGAAGTAAATAAATAGCTGAGTAAAATAAGTCAATCGGAGAAGGACAAACATTATATGGTCTCATTCATTTGGGGAATATAAATAATAGTGAAAGGGAATAGAAGGGAAGGGAAAAAGGTAGGAAATATCAGAAAGGGAGACAGAATATGAAGACTCCTAACTCTGGGAAACGAACTAGGGGTGGTGGAAGAGGAGGAGGGTGGGGGGTTGGGGGGAATGGGTGACGGGCACTGAGGGGGGCACTTGACGGGATGAGCACTGGGTATTATTCTGTTTGTTGGCAAATTGAACACCAATAAAAAATGAATTTATTATTTAAAAAAAAGAAGTAAATAAATAGACAATACATACTATGGAGCAAAATAAACGAGAGAATAAAGAGTTGCTGAGGGTGTGCAACTTAAAATAGGGTGGCTAGGGAAAACCTCACTGAGAAGGATCATCTGAGCAAACACCTGTGAGGGAGAGAGCCATGTGTCAATCTAGGGAAAAATACATTTCGGGCAGAACAAAAGAAAGTTCCTGAGTTGAGAACTTCCAGATGTGATCATAACAAGAAGTCTGAAATGGAATGAACAAGAGAGCAACAGGTGAGATTAGAAAATTAATTAGAGTGGGTGTGATGGGGGTGAGGTGCAACAGACAGATCACATGGGCCCTCACAAGGATGATGCAAGCAATGTAGGTTTATTCTGAATGAGCTGGACCACCACTGAAGAGTTCTGAACACAGAACAGATATTACTTCACTTCTGTTTTAAGAGGAATACTCTGGCTACTGTTTTGGATAGACTGAAGGGGAACACGGTCAAAGGCCAGGAGCCTGGTTGCAAAGCTATCGAAATCATACTGGCCAGAGACAATAGTTTAGACCAGGGTAAAAACGGAGGTGCTGACTGCGAAAGCAGTGTCCACAAAATCTTCTGACAAAGGTTATAAAATAAGGTAAGGAGTCAAGGTCGAATCTAAGTTTTATAGCCTGGCCGACTAGAAACATAAGAATTACCATGAACTGAAATAGGAAAATTTGTGGAAGAAGCAAGTTTGGAGAAGGTCTCTTCGGTGCACTTTTTTTTTTTTAAAGATTTATTTACTCATGAGAGACACAGAGAGAGAGAGAGAAAGGCAGAGACACAGGCAGAGGAGGAAGCAGGCTCTCTGTGGGGAGCCCGATGTGAGACCCCAGGGTCATGCCCTGGGCCAAAGGCAAACAAACACTTGACCACTGAGTCACCCAGGGGCCCCAGTCTCTTCAGTTTGGTTTTTGATGTATAAATTTGAGACGCCTATCAGACACTCTAGTAGAACTGATAGGAGTCTGCAGTTGACTAAACACTGAGCTGCCAATATAATGTGGGAGTCATCAGTATATAGATAATATTCAAAAAGGCATGGGCCTGGAAGACAGGACATCTGAGTGTACTTGGAGAAGGAAAAAAGTTTAAGGACTGAGCCCTGTGATGATCCAACACGAGGAGGCCAGGAAAAAAGAAGTATCAGAAAAACTGACAGAGGCCAATGAGAGAAAAGGAAAATCCCGGAGTGTGGATGCCAAATGAAGAGTGCCTCAGACAGAAGAACTGACGACTGTGCCAAATGCTAAGAGATAAAGTATGAGAAGGATCTACAACTGGCCGCTGAACTTAGCAACATGCAGGATACTGAAGATCTCGACAAGGGCACCTTGGCTAGAACGGTGGATATAAAAGCCTGATGAGAATACTGTCAAGAGACAGTGAGAGAAAACTGGAACAGAAAAGAGTACAGGAAAACTGGGAATCACGGTTTCTGAATAACAGGGTTTTTTTGTTTTTGTTTTTGTTTTTTAAATAGGCTCCATATTCAGCATGGAGCCCAACTCAGGATCTCAGGATCCTGAGATCAAGCCCTCAGCTGAGATCAAGAGCTGGTCACTTAACCTACTGAGTCACCTAGGTGCCCCTGAAAAATTCTTTAATGCGATTCCACTTGTTTCCTAAAGATATTCTCTTCTGAGCCCTCCAACTTCCTCATCTAAACTTAGTCTACTTGTTCTCAAGGCCTGTGACCCCTGCTCTGATAACTTTTGGTTATACTTCTAAGTCTCCTGATTTGAATTCCATGTTCACAATGGGACACACAATATGGAGGTGTGTGTCTCTGTCTGTCTTTACTAGAAGATCAAGTAATTGTTTCAGAAATTTTATGTAAGAAGGTAAACTCTGGGTCCTTGTATGCCTTCCTCACGCTTTAGGTTAGGGCAAGACAACACCATTTTTTCCAAACTCTGAGAGGCACTGTTTTTTAGCATCTCATGTTGCATACAGCATCTCATCCTGCTTATTTAGTTCTCATTTTTTAGTAAGTAAATCAATTTTTCTTCCTGGAATATTTAGGATATCCTCTTAATAAATGATATTCTATAATGTCACAAGGACTGTTTTAGGGGTAGGCCATTTTAAAATTTCTCCTACAGAGGCCTGATTAGGTTTTAAAAGATTCCTGTCAATTTGTCTCAAAGACGTCTTTTTTTAAAAATCCTATTTTCTCTGTATTTGGCCTACGTAGATGAATCCTTTGTCTGTAAACTTATCTTTCTCATTTTCACTCTGAGATGGTAAACTTCATCTACTTTTACTTCCAGCCTTCCAATACTCTCGGTAATAATCTTTTAAATTTCTTGTACTTTCCGGGGATTCCTGGGTGGTTCAGTGGTTTGGTGCCTGCCTTTGGCCGAGGGCAATCCTGGAGTCCCGGGATCGAGTCCTGTGCCGGGCTCCCTGCATGGAGCCTGCTTCTCCTTCTGCCTGTGTCTCTGCCTCTATCATGAATAAGTAAATTTAAAATATCTTAATAAATAAATAAATAAATAAATTTCTTATACTTTCCTTTCTTGTTCTCTGCTTTTTCTTATTATTGTGACTACTATTACTTTCAATAGTGGTTCATGCGTTATGAATGGAATGTAGACTAGAACCTCTCTGCAGATACTAAATGTTTTTATTTCCCCTAGGGCCAGCCATAGTCAAGTATCTACAAAAGTGCTAATCTCATTTCGATATAAAAAAGAAAAAAGCAGAACAGGAAGGAGAGAGGATGAATAACAAGAAATAACCACCACAGTGGTGTCAGATAAATAGTTATTCATCAGTCCCAAATTTGTATCACAACTGAATCAGAAACATTCGGTCTCTGAGTTCCTTCCCTCTGAAAAGATGTTTGCTTTGCTGAATTAGTCTCTCGTTCCTTGTACTATTATTCACTTGATAAGTAACCTATGATTCCCCTCTACCTATGACAATTATTCAATTCAAAATATTTGGGATTTTTATATATTCCCTAATTATTATAAAGCAAATTATATACATGTGTTGTTAAGAATTATATGAGTCAATCAACAAAGTATTAATTCTAGATCTTATTAGCCTAGAAGTCATCACCTTATCATTTTTTTTTTTTTTTTTTTTTTTATGATAGTCACACAGAGAGAGAGAGAGAGGCAGAGACACAGGCAGAGGGAGAAGCAGGCTCCATGCACCGGGAGCCCAATGTGGGATTTGATCCCAGGTCTCCAGGATCGCGCCCTGGGCCAAAGGCAGGCGCCAAACCGCTGCGCCATCCAGGGATCCCATCACCTTATCATTTTAACTAGCATCATGCAAGCAGCTATAAAGAGACAACAGAAACAACCCTCAAAAGAATAGGTAAAGGGAAAGCAGTAGGACTTAGAGTGGTGATTTTCAAAACAAATGCTTTGTTTTATTTTTACTTGAATGCACTATGTCTATTAAATGCACTGCTTCTAGTACATGGTCTAACGTAACATGTATGTAAACGGCTGAACAAGTGGATAAATGAACAATTCTGTTGTATGAATTGATATTCTTTCTTCAAAAACCAGAATCTGTACCCCTTCAGTGTGGATTGTACTTAGTGATTTGTTTCTACTGAAGACAATGTGACAGCAGTGACAACGTATAATGCACAAGATCAGGGCATACAGGGCATTGTGGCTTCCTCCTTGCTCTCTTAGCTCACTCTCTGGAAGAAGCAAGCTGCTATATCATGAGCTCATTCCAGTAATCCTAAGGTCCACATGTTGAGGAACTGGCAGTTCCTGCCAAGAGCCAGAAGGAACTGACGTCTTCCAGTAATAGCCATGTGAATGAACTACACAGGGAAGCAGCACCTTAAGTCCCAATCAAGCCTTCAGGTGACTGTAATCCCGACCTATATCCTGACTGCAACCTCATGAGGCCGTGAGACAAACCACTCAGCCAGGCTACTCCTGAATTTCTGACTCAGAAACTATGAGATATAAATGCTCAGAGCTGCTAGGTCTATTGAAGTAAAACAAATTATCGTGTAATAAGTAAAAAATACAAATAATTTAAACTACGTACACTTCGATACTAGATTTTCTCATACTTCTACCTTTTACTAGAACAAAGATTTTCTAATACCAACTCATAAAAGTGTATTTTCTCCCTTTTAAAAGATATGCTCATTCTCAGCATAGAAAGTGCCATGTTAGGTAGGGTTGACAGTGTCAAAATAAATTATACTGGTGTTTTGCTTGCAGGCAACGTCAGAACTGCCGCTTAGCTCCTCTATTCTGTTATCTAATGAATATTTACTAAAAAGCTACTGAATCAGGAACACTTACTTTTAGAATTTAAATCTGGCTGATTTAAGTGAAATTTTAGCCAAAGAGAAGGAGAAATCAGTTAAATTTCCAAAAGAATTTCACCTGAAAGCTTGGATCTATACCCCTGTGACCTATGTGCTGGGAGCCAAAAATAACACACTTCAAAAAAAAAAAACAAAAAACACACACACACAAAATAGAGGTATAATTGACATATTAGTGTTGAGTATATAACATAATGACTTGATATTTGTACATACTGCTAAATGATCATCAAAGTAAATCTAATTAATATCCATCACCATAAACACTAATAAAATTTTTCTTGTGATGAGAACTTCTAAGAGGTTAGGTTACCAACCTTCAAATATACAACATTGTATTATTAACTATAGAAACCCATGACTTATTTTGTAACTGAACGTTTGTACCTTTTACCCCTCTTTGCCTATTTTGCTGGCCTCCCACTCCCACTTCTGGTGACCACCAATCCGTTCTCTGTATCTATGAGCTTTATGGGTTTTTTTTTTTTTTTTTTTACTAATTTCACATATGAGATCATATAGTATTTGTCTCTTTCTGTTTTAGTAAGTATAATGCTCTCAAGGTCCATCCATTTTACTGAAAATGGCATGGTCTCATTATTTTTTATGGTTGAATAATACTCCATTGTGTGTGCATGCAAGGACACACACACACACACACACACACTGCATCTTTTTTCTTCTCCAGGAAAATCTTCCCTCCTTCCTGCTTTCCTTTCTTCTTCCTTTTTTTTTTTTTTTTTTTGCTTAAAATGACAAATTTATTCTCTCATAGTTCTGGAGATTAAGGGTCCAAAATCAGGGAGTCAATAGCACCATATTTTCTTCCAAAGGCTCTAGCAGAGAATCCTTTTCGCACTTCTGGCTTCTGGTGAATGCCAGTAAACCTCTGTATTCCTTGGCTTTACACCACATTTTCTTTATCCATTCATCCAATAACAGACACTTAGGCTATTTCCATATTTCGGCCGTTGTAAATAATGCTGTAATGAATATGGGGGTGCATATATCTTTTTTTTTTTTTTTTTTTGCATATATCTTCTTAAGTTAGTATTTTTGTTTTCTTCAGATAAATACCCAGGAGTGGAATAGCTGGATCATCTATTTTTAATTTTTTTAGAAACTTCCATTCTGCCTTCCATAGTGGCTGCACCAGCTTATATTGTCCCCAAGAGTGCACAAGGGTTTCTTTCTTTTCATATCCCCGTCAACACTCGTGATTTTCTTGCCTTTTTGATAAAAGCCATTCTAACAGATGTAAGTTGATATTTCATTGATTTGCATTTCTCTGATGATTAGTGATGTTGAGCATATTTTCACGTACCTGCTGCCCATCTATATGTTGTCTTCAGAAAAATATCTACTCATATCTTCTGCCCATTTTCTAACTGGATTTTTTTTTTTTTGCTATTGAGTTGTAAGAATTCATAATATGTTTTCGATATTAACCCTGATAAAGATGTATAATTTGCAACCATTTCCTCCTACTTAGTAGGCTGCTTATAAATAACTCATTGTTTAAGTGTCCTTCCCAGGAAGAAACAGAAAAGTTAAGAAGCAAATAAATTTAATCCAACTATCTGAAGGGCAATGTTTTGATTACTCTTCCAAATTCATTGGAAAATTTGTTCCTTATTCTCTCATATTTATGTTCTAAAATTATTTCCTAAAACTCCTCATAAAACAAATTTCTAAAATTATCTAGCCTGATTTTCTTTCAGGAAAATAATTATTTAGTCATACAAAATTCTGGTAATTATTATCAAACTTGAGCTATAAATTCAATAATGCAAACTGACAAATGCTGCTAGCAGGCTGTTTTGTATATGTTAGAACCAATTTTATTTTAACTTAGTTTACTAACATTATCTCATCTATTTTTAGCTGCTAAGGCAAAGTAAATATTCCAAGAGATTAATAAAGTATCTATTTTGAATAACAATCTAAACTTGCATTTAAATTATTTCTCATACTCACATATTGTTTTTAATCTATCTCTGGATTTTTCATATCTTTTCTAGGCACAAGCACAAATGGCTGCTTTTACATACAGACAACTGCAAAATATTCCACTAGATATAACCAGCAGATACACAATAAATAAGGATTAAGGTAATATTACTCCCATATATTGCTATAAACAAGTGGACACATTAATAAATTAACAGAGTCAATTGCAGCAAATCAAATAATGTACTAATAATCACTAGACCTTGAAGTCACAGGCTGCTACATAAGAAAAGTTCCAGGATGTGACTACTAGATTCTGTAAATGAACAACTGTTAAATTTCTGAGGTCAAATGGGTTTGCTATTCCTAGTAATACAAAGATAAAAAGCTAAGCTTACTTAAATACTATCTTTCTTGACAACTTTTCTGTAAATTACTGAAAAAGAATAAACTCATTATTGATATAGTGAAATTTTCACTAAAAAACACAAAATATATGTAATCAGAAACAAACCTTTAGATAATCCCAAATTCTTATATTTAAGTAATTTAAAAACTTTACTTCTAATTGGTTATGGTAAAGCCTC
Source organism: Canis lupus familiaris (assembly GCF_011100685.1). Classification (NCBI taxonomy): domain Eukaryota; kingdom Metazoa; phylum Chordata; class Mammalia; order Carnivora; family Canidae; genus Canis; species Canis lupus. Next base: position 2,745,816 of record NC_049224.1, on the reverse strand, counting down.
TATCTCACCAAAAATTGTTTAAAAAATTGTTACAAAATGGGGCGCCTGGGTGGCTCAGTCAATTAAGCGCCCACCTCTAGCTCAGAGTCCTGGGATGGAGCTCCATGTCAGGATCCCTGCTCAGCAGGAAATCTGCTTCTCCCTCTCCCTCCCTCCCACCCCTACCCCCACTTGTGCTTTCTCATTCTCTGAGCAAGCTCTCAAATAAATAAAATCTTTAGAATAAATAAACAAATGTTACAAAATTCTGTTTCTAAAAGACTCCCATAGAGAGAAATCTGTGAAGAAAGAACTGAATGAACATATAGCCAGCACACTAGAACAATGAAAATCTTCTATGGTTCACTGGAAATATAATCAGCTAGGGGGAAAAAAGATTAAAGTCAAAGACAAATTGAGATGAAGAATAAAATAATCAATCCATTAAAGAATAGGATGAAGAAATATTCCTCAAATTCACCTCTTATTTAGATGGGAAGATCTGTTTCAGATGTGAAAAACTAAGAAGGGCCCTACTCCACCCTCCTCTGGGAGGCCAAGTCAAATCAGTTCCAAATATAGAAACACCATATATTTATTTCCATGTCAATGAGCTAAGAAAAAGACGAAGAGTAGGGAAAAAGGAAAATAGAAAATTCAATGTTATGCATACCAAATGTAGCAAATTTCATTTGATAAAAATTCATAAAACATGCTCAGAATAAAAAATTAATATACCTCTGATATTTAGACACTTGGATGTGTTACCTACAAAAAAAAAAAAGGCTCACAGGAGTAGGTTTGGAGACAAAAAAACAAGCACAGCAAAATGTTGATGCAAGATATATAAATGTGGTTTCCTTATACTCCATAGAAATGTGATTGGAAATTTTCACGATAAATATTTTCAAGTACTTTCCTTTTCTCTCCAATCATCCGTTGAAAAACTAAAAAAGTACAAAACTCTTGAGCACACATCATAGTTCAATGAATTTTTACACAGGTTATATATCTGAGTAACTACCACCTAGATCAAGATATAAAACATTACCATCATTTCAGAAGGTTCTCTTTTACCCCTTCCAAATGATTAAACTTAGCTCAATCCAGAGGCAACTACTTTTTGGACTTCTACTACCCCAGATTAGTTTTTCCTGTTTTAAACTACACAACTGGAATCATACAGTATGAACTCTTTTGTGTCGGTCTACTTTCACTCAACACAATGTTTCAGGGATTCACTCATGTTGTTAGAAATATTCCTATACATATTTTTTACCTTTCTTGGGAAGTACAACCTGGAATTACTGGGTTACAGTACAGGGCTATGTTTAGCTATAACAGTTGTTTTACCAGTTTTCCAAAGTGGCTGAAACAATTTACATTCTCATTAGCAATATATAATAGTATCTTGTTTCATATCCTTAGCAGCACTTGTTATTGTGAATCTCTACCTGGCCATTCTGGTAGGGGTAGGATGGTGCTTCACTGTGACACTTCCCTGATGAGTAATAATGTAGAGTAACTTTACCTGTGCACATTGGCCTTTTGGATATCCTCTTCTATAAATAATCTGATCACTTGTTTGCGTGTTTTTTAAAAATAAGTTGTTTGCCTTTTTCTTTTTGATCTGTAACTTATGTATATTTTCTGGATAGAAGTCCTTTACTGAATTTATTTGTTGCAAATATTCTTACAGTCTGTGGCTTGCCTTTTACTTTTTTTTTTTTTATTAAGATTTTATTTATTCATAGAGACACACCAGAGAGAGAAAGAGAGGCAGAGACACAGGCAGAGGGAGAAGCAGGCACCATGTGGGGAGCCCGACGTGGGACTTGATCCCGGGTCTCCAGGATCACGCCCTGGGCTGCAGGTGGCACTAAACCGCTGCACCACTGGGGCTGCCCTGCCTTTTACCTTCTTAATGTTATCTTGATAAATAGAAATTCTTAATTTTATGCAGTCTAATTTATCGATTTTATGTTTAAGAAATTTTTGCCTAGGTGATGAAGAAGTCACCTAGGTTTTCTTCTACAAGCTTTATAATTTTAGCTTTCACATTTAGATCCATGATCAAAAACTCAAACGAACTTTTGAAGACAGCACCAGGTATAAATCCAGGTTCATTTTATTACTATGTAGATATCCAGTTTGTCAACATTATTTATTAAAAGTAAACGCATTGTCTTAATTTCAGTGGAGCTTTTGTCATAAACCAAGAATGGTTTAGGTGAAGGTCTATTTCTACATATTCATATTCTTCCATTGGCCTTTTTATCTACCTTGTTCTATTACACACTGTCTTAATGACTCTAAATACATAATAAGTATTAGCATCTAAGACATTTGTATTTTGATATAAATTCCAGAATCCAATTTGACCCCCTCCACCCCACCAAAAAAAAATTCTGGGATTTTCAGACTGTATTAAACCTATAGTTCAACCTGAGGGAAACGGACATGGTAACAATGTTGAGGTTCCCACTACAAAAAGATGAAATATTTCTCCATTTATTTAAATATTTTAAAATGTCTCTGGGAGCACCTGGATGGCTTAGTCAGTTAAGCATCCAACTCTTGATTTCAGCTCCAGTCATGATCTCAGGGTCGAGAGATTGAGCCCCAAGTCAAGACTACATGCTCAGCACAAGCAATCTGCTTGAAATTCTCTCTCTCCCTCTCCTGCTGTTGCTCCATTCCCAGACTCTTTCCCTTTAAAATAAATTTTTAAAAATAAAATATTTCTGAGCAGTTTTATCATTTTCAGTATAGAAGTTTTCCCCAATTATTATTATATTTATTCTTAGATTACATAGTTTGATGCTCTTCTAAATATACTTCTCTAGTTTTATTCTACACATTTCTGGTTGCTAGTAGACAACTTACAATTCTTTTTTTCTCCTCTTTTTCTTTTCTTTTTTTTTTTTTTGCATACTAGCCTTGTATAACACATATTACAATATAACAGTGAATAGAAGGATATTGGACATGAAAAAAGGTTTTTCACTGAGTTAGTTGGACATTTTGATACTTTAAAAAAAAAGAATTTATTGATTTGAGAGAGAAAGAACACAAGCAAGGAGGGGAGGGGCAAAGGTAGAAGAAGAAGCAGATTTCACACTGAAAAGGGAACCCAATTCAGGGCTTGATCCAAGGACCCTGAGATCATGACCTGAGCCAAAGGTGGATGTTTAACCAATTGAACCACCCAGGTGCCCCCATTTTCTGATACGCTTTAGGAAGTTAAGGAATTTCCTTCTATTGCTTCTAGTGCTAAGCTGATAAGGATTTTTATCATGAATGGATGCTGAACTTTGTCAAAGGATTTCTCTGTATCTATAGAAACGATCTTATTTTTTCTCTATGTTATTCTGTTAAAGAGATGAATTACACTGATTAATGTTAAAAATATTAAAACAACCTTGAATTCTTGGAAAAATCTGTAATCTATAGTATACATTCTATGTCACCGTATTATTTCAGTATCTGTGTTCATGATAAATATTGGCCTATAATTTTACCCCTTTTTCAGGCTCTTGTCAGGTTTTCCTATCAAGATTATGCTAAAATCATAAAATGTTGTCAAAGACTTTTTTTTCTCTCTCAGTAGAGCCTGGGGTTGTCTTTGTGGAAAAGTTTTTGATAAAGTCAAAAAAAGTTATCAAACGTTAATATAAAGTTCATAACTTCCCCTTATTAACAGTTTAATATATATAGGATCTGTAATAATGCCTCCTTTTAAATTCCTGGTATGGGTAACTTTTGTCTCTTCTCATTTTCTCCTTCTCATTACAGACTTACTACTTTTGAAAAGTCCTCTCAACAAACTAAAACCTTTGTAGTTCCTTAATTTCTACTTCGATATGTACCACTTCCTTCTTTCTAAGTTGATTTTGGTTTGTCATTCCCTTCAGTTGCAAGCTTAAACAACTTCTAATCTTTTTTTTAATTAATATATGCATACAAAGCTACAAATACAAAGTTCTCTCAAAGTACTGCTTCAGTTCCATCCCATAAGTTCTGATGCAACATTTTTTTCAGATTGAAATGTTTTCTAAGTTATACTGTGACTTTGTTTTTGATTAATTCACTATTTAGAAATATCCTGCTGAACCTCTGAACATTTGGAGCCTTTCTAGTTATTTTTGTTACTAAGTTGCAATTAATTCCACAATGATCAGAAAACATACACTACTCTGTAAGTAGAAAACATGCACACCCCAACAGAAATCATTTTCAACCTGCTATAAAAACCCAACAATTGGGAACCCCCGGGTGGCTCAGTGGTTTAGCACCGTCTTCAGCCCAGGGCGTGATCCTGGAGACCCAGGATCAAGTCCCATGTCGGGCTCCCTGCATGGAGCCTGCTTCTCCCTCTGCTTCTCTCTCGCTCTCTTATGAATGAATAAAAAAATCTTAAAAAAAAAATAAAGGAAAAATTTTTTGATGCAGACAGAGGAATGAAGAATTACAACTGACTTCTCATCAAAAACTGTGCAAGCAGAAAGACAATATACATGACATCTTTAAAGAAAAACAGCACGAACAAAAAATTCCATACTCAGCAAAGTACTCTCCAAAAAGAACCAAAACAAAACAAAGGGTACATTATAGCCAACCCAAGACACATGTTACCAGTAAACTTGAACTGAAGAAAGAGTATAAAACAGACATTTGATTCTACAATGAAATGTGGAACTTTAAACATAAGTGAAGATACATGTAAAACATAGCTTTCCTTATTTTTAATTACTTCAAAACAGAAGTATGTGAAGGAGCACTCACTGTTTGATTGAACTTTCTGGGATGATGGAAACAGTCATCTTACACTGTTCAATCTGAAAGCTAAAGGCTACATGTGGCTACTATGCACTTAAAAATGCATAGGAAATTAATTTAAACTTAATATTAACTACTCTAAATTCAAATTAAATAGTCACACTGGCTAGTGACATGATGGGCAATGCAGGTCTAAAGCAAACATAGTTAGCAAGGTGTTGTGAACTTACAGCATAAAATAGATGACAATAGCTGTGCAAAAGATAGTTAAGAAGAAACTGGCAATATAATGTTGAGGAGCTCTGACACTATATAAAAAGTTGTGTAATATTGCCTGAATATAGACTGGAATTAAAGATGTATGATACAAAACACAGACAAACCAGCATAAATTTTTTAAGGAGCCAAAGTAAGTGCAAGTACTGAGCTAATAATAAAGATAAACAGAACATACAGCAGACAAGTTAAATAAAAAACTATTAAGTTGATAGATTTAAATCCAATCACATCAGTAATTACACTAAACATAAATGGTCCAAACAACCTAATTAAAAAGCCAGACTGTAGGGATGGATTTAAAAAAAAAAAAAAAAAAAAAAAAAAAAAAGTGGGCTGTCTATGCCAAATCTACTTTAAATACAAAATTACAGATGTAAAGTAAAAGGATTTATCATGCAAATAGCAATCAAAAGAAAGATAGTGTGGTGATATTAAACATCAGATAAAGGAGACTGCAAAAGAAGGAATAATGTCAAAAATAAGGAGGCATACTATATAATAACAAAGGGGTCAATTTACCAACAAGGCATAACAATCCTAAATATATATGTACCTAACAACAGAGTTTCAAAATTCATGACGCAAAAAGTGTTAGAAAAGGAAAAATAGACAAATCCACAATTATATTTGGAGACTTCAATTCTTTTTGAATTAATCAACAAAACAAGTAGACAAAACCTCAGTAAGGAAACAGAAAACCTAATAAGCACCATCAATCAACTTGACAATTATACAATATTTAATGTAAAATATAACATTTAACGAGAAATACGGAACTTACAGAATAATCCACCCAAAAGCAGCAAAATACACATTATTTTGAAGGACATATGGAACATTTACTAAGGTGGACCATATTCTGGGTCATAAAACAAACTGCAAAGAACTTAAAGGAAATTATACAAAAAGTATGTTGTCTGCCTCCAAAAAATTAAGCATAGTAATCAATTGCAAAATGACATAGGCAAATATCACAAAATATTTGGAAAGGAAACAATATACTTCTAAATAACCATGGGTCAAAGTGAAAGTCCCATAAGAATTCAGAAAATATCAACATAACACAGGTTGTAGGAATATATAGTGTTTAGGAGGAAAAGGTCTCAAATCAAGGACCCAAGCTCACACCTTATGAAATCCTAACAAAATGGATTTAAAACCAAAGGCATATAGAAATAGTAAAGACCAAAAATCAATGAAACCAAAAAGGTTTTTTTAAAAAATGCAATAAAACAAAAAACTAAATCTTTGGAAAAATTAATGAAATTGGTAAACCTGGACACAAACTAATAAAGACAAAAGAGAGGAAACACTGCCAACATAAGGAATAAATGAAAAGACATCCCTATAGTAGCTACAGACATTAAAAGGAAAATAAAGAAACAACTCTGGTGATGAATAGATGAAACAGATAAATTCCTTGAAAGACACAAACCGGGATCCCTGGATGGCACAGCGGTTTGGCCCCTGCCTTTGGCCCAGGGCGCGATCCTGGAGACCTGGGATCGAATCCCATGTCGGGCTCCCAGTGCATGGAGCCTGCTTCTCCCTCTGCCTGTGTCTCTGCCTCTCTCTCTCTCTCTCTCTGTGTGACTATCATAAATAAATAAAAATTTAAAAAAATAAAAAATAAAATCTTAAAAAAAAAAGACACAAACCACTAACGCTCGTATAGTGAGTACAAGTGATTCATGTAGTCGAAAACCAAAACCTTTCAAGAAGTAGCGGATAATCCTAATCATTTTACAACTATTAATTTATCTTTTAAAACCTTTCAAAAGAAAAAAAAAAAAAAAACTCTGGACCTAGATGGGTTAGCTTTCACACTCTAACAAGAAAGATTTATTAAAGAAATACTACTCTTGGGGGGACCCTTGGGTGGCTCAGCAGCTTAGTGCCTGCCTTCAGTCCAGTCATGATCCTGGAGACCCAGGATCAAATCCCACATCAGGCTCCCTGCATGGAGCCTGCTTCTCCCTCTGCCTGTGTGTCTGCCTCTCTTTCTCTCTGTGTCTCTCAAAAATAAAATCTTAAAATAATAATACTCTTATCCAAAATTTTTCAGAAAATATAAGAGGAAGAAACACCCTCAAAATCTATGAGACCAGCATGATTCCAACACAAAAAAATTACACAAAAAAGCATCCTAAGTGAACATAAATACAAAAAAGTATTCAATAAACTATGATGAGTAAATCAAATCCACAAATTTATGAAAATGATAATATAATGCTAAATGAATGCAAGGTTTATTCAACATTAGAAAAAAAGCAATGCAATTCATCTTATTAACAGATCAAAAAGATAAGCAATATTTATTATCTTAATAAATACAGTAAAATTCAATGTTCACTTGATAAAAATTCCCACAATCAAAGAAAAGGAATGGGAACATCCTTAACTTGATAAAAGGCCTGGTATACTTAATATGGTAATATTCAATATATAAAAAGTACTAAAAAAAAGTACTTAATATATAATAATAACTTGATAAAGGCCCTATTATACCTAATAAAGAAAGCTGGAAACCAGTAAGTCACTTCTAAAAAATTTCATGGAAAAGGAAAGAAACTAGAATAGCCAGAATGATTTTGAAAAATAGTTAAGTCAGAGAAAGACAAATATCATATGACTTCACTCGTAAGTGGAATTTAAGAAACAAAAGAAGGAAGCAAAGGGACAAAAAGGAGACAGAGGGGCAAACCAAGAAACAGATTCTTAAATATACACAACAAACTGATGGTTACCAGAGAGAGGTGGGAAGGGGTTATAGGGTTAAATAGGTAATGGTGATTAAGGAGCGCACTTGTGATTAGCATCAGGTATTGTACATAAGTGTTGAATCACTATACCATACCCAAAACTATTAAACTTTAGGCTAACTGGAATTCAAATAAAAACTTCAAAACAACAAAAAAAGTAGACTCAAAAAAAAAAAAAAAAAAGAATAAAGTTGGGAGTACTTGCACTACCTGACTTTAAGACTTATTATAAAGTAACAAAATAATCATGACAATGTGGTATTGGCAAAATGACATAACACAGATCAAGGGTTAGTCAAGAAATAGACTCATATGGTCAACTGGTTTTTGACTAAGTTAATTCAATAAGGAAAGTGTTCCTAACGAATGGTACCAGAACTGAGAAAAGGAGACTTAACCCTTCTCACACCAGATACAAAAACTAACTCAAAATGCAGGATACACCTTGTCATAAAAACCATAACTATAAAACCTGTAGAAGAAAACACAAGAGATCTGTACAACTTTGCATCGAGGAAACTTAGAACACAAACACAAATCATAAAAGAAGACTGATGAACTGATTTTTTTTTAAAGATTTATTTGAGAGAGAGAGAGAGAGAAAGAGCAAGCGCAAGCAGGAGGGGGAGAGGAAGAAGGAGAGAGAGAATCTCCAGCAGACTCCTGGCTGAGCCCAGAACCCATCACGGGGCTGGATTTCATGACCTTGAGATCTTGACCTGAGCTGAAACCAAGAGTCAGACACTTAGACTAAGCCACCCAGGTCTCCCTGAATTTAATCAAAATTAAAAGCTCCTCTACTTTGAAAAGTTAGGAAAATAAAAAAGTAAGCTTCCGACTGCGCTGTGTATGTATTTGTCTGTGTGGGTCAAAGGACTTACACAAAAAAATACATAAAGAATTCTTTCAACTCAAGGAGACAATGTTTAAAAATGGGCAAAAGATTTGAACAGATATTTCACACAGGAAGACACACAATGACCAAGACCAAATTTTCAGCATCATTAATCATCAGATAAATGCAAATTAAAATTACAGTGTGATACTACTACCTACCCACTGGGAGGGCTAAAATTAAAAAGACTGAAATGCCCAAGTGTTGATGAGAGCATAGAGCAACTGGAACTGTAAAATGGGAAACAGTATGGCAAGTTTTTATATTTAAACATCCACTTATATTATTATTATTTATATTAAACATCCACTTACCATACCAACAAATCCATTTCTAGGTATTTACCCAAGAGAAACAAAAATCTGTGTTCACACAAAACTTCATGAATGAATGTTCATTGCTAGCAGCTTTATCAAACACAGCTCCAAACCGGAAACAATCAATATATCCATAAATAAGTGAAATGGTCAACAAACTGTGGTTAATACCATGGACTACAACTCAACAATAAAAAGCTATGAACCAGTTAAACACAAACAAAAGCATGTATGATTCTCAGAGACATCAGTCAAGAGAAAAAAAACTAAATGCAAAACAGTACATATTATATAATTCCATTTATATGAAATTTGAGAACAAATGAAACCAACTTAGAGTGAGGAAGAGAGGACAATGATTTCATGGGGCTGAGGGGTACAAATGTCTCTTACTGTAGAGGACAGAAGAGAACTTTTGGGAATGACAGAAATATCCTCTATCTTGACCGTGGTAATGCAAACATTCTAGTCTTGAATGTGGTCGTGGTGACAAGGATATACATATTTGTCAAAACATACTGAACTGTGTGTTTTAAATTAAAACATTTATTACATGTAAATTATCTTCATGAAGTTGATTCTTTAAAACAGAACGCTCGGGATCCCTGGGTGGTGCAGCGGTTTAGCGCCTGCCTTTGACCCAGGGCACGATCCTGGAGACCCGGGATCAAATCCCACGTTGGGCTCCCGGTGCATGAAGCCTGCTTCTCCCTCTGCCTATGTCTCTGCCTCTCTCTCTCTGTGTCTATCATGAATAAATAAATAAAATCTTAAAAAAAAATAAAATAAAAAAAAAATAAAACAGAACGTTCTTGGGAAAATACTAACCAGGGAGATTGGTGATGCCCTTACATAACCACTCAAAAGTCAAAACCATCAATAAAATTCAACACCCACTTACGGTTTTTAAAAATGTCATCAGAAATTAAAGACAACAACAAAATCATCTTGGAAAGCCGAAAAGAGAAGAAAATATTTTAACTTAACATTTCCCGTTTAACAGAAAGTTTCAGCAAACATCGTTAATGGATGCTAAAACATCAGAAGCAGTCCCTCAAAGTCAGAAACAACACCACATTTTTAGCCACCACTGCTATTCTTCAAAATTATACCGCAAGTGTACGCTAGCCAAAGCAATGAGGAAAATACGTTATAAAAAAAATGAAAAGAAAGCCAGAAAGGTGTGAACACTTCTAGGTAATCACCAACTCAAAAGTGATTAGATTCATGATAAACAAAAAAAAAAAAATCCGTAAGTTTTCCTATAACCAGAAAGAGAGAGAAAATGTTCCTGCAAGTTTCTATCCACCAGAGCAAATCACATCACACTCTAGCCAGGATTACTAGGAAGGAATGCCATAGTATGGGGGGCGGGGACACAACTACTATAAAACCCAAACTAAGGATATAAAGCCAGATGTGAATAAAAGGGAAAGACACACCATACACGCACATATTCTGGGGGAGAGGCTCAGTATTACAAAGGTCAGTTTGCCCCAAATCCATCTAAAATTTCAATGTCACATTCAAAAAAAGAAAATAAAAAACTAAGGATTTTTAAAAATTTGTAAGTTGCATCTAAAGTTCATCTGGGGAAGAAATGCATAAGAAACAGTCAAGAATAATTCTGGAAAGAGGGAAAAACGGTCATCAAAATTTAAAACATGCATACCATTTAACGCAGGAACTCCATTTGGAGGGAATCTATGCTCCAGAAGTGATCACACACAGAGGACGTTTCCCTAACAGGTGACTTTTAGAATAAAGGCAGGACCAGAAGGGGAAGTGGGTGCTGCACTATTTACCTTACGTTCATTCCTCCAACTGTTGGAATTTTTTTAAAAAATTTTAAGGTTTAAAGTGTGCAACTAAAAACTAATCAATGCATTAAAAAGTTGTCTTCAAATAAAGCAGTATTTGACAGCGAAAAGAAACTAATCGAATGTCTTTCAATAGGTCAAATAATCCCAGCTCCTCCAAACCAATGAAATACCGCTTACCCTTAACAAAGTTATCAGAGAGAGCCCTAAAGAACAAACCAAGGTGGGCCAGACACGTGGGCAGGTGAGAGGAAGGAGGGACGCAGCGAGGTGTTTGGTATTCCTCCCGCCTCGCCCCTGAACCCCGACTTTATATGTATGTGTTTAAAAATGCGTTTCTAAAAATGCCCAGTAAATGGCTAACTTCAGAGACTGGAGTAGGACAGGAGGATGACAAGTGTCCAAGTCTTGCTCCATAGGCCTTTTCCTTATATTGTCCAATTTTACATCGAGCTTGCGTGTCTGGGGCCAATATTCAGGACTTAGAGTCATCTCCTATAAAAATGGGATGGATGCTATGAGACAAAAAACAAAACACAAAAAAACCTACAAATCGTTAACACGCTTCTTTCTGTTATTTTCATATTTATTGACATGCTCTTGGAATGATCTGGAGTCCTCGGCAGAGGGGACTGCCATTTTAAGGAAATTTGACCAAATAGGTCATGATAAAAAAAAAAAAAAAAAAAGCAAATACAGAAAGCCTTAAAAAAAACAAACCTACATAAACATAAAGTTCACAGAGGCAGCAGACTCAAAGCAGGGCCCGTGCATACGGGAAGCAAAAAAAAAAAAAAAAAAAAAAAAATTTAATGCCTGGCGAGGGAAGTCTCCTCAACAGATTATTCTTCCTTTTTGCAAAAAAAAAAAAAAAAAAAGAGTATTTTACGTCCTCCCTTTTTTCTTCAACTTGGTCCTCGGGCGGCTTTAAACTCGGCATTTCGAAGGTGCGCAAAATGATTTAGCAAGCAGCCATCCGCGGGAGGCCGGCCTCCAGGCGGCGGGCGGCGGGCGGGGGAGCGCGGCCTGACACTGCGAGCGGCGGGGGCACCGGGGGGCACGGGGGGGCACGGGGGGCACCGGGGGGGGAGCTGGGGAGAAGCTGGGGGGCGGGGGGGCACCGACGGGAGCTGGGGGAGCATGGGGGGGCACGGGGGGGAGCGGGGGAAGCACTGGGGGAGCTAGGGGGAGCACCCAGGGGAGCACTGAAGGGAGCACCAAGGGGAGATGGAGGGAGCTGGGGAGCACGGAGGAGCACCGGGGGAGCACCGGCGGGAGCACGGGGGGAGGAGCTGGGGGAGCACGGGGGGGGCTCGGGGGGGCACGGAGGGAGCACCGGCGGGAGCACGGGGGGAGCTCGGGGGGACGGGCCGCGCGGGGGTCGGCGCGGCCGAGGGCCCCGGGAGGCGGGCCGGCCCGGCGGGGAGCGGCCGCAACGGCAGGCGGGGCGGGGGCGGCGGGGGCTCCGCGGGCCGCCGGGCAGCACTCGGCGGCGGCGGGGGCCGGGGCGGGGGCCGGGGCCGGGCCCGTGGCGCCGCCAACCCCACCCACCATGGCCGGCGGCGGACGCAGGCCCCGCGCCTCCCGCGCCTCCCCCGCCCCCCCGCGCCCCCGCCGCGCCGCCGCCGCCGCCCTCGCCCCGACCCCCGCGCTCCCCGCACCACTACAGCTCGGCCTGAGGAAAGAAAAGGAAATACGGCTCACCCTACAGTGCAGCGGCCCCGCAGCGACGGCAGCGCCCGAGCCTCAGCGCCACCACCGCCTTCTTCTCCGCCTCCGACTCCTCCCCCGCGGAACGCGCAGCGGCGGCAGCGGCGGCGGCGGCGGCGGCGGCGGCGGCGGCGGAAGCAGAGGCGGCGGCGGCCGCGCGTCCCGCCCCCAGCGCCGCGGCGGAGGCGGAGGAGGCGGGCACGCAAGCCCCGCCCCCGGGCGGTGCCGGCCAATCGGCGCCCAGGGCCTCTGCAGGAAAAGTCCACGCGCCCAATGGGGACCCGGGGAGTGGGCTCACGTCACCGGTTGGGACGTGGCAGAGAAAGGGGAAGGGACTCGGCCCGAGCCGGCGCCGCAGACCGCCCCGGGCCAGGAGGGCGCCGCCGATTGGCCGGCGGGCGGGAGGCTGCGGCTGCGCTCCCCGGCCCGGCCGAGGCCCCTGCGGCACTGCGACGCGCGGGGTGGGGCGGGGCGGGGCGGCGCGGGGCGGGGCGGGCTCGGCGCGCGGCCTTTTGTGGTTCGGGCCGCGAGACAGGGCGGGGCCTCCGCGATGGGGCGGGAGCGCCCGGGCTGCAGGGACCCCGACGCCGCCCCGGCCGCGCGCTCCCGCTCAGCGCTAAGCCGCGGAGGCCTGGGCGCCCGGGTGACCGGCTCGGGCTGGAGGCCAGCGCGCTGCCGCTCGGAGCCGGGCGGGGCGACAGCGAGCGCGGGCACGGCCGCCCCCCGCCCCCCCTCCCCGCGCGCTCCGCGGGCCCCGCCCCCACCCCCCCCCACCCCACCCCAGCCCCCCCTGCGGGGACGCTCGGCCGCCGCGCATCCGCACCAGGTGGGGGGGCGGGGGCGGGGCACTCGGCCTCCCAACCCCTCCCGGCCCCCCCCTCCCCCCCCCCCTCCTCCCCTCCCTCTGCCCCGCCCCCTCCCCGCGGGGACGCTCCGGCCGCCGCGCATCCCTCCAGGTTGGGGGAGGCGGAGACGGGGCACTCGGCCTCCCGCTCCCTCCCCATCCCCTCCCCATCCCCTCCCCATCCCCTCCCCTCCCTCCTCGGCCTCGCCTCTCCCCTCCCCCTCCCCGCGGGGACGCTGCGGCCCCCTGCGCCCCCCGCCCAGGTGGGGACGGGGCACTCGGCCTCCTGCCAGCCCCCCTCCGCCCCCAGCCCGGTCCTGACCCCCCTCCCACTTTGCACCGGGAGGCTCGGGGGCTGTGCAGCCCAGAAGGACCAGCTCCCATCACCTGCCCGACGGTAAATACAACAGCTGTAGTCCCGGGGCCTTCTGCTTAACTTAAACACGGGTAACAGTTGACTGAATCATGCCGTGATGCTCAGTGGTTTCTTCGGCCCGCACACCTCCTTTTTTTTTTTTAATTTTGTTTTTCCCCCCCCTCTCCTGAACGTGTCTGCTTCTCCGGTTACGGTCCTGCTCTCCTCCCACCTTAGTCCCCAACCCAGCCCCCTCCGCCCCACCACGTACCCGCCCGGGGCTCGGGTATATTGATCGCATCCCTCTCCCCAAGAACGAAGAGCCCCACTTCTTTTTTTTTTTTTTTATAGAAAGACTATTTATTTATTTATTTTTTGATAATAAATTTATTTTTTATTGGTGTTCAATTTGCCAACATACAGAATAACACCCTGTGCTTACTTCTTGCGCTGCCCCTGGCAACTGCAAAATCTGCCGAGAACCGGGACTTTTGTGATTAAAACAAATTATCCAAGGTTTACTATGAGAACTTCAGTTACGACGATTTGCTATATAGATATTTTGTGAAATCAAATCTAATTCTCAGCCCACCCTTGTAGTACTGTTGTTTTTTTTGTTTTTTTGTTTTTTTTAATCCAAGAAAGCATTTCCCACTTGGTATTTCTCTGCTTTACACATGTTGCTCTAGAAGCTGTGGCTCTTTTTCCATCCAAGTCTTTCCCTCTTGGAAACACAATTTATATTTTAATCACACTTCCCTAATCTCCCTTTGGGATGTTGCATATTGATCCATTTGGATATACTAATATGTTGGTTAGGGCAAGGTTTCTCAAATTTCAATCTTTTTCATACCATATCTGTGTATACGATTCACAGTATTATTTACTATTTTCTTTAAATAAATGTATTTTTTCTTCAATTTCTTTAAGAGGGGAAACTTTGTAAAAGGACTATGATGGAAAACCCCCATCATCCACCTAGGTTGAAAGTAACCATAAGAAAAGTGGACGAAACAATCTTTTAAATGACAGCTAGAAACTGTTGCCTACTAATGTCTCTGAGCCTAAACTCTAAACCTGTTAAAACAGGGAGGTTACCAAGCATAAGAAGCTTGGTATTGAAGATAAGCATGCAAATGGCATTTTTATTATGATGTAATCAAAAGATAGAAAAATAGAGCTAAAATAGGAATCACTTTCTCGCTATACGAGTCATTGTTTTTAATCTTGCATGCATGTTCCAATTGAAGTCATCCAAGGCATTAGGGTCTATGTTACTCTTTGGGAAACACTGCCATGGAGGCTTAAAGCATGTATTCTAGAATCAAACAGACCATATTCTTATAATAATTCCTGCGTTTATGTCTGTGTGCCTCTGGGCAACCTATCTACCTCTCTGGCCTTGATTTCCAATTTAAATATGGGGAAAGCAATAATGTCTACTCATGAGTCATCGAATACATTAAAAAACCTAATAAAGGTAAAAGCATATCATACCTACCATGTGGTAAGTACTAAATACATATTACCTTATGTATTATTTTATTATGTATAATGTAGAGATAATAATACATATTACTGGCTTATACATATAATTACTACTGATTCCAGACTCAGAAGCACCCCCTAAGGCAACGCGTTGAAGGAGTGGTGTAAAACAGTGGTTCTTAAAGAGTGATCCCCAGACCAACAGCATCAGCATTACCTGGGAACTTTCTCTCTTTTTTTTTTTTTTAATTTTTATTTATTTATGAAAGTCACACAAAGAGAGAGAGAGAGAGGCAGAGACACAGGCAGAGGGAGAAGCAGGCTCCATGCACCGGGAGCCCGACGTGGGATTCGATCCCGGGTCTCCAGGATCGCGCCCTGGGCCAAAGGCAGGCGCCAAACCGCTGCGCCACCCAGGGATCCCTGGGAACTTTCTAAGAATGCACATTCTCAGGTCCATCCTCAGACCTGAATTGGAAACTCTAAATGTGGAGCCCAGCAATCTATAGCCTACTGAGCCTTCCAGGTGATTCAGATGCATGTAAAGTTTTATGACCACAGGTATCATAGACAGAGGACTGACTGGTCAAAGAGTGAGAGGGCCTGAGTTTTAATTATATAGCCTTAAAGTGACATCAGCAAAACAGAGGCATAAGGACCTCTGAAAGTTCTTTTCTCCACTAAAGCAGTAAGAAAACTGGCAAAATTGTCAGAATAAAGGTTTTCCAAATTCTGGATATTAACCAAAGGCTTGCAGCAATCCAGGAAGCATTTATTCAAGAAAACAGCTGGGTCTCTCAGTAAAGCAACAAGCTTTTGTGCTGTTTTGACTTCTTTTAACCTAGTCCCCCCAGTTACGGCTCGGCTATTGCATTGAAAAGCAGCAGCCCACGATCATGGTGAAAACCAGCAGCCGGGCAGCCACCTAATGAAGCCGAGTGAGATTGGACTGCCTTCAAAATCTAATTCTAAGAGAATAATTTCACCGAACTGGTGGTTCCCTGGAAGATCTCACTTGCAAGGCTGTCTTCATTTGACTTGATTCAGAGCCAAACCAGTGCAAAAAGCCTTTTCCCCAGATACATTTGTCAAAAACCGTGAATGAGAGGGAATCGATTAACTTTTCAGTCACCTTAGGCAGTGGAAACAGTTGGGACAAACAACAGATTAACCAAAAAGAGTGAAAAGTTGGAAAATATCTGTAGGAATTTTGAAAAACTCCAACATATAGGAATCTAGAAACCCACACACATTAGAAACCTACACACACGCGCAGGGCTGTGCTAAATTGTGCATAAGATCAGGAAAAACCCAGGGAGGCCTGAAGCATTCACCATATGCTGACCTTGAGGCTCTGTAGAAGCCAAAAATGAAGATTAAGGGAGAGCTGGCAATGCCTGGCCTAGTGTTGAAGCCATGCCCATGCCACAACACACAGAGACCTTCAGTAAACTCTGGGGGACACACTGGTTCCAGACATGTAAGGAAATCTGTCTAATCACAGGCTGAGCACTAAGCTAACCAAGCAGAATCTTTTCATGGCCACACACAACAAAGAATACAGATTTTATGCAGCTAGTTCAGAAAAGTCACCAAACAAGCCAAAAGCAACTGTAACAAACAGCAAAAATGAAACACCCCCAGGAGGAAGAAGAATCTGATTTTCAGAGTCTCCACATTATGCTTTTTAAAATGTCTGGTGTTCAACAAAACCAAAAGTTGGTTCTTCAAAAAGATCAACAAAATTGACAAACCTTTAGCTAGACTGAACAAGAAAAAGAGAGAATACTCAAATTACTAAAACCAGGGGATGTTATTACTAAACTTACAGAAATTTTTTTAAAAATTGTAAGGGAAAACTAAGAACATGTGTGTGCTATCAGATTAGAAAACCTCTGCAAAAATGGATGAATTTCTAGAAAGACACAAACCACAAAAACTGACTCAAGAAGAAATAGAAAATGTAATCTTAGCCTTGTCATTTATGAGCGGAATGACCTTAGTTTACATTGGTCATTCCATTGTCTTGAGCCTAACTTTCTTCAACTAAAAAACCAGATATAATTAAAACTATGCCATCCATTTAAATGAGGTGATAGAGAGGTTATACGAGGTATATATTAGGTTGTTTAAGATACTCTAGCCACTGAAACAACTAAAATCCTTGGGACTCAGTGGTACCTATGCAAGACTATGTAATAAATTAATTTATTATTAAACACCCATTCAGTAGGACAGGCGGGAAGCTCTGCTTCACATTTAGGGACCTGAGCTCAATCATCTTCAATATGTGGCTTTCATTTAAAGTTTGAGTACCACCATCTAGCCGATAGAATAAAGGAAGGGTGGAAGAAAAGAATGTGAAGGATTTCTGAGTTTTTTTATTAGCCTAGCATGGACACAGTTATTAGTGATCATGATGTACCAGCAGGTCACCTTGAACCTGGAAGCTCGGTCTTAAGCTCTGTTAGACTACTCCACTTAGGTTTTGTCTTTCCTAGTAGGATGTAGCCCTTATGCATTGGATGTGGTTCTGACTCTTAGAGTGTTACCTTTTGGGGTCTCAACCGGAGACCTGGGATATTTACTAAGATCTCTGTCTTTTGGCAGGACTTACATTCCTGTCTTTGACTCCCAGACTGCATGACGACTGAAACCTCTCCCTAGTTCTTTATAATCTTCAGTCACTGTTTTCTGCTTGGTTTCTTGGAATCTTGCTCTTTGCCTGCATCATTTAAGAGTCAGCCAATAACTTTAAGGGAATTTATATGAAGATTTTGAGGTTCCTTATTTGCAGTTCCTTCCTTTTGGGGACTTTCCATTCTAGTTTCACCATTTTGGCGACTTTGTACTCTGACCTCTTGTTTCCACCGTGGACTAAGAGAACCAAATTCTGCTTGGACTCTGGTCCTTGATACCACAATTTGATGTATATGCTCAGGGGAAAAGCCAGAGTCACGTGAAGTTCACCTTGGGGTTTAAATTCTCTCAAGAATCACAGGCTGTCAAGTTCTACTTGCTTTGCTAACTCTTCAATGCCTTCAAACATTTGTTTTACGTGTTTCCCCAGTTTTTATAATTGCTTTAAGTGGGAAAGTTAGTCTGATGAAAGTTAACTTGTGTGGTTGCAACCAGAAGTCCACCAAATGGTTGTTTTAAAGTTTGAACAGGGAAATGCATTTCTAATGTAGACTCAATAGTTATCAATATAACTCCTTCCAATCTTAACAAAAGTTCTGATATTTTTCTTCCAAGCAGTTTTATGATATAGGAGCCATTATCCAAAGTTCTGTGCCAGATTTAATTCTCAAGTCTGGTTTAATCTTTACATCTTAGCCTCCATGCTTCTCTTTCAATTTAACAGTGATGACTGTCAGGTTTAGATGGGAAAGCTATATTCTTAAACTGGATTTCCCCCCCTAAATATTAGTCTGAATTGTCCCGTGTCGATCAAAACCTTTCTTAGTCTTTTATTTTTATTTATTTTTTATTATTTTATTTTATTTTTCTTAGTCTTTTATCTACAGTTCAGGGTCTGGTGGAAGTTCATTTTTCCAATCATTTGCAGCCCCCAAATTTCTCTATTTTGCCCCCAAATTTCTCTATTTTATTCCTATTTGCACACAACCATTTCTTGTCTGAGCTCATCTCTTTAATCTCATACTTTGCTAAACAATCGGTAGTAACAAGATACACCTCTAACATTCTGTTTTCAAAACATTTTTCCTGGAGCACTTTGTCCACATCCCACGTTACCACAGTGATAGCTGTTTGTTTAATCAAATGCTTTGAGATTGCATAGCACGGATCTCCATCTTTCCAGCGTCTGAAATCAGTTGCTTCACCACTTGCTGACCAACCGGTAAGCCAGTACTATGAATTTACAGTATTTTGTTACAAAAGGTCATCCTAATTAAGCAACCCTAGGTGATGTAACAGATAAACACTAAACTGTCATGAAACACTCCCTGGAAGTGTATTTCCTGAAGACATAAGGTCCACCTAGTGGTGAAAGAGGTGATGGGGAAAGATTTCTTTTAAAGATTTTAATTAATTTATTATTTCTTTTAAAGATTTTAATTAAATTATTTATTTATTTATTTATTTATTTATTTATTTATTTATTTATTTATTTATGAGAGACACACACAGAGGCAGAGACATAGGCAGAGAGAGAAGCAGATTCCCTATGGGGAGCCCCATGTGGGACTCCATCCTGGGACCCCAGGGTCACGACCTGAGCCAAAGGCAGATACTCAATCACTGAGCCACCCAGTGTCCCGAGGTACTTAAGTGGGATTCAATGACCCATGCTGGCCGAGGAGGAGCTGTCTACAATCATGGGTTCCAAGTTTATGCTGAGAATCCTCACAAATAGTCAAAGAGCTTTGACCAGCCGCATCCTCATTGAAGGAAAAGAACATGAAATAGGTACTTGAAAAAAGAAATTATAAATGCTCCACCAATTACAGCTGGTGACATTATTCATTCTATGATTTCCACCTATGGTTCTCATACTATTGAAACTTTACAAGCAGCATCACCTAGGAACTGAATTCAAATTTTCACATTGTATCCTAGTCTTACTGAGTCAGAAACATGGGGAGTGGGGTCCAGCACTGTGGTTAATGAACCCACCGGGGGATTCTAAATCAGGCTAGGATTTGAGAACCACTGGGTGTCTGCACATCAACATAGGACTGAGAAGCAGGTGTGGTGATTGATAAGATGTTGGTTCTCTCCTTTCCCAGAGAAACTAAATGGCGTTATATGGTAGCTGTTTTTGTGTAAAAGTTTAATCCTAAAACGAGCGTGGGGCCATACTATGATGGACGATAATGACTGGCTTCTTCAGCCTTCAGCCTTTATTACAACCTTCTAACATATCCCTCTATGTTGGAGAAATTAGAACCTTTAGAACTTCGCTTAGATCCTGTAGCTGCTACAGTTACGGGTGTGATTTGGAGTCTGCCAATTCCACGTCCATGGGAGATTTGCAAGGCGAAAATGAGGGTCTTAAGTCAATGCCACTCTTCTACCATTTTGGTTATTTCTGCTGCAAACTCAGGTTGGAGGAATTGGAAGGATCACTGTGAGCTGTGAAAAGATACTGGTGCCTGGTCTAGAATTCTGTGGATCGTGGTGGAAGTGATGGGGTTCTGGAGCTGGGGTTACAGTGATAGTTTCCTTGGATCACCCAGCAGCTGTTGGTGCTGTGTTTCTGCTGATGGCAAGAACAGATGCTCTCTCGGTGGCCCACTTTTTCGGTGTGGTTTGGGAGATCATTCTTGGATGCCCAGATTAAATCTTATTTCATCAGTTCAACCAGCCATTTTATATAATGCAATAAATCTTTTGTTCTGCTTAAACTTGCAAAAGTGTATTAAGTTTTCTGAAACTGATTATGAATAATAACAACAATGGATGACCTGCTTTTTTTTTTCTCTCTGGAAGCTTTTAGCACATTTTCTGTATAATTTTTGCTCTAAAATTTTGTAACAATTTGTTCTAAATGTGGGTTTATTTTGATTCATCTGTTTAGGCATTAAGTAAAATTTTTTTCTGTATAAATATAGAACTCAATCTTTGAGCCCAGAGAAATTTTTCTATATTATTAGATTGCTAATTTCTTCCCCTCTCTTTTCTTTGCGTTTTAGATAGCTTGCAATTCTTTTCTCTAACCTTTTCATCCTCTCTAGTTTTCTTCAGTTTTCCTAGAGTTTTTAGACTTTAATTCTTTACATTGAACTATTTTTTTCAGCCATCATATTTTTAATTTCTAAGTTTTCTCTCTCCTTTAGGCCATACTGCCCTTATTTTTTTGGATATAATCTTTTCTTGAATCTTCCCAAAGTTTCTCTCCCTCCCCAGTTTTACTGAAGTATGACTGACAAATGAAATTATACATATTTAAGGTATACAATGTGATGTTTCGCTATATATACACATTGTAAAATGATGATCACAGTCAAGCTTTTTAACATTTTCATCACATCATACAGTTACCTTTTCTTTCTTTCTTTTTTTTTTTTTTTTTTGAGATATACCCTCTCAGCAGATTTAAAGTATGCAATAAATTATTGTCAACTATAGTCACCATGCTTAGGTCTCTGGAACTTATTTATATTAAAATTAAAAATTTGCACCTTATGACAAATTTACCCTGATTCTTTCACCCTGATAACCACCATCCTGCTCTTGGTTACTATGAATTGATTTTTGAGTTTCCATATATAAGTGAGATCACACAGTATTTGTCTTTCTGTATCTAGCTAATTTCACTTAGAATAATGTCCTCTAGGATCATCCATGTTGTATAAAAGGCAGGGTTTCTACGGTGCTTTTTAAGATTCTTTATTTATTTATTAGAGAGAGAGAGAGAGAGAGAGGCAGAGACACAGGCAGTGGGAGAAGCAGGCTCCATGCAGGGAGCCTGCTGCGGGACTCGATCCTGGGACTCCAGGATCACACCCTGAGCCGAAGGCAGATGCTTTAACCGCTGAGCGACACAGGAGTCCCAGGATTTCTATATTTTTAAAGCAAAATAATATTCCATTTTTCAGAGGTACTCATTCACTATGTTCTCACTTTCCCCAATGGGAGAAATTGTAGATTTAAAAGGTCTCTTTTGGCCCTGAGCTGTGCTGCCTTGGGGAGGGATGTCATCGGTAAAGTTTCTTCTTAACCTCTTAAACGCACACATTCTTGGATTTTTTGCTCCATTGTCTCCCCTGGACTCCTAGACTCCTACCAAGGTACTCTGATCTATGGGTGGTTGTCAAAAATCAGTGTTCTGTGGAGGAAAGATAAAACTCCTAATACTGCCATCTTACTGAGCCCAAAGATTCTAATTAGAGGTTTATGTTGTTTTTAAAGTTCCCTTCCATTCTTTGAAGTATCTCTATTTCCTTCAGTGTTATCTACAGTATTTTTAAATCAATATTCTTTTCGTAACACAAGCTTTCTTCATGTGCACGATAACCCTTGATTTGTGCTCTGGCTTGAAAGTAATAAGTAAATTATAAGTTCAATGAATGTGAATGGGTGTTGTCGAGGGGAAGAGCTCACCTTGAGGAGCACTAGCTGTTTTGCTGAGAGAATTGTCAATACTAAAATGCTAAAATTTTGCACCCTGTTTCTTCAGGGTAATAGGGGGAGAGAGGAAAAATAAAACAAGATGAAATCAAAGAGGGAGGTGAACCATAAGAGACTCTTAATCATAGGAAACAAAGTGAGGGTGACTGGAGGGGTAGGGATGGGGGGATGGGGTAACTGGGTGATAGTAAGGTGGGCACGTGATGTCATGAGCACTGGGTGTTATGTGCAACTGATGAATCACTGACCTCTACCTCTGAAACCAATAATACATTATATGTTAATTAATTGAATTTCCATAAAATTTAAAAAACACATAGTTAACCTTTTTGTCTTGGAGAGAAATACTTGACTATTTTATTTATCTTCATTCTGTAGCTTTCATATAGACCCTACACTGTGCAATACAGTAGCCATTAGCCACATGTGGCTACTGAGCACCTGTTTTTGGCACTTCTGAATTAAGGTGCGCAGCAGTGTAAAGTACACAGCAGATTATAAAGATATAGTTCAATACAAAGGAAAATATCTCAAAAATTGTTAAACTTTTATATCGGTTACACGTTGAAATCCTATTTTCCATACCAGTGCCTAGTTTTCTGAAATATCAAATATCTCTGAGATTAAGTTTGCTCCTTTCCCACCTCAACTTTAATAATTCTTTCCAAGTATCCTTGAGTATTTAGCTTTTTTTCCTGCCTGGCTCCAATCAGTTAATTCTTGCATTTGATCTCTGTTTTCTAAAAATTTTGAGATCTCACATGTGCTATATCCTTCCTCCAATTATTTTTATAATTTATGACTTACACTTTTAAATTTCTTGATTATTACTTTCATGTAGATTCAGGAGGAAGAGGAGATAACATACTGGCTCAAACATACTCTTTGATGCAATAGACCATTCCAGCCTAGAGGACATCCTGTGGATCATACACCTGGGTATGCCTTTAGCATTGCCTGGCACAGAGCACGAAATATAGTGGAGTTTACATTCCTAACAATTCTCATACTTGTAAAGGGAAGTATATACAGTTCAACAGAAATCGATAGATCCTATTTTCTTATGACGGGGACTGTATCAGTTAAGATTGTAATTCACCAAAACTAGTTAACTAAGGGGAAAAAAAGAAAATTATGGAAAAAATATTGGGTAACTGTAGAGACATGTAGAGAAGACTGGAGAAGCAAGCTTGGGAAACCGGTGAGAACAGAGGCTGGGCATGCAGAATCACAGCCTGAGGCATGTGAAATAACCAGGCTGGGGAGGAACTGCTATGACCCCACTGAGCACGGATGATACAGCCTACAGCAGCACAGGATGGTGCTTGTGGCGATTCTGCAGTCAGAACTGGCTGCTGTTGCTGACAAACAAATTCTTCCCTGACTGCTTCTTTATAGCTACTAGCTCCTGAGTCAAAGTCCCTAGAGAGGGCACCTGGTTAACTGGAGCCCCAGTCATGTGCCAGTGGAGAGTAGGAAAGCAAATACCTGACATTTCTGTGTCTACAATGGGAAGCTCTGCCTCCCCTTAAGATATATATAGTAGGGAATTCCTCAAATAGGAAGGAGGTTAAGATTGGGGCAGCCAAAAGAAAAGACAGAGGCTTCAAAAGAAATGACACTTCAGAGCCCACAGCCAAAGTTTGGAACCAACATTCGGAACCAACATTCAGTATAACTTTTGGAAATGTGAATGTTTAGATACCTTTAGAAAATACATTCTTCTAAGTCTAATAGTTGCAAAATGAACAAACAGGCTTTGAGATCTACAACACTGTCACACAATTAGTGAAAAGATACAAAAAATCTGAAGGTTTAGAAGGGAGAGCTGATACCAACTGGTTCAGCTTCCTACTTAATGCGGAAGTCCTTCCCCAAGATCCATTTCAACATTTATAGTATTGGGGGAGCTCATTGAAATAGGGTTTCATTTCAATTCTAAATTGTCAGAAGTGGAATATTAGAAATTTTCTCCTTTTTTTTTGTTTTTTTAGAAATTTTCTCCTTAAATTAGATGAAAATTTTCTTCTTATAACATTTGCCCATGAGACTTAGAACTGATGACTCTAGTTACTCAGAATAGAGCAGAGTAGTTAAGAGTAGTTAAAAGTTTTAACTACTGGGGTAAGACCAATATTTGACCTCGGTTTTGTTTCCTAGTAGCTGAAAGACCTCTTTACTTCTTGTCTTCTACATCTAAAAAATGAGATTGTAACAGCACTTAAGCTAAAGAGTTATTGTAAAGTATAAGGAGATAATTTAGTGCTTAAATCAGTAATCAGCACATAGTGAGCATTCAATAAATTTAAGTGATGATGATCATGAGATTGATTGATTGATGACAAAAGCCATTTTGAAATCGGAAACCAGCTGCCATGGAAATTTAGAATGATATTGGAGAAAGAACAGTGACTTGTTGTGAGATTTCAGTTGTAATCCTGATTCCTCTACTGATTAATTCCATAACCTAAAAAACGTTATCATATTATTCTTTTTTGCAAAATGAAATATTTGGACTATTATCTTAATAAGATCCTTTTCATCTCTAAATTTCTGAAATTCTATATACACTTATGTCATCTATTTTTATTGCTGAGCATTACCAGTTTCATCAACTGTACCTCATATATCTTGATCAACAGATTCACCATAACCTCTATCTTTTCCTCAGCAATGCATGTCCGTATTCAGGCTTCTATTTTATTAGCAAGTTTGTTTCTTCTACGAAATTCTTATCCATATTTAAAAAATTGAAAACAGAGCATATGGCTATACATACAAAATATAACAATATAAAGCTATGAACCATATGGCTTGCATTAACTCTTTATGAAAAGAAAGTAATCTTACAGAAGCAAAATTTGACAATTGGCGTTGTAATGTTTTATTTTTATTTTAGTTTTCAAAAATATTTTATTTATTCATTTTAGAGATGGAGAGAGGAGGAGTTCGAGTGGGGAGGAGTGGAGGGGGAGAGAGAGGGAGAAAGAATCCGAAACAGATTCCACACTGAGTGCAGAGCTCAACACAGGTCTCCATTCCGCAACCATGAGATCATGACCCAAACCAAAACCGAGAGTTGGAGGTTTAATAGTTTGAGCCACCCAGGCATCCCCATTAGGTTTTATTTATTTATTTATTTATTTTAATTTTTTAATTATTTATTCATGATAGTCATAGAGAGAGGAGAGAGAGGCAGAGACACAGGCAGAGGGAGAAGCGGGCTCCATGCCAGGAGCCCGACGTGGGACTTGATCCCGGGACTCCGGGATCGCGCCCTGGGCCAAAGACAGGGGCCAAACCGCTGAGCCACCCAGGGATCCCCTCCCATTAGGTTTTAAATAGAGGTCTCAGATTCCTTGATATATATGTGTATGTATTTACATGTTTGATTCCACTCATCTTTAAACTCTATGAGGACAAGATAACTATCTACTTTGTTCACCACTGTACCCTGGTATTTAGCAGAGTATACATGCGTGTACACACACGCATGCACACACACACACACACGATAAATTGAAAACACGCATTTGGTCAACCCTAACTCCACCTCTAAGCAAAGACTGGCATTTTCCTCCTCAAGTGCTGATCTTGCTTTGGGGGATTCTGAATGGCACTTCAAAAAAAAAAAAATGCTGCTATGTGTTTTGCTAAATTAATTTAATCCAACCTTTTCAGCCATCACCAAACCTTCAAAAAGTCAATGTTGCATGGACTTCCTATTACCAAAAGTTTGGAAATGTTGACTTAGAGCTGGGAATAAGTAGCCAGAAATTGCTCTTGTAGAATACCCCCTAATTTTGTTTTGGAGAGAGACTAAGTGTGGATGAGGACACTGAGAAAGAGAGATATTTTGGACCACAGGGCCATCATTACACAGATAATATTCAGCTTTATTCAGCCATACATCTCCCTTTCCTCTAGCCCAGATGGTGAAATGACTCATCTATTCCACTGGCCAGAAAAACAAGGCAGATAGAAGAGCTGTTATAATCCAGATAAAAATGGATGATGTTCAGAAGCAAGGGGAAAATATTTCTAGGTAATGATGATGGTACATTGGTAGTACTTGTTAATACTTTACATTCCTTTTCAGATTCGCAGCTTGAGTTTCACATTACTTCTAGGATTCCTCAGGAGTTCTGACCAGGAGTTCTTTTTATCTTCATCATGTATGTAAGTTGCAACATTTTTTTTTTAATTTTTATTTATTTATGATAATCACAGAGAGAGAGAGAGAGAGAGGCAGAGACATAGGCAGAAGGAGAAGCAGGCTCCATGCACCGGGAGCCCGACGTGGGATTCGATCCCGGGTCTCCAGGATCGCGCCCTGGGCCAAAGGCAGGCGCCAAACCGCTGCGCCACCCAGGGATCCCTAAGTTGCAACATTTTTGACCTTCAAACAACTTACTTCACTAATTTCTCTTTTTAAAGCCTAACCATCAAACTTCAAATGTATGACTTTATTATTTTCCTTGAAAATCATCTTTAATTTTATGTAGAACATAGTCCAGTTGAAGATGTGGCTACGATGAATGTGTAATTCTTTTACTAAATAATGGGAAAATGGACTCCGAAAAGGTGGGATAATTAGGTAAATAATTATGGGATCCGATGGACAAAAAATGGAGAGAGGACCAAAAAGAAGGTTTTGTGTGTGCTTGTTTTTGTGGTCGCTATTGTAGGAGATTATGCTGAGTCTGTGTAGGGGTTGTTAGATATATCATCACAGAAAATCTTGAATCTTGCATCGTTCTCCAAAGATCTGAAAAAAAAAAATTGGTTTCTAGGAAATCAGACTTGTCTTTCACTAGAAATTCAGCTCCTAATCCAAGAGAGAGCAAAAATAACTAGGTAGGATTTGTTCTTAACTATTAGGGGCATAACCGTATCTCTGAATCTGACTTCCTATTCCATTTGCTCCCAAAGCCATTAACCTGAGCTTCCTTAGCTAGTTTCAATTGTATTATTCCTCAATCCTAAAACATTCCATAGCTGCATATTCCCTATGACACTAGGTAAAATCTTTCACGTGTGCACTCAGGAGCAACGCTACACAGCTGAGCCCACTTTCCTGTTGTAATTTTGCAAGTGCAATTTCATGTTCTATGCTAGACAAACTAAACTTTTTTTTTAAGGATTTATTTATTTACTTGGGGAGGGATAGGGACGGAGGGAGAGCATCACAAACAAACTCCCAGCTGAGTGTGGAGCCCGATGCAGGGCTCAATCCCACCCTGAGATCATCACCTGAGCCGAAATCAAGAGTTGGATACCCATCTCCCCAAGCACCACCCAGGCACTCCCAATTGGAACTTTTTCATAAAACATACAATTTTTCATTATTCTATAACAACATAGCTGATACTACAATTATTACCTTTTCCTACTATAGTGGGCATCTCCTGTTTTGTCTGCCTAACAATTATTTCTCCTTCTGATAATATCTAGGTTTTTTATTGGAGAAGAACTTCCTTTCATCATATACAATCTTGGTGGGTCCCTCAATCAAGATGTTCATTCCAACTCTGGCCAAGGAGTGGACACACTACTCAAGGTAAACCAGTCATATTCTATCCTTCCCTGGAATTTGAATCTTGAGCAGTATAAGAATAAAATATAGTTGGAGCTGATTCGTTTAGATAATAATGTCTATTAAATATTGTCTATCACCTCCTACTTTCTAGATATCCAAAGCTGCTATTTCACATCTTTTCCAACGCAAAATTATTCAGCTTCTCTGTAAGTCTATTAGCTAAACCTCTAAATAAGTCCACCTTATAAATCTCCTATTTGCTTCAGTTAGAGACAATTTCTATTGCTTGTTAACAAAGAATACATAATGGACCCTATGTTAGGAAGAGTGATGGCTCCTCAAAGGGGTCCATGTCCTAATTCCCAGAACCTGTGAATATGTGATTCTACATGGCAAGGGGGACTTACAGTTGCAGATGAAATTAAGATTCATGAAGATGAAGGGATTATCCCAGGTGAGACTAATGTCATAACATGGTACTTTAAATGGGGATGAAGGAAGAAGAGGCCACAAGAAAGAGAACACATCTTGAGAAAGACATGACCCATTACTGCTGGCTTTAAAGATGGAAGGGACTATGAGCTGATGAATGTGTGAGCAGCCTCTACAAAAGTTAGAAAAGGTAATGAAATGAATTTTCCCTTAGAACCTTCAGGAAAACACAGCCCCACTGACATCTTCATTTCAGTCCAGACCTATATTGGACTTCTGACCTTCAAAACTGTAAGATAATAAATTTGTGTGCTTTTAAGCCACTAACTTTGTGGTAATTTATTACAGTAACAGTATGAAATGAAAACAAACTGATAAAATATGACTGTGTAAATAAATCATATATCTTTCAAAGCAAATAATACTTTCTCCATGAATTCTTTTATTTTAAATTATTTTTTGTTATGAAATGTCTCAAGCATTTGAATGAGTTTAGAGATATTTATCATGAATATACATGTTTACCACCGAGTTTTGCCAAATTATAAAATTTGCAATATTTGCTTAGTATTTTCAGAAACAAATAAAATATAACAAAGTCCTTTGAGTACTGTTTTACCATCTTCCCTAAGTGTATCTCTTAAACTGAATGTAACATACTGTGTATACCTTTCATAATTTTATATAAAGACTATAAAAACTTATATTTTATATAGAAACTATGTAACTTTCTCATTCACATTTTCACTTCTATAAACCTTTTAATCGTTCAGCAACTTACTTTTCACTAGAAATTGTATTTTTGACTTTTATTCATGATGAAATATATAAATCTAACTTATTTTTAAAATTTTGCTATCTGACAGTACATAAGCTAAATAGTAGTAACAAAACCCCTCAAAATAAAGTGGCTTGGGTGCCTGGGTGGCCCAGCCGGTTAAGCACCTGCCTTCAGCTCAGGTCATGATCCCGGGGTCCTGGGAATGAGCTCTGCCTCAGTCTGCTTATCCCTCTGCTCCCCCTCTCACACTGTCTCTCTCTCTCCCTCTCTCTCCCTTTCAAGTAAATAAATAAAGTCTTTTAAAAAATTAAGTAGTTTATTATAGTATAGTATAGTATATAGTATAATTAAGTATAATTCTTGCTCATATAATAACCCAGAGGTGGGTGGTATAAGGCTCTTCTCCCCTCTTCAATACGTGGTTTCCATCTGTGGGATGAAGATACCTCTATTCCAGCTCTTCTCCTCTTCCCAACAACCAAGAGGGTAAGGATAAAAGTAAGGCAATTGTGTTGTTTTTTTTGGTATAACTAGGAAGTGACATACATTACTTCAGCTCATATCCCATTGCCAGAACTTAATCACGAATTCACACTCAACTGCAAAGAAGCTAGGTGATGTGATCTCAAGCTAGGCAGAGAAAGGCCCGCTATGATTTGCAAGTTTTGTTTCTAAAAGAAGAAGAAGAAGAAGAAGAAGAAGAAGAAGAAGAAGAAGAAGAAGAAGAAGAAGAAGAAGAAGAAGAAGAAATAATAATGTCGGCGTTCTCCTCTCAGTAAAATATACCTAGTAGAAAAGGAAATCATCAAGGACAGAGGGACCCTGAATCCTATCAACCTACAGAATCCAGTTGCCATTGGTAAAGCAAACTACCGAAAACCAGCAGAATACACATTGTTTTGAAGTGCACAAACACTTACCAAGAAAATCATATTCTGGGTTGTCAAACAATATTAACAAAAGAGTGGAAATCACGCAAGTACATCCTCTAGCCATAATGGCATTAAACTAAAGAAAAAATGACAGGAAAATCTTTAAGCACTTGAGACTTAAAATACACTTCTAAATTCATCAAAAGATAGTTCTCAAGGAGAAAAAAAAATGTTGAACTAAATAAAAATACAATACATAGCAAAATCTATGGGATACCACTAAGGCAGTACTTAGAGGGAAATTCATAGTATTAAATATTTATATAAGACAAGTTTCAAAAAAAAAAAAAAGACAAGTTTCAAATAAATAAAGCCTCCTCCTCAAGAAACTAGATGAAGGGGGATCCCTGGGTGGCTCAGCAGTTTAGCGCCTGCCTTTGGCCCAGGGCGCGATCCTGGAGTCCCGGGATGGAGTCCCACGTCGGGCTCCCAGCATGGAGCCTGCTTCTCCCTCCTCCTGTGTCTCTGCCTCTCTCTCTCTATGTCTATCATAAATAATAAATAAATAAATATTTAAAAAAAAAAGAAAAAAGGAAACTAGATGAAGAACAAAATAATTCAAAGGAAGTCTAAGGAAATAAGTAATAATGTTAAGATCAGACATGAATGAAATTGAAAGCATAAGACAATAGAGAAAAATCAATGAAAATAAAAGCCATTTCTTTAAAAAGATTAATAAAATTGATAAATCTCTACTAAGACTGACAAAGTGCTAAAATGGACAAATTCCTTAAACTAAAAGATGAAATATACAATGAACAGTCCTATACCTACTAAAAAAATTGAATTAGCAGTTTAAATAATCATCCAAAAAAGCTCCATGCCTACATGGTTTTAATTCCCAAGGCTGGAATAATTTAAATAACTAAATAAAATAGTATTGTTTAGAGAATAAAATAAACATCTGAATCCATTCTGAAATAATTATGTGATTAAATAAAGTAATAAATGGGAGAGAATACACAAATCTGTGCAGAGAATTTGAAATAATTTATGATGAAATTTAGAAGTTTTGGGTTTTTGAGTGAATGGCTAAGAAAGAATTCTTGAGATGTTTTTGGTGCAAAAAATATGTTTTTATTCTAGCACAGGGGTATGACTCGTGGCAGAAAAAGCTGCACCTACAGGTGGGATGGGTGGTTGATTATATATTTTAAGTTTTGTGGACAGAAGGGAGGTGGAGATAAGGTAGGTTTCTAAGGAATTTTTGTATACTGAGAGTCTTACAGGACCTTGAAGATTTAGCTATTATCAAGGTTGAGTTTAGTCTTTGATGAAATAGACACATTAAGCCATTAAGGCAGCCATGAACTCCTTGACGAACGTCATGCTCTGTAGGTCTCAGGTATCTATCGGTGGGCTGTAAACTGTAAGGAGATTTAATTGAAACTACATTTTTTTTGCCTTTGTTCTCATCAATTTATGTAGATACTCCACCCCCAAGGACAGGTAGCATAACTCCCCACTCTGTAGGTGCAGGCTATGCACAGTGACTTCCTTTTAAAGAAGGAAAAAGTGGGGAATAAAGTGTAACTTTGCAATGGAGAAACCTGACAAACACTGAGTCAGCCAGATAATCAAGGTCAATATCAATATTCATAGATCATTTGCTGATGGTATGCACCCTTGTTACGATGTTATGAAAATGACACTTTACCTGTGTGGTCTTCCTCCAAAAAGCCTGTAACTCCAGTCCTATGAGTAAAAGAGAAACAAAAAAGAAGAAAAGAAAAGAAACAAACAAAACAGAAGACAACTAATCATGGTGGGAGAATTTGACTTCTTCTTTGCCTATTCAGATGTTTTTTATTTTTTTTGTTGTCTGATTGCTGAAGCTGGGACTTCTAGTACTATGTTAAACAGCAGTGGGGATAGTGGACATCCCTGTGTATCAGATAAAGGGCTAGTATCCAAAATCTATAAAGAACTTATCAAACTCAACACCCAAAGAACAAATAATCCAATCAAGAAATGGGCAGAAGACATGAACAGACATTTCTTCAAAGAAGACTTACAAATGAAAAAATGCTCAACATCATTCATCAGGGAAATACAAATCAAAACCACAATGAGATCCCACCTCACACCAGTCAGAATGGTTAAAATTAACAAGACAGGACACAACAAATGTTGGCAAGGATGTAGAGAAAGGGGAACCTTCTTAACACTGTTGTTGGAAATGCAAGCGGTGCAGCCACTCTAGAAAACAATATGGAGGTTCCTCAAAAAATTGAAAATAGAGCTACCCTACAACCCAGCAATTGCACTACTGGGTATTTACCCAAAGATACAAATGTAGTGATCTAAAGGGGCACCTGCACCCCAATGTTTACAGCAGCAATGTCCCCAATAGCCAAACTATGGAAAGAGCCCTGATGTCCGTTGACAGGTGAATGGATAAAGAAGATATGGTATATACTTATACAATGGAATACTATTCAGCCATCAAAAGGATGAAGTCTTGCCATTTGCAACAATGTGGATAGAACTAGAGGATATTATACTAAGCAAAATAAGTCAATCAGAGAAAGACTATCATATGATCTCACTCATGTGGAATATAAGAAACAAAACGGGATCATAGGGGAAAAGAGGAAAAAATAAAACAAGATGAAATCAGAGAGGAAGACAAATCATTAAGAGACTCTTAATCATAGGAAACAAACTGAGGGTCACTGGAGTGGAGGGGGATGGGATAGGCTAACTGGGGGATGGGCATTAAGGAGGGCACATGATGTGATGAGCACTGGGCATTATAGAAGACTGATGAATCACTGACCTCTACCTCTGAAACCAATAATACATTATATGTTAATTAATTGAATTGAAAACAAAAGAAAAAAGAAAAAAAGAAAATCAATTTTAAAAAAGAAAAGAAATGTATCATACTAATGTAAAATGTTAATAATAGGGAAAACTTGGTGTGGGATTATGGAACACTCTGTGCTATCTTCTCAAGTTTTCTGTAAATCTAAAATTGTTCTAAAACATGAAGTCTATTTAAAGAAAAAGAAAATATAGAGGAGAAGAGCATCAAAATCACTAGAAAATGTGGGAAAGATAGAAACAGGCAACTCTCAAAGAGGATATAAAAATTTCCCTTAATTACATGAAAAGCTGTTCAACTCCATTCACATTTAGAGAAATGCAAATTAAAACATTGCTTATTTTGTCTTTCCAGAACATTTTTTTTTCTCTTCTGGAGACTATGGCTCCTTTTGTTAAAAAAAAAAAAAAAAAAAAAAAAAGTGCTTTTCTACCCAGCTGCATCCCTGTAGTTCTAGTGAAAACTGTCATAACCCCTAGAAATGTCCTCAGCACTCAGTCATTGTCTGTTAATGAATCCTTATCTGACTTAGGAAAGTCCACACTTGAGCAAATGTCTATTCGTGGATGGCTTGAAAGTGGAGGTCTGGGAGAGGGAAGGCGCTTAACGGTCACTGTGGTGGTCATAGTGGAGGCGGCACTGCTGACAGAGGGATCACACAGCTCTCGGGCTGTTTCCCTCACACACGTCAGGACGCTGTATGGGGTCAAGCCCAGGACATGTGATTGCAGCTGCGTGGGAGCCACCCTGACGCTGCTCTCCCTTCCCTACTCACCTGCTCGATATCTATCAGAGTGGAAAGTCCGGACTGGCATTAGTTTGATGTATAGGCCAGCCACCAGGAACTCCTCCCACCCCTCTTTCCCTCTACCTCTGTCTCTGTCCCTCTGTCTCTCACACAGACACACTATTTATTCACCATAAACTTAAGACATGTGGGGAAGAATAGGGTTCACCTCAAAGGCTGCTTGGGCCACATGCATCTCTGGCCTACAGGCTCTGAGAAGGTGTTTATTTGTAGGTTGTGCATACTCGGGCCGTCTACCCAGTGGTGGATGTCGAAGCCCCACTTGCAATATCATTCACCTTCAGTCCTTTTTTCCTTGGTAAATTATAATTTCTCACTTTTCTTAGACTTTTTTTTTTTTTTTTTTGCTTTCTAGTATTATAGCCATGGTGGCTTAGTCTTAGATTCCAGCATAGAAATCTCCGGATAGATGAGCCTTTGCAAGTGGGCTCAAGGAAAAGCCTCTAATAACGGTCACTTTCTAGAAGTTCTGTGATGCTGATTAAGCCCAGGCAGCCCAGGAGACTGAAGGAGGTATCAGTGTGAATTTATTGACTTCAAATGAAAAATAGTTGTCATAGTAGATAGAGGACCCCTAGTCAGAATGAAAAGCTTATTCCCCCTCTGTGGTCAAGGTACATGTGATTAAAAGGTCGTCTGGTGAACACAGAAAGCTTAACAAGAGTCATTAGATCAGTCAGATGTTTGTTACTCTCAGGGTTGATGTGTCCATGTCTCCATGGATGGACGTGGTTTTGCCATAGGGACAGAGGGATTGAAGACATGATGCCTCAACCCCCCCCCTCATCCAGAACCAACAATTGCCCTAAAATCCTTAAGTCATATTTGAGTGGAAGACCCAAACACATTAAGAATCCCACAGGAACTGTATTATCAACTAAAAACTACTTGGATACTGTTGTCTGCATGTTATTTTTCTTTTCTTACAAGTCCCACATAAGAGATTGTGAGAAGTCTCAATTATTTTTCAATTAAGCAAAGCTTAAATTATGAAATGTAATCAACTCATCTGCAGTTTATATTTTGACTATTCGCCAAGTTAACTTCATTTCTCACACGGCTTTTATTTTAGAACATTTTCCTGCAAGCTCACAGTATGTTAGTCGTACGAAGTAGCTTGTCTGCCAGAAGGGTTCTAGAAAGGGAGACATCCTTCTATCTTGCTTCTGGTTCATAAACCGACATCCTGACTCTGTAGGGTGGAGTAAAACTATGTTCTTGGGCCCAAATAGGGCAATTGGGTCTGTATTCAAGCCAGTAACTCCTGGACTGTCACTCTAGGGGGTCCTGGGTCGGAAAGAAGGGGTGATTTAACCAATGCAACAAAATATCTACAACTGTTCTATAGAAATTCAACCCAGGGAGGAACAGTCACGTGCCCAAGATGTGTTTACTGATCACTTGGTCAAGTCAAACTTAGGGAAGCCAATGGCTCCAGGAAGGAAGGTCTGGGAACCGGTTTGGCTGGGCAAGATCGTGGCTAAGATATATGGCTTTCAGGGTGGCAGTAGGTGCATCGTTGAGCTTCTGGCCCTGGAGTGACCTTAGGACCAGCAGCATTTGAGCTCTCCGCACCAGTGAAAACATAGCCCCCTGTGCTGGTGGCGGCAGTGGGACAACTGGTGCCAGTTTCTTTATATCGTTGTTTTTGGAAGCTTGGCTGTGGGTCTAGTTCTCCAGCCTTTACCAACAATCCTGTAGCCCCCCCCCCCCCCCCCCCCCCCCCCCCCGCCCAAAGCAGTCCCTTAATAAACTTCCTTTCTGGTCAGTCCTCAGAGTCTGAGTCTAAGTAAGGACTCTGACTATAATGTAAAACTGGTAGACCTGAAATTTCAGGGGTTCTGACATGAAAATAGGTTGTCTGAAAATGAGGTTAGCAGAGAAGAGAGGATGGCTCAGAGATGCTGAGTTAGAGACAGGCTGAGATTTGATGAGCGCTGGGTCCATACTTTCCTGGAGCTAAGATGAATAGATACATAAGCCAATAAATATAATCATTTTTTTTTACACACATCCTTTTGGGTTGGATTATCTGTCATTGCCATTGAAGGCATTCTGATTAATATAGGTTCTTGGTTAATATCCATGTCTATATATTTATGGAGTGTCAAAGAATTTGTGGGTGTTTTAAAACTGCAGCAATCACATGGCTGGTCAGTGATAGTGTGCCAAAAATCACAGGCATTAAAAATGATGAGGAGCAGTAATTTTTACATTTTCTTTTTAGCATCAGAAATCTTTATTTTATTTTATTATTTTTTAACTTTATTTTTTTATTTTTATAAATTTATTTTTTATTGGTGTTCAATTTGCCAACATATAGAATAACACTTGACGGGATGAGCACTGGGAGCATCAGAAATCTTTAAACAGAAACTATATCATCTATCTATCTATCTATCTATCTATCTATCTATCTATCTATCTATCTATCATCTATCTATAGAGAGAGAATATTTTTCAAAAGGCTCCCATTGATGAAGATGGGATCTGGGCTCAAGAGGTGGAGATGGAACTCTGTCCATTCAGCCACACGCCTAACCCTGAAGACCCCTCGGGCATCTCACAGAAAGTTCTAAGTCTCCCTAGCTTGCCCATTTGAAACTGTCTCTTTACACATGAAAATCCAGAGATAGGTAAAAATGTTCAACATATAGTGTTGGAAAGAACAGCAAGTTAAAAAGCAGTAGGTGCACTTTGGTCTCATCTTTGTTAAAAAACAAGCATCCCCATTCATATCTGAAAAAAAATTTAAGAAGACTCATAAAAATATTCATGGACCAGTGGGCTTGCAGGTGACTCTAATTTTTAAAAATTGTATTTCTTCTTTACTAAGATTTACTTTTGAATTTACTAAGATTACCTTTGTGTAGAGAAAATGAAAACTTTTTGTTGTTGTTAAGTTTAACCTTTCTGTAAGATGACTTCCCCTATACTTACGCTCTGATCTCATTACCTTAAAGTAAATCTTTGATGCTAAAGCAAATTAATTTTACAAAGTTATGAGCAAACTGAGAGACATGGCGATGCCTGGGAAGTCATGCATTTAGCAATATTAGTGGCATGCTGAGACTCAGGGGTATTCCAATTCTGAACCAAACTTAGTACTCTCGTTTGCCTTTTTTTTTTCTTCTATTGACTAGAAACCCCAAATTGGCTTCATATTTCTTGAACTAACCAAGGAATTCTTGCTCCTTTCAGAAACATGGCATCTGAATAGACACCATGGCTTTTTGATGCAAATAGATAATTTATTCAATACGAAGGCTTCATCGCCTCTCATCTCTCTCATCAATGTCCTTTGCAGTCTCACTGAGATAGAGTCATTGGATCTGTTCTGGTTCAGTGGTGGACAAAATTAGCCTATATGCAGATCGCGTCTTCCACATTTGCATGGGGAAGAGAAAATTGTTATCAGGCCTTTATTAGCGCCACTGAAGATTTTGCCTCTCAGATTGAAGACTGGTTTTTAAAACTCACGGACACAGAACGAGAGACTCAAACTCCATTCTATTTTCCCCCTCCACACATTCCATCAGGACTTGTATATTTAAAGAAAGCTGTAATGAGAAAACTTCCGGCATGATGGAGTGTAAGGGATGTTGGGAATCCTATAGACTGGTCTTGCTGGTCAAGAAACAAGTGCCACAAAGGCTGTGGCTTGTCAGGGTCACACAGGACAAAGCAGGATTACTCAACTCCAGCTCTCCTCCCTTTGGGGCCATTTTGTTCAGTCACACCACACTACTTGTTATGAAGGAGCTTCCTGAAACCTTCCAAACGGGCTCGAGACTTCTGGTATTTCCATGTAATGATATTTTTTTTCTTCTGGGAACATAGAATTATTAGCTCAAGACCACTGTTCTTTGGCAAAGTATATCAGGGTCACTGGGCCCTTTTTGAAAGGAAGGCTGTGCGTCCACAGTGAGGGTGTGTGAATAATATCTATGCATCTCCTGCAACGAAGCTATAATTGAATATCTCATTGAGGTCATGGTTTTGCCTGGTGGAAAATAATACAAAGGGTCGGAATACACCCTTCTTCATGCAGAGGTCCCACAGAGACTTAGGAAAAAATCATCTGTCATATATACTCCCCTACTGCCAAGCTAAGGGACCTCAGTTCGGGGCTCGGCACAGCCCAGACAGATGAAGATTCTATTCTCCCCTCCAGGCAGAAGAATGCAGGTGATGTGGCTACTGATTGGGAACTCACCGGGTTTGAAGGAAGTGTGCAAGGTTCTACTGTATCGTGCTAATTCCTTCTCACTGCAATAAGGATAACCCATGTAACCCAAATGGGACGTAACTCCAAGTTTAGGCGATCCCTACGGCAACCGTGTGATACAATTATAGGACTTAACAAGCAATTTTAGGGGCACCTGGGTGGTTCGGTCAGTTGAGCTGCTGACTCTTGATTTCAGCTCAGATCATGATCTCAGCATACAGGGAGGGATGGGCCCCGCGTTGGGCTCTGTGCTCAGTGGGGAGTCTGCTTGAGATTCTCTCTCTCTCTCTCTCCCAAATAAGTAGAGAAATCTTTTTTAAAAATTTTAAAAGCAAAAAGTAGTTTTATTTCATATGATTCTTTTATTGGTTCTGCGATGTGGATGCAGATGAGGCCTATGAAGTGCAGAGTGATGAAGTGACAGGCCCGGACCACAGTCCTGGCTCTCCGCAAGGAACGGCTCTTGCGGCCTTAGTCCGTTGCTGATGCAGCTCAGCAATCTTGCAGATACAGAAATAATCAATTCAGGAGGACATAAAGATTAAGCCACAGAAAGTATTCTGTTAAGGGCAAAAATCCCATCGCCTAAACAGTCAGAATGCTGTCCTCACAGGGGCAGAAATGTTCTTCAGCTAAATTTACCAAGTGGCTTCTTTTCACTCTGGCTTTTGGGCAAAACTTTGTAACTTTGGGGGATTATTCCATTCTCTCGGGTGGTGTAAAAACAAAAAAAGGAAAATGTTTATTTTTTTTAATTGTTTCCAAAAAGGGAACAAATGCTTTCCATACTGTTTAATGTGTCGTTGGGGTGTTACGTTAGAAAGCAACTGGGTTGTGACAGGCCCTCATTATGGCTGATAGACTCAAAACACCGCACAACTGGAAGTGAAGGCTTCCTCTCTGTGGAGAAGTGTAATTTCAGGTTCTGCCGCAAAATCTTTTAAAGCATCTGGAGACAGGTTCACAGACTGGCAACCTGCAAAGCGGTCTGGGTGACCTCGCCACACAGGAGCAGCTTACAGCGGGGAGAGATGCTGGTCATAACCGCGGATGCGATGCGAGTGTGCTGGCCAGGGCTCGTGCTGGCTTTCCCTTCCAGCCACACTTCAAATCACTCACAGACCCAGTTCTTTTAGGTTCATTTTTAATTTTTTAAAAAATTATTTTATTTATTTATTCATGAGAGACACAGAAAGAGGCAGAGACACAGGCAGAGGGAGAAGCAGGCTCCCTGCAGGGAGCCCAGTGTGGGACTCGATCCCAGGACCCTGGGGTCACGACCTGAGCCAAAAGCAGATGCTAAACTGCTGAGCCACCCAGGTGCCCAGTTCTTTTAGGTTTAATCTCATTCAGTTTCTATATTTCCATGGCTGATTTAGTGAAATAATTACTTTTGTTCTGATGAAGGAAGTCCTTGAATAGTATTCATTCTTTCATTCAATATTCACAACAAATATTTATTAAGTTAGACATGGAGCTGATAGCTGTTTGCAAACCTTGCCCCTCTTTCATCTGTTTGTGTTTTCTCTGGATGCTTCCCTCCATCTAGACGTCTCCCCCGCTTTCTCTCCTACCTAACGCCTCCTTATCCTGCATACTCTTCCCTTCTGAAGAGACGTTTTTAGCACACAAAAGTACTTCGATGCCAATACTATTATTTACTCCCCAATGGGAATAGATGAAATCACTTGGGAAGAACATGTCATGTGAACACAGAAGAACTGGTTTATAAGGGATGCATGGAAGAAGCAGTGCCCACAGGTGAGATGGAGCAGAAGGGGCTAGCGAGGTAGAAGAGAGACGGGTAGAAAAGCCTGGAATGACTGTTTCCGGGTGCAGACTGTTCACTGCTGCAGAGAAGAAAGGTAAGCTAAGAAGTGAAAACCGTCATCGGTCTGTACGTGTGTCTGCCTATACGCACGTGGAGTACTGCTGCAATGATTCACAAACATCTAAGATGATGGTTATCTGCAGAGGACTGTAGGCCCCGGGCAGATGAGGAATATTGGTAGAAGATGGACTTTATTTTTTTTTTTTAAGATTTATCTATTTATTTTAGAGAGAGACAGCATGAGCAGGAGGAGAGAGAGGCAAAGCAAGAGGGAATCACAAGCAGGCTTCCTGTTGAGCATGGAGCCCAACTCAAGGGTAGAGAGATCTCCTGACCCTGAAATCACCACCTGCGCCCAAACCAAGAGTCAGATGCCTAACCAAATGAGCTACCCAGGCGCCCCGGAAGATTGACTTTTATATTTTGCATGCCTTCTAAAGTTTCTGAGTTTTGAATTATGTAAATGTAATACATATTCAATAGATTGGATTAACATTGATTAGACTAACTTTAACTCTCTTATTAATGTTCATACCAAATTAGCAAAATATACAAACTTCCAAAATTTTCATATGAAATTAAAATTGAGTTTAATGGGTCAAATGATCTATTCAATGCTTATATGAAATCTGTGCAATGAAGCCTTTGTAAAAATTGGTGAAGTATACCAGAAATACCAGATTTACAGGTATCTAATGAGGGATCAAATCTTTATGTTTTTCATGGAGTTTGTCTAAGAATTAAGAATGTTTTAAAAAGACAATGTTCCATTTGGGGAAATGAAGTGAAGAAAATATACAACCTTTTGCTTTCCAACGAATATTTGTCCAAGTGTTATTCAAAAGTTCCGATCAGGTAGGCTTAGGATTTTTTTCTTGTTTATATGTACTATACTCTATTATTATGGATTCTTAGTACTGCCTATTGAAAAACTTCTTTCAATGTACTGGTTACATGTGGTAATTTCTGTATATTAAAGCTTTTGCCATGTTTCGATTCAATTGTTGTAGTTGCTATTGCTTTCTGTATCAAAACCCCCTTGTGGGGTCTTGGGATGACACCCAACCCGTCATATCCTCCTTTCTGGGTGTATTTGTACCTAAATAGCAGATGGTTTTCCACTGATTTTAGTTGAGCAGTCTGAACTAAATTCCAATTTTTAAAAAATGTTTTTTTAATAAAGATCCAGAATTAGGAAATTCAGTAAAAAGAATTAGATCCAGAATTAGGAAGTTCAGTAAAAATCATAGTACCTATTCTTTTTAAGAAGTAGTAAAACATTCTTTTTTATATGAACTTTTCTGAGCTTCCAAAAGGAATTTCTAAGAACCTAACAGTTAACTTTTTAAAAGTAAGATTTTCTTGCGATGGTTAAATTTCATACTTCTACCTAAGAGAAATCCTTAGGGTGTATAAATGGATGTGTATTAGATTTCAATTTAGTAATTCCAAAGGGTGATAAAGGGACATACTCCATCTTCAAACAGTTTTTGAAGCCTGGTTGGCATATATGAGTCCATAAGAAAAAAAAATATCAAAAACCCAACATGTGATTCATTCACTATTTTAAGCATAATAACAGCATAATCTACATTTTGTTAACTATAAGAGAAAAACAAAGTGATTTTCCAATTTTGTTTTTCTCTTTAAGATAAAGCCCAATCAAATCATTTTTTATACTATTTATATTGAAAATTTGTTTCCTCAGTTGAATTAGGACAGGCTATGATACCCTGCAGTAACAGACGAATCCTGGAATCTTTAGAACTTAACACCACAAAGGTTTATTTCCTGTTTATAAAAATTCTAATGCAAGAATGATACTGTCAGCTGCGTAGTGACTCAGGGATTCGGGCAGCTTCCGTCCTGTGATTTTGCCGTCTCAACATGTGGCCTTGATTCCTGTGGCAGAGGCACCTTTACCTCCCCTTATAGATCAATGGCCAGAATCAGTCGCATGGCCATAATCTAACTATAAGAAAAGCTGTAAAATGCTGTTTTTCTGGTGTTAGAAAGAGAAGAGGAACACAAAGCATTGCCTTTGCTGCAGGTTTTTTTTTTTAATATTTTATTTATTTACTTATGAGACACACACACACACACACACACACACACAGAGAGAGAGAGAGAGAGAGAGAGAGAGAGAGGCAGAGACACAGGCAGAGGGAGAAGCAGGTTCCCTGCAGGAAGCTCGATGTGGGACTTGATCCTGGGACTCCAGGATCACAACCTGGGCTGAAGGCAAGGGCTCAACTGCTGAACCACCCAGGCATCCTTTTCTTTCTTTCTTTCTTTCTTTCTTTCTTTCTTTCTTTCTTTCTTTCTTTCTTTCTTTCTTTCTTTCTTTCTTCTTTCTTTCTTCTTTTTCTTTCTTTCTTTCTTTTTTTTTTTTAAAGATTTTATTTAGTTGGCTGCGGTTTGAAATGCAAATCCTTTGAAAGGACTTTTTCTAGTATCGAATATCCTTGGTAAAGGATGAACCTCCAATGACTGAAACCAAATCAGAGCTTTACTCATCTCTGATTCCTTCTCTTCATGATGGAAATGTTACAATAACCACATACTTACTGAGAGCTGACCATCTAATTATGGGACTTGGGAACCTCCCTGGCTTATTATTGCCTTCAAGATTTAATGTTACCATTTGTTTTACTTTGATTGGATATTGTAAATAAGGAGGGACCAGAGATATAAGAATGTACTAGTGGATAGTACTGCCAAGCAGAGAGAGTCTCTCATGATTTTAGTTTCGCTTTTGAAAATACTACCATCAAAACTGATGCATGCCTTTGATAATAAAGATGGTCTTAAAACTTTTACTGCATTAAGTATTTGATGGAGTTGAGAGCCTACGTTAACAAAAATGAAATTATATCTAATAAAAATACTCTATAAATGTCACAGAGATAAATGAGGTATTTTCATAACTTAAAATTCTCGCTCTTCTGGGAGCATTTTTAATGTAAAATAAGAATCAAAATCGTCCCCACATTTTATAGTTTCAGGCCACTTTGAACTCTACCAGAATGCATTTTTTTTTTTTAAACAAAACTTTCCTTTCCAAACTTCCAAGTGTAGTCTGAGAAGGTTGAAATATTTGCTGTTGGTTTGCTTTATTAATGCGAAGACATACTGGGTACAAAAGAGAATCAAAAGCTATATATCTAACATACCTAGACTTTTCCTTGGCACACAGGGCACTTGGAACAGACCATATAGCTGTCATTTGAGGTCTTTGGGTTGACCTACAGGTATGACATAAGGGTTATATATGGTAGGTGGCCTGGCAGGTCTGAGCATTGGTAAAATATTTATGAGTGCCAGCTTTGCTCCTAGACTCTTTATGGTCTCAAGTAACAGGTGAAATCCCAAAAAGTAACTTTATTGTTGGAAGTGATGGAAAGTTTCACTTTAGCGAAAATAATAAATGCACAGAGAAAGGAGCGAGAAAATAAAGCTTTTTAAAAATTCCATGAAAGAGATTTCTCATCTCATATTGCTATTAACAACACTGATGATCACCTGAATGGCTCAGGGGTTGAGCGTCTGCCTTTGGCTCAGGGCGTGATCCCAGGGTCCCAGATCGAGTCCCACATCAGGCTCCCCGCAGGGAGCCTGCTTCTCCCTCTGCCTGTGTCTCTGCCTCTTTCTGTGTCTCTCGTGAATAAATAAATAAAATCTTAAAAAAAAAAAAGACAACATTGATGACAAAGGCTAACTTATAAAGAAGGGGTAACATGGCAAGAAGCACATTTTGAGCTCCTGGCTCCTATTGACTGAGAAAGAGAGAGACAAAAAGATTTTTGTTTAATTCCTGCAGCCCTTAGTTATGCAAAGTCATAACTGTGGACCAGGGTGCTAGGGAGCTTGTTGCATGAAAGAGGAAAAGAGCTCAGAAAAAAAGTAGCTCTCTTCTATAAGCTATTCTTCCCAGCGTCATAACAAGGAACAGAAAACATATATCTTTGCCGTGTTCTAAAACATAAGGCACAGGAATCATTAAACCCAATAAGCAGAGGAGTCCAGAGAGAGCCGGCCATGCAACCCAAACTGGATTAAGTCTTCCAGTGGTGAGCACAGCCATTAGAGTCAAAACGAGCAGAATGAAAAGAGAGATTTGGGAGAAGTCTGTGAGTGCCCTTAAATTTAAGGCTTGAAGGACTAAGTCATGGATCTTCTAGCTGGTGGTCCAAGGTTATAACCCCTTTTAAGGTCAGTAGAAGACAGGGTCATTTTACTGTTTTAAAAATGTATGTACATGCATGTATATTATAGTCATATAACTTCCAGCTAAAGTGAGGGTAATAATTAATAAGACTGTACCTAGAGTAGACATATTAGTTATTTTCATAAACCATCCTTTATGGTTTATATATATAACCATATATATATATATATATATACATATATAGTTTATATATATAATCCTAAATTGGCAGTTCAGTATACATTTTACTGCTTGCCTGTCTGTTTTCCAAAATTATGAATTAAATAACCCTTGAGTTATTATAAAAACCATAATACCTACCTGACATGGACATAGCCATTTGATAATCTAGTGTCCTGATAATACTCCATAGTCAGTGATTGATCCTTAGTTGGCATGCTTATGGAAATAGGTTCCTAAGTGTTTTCTGAGTAGAGGTGGGGCCTCTACTGGGGGGATCCCTGGGTGGCGTAGCGGTTTGGCGCCTGCCTTTGGCCCGGGGCGCGATCCTGGAGACCCGGGATCGAATCCCACGTCGGGCTCCCGGTGCATGGAGCCTGCTTCTTCCTCTGCCTGTGTCTCTGCCTCTCTCTCTCTCTGTGTGACTATCATAAATAAATTTAAAAAATTTAAAAAAAAAAGAGGTGGGGCCTGGCTTTGACATCTGCAGGGTGCTGCACCTGCAAAAAATGCTTTGACTGACCAATAATGTGATAAGTGGGTAACCATCACTAGAGAAGGCCTTTTGGAAGGAATGTATTCACCATCTACCTCTCCTGTTACCTATTCAAGAATATCTACGGATTGCCTACATTGTACAGTCATTTGCGTAAGTAGGACTGACTCCTTGCCTTTAAGATGATTATAACTTAGAAGGAAGATAAATGATCAACGTAAGGCAAATGTGCAATTAATTTGAAGGAATGAGCCAAGTTAAAATTCAGTTTTGGAGAAAACCACGTCTGTTTTGAGAATTC
This sequence comes from Canis lupus familiaris, assembly GCF_011100685.1. NCBI lineage: Eukaryota > Metazoa > Chordata > Mammalia > Carnivora > Canidae > Canis > Canis lupus. Next base: position 2,700,931 of record NC_049224.1, on the reverse strand, counting down.
AAGCAAGGATGGTGAGGTGGGACGGGCTGTGAAATCAAAGAGCCCTTTCAAGAAAAAGCTTTGCTTCTCTACCATGATTCCTGAACGTTTTTACCCCAGCAGAACTGACAGCTCCTGACTTCCTCCCCTGTTGTACCACAAATGGCTTTCAGTACAAATACTTTTAATTTTGTTGCTTACTTTTATTTTTCCCCCTCAAAATTCTGTCTTGCTCATCTTTGTATTACCACTCCCTAGGATAGTTATCTATTCCTAACAGGGATTTAGATGATGGATAGTTTTATTTGCCATTGGGGTTGATCTTGGCCTAGGGGTTATCTGCACTTTAAGAGTGTGTTGGTTATGAAAGCAGCTGGAATAGTTAGGTTGGCTCCACACAGATTAATGATAACTAGGGTATGTTTTTCATCCGCTCCATAGTACTGGCACAGTACTTTGCCAAGGATATAGTTTTTGCTCAATCAATACATACAATTACTTGTTACTTAGACAAGCTAAGGCAAGTGCTAGTGCTTGCTTTACTTGACACAGCTCATGGTTGCTGTTTAAAGTAGATGTAAAGAACGTGCAAAAAGAGTAACCCTAGATACAACATTGGCTCTCCAAGAAATGCTCAATCTCTTTCCTCATCAAAGAAGTGCAAATCAAAACCACACTGAGACATCATTCACCTACCCATTGGCAAAGATCAGGAAACATAACAGTATTTTTAAGAAGATTCATGTGAAAAACTTGTGCAAACTAGACTAGTAGTTACTGGAAAGCAATCTGAGCATAGGTATCAAAGTTACAAGTGTATCATCCACTCTTTGACTCAGGAATTCCATTTCCAAAGAGGTTGGGATCAATATTCTGACATGTGGGAAATGAGGACTTGGCAAAGTTATTCGATGTAGCATTGTGTGTGAGAGAAAAATGTCAAGCCACCTAAACGTGTAGTCAGTAGGTGTCTGGTCAAGATACTGATTCTTGTTACTGCGGAATCCTGTGCAGTCATAAATAGAATGGAGTTTTCTTTTTCTGTATTGGTGGAAGAAGAAATCGCTATAACGTGCTAAGGAAAAAGAGGAAAAGTGCAGAAGAGTTTGTTATAATTATGCTATTCTTTGTGTAAAAGAAGGGAAAAAAGGATGTGTGTGTGTCTTCTAGAGATGCAAGAGGCATGTCCGCAAGACAACAGAAGAAACTAGCAGCACTGATTTGCCCTTGAGGAGGGGAACTGGGTAGCTAAGAGGCAGGGATGGGCAGCAGAGTTTTCACCGTGTGCTCTTACATTTTTGAAATGTAAAACCTTACGACTATACGGTCTATACAAAAATTAAATAGAAACAAACACACGACAGCAGATGCGGTGGTTCCCGGCAGGGAGCAGCTGTTGCCATGGTCACCTGCAGCAGCTGTCACACTGCTGTGGTCACCTACAGTGACATCTGCTGGTGCTTCCCGACAGCTATTCTAGGTCCGTGATTTTCAAGCTGCTATTTTGAAAACGGGTCGTGCAATCGAGTGAGTGAGTCCAGCTAGCATTGGCGAGAAAAAGAGAAATCACACAGAGCAGAACATTTCGGAGGGCATAGCCAATAGTAAAGGTAAGTCCTGTTGTGTGGACTTTGGTTTGATTTTTTATGTGCATATGCGCTCTGACGTAACCCAGCTCTCTTACTGTGCTCAAAAATGTTAGAGAGCCACCATCCACAGTGGTGACCTTTCTCAGCCAATCTAGACTTCGGTAGTTCCTCTTGAGCAACCACTATTTAATAGGGAAATTCCCTTCAAGGTGGAGCCAGGATTTTCAGACTGTGGATGTGGGATTCCCACCTTTTCAGGCAGGTCCCTCTGCTTATGTCTCTATTACTACCATACAGAGTCTCCAGGTTGTGGGTCTCCTCACCTCAAAGCACATGCATTTTTTAGGGGAGTACCTTCCTCCCCAAGTCAACAGGGCTCTTTGGGGTCTAGATGGGGTGATGGGGACCAAGATCCAACCTGGGGTCCTCCGTGTATTCCGAGCTTCAGGGACCCTGTTGTAGCACCTTCCCTTCTCAGGGTGACCCCGATGCCTTGGACCACGCAGCTGCACCATCAGCGATGTCCTTCTCTCCATCTCTGCTTACTCCATTCTAGTTTCCTTCAAGACACTGTCCAGTGCTATTTCCTCCATAGAACCTTCCCTCATTTCCTCAGCTCAGAGTGATTTCTCATGTAGTTGTCATGCTCTCTTAATGGTCACCGAATGTAACCTGGTTCAGACTGAGTTCAAGCAAAGGGCATAATGAGCTCAACTAATTAAAAGTTTAAGAATAGTTCGGATCCGCCGGCTGAAGCCCTCATCAATGTCCAGCCATTCTCTCTCTCTCTCTTTCCTTTTGCCCCCCATTCGCTTTGCTTTCCTCCATGTTGGCTTAATTTTTGAATATGCTTCTTTTTTAATGCTTCTTTCACGGAGGCAAAATGTCTCTGGAAGCTCAATGGTCATGTCCAACAAGTTGAATTCCGACAGGAAGAAAGGCCTTGTTTTTCTCACGGGTCTACCAGAGAAGCTTCAGGAATGTGTCCCACTGCCTAACTTGGGTTATGTGTTCAGCACTTGGACCTCATAGCCTCGAGGTTACAATTTACTCATTGGCCAAACTCAGATCACATATTCACCCCTGGAGACGGGCCAGCCCACCAGTGGAGAAGCAACTACGTGGAGAGGAGAAAAGGACGGTTCCTGAGTGCAGATTGAGAGTGCTGTCCCCCGAGGGAGGGGAATGACAAAAGAGACAAAAACAGCAGAGGTCCTTGGCAGATCATAATCTGGAAGGTGGAGACGTCCCTCGCCCGCATGTTGTCCCATGGGACTGCCCAGCAAAGCACCGTTGGAGGTTAACCCGTCAATCCTTACGGAGTAACCCATCCTATTCAATTGCCTTGCACAGTTTGGGCCTCTGCATGATGTGCTTTCCCTCAGGATTCTCTTCTATTCTAACTCATTCTTACGGGCAGCTGAGGAATCCATCAGTCTATAAACTCTGTGCCAGCGATGGGGCTACTGAATCCATGGTTTTTTGCCCCGTCAATGTTGGCCAAGGATTTTAATCAGGACAGACACTTAGAATCTACGAAAGGAGACTGCACACCTGCTGGGGAGCATGTCTCACACTCCTGCTCCAGCTCATTCTTTCTCAGGAAGCAAAATGTTTTTAAAGAGAAACATCTTAACACATCTGGTGTGATGTTCTAGTTATCCAGTTTAAGCCACACACACACACACACACACGCACACACGCACACGCACGCACATGCACACCGTGGTATCATCTGTTTTTCTTTTATACGTTTTAGGAGGCTCTGAGAGCTATTTCCTAACATATGTCAATTCACCACCTGCCAGTTCCTAAGTGATAGCCCTGCAGCCGGGCCGGGGGATCTCCGGTTAGAACTGCCTTCACTTTGGAGCTGTCAGTAATATGTTTACTCCAGGGGGAGCCGATTTCCCTCACTTGAAGAAGACATGTGAATTAGAGGCACAGGGAGGAGGAATAAGCTGGATGATGTCTTTACAGCCATGCAGGAGGGAGTATAGCAGAGAGAGGTTCCCCAAACAAGCAATAGATGAGAAAGCCTAGTCAGAGGTCACAGATTAAACTGCTTCTCCTGGGGAACGCCTGCTTCAGTAAACCGCATCCTAATTTCTCCTTGTTATTCAATATCAAGGGTGTTTGCAAACAGAATTAAGATGTATTAACCACATCTAAGAGTACCCAACCATGTCTAAGGCTTCTCTTACATTTCTCCTCTTTTTTAATCCTTTGATGGAATTTGAAGTTGCATCAGTGAGCTTCAATTTCTGTCTGGAAATTCATAACAGAATGCTATTTTGACATTTATTCTGAAAGAGGTGGCCTACGTGTTGGTCCTAGGAGAGATCAATATTTTTACCTGCCCTAAGATAATCTGGTCCTGAATTTAGTAGTTCAACAGTGTTAAGACCTAGCAAATCAGGGCCTCCATATGATTAGTGTCGTTTGTTCCCCCTCATCCTCCCCACCCCAATAACATTAATGCATTTTGTTTCATTGGATTTTATTTATTTATTTTTAAAGATTTTATTTATTTATTCATGAGAATACACAGAGAGGAGAGAGAGAGAGAGGCAGAGACACAGGCAGAGGGAGAAGCAGGCTCCATGCAGGGAGCCTGATGTGGGACTCGATCCCAGATCTCCAGGATCAGGCCCTGGGCTGAAGGCAGCGCTAAACCACTGAGCCACCCGGGCTGCCCTGTTTCATTGGATTTTAAAGGAGAGGCATGGCCATGGGCTCATTAAGGTCAAGCTAACTGTATGTCATTATTGCTATATCCTTTATGTCAAACCATGTGCTTGACACATACTAAGTGTAGAATAAATGAACCAACCCTGTCCTGAAATTCTGAGATCCAACATTTGCTCTTAGAGTCCTCAAGTTGGGTATCTTAAATAGTCTTGCATAAATTATAAAAAACAGCACATTGACTTTGATTATAGAAAAAGAAGAAATGAGTTCTCAGGATTGGACTTTCATAGGACAACTTTATTGTGAGTTCTTTCTAAATAAAGGTGGAAACTCACATGTACTCTGCACCAAATACTATTTATGTTAATCTATATTTAATAACTATATATACTATAGTTATAGTATACTATATATATAGTATATATATATAGTATATATAGTATAGTTATATATATAGTATATATAGTATAGTTATACTATATATGTTAATTTATATTTAATAACTTTTCAGTGAAGATAGTGGTTTTGTAAGGGTAGTGGAAATGTAAGGGTAGTGGAAAGAGAAGGAACTTTGGAGCCTAAAGGTCTGGAGCTGAAATGTGGGATCCACTCCTTATACTTATTTAACCTCTACTTCCTGGTCTTCAAAATAGGCATAACAATAAGGCCTGTTGTAATAAATTGAGGACAATCATCATCATCATAATAATAAAAGCTTAGCAAAGTGCCTATTCCTTGTGGTCACTCACTAAGTGGTAGTCACCATGATCCATGTTATAAGTGTTCTGATATTATATAGTACAGAAGACAAGACTCGGTTACATATAACCCAAGCCCTTTAAAGCTTTCTAAGTTAAAGCCAAACTCCATCCAATGCTATGTTAGTCACCTAGCAAAATGGTAAATGGTGTTCCTTTTTTTGTCCTATTTTCAGCATCTCAACTTTTGCCATGGCTATGAGGAGAGAGTCCTAAGAAAGTCATGCAGTGAGGCCCATAAGGCAGATCCACATAGCGTTAATGGTAATGAGGTGACACATTTAGCATTTCAAACCAGGTCTCTCTGTTGAACTCAGATCTTCCCAATACATGACATATTATCCTACAGATATAAGCATATATTTGCATTTTGTAAATCACAGAGACTCAGCACAAATGTCTCAGGTTAATTCTTAATGTGACGCAAAAGCAGGTTTCTAAGGGAGCCCTCTCTGCCTCCCTTCCTTTATTTCTCCTTTCTTTCTTAAGATGTGCCAGGCACTGTGTATATAAAAAATAATTACAGTGGATGAGATAGAAGATGGAAGGGATTCCAATACGTTTTTATTTTGACCTGTTCTGGAAAAGGTGAAAGCCATTCCACGTAAAGTTAAGTGCTGTAAAAATGCATTGACTCTTAGTTCACTAGAGTCATGCTGTGAGTTATGTCCTTAAAACTTTTTGACACATGAAAAGATTAAACAGAAATAATTCCAATTTCAACTTTATAGGCTATTTGCTGAGGTCCTTTTTTTTTTTTAATATTTGCTATAATCTTCCTTAACAAAGTGGATGAAGTACAGAATGCAAATATTCCACACTGCATGGGTTGATGAAAGGTATTTCTAGGAAATTATTTGACAGTATGAGCTATAAGTAAGGGTGAAAGTTGTAGTTCCAGCCAACTATTTAGTTTCATATTACTCCAGCAATAGTTTATCTCTAAAGTTATTGATTATAGTGATAAATTACTTAGAAGTCTACCTACTTTTAGGGAAAAAGGAGGCCTACAATTTTTCTTTTCTTTTCTTTTTTTTCTTTTCTTGAGAGAGAGAGAGAGAGAGAGAGTGCACACATGAGTGTAGGGGGGAGGGGCAAAGAGAGAAGGAGAGAGAAAATCTTAAGCAGGCTCCTCATCCAGCATGGAGCACAACTCAGGGCTCAGTCTTATGACCCTGAGATCATGATCCGAGCTGACATCAAGACTCAGATTCGTAACCAACTGAACCTCCCAGGCAACCTCAGAGGCCTTCAATTTTCATATGGCTACAATCTATGACCAAGAGAGCATTTAAACGCAACCCAACTATAGACATAATTCCGGCCAAAACATTTATTTTTATTATTTTTTAAAGATTTTTATCTATCCATTTGAGAGAGAGAGAGAGTGAGAGCACAGAGGGAGAACAGAAGGAGAGTGAAAGGGAGAAGTAGACTCTCTCCTGAGTGGAGGGCCCAACTCGGGGCTTGATCCTAGTACCCCAGGATCATGGCCTGAGCCAAAGGCAGATGCTTAACTGACTGAGCCACCCAGGTGCCCCAGTAAAAACATTTTAGATATACTGCTTATTTATAGACAATCTATCAATATATAATCTGCAGGACATCAATTAGGTATACAAAATCTGAAACGCCCCTCGAACCCGTCAGAGACAAAGAGAAAGTTAAAGAAGTTTGAATGTTGCTATTTCATTAATTTTAAGAGCGATCTGATTCATTATGTGTATGATTCATATATTATAAAAGGTAGTTAATTATAATACACTATCCAGTCAAATTAGTTAATAATATATTATTCTCTGAAAAGCTTCCTCTTCCTGTGGTGCATACTTTTAGATATACGTACAGTTTGCTCTAGATTTAATTGGACTCTATAGAGGTAGATATGATACCATGGATAATAGAGTAAGCAGTACCAAACCTTAACTATAATTCTCACTGGTCCGTAGCCATAGCCTCATATACTCAAGTCGTCCACACTGTTCCCAGAAAATGTGCTACTACCTTCACTGCTTCCCATTGCTTTTTCTCTCCTGGAAAAAGTATTATCCCCTTGTTTATCCAGGCTTGAAAGGCTAAATTTTTCTTCTCTGCCTTTCTTCCCTTTCTAGTTACCAATCGCTGCATAACAAACCACTCGAAAATTCATTAGCTTAAATTCATGACAGTCATTTACTAATATCCTGTTAATTGCTCATAAATGTGCAATGTGGGTAGGACCCAGCAGGGACTGCTTTTTTTTTTTTTTTTTTTTTCTTCACCTGGCATCAACTGGTATGGCCGAAGGTAGTTCACTCTTCAAGATGGCACTGGCTCTGGACCAGGAGCTTACCTGTCATTTGGTGGCCTCTGTTCCTCTCCAGGTGGACCTCTCCACAGGGTTTCTTAGGCTTCTTCACAGTACAGAAGCTGACTAACAAAAAGGAGTGTTCCAGGAGGCCTAGGAGGAAGCCATAAGACTTCTTAGGACTTCTAGCTCCATGGGGATCAATCAGAATCCTTTGCCACATTGATCAAGTAGGTGACTAAGACCACTGAGATTCAAGGTGAGCGGAAAGATTCTATGGAAAGAGTAGCAAAGAATTTGAAGACACTTTTAATCTACCCCGCCCTGTATGTTTATCCAAGTTTTGCTGACTAGACCATCACGGCGTCTCTCACATCCATTCCTCATGCTTTCATCCACCCAAAACCTCTTGTGCGGAGCAGGCAAACAAATCTGCATGGCAGCGCCAACGGATCAGGAAGGAGATGGTGTCAGACCCTCGCAGCAATGTGGTAGCCTCCGAACAGCCACGAAGGCAGCTTTGAAAATGTTGAGGTACTGGGAAATGTCACAGGGAAAAGATATTTTCAGCAGAGGTCCCTACCATTGTTGTTTTTATCTGTTTTCTTATAATTCTTTTTAAAATCTTTTGCTAAATTCTCCCTTCTACTCTGTGGAGTGGTTTTCAATAACTGTATGCAGGTATTTATAGAGGAAAAAAATGGAGATATATTTGTGGATTTTTTGTATTTTTTATTTTCTACTTTTTTTTTAAAAAGATCTAGGGCCCCTCAAAACCAGTTTTCCTCCCCTCTGAAATTCTAGAAAGGAAGAGAAGATTAATGCTGATTGAACTTATTAAATTCATTTGTGGTCAGTGTAGGAGAGCTGAATTTCATTTTGTAATGCGCTATCGGTATGTTACCCACTGTCAAAGTAGATGGAAGCCTCTTGCTCATTTTATAAGAGGTGAAGTATGATTTTTACTCTAAATTATTATGGATGTATCTTGTTTTCGGACCTTTGTTTTTATGGTAAGTCAGCTGGCAATAGTTACAGTTTATTTGTTTCTGTGTCCCTTATTTAGGACTATGACCTTCTGTTATGACGCTAGTCTTAAGAGGCAAATGACCTGTGTTACCACAGATCCCTATATGGTGTGGTTTCCAGGAATGCATTGTGGACATAAACAAGGACAGCCTGTACCGTTCCAGGAAATGGAAGTGAAACAGACCAGCATTTGAGTGACACTGAAATGGATCCCGCAAACACACTGGATCAGGGTGTAAGACAAATAATGATTCTAATGGAACTTGGGAAGGAGCACTAAATGGGAGTTAATATATTGCTCCCTAACTGATCTTAGTTTACGACTCTATAGGGGGCTAATTATTTTCCTCAATCCTGTGACAAAAAGAACTGGAGAAGATAGGAAAGGCAAAGAACAACTTGGCTCTCATTGAATTCTCAATAAATGTTAAACTCTACTGAGACCGATTTAATATTTTCAAATGTAATAGAATGTTATTTATACAAATGATTTTTGAGAAGTGTTTTCAAGCTTGAATTGGGTAGATAACTTCTTAAACCGATCAACTTACATCCAGCTATTCCAGTAAAACATCACTGGAGTACAAGCGTCTATTTAAATTTTATTTCCATTTGGGTCCATTTTCAAGTATGAAAACTTTAAAACTTTTAAGCACTTATTTTTATTTAATACACTGTGTTTACAATGCAATGCTAAGTGAAAGCATTATAACTAAACTACATTTTCCAAATTTTCTACAAGAATCAGAAAAATATTATGAATAATTAATTCCATGGGCAACTCTTAGAATATATCTAACTGGCAAATATGACCTAGAGTTGATCCTTACTTAACATACCATATAGGGATCCCTGGGTGGTGCAGCGGTTTGGCTCCTGCCTTTGGCCCAGGGCGCGATCCTGGAGACCCGGGATCGAATCCCACGTTGGGCTCCCTGCATGGAGCCTGCTTCTCCCTCTGCCTGTGTCTCTGCCTCTCTCTCTCTCTCTCTCTCTGTGTGACTATCATAAATAAATAAATAATTTATAAAAAAAAATACCATATAAATCGGAAACTGGGAAATCTATTTCCTCTTCTTCTAAAACTCAGCCACAGTTAAATGGCTGACATCCATGTATTTCTCTAGCAGGTGGATATTCTCTAAAAGCAATTTTTTTTTTCAAGGAAAGAAAAATGTTATCTCTTTCACATGAGCATTTTCTCCCTTATTGATTTTCATACTTCTTCCTTTCCTTGCAAATTTCCAAGATGGGGAACAAAGTTGGCATTTATATTTTGAATTTTTCTCTGGATCAGATAAATATGCTAGTGAATAGCATGATTTTGAAGAACAATGACACAGTGGATAGTTGATTAGGGGGAAGATATGTAAGGAGGGATAAAAATGTCAGTCTTGTTTCTCATAAAACAGTGAAATGAATCACTAAAATTTTCCTCCCATTACTTCACAGTAACTGAGGTATAATTTATGGGAAGCTGAAAGTAGAAAAGTCTCTTGCAAATTAATTTTGTTTGGTGGAAACTGATAATGGTATGAGAGAAGTGGCTCTTGCCATTTGATCCAGGATCCTGGAGAGCTATGCCTAAGATTTTTTTTTTCCTGTTTACTCAGTGTATAATTTAATACAATTATTTGTAAACTGGAGGCCGAGACTTATTATATAAAAATGGCATATAGTGGATATGAAAGAGAAAGAAGTGTGAGTTGGAGTGAATCTGGTCAGCGGAACTGTATCTTTGTTGCACAAAAGGTATGAATATAATTTATTTTTCTTGGCTGGCCTAGGGTGGCTGCAAGATGAGTGGCTCTGATAGCCAAGCAGATGACAAAAAATATATTTTTCAAAAATCTTCCAATAATACTATAGGGCTCTGGTAACATAATTTTAATAGTCTACATGACTCTAGAAATAGAAATACCATCGCTTCTCAAAAGGAAAAACTAAAATGAAAATTCTAGTTCTTGTGAGAAAGTGCTAGAAGTGATCACTTAAAAACAAACAAACAAACAAACAAACAAACAAACAAACAAAAAAGGGGCTCCTGGCTGGCTCAGGCAATACAGCATGTAGGACTCTTGATCTTGGGTCATGAGTTCGAGTCCCATGTTGGGCATAGAGATTACTTTACAACATTTAAAAAATCAAACAAAAAACAGAAGTATGTTGCTATTTTTTTTAATTAATATTGCTCCCTGAACACAAAAATAAGATAGTATTGCAAAAATGACTATAAAACTGTGAGGCCATTAGGGGTAGCTGAACTGAAATATCAGAACACTTTTGTTTCTTTAAAACAAAACTTGGGGGAAAAAAAAACTAAACTAGAATGTTGGAGTAAAATTTTTTTTCAAGTTATGACATATTTTAAATATATAATGAATACCCATATACTTGCTACTTAGCTTGATCGAATCTCAACATTTTCTCTATCTGTTTTGGATTTATTGTTTTGTAAAAGAAATGGAACAGTTTAAGTTTCCTGTATCTTTCCTTCCACCCTCTCCAGAAATAACATGTTAATGAACTTGATATTTATTTCCAGGAATTTCTTTATAATTTGATAAACAAATAAATACCCATAAGCAACTTGCTTATCATGTTTATAAACTCTATATAAATTGTAAGATAATGTAACATGAGAAAAACCATACTTACTTATTCATTCAACTATTTTAGAATATTTAAGTTCTTTCCGAATCTTTGCTGTTACAAAAGATGTTGCTTCTATAATATATCCAGAAGTGGAACTGCTGGCTTGTAGAATATGAACACTTTGAATCTTACTTAATACTGACAAATTGCCCTATAGAATGATGACAAGTTACAGTCTACCAGGAGTTCCAGTTTCTACCCATTAGCACAAAACTCAGTTAAGAGATTTTTAAATTTTCATCAGTGTGGTTTTAAGTTGCATTTTTAAAATAATAGTTAACTTAAATATCTTTTCCTATGTTTATTGGCCATTTAGCTTTCCTGTGCTGTAAATAGATTGTCCACTTTTATGTTAGATTATTCATTTAAAAAATTTACCTGTAAGAAGTACGTATGTATTTTTTTCTGTATTGCATGTGTCTTGGTCCAAGGCTTGTCTTTCCTCTTGGTGATATTTTGAAACATGAATGTGTTTCAAAACACATGGGAAAATTTATTAATTTTGTTTTGTGCTTTGGTATCTTATATGAGAAATTCTTGCCTATGCTGAGATGAAAAAAAAACAAAAAAACCCCAAACCCCATAAACGCTATATTTTCTTCTTACAGTTTTAAAGCTATGGTTGAAAATACCTAGATCTTTAGTTGTCCTGAAATTTATTTTGGCTCATGTGAGATTAAGATTTAACTTTATTTAAATTTAGTGTTTTCCCACATGAGTAACCACCTCTGTCTTTGATTTTGGGGATGCCACCATGGATTTTTTTTTTTCTTGGATCTCTACTTTATTTCATTGGTCAGATAAGGCAAGTTACCCCCTACCTCTGCATTGTTCTTCTTAAACTTCTATTTTAAATTATGTGTTATTATATATGAATTATATATGGATTCTTAATTTTGAGTTTAATAGCCACTTGTTAACTTACACAAGCAATTGTATTGGTATTTTAACAGGAACTGTATTTTTTAAATTGTATTTAATATGTAGATTAATCTGGAGAAACCAACATTTGTATATTATTTAGTATTTCCATCCATGAACATTGTATATCTCTTCATTTATTTCAGGACTTTTGAATGCTGTTTAATAATGTTTGACAATTTTCTATATAAAGCACATCTTTTGTTAGAGCTATTCCTGAGTACTTTATATTATTTGTGCTTATTGTGAATGGGATCATCTCTTATGTTTTTCCAAATGGTTACTGTGAATACATACATATATATACATATATATATATATATATATATATATATATATATATACACACATACAGTAATGCTTTTGATTTTTGCATGCTCATCTTGAGAAGAAAGCTTTTATGGCCAAGTTGCAATATTTACCAGCACAAATTTTTATTAAATAAATTTGACATTCATTCCAATTCAGCTAAAGTCATGGTTGTCTAATGGTTGTTTAAAGATGAGTTAATAATGACCTGCACAAGAAAAAAACATTACCTGTCTAGGAGTGCTGACAAAAACATTGCCGATCTGTTGCTTTAAGATCATTACATTTTAATAGATCCAATTTGGTGAAGACTTAACAACTCCATCTAGTGGTAGTTTGAAGTTCTAAGTGAATTGGCAAATGCACTTCCAGGTTTTACTGGATAGCTATGTGTGTTTGAAATATCATGATAATAATCAATAACCTTATTGGAAATGTCAAGAGAAAGCAAGGATTAATTGACACACCAAAATTAATTATACCTGTTATCTTAAGTGTTGTTGATTTCAAGATTATTTTTATTTTATTTTTTAAAAAAGATTTTATTTATTTATTCATGACAGAGAGAGAGAGAGAGAGAGAGAGAGAGAGAGGCAGAGACCCAGGCAGAGGGAGAAGCAGGCTCCATGCAGGGAGCCTGGTGTGGGACTTGATCCTGGGTCTCCAGGATCACACCCTGGGCCGAAGGCAGGCAGGCGCTAAACCACTGAGCCACCCAGTCTGCCCAAGATTAGAGTGAGGTATACTTACAGAGAATATTATGTACAACCTCCCATGCTAGAGCCAAGTTGTGTATATACAGATTTAATTTTATCATATTCAATCCATACGACCTTTATAATAATAGGATCCTCACAGTCTCTACCCCATGAGGACTGACTTATAGTTAAGGACCCTTTAAAATTAGACCTAGTTTTATATTTTACTAATTAGAATTTTTTCTTTGTGTAGGAAATAAGAGAGTTTTGTGCATTGGGACAACTTGGTAATCATCTGAAGAAAGTATATTTAACTCTTAAAATACACTCAAGATATATTTAAAATTTATAGGTACAGAAAAAGTTTTTTAAGACTTATTTGTTTAGAGAGAGAGAGAGAGAGCACAAGCAGGGTAAGGGGCAGAGGGGAAGGGAGAGAAAGAATCTTAAGCAGAGTCTGAGTGGAGTGTGAAGCTGGACACGGGGCTCTATCCCATGACCCTGAGATGTGACCTGAGTCAAAACTAAGAGTTGGATGCTTCACCATCTGGGAGTGCCACCCAGGCACTCCCACAAGGCTTTAAAAGTATACTATGAAAGCTTATTTAACTTTGAAGTGGGGAGGACCTTTCTAACGATAGATGGAACCTCCAAGAGTAGAGGTTGATTAAAAACTTCTGTAGAACAATGAAAAAATTAAATTAAAACAATAGTGGTATATCTTTGGTAAAAATTTAAAATTGATGATGTCCTGTGTTAATATAGGTTAAGGGTGAAGACATCAAGTATAGTCTTTATTATACTGCTACCTGAGAATATACTTGGAATAAACTTTCTCAAGGGAAATTTGACAATGCTATCAAAAGCCTTAAAAAAAATTTTACCCCAGAAATTCATAATAATTATAGACATGCAACAAAGAAATGATTACAACAATATTCTTTATAGCACTATTTAAAATATTCAAAAATTGTAAAAAATATAAATGTTCATCAGTAGGCAAATTGGGAAACTAATTATTAGAGTATACACTTAGAGTAGAATTCTATGCTATTATTAACCCTAATGCTACAGAATAATATTTAAAGGCACGTAAAATATTTTTAAATATTTAATTATGTAATTATACCATTAAGAGGAGAGTTCTCAGAATATATTAAATGAAAAGCAGTTGCATTACAAATCAGTATGTTTTCATTTTTTACAATATTTGTTTTTGTTCTTTTGCAAAAAACAGAATTGAAATTCAAGAGAGCTTATATTCTGAATTGTTATGTTATGGGCTGAATGTTTATGTCTCCGCCCCCCCCCCCACAAGATATATATGTTGAAGCCCTAGTCGACACAGTGATGGTATTTGGAGGTGTAACATTTGTGTAACTGGGGCTAGATGAGGTCATGATGGGAGTAGTGCCCCATAAGAAGAGACACCAGAAAGTCTGTTTTCGCTCCATCATGTGAGGACATTGTGAGAAGAAGGTAGCGATCTAAACGAGGAGGAGAGGTCTGACTAGGAATCAAGTTGGCCAGCCCTTGATAATGGTATTTCTGGTCTCTAGAAATGTGAGAAAATAGGTTTCTGTTGTTTAAGGCACCTAGTCTGTGGTATTTTGTTATGGCGGCCCAAGCAGACAGTAATACATACGAGGTGATCAGATTTTCTTTTCTTCTTTTTTCTGCTTCTCTGTATTTGATTTTTCCCACTGAGCACACTATATTTATAATTTTAAAAGGTATTGTAAAATATATGAAGCAGTATTAGAGAAAATTTCCAATGCATACAGATTATTCAGTGAGAAACTCGTCATTAGTAAAAACTGTTATTCAAACCTAGTTTGTGATTACCTTGCCATATCTTCATGAATCCTCTCCATACACTAATTATTTGGCTTACAATTAGATTTAACAAAACAGACTGAATCTTTTTTTGGCTATGAATGTCAAAGATTGATTGGGTTTCTAAATATACCACTGAAAAAGTTTTATTTTCTTCTCACCTAACTACTCTACAGTTATTATTTGGAGACACTGACCATTTTAATCATTATATTTCCAATTAGAGTGAGTAATTAGCATTCTGTCTTAGGATTGCATGCCTAATAACAGTGAAATTATGATTTTTTTTGCATTATAAGGCATATTCTAATTATCTTACCCATCCATCCCATTTTCCTCCTAAGAATTCCTAAGAATTTCCTCCATCAAATTCCTAAGAAACAAAGTACTCCTTTCTCTTTTGTTACAATGCTATCTAACCATAAACCAGAGGTGAGATCATGAGTTCCTCCACTGTGTCTAGTACACACACACACACACACACACGCTCTCACACATACTTTTATCAGTTATATTTTTATCATCTCAATATCCCACACTAACACTAGGGATGATGGTTAGGGGAGAAGCAGGGCTAGAAGTTTGAAGAATGGCAAATGTTCTTTGTGGCAGCAAAGAGTTTGGGGTGTGAGGAAGATGGAGTCCATCTCCAGAATGCTGAGAAATTGGCAGCAAGAAATTCCTCCTCTGGGACAGAAATCCACAGTGTAGACAGCACACTTAAACTGATTAACCCTGTAATATACAGTCATCACTTGAGCTAACTGACAGCTTTGAGCACTCTCCTTACATTGTGGTAATTTCCCACATTGTATGTCTTACCTTCCCAATGAGGAAGCCAAACACTTGCAATCTCAGACTCCCCAGAGTAGGGGGCAGGCACGTGACCTCGTTTCCTCCAACCAGAGGAACTATCCTTTGGAGACAGATCTGGAGAGAGCATGTGAGGAAGCAGATGCGCCTAGGTTTGGGCGCAGTCCAGGTGGTGGGGGATCCAGTTCCCAGGGCGGGGAATGGCGGTGCTTCTGGAACCCAGTTCTGAGCAGCACGGGTGCCAGGTGTCAGTGGTGTTTCTGCCGGAAAAGGAGTGGTTGACCATTGCTCATGGATGTTCAGATTTATTGTTGGATCCTCTGGCCCTGCCAGACATTCTATGAATTGTCTAATATCCTTGCATCAATTCCTTTTCCGCTCAAATTTGCAAGTGTGGATTCTGTAGATCGCAATTAAGCACTTTGCCCCATATATCATCCCAGTCATGATGCTCTCTCCCTCCTCACAGCAAAACAGAACAAAACAAAGCCCAACCCTAGTAAAATTTCACTGTTCATTGTTTAATTACTACCAAGACCAACCAGATTTATAGATATTAATATAAAAATTTTAAATGTAAATCATTGCTGTTTATTTATTTACAGAGCTTGTTGGCCAAAGCTTCCTCTAGCTCTCTGCAGTAATCAGCAGAATTCATTCTTCCTTTTGCCTCGATTCCAAGGATTCAAACAGAACCTGTGAAGTTGACAACTTCCTTATTTGACACATGTTTGATCTCTGCAGAACCTCTATTCATTTACTGGGTGCTTAACCACTTATTTCCCTGAAATTCAACTTCACATTGCACACAGTGTTGACTCTCACATGAAAAACCTAGGGATCAGCCCAAAAAAATCTTCAGTGTGAACATGAACACCGCAGGCGAGTATTTTTACTAGGAGCAATGTGCATCCAGGATAAAGGAAGAAAGGATACCGAGGGGGGTGGGGAATCAACCAAAATACATTAACTAGTTAGAGACCACTGCACTCAACAATAGATGAGCATCCGATTCAAGTGGTTGAAATCAGAAACTTTTCCCCAGCTGTACTGAGATACATTTGGCATAAAACACTGCATAAGTTTAAGGTGTACAACATATTTCATATACCTATATATTGCAAAATGTAAAGCTGGAATTTAAAGAGATTGTGAAAAAAAAGGGAAAAAAGTAATAAAAAAAGTAAAGAGGTTGTGGCATCATATATTAGAGCGGGTTATATCCCAAATATGGGATAGAGTGGTTATATCCCAAATATGGGATAGAGTGGTTATATCCCAAATATGATTTTTATTTTTCACTTGGAATAGTACACCGCATAAACACGTATATTTTATGAAGGTTGTTTTTAAAGTTTATTGGACATTTAGTAAAGGCCAGCACTAAGACCTTGCATCCTGGAACTCACTTATTCATCCTGACAGCACAAGGCAGACAGATATTGTTAACCCTGTTTTAGAGACAAGGTGGTTCCCAGAGAGGTTAATGGATTATCCAAGGTGCTACAACTCCTGGATGACAGAGGCAGCACCTGTCCCCAGGTCTGTTAGACGCCCAAGCTCCCTGCGCCCAGTCATGAAGCGCCAGGGGAGTATCGCTTTGGGTCCCACGGTAAATGCCAGAAGCAGGGCCGGAGATTCTAACAGGCCGCGATGCAGCGGCGTCGCTGTTACACGGACACGGACAAGGCTGGCAAGGCGGCAGATGTCACGGGCCATTGCTTGGTGTCCGAGAAGAGAAGAGAAGAGAATGAGGAAACACATCTTAGAAGCAAAAAAAACCTAAAACCAAAAATCCACCCCAAGACTGAGGGTGCGGGTATGTGTGCGCTACGGTTTTAAGGGGTCGGGAAGCTGGACCCCATTCACAGGCGCGCGGGCTGCCTGGCTTCCCATCTCACAGCCGCTTAGGGCGCACGTGGGCCCTGGGGTTACTGGAGTTTGTCTTTCGCAGTATTTTTTCAGCAGTCCCTGAAAGCGGCTACGTTGTTTTCATGATAAAAAAGGAGACAAGGAGGAGTCACAGCCAGGAGCAGGGGGTTCGGGGCACCCCAGGGCCGCCTCCGGGCGCCTGCTGAGCCGCCTCAGCCGAGGAGGCCGAGGCCAAGGCCGGGCGCCCCGGGCCCACAGCGTGCGGAGGGCGGGGAGGAGGGCGCGTGGCTGCTCCCAGGGCGAGCAGGCCCTGGCACCCTGGGCGTCTGGCCCAGCGACGGTGGTCTCTCCACCCGGGGTCCCTCGCCTCACACCCCACAGGCCGGCCTCGCCAGCGGCGCCTCCCGGGTCTGTCCGGCGAGCGGCCGCCGCGGCCTCTCAGGCCCTGACCCCGGTCACAGGAGCTGCCAGGGCCGCTCGGGAGGGGGGCCCGGAGGGGCGGCCGCTGGGCCCGGGCCCGGGCCCTGGCCTGGGGACAGCGCCTTGGACGGACAGAGGACGTGGGGGGTGAGGCCCAGAGAGCAGGCCGCTCGAGGCAAGGACGACCACCGTCACAGGCCCCTGGAGTGTCCCCAGGTGAGGCCGCCACAGGCCAGGCGTCCGCTGCAGGCCACGGCCCCTTGTCCCGGGAGCCCCAGCTCCCCAGCCAGCTATTCGGGCTAAGAGCCTCAGGGTGCTCAGGTGCCCCGACTCGGCAGACGCTTGGGCTCGGGCCCTGAGGAGGGGCCTGGGCACGTTGGGTGAGAAGTGACAATATGTCATATTCCAGATTGGACAGTAGACGACCACGCGGCTGTCACCTTGGTCTCCAGCTTTCTTGGATTGCCTGCATTGGGCAAAACTGTTCACGTATCATGAACGGTCCTTTGAAAAGACCCGTAAGAGGAGGAAGGGAAATGTCCAAGGGCCTCGAGAGAGCCTGGGAACGGTCCTGCAGTGCTGGCTAGCCACCTGGGTCCGGAGACACGGCGGGCAGGACCTGGGCACAAACCACAAGGCTGAGCTGCTCCTACGTTCTTGGCCTTCAGCCATGATGGGATGATGGGTGTCTGTTGTCTTGAAGGTGCTAAATTTGGGGCTCATGTGCCATATAACAACATGCGACTAATACCAGAGCAGCACAGGCTCCTCAGGGAGGACGTTCACGTTACCACCTGACAGGGAGGAGCAGGCAAGGCCACTGGGCAGAGCCAACTTAGGGAGTCAGCAGGAGCGGGGGAGGAGCGTGCTGCTGAGAAACCTGGCTCTGGGGCCTCAGCAATCGCTTGTTGAATGGATGAACCTCAGGTGCTCCGACCTCCCTTATGAATCTCTAGCCAAAGACCTACTCTGGATCTTCAACCAGGCCTCAAGGAGGGTCGGCACTCTGTGGTTTTGGGTGTCTCCATTACGACTCTTGGGTCGTATGACCCTGAACGCCTACACCTGGCGGCAACAACCCTGGGTGCAAGTGTGTGGGTGGCCACCTATGTGGGGAGCGCTCTGAAGTGAATCCTGACGGCTGTATCTCAACACCATTGGGCTTTGACCTATCCATAGGTTCTCACTGGTGGTTTTTGAGTTCCTACTGGGACTTGGCCTCCCGTCTACACCCAATGTGTAGGGTGGCTAACATTTTAGACTGTGCTGACGCCCTGCTACACATCTCATATGGATTCCGTTGTTGATCTTTATGACAGTCTTGTTGCACATCATGGTAATACTTGCGTTAGGCACAAGGAAGCGGAGGCAAGAAAGGCTGTACGTCGTCCAGGGCCATAGGCGTCTTAGGTGGTGGAGGTAACGTTTGGATGTGATCGGTCTGCCGTGCCGTCAGTGCCTGTGAGGGGATTTGCCACCTGTAGACGTGCGACTTCTGCAAATGCAGCATAGTTTGGAAGGTGTCAGAGGCCTCACATGGAACCCCTCACTCTGATTGATTGCAATACTCAAGCAAAGCATCCGAATTCACCTTATCAAATCTACAGCTTAAAGCATTCTACAAGAAGAAAATGGTAAGTACGTCGTTTAAACACACACACACACACACACACACACACACACACAAGACCGTAAGTGGGAGGAAAAATGGCTTTCTTATCAATGTCCAAATTTCTTACACTTTGTCTAAAATTACACACTATGCTGTACCTCTTCATGCTCTATCCCACTGCTGTGGGCTTCATGATAGAATGCTTCAATTTGCTCCACGTATAATATCTTCGCACCACTGTTTTCTGTAATTTATACCACATGCTGTCCACTTCCTTGTACTATTTTATTCAGGAGAGCACTTTGGATATCAGTTTCTATGAAAGATGTTATTTGAAATGAAGTCATATTGCAAGCTGCATTATAACAATTTCCTTCTTTGCTTTGCTCCTGCTTCATCTTACACAGTCACCCTGACGTCGGATGCAGCGCTGAAATCTAAATGGAACGAGTGTTTGCAATTGATGTTTATGTATGACTTATTTAATCTGCTGCCAGAGTGATCCACTGTTGAGTTCTCTGTTCTCAATATCCTCCGAGGCCTGTTCTGACATCGATCTTACTAGTTTCATGGAGAAAATCCATGATTTTTGTACTATGTGCATCGTTGTAAGTTAAGTGTAAGTGGGCCAGTCATTCTGGCTTTGGGATAATGTCCTACGATGCTACTTACTAACATGGAATAATTACGGGAAGAGTAGAAAAGTCCGTCAGACCTCAGTCATGCAGGGATAATTGCCTTCGTGCTCTGTGTCTGCTCCTTTTTTCCCATTGTGTCCTTGGGTCTTTCATTCATTCCAATGTTTCACGTTGGTCTTTTGAGAAATGAGACACAGAGGAAGAAAAATTGAACTTGTCCCACTTGAGTGACTTTTTGGCAGCTCTTGTTAAGGACACCACCACCACCACAACAACAAAAAGACAACATTACTTTGAGGACCAAAGTGAAGCTGGTGCCTGAAATTTGCATGCTTTCTTAGATTTATGATTCTCTGGATTTGAGTACACACATCAATCATATTTCAAGGTACTGAATAAATACGGCCTAACTATTTTGCTAGGAGGGCTCTGCTGATAGCCAATCACAAGAAAGATAACAATAATATTATTATTTATAAGAAAAAAAAGGCATTCTAATGTCTTTTTTGGCAGAGAAGAGATTCGCCAAGAAGGTAGACAGCACGCAAGATCTTTCTGGGTTATCATTCCTCGGTTCCCGTGCTGCAGGCTCTAGGTGTGGAAGCTGTCCCGTGGTTAAGGCTTAGGCCCCTCCCTGCCCTGCTGCCCGAGCACTTTGTCTGTGGTGATTTGCTGGCAGTGATGTGCATGGCTCACGCCTAAACTACAGCGTACGCGCTTTAAGGGTGGACAGAGGTTTTGGTTATCTTTTGTTCTCTCCACCCCACTTGTAGAAAGAAGGTGTCAGGAAGTACCCCAATAACGAGACTTTAATTTTATTTCTTATTCTCTATATTATTATGCAATTTATTAGTAAAATACTATCAATGTACAAATAGCTGTGGATTGTCCCAGTTAGTCTTTGAAGTCAGGCAACCTAGAGCTGCAGGAGGTCTCAGACCTCCTCTAACCCAAACCCAGATTTCCTGAGGTCTTGAGTGGAGACTGCCATCTACTGGCACGGTAGGCATGATCTCGGGCAAGCCATCCACCCGCGCCGAATTTAAATTTTCTCTTTTAAGAGAACCAGAAGGGTGTACCTTCCGCGGTGGCTGTGAACATGCCACGAGGTGATCGGTGCAGAGGGCCTTGTAAAACTGCAAGTGCTCTATCAATGTTAGTTCAGGAAACTGGGGCTTTGAGAGGGTAGGGGGCTGCTCCGGGGTGCATGTGCGGGCCAGCTGGTGCAGGGCCAGGGTTCTTCGGGTGGAAGAGCCTCACTCAGTAAAACTAAATGTGGAATGAGAGGGAAGGTGCGTTTCAAGCAGATCGTGGCTTAGCTTGGCACGTGCCCAGCATATCCTCACCACCCTGCCTGCTGCTACCCTGAACCATAGCCATTAAAGTTGAGAGTTTTGAAAAATAAAACTGACCTCCAGGCTATTACTCCATAGCCTCACTTGTGGGTGACAGGTGGGATGGGGTGATAGCTTAGAGCCCCACATCTCCTGAGGCGGGTGATGCGTGTGAAGGTACCTGGGTAAACAGCAGGGAGCCGTGTAAAGGCCACTGTTGCTGCCCCCGCTTCCTCCAGGTAACTTTCTATTGCCTTTCTCCCATCAGGAAGAAGAAAAATAATTCTCATGCAAATTACACATTAAGTCACCGCAACAGCCTAGTATAAAAGTTTCGGGGGGGAAATAACATTGATTTTTTTCCCCCAGCATGGTGACCCCATTAAATCTTCCTTTCATGACACACATTTCATTTTCAAAAATTCTCCATTTTATTCTTTTAATTTCTTTCAGAGACCATTACTGTGTATTTGTTATTACGTTTTGGTCCTGCCCTGGGTCCTACTGTTAATCATTTTGTTTGTTTCTTCTCATTAACCTGGACCATATACTCTTTTTTTATCCTACCACCTGAGTAACTCCTTCCCTCCCTCCACACCCGCCAAACTTGGGGCATCTTATAAATAAGTGCTCTGAATTAAGACAAATTCTTTCAGGACTTCCTCAGTTGCCCTTTGGGAAGATAGCTGAGATTCTGAATCTCGTGTTTCTCTTTAAGAGAATTACAATAAAAGAAAACCGTCCTGGATCGTAACTCTTATTCCTCCCCAATTTATGGCGCTCCCTCTGCAGAAGGAAAGAATCCATAAAGAATCTCAAATAAACACCTAATAAAAGAAATTTAGTTCACATTACAATACTAGAATACCAGATGGTGGAATTTAAGTATTATTCAACTACTGTTTATCCTACCCAGTGCTCATTTTGAATTCAACATTTTTGAGAATTATTCATGGAGCCATGGTTGTATTTCATGCAGATAACAAGCTTAGTTTGGAGTGAATTACCAGAATGCACCCATAATTTCCATACTTCCTTGGTTATTGTTAATTTGGATTGCAACTATTAGTTAAAGTTGAGAGGCTTTCGAAAGCAAATTGACATCAAGCTATTGTGGACAATAATTTGTTCAGCAATCTGCGGGGAGGGCAAATCATTAAGTTTTACAGGGTGGAGGGACTCACCAAAGAATGTGATGTTCCATCTGCCAAAGCTGAAAAACACAACTGCTTGATGAGCATGTTTCTTGCTCTGTAGCAGCCTGCCCACTGAGCAGGCAATTATTCTTGCTTTTATCTAATGGCTGTGGCGTAACTTTTAAGTGAAAGTAAAATGCAATTTCATCTTCCAACACCTCCCCATGTGAATGAATAAAAGATCAACAGAGCTGTCTCTAACACAGCACACTTCCCCAGGTAAAGTCAAAGGGCCCTTTGACTTGATCACTAGGACACACATGGCAAGTGTAGATTACGGGGCTCCTTCCATGTCTGGTTCCCACCACACACTTGTATTTTAGTCATCTTGTGTTAGGGAAAATGACAAATTTTCCTGTTCCTTAAAAGAACAACATCCACTCCAAGGCTAAAAGCTAATGCTTTGACAGTTTGAAGAGTTTTCACCCTACATTTAAAATTAATCTTTGAACAAAAAAAGCTAAATTCACTATGACACACCCCAATGCCAAAAAAAAAAAAAAAAAAAAAGAAAAAGAAAAAAAAGAAGCTTTTACAGAGAGAAACAGGGCTTCAAAATCTCTTTCTGATTTTATTATTGGATTTTCCAAATTCTGAGATCAACAGAAATTGAAGGGACTTTTCTAGCAATCAGCCTACAAGTCATCATTATTGCTCCCCATTGTTGAACATTTACTATGTCCCAGCATACTCATGCAGGGAGCTTCACACCCATGATCTCATTTAACTCCTACAGTGACCCTGCAAGGGATTCTCATTTCACGAATGAGGAAACAGCCTTAGAGAGGCTAGTAAGTATTCAGCTGAAATTCCTACTTGGCATTGTCTGACTTGAGAGCTCGTGCTTTGATCGCTAACAGCGTATCTCCCTCTTGAGCAGAGTAGATGTGAAGTTATATGTGAAAGTTAATACTTGCATTTTATTCTTGATTTTTAAAAAATATTTCATTTATTTATTTAAGAGAGAGAGAAAGAGAGCAAGAGAAAGAGAGAAAGAGGGAGAAGCAGACTCCCCACTAGAAAGGGAGCCCGACGCAGCCTTGACCCCAGGACCCTGGGATCCTGACCCAAGCTGAAGCCAGATGCTGAATTGATGGAGCCACCCAGGTGTCCCAATTATTACATTTTAAAAGTGGCATCACAGAGAGGACAGCATACTTTATTTTTTAAAAAATGCCTAATGAAAAGTATACCTTGGTTGCATCTCTGTGCCGAGCTCCAGTCCTGTACCATTCGCAACGCTTTATGGGGAGCATCTAACTACTAACACACTCTCATGGAAAAGAGCGTACGTTATGCCTTTGTTAAATGGCTCCCTACGTTCCCTCTAAGCCTGAAGTTATTCATTCATAAGACGAATGATCATAGTACTTACATCATGTTGGGAGGTAACTCCACGAGCGTCCTGCATTTCTGTGCGTCCTGGCTGCAGAGGCACTGGCCACCTCTCCTCTGGCCTACTGTTTAAGAAGGATGTCTGGAGAGTAAACTGCCTCAGGCGACAGTGACAGTGTCTCCCTCTCAAGCAAAGAGTGGCATGATTACTGTTTATTTTAAAATATTCAGTTTCCCTAAATTCAGGGCTCCTTTCCTATGATGTACATATGTGTCACCTGACCTTCTTTCTGTCATCCTGCGGGAACTGGGGCTTAGAGGACTGGCCCAAGAGAATGCTGATATTCTGGTTTCTGCTACTTCTGTGGGTCATGAAGTCCTTTGTCTCTGACTCAAGAGTCTTACGTCTTCTGCCAGTGTCCACAACGCTGGTGCAGGTCACCTTATTAGCTTGCAGGTAGGGTGACATCTCAAACCCTTCACGATTCTCGACACCTCATATAGCTGTGGCAATTAAATGAGACACTATGTGTAGAAAACTTGGTGGCTGGCACATAGAAAATACTAAATACACATTGGATATTGAGGTTATTACTAGCTCAGGAAAAAAAAGCAGTACATAACTGGTTCATTAATAATAAAGGTATTTTGATATTTTATATGCGTTAATTTCAAATTCCTTTTTTATGTGATCAAGTAATAGTAACTTTCTTTCATATACGCTGTAGTTAATTCAGTCGGGACTCCGGGAGGGTCAAGTAAATTCTGCAAAGATAGGGTTCATGAATTTTTTGCCTCTTATGGCTAGGGCAGTTGGTACAGAAATAATTCTGAGGGAATATTTTCCAGTTAGGTCTTGCAGTGTTCTGATCGAATATTGGGAGAAAATTAATGAACCAATCGTACAAGTGCCATTCAATAGACTGACAAAGTTTAACGACTCAAAAGTCCCAAAGCCCATGGTTCTTTATGTACATGATCTGAGGAACCCCGAAAACATTATTTTTAAACCATCTGTGAACCATATAACTTACTGGTGCAAAAATGAGTTAAGAAATACAAGTGAGGGTGGTTGTACCTGGGTGGTTCAGTTGGTTAAGCGTTCAGCTCTTGATTTCGGCTCAGGTCATGATCTCAGGCTTATGAGATCAAGCCCCAAATTGGCTCCGTGCTGGGTGTGGAGCCTGCATAGTATTCTCTCTCTCTCCTTCCCTCTGTCCCTTGTCCTCCCCCCCCCCCTCCAAAAAAAAGGGAAGAAATACAAATGATAATGTAGCTCTGATAACTATGTAATCTGTCTGGAATTCCTTCTCTATTCCTTCTGTATCTCTTTATTTTAGCTCTACTCTTATTATTGAAAAAAAAAGGAAGGTTCGAATCACTTGCCATCAGGGAAATACAAATCCAAACCACAATGAGATCCCACCTCACCCCAGTGAGAATGGGGAAAATTAACAAGGCAGGAAACCACAAATGTTGGAGAGGATGTGGAGAAAGGGGAACCCTCTTACACTGTTGGTGGGAATGGGAACTGGTGCAGCCACTCTGGAAAACTGTGTGGAGGTTCCTCAAAGAGTTAAAAATAGGCCTGCCCTACGACCCAGCAATTGCACTGTTGGGGATTTACCCCAAAGATACAGATGCAATGAAACGCCGGGACACCTGCACCCCGATGTTTATGGCAGCAATGTCCACGATAGCCAAACTGTGGAGGAGCCTCGGTGTCCATCGACAGATGATGGATAGAGAAGATGTGGTCTACGGATACAGTGGGATATTCCTCAGCCATTAGAAACGACAAATACCCGCCATTTGCTTCGACGTGGATGGAACTGGAGGGTATGATGCTGAGTGAAATGAGTCAGTCGGAGAAGGACAAACATTACATGGTCTCACTCATTTGGGGAATATAAAAAATAGTGAAAGGGAATAAAGGGGAAAGGAGAGAAAATGAATGAAAATATCAGAGAAGGTGACACAACATGAGAGACCCCTAACTCTGAGAAACGAACAAGGGGTGGTGTAAGGTGAGGTGGGCGGGGGGTGGGGGTGACTGGGTGACGGGCACTGAGGGGGGCACTTGGTGGGATGAGCACTGGGTGATATGCTATATGTTGGCAAATTGAACTCCAATAAAAAAAAATACAAAAAAAAAAAAAAAAGGAAGGTTGATTTTGTTTGTTTTGTTTTTTAGTACTGATGGCAAATTGTTTCCCTCCTTATGTCCTCTGCATGTGCTTCTGGTTTTACATGACATGTCTTTGGCAGTTTGAAGATTCCCTACTTTGGGAGTACCGTAACAGCCACCAATTAACTTATGGCTCTGCTTGTCACTGGCAGAGTTCTTCTATCTGTGGGTTACATTTACGTTTTCTTAAAAAATGAGCTGTTCAGTGGGTGAAATTTAAGGAGAAATAGGCCATGTGAATAATTTCAAAGTATCTCATACCATAAGTAAAGGAATACTTAATTCCAAAGGGAAAAATAGTAGCTGTGTGGATGGGGGAATTTGGCAGACACAGCCGTAATCAAGATCAACGTCACCATTATGGCCTACCACGGCATGGGGTGGCACAGCGATGACGGGCATGCCCATTTGTGGTATTCTTTCTAATGATGCATAATCTCAGTCAAAGCATGAGAAAACACTGAACGAACCTAATTTGAGGAACATTCTACAAAATAACTTATCAGTATTCTTCCAAAACCCCGAGGTAATAAAAGACAACCCAACAAAAGACATGTTGGAAACGCTGAGGATTGGAACAGACTAAAGATCTGACAGACAGAATGCAGTGTGGGATCCTGAGTGAGATCCTGGGATGAAAAAAAAAAAAAAAAAAGGACATTAGTAGAAAAACTGTTGTAATCTGAATAAAGCCTGTAGTTAATTGCATCTTTTCAGTGGTAATTTCTTAGTTCAGAGATAAGCACCTCTTATCTCTTTGGTTACGCAAGGTGTTAACGTTAAAGGGCGCCAAATGAGGTGTACATGTGAACTCCGTGCATTGCTTCTCAACTCTTCTAGAAGCCTATAATTATCTTAAAATAAAAAAAAAAAACATTCTTTTAGAAAGAAAAAGTGAGTTATTTTTTTTAACCATTATGATAAAAACCTGGTTTTATTTTCCATGCTAGGAAATAAAGTTAAAAGGTGAAAGAATACAACAGATGATTCTTCACAAGCAAGAATAATTACATAACAGCCTGGAGACACAGGAGAGAGCGAGGTCATTTATGGAAGACATTCAGCAAAATGGCATCCACTTTGTTTTGTTCTCTTTTAATGTGTAGGTGTGTGTGTACACAGTCTGTCTCCCCAAATAGATTTGAAGACCGCCTCTCTATTTTCTCACGGGCTGGCTCAGATTTTTATATTTACTAGATGTTCAAAGACTGTTTTGGTTGTTGAGAATGAGAACCAGTGCTCTCTGCTGGCTCAGATCTCATGCACTTTTTTTCCCCCCTGGATGCTGAATATCTGCTCTATAGACTTTATAGTTGTGTATTCAATATAAGGTCTGAGCTAACAATTTTTAAAGAAGAAACAAAAGAAACAAAATTTTTCTTTCACTTCCAATTCACAGTTTCTTTCAGCATTACAAAGTAGGTACACTTAAAGAGGATTGCATAACACATTTTCTTTGCCTAGAAACTGGAAAAATGTTTCATTTCCACTACTCAATTATTTTGAATGTTCATGTTAATAATGAATTAGGGGTAGAAAGAGATAGGTGGGTTTTCATGTTAATAGTGAATAAAATATTTGTGAAAAAAAGTGAAAAAAATAGTGAAAAAAATATTTTTGAGAGACTGGTGTTTTACAAAGGAATCCTTAATCTGCTACCATCTCCTCCTTCAGATGTTTTTTTTTTTCCTTGAAACTCCAACACAGTTTTTCATCATTTCTCATCAGAAGACATTTTTTAAGGATGTTCTGTCCATGTCACTACAACCGAGAGGGACAAAGACGCCTGGCCCCTGACTTCAGGATTTTTTATAATTGAGACAATTTGGTGTCCCACCCATCTCTTCGGCATCCGCTTCTGAGACTATAATTGTGAAACATCTTCCATCTCAATCTGTCACTGATATCTAAAATTTCACCACTGAGATTTCATTCTGTGGTTGCCTCCTAAATACAACCAAAACTTAAAAAGGCAATATGCTGTGAATTCTGCTATTAATTCCCTTCTAACGTGGTAGTTGGCTGAAAGTCATCCTGAATAGGAAGAAAAGAGGGGGCAACAAGAAGCAAGTAGAAAATGGGGAGGGTATGTTAACGGGGGGGGGGGGTAGAATTAATAGGACCCAAGGTTATATTTTGGCTTTCCCATTTACTAACTGGTTAACTTTGAATATAATACTTCCTCTCTTTTAGTTCAGTTCCCTCATGTGGTTCAAATGCAAGCAGTGAGCTCGCCTCCCTGGAAGGGTCACATTTCGACGAGCTGAGAAACGTGAAAACACCTAGTCTAGCACCAGAACTGGAGCAGGTGATGAAGGATCTCTATTTTTTTGTTTTTTAAAGTGAAGATAAACGCTGTCCTCTCCCCAGTTTGACTACAGGACCAAAATGTACTAACTCGGAGGTCTCGACACTATCCACAGAGCTTTAAACACAGGACCAGAGGCGTCCTTGGAGCCCCCCTCTTCCAGTTCGTGTCTTGGAGACAGAGGGTAGCTGTGCAGCCTGCCCTTGCCCGGCCTATGCAGGGAGCAAGGGAAACAGCTGCTCGCTCCTTCCCGCCAAGACGTGAGCTCCCCTCTAGGCCCTCTAGGCTGGCTCGACCTGGAAGGCAGCCATGACATGAAGAGAAGGCACGGATGACAGAAGAAAATCTGTGTGACCCGGCGCTGAAGAGGAGCCCCAGGGGAGTCACCAAGGCCGACCTGGGCTGGGGAGGCCAGGCAGGGTGAACCTCAAGGGCTTCCCAGAGGCCAAACAGGTTTATGGGGAGTAGAGTCCTATTTCCAGTGTCTGAGGGAGATAAGGGGCCTCTTACTGGGACCTGCTACAGGTCATCGGACTCGTAGGCTCCTCTTTCTTGACCTGGAAGGGTGTTAAGTCCGGCTGCTGTTTGTGCTGCCTCGGAGCAAACACCACGGGGCCCATCTCAATTTTGAGAACAATTTCTGAATAGCATTCTCTTAGCAGCTGAAGGAAGCTTTTCTTGAGAGCCACTTTTAGAATCCAATTTTGCTCTTTTTCAGTAAAAGGACAATTAAAAACAGCAACAGAAAGCAATGCTTATTTTTCTCAGGCTTTTCATGGAGGTTTACTTTATTCATCTGTTTTTACATATTTACTTCAATTTTGTCTCATTATGTAAAACAACACTAACCAGCAAGCACTTCTGTCATCATCTGAGTGTTCTCTTTTGGGGGGGATTTCTTTTAACTGGTATCACCTCTGAATAATCTGGAAAAAAACCCCACCAATTTGAAGAAGCCATCAGAGGAAACCCCATATTATCTTCTGTTTGTCTTCTACAATAGTTGTTCCCTATGCTTAGGAGTGTTTTGAAGTGTGTTGGTGATGAACACACTGTGTTATTACTTTACAGTCATATTATTTTGACCCAAACAGCATCACGTGGTTTGATCACTGACCTTATTTATCAGGTCCCAACACAAAATGACCTTTTCTTGATGTTTTGGGGGGAATACATAAGATGGACATTTAGGGGGTGATCTCCAACCTCAGAATTTATAATCTATGAGTAGAAGTAGATTATCTAGTAAGGGATTTCAATGTTTCCAAAAATCAAGTTTTGCCAATTTTGAGTATATTCAAAAGTATGGAATGTGGAGTGCTGATGAATGAGACAGTTGGAGAAAAGTTGGTAGTAGCAAGAGTTTTGAACAATATACATTCAGCCCTTTCCAGAAATTCTATCTCTAGAAATTAAAATAACTACTGGAAGTTAAAATCCTTCTCCCATTGAAATAAATAAACATGAAAAGAAATTCATGTATAGGCTATTCATTACAATGTCATTTATAAAAACAAATCATGGAAAACATTAAGCTACACCTGGCAATAAATTATTGTGCATCTGTTGAACAAGTATGAAGCCATGAAGATTATAGTGACAATTATATTTAATGATCAGGGGAGATATTTATAACATATTAACTGAAAAAAATCAAGTCACAAAATGTACAGTATGTTTTCCAAATTTGTAAAAAGTATATACATGCATATGTAGGTAATAAGAAAAATAACTGGAGTATATCCCCAAACTCTTCTGTGATTATTTCTCACTGGTAAAATTAACATTGATTCTGTATGTGTTTTGTATTTTTCAAAGTTTTCAATAAAAAGCACGTATTATTCTGAATTTCAAAAACAGTCACTATTTTTTTTTAAGTGATCTGGGTTTTGAAGATGATTACAACAGAAATTTCAAAAATATTTTGGCCATATTTGGGTTATCACATAAAAGCTTTCTGTGCTGATTACTCAGGATTACCTCTGTGTCTTGTCAGTTTCCAGACACATTATTCTATAAAAATGTATTTTAACATATTTGTTTAAATATGGGGAACATTTTCCTAAGGAAAACAGCAATCCAAATAATCTATAGAGAAGCCTCTGGGTGCTGACTCTCTACAAAGCTCTCTGCCACACACTGTGAAGAATGCAAAGTGAATGAGAAACAGCTGAGCTGTCGGGGGCACCCAGATTAGCCGACTTGTCCAAGGTCACCCATCTATGTGTGGACAAAGCCAGAAACGAACAAACAAGGGGCCAAGGATCCTTACGTCCGCTCCGTGACTCTGACACTAGGCCTCACCATGTGGGCGTTGACTTAGCTCGTCCCACTTGTTACCAGATCTGGAGACGCTTAGGGATCTACCGTTAGGCCATCATCCACCCAGGCGTCTTTCCCCTGGCTTCGTTGTTCCCGAGGCCTATCACTGCCTCCACTCCTTCACTCTCCTTTCCCTTCAGTTTTTATTTGTAGTAAGATCCATCATACATCATATCCGAAGACTCCACTAGTTGTAAGCTACTTTGCTAGGAAACACAGCATAACTCCACCCCTCTCGTCCTCCCCAGAATTAATCCCTTTCTTCCCTTTCACCTGATTATGATGTCATTCAGCTTCCTGAGGGTAGTAACACTCTTTGTCGCTATTCTCGATTTTTCAGTTTCTGGATTGTTAACTGACTTCTCATTACGGGAGATGAGACAACATATCTCTCCCCCTCTCCTTCCTCCTTTTACTCTCCACATATGCATAGTCCGCTCATTTCCTTCTCCTCTAGTAGAGTTACATTGTAATTTTGGTTAAATTAATATTATATATTAATACATCGTTATGATTACATAAATTCCGTTTCTAGCTGAGACATCGTGTAAACTACGAGCACTATTCTTTTCCTGCACAACATTTTGTTTTCCCTGGAGTTACAATTGTTTTCATTTGCTTCATTTTTTATGTGTGTAATCACTGCTCAACCTCTCTTCCACAATTGTCTAAATATTCTCTCAAGAGTCTTCCTAAAAACTCTTCTCCTGAGTTTTCATTTCTAACTATAATATTTTTCGTTTCTAAAAGCTCTTCTTTGTAATCTGAATGAACTGAATCTTTATTATAGCATCCTGTTCTTGCTTTTGGTTGCATGATCTCTCATTTCTATAGATATTACTGCTGTTTTGTTTTTCTTCTTAGGTTTTCTTTTTCCTGCACAGTCTCTCTTATCTCCACATTGCTTTAAATCTGTTTGTTCTGGTTTCTATTTTTCAAATTATATGCTAGCTTCCTATGTTTGATAACCCCTGGTTGTCTTCTCTTACATTATCATTGTCTTCTCATATTTTATAATACTTTAGATTTAATTATAAATGCACATATTATTGTCTTCTCACATGGACTATATTGTCTTTTCATAGCTCCTAGAACTGAGTGCATTAATGCATTCTTATAAATTGTGAATTCCATTGTAGGGTCATCAGGTTGGACTATTTACTTGACAAGTTTCTGATGTCAGCATCTTTAGAATTTCTTCTTGAGTTGATACTGTTTTCAAGACCTTTAATCTCTTCTCTGGATGATGAAGGGCTGGCTACCAGTGTATGGGGAGTTGAGTGGGGGAAGATGGCTAAATTTACTGAATTCTCCAATTTTCGATATAATACTCATACCCTCAACTTTTTCTTTTTGTTCCCAGATCAGAGACCCTCTGTCTTACACAATTCAGAAAATAAACCTCCAGTCCTCAGTAAATATAACTGAGGTCTGTTCAGAAATCTTATATAAGAACAGAATTTGTCATGGCTCAGGTCATGATCCTGAGGTCCTGGGATCGAGTCCCACATCGGGCTTCCCACAGGGAGCCTGCTTCTCTCTTTGCCTGGATCTCTGCCTCTCTCTATGTCTCTCATGAATAAATACATAAAATGTTAAAAAAAAAAAAAAAGAAAAGAACCGAATTTGTCTAAGCATGTCTGTCTATAGTCTTGTCACATTTTGGGGAAAAAACATGCTTCAGAATTTCTAAAAGCACGTAACAGTTTGATAAGAATAACTAATAATAGTTAATAAAATATGAAGCATCAAACCTACACATCAATCATGATGGTTTGTATTCCAAACATATAAAGTGTGAACAGCCAACTTCAAATTAGATGGAAGTGGTGATGGGTATTGAAGCCCTTGCTTTCTCAGTACTCAACCCTGAGCATCCTATCCTTTTAAGAGAAGGTGGCCCAGTGTAACATGTCTCCCAAGAGCAGAATCACTCCATGTGAATTATATCCAATGGTCAGCATTGCAATTGCTTCTACTCATATTACTTAGGTAACTCAGAATGCCTTTTCAAGGCCACCTCTCTGAGATCAAGGTGAACTTTAAGGTAAAATGGAATATTTGGTTTCACTGCTAAAGTAAAATTCATCCCTAGCATTTATCTAGAGTGGCAGTGTCTCTAAAGCACTTTGTGCAACAGAATATTCTTTTCTTAGGGTCCTATTTATAAAGACATCAAAGAGTTGAGGGAAAAACATTTCTTTCAACCACAGTGATGAGGCTTCTTTCATGTTTTGAAAGATCTTATGTTTTATTTGGGTTTGAGTATTGTTTTCTTTCTGATGGCATCTCACATTTGAATAGGTCTTGCTAAAAAAATACAAGCCACCTTCCATTTGACCAACTGGGGATAAAATTAATTTCATCAATCAGGCTTTCTAACATTTTTCCATGTAAATTAAGTTTGGAACTTTGAAAAATATGAAATAATCAAGTTACTGTTATTTGAAATAGGTACAGTATGTCATCCTGCAGTTTGGTTTATAATGGGAGCTTATAACCATATTCATTACTATGAACTGTTTCCTGGCTGGCCTTCATTAACCATCTGGCTTTAAACATTGATTTGTGGTTACGTATGTTATTTTTAGGGAAGAGCACCTGAACATCTATCGAAAACATTTGTTTCATCTTGCTCTACATATTTTTAAAGGGCATGATTCTCAATGTTGTTAAAATCTGGTAGATTCTATTGTATCTTCCTCCTTGACTTGTAATCATATACAATTTATTCAAAGAAAATGCCAGTCCAGTTATCAAGTCTTGGTCCTAATGCTTCTTTTCCTCATGAAATTTCCTAGGTAGTATGATAGGAAAAGAGAGTAGATAGAAGACAAATCTAATCCTATAGATTTTCATTCCAATGTAGTGAAAAACTTTATATACTTTCAGGACTTGGATGTTAGGATGCTTTAAATTAGAGGATGCCAAAATCATTCATTCATTAATTTAGTCAGCAAATATTCACTGAGGACCTTTTAGGGAATAGGTGCTAAAAATGCGGGAGATACAATAGTAAGTAACAAGGCCCTTCCTCCATGTAGCTGGACAACAAACATAGAGAAGGACAAATAATCTATAGATAAGAGTATGAAGGAGATAAATTGGACTTTATAATAGAAAAAATTAGGGGAGGAAGGCTACTTTAGATTTGGTGGTGAGGAAAAGCCTCCCTGAAAATATAAGAACCAAGACCACGTGAACAACCAATAGAAGAAACTTCCTGGTAGAAGAGGCAGTGAGTTCCAAGGACCTCAGTCTATAAAGAGCTTCATGTGGTATGAGACAGAAAAAGGGCCTCTGTGGTTACAGCAGTTAGTGCCAGCAGCTAGTGATAGGGATGAGGTTGGAAGTGCTAGCAGGAGTCAGATCGTATGAGGCCATGGTAGAGTCTGGATTTAATTTTCATTGAGACTTACATTTAAAAATATTATTATGACTATGATGTAGAAAAACAATTCTAGGGGTGCCTGGGTGGCTCAGTCAGTTGAGCATTCCACTCTTGGTTTTGGCTCATTTCATGATCTCAGGGGCCTGGGATCAAGTCTCGTGTTGTAGGGCTCTTCACTCAGCAAGGAGTCTGCTTCTCTCGCCCTCTCCCTTTTCCCCTCCCCCCACTTGCTCTCTTTCTCTCTCTCAAATTAGTAAATAAATCATTAAAAAAAAGCCAAGAAAACCACCCCAAAACCCCCCAAAACTCTAGGAAGGCAAGAGTTAAAAGATAGAAATGACCTAGAAGGCAACTATAAGAGGCAAAGTGGCAGATAGTGATAACCCAGACTAGGGTAATGACCTGGAAATGGAAAGGGATAGACAGGGATGTGGTTTTGGAGTGGGTCAAGATGACACTCTGATATACTGGACGTGAAGTCAGGGAAGGATGGGAAGCAAAGATGGCTTCTAGGATTTTGCATTGGACAAATGCATATATGAAGATGCCATTTACTGAGATGGGGAGTTCTGGAAGAGGAAGGGATAGATGCACCAGGAATTCACTTTTTAACAACATAAAATTCTGAGGTGTCTACTACATTCTAAGATGAAAACAGTGGATGGAAGTTGAATATGCATTTTGAGGGGTATAAATGCATCAAGATAAATGAAGATTACCCAGGGGAAAAGTGTAAACCAAGAGAAGGCCCCGAATAAGTACTGTACTGGTGATATTCCAGGAAGGAAACAAAAATCATAATAATTAGAATTATAGTTGACTAGAACAATGCAGGGATTGGAGGTGACCATCCCTGTGTAGTTGAAAGTCTACTTTTAACTTTTGACTCCCCATAAACTTAACTACAAATAGCCTACTATTGACTGGAAGCCTTATGATAACACAATCAATTAACACGTAACATATACTTTGTATATGTATTAAATGCTATATTCTCATAGCCAAGTAAACTAGATAACAGAAGATATTATTAAGAAAACGATAAGGAAGGAATAATACATTTACAGTGATGTACTGTATTTATGGGAAAAAATCCGCTAAGTGTATTTATGCAGTGCAAACATGTAGTGTTTGGGGGTTAGCTGTTTAGAGAACTGGTTATGTAGAAGCTAGAAGGCTGAAGGAGCAAAAGGAATATGCTGAAGTGCCTAGAAACTAATGACTGTAGGAAGCAGCTACTACTCTCAAGCTTGGAGAACTTAGGGACGAAGCCCTAAACCAGAACCTCTGAGCTAGGAGGAGGGACCCTACAGATCTAGTGGGTGGGCCTCTGGGAGAAAACTCCATGCAGTTTTGGTGCTTGACTCCTGGAGGAGGCGCATAGCCCAGTGGGCTCCCCCAGGTGCAGGAGGAGTAGCACAGTTGGTAAGGATATGTCACGTGCTGCCCTACGAGGACTGCCAGGGGCCTCAGCTTGGCTGCTACTAGGCAGCTTGGTGAGAAAGGAACGCTGAGTGCTGGAAGAAGTCGTGGCCAACTATTATTGAAGCCTATTACTGAGCATTGTTGATAGGAAGTAGGAAAAAGGAGATAAGCCCGTCCTCCTCTCCTTGCTGCTTCCAATGTTCCTCTGGTGATCCCACTGGTAGAACCTAATAGGAAGCCAGTTGGCAAGGAAGTCTTGGAGATATGGTTTGATTAATCCCAACCCACTAGTTGAGAAGGTAGGCTGGAGCTGGGAAATGGCTTCTGAATATTCCCTGATTTTCAATGTGAAGTGACAATTTTGCTTTCAGAGCAGCTCTTGCATGACTATTAAGTGAAGGCTATTAAGGAGGCATTATTAATTACACTGACGGTCCTGCAGGGGCAGAGTAATACCTCCTTGCCTATCAGCAGACCTGGGTCAGGCACGGTGTCCTGCCTTGTTTTTCTCTCATGCTGAAACCAGAACATGAGTTACCTTTCTCATCCTCCCCTGGAAGAATCAGCCTAACATTTTCTTGGGTACTTTCTAGAAATAATTTTTGCATATAGGATAATCTCCTTTATTCGCCCATTTATTCAATATTTATTAAGAACCTAGTCTCTGGGGGCACCTGGGTTGCTCAGTAGTTTAAGCATCTGCCTCTGGCTCAGGTCATGATCCCAGGGTCCTGGGATGGAGCCCCATGTCAGGCTCCCTGCTCAGCACAGAGTCTGCTTCTCCTTCTCTCTCTGCCCCTCTTCCCGCTAGCTGTTCCTTTCTCTCAAATAAATAAACTCTTTAAAAGAAACCACCAACAACAAAAAACAAAAAAGAACCTTTTCTCTATATTTGGCGCAGCTCCAAATATTGGAGGCATAGAGATGAACATGACAAAATTCCTGTCCTTTTGGACCTTAAATCCTAATAAGCTGAAGTGTGTGCCGGAGGGAAGGGTTGGTAATAAGCCTATAAAACAATTTTTAAAATGAGATGTTTTTAAGTACTGCTACATCCTATGAGGAAAATCAACCCCTGGGTGACTCAACACAAGTGATAGAGTTGGGGCACTGTAGCTATTTCAGACTCCGACTCACAGACATATTAGTAGTATCACACTGTTCCTAGCAAAACAGACTGATTCCTTCAGTAAGATAGGGCTACTATCAGGGAAAAGGCCTCTCTAAAGAGGAGGAATTTACACTAAAACCTAGAAAATGAGCAGAAAATCACAAGACATTCACAGAGAAGAGATAGCAAGTACAAAGGCCCTGGGGCTTAAATAGGCCTGGCTTATCAGAAAGCCAGAAAGGCCTTCTCTCCTAGCTGGGGGAAGGCTGGAGGACAGTGGATGAGGAGGAGTGGCAAAGTATCCGGCCTTTCCCATACCCACCTTATTGCGTTTAGCGAAATACCTTGGAAATCAGTCCCTATCAGAACGTCCCTCTTCTTAGTGACTGCGTGATATCCTATTGGACAGGCAAAAATTCATCTCAGCATTTCACTGGTGTCAGATGTTTAGAC
The DNA here is from genome assembly GCF_011100685.1 of Canis lupus familiaris. NCBI lineage: Eukaryota > Metazoa > Chordata > Mammalia > Carnivora > Canidae > Canis > Canis lupus. The sequence goes on along the minus strand of NC_049224.1, from coordinate 2,663,761 downwards.
TGTCTGCATTCTTTGGTTCTTACAAATAGTCTTTACGCTGTAATAAACATCATTTTACATACAGTTCTGCAGGTTAGGGTGATTATATCTGTAAGGAAGTCTTGGAGATGTGTGTGCATTATCAATTTTGCCATATATTCATTTTATGTTTTGGTAGATTTGTCCAAACAGACTTCTAAAATTTTTTATCAATTTCCATTTCCACCAACAATAGCGCCTTCACCCTCATCTCTCCCCTGAGCCATAAAATGTCCGCCTCTTTACTCAGTCTGTCACATGAAAATGGGATCTCGCTACAGTTCTATTTTGTCTTATTTTCCTTATTAGGGAGATCCAGTTTATTTTCATGTGTTTAAAAGACATTTGCTTTTTGTATACTTGTAAGTTCTCAGCTCCTGTTTTTAGCCAATTTCCACTGGATTACTAAGTTTATTTCTGTAATGGCTTCATTGCCGGTTGTTTCCTCCAGCCAAACCACAGGGTTTGAGATCATGCCTGTGCATGACGGGAGGGAGCAATGAAGACCCTTCCCTTCAACACTCTTGCCCCCACCGTACACTACTGCCTTCGCGACCAGTCTACAAATTGTTGTGGGGATTTTGGATTCCTCCTTGTGCTCTGGGCGAGGAAGGTGAAACAGAGTATTTCTAGTGGAGGAGTGGGGATGGGAACCAAGATTCCACCTCTATTTCCCCACCACCTACCTCCAGGTTCTAAACCTTTGGCACAGAGCTGAGAAATACCTCCCACCTACAAGGTATTTTGAGAAAATCCAAATGTGATCACAGAGCTTTCTTCCCAGTTCCATGTATTTCTTTTCCCTGACACAAACTACAGAAGTTCTTGGTGGTAATCTGTCTCATGCTTGTACTTCTGGCTGGAGGGACATGTGACGATGTTTCTAGTATGCATTCAATGTCGTTATAGCTGTGAGTAATAGGACACAACTATGTTAATCAGAAGAATCGAGAAGAGTATAATATAGTACCTGTCTCAAAGTCCTTCTGCATCGCTCCCCTCTCCCTAATTTACTTCCTGATTCAAACACACATCCACTATTTTGTATATATACCGGAATCTATGTTTGCCATGATTTAAATACAGTAATCAGAGAGGTATTTTTCTCACCAGAAATGATTAAGCGAAGATGCATAACTCTGGAGATCGAATGATTACACATACGGAATATGATTCCATAGTGGAGACCCCCGCCCCCCAATTGAGGTCATTGTAAATAAGCAGGTAGTCGCAGGTTTAACTAAATCCATTCCCATTTTCCCAAACTACAGATCACATATGCTCTGTCATATGAACTTGTGCAGAGAATCTGAATGAGGTGAGAAGAACCTTTATAAAAAGGTAAAAAGTCATCTCTAGGGATTTCAAAGTCTCCCTTCAGCAATACTTTAATTTTAGGGCCTCTGCAACAAGAGAGTCATGCTCTAAAATTTAGAATTACTAAGTGTTAATTATAATATAATTTACAAGTTCTCCATTTTACTTCTTGCCTGTGTCCTACCTTTAATTAATGTTTCTCTTTGAGCTAGGAGAGCAGTAATTTTCTTGACTGTTTCTTGGTGAAGAGATTTGCTATTCTTTCCAGATCTTGATCTTTAGCTTTTTTTCTGCTAAGAGAAACCTACAAAAAACAAAACAAAACAAAACAAAAAAAAGAGTTCAGAGTCAAACACAGCGATTCTATACTCTGAAATATTGTTAACATGTTGTCAGTCTCAGAACTTCCCTGAACTAGTGCTGAACAATATTTTCTACTTCTCTTTGGCTATCCTTAACTCATTCATGTGTTGAAATCCTAACCACCAAAGATGATAGAATTAGAAGGGAAGTAGTTAGTTTACAAAGGTGAAGCCTCATGAATGGGATTGCGTACCTTATAAAAGAGGCTAAGACCTATGTGATTCCTACTTGGTAGGTAAAGAAATGCAGGGTTACATGACGATCGTCCAGGACCCTACAAACAGTAACAACCGTAGGACCAAAATACAAACCCAATTTTATTATTCTAAATCTGTATCTTTCTCGTTACCGTGCTACATGGTGCACATGTCCTTCCTTCAGAAGCTTCTGGAGGTAGCATTGCTGATATTGCCACCTTACTGATCCTTGCCATCTGTGTCACGAATCATGAAATACGTTCACAAACGAATTCACTAAATAGACTGATACGATATTCCCTTTATCTGTTAATAACAGAAAGACAAACTCAGACTATACCCCAAAGTTTTCTATAGCTACGCTTCAGCAGTAGCAACTTTAAAATCCAATTAAGTCCCATACATGGAGGAGTCAGACTCATCCCTCAAAGCAAGCTAACACACATCTTCCCAATGATGTTATCTCCACCACATATTTTCCTTTCTTGCAACAACCCAAATTATCATGGTGTTCCCTGCAGAGCCAAATTTAATATATGGGAAGCCAAGTTGTGATAAGCTTGAGAAAGAGATAAAGCTAGGTGTGTATTGCTGGCATAACAATACAAGCTGACTACTTGGGAATGATTTACCCAAAGGCAGAACTGAAACATGGTAGAGAGGCCAGGCCTGGGCGAGAAGAAGCACACATAGTAACTGTGATTGTAAACCAATAACATCAGGACGGGGTAGGACTTCACTCAGTACTTTTGGACCCCTGAAGTGATATAGGTCCTGATTTGGAACTGGACAAAGAGAGGCTTCCACATTCTGGATGTCATTGGTCACATTACCCTGGCTGGACCACTGAGGCTCAGTTTGGGGACTTTTGTTGGGATCACAGGAAAACAACAACAACAAGACCCTCCTTTTTATAAGTCCTTTCTAGCTTCCTCCTCCCCTCCCATCTTCCCTCCTCACCCCTTTCCTTTCATATTTGATGCTGGGAGTATGTAAGTCTCTGTAGAGCTTGTAGGTCTACAGCACTGAAACACCTAAGAGTTGAGCCAATAAAGAGAAAAGCTGAGTAAATAAATGGAGGAAAACTGAATCCTAATATCCTGTCAAAGCCTGGATTTGGCCGTGCCTGAAGTGAGAGCCACATACTCCTTAGATAATTATGTCCATAAATTCCTTTCGTTGTTCTCTCCCTCTTGCTCTGTTTCTTTTTCCAGCACCTTGATGTGTGTTTGTCACTTGCTGCTAAGAGTTCTGATTCAGAAAAATAGCAATCAACTTTTTTTTTTTCTCAGTGATTTTGTATCTCTTTGTCCAAAAAGTTATAGGTTATTAGGGACAGTGACCATTTACCCTGTAAATCCTTAGCTGTGCCGTCCACAAGATTCAGTCTTGTCCCCTCTCTTGGTGTTTATTGAACAACTGAAACATGTTTTGAGGAAACCATAGCCTAGACTGATTTAAAATTTTATTCCTTAATGAAAACCAAATTCTATTACGAAATCCTGAGGCCAGAAACAGTTAAATGCTTGCAAAGTTAATGGCATTTTCGGTGGCTGTAATAAAGTACAATCTTTTATTTTAAAGATCACAGCCGTTTAAAATGATCCAATAAACATGGTGTACTGACTTCATTACAACACTTTAAGTCTTTTTCACCCTGCTCCTTTCCCTGGAAAAAACACTTCAGTTTCAGGGAGATTCCATGAGTAGGTAGTTTTGCATGGTTTACTTAATATTTAGAGCTGGAAAGAGAAGCACGGCTCCTGAAAGTAAAGGTCTGAAACCCTCAGGGTGGAAACACTTTCTAATTGACTTTTCTTTTGCTCTTTACTCATTCATTCATTCTTTCCTCCAACAGCAGGAACAAGAGAAATTTTCAGGAGCTGCAGACTTGATATGGCTTAGCAAGACATGTTCTCACTGTCTAGAGGCAGAGAGGGCTGAACAAGCCAATTATTAGAGGGCTTTTTGTTTTCCTTACTTTAAAAGTCAGTGATATTTAATTTGAGAATTCCTAGCTTCCAAAGTGATGGGTTGAATTTTGGATAAGCAGTTTAAACCAGAAACCAGTTTGCAAGTCAAAAAAACGTTCGACCCTTGAGCAGTGTGAGGGTTGAGGCACCCATCCCCCATGCCGTTGAAAGAAAGCCCTAGTAACTTCTGAGCCCCAGAAAATTAACTACTTAATAATCTACTGTTGAGCGGAAGCTTCCCAATAACAGACAGTTGATTAACACATACTTCATATGTTATATGTATTACACACTGTTTTCTTATAATAAAGCAAGCTGGAGAAAAGAAAATATGGGATAATTGCATTAGGAAAATCATAAGGAAGAGAAAATACATTTATAATGTTGTCCTGCATGTATCAAAAAAAATCCACATATAAGTGGACCTGCACAGTTCAAACCCATGTTGCTCAAGGGTCAACTGTATATTGATTTATCTGGTTTTGGTTACATATAAACACCTATATCTAATATTGCCCTGATGAGTAGGCTAAGGCTTAAAATAAAGCCATACAAACACTTTCTTTTTTTTTTTATTAAAAATTTTATTTATTTATTCATAGAGACAGAGAGAGAGAGAGAGAGAGAGAGAGAGGCAGAGACACAGGCAGAGGGAGAAGCAGGCTCCATGCAGAGAGCCTGATGTGGGACTCGATCCAGGGTCTCCAGGATCATCCCCTGGGCTGCAGGCGGCACTAAACCGCTGCGCCACCGGGGCTGCCCCCAAACACTTTCATACATATATATTTTAAAGTCAATGTGTGACCTATGGTAAGTGTTAAAAGAAGTGGTAAGAAAACCAACACCTGTTGGGCGTTAATGTGCAAGGTACTTCTTAAGTTTTTTTCAATTAATTCCCCGAACATCCTGTGAGGTTGGCATAGTTATCCCAAGGGGCCACCCTGCTCTCTTGCTCCCCCCAGGCAGGCCCCGCCCTCCCAGGCAGTTGTAAGGACAGGGAGGGCCCTGTAGGAGACCTGCCAGTTCCAAACCTCTACAAGTGGGCACTCGCCACTTCCCAGCCCAGGATCCTAGATTTCTGGGGTTTCCCTCCAAGCAGCGGTATGATTAACAAGGTGATGAATGTAGATGTGCAACTACCTGACCTATTACTTAGCTCTGCTTCTCATCAAACTCAACCCTAAGAAGCCTCAGGTCTTTAGTACCAGTTGCTCTCCCTGGGCTCAAGACCATGGTAACCTTTCCTGCATAATAATATTTTCCATCTGGCCGTAGATCTCCATGTAGAACCTAATCCCCTTCCAAACTCTCTCAGATAATTCTTAGGACAAAATAACCATAGTTAGAAGGAATCATTTTCCTTGTAATGTTATCATGTTAAAGCACAGATCCTATTGTCAGGGAGACCTGAGGTACTGTGTAAGTATGTACTTCTGACCAAGACCTTTATTTCTATCTCGCCAGAGTCCCATTTTGCTCCTGAGATCCCCACTGTGGGTCAAAAGAGTGATGATATCATAGTTCTGCCTCTTTCTTTCCTTAGTTTGTCTTTGTCTCTCCCTGTGCTCTGGTTAATCTCTGCAGTTCCTCTCCTTTATTAGATAAGCTTCTGCTATTTCTACTGGTTAGGCCTAGTTATCCTCCTATATTACAGATGACTCCGCTCAGCTCTCTCAATAATTCTCATTTTACAAATGAAGACAATGATGTTCAGAGAAGTTAGTTACATCACTAGTTAACACTAAGGCAAAGATTTTAATTCGAAACCGTTTTATTCCAAAGCCCATATGCTTTGCTTCATACTCTGTGGCTCCTCTTATGATTGCATCATTTGTGACTGACTCAGAAAATTAAATTGTAAGGCAATGGACGTTTGGATTATTTAACATGAATCATCCCCTATGGCCAATTATCCTGCTGTTGAACATTTTCAACAACATATAAATAAAATGTACATGTTCACACATTATAATATTTTTCATTATTATTATTTCACTTACAGACATCTAAAATTGATTTGTTTTCTCCCCAGATTTTTAGTAAGAATCAATCATTTCATATAGCCTTGCAATTTTTAAGAAAATTATGCTGCTTTTACAAAAATCTTGCGGAAAAATCTTCTCCAGGGTAACAAAAAACTGTTACCTCTAGTTTCCTCAAAATAAGTTCTGCCCTTGGTTCAATTTACATGATCTTACTGGTGTTGGTATCTGTAAATACAACTATTGATGAAGTTCCCACGCCAGGTTCCAAGTGGCCAATAACCAGAGTTAGCACTGGAAGTTGAGAATACTTAAGGTTATCTACATTTTGACGTTTTGCTTGTGGTTTATTTTCTGCAAAGTTCTTCTTACTTTGATGGACAGGGTTTTATTCTATTTGAGAGATCTTAGGATGATCTAATCTCATAAATGATTATTATTTTGGGCCATATAAAAGAATATATCCTTGAACTTCTGTTTCTTTTAGATGAAAGTTATTGCTAAAGTAGTTCTCGAGTTTCTCAGAGTCAGTATACAATATGTGTATCAGTGTTATAGCCAATTATCTCCACGAAGTCTTGTTTTATTTCTAATTTATGCATTTAATCAGATTGACCTGCTAGCAAACCAGACTGTGGAAGAACTTAGTTATATTCACTCACTTACTGCTCATTCATCCAAATTATCTGAGCATCTACTACAGATTGGTCACCATGCTGGATCCTGAGGATAAAATAGCACACAGTTGATAAAGTCTCTGCCCTCATGGATTCCAATTAGGAAGACAGATGACAAGCTAGTAAATAGCTCACCCACGCTTCCCACTTTGGAGTAATAGAGGAGAACTTGAGAAGCAAAAAATGGTGAAAATAAAAACTGGAAGTCCAAGAATCTAAACTGTCAGGGTCTGATTGGTTCATGCTTCAAAAATATGGCCTTTGACACCTATTCATGAATCGTGGCCTTAGCCCTTTTGTTGTTTCATCAGAACAGTTACTGTCTACTTTGCCTTGCCCAGCAGAGTGGCCTGCTTGACCCAGTTAAGATCACGAAGCAGGCAAAATCAGCATTAGTTATTTATTTGCTCATTCCCACAAACATGTTTCAGTTCTGTGAAACCCTTTTGGAAGGCAAGGGTTGTTGTGAATCTTAGAAATTGTCCAGAGAAGGATTCCTACTTCTGAGTTGTACAGTACTAATAGCAATAGGTCAATAATCTTACCGGAACAAATGGAAAATATTACCAAAGTCCTTTTCAGACGTATGGGAGAGCTGTGAAAGCAACAAAGGCTAAGTGAATCAAACCTCTGGAGAGAATGATCTGCCATGATCTGATGATAGCCACCTCGTTTCCTCCATGGTATTGGTCAGTTTGGAGAATGCATGGGTGCTTGGGCCCGACCCAGGGAGAGGGGGTCTACTGGAAGGATCACAACCAGGAAAGCTTCTGGTAAGCGTGGGGAGTGCTAGAAAGTTGAGGGGCCTCAAACGAATGCCTGGTTCTCCTCCCAGTATTGGAATCTCCCACAGTCTCCCAGAGCTAAGGAAACCAATTCTCATCCGGGGAGAGGTTTATCTCAAACACACCGCCAGTCTCCTGGCGAAGAGATTTGTCAAATATCGAAGCTGCATGTGACAGGCAGACAACAAATAAACTGAAAACTTCTGAAGGGCAGAAATGTATCTCCTGCAGCTTTCCAGTGGCTACTGCCTGTAGTGAAAAGCCTGGGATAGCCAGGTGCCAGGACCGTGATGCAACCCCAAGTAGACGGAGTCTCCCCGACAGGTTAGCCCAGTCTACTTCCTGGTTATATGTGATTGGGTCCCATTCTCTGCCAAGTAGGGGGCCCCACATTAGTCCGCTTGGGCTGCCATGACAAAGTACTGTGGACTGCCTGGGTCCTTTAGAGAAGCAGAAATTTATTTCCCACAGACATAGAAGCTGGGAGTGCAAGATCAAGGTTCTGGCCAATTCGATTTCTGGTGAGAGTTTTCTTCCGGGCTTTCTGGTGGTCTCCTTCTTTCTGTGCCCTTATATGGCCTTTCCTCAGTACATAACAACATGGGACACAGGGGATAAGCTCTACTTTATTATAAGGGCACTAAACCTTTCAGATTAGGGCCCCACTCTTAGGACCTCATTGAATCTTAACTATTTCCTTAGAGACCCCATCTCTACATACAATCACATTGGGCATTAGAGCTTCAATATATGGATTTTGGAGGACACAGTTCATCCACAGAGGGAATAGAAAGAGAAAATTTTTCTTGTGGAATATAATGATATCTGGAGCCTCTATGGATCTTTTATACACAGTATCCTACCTACTACACTGTGAAGAAGTAAGGTCATATGACCAATAATCAGGAGGAAAAAAAAACCAACAGAAGCAAATAGACAGATGATCCACATAATTGAAGTTAGCAGATAAGAACTTCAAAGCTGCGATAATTGTGGACTTGTGGGTAGCTGAAAATACGGACAGCTGCCTAACTACTTCCCTCTTGAGATTTTTTCCTCAAATGATTCCAAACAATAAGATAGGATATGTAAATCTACACAAAACCATATTCTCAGCATAACTTGAAGACGGAGAATGCCAAAACTTTAAAATGACTGTGACTAGAAAGAGAAGAGTCACCACATCCCAGTGAATGATCTCTCACTCTGGTTCGACCCCTACATGGTCACGAGGCTCTGTAGTGAGCCAAAGCAGACTGAGAAATGCTCTAGGAAAGCCAAAAAAGGAAAATCAGCAAGAGGGCTTAAGGTTCATCAGAAGCTGCCATCAAAGAGACTAAGTTCTCCCTCCATCTGAAAACAGGATAACAGTGTCCATGAAGAGCATAATATGGCCTCAGAGAAAGGACCTCAAAATACGTGTGATTAAGAGCACCAAGTTACTTAAAGGGCATCATTCAAAACATATTGTTGAAGGGGAGAAAAAAAGACAAAAAGCACTCTGTAATTGGGTTGTGAAGGGAAAAAGAAGCAAATGGTGAAAAATATAGGGTCCTAATAACAAATTTATTCAGAGCCATTGCAAAAAATCAGGCCAGAAATTTCTACATATACCCACTGAGTAACAACCCACCTCCCATGAGAAGCAGAAGAAATTTTTTAGTCAACACTCCAAACAGAATCATATAAACTCATTCAAGCATTCGAAGATACAAGAAAATCCCTTAAATTAGAAATTCAAACACAAAGAACATTACAGGATGAGAACTGGAAGAAAGAGAGTTGATTGAATTCAGAAGGAAATGGATTGAAAAGATAAAAATATCCCAAACCTAAAAACTATACATTATACAGTGGCCAAGGGAAAAGAGGCTCATGTAAAAATTTAATAGGCATAGAAGGCAGGGAAAGAAATAAGAGAATAAAGTAAAAAGAAAGAAAAAATGGTTGGAGAGAAAGTAATGAGCACATAAGGAAGGCAAAGGACAGCATAGAAAAAGAGAACTACAAACCAATATCCTCTTGGTGATGATGCAAAATACTAAATAGATATTAGTGAGCAGAATATAATACTAATACTAATATGCCATGAGCCTGCAGGATTTATTCGAGGAATGCAAGGGTTTTTTTCTATATTAAGAAATCTATTAGAGACACCTGGGTGGCTCAGTGGTTGAGCATCTGCCTTCGGCCCAGGTCATGACCCTGGAGTCCAGGGATTGAGTCCCACATCGGGCTCCCTGCATGGAGCCTGCTTCTCCCTCTGCCTCTCTGCCTCTGTCTCTCATGAATAAATAAATAAAATCTTAAAAAAAAAAAAGAAATCTATTAGTATGTGTTATAAAGAAATTAAAAGATCACATGGTTATCTTCATTGATACTGAAAAAACCTAAGTCGAAAGCGAAAACCCATTCACAATAAAAACACTCAAAAATAGGAATTAATACTCTCTCAACAGGATCAAATTTATGTGTGTGTGTGTGTATGTGTGTGTGTGTATAGAAAGAGAGAACTGTCTTTCATATAAGAAAATAGGGAATATAAGAAACTATATATGTATCTGCTAATTTCTGGCAAAAAAACAAAAAACAAAATTGTGGAAGAATCATGCTAATGTTAAAGAAGCCAGGTGCCTCTGGGGTGGGGCAGTGTGGAAAAGGGATAGAAAGAATGGGGGGCTGACAGCTCCCCAAGGAGACCTTCATGCACAGCTGTGTATGGGACCCGCGGCGGCCGGGGGTTCGGCACAACTCGAGGCCTACAGGCAGCTTTCCCTCGGGGCTGGACACGGGAGGCCAGCAGAAATGCCATGCTCATTCCCTACTGCTGAGCTTTTACACACCAACTAGATTTCTTCATTTGTAAACTGTCATAGGGTTTCCCTCATACATGGAATATAAGAAACGGGGAAAGGGATTATAAGGGAAAGGAGGGGAACCGAGTGGGAAAGATTCGAGAGGGAGACAAACTGTGAGAGACCCCTAACTCTGGGCACTGAACAAAGGGTTGCAGAAAGGCAGGTGGGCGGGGGGGATGGGGTGACTGGGTGAGGGTCACTGAGGGGGGCATGTGATGGGATGAGCATTGAGCGTTATACTATATGTTGGCAAACTGAGTTTAAATTAAGCACAATGTAAAAAAAATTAATTAATTTAAAAAATAAAATAAGACAGCATGTAGTTCTCTGGCTAGATTTTTTTTGACCTTAAAATAACTTAATATCCCATTTAGACCAATGGTTAAAAACAAAATCAATGTTAAGTACCAAATGAGTACTTTTATTTCTAATCTGTCAATTATGAGTTTATAACCACTCCCCTTTGACACCCAGCAGGCACTTTTCAGTGCAGTGCACAAGCCAACAAGCAAACTCTTTGCAGGGCGACTTTGTAGAGGGGTTAATGGGATTCCCCAGTCTCTCTGAGCACTGATTGCCTTGAGTTAGCTTCAGTTTGTGATGAGCTAACTGGAAGACTAGGAATCCCTCTATCCTACATTTCACCTTCCTATGGGCCAAGCACACTTCTTGAGCAACTGCTAAGCCAGCTCGGGAGCCTTCTCTTATCACCTGCCATGGCTTCCATTGGGCCTCATTTGCTACAAGGACATGTGACCACCACGGGCCCTATGTCCCGATTACCCTGATGTAACTCTATTTAAATCTGTACATTTTAATTTAAGCTGCTAATGTTACTTAGCTTTGTTTCCTTGGTATAAGCAAATGAATTAGAGCTGAACTAGAATTCTAACTCTTGCTTACAGACTTCAAACCCGAGCCTTGGTTCTCCCATTTGTAAAGTTGGAGTAATAATAACTGTACATAATAAAACCCAAGTCACAGTGCCGATTATTAGTAACAATAAATAGATGTTAGTGTGACCATTAAAAAATTTAATCTTCCTTCCATAGTCAGTAAGAAGTCATTTTCTAATATATATATATATATATTTTAATAACAGAACTGTGTTTCCCAAGATCATTTCTGTCAGTCAAGATTTGTGATCAAAAGCAACAGAAACGAACTCTGGCTGATTAAAGCAGAAAATTATTTAATTGAAGGATACTGGACAGGTCATACAATCTCCAGAAAAGTGTGAGAAGCAAGTTTGGGGGCTATATAATCTGGAAAAAAATGCTCCAAACTAAGCCCCAGGATGACTGAGAGCCACATTCCTGCAACAGGTGGTACATCCAACTTCTCTGATCTTAGAGCCAGGATGATGACACTAGCCTCTGGATGTGGCCTTGCTAGGATGGAGTCTTTGCATCCCCTTTTAAAAATTTTTATGTAAATCTATCAGTTGATGGACATTTGCACTCTTTGCATAATTTGGCTATTGTTGATATAGCTGCTATAAACATCAGGGTATGTATATGTTCTTATAAACATCAATCCCTTTGAATTAGTATTTTTGTATCCTTTCGGTAAATACCTAGTTGTGCAAGTGCTGGGTCCTAGGGCAGCTCTATTTTGAACTTTGTGAGGACCCCCCATACTGTTTCCCAGCATGGCTGCACCAGTTTGCATCCCCACCAGCAGTGCACAAGGGCTCCCCTCTCTCCACATCCTCACCAACACCTGTTGTTTCCCCTGTTGTTAATTTTAGTCATTCTGACTGGTGAGAGGTGGTATCTCATTATGGTTTTGATTTGTATTCCTGATGAGCGATGTTGAGCATATTTTCATTTGTCTTTTGGCCATCTGGATGTCTTCTTTGAAGAAATGTTTATTCATGTCTTCGGCTCATTTTTAATTGGATTATTTGTTTTTGGTGTGTTGAATTTTCTAAGTTCTTTGTTTTGGATACTAGCCCTTTATCTGATAGGTCATTTGCAAATATCTTCTCCCATTCTGTAGGTTGTCTTTTAGCTCTGTTGACTGTTTCTTTTGCTGTGCAGAAGCTTTTAATCTTGATGAAGCTCCAATAGCTTATTTTTGCTTTTGTTTCCTTTCCCTCAGGAGACATGTCTAATAAGGAGCTGCTACGGCCAATGTCAAAGAGGCTGCTGCCTGTGTTCTCCTCCAGGATTTTAATGGTTTCCTGTCTCACATTTAGGTTTTTCATCCATTTTGAATTTATTTTTGTGTATGGTGTAAGAGAATGGTCCAGTCTCATTCTTTTGAATGTTTCTGTCCAGTTTTCCCAACACCACTTGTTGAAGAGACTGCCTTTTCCCCATTGGTTATTCTTTCCTGCTTTGTCAAAGATTAGTTGACCATATAACTGTGGATCCATTTCTGAGTTTTCTATTCTGTTCCATTGATCTATGTGTCTGTTTCTGTGCCAGTACCATCCTGTCTTGATCACTACAGCTCTGTAATAGAACTTGAAGTCTGGAATTGTGATGCCTCCAGCTTTGCTTTTCTTTTTTCAAGGTTGCTTTGGCTATTGGGGTTTCTTTGTGGTTCACTTACAAATTTTAGGATTGTTTGTTCTAACTCTGTGAAAAATGTTGTTGGAATTTTGATAGGGATTGCATTAAGTATGTAGATTGCTTTGGGCAATATAGACATTTTAACAATATTTATTCTTCCAATCCATAAGCATGGAATGTTTTTCCATTTCTTTGTGTCATCTCAATTTCTTTCATGAGTATTTTAGTTTTCAGAGTATGGATCTTTGACCTCTCTGGCTAGGTTTATTCCTAGGTATTGTAAGGGTTTTGGTGCAATTGTTTTTTGTTTTGTTTAAGTTTTTATTTATTTAATTTTTTAATCCAACATGGGGCTTGAACTCACGGGCCCAAGATCAAGAGTCACATGCTCTTCTGACTGAGCCAGCCAGGCTCCCCCTTTGGCGCAACTGTAAGTGGGATTGACTGATTCCTTGAGTTCCCTTTCTGATGCTTCATTTTTGGTGTATACAAATGCAACAGACTTCTGTACATTAATTTTGCATCCTGCGACTTCACTGAATTCATTATCAGTTCAATCTATTTTTTTGGTAGACTCTTTTGGGTTTTCTTCCTTTTTTTTTTTTTTTTTAAAGATGTTATTCATTTATTCATGAGAGACACAGAGAGATAGAGGCAGAGACACAGGCAGAGGGAGAAGCAGGCTTCATGCAGGGAGCCCTGGGCCAAAGGCAGGCGCTAAACTGCTGAGCCACCCAGGGATCCCGGGTTTTCTATATAGAGTAGAATGTCATCTGCAAATAGTGAGTTTGACTTCTTTGTGATTTGAATGCCTTTTATTTCTTTTTATTGTCTGATCGCTGTGACTAGGACTTCTAGTACTACGTTGAATAACAATGGTGTGAGTGGACATCCCTATCTTGTTCTACCTTAGGGGAAATCTCTTTGTTTTTCCCCACTGAGGAGGATACTAGCTATGGATTTTTTGTATATGGATTTTATTATGTTGAGGTTTCCCTCTAAACCTACTTTGTTGAGGGTTTTTTAAAAATCATGAATAGATGTTGTACTTTGTCAAATGCTTTTTCTGCATCAACTGAAAGGATCATATGGTTCTTATCTTTTCTTTTATTAATTTGATGTATCATGTTGATTGATTTGTGAAAACTGAACCACTCTTGCAGCCCAGGAATAAATCCTACTTGATTGTGGTGAATGATTCTTTTAATTTACGTTTGGATCCAGTTTGCTAGTATTTTATTGAGAGTTTTTGCATCCATGTTCATCAGGAGTATGGCTCTGTAGTTCTTTTTTTCAGTGGAATCTTTATCTGGTTTTGGTTTCAGGGAAATGCTGGCCTCATAAGATGAATTTGGAAATTTTCCTCCCATTTCTATTTTTTTGAATAGTTTTAGAAGAATAAGTATTGACTCTTTTTTACATGTCTGGTGGAATTTCCTGTGATGTCATTTGGCCCCAGATTTTTGTTTGTTGGGAGATTCTTGATTAGTGATTCAATTTCTTTGCTGGTATTGGTCTGTTCAAGTTTTCCATTTCTTCCAGTTTCAGTTTTGGTAATTTATATGTTTCTAGGAATTTATCTATTTCTTCTAGGTTGTCCAATTTGTTGGCATATAGTTTTTCATAATATTCTCTTCCAGTTGTTTGTATTTCTGTGCTGTTTGTTCTTACTTCTCTTTAATTTGTGATTTTATTTATTTGGGCCCTTTCTCTTTTCTTTTTTTAAGTCTGGATAGGGGTTATCAATTTTATTAAATTTTTCAAAGAACCGGCTCCTGGTTTCATTTATATGTTCTATTGTGTTTTTGTTGTTGTTGTTGTTGTTTCTTAGTTTATATATCATTTATTTCTAACGCTTTATTATTTCCCTTCTGCTGGCTTTAGACTTCATTTTATTGTTCTTTTTCTAGCTCCATTAAGCATAAGGTTAAGTTGTTTATTTGAGATTTTTCTTGCTTCTTGAGGTAGGCCTGTATCACTATGCACTTCCCTCTTAGAACTGCTTTTGCTGCATCCCAGAGGTTTTGGACTACTGTGTTTTTATCTTCATTTGTTTCCATATATTTTTAAATTTCTTCTTTGATTATCTGGTTTACCCATTCATTTTTCAGTAGCATGTTGTTTAATCTCCAAGTATTTGTGGTCTTTTCAAATTTTTTCTTGTGGTTGACTTCAAGATTCATAGCGGTGTGGTCAGAAAATATGCATAATATGATTTCATTCTTTTTGTACTTGTTGAAGCTTGACTTGTGACCTAGTATGTGATCTAATCTGGAGAATGTCTCATGTGCGCCTGAAAAGAATGTATACTCTGCTGCATTAGGATGGAATGTTCTGGGGCAGCCCAGGTGGCTCAGTGGTTTAGCACTTCCTTTGGCCCAGGGCGTGATCCTGGAGACCCGGGATCGAGTCCCACATTGGACTCCTTGCATGGAGCCTGCTTCTCCCTCTGCCTGTGTCTCAGCCTCTCTCTCTCTCTCTCTCTCTCTCATGAATAAATAAATAAAATCTTTAGGAAAAAAAAAGGATGGAATGTTCTGGATATATCTGTTAAGTCCATCTGGTCCAGTATGTTATTCAAAGCCATTGTTTACCTCATCTCTTGTGGGCAGCATATAGATAGATCTTGTTTTTTTTTTATTCACTCTGACATGCTGCCTTTTGATTGGAATGTTTAGTCCATTTATATTCAGAGTAATTATTGATAGATATATATTTGGTGCCATTTTATTAGTTGTTTTGTCCTTGTTTCTGGAGTTTTTCTCTGTTCCTTTTTTTGTCTTTGTCACTTTTGGTCTTTCCTTTCCATTCAAAGTGTCCTTTTTAACATATCCTGCAGGGCTGATTTAATGGTCATGAAATCCTTCAGTTTTTGTTTTACTGGAAAATCTTTATCTTTCCTTCTATTTTGAATGATAGCCTTGCTGGATAAAATATTCTTGGCTGCATATTTTTCCCATTCAGCGTGTTGAATATATCATGCTACTCCCTTCTGGCTTGCCAAGTTTCTGTTGAGAGATCTGCAGCTAGCCTTATGACTAAGTTAGGGATTTCTTTTGTCTTACTGTTTTTAACATCTTTTCCTATATATATATATATATATATATATATATATATATATATATAGTGATACATTTACATTTTTTAATTTAAACTCAATTTGCCAACATACAGTATATCACCCAGTGCTCATCCCATCAAGTGCCTTTCTCAGTGCCTGTCACCCAGTCACCCCATCCCCTCATCTACCTCCCTTTCCACTACCTTTTGTTTGTTTCCCAGAGTTAGGAGTCTCTCATGGTTTGTCTCCCTCTCTAAAAATCTAATTAAAACAAGTCCTTGTAGTTCCTGATTCTATGTGTCACCAGCTTCTGAATCAGTGTCTGGAATAGGCTTATCAGCTTAGCCATGCTTATGTCTTGTGTCTGTGTGCTGGCTCCAGGGGCAACTAGAAAAATTTCTCTCAGGTGTTTTCATTTTCCCTGAGGGGAGTCAAACCCTGGCTTATAAATGGGGGTCTCCCCAAATAAAAAGGGCTCAGGTACCGATTGGTCAAAAAATGATAAAAGCACACCAAAAAATCTTAGGAGATGCAGTAATCATTGCATGAAAAAATGAGGTTATGTTTCATGACCAAACAAATTGGGTTAGTGCTCTTTTCTGGTCTTTCTTCCACCTATGCCACTTCTGTTCTTTATCTTCACCGCACTTAAACCTTCTCAGTCCTTAGGCAGCTTCTCTCTCTTCTTACTCGGGGGGTATACAGACAGTTCCAGATTTGCAATGGTTCAACTTATGATTTTTGACTTTACATGGAAAGTCATACATATTCAGTAGAAACTGTACTTTGATTTTTGAATTTTGATCTTTTCCTGAGCTAGGGATATTTGGTAAGATCCTCTCTTATGCTGGGTAGTGGCAGCTTGCTGCCACTCCCAGTCAGCCACGTGATCACAAGGATAAATATCCCATATGCTTACAATTGCTCTGCACTCATACAGCCATTCTGTTTTTCACTTTCAGTACAGTATTCAACAAATTACATGACACATTCAACATATTAGAATGAAGGCTTTGTGTTCGATGATTTTGCCAAACTATAGGCTTATGTGAGTGTTCTGAGCTTGTTTCAGGTAAGCTAGGCTGTTATCATGTTTGGTAGTTAGGTGTATTAAGTGCATTTCTGACTTACAATTTTTTCTACTTAGGATGGGTTTATTGGGAGGCAATCCTATTTTAAATCAAGGGAGATCTGTATAATGTTATGTTAGTGAGAGTAATAGCATTAGGCTAAGGATAATCTTGAATCTCCTCTAATTTATTAAAGGAAAAGGCAAATCAATTCTGAAGTTGGCACTATTATTAGCAAATATTTGGTTGGTTTTGATACATTATGAGTCATGACACCATAATGAAAGCATGTTTTAGGTCAAATAGTATCAGAAAAACATTCTGCTCAAAAAGTGCAGGATAGAGTTTGCTATATAAACAACATTAGCACCCAACCAAGGCCTCACTGGGTTGTGCTGTGTCCTTCCCTTCTTTACTTTCTTTTGAGTACCGGAGTTTACGCTATTACTAATATTATTTTGGTGATGTGTCCACTTAAATTTCCAGTATCTTTCTACATAATCTTCAATCAATTCTAAATAATTACAAATTTAAATACAACTTTGTAACTAGCCAACATTAGTTGCTGCTTTCCTCAATTACAATCCTTCCTAAACGATTAAGTCCATAGGCTCATTAATGTACAGTGCTTTCAATTCTAGCCTATTATGTCAATTACAAATCATTTTGTGGCGTCTGGCGGAGCTGATTTGTGAGTTGGGCTATCACCTTATTGAGCTTTTATCCTGTTAATGACCCTGCTGCCACAATTCTCACATCGTTCAATATAAATGAGCTGTGCTTTCAACCTTACCAGAGAGTAGTGTGTGTGTGTGTATGTGTGTGTGTGTGTGTGTTTCCCTTCAGGAAAAAACAAAAAAACTAAACAAAAAAAAAACCCCTCCAGAACACCTACTGTTTTGCTAATATCCCAGATGTCTCTGATTTAAAGGTTAAGTTGAGTGTGCTGCCCTGAGATGGATTGTTGCCTTTAACACACTGGGGGAAATTCCACAGTATTCGCCATTGGCTCTTGCCTCCAGAAAGATAAAGACATTTGTCTAAATTTAACACAGAAATCCCATGAGTACTCCTACTTCTCAATCTGGACCACTTACCTCCATTTTTGATTTCTATTCTCTGATATAGTTTAAATTTCTCCTTTTCACTGGAATGGTTCTTGGTACTTCATTCTGAGCCCCCATTACCAACCCCTTTCTTTCTCATGACTCAGCCTATCTCCAGTTTTCATTCCTCCTAATGAGGGGTGAGAAGCTGTGCCATCTCTCATTGCATTAATAGTGCTAGTCTGGAGGAATCTGAAGTGCATCACCTCTACCTTTTATCATCTCCCTTTTGAAAGTGTTTCCAAAGTTTACCAAATGAAGAAAAGGGAATCGACAGAAGAAAATACAAGTTGCTTATATAATTCCTTAACCTACATATTTCCAAGTCCCAAATAAACAAAGGGTGACCTACATGCATATTTATGAACTTAAATTGTTCCTGTTTGCTTTAAAAACTTCAAAATTTACTACATTTCCATATATCAGGCTTAATGCTATATTATATCTGAACATACAATATAATGTAATATATTTCAATATATTAATAGAAAATATATAATATACTAAACACACAGATATATAACATATATGCTAAATACACACTCATATATATAATTTACTTCTTACAACAATTCTATGATGTAAGCATAATGGGAAATAGAAATTATCTAGTTTGAAGCAATCAATTTGACTGTCTAAAAAATTGGTCCCTAATTTGTATTTGATATTTGTGTCTAAATTACTCCTATAGGTTTTATTCTTCAAGAACCCCTAAAGGAATTGAATAATGTTAGGTGACCTACTAGAATGGCAGTTCTGCTTCTGGTAGCAGAAAATTAGGCTAGAATCCTCCAGAGATTTGCCAGCAAAATTAGCAGCAGAGAGTATAAAAGCAGCAACTAATTCTGCTAGAAAATGAACAGAAGGGAAGGCACTAATCTTATTAGCAGCTATGTCATCAGTCAAAACAGCAAGAATGTAGGAATGAAGCTTTGAAGACTATTTTCTCTTTAAGAGTCCCTGTTTCTCCTCTTCTTTTAAGACCAATGGCAGGATAAAGAATAATGGTAGCAAATAAAATTTAAAAGAGGTGAAAAGGCAGAGTTGTATGATTGTTCTGTCACATAATTCGAGCTGTCCATGGCTCGAGTGACTTGGGGCATTGACAGCCCTGACAGCCCAGATGCCACAAGCAGTTGTCACTGTGTTTAAGTTATATTGAAAGCTTTGAAAAATACTTCCTCTATGTAGGGTTAGCCTGAGTGGGTAGGCTAATGGATTCAAATATGAAGGACATGTACCAAGCCCCAGTATTCTTTAGAGAAGGCAGTCTGTCTTGGGGTTCCCCAGCCCACACAGTCCAGAGCCCATGAAAACACACATTGACCATGGGCATATGTTCTATTCATTGATCTCTATTCATAAAGACTATATTATTGGGTATGTGGCCCAGCAGGGGGGGGCAGTGAGGACACTTTAACTCTCCTTTAATTCAGTGTAAAATTGAGTCAAAAAACCCTAGAGTTTGATGAGAAACCCACTTTCCTTAAAAGAAAGGGACCTCAAAACTATATTTAAAAAAAGATGATCCCACATTTTACTAGTATGGTAGACCTAATCCTGGTTAAATGGTCAAACTTGTTTGTTTACATTGAACTTTTCCCCAGGTATGAATTGACCTGTGAATTTTATTCCTAGCTTTTAGGGTCTCTCATCTGTAAATCTCCAAGCCTCCTTCCAGTGTCGACATTTGGATTTTGAGATTAATCGAGTCAGACTCACAATAACTGGAACAGTTAAAATATGTAGATATAAATGTTTACATGGAGTCTTTTAAGGACATTTAAAAAAATGGCACTTCTGAGTCACCAAATCCCATGACATTAACTTACTTTCCAACCACATACAATCTCTGGTGAATTGATAACAGGGGCAATATGAAATTCAAACTACAATTACTTTACCATTTTCACATTCATTGTTGATAAAATATTCATTTTCTTAAAACCCATATGGCTGTGGATTTTTCCTGAACACAATTAGGGAACTCTAAGTATCAATATGAGTAATTCAGGCTGAATGACAAAACATACCTTTCAAAGAAAACTGTGGTAAAGCTAGAAGTAGTTCTGGAAGGTGAACAAATCCCCATCTAGCACTGTGCTTGGCACAAGAGAACTCAAAAATGTATTTCTCTCTCCTCCTCTGCATTGTCTAGTTTACTCAGAGAAAATCATGGGCTAAATTTAGAATTCTTCACAATGCTACTCTGCTAAGGAAGTTTACCCCAGTTTTTTAAGCTGAGGTAAAGAGACTGGGCTCCCATATTGGCCTACTGTTGGTTTGTATCTGCTTTACTTCTACTCCTATTTTATTTGATTTTTAAAATAATACCCTGATTTTCTTTTTGGAAGTTGACTTTGGCCTACTGAAACTGAGGCGTCTTGTTCCAAGATAGACTCATGCCTGGCTAACCAGCAAACTCAAGCACAATGATTCTTGGCTCAGGTTACCTGGAACTCATCCACCCATAGCCTTAGCGGTAATGTAATTTTATAACCTCCAATTCTTAATAGCCAAAAGAATTCTAGACCTCTTATTTTAGAGCAAAGTCCTTTGCTTTCCATACAGGCAAATTCCATTTTGTGTGGTCAGAGTACCACCAGTGTTATGGCATTTTTTATAGACAATGACAGTCACATACTTGCCTACTGCTTTGACTTCTGAGCTCCCCTCAGGATAAAACACTATTGATTTTGAAGGTCAAAAAGGCTAATGCTTGGAAAAGAATACCAAGAAATATGCAGTTGAGGCAGAGCTAGTAGAAAGCAAATGGAATATAGGAACAACCTTTTATTCCCCCAAGAGAAGGGCTGAGAACTTTTCCAAGAAGAAAGAAGAAAACATAATCTTCTATAAAAGCCCATAGCAGTGCTGTGAAATAGGCCGCTGTCACCGTGTACACCATATTACCGAAAAAGCAAAAAGAACATTGAGTGGTAGACAAATATCTTCTAGATCTCTTTCTTTTGTTTATTTTTTATTTTATTTTTAAATCTCTCTTTCTTTAGAGAGTTAGTATAGCATAATGGACAAGGTTATGGACTCTGGGGTCAAATTGCCTAGTTCCAAATCCCACGATGGCCATTTCTTAGCTGGGTGATCTTGAGCAAGTTACCTAATTTCTCTGTGCCTTAGTTTACTCATTGGTCAAGTGGAGATTAAAGCTATCACATAGGCTTGGTTTGTTTGTTTTATTTTGTTTTTATGGAATTAGTATATGCAAAATGCTAACAACAGGGCCAGGAATTTAATAAATGCTAATTTTATTCTTGTCAGGGAGCACTGGGTCCCTTTATTTGCCTTTATGTCCTCAAGTTTTAGGACCACTTCACAGCTCGTAGATCTATATCTCCATCTCATCCCACTTTAGGTCCTCCCCTCAGCTACCATGTTTCTGACAGTGGTGCCTTCATTTTCAAGTCTCAACTCAAAACTTCCCACTCATTTCAAGCATTCCTCCCGGTGTGATGAATCAAAGAGGGGTAATTTTACCAGATTCCAACCCAGGCAGAAGCCAGGGGACAGAGACATGTCTCATAAGAATGAACAGTTGTGTGACTCTGGGAATGTTCTTGAGCTTCTTTGGTTTGTGAAGTGGGTATCATTCCTCTGGTTGAGTCTGTGCAGGGCTGATGTCAGAGTCAGTTCCTTACAGGCAGTGCTCCTGGTGTGGGGCTGCCAAAGTCGATATGAGTTAGTGGATTCCTAAACTGTGAACTCCCTGAGGTCAGGGCCAGGACTTCCTGTTCACCACTGACTCTCCAGGCCCCAACAAGTGGTTGATACTGAAATACATATTTGTTGAATATATAAATTAGTGGTTTAAAAATAAAAGAAACTTCAACTTCAGAGACAACAATTATTTAATTGCCTCCAGGCTAGTCACTCACAGGTATTACCCCCCATAACTCCTTTTCAGTGGGCAAAAAATCAGGCCATGTTAACTTCTGGGTCTCTAATATTGCTAATCCCAATTACTAAATTGTCCCAAGTGAAAGCCACATTTATATGTTTATAATAATGCTTTCTTTTAATTTTAGTCTGTCTGGCTTTTTTTATATCATGGATTAGTTCTGCATGAAGGCATAGGCTTTTTATTTCTTTCTTTTCACAGAAGTTCATTTTTTCTAAAAAAAAGGTAATTGAAATTGCTTGCATGGGGTTTAGTAACAAACCATGAAATCTTTTGGGGGGACATTCTGTGAGTGCTTTTCTAATAGTTCTTTTCTCAATAGTCACATTGAGAAAAACATACTGCCTTTATTTGTTACATTTTTCTCTGTTTTTAATTTATTGGTAAATTTATCTTTTTTTTTTTAATTTATGATAGTCACAGAGAGAGAGAGAGAGAGAGAGAGAGGCAGAGTCACAGGCAGAGGGAGAAGCAGGCTCCATGCACCAGGAGCCCGACATGGGATTCAATCCCGGGTCTCCAGGATTGTGCCCTGGGCCAAAGGCAGGCGCTAAACCACTGCGCCACCCAGGGATCCCAATTTATTGGTAAATTTAGAATGACTTTTGGCAATGCTGACCACATATTTGTAAAGCAGGACTGAGGTCTCATTAATCACTATATCATGAATTTTCATTAGGTTTAGAAAATCTTACAAACATAACATTTAGTTTTTCAATAACTTGCTAGAAGGAAGATCTTAAATAATTAAGATATCAATGAAAACAGATTCAGTTTATTTACTGAGGAAATAGTAGCTATACTCTCTAGGAGCAAACCCTTCTCTCCTGTCTTTACTGTGTTCAACTGCTAGCATGTGAATTTGAGAACTAGACTGCTGATGACTGGAACTGGGAAGACAGAGGCAAAAGCTGAGCATTTGGAGGGATGTTAGTTTTTTTTTCAGCATTGAGTTTTAATGGTAGATATTTGTTACTCAATTTCCATAACTCTTAGGAAAAGCCAAAATTCAGTTTTATTCAGGGCAGGAAGTGATACAACTTAGTAGCTTGCTGTAAATTAACTTTGGGATAATTTTTTTTTAAGAACTTTTTTTTTCAAGATTTATTTATTCATTCATTCATTCATTCATTCATTCATTCATTCATGGGAGACGCAGAGAGAGAGGCAGAGACCCAGGCAGAGGGAGAAGCAGGCTCCTCGCAGGGAGCCGATGTGGGACTCCATCCTGGGACTCCAGGATCACGCACCAAGCCGAACAAAGGCAGATGCTCAACCGCTGCGCCCCCCAGGCATCCAGAGAACTTTTCTTTAAAAAGAAGATCTCTGGCTTATTAAAAATATAGCAAAAATAAATCCTTTTGTAAGTCTCAGAGTATCTTAAATTCAGTTTGGTTTTGTGAAATTCAGAGAAGGGCTCCATTTACTGCAAAGTTGTGTGTATGCACAATGCCACAAGCAAGGCAAAGAACTGCAAAATGCTCTCATCTGCATAAATACGACTAACTTGGGCACCCCATTACCCCACTGAACAAATATTAAATACAAACTCAGTGCTTCTAGTCCCTATAAAACATAGAAGAAAAGACAGGAACCAGAATACTGATCTTATGTGGTCCCAGTTTGATTTGCTATTGAATGTATAATTTTTAAAAAGATTTTATTTATTTATTTGACAGAGAAAGAGAACAAGCTGCGAAGAAGTGGCAGGCAGAGGTAGAGGGAATAGCAGGCTTCCCGCTGCCTGGGAAGTCCAGTGTGGGGCTCGATCCCAGGACCCTGGGATCATGACCTGAGCCAAAGGCAGATGCCTACCCGACTGAGCCACCCAGGTGCCCTTGAGTGTATAATTAAAATCAAACATATGCAATATATAATTGGAATATTTATTCCTTCCTTTCACACTTATGAAACTCTTATCATATGAAAAGCCCCGAAATAAGGGCATGAGCCCAAGAATAAAACCTCATCTCCACCCTCAAGGTTATATAACAATTACTTGGTGTATAGAATAACATAGACAAGACAAACAGTGTCAGTCTAAAAACCTGAATTATCAGATCTCTAAGTTCCTTCTTTACCCCTTCCATTTACACACAGTCCAGGTGGTAAAAGCGGCTGCGTGTGTGAGTAGCACCTCCCATTGTGCCCTGGGGCTCTGAGTCCAGCGCTATTTACCAGGCTTCCCTCCATGGGGCACCCGCTCCCCTGATGGCCACCAGCGGCCTGCCCAAAATGAGCTCAACTGCCTTTTTAAAAAATAGTCTTGGGTCTCCAAGGAGCCCAGGCAGGCCGGTCCCTCTGGCAGGGATCCTAGCAGTGGCCTCCAACATCGGCCACAGGCCTAATCATAGGCTTCTTAATGCCTGTGCACTTGGCCACAGCTTACGAGCCACATCATCTTGCTTCTTACTTCCTTTTGGGCCCCGGCTGTGCTGGGTTCTGTGTCGTCGTACTATCGTCCACAGCATGTGTGCCTTTAGCTCGGCTTCTGTAGCGGTCCTGGTGCAGCTGTCGGGACGGTGGGATTGAAAGACCATGGTTTGAGCCTCAAACAAGAGGTCCAACCCATCTTTGTTGTTTACAGAAGCTGTGATCTGGAGCAAAACTTTAAAACCTCCACTTCAATATAGATAATAGTTTTTAGCTTCATCTGATTAAATTGTTATGAGAATTAAGTGAACTAATGTAGGTAAAATGCTCAGCACATAATCATGCTACCTGCATTGAGTTAGCATTTCCTTCTCCTCCAGACCCTTATTTTAATCAGCCAATCTTCACACATGTGTGCCAGAACAATTTGCCAGCTTAGCTCCTGAATACTAATTTACCACATTTTCCAGGCAGGCTTCCTCAGGCCCTCCACGGAGAGACCCAGGTCCCTTCCCCACTGCCCATCAGGGAAGAGGGCAATTTCCACTACCAGTGGAGTGTCCATGAACTAAAGTGGTTCTCACGCATCACTTTCTGAGCATGATCAGTGATGGTTCAAATGACGGGAGGACACGTATCAGAATGAAAAGGTCTAGCTTAGACCAAGCCCTGATACACCTCAAGAACCTGCCAGAAAAGGTATGAGAAAAGGTTGCCTTTATTTTCGTTGGGTCTTCATCCTGTCCCTCACAGCAAGGCGTGAGTGTGACACGGTGTGTGGCTGAGCCAATTCTAGAGCCAGACTGCCTGGGTTCAAATCCTAGTTTTGCCACTTATTTGCTGATGACTTTGAGTGAGTTATTTCACTTCCCACTTTGGTTTCCTCGTCTGTAATACAAGGATAGTATCCACCTCATGGGATCATTCTGAGAGTCACTGAGTTCAGATTGACAAGCTGCGAAGAACAATGTCTGGGACATAGTAAAGACCGTGTAAGGGTCTTAAAAACAACACATTTAATAAATGGAAGGCACTGAAACTGTGTCCCCAAAATGTGAAAAGCACATACATACACTAGCTCTCCCCTTTTGCCTCAACCGAACCCCAAAAAGCTCTGCTGAAGCAATTCATAAAAATTCTGCAGGATCCCATTCTTTTGCTATGTTTGCTCAAAACTGCACTCATCTGTGAATACAGCCTCAATATGAGCTGCCAGCGCTTCCATCAGCACGTGAAGGAGGAGGGCTTCATCAGGTTAGACCACGTGATCTTTGAATAGATCATCAAGACACCTACCTGGTTAAAGAAATAGTGCTAGCTCTTTATATATAAAAAATTATAAAAAATCCTTTTAAAAGATTTTAAAATTTATTTTAGTGGGGGGAGGGGTGGAGGGAGAGGGAGAGAGTCTTAAGCAGACTCTGTGCTCAGTGTGGAGCCTATCACAGGCTCAATCTCATGACCCCGATGTCACTACCTGAGTTGAAACCAAGAGTCTGATGCTTAACCAACTGTGCCACTCAGATACCCCTAAAAGAGTTTTAAAACTCTTTAAAATAAAAATATTCCTGGGGCAATGTTCAGACCCATGACTGTTTTCTCTGTTTCCCCCTGAAGCCAGGCACTCGTTAACTCCAGATTTCTAGTACTTTTACTACACAGGGGGTTCTGAGTAACTTCCCCTGGTCCGGGAAAATCACTCCCAACAGACAATCTGGGGGACATTCAGGAGTGGGGATGTTTCCCCAGTTCCCAGGTGGGTGCTATGTGGTCCAAGACTCACATGAACTTGGTTGTCCTGAAGCTTTTAATTTTGAGAACAAGAGCCATGTTTTCTTTGTTTTGTAACTTTGTCCATAGACCTGGTAAAAGGGTTTCCCCTTAAATACTTGATCAACTTGTCAGACTCAAACAACAGTTAACAGGGAACCAAAGGAGCAGGACTCGGCTGGTAACAAGATTGTGTCCTCTTGGATAAGTGGCTTACATGTGGGGTGAATTCTGATTCCTCGTTGGTGTGACATTAGGGTTGTCCTATGTTGCCTTCAAAAACCCCCGCCTCTTCTGTCGCTAAACAGTGTTTTTGAGAGTACAAGATAATTGTAGGCAAGTACCTAATGTTAGCTGTCTTTTAAGTAAGGGGCAGGACTTTAAAAATAAGATAAACCACCATATCTCTGAAAGGAACACAGAAGTTTCAGGATCAGTTTCATAAATTGCTTTCAAGTTGTTATAACTTCAGTGTTTCAGATTTTTGTTTCCAGTTAGAAATATAACAATGACAAAAGAGTTAAGGTGACACCAGGCAAAGGATGGAGTTAACATTGTGTCTTTCAAAACTGCTGATGTGAAATTTTAGTTTGTCACCATAAATATTTGGTGACAAAGTCTCTTTTCTTCTTGAGTGAAGTAAATATGCCACTCATCCAAAAATGACTACACAGGAGGTGAAATTATCCACAAAACTTAGCTCAGTATGAGTCTGAAGTAGTGACTTCCAACAGCAATTAAGCTTATGAATCCAGGTTCTCTGCAAATTGTATGTATTTATATTTACAGATTGATTTGTATATATTAAAGGACTGATCTGTATATACTAAGGGACTGATGAGCGACAGAAAAGGATATGTTGTATAATTCATGTTTGTATGAGAAAAAAAAAAAAGCAGCCTGAATCCCATCACAGTAAATTTTATTGAATGCAAAATGTCAAGGAAAATATATCATAGGTTCAATACTTCCTTATATCAATATCTAAAGTTGTGTTACAACCATACAGACCTTTAAGATCTCAAATGATGATTTCATTACAACTTTTGCAGAATCCTAGAGAAAATAAGTGACCTTCCCAAGGACACTCAATGAATTAGCTGGAATTCTAACACTCTTCTTTGGTCAATTAATCCCACAGGCTCTGGACACTGTATATGTATATGTACTCTGTATATGGAGCAAATGGACACTGACTGATTGTACCTGGTACTCATCTTTTAAAGCTCATACTTTATGAATCTTTGTAGCAGCCATTCCTCTTAGTCAAGCTGCTCCTTATTTAGCTAAATCCTTCATTTCTTCTTATGACCTACACATATCTTTTACCTTTAAGAGCTCTCCTTTTCTACCTTCTTCTTTTTCCTTTTCTGTATCTTGTATAAAACTTACCTTCACTCACTTTGCTTATAATCTCACTGGAATTGCTCCCAATTGTCAGTGCACAGTCCTGACAAATCCCATAATGTCTTCATTCAGGATTCTTAGAAGGATTTTACTTTTGATTTTGAAAGCTGATACATGTGCATTCATATCTGGTGTTTCTTATTTCAATTATTTTTGAGCTGCTATCAAAGATTTAGTGTTGACTGTGGAAACTTTATCTCTCTTGTCTGACACTTTGAAGACAAATTCCTTCATCCTGGATCATCCTAGGGAACCACACTATTAAGCCCTGGATGGAATGCTAGATATTATTTGACAGCTTTGTTTGCTAGTGGTAGCCCTTTGAGGGCATACAGATGTGGGGGGATAAACACATAAAATGACTGAAGGAGAAAGTAATTAAATTTTTGACGCTATTTAGGCAAAGGAAGTTGTTACATTAAGCTGGTGCAGGTGGTTAAGTATCAGCCTCTTTCATTCTAAGTTGGTGAAACACATTCTCCCAGAAATATTGGAGAGACAATCACTCTTCTTCACCTCAGCTTCTGCAGGGAAATGAAGTCATTTCCTACATCCTATAGGTTTATAATGTCTTGGCTCCCAATATAGGCTAATTGCTCCAAAAGAAAGTTCATCTTTGAGATTCTGAGTTAATGTTTCTAGAAAAGTCAATGTCAAAAAAGTTTATAGGGAAGAGTTCTGCTTCTGGCTATGTCAGACTAGCTTATATCATAGCAACCCTCCCATTGAATAAAAGTATGAAAGCTGAATAAAGAAAATGTTTAAAAGCATCCTAGAGCTTCCAAAAACTTTCTGTGCTTGAGGGGCTATGATGCAGAAGAGAAGAAAAGCACAGAAAGAGCCTGACATTTGGCTAAACATTTCTCCTGAGCCATTTGCTGACTTATAAGCAATGTCTGGAATGAAGAGAAGCTAAGTAGAGCTTTTAGTAGGCTCACAAGGCTGATGAGACAAAAATTTAGGCTTAAAGCCCACCAAAAAGGAGAGCTGATAAAAAACTCTAGGCTTTTAATGCCCCCCATCAAGCCTTAAGCTTTGGGGGCAAACAAGAAATATATCGCTCTCATAAAAACTGAAACCAAGATTTGAGTCATCTAAGTCCCTAATCAGATTAAAGTGATTGTCCTCTAACCTAATTGCCTGACAGAAGCTGAAGTATATTCTCTCTAGAAGGAAGGTGACATCATCCAGAGCCTCAAATTATCTCTATAATTTTTCAAAAACAATGCCTGGAATTTAATTTTAAAATTACTAGGAAAAATATAACTAAGTCTTTTGAACTTAAGTTATGCAAATACTGCTTAGCTGTGATATCAAAAGCACAACCCATCAAAGAAAAAATCGATTTATTAGACTTGCTCAAAACTGAGACCTCCTGCTCTTTGAAAGATACAGTTAACAGAATGAAGAGAAGCTGTACAATAAGGGAAAATATTTGTAAATCAAATTTCTGATTAAAAAACTTGTATCCAGAATATGTAAAGAAATTTCAAAACTCAGCAATAAGAAAACAAACTATCCAATTAAAAAAAGGGCATAAGATTTTCAAGTAGACCTCATAAATGACAACATATATAGATGATAACTAAGCACATGAAAATACTCAACATCATTAGTCATTAGGGAAATAAGTTAAAATTACAATGAGATACCATATGCTCTAGTTACAATGGGAAAAAAAAAAACCCAAAACCAAATTCTTCCAAACATGTATGAAACTATTAATACTCATATATTGCTGGTAGAGATAAAAAGTGGTACAGCCACTTGAGGAAATAAGAGGTTTGCAATGTCTTTTGAAATTATACATACTTAGAATAAGATCTAGCAATCCTACTCCTATTTATTTTCTCAAATCAAATGAAAATTTGTGTTCACACAAAAACCTGTATGTGAATGTTTATAGTGGCTTTATTTGTAATCACCAAAAACTAAAAACAACCAAATATCCTTCAACTGGGGAATGGGTAAATAAACTATAGTACAATGGAATGCTAACCAGCATTAAAAAAGAACAATCTATTCATATGCACAACATGGCTAACTCTCAAATACACTATGTTAAGGTAAAGAAGCCAGTCTCAAAAGGCTTCATGCCATGTGATTCTATGACATTCTGGAAAAGGCAGAACTATAGGGGCAGAAATTAGACCAGTTGTGATGAAGAAAGGGGTTGACAAAGGGACAGGGGCAATACGGGGGGATGGTGGAACTGAACTAAATGTAGGTATGATGGTGGTTACATGATTGTACATGTTTGTCAGAACTCTTAGAACTGGACTTTCACTCCTGGGAGTATGGAGTAAACATATTTTTCACTAAGTACAATGAAAAACTCTGGGCTTTACACATAAAACAAACATAAGAAGACTCTAAAAGGTGAAGAAAAGCAAGCAGACTACCTAGAAACCTGGGGCCCCAAGGTACAATACCAGAAGATTGTGATAAGTTGTGCATATATAATGTAACACTCAGAGCAACCACTTAAAAAACTATAGAGATATGCTAAAAAATATTTTAGAAAAATCAATCAAAATGAAGCTTTAAAAAATGCTCAAGTAACCCACTTGAGACAGGAAAAAGAAACAAAAAGAAAGAACATAAAGAAAACAAAAAATAAAAAGGTAAGCTTAACCTCTAATATATCAATGATTACATTAAATATAAATAGCATAGATAAACCCATTAAAAGATAGAGATTATCGAAGTAGATTATAAAATATGACTCCTATGTTACTACAAGAAACTCACTTTGAAGGTAGTAAGTAATATAGGCGGGTTAAAAGTAAAAGGATGAAAGATATATCATGCAACATTAATCAAAAGAAAAAAGGAATAGCTATGTTAATATCAGGTAAAAAAAGACTTCAGAGTAAAGAACATTAATAGAGACAGGGAAACTGCATAAGGATAAAAAGTTCAATTCAACAAGAAGACATAGCAATCATAAGTGAGATGAAGGGGTATTTCAACAAAGAGGATACAGAGTGGAAAATAAGCACCTAAAAATTGGTCAGCATGATTAGCTATTAGGGAAATACAAATTCCAATCATGGGGATATCATTACATACCTATTGGAATGACAACACCAAAAATATAGTGAAACATAAATGTTGGTAAAGATACAGAGAAATTGAATCATTCATAGCTTTGCTAGTGCAAACAGTGAATGGTGTAATCACTCTGGCAAACAATTTGGCAGACAGAGAATGAAGAAAAATGAATAACTGAAAAGCTAATGACCAGGAATTTTTAAAAAAATGATGAAAATATTAAGCAACAGATTTAGCAGGTGCTACAAAAAAACAGAAGAAAACAAAACAAAACCGAAAACCAGGATGAATGCACAGCAAAGCACACCTAGGCACCTGTTGAAAACCAGTGACAAAGAAAATTTAAAACACAGCAGAGAAAAAGACACCATGAAAGGGGGATCAAAGATGTCAACCTGATTCTACAATAGAAATACAGGAAATCAAAAGACAATGGAATGACTTTATCAAATAGTAGATGAAAGAGAATCACACAAAAGTAACCATAAGAAGCTGAAGTAGAAGCACCTGGGTGGCTCAGTTGGGTAAGTGTCCAACTCTTGATCTCAGCTTAGGTCTTGATCTCAGGGTCGAGTTCAAGCCCCACATTGAAGGCTGAAGTAACAATATTAATGTCAGACAAAATAGAGTTTAAAATAAGAACTATTACCAAAGATAAAGGAGACATTTTATAATAATACAGTATCAGTATATCAGGAAGATTTAAAAACTATACAGCTAAAAATGGAGACCCATAACATATGAAGGATATATTCTGAAAGAAAGAAATAGACAATTCAAAAATTATAGTTGAAGATTTCAATATATCACATATAAAAGTATTAATTGATAAGCACTTAAGCTTTGAAATTTATGAAACAAAAATTTATATAATTATATAATAATATGTATTATATAATTATACAATTAATATTATATATTAAATATATAATATATTATATATTTACATAATTATATAATTTATATAATTATATATAATTTATATGATTTATATAACTTAAGCTTTGAAATTTATAAAACAAAAATTAACATAGGCAATAGAAGAAAAAAAATCCCACAACCACAAAAGGAGCTTTTATCATGCGTCTCTTAGTAACAGACTGAAGAAGCATACAAAAGTTAGTAGGAGGGATCCCTGGGTGGCGCAGTGGTTTAGCGCCTGCCTTTGGCCCAGGGCACGATCCTGGAGACCTGGGATCGAATCCCACGTCAGGCTCCCGGTGCATGGAGCCTGCTTCTCCCTCTGCCTGTGTCTCTGCCTCTCTCTCTCTCTCTCTCTGTGACTATCATAAATAAATAAAAATTAAAAAAAAATTTTTTTAAAAAACAAAAGTTAGTAGGAGTATGGACAATTTACTTTTTATTTTTTTAAAAGATTTTATTTATTTATTTGAGAGGGAGAGTGAGCAAGAGCACAAGAACAGGGGAAGGGAGAAGAAGATTTCCCACTGAGCAGGGAACCCCATGTAGGGCTCTCTCCCAGGAACCTGGGATCATGACCTGAGTTGAAAGTAGATGCTAAACTGGCTGGGCCACCAAGGTGCCCCAGAGATGGGTATTTAACACCATGATTCACAAAATGGAACTTACTGATATATCTAGGAAACTCTACCCCAAAACTGTAGAATATAAATTATGTTCTATTGATTTTGAATTATTTATAAAATGCGCTACCCTGGACCATAAAGTATGCCTCTACAAATTTCAAAGGACATAATATTGAGCATATTCTCTGACTACAGTGATATTTAACTAAAAAAAATCTATCTAAAAAATAGAAAATCACCAAATGCCCAGAAATTTAAAGTATATTTACATATACTTTACACGGGTTGATGATGACAATTAAAATTAAAAAATATTTTGGATTGAAACAGAAAATAGAACATACCAAATCTTGTAGAATGCAGATAAAACTCATGTTTAAAGGCAAAAGTTCATAGCTCTTTGTGCATATATTGCAATGAAGGTAAGACTGAACATCAATGATTTCAGTATCTCAAAAAGTAAAGAAAAAGAAAACGCTGAATAGAATCCTAAAAAGTAGAAGAAACAAATAACATATAAAAGTTCAAAAAAAAAAAAAAA
Organism: Canis lupus familiaris; assembly: GCF_011100685.1. Classification (NCBI taxonomy): domain Eukaryota; kingdom Metazoa; phylum Chordata; class Mammalia; order Carnivora; family Canidae; genus Canis; species Canis lupus. The sequence goes on along the minus strand of NC_049224.1, from coordinate 2,631,227 downwards.
AAGGAATAGCAACAAATGCAAGGAGAATAAATAAATGTTAAAATTGATCCTTTAAAAAAGGTTAATAAGAAAGATAAATCCCTGGCAAGAATGATGAGAGAAAGAGAGAAAGATGCAGAGAGAGGGAGATAGAATTTTGAATACCACTTGTAGGAATGGTGAAATCACTACAGATTATTCATTTGTTACAAACACATTAAAGGATAATATCAACAACTTCTTGCCAATAAATTGTAAATCAAATAAAGTGGGAAAATTGACAGGAAAACACAACTTTTCCAAAAATAATATAAAAAGAAATAGAATTTATGAATATTCTTATATTTGATTAATTAAATTTCTATTTAAAAACCATCTCCAAGAAAATTCCAGAATAGCTCCACTAAGGAATTTTCTAAACATTAAAGGACAAAGTAATTTTAGTCTTACATAAACACTTTCAGAGAACAGAAAACAATAGCTTAGTTTTTGAGGCCATCATAATCCTGAGAGAAAATCCTATATGAATATTACAAAAAAGAAAAATTATGTCAATCTCTTTCATGAACCTAGATACAAAATAATCCTAAACAAAATGCTAACGTACCAAATTCAGTGATATAGAAGAGAAGCCACACAGTATGATTAAGGATGTAAGTTTGGTTTAGTTATTCAAAAACCCACCGGTGGGATCCCTGGGTGGCGCGGCAGTTTGGCGCCTGCCTTTGGCCCAGGGCCTGATCCTGGAGACCCGGGATCGAATCCCACGTCGGGCTCCCGCTGCATGGAGCCTGCTTCTCCCTCTGCCTATGTCTCTCTCTCTCTCTCTCTCTGTCTCTTTCTGTGTGACTATCATAAATAAATAAAAAATTAAAAAAAAACCCACCGGTATAACTCATTACATGAATAGAACAAAGGAGGAAAATAACATAATACTTTAATTGATGAATTAAGAGCATTTGATGAGATTCAGTGACCTATTCATAACAAAAACTCAGAAAAATAGGAATAGAAGGGAACTTCCTTCAACAGACAAAGTCATCTATCAAAAAAGCTTATAAGTAGCATCATACTAAATAATGAAAGAGAAAAATCATTTCCCTGAGGTTGGGAATGAGACAAGGTATCTACTACCAATATTTATATTAAGTATTATCTTAGAGGTCCTACCGTGGGCAAGAAGTCAAGAAAAATAAGTAAAGGATGTCAGGTTTGGGAAGGAAACTATCATTATTCACGGTCAATATGATTATATGTAGAATGAAAATCCAAAAGGATTTATAGATCCACTATTAGAATCAATAAGTGCATATAGCAGTTAATTAACACTAGAGCAGTACACAAAAATCATTTATATTTCTAAATCTAAGCAGCAAGAAATTAGAAAATAAAATTTTAAATAATATTTAAAGTAGCATAAGATTCAAATACCTAAAAATAAATCTAATGACCGATGTACTTCTGTACACAAACACACATACACAGTAAAATATTATTTAGAAAAAATACATATGATGTAAATAAATAGAGGGATTTATCATGTTCAAGCATTAGAAACTATAATATTGTAAAGATGTAGATATTCTCCATCTTGTCTTCAGATTCAATGTAATCCCAACTAAAATTTTTTTTTTGGTAGTTTTTTTGGGGGATGAAAATTAGCAAGCATCTTCTAAAATTTAGGTGGAAATATAAAGGACCTATGATAGCCATGACAATCTTGAAGGAGGCTAAAATTGGAGGACTTAAGTGAGCAAATGTCGGGATAGTAATTAGGACAGTGTGATACTGGCACATGGATAGACAATGAATATATGGCCATCTAATTTATTACAAAGTTATCAGTGTATGGCAATGGGGGGAAAATAATCTTTTCAATAAATAGTGGTGAGTTAATGGATAGCTCTGAGAAAATGAGTCTTTACGCTCACCTCACACCTTATGAGTACTAAACTCAAGATGGGTTATAGGTCTAAATGAGAAAGGTAAAAAAGAAGTGTTAGAAAAAAAAAAAAAAAAAAGAAGTGTTAGGGTGATAATATAGAAAAAAAAAGACTTTTGTGACTTTCAGGGAGGCAAAATCTTTTTTTTTTTTTAGGGAGGCAAAATCTTTTTTTTTTTTAATTTTTTTATTTATTTATGATAGTCACACAGAGAGAGAGAGAGAGAGGCAGAGACATAGGCAGAGGGAGAAGCAGACTCCATGCACCGGAGCCCGACATGGGACTCCATCCCAGGTCTCCAGGATCATGCCCTTGGCCAAAGGCAGGCGCTAAACCGCTGCGCCATCCAGGGATCCCTAGGGAGGCAAAATCTTAAACAGGACAACAATAATGCCATCAATAAAAGAAAAGATTGGGAAACTTGGCTATGTTAACATAAAATTATGTTCATCAAAGGAAATCATTAAGGGAATAAAATGAACTCAGAGAATGGGAGAATATATTCACAATAAAAACAAAGAAGGATTTGTAAGAGGATATATAAAGAAGTCCTACATTTCAAACTACAAACAAAACAATTTTAAAAAATGGACAAAATCGAGAACCGGTAATTCACAAAAGAGGTTGTGTAAATACAGAAAACGGTCTTGCAGCATATACCAAAGCTGAACAATTGCATATTCTGACTCAAATTCAATTCCTAGGTATATGCCTAACAGGAATGCATAAATATTCATGCTAAAAACACAGGCAAAAACATTAATAGTAGTATTATTCATAATAGTCCAAACCTGAGATAACACCAATGTCCATCAAGAGTAGATTAGATAATTGTATTATAGTATATTTACATAAAAATATACGACTCTATGATAAAAAAGAACACTATGATGTTTTGTGTAACAATATAGATTAATCCTACAGCATAATATTAAGGGGAAAAACACACAAAAGAGTAGCTATTATCTAAATATTTATTTATTTTTATTTTTTTAAAGATTTTATTTATTCGTGAGAGACACACACACACAGAGAGAGAGAGAAAGAGAGAGAGAGGCAGAGACACAGGCAGAGGGAGAAGCAGGCTCCCTGCAGGAGCCCGACGCGGGACTCGATCCCGGGTCTCCAGGATCACGCCCTGGGCCGAAGGCAGGTGCTAAACCACTGAGCCACCCAGGGATCCCCAGAGTAGCTATTATCTAATTCCATTTATATAAAATTAAAAAACAAGACTACCCAATCTGTGGGATCCCAATTCTGAATGGTGGGTATGGTCAGAGCACAAGGGCTGTTTCTCTGTGCAGAGAAGGTTCTGTTTCTCGATTCTGGGAGTGACTACAAGGGTGTGTTCATACTATAGAAGTTAATCAAGTTGAACATTTATGATTTTCACGTCATGTATGTGTGTATTCAGTAACAGTTTGAAGGAGACTAATGCGAGATCTAGATAGAAGCACCTATCAACTAAAGAGATAGCAAAACAGTGAGGTTACTTTCCATTTTTAAAATCCAAAATGATAAATAACATCATCTAAATAAAATTAATGCAAACAGACCACCTTATGGCAGTTATTATTTCTTTCCTAGGATTTGGCAGGTTTGTAAGTTAATAGCACATTATACAAAAATACTTGTTAACATATCAGTGATTACATTTCCTTTGTTCTTTATTGTGTCTCTTAAATTGTATTTAAGGAAGTGGCAGCTATTTCCTTGGGAACACTATGCTCTTTAAAAAAAAACAAAACTGAAGTATTTCTTGTTCAATCACTTTTGTGCTACTACCGAAAGGGCCCCAGCAGATAAAACTTTACAGCGACCCATGCAGATGAAAGTGCTTGCTTTGTTTTCAGGACAAAACAAATGGATTGTCAGATTTTGGAATTAGGCTCTAAGTACCCCTAAAATCAGTGGGAATTTTTAACAAGTAGTTAAAAGTAAGTAAAAAGAACTGAATATAAAGATAGGAATAAAGCCAGTGTAAATAGGTCTTGAGCAAGCATAAAAGACAAAATTGAGAAGAAATTTTTTGTTGTTGTTGTTTTCTACAAATTAAAAAAAAATACATTTTTATCCTAGAAAACTTAGAAAGTACATGGAGATATATATTTTTAAAACAGTCATTCATGATCGTACTACCCAGAGATTAAAAGCCCACCCTAGTCCTATATTTTCTGAGTCCATATTTCAGTAGGCTTTACTGTATCGTAATAAGCTTCCTGCCCCTCCCATGTTCCCAAGTTATATATTGTTCTGTATTTAATGGTTTTCAATTCTCCATAGAATCACCTGTGTGGATTTTTTTTTTTTTAATGCGGAAACCTGGATCTTACTCCCAGCTACTCATGTGACTCTCCGTGGAGAGTCCCTGGCATGGGAATGTTGAAAAAGCTTCACAGCAGATCTCAATGCAGAGCCAGGGTTGAGACTATCATTTTGACTATTTTTTCTCCTTTAATATACATGCACAGGAGCCATCCTATGCATGTACCATAATATATTTAACTTGTTCCAAGTATTATCAGGCATTTATGCCTAAAAAAAAAGGGAGAGGGGGAGGGTTGGTCGGGGAGTATCAGAAATAAGCTTGTAGTGAATATCGGTGGATGCATCTCTGATTATATCCGAAGATTAGGTTCCTAGTAGTAAAACTGTTGGTTCAGTTTAACTGAAGGCTTTTGATTGTCACATCATCTTCTAGAAATGTTTTGTCAAAGTATTCTAGCCCCAGCATAGTACGAGATTTCCTGTTTCCTTGAACCATCACCAAATAATAATAAAAATCCAAATTTTAAAACATTTTGGCCAATTTTATTATTTTGATGTATGCATTTCTTTATCAGTTAAGTTGAGCAATTTTTCATCAGTGAATTGCTTCTTCACGGCAGAAGCAATGCTTACATGGAATAAGACTTGAAGAAAAGCCTGAAGTTTTATTTATTTATTTTATTTATTATTTTTTTTTATAAGCCTGAAGTTTTAAAGTAGAAATGAAAAAGACATGGTACTCAATGTTCCAGATCAGGAACCAAAGAAAAATCGAAAGAGTTTTTATTGTGAAATCTTAGAGTTATCCTAAACATGGTTTCTTTTTTTTCTGAAGTTAATGGAAAAATTAAAGCACTCGAAGAAAAACAGGTTGGTGTTTCTATCTTCCTAGTATATTCAACTTTGAATCAATGCCTATAAATGCACTTTGTGTATTATCCATAAAAAATTAAAATCCAGGGACGCCTGGGTGGCTCAGCTGGTTAAGCATCTGCCTTTGGCTCAGGTCATGACCCCAGGTCCTGAGATCGAGCCCTGCCTTGGGCTACCTGCTTAGCAGGAAGCCTGCTTTTCTCTCTCCCTTTGCTGATCCCCCTGCTTGTGCATTGTCTCACTCTCTCTTCTCTCCCTCAAATACATACATAATACATAAAATACTTTTTAAAAGGCAAAAAAATATTTTTTTAATGAAAAGCCAAATGCATATCTGGTCCATCATTTCATCTCATTCCCTTTGTGAACATTTAGTGACCGCTGTATCAGTCAGAGTTCTAACAAGAAACAGAACACACATATTAGCGTAATTTGATGAGGGTTAACTTACAAAGGGCTAATTACGAAGATATATGTAGGGTGGAAGGGACTGGTAAGGGATAGCACAGACACCACGGCTGCTCCATCCCCGACCCTGGATGAAGACAGAGTTGGTTAGAGGGAATGCCACCCCGAGTGGTCAGAGATCTTCGGTAGAATAACCCAGCCAGTCTACAGCCACTTGGTAGTGAAGATGCTAGAAAATAAATTCCTTGCACAACCTCACCTACATTCTTCAACATCGTACCCCACCATTCTCTCTCCAGCTTTTCACAGGCTGCGTTTCTTCACTGTCGTCAGATCTCCGGCCAACTGTCACCTCCTTAGAGAGGCCTTCCCTGATGTGCAAAAATTGCCAGAAAGGCCCTGTTCTCGCTCTCCCAACCCCTTATCCTGCCTTCCTTTAAGGTATGATCCTTAGGACCACCGGATACAGTACCTTCACTTGCTCATTTCTCCACCGATTGCCTCTATTATCAGAGGGCGAGCTTTATGAGGCCATAACTTCGCCTACATCATGTGCCTCTGGACCTTCAGTGCTTATAACAGCGTCTGGCTCGTGGTAGGTTCTCAGTACTTTTCATCTTTGAAGAAATGTATAGTAAACTGCTATGTACCCCCCCAAAAAAACATGAAATGTCATCATTATAACTGAGTAAACACATGCATATTTTTGGATTACCCCATTTTCACTCAATTGCTTTTATTAGCACAAATAACTTGTTTTGTATCTAATTATATTTCCTGTAGATTTTATATATATATTTTTATCTATATCTATATCTATATATTTATATATAGATATATTATTAGATATAATAGATTAGATATAGATATATTATATATTATATATAGATATAGATATATATTTTATATATATCTATTATATATATCTATATATTTATATATATAGATATATTTCTAACCTGACCACTTCTCTGTGTCATTACTGACATCATTCAAGACTAAACTACTATCTCCCACTTGAGCAAGTACAATAGCCAATTATTCTCCCTGCATACAAAGCAGCCAAGGCAGGCTTTTAAAAATCTGGTATTTCTCCACTGTTTAAAGAGCTTCAAATGCTTCCTTTCGTGCTCACGCTCGCTCACGGAACGAATTGAAGGAGTGTAGCCCAACCCAGAAGGACCTGCATAATCTCACTCACCTGCGCCCCTCCCCTCACTCCTTCCCTCCCTAGGATGCTGGGGCCACTCACTTCTGCTTCTCCAACACCTCCAGCTTTTCCTGCCTGAGGGCATCTCAGGTCTCTACTACTGCAACTCTCATTCCCCAGGCTCTTCCTCTTTCAAGTCTACTCAGTCTTCACGTCTCAGCTGAGAGGTGCGATCTTCAGGAAGGGCGTCCCCGGTCTTGAGTGAGCTCCTCTACACAAGTTCCTACAATACTTGGCAATTTTGCTCCTTAAGATTCTTATAATTGTAGCCGAATCATTGTTTGTGCAACAGCTCCTGCAGTCTGTCTTCCCCACTAGATTGCAAACTCCCTGGAGGTGGAGCTGTGCCTATTTTGTTCCTGCTGCCTCCAACCACTAAAATAATGTCTGGAATGTACTGACTTAATTTTAGAGTTTCTCCTTTGAATGCGTGATATGGTTTTATCTCTTTAAAATTCTTTCCTTTCAAGACGTTTCAAAATGTAGTTTCCTCGTATGCAAAGCTGGCATTTAAAATTCAAGCCCGTGTATCAACTGCTTCTATTTCCTAGCATGGCAATTCTTATTAATAGACCTAGAATCAACGCTTTTTGAAGAATTCACGCATGTCCCATAATGGGGAACTGATGCTTCGTGTTCAGTTCAATTCTCAGCTCCTGGGGATAAGGGATTGGGGGCACGCGGCCCGTGTCTCCACATAAAGTAAATATACGCTGGATAAAGCAATGTTATTTTTCTTATGGAATTCTTTTGTCATCCTAATGTCAGGTGGTGATATAAGACCGTTTTCCAGGGTGCAATGGGGTTCTGATCTTTATGCTAGTGAGAAAGGGTCCCAGGGCTAGCTCTTGTAGCTGCTTCGTGGCTTGGAGAACAGCATCTCCGCTCAGGACACTTTACCTGCATCTGTTAGCAACTGCTGTTAACAGGCTAACAACAGTTAGAAATTTTACTGCCAGAATTGTGCTAATCAGTACACAGATCAGTAATACCCCAAATGGGAATGGTGAGCTGTCACTGAGGCTGCCCAAATGCTCATGGTCACCCCGGAGGTGACCCAGGTGTGGAATGAAACACTAAAAACATGTTACCCGTTGCATACGTGTGCAGTGGTTTTTCTTCACCGGTGGTTCAAAAGTACAGTAAATGTTAAAAGTCTTTCTGTATGCTCACGGGGATTTTTCTGAAGAAAGATGGGAGCCATATAGATAGGCCTTAAATATTTGATTTCTCTGTTCTCGTTTCTTCTCAAACCCCATCACTTTTGCTCAATTCCATTTTGCCCCATGTCACTGACCAGATCTCTTACTTCACTTCTAGGATAGAGCTTTAAATTCACTGTTTAAATTTATCCAAGAGGGCATCATCTTTTCTGTCTTAAGGAAACGACAAGAACTCAAGTAGTCTCCTGGATAACTTACAGTAAAATGCAATTACATTTCTAAAATTTTTTCTATTTAAATTTTTTTTTAATTTTTATTTATTTATGATAGTCACACACAGAGACAGAGAGAGAGGCAGAGACACAGGCAGAGGGAGAAGCAGGCTCCATGCACCGGGAACCCGATGTGGGATTCGATCCCGGGTCTCCGGGATCGCGCCCTGGGCCAAAGGCAGGCGCCAAACCGCTGCGCCACCCAGGGATCCCAATTTTTTCTATTTAAATTCAATTAATTAACGTATAATGTATTATGGGTTTCAGAGGTAGAGGTCAGTGATGCATCAGTCTCATGTAACACCAGTGCTCATCACATCATGTGCCCTCCTTTAGGGCACATGTTCATCACCCACTTACCCCATCCCCTCCCCAAGCCCCTCCAGGGACCCTCAATTTGTTTCCTTTGGTTAAGAGTCTCTTATGGTTTGTCTCCCTCTCTGATTTCATCTTGATTTACCTTCTTCTCTTCCCCTGTGGTCTTCTGTTTTGTTTCTTAAATTCCACATGTGAGTGAGATCACACGATAATTGTCTTTCTCTGATTGACTTATTTCACTTAGTAGAATATCCTCTAGTTCCATCCATGTTGTTGCAAATGGCAACATATCTATTTTTTTTTAAAGATTTTATTTATTTATTCATGAGAGACAGAGAGAGAGAGAGTGAGAGAGAGGCACAGACACAGACAGAGGCAGAAGCAGGCTCCATGCAGGGAGCCTGATGTGGGACTCGATCCCAGGACTCCAGGATCACACTTGGGCCAGGCAGGCACTAAACTGCTGAGCCACCAGGGATTCCCCAACATATCTATTTTTTGATGGCTGAGTAATATTCCATTGTATATATACACCATATATTCTTTATCCATTGATCTGTCAGTGGACATCAGGGCTCTTTCCGTAGTTTGGCTACTGTGGACATTGCTGCTATAAACATTGGGGTGCAGGTGCCCCTTCGGATCACTACATTTGTATCTTTGGGGTAAATACCCAGTAGTGCAATTGCTGGGTCATAGGGTAGCTCTATTCTCAACTTTTTAAGGAACTTCAATACAAAATGCAATGAAATTTTTAAGCAGCTGCTTCGTTGGTATGAATTTTCTCAGTTGCAATGAATTTTCTCCTTTCATCCAGCATTTCCTGAAGTGGCATTCTGGAGGATGGTGGGAAAAAATATGCTGTAAAAATTAGGAAACTGCTGGTTCAGCACATTTAACAGGTTTTGGAAGTTTTCTTACGGTTTTTGTCATAGGTTTTACCTAGATCTTTGATTAAGTTAATGTGTATGTGGATTTGAAGTGTTTTAAAACTTAGTTGACCATGAACCCCTTGAAGTACCTATTAATAAAACCTTGAAAAAAGTTCTGGAGGACACAGGTTGGGAAATGTTGCTTTATTGATTAGTCTATCTTTGTGTGCTCTTGGCAAGTAGCCTACTGAAATGGAAAGGCACTGATTGACTACTAGGGGACCTGGATTCAAGGCCTTCTTTCTGTTAAGTAATTATATACCTTGGGCAATAAACGAAATCTAGTTTTCTTCTTTGCTGACTAACTATTTGAAAATGTGGCATGTCACTATTCTTATTCAGCAGTATATTAGTTTCCTACAGCTGCCATAACAAAGTACCAAAAACTGGGTAGCTGAAGGCAACAGAAATGTATTGTCTCAGTTCTGGAGGCAAGAAATCTGAAATCAAGGTATTAGCAGGGCTATGCTCCCTGATGGCTCCAGGGAAGAATCTAGCCTTGCCTCTTTTAGCTCCTGCTGTTTGCAAGCAATCCTTGGTGTTTTCTGGCCAATAGATGCATGGCTTCTGTCACATGACCATCTTTTCCTGTGTGTCTTTCACATCTTCCTCCTTCTGTGTGTGTCTTTGTGTTCAGACTTTCCCTTTTCATAAGAACACTAGTCATATTGGATTACGTCTCATCCTAACGACCTAATTTTGATTACGTCTTGTAGAGATCCTATTTCCAAATATTAAATTTGAGGTACTGGGGTTAGGATTTCAATGATACTCTTTTGGGGGACAATTCAAACCACAAGAGGCAGTCATAAACAAAGTTTGCTTTTGCATCTGAGACACATTAAATTTAGAGGTTGTCTTCATTAGAAACTACACTTGCTCCCCATACCTATGCTTCTCACTCTAGCCAGCTCCCGTTTGCCTGCTTTGCCTATTTCTGGGCTGGCCTAACATTTTGCTGTACAATGTATGGCCCATGGATCAGCAGCATCATCTACAAGCTTGTTAGAAATGGAAGTTTGTAGGCCTAATCTTAGGCTTCTTGAATCAGAATCTGCATTTAAATATATCCCCAGGGGATTCTATATGCACAATAAGTTTTAGAAGTGCCCTATTAAAAAATTAACTCCCGTGAGACAGTGGACTCCTAAAACTGAAGCAGGAAATTGCCCCTTAAACCTCTTTTGACCCTGAAAAAAAGGAACCTGGCTTTCCAGGTATTCTCACACTGCTTTATTGCTCTGGGGTCATCTGCTTCCTGGATTTGTCCTGACAGTGTGGACCCTTGTTCACACCATCTGGTTTCACTCCTGTCTAGATATCTACCCTTCTCATCAGTCCTTTCTATGTCTGTCCCCTTTCCTGACTACCCACCTTGCACTATAGTCGGCTGCCTCAGTGCCTGCATGCTGTAGATGTAAGTGCCATCGCACCTGGCGTAGAAGGCAGCACAAAGCACGTCAAAGACTGTCAAACAGATCTATCATCATATCCTCAAATGACACCAGACTGTTGGTCTCATTAGTTTCACAATGTGTATGGTATCTCTTTCCCCCATTACTAATATAATCCACAAAGCTAAAACAGAAGCTGCCCACCAGCTGGGAAAGTGTGTGATGTAAAGCAAAATCAAAATATTATGATATTGAAGTTATAAAAGTATGTATGTAATTATGCTGGCTCTGTTTTGCATTGGATTCTCTCCGAGGTAGAAAATGAAATTGCCTTCCTTTGATAAAAAAGTAAAGTTCCATTTATTACAGGATAACATTTGTAACAGAAGTTTCCGTTAAATAAAAATCAAAGGGCACAAATGTAATCAACAAGCCATAGGCGTGAGACATGTCATTTTTATTCTATGCGTAAATTCACTAATAAAAGGGAAAAAGAATACTAAATCATACTTCAACATTATTTGTTATTTTCAATAAAATTCTAGGACAAATTTCCAACTTGTCTTTTTTAGAAATTAACTTGGATCATTAAGATTTTATTACCTGTTTATGAAACGGCATTCTTTTTTCCTGTATTGTTATTAACATGTGAATCTTTATGTCTCAGAGCTGGATTTTTTTCAACTAGGAATACTTATTATCCTTTCCCCCCTATTTTTTAGACAAAGCCAAATAATGTCTTATGCTTAAAGATATGTTGTCACTATCTATATGCAACACATAAAATTGTTTAGCTTTATTTTAAGACTCTGTATCTGGTTCTTTTGCCCCAAGTCAATTTTGTTTTGAATGTGGGCAATATTTAAAATGGAGCTGTTTGCCTGAAACTTGGTCATTAACAATCCTTATCAATGACACACAGTTAGATTGAGAAGTTGAGATCCAAATGGGAAACATTCAACAACAAATGACTATCTTTCTTATATAGTTGGTGTCACGCTCTTCTGTTCACTGTGTTTGGCTAGGCATACTAGAAAGAAAACATTTATGACCAGGGAAGCGCATGCACTGAAAACCAGAGCAGGCTGGAAGGAGACTGACATTTTTTTTTTTTTTTAACAGATTTCTTTTTTTTCTTTTTTTTTTTAAATATTTTATTTATTTATTTATTTATTTATTTATTTATTTATTTATTTATTCATGAAAGACTGAGAGACAGAGAGAGAGAGAGCGCCAGAGACAAAGGCAGAGGGAGAAGCAGGCTCCATGCACCGGGAGCCCGATGTGGGATTTGATCCCAGGTCTCCAGGATCGCGCCCTGGGCCAAAGGCAGGCGCTAAACCGCTGCGCCACCCAGGGATCCCGAGACTGACATTTTACACTGAGAAGGCAAAGATTGACTCAGACGAGATAGAACTGGAGCTCAGTGTTACTTGTTCTGCTAGTAAATCACTTATATGGCTCTCGGCGCTTAATTAACCTCTCAGGACCTCATTTTCTGTTTCTGTCTATGCAGGTATGCCTCCATTTATGACAGGAAGGTGCTTTTGATATGAAATATGGAAATGAGCTAAATGAAAACAACTTTAGTAAAAATATTTTTCTATTCATTTGTTTTAGTCATTAAACAAACAGATTGAACACCTATTTCCAGGCAATATCTCTGACTTGAGGAGGTAACTCATAATCTCAGGTATATACCATATACTTAGAACCGAGGACAGCACAGGGTGGGAGAAAAATCTTGAGTTGTGCAACTACTGGAAGGACCAAGCTTAACTCTTACTAGCTGGGTGAACCCTGATACATCACTGAACTCCTCTACCTTAGTTTTCTCACCTGAAAAAATGGAATAATATTCTCATCTGCCTGGGAAGGAGAACCATAAATTGAAAGTGCTATGTAATCATTAGTTGTTATTATTTTTTATGAATTTGTAGAAACTTAAAATGTGCTAAACTATGTTGCCAAACTGTCAACTATAAGAATGACTGTAGTGCTTTAAACTTTATCTTATAGTTAAAAAGATATAGGCTGGAAATTCAAATTTTTGTGAATACACTGCACATAAAATATAATATGGAAATCCATGATTGTAATTTCTCAATTCTAACACAGAATTTGATATGAATCTGGGCAATCACTCATCTCTTAACTACAAAGCCCTTTTAGATGAAAGGTTCTATGTGAATTCAAAGTAATATTGTTGACAAGGTTTTATCGTCAACTCTTGCTCCACAGACTGGGTGATCGGCCTCTGAATAATATCAGTTCTTTTTGGTAGATGCAATTACTTTGCATGAATATTGCTTCAAGAGGAGTCAAGATCTATCTACTTATTGTGCAGACAGAAATAAGTTTCTATATCTGGAGAGGCCTGGTGTATGCTCTAAATGCACTCTGACTCTTGTTGGGCAGGGAAGAGTATACACAGGATAGAGGTCTGTAAGTGAATGGAAAGGAGGGATGGAGGAGCTTTGACAGTGAAGGGGCGTCCCAAGTGAGAGAGGTTAGAGGAATGACCAAACCACAGATCACAAGCCAATAGCCAACCTTGTACAAATCTCATTGCCTCTTTGCTCCTTGGTTTTCTTGATGGTGAAGCATTAGTAACAATAGTCTCCAAGGGTCATCCAGAGGAGTAAATGAAATGACAGGTGAGCACAGTGCCTGCTACATGACAGGTGTCCTATAAAATAACTATTCTTCTCCTCCTTCTTCTTTATAATCATCCACATCATCATCATCATTGTTATCATCTTACTCTCTTTCTTCCTCCAGCATCAAATGCTTTAGAGCTGCCCTCCTTCCAGGATTCTGTGGCTAAAGCTGAGCCTATAGCCAGGTTTCTTGCTGCCAGGATGATGGCTTTAATTAATATTCTAAGTCTCTCAAAAATAATAATCTCATGTTATTTGTTTAACCTACTGAATCTCTCGGGCTTTCTGAGAGATTTATCTTTCATAGGGAAACATGTGGCCATTTTTCCGCCTCTCTTCAATAAATGAAATTATTAACAACATTCATGACTCTGTTTCCCCTGTCATGAACTGTTTATGTGTCTTTGTATGATTTTAATGTTATTCCACCTTCTCAGTCTTGCCATTTATTATGAGTGGAATTTCTACCCTTTGTAACCAGACAATATCTTCCTAATTTGAATTTCTTTTGGAATCATTCTTCAATCATCCCCAGATTTTTCTCTATGACATTTAAATATAACAGAGCACAGCTTTTATTTTTTCTTTTAACATTTAGAAAAAGATGTTTCTTGTAGAAGCTAGTGATTATAAAATATTTGCATTTTATTTAAGTAGTATTTGTCTACGTCATCCTTCTGTACTTTCATAATTAAGAGGTGGTTATGAATTTGCCACTATTTACATTTTTATTAATTATAGGAATTATAAAAAATAATTTATGCTCTTGTCATTATTGTGTCCCTGCTAGAATAGAAGTAAAATTTTGAAAGAATATATAAAAGATTTTTATGCAGGAAAAGGATTTCAGTAATTACAAGGTTATTAATGGTTGAGAATTATTAAACAAAGTGAGGTTGTATAAAAGAAAAAAATCTAAGCTAGAAAGTTAGACTTCTTCACATCATAATTATAACTTAAACACCAATATATCCAATGGCCTTATCTGCAACCATGAGTACTGCTTTCTGTAGATAAGGTGGCTATAACAAATTTTGTGTAGAATTTTGCAGTTCCAACACTAAAAAAGAAAACCCAGGTATCATAATGTTCCTTCCAGAATCTTTTCTTGCAGGATATTTAGAGATAATTCTCCAAAAAGAGTAAAATCAAATTATATGCAGAGGAGAACAGAATGTTAGACTGTTGAAAAAAGACATCCCATTGAGAAAGCATTTGTGAGAGTCTTGGCTGCACTTTGAGGGGGAATTTTTAAATTACAGTGTACAGTAAACGGTAGCTACCACATGAATAGTTAGTCACTGAGAAATATGAGCTAAAGAGAGAGAATTTCTTGGAGTCATTTACTGAAGTCAGTATCACCTAACCTTAAAAATTAAGATAACCCAGGATTTATTCACCAGGTTACGAGTGGTAAGGATTCTATGACTGAAAGCATGTTTGATATATTAATGTTATTAGTAGTGACTGTTAATTATAAAAAAGAAAATAACACAATTTGTTTTCAAGATATTTTCTCCAGTCATGAAGTAGATAAATACAAGCAATCATGCTACAGACAAAAATTTCCAGATGATCATGGAAAAGCCTCCAAATTCACACAAAAGGATAAGGAAGAAAGAGGAGATGCTTGTAATTGAGACAGGACGTAATGAAAGTAGCTAACAATTGCTTAGAGCCTACTGTACGACATAAAATGATAGCCCATCACAGAAACCCTAGGACGACACTGCTATTCCTATTCTCATTTTGCAGATGAGAAAATTGAGGCACAGAACAGTCCTGTAACTTACTCAATGTCACACATCCGGTTAATGACAGACACAGGATTTGAATTCTGACAGCTTAGACTCAGAAACCAGACTCCTAAATTCTACAGCATACTATTTCCCAGAGAGCAAAATTCCAAAGAACTATTATTCATTCCGAAAAAGATAAATGTTTAGATGTTGGTTCACAACATGAAGCATTTTCTGTAACATACTCAGTTCAGTTAACAGCATTAACGATTCTATTTTGAGAAATCCCAGCTCACATTAATTAGATTTGGTTTTTCGATACTCTTTGCTGAATGTCTCCAGCCTGGGGTCACACCATGATTATTGTATAGAGCAGTAATGAACGTCAGACCACCTGGAAGGACCAGCATGCAAAGAAAGTCTCAGGACTTGCCTGGAAGAAGTATTCCCACATCATCTGGGACTGGGTGGTCCCAGAGAGCAACTGTCCTGCTGTGCTTCTACCTGGGGCCAACTCTCCACTGAGATCAGGAAGCTATACAATCAGTCACTATATCTTCAGCTGATTGAATTTTTCTTAAAAAAAATTAAAAAATGCTCTGACACAACAAAAAGTCCAGATGAAGGGGTTCAACACTATCATTAAAGATCCAGGTTCTAAAAAAAAAAAAAAAAAAAAAAAAAAAAAAAGATCCAGGTTCTTTCTCTTCCATCACCCTGTCATCCATAATGAATTGGCTTTGTCTTGTCATAAGATAGGAATTATAGCCAATCTGATGATGTCCAGAGAAAGAGGAAATCATCTTTTCTAGAAGATCTTTTTCTTATGTTTTATTACTAGGTCACGGGTCTACTCTACACCAATCGCTAGCAAGGGGAAAAGAGCTGCTATGATTGGCTGACAGAAGCCCTGTAACCGGGGACAGGATCTCTCTCTTTAGTCAGTTGGAGGAAGGGTGGACACTCAAACTCCATGACTCATCAGCAAAGAAAAGGGAAAAGGATCATGATGGGCCACCAACAGTGTGCACTACAGAAAGACTGATTCCTAATTTTGAGACTACTCACCCGTAAGTTAAAAAGAAAAAAAAAAAAAAACCAAAACAAAAACCAACCTACCTTCAGTTCCAAAAGGTATATTCATAACATCGTCCATCTTTCTGGTTATGAGAAAGGTTCATTTGGTGTTTCCTGCACTCAGAGACATATGTCATATTGCCAGCTCTAATTTAACCCCAAGTTCTTTAACTTTGCAGGAAAAATATTATGTAAACATGACGCTCGAATACAGAAAGCAGAAGCAGGACGCACTGACTAATGCTTTGGTAACTGAAGTGGGAGAGAAGAACCTGACGTCACCCAGTAGATGGGTCAAATCACTCTGTAATGGATTTTCTTCTTCCTTTCCCAGGTTACTTCAAAATCTTATTCCAGATAAGGCCATGAGAAGAGTGGAAAAAGCACAGAGAGAGTTTGGGATTTCCAAAACTCAAGTCCAGGCCCACCTTTGTCTACGTGTGTGCCCTTAACTGACACTCCATTAATTTCCCTTTGTCCATCAGTAAAATGGGAGTAATGAAAATCTATGTCAGGTTTGCCACGAAGCTCAAATGAGCTATTATTTATAAAAGCACTTCATCATTTAGGAATACTGTACTTTCAGTTAGAAGTAACAGAAAGATTGAAATTGCAACACTTAAGAAGAGTTCATTCAACATAAGACATCGGCAGGTGTAGGTAGGTGTAGGTAGGTAGGTAGGCAGGTGTAGATCGGCAGGTAGGTAGGCAGGTGTAGCAGCTTCATGGCATCAGTGTCTCAGGAGCCTTTTATCTTTCCATTCTAGCTTCCTTAGGGAGGCCACTAATTGCTTCTTGGTCACAACATGGCAGCTGGATCTCTAGATAACATTCCACAGGCAGGAAGACGTATGCACCAACCTTGTCTATTCCCTTCTGAGAACTCTCTCAGTGGACCTTCACTTATAATCTCCAGAACTGGGTGACAGGGCTATGTCTGTCTGCAAGAGAGGCTGGAAAAGTATTTGGTTTTTCCAGTAGGGGAAGAGGAGGGCCAGGCAGAGACGGAGTTTAGATAAGACGACAGTATCTTAAATGCCACAAGCATTTTATAAAGTGAAAACTCTGGGCAAATGTTCTAGTTGAAGGTTTCCAGAATGTCAGTCAGTCATTAAATACATCATGGGTGAGGAACAGTAGAATAAATAATAAGAAGGTTAAAATGTTAGCTTGGAGGGAGGCCCAGTTTCTATCACCTCAATGTGGTAAACACCACGAGGTCCAGACTGTTACCTTCGTCACGGGAAGACCTGTCCCCAATGAGCCTCTAAATGAAACGCTACAGAAAACATGGATTAACTGGGCCCTGTTCCCTACTCCTACCATCATGTTTTACAAGCAGATGAAATCATCTGTGCCCTCTCCCACCCCCTGTTTAGTATTTGTCAGTGGAATGGAGTGTCAAGAAGGACTTAAAATGCCTAAAACATTTAGAAATTAAAATAGTGTGCGGAGGTACCATGACCTTTTCAACGTGCTAGATTTTCAATTGTTCAGCATTTCTCTTATTCTTTTTTTCCTGACTCTTCTTTATGGGAGAAAAAGGTGAATTGGCACCTAAAGTAGGGAGTACTCAAAGGAACAAACTAGCGCATCACTGAAATAATTCAGAGGCAATTGTGCACTGCTGCGGAGTGGCAGGGGAACAAGAGGGGGGAGCTGCGTGCATTGTGACGAAGCTGGGGGAATGGATTTAGAAAGCTGCCTTCCCAATTTGTCTCTAGGGTGCTTTATAGGTGTCCAGGGTTGCGTGCGAACATCTATTCGTGTTTGAGATGCGACCCTGTCTTTTCCAAAGAATAACAACGAATAAATCCCCAGATAGTACCAGTATTCTGAAGGAAAATGGGTGCTTGAGTGTCACTGTGGTTCCATGACATCTCTTGGAAGAAGTCTTCTTGGGATGCTCAAGCCCTTCCTCTGGGTTCCCCTGGAGCTCTGTAGGTGCTCCCATGTACAAATTACCACGTGGTATTATTCCAAGTTTCTGTTCACTCAGTTGGTCTCCCGGATGATTATGATTTTCCTGAAGGGCACCGCCTGGCATGCAGGAGGAATTCACAAAATGTTTGCGGAATAAATGCCTCCCTGTGTCAAGGAACAGGCCAAGTCTGCAAGCAGAGGCTTTCTCTTCTGCTGTCAAAGGTTCTCCACCTCTGCAGAGCCCCTAGGAGGCAGCAGGCATGTTGTATGTGTGCCTGGTTATGCCACCATCTTCAAGCTTTACCCCGAAGCTGACTTTCATACAGTTCTCTCTCTCTTTTTTTTTTTAACACGAGTTTTGAGATTTTTATTTTATTTACAAGTATATGGAGAATGTCTCCTGTGAACACTAATTTGAGACAAGGAAGGCAATATAAAGCAGGGTTGCCAGCTCCACAGTGATCAAAATGATGTGTCAAAGGATCCTTGCCTCTGTTTTTTTTTAAACAATGATTTTTGTCATTAAAAAGGGGGGGGAAGTGATTTCATGTTGTTCATGTGAAAGAACTCAAAAAGGACTTTTCAAATACTCTACAGTCTGTAGTCAAATGTGTGAGGTGATCAGGATGTCACTTTCATTCAGTGACAGCCTTGCTCCCCAAGAGCAATAGCCTCTGAGCAAATGATTAATACTCATCAAGAGTATATGCCTGAGGAATGGAGAGAGATGGAGAAACTAGGGATGACTACCCAAGAATTCCAAAATGCAAGCATCTTTAAAGCCACTCTGTTATCTTCTTCTAAAGAAAGAAGAGGCAGTGCCATTCTCAGATAATATTGGTAATTTTAGAAATTAAAAAAAATTTTTTTTTAAATCCAGTGTCTTACACTTGTATTTTTATCCTTCTCCTCTCTTTTCATTCTAGATGTGGGTAGTTCCAGAAACTGATAGTGGAGGATGATTAGAAAGAGCCAGTCTTTACACAGGTCTTTGCACATCCACCATAGATATCTGGACAGGGCAGGTGCTGGCATATGAGACCCTATATTTATACTCAGGAGGGGGGAAAACACTATTTTTCTGTCTGATTCCATTACAGAAGCAAAGGGGGGATAGGTAAGAAATGACACACGTGACAAGGAGTGATAAAGCATGTCATGCTGGCTAAGAATGAGGCCTCTGGAGTGACCCAAGTTCAAATCCCAGATCTACTATATAGTGGCTTTGTGACCGTGGTGGCTTAACTTCTCTAATCTGTAGTTTCCATATACACAGAATGGGTATAAGTTAGCACCCACATCACACGGAGTTGTTGGGAGGATGAAAGGTGACGTACGCGGCCTGGCGACTGAGAGGTTCTCAGCAAGCATCTGCTAAGTGACAGCGGTCTTTCTCTTCTTAGGAGATTTAAAGAAGTACAAGGGTCAAGGGACCTGAGTTATAGACTCAGATCTGTGACAGACTACAGACACAGTGCTGGGGAGTTCGTAGGGCTTTGGTTTTCTCACCTAATAAATGAGAAAGGTTTGGACCAATTATCTCCTCCCAGATTGTTCTGGCGCCTAGAAACCAGTGCAAAACAATCTCCGTATACTTTTCTAAGCATTTTCCATGAGGTTGGATACAGCAAATAATCAGTTTCCTGAGAGCATCTCTCTGTAGGTACAGGCTCCAAGCCTGTCTGAGGTTCACGGCCACGAACAATGAATGAGTGTTTCCAAGCCACAGCTATTAGTCCTGTCTGCCAGCTCACGAATGAGCACAGGAGACATCGAGAACTACGGGCCTAGCTGGCTTCGCCTCTCCCCACCCCCAAGAGCCGCTTATATTGGGGTTGGACACAGTGCCAACATGAATGTGCGTGAGTGGGGAGGCTTCCCATATGACACCAAGCAATTTTCAGGTTGTCTTGAGAATTCACCTCAATCCTGGCATTATCGACCCAGGGACAGCATCAGGTTCCACAGATTAGAGGTTCAGTCCTACAAGACTTGTCGCGCCCTACCTTCAGACACCAGTCCTAAGGCCAAGGTTATTTGTACTCCTGATCTTCAGATGACAAATGAGAAGCTCCTCAGAACCCCTCCTCAGGTTCAATCAATTAGCCGCCTGCAGCTTACAGAACTGAGGGACACACTTTTGCTAGTTTATTAAAGGATATGATAAAAGATATAGATAAACATCCAGATGGGAGAGATGCATAGGGCAAGGTACACATAGCTCCTAGCACCTCTACGTGTTCAACAACCAGGAAGCTCTCCAGACTCCATTCTTTTGGGTCTTTATGGAGGCCATTACATAGGCATGACATAGGCCATTAAATCACTGTCCATTGGCAACTGATTCAACCTCCAGCCCCTCTCCCTTCCAGACCTTCTCCCCTTTCAAGGTTGAGACAGAATTGGAAGTTCCAATCCTCTAATCAGGTGGTTGGTTCTCCTGGCAACCAGCGCCCATCCTTAGGAGCTTTTAAAAAGTCGCCTCATTAACATAACAAAAGACTTCCTTACCATGCTTATCACTTAGGGAAATTCCAAGGGTTTTAGGAACTCAGCCAGAAATGAGGATGAAAACAAAATACATACACAAATTTCTTATTATAAATCACACTATCATAGACGCTTAATTTCTTCCAGCCTCAAATGCCTCTTTTCCTTGGTCACTACCCAGGGACACCTTTCTAGTCAGGCTTAACCACTTAATCCTTGTTCTAATAATGCATTGTTCTTCTCCCTGGTCCAATCTCCCATTCTTCCCTTGAGCCCTTTACAGCTCCTTTCCCTGGCCTTGAATTTCCCCGTGCACTGCCCCATCCTCCCCCATCCTCCCCCATCCTCAACTTCTTCAGGCAACCTTTCCTCAATCTTTTTACCTCCACAGACATTTGGCTTATAATCACCCTATCACTTTATAATACCACTTGTTCTGCAACCTCTTGAGTGGAGGGTGTTTTTTCTCTCCCACGCCTGTGTAGCTCAGGATTGGGAAGGAGAATCTGCAGCCCATTGCTTCTGCCTCTAATCTCCTCTTGTCTCCATGAATTTCCTGACAACTAGACACAATCCTTGTCTGTGGCTTCCCATCACTCATTAGTGGGTGACTTCGGCAACTAGCTCATGGTCTCTACCCCTCCACCCCAATTCCTGTTACCATTCTGCAGAATTCAAATGTGTATGTGGCTGCCCTGGCCAGCATGTGGCCTCTCAGGTCCAGGACTCGTGTTTGCATGAACAGCTACTTCTCTCCAGTTGAGTCTCTCAGTTCCATTTTCACATCTGGAAGCATGTCATGACTTGAAAATTTGCCATTTCAGAAATTTCTAATTAAACCAACCTATGCTTCAATCACAACTCCTTATTTTTTAAGATTCACTATTTATTTACTTTCTCTATAATTGGTCATCCACTTTATCAAAACAGCCAGTCCCTTGACCCTTCTACTTTCTCTTTATTCACAGGCCTTTTCCTGCTTGACCTCTCTCCCGATCAAAATTTAGATTTCATGGTCCACAGTTTCAATCGCTCTCTTGAAAAAATCCTAAGTACTTCTGTTGCAACCACCTGACAAAATCTCCATCCTAGATGAATTTACTCTCTCTGTGTCTATTCTTGAGCTGTTCAACACAGCTGTAGAAAAAAAAATGATACAACCAGACAAACCGCTATCCACATAAACCCATGCTTTCACTCAATCAGGATAGACCAGGTCATGGTGGGGTAAGAAGCAAAATGAAACAGATGAAGCAAAGCAAAACATCAACAACAAATCTCAAACATGAACCTGACTCAGTGTCTTTCTTGCCTGTGCTGGGAGTCCAGAATGGGATGGCAGGGGTTCTGCTCACCTTACTTATTTAGGGACTCAAGGAGATGGAGGGTCCATCTGAGTTTGTGCTTCCACAGTCATTGGAACAGAGGCAAGGGGATGGCAAGGGGATGGTGATAAGTGCACTGGCTTTGAAAGGCTTCTGTTTATCTTATATTGGCCAAAGGAATTCAGGGAGTCATACCTGAGTGTAAGGGGCTGGAGAAGTGCAATCTTACCCATGCCAGGAGGGAGAAAAGGCAAATATGAGTATTTATGACTACCCAGTGATTGCCACAGTTATCAATCTCATCTGCTCCTCATATTATTAATGTTTCACCAATTGGCTTGCTTTCTTCATGGCAACGATTTTTTAAGTTTTTATTTAAATTCCAGTTAGTTGATGTAACATGTAACATTAGTTTCAGGTGTACAATATAGTGTTCACACTTCTGTAGGACACCCAGTGCTCAACACAACTTCCTTTATTTTTTATTCAACCTCTGACCCTGCCTCATTCTCGAGCTCCCTCAACTTGGTATGGAGAGAAACAAGACTGGTCCTGAGAGATTGGCTATGGAAATCTATCATCTCTAGTTTCCTCATCAATAACACTGAAATAGTAACAATTGTCAAGCTTACTTCAAGGCCAAGGAAGTGTAAAAATTAACTGAGAATGTATTTGAAAGTACTTTGAAAAGTTAAACACTATATTTTGTATTGTAAAATATTATTATTATTTCAGAATACATAATATCAAAAAGTGCAAAATGGGGATATTAGTATTACAATGATTTATAATTTAAGCTCCAAGTGGGCTGACTTCTTTTGTTTGTTCACTGACATATTCCCAATGTCTACAGTATCCCAACACATAGCTGGTACTCAATAATTATTATTGAATGAATAAATTTTATAAAATATGTGATCCGATTAGTAAGATAGCATCGCTACTGTAGGATGTTTATTTAAAAAAAAATTTTTTTCCAGTTGTGTTGAAAAGTAATTGACATATATTACTGTGTAAGTTTAAGGCATACAGAATGATGGTTTGATTTACATATTTTATAAAATGATTATAAATATTTTTTCCTAAGTTCATATATTAAGAACTATTACCTGGTTCTGTATACAATTGAATATTTTCTTCTTTATCCACTATAAAATTAGGACAGTGTGTTGGAAAGTGTAGGGGGCTGGTTATCTCAAATAAATTAGATCTAAAAAAAAAAGTCCTATCTAAAGGCATTTTGGAAGTAAAATTTTGCTTGCTTAATTTTCCATATTCTAAATGCTGTTCAAATTCATGTGAGTTTATATGTGCATAATAAAAAATTATCATTATTGTAAATTTAAAATGCATTATTTAACATATGGTAAACATCTGCCAAAAATGTTTTCATTATATTTTAGACAAGCCAAATATATCATCATTTGTTGTATGCCATGATAATTTAACAGGAAATATTTACGACTGATCTTTTTCTAAATTAATTGGATGCAACTCAACATTCACGCAGCAAATTAGTCATTTTTTCTTTAAAGAAAATAATTCTTGTCTTCATTTTTTTGAAGTTACATTACATAGCAGTAGTATACATGAATAGATATGCAGTTATTATTTATTTGGTTTCCCTTATAAATGCACTGCTTGCCAATATTTTTTTAAAACTATTTTTAAGTTATTATTCTTTGAAAACATAAGTCTGGGCAATTTTTTTTCATCATGCAAAATTCAAAAGGCCCATTTTTCCCTTTTGTTGAAAACTTTTTTCATACATTATGGTTGTGTTCAGAGTGGACATTTAAGGCAATGTTCAAAGTGACCACCATAAATGAGCAGCTTTCCTGAGAAGTCACATCCAGGAGTAACAGCCACAGAGCTGCTTGATTATTATAGAAGCAGAGCTTTGTGCCTCATTGTCACTTGGGCCACAGATGTTGAGTCAGTTGGATTTATTGTGTCACCAAATCCCCTGAAGTCTCAGGGTTCTCCCCTTTCCTCACTGCTGCACTGAGATGCTCCATTACACCTGCTGAGGGCAGCATTGATTATATCTCTTGACCAAATTATCCTTATCAAGATGATCTCTTATGTTCTCTACCCTCATATCTTACTAGGTATCTTGATTCTCATCAATAAGCAAAATTAAACCAAGTTGTTAATGGACACTTGATGCATTTCCCTTTAGCAACTCAAAGCATGCTTGAGCATCTACTATGTGCAAGGCTCTAGGGTGCATATAAAAGGAGTAAGAAAAGGATCTCTTTAAGGACATCTACCTATAGAATTAGGCTATATATAATATTATCAGATTTTAAAAATATGACTAAAGGTAATAAAAATTTAATGAGAAGCTTTATGGGTCAGTCATTGTCCTGGGATCTATGTAAACACAAGTGAATAAGACTCATTCTGTGTCCTCAAGGACTCATGGAACTATGGGACATAGATTCCAAACTGGTGCCTGCAGGTCCATTCCTGCCTGTAGATTCCTTCTGGTTTTGATTGACACAGTACTTTAGCAAATTTGAGACTAAACTTGAAATTGAGATTTCACAGAAAAATCTGGCTTTCCAGTTTCTATAGAAAAATTGTAAGATCTGCCACCATTAGTCCCACATTCCTGGCACACTCACCCAACAGCCCCTTCATTTTGGCAGGATAAGAGTTTTCCAGCTACCACAGTCCCCACCAGTCCCTCCTTCTTCCTGACACAGAGGCTGAGTTTTAGTGTCCACTTACCAATGAGTTTCAAAAAACACTAGAGAAATATTTTTAAACCTATGTCCATATCAAAAGTGGAAAATGAAAGGCCCAAAGGACCATGTTTTAAGAAAAATGGAAGAGAACATATTCCTTTAAGGAAGTAAAAATAATCCAAGGTATTTAATGTGCAACTAGTAGGCCTCTGTCACTCATTTAAGTCACCTGCTTAACCTCCTTACCCATTTGGATTTGGGGCCCTTGGTGTAGGGGAAATTGGTATAAAGTACAAGAGAGGAAAAAGGTAGAAGAAATTACATGGGATTATGGGAAATAGGGAAAATGATAATTAGTGAGAAATCCAGAAAGGCTTCAATTAGATGGTGGCATTGTGGGTAGGGTGGGAAGAGATCACTCAAAGAGAAACATCATCTTGAACAAAGTCCTGAAGGTGGGACAGCATTTAGTGAATATCAATGAAGTAAATGGTAGTCAAAATAAGCAGCCATGGAGTAGGGAAGGGCGAATGGGTGATAATGCTGAAGTTGTAAGCTCTGATACATAAAATATGCTTTATGGGGCTTCAGGGGGACTAATGTGAGTATCTCTTTCTCATCCTTCTGGTAGTGCAATCGTATAACCATCATACATCATTTTTATTATACTTTTCAGGCCGCTCCAAAATAATGCTGAAATGCCACTCCATTTTTGGGTGGTATCATCATACAATGCAGAATCATCTCAAAATCAAGCCCAAATTGTGTTCTTATTGGCCAACTGATGATCAAGAATTCACCCAAGGACTGTATGGGCCAAGGAAGAGATGACAAAGCAAAAGAACTAGGTGCCATGGAAAATCAGAGCCAACTAGTTACATAGCTCATGTTTTCAAGGCTTGCTTGAACATGATTTTGTTTATACCACTTCCACTTGATTATGGAGTGCTGCTACTTATGCCCAAGTCTGTGACTCAATGAATTTCACAACTTCCAGTTTAAAGTGGGCAGTCAGGTTATATGGTAAGTTGATGGACAACCATGTTTAGTCATCCAGTTTGTACTGGGTCCAGCTTTATTCCAAGAGTATTTCTCAAAAGGAGGATTATCTGTGGAAGACAACATGGTTTCACTTTACAACAACCCCAGGTGTTGCATTGCTATTCTCTTATCTGGATTTGTTGGAGGCTTAATATAGGGTTTCTACTTGCAACAAATGTTCTTTATGAATTGATAGAAAAGAAAGCATTTGCCAGATCAATAGTGGCAAACCTGATGCCAGAGGAAGAATTAATTTGCTCCAGAAAAAAAAAATTACACATTTGAGTTTGTGATAATCTACTGTTTTTCTCCAAAATTCATCTTTCTTCTGCACATAATAAATAGGGGAGGTTTACATGAATGTGATAGGAACTGCCACCTCTGAATCTTTCAAGCTTTTGGTGATGATATTATTCTCTGGAAGTCTCCCAGGATTGTAGAATTATTACTAGTTTATGGTTTGGTAGAAAGAGGACAGTCCCAGGAGCTTCCTTTTCGCCCTTCCTATCATAATAGGCCCTCACTTCAATGGTCAGGAAGTGAAGTCTGATCAGTTGCCAAATATGCTTTTGGAAACTGGGAAAAACAAACCCACAGGGCTAGGTTTACAGACCTCCTGGGCCCTGTGAGAGATGGATTCAAGCCAAAACTCCATTTATTATTTGACATTCCTAAGTCCCTACTCTAACTGGTGAATGCTAAAATTTGGGGGTTAATTTCAGAGCCAGTGTCCAAAAATCTGGAACTGTATGGCTGTTTTCCTTTCCCCAGAGTATATAATCATCCTGATGAATGGATACATTTCCTTCTAGGAAAAATTAGAAGGATATTTTATAGTATTTTCTTGTAGTCTCATTGGGTCCTCCTTCAAAAGGTCTCAGTCTCCCCTTCTTGAAAGGGACCCTGTTAACTAGTTTAGGCCTGAGAACTGGTAAATCCATGACTCTACTGTGGCTATTTAGTTCAGATATCTGTCCTATAGATTTAATTTTTTCAATTTTACAAATGAACCAAAACTTTATTAGGTTGACAATCCATTTCGGTACCAGAGACACTATGATCGAAAAGTTACTGCCAAGGGTGCCTGGGTGGTTCAGTGGTTGAGTGTCTGCCTTTGGCTCAGGTCATGATTCCGGGGTCCGGGATCAAGTTCCACATCCGGCTCCTTGCAGAGAGCCTGCTTCTCCCTCTGCCTGTGTCTATGCCTCTCTCTCTTTCTCTCTCTGTGTGTATCTCTCATGAATAAACACATAAAATCTTAAAAAAAAAAAAAGTTACTGCCAATGATCTCTCTAGATAAAACCACTCAGAATAGGACTCTGGTCTCTTGTCCAGAACAATAATCTTGTCTGTCTGGTGGCTAAGTGCTGTGAGTTGGCCTCTGCAACTCCTGGTAGCCCTTCTAAATAGTGTTATATTATACTGCCATCCCTAATCTGCAAAGGGACACATTTTCAAGGATGCTGGTGCTCCCCTCACTAATATATTCCTCAATGCCGTCACAATGGGAGTGTCCTCACACATGATTGCTCCATGCCAATAATTTCAATCCTTTCTAATCCTTTGAATTTCTTCTTACTATATCAATTTCACTTAATGAAAGCCACTGTTGGGTGCTGGTTTTAGTTAACTAATCAATCAAACTCTTTATAGGGCTGTTTTCAGCCACTCAAACTAAATATTGAATCTAGAATCTAGGATAACTGTACCCATAATTACAAATTTGTTTACTACTCAAATTATGTTTCTTCTTCTCTTGTCTAAAACCATTAGATTCCATTTCCACGAATGTTTTCCAGGTTTCTGATATCCTCCCATGGTCTGTTGAGCTCTGACTCTAGTTACAAGTCTGGGGGCAAATAAAGGGTGGGGGTGGACCATAAAGATAATTCACATCCTTGTGAAAAGTAATTGTATTAGGATCTTTAAGTTAGGGAAAGCTAATATCCTCAAACAGAGAAGAGAGGCAGCTCAGTAGGATTTAGAAGTTCATAATCCTCAGAGTCACTGGAACCCACCCAAATGTCCTCATTCCAATTTTTGCTCTTTCCTAATCAATGCCCTCACTTTTACTTAAGAGACCTGGAAAGATTGTGAATTTCATTTGGGTTATAATTATGCAACCTACAGGAAAAAAAACCCCACACATATACATTAGCCATATGGCTATAAGAGATATTTTTAGGGTAATCTTAGAAGCTCTCTGGTTATCTGACTATGCCTTGAGCTAAAAATTTGAAATTTTAACCTTTTATTTAGAAGCAACCAGCCCATATCATAGTCCTTACAATCCTTTTTTTTCTATTAAAATCCTATTATAATAATTAGTAGTCTCTCAAAAGCTTTTCTATAGTAAGCACTTCATTCCAGAAAACTATAGATAATTATTTTGTTACTGCTTTCTATGGACTACTAGTATCCTGTTTTTGCTTGTCAATGAAGTCTTTACTGCTTTCCAATCTAAGGAAGTCAGATAACTGATTCCAGATTCCTGTCTTTGAGTTTCTGTATCCTGGAACCACTTCTGGAACCAAACACTGTTATCAGTCAAGATTTTGCCAGGAAAGCACTTACCTCTCTAGTTTACAGAGGAAAGGATGATTGCATACACAGGGAATTACAGACCTACAAAGCCATTGGGAAGACTAGGGCAACTAAGGTTCATGGAAACATACTGCTGGCTTTGAGAAAATTTGGAAACCTAGGAATCGGAGTCAGTAATTGGTGATTATATCTGCTTACAGTGCCGACGTAGGTAATTCGCAAGAGCTCACCCAGAAGCATCATGCAAGCTTCACGTCTGCTGTCAAGCCAGGCACTGCTGGGGAAGAATAATGGCTGCCGTCTCTTCTGCCTTCCAAATTTTGTGCAAGATGTACTTTTACTGGTAAAATTTAAACGACGTAGCGAGGGACCCGAAGCAATGCATTTTCCAGGCTTCCAGACCCTACTTTATAGGGAAGAGTTTGGGAATGTGGAATCACACTGAATACAATCATCAGTATGGTACAGGATTTAACCATCATCTTCTCCTCAAAGATATTTAAAATGTGACAACAAGTAACATAGAAACATTCAGGGTTTTTCTTTTCTTTTCCTACTGTCTTTCCAATAACCAGAATATTATGGTTTTCCCACGACGTTTCTATTTTTCCCTCACATTTTGGAACCAGTTATTTTGAGCCTTTAAGACGAGACTAAGTAGTGGGGGGAAAAGAAAGATGAGATGAAGTAGGTAAAAGACCTTAGACAGTGATTAAGGAGGGAGCGTTTAAGAAGGTTGGAGAGAAAAGCCTAAGAGTAGCTACAGTATGAGAGCTTTGGATGGGAGGGGAAAATGACTCTGAGAAGCATTGCTGTGAATTATATGAGTATTTCATGGTGCTTAAGAAACACAAATAGGGACTTCTAGTCATTTGGAAATTCCTTTGGTTGCTGCATTTTGTTTGTATGTTTGTTTACAGCAGAGATTCCACAGATCCCTGAGGGCCCCTGAGAATCTTCCAGGGTGTTCTATGAGGTAAGTTTATTTTTGTAATAATAGAAAGACATTGCTTGACTTTTTCACCTTGATGAGATTTCGACTGATGTGCAAAAGCAATACTGGGTAAACCTTCTGACAACTTAGCAAGAATCAAAGCAGTGGGACCAAGCTAGTTGTGCTGGTCTAGGTCTGCTGTTCTTCACAACCGTGCCCTTGCATCACAAAAATAAAATTAAAATGCCGTTTTCACTTAATAATGTCCTTGATGAAGTAGTGAAAATTATTATTAAGTCTTAATTCTTGAGTATATGTCCTTTTAATATTCTCTGGGACAATAGAAAAGGTACACATAAAAAATAATAATTAAAAAAGTACATACGTAAAGTGCTTCTGCTGCATATAAAAGTATGATGCTATCTTGAGGTAAGGCGCTTCTATCATTGAGTTCTGAGCAATCTAGCCAGTGTTTTTCACAGAGCACTACTTTTACTTGAAAGAATGACTAACAGACAAACTATCTTTATTCAGACTTCAATCTGAATAATGATCTGATCTTTAAAACGAATAAGATGAGCCTGTCTCTTCAAGGAAAATAATTTATACTGTATGTTGCCAATGATGAAATCCAAGGTTTCAAATAAAAATTAACATTTTGGAAAACTTGTACTTCCACTATGAGCTTGACAGCTACCCAATGAGATTGTTGGTGTTTTTATGTATGTGATGCTTTTGCATTTGATAATGGGACGTGTCAACATTTGAAAGATCTGTGTGACTCACTGAACCAATATTTTCCACATGAACAAGAGATGATGTTATAAAGTCATGCACAGGGTAAAGATTCCCTTGAAATGCAAGACAGACCAATGGATTTTAACATTTTATTTTATTTTATTTTATTTTATTTTATTTTATTTTATTTTATTTTATTTTATTTTTGAGGATTTTAACATTTTAGAGCACTAACAGCCTATTGACAAGAGTTTCTGATGCCACCTTGCAACTCGCCTTAAGTACCTACCACTTGTTGAGTTTTGGTGTGGTACCAAAGAAAAATATCCATAATCATCTGAAAAGGCTATTTAAATATTTCTTTCTTTTTCAACCATGTGTCTGTGTAAGGCTGGATTTTCTCTGTATATTTTCACCAAAGCAACACAGTTCAACAGTGAATGCAGAATCCAGATGTCTTATTAAACCAAACATTAAAGAAATTCACGAAATGTAAAACAATGTCATTACACCTGCTAATTTTAACTGTATTTTAATATAACTATTTTTAGTTAAAATGTGTACTTATAGTAACATGCAGTGAGTTTATCACTGTTATTTTAAATAAACTCATAATAATTTTTGACAGTTATTTATATTATTATGATAGATACTTGTCTCAAAAAAGAAAGCAAGGACAACCATGAGTGGTTGACATTTGTCTTAAATGGTATAGGGGTGCTCTCTTCTCCTCTCCTTATTACTTGATAATCAATACTGAGCTGTGAGGTGATAGGTTATCTTTCTCAGGGGTATTTTATAAGTTAAGAGGAGATTCATAATGACAAAAAATTATTTTTTAATAATTAAATAAATCTGAGTGTAGGTGACACACAATATTACATTATTTTCAGGTGTAAACCACAGCGATACAGCTGCTCTTTCCATTATGTTATGCTCACTGCGAGTGTAGCTGCATCTGTCACCATGCAATGTGGTTTCGCTATCACTGACTATATTCCCTATGTTGTGTCTTTTATTCCTGTGACTTATTCATTCCATAACTGGAAGGCTACCTCTTTCCTTCCCCATCACACATATTGCCTAGCTCCCACCCCTTAAAAATGTCTTTGTTTTATTTTTGAACAAAATAAGAGTAGATATAACTCATAAAAGCGAAAGATTGCTGTGATCCCTCAGTAAATTTTTAGTATAAAGGGGCCTTTAAGAAGTTTGAGATTCATTGTCTCATAGCAACATTACTCTAAGACTGAGCTAAATGGATTTTTTTTAACCATATGTTATATATGTTACAGAAAATATTGAAGTACATTTTGTATAAGTTCTTTCATATATTAATGTGTGTTTTGCAGACTTATTATATAAAAAACATAGGATACTTCAAAACTTGCTATTTATTTCTTTTTTAAAAAATACATTGGGTCATGACATATATACAAGTTAATTTAGGAATTATAAAGAATAAAGCAGAGTGGGACAGTATCTGACTTTAAAGCCAAATGGAAACTTAAGTCCTACTTCAGCCACTACTTTACTGTATTATCTTGTACTTCTATACTTAGGTTTAAATATAGTTTTATTTAATCTCTTAGTTTTAATTTTCTTATTATAAAATAAAGTTAATAATACAGATATTTCCTTATTTTAAAATAAGGATAATAACAGACCTCTGTGACTTGGAAGCAGATTTATATATTACTATTAATATAGGCTAAAATTCTGTAAGAAGGAGACCAAAAATTACAGCAGTTCAAACAAGATAGTTTTTTTCTATCTCTGTTAAAAGTCTACTTGATCCAGAATAACCAGTCAGGACCCCAGGTAATTTTCATTGTGTCACGTTTCCATTAGCAGGGTTCTTGTTGAATATTCATGGCCAAGCTAGTTTATGGACATATCTGCATTCCATTGAGTATAAAAAGGGCAAGAGAGAGGCAATTGAGGATAAGAAATTTTTATTCAAGCGATGTAGAAGTTGGGGCACCTGAGTGACTCAGTCGGTTAAGTGTCTGCCTTCGGCTCTAGTCATGAGCCCAGGGTTCCTGGGATCGAGCCCCACATTTAGGTTCCCAGCTCAGTGGGGGGAAGGGGGGTTTGCTTCTCCCTCAGTGTTCCCTCTCTGTTCTCTCTGTTCTCTCCCAAATAAATAAATAAAATCTTCAAAGAAAAAAGAAGCGATGCAGAAGTCGCACACGTCCTTCTGCCCCCATTCTTTTGAAAAGCACTTAGTTGCATGGCTATCTATCTACCTGAGAAATAGTCTCAAGGGGAAAAACCATGTGCTTGTCTGAAAATCCATTACTACTGAAGGAGAGAATACACCGAGAAACAACTCTCAGTCTGCATAGCAAATGTGTGCTAAATACCTCGTACAGTACCTGCTAACTCACAGGTGCTCAGCACCTATTTTAATTTTAAGAGTAGTACTATACACAAGTACATGCTTTGCCAAATAAGTTAAAAGGTTTACAGAAAGGTCTTCTGAAAGAGCTTTTCAGCAAAACCAGAT